>NW_023425529.1:175669211-178154343 GCF_014108245.1 Pipistrellus kuhlii | reverse complement strand
CCCCCGTCTCTGCCCAGGAGGCCACCCTGAGGTGCTGGGCGCTGGGCTTCTACCCTGCGGACATCAGCCTGACCTGGCGGCGCGACGGGGAAGACCAGACCCAGGACGTGGAGCTGGTGGAGACCAGGCCTGCGGGGGACGGCACCTTCCAGAAGTGGGCGGCCCTGCGGGTGCCCCCCGGAGAGGAGCAGAGATACACGTGCCACGTGCAGCACGAGGGGCTGTCCGAGCCGCTGGCCCTCCGATGGGAGCCGCCCGGTAAGACCTTCGTCTTCATCATCCTGGGCATCGTGGGGGGCCTGGTTCTGCTGGGAGCTGCGGCTGGAGCTGTGATGTGGAGGAGGAAGCGCTCAGGTGGAAGAGGAGGGAGCTATGCGCCGGCTGCCAGCAGTGACATCACCCAGGGCTCTGATGTGTCTCTCTCAGCTTTGACTTTGAAAGCGGCTGCCTTGTCGGAACTGAGTGATGGAAGGTGTGTTCCCGCTCCCACTTCCTGACTCAGCAACCTCTGATTGGGGGGCTGTGCCCCCCCCCCCTCATCCACACTTTCAGGCTGGACCCTCCCCATCTCCATCCCTGCCTTTCCTCCCTGGTGCTCTGACCTACATCTTCCTTCTCCGGATTGAAATGAGACTGTGGATTGACCTGGTTCTTGTTGTGGGGTCGAACCTTGGGTTCAAAATAAGACCACCAAAGGCTGATGATATACTAAAAAAGGAGGCAAAAATTTATGGAAATATCTGGCCAGGACAGCCGCAAGAGCACCACACGCAGGCGGTCTCTACACTACTGGGACTGTGAGGCTTTAGGGCAGGGGTCCTCAAACTTTTTAAAGTGGGGGCCAGATCACGGTCCCTCAGAGAGCTGGAGGGCCGGACTATATGAACTACTAATTCCTACCCACACTGCACATATCTTATTTTGAAAAAAGGTAACAAATACAATATAAATAAAATGAACATTTATAAATAGATCACTTACCAGTATTTCAATGGGAACTGTGGGCCTGCTTTTGGCTAATGAGATGGTCAATGTCCGGTTCCATATTTGTCACTGCTAGTCGTAACAAGTGATGCAAGTGGGCATCAGTTAATCTTGATCTGGTTGGAGATTTCAGATGTTTCATTCTTGAAAAAGTCTGTTCACAGACATACGTGCTACCAAAGATGGTTACCATTTTGAGTGCATGGTTCCTGATATTTGGATATGTCTCAGAGGGGAGAGATGCATAGAAATTCAGAAGGCTACTTGATTTGAATGCATCTTTCAGAGAGTCACAATTCTGCAGTTCAGCCAGTTCCATTTGGTAAATTGTAAGGACATTTTCAATCTCAACAGAAAATGGGTTACGAAAAAGCTGTATGTCCTGTTCATGGAGATGAAGCTCTTTGAATCTAAATTGAAACTCCTTTTGCAACAATTCCAGTGAATCCACACATGTTTTCTTTGGGAATGCAACCAATGGTTTTGAATTGTTGGGAAATGGCTGAAGTTTTCCTCCTTTACTTGTTTGATGAGAAGGCCTAATTTTACTTCAAATGCTTTCACATTCGATGCCATATCACAGATGAGCTTCCCCTTTCCTTGAAGTTGCAGATTGAAACTGTTGAGTAGCTCTCAGAAAGGCAAGGTGCCATTTCCATTCTGCATCATTGAGCTCTGGTACTTCTTTGTTTTTTGAAAGTAGAAAAGCTGTAATCTGCGGAAGTAAGTCATAGAAACATTTCAAAACTCTCCCTCTACTCAGCCAACGGACTTCTGTGTGGTACAGGACATCCTCATGGGCAACATTTAGCTCAGACAGAAATTCCTGAAATTGTCTGTGGTTTAGTGCATGAACTCTAATGAAATTAACACGATACCACAATTTTCATAACAGAGTCCCACTTCAGTGATTTAAAACACAGCGCTTGTTGGTGGATGAGGCAGTGTATGGCAATTGGATGAGGATGGTTATGTTTGTCCATCTCTTGTTTAATGTGAGCAATTACTCCTCTCTTAGACCCCACCATGCTAGGAGCACCATCAGTTGTCACACTGGCTAGTTTAGCCCAGTCCAGCTCCAAACCATTCACAGTTTGGCAAACCTTTTCATATATATCCACTCCTGTGGTTGTACCTTTGATACTTTGCAGTGCAGCAAGCTCTTCTGTGACTTCAAAATACTCATTTGTCCCACGCATAAAAATGAGAAGTTGGGCAGAATCGCGAACATCATTGCTTTCGTCGAGTGCCAAGAAAAAATAGCAAAGTTTTTTTGCAGAGTTTTGCAAATGGTGCTGCAAATTGTCTCCCATTTCTTCAATCCTTCGTGTCATTGTAGCTCCTGAAAGAGTTATTGTACAGTGGTGCCTCACACAACGAACTTAATTCGTTCCAGGAGCAAGTTTGTTATGCGAAAAGTTTGTTATGTGAAACGCGTTTTCCCATTATTTGTCAAAATGGTGAAAATGGTGGTCTTGCTGAGGCCAAACTCTTTGACGAGGTCACACTGTTTTACCCCACATTCACTCCTTCTAATTATTTCCTGTTTCATTTCAACAGAAATCACCTTCCTGCTTTTTTTAGAAGCCATGATATAAAAAAAATATTGAGTTTAACTTAAAAGGACGACTGCCGTGATACGTGCGTGATTTAATTCGTAATGAAGAACGATTGCCTCGATACGTGCTTAAGTTAAGCGCAGTGACTAACGACTGCCTGCAGTGCCTGCGCGGAAGGATGCAATACATCGGCAGCGATCGTGGAAGCTCGGGCGAAGCAGTCGTGGAAGCTCGGACAAAGCGGTCGTGGAAGCTCGGGCGACTTCGTTGTGTGAAACGAAGTTCGTTGTATGAATCATGAAATGAAGTTCGTTGTGTGCAGCGTTCGCTGTGCGAGGCGTTCTTTATGCGAGGCACCACTGTACTAAATAAATCGGCCTTCTCTGGACACATCTCTTTGGCAACAGAAAGAAGGCATTCTTTAACAAATTCTCCCTCCACAAATGGTCTGCCATTGCGCGCTATTAGCTTGGCAACTTGAAAACTTGCCCGCAGTGATGAAATATTTAGCTGCTTCTGTTTCACAAAAGTATTTTGCTGAGTTGTCAGTGTATGTTTCAGTTTTAATGTTTTATCTTTTCTCACTTCTCCGACCAAACAATCATATTTATCTTTATGTTGAGTTTGATAGTGGCGTCGCAAATTGTATTCTTCGAACACAGCAACTATATTCTGGCATATCAGACACACAGCTTTTTCTTTGTACCGCGTGAAAAAGTAATCATAAGTCCACTGTTCTTTGAATATCCTACACTCGGAGTCAATTTTTCTTTTTCTTGACATCATTGTTTCCTAGGGAATCCAAATTGCTATTAGTAAAATACTAATATGTGTGTGTGTGTGTGTATATATATATATATATACATATATATATATATATACACACACACACACACAGTGTATGAACTCCCATTAGTAGGTCTCTGCCCCCGATGTGGACACTTACCTCTTGCAGGCTTTTCTAAGCAGACCAGCTGTCCCTGATGGGGTTCGGTTATATCTCCCTGTATAACGGCCAAATTGATATGTTTGGAATCAGCATGTGAACACTGAAAAGGAAATGAAAAAGCATATAAAATTTTTAATGTAAACCTCTTTAAAAGGCTTTAATCGTCTTTTTATACTGGAGTTGACTTTCTGGTTTGGAATGGGCCTGGCTATATTAGTAGGAAGATGCGATCAGGGTTGCCTCATGGAAAAAAAAAAGGCTGTTGGCTGGGGCGGCATGCTGTCAGTCTCAATTCTTCCACAAAGAGACTTGGTCCAAGTCGTCCACCCCCCCCCCCCCCCCTACCTGGCAGAATTTTGATTTCTCATATCAGCACCGAACACCTTCCCCCCAAAACTGGCAGAATTTTCCATATGGGCAATTCAGCACCGAACCCCTAACCTCCCCCCACCTCCCACCTGGCAGAATTTTGATTTCACATATCAGCACCGAACATCTTCCCTCCAAAACTGGCAGAATTTTCCATATGGGCAATTCAGCACCGAAGCCCTGACCTCCCAACCACCCCCCACCGCCCACCCCCCAACTGGCAGAATTTTGATTTCAGCACCGAACGCTCCCCCCCACCCCAAAGGGGAATTTTCATATGAGTCACCAACCCCCCACCCCCCAATCGGGCAGAAACCCCCCATCTGGCAAAAATTTCTTTCTATGGCACTTTCGACCGACCTTTGGTGAAGGCAGTGGAGGGAGAGGAGGAGAACCTCACTGACAGGCAGGCACAGCACACAGACACCACGTTGCCTGGGGGTGAAGCGGGCGCCTTTTTACATCATTGCCTCGCAGCGCAGCACAGCACAGCACAGACGTGCCTGTGCGGCGGCACGTCGCACGCTCTGAGCCCAGCAGGCACTGTGCTCTTAAAGAGGCAGAGGGGTCCGAGCGGCCGTGCAGTGACAGTGTGTATGCAGGTCCTGGCGGCCGAACTGTAACACCTCGGCTGCGCTCACTGCCCAAAAAACCTGGCGGGCCGGATCAGACTCCTCTGCGGGCCGCATGTGGCCAGTGGGCCGTAGTTTGAAGACCCCTGCTTTAGGGGCAGGTAGTTCTTTTTAAAGGTTCTTTTGCAACAAACTGTTGTTTGGAATTTTCTGCTGTTCTTCCTAGATAAAATGTTGCTTTCTAGTTTGCTTTAGCCCGTTTGAAGAATGATGAAGATAAACTTAGCTGTCTGACCTTGCAGGCCAGAGACCAGATATGCCCACAATCTCAATACCATGCTGGGTGCACCTTCTCAATTGGATAGAACAGCATTGTTTTTCAAGGCCAGCAACGAGATAACCACTAAGTGCACATAGGGCTGGCTCTTTAATTAAAAAAAAAGAAAAAGAAAAAGGAAGTGCTGCCTGTAATCCTGCTTAGAATTTGAATTCATCCTATTTCAGTTCTTCTATTCTTGCTGTGACTGGTGACTGTAATTAAAGGAGACCCTCTAATTATTATAATTGTCTTGTGAGAGCAAATAAACAGAAGCACCATGCAAAAGAGAAAGAGAGAGAACACAAACTGGGGTGCCTTCTCCTTTTCTGTGGGGGTGTCTGTCAGCTCTGGAGCGCCCCGGATGGAGGAGGACTGACACACAGAGAGAGAGAGAGGGAGAGAACGGGGGTGCCTTCTTTTCTGTGGGGGTGTCTGTCAGCTCCGGAGCGCCCCGGATGGAGGAGGACTGACCCAAGTCCGAGGTCGCTCTTGGATTCCCTGCCCACCACCCACTTCCCAATCACGGCGGGATGGGAACAAAAAGGCCTTGACCACCTAGTTTTAGGTTTACACGTGAGGAGAAAAAATCCACGGGCGTTCATTGGCCAAAAGCCATATATATATATTAGTTTGTGGGAGATCATAAATATTAATAATTAATGCCACCTTGGATAAATGACCTACTATTTTGTTTTTCAGAAGGGCCAGGTGATATACCCCAGAATTTAATATTGAGAAATTTTCTCTACAGCAGCACTCTGAATTTTTTTTTTAAAAATCAATCTTTATTGTTCATATTATTACAAAGGTTCCTCATTTCTTCCCCCCTCCACCAGGTTCCCACCCCACCCTCCGCCCCCTCCCCATCCCCCATTGTCCTTATCCATAGGTGCACAGTTTATGTTCAGTCTCTTCCTCCCTCCCTTTCCCCAATAGTAAATCCCTTTTCAGATAGTAAATCAGTTACTTAGCATTTTCTCATATCAATAATACCTCCACATGCCCAATGATACACTTCACACAAAAGACATTTCCAAATAGGCCAACCAGCCTCATCCAGGCCCCACCCAAGGCACTCACAGATAACACCCCAGCGCTATACTAACTCAACACATCCAGATCTAAGCCTTCATCACTTGATTCAGCAGACCCTCAAGTTCCCGCAAAAGTTTCCAGCCATGTCTGAGAGGCAGCCGTGGGGCAGGGGCAGGCGAGGAGCGAGCTGTTTTGGGCCAGGCTGCTCCGGGCCTGGCCTCTGTTGCTCTGGTTCGTTCCACAACCAGCTGCTCCGGGTCTGGTCACTGCCGCTCCCGACCTAGTTGCTCTGGACTTGGCTGCTGCTGCTCCGGGCCTGGCCGCACCCGACCCGGCTGCTCTGGGCCCGGCTGCTCCGGGCCCGGACGCTCCCAGCCTGGCAGCCGCTGCTCCGGGCCTGGCCGCTCCCAGCTTGGCAGCTGCTGCTCTGGGCCTGGCTGCACCCAACCCGGCTGCTCTGGGCCTGGCTGCTCCGGGCCCGGCCGCTCCGGGCCTGGCCGCTCCCAGCCTGGCAGCCGCTGCTCTGGGCCTGGCCACACCAGACCTGGCTGCTCCGGGCCTGGCCGCACCCGACCCGGCTGCTCTGGGCCCGGCTTCTCTGGGCCTGGCCACTCCGGGTCTGGGTGTTCCTGGACTGGCCACCCTGGGCTTGGCCGCCTCCGCCTCAGGCCTGGCTGCCACTGCCCCAGGTCTGGCTGCTCCAGTGCTGGCTGTTGATGCTCTGGTTCTGGCTGCTGCTGCTCTGGGGCCTGGCTGTTGCTGCTCCGGGCCCAGCTGCCACTGCCTTGTGCCTGGCCACTCTAGGCCTGGCCGCCACTGTTCCAACATTCTGTCCTTTTTTTTTTTTTTTTTTTTAAACGCATTTATGTTGCAATGTTGGCTGGTGAGTTGAGTTCTGACTTAGTCTTTGATTTTTCAAGATCTTCTTTGTATTCTTTCTTAAGTAATTTTACTATCTTTTGCTCTCACTTGATTTCTTCACATTGAGAACTTCTTTGGTTTCTTCCTCCTTGTCCTGGGAGCTCAGCAGGTTGGCCTGTGGCACCCCTTTGTTCTCCGTGGGCTCCTGCGCTGCTTCAGCCTGTTGCCGGGGTCAGCACCGCCCAGGAAGCAGCCCCCAGCCTTGGCTCCATTTCCCGCGCTCAGCGGTCGAAGGCTCAGGGGCACACTCCCACCCCCAAGGGGGCCCCGTCGCCTGGCTCCTTGCTGGCGCCTGGCTGGCCGGCGTCAGGCAGGGGCTCCTGCTCCCCGTCGAGTTCCTCCAGTCTGAAGCCTTCTTTCTCCTTCCCGCTAGGGGAGTCTAGGATCAGAGTCAACAGACTGTCCTCTGCGCACAGTGTGCTCGACTCTGGGGGCTCCGCTTTTCGCAGCTCCCCTGGGATTCCGCCTCACAGCCTCGTCTCCCCCTGCCTGAGCCTGGGTCCCCAGGGTCTGGCCTAGGACTGGCTTCAGAGCAGTCGAAACTGGGGCCCAACACGGCCGGGGCTCCTGTTTCCTTCCCTCCAGGGCAATCCCGCATCAGAGTCAACATTCCTTCCCTTGCAAGCAATGTGCACGACTCCGGGGGCTTGGCCTTTCGCCACTCTCCCAGGACTCCGCCTCACAGCCCTGTCTCCCTCTGCTACAGCTTGGGTCCCCAGGGATTGGCCTAGAACTGGGGTTCCGAGCAGTCCGGACTGAGGCTCAGCGCCGCCCGAGGCTTTGTTTCTTCCCACTAGGGTAATCCAGCATCAGAGTCAACATTCAGTCCTCTGCGCGCAATGTGCGCGTGACTCCGGGGGCCCTGCTTTTCGCTGCTCCCCTGGGATTCCGCCTCACAGCCCCGCCTCCCCCTGCCAGAGTCTGGGCCCCCAGGGTCTGGCCCATAACTGGGGCTCAGCACTGCCAGTTCGGGGCTTCAGCCCAGGCTGGGGGTTTTATTTCCTTCCTGCTAGGGAACGCCAGGCAGCACCCAGCCCTCTTCTCCTCTCTGGCTGCGACCTCTCCGAGCACACGTGCATGCGGGCTCGCAGCATGTCTCCGTACCTTAGGCTTTTTTTCAGCTCCTCTGATTTTCCTTCTGGTTTTCTCTTTCCTTCTGTTGTAGAATTTTCAGTCAGTCGACTATCTGTAGCTCTGGGCGATGTCCACTCTACATTTTAGTTGTATTCCATTGAAATTGTTGTGTGCTGCTGCGGTTAGGTGTCTACCCGAGCAGCCATCTTGGATCCCCTCTTTTCTTTTCTCTTCTTTTTTCTTCTTTTTTTTTAACTTTACGCTCTTCTCTGAGCAGCAGCTTTTTTAAGGTTAGTAAGTTGACAGTTCTCTTGTAAAACAAAAATATGTGACAAAGGGATATGTAAGGTTTTCAGGTGTGCCTACCTGGAAAGTTAAAATTGGCCCATTTTGCTGGAGGGCAAGGGCATTCTATTTTTAGGCAATTTATAATTCTGCTTTGCTTGTTTGCTTGTTTTTAGCAAAGTAAGGAAGAATGAATGGGCATCTGGGTTCCAACAACAAGTTGCTCTCATTGATCAACAGAAACTGTTCACAAAACCAATCACTAGAGCTGGTCTCCATGCATAATTCAGGCTCGGGAGCTCTTCCAGCCTGCTGTCATTTGCAACTGTATCCAGGCTCAGCTCCATGCGCTGGTCTGGCACTTCTTTCTGTCATACATATTCTAGTACTGTGTGTGCTGATTACTTAGCTAACAAAAACGTTGCCCTTGAAGAGCTCCCATTTTACTGAACAATGTGTCTGGGAGTGATGTAAACATTCTGTTTTGTAAGAAAACAAAGTGCACAGGGCATGGAGCAGCTAACCAGTATGTGGCTGGTTGTAATCCTTTCTCGCCCTAACTCAGTGGTCAGCAACTCATTAGTCAACAGAGCCAAATAACAACAGTACAACAATTGAAATTTCTTTTGAGAGCCAATTTTTTTAAACTTAAACTTCTTTTAACGCCACTTCTTCAAAATAGATTCGCCTAGAGCCACACTCAAGGGGCCAAAGAGCTGCATGTGGCTTTCGAGCCGCAGTTTGCCCACCACTGCCCTAGCCCCTTCGGATTTCACACTCAGTGCTAAAGTCTTTGAATTTCACTCTCAGAGTGTCTTTATGTAGTGTCTATTTTGAACAAGGCACAGAGGTAAGCATCTCTCCTATTGTGATTATAAATTCTCATAATGACCCTGAAGGGATTGATTCTGCATTCATTGCATTTTACAAGCAACAGGTTGAATAAATCACCAAAGTTCTTGACTCCCAAGTGGTAGAGTCCAGGTTTAAACTGAGGTCTACTGAAACCTTGGAGGGATTTTTGGTTTAAAGAAGAAAGTGCATGGGGAAAAGTACTAGCGTATAAGATTTCAAAATATTAACTACCAGTATCAGCATCATTACCATTTTGTTTCATATGGTGGTGCAAAAATAATTTTTCTTCCTACCTTCTAAGTTGTTCTGGCTGGGCCAATAATAATCAAATTAACATGAGACATTAACAGGAGGAAAATGTCCAAACTGTATTACAGCTATAATGCAGGGGGTGCCATAAGAATATGAGACCCAAGGAGGCACTTGGCAGTTGAGACATTTGCCATTCTGGATAAATGTGAGGGCAGCAAGGATCTGGGATTTTAAAGGGAAAACAAGCAGTTTAGAGATGGATAGAAAGAGCAAACATGTAATAAACAAATGCTTGCTGGGCCACTCAGAAACAATGCTACACAGAGGAAGTTCAACAAACAGGCTTTGCTAGATTTTTCAGGGTCTGGCACATGTAATCTATGATATTATGTTTTAAGTAGGTTTTTCTTTTTAAATTCCTTTGAGCAGATAAGGGGGAGGGTCAAAGTTTCTTTCCTAGTCTTGTTTTCTTAATAACCAGCCTACAATCAAAGTCCTAAAAGGCATATTTTGAAGAGGCAAAACTTTGGCCCCCCCCACATCCATCTATCTATATAAAAGGCTAATATGCTAAGTGTCTCTTCGCCCATCTGACTGGTTGCTATGGTGCACACTGACCACCAGGAGGCAGACACTCAACACAGGGGCTGCTGTGACATGCACTGGCCATTTACAGAGAAACGACAGCTGGGGCCTGGTGCCAACAAAGCAACACTCGGCTTCCCCCAAGTGGGACACTGGCCCCGCCACCACCCTAGAGTAACAGCCCACCAAATCGCAGCTGATGCTGCCATGGCGCAAAATGCAGTCCACAGCCCAGCTCATAAATGGGTTGTGGGCGCTGGTAATGATGTCAGGTAGCAATGTCTGGCTTCCTCTTCATAGCGACTAGCCTTCTTGCAGTTTCTTCAGCCCAGAAACACGACTGGCTTCCATTTCACACTTCTTCTTTTTTTCTTCTTTTAATTAACTTTTTTAAAAAAAAAAACTTTATTTTTATTTATTTTCTTTTAAAAATATATATTTTATTGATTTTTACAGAGAGGGAGGAAGAGGGATAGAGAGCTAGAAACGTCGATGAGAGAGAAACATTGACCAGCTGCCTCTTACACAACCCCTACCGGGGATGTGCCCGCAACTAATGTACATTCGCCTGACCAGAATCGAACCCAGGACTTTTCAGTCCGCAGGCCAACGCTCTATCCATTGAGCCAAACCGGTTTCAACACATTTCACACTTCAACCAAATATCTGTGAAGCCTTTTCTGTGCCTCATCTCATTTGATCCTCACAGAAGTCCTGCAGTAAGTAAATAGGATACTGGATGGAATTTCATTTTCTTTTCATTAGTCAGAAAATGGAAAATTAGAAAGCTTAGAAACTTGACCCAACTGAAAAGAGGTAAGAAATGGTGGACCTTGAAAATGACTTCAGATTATTTTAAGTTTTTAATTTGTGCACAAAAAAATGACTGCTTTTAGATTCATTACATGTTAAGCAATTTTACCATGAAATGAACTACTAATAGAAATTTTTAGTTAATACTTTAGAAACAGCTTTTTTGTACAATGAAATTTTCTTAAATATTTCAATTAGCAAATTTAAATTAATCTGAAAACTTGACTATTTTATTGTCAAATTTAAATCTTAAATGTTAATGGAATGGATTTTTTGCATCCTTGAGAAAGCCCTGAGCGTTCCTGAATTTAGGCTGGATTTAGATATAGGGCAGCTGCCATGAGCCAATTCTCTGTTGCCTGGGTCCCATTCTAAGTTGGGCCAAGTCTCTATTGTCTATTTGAGCTGGACAAGTCTCCGTTTGTTGCCTGGGTCCCGATCTGAGCTGGGCATGGGAAGCACGAAGCAGCCATGGGGCAGGAGACCTCCCTCAGAAGGGGTGAAGGTTCAAGCCCCTGCAATGTTGGGGGGGTGAGGATCTATGTCCCACCTCTGTTGACCCCCAAGTTCTCTCCTGATGGCCCTCTGCGACTGTGCCTGTCTTAGATCGTCCCCCTCTTGAGGAATCTTACCTGTCATTGGCTAACCAGCCATCCTCCGGGGCCAAAGCAGGGTGATGTGAGGTTCAGTTTTGTCTCCTTGGTAGCTTATGCCCCTATGGCCTCCATGCCCAGCACTTGCCTTGGGATCCCCTCGCCTGCTGACAGGATCCTGGCATTGATCACATACCTTGGGGAACCCAGGTTTCTTTTCCAGGGAGGTCCCAGCTAACCCCACTGGGTGAGGTTGAAGCCAGCCACCACGAGGCTTCAACCTCAGCATGAACTGAAAATCCAGGCAACAGCTGTGGGAGGGTCCCTCTTGGCAGAAAAGGCCAAAATAGAATGCTCAAGTGCCTTCCCATAGGGCCTTCCACACAGTGGAAGGGATTAAATCCTTTTTTGTCCTTTTAAATTACTGCCAAACATTCAAAAATTAGATTTTTAAGTTTGTTTGGGATAATTGTACAATATGCTATTGTAAAATATTGAGGTTATAATGAAATTGTAGAATAATATCATGTAAGGATATTCTTTGCTCTAGGCCATGGACATCAATTTAAAGAATATCCATGTGCATTTCCAGGGACCTTCAATGTTAGCAATGTTTGTGCCACCATAGGACGTCTTATTTTCTTGACCAAGCTGTAAACATCCTGAAGTTCCCTTTTTGATAAGGAAATAGAAAGCTCCCCACTAAAGCCATTATAAGTATAACCACCTTGGGAAGAAGTTACATGTTTGTCGGAGCTCTCCCCGACCATATTGGTGTTGTTGATAAATACTAGCACTGCCGAAACTGGTTTGGCTCAGTGGATAGAGCGTCGGCCTGCGGACTGAAGGGTCCGGGGTTCAATTCCGGTCAAGGGCATGTGCCTTGGTTGCGGGCACATCCCCAGTGGGGGATGTGCAGGAGGCAACTGGTTGATGATTCTCTCTCATTGATGTTTCTAACTCTCTGTCTCTTTCTCCTCCTCTCTGTAAGAAATCAATAAAATATATTTTAAAAATAAAAATAATAAATAAGTAAATAAGTAAATAAATAAATAAATAAATAAATACTAGCACTGACTTTCAAGTCCAGGTGGCTGGATTGACCATAGGAGGGTCTGGAACTTAAGTCCAGTAAGTTTCTGCTGCAGCCATCCTTACCTGGCAGCTGACGAGTGCCATCATATGAAATTCCTTGCGCAAGGCAGAGGCATTTTGATGATGCAAGGCATGAGAAAACGGGGTGGTCTCCTCTACTGAGGCAATGAGACGATCTACTTCCTCATTACCAGCAGCCAATGGACCTGGAAGGCCAGAATGGCAAGAGGTTGGAGGGGGTTACCTGAACCCCCTGTTTTTCACCACTTGATGAGCATCAGTGGTCAGCTTCTTCCATTGACCCCATGTGGGGACACTAGCTTCTCTGGCAGTCTTAGCCTGCTGCCTTACTCTCTGCTCCTCCTTTGGGGCTGGTGGCTGAGCTGGCATCAGCACCGAAGGTGTGATATTCAGCTTCTTGAATGGTGGGATGAGTTGTTATCCAGGTCCATGGTGGTGACGCACTGCTCGCTCTGGCACCCAGATGAGGTTAGAAGCACCTTCTGGGAAGATACAAACGTGGCCTCTCCCCCACTTCATTACTGGCCCTTTCCACTGTCCTGTTTGTAAATCCTTCCATCGTGCCATACCGGCAGATGCCACGGCACCAGGAGTTTGATGCCTCTTGGCTGCTGTGTGACCTTCATCATCACAATTTAAAAAATTTAAAGTGTAAAGGGCATGATTTAACGGATTTTGTGGGGTAGGATTACACCTCTCTCCCCCTTTTTGTTTTTGTAATTGAGTTTTTAAAGTTCGATTAGCTCTTTCTACAATTGCCTGTCCCTGAGGATTATAGGGAATTCCTGTTTTATGCATAATCTGGTATTGCTTACAAAATTGCTGAAATGAGAAGCTAGTATATGCAGGTCCATTATCTGTTTTTATTTCTAGGGGCCGTCCCATGACTGGAAAAGCCGCTAGGCAGTGGTCAGTCACATGCTTTGCACTTTCCCCTGTTTGGGGAGTAGCAAAAATGAAATGTGAGCATATGACTACAGAGACATGGACCCACCGAAACCTGCCAAAATCAGGCACATGTGTAACATCCATTTGCCAGATTTGATTAGGTTTAAGTCCTCGGGGATTTACCCTTAATGCTGGCACAGGGAGATGGATAACACACTGAGGGCATTGCTTGACAATTTGGCGAGCCTGCTCTCGAGAAATATGGAATTCCTTGCGCAAGGCAGAGGCATTTTGATGATGCAAGGCATGAGAGGCCTGTGCCATGGAAAATGGGGTGGTCTCCTCTACTGAGGCAACGAGACGATCTATATCCTCATTACCAGCAGCTAACGAACCTGGAAGGCCAGAATGGGATCTAATGTGGCCAATAAAACACGAGCATTGCCGTTTTTGAATAACTCTTTGCAAGGTGATAAACAAATGGAATAGCTCCTCAGAGTTTGTATGCCCGATGGTAGCAGTTTCAATAATTGTAGCCATTCCAACTACATAAGCACCATCACTGTAGATGTTGACAAGTTCAGAGGCGAAGTTTTCTAAAGCATAAATGAGAGCTTGGATTTCTACTCTGTGCAGAGGAATAATTTGTCTGAATTACTTTAGAACTCTACACTATGAAATCTGGCTTTCACTGAGCTGGACCCATCAGTGAAGACGGTTAGTGCTTGTGGGAGAGGTTGTTGCTTAACTATTTTTGGAAAGATAAAAGTTGTAACAGACAAAAACGGTAAAATCTTATTAGCAGGATAATGATTTCCAATTTGACCTGGATAGTTAGCAAGAGCTGTTTGCCAATTAGTAGAGTATTGCCATAGCCAATTTTGCTGTGTTATGGCAAACGGCACTGTAATGAGGGAAGGTTCTTGCCCTACTAATTAAACTAGCCTGTACCATGCTTTCGCTATGAGCTGAGAAACCAAATCATGAAAAGGTGTTAATACTTTAGTTGGAGAATGGGCCAAGTGAAGCCATTCTATTACTCCTGGGTCCTGCCAAGTGACTCCCGGGGGAGTGTGAGCAGTAGGGAAAATTAATACCTGAAGGGGTGCAGTTGAATCTACTCTTGTAAGCTGAGCAGCTTGAAGGGCAGCTTCTACTTTGGTTAAAGCAGTACCAGCGTCTGCAGTTAATTGTCTAGGAGAAGATGGTGAGGAATCTCCTAGAAGAATACCATACAAAGGAGCTATTGATAAATCTGCAGTAGTCAATTTTAATGAAGGATGGACCCAATTAATGTTCCCAAGTAACTTTTGAAAATCATTTAAAGTTATTAATAAATCTGTCTGAATTTGTAAGCATTGAGGACGCACAGTATGTCCTTCAATTAAACTGCCTAGATACTGAGGAGAACTTTTCTGTACCTTTTCTGGTGCAACACACAGGCTCATAGTTAAAAGCGAATGTTGTAAGTCTGCAAACACTTTATGAAGAGTGTCCACATTCTCATGAGCCAATAGGATGTCATCCATATAATGGACGATGTATGCCGGGGGGAGCTGCCGTCTTATGGGGCGGACAGCTGCATCCACAAGACCCTGGCATAACGCAGGACTGTTAGCCATTCCCAGCCGCAGCACCTTCCAGCAGTATCTCTTCGCTGGCTCTTTAAAGTTTATTGCAGGGACACTAAATGCAAATCGTTTACAGTCATCTGGATGCAAAGGGACAGTGAAAAAACAATCCTTTAAATCTAGAATGAGTAGTTCATAATTAAGAGGAATAGCAGTAGGTTGAGGGCAGCCCCGATTGAAGGGGGTTTTATTTATTGCTCGGAGATCTTGCAAAAGCCTCCATCCACCTGACTTTTTCTTAATTGCGAAAATAGGTGTGTTCCAAGGACTATAAGTAGGTTCAATATGACCAGCTTCAAGCTGTTCTTGTATAGAAGCTGTGCTGCTTGAAGCTTTTCTCCAGGTAAGGGCCATTGATCAACCCAAACAGGGTCATCAGAGAGCCATGTGATTTTTGCAGCAGTCTTTTTCTGGGTCGGAGAGATGACCAAAGCCCCTAACGAAAAGGCTGTGGCTCCCTGTATCCTAGCCCTCTTCTCCCTTGCTGGGTGGACGTGGGGATAGGGGATAGTCTGCCTTGCTGCCTTTTGCCCATTCCCTTAACGGGACAAAATTCTTGATTTAACATTTGAGCTGTAACTGCAGCATTGGAACTCATTAGTAATACTCCCATTTGCTCTAGAATGTCCCTTCCCCAGAGGTTAATAGGTAAATGATCAAGCACATAAGGTGTAAAATACCCTGTCTTTCCCTCTGAATCTTCCCACTTGATGAGCTGCGCACTCTGTTGAGGCTGAGAGACTTGGCGGATGCCTTGTCAATTGGCAGTGGCAGTATTAAGAGGCCGTGCAGGGGGCCAGTGCCTGGAAGCAATCACAGAAACATCTGCCCCCGTATCTACTGTTCCTCGGAAAACTTCCCCATTTAATTTTAATTCTAGCTCTGGGCGCCCTCTTTTAACTAGCTGCGCCCAGTACATTTGATTAGAAGATCCAAATCCTCCTTCTCCCCGAAGCTGTGTGGAGAGAAGCTTCCCTGCTGAATAATATGGCAAAATTATAATCTGGGCTATCCTAGTTTCTGGAAACATTTGAATTATGGTATTTACTGTTTGTGCTATAACTTTGATTTCACTAGTATAGTCTTGGTCTATTACACCTGGTAAAACCTGAAAACCTTTGATAGTTAAACTACTTCTCCCTAAAATAAGTCCCATAGTGCCCTTAGGTAATGGTCCATAAATCCCTGTAGGGATTGCTTGTGGCCCCATCTCTGGAGTTAGTACATATTTGGCGGTGGGACAGAGGTCCAATCCTGCGCTTCCTGGAGGGGCATGGTAGAGGTCTTTGACAGTGGGCCGACTGGCAGGCCGGTGTGGGACGGCTGTGCCGGGTTGAGTGACAGTGTCCCTACTGTTTGGTGGGGCTGGGGTCGGCCCCACCTGCCGTTTCCCTGATGTGGGTCAACAGGCCGGCCATCAATGTCTGTCTGTGAGCGGCAGACACTGGCCCAGTGTTTCCCCTTGCAGCAGCGAGGACAAAGACTTGGCTGCCGAGCAGGGAGACTAGGAGAACTTTCCTGACTCCCGAAGGCAGCCCGTTGCCTGCAATTCTTTGCAAAGTGGCCTGGTCTCCCGCAAGTGAAACAAGTCCTTTTTTCTTTGTTCCCTGAGTGGTCCCTCTGCAAAGACACCTTCAATGTAGCAGTCACTCCCTGAGCATAGGAAGACCCAATATCAGCGCAAATACGGATGAACTCAGAAATTGACCCCCTTTTTCTTAAGGGGCGTGGAGCCTCCTGACATGTTCTGTTGGCATTCTCAAAAGCCAGTTGCTTCACTAGCAGAGATTCCCGCATCGAGATCTCCAGCAACTCTGTCTACTGCCTGAAGCAACCGTGCCACAAAGTCCTGCCAGGGCTCCTCTGGCCCCTGTATAATTTTTGTAATGTCCATGGTTTTTTCTCCCTTAGTGGGCAGCTCCCTCCACGCCTTAGGGCCAAAAATATTTACCTGCTGATAAGCTTGCAAAGGGAGCATCATCTGAGCCTGTAAGCTGTGATATGCCCCGGTTCCTTTTAACATTTCAAGAGTGACAGGCACACCATGTTGTTGATTTCTAGCTTCCTGCTCTGCACTAAGTTCAGTCCAATTGGATTTCCACATTAAATAATCTCCAGGGGAAAGACATGCCTTAGCCAGTGTTGGCCAGTCCAGAGGAGGCAGAGCTTCACTAGTCACAGTGCCAAGCAAGCCCAAGACAAATGGAGAAGTGGGGCCATCCGTGGAAACAGAGGTTTTAAACTCCTTGAGGGTTTTAAAAGGAATAGCCTCATGCACTCTCAGTGTCAGCCCTGGGTTGGTAGGGTCTGGCCTTTCTAGGATCGGATTCATTGAAAGTCCTATAATATCCTCTCCCACTAGTCTTGCCTTCCGTAAGGTCAGCTGTCAAGGGGACAGTATTGGCCCAGAAGTTGAAGTTTTTACATTTGGCTGTGCGCCTGCTTCTAGCCTTAAAGGCCGGGTGGTGAGGGCTATTTTTTCAAAACTGTGAGCAAGATCTTTCCCATCATCTAAATAATCCCGCTCACAGTGATGCTTGCCTTTCTTTTCCTCAAACTCTGGCTCACACTCATATTTAGGAGATAAATAAGGCAGGCTCTCAATCATGAATGGTGGAACAGGGGTAGGAGCAGCGGGTAGAGGCTGGGAAGGTGGAGGAGGTGCAGAAGGTGGGGGCGAATAGAGATCTTTTTCCTGAGACCCTGAATTACCCATATTTTACACCTGGTTGATTTAGTTTCTTATAACAATCCACTCCTACTTACCTTAATTCTGTGGTGCGCGCACACTTTCTAGGAGAGATCCCCTGCCTCTTGTCCCACATGGGGCGCCAATATGCGGGGGCCTGACACGGCCGGGGATCTCCCTTCTCCGTGGCCAGCACGGAAAGAGAGATGAAATTGGTTCTTCGAAGAGGCAGCCAGGGATTGAGAAATAAAGAAATGAAGAGAGTCGATGCAGAAGTAGGTTTAAGCTGGGCCCCAGGCGGGTTGTAGACCTCCTCTGCTGGAGAGACTGACAGCCCCTGAGCCACACAGCACACTATTTATTCTCCAATACACAAAGGGGAGGGGAGGGGGGGTTCCACAGGAAAAACAAGGAGCCTGGGAGGGGCCAGGTCCCACCCACTCCTTCCTGCCTGACAAACACAAGCCAGGAACTAAGAACATCTCTACACTTCCAGGGCAGGAAGGTAACTGACAAGATTCTGTCAATATCCTAGGCTCAGTCAACAACAATCTAAAGAATGCTTTTCCAGGGGACCCCCTACAGGGGCTGAGGGATCCCCCCCATCAGTGCATGAATTTTCATGCACCAGGCCTCTAGTATACCGTGTTTCCCCGAAAATAAGACAGCCTCTGAAAATATGACCTAGCACATGGAAAGATAAGACATCCCCTGAAAATAAGACCTAGTGCAACTTTGGGAGAAGAAATTAATATAAGACACTGTCTTATTTTTGTGGAAACAGGATATATATATTGATATATATATATGAAAATTTAAGCGACTGACCAACCCTATGACACCCAATGACCACCAGAGGGCAGACACTCAATGCACACACATGAAAACATGGAACAGACTGATGAATCTCAGAGGGAAGGGAAGCGGGGGTAGGGCAGGAAAAGATTAACCAAAGATCTTATATACACACTAGAGGCCTGGTGCATGGATTCATGCACCAGTGGGATCCCTTGGCCTGGCCTGTGGGGATTGGCCCAAAACTGGCTCTCCAACGTCCCCTGAGGGGTCCTGGATAGCAAGAGGGCGCAGGCCAGGCTGAGGAACCCCACTGGTGTATGAATTCATGCATTGGGCTTCTAATATCTACAATAATGAAAGCATAATACGCAAATTGACCAAATGGCCAATTGACCAAATTGACCAAACAGTGGAATAACCTTCTAGACAATCTTCCTGATGAAGCCGGAGCAGCCAGGCCTGCAAAGGCCTACTCTTGCACTAGTTTCATGCATTGGGGCTATATATATATTAATATATATATATATATATATATATATATATATATATATCCCTAATGGTTATCTATAATAATAAAAGCATAATATGCTAATCAGACCAGACAGCCGAATGACCTTCCAGATGTAATTCTGGCCAAAAACATGGTGACAGGCAGAGGAAGAGGCAGTTAGGGGCAATCAGGCAGGCAGGCAAGCAGGGTCAATCAGGCAGGCAGGCAGAGTGATTAGGGGTGATCAGGCAGGCAGGCGAGCAAGTGGTTAAGAGCCAGCGGTCCTGGATTGAGAGAGGGATGTCCAAATGCCAGTTTAGGCCCGATTTCAGACATCCCCCAAGGAATCCCAGATTGTGAGGGGATGCCGACCAGGCTGAGGGACTCTCCCCTCTCCACACTCTGTGCATGAGTTTTGTTCACTGGGCCTCTAGTGTGTATATACTTTTATAGAAGTTATTGTCATTAAAACAATTCATATTAATTCTAAAGTATTACTAAAATCAATTTGGTCATTATGTTGTTGGTTTTTAATTTATGGAACCAGAAAAATGTAAATGCTATTATGTCTGTTTGGTAAGGGAGGAGTCTGAGAAATTTTTACATAAATGGGGCCTTCAAACTCAAATATAGGCATTACAGATCTTAGCAGGGGACAAAAGAAAGAAAACCCCCTAAAACTAGAAAATTATCCCAGACTTCCAAAAAACGTACCTAACTTAGAAGACAAACCTTATGTAAAGAAATCAGTTTCAGTATCAGTATGTGAAAATGGCAAATAAATGATACAAACAGTAAGTGCTTTAGGAATTCAGAGAAAGTACTCCCTCAAAGATAATGATAGTTCCAGGATTTCTGAATAGGGTGAACTTGGGCACAGCGGTCTGGTGGAAACGAAGATGGAGAACATGAATGGCTTCTAATATGAAGCGGTTATTTTAAGATAGCAGCAATGTTTAGAACAAACGAGGGAGAACAGAGGAGAGGGGAGAGACAAGGAGAACAGGTGGTAACTGGCATGAGGTAACTGAGGCCTGGCCTGAGGTAGTGGCAGGAAGAATCAGATGAAGGGACTGGATTCTGATGGTAAACTAAATCAGTTTCTCATGCTGTCAAATATCGTTTGTTTCTGTCATTTAAGTATGACACTGACAAAGTGTCATACTTAAATGACAGAAATATAGCACACAAATATAATATTGTGTGCTATATCGTTTATTTCCTTAATGTGTTCTTGATGTTCTTTATCCACAAATGGATTTTAAGCATGGCTGGAGCAGAAAACCAGCCTTTTGTATTTGTTTATATCCCAAATGCCTTGCAGAGTTCATCTATTTTGATGTTCATTCATTTGGTTTTTGAAAGACATTTCTTTGCAGTACCTAATACAACCTGCAGGGGGTAATAAAGTTTAAAGGAAAAATCTTCAGTGGCCATTGCACTGATATAATAACTGAATTTCAGTTTATTTTAATATATTGATATTTTTATTAATTTCAGAGTGGAAGGGAGAGGGAGATAGAAACATCAACGATGAGAGAGACTCATTGATCGGCTGCCTCCTGCACATCCCCCACTGGGGATGGAGCCGAGCTCGGGCATGTGCCCTTGACTAGAATCGAACCTGGGACCCTTCAGTCTGCAGGCCAACACTCAATAATTGAATTTTATGATTGTTTGTATTATGTGATTTTTGATGCCCCAAAGGAATATATGATATTTATGTAAACTCTAAAGTACAGTAACTTCACTCAATAACCTACTCAAAAATTAGAATGTAATCAATATATTGAAGGGTCCCCTGTGCTTTTCTCCAAATCCATTTTCCTTCTTTGCAGACATAAATGCTATCCTGAATGATATTGTTATCATTCTTCATTTTCCTTATATACCTTATATATATCCCTAAACAATATGTTTATTGTTTAGTTTTGCTTGTTTTCAAACTTTCCATAACTGGTATCACACTGAATATATCATATTCTTACTTGACTTGCTTTGTCATTCAACATTATGTTGATGGGTGGAAACACAGAGTCTATTATTAAGAGCAGAATGTGAAATTTGGAATATTCCTACAATTGAATGTAACTAATTTTATCTTTACTCTTTATATTAGCTTTGTGGGTAGCTTGATGAAAGAGGAGATTGATCATGTCAACAAGGGACTATTTGGAGGCCTCTGACCTGGTTCTTAGCCCTTGTAATGACATTTATGAACTTTACTTCTCTGCCTTAAACTAGCCCAGCATTTCTCCAGCTTGGTACAACTGTCCTCTGGGGCTGGGTGGCTCCTTGCTGTGGGAGCTGCCCTGTGCAATGCAGGGTGCTTACAGCATCCCTGGCCTCTTCCCATAGATGCTTGTAGCACCCCACCTCCAGCTGTGACAACCAAAAATGTCTACTGACATTGTCAGAGTGGGGGTCGGATGGGGAGAGGATGGCAAAATCACCCCTAGTTAAGAAATGCTGATCTAGTGTTTGTATTGGGAAAAAAAAAGAGGCATATTAATTATGATTTTTTCTTATTTTCTCTTGCTAAAAAACAACTGCATATTTATAAATAATTAAATCAATTGCTATATATAATCCTATCAACTAATTATATCAAAGTGCATAAGTAATGTTTCCGGGCTCCTCTGACCTTCTTGTGTTCTTTTCACATCTAATCACCATGACATCACTCATTACTGCCTACTTTGCTTTTTTATTACCAAGTTCCAAAATACCCAATTGCTACTCTCAACACACAATATTAATATTTACGCCAGTCTGAACTGCCCTTTCCTTCATAACCATTTTGTCCTTTTCTTTAAAAAAAAAAATAACCCTGTGATTCTGAGAATGCCACCACATTTGCATTCCATCAATGTGTACATGGTCTTAGTTCTTTGGAGTTGTAATTACTATATACTTCTCCCTGTATTTTTCTTTGGGGGTCTATATGTTTTTACCCCACCTTCTCTATTCACAGTAAGCCCTGTGTGGAATGCTTGCTTCCCAGGACATATCAAGATGGAGGGTTTAAACCAGGGCTTTGGATAATTCTAAAGGCAATGTTTTTAAAAACATTTCATTCTCAAAATGGAGCTATCAACTGTTACAGTGTGTATACATTTACATAAAAATCACATAATACAAACAATCATAAAATTCAGTTATTGAGTGTCGGCCTACAGACTGAAGGGTCCCAGGTTCGATTCTAGTCAAGGGCACATGCCCGAGCTCGGCTCCATCCCCAGTGGGGGAGGTGCTGGAGGCAGCCGATCAATGAGTCTCTCTCATCGTTGATGTTTCTATCTCCCTCTCCCTTCCACTCTGAAATTAATAAAAATATATTAATAAAAATATATATCCTATAGATAACCTTCTGAAAAACTTATGAAAGAATATTTGTGCCGAAACTGGTTTGGCTCAGTGGATAGCCTGCGGACTGAAAGGTCCCAGGTTCGATTCCGGTCAAGGGCATGTACCTTGGTTGCGGGCACATCCCCCGTAGGGGGTGTGCAGGAGGCAGTTGATTGATGATTGATCAACTCTCTACCGATGTTTCTAACTCTCTATCCCTCTCTCTTCCTCTCTGTAAAAAATCAATAAAATATATATATTTTTTAAAAAGGAATATTCGTGCTTCCATGTCACCTGACATACATTATTCAGACCATCAGACATCTGTAAGATTACCATCTCAGACCAATCCAGAGGCTAAGAATGCAGGACCTATCCTCAAGAATTCACTTTTTACTGTAAGAACTCTATATTCTTCTCTTTTCTTTAGAACAAGCTGGGTGTTACCTGGTAGTGTTTCTGATTTGCAAATCCTGAGACACATTAATAGATCTTTGTCATTTATTTCTATTTCAAGCCTTCTCACTTTTTTGTGCTCAGGCGACACACCTACCTGATTTTTTTTTTTTCTACTGGAATATAACTAACTCTAAATTGTTCCCTAACAAAGCTCAAGAGATGTTTTCTTATTCAGTTTTCCCCCTGCAAAGGATAAAAAGAGCTCTGCCAAGGAATGTTTGGGTTATTTTTTCCCCCCACATGTAGGCAAGGACTTCAGAATGGCATATATTTTATGGATCTAAATAATAACATCTTTCTTATGAAACAAGAATCTCCTCATAAGATCCCATCATAAAAAAACAAAACAATTGAAACCAAATAAATGTTAAATCCTAATAGAAAGCAGATTGTTTGCACGTCACACATGAAGAAGAAGTGCAGCTATACAGTGTAAAAATATGTGGAGGAAAAAGAAAACAAGAACACATGGTAAGTAAAACCACATTTTGAAATATGCCTGAGCACATAAGGAAGATGGGCGGTACCTCAGATTGTCTGCTTTCACTGTCGCCCTCAGTACGACTTCTCTGCTTTCAATAACTTGGTTATAAATCGTTTTTTGTTCAGATACCTAAATCCAATCTCTATGTGTACTTTTTCTCCAGCTTTTAGATTCTTACAATATTATCTCATTTTAGAATATTACCCAACTAATTGGAAAACACATGATGATTCTAACTTTTATGACCACATTTAAAAATAGAACCAATCCCCAGTTTTTATCTATATGACAAAAGATAGAACATATAAGTAAGACAACTATATATAGATATAGATATATATATATATAGAATATATATATATATATATATATATATACACTATATATATATATCTTTATTTATTTATTTATTTATTTATTTATTTATTTATCCAGTTCAAAGTCTTGGCATAATCGCACATAATTTCTTGCCCTTATCCTACACTTCTTTAGTGGTAGGTCCTATTGATTCTTCTTCCTGGATGCCAAACCCTCTTCATCAGCCCCGCTGTCACAACCTCAATGCCATCACCTTCATTTACGTCCTCACCACCTTCGAATAATCTATTGGTACCTCCTGAAGGATGAAGCCACTTCCAGTTTCTTTCCCATGCAAACCATCTCCTTGGCAGTAAAAATAAAAAAATTAAAAAAAAAAAAGTGTTTCTCTTACTTCTTTCAGCCAGTGATGTCTGGTCTCATTCTAGTCTCATACCTTTGGTGCAATCATTTAAGATAAAAAATTTGACCTTTCCTGATGACAGTTTTTCACCATGTTTTGACCAAGCAGCCAAAAACTAAAGGAAGAACATCCTCCCCAGTGAAGTTCAGTCTCTGGCATGCCTTCCCAGAACATTGACCTTTATTCTGCCCTTCGAATAGCTTTTTCCAGGGTTTTTTGTTTTGTTTTCCCCCTGAGGCAATGTCCCTGAGAGACAGAACTGTCTATTTTTAATAGAGAGGAGCTCAGATTCTGAGCCAGACTTTGAATCCTGGCCACCTCTTTCTAACTGTGTGACCGTGGGCCCGTTACTTAAACTTCTGTTACCCAGTTCCCTCGTTTGGAAATGGAGGTATGAGCAATACCTGCATCTAGGGCTACTGTGGCTGACTTCTTTACTAAACAGACTACGGCTGGCACAGAATAAATGTGCCACATCTGTTAGTTACTGTTATGTTATTACTGTCCCTCCTCTGAGGGAGTGGGAAGAGCAGTTATTAAATGCTTGAATGGGAAAAAGACAGAAGGGCTACAAGGAGCAAAATATAGATTTATATGTCAAATTATTTTATTTTATTTTATCACTAGAGGCCTGGTGCATGAAATACGAGTATCCTATCTACTTCTCCTGGGTGTGTAAATCACTTCAACCTAACTGACTTTTTTCTTTCCAGTAAATCATCAGGATTACCCTTTCCTGGATGAGCTTCAAATTTCCTTAGCGAATGACAGGAAAATGTTCAATGGGAAAGCCTACCACCCGAAGTACTTGAGTCCAGAACAGAGAGAAAACATAGCTTCAGTATTTTACTGGAATCTGAGTTAAGAAATAGGGATCACAGAACAAATAGCAAACAGCAGCTTGAGTAACATCAGAATGAAAAGAAAACGATGAACCAGGATTTGCAACCTGAACTATTAGGCAATATGGCTAAGGGAGCTAAGAAGATACCTCTTACACATTTTAAAAAAAAAATCCTCTAGAGTTTAAAATAAAAGGAATTCATTTAGAAGATTATTGATGCTTACAGATAAATGTCACAATTTTGCTCTTCAGGGAATCCTTTTGCAAATAAACTGACACTTCCATCTTGGCAATTATTAACTTGCCCCATTTCTCTAACTAAGGAAAATTTAGATTCTCTTTCTATTGTAGTTGAATGACATTTTAATTCATGTCTTTATAGGTAAAACTTTGTTGTTGTTGTTATTATTATTATTATTATTTTAATATATTTTATTGATTTCTTACAGAGAGGAAGAGAGAGGGACAGAGAGTTAAAAACATCGATGAGAGAGAATCATTGACCAGCTGCCTCTTGCACACCCCCCACTGGAGATGTGCCCACAACCAAGGTACATGTCCTTGACCGGAATCGAACCCGGGACCTTCCAGTCCGCAGGCTGATGCTCTATCCACTGAGCCAAACCGGTTTTGGCTGTTATTATTAGTAGTACTATAAAGCAAAGCTTCAATGGAACTTTGGCTTTATTTAAGCTTTAAGGAGCATTACTGAAATTAACCAAACCACAAAACTTCTCTGAGTGAGAAATAACCAATAATAAGAGGTTAAAAATCAGAGATGTGTTTTTGTGAAGACATATTATTGTATCTTTCATAAAAAGTCATACAGATAGGAGAAAAATATCAGAGTGTTGGGATTTGTCCTTGAATCTCCTCTTTTAGTTTTACTTCCAGTTAAACTGATTTCCTCACATATTTGTTTCTGGGTGAAAGCCAGAATCAACATTGTCCGTATTTCTAACCAAATAATGGAGAAACGATGACAAGACCCGATGCAGTTAGAAGATCCTGCAGAGTGGCCGGACCTAGCCTGTGCTGTGTCTGACTCGGTTCTGACTTTAACAAGGTATTTAACCTCTCCTCGCTTTGGACATAATTGTGATAATGCTCATTTATTTCAGAGATGTGATATTCCACAGAACTCAACAAACAACCGTCAGCTACTGAGAGAAGTCAGGTCAATGAGAGAAAAAGCTGCTTCTGCAGCTTGGAAAAGAGATTTTGAATTCTATCTCCTTCCCATTCCCTGTACATTATGGATTAATTGAATGGGAATTTGATGTGCATAACTATATTCAAAGTTTCATTATACAAAGTGGGAAATAATGGAGCATTTTATAATTTCCACTTCAGAAGTAAAAACTTCAGAAATATTTTAATTTATTTCTATCTTTGGGGATAAACTCATTTAGACTTTGAAAGCTTTCATTGAGCCTAAATTCTTGGGATAAATTAGATACTGTTATTTTCTATTTTTTTAAAAAGGAATAAAATTGGAAGAAAATAGCATATAAACAGTCTCTAAGTCCATGTCATGGGTAAATTTTGAACTGTTTTACATTAAGAGTGCAGTCCATTTGTGAATGCTAACTTATTAAATATGCTTTCTTTGATAACCTTTCCTTTCTTTTAAAATTTCTTGTATCTTGTATTTTTTCCATAATAGCTCATTTAAAAAATATCGTTTTTTGAATTTTACATGCTTTTATAATTGTGTTCGGAAAAGTTACATATCAGCTGTTGAACTTTTACGTTCCAAACTTAAATTTAATCCACTATAGTCAACTAACTTAAAAAAATTTTAGTGGGTAAGAAATTAGACTTTATAGACTTAGACTAGTTTACTCTACCAAATAATACAGTACATCAAAGAATAGCCAATTTAAACTATTTTACAATCATGAAAACTTTTGAAGTAGCCCAAAGCAAAAATATTGTAAAAGCAATACAACTAGTTGCATAGTAAAGAACTAAATAATCTGATATAACTTTACCACAAGCCAGATTTGCAGAATAATAATGGTCTACACTGATGAATGATAGAGACCAGATTTTCAAAGCAAGTTTCTTAATACCTAAACATTTCCTCAATATTGTAGAATGTGGTTAGAATTAGAAATGAGATTTTAAAAAAAGAAAGAAAGAAATGAGGGCCCTGCAGACTTAAGACAGCCTCAGGAACTATTCCAAAGGTGGTGAAATTAACATAATGACTATTAAGATGTACGTGACATTTTGAAATGCCTTATTGTTTAAGGGTCTAAAGACTAGAAGATGCCTCCTTTCTCTGGGAAAAATCAGATTTGATTATCTTAATGCCAGTGAGATAGGAATTTCAGGACACCAAGATGCAGAGACCTGCCAAAGCATTTCTTTGGCCTTTTATTTTATAGCAGATCTAAGGTACAGCAGTGTGAACATATGTTATATAGTTTCCTAGTTCCCAGAGCACTTTCAACACTGTTACTTATGCAACAAGAATCAGACTCAGACATAGATATAAAAATATATATATTTTAAAGCTGTAGTTTCTTTTCTGTAGACATCCTGAGGATTGATTCATGGCAGAACTATAAGATTCCACGTGTTGACTATGTGTTAGCAATTTTTAAATATATTTTAATTGATTTCTATTAATGTCTTAGTAGTCCTGCGCATGAATTCACGCTCCAGTAGCTCTCTGAGGGGCCTGGCTACTCCGCATCCACTGCCCAGAGGCCCATCCATGGCTGGGCACTGATTGCTTGCGACAAAGCAAGAATTCCACCAGGCTGCTCATGCTGCCTGCTCAGCGGCCACCCCTCCCCCTCCACCCCTCCCCCGGGACTGGGAGACTCTGGCAGGGCTAAGGACTGGGCGCCACCATCTTTGTGACAGAGTGATGGTTAACTTGCATGTTACCCTTTTATTATATATTATAGGATTCACATGGAGGCAGCATTCATATAAAAACAGGCTGTTACTAAATTATTTTCTTTCATTATATAATCTGCAAATATTTTGTTTTTAACTTATGCCTTCTGGCAAAAAGACTACGATGATTTCAAGTGTGTTTTTTCCATCTAACCAGTATGTATTCATTTGAATCATACGAAATTTCCAATTTTGTAGGTCAAAAATGCTCAAACATGTCATTTCGTATCGTTCAATCTAATATATTAAGAAAGGAACAACTAGGCACTAAAGAAAGAGACTCAGAAGATTCAAGGGGGCTCTGGAGTAGGGTTTTGTGAGAAAGAAAACATAAATTCATGAGTTCAATCCAACTAGAAGTGCCCACCTCCTCCTTAACCCTTACTTTCAAAAATACACTTAGCCCATTGTTTTCCCCTTGACCAAAATAAGGGTAGAGGAGGAAGTACATCAGAATAAACAGATTGCAGATTTATGGCAAGGAAATGACATTTTCCCTCCTGGGGAATATTTTCTGCAGAGGCAATGACTTCACTTTCATCTGAGTTGCCAAAGTAGGGTAGATGCTGGGGAAGACAACAATTAGCAAGCTGTGGCCTTTGCCCTCAAAAATCTCACTCTAAGCAAAATAGCTTGGATAAAGGGAAGCAGTTGGAGAAAGACGTGAAAAGCTGACTAAATGAGAATTCCGTTACCTGGCATGGTGCCTAGAGCACAGCAGGCATGCATACCATGTTTACTGAGTGAATAAATGCTATATTGGTACATGATCACAGCGGAGGAAGTTATTAATTTTTTCTTGAGGGGTGGTCTAGTTTAGTTTTTACATTTAATTACAGATGGTGTCATGTCCTCATAATTTATATTGTCTTTAATTTCCGTTTTAATATTTATTTTCTGTCTTTTCCTCAAAGCATTGCTTTGCCGAGGCAGCTGTTTTGTTCTCCCGCAGCGGTTAGCATGGTGCTGAGCAGATAGCAGGCCATCAGTAACTGCTTGCTGATGCTACCATTCCCTAGGACCACTTCGGCTTCGGCACAGCTGTCTCCTCTCCCGCCAAGTGGGCCTAATGTCCCTTTAAAGAAGCATGTGGCTCAAGAGCAAATAAGTCACAGCCACGTTCAGGAGTGAGAGTGATGTTCAGTGGAGAAGGCCAAGTAAGAGGGCCTCTACTCCTCGCTGCAGCCTCTGTCCCTGTAGACAGCAGGGATATTCAGAATGTATGGAAATAAGACAATAATCTATAATAATAAAAGCGTAATATGCTAATTAGACCGGATGTCCTTCCAGAGAACTGTCTGGACAAAGCCGGGCTTCGAGGGAAGCCCAGGTCCCAGGTAACAGAGGGAAGCCAGTGCCAGCAGTCGGGGGAAGGAAGGCCTTCCCTTGCACAAATTTCATGCACTGGGCCTCTAGTTAATAAATGATAATACAAGAATAAACTCTGTGTTTCAGGTACTCACACATGCAAGTCTACTTTTACCCCATGCTGCATGTATGTAGGGAGGGAGGCCAAGTAGAGTGCAGGTTGGGGGCAAGCCTTCAAGGTGAAAAGCTCAATTGCTTGGTCCTCCATATGCCAGCTGTGTGAGCTTAGGGAAGTGACTTAACCTCTCTGGTCTATAATTAATTTATTTGATGAGGATAACAGTACTTGTCTTATATAGTTATTTGAAGATTAATATAAAATGCATAGCACAGTTCTAGGTACACAGTTATAAAAATGTTAGCCAGAAGTAATCATATGTGAAATAAGGTTATACAGTTATATCTAGCAGGCTCTTTCTTACTCTCTGTAATGCACACATTTCACATATTCTAAAAATCCATATTGTATTTTACAATGCTTCCTAAGAAGGTCATGCATGCTGTTTGTGACTGAATGTAAGCAATGCCTCTCCCATTCTGTAAGTATTTTGTTTGGCCCCAGGAGGACTAAGAACTACCTACTTTATTAACGTAGACTAAACATGTATTGTCTATTCAGTCTTTAAACGATTGTTTCCCAATCTTTGCCAAACGTTGCACTCAGAGAGGAGTCTAAAAAATTCCAAGGAATGGCTGCCATCTTATACATGATTATTTCAAAGCTCCCTGAGAGACCCTAATGTATAGCCAAGTTTAGGAACCATTTACATAAAAAATGGAGACAGAGACACATTAAAAGGGCCTAGTGATCATAGTTTCTATAAGAAAAAAAAATTGGCTAACAAATGTCAGTTGATTCCATTTTTATTTTATTTTAACAGAAACCATATGTTTACAACTTGTTTGAAGCTAGTACAGATATTTCTGTCCTTCTAAGGATAGCTTCTAATATGTATAAAAACTCACTACTTCCCTGGCAGGTGTGGCTCTTTATTTTACAGCCCTTAATACTTACTTTCAAAAATGCACTTAGCCCATAGTTTTCCCCTTGGCCAAAATAAGGGTAGAGGGTCTATGTCTACGCTATGACAGCACCAGTTGGTTAGTATTATCCCAAGCACAAAGGGTTGCAAGTTCAATTCCTGGTCAGGCACTTGCAGGATTGATCCCCAGTGGGAGGCAAACAGGAAGCAGCAGATCGATGTTCTGCTATCACATTGAGATTTCTCTGTCTCCCTCTCCCTCCCTCTCTCTCTCTAAAAATCAATAATACAATAACATATTTAAAAAAAAAAACACCCAAAAACTCACCACTGGCAGCATACAGAAGTTAATCTGAGGATGGGCAAAATTTCTTCTCCACAATTTCCAATAGGGCCTAAAGATTTTATATTGCCTTGGGAGTTTGCCTAAACACTTAGACATGAAGGCAAACGATGCACATCACCTTCTATTTGTTGTAACTTTTTCCTTCTTCTTTTAAAAAATAAAAGCTGTCTTCCATATACAAAATGAGTTACTATTCATTTTGCACTTATCATATGCCAGGGTATCTTAAAATCTCACATCAAAATTGCCGCAGTCCTGCAAAGAAGGAATTGGGATCTCCATCCTATATAATAGAAGGGTAATATGCAAATTGACCCTAACAGCAGAATGACCAGAATGACCACTCGACCAGTCACTATGAGGCGCACTGACCACCTCTCAGTTCCTTTCCCGCAGGCAGGCTCCCATCGCCCGGTGGCGAATGTGGAACCAGGGTTGGGTGGTGGGAAATGGGGTCAGCACCAGGCCAAGGCCCCCGCCCCACCATTAACCCCAAACACAGAGGGCGACCCATGGTGGGGGCCTGGCCAGTGAGTGGGCAGGAACAGCCAACTTCTCAGCTCCCTCCTCTCCCCGCGCTGTCAGGCTCTAATTGCCCAATGGCAAATGTGGAACTGGGAGTGGGTGGCAGCGAGGGGTGGAGCAGGCTGCCAGCAGCTGGGGAAGATGGCCCTGATCGCTTAGGGACTGTACCCATGCACGAATTTCATGCGCCAGGCCTCTAGTTTTAGAGATAAAAAGCCTTGTAGTAAATTGCTTGAGGCCACACACCAGGAAGCAGTTCAGTGAACAAAACAGGCGTCTTCAAACTTTTTAAAGTGGGGGCCAGATCACGGTCCCTCAGAGAGCTGGAGGGCCGGACTATATGAACTACTAATTCCTACTGTAACACCTCGGCTGCGCTCACTGCCCAAAAAACCTGGCAGGCCGGATCAGACTCCTTTGCGGGCCGCATGTGGCCCGCGGGCCGTAGTTTGAAGACGCCTGATTCTAGACCCTTCGTGTTATGCTAACAGAGCCTGTGCCCTTTCAGCGCCTGTGTACAAGCAGCGTGTTCAGACCGCCCGCAGATCCAGAGTCCCTCCTCCATATTTGCAGTTGAACAGGCTCGATTCTATTAAAGGTACTGGACCAGAATCTGTCTCTGGGGGAAGCCAGGCAAAGTCCAAGAGAATTTCCTCGGCAGCACTTAGGTGACCTGGAACTGCATCTGGCTCCTGGATGGCCTTGAGTCTGACCCTAACCCTGCCCCCCATGAAAACTTCACAGACAATAACTTTATGAAAGTCTTCTTGTTCTTGCAGTCCTTTCCATGGGGAAAATGGCGAAGATGTTCAGTTTCATCCTTGTTACCACTGCTCTGGTAATGGGCAAGGCCAGCTGGGTAAGCTCATGGAAAGACTGTTGTTGTGTCTGAACGCCTGCTTTGACCTGCATGTCATTTTATTTTGCAGAAAATCTATAGTAAGTTGTGACACTGAAGAACTTAATGAAGGGGTGGAGACGAAGGTATGTGGCAGCACCTGCCACATAGTAGGTACTTACCACGTGTTTAAAAACTTTTTGAAGTAAAAAAATCAGTGTTGACAACAAATCAGTGAACTCTTTTTTAACTACTGGGGTTATTTGGGTGATTACCTAACATGAGGAATTTAAAACTGTCCATTAAAATGGACCCTGAGCTTTCTGCTATTGAACACTGTTAGTATAAGTTAGGCCGATTATTTGAAAGTAATTACCATGAACTCATGCCTTCCTCCATTCGTGAGTAAAAAGGTAACAATTCTCATTTACTCACAGGCCTGGGAGAAAGAAAGCTCCTAGGAGTTAAATAAGCTTACTAACACTGTATGTCCGGTCTCAGGAACATTGAACAGATTGAACAAACTTGCCCTGTAATCCCTTCCGTTATTTTTAAGTTGCACATAGTCCACTGCATTTAACAAGATCACAAACAATTTTCCACTATTAAAAGCCACACGGGATTCCAGACACCATCAAAAGTCTGTGCTGTTCATTTTTTTAGACGGGTGGGACTCAGGGGGCTACGAGGATAAATCAAGGAGAATAAACCAGGAACAAATAAGAAATAGTCCTAGCTGGCAGAGGGCCTGGAACGTAGAGGGCCTTGTATGTATGGCATGAATACAAGATAGCCCATAAAGACGGGGACAGGAAGTGATGCAAATATAAATTGGGAAATATATCAGACTTCAACCAAATGCCTGCTTGAGAAAATAATGTATGTAAAAGAAGCGTGAAGCATCTTACACATTAAAATTGGTAATTTCTCAGAAGTAAGCATTGGCTTGTACCACAGGAGAGCATGACATTGACTGCAAATAGAAAAGTCAAGATAAAAATGGAAAGAAAAGAAAATGGTCTTTTGTCCTTTCCCCCCCGCCCCCCACTCCCCCTTAGCAGGGCTCCCACATTGAACACTCATGAGCTTTACTGCAGCTTCCTGGCCTCAGTTCCTCTTTCCCGGAGACCCAGCTCTGCGAGCCTCCTTCCCCATCCACCCAGCACATTGGCTTTCTCTTTTGAGGATTTGCTCAGTCAGATGCCACTTTAGAAAGAAGCTAATCAACTGTCTCACAGGCAATATGCTTGGGTTACTTGACTTTTTAGAGTAGATAATGACTTAACTGGAAGGCTCAGGCTCCTCCCGTGCCTTCTTAAAGTGATTGAGGAAAAAACGATAAGTAAGCAAAAAGTTAAAGTGAACCCAGTAGAATTTTCAGCAACAGGTAAATGGGTGAGAAGTTCAAGGATACGAGAGTCTAAAGTAAGCATTTTTAACAAAGGTGACCCTATGTCTAAGAGCATAAGTGTTCAATGATAATTTTAAAACATATTAAACATTTCGGGCACATCACGAGCATTCTCATGTTTTCATATTACCCAGTGTTTTACATAAGTGTTAAAGTAGGGGTGTCGAACTCAATCAGAGAAGGGGCCAAAATCTAAAATCCAGCCTAAATCCCGGGCCGAATGGTTTACTGAACAGTCATAAACTGTCATTGTGATGGAAACGCAGCGGAGTGCTGTGATGACAGCGCGGTGCGGGCCACATTCCAAGGCCTGGCAGGACGGATTTGGCCCATGGGCCTTGTGTTTGACACATGTGTGTTAAAGTCACACCTTAAAATTAAATACACATTGCATTTTGCAGTTATTTATTACATGTTCTTACAAGCTAATATCTTTTAAAAGTATGAATCTTCGTACAACGTTTTTTGTACTTGTTCAACAGAAACTTACCTGGCCTCTAGGTAAAGCTAGCAATAAAACTACTGGTGCGCAATGTGTTAATATTAAAAGGTCATTCACAAGCCTGGTTCATTTCACTGGTAAGAGGCACTTAGTGTCGTGTAGAGATCGAGAATAGAAACCTTGAGCTGGATTTAAATCTTGACTTCTCTTGCCCACTGGGAATTCCTCAGCAAGCTTCCTCATCAGGATCGAACCCATCCCCACATCATGGAATAGTTATGAGGGTCAAATGAGATAGTGACTCTAAAATTCTTAGCGTAATCATCAGATTATTTTATAACATTTTTTAGTTCAAGCACATTAGCATAAATCATGACTTCTGATTCTTCAAATAACTAATAGTATTAGAAGTTTTAATGACTTCCTGCTTGGGATAATATTCTGAAATAGGAATTTCAGAATATTATTGAATCATTGATTTATCCAACTTACTAGGAGCATTTATTTCCCATGAGGAAAACATGCACGTTACTTTGCAGGCTCTTGAGAACTGTCTCCAGGAGCAGGCACGTCTCAGAGCCCAGGTGCACCTGCTTGAGACCCGGGTCAAACAACAACAGGTCAAGATTGCTCAGTTTTTGCACGAGAAGGAAATCCAGCTCCTGGATGGAGGAGAGGAGAACAGTGTCATTGACCTTGGTGGCAAGAGGCAATATGCAGGTCAGAATCTATTTTTCTTTAGTGTTTCAATAACTTATATAAACCCACGTGCAATGATGATGCTAATCATTTCATTACTTCAGGTTTTGCTAAAGACCTTTTTGTATTCCAGTAACCAGCAACATAAAGCATTATATCACATTTAAATGTCTTCCATCATATTTTATCCTATTTTCTCTGTTATGTCTGCAGGAGACATTTAATATCAATGCTCAATATCGAGGATTTCCATTGTTTAATAAGAGAGCAAGACAACAGATTGTTTAAATATCAGTTTGCAAATGGCAGATTATATTTGCAAAATCTTACAATTGAGCTTTGTAAAATCAATATTTTTATTGATTTTACAGAGAGGAAGGGAGTTACAAACATTAATCAGCTGCCTCTTGAATGCCCCCTACTTCGGGATCTAGCCCACAAGGTGCCTGCCCTTGACTGGAATAGAACCCGGGCCTCCAGTCTGTAGGCAGACGCTCTATCCACTGAGCAAAACCGGTTAGGGCGAGCTTTGTGTTTATTTGTGTCTCTTTTCTTGGTACATTAACACAGTTTTTCCTCCTGAAACTCTGATGTGCCTTAGGAAATAAGTAAGGTAACAGAATAAATGTTTGGAAAAGGAAAAGGAATGAAAATTATTTAGGAAAATAAAAGAGTTGTTTTACGTGTATATGCTATAGTTTGGTGACTTCCCTTTTCATGAGGCCAGTACTTCCCCCTAGAAACACAGCACTGCACATATCATTGTTACCTTCAGAAAACTGCTCACCTGATTTCCTCCAGGCACCTTTGAAGGTCCACAAGCCATCGTTGTAAGGTCTCACTGGGCCATTTGGGCCGATCATTGTGGAGGACAGAAATGATTCACAGAGAACGGGATCACCAGCATGGTCAGAAGGCCATCTGATTGATGACCCTGCCTCATGGGCTGAATTCTGTCCCCTCCCTCCCAATCTTCATAAAGAAGCCCTAACCCCCAGCACCAGCAATGTGACTATGTTTGGAGTCAGGGCCTTTGAAGAGGTGATGAAGTTAAAACAAGGCCATTAGGATGGGCCTTCATTCAATCTGACTGGTGTCCTTATAAGAAGAGGAAAGTTGGACCCACGGGGAGAGACCAAGGATGTGGGTGCATAGGAGGAAGACCATGGAAAGACAGAACAAGAAAGCAGACATCTGTTAGCCATGGAAAGAGGGTTCAGAAGAAACCAAACATACGGACACCTTAACCTTGAACTTCCATGCCCCACTACTGTGGGCAAATACATTTCCATGGTTTAAGCTTCCCAATCTATGGCATTTTATTATGGCAAGTTAATGCGCCTTGCCTTGCCTTACATATCAGCTTCTGGCGCAGAAAGGTAACACTCTTATAAAGAAAGGTAACTGGCCGAAAACCACTTTGGCTCAGTGGATAGAGCGTCAGCCTGAGGATTGAGAGGTCCCGGGTTTGATTCTGGTCAAAGGGCGCGTACCTTGGTTGCAGACACATCCCCAGTAGGGGTTGTGTAGGAGGTGGCTGATCGATGTTTCTAACTCTCTATCCCTCTTCCTTCCTCTCTGTAAAAAAAAATCAATAAAAAATATATTTTTAAAAATAAGAAAGGTAACTAAAAGTGCCTTGAGTCAGAACTCCCAAGGACTGTGAAACCAGACAGGCAACCCATAAAATTAGCATGTGTTGGTGAAGCTGACTCTAATGAAGAAAGCCTAGAAGGATCTTTGTTGCCAGAGCATCTTTCTAAAGGACCAGCCTGGATCTGCCCTCCCTGGATGTCCCTGCTCTTAGTCATCCAAACACACATGAACAGTCTATTTTGAAACGAGGGTTGTCCTGCCCATTGTTTGAAGAATGGATTGCAGCCCTGATAGCAGCATGTCCTCCGGCGAGTTATTTAACTCCTCCATGCCTCAGTGTTCTCAGCTGTAAAATGAGGATAGTAACGGCTGCCAGTTTATAGGGTTATTGTGAGGATTAAATGAATTAAAGCATTTAGAATTGTGCCTGCCACGCAGTAAGGGGTCACGGTATAGCTATCATTTTAAAAAACATTTCAAAGGTAAATTTGTGTTACACCAGAAACTGTGTATAAAACTGGAAGGGGTCCCGACAAAAATGAGAAGATTTATGTATCGTATCTATTTCTCTCCTAATTTCCTAGGGGAGGATGGATGTGAAGTCTTTGCCATTAAAATTATTTTTTTCTTTTAAGAGATATATTTTTATTGATTTCAGAGGGAGAGAGAAATAGAAACATCAATGATGAGAGAGAATCATGGATTGGCTGCCTCCTGCAAGCCCCACACTGGAGATTGAGCTTGCAACCCAGGCAATGTGCCCTTGACTGGCAGTCGAACCCAGAACCCTTCCGTCCACAGGCCGCTATTTAAATTTGATGTAACTTCCTACATGCTCTTGAATTTGTTGCTGTCACCCTGTTGCTCGGTCTTTAGCCCCTAGATCAGAAAAGGGATCAGGACTGAGGGAGGGGGTTAGAGGAAGTAGTAATGAAAACCTCCAGTGCGTGATCAAAACTAGAGAAAAGAGAAAACTGAGAGTGGTACAAGAAAGAGAGAGGAGCCCAGCCAGTGTGGCTCAGTGGTTGAGTATTGACCTATGAACCAGGAGGTCACGGTTTCACTCCAGGTCAGGGCACAGGCCCAGGCTGCGGCTCAGTCCCCAGTAATTGAGAAACATCTAGTGAGAGCATCAGTTAGTTGCCTCCTACATGCGCCCCCACCAGGGCTGGGAAACCTGCAACTGAGGTACATGCCCTTGACTGGGAACCGGGAATCAAACCCAAGACCTTTCTGTCAACCGGCCAGTGCTCTAACCATTGAGGAAAACCGGCAAAGGTTTGCTGGCCTTTTTAAATGCCTTTAGTTCTCGGCTTTCAGCTCAGCCTCCATGCTGGGACAAGAGGAAAAGCCCATTTGGCAGGTTGTCATATCCCTTTATGAAAAGCTTAAACATGCAGACTTCCAACATGGTCTGTTTTCTGCATGGTCAAAGGAAGTATTCACCTCACCCAGTTTAACGCAGTGCTTGTCAAATGGGGCAGAAAGCCTGGGCTTCACTGTAATATTTTGTAAGTATCAAAAAATCTTTTTTTTTTTTTTAAGTCCCATGAACACAGAGCTCTTTAACCCTGACCTCCTGCCTATTCTCCAGGGGGTTGAGTGACTCAAAACATTTTGAAAATTACAGTTTTAGTTAATATTGAAAACCCTACCCTGTTAATGGAAGTCACATGTCCTCATGGTAGGCGACTACCTTATTTGATATAATTAATTTTGCTACAGGCGTTTACTCCATTTATCTGTTGGGTGTTGTTCTGTGTTGGTTATTTTCTCCCTGCTTGAAAGCTTTCCCCTAGATCTTAAGTTGAAGTTGATATTTTCCTCTGGAAAGAAGAAATTAAAACACACACACACACACACACACACACACACAAACTAACACTTGGCATAAAATAAAAATAAATAGGAAATGTTGGCTGAAAACTCCATATTCACAAAGTTTTCCAGATGCAAACATTATAGCTAATTATTTCCATATTTGCCTGGAAAATAGTCTGAACCTATGAGACTTTACTATTCAGCATTTTGGTAGGAGGTTAAATGTAAGCAAAAAGCTTTCTTAACAAGGAAAGTTAAAATCTGCCTTCTTTAATGAAAAGTGGCCTACAGGATGTAAGCTTTTGAACATTGAACTAATTTTAGGTAATCATTTACAGGACATTTCTTTATAATTCAGCAGTATCAAGAACACTTGTGTTTCTGAATCTCAAAAATAAAGATGTGAACAAAGCTTAAATCATTTCAAAGATGATCATCTCACTAAAGCAATAGTGTGTGATTCGTTTCAACTTGGGGAGGGCTTTAGAAAGTGATCACGTTTCTTTGTTCCCTTTCTCTTCTGATTCCTATCGCCTACTCAATCTACTTCAAGTGGAGTATATGCTAGTAACAAAGCAGAGTTATAGACAGTTTGTTGTCAAAACAAGGAAAATGAAGAAAAAAACTTAAAAGTATGCTGAGAGGACAGAATTATCCAATCAGAAAGATAAAACTTTTTTTAAAGAAGATAGGAAATTAACAAAATAGTAAGGGTAAAATTTGAAGGTTAGTGATGTCATAGTATAGTCCTTATTCAAAAGTCTGTGAATGAGTGTTCTTGAAACAATCTCTGTATAGTGACCAATACCAGTACTTCACCTTAAAACATAGATTCCTAGGCATCTAAACCATAGCTTAGTTTGTATTTGTCATATTCTTTTTTAAAATATATATTTTTATTGATTTTAGAGAGTAAGTGAGAGGAAGAGAGATAGAAACATCAATGATGAGAGAGGATTATTGATTGGTTGTCTCCTGCACCCCCTTACTGGGGATAACCCAGGCATGTGCCCTTGACTGAAATCAAACTCAGGACCCTTCAGTCTGCAGGCCGACGCTCTATCCACTGAGCCAAACCAGCTAGGGCTCGCCATATTCTTTAAGTCTGCACAGATCGGCCTAAATGAGACCCAATGGTATTAATTTGTCTCACTCTCAAGTGGTTTAAGAAACAGGAATCACTTTATAGTGACAAACTGGTAGCTATCTTTGCTCCAATGGTCAAAGAAATAGCCTGGCTAAAAAAGAAAAAGAAAAAGAAAAAAGAAAAGAATGCTGAGATAAGAATAGTAGAAACTTTCAGTTTTCAGCAAAAATATCTAAGAATAAATGGACTATTAGAAATGTCAGTGGTTTAGTAAAACATCTAATGAGACTGGAAAGTTGTAAGAATCTAAAAAGAAGATTATGATTTTATCCTTGCAAGTGTGGCTCAGTGGTTGAACATTGACCGAGGAATCAAGAGGTCGACAGCTGATTCCTGGTCAGGGCATGTGCCCAGGTTTTGGGCTTGATCCCCAGTGGGAGTTGTGCAGGAGGCAACCCCATACATGATGTTCCTCTCTCATCAATGTTTCTATCTTTCTGTTTCTTTCCCTTCCTCTCTCTAAAAATCAATAAAAACATATTTTAAAAAATATTACTATTTTGAGTTCATTCCCAGAATTTCTGAATGGTTTGCAATGCTCCAAGTCAAGATAACCCATATGACTTGTTTGGTGTTATAGTTCTACTTTTTATTTTAGCTTCAGAGGAAAGATAAGTTCCACTATTCTGCCTGATAAATCTGTAAGTTCCACTTTAATGTAATCAACTGAACACACATCATTTAAAAAATTGTGTTCCACAAAAATTAGAAATGAAAAAGCAGATTCCGCCCTAACCTGTTTGGCTCAGTGGATAAAGCATTGGCCTACAGACTGAAGGGTCCCAGGTTTGAGTCCTTGGTTGCGGGCACATCCCCAGTGGGAGGTGTGCAGGAGGCAGCTGATCGATGTTTCTTTTTCATCCATGTTTCTGAGTCTCTATCCCTCTTCCTTTCTCTCTGTAAAAAAATCAATAAAATATATTTAAAAAGAAAAAGCAGATTCCTATTTCACTCCATTTTTTATGATCATATCAGGGAGTCAGAGGATAATTAAATACTAAGAAAAGAAATGCTTTCTTAATGGACAAGACGCAATTTTAAAAAGCTAATTATCTATGTCATGTGTTTATCTGTCTCCATTGGTACTGAGTAATCTCATTCAGAGGCTCCCTTTATTTTATTTATTTATTTTTTTAAAGACACATAACAAATGTTACATTAGCTTGTTTTGCAAACAGACTGTTCAGAAATTTTCAATGATGGATCTAAGCTCAGTGGATTTTACAAGATCAAACCTCTCCAGAGCCCAGCAGAATTCTCTGTTTACTGTGACATGTCTGATGGAGGAGGATGGACTGTGATTCAGAGACGCTCTGATGGCAGTGAGAACTTTAACAGGTGTGCTGATTATGACATAAGGGTTTATTTGGAGTAGCACATGTGAGGTTTATAAGGGAGCTCTTTTCTCGTGTCCTACACTACTAACCAGACAGACTCTCACTCTCTCTAAGTAAGAATCCTGAAAGTGCATTAACAAATCGATGAAATGCTGTGTGTGAGAGGAGCAGCAAGGGGGTGTGGGCACCTTGGGTACTGCAAAGGTTTATTTGGATTTTGCTAAAATCAGCTTTCACTTTAAATTTTGTAGGAACTGGAATGACTATGAAAATGGCTTTGGAAATTTTGTCCAAAAAAATGGTGAATATTGGCTGGGTAATAAAAACCTTCACTTATTAACCACACAAGGTAAGATTTGCCTAATATCATATTCATTGGAAATACAATGAAAACAACACTAAAATGTTTTTCTCTGAATCATAGACAATAGAGCTAATTTACAGATAGCAATGGCCTCTTTCGGGCAATAATTCCCTTTCTAAAATGTGGCCGTTTAAAGCTAAGATGTAGGGAAAAAGAAACTAGGCCAACGCTCTGTCCACTGAGCAGGACTGAATTTTTTTAAACCTCAGTAAGTCATTGTTATCTAATACATTAAAAAAGAAACCAGTATGATTTTTTTTTTTTTCCCCTAGGAGACTACACTTTAAAAATCGACCTTGGAGATTTTGAAAGAAATAGCCGTTATGCCCAATACCAAAATTTCAAAGTTGGAGATGAAAAGGTACAAACATTCTCAGATAACAAATACCACACTTACAAGATGAACCCTGAAGTCAGTGAAAACATACATATACCAGCAGAATTCTTTTGTTTGTTACATGAACCTACTTTTTTAATAGTCACAACTGACAGTAGAAATTGCCTCTGTTCCTTCAGGATTCCTATGAGTTGAATATTGGGGAATATTCTGGAACAGCAGGAGACTCGCTTGCAGTGAGATCTCACCCGGAGGTGCAATGGTGGGGCAGTCACCAAAGGATGAAGTTCAGCACATGGGACAGAGATCATGACAACTATGAAGGCAACTGTGCGGAGGAAGATCAGTCCGGCTGGTGGTTTAACAGGTTTGACAGGTTATAAACATAGGTGCAATGGCGTTGATGGTATCTCACTATTGGACATTAATTATATCTGTATGAGGTCATGTTGGTCTTCTTTGTAATACTGGCATTAAGTAATCATCTTTATTAGAATTCTTCACCAGTGAAGTATTTTTGAGGATTCGTTCATTGTGTGTGTTAGCAAAGCAGGAAAAATATCTTAGAAATAAATCAAATGACTGTTTTTACAAGGATGTTTGTTCCTGATTGGTGTGTCTCAGTGGTTGAGCATTGACCTATGAACGAAGAGGTCATGGTCAAGGGCACATGCCCAAGTAGCTGGTTTGATCGCCATTATGAGGCAAGCAGGAGGCAGCTTATCATTGATTCTCATCATTGATGTTTCTGTCTCCCTCTCCCTCTCCATTCCTCTCTGAAATCAATTAAAAAAATTGTTAACAACTTGAATTATGGTTCTGTTATCACAAACAGCAGGCCACAAATTGAAGAAAGTAGACATGAAGAAAAAGAATATATATATATATATATATATATATATATATATATATATATATTATTTTTAATATATATATATATATTTTAATGTCAGGCCTTTTAGTAACCAAGTAGTTCTTCACCTTCCCCCTCATAGGAGGTGGCCATGTTATTGTTGTAAATTTTTCTGTGTAATAATACTTTTCAATTACTGTGACTTTCATTAAATCATTGAACCCAAGCTCCTCCCAATGCAGCAATTTCCTCTATCATATTCCTGAGACCTAATTCCACTCTCTGACGGAACACTGCAATGTTACTTAATCAGCAAGCTCACTCCATTACTGATTGTATTAAGTTGTTGCTTTTATTAACCTGACAGCTGCCTTCTTATACTTTGCCAGTGTTTTCCTCAGATAGCTCCAAAGTCATTGTAATTCCTTTTCAACGTAGGTCTTCAGGCTCTGGCTCAGATGGCACTCACTGTATTCCTCCACAGTTTCTCTTCCCTAGGCCAGATACCCCCTCTTCTCCACCCACAGTGGTTTCAGGACAGCTCCCTGTGTTGTAATCACACGTTTGAGGCAGGCATGGACAGTTCATACAGCCATCCTTAAAGCAAGCTGATGGGCCTGGTCTGCAGAGCTGATGTGCTCAACCTTTGGGCAGTACCCCAGCTTTCAACGTCTTCTCTCTTCAGAAGGCAGGGCCACCTCGCAATATCTGGACATTTAAACATTCCATTATAGTATTGTGCATAATTATTTCTGAAATGTCAGATTGTCCATGCAATTAAGAACAAGTTTCATAATCCTCATTTTCCATATTTTTTATGTAAGCGCTTTAAAAATATATGTATATTTTATTGATTTTTTACAGAGAGGAAGAGAGAGGGATAGAGAGTTAGAAATATCAATGAGAGAGAATCATTGATCAGCTGCCTCTTGCACACCTCCTACTGGGGATGTGCCCGCAACCAAGGTACATGCCCTTGACCGGAATTGAACTTGGGACCTTTCAGTCCGCAGGCAGACGCTCTATCCACTGAGCCAAACCGGTTTCAGCATGATATAAGCACTTTTAAAGCATTTAAGGCTCACCTCCCATATAAAGTGGAGGTATGGGAGATATATGTTAATTTTCCTAAAACAGGAGCATCCTCATTAGGAACATCTGCTATTGTGAGGTTTTAGAATTGTATGGCTAGGGGTTGTAGGTAGGGTCAAGTTAAATCTAAGTAGTTGTAAAGCAGTATTCTCTCTGGACTTTGCTTTGCTAAAAGTTCGAATATATTTACTTTTTGGTCATCTGTAAGGGAGCTGAAGCACATACAGCAATGAGAAGGGTCAGAGAGACAAAGTTTATCTTTCCTACTTAGAGACTCAGAGACAATGACAGTCCTTTCCCTAGCAATCTTCTTGTTCTTTTAGAAACCATCTTTGGTCACCTTCTCTTTTTTCCTCTTCCCCCCTCCCCCCATCTTTGTAAGTTATGTAAAACTTAACTATAATTCACAAAATTGCAAGCATCCCTTCATATTTACTTTTGAACAGAATTCCATATGCAGACATCGCAATTACATTGGTTAACATTAGCATAAGATCAAAACCATGTGTCTGCTCAGTTGTTCGACTTGTATTGTGTCTGAAAGATGCTGGCCTGGACATGTGAGCCTGGGCAAATACATTATCTACCTGACTTTAAAAATAGGGCTTCAGGGAGCACAAAGGCAATTCAGTGGCTGGCCACCCAAGGAACCTGCATTATCCTTGGACTCAGAGGAGATGAGAGGGCTGTGCAGGTGGGAAATCAGAAAAGCTGGGGAAAAAGCCAATTATTTCCATAAGTTTAGTGTTACTTCTCCCATGCCTGCTACGTACTACTGTAGTCTAACTTTATCAACCTCTTCTTCCTTGTTACTTTTTCTCTGTCACATAGATTTTCTTTTATTTATTTATATTTTAAAAATATTTTTTAAATTGATTTCAGAGAGAGGAAGGGAGAGAAAGAGATAGAAACACCAATGAGAGAGAAACATCATGGTTTGGCTGCCTCCTTCACGCCCCCTACTGGGGATTGAGCCAGAAACCATGTCATGTGCCCTGACCAGCATGGAACCAGTGACCTCTTGGTTCCTTTGTGGACCCTCAGCCACTGAGGCACACCAGCCAGACTCCATGCAGTCTTAAAAACACAGTACACTATTGACACTTCAAATTTAATGTACTTTTTCGATTAATTCCATCTACTTAGATTAGGATGACTTTCAGGGTGAATTGTCAAGTGGGTGAATGATCCAAACCAAGCACTTAGCATTTATGGGCAAATTATATGTGTTTTTTTTTGTTTTTTTGTTTTGTTTTGTTTTGAATTCAGGAAAACCATATAATTTGGGTGCTTTCCGTAGATATTAAAACTATTCTTTGTGAATGTTCTCTTTACATCCAATTGCCTGACATCTTTTTAAAAATATATATATATATTTTATTGATTTTTCACAGAGAGGAAGGGAGAGGGATAGAGAGCTAGAAACATCAATGAGAGAGAAACATTGACCAGCTGCTTCCTGCACACCCCCACTGGGGATGTGCCCGCAACCAAGGTACATGCCCTTGACTGGAATTGAACCCAAGACCCCTCAGTCCTCAAGCTGATGCTCTATCCACTGAGCCTGACATCTTTTCATTGGTTATATCAATAAAGAAATACACAGCAGTTCATTTCATAACACTGCACATACTCTTAGTCCATGCCAGGGACAAAGTCTAGATATATAAAAGCCAAGTGACCGGAACAGTGGAATGACCCGAATGACTAAAGTGGTCAACTGGCCTGATCCAGGACCCGATTGGCACCCCCCTCCACAACCTCATGGCTCCTCCCCCTGGCCAGTCTGGCCTCCTATTGGTCCCCCACCCTGATCAGAGGTGGGGCCAACTGCCCATGGGCTCTCCTCCCCCACACCTTTCCCCCTTGGCCCAGCCCCCATTGGCCCTCATCAGGGCTGGCCAGCCAGACCCCACCTGCGTATGAATTCGTGTACCAGGCCTTTAGTTTATACATAGTAAAGGAAGAAGGGAGACTTTTAAAAATGCATGATAACTGCTGAAACCGGTTTGGCTCAGTGGATAGAACGTTGGTCTGCAGACTGAAGGGTCACAGGTTCGATTCCAGTCAAGGGCGTGTACCTCGGTTGTGGGCACATCCCCAGGGGGGTGTGCAGGAAGCAGCTGATCAATGTTTCTCTCTCATCGATGTTTCTCTCTCTCCCTTCCTCTCTGTAAAAGATCAATAAACTATATTTAAAATAAAATAAAATGCATCTTAACCTAACCACTTTACCCAGATTGGAGCAATATATTAGAGTAAAAAATTAATTCAGTGAATGTGACAAATAATTATTGGTTGTCAGCTGGGAAAATTTTATTTTATTTTATTTTATTTTATTTTTTAGGGAAAATTTTAAATTGTGGGTTTAGTCTTTGTTTTCTTATCCTTGAGATTAAAATGTTGATATGCTAGCGATTTTTACAAGCGGAGGGAAAGAGTTGAAATTACGAAAGCGGCGTCTTGGCAGCAGAGGGATGAATGTGTCAGTGCAAATTATAGGAGGCAGGAGCAGTGGTAGATGGAGCACTCCGCCCCACCTCGCTGCGTTACCCACCGCCATGCTTGCCAAAGCCGAGGACCACAAAGCTCGCCCTTTGTTAGCTTGTTTTTCTTTTCTTGTTTTGTTTTTTGTTTTTGTTTAAAGCACATGTGTCAAACACAAGGCCCGTGGGCCAAATCCGCCCCGCCAGGCCTTGCAATGTGGCCCGCACCGCGCTGTCATCACTGCACTCCGCTGCGTTTTCGTCACAATGACAGTTTATGACTGTTCAGTAAACCATTTGGCCCGCGATTTAGGCTGGATTTTAGATTTTGGCCCCTTCTCTGATTGAGTTCGACACCCCTAGTTTAAAGGCTGTTAAGAACAGAAATGCTTCTTTATCAATATGCTCACTCCAACTGTCCTAACTCAGATCCTCAGACTTGTTATGGTGCTAAAATCCACCAGTTGTTTGGTTTTTTTTTTGTTTTTAATCCATTTGTTGTAGGAATATCTTGGCTTCTGAAAACTGACAAATATTTCCTTGTCTGAAATGGAAGAATTCATAAAGATGTTTTTGATCATTTGTTAGCAAAAGACTACAGGGGTGCAGGATGTTTTTCTGGTCTGATTGTTCTGTGTTTATGTTTTCTCCCACTAGGTGTCACTCTGCAAATCTGAATGGTTTATACTACCGGGGCCCCTATAGCAACACAACGGACAACGGGGTTGTCTGGCACACCTGGCATGGCTGGTGGTATTCTCTGAAATCCGTGGTTATGAAAATCAGGCCAAATGACTTTATTTCAAACATCGTTTGATCGTTCCCCCTGGGGTTTTCCTTCTGCAAATCATGTTGGTGTAAAGTGATTTGAAAAATAACAATTCTGAACAATATACATGGATGATGATGGTTATTGTCTCATACTGCTTTTCATTCTCACTTGTCTTTGTTACTTAGTGTACAGAAATTGTACGTAATACTCACCAAATAAATGTAGATTATGTTAATATTGACTGTGTTCCTGTGTAAAAAGGGATAGGATGAGTTGAATACAAAATTTAAAAGGAGTTAAATAAAAAGTAAAGAGCATAGAGAAATAATAAGCATAGAATATATGCCATCTTGAGAGCTAACACAAGCCTAACTACATACCAAATTAAGTATGAATGCAGTTGAATATACACATTAAAAAATCCAGCAAACAATGGATTGCCAGATCAACTGCATGGACAATAAATATTTTGAGTAGGGATTTGAACGCAGGTCTCCGATTACAAAGCTAGAAATCTTATAAACACAACCCAGCATCTTAATAACTAGAAAAATACCTTATACTTTTAGGATGTTTATGTAGGTTGAACTCTTCTTTCAGAAACCTTATGAGGTAATATTATCCCAATGAACAGAGCTGAGAATTTATGGACCTAAGGTTCTGTGACTGCTCAAAGTTACAAAGCTAGTAAGTAAGGGAACAAAGACTCACACCCAAGCCTTCTGAGGCCACATGAAACATGTGGCCACCTTACAACAGGTTCTTCTGACTAGAACGTGGACAGGTGAGGTAGAGAGAGAACCTTCAAAGTGAGAGTGAAGTCAAGACTAAGGGTAAGGTATTCCTCCAAATATTTGAGTGCCGATAAGAATCAGGTACAGAGAATACAGATAAAGCCCACATGAAGCTCAGTTGTTTTCTGTAAGATAGACACTAACCATCCTATATAATAAAAGGCTAATATGCAAATAGACCAAATGACAGAATGACTGGTCACTATGACACACACTGACCACCACGGGGCAGATGCTCACTGCATGAGCTGCCCCCTGGTGGTCAGTGCAGTGGTGATGGCGGGAGCCTCTCCATGGGGAGTGGGCCTAACCATCAGTTGGATGTCTCCTGAGGGCTCCCAGACTATGAGAGGGTACAGGCTGGGTTGAAGGACTCCCCCTGCCCCCCAGTGCAAGAATTTTGAGCACCAGGCCTCTAGTAGAGTCAAATATAGTTTTAAAAGCAGGTAAAAGTGAAGGAAAAACAACCGTAGGCCTCAGACCTGTGTACTGGTAGCAGGGGCCTGCCCTGGTTTGGAGGAGAGGACGAGAAAAGCTTCCTAGGAGAACTAAACTTTTCAGCTGACATCTGTATTGTTGTTAATCCTTGCCAGAGAGTATATTTTCCCATTGATGTTTTAATGTTTTTTTTTTTTTATTATTGATTTTTTTTTTTTTAACAGAGAGGAAGAGAGAGGAATAGAGAGTTAGAAACATCGATGAGAGAGAATCATCTATCAGCTGCCTCTTGCACACCCCCCACTGGGGATGCGCCCGCAACCCAGGTACATGCCCCTGACCAGAATCAAACCCTGGACCTTTCAGTCTGAAGACCGACGCTCTACCACTGAGCCAAATCGGTTTCGGCCCCATTGATGTTTTAGAGAGAATGGAAGGGAGGGGTAGAGACACAGAGAGAAACATCGATGTGAGAGAGACACACCACATGTGCCCTGACCAGGGCCCGGGATGGAGCCTGCAATGAGGCACATGTCCTTGAACAGAATCAAGTCTATGACCCTTCAGCCAAAAGGTCGTTGCTCTAACCACTAAGAAAACCAATGAGGGCTCAGCTGACATCTTTTAATTCGGTGGATGTGGGAGATTGTTGCAGGTGGGAGGAAACTCTTGTGTACACAAAGCTGGAAAGGGCATGGAAACAAAAAAGGTTGGAGGGCAGTGTCGCTTAGTGATCCTTCATCCTCAAACCGAGGATTCTGTCACTGAGCAGCTGTGTGACCCTGGAAGGCTACTTACCTTCTCTGAGCCTCAGCTATCTCATCTATAAAATGATTACAATAGTACCTGCCACAGGCACTAATCTCAGGTTGAGTGAGAATTACTCAAGTACTTAGGATAATGCCTTGCACCAAGTAAGCAGTCAGTGAGAACTAGTTATAATTATCAGTGAAGTAGGCATGAAGGGAAAATAATAATAGATGTCTCAAAATAATGGGTCACATAAAAATGTTAAGGTTAGTTTTACTTTATCCTCTAACTTTATTCCCAAAGTTGTGCTTCTCAACCTTTAATGTCATGTTCTGATTCTGGGGAAGGCAGGGCTAGAATTCTGGAGGATTTTTATTTTATTTTATTTTATTTTAAGGATTCTGGTTTTTTTTTGTTTGTTTGTTTCTCTTCTATTATTATTATTATTATTATTATTATTATTATTTTTCTTTTAACAAATTTCCAGATGATAGCAGAAGTTGCTGCTCTAGAGATCACACTTTGAAAATCAAGGATGTAGGGAACTGTAGCCTTATGGGATAGCAATAGCTCATGCAAGAATAAAAGGGCCCCTTGATACAAAAAACACAAAACAATAACAAAAAGGGCCCCTTAATCAAATGAGTTTAGGAGATGATTCATGGAACAAAATTCAACAGATTTCTCTTGAATATTTTCTCGGGTCCTTTAATATTCTAATGTGCATTCCCAGGTTCCAAGAGAGACAGATAGTATGCTGCATTTTTATGTCTAGTTAGAAAGTGTGTTCAGTGGGGAGGCATAAGTCACCTGATTTGGAGATGCAAACACGTGGGATTGTTCTTATGTAACAAGAGCCCCGGAGGCGGGAGGCTGCTGCCCCATCAGGGCTCTGCAGTGTGGAAGCTGATAGAATCTCTGCAGCTCACTGCGCCCTTCTTCACAGTCACAAGGTGTCTGCTGCAGTGCCTGCTTCCGGCCCACGGAAAAGGCAGGAAGAAGGGCAAAGGGTCAACGGACTTCCAGCTCTGCCTTCTTGGCTAGCATTGCGTCATGTGGTCACTCCATCTGGAAGGACAATCAGGAGAGAATATTCCGTTTTATAGTCTCCAGGAGGTGCAGTGAGAGTCCTTCCCCAATGTTTCTGAACATTTGCTTTCTAATGCAGCGCTGTGGGAATGGCGTTCTGCAGATCACACTTGATGAGGCATAAAGAATGGTATTATTTGCTCAAGGAATGGCCTGAAGAACTCATACAATTAAGAGATCAAAAGAAGAAAAGCTTTTAAAGGTTAAAAAAAAAAATTGTGAATCTACAGAAAAGTAGGAGGGCAGTTAAACCAGTATAGTGTGACTTAAAGCTCTGTGTACGAGTTTTATAATTTGGCAGGAATGACATGAAAATGTAAATGCCATAAAAAGAGGGACGAGGAAGAGTTCCAATGAAAGAACCTTGGATTTGGTGGTAATGTAATGTATCCTTATGTCTGTTTCAATGGACGAGGGCAGAGAATAACTGGAGGCCAGGAAATAAAAGCAGAGAGAGAACAGGGAGGTCACCTGAGAAGTTTGGATGTAAAAGAGGGAAGTCGGCTGCCCCACCTGAAGCCACAAATATCAGGAAGACCCCAATCTAAAATAAGTGCCTCTGAAATGTCATCCTTAGGGAGTTACTTAGGCAAATACGCTTTTCCTTTCTATCAGCTGATTGGACATCATGGCCCACCAGCCAGTGTGTTCTTTTCAGTGCTCAGTCTACGAGTATTAGTGACCCCGCCTCCCTGGACAAGCTCCACCCCCAGCGCCTTCTGGAGCACAGAGTGTGTGAGGGGTGAAAGGGATGGGAAGGGGGGATGCTGGGGCAGGACAGAGGGGAGGCGGGGGGCCTGGCATTCTGTCCTCTGAGCAGGGACCTGGTGAGGTCTGGGAGTCTGTGGCAGTGGCTGGGCAGGGGCGCCCATGTCCTGCATGGGGTGCAGGTGAAGTGGTGTCCCAGAGCAGGCCATGGGGCCCAATGGGTAGGCAACAGCCGAGGCCTGGGCTCCCCGTGGGCTCTTTCCTGGGTGCCTCCTGGCCCAGCTCCCTAGAAGATGATCCTCTCCTGGAGGGTCACAGTGGGCACACCTGCCTCAGATTGGTTTCTAACCCTTTCCTGGCACTGTGATCTCTCCTGGGAGCTGGGCTCCTAACCGCTCAGAGGGAGGGTCCTTTGAGAGGGCCCTGTGGGCATGGAGCTGGTGCAGACTGGGGTAGGAGGGAGGCGACATGGAGAGACAGGGGCCTGGGCATGGGGGCCAGGGTTCAGGAGAGCCCTCTACTCTGACAAAGCTCCATGGTTATATATTTTACCTATTTACATTCCAGATAACACTTTGTGATTTTAAACACCTGTTTATTTGGGGGGGGAAGAAAAACAAAGTTGTTCGTTCCTGAAAAAAGGTTTAGTTGGACCTCTCCCTTTATGGTATAGACCGAGAGACCGTCTGCATTTTCCAGGTATTTCTGGGGAAGGTCTGACTGACTCCCTTGACCCGTAGAGCCACAGGCATCATCACAGACCTAAGAACGTGGGCGCTTCGCTTAGACAGCGGCCTTGAACGGCTGTGCCCCGAGTCACATCTCCTACGGCCATGCCCACGGGGCAGGCCCAGACCAGCTGCAGCCTTGCCGGGAGGACAGAGGGCGGAAGGAGGCTTCTTCCTGGGAGCAGGTGACCCGGGGCATTGTCTCCCAGACTCCTGGGCGCTGGCACCGCTGCAGTTTCTAGGCCTTTCTAATGACAGACGTGCTACGAAGCACCGCCTCTACCTGCACCTGTAGCCAGAACAACAGTCAGCGCCTAGCGTTATCAAAGACCTTCCTAGCCTGAACTAATGAATTCCTACAATCTCAACCAGCTGGGAGACGGTATTATTATCCAGGTTTTATAGACGCAGAGAACTTCAAAAGAAGTCTCTCCAAAGTCACACAGCAAGGGGGAGGGGGCCGGGGTCTGTCTTAGAAGGTTTGTACGTTTGCGGTGGGTGCTTCTCCTTTTTCCGAGTCCTGCACGGAAAGGAAGAAGGACCGTTTCCTGAGTGGAGGAGCTGGGGACTAAGAAATAAAAGAAAGAAAAAGACAAGAGGCAGACATAGATCCAAAAGCTGGTGCCGGGTGGATGCTGTCACTCTGATGGAGGGACAGTCAACCCCCACCACAGACCACACAGTGCATTTATTGATTTCCAGAGGGCAGTTTAAGGTCAAAGGAGTTTTGGGGGTGCCCAGGTCCTATTCATTCCCTCATTCCTGGGATTTAGCATATGGAGACCTGGGTAAGTCAAGGTCCTATTCGTTCCTCATTCCAAGCACAGGGATAAAGATAAGAAATCGGTACTGATGACCATCTCCCACATTTTGGGAGGCTGTTTCTGGGGGACGGCCATGCCAGTCACCTCGGACTCAGCTGACATTAATTTAAAGGTCATCCATGTGCACTCCCAGGGGGCCCTCTACATACGTTCATTAGAAGACGTCGACCTTACACGGTTTTGAGTTCGGGGTCATGGGAAGGTTTCCTCCAGGCTGCCACGCAGACGCCCCTTTGTCGGGTGGCGGCTGCCTCCCTGGCTCCCGTGGTGGCTCTCTCCGGGAGCAGTGGTGACACCCTTCGGAATGATCGCGCACGTCACCATGGGGAACACCGGGTAGTTTTGCAGCTCTTAGAGGTGGCGGACATGTGCCAGCGGTTCCCTCCCGTGTGCTCTCCTCCTTCAGCACGCCTGCAGCGTCTCTCTTCTGTTGGGTGATGTTAGAACACAGGCCGCTTAACATGTAAGATGAAACCTCCAAAAAGTCAGCTGGTTACAAAGGCATCTCTGACCTTTTCTGTTGACCATACGAACTGAGCTTCTCAGGAATCACACACTCCTAAAGAAGGCTCTTAAGAGATAAGACTAGCTCTTCAACCACTAGTAGTTGTTGTTTTAAACAGCCCGTGTTTCCCTAGTTAAATTTGAAATGCTAAGTATAATAGCTCATTGGTGGAAAGTCGACGTAACGCCAGCCACTTTGTTCTGAGCTCAATCCCCCGTAGGGGGCATGCAGGATGCAGCCAATCAATGATCCTCTCTCGTCACTGATATTTCTATCCCTGTCTCCCTCTCCGTTCTTCTCTCCCCAATCAATAAAAACATAGATGTTAAAAAACAACAGCAATATAAGGGATTTTAAAAAAGAGACAGAAAACTGTATACTTAAAAAATGTTTTTTAAAAGTCAAAAGCTGATAGACATATGCAATGATTATGCAATGTAAAGCAATGTCAAATTAAAATAAAACGTTAGCAGGAGTGCCATGTTGACTTGAAGACCAGTAGGGCCAGAGAGAGAATAACTCTGAAAACACTCACACTATGTAAGGAATTGGGTGAGTATGCTTACGAACTTTTTCTAAACAGGGATCTTTCGAAACTTTTGTTCAAGGAACATTTGTATATTGTTTGTGTATGAGTCAGCATGTAGTAGGATGTGTAACTCGGAGGAGCGAGAGGGAGTTTGGAAAGACAATATGTTTTATTCTCAAGGCTATTTTTAATGGCAGCTCCACGTTGGAGGCCCGAGCCACTTCAGTTTTAACAAGTTCCAGAAATAAATCTGATTCACCCAGAAGTTTCAAGATCCTTGGTGTGATTCCTCAACACTGTTCTCATTCAGAGAAGTTGAACAGTTTGACGTAACAGTTTTAGCTCAAGGACAGTCTTCCAGGGTGAACCTCAATGGGATAGAAGTTCAGACCTACGCTCTCTCACAGTTTTCTGAAACCTGGAGGGAGAAAAGCGATGCAGTGATGACTCCAGCATGCAGATGGCAATCAGGTGTGCGCCCACATTCTTCAGCAGCCCCCGGAGGACCAGATGCTGGAGCCAGGATGTTCAGACAGCTGGTGAGCTCTCCATACTCATTCCTTCGGTCAGAAAGCCTGGATCGTGCTAGCTTCCAGGGGGCTTGTTTCACAATTTAGTAAAAGGCCGATTTCTGGAGCTCATTGGTCACTGTAGCTTTATATGTATATATATATATTTTTTAATTGATTTTTTACAGAGAGGAAAGGAGAGGGATAGAGAGCTAGAAATATCAATTAGAGAGAAACATCGACCAGCTGCCTCTTGCACACCCGCTACCAGGGATGTGCCTGCAACCAAGGTACATGCCCTTGACCAGAATCGAACCTGGGACCTTTCAGTCTGCAGGCTGACACTCTATCCACTGAGCCAAACCAGTTTCGGCCATTGTAGCTTTTAATAGGACAATGTTCACCAAAGCTGAAGTTAGGGTGACTAACTTTCTGTAGACCATCTTCACCACCATCCAAAACTTCCTAAAAGAGTCTATTTAGAGAGGAAAACTTTTCCATGCTGGAAGTAGGCCCAGAACAACAAAAAATTTTTTTTACTTTTTGTAAAGAGTGTGGCTGCCTCCTTGACCATTTCAGTTACTCCCTTTTTCCTATATCCATAAATAACACCTGCCAAAACATAGCCTTCTGCTCCAAGATGAGATGAGTTTTCACTGAAGAATAATTTCTGAGTCAAAGAGTGTTTTAAATACAAACATTTAAAATATTTAAAAATAAATATTTGTATATTTTATTTGAAAAATATTTTGTTCAAATTTCCTAAAATAAAAGGAAGAAAAGCTACTAGGTTGGGATTTTTGTGGTTAATGGAATAAAAGTCCAGCAGTGGTGGGGAGAGGAAGACACGCTTGTTAGCACTGGTGTTTCTGAGTTTGGCAGGAAGGGGTAGCAAACCGGAGGCCCTTCATGGAATGGCTGTGACCTGGGTCCTGTCATCCTGGTAAGACGTGGCCACTATTTGCAGGACCATCTCCCTGCCTGGAGATGTGAGCTCTTTTTTTAAAAAAATATATTTTATTGATTTTTTACAGAGAGGAAGGGAGAGGGATAGAGAGCTAGAAACATCAATGAGAGCGAAACATAGATCAGCTGCCTCTTTCACACCCTCTACTGGGGATACATGCCCTTGACCGGAATTAAATCTGGGACCCTTCAGTCCGCAGACCGACTCTCTATCTACTGAGCCAAACCACTCAGGGCGATATGTGGGTTCTAACAGAGGAACTGCCTCTAACTCGTGTCCACAGGCAGCTTTGCAGGTCTGCTCTTGCTGCTTCCCAGGCAGGATTGTATCGTGAATTCACAGCGTGGCTTTGCTGACCCTGCAAGGTCACAGTGGCAAGAATGCCACCCAAGGAGGACTTCCTTCCCAGAGCAAATCTCAAGTGAGTCTCGGCTCTCTCCCCTCCTGTCTCAGTCTTCCCTTCCCAAAGGGCTGGCCCAGTGAGCTTCCTGGAGGTTGGCCCAGGGGCCTCAGGCCTCCCCACTCGGCATTCTCCGCTCAGGCCACTCAGGGTCTTCTTGGGCCTCAGAGACTCCACGTGTGGGCCCGGGGAGAAGTTCGGTCCCTGGGAACTAACTGTCAGGGACCTGGTCTCTCAGTAGATTCTTTCCAGTACCTTCTCAGGTGCTGACTCGCCATTGCTGCCTGAGGTGCTAACAAGGAAGGGCGAGAATGTCTTCCTTGTCAGGTCATGGCAATGCCCTACAGTAACCAAGAGATAAGCTCTATTTATTTTGGTTCTAACTTTATTGATGGGGATTTCTGGACAGAAAGGAAGGGAGTTGTGACTGGATGTGATAAGGGGCAGAAATGGAATATTGGGGACCAACTATAATTGTAAGAATATTCACCATGCTCTGTTAATCATGATTGTTTTATTCTGATTGAAGAAGGCACATTGTCACCTGCTGGGAGAGGCATGGGGGGCCTGGGAGCTCACCTGGGAATGCGGCCCCTCACCTCATCCAGGAGCCGCCTGTTAGCATGGGAAGATGAACAACCTTGTTGCAGAAACCAGAGCCGCCAGCCCTTTGCAAACCCCAGCCTTTGCATACCTGCAGCCCTTTGCAAATCTCCCGCCCACATTGCCCGTAAACTGCCTTTTTGGCTACCCTTTTGCCTACTTCCCATGTCATCTTTGCCCTTCTACACAATGCAAGCAGCTGGTTTATGGTGGGGTGGAGAGCAGATTTCTGTGGATGACCTGCTGCTCTCCCATACTGCCGGCGGTACTGGAATAAACTCTCAAATGTCAACCCTCTCTGCTTAATTGGCTCAAGTAGTGGCCGCAGCACAGACCCTTTGATTGCCCGGTTACAGATGCAGGATGTAAGAACCACATCAAAGACATATACACCCACGGTTCCATTGTTCCGATCCCCTCAGTGCACATAAGATCTCATGGTCAGGAGAACTTGCTTCAGTGTTTTGTACTTATCCTGATTTTAAAGGATTGCTGTAAATTGAATATCAATTTTGAAAAATCCGGTAGAATTTAAGGTAGCTGTTCCTTGAGGTAGCTGTTCCTCTCTGTTCAATATAGCAGCGATGACCAAATAGTATTTGTTAACCAAAACCAATGAGGAAAGGGTATCTTTCGTATGTTGTTTGTGTTTTTATATATAAAACATCTATGTGTAACGTATAACATGTATACATATGTGTATATACACATATGTTTTACATGTAAAAACAAACATAAATAGAACCCTAATCCTCTGGGCCCCTAGTGTGTAGTTTAAGGTCCGGTTCATTGCAGTCTCCTGAAAGGCACGCTTGTTCTCTAAACACGTTTCCCTGGTCCAGAATGTGGGATGCCATGTGCCTGCCAAGGCAGCAGGATTTACTGAAAGTTTCCACCTCAGGTTTCTGTGGAGCAGCTTTGTGTGTGGCTTCTGTCTTCCAGCTGTTTCTCTGCCATGGGAGGTGTTGAATCTGCGCAGAAATCCACCCATACTGTTACATGCCCAGTGGTTGTGTGATTGGAGGCATACATAGGCACAGGCGTGACTAAGTTATTGGGTAATAATCCCTTTTCCTGATGTGCATAAGACTCAAGTTCTACAACTCGTCAACTGGATGGTTTGGTATAAGCAGGCCTTTAAGAAAGGAGATGGGTTTATTAATCTCTGGGCCTCTTCTATAAAAAATTCCATGTGATTAAGGAGTACAAATTGGTGGGGGAGATAGAGGGGACATATGTAATACTTTCAACAATAAAGATTTAAAAAAAAATTTTTTTTTAAGAATTACTTTCAAGAATGTAATGGTCTCATTGATATCTTAAGTTGTATATTTCTTTATATACATTCTTTAAGAATGACTTCTTTTTAGCTATTGAACCTAACCTTTTAAGTACAAAAGAGAAATGTCTGGTTCCTACCTCATTACATTCTGAACTTCTACTCTAATCACATTCATAAAGACATTTACTTCATTAAAAAAACACAAAGTACAAATTGGGCTTGGCCTATGTGGCCCTCAGTTGGTTGAGCATCATCCATGCACCAGGAAGTTACCTGTTCAATTCCTGGTCAGGGCACATGCCCAGGTTGCAAGTTCGATTTCCAGGGGACGGGAGAGATGTGTGTGCAGGAGATGGCTGATCAATGTTTCTCGCTCACATTGATGCTTCTGTCTCTGTCTCTCTCAATTTCTCTCTCAGATCAATAAAAACATTAAAAAAAAAAAAAGAAGTACAAATTGGTGCTTACAAAATAGTCACAGAGACATAGATTGCAGCATGGGGAATATAGTCAATAATATTGTGCTAACTATGTATGGTTATTGTGCTAACTAGGTGGGTATTTGAAGCATCGAGGGAACCACTCTGTGAAGTATATGATTTTCTAACCACTTTGCTGTGCATCTGAAAGTAACATGGAATAATATTGAATGTAAACCATAATTGAATTTTTTTTAAATTTCATGTGACATTATGGTACTGTGACCTTTAAAAACCACTGTAAAAAATTAATTCAACATTTATTTGGCAAACATGCTTTGGGTAACATAAGTTATTAGTCATTATAACAAAAAAATGAAAAATTTACCAATGCAGAGTGCACATTCAAATATGCTAATTTTGAGTAAAGTTAGAAAGAACCTCACAAGAATCACAGCTACTTAAAAGGTAAAATAAGCTGCCTCTTGAGTTGCTGAGGTTATCATCCATCCTGGGACTGTCCTCATTGCAAATGCCCACAAGCATCAGCTAGGTAGTTAAGCTAAGTGATCATTTTGGTCTCTCTCAAAGCTCAGATTTTATGATTTGAAGATGTGGTGCTAATATTGCACATTATTGCCCTGGCCGGATGCTTAATGGTTACAACATTGGCCTGTGTACCAAAGGATTGTGAGTTCAATTTCCAGTCAAGGGCAGGTACCTCGATTTCAGGCTCCACAGCCTCGGTAGGGGCATATGTGGGAGACAACAAATCAATGTGTCTCTCTCACATCAATGTTTCTCTCTCTCTCTCTCCCCCTCTTCCCTCTCTTCCATTTCTCTCTCCTCTCATCCTTCCACTCTCTCTAGAAATCAATGGGAAAAATATCTTCAGGTGAGGATTAGAAAAAATTACACAGCCCTAACTGGTTTGGCTCAGTGGATAGAGCGTCGACTTGTGGACTGAAGGGTCCCAGGTTTGATTCTGGTCAAGGGCATGTACCTTGGTCATGGGCACATCCCCAGTAGGGGGTGTGTAGGAGGCAGCTGATCAACCTTTCTCTCTTGTTGATGTTTCTGACTCCCTATCCCTCTCTCTTCCTTTCTGTAAAAAAAATCAATAAAATATATTTTTTTTAAATTACACATTATTTCCAAAACATAACAAAGTAGATGAGTGTTCTTATAATATGTGCCTTTCAATAGTCTTATGACCAGTGCATGACAGTAGCGGGTAATTAATGAATCACTTAGCATGTGACAAGCTTACCATACTGGCCATTATCTACTTCCCCGAGGAGCTTATGATTTAAAACTGTTGAGAGAAAATGTTCACCAAGAAATAAGCACTGAGCTCAGGATGCTGATGTAGAGGAAAGGCTATAGTTATGACAAGAGAGAAATAGCAATAGAAGAGGCAAATTGTGGAGTGAAAGATACAAGAGAAGCAATCCCTCAGCAAGCATGGGAGTATGGTTGACATACTGTAGTGTTTACCAAGTGCCAGTTGCTGTTATTGGTGTTTGTCTCTGCTTACTCATCCATCCTCTCAACAACCCTCGGAGGTAGGCTTATATAATAATCATCCCCCCTCTTTTTAAAAAAATATATTTTAATGATTTTTTACAGAGAAGAAGAGAGAGGGATAGAGTTAGAAACATCGATGAGAGAGAATCATCTATCAGCTGCCTCCTGCACACCTCCTACCAGGGATGTGCCCTTGACCGAAATCGAACCTGGGACCTTCCAGTCCGCAGGCTGATGCTCTATCCACTGAGCCAAACCAGTTTCAGCTAATCATCCCCTTTTGATGAATGTAGAAACACAGGCACAGAAAGGTTAAGTCAGAATGGCTAAATCACACAGCCAGTAGGCAAAGGGCTGGCATTTGAAACCAAGAATCTTGCCTCTAGAATTCACTCACCTATGTACAGTGTCTCTAAAAAGTAGAGGGTTGCCTAGCCAGTTTGGCTTAGTGGATAGAGCATCAGCCTGTGGACCATATGGTCCCGGGTTCAGTTCCGGTCAAGGGCACATACTTGGTCGTAGGCTCCTCCCCGGCCCAGGCCCTCGTCAGGGCTCCTACAGGAGGCAACCAATTGATGTGTTTCCCTCATATTGATGTTTCTGTCTGTCTTTCTCTCTCTATAAAAAACAATAAAAAAAATGAAGAAAGAAAAAAGTAGAGGGCAAGGGTGAAGAAAACCACTAAGGAAAAACGAGCAATGTTTCTGGCTCTCTATCCCTCTCTCTTCCTCTCTGTGGAAAATCAATAAAATATATTTAAAATAAAATAAAATAAAATAAAATGGCTCTGCAAAATGCTCAAATAAAACATGCATTTTTTTTTAAAAAAAGGTAAATAGCCATTAAACATGAATGCTTCATTTGAAATCTAGATAAATAGCCAGATGTCCATAATGCAATTCTAATTCTTCTCTTTTAGAATCACTAGCAAATGCACTTTCCAATGTCCTTTAGCCACTTGGCATTGGCGCCTCCTGTATATGACCTTGCACGCCAATGATAAAGGCTGGAAGCATTCTCTTGCCACCATTTACAAGGACAAAGGTAAGAAAGCACCTCCTTCAATCATCGTCTCTGCACTGAAGCCCAGACTCAGTCACATGAGTGAGGCTCAGCCACCCTCTGACTCAGAGCGAGCAGAAAAGGTTATGGATGTCTCAGGAGGCTGCCGGTGGTGAGCTGTGAAGAATGTTGACAATCTCAGGACTCTCTCCTGCAAGCATTCCTCTGCCTCCCCCCCCCCCCCCCCCCCCCCCCCCCCCCAGGCTCTAGGCCAGGATAACACAGGGCGAAGTCCTTTCTCTGGATCCCAGCTATTTCTTTCCCTGATTTGGAACGGTGTTGAGTGAGGGAAGAGCTCACACCAGTCGTTGCTATTTCTAAAGGGCTGGCCTTGCAGAAACCCTACGCCATGCTGCCCTGCAGAAATTCCAGCTTCTCCCTTCTGCCTACCCCACAGGATGTACCCTGTACCTAAGGGTAGGGCCTAAGCTACTTTGACCTTTTCCATTTGCATTTAGGTTCCACGTTAGTTCTTTTTTTTTTTTAATATATATTTTTATTGATTTCAGAGGAAGGGAGAGGGAGAGAAAGATAGAAACATCAATGATGAGAATTGTTAGTCCGCTGCCTCCTGCACGCCGCTTAATGGGGGTGGAGCCTTCGGCCCGGGCATGTGCTCTTGACTGGAATCGAACCCGGGACCCTTTGGTCTGCAGGCTGATGCTCTCTCCGCCGAGCCAAACCAGCTAGGGTGGTGCCAGGTTAGTTGTATAGAATGCAACGTCCAGTACACCAGCATGTTGTTGCCATTCACAGCGACACCCCAAAGATTTTGCTCTGGTAGAGGTGAGCTTTCGAACAATTTCTGAAAGCTTCTTCACTGGGATCCTATGGGCTACACCCTAATCGGACCTCACCTAGAGCCACTTCAGCGGCAAGCAAATGAAAGCCCAAAGTAAAAACCTAACGGCTGCCGGCCAATCCAAGTCCAAACGCCCAATCTGTGTTGCATTAGGAGGAAAGGGGCTGAGGGCGGGCGGAGGTAGAGAACTGGCCCCCGGGGACATGCAGGAAACAGCTAACGGCATCTGCAGGCCGTAAGCATGTGTCACGTATTTATGCCTGCGTTGTAGAATGTGGAAAGCCATAAAATCTGACAGAAAAGCCCCATTCAGAGCCAAACCAAGAATCTGTGGTCAGGAGGGGCACCGTGTGGGGGAAAGGTCCCACTCCCTGCTCCTCCACATTCTGACTCACGCATGACTCACCAGAAAGCACATTCACTGTATGTTTGCTACTCACTACTCTCCCCCGAATGTCCCACTGGGGCATTGCGCAGAATGGCCTGGGCCAGCGGTCGGCAAACTCTTTAGTCAACAGAGCCAAATATCAACAGTACAATGACTGAAATTTCTTTTGAGAGCCAAATTTTTTAAACTTAAACTATATAGGTAGGTATAATACATTGTTATTAACTTAATTAGGGCACCCCTAAACTGGTTTTTGCTAAACACTCAAGGGGCCAAAGAGCCGCATGTGGCTCGCGAGCCACAGGTTGCCGACCACTGGTCTGGGCAAAATAATATTGCCATGTCAAGTCCATATGCAGTAAACTCAGCTGTGGAGCCTCCTGACTAGATTAATATTCAACATTTTCCCATCTTCTAATTTTCCCAGAGCTGGAAGTTATTTAGCATGGAAATAGTCATTTCATAGTATTAATCAGAGATATTGACTTTGCTCTCTTTTTATTGAAGTGTAGCATATATGCAGTAAAAAGCATAATATTTTTCTTTTTAAAAGTTTATTTTTAAATTGATGTCAGAGAGGAAGGGAGAGGGATAGAGAGGTAGAGACATCAATGATGAGAGAGGACCATTGATTGGCTGCCTCCTGCAAGTCCCCCACTGGAGATAGAACTCACAACTCTAGGCATGTGCCCTGACCAGGAATCAAACCATGACCTCCTGCCTGGTTCATAGGTCGATGCTCAACTGCTGAGCTACACCAACTGGGTGGTGGTTAGTGTTTTTTAATGACCAGTTTAAGAAATGCCCTGAAGAGGATGAATTTCTGACTAAGTACAAGATCTATAAAGACTCATTCCATCATTCTGGCATTGATAGATTGTTTAGTGGTTGTATTCCCAAATAACTATTTTTATAAAGAAATAATTGAGCCAATGGTACTCCCTTTGGTTTTTGTCTGACACTCTTGATGATTACTTCCATGTCTCTACTTGGCAAACATTCCTATTTGGATGGAAATTTCTTCCTCCTTGTATATTACTTGCATGATAAAAAAAATATAAAAGTTGACCAGAAACTAGAGAAGAATATAATAATCAATGAACACTCACTAGATGTTATCTGGATTTAACAGGCTTTTATGCACTGATCTTCAAATATATACTACATTGTCACACACACACACACAAACATACAGTCACTTATGTATATGTGTTTTCTGTACATTTGTAAAAACTTATATTGAGGCAATATATTAAAAAAAACACACAAATAGAAGGCAATGTATATGTCCTACTAAGTGTAGATAAGAATGATTTACCTCCAGCTTTTAAGAGAGGCAGCCCAGATATTCAAATTCTGGCTCTATCACTGACTGACTGAGTAACCTTGGACAAGCTTCTTAATCTCTCTGGACTTCAATTTACTCATCTGGAAATGGGGATAATAATAGCACCTAGTATCTCATAGGGCTATTGTGAAAAGTAAATGAATGAATGCCTACAAAGCAGTAAGGGTTCAATTAATGTCTAATACATAGTAAGTAGGCAGCCAATCAATGATTCTCTCTCATCACTGATGCTTCTATCTCTCTCTCCCTCACCCTTCCTCTCTCTAATATATATATATATATATATATATATATATATATATATATATATATATTTTTTTTTTTTTTTTTTTTTTTTGAAAAAATAGTTCATGGATTTTTAGAGAAAGAGGAAAGAAGAGGAAGAGAGAAACATCAGTTGGCTGCCTCTTGCACACTCCTCACCAGGGGTGGAGCCTGCAACTCAGGCACATGTCCCTGAGCAGGAATCAAACTGAACTGGCAACCTCCGGGTGCCTGGGACAACAACCAACCAACTGAGGCACACTGGCCAGGGCCCGAGGCTTCTTGAGAGCAGAACAGCGTCTCAGATGCCATTGTGTGACTCATACACAGCCGAGTGCTGGGCATGGTGTTGGCTCCTGGTCACCGAGAGGACCTTTGGGAAGCCATCTGCCCAGAGATGTTGTCTGTGGCGCCTGTGACATGTTACACCTATAAAGTTTTGCTTATTTTTTTTATAGTGTGATTTCTAACTACTGCACATTTTTATTTCTTCTGTTGGGTGTGAGAGAACTTTTTTAGCACTGGTGACTCATTACTGATGTAACTGCTAGGACAGGGGTTCTCAGTATGTGGTCCCCAAACCAGCACCTGGGCGTGTGTTCAAAATGCAGGTTCTTAGGCCCCCACCCCAGATTTCATGAATCAGATATTCTGAGATTAAGGCCAAGAAATATTTTCAACAGCCAGGTAACTCAGATGCATGCTAAAGTTAGAGACGAATGTGCGGGAGAACAATTGCTATCCTACCCGTCTGACTACGGATGTAAGTTGACTTCTTTATTAACAAAATGAACAATCTCCAGAAGCCATGTCAAAGACAACCCCTTTATTTGCAATCATTTGACCTGTTTGTCTGACTGCTAATGGAACTGCTTAACTAACCTGAACCAAATTAAAGAAAAATACGAAAGAGCATGCAAAGAATTGTCTCCCCTCTATGTCTGTGACTTAGAGGCAGCTCCAGATCAGCGGCTGGTTTTATATCCTTCCCGGGCTATCTCACACGGCCACTGGTCAATAGGTGTGTTCTTTCTTCACTGTCTTTTCTGCACAAGTGTAACACACTGTAAGCCCTGTTCAGATGCAGCCTTCTTTATCAGTACTCACACATGTACAGTTTCACCCTAGCCAGTTTGGTTCAGTGGATAGAGCATCGGCCTGCAGACCAAAGAGTCCCGGGTTCAATTCTGGTCAAGGGCACATACACTGGTTGCAGGCTCCTCCGCCTTCCGAGCCTTGTTTGGGGTCATGCAGGAGGCAACCCACCAATGTGTTTCTCTGTGTCTTCTCTTCTCCCTAAAAATAAATGGAAAAATAGCCTCTGGTGAGGATTAACCCAAAACAACAACAACAACAACAACAACAACAACAACAACAAAACATAGGGTTTCACCAGAAAGTTTTGTGGTCTTTCTCACGTTTTGTAAAAGAAGGTAAGCTTGGCCAAACCGGTTTGGCTCAGTGGATAGAGCATAGGCCTGTGAACTGGTCAAGGGCATGTACCTTGGCTGCGGGCACATCCCCAGTAGGGGTTGTGCAGGGGGCAGCTGATTGATGTTTCTCTCTCATCGATGTTTCTAACTCTCTATTCCTTTCCCTTCCTCTCTGTAAAAAAAATCAATAAAATATATATATTTTTTAAAAAAGGTAAGCTTTATAGAAACTTCTTAAAATAGGGACCTATTTTGTGTTTCCATTGTATTACTAATGCTTTATATTAACAATATCTTTTCTTTTAACTTGATTTTCAAATATCCCATTTAAGCAATCAGATATATAGACTTCTCATTCTCACCACGTACTATTTCCCTTACATCATGCCTCAGCCTTCTACAAATTTCAAGATCTCATCGCATTTACTAATTTAGTTTTCAGATTAATACTTGAACCATGTGTTATTCATTCAATAATGCTGGAATTTATTCCAAAATTGTGCTGGAGAATATTTACTCTTAGCCTCCCACCAAGAGTTAAATTGAAACTTCTTTTTGAATTTACTTCTATTCTGTTCTCACACAGCTGGCACAATGCCGATTCATTTTATTTTATTTTTTTAATAAAAAATGCAACCATATTCTCCTTCTTTATTCTCTTAGCAATGTTACGATTCTGACATTTGATCTCTGCAAGCAATTATCTGGTTTCTTCAATCCTCCTTTTAATATTCTTTAAAGGAGTTGAAACATTTAAAATAGCCTTTTGGTCTGTGCCAAAACGTTCCCAGCTGTCTCAAAGCATGAACCAAATTATAGTAAGGGGTTTACCTTTTAAAAATAAACCCCCTCAGGAGTGATTCTAAATTCCCTAACTTAGAATTCAAGGCCTGCAAACTTTTTTTCCCCGGAGATCTCTCCCATAATTGAGCTTTGAGCTCAATGAAGATTCTGTTCTTTTGGTTTCCTGTATCCCTGGGATATATTTCTCTTTCTATGATTTCATGAAGGCCATCCCCCATGCCAGCCTGTCAACTGGTTCTCCCCATATGTCAAGATTGCACTGTGTGAGTGGTATGCTCTGATTACTTAATAATACTATTTATTTGCAAATGGGCATATATTACCTTATTGTATTTTATTTTTTGTTAATCCTCACCTGAAGATATTTTTCGATTAATTTTTAGAGAATGGAATGGAAGGTAGAAGAGAGAAAGGCCGGCAAAAGAGAGAGAGAAAGAGAGAGAGAGAGAGAGAGAGAGAGAGAGAGAGAGAGAGAGAGACCAATTGACTGCCTCCCACATGTGTCCTGACAAAGGCCGGGATTGAACCTGCAACTCAGGTATGTGCCCTTGACTGAGAATTGAACCCCAAACCCTTCAGGGCATGGGCTGACACTAACCACTTGGCAACACTGGCCAGGGCTCATTGAACTTTATAACCACCATCTGGGATAAAAGGTGTGAGCATTGCTACCCCCTGTTGCACATGAGGAAGCTGAGGCTTAGAGGGATGTTCTTTTTTTTTTTTTTTTTTTTTTTAATATTTTATTGATTTTTCATAGAGAGGAATAGAAAGGGATTTGAGAGTTAGAAACATCAATGAGAGAGAATCATCAACCAGCCGCCTCTTGCACACCCCCCACTGGGGATGTGCCCGCAACCAAGGTACATGCCCTTGACCGGAATTGAACCCGGGACCTTTCAGTCCTGAGGCCGATGCTCTATCCACTGAGCCAAACTGGTCCCGGCGAGGGATGTTCTTATACCTTCTTCTTAACTCTTCTGCACTGACAGCGGCTTTACTAACGCTATTGCACTTCACAATTTTATCTTTTTAGTGTGTGTATGGCTTGTCATCACAGCTCAATCTCCTTGAAGCCAGAGCTTATCCGATGGTTCCTTGTATTCTTCCAGGAAAAGAAGCTTAATAAATAATAGTTGCTTGACTTGTTAGAATCAAAGAATCATAAAATTTTGAGTAAAAAGGGATCCTTATAGATCACTTAATGAGTACTTGTGTTTCTCAAAAGGTTTGAGATTTGTGCCACCCTGGGGGTAATCTGTACCATGCTATTCATTTTTATTAGAAGATTTGAAATAAAATTATCTTCATTTTAAATAAGTGCTGGTATATAATGGCATGGAATGTAAAATTTAAGCAAGTTTTTTTTTTTTTAATTTAAGTTCTTTAATGTTTAATGTATTGCATAAGTCTCCTTTTCCCCCGTTGACCTCTCCCCGGCTGCCCTCCCCCCGCCAGCACATGCCCTCACCCCCCTCAACCCCAGCAACTTTTAAGATGAAACATGAAACTTTAAAGAAACTCTGGAGAAATATCAGAATTGTAATGGGCTGCTTCAGGCTACCCCAGACTTTGAGGGTTAAATGTTTTCTTCTTCCCAGTAGTTGGTGCTGTTTCTGTTTAAAAAGTTGAGGCATAAAAAAAAAAAAAAAAAAAAAAAAAAAAGAAAGAAAGAAAGAAAGAAAGAAAAAGTTGAGGCACATAAAGTGTAACACTAATTGATATTTGAGCCAAGAATAATTGAGGCCTGGAGAGGTTAAACAAATTGTCCCAAATCACTCATTATTTCAACCAATATTGATTCAGAATCTACAATATTAGTAATTGTGACACCTGAGCTAAAATTACCAGCAAAACTGACAGGACATTGACCTTATAAAGTTTGAATGCAGGTTGAGTGAGGGGCGGAGGAAAACAAATGACTGTATATAGAATTTAAAACCATGGTTATAAGGTTTTTCAAGAATTTCCGTGATCACTAGCCAGGCCTAGGAACCCTACCCGTGCACAAATTTCATGCACCAGGCCTCTAGTTTTATAAACCATACAGGTTTCAAGTGTACCCTGTTTAATACATCTTCTACATAATGCATTGTCAAGTCTCTTTTCACCACCATTTATCCACTCATTGCTCTCTCCCACCTTCCCCAAGCCCCCTTTCTATCTGGCAATAACTATACTGTTGTTTGCATCTGTCTTTCTCTAATATTTCATACTTTGCTGTATACTTTGCACAGTGGATCTTTTTAGAGTAGTATCTGCACATGGTAAAGCACATAGAGAACATGGTATCCACTTAGGAAACATTTTTAGATTAGCTAGAATGAAAACATGACACACAAACTTATGCAATGTTATATGCTCACTAGAGGCCCATTGCACGATATTTATGTAAGAATAGGCCTTCCTTCCCCTGGCAAGTCCCTGCTCCCTGGCCACCTGGAAGTTGGCAAGTCCTCACTTCTGTCTGGAGCACCATTCCAGTAGCTTCCTCCACCGCCCCCCTTCCCCTCATAGCAGGCTTCACTCTGTTCCACACCTGCATATGCAAATCAACCTCTATGGCTTGTTGGGTTAATTTGCATACTCACTCTGATTGGCTGTGGGCTTAGAAGAGTGATGGTTAATTTGCATGTTTCTCTTTTATTAGGTAAAATTATATCTCAATAAAGCTAGAAACAAAGGAAATGATTATTGCATGTACCCATGTATCTTTTCCATAGTAATAACTGGTCTCTCTTAAATATTTATCATATCTAACATATAATTAACATATTTGAAATTATAGAGGGCACTATTTTATTTAAATCTACTTTGTGGAAGATAAGACACATCATACATTCAACCCAAAGGGATCTCTCATAAGAACACGGGTACTTCTGTGAAACTGACCTGCCCTAGCCAGTTTGGCTCAGTAGATAGAGCATCTGACTGTGGACTGAAGGGTCCTGGGTTTGATTCTGCTCAAGGGCACATGCCCAGGTTGCAGGCTCTATTCCCAGTGGGGGAAGGTGTGTGCAGGAGGCAGCTGATCAATGATTCTTTCTCATCATTGATGTTTCTATCTCTTTCTCTCTCTTCCTTCCTCTCTGAAATCGAAAAAACTTAAAAAAGAAAAAGAAAAAGAAAAAGAAGAAGGAAAACTGTCCTGAAAAAGGTACTGAGGCTATGCCTAGCTCATGTGGCTCAGTAGTTGAGAGTTGACTCATGAACCAGGAGATCACGATTAGATTCCCAGTCATGGGAATGCCTGGGTTGCAGGCTCATTCTCCAATAGGGGGCATGCAGGAGGCAGCAGATGGATGATATTTCTCCTATCCATGCTTCTTTTTCTTCTCCTTTCTCCTTTTCCCTTCCTCTCTCTCTCTTAAAAGAAAAAAAAAATCAATAAAAACACAGTGAACAATATGTTTGCAAAGATTCAATTAATCACAAGTTTAGGTTTAAACTAGAGGTAAGTAAATCTTCATGAAGGGCCTTCTTAGCAAAATAAAACTAATTCTTCTTCAACGGTGGCAAAAGTATGCCTGTAGCCGTTAGCTTCAGACCTCCCTGAAGGCTCCATTCTTCACTGTTTGCATAATTTCCTTTCAAAGCAATTAAAATCATGTCTGGTAATCATGTCTGTTTTCTATTTTAATAGTCTTGCAAATAGATAAGAGGTCAGTTACAGTTCAGTATCATTTGATATCTTCATGAATAATAAGAATATAGACTAGATAAAAAAATAAAGAGCCAAGTTCTAGCATTCTGTGTTTGAAATCAGAAGGAAAATGTATTTGCCAACCATGGAGTACACACCTAACTATCACCCCAAAGTATTGAACCTGCTGAAAGCTTTTCCCAAAGACAACCCAGCAATCAATACAAAGCGGCAAAGTGACTGCTTTGTTTGTCTTCCAAAACGCACTGTAGAGAATGAATATTTAATGATGGACAAGCCAGTATGCTGAATGTAAGAAATAATAGCTTGGAGAAGTAGACAGAGGCATTTTGTTACGATGGAGGATCAAGTGAATTACAATTAGTCTAATGATGAAACCTTTTAAGCCTTTCCTTCATGGCTGTGGTCCTGAAATACTAGCCATGGGTTTATTATAATCCTGTTTTCATGGTCCACAGAGCTCCACCACATGCGTTCAGATAATATGTACTCATATTTAGCCACAACGGGTCCTCAAACCTAAGATTGAATTTAACTTTAGCGGACTGAAAGGTCCCAGGTTCGATTCCGGTCAAGGGCAAAAGATGAAATAAAATTAAGACATGTAAAGACAAAACAATGCCTGGCACATAGCAAGTGTTTTATAAATGTTAAACATCATTATTATAATTATGGGCATTTTATTTTTTTAAAAAGATAAAGAAATTTAATAAACAGTGTTATATTTTTATCAATTAAAATCCTTTTCTCATCTAGATCAATTACATTCATCCATTTCTATATAATCTTATGATATGGTCATGGGCTCAAGATGGTTTAGTTTAACTTTATCTCATAGAAACATTCATGTGTTACATCCTCCATTTGCTTGTCACTTTAGTTAGCTGGGCTATAGGCACAAGAGAAAATCCAACAACTGTATTACAGTTGTATTTTTTCTTTTTTATGGAAACTTTTTCTAGTTCCCAGATAAATATCTTTGTGGTCTAGCCACAGGGTTTTCAGACTTTATGATATTTTATTTAGCTGCCAACAACACTTCTTGAAGAATCTACTTGAGAACAAGCTTCAGACAACCATAATGATGAGAAACATTGACATATGAATTGGGGATAAGCATTAAACACACACACAAACACACATCAATGTGTGTCTGATAGCACAATATGACTAGCAAGGTTATGTGAGTACAATCTGTAAAAGCAATACACTTGACAATATAGATAAAACATTACTATTAAAAACACAGAAAAATGATGGAGAGAGCAAATGCAAAAATCTTCAGTTGTTTTCAATAATCTTACTGAAGTTGGTGATAATGGTATGATATTCTGAGGTCCTAATGATTACACAAATAAATCATCATGCAATAGTCTAATTCCATCACCTCTTTTGTTTATAAACCAAGATTATCAATGTGGAAAACTTACTAGGCATAAATATTGCCTACCTCTCCTTAGAAACAGTAACTTGGTCTGAATAAGCTTCCTTAGCACCCAGAACTAGCAATAATCCTATTGTGGCCTAGGAATACCCCCTCAACACTACAAAAAACCAGCTTCTTACAGAGATGCTAACTCCAAGTGTGGTCCAGGAAATGTACAGGCTAGTCCTGGAAAATATCCTTACATCAGCTAGCAAGGAGCTTCTCAAAGGTCACTGATATCTTTTGTGAAGGCCTCAGGAGCCAGCTTAAGAAGGCTCCCAAAGGCCAAAGATGAGGACATTTGATTCAGGTCTTTTGCCCATTTCTTAATTGGATTGTCTATTTGTTTGTTGGTGTTGAGTTTTATAAGTTCTTTATAAATGTTGGGTATTAATCCCTTATCAGATGTATCATTGTTGAGTACGTTCTCTCATTTAGTGGGTTGTCTTTTCATTTTGTTGATGGTTTCCTTTGCTAAGCAAAAACACTTTAGTTTGATGCTTGCTGTCAGAATGAGTATCATGAATAAATCAGCAAACAACATATGTTGGTGAGGACATGGAGAAAATGGAACCCTTGTGCACTGTTGGTGGAATGCAGATTGGTATAACCGTAGTGGAAAGCAGTATGGAGTTAGCTTTAAAAAAAGAAAAGAAAAGAAAAGAAATAAAGAGGAACTGACTTGTGACTCAGCAATTCCACTATTGGGAATTTATCCAAAGAAACTGGAAACACTAATTTGAAAAAAATATATGTACACTTATGGGCCTTGTAACATTATTTACAACTAGAGGAGCGAAATGTGAGCATGAGTAGGGTCCCTAGACCTGGCTGGCAATCAGGGCCGATCTGTGGGGCGATTGGTGGGTGACCAGGGGCTCCTGCAGGCACCCACCTTGGCTGGCCTGGGGCCTGAAGGCTGAGGGCAGCTCCTGCATTGAGCATTTGCCGCCTGGTCAGAGCATGTCATAGTGACCGGTCATTCCAAAGGTTGTTCTGCTGTTCAGTCAATTTGCATATTAGGCTTTGATTATATATTAGGTATAGTAATAATTAATGTCGTTTTCTAATACTTTAAATCGAATTTATTTAAACAATACAACAAAATTTAATCAACAATATAGTTGCTGTTGTTTTCTACTACTTGTGCCCAACGCTCAGGAAGCATTTTAATCCCTCTGTTGTAAAATTCTTGTGATTTTGATGCAAAAAATTCGGTCAATGCATTTTTGAGGCATTCTTCATTATTAAATTTTTTTCCAAGAAGAAAGTTTTGCAAAGAACGAAACAAATGGTAATCGGAAGGGGCAATATCAGGAGAATATGCAGGTTGAGGGAGAACTTCCCATTCCAACTGGCGCAGTTTTTCAGCAGTGATTCTTGCAGTCTGTGGTCGTGCGTTATCGTGGTGAAGAATTACGCCCTTCCGATTAATCAGCGCGGGTTCTTTTTCTCTTAAAGCTTGGGCTAACCTTTCCAATTGGGCACTATACACTGCACTTGTAATGGTTTGGTTAGATGGTAAAAGTTCATAATGAAGAATTCCTTTAAAATTCCACCAAACACACATCACTTTTTTCGCATGCAAGTCAGGTTTTGGCGTGGGCTGCGGAGCCTCATTTTTGTCCAACCATTGAGGCCGCCTTTTCAAATTAACATTCAGCACCCATTTTTCATCTCTGGTAACAATTTGCTCTAAAAACGGCAAACAGTTTTGACGAGAGAGGAGCGAACTGCAAATTGTGACTCTTTGATTACGGTTGTTGTCGGTCAACTCATGAGGAACCCATTTTCCAAACTTTTGGACTTTGCCAAGTGCACGCAATTGATTAGAAATTGTTTTTTGTGAACAATTTAAAGTTGTCGCAAGCTCTTGTTGGGTAATTTGAGGATTTTGCACCAAAAGAGCTTGAAGAGCTTCTTGATCAAAATTGGACACACGGCCTCGACCACTCTTGTCATCTAATGAAAAATTTCCCTCGCGAAATTTCTCAAACCAACGCTGGCATTTTCTGGCACTAACTGCATCTTGACCAAGAGCACTACAGATGTTTTTTGCAGCCTCACTTGCTTTTCTTCCTAATTGGAACTCGTAAAGCATGCAGTGCCGAATATGCTCTTCATCTGCCATCTTCTTAGCCCTAGTTTTGCAACAAAAACCAAACCAAACACAAACTTTTTCAAGCAAAACTTGTTAATTGCACTTCACACGTTCTGTAGATACCACGTGTTTGAAGGTTATGTCAATACAAGTCAACGCCAAGCAAGATTTTAAACGAATGTTTAAAAACGACATTAATTATTACTAGACCCGATAGGATAGCCAAGATTTGGAAGTACCTCAAGTGTCCATCAGTAGATGAGTGGATAAGAAAAAGCTATGGCACATTTATACCATTGAAAACTACTCTGCCCTAAAGAGGAAGAAAATTTTATCCTCTTGTGACAGTATGGATGGACCTGGAGAACATTACGCTAAGTGAAATAAGCCAGTGAGAGAAAGACAGGTATCATATAATTTCACTCAAGCAAAATATAGACAGACTCAGAGATAGAGAGCAGGCAGACAGCCCTGGTGTGGTAGTGGAGGTGGTGGGTAATGGGAGTGGTGTGGGGGAATTGAGCAAAAGAGAACAGAAAGAGAGAGAACTTATGGACAACAATGTGGTGATTAGGGGAGGTAGGAGGAGTTGGGGTGGAAGAGGGGATATAGGGAACAAATGGTAATGGGAAAAATAAAATAAAATAAAATAAAATAAAATAAAATAAAATAAAATAAAATAAAATAAAATAAAATGAAATATATTTGCTCTTTAATCCTGGTTCCTGGCACAAAGCTCTTAAAACCCTTGGAATTTCCAGAGTGATAGGAGTATCCCTTGTCATTCATAAGAAGTCCCTCTTGAGGACACCAGATTTATGTGGATAGGGTGAGAAAATGGGGCCCCTCGATTGCCACAGGATGGGGCTGGCCACCAGAAGGACCAAGTAGTCAGAGGTTTGAAACCTCCATACTCTCTCTAGCGCACTGGAGGAAGTCCTGGGAAATTCCAATTTATGGCCAGTCTTCAGAAGACAGGGAGCAATCTGGATTTGCATTTGGCATTTGGAGTAGGGGCAATCTTTTAAGACGGAGCCCTTACCTGCTGGATCTGACACTAAGGGATTGCCCTGGCTGGTTTAGCTCAGTGAATAGAGAGTTGGTCACAGATTAAAAGGTTCCGGGTCCGACTCTGATCATGAGCATACACATAGGGCTGAAACCGGTTTGGCTCAGTGGATAGAGTGTCAGCCTGCGGACTGAAGGGTCCCAGGTTCGATTCCGGTAGGGGTCATGTACCTTGGTTGCAGACACATCCCCAGAAGGGGGTGTGTAAGAGGCAGCTGATCAATGATTCTCTTTCATTGATATTTCTAATTCTCTATCCCTCTCTTCCTCTCTGTAAAAAAATCAATAAAAATATATTTAAAAAAAAAAAAAAAAAAAGAGCATGCACATAGGTTGCAGGCTTGATCCCCAGCCCAGGTTGGGGAGCGTGCAGGAGGCAACCAATCTCACATTGATGTTTATCTCTCTGTCTCTCCCCACTCCCTTCCAAGCTCTTAAAAAAAAAAAAAAAAAAAAAATCAATAGAAAAATAGCCTCCGGTGAGGATTAAAAAGAAAAGAAGAACAATTGATATAAATTTATAGGACACCCAGTCAGTGTTTGCTGAGAACTAAATTGCTTGTATTGGAAAAAACACCTTGGAGCCCTAGCCAGTTAGGCCTGCGAATAAGGGTCCAGGCTTCCATCTGGTCAGGGGCGTGTACTTCAGTTGCAGACTCCTCCCTAGTCAAGGCAAGGGCAGGAGGCAACCAGTCCATGTGTTTTTTTTTCACATCAATATTTGTCTTTCCCTCTCTCGCCCTCTCTAAAAATCAAAATATCCTTGGGTGAGGATTAAAAAAAGAAACACATTGGAGAAGGTTCAAAAATCTTTATCTGTTGAACAAATATTCAATGGATTAAATTTAAAGATCTAATTCGTTTTATTGAATGATTCATGAATTGGGCAACATCCCCTCTAGTTAGTGGCCTAGGGGGAGGCAGAGGGTCTTATCAGGGAGATTACCTCACTAGGGCTGACCTGGAAATTCCAGACTGATTGGTTTAAAATTCCACTCCTGGGAGAAGCCGGAACTACAATTAGGTTAGACATTAAAGTTGGTGTGGCTTAGCACAGGTGACTCCATTTTGGACCTGTTGCCTCCTTTGGACACACCCATATCTTTCCGGATGGAATGTTGGGACTGGTTAAATTCATGTTTGAAGGGTTGCTTCCAGAGGCGCACATGAATGGAAACCTGTTAAAGGATGCCAGGCTGTTGAAATCGGTAACACTAGGTATTTACACGAAAAGTGATGTTTGTTTTTGCCTTTTAACTTTCCAGCAATGAAAATTTCTGCTGCAATAAAGACCACTAAGAGAAATAGGATTGTTTCTTGGCAGCAGAAGGTATCTGGTGGGATATGGGAAGATAATATGAGAAACTTCTCTCTAGCTAGCTATCTAGATTTTTAAAAAACTATTTATTTATTTATCTGTTGTTTGTTTGTTTGTTTGTTTGTTGTTAATCCTCATCCAAGGATATTTTTCCATTGATTTTGGAAGGGAGGGATAGAGAGAAAAATCGACGTGAGAGAGTCATAATGACTGGTTGCTTCCTGCATGCACCTGAACCAAGGCCAGGATCAAGCCTGCGACCAAGGTATGTGCCCTTGACCAGAATTGAACCCAGGACCCTTCAGTCCACAGGCTGACACTTTATCCAAACTGGCTAGGGATATCTAAACCAGCTAGAGATATCTATTTTTTAATGTTACCCTTTTCTATTTTTATATAGTTTACTGTGTACATAATATATTAGTATTCTAGTGCTATATATAATCTCTCTATATAAAAACTTAATATGCAAATAGACGGAATTGTGGAACAACTGAACATCCAGTCACTATGACATGTGCTGACCACCAGGGGGTGTGCATGGAACATAGTGGGGATTGGCAGCAGGTGAATGGGGGTGCCAGACCGGGGCAGGGCACCAGTTGCTGTCATGGGAGTGAGCCTCTTGGTTTGAAATTTCTTTAGTCCTGCCTGGCTCTGGCACCTGCTGCTGGTGCCGGCCCGCTTACACCCACTGCTGGCACCTGGCACTGGTCCTGATCACTCTGCCTCACCCTCAGTGGGTGTGAGCAGCGACTACTGGCCCAATCACCCCTGAGGTGGATCTCCATCTCCCCCTGCTCCTGAGGGGCGATTGGGGCATTAGCTGCCGCTCACTCCCGAGGTTGGTGCTGGCTCCAATTGCTGCTCCTGTGCCCACTGCAGCCTCCTGGCCCACAGTTCCTTTCAAGGTTCATGAATCGCGTACCGGGCCCCTAATTTATAAAAAAATGTTTGCCATACGCATTCAGTTTGTTTTATAGATAGGGAAGTATAAGTGAATAGGTTTAGAAACTACTGGTCTACTCACTTGAATAGTTCAGGTGTGAATGGAAAGGCTGACGTGAGGGGGCTGGCAGGTGTTGGTAGACTGACGGGAATGATGTTTTGGGGGAGACAAGTTTTTCTGTAGCCTCAAGTTCATAGGTCAGTTTGAAGGGAAATGAGTGATATCAGTAATTCTAAACATGCTCTCATGTACAAATCATAAATGCATAAATAATAATGTCTCATATTTTATCTCACAACAATTCCACGAGATCTAAAAAACTAATTTTATAAAAGGGAAACAGAGATGCAGATAGGTTGAATCAACAAAAACATATCTAGGTGTCAAAATAAAATCTTTTAACTTCAAATTGTATCTTAAGTTTTGGAGTGATAATGGTATTTTTTGTTGTTTGTATTCTCCTATTGAAGATATAATATGTAAAGATATGCAAGCAATAACATTTCTTTTTTTAAACAACAGATATCTATTAGCTGTGAGTTTCCAGAGCAGATAATCAGAATTTACACAGTTTGTGTAAATTACTGGGGACTAACTATAATTTTGTAGCTATTAAAAAAGAGATTGGAAGACTACTTATCTAAAATAAACATTGGGAGTTAAATTTCTGTCCTGGGTTAGCAACCTGACTTCTCCATGTTCTAGACACCCAAGGGTAAGTTTGTCTTACTTCTGGTAACTCACCGGGCACTGACCTGCAATGTTGGCACACGGCAATGTGATTTAAGCAAACAGTGTTATTCCTTCCCACTGCATGGAAAAAATAATGATGACAATCTCTTCTTTCCCGAATTGCCAGCCTATGTTTAGAAGAGTGATTATATTTTTGAAGAATGCTTATGCAACAGCGTGAGGGCTAATTGCTACTATTCATTTAGTTAATGACTCTTCCTACATGGTAATGTTTTGCAGGCATTTCTTACTGCTTAGAGCACCAGGTCCTCTTGATTGCACACCTTTTGCAAGGGATTTGGATCTCAGAATCAAATATGGATCAGAATCTATGGATCAAGACCAAAAGCTGCAAAAGGAAAGAATTAAATGTCCATCAGCAGACCAGGCCTAGACACTGGGTACCAGTTACAATGCAGCAACACAGGGCCATTTGTGATCTGCATCCTTTTCAGGTGATCACTGATCAGTTAGCAGGGCCCAATGAGATGGGAGCAAGTTGGGAGGCAGTCCCCAGGTCTCTAAGGACTTACATTTGGCCAAGGGAACAAGGCCAGGGGCATAAATTACCGTATTTTTCGGACCATAAGACGCACTTTTTTCCCCCCAGAAGTGGGGGGAAAAAGTCCCTGCGTCTTATGGTCCAAATATAGCCTACACATATACTTTAAAAAAAAAGTCTTTTTACTTGCCCGGCTCTGTGTGGTCTCTGTGTGCTTGCCCGGCTCTAAAATGGTTCTAAATGCTGCTGTTTACTTTACAGGGTTGATTACATGTGTTTATGACTGTGATGTTGGGTTTTAATGCACATAAAATATTTTAGGACACTATTTGTTTCAGAATCTTTTTTTCTTCATTTCCCTTCTCTAAAAACTGGTGCATCTTATGGTCCGGAGCGTCTTATGGTCCAAAAAATACGGTAAAAACAAATTCAAAAAGTATAACGTAGATTATGACAATCTCAAAGGTATTCGACTTCAAAGCCATAGACTTTTTATTGTATTGGTCACAAAGCAATACATACTTTGAAGTTGAAAATGCATCCTCTTTTTAAGGGAAGACTCCATCCGATCAGAGCAGAGATTAACCAATTCCAAGTGTGACACAGTTATGACTCATGGTCAAGAGCAGATGACGCAGACCAGTAGATTTTTCAGTCATGACATTTGGAGCACTCAAAGCAAACATTTGCAAAGTGATTGCATAACGAACTGGTGGTGCTATGTTTTTCTTGATTTCTTCCTAATATGAAGAGGTCAAAAGCAGAATTACAGAACTACTTGTTTGTGTTATGAGCTAAAATAATTTTGGCATCATGAATGGTTCCTTCTACGGAGTCTATAAATGGAATAGGACTGTTGAAGATGCCTTCCAGGGTCAGGGAGGACGAGTTTCTCAGATGCTCTCGTGTCATTTTGATAAAAGGAAGCTACATTTTTTATTACTGCCACTGCTCTGAATTTGCAACAAGAAACTCTTTTCTTCCTTGAGATACTTTATTTACAAATCTGCAGGCTTCTACACCAGGAGATCTCTGCTGTGATGGTTACCCTTCTGGAACATTGAGAGGAGAGGCTGCTTGAGTCTCCAAATCCACTAGAAAGAAGGACGTAGGAACTCAAGAGTTATTTGTAAATAAATTAGAACCATTGACTTCTTCTTCTTTTATTATTATTATTTTTTTATTGACTTCAGAAAGGAAGGGAGAGGGAGAGAGAAGTAGAAACATCAATGATGAGAGAGAATCATTGGTTGGCTGCCTTGAGCCTGAAACCCAGGCATGTGCCCCAACTGGGAATCAAACCCATAACCTTCTGGTTCACAGGTCGATGTTCAACCACTGAGCCACACCAGCTGGGCATTAACTTCTGTAATGCTGTTTCTTGCTGTGCACTCCTTGCTATAGTCAGTCAGTTTGTGCATTTGACCATGCATGATTCACCATCTTGAGATACAAGAATTAAAAGTCATGTGGATATTTGTAATATATGTTTTCTCTCAATAGAAATAGAACAGTCAATCAGCAGTATCACAAAATTCCAGCATTCTGGATCTCTGTTGTTTTTTGCAATTAATTCTTCAGCTCCTCTCAAATGGGTAGAAGCCTGAAAAATTCCTGGAATGCTGTATAAAGCAAGTGTGAAGGGATTTGTGAACATGTTAGAATTTTACCATGAGCAAACTTGACTTTTAAAAGCTTTTACACACCTCTATTTATAGTCAACCCTGGATCCCAATATGCTGTTATAAGGCTTGGCGGGGTGAATACCTTCATCAAGTCGAGTTTTATTATAATATTTTTGGCTTATGTTCTAAGCCATTATGAAAAACAATCATTTAAAGTTTCTTACATATTGTGAATCATAGTCTTGATCTAAAATATGAGTGAAAAAACTTCTCTTTGAATTCAGTGCTAGGTAAAGCTTTGCTTTCCTTAAAGAACTCCTTCACCCTTTTGAAAATGGCAGTTACGTAACCGGTTGTGGCATTTGGCAAGCGAAAAGCTCAGTGGTTTAACTTGCTACTCAATGGTATGTTTACTCTTATCTGTATGTTTTTCCTTGGATCCTGTCTTAATGTTTCCAAATATTTGTTTTTTAAATTTACTCTGCCTGTCTTTTAGACTTCGTTTGAATCCCTCATTCAGTGATGTGGTGGTCTAAATAAATAACAAATTAAAAAAGGGGATCAAGTTTGGAAATAAAATAATATGACTCCCAGGAACTCCCATGGGATTACTTCCTTACTGCTCAAATCAATGTACTGAAGTTTTCCTCTTTGGGAATCAAATCAAACTCTACTTCTGGTAGAGTGTGACTGGGAACAATTGCTGGAAGCTCTATCCCAGGGAGATATCATTCCAAGGAGTTAGCTAATTCATTATTTGCACCCAAATCACAGCATGTTAGAGTTTTATGTACTGAAGCCTTCCTTTTCAGTAAACTAGAGAAGAAGAAGTTTGAAAGCATGTTGGGGAATTTTGTTTTTTTCTCTTCCGTTAATGCATGAGAAATTTATCCTGAAATTAGTAGGGAAAGAATCTTAGTCATTCCTGATGGCAAAACAATACTTTAAATGGTACTGAAGCATCCATCTTATACAAAAACTGCTGTTTGAAATTTTAACCCTGCTATTTGGCTTCTGTAAATGCTTGCTTTCTTAAATAATAAGGAAATTAAGAGTACTCCCACTTCAGAGAGGCAATTAAACCTTCCCCAGACAAGGTAATCAGTGCTAGCACCAGGCCAGGCCTTTGGTTGAGGTCTCAAGGCCAAGCACATAGGGGCTCTTTAAGAACTTGCAAAGGGGGCCGGAAACACCCCATATTTGGGAGACAAAGAAGGTAAAACATATAAATAGGGAAAATTCCTCCATGTTGTGGCCCAGAATTTGAGAGACATTTTCCTCTGGACCAGTGTGTAATAAATATAACTCCATCTTTCTAAGTATTGCTTGGTTCTTCTCTGATTTTCTGAAACAGTACTATTATTTAAATGGTTCAAAATTTAAAAAATACAAAATTATATTTAATGAATTGTTTCTCTTCAAACCCTGCTCTTTGGCTGTCCAGCTTCCTTATTAAGACCAATTAATTTTATCAGTTTCTGGGACATCTTTCCAGAGATATTGTATGCTTATACAAATAAACATATGTATACTAGTAATTTCTTGCTTTTTAATAGAGTGTAACATACTTGTTTTGCATTTCAAAAAGTTGTGCACATAAGGTATCTTTTTTCACATAATGTATCTTGAAAATAATTTCATAATAGCACAAAGAGCATTCTCATTTTTTTTAAAGATACTTCATAAAATGTAATTTTATGGCTGTTTTGTAAATCACCAGTCTTTTATCAATGAACATTTATACCTTTTTGACCTTTTCTTATTATAAATGATGCTGACATGGACAAGCTTATATATACATGCCATTTCTCATGTGTGTTGTCAGAGAAATTCTTATATGTGGACTTACTGGCTCAAAGATAAGAGCATTTATAACTTTGTTAGATATTGTGAATTGCTCTTGATGGAGGTCATTTTAATTTACAAGAACATCTGCTTTGTAACTGCCCATTTCTCACACTTTTGCCAACATACCATGGTTATCAAACTTTGTAACTTTTGTCAATCTGAGTAAGTGAAAAAATAAGTTTTCAAAGTAGTTTTCATTTGCAGTTTTCTAATGGAGAAAATAAGTTAGGCGAACTTTCGTTTTAGGACAAAGAGCTACAAAGTTATGGGGAATTATTATCTGAGCCCTAATGTTGTTTATGAAGTCTGCAGCAGGTCAGCATTGAAGATCAGAGATCAAGAACATGGCCACACGCCCAGAACAAAGATGGAAAGAAAAGTCAGCAGGCCTCTGCTAAAGCATATTTGCCTCCACAGAGTCCCTGACGATGTCCCTAGAAGGTAACCGTTCTTGTAATGTGGATGCAAATTAGAAGCCCAGTTTCAGATTCTCACAAAAGTTGCTTCTAATTACTTACAGATGGTGTGTTTTTAAAAAAATATATTTTATTGATTTTTCACAGAAAGGAAGGGAGAGGGATAGATAGCTAGAAACATCGATGAGAGAGAATCATTGACCAGCTCCCTCCTGCACACCCCTACTGGGGATGTGCCTGCAACCAATGTACCGTATTTTTCGGACCATAAGACGCACCAGTTTTTAGAGAAGGGAAATGAAGAAAAAAAGATTCTGAAACAAATAGTGTCCTAAAATATTTTATGTGCATTAAAACCCAACATCACAGTCATAAACACATGTAATCAACCCTGTAAAGTAAACAGCAGCATTTAGAACCATTTTAGAGCCGGGCAAGCACACAGAGACCACACAGAGCCGGGCAAGTAAAAAAACTTTTTTTTTAAAGTATATGTGTAGGCTATATTTGGACCATAAGACGCAGGGACTTTTCCCCCCCACTTCTGGGGGGAAAAAAGTGGGTCTTATGGTCCGAAAAATACGGTACATGCCCTTGACCGGAATCGAACCTGGGACCTTTCAGTCCGCAGACTGATGCTCTCTACTGAGCCAAACCGGTTTCAGCTGTTTTCTTCTTTTCTTTCTTTAACTAATCCGTGGGAAAATGAAGTAAAAACAGCTTCTATATTTATAGATATATAACTAGGGTACACTACAGAACTGTTGGGGGAGGGGTGGACTAAGTCATCTGGGTCACCTGAGGGTTATAAAGATTCAATGGTATGTCTAACCTTAGAGTACTCTGCTTTGGAAGGAGGCATGCTGCTAATTAGCATAATTGCCTGATGACTTACAATGTCCAGTGGTTTGTTTTTATTTTGTTTCTGGTGCTTTTGCACAGGGACAATCGTCCAATGGGGTTTAATGCCGGCTCCCTAAAAGCAGTCACATGCCTTTTCCTAGAGTCATGCATGTGTTAGTTACACGCCTGTCTTTACAACAGGAACTTCAAAAGTACCTGAGAGTTGTCACCGGGTAATGAAATAAAAAGGGAAGACTGGGAGGGAGGCCTGTAGAGTTTGCACTTGCTCTTCGCTAGCTGTGTGACCTGGAGCAAGTCCCTTTGACCTTTCATATCTATTAAAAAATGTTTTTTAATCCTCACCTAACTCCCAATCTTTTTAGAGAGAGGAAGGGAGAGAAATAGCATTATGAGAAACACCCGTTGGTTGCCTCCCGTGCCCATCGCACCAGGGATCAAAGCAGCAATCTAGACATAAGAGTGGGTATGCAACCTTTTGGTGTAAGGAGGACACCCCAATCAACTGAGCCATGGGGCCAGGGCAAGCCAGGGACCTCTCCCAGCTCCCATTTCTCCAGTTGAAAAATGGAGATACCAGTCTGACCGTATAGGCAGGCCCCTGGGTCTCATTGAGAGGATAATGGAACACTGTAGGCATGAAAAGGCTTGACAACCGTAAATCCAACACATCTGTTACTGATCTAATATTGACAGTGTAGAAACTCAGTCAAACACAGTATCCTCAGCTTAAGTCTACTCCTCTCTAAAAGCTTTCAGCTCGTCCCAAACAAGTAATCAGAGACACATTTGGATTCAGGTTGACATTTCATGATCAGCAACATCCCTTGTCAGTGGCAAGCAGAAGAGCGTCGTTGGGAAAAGCTTTGCACTAAACATATGCTCAGGGAAGAGAGTATTTCATGGGCCTCGCAGACAGCCAGGGGTGGAATTTCTCCACCAGCAAGGAGCCAGGCCTGTGTGTGTGTTGACTGAAAAGTGGGTCGCGCCTGCTTCCCAGGTGTTCCCGTGTCCTCAGCGCTTTTTTATTTTTATTTTTTTATCTGGAGATCTCACAGCTCGGGAGCGCCTGTCTTTAACCTTTAGCAGGTATTTGCTATAAACCTCTCAGAGGTGAAGATAACGCCTGGTGTTTGCTAGTAAACCTCTCAGAGGTGAAGATAATGCAGACAATCCTACCGACCGGGAGTCGGACTCTGAAAAAACAGTCCCTGCTGGTTCCGTGCAAACCTCCGAATTGATAACCCCTCCAGGCTTCCCACGCCCTGCCTCCTCTCCCCCACCCCCTCCGCAGCCGGGCGAGGGCCCCTGCCCTGGGGGCGAGGAGGAGTGCCGGTCGCCCCGGGGGTGTGCGGATCGCCCCGGGGGAGTGCCGATCGCCCCGGGGGGAGTGCCGATCGCCCCGGGGGTGTGCCGATCGCCCGCGGGGGAGTGCCGATCGCCCCGGGGGAGTGCCGATCGCCCCGGGGGAGTGCCGATCGCCCCGAGGGAGTGCCGATCGCCCGCGGGGACCGCGCAGCGGGCCGGGGCCGCACCGCCAGGTGCGCAGGCAGCCGCCGCGGGCGCCAGTCCACGTGGCAACAGGTGCGGCGTGGCCGGCGGAGCCCCGGGCGGGGAGCGCGCCCGCAGTCAGCCCGGGAGCGCGCGGGCTGCGGACCGGCCCGGGAGCGCGAGGAGGGAGCCGCGGCGAGCGCAGCGCGGAGCCGGGAGCGCGGAGCGCGGAGCCCGGAGCCCGGAGCGCGGAGCCCGGAGCCCGGAGCGCGGAGCCGGCCGAGGTAGCGCCAGCGCGGGTCCAGGTTCCCCGGGTCCCGGGCGGCGGGGCGCAGCGGGGGGCGGCGGGCGCGGGCCGGGCGGCCTCTAAGGACAAGTTTCCCAACTCCCCGCCCTCGCCCCGCCCCGCGGCGGCCGGGAGGCGGGGGTGCGCGGGGACACTGGGGGGTGGGGAGCGGCGGGGGCGGCACGGGGACTCCGGGATCCCGCCCCGATCCCGCCCCGCTGCAGCTCCGCCGCCGGCGCGGGTGGGGTGGGGTGGGGGTGGGGCCGGCCCGCGGGTGCCCAGGTGCCGATCGCCCCGGGGGGACCCGCAGCGCCGCCCAGAGGGTGCAAAGGGCGCGGGGGCGGGCATGCAGCGCCCCCGCCTCCCCGGAGCGCTCCCCGCGGGGCTCGGGCTGGATCCCAGGCGCAGAGGTGAGTGCGGAGTTGGTGGACTCCGGGGGCCCCGCCTGTCATCGGCGGGGATCGCGGGCCAGGGCTGAGGGAGGACGTGGCGAAGGGGTGGCGGGTCGGTATTCGGGGGGCTCAGGCGCCAAAGTTGGGGCGAAGTGGGGGTGGGGGGCGGCGGCGGCGCGGAGGCTGCGGGGAGCTGGCTCACGTGGGCGCGCGCAGCTGGCGCGGAGGGACGGATGCGGACCTGATCGCTGTCACCTTGACCGTGACCACGGTAGACCCGGTTCCCTGCAGACGGCCCCGCCGTCCCCCGGGCCCGGGGCCGCCCACCACACCCCGGCCCCGCCGGGCCCTGCAGGCAGACCATCCAGCCCTCCGGCCGGCGGCTGGCGGGGGCCCGTTCCCGGTGTCAGCAATCAGGGTGAACTTGGCATTGACGGGCTTGGGCCTCTTTCACCCCCTTCTCCTCCCCCTCCTCTCTCCCTCTCCCAGCCTTCCAGCTGCCTGCGAGTCCCTGTGTCCCTCTGGCTGTGAGGCCCCAGGTGGGACTCCTCTGTGATCGGTAGTGGATGTGAGTGTCTGCTTTCCTTAGAACTCTGTGTCTTTTCAAGACCTACCCTCTTTCTGCTGTCGTGTTGTTGTTTTCTGACTCGGACTTATTGGACTTATTTTGGAGTAAACACGGGGAGACGAGTCCTTCCTTTGGCCTGCCTGCAGTTTCACATACTTTGTTAACACTCCTTCAGCAGTCCGCGGGCTCATAGAGGAAATCCAGTGTGCTGGGTTTTGTTTGAATAAAATCAAAGTCTCAGGCAAAGCAGGGAGGGGCGCCTGCCGAGGAGAGCCGGGAGGAGAGCCTTCGTGTTTTGCCAGGTTAATGGGGATTCAGTCCTCGGGGCCGGGGCTGGCGGTGGACTGGGGTGGAGGTGGGGGTTAGTCTGCCTCCTTACCGCCACTCCTCGGTGGGGTGGGGTGAGGTGGGGAAGAAACCAGAGTTTCTGCTTCCTGGGAGCCTCGGACTTCCTCAAGGAGGGCAGAAACACCCAGATAACTGTGTTTGCTGAACACTAAAAGGAATTGCACGGTTGGAAAGGCAGTTCTGGAGACAGCCTTCTTTTTCGGGGATAATTAGGGCAGGAAATGATGGGCAATTTAAATAGGAGCAATGATGCCCTATTTGTATAGTACTTTACAATGTGCTTTCATAATTTTTTTCCCTGAGGTACAATACTCCATAGGAAAGTTATACAAAGAAATGATTAGAAACTACTCATCCTTAAGAAAAAGAACAAAATCCAGAGGAGTGGGATTTAGTTTAAAATAATGCATAGTTATGCATTCAACTCAAAATTCGCTTGGTGTGGAGCAAATAGTTCTTCTTGCACAGGACCTGCACCTTTTAACTACATATCACTAATTGAAGGTTACAATTTTGAGTGTTGTGTAGGATTATAAAATTATAGCTAGATTTTTTGGGTATTTCTTGGAAACAAAACAGCAGTTATTCGATTTGAGCATTTCAAAAGCATGTCCCTCATTTTGTTGGTCTTTATTTGTTATGATTTCAAAAGTGATGCATGCTTGCTGAATCAAAATTGGTAGGTTCAGGAAAAGTGTGAGTTGAATAGTCCACCCTGGCCCCTGTAGCTCAGTGGACTGGGCATCCTTTCTGTGCACTGGAAGGTTATGTGTTCGATTCTGGATCAGAACATATGCTGGGGTTTGTGGTTCATCCTCAGAAGGGGGCATGCGGGATGTTTTGTTCTCACATCAACGTTTCTCTAAAAAATAAAAACAAAAAAGTAGTTAAATAATCATTTCTTCCAAAGATAATCACAATATAACAAAGATATATATATATATATATATATATATATATATATATATATATATATTTTACAGTGGTGGTATAAATATACTGTTGCATGCTGATTTTTTTTAACTAACACTTGAAAAGGTACTCACGTTTTCATAGTTCTTCAAGAATATTATTTTAGTGACTACATAATATTATGTAGAAGTAACAATTTACCTAGCCATTTCCTTATAGCTGAACTTTTAATTTACTTCCTATTATTAAATATATACTGATGCAACAAACATTCTTTATAAAACTTGATCTACAGAGCATAGTTCCTTAGATGGAGTCCTTCAAACACAGTTGATTCACAAATCTCTGTATACAGATTGATTACTTGCTTTCCAAAAAATGTTATACCGAAGTGTGTTCCTATTGGCACTCTGAGAATACCTGTGCTACTATATTCTTGTTAATATGGGGAAGCGTCCTTAAAAGGAAAAATAGTTCTTGCTAGCTTTATAGGTGAACAGTGCTATCTCAATATTTAAATTTCCGTTTCTTTGATTGCAAATAATGTTGAACACCAAAACATCTAGTAATTTTTCATTTTCCTTCCCTTTTAATTTGAATGCAGTGCTATTTTTTTTTCTTCCTTGGGCATTAGCATTTTTCAGTCAATTTATAAGAGCCTTTTATGTCTTGATAATAAATGTTTGTCTTCACATTGCAACTATTTTTCCCAGTTTTGTTTTTGCTTTACAAAGACACTTAGCATATACTCGTAGCGGATTTGACTTATAGAAGTTCTAGACTTTAATGTAGCCAAATTTGTTGACTTTCTCAAAACACAATTTCTAACCCTCCCAAATCATAGTTGAAGAGCTGTGTATGACAGTGACAGAAGATGACTTTCAAAAGACCCCCTTCCCCCAATCCTGGTTTAGATGCTTATCAAATGTCAGAACCTGCATGCCTGAAGTAGAGGCTGCTCTAACACAGACTGAGTTTGTTGATGAGAAATGGTGTGCGTGGTATATACACACTCTTAGGAATAGCATTCCTGCAGATAAGAACAGAAAAGTTTTAAATTCCAGGGAATGGAAGTCTTTCAGACCTGCTCTTCGATGGTTATGTAAACCAGACTCACAATCCACTTACGTTCCGTAGTTCATCTCTAGTATTACTGTTTTGCCAGAATTCTTTTTGTATCCATATTGTAGTTTCGCATTGTTGACATAAGTCTCTCCTGATATCTATTATAGTTGGGTGTATAGGTAGTTCATAAGTTTTCCCAGATTGGTTTAGAATGCGACTCCTAGATTAAACTGCTTACTTGAAGAGGAGACAATGTCTTCTGGAATTCCCAAACTTGAGTTACCTTTCCATAATGTGGAAGCTTAAGTATACCCTGAGGACTTAAGTATACCCTCGGCTCCATCAGAGTCCAGTCCCTTTCACTCTCCACCTTTTAGAGCCTCAGAAGAAGCCAGGGGACCAATAAGAGCCCAGAGGAGGGGGTCAGTGTGTGGTGAGGGTGTTCGGGGACACTTACTAGTAGAAATGCGCCCAGACTCTCTGTTGAGGCCTCGTAGGTGACCACTTAGCTGGCAGGTGCTTGGCTGTGGTGGCTTGTGGCCTGCATAGAAGTGACTGGCTGAGGATGAGTGACCCCATTCTGTTATTTTTTTAAAATTTTTATTAAGAAAGAAAAAAAAAGGATTAGATGATATAGTCTCACTTTAGCCAGCCTGACACTTGGTTGAGAAAAGCCTGCTTTGACCAGGGTTCTTTATCCTTGGCCTAGGGCAGTTCAGGATAACCCGGAACTGAGTTTGGCTGTCAGCTACTACTCCTGAAAATGTATTTCTAAGCCAAGCTTTATAGAACATTGCCCTGATGATAGTTATTTTTTTTTTTTAAATGACCTCAGGCTTCTCTGAAATCAGCAGTTCTTTCCTTTTATGTGGGCAGTTACCCATGCATGACTTTTTCTTGTTCGCTTGGCTCATGATGAAATAGGTTATTCTGCTTCAGGGAGGACAGACTTGGGGGCTACTCCTTCCCCTGCAGAGAGATAGCAAGAAGACGTCACCTTCACACGCTGTGACCTGATTTGCTATTTGGGATTGCCCCGGTGGCTAACTTTTATGCAATCAAGGAAGAAATGTTGAGCAAATGTACAGTGTAAAACAAATTCAATTTAGAGGAGCTTTACTGAAGCAAATAGCTTGAAGCCGTTCACAAGTACATATTTGCATATAAACCTTTGATCCCAAAATCTTACTTTTAGTATATTATAGTTAGTAACTTTCCCTTGGCCTTCAGTTTAAACTCCATCCTGAAGAGAAATAAAAATGTATTTACTTAAAGATAAACTAAAGTTGCTTCAGGCCCAGCTGGTGTGGCTCAGTGGTTTGCGAATCAACCTATGAACCAAGAGGTCACGGTTCAATCCCCTGTCAAGGCATATGCTTGGGTTGCAGGCTCAAGCCCCAGTAGGCAGCATGCAGGAGGCAGCCAATCAGTGATTCTCCCTCATCATTGATGTTTCTTTCTCTTTCTCCCTCTCCCTTCCTCTCTGAAATCAATACAAACATATTTTTAAAAAATGAAGCTGCTTCCAGTTTCCCTTGAGGAAGTGTGTACTTCTTGGCAGGTTGCGTAGATCCCCTTTGGGCAGTGAAAGAAGATGGGCAAGTGCAGGTTATAAGATTCTCAAACTATCTGGAGAGGGTGAAGGGGTCGCAAGGAAGCAACTTCCAGGTAACGTGATTTTGTGAAAATATCATGCTAATTTCATGTTTTAGTAGGAGTTGGGCTGAGCAGAAGGGTGGGCCTGGCCAGTCCTCCACTGTGTACCCACGGCAAGATGGGGCGGGGGGAGAAGGGGAAGAAAACAGACTGGCCCAGCCAGCATGTTTCAGTGGTTGAGCATCCACCTATGAGCCAGGAGGTCATGGTTCAATTCCCAGTCGGGGCACATGTCCTGGTGCAGTCTCAATCTCTAGTAGAGAGAGTGCTGGAGGTAGCTGATCAATGATTCTCTCTCATCATAGATTTCTCTTTCTCTATTTCTCTGTCTCTCCCTCCCTACCTCTCCCTTCCTCTTTGGAATTAATACAAATATATTAAAAAACAGAAAAAACAGACTGGGAGCGTATCAGTCTTCCAGGGAAGGTGCCCTGGAAAGAAGGGTTAAAGTCGTCAAATTCCTTATCATTTCCTTTAAAGTATTTGTACCTTGTCGGCTTCTATGTAAGCTCGATGCAAAGAAAAGAAAATTAGTGTTACGTTTGAGGGCCAATCATTCATAGTCACTCTGATCCCCTACAATTAACTAAAATATTGTAGGACGTCTTATGTCCTGAATTGTCATTCAGAAAAAGAATTTCCCTCTGAGAGAGTCCCACTTACAGAGGAGCAGGAAGGAGAGGTAAAAAAATACATTCCTTTTCCATAAACATGTCGCCTAAAGAATGGGTATGTCAGCCTTCACTGGGTCTGGACTGCCGGGTTAGCTCTCTGCTATACTTTTTCTGGAGTGGAAGCGTGGTAATATTTAACTCTGGCATTGTTTACCTACAGGCCGGTTCTGAAGGAAAAGTCAATACTTCTTCACCTTATTTCAGATAAGCAGTCCGTAACCTATGGTGTGTTTTACAGCCTTCAGTGTCAGGTGAGAAGTTGTCGCTCCTAGATTGTTTTGATGATCGTTAACAGTGATATCAAGTTGCACCTGCAAGGCCTTTTATGTTTTATATTTTATTGATTTTTTTTTACAGAGAGTAAGGGAGAAGGATAGAGAGTTAGAAACATCGATGAGAGAGAAACATCCATCAGCTGCCTCCTGCACACTCCCTACATTTATGTAGAACCAAGTATGAATAGGGGATAGTTAGAATTATGTTTTTGTTTTTTTATTTTTTATTTTTTATTTTTTATTTTTTTTATTTTTTTTTATTTTAATTTTATTTTATTTTCCCCCCTCCCTCCCTCCCACCCATCCCCTCCCTCCCCAGAGCTTTATGTCCATTGGTTGTACTTATATGCATGTATACAAGTCCTTCAGTTATGTTTTTGTTTTTTTAAAAGAAAGAACTCTTTTTTAGAAAAATACATTATTTCAGAGAGGAAGGTGGAGGGAGAGAGAGAAACATCAGTGATAGAATCATTGATCAGCCGCCTCCTGCACACCCTGTACTGGGGACTGAGCCCACAATTCAGGCATGTGACCTTGATCGGAATCGAACCTGGGACCCTTCTGAGCCAAACCGGCTAGGACATGTTTTTATCATAAATAGTAAATAAAAGGCATGAGTAAAAATCCTTGCTCTTAGGATCTTAAGTCTGACTTTTGTACTGAGCGCTTTCTAGGGGCCAAACACTGCAAAGCGGAAATGCTGAATCTGGGAAAAACTGGCCCTGGTTCTCCGGGGAGTCTGTCAGAGAAGCCTCAACCGCTGCAAAAAGCGCAGTTTTGGACATTTTAGTAAGTGTTCAAAGTCGCAAGGAATACTCTCTCCAGCCATTAACATGGTGCCATGCGCTGGGGATTCTGCTGCCAGGACTAAATTCTCATAACCGAAGGCTGTTTTGACAATTCTGGTTCTGACTTGTGATCTTGGATGGCTCTTCCTTCTCACAGAAAGAGCTGAGAAGCGAGATACTCAGCACTGCAGTCCGAGTTCTACTTTCCTTCTCTGCATAATCTTTTTAGTGACTCCCCCCCACCCCCAATATCTTTTTGTTACATCTTGTGTGTGTCTGGAGAGGAGGGTCTAACCCTTATGATGCTGAATACATTTGCACTTCTAGAATTATTTGTACCAGATGTAGCCTGGAATAAATCATTGAAAGCATGGAGCTGGAAATTCTTGCTTCAGTTAGTCACAGCTACTAGAAGGTCTTTTAAGCCAGAGATAGCAGTGTCCTTGCTTTCCTTGACCTTGATTGTCCTTGTCCTTGTCCTTGTCCTTGTCCTGGTGCTTGGCCCCCTCATTTGCTGATATGCTAGGCAATCAAAGAGCGAGGCTGCTCAGCCTGTGAAATCAGGTTCACTAGAATTGTGGGTTATTGCATTTGATGCAGTACTCTCAAGTATGGAATTTTTTGGTTTAATGCTTACAAATTTGTAACGTAGAGCTGGAAGGTGGGAGGTTTCTTTTCCTTCTGAGTGATAATTCTGCTTTTAATAAAGTACCTGGCATGCCCATCTGCGTATACTTGTACAGAATTAAGTCCACTCACTTGTGAGAATTTGTGACGGTTCCACTTGTATTGTCAGCCTCAAGTTGGCAGCTGCTCATGAAGAGAGAGACTGGCTGTTCCTGGTTTGGAGAAATATGTATCAATATTTCCATTTTAAAGAGGAATCCGGATGGGTTTTCAGTCTGGGGTTGCTCTTTCTCTCATTGCATTAATAAGATGTGTGTTTCAGAGTAGTTTTGCATTTCTGGAAAACTTTTTGATGGTTCACTAGAATCGCTGGTTATTGCATTTGATTCAGTACTCTCAAGTATGGAGTTTTTTGGTTTAATGCTTAAAAACTTCTGATGTTGCTCTATGGAGATACTCATGACAACTATGCAGAGGGATTTACCAAGTAATTTTTATTCCCAGATAAGAGCTAGTCTAGTCAGTGGAAAGGGAATGGAGATAGGAAAAATCGTGTATTCTCTTTTTTATATAAAATTTAAATGATTTTTATATTGCACATATGATTATTATGGTAGAAAATGTTGGTTATGTCTTACTACACTAAATATTTAAAATTTATGATTTTGTAGGAACATAGTCAAATGAAAATTATTTTCTGCTTATATTGTATAAAAAGAAGCCTACTGGGCAGGATATTAGTTTTCATCCTCTCCTTCGTCCTTTAAAAAAAAAAAAAAAAAAAAAAAATATATATATATATATATATATATATATATATATATATATATATTTTTTTTTTTTTTTTTTAATTGGGAGAGGGAGAGAAAGATAGAGACTTCATTGATGAGAGCAAATCATTGGTTGGCTGCCTCCTGCATGCTCCCTCCTGTGGAACGAGCCCATAGCCCTGCATGTGCCCTTGACTGGAATCAAACCCTGGACCTTGCAGACCGCAGGCCAACACTCTATCCAACTGAGCCAAACTGGCTAGGGCTCCTTCCTCCTGTTTTTATTAAGATTGGGATAATAAAACAAATAGAGGTATGTTATTTTTCTTCCCCTGATGCTCATTATGAAACCTTGGTGACATACTTGGTTATAGAACTGGAAAATACGTTGCTGGTATCTAGAACATGTGGGACAGGAGTGCAATGGAGTGTGCACAGGCTTTTGAGTTAGACCAAGTTGGGTTCCTGTGTGAGATCTACGCTAGGCCACGTGATTTCCTGCACCCGTGGCCTCATGGGGACGGTGGGATAATACCTGTCTCGTAGGGTTGTTCTACCACATTGCCAGCCATACAGAAAATAATGATATTTAATGCTAATCATAGCTTTCCTTTGTTTCCTGTTTTAAACCTCTTCTGATCATGGAATTTAAAATTCCTCCACTCCCTCCTGGTGGAGGTGTTTCTGGACTCTGCATAGGAGCCTGGGATGTAATAACTTTCCCTCTTCCTGAAAAAAGAATCAGTGTGTACTAAGAACAGTTGAGATTATTTATTCTTGGACTCCAGCTTTGTAACCTCTTGATTTTCTTGAGGGATTGAGTTTAGTGAGTTGGCCTATTTTGATATATATGAGCTGGATTAAAAAAAAAAAATCAAAGCAGATACTTTCATCTTTGCTGAAGTCTGTAAATTATATTGCTGGTTTGCTATCAGCACATTCTAAAAGCACTTAGAGTGAGTCATCACTTTGAACCAATACGCACTTGTGGCTTTTAAAGTGCTGCCATCCGCTGCTCTAATTTTTAATTTGTAGTTAAGCCCACCAACATTTATTTATATTTAAGAGTTTTAAAGTGTTATCATTCACATATTTAAATACGAAGGCAATTCTGAATGTTCATTTTGCAAACAAAGTGAAATAATAATTCCATATGTTTTTGGAAAGTACCTTGTAAATATGATGTCAATTAAGGACGTCAGTCAGCCCTGTGAGGCGGGCGAGGCTAGTTGTGTGAATTCTATTCTGTCCAGGAGGACGCTGAGCACTGGAATGTTTGGGTAGATGTTTTGCATTATGATGAGTAAGCTAAGGAAATAGGGCGAGGACCCAGGTCTTCCTTCTCTCCTGGTCCATTCCACACTCCCAATGTGATGTTGTTATTTGACTGCTTTCCATTTCCATCCGAAGTAATACATTGTTGTTGGTAGAGTTTTCTTCACATTGGTGCTGAAATGAGATCAAAGGCATGCAGTAGTTCGGATATGTAACATTTCAGATGACATATCTTAGAATTGTGATTGTCACTCTCCCTCCCCTCCCCCCATTTTCTAACCACAGAATATAAACCAGAATGTTAAAATCTAGTAAGCCATTAAATTACTGGCAATAAATTGAAAATCGACAGCTACAGATTATTACAATGATATATATTACATTTCCATGGGATTTTATAGTTTTCAGACTTTTTTCAAGAAGAACCAAATAAAATTTTATCTGAACAGTCATTTGAATCATTCCATTGATTGTACAATAATACATTATTAAAATGTATCCATTTATAGATAGCAATCCAAGGTCACATATCTTTAAATATATCATGTTTCCCCCAAAATAAGACATCTTCCGGAAATAAGACCTACTTACAGGTTTCCTTCTGAGTGAAATATAAGACCTCCCCCCTCGAAAATAAGGCCCCCTCTAGGCTAAACATGAGAGATTTGGTCCACTGATTCTGAAAGAAATGGAGTCACAAGAAATTCACCAGGAAATTCAGAAATTGGATTGTTATGATGATGTTCCAGAAGATGATGACATGATTGTCATTGACTAAATGAGTAAATTCTTGATACTGTAGGATTCACAGTTTGTCTGGTTTGTGTTGACAACTACCATACTACTGTACCATATACAGGTAATAAATTTCCTTTATTTTCATTTAACAATAAATGTGTACCATATTCTTCATGGAAAAATAAGACATTCCCTGAAAATAAGACCTAGCACATCTTTGGGAGCAAAAATTAATATAAGACACTCTTATTTTTGGGGAAACAGGATATATATATATATATATATATATATATACACACACACACACACACACACACACACACACACATATATATATATATATATATACACACATATATATACAATATAATTGATTTCAGAGAGGAAGGAAGAGAGAGAAACATCAATGAGAGAGAATCATTGATTAGCTGCCTCCTGCATGCCCCACACTGTGGATGGAGCCCACAAGCTGAGCATGCACCCTGACCAGTAATTGAACCGTGGCCTCCTGGTTCATAGGTTGATGCTCAAACCACTGAGCCACACTGGCAGGGCCAAGGTCATATATCTTGAATAGGGACTGATATTTGCTTTTTTGAAACACTTTTTCTATAGAAATTTTGAATCCCATTTCCTTATTTTAAGCTGGTGGAGGCAGGTAATCCTTGGGTAAATGCAGCTAATCCCAGGTAGAAATTTAACTAGGAGATGAGGCCTGCTGTCAGCCAGAACTGGGAAGAGAATGTCTGTAAAACCACAGTTACACCCAGATATCAGTCATGGTTTCTAGCCTGAAGGTCAACGGTTTTCTCTTACCAAAGTGACTTCTAAGGGAAGTACAGTGTAGGACTTGAAAAGACCCTTTACACAGACTGTCTCTTCTTTGGGCTACTCCTGCAAGGTAGAAGTGAACACCCCTTAACCTCTACTGAGGAGCTTTTATTTGCCAGTGGAAAGCCTCACATAGGTAATCGTTTTCAAATAGAGGGTACAGGAAGTTGGTGTTTAGCGAAGGTTGGGAGACAGTGTGAGGTGCCTGCCAACTTGCATAACTACACATACAGGAGATTTTTCATTTGGCCTTGGCCTGACTCAAATGGAAAATTATTTCTTTTTAGCCACGTGGACTTTGAAGAGATATGGCAACTGTTCGAAGGGTTTTAAACAAGGAGCTGTTCATGGTTATTTAATACTTTCAAGGAAAGACTTCATTTTAGCTTTAAACACTGCCCTGCACACCCAGTCTATTTTCTTTCCCCTAAACAGCCTGTGTTACCTTTTGGGAAATTTTTTTAAATTAGTAGAGTTTAAAAAAATATTTTTATTGATTTCAGAGAGGAAGGGAGAGGGAGAGAGCGAGATAAAAACATCAACAATGAGAGAGACCCATTGATTAGTTGCTTTCTTGCATGCATTCCAATTGGATGAGGGATCAAGCATGCAACTGAGGTGTGTGCCCTTGACCAGCATCAAACTTGGGACCCTTCAGTCCACAGGTTGATGCTCTACCCACTGAGCCAAACCAGCTAGGCCTTGGACAACTTTTTTAAAAAACTAGCTGTATATAATTTAGAAACAAACAGAATGCAGTCTTTACATCATCATCATCATCATCATTATCTTTATTTATTTATTTATTTATTTATTTATTTATTTATTTATTTATTTTTAGCCCAACTCTACAGTCCTTGACGGTGGCCCTTGATTGGTATTGGGTGTAAGTGGGATTTGGTTTTATTCTTTGCTTTTATGGGGATAGTCTACCAGGGGTCCTCAAACTTTTTAAAGTGGGGACCAGATCACGGTCCCTCAGAAAGCTGGAGGGCCGGACTATATGAACTACTAATTCCTACTGTAACACCTCGGCTGCGCTCACTGCCCAAAAAACCTGGCGGGCCGGATCAGACTCCTCTGCGGGCCGCATGTGGCCCGCGGGCTGTAGTTTGAAGATGCCTAGACTGTGTTGGCTTAGTGCTGTCCTGGAACTTTGTCTTGTTTTGACTCTCACACTTCTTACTGATCTTCATGAAAAAGCTTACTTTTTAATAAAATTCTGAAACTTATCTACAATACAATGTAATATCCACACAAGCAAGAAATTAATTTGTTCCCCTCTTTATCAGGAGTACATAGAATCGTGCTTTATATTTAGTTGCTCAGAAATATGTTGAAGGAATGCTGACTTAGAGAGTCTTTCAGATTCTCAGTTCTACGGGTTTGGGATTGTAGACACCTGGTACGTGGTCCTGACCGACCTGACTAGTAGAAGGTGATTGTTTAGGTCAGTGGCCCTAGAGGGTCATAGCCAGAAACCAACTCCTTAAAGGGGTCTTCATGAATATATTCAGGAGGTAACAGTAAAACTTAAAATTCTACATAAGTAGGACATATTTGATGTCAGACAAAAATGGTAGTTAATAGGTGTAGTCAACATTCCAGGTTTTAAATTGGGTAGGAAGGAATTAGTTGGAAGGTGGATTACAGAACAAGAGCCAAGGAAAACATCTGTAGGTTCCAGTGTGAATGAATGGATGTCTTCTGGAATATGCACTGCTCTCTGTTGGCCACATGATCTGTGAGAAACACTAGGGATAAAATTAAGTACCATGAAACGCACCTGGACTAAGTGTACAAAGATGAATTTTGACAAATACAGATCTATATAACCAATACAGTTAAGGTAGATCTATCTAATCTAATCATATCTATCTAGTACATATCCATTACCCCAGAGAGTTCCCTGGACCATATGAACATGTCGCTAAGCTTTGTCATAAGTTAAATGAGGGTAAATAATAGAGCTTCTTTCACAAGGTTGTTGCCGTGATAACAGTAGCCACTAACAATTCTGAGTTAGAAACTTTCACAAAATTCTTGTTAACTCTTACAACAACCCTTAGGAGCTCAATTGTTATTGTGATATCCATTTTTATTGATGAGGAAAATGTGCCTCAGGTAGGGAAGCCAGATATTGAGTAGACGTGGGACCTCCCCACGAATACCACATGCTCTCAGTGTCTGGGCAGATGTGGATCCATATAGCTCTTTCTAGAGCTGCCAAAAGTTAGTAGATTTTATTCCTGTGGGAAGGAGGGCAGAAGGGAGATCAGGATTACACAGTGGAGCCGGGTTTGATGGCCATTGCTATTTATTAACTCTGTTTCTTGGACAAGGTACTGAAGTTGTGGAAATATCAAGTTGGACTTCTATAAAAGGAGAGGAAGCTTTGGAGGAAGGTGGCGGTCATGGGCCCCACCTGTCCCACGGCTGTCACTGGGAGGAGGACTGTGAGAACGCTTTGTGGACTCGGAAGAGCTGTGTGTTGCCTTTGTTATCTTTATCCAGGGAAGAAGTAGCTGCCCGCTGCCCCATCCTGGCCTCACACACTCTGCTGACTGTGGCAGGACAAGTGGGAATTGACAACGTGTCAGCGAGAGACAGTCCCCACTTGTCAGCCCCTGATGCCCTGAGCATCGTGGACACAGCTTTGTTGCTCAGAAGTCCTTCCAACATTCAAAAGCCTCAGACAGTGTGACAGCTGTTAGGTCAGCCTCACTCGACACAATACTTGTCAACTTTATCAGGAAAGAGTATATATGATTTAAATTCTGTTTCGATTTTTTTCTTTCTGAAATACATCTGAAGCAGTATGAGGTGGTGTGAGGTGGGTGAGTTCCTAAGTGATTTAAAGAACCCAGGTGATGTTCCAGCCTGACTGGAGTTATTTTGTGCCTGCTTCCTCTTTTCCTGAAGGTGAACTGGTTCCCCAGGATGCTTGGGTGCCAGTTACTAGACTTACTACCTAACTTCAGGATTTATATTTGGTCAATTCTAACTTCCTCTTCAGGGCTGTTCTCTCCTCTCAGGGGTTGTTTTCCTCCCTCCCCAGGACACCCACCTCTGGGATGGTACCTGGGTTGAGGAGGAGCTTTATAGCACCAGGATCTCAGGAAATGGGTGAGGTTGTTTGGTCCAGCTGCTGCCTTCTGGAAGTCATGGCCTCTGCGGAATCATTCCTCATGGTTGGTCTGTAGATGGCTGTGTCCAGATGTGTCCTGGTTGATCTGTAGATGACTGTGTGTGTGTGTCTCCTGGTTGCTCTGTAGATGGCTGTGTCCAGGTGTGTCCTGATTGATCTATAGATGGCTGTGTCCAGGTGTGTCCTGGTTGGTCTGTAGATGGCTGTGTCCAGGTGTGTCCTGGTTGGTTTGTAGATGGCTGTGTGTGTGTGTCCTGGTTGGTGTGTAGATGGCCCTGTGTCTGTGTGTGTGTGTGTGTGTATCCTGGTTGGTCTGTAGATGGCCCTGTGTGTGTGTGTGTGTGTGTGTGTCCTGGTTGCTCTGTAGATGGCTCTGTCCAGGTGTGTCTTGGTTTCTGTGGTCTCTGTTGTGGCTTCCAGTGGAGGGATCAGGATACAGTGACTCTTGGTCGCTTGACCAACCCCTGAGAGGAGAGAACAGCCCTGAAGAGGAAGTTAGAATTGACCAAATATAAATCCTGAAGTTAGGTAGTAAGTCTAGTAACTGGCACCCAAGCATCCTGGGGAACCAGTTCACCTTCAGGAAGAGAGGAAGCAGGCACAAAATAACTCCGGTCAGGCTGGAACATCACCTGTGTGTGTGTATGTGTGTGTGTGTGTGTGTGTGTGTGTGTGTGTATCCATCCTGGTTGGTCTGTAGATGGCCCTGTGTGTGTGTGTGTGTGTGTGTGTGTGTGTGTGTGTATCCATCCTGGTTGATCTGTAGATGGCCCTGTGTGTGTGTGTCCTGGTTGCTCTGTAGATGGCTGTGTGTGTGTGTGTGTCCTGGTTGGTATGTAGATGGCTGTGTGTGTGTGTCCTGGTTGGTCTGTAGATGGCCGTGTGTGTGTGTGTGTGTGTGTGTATCCTGGTTGGTCTGTAGATGGCCCTGTGTGTGTGTGTGTGTCCTGGTTGCTCTGTAGATGGCTCTGTCCAGGTGTGTCCTGGTTTCTGTGGTCTCTGTGTGGCTTCCAGTGGAGGGATCAGGATACAGCGACTCTTTCTTGGTCTGTCCTGGCCTTTTCTGGCCCTGGCCCTCTCAGCACCCTTTTATGTGTGTCTTTCTCTCTGGTCCTCCTCTTTGATCTTCTGGAGAGTTGGGAAACTGCCATGCGTATCCCATCTGGCAGCCTCTGGCAGCCTTCCTCCTCCTCCTCTCGCCCTCCTCGCTCTGCTGCCCTTTCCTCCCAGCCCAGAGGTTCCACGTGAGGATGTGAGCGGGAATGGTGGAGGGCTTGGAAACAAAGTGTCTCCAAGATAACAGTGAAATGGAAAAATATGTGCTAACATTTCCATCAGGCGAAATTTATGTAATGTAAGCTAAAAGAAGGTTCTTTAGTCCGCAGTACCTACTCCCTTCAATTTTGTGTGAAAACATGACGTGTGTCATGTGCTGGTAGGAGCAAAGATGCTCTTTTATGAAGTGTTGGCAGTAGTAGAAATGCCCTTTTATAACTGTGGGTAGTATACTGCAAACAGGTATTTTGTCTGACGCGCCCTTAGTGGCAACATGAAAAGCTGGCTTCCCCATGTTGTGTCTCCAGATTTGGGGAGGGGAAAGTTTCCAGAACACCTAAAAGGCTGAGGCACTCCCCTGCCTGCTCCTTATGCTTCACCTTCTCCCGGGATCCATGTCCACAGTACGTAGCGGTGCTTCCTTCGGCTCCGGCGGGCTTTCTCTTTTTTTAAATATTTTATTAATTTTTTACAGTGAGGAAGAGAGAGGCATAGAGAGCTAGAAACATCGATGAGAGAGAAACATCTATCAGCTTCCTCCTGCACACCCCCTACTGGGGATGTGCCCGCACCCAAAGCACATACCCTTGACCGGAATTGAACCTGGGACCCGTCGGTCCGCAGGCTGACGCTCTATCCACTGAACTGGGCGGCTTTTCCTTGCACAGCATTTGTAACGATGTCCCTGCGCTGTCTATCTGCTCAGCGGCACTGAAGGCACTCTGAAGGCCCCTTGAAGACGGGGCTGTCTTGTGCTCCCAGCAGCTTAGCTGGCACGTGGCAGGCGGTGGGTGGATGTTTGCAGAATGAACGTAAGCTTTGGCAGAAGACGTCACTTTGTAGCAGGGATAAGGGAATGAATGGGCAGGGTGGTGCACCAGGAAGCCTCTTAGGTTTGATTCCCAGTCTTTGACACGTAACTGGGTTGTAGATGATCCCTGGAGCATGTGCAGGAGGCAACCAGTCGATGTGTCTCTCTCCTATCGATGTTTCTCTCTCTAGCCGATCCCCATTCGGCAGCCACTCAGTTTCCCGAGGCTGGTGTGATTGTACGGGCTCCTCCTTTTGTAATTCATCGAAGGCTGTGAATATAATAAGAATCACAGGAGGATTTTTTCTGTTTTGAAAGTTTCTGGTGTCACGAGAACAGTTGTAAGGAACCTGGTGAGGTTGACATGGTTCGCTGCTGTGTCCAGCGTTTATTTAATGGCGGGGAGACAGAGTTTTTCTCAGCTGTGAATGTGGGTGACATGAAACCACACAGCCATCTTGCCTTTCCTGCTAAGCTGGGAACTCAGTATCCAAGAAGAGAAACGCTTTTTCATTTAACTTCCGGTTAACATACCTCTGCCGGGGCTTGAAGTCGTTTAGAGAAAGGCCTGAGTGGCTACTAGGATTGCTCACCTGGAAGAGCTGGGCCCCTGGACTCCACAGACACTCACTGAGTGAGCACGAGTGGAGCATGTCCTTGCCGTGTTTCAGTGCTCGTCTCCGTCGCACCCACCTAGGCCCTGTCCCCCGAGCCAGCCTGCCATGCCCGGGGGCCATGGGTCTGTGAGGATGGGGGCGGTAATTCCGGCCTCAGCCTGGGGGTGCCCATTGCTGGGAAGGCGTCAGCGTGTCCCTGAATTGTTGCCATTGAGAGTTCATTGCTGAGGGTGATTGTTTGGAGGTGTTTGTCTTTTGTTGTTGTTAATCCTCACTTAAGGGTATTTTTTCCATTGATTTTTAGAGAGAGTAGCAGGGATGGGGGGAAGGGAAGAGAGAGAGAAAAGCGGGGGCAGGAGGGGAGGAGAGAGAGAGAGACACAGAGAGAGATTGGTGTCCCGTTCCCCCCCTCTCCCCCCCAAACACATGCCCGATTAGGGCAGGTATCAAATCTTCAACCCAGGTACATGCCCTTGTCCAGAAATCGGACTTCTGTAGGCAGACTCTCTAACCACTTAGCAACACTGGCCAGGGCCAGAGGTGCCTGTCTTGATTGACTTTCACCTACCAGTGATTTTAAATGCTGTCACAGGCCATCATACAATTGGGAGCCAGACTCGATCGTTTTCACGGACCTGAAGACTTGGCATTAAACATGGTAGCCTTAGAAATGCGAAGCCAAACACAGCCGAGTTGGTGAATTCCCACCTTCTTCTCCAGCACAGTGCACACTCAGTGTCTTTTTTTTTTTTTTTTATTAAAAAAGAATTACATCATCCGTTTCTCTGAGTCTTAAGATTCTGAGATCCCATAGGCTCCCTCTTCTCTCACTCCCACCTGAGAAACACACAAAGTGGCCAGTTTGAGAGCAGTGAGAGTCTGTTCTGGGCATGAGGGCAAGGCGGGGGACGTGCCTGGGTTTCTTGCTTCTAAGGTCCATGCTGTGTTACGTTGTTCTCTCTGCATACTCGTGCCCCCCAACCCCTGACACACACACACACACACACACACACACACACACACACACACACGTGTGGCCATCCTGGTGCTCTGCAGGTGGAGGAGGGGGGGGTACCTGACAGGTGGAGATGTGCTCACTCACCTTCTGCCCCAGACACTCCCGATGAGCTGACGCTCACTGCCACGCCAGGACCAGTGCGTGAGCCATCGTCATTCCTCGGACCCGCAGTTCTGAGTCAGGCCAGCTTGTCTGCTCAGATCCTGGGGCCGGCGTGTTGTCCCAATGCTTTCTTGAGGTCTTCATTTAGTGTTACCCGTACTGATCGGGAGAGCAAATATTTTTGACACAAAAGCTTGGGGGTTCAGGAAAGATAACCAGTTTTTAAAATACATATTTTTGTTGACTTCAGAGAGGGAGAGAGAGCTGGAATCCTTAGCAATAAGAGAGAATCATTGATCGGCTGCCTCCTGCAGGTCCCACACTGGGGCTGGAGCCCACTACATAGGCATGTGCCCTTGACTGGAATCGAATTTGGGACCCTCCAGTCCCCGGTCCGACGCTCTGTCCACTGAGCCACGCCGGTGAGGGCAAAGATTCTTCACTAAAGCTGAGACCAGTTTTGGTACGCTGTGATATCCTGGGAGGAGTGACACAGGTGAAATACATAAATGTGTTTCCCCCTCTTGTTTCTTAGGTGTGCTCTCCCAGGAAGTTTCAGTTGTTAAAACACCCAGACCTAGTTTGAGGTTCTCATGCTTCCTTTTGGTAATGAGATGGGAAAACCAACCGAGCATTTAAATGGACGTTCATGCTGCGAGGCTGACTTTTATAGACATGGAGGAGTGGGTGAGGTGAGGTTTAACATCAGACATGGTTAGTGTTCCTGGAAGCCTGTTCCAGTTTGCAGACGGTACGGTATGCGGTTACATTTTTAAATAGCACAAGGGGGTAGTAGTTAACATACTGCACTGTCTTGCTGCGCTCTCCTCTTTTTGAAAGATGACTAAAGTTTTCTTTGAATATTTTTATCAATAGCAACCTCTTTCCAAGGCTGTTACATAACTCTTAATTTTTTTTAATTTATTGATTTTTAGAGAGAGAGAGATTGATTTGTTGTTCCACTTATGTATGCATCTGTTGGCTGCTTCTGGTATGTTCCCTGACCAGGAATTGAACCCACGGCCTTAGTACATTGGGACGACACTCTGACCACCTGAGCTACCTGGCCAGGGCTGTTATATAAATCTTAACGTTGCTGCTGGACATGATATTTTAGGAAAAAGAAATCTTACCACTGAGCTGTTGCACATTTTCTGGTACATGGATTAAAATTCTCCTAAGATTAGGAGCTCTTTCATCTTTGATTTTTATTTTTTATTTTTTTAAACCGGATGGAACCACAGGCAGGGTCAGCTGGCACACTTGCCGTGGAGCCTGGTGCTGGTCTGGCCAGAGGAGGGCTACGAAGGTCATGGCCCCGTGACCTTGGAGGGCATGCTCCTGTGGCGCTCAGGGGCGTCTTGCTGTGTTAGCAGAGGAGAGATGCCAAGTCCTATGGGGACTTGCCTGGCTTCTGAGGGGTTTCTTTCCAAAGATTGCCTCATGGGCGTCCAGGCCAACTTAGAAATCAGAGAGAGGCCGCAGGCCTAAAAATAGTCCCGCCTGGGGGAGGGCTGCGTGGCCTGGAGCCTCGACTGATCCGCTGCCAGAGGAGGTGGCGGAGGTGGCGGCAGGGAGGGGGGCACAGGGACTGTCCGTCCCGGCATGTGCAGGGGCCGTGAATGTCCCCCTGACTGAGTGACTGAGAAACTTTTACTAAGTAAGTATTACTGGGGATCTTTTTTTATTTTTTATTTATTTATTTATTTTTTACAGAGAGGAAGGGAGAGAGATAGCTAGAAATGTCCATGAGAGAGAAACATCGACCAGCTGCCTCCTGCACGCCCCCTACCAGGGATGTGCCCGCAACCAAGTACATGCCCTTGACCAGAATCGAACCCGGGACCTTTCAGTCCGCAGTCGACGCTCTACCACTGAGCCAAACCAGTTTTGGCAAATTATTTTCTTCTTCTTCTTTTTTTTTTAATTTAATATATTTTATTGATTTTGTACAGAGAGGAAGGGAGATAGAGAGTTAGTAACATCGATGAGAGAGAGCCATTGACCTTTTTATTTTTTATTACTGTTATTTTAATCCTTACCCAAGGATATTTTTTCCCTTGATTTTTAGTGAGAGTGGAAAGGAGAGGAAGAGACAGAAAGAAACACCCATGTGAGAGAGATACATCGATTGGTTGCCTCCCGCATGCCCCCCACCAGGGCTAGTAGCCTGCACTCTTGACCGGTATTGAACCCAGCACGATTTGCTCCACAGGCCGACACTATGCACTGAGCCAAGCCTGCTCCGGCAGGTGATTCTTTTAGGAGGCTGGGTGTAGAGTGGGCTATATTTCTCGATGTTTCTGACTTGCAAAAAAAAATATATATATATATTTTGTATTTAATGTTGGCCCCAGCACGCTGGAAGAGTGGAAACAGTAGCCGAGAACACAGGGCGCAGCATTGTTCGGAAACTTGCAGACAGCAGGTCCTTTAAACAAAGACCTATCCATCTAACATGGGGACTTATGGGGGTTTATGTGACACACATCCTAAGCACACTCTGGATATACTGAATGTTGACAAGATGAAGTTGTGTAATCACCAACCACAATAAAAATAAGCAGAAATGTTCATCTCCTCAAAGTGTCCCCGTGCCCCCTCTGTCCTCCCCTCCTCTCCCTCCGCACCCAGACAGACTCACTGGTGTGAGTCCTGTGCTCATGGCCTTGCCTTTGCAGGTGGTATGTAAATATCTTCCTAGATAGCATGATTGCCTTCTTTCCCTTCACGTATGCGTTGGCGGCACCTTGCTCTCATTGGATCTGTGGTCTGCCTGTTTAATGCTTTTATTATATATCCTATATAATAAAAGCCTAATATGCTAAGTGTCTGGTCATCTGTTCAACCAATCAAAAGCATAATATGCTAATATTGTAATATGCTAAGGCCATTAAACTGCTCACTATGACATGCACTGACCAGCAGGGGGCAGACGCTCCAACTGGTAGGTTAGGTTGCTGCTAGGGTTTGGTGGATTGATCGGTACTGAGTGAGACGTGCCAGACAAGCCCTGGAGCCCTCCCACTGTCCCTTCCCAGCTGGCCAACTTCCTGTGTACCTCCCCAGCCCCAATTGTGCACTGGTGGGGGCCCTCGGCCTGGCCTGGGCCCTCTCGTAATCCGGGACCCCTAGGGAGATGTCCGAGAGCTAGTTAAGGTCTGATCCCACAAACCAGACCAAGGGACGCGACTTGTGCACAAATTCATGCACCGGGCTTCTAGTTTCATTATATGGATGTACTATGATTTTTAAATTCATCCACCAGTGATGGACATTTTTGTTATTCCTCATTTCAGCAACAATTAGATTTTTCTTCCGGGTTTTTATGAATAACAAAGACAGGATGGAAATAGCATCAGTAATCCACAGCTCCTTACCCTACCCCATTCACGTCTACTGGTTTTCATGTTCTTTTCCTGTGTATTTTAAATGGTAGCATTTCATTGACTTACAATAGTGTAATTTTTAAATCAGTCCCTTGCTCACATTTGGATTGTTTCTGAGTCATCATAGTTGTAGAAAATAAGCTGGGAAAGCCTCTCTTTAAAGTCTTTCCTATGGCAAGTTCCTGGCAGCAGTTTACTTATGACTCTTAATTGAAGGTAATAGAAATCCAAGCTACTCGGGGGACACATGGATCCATGTTACTGGTGCATGGGGTGTTTCTCGGAATTCAGCGTGAAGGAAGTTGTAGTGAATCAAATCAGGCCGATCCATCTCCTCACTGGTCTTCATTTCTGCATCTCGTGGGATGTTAGTAGCATTCTTTTCTCTTCCTGTGCTTTGGGTGCACGGAGGAGGAGGCTAATCTCAGAGCTTGGGCTTATCCATGGACACACCGTGCCTAAGTAGCTGCTCCATATTCCAAATGCTGGGGGGAGAGACTCCGCCCCCTTTGAGGCAGGAGCCTCTCCCAGGGCTAGCTCCTCCGGAGGAGCCCACTCCAGTGAGGAAAAGGGGCTGGTCTCAGAGTGGGGAGGAGGCTGCTGTGAACTGAGCTCAGGCTCAGAGGTTTTCACTAAAGTAAGATGACATCCAACCCATTTTTATGACTGTTGACATTGCTTTCCAAAAGGACAATGACCATGAGGTCTTTAAAGAGGAAAAGTATTACACATAGTAACTTTAAAAAATATATATTTTTATTGATTTCAGAGAGGAAGAGAGAAACATCAATGATGGGAGAGAATCATTGATTGGCTGCCTCCTGAACATAGCCTACTGGGGATCGTGCCTGCAACTGGGCATATGACCTGACAGGAATAGAACTGTGACCTCCTGATTCATAGGTTGATGCTCAACCACTGAGCTATACCAGCTGGGCTACTTTTTTATATTTGTGTTTAAATATTAAAAACAGTTGTCTTTAGTCATATGTGGAATCTAATGAAAAAGTTAACTAATAAAATAGAGACAGACTCATAGAGAGCAGACTGATGGCTGTGTGTGTGGTGGGGGGCAGTGGGAGAGTGAAGGGATTGAGCAAAAAAGGAAAAAAAAGAGAAAGAACTTGTGGACACAGACAAGTGTGGTGATTGCAGCGGGGAGCTGGAGATGCGTACGGGGGGAGAATGGTGATGGATGGCGACTTTATTTGGGGTGGTGAACACACAATGCAGTGTACAGATGCTGTGTTATGGGATTGTGCATTTGAAATCTGTATAATTTTGTTAATCAGTGTCACCCCAATAGATTCAATAAAAGGCAAAAAAAATATAAAAAACATATAAGGTTGAAAAAAATAGTTGTTTACCACTTAAAATTTTTTATTTCTATTTTTATTTCTATTTTAAAAAATATATTTTATTGATTTTGTACAGAGAGAAAGGGAGAGAGATAGAGAGTTAGAAACATTGATGAGAGTCATCGATCAGCTGCCTCTTGCACACCCCCTATTGGGGATATGACTGCAACCAAGGTACATGCCCTTGACCGGAATTGAACCCGGGACCTTTCAGTCCCCAAGCCGACGCTCTATCCACTGAGCCAAACCGGTTTCAGCTTTATTTCTATTTTTATTTTTATTTCAGAGAGGAAGGAAGGGGGAGAGAAAGATAGAAACATCCATGATGAGAGAGTATCATTGATTGGCTGACTCCTGCACTCCCCTTACTGGGGTTTCAGCCTGCAACCTGAGCATGTGCCTTTGACCAGAATCGAACCTGGGACCTTCCAGTCCGTAGTCCAATGCTCTATCCATTGAGCCAAAGCAGCTAGGGCTGTTTACCACTTTTTAGTTTTGATCTATCACCTGTGAGTGCTGTTTAATGAGGTTGCTAAGATAATATGGTTATAGTCAACATTCATTGATTGCTAAAATAAAGTAAGACTATATGTCTGAGACTTCTGCCAATACACAGATGCTCGTCAGTCAGCTCTTATTCTTGGAATCATGAGATCAAGTTGAGATGTATTTAACCCTGAAGCAGGAACTTATTACGTGGGCCTGGAGTGGGAGTGTTCCATGTATCGATAGAGGTAGTGGCATCAACCTTTCTCTGGAAATAATAGCAACACTATTAATGAGTGGTTTGGACGGGGGGCGGGGGGGGGGGGGTCCTAAGCACCTCTATTTAACTGCCAAACAGCTGCCTAGGAACCTGTTCCTAAGTTGTGGGACTCAGTTGGGTTTGCCCTGGTTACTATCGCAGTTTTTCTCTTCTCTGAAATCATTTATCTGTTTGATGACTCATGCTGGTGGAGTGAGAATTTAAATGAAGGTTTTTAACAGCACAACTTACAAACTTAAGGTATGCATTCCTGTGTCCAGGTGGGTTCTCTCTCTGGGACTGTGGTTCCACCTGGCAGCCCTGTGGAGCCACAGTGGTTAGTGTGGCGACAGTTGCTCTGGTGTAGACCTCTCCATTCATGGCATTACTAGTAGCATATGCGATCTCAAATGCTCAGGAGGCAGCCCTGAATTCCAAGACACGGGCTGTAAAAAAAAATAAAAAAAAAATATATATATATATAGCAATGAAGGTAGCAATGAAGTTAGACTATTAGCTCTGGTACTTCTAGTCTGTGGTGTTGCCCGCCCCCCCCCTCCCTTTTTTTTTTTTTTAAATTGTGGTAAAATATATTCATAACATAAAATGACCATTTTAACCATTTTTGAGTATACAATTCCGTGGTATATAGTACACTCACAATGCTGTATAGGCATCACCACTATCTAGTTCCAGAGTTTCCCATCATCTCCAACAGGAACTTTGAACTCATTACAGAAGAATTTCCCATTCAACTTTCCCACCAGCCCCGATAACCTGTCCTACTTTCCATGAATTTACCTGTTCTAGGTACTTCATGTAAGAAGAATCCACCATTTCCTTTTGCATCTGGCTTATTTCCCTTAGCATGTTTTCAAGGTTCATGTGTTTGCAGCATGTATCGGAATGTCCTTGTCACGGAATCCTACTCCACGGCATCTGATGGTAGTCAGAGTCAAGTAGAAAAAGGAACTTGTTCGCTTCTCTTTTCTGTCTTGGGATGCATTTTCCGTGGAAGGAATGCTCTAATTTGCATTCAGCTCCTGGGTCCTTACACAAGTGTTAAGGGCCTCCAAGGATGTTTGTAGGTCTTTATGAAACTGGTAACAGTTAAATCAAGGACTCAATGGGCTTCTGTTTGGGAGCCAGCCCGGGAACCTGTCATCATACAGAGCATTGCTCTAGGAAAATTAGTTTTGGCTGATAAACTTCCCCGTGAACTTTGGAAGAGAACCTGCTTGCCCAGTGGGGACTGCCTGTCCCAGCAGCAGTACAGCCGAAGGTGGAGTCAGGAGGAGAATGGAGGAAGGAGGAAGTGAATGTGGGCAAGAGCTGGAGCGTTGAATGAGCAGCCTTGCCTCTGAGGCCCACATACCAACTGAGCGCTGTGAGCTCGAGTTTCCACTGGGACACACTGGCTGTGGACACCGTGTGTGGAGCGGTGAAGACTGTACGCTGGTGGACAGAAACGGAAGTGAAGAGGGAGATGTGAGCGACCTCTTCCTGGGAGGCCCTGCTGGGTTTTGGTGCTCCAGCCAAGTGCAGCGTCTTATCTCTGTGCACGCCGGCCACCGATGCCAGCACTGGGCTTTCTGGGTTCTTTCAGTCCCTCCAACCAGGAGTTCCTGCAGCCAATCCCAGCCTCTCCCCTCACTGCTGCATGTGGGTTTGGTGAGCTGCGGCGTAACAAAGTGTTTTAAAAGTTTGGTGCAGAGACATTAATTTCCAGTGATGTATTATTCATTATTTCTCTCCTTGGGATCTGATTTCTCATCTTCCTATTTATTTCACTGTTGACTTTTATTTCTCTTGGATCCTCACTGGTGTCTCTGGGAATAAAGACTAATATTTTCTTTTCTTTTTAATAGATTTTATTGATTTTTACAGAGAGAAAGGGAGAGGGATAGAGAGTTAGAAACATCAATGAGAGAGAAACATCCATCAGCTGCCTCCTGCACACCCCCTACTGGAGATGTGCCCGCAACCAAGGTACATGCCCTTGACTGGAATCGAACCTGGGATCCTTCAGGCTGCAGGCCAATGCTCTATCCTCTGAGCAAACTAGTTAGGGCAAGACTAATAGTTTCTCAGCCTAAGTTAACTTTTCAAATCAATCAGAGAAAAGAGGGAAAGTTGTGTGTGGGTATTGGTTGCATGTGCTTAGGAAGCTGAGGGATGATTTAGTTCATAGTAGCTCTTTTTTTTGGAGGACCAATCTTTTTTCAATTCTCTTACCTGGATTACAATAGTCTTGCTCTGTAATCTTCCTCGGTTCCTAAGATACCGCTTTTTCAAAGACCTGTGCTCTTTAGTTTTTTCCTACCTTCCCCATCATCCCCCCCATTTCTTTGTGACGAATCACAGGTGGTTGAACAACCCTCTGCTTATTGATTAATGTTCTCAAGTTCTTTTACTTAGTGCCTCCTGTATCACTGAGTGAGACTGGGTTACAGAAAGGCTTGAGCATATGGAGTTTAGTTTTCGGCCTAGTTTCTCCTTGTAGAAAAATTTAATCTCTTGTGAGACCCGGTAGGGAACTGAATGTACTCGTCTCTTATCTTAATTGGCATCAGCGATTGCAGCCAGAAGTGCTTCCTTGGTATGACATCAGTGAGGACCGAGCTGGCCTGGTCTGCTAGGAAGCAGGACCAGATCGTTTTGTTTCAGCAGATGCACGTGACAGTTGTAATTATGAATCTCTTTATCCATCTCCTCTGCGAAGGAAAGTCGTGTTTTGTTCTAGGAGCAGTTTATCTGTCGTGTGTAGACTGCCTGCGTGCAAGTCTTCTTGGCATGTCTCTGCCTGAATTGGGACCATCTGCTGTTCAAATTTGGAAGTCCCATTTATTCAGGAACTCTGCACATAGGCTATTCTGTAAAGCAACAGTGTTGATGACAGTAGTTTTTCATGTTGTAAAGAGCAGCTAGCTGGCCCAAGGTACTGAATGAAATGATTTCCAGATCTTTTCGTTACAGTTTCTGTGAAAGAAATTTTGATCAAAAAGGACAGCCCATAAACATGTGTCTTTTTTCTCCATGAGTGCATACATATATTTTTAATATTTTGGTATTTACATAAGATTCCAAAAGTAATTATAAATATTTAAATAATAGTAGAAGTGTATGGAGCAAATTTATAATGTGGATGCTCCCTTCCACCTGAGGGAGTGGTGATGAACCATTATCATGGCATGGAACTTACCTTTCTAGAACTTTCTCTGATACATAAAATATATTATTAACTTGAAAATCTCTTGAGTGGGTAGAACTTTCTAAGTTTAAACGATATGAAATACCTAAGAATTTATTAGTTTAGGAAATAGAAGTAAAACTGTAGATAGATTAATAAAAGAACGTATCTTAAAAATATTATACCTCAAATCGAGTTCCTATTCTGATGTAGTTGCATACTTAACGTCCTTCCTTTAAAACTCCATCTCCCCTTTTTTTATTGTCCAAATCATGGGCTGTTCTGGGCCCTTTAATCCAGAAGCAGCCGCCAGTCCCAGTGAATGCTGATCTAATCTGACAGGCAGACATCCCTCTGGTTTCCAGAGATGGTCTGGGCAGACCAGTAAGTAGCTCACTTGACAGAACTCTCCGCTTTTGTTTTGTTTTGGGTTTTACTGTAAGTGGTGTCGCGTATGGCCAAGAAACATCTGCGCAGGAGTTTTCGGCCGCCTCCGAGCCTCAGAAAAGCCTGTGATGTTTTGTTGGCAGAGAGTCCAAGGGAAATTCTTCGGTTCAGGGAAAAAAGTCATTACACTGAGCCGTATTACTGCTGCAAGGCCGGGCTGTCTGAATAACCGTGGTCTCAGGAGAGGAGTCATTTTATGTCTGGTGTTCCGACTTTTTTTTTTTAGTCTGGTTGTGGTTTCTGCATTGCTGTCTGAGAAGACAGTCTCTTAGGTGCAACCAAAAGCGATCTTTTCTCTTTTTTTTTTTTTTTTTGACAAATACTTGCTTGCTTTTGCTTACTTTCACAGTTGTCGATTTTGATATTCTGAGGAATGTAAGTAAGTTACCTTGATGTACTTGATTTGGGCTGTTTAACTTCAGCAAGAGCACTAGAGTTAAGTTTTAGGAGTGATACTTTTGCAGATCAGCTAGCTGCTTTTAAAATCTTAAATGCTTTTCATCTCTTAACAGTTTGTGATATTTATCATATTGAAATACTCCTTCAGGATAGATTCTAGAATGTGTGAAAATGTAAGGGTTATGATGAGCAAACGTGAATACACTTTCACCTACTTTTTGGAGAGGAACAGAATAAAATGTGGTGCTTTGTTTTGAGCTTACGGGGTCAAGTACAGAAACTTTCATTAGCAGCATGTAAAAATGTAACAGATTGTTCCTGCTGACCACGGTTGCTTTACTGTCACATCGCAATAGCATGGAGTGTGCAGGAAATGACTCCATATAAACTTTATGCATATTCCATCTGAAATGTCTAGATCCTTGGTTTTCTTTTTGGTTATAGCTCTGAGTGCACGCACACGCTTATATACTTGAACAAAGAATAAGTGAATGAGACCAGTTTCAAACTAGAACTGTTTGAATATTTATGATTTAAAACGCTCTGAGCATGTTTAATCTGCCACTATTTTAGTAACAAGATATAAAGATTAGGGAACACAAACTTATTATTTGTGCAGTTTTATGATACGGTTAAAGAAGATAGGCTATCCTGAAACGTACTCATTTGTAAAGGAAACATGTTGAAACTATGTAGTGAAATGACTAAGGTTTTAGGAATGCAGTTTTAAGAATTTGTGATGTGTGGTGTCTTCCATAAGGCTGGTTTTGAGGTTTTAGGAAGTCCTCAAGTCAGAAAATCTTGGAACAGAAGAATATTTTTTGGAATGAAGTCCAGGAATAAGAATTGTTGAATTTCAGTAGGTCAGTTAATTGGCTTTGTTTTGAATCTTGTAGCAGTTTTTAGCGAGGCACTGGTGTCCTTAGGGATCAGCCCAGGGCCCACCTTCATATCCCAGAAGGCTTTAAGTGGCATATGTGACTTATCCAGGAAGGACCCATGGTGCTGTATTAGCAACAGATTAAGTTAGTTTTCAGATGCCCATTCTCATTAAAATGCACCCATAGCTTAAAAAATGTTATCCACGAAGTTTAAATATAATATAGGTGAATTATTTAATCTTCATTAGTATAAAAATAGGTATTTTCCTTTGTATGATTTACAATTTTTTTTCTGGTGTTTTAGATCCGTTTGGGATACATTTTCTGTTATCTGCTGATAGTCTTGTAGTAACCAGGGTTTCTTTGTTTTTGAGGGGAGGGGCTTCTACTACTTTTAGGAAACTTGAGAATACTTGGTTATTCCTAGAAAAATATTTTAATTAATGAAATGCTGGGTCTTAAAGCTATTTTAAATACAAACCGTATGTGGTTTTAGGGGTGGATAGGGAAAGGTGGTGATATATTTTTGTTGAGGTATTTGTTATAATTGTTTTGCCATGGCATAAGCGAAGTTTCTCTGATAGGATTCATTGTTGAGTAGTATCTTCACTTAAAAACTCTTAAGTTTGTATGTTTTAGAAACAAATGAGTTATTTTTCCTTAGATGATCAAACTAAATAGTATTTGTTTCTTTGCTTAATACATTATTTATTTTAACCCAGATACCTTATTCGTCCTTTTGAACATCTCCTTTATAATTTGTTGATTTAGCACCTATTCACCCAGAATTAGTATCCTACTCCTGTTAGTTTATTTAAAACAGAGAAAATATAGTAAAACTATATTTACAAACCTAGACTCTTTTTAGTGAAGAGCAGTGCCCTGTAGCATAGGGCGTTGGGTCTGCGATCAGAGTGGTGGAGATGGCTCTTTGTCCCTCAGGCTCTATTGTCCCCCTCTGTGTGGTCATAGAAATTTTAGCTGGGTACAGTAGCCTGCATTGGTTTCCATTTCCCAGCGCGACGTGTAGGGAGGTGTGGCCATGTGACTGAGCTGCAGCCACTGGCGTGTGGTGGTATGTGGAGGTAGCTTCCACACTTGTTGCCTCCTCACCCTTCTTCTACCCCTTAAATCACATGTGTCAAACACAAGGCCCGCGGGCCAAATCCGTCCCGCCAGGCCTTGCAATGTGGCCCGCACCGCGCTGTCATCACTGCACTCCGCTGCGTTTCCATCACAATGACAGTTTATGACTGTTCAGTAAACCATTCGGCCCGCGATTTAGGCTGGATTTTAGATTTTGGCCCCTTCTCTGATTGAGTTCGACACCCCTACTAAATGAAACACAGTTCTATTTTGGGTCACAGGCTGAGGTCACGCAGAGCAGAGGCATGAGAAAGGTGGTGCCTGGGTCCCTGACAGCTGCTTCTTTAATCCTGGACAACTTTCCCATGAGACAGAACTAAACTTTTATTTTGTGTTGTGTGTTTTTTTGTGTGTGTGTTGTTTTTTTTGTTTTTTTTTTTGCCACTTATTTGAGGTTTTCTATCTCCTGTGACTAGACTTGGAATCCACAATACTGTAGTATGCTTTATGACTTTGGACAGGTAATGTCTAGACAAGGTAAGCAGGAATTGCCTAGAACCATGCGACATTCTCTGGGTTGGGCAGACATTTGACTAATTATAGTTTAAGAAGATTTAAGTGTCAGATTAGTGTTAAGATTCCATTGATAAGGGTTCTTCTAACTCCGAGAGTCCATGACTTTGAAGTGTTGAACTCTGTTTTAATAAATTGCTATATTTCATCATTTCTAAAACACACGTATTTTCACATTATAACGTTTCTGATATTAGAATGTGTTTTACAAGACAGCCTCTTGGCTTTGACAGAATTTGACAATTAGAGAAGAATTTGACAATTGACCTTGATGGTCCATCAGCATCCCTGAAAGTGGCTAGAGGTAATAGCAGAAAAATGTGGAGGCATGCATACTGGCTTAAAATGAGCAGGTTCCAGTAGCCAATCAGGATGCATAGTGTAGAGCAGCCACTGAATAATTCACCAGTCTCAGGTTCAGAAAAAGGCCACTGGCAGCTCAAGTCTACCAGTCAGTGTGTGGAGTCTGCAGTTTCACTCTGAGCTTTTCCGAAAGCTCAGAGAAGAGCTAAGCTGTTGAGAATTTCAAAAGGAACTAGAAGGATTTTGTATTGAAGGGGCAAACTGGGTAGATGATAAAGATTCGAAATAATCCTTTTACATAATTCTTTAATTCTTATCATGTGCTCAGAGTTTAAGAGACAAGTAATGGCTAATAAAAGGATTATATATCAGAACAGCCCATTGTCTGTTCTCTGAGGCAATCCCATTCCTCTCTTCATTCTTCCTCTTATTTACTTCCATCTTTTCAATAAAATATGAGTATGTGGATACTGTCTCTGAGACTGAGTGTACTAGGATGATGTTTCCTTTCTTGTACAACCACTCCCCTCCTCTCCCCCACCTGTTCACTTTGTTCTCTTTGAATATCTGGCAGAAACAGCTCTGATTCTCCAAAAGCACTCTTCGATTTCTCGGTTTAGTTTCTCAGTTGGTTAACGCTTTCAGTGTTTGTTAGTTCTCGTGTGTTTCCTGGAGACATCCCTGCTGGTCCTCTGCCTTTCTGCTGCCTTTCGCCATCCAGCTGTAGGGCACAGCGGCCATTAGAATGGCCTATTGTGCAGAACAGTCATATGTAGGCCGCTGCTGGTTGTGGTCATGTTGCCATTCTAAAATACCACAGAGACCCGCAGGAGGCAGGTCCTTTTCACTTATCGTGGAGGGGGAACAGGAAGAGATCTGGAGGAATGGGACTTGTCTTCGGTGGCTCTTGGGATGGGTGTGTGTGTGGGGGAACAGCTCCCCATTTCTTCAGGGTCTAATCAAGGACGGGGACTGCTTTGCACTGGGCGTACTGCATTGTGGTACTCGGCGGACATTCAATGATCCATGAGCTGCCAAGTTTCTGATCTTGTTCTTTACATTGCACTGATACTGATTTGTTTTTGTGAATAGAATGTGCTTTCAGTTTTATTTAAAAAAGATAAAAGAGCCCTAACTGGTTTGGCTCAGTGGATAGAGCGTCGGCCTGCAGACTCAAGGATCCCAGGTTCGATTCCGGTCAAGGGCATGCACCTTAGTTGCGGGCACATATCCAGTAGGGAGTGTGCAGGAGGTAGCTGATGGATGTTTCTCTCTCATCGATGTTTCTCTCTATCTCTCTCCCTTCCTCCCTGTAAAAAATCAGTAAAATATATTTAAAATAAATAAGTAAAAACGAAAAGAGAGAGAGGGGGGACAAAATAAGGAAATGAGTTTGGTGACCAGCCAGTCTCTGCCACAGGTGCTGGTCATTAAAAGCACCTTGGAGAACAATGAGATAGTGGTGGCAGAAACCTTCACTATACCTTACCTCTTTTCCCTTTTTCTTTCCTGAAAGCTTCGACTCACTGATAAATGATATAGACTGAAAAGGTGTAATTTGGACAGAGGAGCTATATCAGGCATGCCAGTTTCAATGAAGGTGCATAATTGGATGCAATGCACCCTATACTGAATGTTGGTATAATTAATGCGTAATGGAAAGAGATTCTCCCTTGACTACTTAATGCTTTGTAAAGATATTTCCAGTCCTCTCATTTTTGGGTAAACGGTAGCCTGCCTTGCTGAAATGTGAGCAGAAAATGTGCGTCCCTTTTAGGCAGGAGCACTAAGAGCGAGTGGCAGCTTTCTGTGTCTGCTGAGGGGGCATTTTTGTTGCGATGAAGCCTCAGTAAACCTGGGTCCCTGATTGACCAGGAATATGAGCCGGGTTCCCTGCCAACACCCCTGGGGGTATTTATTTTATTTTTAAATTCTCCCTGAGGATATACTTTTCACTGATCCCGAGAGAGAGGAAGGGAGGGGGAGAGAGGGAAACATTGGTGTGAGAGAGAAACATCGATTGGTTGCCTCCCATACACACCTCGACAGGGACGGTTGGAACCCAAAACCTAGATATGTGCCCTGACCAGGAATGGGACCTGCGACCCTTCGGTGCCCTGGATGGTGCTCTAACCAACTGAGCCGCCCCAGCCAGGGCTTGGGGCTGTTTACTGTTGCAGCAAAGCTGACCCTGTCCTGAGGGGTCCATAGCAAATGCTCATGCTATGCTCCAGGGTTGTTATCTCCGTAGAGCTCACGATTCCAGACTCGCATGAGATTAATAATAAAAGGCGAACCTCTTTTCCATTGTTTCCAGTCCTGCTGAGCATTTGAGCCTTTGTTAGTTGCTACCTAGGTAGGCTTCTCCCCAGTTAAAGATACTTTTTGTATTTATACCAAGTTCTTCACTCCAAATAATTTCCTCCACGGCTGCTCATTCTTGGAAGGAAGGACTGTGTTAGCTTCTGCTGTCTCTGGAGGCAGTGTGACTTCTCTTGTCACTGCGTGCACAGCTGGGCTGCAGGCATGGCCGGCGGAGCAAAAATGCGGACGCTCTCGCCATCTGGGAAACAGAGCGAGACATCACTCTCCTTGAGTGGTCGGGTGAGGAGTAATGACTGTCTGCACTCTGCCCGTTAGAGAGAAGAGAGAGAGTTACTTATGTAGAGGCTGTGCCTGTGGCAGAGGACATGTGTTTCTGACATGGAGGGCCCCCTGTGCGACGCTGGCTGTGTTTGGCATCATTCTAGGGGAAAGAGCACTATTATTGGGCGACAGTTGGGCTCTGTTTTGGGTTCATATGCCATCGGTTGGCTATCTGGGAACCTAACAATTGTTTGTGTGTATTTTTTTTTTCCCAATAATGGAAACTGTCCTGGATTCCAGACTACCAATTCATAAGAGGACTTGAAGAATGCAGTTGTAGGACAGTCCCTCTTCATTGGAAGTTTTGGTTTCTAGGGGCTGTTACCAGTGCTTAACCACAGTCTGAAGATATCTATACTAATAAGAGGGTAATATGCTAATTAGACCGGGAGACATTCCAAGAGACTTTCTGGACATCCTTCTAGACAAAGCCATGGTGGTGGGGCTAAGGCATAGGCAGTTAGGGTGAGGAGGCCAGTGAGGGGAGGGAGCAGTTGGCGGTAATCAGGCTGGTGGAGGGGCAGTTGGAGGCGAGCAGGCCGGCAAGTGGGGGCAGTTAAGGATGAGTAGGCCGGTAGGTGGGGGGAGTTAGGGTAGAACAGGCCAGCAGAGGGCGGCAAGCAGGCTGGCCAGGGGATGGAGGGGGAGTAGTGGTAGATCAGGCTGGAAGGCAGAGTGGTTAGGGGTGATCAGGCAGGCAGCCAGGTGAGTGATTGGGCCTAAACCAACAGTCTGACATCCCTTGAGGGGTCCCAGATTGGAGCGGGTGCTGGCTAGGCTGAGGGACACCACCTCATGCACGAATTTCATGCACCGGGCCACTAGTTATATTAGAAAATTCCAGGAAAAAACACACAATTTGTAACTTTAAAATTTTAGGCCATTCTGAGTAGCATGATGAAATATTGAGCCATCCCGCTCTGTCCACCCGAGACTGAATCATGCTTTTGTCCAGTGCCTCCACGCTGTAGACATTTCAGTCACCGGAGAGAGACCGCTTTCACATAACTTTTATTACAGTGTGTTGTTATACTCACTCTATTTTATTAGTTATTGTCGCTAACCTCTTACTGTGCCTAAATGGTTATGCATGTATATATATATATATATATATATATATATATATATATATATATATGAAAATGCATAACCTGTACAGGATTCAGTACTCTTCATGGTTTCAGCATCCCTGGGGGTCTTGGAACATCCCCCCCCCCCATGGATAAAGGGCGTGGGGGGGGAAGACTGGAGCTACTGCCAATCCTTAGTTCCGCTGTGCTACGTCAGCACCCAGTGTGTGCAGAGGACGCAGATGGTCACAGAATTCCCCCCTCCCTGCGACCACCGCAGTTTGAAAAACAAGCCAGTCCCTTAATTCTGAAGTAGCAATGCAGGGAAAATTACATTCTGAGAACCCAGTTTCTGGAACAGTGTTTCCTATTTCCAAAGACCATCCTGCTGCACCAGGTGGGCCCCTGCTTAGGACATATCTCTCTCTCTCTCTCTCTCTCTCTCTCTCTCTCTCTCTCTCTCTCTCTCTCTCTCTCTCTCTCATTTTCAGGGGTGCACCTACAGCTGCTGCTCCTGCCTCTTGCTCTACAATTAAGTCTAAGAAACCCGCCTCCTGGGGAAGATTTATCCCTAATATTTAATTATCCAATCAGACCCTAATTGGAAACCCTAGAGAGAGTGTGCATGTCTGTGTGTGTGTATGTGTGTGCGTGCATGTGTGTGAGGGAGGTTGACTCTTGAGACTGGAAGAACCACATGGGCTCCAGCCTCCCCCACCCATCATTTGCTCCTTGTCTTCTAATGCGGGATGGATTTGGGGTTTCCCCTCCAGCATTGCCCACCGGGCTTATTATTAAGTTTAACGCTGGACCTACTCTAGTTTTCTACGGGACACACAGCAGCCTTCTGCGTGGAAAGCAGTAAGTATGATGTCGCTCACCGCTGAGTAAAAGGGCCTGAGGCCACTCTGCCCTGCGGCTGCAGCTGTGCTCTCTGGCGCCTGCCGCCCTTCTCTGCGGCCTTGCTGGTGCCCGGGTGCATCTTCGAGGGCTCGTTCAAGGTCCCGCTGTGAGGCCTGCACCTGGAGGCTGCCTGCCCACAGCCTGTCCCTGCCACAGCCCAGACGGCTTTGTCTCAGGCGCGCAGCCCAGGCCTCGCTTCCCGGGCGTTACCAGGGCCGCCCTCCTCCTGCGGAAACAACCTGCAGACAGAGCAGTGCTCCGCTCAGGATAAAAGTACGAATGGTTTTAGGCCTAAAGTCTCTTGCCCAGTCTGTGCTATTTTATTATGTATTACTTTTAAAAATATATTTTATTGATTTTTTTTTTTTTTTTTTTTTTTTTTTTTTTTTTTTTTTTTTTTTTTTTAACAGAGAAGAGGGAGAGGGATAGAGAGTTAGAAACATCAATGAGAGAGAAACATTGATCAGCTGCCTTTTGCACATCCCCTACTGGGGATGTGCCCGCAACCAAGGTACATGCCCTTGACCGGAATCGAACCTGGGACCCTTGTGTCTGCAGGCTGACGCTGTAGCCACCGAGCCAAACCGACCAGGGCTGTGCTATTTTAACACCAATATCCCAGCTGGAAAAGTGAGCTGGGTTGCAGGATTTAGGCTGCAAACCACCAATGTGAGAAAACCATTTGGCTCGGACCCTGAACTGAAGCGCCATCCACCTTGCCCCCGCCAGGGACAGAAGCCCCAGGTACCCCACGTGTGGTTTGCTCCCATAAACTTGACTCCTTGTTTATGTCTCATGGCTTGTTGCCTAGGCAACCTATGTATACTTTGGAGAGGGCTCAATAAATAATATCCCCATTTCAAGGCCGCTATTCCGAGCGGCTGATTGTTAAAAAGCACAGGCGGCCTCCTGCAGTGCTAGGTGAACGGCTGTTGCCCAAAGCCCTGTGCTTCTTGGGGTTCATCGGCCACCACAGCCTTTTCTGGGTGAGTGCCTGGACCTGTCCAGCAGCCCAGAACTGAAGGGGACCTGCCTGGCTCCCCAGGAACCGGCCTCCCGGACCCCGCCCCAGGGCCGCGGCCAGGACATAGTCAGGATTGCTCGTTCACTCTTTTGAATATCATTCCTACCTCCTTCCTCTCTCTGGTTATGTACCATTTGAGAAGTCAGAAAAAGAGGAAGGTGGGCAGATGGTCATAGATGAAATTATAGAGGAGTTATAATGACAGGACTTCCTCTACAATGACAGGTGAATTTTAGACGAGAGCTACCGTATTTTTCGGACCATAAGACGCACTTTTTTCCCCCCAGAAGTGGGGGGAAAAAGTCCCTGCGTCTTATGGTCCAAATATAGCCTACACATATACTTTAAAAAAAAAGTTTTTTTACTTGCTCGGCTCTGTGTGGTCTCTGTGTGCTTGCCCGGCTCTAAAATGGTTCTAAATGCTGCTGTTTACTTTACAGGGTTGATTACATGTGTTTATGAGTGTGATGTTGGGTTTTAATGCACATAAAATATTTTAGGACACTATTTGTTTCAGAATCTTTTTTTCTTCATTTCCCTTCTCTAAAAACTGGTGCGTCTTATGGTCCGGAGTGTCTTATGGTCCGAAAAATACGGTAGTTTGAGGGTCAGAGACTTACCAACTCACTTTGTCACTTTAGTGCAGAACAGGGCACTGCCAGGCCACCACCCCTTCCCCTTCCACTGTGGGGACAGGGCCTGTCCCTGGGGGCAGCAGAGGGAGAGCTGGTGCCCTCGGTGGGCAGGGCTGGGACTAGGGTAGAAGCATGAGGCACTTGCCTCAAGTTATGAATTTAAGGGTGCTCCCCAAAACTTCAGTGATCAAGATACATAATTTTTAGCAAATTATTTTTAAAAAATTGGTATTAATGCAGGAAATCCAGGATGAAAGTTTAATATAAAGGCGGGGTCAGTATTATCAACTTTTCTCCTTGTTTCAGGCTGCCTTGTGGCTCCGTGGGGCACTGCTCCTCATCCCTCTTAGATGTAGTGCCTGGGACAAGTACATATCATATGATTTCACTGAGGTGTGGGACCTAATGAACAAAATAAACTAACAAACAAAATAGCCCTGGAGAACCACTCATCAACTTTGTCTCTACAGACTTGTCCATTCTGGGCACTTCATGTAGATGGTACCACATAATATGTAGTCTTTCGTGATTGGCTTCTGTCATTACATACAATGTTTTAAGTTGTAGCGTTGCATCCATGTGGTATGAATCCATATTCCTTTCTGTTGCTGAAGAATATATCAGTTGTAAGGTTTACAGCATGTTTGTTATCTGTTTACCAGGTAAGGGACATTTGGGTTGCTTTTACTTTTTGGCTATTATGAATAACTAGAAATTCATGCACTGGGGAAGTGGGGGTGTCGCTTAGCCTGGCCTGCGCCCTCTCGCAGTTAGAGAGCCCTCAGGGGAAGTCTGACTGACGGTTGGGAGCGGGCCTAAGCTGGCAGTCAGACTTCTTAGCGCTGCTGCGGAGGCAGGAGAGACTCCCACCACCGCTACTCTCGCCAGCTGTGAGCTTGGCTTCTGGCTGAGTGGTGTGGCCACCAGGGGGCAGCTCCTGCATTGAGTGTCTGCTCCCTGGTGGTCAGTGAGTGTCAAAACAACCGGTCATTCCGCTGTTCAGTTGATTTGCATATTTAGCTTTTTATTATATAAGATAGGATACTTCTATTCAGAATCATGCTCATTTCTGTAAAAGTTTTGTGTGGACATATGTTTTCATTTCTCTTTACTAGATACTTGAGAGTAGAGTTGGTGTGTCATGCAGTAACTCTTAACATTTTAAGGAACTCCCATTAGAGTACCTATTTAACTATTAAGAATCCACAATTTTTGCCTGGCTGGTGTGGCTGGTGTCCCATGCTCCAAACGGTCACTGGTTCAATTCCTGATCAGGACACATGCTCAGGTTGCAAGTTTGATCTCCAGTAAGGAGTGTGCAGGAGGTAGCTGATCAATGATTCCCTCTCATTATTGATGCTTCTAATTCTCTCTCTCTCTTTTCTTTCCTCTCTCTGAAATCAATTTTTTTTAAATTAAAAAAAAAATCAACTTTTTTTCAACTTTAAAATGGGATGAGTTTGAGGTAGAGAATGAAAACGGGGAAAAGAGAGTGCCAACTCCCTATCAGGCATGTCAAACTGCTGTGAGTTTGACATGCTTGCAAATCGTCACTCATCTCCAGCTCCTTGGCGGAGCCTGCCAGGCTGCCTGGCGATCACCCTCCAGGGAAACACAAGGACCCTTCCGAAAAGCAAAAATAAATTAGCAATTCATAGAAATGTGTATATATCCTATCCAATAAAGAGGGAATATGCTAATTGACCCTCACACCATCACAAAGATGGCAGCGCCCACAGCCAATAAGGAGGGAATATGCTAATTAACTGCCCCACCCTCAAAGGTTGGGACAATGGGCATCAATTGGGACTGTCCTAGACAAATTAGGACCAATGCTCACTCTTTCAGCCAACAAGAAGGAAACTCTTACAGATTCCTGTTTCTTCTCTCTTACTATGAGTAAGATTCACTGAGAGTCAAGAGGAGGCATCTATGATGTGAAGTCTGTCGCCGGGGCAACAGTGGCAGTGTCTGCCTTCCACGGGCCCCATGCCCTCAATAAAAAAGCATTTTGAAAAGGGGCTGATACTTTAGCCAATGATACCTGAACTACCTGCATCCGTAGTCGTAAGTTCTAAATGTAAAAAACATAGGGACTGAAATGAACCAAGCGGTGACTTGTTCATTGTTCTAACATTTTCCGTGAGTTAAAATATGTGATTTCTTCCAGGGGACGACTCTAGAACATCTCAGACCAAGAAACCCTCGTCAGTGCTGAGAAGACCGTCAAGATGGACAGTGTTTCCTTCCCCCTCATTGGAAAGGACTTAAGAGAGAACTGAAGTGGCCGAGGCGTTGAGTTCATCTTCAGGATGAACGCATTTAGCTCAGGAGACAGGCCGCAAGACGACCTGCAGCCCTTACTTGTCAACGACAAAAATGGAAACACTTACGCCTACCACCCCACAGTGCCACCTCCGCGCTGCTCGGCGAGCGGCTGGCCCTGTGCCAACCCAGACGCCATGGTGGTGGACGATGATGCCGATGTCGCTGCGGACGTTGGTGAAAACATGGCCTTCAACCCTCTGTGTGTCCAGGATCCTGATCACCCGAAGCCTCCGAGTGATTTCTCTGTAGTCCCAGGGGAGCCTGGGCACCTGCATAGCAGCTGTCATCCCCGCAAGGCCCCCCAGGGCCAGAGTGAGGAGCCAGCTCCGCCTTTTGCGCGGAAACCCGAGGAGGGCGCTGGGAGCGGTGCGGACTGCCCGGGTGCCTGGGAGCTGCACCAGACCTTGGACGGGAGAGCAGATAACGCTCACTGCGCCTTTGCAGAACACCACGCCGTGGGAAAGAGCCAGTCTTTGCACGCCCCTGGGAGCCTGCAGCCAGCTGGCATGAGAAGTGGAAATACGTCTCTGTCCTGTTCCCTTTGCCCGGCTTCCCATTCTGACAAGACACACGTGACGGAGGAGAGCCACGACAGAGGCATCTTTCAAAGCCCCGAGGCCACAGCCTCTGAGGCCCGGGGGCCAGCGCACACGGTGTCCTCCGAGGTGCTGATGCAGACAGACGCCTTTGCTCCAGGTGCTGGACACGCCTGTCCGTGTTCTTCAGGGAACGTCACCAGGGAGCACACAGATGGGCCCCCGCAAAGGCTCGTGGGAGAAGAAGAGACACACGCTCGGGCACCAGCTTCCGATGGCATGGACATCCCCGGTGGGCCTGCAGGAAAGGAGTTCTTTTGTGCATCTGACGATGAAGCGCACAGTGAGACGCATTCAGCGAGCTCACAGGGGCCAGAGGACATGGGCCAGAATCCCGGAGAAACGGTGTCTGATTGTCTCATTGATGACGAGTGCCCTTTTGACAACAGCACGGCCCCAGGGCTGCGCCCCGAACCCAATGTCACCGGGGCCGCACACACACACATGGCCCCCCATGACGTGGACCTGGAGATCCAACATCATACCATAGAGCTGGTCCCAGGTAGCCCCCCTGGACTTGAACTGACTTGGGATGAAAACGACATGCTCATCAGTGCACACGACACCATGTGCATGTCCACGCCGGTCCCCAAGCCCCTGAACGCGACCTTTTTTGTTCCCCCCGTCGTCGAGGCGACGGAGAAGTGCGGTCCCCTGGAGAAAAGCCTCTCTAAACCGAACCTGGGAAAGCCCGCAGCCAAGGCAAACAGCCCGATGGGCAGCAAGGTCAGAAAGAACAAGATCATCAGCTACCCGAGGCCCAACTTCAAGAACGTCAAAGCCAAAGTGATGTCGAGACCTGTGTCGCAGTCCCACGACCCTGCTCTGTCCAAGGTCACACCCAGACCCCAGCTGCCCAGCACCTGCTCACCCCCCTCGACGGTCTCCTCCTCCAGACAGCTGGCCGCACTGAGCCGAGCACGGAGAGCCGACCTGAACGCGGACACGAAGGCAGAAGCCCCAATCAGCAAGACCCAGAAGCAGCAACTGAACAAGCTCCTCACGAGCCAGGCCGAGCATGTTGCGACGCATTCCAAAAACGCTTCCCCCAGGGTTTCCAGAACAACGCCTGCCCCGAGATCGAATCGGGAGGATGTTGACAAGGCAAGCCCTTCCCACTCGGCGTGCGAGCCTGGCTCTGTGGCCGCGTTCCTCCAGAAGTGCAGGGGCCTGTTCTCGGGGACGCTGCAGAGCCCCGAGTGCTTGGACATGACCTACGTGCCCCACCTCCAGGGGACCGGCCCCGAGGAGAAGGGAGCGCAGGAAAACGGGACCCTTCTGGAGAAACAAGACCCCAAGAAGGACGTTTTGAACGAGACCTTTGACTACGGGTCTCTGTTCTTGGTAAGTCAGAGTTTTGCCTGCGTCGGGGAAGGGTGGGGGAGACCCAGGGCTGTGGTAGCCGTGGGTTACCCCTAACGGTCAGTCCCATTGCGGAGCGAGGCGCTCGTTTGCTTTCAGTTGTTGCTACCCTAGCCCGTCATCCTTTCTCTGGTCGGTACATTTTCGAGTGTTAATTGGAAGCCTGCATGCTGGGGAAAAGAAATTCCTGAAGCTCCGTATTTCGTGTTGAGTATTAACGTTCCTTCGGGCATCATAGCAAACTTAGAAGGACAGGCTACTTTACTGTGTTAGGGTAATTCTTTATTTGAAGTGACACATCTGGTTGTTTTTTATTTAGAGGGGAAAAAAAGTGTGTGTTTTTTTAATGAACTTTGAAATGTTTAATGAAATTGGACCACAGTTTAGGAATGGTTGGGGATGCTGGCACAGTGTCAACACAGAAATAGTACCCGGTCTCTTGCAAGGAAGCAGCTTCGGGGAGTGGTGTCTCTCTGGATTCTGCTTCTGATCACTCCTGTGACTTGGGGCCAGTCATCTTTTGAGACCCCCCCCCCCCCACTCCCCCCACAAGGCGACGAGTGAGGGCTCTTGCAGCCTTGACATAATTGATTTCTGGTACATTAAATAAAACCCATTTTATTCTTAGGTAAAAAACTGTATGTTTTCTATAGCAACTCTCAGATATTTGCGGGGGAGGGGAGAGGACGTTACAGTTCCATTTTAAACAACAGAAACAAAAAAAGTCCCCATGCAGTTCAAGGACCCTGGAGTTAGACCCGGTTTCTATTGTAGCTCCTTCGTTCACTGGCAGAGTGATCCCAGGCAGTTACTGAGTCTCTATGAGCCTGCGTTTTCCGTGATGGAGAGGGAGAATACAAGCAAAGGCTTATGTTGTCGGAATTTGCTTTCATATTCTATGTAGGACGGCATGCTATGTGGGACGGGGACTGTTAGGATATAGAAAAGAAAGACATAGCCCCTGGCCAATTGTAGTGTTTAGTACAGTGGGTAATTTTTTTTAAATTATATTTTATTGATTTTGTACAGAGAGGAAGGGAGAGAGATAGAGAGTTAGAAACATCGATGAGAGAGAGTCATCGATCAGCTGCCTCTTACACACCCCCTACTGGGGATATGCCTGCAACCAAGGGACATGCCCTTGACCGGAATCGAACCTGGGACCTTTCAGTTCCCAAGCCGACGCTCTATCCATTGAGCCAAACCGGCCCCGGCACAGTGGGTAATTTTTATTTATCATTTATTTTTAATCCTCACCCAGAAATATTTTCCACTTGAATTTTTAGAGTGAGTGGGAGAGAGAGAGAGAGAGAAATATTTATGTGAGAGAAGCACATTGATTGGTTGCTTCCTGCATGCTCCCAACCAGGGCTCAGGTCAGGGAGGAGCCTGCAACTGAGGTACGTGCCCTTGACCAGAATCGAATCTGGGACCCTTGGGTCCAACAGGCTGACACTATCCAACTGAGCCAAAGCAGCTAGGGCTGCAGTGGGTAATTTTCGAAGATAAGCCAAAAGGGTATTAAGTACATATGGGCTGCTGGGCCGCAGGGATCAGAATGTGTGTGTGTGTGGGGGGGGTGACGGGGGAGAGAAGTCATGGAAGGCTTCTTGCGGGGGCGGATACTGTGTCAGTCGCCAGCTGAAGCTTAAAGGGCAGGTATGTGTTGGAAGGGCGTTCTGGGCACAGGGAATAGCATGCACCAAGGTGGAGAAACGTGGTCTCCTCAGTCAGGGTACTCCAGGTGGAGAGTGTGATGGGAGCTCGGAGTGCAGAGCCTTAGCAGTAAGCTGGAGAAGATGACAGGGCTGGCACGTCCGAAAGGGCTTGGCCTGCCTGGTTGCGGAGGCGGACTTTACCGGGAAGACAGAGGGAAGCCGCTCTGAGCCGAATTTGGAGTCTAGAGAGATTGCCTTAGCGGCGGAGTGCAGGATGAGCCGGTGGCTGGTGGGACCAGAAAGATCCCGAGGACGTGTTCTCAGTAATCCTGCCAAGAAACGATGTAGGCCTGCCCCGAGGTGTGTGGAGAAGGGAGAGGATGCCATCGAGAGGGCTTTAAGCAGTAAGGAAGAAGCACCTAGAAGAAGTTTATTGTTCTTCTTTTGTAACATAGGATGTGATGGGAGCATCCACCTTTGTAGGGTTATGAGGATTCAATGAGTTGATGCATGCATTTCGAGTTTAGCATGGTAGTTTTCATCCTGTAAGGACGAGATGCTGGTCAGTAAACCACAACAACACGATCATTGTCCACATTGCTAGGCAGAGGTGCCTGAAGGATGTCAGGGGGCAGGTGCAGATATAAGGTGACCAGACGTCCCACTTTTGGCGGGTCAGTCCCAATTTTTAACAATTTGTCCCATGTCCCTCAGCGTTTTAAAACAGTCCCGATTTTTGGAAATATTCCACAGGATGAGGGACAGATTGTTAAAAATTGGGACTGTCCCGCCAAAAGCGGGACGTCTGGTCGCCTTAAGATAGAAGCTAGGTCTCTGGGAAACTCCAGAGAGACTGCTCGCTTGGACATGCGGACTTTGAACTTGACAATGTATAGGTGAAGGTTGAAACAGTAGACACAACCATCTAGGGAGAGTATATGGTGAGAGAAGAGAACAGCACCAACTTTCGGATCCTCACGGTGGCTAGCCTTGAAAGGTACAGAAGAACAGAATCCAGCGGAGGAGTAAGCAGACAAGTGGAAAGAAAACCAGGAAGAACCATGTCGAGAAATCTAGGAAAGATGGACTCATCGTCATCCGATGCCACAGGGAGGGCCTACAAGGTCATTAGTCACCTTGGGAACAGTTTCATTGATGGGGACAGAAGGCAGACAACGATGATTTTAAGAGTAAACTGTGAAGAGCTTGAATATCTTCATGGTAAAAATGAAAATTAAATATTCATCTGGCATCTCTGCTTAAACAAATTGTCCTTTTTAAAAAGATGGATGACAAGCATTTATTTCTCACCATACTGGAGGCTGGGATGTCCTAGACTCGTGGTTGGCAAACGGTGGCTCGTGAGCCACATGCGGCTCTTTGGCCCCTTGAGGGTGGCTCTTCCACAAAATACCACGGCCTGGGCGAGTATATTTTGAAGAAGTGGCATTAGAAGTTTAAGTTTAAAAAATCTGTCTCTCCAAAGAAATGTCAATCGTTGTACTGTTGATATTTGGCTCTGTGGACTAATGAGTTTGACGACCACTGTCCTAGATGAAGGCACCAGCAGCAGATTTGGCATCTGGTGAGAGCCCACTTTCTGTAGACAGCTGTCCTCTCCTGTACCATCACATGGCAGGAGGTGGCAGGAGAGCACTTTGGGGTCTCTTTAGGGCATAAATCCCATTCGTAAGGGTTCCACCTTCAAGACTTCATCAACTTTCAAAGGCCCCACATCCAAATACTATCACATTGAAGGTTTATGAATTCAATTTATTATTTTTTTGGGGGGGTGTAAACATTCAGTCTATAGCAATATGTATATATGTATAGCTAGACTTATGTGTGTAGGAATATATAAAGATACATGTATCTATGTATGCATAGGAAGGCAGATAAATAATATTGATTGTACGGAACTGGCTTATGCCACATGATTGTGGGGCCTGAAACACATAGAGAAGGTTGGGAGGATGGAAATTAAGAGAAGAGTTGCTGTTGTAGTCTTGAGTGTGAAAGCTGCAGCCTAAAAACTCAGTTTCATTAACCAATAGCTTCCCAATAAATTTTTTAAAAAATTTAAAAAGACAGCGCCATCGAGACGAATGGTTTCGTTCATGTAGCTGACACCCCAGGGAGTAGTGTGGGGACGGTGTGATCTGGACTCACATTTTAACTCTTCTTCACAGGGTTCTGCTTCGAAACCGGCAGTGCCCGCAGGGAGGAACGCACCCAAGCCCGAGGCCTCCGGTTTGCGGATAACACCAGGTCCGAAGGCCAGAGGGGCCCCTGCTGCTTCCTGCTTGCGGTGCACTAGCAACAGCAGGACTCTCAGTGCTGACCGGACCTTGTCCTTCCAGAGGATCAGGCGTGTGGCCAGTTCTGGTGAGCATAGAGTACCGCAGCCGTGGCTTCTAGCAGCGTGTGAGCTGTTCCCGTGTAAAATGAGGCGTGTCGGAAAGCGGAAAGGCAGGTTTTGGTTTTAGAACAAATGCGTTCTGTCATGAAGCCTTTATCTTTGTGGACGAGCATGGTAACAGGGAAGGTAGGAGAGGTTGGGGACACAGCCCTCGCCTTTGAGCCGAGGACAGGCTCAGTGGGGAGAGATCTACGGTACATGCACAAACTCACAAGCCATTCAGAAGCAAGCTTATAGAGATATAGAGCAGCTACCTGTTCTAGATGAATCATTAAGAATTTTTTTAAAAAATGATTAAGTGCTTAATAACATTTAAGTGTTATACACTCAACTTACAATGTACCCTCACCACATGTGAAAAGATTAGCCTTTAAAAAAAATATTTACTGCCGAAACCGGTTTGGCTCAGTGGATAGAGCGTCAGCCTTCGGATTGAAAGGTCCCAGGTTCGATTCCGGTCAAGGGCATGTACGTTGGTTGCGGGCACATCCCCGGTAGGGGGTGTGCAAGAGGCAGCTGGTCGATGATTCTCTCTCATCGATGTTTCTAACTCTCTATCCCTCTCTCTTCCTCTCTGTGAAAAATCAATAAAATATATTTAAAAAAATATATATATATATATATTTACTGCCGAAACCGGTTTGGCTCAGTGGATAGAGCGTCAGCCTTCGGATTGAAAGGTCCCAGGTTCTGTTCTGGTCAAGGGCATGTACCTTGGTTGTGGGCACATCCCCAGTAGGAGTTGTGCAGGAGGCAGCTGATCAATGTTTCTCATCGATGTTTCTAGCTCTCTATCTCTCTCCCTTCCTCTCTGTAAAAAAATCAATAAAAATGTTAAAAAAAAAATAAATAATACATAAAGAAATGTTTACTGTAAGACGTTTTAGAAATTTTCAGGAACGTAAGAGTGACTAAAAAGTTAAACTTTTCTAGTAGGCACTTTTATTTATGTTGGTTTGTATTTTAGAAGTAATAGCTTTAAAATCGTATTTGGCTTGTGAAATTTGCGAGCTTCAAGAGTAGCTAGCTGTTCAGTGTCTCACTACCTCTGGCAGATGCACAGATTTCTCCAAATGGAAGGCTACGCTTACAGATCAGACTGGGAGTTACCTCTTTCATAGGGACGGAGACAGAAAGCCATGGAAAATTCCCTGCAGGGAACACCCCGATTTTAACAGGTAGAACCTTGAGTAAATGAAAGGCATGTCAGAGAGATGTAGAGGTTTCCTTATGAAAAGAGTGACTGTAATTGGACGGTCTAAAAAAAACAAAAGTGCCTCTAGCATTGTGTGTTCAGAAACTACAATAACAAACCACCAAAACCCAGAGTGTCTCTGGACAGCTCCATGCCTTGGTGTCTGCTTTCCAGTCCTGTTAGAAGCTGCCCAGGTGAGAAGCCTGTGACGTGCAGAGGGTTTTAAGGATGTCCACTGAGAGGCAGGCCCGGTGTCAGGGTGCTGAGATTCTGAGGCACAGACTCGGGCAGAGGTGTGGGCGGAGGAAGAAAAATTAGCAGCGCCTTCATCCTTTGGGAGAAAAACAGAAGAGAAGCGAAAGAAATTCAGAGAATCCCTGATCCTTATTACTATTATTTTTAAATAGACTAGTATTTTTATTGAGTTCAGAGAGGAGGGGAGAGAGAGAGAAACATCAATGATGAGAGAGAATCATTGGTCAGCTGCCTCCTGCACGCCTCCCCCTGGAGATCTAGCCCGCACCAGGCAAGTTCTCTGACCAGACTCTAACGGAGACCTCCTGGTTCACAGGTCGCTGTGCAACCACTGAACTGCACAGCCGCGTGTGGTCCTTATTTTGGATGTTGCCACAGACAGGGAGTTGAGACATAAGTGAGATCGAAGCCTTGGTTCTTACTGTTGTTGCTGCCTGACAAGGCTCATGGGGTTTGCCAGTGGTTGCCGGAGTGTCTGTGTGTTGGTGGCCTGGAGGAGCCACACCACGGCAGCCTGGCCTATGGTGAGGAGCCCTGGGCTCCAGGATCACTCTTGCACCGAGCACTGCCTGGGCGAGTCCCTTACCCGCCCTGGCTTCAGCCTTCGCATCTCTGACGTGTGAGGGTTTAAGAACCTGAGGCCCTGCCAGCGTTTGTAGTCATCTTTCTGGGGGCACTGTGGAGCTCCCCTAATTATCCGAGTCGTGGCTACTGCTGGGCCACACGATGGGCAAATCCCAGAAAACCTGAAGTGCACATGCTTTTAAGAAATGTGGCCAATATCCGGGATATACACGGGTGGGCAAAAGTAGGTTTACAGTTGTGAGTATGCAAAGTAAAGTTCATTCTCGCATTATTATGTATTATTATTAACTTACTTTTGCCCACCCCTGTGTCTTACAAGATGGGATTCTTTTATGCAGGTGATCGGTCCCATCAAAGAGTGAACTATTTATTTATTTATTTATTTAATATATTTTTATTGATTTTTTTTTTTTTTTTTTTTTTTTTTTTTACAGAGAGGAAGGGAGAAGGATAGAGAGTTAGGAACATCGATGAGAGAGAAACATTGATCAGCTGCCTTCTGCACCCCACCCCCTGGGGATGTGTCCGCAACTAAGATATATTCCCTTGGCTGGTATCGAACCTAGGACCCTTCAACTCTGCAGGACGATGCTCTATCCGCTGAGCCAAACCGGTTAGGGCAAGAGTGAATTATTTTTAAGTATACTGTATTTACTGTATACTGTATAATGTCAATGCCGTAAAAAGAGGGGGGGAAAAAAAGATCTGTTTAGTCTTAATAAAAAAAAGACAGGGAAGTTTATTAAGCTCTTATTAACCTGTATAAACACTCTTGGCAACTAAGTTATACATTCAGAGTTCTCAATCTGAGCTAAACACGGAATTACATTTCCCTTGGCGGTTTACCATGTGTAAATGGGGGCGGGGGGGAAATTTAGTATAAGCAGACCACTGAGCAGTGTGGGTTTGCACTGAAAGTCTTGCTTATGCTGCGCTATGTTGTTAAAACGTGAACAGCTGTTCACTTGTTTGGATGCTCGGAGCGGTGTTTGTAGGACGGATGGGAAAGTTAATCACCGCGGAGGGAAAAGTAGAACACCGCGGAGGGGCCCAGGAGCAGGAACAAAGTGCCCTCAGATCACGGAGAGCATGTTGCCACCCGCTGTACAATGACGTGCTTGTGTCTTAGAAAACCGAGCCCGAGTGGACATCCTCTGTGCTCATACAAGGTTACCGCGCTGAAAGGTGAGCTGCAGGAGTGTTCCAGCTGACCTGGGGTTTCAATGACTCCTTTCAGGGGACCAAGCCGCAGACCAGGCCTGGAGCTCCGATAGCCACTTTGTTATTTTTCCTTTTAAAAAAATATATATCTTATCGATTTTTTACAGAGAGGAAGGAAGAGGGATAGAGAGCTAGAAACATCCATAAGAGAGAAACATCAACCAGCTGCCTCCTGCACAGCCCCCACCGGCGATGTGCCCGCAACCAAGGTACATGCCCTTGACCGGAATCGAACCCGGGACCTTCCAGTCCACAGGCCAATGCTCTATCCACTGAGCCAAACCGGTCCCGGCCAGATAGCCGCTTTCTTGAAGCTGTCAAGGGAGGATGAGAAAGAATTGGAACGAAGCACCATGGGGCAAAACCAGGGCATTCATAAGAAACCAGATTATAAGGGATGACAACAAAGCAGATCCAAAGTACCCGAGGCTTCGTTTGGGGGCATGTGTGAGTTTTAACCACTCAAACAGGATGAGAGAGTGGGGGACACTATTTCTAATGATAATTTATAATGCTAATGTTAGCAGCTCGCGCGTCTTAAATGCTTACTGAGTTTCAGGCTCTGTCTTAATCATTTCACCTACAAATTCACTTAATCCTCACCACAGTTTTGGGAGGCTCACCCCCCATTTTGCAGATGAGGAAACCATCACAGAGAAGTTAAGCAATTTTTCCAGGTTATGCCAATAGAAATCTATTGATCATGATGTAAAATATTTTACACCGTTATTGCATGTTAACGCCACCAGATGGATTCAGGCGTTTCCAGAGACACGTCTGCCCGCACCTTCAGGGGCCGTACCAGGCTGTGGGTGACAGAGGTGTGTGTGCGGGGCCCAGCCTGAGCCAGGAAGGACAGGGCAGATTGTACGGAATGCACTCCCCCCCTGTGGGCCCTTCCACTGCCCCTGGAGGGCGAGGGCTGCTGTGTGTGGACCTGCGGCCACAGAGCCCCCGGAGCTGGCGGGTGGGGAGGGGCCGCTTCGTGCTCTCGGAAAAGAAGAATGCATGTTCGGGACCCGCCTCGCTATGCCAGAGCCTAAAGAAAGGCCTCCGTTTTGTTCCGGAGAAAGAGACATAACATCTCAAAAGAGTGTACCTTCGTTTAACTCAGTCCCTCGTGGGTTAACAGGATACATTCCTCTCACACCCGGAGTGCATCCCACCTGTAAGGACTTGCCTGTCCTGCAGTTTCTCTTCTTTCACGCCAAGCGGTTTCCCTCTTAGTTGCTTTTCTGGGTGTAAGCTGGTTTCTGTGTACTTAGTGTTAAAGGGAATTGAAGTCATTTCTATTTATTTTATACCATTATAGCCTTTTCGAGGCAAGCGTCTGAGAGACAGGGAGAACAAGCAAAATGGCGGGAAATGTATTCACATGCTTCCACAAACTCATTATTAGAAAACCAGGGGGGGTCACCCCGGGCTTATCCTAACGGCTAACTTGAATGTGTCGCTCCTAGATGTTTCTATACTTGTATGCAATTAACACGCTTCTTAGAGAATACATCTCAAGGTTTCTTTCCGTAAACAATAACCGTGGTGATGTGTTTTGAGGGCCCGTGAGGTGCCAAGCCCGGTTCTAAGCTTTCCAAATGCATCGTTTTGTGTAATTCTTGCGGCTCACGAGGTACGGATACTATGATTACCCCCTCTCTACAAATGAGGGAGGTGAGGTCTTGAAAGCTTACGTAACGTGCCCCAGGGTACCCAGTTGCAATGGGTGGGGGAGGAAACAGACCAGGAAGCCCGTGCCAAGGCCTCTGCCCTTCACCTCTGTGTGCGCATGCTGAGGGGGAGCCCTCCACACCCTCATTCCTTCAACAAGCGGCGGCCGGCCGTGCCTGCTGAGCTGGGAGCCGCTGGAGGTGCCGAGAAGGAGGAAATGCTTGCCCTTGCAGAGCTTGAATTCTAGGAGGGTGAGTCAGAACACAGGCCAGCACGGCGTTTAGTAGGTAAGGTGGTGGGAAGGGATGAGGACAAAAACACAGCAGTGATGGCGTTAGGTGTTTGAATAGGGTCTGCAGGAAGGCCTTACTGAGCAGGTGACATTTGAGCCAACCCCCAAGGAGGAGAAGGAGGGACACAGTTGGGTGTCAGATGGAAGGACTTTGCCGGAGGAGGGGACAGCAAGTGCCAAGTCGAGGTGAGGCGGTACGGGTGGTGCTTGCTGAGCTGACCAGCATGTGAGGTGGGGTCGGGGAGGGGGCCTACCGAGCAGCACCTTGTAGGCACGTGACAGACAGGCATGCTACCTTCCTTCCCGACGTCATCGCTGGAATTCTTGATCGTTTTGCAGGCGTTCTTACAATTCTTCTCACCTGGCAAATACTTCTGGGGAAGATTGCTTTATGGAATGACTCAAACTGCGCTTACTGTGTCATCATGTATTGTAGTCTTATTTTTCCTGCCTCCATGCTCTTAACGTGCATGCTGTAGTCTTATTTTTCCATGCAAGAAAGGTTTTGGGTGTCTGTTATGTGCTGGACTCTGAGGATACAAACACGGTGGGTGCCCTTTTAATGAGCTCACTACTGGAGGGTGAGGTGAGGAGGTATTGAAGCCAGTCATTTGAATTCAGATTCTTTGTTCTTCAAACCCCAGCTGAACGCCTGGCCTCTGTGGTATTTATCATTCTCTACTGTAATTATTTTCTTACATACCCTGTTTCCCCGAAAATAAGACAGTGTCTTATATTAATGTTTGCTCCCAAAGATGTACTAGGTCTTATTTTCAGGGGATGTCTTATTTTTCCATGAAGAAGAATACGGTACACATTTATTGTTAAATGAAAATAAAGGAAATTTATTACCTGTATACAGTACGGTAGTACGGTAGTTGTCAACACAAACCAGACAAACTGTGAATTCTACAGTATCAAGAATTTACTCATTTATTCAATGACAATCATGTCATCATCTTCTGGAACATCATCATAACAATCCAATTCCTGAATTTCCTGGTGAAGTTCTTGTGACTCCATTTCTTTCAGAATCAGTGGACCAAATCTCTCGTTTATCCTAGGGGGGGCTTTATTTTCGGGGGGATGCCTTATATTTCACTCAGAAGGAAACCTGTAAGTAGGTCTTATTTTCAGAGGATGTCTTATTTTCAGAGGATGTCTTATTTTCGGGGAAACACAGTATTTGTTCCTACAAAACTGTGAGAGCCATGAGGATGGAGTCCAGGTCTGAGTTATTTTTATATTTTCCAGTGCTCTGCACAACAGGTGTTTATAGATGTCAGACTTGATCGGAGTGGAGATTTGTATGAAGTTCTTTGTGTTCACAGTAGAGGGAACCCCCTTAACTCAGCCTCAGGAAGACTGGAGAAGAGCCGTGACATTCAGACTGGCCTTGAAATATTCCTGTAGGAGTTGGCCAGGCATGAAAGGTTGCTGGCATTCCCGGGTGCAAATGTAGAGTCATGAAAGGAAGTAGTGTGTCTGGGGAGCAATCATGCCTTGAGCAAACCTTGTGTTTGGATAAGTGATAGGTGAGCCTCAAGGGAGGTGAAGGCAGGGCGGTCCTAATAGTCTGGACACAAGCTTGTAAGAATCATACTAGTATTTGGGACTCGAAAGCAGATGAAGATATTAGAAGATGTTTTGGAGAAAGAGGGCCCTTTAGTGGTGAATAATCCTAAGTGTTTCCTCTGTTTTCTCATTCTGGTGACCATGAAGCGGAATAGGTTTTTCCTAATAAGAGTAGCAAGAAGAGGTGAGCAGGAGACGGATGGTTTAGTTTGAGTCATGTTAACTTGCAAAGCCTGAAGACTGAGAAGCACCTCAAAGGCTGTGTTCTTGTCAGAGGTTTAAGACAGTAAGACTGTGTAGCGGGTCAGGAAGCCTCTGGGGAAAGAGCTGATGAACAGGAGCTGGGGTGATTGACAACCCGGCCACGGGAGCGTCGGAATGTGTCCAGTGCACTGGTAAACGAAGGGAAGGCGGCAGTGTATAGACATAGATCCACTTGGAGATGAAGCTGTGATTGTAAGAGTCAAGATTCAGAGTAGCAGCTTTGGGTAATGGGCTGGGCAGGTTCTGCTTTCTCCTGTTTTGCAACGCGCTTTTATGAGATTAGGTGATTTTAAAATATATATATATATTTTATTGATTTCTTACAGAGAGGAAGGGAGAGAGAGAGAGAGCTAGAAACGTCGATGAGGTAGAAACATCGATCAGCTGCCTACTGCACACCCCCCACTGGGGATGTGCCCGCAACCAAGGTACATGCCCTTGACCAGAATCGAACCTGGGACCCTTCAGTCCGCAGGCCGATGCTCTACCACTGAGCCAAACCAGCTTCGGCGGTGATTTCTTTCAAGTGAATTTGTGCAAATTTTATGCACTTGCTTACTTTTGCAATCTTCTAATTAATAATAAATAAACTTAAGATGACGATCTACTGGGAATCTCAATGACCTCATTGTTCAAAGCTCGTGAACCTGGGCTGCTAATGAGCCAGGAGGCTCCCCACATGCCTTCCTCGTTTTGTTAGGAATTCTCAGGGCGAGTGCCAGGTGAGCTCATTCCCTACCAGGCAAAACATGTGCCGAGGAACAAACATCTGAAGACCCGTGTCATCATCTTTGTATGGTGGCTCCAGAAAGATGCAGCCCCTCGAAATCTTGGGTGTGTTGCACCCATGGTTGTGGGACCCATGGTCCCAGGCCTGTGACTAAGGAAGTTATTTTTGTCTAATCTCCATCCGAAGCAGCAGACTCTTTTTTTTTGCAGCAGCAGCTGCAGCAGACTCTTGTGAGCACGCTTGCAGAGGCAGGTCCTGACAGTGTCACCTGGAATACTACACTGCCAGCCACCTCTGGGGACCTCCCTGGAGCACTATAAAGTCCCCCTGGAGTACTCCCAAGCCTCAAAGGGCTAGGGAAATGAGGGAGAATTAATTACAAAGGAGTTCAAGAAGGAGCAGCAGGGCAGGTAGGCAGGAAGTCCGTCATGAGTGATTCTGGAAGGCACGTCAGGGACGTGTGTTCCAAGGAGAAAGAAGATTGGGAATGTGGTCATTAAGAACACAATTTGTCTTTTCAAGAATTTTATTGTTCAATTACAGTTGACTTTCATAGTTTCAGGTGTACAGCATAGTGGTTAGGTAATTATAGGTGTTATTTCACAAAGTGAGCTCCTTGATATTTTCAGTATCCACCTGGCTCCGTACTTAGTTATTACAATATTGTTGACTACATTCCCTACACTGTCCCCTTAACTGTTCTGTAACTACCGATCTGTCCTTCTTAACCCCTTCACCTTTTTCACCAAGCAACCAACCCCCCTGCCCTCCGGCAACTGTCAGTCTGTTCTCTATCTACGAGTCTGTTTTGTTTCTGTTCCATTTCTCCATTTATTTTGCTCTTTAGATGCCACCTATAAACCAGTTCATACGGTATTTGCCTTTCTGTGTCTGACTTATTTCACTGAGCATAATACCCTCTTGGTTCATCCAGGCTCTCGCCAATGGGAAGATATCATGAAAAACACAAATTGGGTTAAACCAGAAGGTTGTGTGTGTGTCGAGAGGCAGGCAGTTCCGGACTTGGTGCTTCAATAATGTTATCTTTCTGTCCTTCCCCTCCTGCCTCAGCATGCTGCTCTCGCCCGTGCCTTTTCAGTTACAGTATGGTCACTAAGAGTTCCACGTGTTAAGTGCTCCTACTGCCGTGTCCAGAGGCTGAGGGCAAGGGACAGCAGCCGGAGGAGAGCTCCCTCCTGACATGCCGGGCTCCATTTGTCAGGGAGGAGAGATCTTTCTCAGCACCTCCTCCCCTAGTGCTCGGATCTTGAAGTCTTACTGGCAGAGGTCGGATCACCTGGTCACCCCTAACTTGAAGAAAGGTGGGAGACACAGTATTGGGCTTTTTAGGCCTTTCTATAGAATGTGAGCCATGGGAATGGGGATTAGGAATGGCAGTTGGGGAGTCAGGAAAGTCGTTAGATACAATCAGGTTAAATTAAAAATACAATGTATTGACTATTTGTATGTACGCTTTAGCTTAGAGCTTTTGCTCACTTATATTTTGGGGCATATGATTCTTTTTTGTCGGTTTGATCTTATCTGTTGTCTTTTGTCCTGTATTTTACTCTATGCTCTTTTATGGTGTTTGTTTGTTTGTTAATTTCCCATTTTTATAGTGTCAAATGCGTCTTGTCCTTTAACAGTTCCTTTGTTTTCATGCTTAACAAGTCCTTCTCTACTGAAAAGGAAACTAATCTATATTTGATTATTATGCTTATTTTTATGTTTTTTTTTTTAACCCAATTTAAATGTTTTTTGATAGTAAGCACTGGCAGTTCATAGTCATACACCACTTACTTTGGACCTGGGGCTCCTCAGTTTTGTATTTTCCCATAATACTAGCACTTTTTGATAATTGACTTATACCCCAATAGACATAACATTTTTTCCAATTTTTTCTGGTATATTGGAAAACTGTTGTATAGTATTTATTTTGTAAGCATAATATCAGGTTTATTTAAATAGTTTTTTTTAAATAAATCTTTATTGTTCATATTATTACAAATGTTCCTCATTCCTCCCCCCTCCTCCATTGCTCCCCTCCATCAGGTTCCCACCCCAACCCCTGCCCTTTACCCACCCCCCCATTGTTCTCATCCATAGATGCACAGTTTATGTTAAGTCTCTTCCCGCACCCCCCACTCCTCTTTTCCCCGAGAATCGTCAGTTCACTCCCCTTTTATACCTCTGATTCTATTATATTCACCAGTTAATATTATTCATCAGATTTTTTTTAATTCCCTTGGTTTTTAGATTCACTTGTTGATAGTTATGTATTTGTTGTTCATAGTTTTTATCTTTTTTACTTTTTCTTCCGAAAGAACCCCCTTCAGCAATTCATATAATTCTGGTTTGGTGGTGATGAACTCCTTTAGCTTTTTTTTTTATTTTTTATTAATGAAGCTCTTTATCTGGCCTTCGATTCTGAGTGATAACTTTACTGGATAGATTATCTTTGGCTGTAGGTTCTTGCTATTCATCACCTTGAATATTTCTTGCCATTCCCGTCTGGCCTGCATGGTTTTTGTTGAGAAATCAGCTGACAATTGCATGGGTGCTCCTTTATAGGTAACTACCTGCTTTTCTCTTACTGCTTTTAATATTCTCTCTTTGTCTTTTGCTCTTGGTATTTTAATTATGATGTGTCTTGGTGTGGTCTTCTTTGGATTCCTTTTGTTTGGAGTTCTGTGCGCTTCTTGGACTGATAAGTCTAATTCTTTCACCAGGTGGGGGAAGTTTTCTGTCACTATTTCTTTCAATATGTTTTCGATATCTTGCTCTCTCTCATCTTCTGGGACCCCCATAATTCTGATGTTGGTTCGCTTGAAGTTGTCCCAGAGGTTTCTTACATTATCTTCAACTTTCTGGATTCTCTTGTCTTCTTGCTTCTGCAGAGGAGTGTCTTCTGGCTCTTTATGTTCCAAATCTTAGACTTGATTCTTGTGATCTTTCATTCTGTTTTTAGGACTCTGTATAATATTTTTTATTTTAGACAATGTATTCTTTATTTCTTGTTGATCCCTTAATAGTTCTTATTGATCCCTTTTCAACTCCTCATAGGTCTTACCTTTTCTAGGAAATTCTTTTTTTTTTTTTTTTAATATATTTTATTGATTTTTGTACAGAGAGGAAGGGAGAGAGATAGATAGTTAGAAACATCAATGAGAGAGAGTCATCGATCAGCTGCCTCTTGCACACCCCCTACTGGGGATATGCCCACAACCAAGGTACATGCCCTTGACCGGAATTGAACCCGGGGCCCTTCAGTCCCCAAGCTGACGTTCTATCCATTGAGCCAAACCGGTCCCGGCTCTAGGAAATTCTTGAAAAACCTTATAAGCGTGGTTTTGAGCTCTATATCCAGTCTCTTTTTTTCCTCCGTTTCTTTTGTTTGTGATCTATTTCCTTGTCTTGGCATTTTCACAGCTTCCCTGAGTTGGTAGGGTGGCTTTGTGTTCTAAGGTGTCCTATATGGTTCATTGAGTCAGCCTCCCAGTTACCTGAGGTGGACAGTCTTGGTGTAGACCAGGCATCTTCAAACTTTTTAAAGTGGGGGCCAGATCACGGTCCCTCAGAGAGCTGGAGGGCCGGACTATATGAACTACTAATTCCTACTGTAACACCTCGGCTGCGCTCACTGTCCAAAAAACCTGGCGGGCTGGATCAGACTCCTCTGCGGGCCACATGTGGCCCGCGGGCCGTAGTTTGAAGACGCCTGGTGTAGACCTTTGTGGGATGGGTGGGCAGTCTTGTTGTTAAGCCTTGCTTGTTGTTGGTATCACTGGGAAGCGTTGATCTCCAAGCCAGTGGGCTATGAGGATCAGAAGTGTCTCAGCTAGGAGGGTTTCTGTATTCCGCTTGAATGGGGCAGAGTCTAGGGGTGGCACAGACAAGCTTTGTTGAATCCAGCTCAATTGGTTGCAGATGCACACACCTCTTTGGTATAGGCGCAGACAAGCTTTAGATTCCTGTCTGCCCCTCCCTAAGAGAGTCCTATTGGCAGCGAATGAGAAAGCTAGCCACTGGAAGGGCCTCTGTGCTCTGCTTGGATGGGGCATAGTCTCAGGTGGTGCAGACAAGCTTTATTCAGCCCCTCCCTACAAGGGTCTGGTTTCCAGTCCCTCAGCAACGGCCATTGGCTTCACACACCTCCGAGAGATCCCTGCCCACTGCCCGACAGTCTGGCCTCTCCCTGTCTGGGGCCGTCTATCAGCGCAATAGGGTGATTCTGTTTTCCTCCCGAACAAGAAAGCCAGCCGCTGCACATTAACTGTCCGCCCTCTCTGCGTGCAGGGAGTAAGCTAGTAGCGAACTCAGCCCGCCCTCTCCGTGCTCCGCAAGCAAGCCAGCAGCGAAGTCGGGTGGCTGCCTTTTCGCAATCACAGTTCTCTGCACCTTCACAGTTCCTGAGGTTCAGCGTGCCTTCTCTCTCCTTCCCAGATGGTAGAGCCTCCCCTCAGCCAGCCGTCCGGCACCTCAGGGTGATGTTTCCACTGTTTTTCAGTTCCAAACTCAAACTTGTTGTGGTAGGTTGCATTCATGTGTCTGCCCTATGCCGCCATCTTGGTTTTTCCTATTTAAATAGTTTTTTGACAATGCTCTACCAGTGAAGATAAATTTTTAATGTCTACATTAGTGTTAATGTGAGAATTTAGTCCTTTTGGGTTGAGACTAAACTTAGAGCCACAGTTTTGAGTTGGTATGAATTATTTCTCCCATATGTTATTGTTATTTTTTTTTATCCCTTTGGGCAGACTTAGTTTAATTTATAATAATAATTTATAGTTACTGTAGATAATTACACCTAAGGTCACTTTCTCTAGGGAGTTATGTTTAAATAAGCCAAGACACACACACACTCTCTCTCTCTCTCTCTCTCTCTCTCTCTCTCTTTTTCTTCTTGGTATTTTAACTACTTTTGTCTGTTTATTTGGCATTTTCTGGTTCTGACTCTAGTAGTTAATGGCCCTGCTGCTTGCTTTCCTTATTACAATTCATTATGTTTTACGTAACAATATAATAATTTATATTTTAACACACACACACACACGTATTTTTTTTAATAGTTTGTTCACATAGTACTGACCTCAGCAGTCTCCTTTCCGCCGTCTAGCTAAAATCTGCATGGCCCCGAGCCCTGGCAGTGCATTGGCCTCCTAAGCTGTCTCCTTGATTTCACACGCTTCCCTGCAGTCAGCTCTGCACACTGCCTACCACGTGACCAAGTCCAGATGCAAATGCTGAGAAAGCTGCGGCAACCTGCCTCTCCCTCCTCCCTCCAGGCCTCACCGCCATCCATTAAGGTGTGAGGCTTTTAGCCTGGACGTTGGTGCCATCTTTAGCTATTGAATGCCTGCTGCAAACTGTCCTCCCCTCCAGCCTCATTTTCTTTTTCTTCCCCAAGATACCTGCGCTCCTACTAAGCAACGCGAGTCACGGAGCAGGGTATTTTAATGTGATGCGGTACAGTGCATTCTCTAGTGCACATGTGTCAAACACAAGGCCCGCGGGCCAAATCCGTCCCTCCAGGCCTTGCAATGTGGCCCGCACCGCGCTGTCAGCACTGCACTCCGCTGCGTTTCCATCACAATGACAGTTTATGACTGTTCAGTAAACCATTCGGCCCGCGATTTAGGCTGGATTTTAGATTTTGGCCCCTTCTCTGATTGAGTTCGACACCCCTACTCTAGTGTGTGATTTTTGTGGAAAACGTTTGGTAGTGATTTCTAAAGTAAGATGTCAGCTGTCCCTAGCACCCTTCCTATACATCTGTGCTTTGCCATTACATACAGTTACCATACTATGCAAACAAGTATGACCAGTGTAACACAACTCCCTCCGTGAACCCATTGTCCAGATTTTTATTAAGATGACCTGTGTCTTCTAACATAGGTAATAATCAAGTTTTTTTTAAATTAAAACTCATGAATTTTATCAAATGTAAAAAGCAGCCACTTTTTTTTTTTTTTTTAATGCCGAATAGCCTCATGAAAAATGTGCTCGTGCAGAATTCCTTCTTGTCTCGCTGAGAGTTCAGAGAGGAGAAGGTGCCTAGTCTGGTAGGTGTGTCTGTGGCATTGGGAACCTCTCAGGGTACTGTGTTTTGTGAGCCGTGTGGGACCCACCTTCTCTCCCAGGCCCTTCTTTGAAGAATGGAGGAGGCCAAGTGGAGCTGAGCGATTGCAGTACGAACCTGTGCAGGCCCTGGGAGCTTTCTCCCAGAGAATGAGTCATTTGTAAGCGCCAGAACAAAGGAGTGCCATTGAGAAGCTCATTCGGTAGCTTTCATGTCTAGTCCCAGAAAACACACCATTATGGCATCATAAAGAATTTTCTATCACAGCCATATAAAAATATCCATGTAAGGTGCTGGTTTCTCTCATTTGTTTTTCTTAGTAAAATTAAAAGAATTAAAGAATACATAAGGCTTGCCGAAACCGGTTTGGCTCAGTGGATGGAGCGTCGGCCTGCGGACTGAAAGGTCCCAGGTTCGATTCCGGTCAAGGGATGTACTTTGGTTGCGGGCACATCCCCAGTAGGGGGTGTGCAAGAGGCAGCTGATCGATGATTCTCTCTCATCGATGTTTCTAACTCTCTATCCCTCTCACTTCCTCTCTGTAAAAAAATCAATAATATATATATTTAAAAAAAAGAATACATAAGGCTTACAGGTGTGTAGGAATAATTATAGAATCTACTTGCATTAAGTATTTATTCATTTTATGCATTCTTGGTTTCTTTGTTTTGTCTCAAGCATCTTTTATCTGATTAGATATTTGACTTTAATAATACTTATTGGTTTTTGTTATAAAAATATGCTGAATGTAGTAAGAAAATTCACATGGAGGAATATGCCAGTTCATGAAGTATGGAGGGGACATTCCCCTTTCCTGCTTTTTTCTACTCTTTTCTTCCATGTCCCCCTGGACTGTATCCCATAACAGTCTCATAAAATTCTAGTATATCCTTCTGTAATTTTTCAATGTATAGATTCTGCTTTTTAAGTTTATACCTAACAGTATCCTTTTTTTCCACTTAATAAAACTTTCTTTTGGATTTTTAGTATTGCAGGGCATACCTTAATGATTATATTTCAGATGAGTGCTATACAATTAATTTGGCTTTCCAAGTTGATTGTCCTAGTAAATTGCTTGTTTGATGAAGGTATATTTCAGATCCAGTAGACTCTCTGTGTTACCACCTAAGGCAAGCATGTCAAACTCAAAGGCTAACACGGGCCAAATAAACAAGGTTTAAGCGAGTCACAAAAACTAATACACACACACAAAAGCTTCGATTTTCATAGCAATGCAGGTTTATTTCAATAGAGACATGCTGAATACAAAGGGCTGAAATAAATGAGTAGTCATTAACATAAAATAATAGAACATTTAAGAAAACTAATATTTTTTTTTGAACATTAACTTATCAGATGCTGAGTAAATGCACAAATTAATAAGTGTAACACAAATAAGCCTGTTATTCTTGTTCTCTAAAAGTGAAGTATTTCCTGTTGCACACACCATACAAGTCAGTCCAAGACTAATGACGTGGCAATTGGCTGCTAAAATATTCGTTGCTGGTATTAGTGGAGAGAAATGGTGTGCCTGCACATAAGGAACATAAGGGAAATGAAGGCAACATGATTGTATAATAGTAATCAGTTATTAGTGAACATTGTAGTTCATCCTATATAATAAGGAGGCGATATGCAAATTAACCCTCACAACCTCACAAGATGGCTGACTATGACCAGGCTGGCAGGGGGGTTAGTGAGGGATGACCAAACGACTGAACAAGTAGGCTGTGTGGGGTGTCCAGGGGGGGTTAGTGAGGGATGACCAAATGACGGAATAAGCAGGCTGCATGGAGCAACTAGGCTGGGGGGGGGGGGGGGCGAGAAGGGGGAGAATAGGGGGCATCATGAGGGTTGACCAGGCTGGCAGAGGGGGGCAGTTGAGGGCAATCAGGCCGGCACTCGGGGGCAGTTAGAAGTGCCCAGGCTGGCAGAGAGGGGGCAGTTAGGGGTGACCAGTCCAGTGGGAGGGCAGTTAAGGATGATCAGGCTGGTACACAGGGGCAGTGAGGAGTGATCAGGTCGACAGGGGATGGGAGGGATAGTTAGGGGTGACCAGGCAGGCAGACTGGTGAGTGATTAGGAGCCTGTGGTCCAGGATTGTGAGAGGGATGTCCCTGGGATTGGGCCTAAACTGGCAGTCAAACATTCCCGGAGAAATCCTGGATTGGAAAGGGTGCAGACTGGGCTGAGGGCCCAGGCACAAATTTCATGCACTGGGCCTCTAGTCCTATATAATAAAAGAGTAATATGCAAAATTTTTTAAAATATATATTTTATTGATTTTTTACAGAGAGGAAGGGAGAGAGATAGAGAGCTAGAAACGTCACTGAAAGAGAAACATCGACCAGCTGCCTCCTGCACACCCCCCACCAGGGATGTGCCCACAACCAATGTACATGCCTTTGACTGGAATCGAACCTGGGACCTTTCAGTTCACAGACTGACGCTCTACCACTGAGCCAAACTGGCTTCGGCAGTAATATGCAAATTAACCGTCACTCTGTCACAAAGCTGGCACTGCCTATAGTCACAAGATGGCGGCACCCAGTCCTCTCAGCCTGCCAGAGATCCCCAGTCCTGGGGGGAGAGGGGGGGGGGCAGACACTGAGAACTGGCAGTGTGAGCAGCCTGACAGAATGCTTGCTTCGTCACCGTGGCGACAAGGCAAGCATTCCGCCCCGGCCTCTGGCTGAGTGGCCAGGGCTGGACCCTTGCTTCGAGGCAGTCATCCCTCCCCGCCCCAGAGGGCCCTGGGCAGCGTGTGCGTGTGGCCTTCTACATGGAAGCGCGGCAGGCACGTCCCTCCCAGGCGTCCCTCAGGCCTGCTGCTTAGGCTGTCTTTCCTCCTGTGTCTGAAGGGAGGCTGAGGACCCGCCATTGCTGGGTGTTGGGGTTCTTGGGTCTGCAGCACCACAGGCTGCAGGGTGCTAACACCCTCTGAAGCTGGGCACTGCTGTGGGGAGCACTGCCCACTCTCTGGGATCCACCTGCACCCGGCATGTTCGGAGGAGGCATCTGGGAGCAGACAGATCCTGGGCTCGGGGAGCAGGGAGTGGGGTAGGGAGCAAGGGGGAGGAGAGGAGGTCAGGGCGATTCATTCCAATGGATCTCACTCCAAGGCTTCATTCAAATGCAGAAAGCTCTCTGGTGATGTCAGGGCCTCGGACCTTGCCTCGGGCTTATCTGACTCCCCCACCTTTAGGCCGCAGCTCACTAACTTCAGGGAGGGAGGATGTTTGAGAAACCGGCCTATCTTGGTGGGAGAGAGTGCGGGAGCATCCCTCTGTTCGCGTGCGTCTGTCTGTCGTCTCTCTGTGAATCCCATTTCCGGTTTTCTGCACTCTTTCTAAGGGTGACCTGGCTTTCCACAGCAAAAACAGATGCCTCTGCAGTTTCACAGCAGACCTCATGGACTGATTCTGTTGCCTCGCCCTCAGAAACCAGCAGGTGTATATGTCGTGTTCATGTAAAATCTGTAGAGAACTTTTATGAGTTAACTTGAGCCAAACTGTCCACCCTTTCAGGGAAGCAGAATCTCAAGGGGTTGGGACAATGATCTGGAGAATGGCAGTTTTTTGTTTTTTTGTTTTGCTTTGTTTTATTTATTCTTTTTTTCTTTTTAAAATTTAATATATTTTCATTGATTTCCGAGAGGAAGGGAGAGGGAGAGACAGAAACATGATTGGTGAGAGAGAATCCTGAAATGCTCCCAACTGGGGATCAAGCCCACAACGAGGCAAGCGTCCTGCCTCAGCCACGGAGAGCCTCTGGGCAGCGGGCTCGGAGCGGCCAGGCCCTCAGAGGGCAGAGAACCCCAGGGAATGGGTCTAAGCTAGGGGTGTCGAACTCAATCAGAGAAGGGGCCAAAATCTAAAATCCAGCCTAAATCGCGGGCCGAATGGTTTACTGAACAGTCATAAACTGTCATTGTGATGGAAACGCAGCGGAGTGCAGTGATGACAGCGCGGTGCGGGCCACATTGCAAGGCCTGGCGGGACGGATTTGGCCCGCGGGCCTTGTGTTTGACACATGTGGTCTAAGCCATCAGGGCTCCTGGATTGGAGAGGGCTTCCCTGAATTTCATGCACCCGGCCTCTAGTTATTCATAATTATGTATGACAGGACATTGGAAAAAATACGTCACTTTTATTAAAATGTCTCTTACATACTGTTATATGGGCTGGGCCGCAAAAAAAGTATTCCTTGTGGGCTGCATGCGGCTGCGAGTTTGACATGCTTGACATAAGGCAAAGAGCAAATGTTGTTTCTTCCATATCTTCCCTAGACAAGAGATGATTATAATAACAGAGCCAAAACCAGTTCTCTCCCTATAAGTTTATGCTAAAGGCATGAGCCTAAACCTCTAAGGTCAGTAATATCTCTACAGGTAGATCTTAATCTTTATGCTTCACATCTGGGATGAATAATATAATGTGGAATAAATGGGTGAACATCGCCTTTTGGGGGCTGCCCGTCAGAGCAGGCCTGTACTGACTTCATCGTTTATGGACCTGGTGCTCAGGTTACTCACAACCTCTCAGCCCAGTGTTGACATGTTGCCTGTACTGCTCATGATGACTGTGTTTTATTGCTGCTTTTTAAAATATATATATATTATTGATTTTTCACAGAGGAAGAGAGAGGGATAGAGAGTTAGAAACATCGAGGAGAGAGAAACATTGATCAACTGCCTTCTGCACACACCCCCACTGGGGATGTGCCCACAACCAAGGTACATGCCCTTGACCAGAATCGAACCTGAGGCCTTTCAGTCCACAGGCCGATGCTCTATCCACTGAGCCAAACTGGTTCCGGCACTGCTGCTTTATATGAAGTCTGCTTACAGGCACTTTAGACCACCTCGGCCATTAGGCAAACATTAGGCCTGTGGGTGAAACAGTCATGCACCTTGTTGTATCGTGGTGTTTTCACTGTTGCACTCTAGGGACACCCTTCTAGAAAGAGGAGGAGCTCACACTGGCCTCCATGCCTGACACTTCTTCCCTTAGCCGTGAAGCCTCTGATCTGCGGCTCCGTAGAGGGGATGATAGGCTGGTGGTAAGTGGCCTGTACTCTAGGTCTCAGCGATGTGACCCAACTAAACCATGTAAGTGCCTAAAGAGTTTTCTCATCTACCAACTGGGGATAGTTACAGTAATACACTGTCGAGGTTATTCTGAGTTTCAGGGGAGCTAGTTCTTCGGTGAAGTAGGCTTGGTTCAGTGCCCAGTAGTCTAGAGCATGTACTAGTACAATGGGCAAGACTTTGGCTAGGACTGCAAATTGCCATTAGGCGGAGGGGGTGGTACGGGTGGGGGTGACAATGTGATTTGTAAAATGGAGTAATGCATTCTGGCTGGCTTGGCTCAGTGGTTGAGCATTGACCTATGGACCAGGAGGTCACGGTTCGATTCCTGGTCAGGACACATGCCCAGGTTGCAGGGTCAATCCCCAGTGGGGACATGGGGGAGGCAGCCAATCAGTGATTCTCTCTCTCCCTCAAAATCAATTAAAACAATGTATATTGTTTTACAAAGGGGGTAGGGCAGGTCAGAGGGATGATAACTGGGGAGTAAGCTTGCTTCTGGTGCCAGGCTGTGTGTTGGATTCAGGGTACAGGTCTGTAGACTCCAAGGCACATGGAGGAATGTATGTAAACCTCAGTCTTTCAGAAACATTCCTTTCTGAAAAATAAGTTGATTTTCTAAACTTGTTGAGTCTTGACTGCATGTGGCTGCGGCCCAGAAGCTTTCATATGTAGCTTGCCCAACCTTGTTTATTGGTTTCGATGGTATGACTCATCAGAATGTTTTTGCTTAAAGGGCAGCAATTTGATGAATTTATATTCTGAAAACCTGTTTTTCTATACCTCCCAAATCAAGTGAAACTTGTGGCTAACTGTGAATTTAAAAATCAAATGGACATTTGAATATCTATTACTTGTAAATCATCATGAGGAATGTAAAGGAAAATGTCTCCTTTTATTTAGCTAATAGGTTGTAGTCTGTTAACAAAGGACAAATAAATTTGGTTAAGTGTTTCATGTTTCAGTGTAGATGATGAAATTACCAAAATTTACTTACTCTTGCCTGTAAAGGAAATTTTAATAGTTTTATTACGATCACCATTATAATTCTACATTTATAATCATAAATGCCTGATTGAGGTATGATTGAGAAAGTATTAAGATATGTAAAGTGTACATTGTGGTGATTGTATGTATGTACACATTATGGAGGGGCTCCCACCATCAAATTAATTAACACATCCACCTCATATATTTATCTTTTGTGTGTGTGTGAAAGAGAACATTTAAGTTTTGCTCTCTTAGCAATTTTTTAAAATTTGTCTTCATTGTGGAAAGTGTTACACATGTCTCCTCCTTTCCCCCCCCCCATCGACCTCCTCCACCCCACAGTCACCCCTCCCAGGCCTTCTCCACACAATTGTCTGTGTACATGGACTATGTATATATGCATGTAAGTTCCTTGGTTAATCTCTCCCCCACCCAACCTTCCTTCTAAGATTTGACAGTTCTCTGCTTCTGTGTCTCTGGATCTATTTTGTTCATTTATTTTGTTCATTAGATTCCATATATGAGTGAGATCGTTTGATACTTTTCTTTCTCTGACTGGTTTATTTTGCTTAGCACAATACTCTCCAGGTCCTACCATGCTGTCTTAAAAGCTCAGAGATCCTTTTTTTTTTTTTTTTTTTTTTTTTTTTTTTTTTTTGCAGCTGCATAGTATTCCGTGGTGTAAATGTGCCACAGCTTTTTTGTATATTCATCTACTGATGGGTACTTGGGCTGTTTCTAGCTCTTAGCTATAGCAGATTTCAATTATCAATCTTAGGCATTATCAGCCTTAGTCACTATATTTTACACTAGTACCTCAGACATTACTCATTCGATAACTGAAAGTTTGTACCCTTTACTACCTCTCCCGATCTCCCATTCCTAACTCCTGGCCTGAAAAGAAAAATTAATTAATTCAACAAACGTATATTAAGCCTCACTCTATTCTATCCACTTTGCTGGGCCCTGAGGGGCAGAATGGAGTAAGATACTCTTCCCGTTCTCAGGGAGACTCGTCCAGAGATGTAGTAAATAGTGGCTGTGATAGAAGCACCATAAAGGGAGGTGTGCCCACTGCACACACAAAGAGGTCCTGATTCTTCCCAGGGCTTCTCACACTGCATGTGTGTTTGAGTTGCCTGGGGATCTTGTTAAAGTGGAGATGGTGACTCACAGATCTGGGGTGGGGCTGCCAAGGATTTAAAAGTCTGTTGGCTTTGTATGCACCAGACAAAATAGAGGGACTAGATGGAAAGGAGGCCATTTCGCTCACAAAGATGTTCTTCAGCAGAAGAGAGTAGAATGAGCCAGAGAGGTAGAAATGAGGGCGGAGGCATGGCAAAGCATAAGGGGCAAAGTTGGTAGGAATCAACCTTTTCATGCCTCTAGAATTAAATACTCATGGAGAGGACTGAAAATAATATCCTGTAGATAATGGGGAAATGGAGCTTTTTAAATTGAGTCATGACCATAGTTCTTGTGTTCAGGGGGTCCATGTCATGGGGTGGGGAAGGATAGGAGGACAGGATGTGTGGTGCCTAATACAGTAGTTTAGGCAGGATATCAGGGGTTGGTAAGGATTGTAGGACTTGAATGGGGAGGAAGAAAACTGTTTTGAAAAGAAACAGTTCCTAGTGAATTAGAATAGTATTATAAAATCCTGGTGTTGAGAGAAGAGTAGGCTGGTTGCCCATAACAAAGAACAGTGCAGGGGTGAGGCTGGAGGCAGGGAGAACTTTAATTTGGGTGACTTGAGATGCCAGCCCTAAGGAGAAACAGCTCCTTTTTCTCTATTAAGATGAGATTTGGCAGGTGAAAGCAGTGGGACAAAGCAGTGAGCATTACTTTTCAGACAAAGTTCTCTTCTCACTTATGGCACCATCAGTAACATGTGACACTATTAATTTTATCCAAGGTCTTGTCATTTTCTTGACATTCCTCAGTATGTGATACTTTTAGCATTGAGAGACTTGGTGCTAGATTATATGGTCAACTGGGGGTGGGAGGGGAGATGATTCCTGTGTTTTGAGGCTGGGGAAAAAAGGAAAACTAGACTTAACATTGGCATCAAGTAGGCCAGGAGGTTAATCCAAATGGAATCCTTCAGCAAGGAATTGGAAATGTGAGCAGCACTGGGGTTCAGAAGGAGGCGAGGGCTGCAGGTGCGAATGTGGGATGCATTCATACAGGGCAGGGTTAGTCAAGTGAATAAGGTAGACTCTGCAAAGAGGTGGGTAGGAAGAAAGCCGTGAGTGAAGGCTTGAACTTGGGAAATGCCCACATTCAGACAGTGTGAGACAGTGTGATTTCAAAGATGCCAGAGAATGCGAGGCATGTGAATTTTGTTGACAAATGGAGACCCTTCTGTTGCAAGAAAGAGAAGGTTGAATGGAGATCATTTAAGTTTGGCAAATAAGGAGTAAAGATGAACAATTAAGAGGAAAAGAGAATACTGCTAGTAATGGAGCTCCACCTGGTGTTAGACAGCAGGCATTTTCTAAGTGAAGTTTTTTGTTTTTGTTTTTTTTGTTTTCTTCATCAGATGGATTTATTTCCCCCTTTCTGTTTGGTTGTTTTAAAATTTTCATTTTTTTTTTTAACATAGAAGCCTTATGTGTGAATGGACTCATTTGTGTACTTTCCAATCAACAGCATGGGGGGAGTTGTGTCAATTTATTTATTCTTTGATTGTAACTTTGCCACAAGCTTCTATCTCATATGCCTTTCTGACCTACCCCTGTATCACAGAGAATACCAGTTAAGTACATGAGGTTCTTTGCTTACAGCCAGCCTGCTTCTAAAATATCAGCAATTAATACGTCTAGGTCAGTGGTCGGCAAACTCATTAGTCAACAGAGCCAAATATCAACAGGACAACGATGGAAATTTCTTTGGAGAGCCCAAATTTTTTAAACTTAAACTATATAGGTAGGTACATTGTTATTACCTTAATTAGGGCACTCCTAAGCTGGCCTTTGCTAAAAACTCAAAAGGCCAAAAAGCCACATGTGGTTCACGAACCACAGTTTGCCGACCACTGGCTAGGTGAAAACTTTGTCTAAAGTTATATGATTGGGAATATTCACTTTACGTTGTCAGTGAGGAGTTTGCGTTTATAAGCTGATAGCTTTCTAAATGAATAGCGGCAGAAACTTCTTTTTTTTCTTGCCCCTCAAGGAAAACCTACATCTTTGAAAACTGCGCCGCCGTCTTGGGTGAATTTGCCTCGACCGCTTCCCAAGTCCAACGGGTCCCTGAAAAGCTCCGTGCTCCGGCGGACAGGCAGCCCCTCCTCCATCGCCAGCACCCACAGCGACCTGAACGCTTACAGCAGCAATTGTGAGTCCGTACTCTCACTCATTGTCATCCTTGGGGGGTTGTTGAAATGATGGTTACATGAAGAACCAGTGCCCTGCAAAGAATTACTAGACTTCTTGGTTCTGTGATTTATGAGAACATATGCTTGCTGCTTCTTCCTCTCAAAGTTTTTTCTTTTTTTGCTCTGAAAGTTTGGCAGGAAAAAACATTCTTTCAACAATATTCTCTCTGGATGAATGTGCTATGAAACATTGAAATATTGGTGTTTAAAGGGACCTGGTATTTTTTAAAATAGGGATTCTAACGTGTGTCATTTGAAGTGATGGTGTTTTTTGGTTTAAGGAAAGAAAGCAATCTTCGGGGCCATTGGAACCCAGTTGGAAACCAGGAAAAAGAAAACTTCAGCTCCATTTATTTATAAAAGACCACCTTTTGTGGATGTGTGTATTATAATCTTTGGACTCTAGGTTCAGGGTCAAATGTCTAGTATGTTAGTTTCAAACCTACTTTTATGTGATTTAAACACAGGAGGATATTTTTAATGCTAATGTGAATTCTGTTTTCTGTGTGTAAAAAGGGTGAATTAATTGAGTGCTCCCTTGCACTCAAAAGGTGTGGTTGGTCTTGGTACTTCTTTGCTCGTTGAAATTTTCTCACAAATGTAGTTAATTTGAACAATTTACGAGTGCCTGGCTGTGTGCGGGCGCCGTGATCGATGCAACGAGAGGTACAGGTTACAGAAGAATGGCGCTCTCTCACAGGAGATGAGAAGAAAGAAGATATGTACGTGAATAACTAGAATAGCAGAGAAGCAGGATGTACGGGGATGAGGGGAAGAAGGGAGTTCTTCAGGGAGGGATCCATTTCTTCTTTCTGGTGAGGGGCCAGGGACCAAGCAGAGTCACGGGTAGTGAAGTGTATTACAGGGTTATCATGCACTGTTTTATTTTTTCCTCTCAAGTAATTCCTGTTGTAACTGATTATACACTGCGTGGCCAGATTCGTATGATCTCTGAACGCGTAAGGCCACTCGGCGTACTTCTCTCTAGTACCTCATTTATTGGATATCAAAGATACTATACATCGTGCACCTGATCAGTTTTCCCCTTTGCACTGGCTGACAGAAAGCTCGGGGCGCATAGGTGGTTGATCTCCACAAAATACTCTAGAATCCTTTTGGTACCCATTTGAGACACAAATACTCCAAGTGGCCAGATGATTATGCGTTCAGAGATCATCATCATCTGGCCCCTCAGTGTCTATATAAGGTTGTCACTGGGCCAGGGGCACCCAGGCAGCGTGTGGACCGAATGGACGCGCGTGGGGAGGACGAGGCATTGAATGAATGAGTGCTTTCTGAGAGCTCACGCAGCAGCAGTGGCTGGTCTCGTGGTCGGAAGGAGCTGGACACCTGAACTCCAGGAATGCCGGAGCATGCTGCTGACCATGGCACGGGATTCCTCTCTGCTTACTGTCTGCATTTGACATTGTAGCATGGAGTCAGAGGGGTCTGCACGGAGCTGAGAATTAGGGATTCGGAAAGGTGATGCTGTGTTAAGGTCACCCCGCTTGCCGCTCTCTGTGTGCACGGCGAATGTTAAAAACCAGCTGCACCAGCAGCAGCGTGCTCTCGGGGGACCCCTGACGCCGGGATCTGTGACACTGGAAGCAGACGCTCTGCAGTGTCTCCACCCCGCCTTTGCCATTGACAGCCATGTCGACATGGCTACCGGTTCCGTGGCATGTCTGACCCCCCTGAGGAGGCTGCACACTGCCTTTGTCTGCTCCTTTTTTGTCTTGGAACAAAGGGCTTTCCCCTCCACCCTCCGAGCCTGTCTGGCTTCCCCGTTGCAGAGTGAGCATCCTGATCAATGAGCCTCTCTCTCAGCGTGATTTGCTGGCCGGCCCGATGTGCTCTGTGCCTCGGCGGTCACGGATACCTCCCCCACATTCTAACCCACCGAGCGCACGCATGAAGGATGTGGGAGCGAACATGGCTGCAGCGTTTCCTGCCTGAGCTTGCTGCGACCCACTTAAATGACTGTACCGGGAGGATTCCGCAGCTGCACAGAAACGGAGGTTGCTTCCACCGTGTTTATCAATTCGACCCTCGCCCCGCCGGCCGGCTCCGAGAGGCACTACGATGCTACCCTGCTGACGCTGCTGGTGCTGGGGTCCTACAGCCTTTGTGTGGCTCCTTTGTTAGCCTCGCTCGCCGGGAGCAGAAGTACGTCGGGGATCTCTGGTTTGGCTCTTCTCTCCGTAAGCATGCTCGGTCTGGCGTCTTCTGCTGTTTCTGTAACTTGCGATTTATGTTAGTGGCAGTGTTTCTCGGACATAGTTTAAGTTGTGAATGATTCCATATGGATCCGATTTTATTGTGTGTTGTGCGTGTTTCCGAACGCCACATAAGTCAGCGGCACTGTCCGTGTTCTTGGCACACGGAATCACTTCATTTTCAAAGGTTATCGGGTGGTCTCCTTCCCAATGAAATAGCTAGTCGTTTTTGTGTGTGTGTGGCTGATAGTCGCATGGCTATGATGCAAATATTATTGTGGAATTAAAACGAAAACGCGTCTTTATATCACTCGTGATATTAAAAGTATTAACGCGTGATATTAAGCGTGTTAAGACATACATCGTTTTGAGCTGAGGTTTTCCTATTCTGATGGTGGGGGTGGGTCATGTTAGGAAGGCATTGACTGACCAGTGTTCGGTTCATACTGGGTGGAGCACCCGAACCCCATTAAAGAGCACTCGCTTGGCTTTGTCTGCTCATGTGTCTGTGATGTGACAATGCCAGGGCACCATCGGAGAACTCCGGAGGCCACGTAGGGCTGCTGTTAAATGAGCCCCTGGTGCTGGCTGCGTGGAGAGCCTATGGGAATAGCACTGCCAGGTTTTAAAGTGACCGGGTCAAGATGTCTAAGATAGGAAAGCTGTGTCATTTGAGGGTTTCAGAAGGCGTTCTTTTGTGTTCTTTCAAGCCTAGAAAAATGTAAAGTTAGGATATAAATTTTCCTTTTGCATGGTAGCTGCTAGGTCAGATGTGCTTATTTAGAGAGATTAAATGCCTTCCGCTCTTCCTGAACCAGTTAGCTCAAGCCCAGTTTTTTTTTTTGTTTTTTTTTTAATATATATATTTCTTTATTGATTTCAGAGAGGAAGGGGGAGAGGGAGAGAGAGATAGAAACATCAATGATGAGAGGGAATCACTGATGGGTTGCCTCCTGCATGCCTTCTACTGGGGATCGAGCCTGCAACCCAGGCACGTGTCCTGACCGGAATTGAACCGTGACCTCCTGGGTCATAGGTCGACACTCAACCACTGAGCCATGCCGGCCGGGCTGTAGTCCACTGAATAAAAATAATGTCACTGAATAAATAAAAATGAGATCGCTGAATAAAAAATAAATGATCTCTGCAGATCTTGACAGAGGGGAAGGTTGGAGGACCACGGTGCCAAAGCAGAAGGGAGTCGTCGGAGAGTCTAATTTCACCACATTAGCCAACATGAAGTCCAAGGGCTTCCCTCTCTCCCATTTGGGCCCCCCAAAAACATGTTTGTTTTTCAGACAGATGGTGAGGGGAAACATAAAAGACGCACACCAAAGCTATTTTCACTCTCTTGGAAAGAGGAGAACAGAGGAGGCTGATGAGAGAAATGGAACCATTTATTTCACCTTCATGGCCAGCTTGGCCCAGGCGGTGTGATGCGTGGAAAAGGTTAATTGACCTCGGGCTCCTCCTAGAGTTCTCCCTGGAGCTGATGTGATGTTGGACAGTGATGTTGGCTCCCTCTCTGAGCCTCCGTGTTCTCACCTGGTGAGTGGGAGGGGCGGGCCAGGCACTTGTATTTTCTTCATTACAATAGACTGACTGACCGAGCCTAATGGTTTGGAAGGAGGTGCTTGCTGTTGTTGAAGTGAGGAAGCTGGCAGAGAGAAGGAGGGGTCTGGTTTACCCGCCGTCTCTTCCTCATTGCGCGGTGACAAGTGGGAGGTGGCTCACGGCCAGCCCTGGTGGGTCGGAAAGAATCAGCTGGAGAACAGTGTTGACAGTTTTTCATGCTGCTTCCAGGTTCTGAGCAAACGTCTGAGTTTGACTAGTGATGTCTGCCAAGGGGGAGGAAGGGCTGGCAGACAGGCTGTATCCTAATAAAGCCTAATATGGTAAGTGTCCAGTCGTCTGATCGGCCATTCAACCAATCAAAGCAAAATATACTAATGATATGCTATGGCTGCTCAACCGCTCGCTATGATGTGCACTGATCACCAGGGGACAGATGGCCAACCAGCCAACCAGTTGCTATGACATGCACTGACCACCAGGGGCAGACCACTCACTATGACATGCACTAACCAACAGGGGGGCGGATACTCCAACCAGTAGGCTAGCTTGCTGCTGAGCAAGATGGATCAAATATGCCCTGGATCCCTTCCATGGTCCCTTCCTGGCTGGCCAACCTCCCGAGTCCCTCCCCAACCCCAATCAAGCATCAGTGGGTCCCTCGGCCTGGACCCCTCGTGGGGTGTCGGAGAGCTGGTTCCAACCTGATCCCACAGGCCAGGCCGAGGGACCCCACTGGTGCACCAGGCCTCTAGTATATATGTATACTCTGGCCCTATATTACAAATATGTTTAATATTTAATGTGTGTCTAAATGGACCATTAAATAAGAAAATACTATTATCCAGACTACTGTTAATTTTGTTTTTTTGTTCTTTTAATGATTTTCCAGGGTATATATGAGACATTCTTGCTATCACAGAGTGGAGTAATTTTGCTTTTGGAGTTTGAAAGCTTAGATTTCAGTAGTGATTTGATTTTGAGCCAGGTGAGCAGATGATCTGGTGCAGTGGGGAGTGTTAAGTGGATCCCCCTTCAAAATTCAAGAACTGAACAGAATGTTGGCTCTGTGTGTTTATACATACTTTACTAAGCAAACCCATACTAGTGTTTGCTAGGTGCTAAAATGGAGCATGAAATGTTTGTTCACAAATAAAAGTCTAGAGCAGTGAGAAGCCCTTCTCACATAGGAAAGCTATTGCTTCTGCCTGTTTCTCTAAGAATCTCTCTTCATTTTCTCCTTAGACTCTGACACCTCTTCCCCTCTCTCTTGGCCCCTCTCCCTTCTTCCCTTCCTTCACCTCTCCTCCTTCCCCATCCCCCTCTCTCCCTCCCTTTCCTCTGTCTCCATCCCTCTTTCCCTTTTTGCTTGAACTACATTTTGACTTGAGGAAATGAACACTAAGGATTCCGGAGAATCTATTATCCTGGCATAATTGAGACAGCTAGGACCAAGGATGAAAACAGGACAGGGGCAATTTTAAGCTGCATGCTAGAGCTGGTTAAGTCCTAACGGAACACAGGTGGACTTTCACAGAGAGATTTTACAGCTGTCATTGCACGGTCATGGCCGGGCCCCTGGAGCACCGTGTTTAGGAGAATTCTGAGGAGGGGTTTGGTCTCAGTGGGACTGAGTGCCATGATCAGTTAGTGGGGACCCATGGCAGCTTAAGTACTGACTGTTTCCTCACCTGATATTCAGTCCCACTCATTGGCATAGAGAGGTGGAGTGGCTGAGGGCAGCCAGGTAGTGGCCAAGTCAGGACCAGAACTCACTTATTATAGACTAGAGGCCTGGTTCATGAGATCTGTGCATTTTTTTTTGGGGGGGGGGGGGAAGGGGGTGAGGGAGGAGATCCTCAGTCCCTGTGCCCTCTCGCAGTCTGGGAGCCTGTGGGGGATGTCCAACTGATGGCTTAGGCCCGCTACCCACGGCTGTTGGACATCCTCAGTGCTGCCTTGGAGGTGGAAGAGGCTCCTGCCACTGCCACTGCACTTGCCAGCTGTGAGCCTGGCTTCTGGCTGAACAGCGCTCTTCCTGTGGGAGTGCACTGACCACCAGGGGGCAGCTCTTGTATTGAGCATCTGCCCCCTGGTGGTTAGTGCACATCCTAGCAACCAGTTGTTCCATCATTTGGTCGATTTGCATATTAGCCTTTTATTATATAGGATTCCACCTTTCATTGAAATTATTATGCTTCTCATAGTATATTGGAACTTTTGGTGCTGAAGGATGTATGATTCGGATATAATAACACTGGACAAAAATTTAGATATTACCCAGATACCAATCAGCTGCCGTGGTAGGACTCGACAGAGGACAGGAGAAATACTTACATGGCACCATGCCTCATGGTGAGGTGCCTCCTTCAAGTTGAGGTTTATTAACAGTGGACCAGCTTAAAGGAGAGTGTTGAGAGACTTGGGGGTCAGATGTGTCAGTGTTGGCCATAAAAGTATGTGCAGCTCAGCACAGTTTGTCCCCCATTAGTAAAGTGAGGAAGAGGGAAGGTGGGAAGCGTGTAAAAGATTATCTTAGAGTGTGTGTGTTTGTGTGTATCTACATCTGTATGTATGTTATATACAAGGGTAAAAGTGTGTGTTTATATCTGGATCAGAAACGTTGTCCTTGAAATGTGGATTTTGACTCTCACGTGTTAACCAAGTTGCTGATAGATATGGGCTGGATCCAGTGATCAGGATAAGAATGTTGAACCGGAAGAATGGCCGTGAGCTTGTTTCCAGGGGAACGCCTCCCGTTCTGTGTGACAGAGAGCCAAGCGACATGGGGATTGTTCCTCAGGAGAAAGGTGTCTCGTGCTGTAGTGAGAAAGCCTTTTATTGATTTCTTTGGAAACTACAGGTCTTTGTGCTTAAAGCTCAGTAATGCAAAGTGTGAATTCAGGACCATATGCATTTATACTCAGTATGTGAATTCATTTCAACTTTTCAAAATCTGAGTAAGTGGTTTATTTTGCTGCTGAATATACGTGAGAAATGTTTTAGGAGAAGTAAGACTAAGTGGGCACACAGTGCAATGCACAGATTGTATCATAGAAGTCTACACCTGAAATATATATGTCCTATTAACCAATGTCACCCCAATAAGTTTAATCTGAAAAAGAAAGTAAGATTAAAATCCAGATTGTTGTAATGCATGTTTAAGACTCTAATAACATCATTTATTTCCTTTCTTGGATTTTGATCTAGCAAAGGCTGAAATGCTCATTGAAACCCCGTTCCCATTTTGTATGGAAATCTATAAAATATGCTCTGTGAAACTTTGATTGTATTGTTTTACATTTGTGAACTTATTCCCCATCCACCCTTAAAGAAGTTGTATTGAATTTTATAGTAGTAGCCTCTTCAGGATTATCATTTACATGAGCTCTCTGTCACCTTTGGAAAAACCAGGTCTCTAGGTTTGGGGAAGGAGAGAATTGGAAAGAAGGGTAGGAAATGGACAGAAACCTGACAGTAAGTGGGAAGGCTCTGTGTTGATTTGACCTAACACTGCCAACGTTATCTGGGCACAGGAAGGACGCACAGATGGCTCACTGTAGAGGGACTTGACATAGATCAGGGGAGAAAATAGCATGTTTCTACAGGATTCCAAGGTGCCATCTGTCAGCACTCAGCAGAGTCGGGATGGGTTAGCCCAGTGAACAACTTCTGGCTGTTTCAAACTTATAAGATATCAGTAAACAAGGCACACATCTAACCTTTTTCTAGAAATGTGAGGTAGAAAGATCAACATTGGTAAAGACATCTGTGATGGTAAGTGTTGACTATCAGCATAGAATTGGATGCTTAGAATTGGGTATCAAAGATTATTTGGAAACAGTTAAAAAAAAAAAAATCCCATCTGGATTGGTGGCGGGGAAATTAAGCTTGGAAACCAGATGGTGAGTGAGTGAATCTCCAGACTTTCCCTCTGGCTCAGTGAGTACATGGTGGTAAACATGCCAGTGGTTTGAATGGTTAGCAAGGGAGATGGATTAAAAGGTTAACGTTTATGGGAAGAGAGAACCATAAAACTTTCCAAGTGTTTTTGCATGGATTTTTTTCCTCTTGGATAGGGAGACTGTGTGCTCTTTACCCTCTTGAATGTTGTTTAACATGATAATATCTTAGGAAGAGCAAAGCGTTATTGCCAAAATTTCTCGTAGGAGCTAAGTTTTTGGACAGTGTACTTTTTCAAAGGTTACTCAGTTATGGAGACTCAAAAGTGAAAGTGTGAATTTAGAATGATCTCTCTCTATATATATCCCTAACACAGGGATATATATATATCTTGTGTTCATTGCAGCATTATTTACAATAACCAAGATATAGAAGCAACCCAAGTGCCCATCAATAGACAAGTGGTTAAAAAAACTGTGACACACACACACACACAATAGATTGTTACTCGGCCCTAAAAAATAGTGAAATCTTACCACTTGGCAACAGCATGGATGGAAATAGGACGTATGTAGAGATTTAGAAATCATTTAATTTTTTAAAATTTGAGTTTAAATAAAATTCAGGTAATTTTAGTACTGTTTTGTCACTTAAGTAATCACTTTCATAAGTTACATTTAGCATAGGTAGCGTAATTTAACTACTCTTGAATATTTGGGGCACTCCTATCATATTTAAAAATGATTCTATGCCCTAGCTGGTTTGACTCAGTGGTTGGGCGTCGACAACATAAAATAGTGCTGCTTTCACCATACTCTGGTCAACATTGGGTATTGTTTTTTTAAACTGTTGGCTTATGTAACCATTGAAAATTTTGTATGGTGTTATTTTAGTTGAACCTTAAATCAATTATTGCAGAGACAATCCTGTTATCTCATAAGACAAGGAAGAGAAGCAGAAAGAGAATTATTTTCAGAGGCATTGAGTGTTGGTTTAAATCTTGGTCTTGCCATGTTTTACTTTCATTCTGACCTTGAGCTAGCTGCTAAGCCTCTCCAAGTCTCAACTTTCTCACTTGGGATATGAAAACATTTGGGGACGAACTCCCTGTGTAGGAGTAATTCTGACCCCGTGGAATTGCTGTGTAGAAAGCTCTCAAATGTGTCTTCTGTTAGGGATGGTGATGATGATAGCCCTCTCCATTGATCTCATGATCCTAGAGGCTTACTTTCAGAGTTCTTTTCCAGGAAGTTGCATTATTTTAAATTCTGAAAGCAAGCAGGAAAACCCGCTGAAAGTCAAGAACCATCTCTTGGAGACTAGCTGTTGTAATTTATTTAAAGAGTATGATGTTATAAGTTCTAGCCAACACTGACTCTAAATAAAACTCGGTTGACTCTTCATCGGGAAGCTGTCACACATGCCATGACTGGTGTTGCCTGGCCTCTGCCACCCGCTAAGACTGTTTGGGAAACAGAAGCACCGGGGTTGTACTCATCCAGCCGCTGATTATCTCACACGAGCTCATCGGGCCCAGGTGCCACGGTGTCTGCCTCGGAGAGGAGAAAGCACGCCGCTCCTTCCAAATTCATTTACTGAACGCGGCCCAGGAGGCTGGCTGCTCTTGTCCCCTTTCCCACGGGTTGGGAAATGGAGGCAAGTTGCCAACCTGCTCTGGTGACATAACAGGGGGATGGCCTGGGTTTCCCCTGGTGAAAGGAAGGATGAGGCTGTCAGTCAGGGTCGGTTTATGATCACAACTCTCCTCTCATGCTGCAGAAGTCCTTATTTGTACTACATTTGGTGTTTCAAATCAGGGAAATGTATGGATTATGTAATGAAATTCTTGTTGGGACAAAGGCTTTTTTTTTTTTGTAGGAGCTGAGTGTCTACTTCACATATGACATAAATACAGGGTAGGGCAAAAGGAGGTTTACAGTTGTTTGGGTGGAAAAGAATACAATAATTAATAAATAACAATCCTATATAATAAAAGGCTAATATGCAAATTGTCCCCTTGACCATTTGACTGGAAATGTGACCCGGGGGCGGGGCGGGGCCAGCCAGGCCATCTGCTGGCAGCCCCTCCCCTTGAAGGCCCTGCCCCTGCTCACTCACCCCATCTCTGTCAGGGGTGGGGCTGGCCAGTCACCACTGTGGCCCTCCCCCAACAACTGGTGGCCCCATCTGCCCCAATTGGGGCGGGTGGACCAGACCCCACCTGTGCACAAATTTGTGCACCGGGCCTCTAGTAGAAGAATAAACTGTTTTGCATACTCACACCCGTAATCCTAACTTTCTTCCACCCTGTATATTCTACACTGACCGAAGTTTTACCCAAAAATTAGAATGATAAGAACACTAGGAATATAGGCTTGGATAGAAAAGACCTTCCTAGGAACAACTGTATATAAAAAAAATTTGAATAATTATGTCAACAAAAGTTTTAGACTTCTCTTCTGTCAAAAACATGGTGATGGGTGTTAGCTATACCTCCACTTATTGTGATCATTTCACAGTACATACAAATACCGAATCATTGTGTTGTGCACTTCAAACTCATATAATGCTATCTGTCAATTATATCTCAAATAAAAAACATAATAAACAATATTAAAAAGCAAACAACCAAATGGGACAACATAGGCTACAGGCTTACGCCATAGAGGCTTCGTCAAGTCGGCAAGATAAAGGCGCCTCTACAGTAGAGAAATAAATGGACCGACACGAAAGAAGAAATATGGAAGGCTATGAAACGTGAAAAAGTTTGCAAAATGCTCATTAAAATAATGTGCTGTCAGTTCTTGTCTCTTGTTAGTGAATGAGCGAGGGGCCTCAGACATACTAAGGGGAGTATAAATTACAACAGCCTTTCTGAGGCACTTTGGTGACAAAGTTTTCTATCCAGGAATTCCATTGGTCAGAACTGATTCTAGGAAAATAATGCGCTTATTTATGGCTTTCAAAATTATTTAAAAGGTGGAAAAATTGGAAACAACCTGACTGATAGAAGTAACAGATGCTGTTTAAATTACATTCATTGGCATTTAATGACATTTTTAAGCCATTAAATAAGAATATACAGAATTATTTAATGTTATGAAAGGTAAGTGAAATTTTTAGTTTGATAAGTTTGTTAAGCTTACGTTAAGTTTAGAAACTTGTTGCAGAGCATTGTGATGTTCATATAATTTAATTTTTAATTTAAGAAAAAATATACAATGAACACTTGTTTTTAAAATTTGTTTTTAAAACAAATGTTGTGCATGGGTAAGACGTCACTGCTCTTACGTTGGAGACCAAAGAACTAAAAGACAATGGCACTGGTATTGGAGAACTTACAGCTTATGGGCGGATGGGGGTTGAAATTTTTCTAATTGTTTTGTGTTGTTTTTTAAATCATTATTTACAATATATCTTTAAAAAATATATATATATATATATATATATATATATATATATATTTCATTGATTTTTTTTATAGAGAGGGATAGAGAGTTAGAAACATCGATGAGATGCCTCTTGTACATACCCTATTGGGGTTGTGCCCGCAACCAAGGTACATGGCCTTGACCGGAATCAAACCTGAGACCCTTGAGTCCGCAGGCCGACGCTCTTTCCACTGAGCCAAACCAGTTTCAGCTATTTACAATGTATCTTGTAGGCATTCTTCCTCCTACTAAAGAATAGGACACTATGGAAAAGAATAGGGCTTTGAGTTGAACTTTCTACCATTGGAATAGAGATAGAACATAAGACCATAAAGATTATGAGGTCATAAAAATGAAGAAAATGTAGCTATTAGCATTATTTTAGGGAAAGTAAGGAGATAAATGTTAAGATTGATACTCCGTGTTAGCGTTCTGGGGAAGATGGGTTGGACATGGAGGCTTGAATCTCTGATATAAATATCAATTTGCTATAGATTCTTCATGATCATTAACAACAGACAAAAAAAAAATCATACAATATTTGTATGCACTTCTTTACAACTAAGCATCCCTGCATAGCACATGCCAGAATCATGTTTATAATCATATTTAATATAACTTCAGGTAGGGAACAAGTGATAAACAGCTGATTAATAAGTAATCAAAGTATATTTTTGAGCCAATTAAAAAATCTGTGCTTTCCTAATGCCTCAAAGTAATATTTACAAATTGGAGTTACTGTAAAATAACTGCTTATACAGTTATTTATTCAGTTATTTAAATAAGTGAATTTATATGAAGTATTTGGGTGAATGCCCAGCACATAGTAGATTGTCTTACATAAGAGTTGGCTGTTAACTTCACTTTAGCTCACTTGTACTAAATTGCCACCTGGGGGCAGACTATGTTTGGGAAAGAATCGAAACCTAGTGTAAGCTGTGCTGTCTTTAGTATACCTTACTTGTGAGCATGTACTTTGCTGTAAAAAAACAAAACTCCAAGAACTATTCCTTCTGATTTAAAAATATATAAATATTTTCATTGATTTCAGAGAGGTAGGGGTCAGGAAAGAGAAACATCAGTGATGATGAGGAGAGAGAATCACTGATTGGCTGTCTCCTGCATGCACCCTGTTAGGAATCAAGCTTGCAATCCAGGCATGTGCCCTTGACCGGAATCGAACCTGGAACCCTTCAGTCCAAAGGCAGACGCTGTATCCACTGGGATAAACCAGCGAGGGCTCTTCTGACTTTTACTTTTTCCTTTTCATTGGCATTGCTTCTCTTTTTAGTTATTATAACACTAGAGGCCTGGTGCACGAAATTTGTGCACTCAGGTAGGGAGGTTCCTCAGCCCGGCCTGTGCTCTCTCACATTCTGGGAGCCCCGCGATCAATTGTCCCAAAGAAGTAATTCAGATGAATCATTCCTACAAAGGGAGGCCCTGTCCACCCACCACAGCCCGCTCGTCGCTGGCCTGGGCATCCCTCTTGGGGGCTATCATGGAGCCACCTGATTGATTGCCCATTGGCTGGTGACCTGGGCCTTCCTCTGCAGGGAGATCATGGGGCAATGGCTGGTCCCCTGACCAATCGCATCATATCCACCTTGGCTGTGCTGGTGCCAGTGGGCATCATAGCGTGGTTGACTGGTCATTCTGCTGTTCAGCCGTTCGGTCAATTTGCATATTATGCTCTTATTATTATAGATTATTTACTATACTCACAATGTTGTGCTATACATGCCCATGACTGTTCTCTACCTACCATTTTGTACTTCTTACTCCCTTCACATTTTTCATAAATCCTCCCAATCTCCCTCCCATCTGGCAGCTGTCAAAATGGTCTCCGTATCTGTGAGTCTGTTTGTGTTTTGCTTGTTTATTTGTTCTTTAGATTCTACATATAACTGGAATCTTTTGGCATGTGTCATTCTCTGTCCAATTTATTTCACTCAGCACAATACCCTCTAGGTCCATCCAGGTTGCTGCAGATGCTAAGATTTTATTCTTTTTTATGGCTGAGTCGTATCCCATTGTATACATGCACCACTTCTTTATCCATTCATCTGCTGACAGAAACTTGGGTCATTTCCATATGTTGGCTATTGCAGATAATCTGTAATAAACATATGGACACATGTGTGTTTTCAATTTAGTGCTTAGGTTTCTTCAGATAAATACCCAGACGTGGAATTGCTGGGTCCTTCTTTGTCTCTTGTTATAGCCTTTGCTTTAAAGTCTATTTTGTCTGCTATAAGTATTTCTACGCCAGCTTTTTGTTGTTGTTGCTTGTTTTCATTTTTATGAAATACCTTTTTCCATCTCTTTAAGTCTGTGTGTATCTTTTAATCTGAAGTGAATCATCTTGACCAGAAGCCCTCTTCTCTTTATTCTTGCAATTCTTTGCTCTTGATGTTAAAAAAAAGAGTCATTAACAACATTTTCTTTCAATGATTTTGAGAGAGAGAGAGAGAGAGAGAAAGAGAGAGACAGCAAGGAAGAGAAAGAAAGGGGAGGGATTGTTGTTCCACATATTTATGCATTCACCAGGGCCCAGTGCATAAAATTTATGCGGGGGAGGGAGTGTTCTCCCCCAGCCCAGCCTGCACCCTCTCCAATCTGGGACCCTTCAAGCCTAAACCAGCAGTTAGACATCTCTCTTGCAATCCAGGACTGCTGGCTCCTAACCGCTCACCTGTCTGCCTGCATGCCTGCCTGATCACTCCTAACCACTCTGCCTGCTGGCTTTCTTACCCCCAACTGCTCCCCTTGCCGGCCTGATCACCCCCAACTGCCATCATTGACGGCCTGCTAGCCCTCAACTGCCCTCCCCTCCCCCCCATTAGCCTGATCACCCTCAACTGCCCTCCCCTCTTGGCCTGATGGCCCCTAACCGTCTCTGCCTCAGCCCCGCCACCATGGCTTTGTCCAGAAGGTCTCCCGGTCTAATTAGCATATTACCCTTTTATTAGTATAGGTTGGTTGGTTCTCATCCGTGCCCTGACTGGAGAGCCCCCGCAACTTTGGTGTATGTGGATGATGCTATAACCAAGTGAGCTACACGGCCAGGTCCCACAACGTTTGCTTTTAATATATGTGGTAGCTTAGTGTGGCACAAGTAAAAGCTTTAATGAGGAGGATGGATAGGTGGATGTTGCTAATTTTTTTGAGTGGTCTAGGCTAAAGGGTTTCTTTCTTAGCCAGGGTATTTTGGAGTTTACTATTTCTTAACAAACCCACCCCTCCAAAAACCACAACAATAACCAAAAAAAAAAAAACCCCAAATCCCATATGGAGTGGTGTCATGTCTATTTTTAATAATGTTTGATATTTAACTTTATTCTTCTTTACAATTTTTTTTAAAAGTGTTATCTTAGTGGATTTTATTTTTTTTATTTATTTTTTTAAACATATTTTATTGATTTTGTACAGAGAGGAAGGGAGATAGAGAGTTAGAAACATGGATGAGAGAGAGTCATCGATCAGCTGCCTCTTGCACACCCCCTACTGGGGATATGCCTGCAACCAAGGTACATGCCCTTGACCAGAATCGAACCCGGGACCTTTCAGTCCCCAAGCCGACGCTCTATCCATTGAGCCAAACCAGTCTCGGCTTCTTTACAATTTTAATGCTGATTGGCATCTTGGTTTTGACAAGTCTCTGTTGGGGGATGGGTTGGAGGAAAGGTGGTTATAGCATACAATTAATATTCAGAAACGGAATAAAAGTTAGGCTTTTAAAAATAACAATAAACTGGGATAAGTTGTAAATCAGCACCGAAATGTAGCTGTTTTGACTCTGTCCGCGGTTATTTGTGCTGCGGTTGCCATGGGTGCCATGTGTTTGCGAGGTCCATTGTGTGTGTGTGAACAAGTGGTGTCTTTCCCACAGTGAACCCCGGACAAGGGACTGGTGTGTCTCTAACAGGCCGGGGACAGGGTGAGGCGGGAGAAGAGATTACTCAGAATTCCCTTTCCTGCCTACCAGCTTCCCCTGTCACACCCTAAATGCCCCGTACAACTCCTGAAAGAGAGCTTCCTGCCTATTAAATAGCAATTAATGGGGTTACTCATAGTTAACAATCTCTACCTTTATTCGTTTTTCTAAGGAAATCTTGGGAACAAGCATAGATCATTCTTTGACACATTGTTTTCTTGTACTTTGTTAGATTAAAAACAGTTAAGATTTTGGGCTGTTCCAAGTTTAATATTTGCTTTACTTAGGTAGCATATTGCCGCTGCAATTTTCTTATGCTCATACCTTTACCTTTGACTTCCTGGTTGTTTTTTTTGCCATCATATTTTAATGTGCTTTCCTAAACCACTCTACTACAAAAAACATTGAATAGATCCCGGTAAAAAACATACACATAACTACGCCCCTCCTGCAAAGTCTCAGTATCTGACTATGAGAGGCACCTTGGTTTTCTATACCTGGGATGGGTGGAGCAGTAAGTGCAGCCCTTAACACACTGCCTGTGTGAATAACTAATTTTTTAAAAAATATATATTTCATTGAGTTTTTACAGAGAGGAAGAGAGAGGGATGGAGAGTTAAAAACATCGATGAGAAAGAATCATCGATCAGCTGCCTCTTGCACATCCCCTACTGGGGATGTGCCCACAACCAAGGTACATGCCCTTGACCAGAATCGAACCGGGGATCTTTCAGTCCGCAGGCCGAAGCTCTATCCACTGAGCCAAACTGGTTTCGGTGAATAACTAATATTTTATTCCTCTGGAACTCTACTACATTACACCTGCCAGAGAAATCACATGAACCTTTTATTGCTGGTTACACATGAGGTCCTCAGAACGTGAGTGTGAAAGCTGGCACTCGGACCTCTTACCAATCCGTCATTGCTATCATAGACACTTTATTAAAAATCATAATAGGGAGCATTGATTGCTTAGGGCCATTTAAAAAAATTGTTATCCGGCGTGGCAGGTGTATACAGTAGGTATGCATAGAAATAATCTGCAAACATGCCGTGTTATCAGCGTGAAGATAATAAAAAAATGTTCAAACCAGAACGCAGATTGCTTTAATGAAATCTTCATTTTTCCCTCTAATGACTAAACAAGCACGAGGCACTGCAAGTAGTTAATTTCCAAGTGGCTGCAGGCTCCCGGCGTCATTGGCTGTTCCATAAGCTCGGGAGACCACCCCCTCCTCCCGGTGGCCCTGGCCGCTGAGAACCATAACAACCCGCAGGCATGTGCCGTGTGATGTCACTCACAGGCTGCTCCGCGAGGCTGCCAGGAGGAGCTTTATTCCGAGGAAGAGCATTGTTTTGGCAACATCTGGGAGAGCAGAGGGAAGCCGGAAACAGTGGGACCGCTCTGTTTTTCTCTCTTCTCTCTCTCTCTCTCTCTCTCTCTCTCTCTCTCTCTCTGTGTGTGTGTGTGTGTGTGTGTGTGTGTGTGTGTGTGCTGGAATGACATTTGCTATGTAGGCATGTTTTCTCTCGCTGGGTTCCTTGGCCTCGAGGAGAGCCGAGTTTAAAAAGACAGGATGTGACCACCCTCGGGAGCTGTTTCTCGTGCGGACTCTCCCCGCGGGCTCCGAAGACATGCTGCTGTCCCCCAAGTTCTCCCTGTCCACCATCCACGTCCGCCTGACGGCCAAGGGGCTGCTGCGCACCCTGCGCCTCCCCTCGGGCTTCCGGAGGAGCGCACTCACCTTCCACGCAGGTGTGTCCGGCGGGGATGGCTCCGGGGGACATGCACGGGGGGCTCAGGGATGGACGGGCAATGTCTGCAGACGGTTCCCAGGGAGATGGAGGCGGGGGGAGAGGGGGCAGGAAGCTCTTTCTTGGAGAGCACTGGCTTAATTTGTAAAAAAAAAAAAAGCAGATTTCTGATGTTTCAACACCAGAGGGTACGGCACTGGGGCTGTTTGCAAGCAGATGTGCTCTCGGTTTGTTTACTGAAAGCAGGATTGTTGCCTTGGAGCTCAGTAGCTTTTTTTTCTCGGATGCCAACCAAATCTGTGAAGATCAGCACCTGCCAACTGGCAGTCACTTCCAGTGATTCTGGAAATGGGCCGTGGGTATATCAAGAAGAATATGTTTCTCTCCCGTAAAGGCTGAGATGAGATGATGAGAGGGTTTCTGTGGTTTTTCATTATGTAATTTCTCACTGAGAGGGTGATGTCTCATAGACGCCAAGATTCCCGCATGCTAAACGTTTGTCTGGATGTAAACACCCTCATGGTTTTTGTGGAGAGGCAGGTATTTAAGTCCTGAGAACCACAGATGAAGTCCTCCGGGGTTCACGGTGAAAACCTTTGCCGTTGCCAAAGCCCGCCTGGGATGTGTACGCTCTATCTGCCTTTTCCTCTCCGTGCCTCAGATAGGAATCAGCGCGGCGTGTCTCGGGCCGTGGGGGCCTGTGTGTCCCTCTGAGTACTCAGGAGCCGGACATCCCGGGCCCTGGTTCTGATAACTGCAGCCATGGCAAATGAGGATGATTTGGGGCGTAAAAACTAGGGTGCTGTCTATTGGATTTGGGCTGGTTAGTGCTCACCGTGAGATGGGTGTTTGGGGTTTATGTAAACAGAAGCTATTTCCTTGTTTCCTAGGCTGGGCAGCCCCATGCGTCTTGTTTTTTCCTCTCTGTCCCTAGAGATTTTACTCAGCACCCGTCTCCCTGAGGCATCTCCCTTCTCTGCAGGATAATCCTCATTTTCCCAGCGCCTCTTCCCCGTGTTTCATAACTCCCCTCCGCCAGCCAGCCTTATCCTCCCCATCCGGTCTGACAGCTGAAGGTACCCGGGCAGGTTAAGGCAAGCAGTGGCCTTGTTTGTCCCTGAAATGTTTTTTGTTTTTTTTTCAACCTTAGAAAACAAAAAGGCTGCCCTGTGTTTGTAATGACTGGTGTGATCCAGAGTAGCTCCAAAAGCTTTTCACTTAAATTTAAACAAATAAGCCATCCTCCAAGTTGAAAGGAAAACCGAACAGTGCAGGAGGTTGTTCCAATTCCAAGGGGTCCTGCCCCCTCCCGCAGGCCGCCACTCTCAGGGTCCCTTCCAGCCCTGGAGCTCCTGACCCTGTGGGGCCTGGATGGCCCTTTTCCATCCTGCTTGGTTATACAGAAATGGACACATACTATGTTCACTCTCCTACAGCTTGCTTTGGAAGTTACTCTGTCTTAGGTTTTCACATGAACACATTTATTTATCTCACTCCTCCTCCTTAATGGGCACATGGCATCCCAGGGTTGGGCGAGCCGTGATTTATTTCTCCAGCCTCCAGCTAGTGCACATTTTTGGTTGCGTGTGTCTTTGTGTGAAACACTGAGCTTTCTGAGGCAGCCGAAGCAAGAGAGGCAAGGCTCTGATCCCCAGCGTTGAACTAGCAGGGCTCTTTCCACTACATTTTTATTTTTGGAGCTTCTATAAACCTATTTCGCAACCCCCATCTGCCCGCAGTCACAGTTTTCCGCGCTGGAGTGCACTGAGAGGGGATCTGGTCGGTCTTATCTGCCGCCAAGAAGTCTGCGGCCCGGAGGAGTGAACACAGCCTATGGCAGAGATGGGCCTAAAACCCGGGGCCTCGGTTTAGAATTTCCGGGTTATAGATTTTCCTGACTGTGCATTTGGCTCTAATTCTGTTAGATCTAGCGAATAGCAGTGATAAAAAGAAGAGTTTTGCGTGTGGAGAGGATTTTAACATTATGTCAAGTATAGACTTCTACTCACCCCGAGGAAGAATCTTTTGTGAGCTCTGTCCGCGTTACATGCCTGTAAGGACTGAGAAATCTTCCAGTAGAATGCATAGTGGAGAGCTGGTGTCTTCTCTTATCCGCGTGGCTGCAGGCAGTGGCTGTGTTTGTGCTCTTACCAAGGGAGGTTGTGTTGGTTGTGTTGGTTGCCCTGGTGGCAGTGGTGGTGACCTGGATTCCAGGAGCCCGGGGGTTGTGGCCTTGGTTCTGCTGGTCACCACGCCAGAGACCTTGATCACATAACCATACAGGAAGTCCCTTTAACCTGGAATTCTGAGCATTTTCTGGCTATAGCTTTAAAACTCCCTGGATGTGTAACTGACACCTGAAAATTCATCGCCTGGAAATGGATTCTCTCCTTCTCTCTCAAGCTCAGTTCAAATGCCTGATTTATTTATTTCTCTTTGTGACACCATGTTTTCCCCTTGTCCTGTCAGTAAGTCTGTCACCTTGGAATCCTTGTTCTTGGTCATTTGGCCGTAACTGACTGGTTGCAAGAATCTAAGACTCTGTCGTAGAAAATCTGTTTTCACCCTCCGCCACTCCTCTGGTTCAGGCTTTGCTATTAGGCTGAAGCATTGGAAATTACTCATTTTACAAGTAAAAAATATGGACAGTTTCATATCCCCTAACCCAGTGGTCGGCAAACTCATTAGGCAACAGAGCCAAATAGCAGTACAATGATTGAAATTTCTTTTGAGAGCCGTAAACTGACTTCTGCACATGGGCCACGAAGTTTCAATCGCACTGTACGTGTATTTCCCACATGTGGTATTTTGTAGAAGAGCCACACTCAAGGGGCCAAAGAGCCGCATGTGGCTCGTGAGCTGCGGTTTGCCGACCACTGCCTTAACCTAATACTTCGGGCTGTTTGAAGGATTTTATTTTATTTTTTTGGTTTTGGGCACCAGTCTTTCCCCTGTTTCTAAACTTTTTCACATTGCAGGATCCATCCATTCATTCATTCATTCATTCATTTCATTTCATTTCATAAATACATATTAGACCTGCATATGTGTCAGGTGCAATGCCAGATGCTGCAAATAGAGCCAGGACTGTGTCACACGTGGCCCCTGTCTCCACATAGCCCACAATTCAATGGAAGGAGATAGATGTAGAACATCAACTAATCCTGACAGGGCCTGGGTAAGGCGCCCATCTGTGAGGGTGTCTTTATCCAGGTGGTCCAGAGTGTGGGCACAGACTGTGGAGAGAGAAGTGCCAGCGATAAGGATAGTGCTCATAGGGACCCAGCGGGAACAGGCTCTCTCTGAAGCCTCACATGGCTTTGTGTGCTGTGCGTGTTCGTGTGTTGTTACAGAAAACCGAAGAAGAACAAAGCAATACTAGAGAGATGGAGTTACATTTATTACGTGGGTCCAGAGGAAAATGTCTCTCAAATTCTGGGCCCCAACATGCAGGAATTCTCCCTATTTATATGATTTTACCTTCTTTGTCTCCCAAATATGGAGTGTTTTCGGCCCCTTTTGCAAGTTCTTAAAGAGCCTGTATCTGCTGGGCCTTGAGACCTCAACCAGAGGCCTGGCCTGGTGTCAGCACTGATAACCTTGTCTGGAGAAGGTTTAATGGCTTCTCTGAAGTGGGAGTAGTCTTAGCAAGAATTTACAGAAGCCAAATAGCAGGGTTAAAATTTCAAACAGCAGGGTTTTTTTTATATATATGAGATGGGTGCTTCAGTGTGGCACCCATTGACAAGAGGTGTTGTTGGAGCCAGCATGTGGTTTCCTCTGTGAAGGGGTGAAGAAAGAAAGAGAGAATTTGGCAGAGTTCTGAGTGATGTGCAGGGCGCCGGGCATGGACGAGCTGGTGGTGGGAGGTAAAGGCTGGCATCTCCTGAGGCCCAGGAGTGGCTTCACTGGCCACCCAAGGGCTGGCCGTGGTCTCCTGCCAGAGTGCTCGGCTCAGTCTGTTCCAGAATCTTGCCTGAAGGTAGCAGTTCCAATTTTATAATGAGTCAGTGAAAGGAAATGAATCTTCTAAGGAGAAATGGTTCTTGCCACCAGTTTGATTAGAATTCAGGCTTTCTGTGAAGCTGGAGAGAGGTATATTAATTATTCTGCAAAGTGCCATTTTGGGGAAATGCTCTCTTTGATTCAAGTGAAGTTACTTGCACTGAAAAATAGAGTTGGTTTTGCTGAGCTAGTGGCCTTAAACGTACATTGATAGCCCAGCTTAGTGTCAACATAAGAACCAGGAGGTCATGGTTCAATTACCAGTCAGGGCATATGCCCAGGTTGTGGGATTGATCCCCAGTAGGGGGTGTGCAGGAGGCAGCCAATCAGTGATTCTCGCTCATCATTGGTGTTTCTATCTTTCTCTCCCTCTCCCTTATTTGAAATATATATATTTAAAAAGCACATTGAGAATTCTCCCCCCAACCCCCTCTACTCTAAAGTCAGTGAGAACATATCCTCTGGTAAGGATTTTAAAAAAGGCAATTATTATAGCAAAAAGAGATGTATATACAAATATATTGAGGAAGGTTGTGAGGACTATTAACAGAAAATACTTTCATTTACTTAAAGCTGCACTGAAGAGAACTATTTTTTTTGTTATCATCACATGAGGGTAATTAAAAAAACAAAACAAAAACAACCCCGATTTTAGAGAGAAAGAGAGAGAGAGAGAGAGAGAGAGAGAGAGAGAGAGAGGGAAACACATCAATCAGTTGCCTCCCCTATGTCCCTGACAGGCTATGGAACCTGCAACGTAGATATATGACCTGACCAGAAATGCTTCAACCAACCGAGCCACCCGGCCAGAGCGAAGAGAACTGTTCTGACTCCTCTGATAATTCTGTCTGAGTGAGGCAGAATGTGAATACATGCGCTTAATTGGAATGGAAGGCACCCAGTTGTGTTCTTTTGTTTGGTATTCATTTTTTAGTCTGTCAAGTAGAATTGCTTTTAGCTGCAGTTTGTTAAGACAACTAAGAAGGTGCTTCTGTGTCTCACCTAAAAAGCATCTCTGACATCGTTCCGTAGCTCAGCAATGTCAGGGTCAACTTCTCTGCTGCTTTCTTAGCCCTTTCCTCATGATTGTTGCCTCATGATCTCACAATGGCTGCTCCAGGCAGGAAAAAGGAAATAGAAAAGGGGTGGTGCCAGATCACTAAAGCTTACATCTCATTGGCTAAGTCTTGTCACATGGCTGTCTCTACCCATAAGGGACTCTGGGATATTGAGTGTCTGACTTCTCCACTCTCTATAGTACATGCAGGTAGGAGAGGGTTAGAACCTTATTGTAGTTTCTGCCACAGAGAAGGCAAAGCAGTGATTTCTCAAAGGCTGATTATTAGCTGCTTATAAGTAAGGGGAGTACATTATTTAATAGGATGAATTTCGTGATAGACCTTATTGTTTTTTCTCTTTTACGATACAAAAGTTTTTGGTAATGATTACCTATTTTGTAGTACTGTCAATTAAATGCTTTCAAGTCACTTTGTTGTTTGAACATAGAGATTAAGATTTTGACCTCTTGATTAATTTTCAGATTTAAAATAATACATTGAGAGAAAATGTTCTCAACTTTAGGTATGGGTTTTATATACTAAAAATGTGTTAACAAACAATTAATGTTTTATTAGTAGAGTATTTATGGTGGGCATTCTATTCCTCCATTGTGAAGTTTTATACAAATTTAAACTAATAATTGATGCTGTGAATAATGATTTCTTAACTATCTTGGTAAGATTGAGGTTAGTGTTCATGGATACAACTAGACAGTATGTTAATGGTGTGTGTTAGGATCAGTTTTCGTGTCAGTGGGAAATAAAAAGCTGATGGCCCCTCAGGAAAACGTGATGGCAGATGACTAAATTTGGAAAGTGCTATGGAGCAGGTGAGCTTAGAATAGACTCTCTTTGGAGAATAAAGAGCAGTGTGAGCGCATGACCCACACCTTCCTCACCCTGACCCACACCTTCCCCTGTCCCTGCCCTCACATTCTCGAGCGATAATCTCCTCCTCTTTGTGTTATTTCCCAGCTGGAAACGGGTGACTCACCCCGGATTCCCTTGGTCCAGCTGGCCACTAATCCTCCTGTTTTGCCTCATAAACACATTTGCGTTTTGCTGCCTGTTCGTACCTCCGCTGACCCCCGAGTGCCTCTTCCTGGGCTCCCTCCTGACCATACTCCCCTCCGAGCTTCTCCCACACGCCCCCAGTCTCCGGCTCAGCATTGTTCTGTGCCTCCTACCAGAGGAAACCTGGAATGGCACGCGTGCTCTCGCCCCCATTTATGCTGCCAGCCACTTCATCTCGCTGTGACACCAGGAGCATTGGCCCCCAGGGCCTCCTGGACCTCTCTGTGCCTTTGCATGTGCTCGCCTTCTCTGCTTATCTGTAGGCCATGTGTGCAAACATCCATCCTGTCTGTGGAACCCTTTCTTGACAACCCCAGATCGTCTGCGCTCCCCCCAGTCTGTGTACTCATTCTGCTACCTAATAATCAAACCATATTGCCATGGTCGATGACCTATTTCTGTCTCTGCTGCAAAGAAGTTCCTGAAAAGCAAGGGCCACTTTGTTAAGGAAGACAACGGGTAGACACTCACTGGACGAAGTGTCCTTTGGGCCATCGATTCAAAACTGGGCACCCCCTCTTATTCGAACACACGCTGCCCAATAATTTGCACTTCAGTGCTTTTTTTTCATGGAATATCCCAGGGTACACACCCACCATCCAAGGCTGAGGAAATACTGGCCGCAAGGACTTGTGTGGAGAGAGCTGTTTCTACTAAGGTCTTAAGATACATCGGTTCAGATTAAGGCAGAGAGAAGGGAAGTGGTTGTGTCTCCGAGGTGCAGGTAGAGAGTTAGAGAATAATGCTCACCAGCCCATTAGTTCATTACCTACGTTTTATTCACCCGCAAACATTCGTTTTCCATGCGGTGTCTGGTAGGAAGCCCAGACCACCTAATGACTCACTCACATGCAGATAGGTGGATGTGTGGGAGTCGAACAGGAAGAGATTAATACTGGGGAAAATCAATTCAGCAGAGACCCTTGGTGTCTTCAGGCATCCTTGTGCACTACCAACCTCTTCTGCGTGCCTCCCTTGCTCCCCACGACCCCAGGGAAGGTCTGCCTGACCACAGAAAACCATAGGGTAGATTTTGATAAATGTTTGGCAAGTGAATGAGTAGATCATTGAGTCTACAAAACCACTAGGCCACATTATTACTACATTCTGTGTTGAGCTGTGTGTTTCATGGAAGCCAAGGCACTCCCCTGGAAGGTCTTGACTCGAAGTCAACTTTAATATTTAGAAATCCAGCAGATTCTGTAAATGGCTTGTTTGGCCTTAGGAAGAATGTGTCCTCCGCAGCCAGTATGTGATGATGGTTAGTCTATGTGTCTCAGAAATGGTGTTTAGTCTTGAGGTGGGGATCTATATGTTTGAGTGACGTGAGCCTGGAAAAAAATGGTTCTGTTTCTCATTGCCTGCTGCTTTAAGAAGATGATAAATAAGATCATTAGACTAGTTGTAACTTTTATTAAATTTGAGGTTTCTGAGGAGAAAGAATAAAGATAGCAAGCAGTGTTATCCAGCTGTTTTTCAAGTAAGTATCTTTGATGCGGGACTTTTGTTTTCCTGATGGAGGTTTCGGTTTCACTAGAATGAATCCTGGGAAGATTGGCCGGAACACAATAGTGGTAATTATCTTGTTGATAATTATCTTGTTGAGAGACATCTGAGTCTCTGTAGATGTTAGCGTTTAATTTGAAAGCTTCAGGTTAAATTGATCCTTTGAAATCAGAACATAGCCTGTTAATAGGTATAATAAGAATATTTTATGCCTTTAAATATACAGCTTTTATTATCAAAGAGGTAATATAAGTTAGTAAATGAAATGTAAGGGCTCATTTATGCTCATTTCTTATACATGATGAAATCCTTTGAGATTTAAGGGAAACCGTCGTGTGTTAGTAGTATGAAATACCCCATGTTTGAGCGCTGGGGCTTTGAGAATCACCGCAGATTTTTGCATCATCTCTGGTCTTCAGAGGGAGATGGGTGAGAAGGTTGCTCAAACTGGGTCATCTGCTACCACATGGTACAGTTTTGTCCTTCGGGAGCTCAGTGTTTGGAGCGGAAGATTGAGGCCGCGGCTTGCTTTTCCAGCTCTAGTGTAGAGTGTAGCTTGTTAGCTTATTGGCTCTTTTGTGACCATTTTGAAGACATGTTCTCTTAGAAGGATACTATGTCTGTTTTCTTTTCTCCTTAAATGTAAGTCTATTCTGAGTATTCATATACAATAAAACTCACGTTATTTAGAATCCTGTCTAGATTCCCCAAGGAAGAAACAGAGATTGACTATGTTGTCTCCATAGCTATCTATTAAATAAAGATTTTAAGTGCTCAGAATTAATTTTAACCATCTTTTAAACAAATAATACTACTTGTCCATTTTGAATAGGTGAGTGGTCAGCAAACTCATTAGTCAACAGAGTCAAATATCAACAGTACAATGATTGAAATTTCTTTGGAGAGCCAAATTTTTTAAACATAAACTTCTTCTAATGCCACTTCTTCAAAATAGACTCGCTCAGGCCATGGTATTTTGTGGAAGAGCCACACTCCAGGGGCCAAAGAGCCGCATGTGGCTCGTGAGCCGCAGTTTGTGGGAATAGGTAATATTTACCGATGGTTAGAAAGTATAAAAATGCATTAGAATGCCTTGTATCTGTCTGGTTCCCGTTCTCTTTTTGGAAAAAATAAACATTGTTAGTATTTTTATGTGTGTTATGCAATAGCTTTGTTATGCCTTTATAAGAAGAAAATAAAATATGGTCTTACATTCCATCTTTATACAATAGGGCATATTATCTACATTGTTCCTTAGTATGTGTTTTTTGTTGTTGTTGTTGTTTCATTTACCACAGGAGATCTTAGTTCTATGCCACAGCTGTGGTGTTCCACTATATAAATGTACTGTAATTTTAAAACCAATCCTCTACATACGGACATTCGTGTTGTTTTTTCACGAATGTCCATAAGTAGCCATTCTTTGCCAACAAGTTTGCAGTGAAAACCGCTGTATGGATGTCATTTTTCTCCCTTGTAGGATTCATAACAGGATAAATTCTGGCTTCCAAGCTGTGAATCCAATAGTTTATTCTAGGGTGTGTTAGAGAAGGATTCTCACCAAGCTTTTATGTCTTCCAACATCAACTTGAGTAAATGAAATTATGCAGACAGACGTGACCAGAATCGTTTTAAATGCTTGGATGAGGTTCTCAGGTAGCATTTAGCCCTGCTGCATGACGGACAGATCTGAGGATTTTGATCACTTACCGAGGCAGAGCAATGTCTGAGTTCCGGGCGTGATGCTTGGGTTTTCACGGCTGGACACTCAGGAGCCAATGCTGATGAACAGGCTTCCCGCACTCTTGAAATTCCAGTTCTCAGGCCACTCAGGAAGCCTGGGGGAAAAGATGCCGGTGTACTAACTAGTAAGGACAGCTTGGGTTTTACTGAAGCAGCCTCGTGCCCTCTGCTTCTCTAGCAAATACTTTCAATACAATTGTAAGTTATTGTAAAATTAAAAAAAAAAAATCTTGGTAATACAGTGGGGGTTGGGGGAAGTAGTTCACAAAGGAGCCAAATATAAATACTTAACTATGGACTGACTTTGGTATAAGAGATAATTTGCAGGAAAATATAAACTTTGGTGCTATAAAGAGAGTACCTGAATTCTGAACCTCCGTGTGAAAAACAATGATTAATATGTTAATGTACCTTTAATTAACCATATTTTCTTAGAAAAAACCTACTAAAACTTACCATTGAATACTAAAATTCATCTGAAAGACTAAGTAGATGAGAATACTTAAAGAATGTTTTCTGTAACACTGGTAATATGAGAGATTTACCACTCATATTTTGTAATTATAACCATACAGCTTTTAAACTTCGATTTTGTGTTAAATTATAAAAGTGACTAGCATATAAATTGTAGAAAGAAAATCAAACATTCATTGTTAAGGATTCAAGAAATGATGAATTTAAAGCAATGTATCAATAAGTAAATCAATATTTCAATAAGTATTGGTAGGACATATAGCAATGACACCAACTAGGAGCATGGGCATATATCTACGTATATGGCAGTAAATTCTGGGTGGTCAAAGAGTTAAAAGTATTTATTGCTGTCCACATCTTAGCACGATTATTGCATACATATTTGGCTTAGTTATGAAATATATTACATTTCCACCCCATATTCACTTTCCAAAATGTGTGGGAATAGTAGAGACCTGACTTCGGAGGCCGAGGTCCTGACCTTGAATCTGTCCCATAGAAGCTGCCTGTCTACACCTGGGCAAGGCCCTCATCTCTGAATCTCACCTTCCCCACCAAGGGTGCCTAGGAGAATGGAAAGAGAGGAAAGTGAGACGCTCTATGAACAGTAAAACATTATTAATTATTATTATCTGTATAGGAAAAGTAACATTTTTAAGAACACTTTAGGAAACAAAATAAAGGAATATGAACCTCAGGTATTTTGACGTTACTTAAAAATATTTAGATTATTTTTCATTAGTATAGTGACTTGACAAAGTTGTTCTTCCTTCAGGATTTTAATATGATGGCTATTAACCCAGTTACTTTCTCTGTCTGGGGAATTGGCAATTATTGACAGACAACTATTAACGATGACTAATAAAGAATCCTGGAGAAACGCTTTCCCCTGCTTTTCCAGTAATTGGAAAACACAACAGATGTCTTAGTCATTTTAGAACTGAGGATTATCAAGCATGAGTACAGATGCGAGTTGTTTAACTATGGAAAGAAGCCATAGAAAATAAACGCCTTTTTTTTTTTCCCTGTGCTTTTGGCCATTGGTTCTTGGGTCACGAAAACCGAGGTTTCTTTGTTTATTTTCCTTCGAGTAATCACTGTAATTTTCCTTCCCCTGGAAAATTGGAGAAAATAATTCGTTTATACAATTGCCGTGGTTACCACAGAATGTGGGTGCCATAGCGAATGCCTGTGAAGACAAGGACACATTTTCTGGTAGCTTTTTTATTTGTTTAGATTGAGGTTTGTTTTGAGTGCGTGGCCTCCTCGTCTCAAGAAGCTAAACAGTTTGTGTCCTGCTTTCCCAATCTGTTTGATATTTAAAGTGACCGAGGCATTGGGAATGGCTCCCAAACGAAACAGGTTTTCATTTACAACAGGCAAGAGTAGTTCCCAGGATACCGTGGCACAGAAAGTGAGTAATCGCTCGGCATTGCGAGTATTAACATGTGCTTTCAAAAAGATGCTTATAGCTATTACTACTAGTTGGAAGGGGGGAAAACCAGCCAAGCCTGTATTTGATAGAAAATGAAATAGTACAGTCAGGATTCCAGCGCTCTTGGCAGTGACTTTAAAGATAAGGGACAAAATGTGAGTAGATTTTAAATGTGCGCGATGATTCTTTGGAGACCAGAGAGTGACTCATCTGCAGTATAAATCTTTGTAATGACTGGGCCAGCAGCAGGGAAAGGGTGGGAAGATCATAAAAAATGTGTAGGGGGCGGGAAAGGTTTTTAAAGTCCAATAAGTTGTGCTTTTCTTCCAGCATATGTGACTAGAATAGAGAGTCAGGCTAACAGTGACAGTCAGGTTTCTGTACCGGTGTACCTAGGAAATGAGAAGCTACGAAATCAACAAGATTGCGCACACAATTTTTTTTGCTTTTGGATTGTTCCACGTAGATAACTCTTCTGCCCCGCAGAGAGCTTTTAAAGTCACAATGAAAGCCTTTGTCTAAGTTCATGAATTCCAAACATCTAGACGTGTGATTGATTCCAGTTCTCATTCATATGCTTTCCTTTGGTAAACACAGCTTAAAATGCATTACTGTGGCTTCTTCTCTTGTATCTGAATGCATATGGTGCTTATTCTAGAAATCATAGTCACGTATGTCACTACCTCTTATTGATTCCTTTTGCAGTTGAAAACGGCAGACAGAAGGCTCCCAGAAGTTTATGTATCCAAACTCAGACGTCTCCAGATGTGCTCTCCTCTGAGAAAACGCTTGAGTTGGCTCAGTATAAGACGAAATCGGAGAAGCAGAGTCGGTTTATCCTGCACCTTAAGCAGCTTGTTTCCTGCGGGAATGCCAAGTTCGAAGCCTTAACAGTTGTGATTCAGCACCTACTGTCTGAGGTAAGGATATGCGCCCCCACCAGGCAGTCTTTTCCCCTGAAGTGGGGGGCCAGAATGGCAGGGGTGTGTTTTGGGGGGTAAAGGGGGCAGTGTTCATTGGTTGTTTTGTGAATATCGTTACATTGATGATTGGTAAAATCAGGTATAATTCACCCAATTATGCTTTTGCCACTCACTTGATACCCAAGTCATTCTTTAGAAATTGGGGTTGAAACATTTCTTCTCTAGATAGTCTCGTAGACCAACCATCGATCATGAAAAGATGTTTGCCTGTGATACGTGTGTGAACCTGCAGACTATACAGTAAACCCTTGATTTTGTGGACCTCGATTTAACAGACGTTGGATCAGACAAAATTTCCAGCCCACATGTCATCTGTGAAAATTAATACCATGTTAATGTTTTTAAAAGTTATCTTTATTTTTGAAGTATTAGAGATGTCCTTCCTTTTCCCCCCATTGACCCACTCCAACCTGCATCCAACTTCACCACACTATTGTCTGTGTCCGTGGGTTATGCATATAAGTTCTTTGGTTAACCTCTCCCTACCCACATTCCCATCTTCGCCTTCCCTCTGAGATTCGGCCTGTTAAATTTTAAAATGCTTTCAACCAAGATTTTCTTATAATTAAATTAACAGGTTTTTTTTTATTGTTATTACTTTACTATTGTTATTATTTTTTTATTTTTTTATTTTTTATTTTTTTAAATATATTTTATTGATTTTGTACAGAGAGGAAGGGAGATAGAGAGTTAGAAATATCGATGAGAGAGAGTCATTGATCAGCTGCCTCTTGCACACCCCTACTGGAGATATGCCTGCAACCAGGGTACATGCCCTTGACCGGAATCGAACCCGGGACCTTTCAGTCCCCAAGCCGACGCTCTATCCATTGAGCCAAACCGGTTTCGGCTTGTTATTATTTTTTAAATATATATTTTTATTTATTTCAGAGAGGAAGGGGAAGGGAGAAAAGAGATGAGAAACATCAATGTTGAGGGAGAAGCATCAATCAGCTGCCTCCTGGATGTGAATTTCATTGTATACCTAATTTAGGTCCTAGTGCCTATGTCATTTCTAAAAATTCCATTCAAAACTCCCTCTTTTATGAAGACTTTTCTGATCCTTTTGGTTTTATATCTACCTACTGTCTGTGTTCCAGGTGCACTTACATATCTGTAGCTCTCTTCCTTACAGGTAACCAGCTAGCACGTGTTCTTGCTTTTTAAGACAGAAAGCTCACTGGGAGCAGGATCTGTGTTTAGCTCTCTCTTAGACCACTCAGCAGCTATGGTGGTAGTGCTTTATGTCAATAGACGTACAATGGATATCTGAATGTACAACGGATGAGTAGAGAGGAGGGAATCCCAGATGAGAGTTGAACATATAAAGTCTTAATGCGTATGTTCTTTGCTAGCTCTTTATAATCACCTAGAGGCCTGGTACACGAATTCGTGCACAGGTCGGGTCCCTTGGCCTGGCTGGCAATGGGGGCTGATCGGGGCCATCTTGCCCAGTCTTGACCGGGCAGATAGGGGCCAGCTGGGAGGAGGGACCATGGGAGGTTGGCTGGCCGTGGGAAGTTGGCTGTGGGAGCACACTGACCACCTGGGGGCAGTGCCTGCATTGAATGTCTGCCCCCTGGTGGTCAGTGCATGTCATAGCTTACGCTTTTATATATATAGATGAGCAAATACTTACTGATTGCCTAATGTGTGAAGGGCACTGTCATAAAACAGTTGAGAAGGAAAGACATAACCAGGGAAAAGTTAAGCAATTTCTTCAAAATGATTTTCTCTTAACCTTCCATTATAGAAGTGATTTGATTGATGATTGAATGATTGATATGTCTGACCTGTACATATAAATCTTGTAGAAGTTTATTGATTTGTATATACATTTATATCTTGGTATTGCTAACTTTTTTCTAATTGGTTTTGGAGCTTTAGATTATGGGTAAAAATGATTGATTATAGGGCATACTAAACATGAACTTATCTTTTTGTTGTAAGTCTATTTAATAACTGCAACTTCCCCACTTTAGTGGCAGACACAATTCAATACATACTGCAAGTTCTAAGAAATGTCTCATGTATCTGGAAACTGATACCACATTTTCTCTTTCTCAAAAGGACACAGTAGGGTTTTCGTTCCAATTCTCTCTGTGCCCTTGCATAGTTGTATGGCATTCTGTGCAGACTATCCCCGGGGAGGACAGTGTTGTGTAGCAATCCCCCAATTTCTTCATAAAAGGGTCTGTGGGTGAGTTTCTAGGTAAGCCTGAGCAGGATCGAGGCCACCCCCGAACCTCTCACTGATTATCCAGTGTGCCTCCAATTCTATTTTTGCAGGAGGAATCTAACTTAAAGTAGCACCTAAACAAAGGTGAATTTTGAGTGACACCAAGAGTCTGCTGTAAATAAAATAGTCTCTGAACAAAAAACATAGTGGACACAATGGCGTGGGCACTGGGGAGGCGGTGGGACATTGCCCACATCTCAGCCGTCTGGTGTGGCTCTTTTCTGCAAACCCCCGAGCTGCGCATGCTCTTGGACAACCAGCAAATTCTGGCCTGCTGATGGGATGCTGGCCAGACGCTAAGTGCCTGTGGCTCAGATCATCCTAATTAAATTGTGGTGAATCCATTTTTTTTTTCTTGGAGCACTTCATATATTTAATATATGAGTATAAAAGCATTTTTCTATCTGGAGTCCCACCTCCCTCTTTTTTCTTTTTTTTTCACATTGGGTGGAATTCTGCATGTTATATGCTACAAAGGGAATGAGATAATCTTGTTATCTTGACTGTAATGACTTTATGATCTAAGGCAGGAACACGGATATGGGAGCAGCTGGATCAGAAGAAACAGGCAATCAGTATCTGAGTGACAAAATACATTTTGTCATCTAGAAGTAAAGAGTAACGTGTCATAAAGGGCAAGCTACCGGGAAGAGATGAGCAGAAACTAACAGTGTGAGACTGTTACAGTAGGGGCCCTGTGGCCAGCATGTAGGCTGTGGCTTTAAGAGGATCGTTGTTTTTCCCATTGTCCTGTACTGCTTCCTCTCCCATGAGGTCATCTGCTTTGAGACATGATAAGAGAATTGGGCCTGGACCTTTTAGATCTATCTATGTGCCAACCACCTCAAAGGCAGGGACCATGTCTTAAATTTCTCTCATATATGTTTAAAATATATATTTTATTGATTTTTTTACAGAGAGGAAGAGAGAGGGATAAAGAGTTAGAAACATCGATGAGAGAGAATCATTGGTCAGCTGCCTCTTGCACACCCCCTACCGGGGATGTGCCCGCAACCAAGGTACATGCCCTTGACCGGAATTGAACCTTTCAGTCTGCAGGCTGACGCTCTATCCACTGAGCCAAACCGGTTTCCACTCTCTCATATTTTTCCCAGCACCTGGACTGGTGCTTGGTCAGTTGATATTGAGTAATAATTTTCCAACCAACTCAGAAGGATACATGTGCTGTCTAGGCATTTGGGGAGGAGGGAGGATGCCTGTGAGAGACATGTAGCCTTTCTCAAAGATTTGCATAAAGGCCAGGTGAAGCAGACCAGGCATCCCCGAGTGTGTAGGTGGGACATATGTGGCGAGCATGCCTTGAACAGGGGAGTCAGGAGTCTAAAGAGCAGTTGCATGATTGAGGTTCCTGGAATTGGGGTGATGTTTATTTTTTTTATGTAAATCAGTGGAAGACACAGTGTTTAGATGTGCCAGGAATATGGGATAATGTAGCAGCCCTCTGCAGGGTAGTGTGGAGGGATGCTTCCGACAGCCCAGGGAGGGTGGGCGAGGATCGGGAAGAGGGTGGAGGTAGCTTTAATAAGAAAAAGCAATTCAGGGCACACCAGGAAGGAAAAACCGACTCGGGCACACCCAGGTAGACAAAGAGGAGTCAAGATGACCTCACGGTTTTCCTGTTCCTATTCCCAGGGCTGACAGAGGCTGGAAGGTGTCCATGGCTCTGGGCGCGGAGGGCAGGAAGGCGGGTGCGGTAGAGCTGGGAGAAACACAGACTTCTGAAGCTCCTTGTCCCCAGAGGCCCTTTAATCAGCACAGCGATCACCTGGTGTAGATCTGCGATAGGATGTGCGAGTCTTCACAGAGTGACTGCTGGAAATTACATACCAACTTAATTTTTTACGGAGGTTTGAAAAGTGGTGGAACTTCCTTTCCGTTGGCAATCAAGGCACCCTTGGAAGAAGTGAATTATAAGCAGGGTGACTGAATGTGCTGCAGGATTGCTTGCATCTAGTGAAGCTGTCCTCTGATTTCCTTGTCACTTGAGTGACAAAATTTGGCCGATACTTGAACTAGATTACTAAGCAAACAAAATGAAGGCTTTGCTCGAAGGCATGAGATTAAGAGAAGTATAATATATAATTGTATTGATTTCAGAGAGGAAGGGAGAGGGGGAAGAGAGATAGAAACATCAATGATGAGAGAATCATTGATTGGCTGCCTCCTGCATGCCCCCTGGGGATCGAGTCCAGAAAGTGGGCATGTGCCCTTGACCAAAATCAAACCCGGGGCCCTTTAGTCCATAGGCTGACGCTCTTACCCACTGAGCCAAACCAGCTAGGGCTACTTGTTGATTTTTAAAACCTGGACTACCTGATCTGTGGTTTCAGAACAGCTCAGTGCTGTGTTTTAAAAAGCAAGCACTCAGAATACCACTGAGGCCAAAATGACTCAGTGAGAAAGTGTTTCTTAAACGTCACTGTTCAATATCCAGATGACTGTGCTGGTGTGTTGGTAACTCCAGCTCTCAAATCAGGATTTCACACTTTTCCTGAAAACACCAGAGGACCATATTCTAAGCATTCACGTGAAAGCTTGCGGAAAACAACAGCATTTATTGTAGAAGGGATTTTATATTCCAAGTCACCACACACACACACACACACACACACACACACATACACACACACACACACTCTTTCGTGGTTGTTCGCCTCGTTATAGGCTCGTTCACTTTCAGGCATCAGAGACCAAGTTTCCCTCTCCCGTTAGTCAGTGTGACCATCTAATGACCTCAGTGAGGGAGGGGTGGAGCAGGGCTCACCCATCTAAGCATCACTCCATTATCCACGCAGGGAAGGTCTGTCTTTCTCTCCCCCTCACCGGCGGAGATTTAAGTAAGTGCCCATCGATCAGGCTGACGGCTGGCTCTCGCTCTCCATAAATGAAGGGCTGTGGCTTTAAGTGATGGCAGGCTGCCTGTGCCAACAGCACTGGCTGCAGCATCAGCCTGTGTGCGGAGAGGCCGGCGGGCGGAGGCAGCCACTAACCTGCAGGACGAGAAGTAAGGCTAACCCGGCCGGGACCCGCCTCCCGGCAGAGCTGCCTCCCTCCGGCAGGCAGAGCCTCAGATGTAGCCGACCGGCTGGTGGGTGGCGTGGCCACCTGTGCGCTGGGCGGGCAGTGCAGGGGGCGGGTGGGGGGATTGGAGACGGAAGCTGGAACATGGGCTGCTCCGGCAGCAAAGGGTGCCTCTGTTCTCCGTGTGCGGCGACAAGGGTAATTAGTATTTGTTTCTGGTGCTTTTCTGGAGGAGCGGCAGGGACTGAGGCAGAGGTGTGTGGAATGAGGGGGAAATGCTCTAAAGGACTCCCGCCTGCAAAGGTGGGTCTCGTCACCTCTGCAGCACTGCGATCAAGAGGTGGCGGGAGGCTCCCCTTGGCTGCTCCGAGGGGGGCATTTTCGGGGAGCTGTGACTTCCCTCCCACCCTGGGTTTGGGGCTCTGCGTGGTAAGAAACGGGATCTGATTGCTGTGTCTGTGTGAGCGTGTGTGCATGGGTGATGGCTGTGAGTTGCTGTCCCTGGGAAATTCTTCTTTTTCTTTTTGAAAATTGCTTTGTGACAACCAAGACAGCTGCCTGCTTTTCCCTGATGTGTGTCTGCAGCATCTCCTTAGGAACTGTGGCTGACTCAGAACAGTACCCTCTTCAGAAAATACTGTGTCTTGCTGAGTCAAATCAGTTTAGTTTCTGCCTTTGCTAGAGGATTCTTTTTTCGCCTCCGCTTTATCACAAACTTGGTGTCTTCCTTTTTAGAAGCCCAGGGCCGTCCCAGCTCCTTTTGTTGGTATTTGCAAACGCAGGGCAAAGTGCACACAGGCGCAGACGCTGGGAACATCAAATATTTATCCAGACCTGATTAGGCCGGGCTTGCCCTTGGAGGAGGAGACTGCATCGCATCTCCCTCCGGTGCAGCGCGCGTCTGGGGAAAGGCTTTGCAGCTAAAAGTAAACATTCTCAGCGCTTCCAGTGAACATTGCACGGGGCCCTGAGAAGGTACAGGTGTGTTTTGGGGGAACTGGGGTTTCCTGCACCCGAAGGGACAGCTGTTTGCTGAACGGCACACACCCTGTTAGCCTAAGCGATTCCCATCTTGGCCTCTGGACGCTGAGTGTCGTCTTTCTGGTGCTAACACGTGTGCGCCCCGCGGGGGGACCCCCTGGCAGCCGGAGTAACCCGATGTCTGTCTTCCGCAGCGGGAGGAAGCCCTGAAGCAGCACAACACGCTGTCGCAAGAACTCGTGAGCCTCCGGGGAGAGCTGGGTAAGAAAGAGCTTTGCTTCTTGTTGCGTGTTACTGGCCACTGGGGTCTGCTGTCCGCGTGGTGGCTGGAGGTGCCGGCCAGCAGCTGGTAGCTGCCTTCTCCAGCATCGGCGTTTCTTCTGAAGCTTGGCAGAGTGACCGGCAGTTCACAGAATTCCTGGCATGGACCTGACTAAGCCTCACAGAGCTTTCTGATGACCAGAGCATTCCTCTTCCCAAAGACAGGGACACACGCTTTAAAAATATATATATATATCTTTATTGATTTCAGAGAGGAAGGGAGGAGGAGAAATAGAAACATCGATGATGAGAGAATCATTGATCGGCTGCCTCCTGCACACCCCCCACTGGGGATCGAGCCTGCAATCCAGGCATGTGCCTTGGCCAGAATCGGACCTGGGACCCCTCGGTCTGCAGGCTGACGCTTTATCCACTGAGCCAAGCCGGCGAGGGGTGCTTTTTTGTCCCCGTGGGGGCTCCTGGGCAATCATTCCGTCCTATTGTTTTCGGAGCCCCTTTCCTTCACCCTGAAGGGCGGGGAGAGAACCCCTGCTCTCATCGCAGTGCTGGCGTCGCGCTCCCTGAGGAGCGGGTGGGGTGAGTATGAAGAGAGGAGGCGCTGCCTGTCTGAGAAGGCCCGTTTCTGTGCTGATCTCCTGTGGGACGGGGCTGATGGTGACCCGGGACCCGGGTCCACGGGCAGCCATGTGCCTCTGAGGCCTGGCACGCTCGCCACCCAGGCCCGCTGTTCCCGGCTGGCCTCCGGTTCCGTTCTGGTCCCTCCTGGGATGGGATGTGTGCAGCTGACAGTACTGCCTCCCCCACCCCAGCCGCCGGGTGGGGTGGGGGAGCTGCTGTCTCGGGGTCCCCTGTGAGCCGTGGGCACCCCCACCCCCGAGAACCCACTTTCCGCGGTAGCTTCAGCCAGGCCCGGGGCTGTCCACCGAGAGGCGAGCTCCTCGCCCTTTGCAGTTTTCTTTCTTTAATATATTTTATTTATTTATTTATTTATTTATTTATTATTATCATTATCATTATTATTTTTAGAGAGAGGAAGGGAGAGGGATAGAGAGTTAGAAACATTGATGACAGCTGAAACTGGTTTGCCTTAGTGGATAGAGCGTCGGTCTGTGGACTGAAAAGTCCCAGGTTCGATTCCGGTCAAGGGCATGTATTGTACATTGGTTGTGGGCACATCCCCAGAAAGGAGTGTGCAAGAGGCAGCTGATCGATGTTTCTAGCTCTCTATTCCGCCCCTTTCCTCTCTGTGGAAAATCAATAAAATATATTTAAAAATATATAGGTAAATATATACTAAAAAAAGAAATATCGATGAGAGAGAAACATCGACCAGTGCCTCCTGCACACCCCCCACTGTGGATATGCCCGCAGCCCAGTTACATGCCGCCGACAGGAACCCAGGGCCCCTTCAGCCCGCAGGCCGACGCTCTAGCCACTGAGCCAAACCGGTCAGGGCCCTGTGCCGTTTTCTGCACGTGCTGGCGTCACCACATAAACGCGTGTGCAGGTATGTGTGCACATCATGCAGAGGCAACGGCCAGAGCAGAACTGTGTCCACCCAGCTCCGGGAGAAACTGCTCATGTTTCCTGGGCTGAGACCAGCGCTGATACACGGTCAGTACCACGTGCTGGACGCGAACACCCCTGTCTCCCCCGGCAAGGCTCCGGTGGCCGGAGTGTGGGCTCCAGACCTCTCTGCAGGCCTCGTCCTGTTCCCTTCTCCCCGCACTGCACCACCCGCTCCTGGTCCCAATAGCTTGCCGGGGGCCCTCGTTGTGGGCTGAGGGAATGAAGGCTCCGTATGGAAACGTAATGTTTAGCCAAAACCGGTGTGGCTCAGTGGATAGAGCATCAGCCTGCAGACTGGAGGGTCCCGGGTTCGATTCCGGTCAAGGGCATGTACTTTGGTTGCAGGCACATCCCCAGTGGGGGGCGTGCAGGAGGCAGCTGGTCGATGTTTCTCTCTCATCGATGTTTCTAGCTCTCTCTCCCTCTCCCTTCCTCTCTGTAAAAAATCAATAAAATATATATTTTTTTTTAATTAAAAAAAAGAAACGTAATGTTCAGACAGATGGCATCAGGACCCCAAAGACTTGAGCATTCTAGGGGGACAGATCCCGAAAAGCACAGCCGAGAACCAGCTCCCAGAGGCTCCAGGCTCTCTGCCCTATGATTACTGGGCTTCTGATCACCCCTGTGACCAGCCTGGGTGCCCTGGGCTGGGCCAGAGGTGATGTGAGGGCTGCGGAGGCAGATGAGGCCGGAGCCCCGCTTGTGTGTCTCATTCACTCTAACCCAGGGCCGGGGAGATGGGCCCGCCGCCCGCTCACGTTTCAGCGCCTCCCACGGACACTGCTCTCATTCTCTCGGCCTGAATGGGGCGCCCTCTGGGCCCCGTTAGCGGAGAGCACAGTTCCCCATGTGAATGGGCCCGGGGCCCCAGCCTGACAGGAAGTGGCCTCCCGGGCGGCCCCGCTCAGCTTTCCCCGGTGAAAAGACAGCGGCCCCGGTGTCCTTTCCGCTGCTATCACGGTGTCGGGATGCGGCGGCTGGCCGTCCGTATCATCCGGTCACCCAAGGCCGGACTGGAGAATGTCACCGGGCTGCTGAATCAGGCTGGGCGGCTCAGGTGACAGCGCGGAGCATGTGGGGAAGGGCTTTTGGCTCTGCAAGGGGGCAGAGAGGGGCCTTCAGCCAGTTCTTCTGGAGAAGCAGGCGGGAAGGATGCTCTCGCAGCTGCCCGTCTGCGTGTTTGTAGCATGAACCGAGAATGGAACAGGTCACCCCCACGGTGAAGTTGAAAGCTCGGTTTTAAACTTGGAGGCAGTAGAGCGAAGGGGTTAGGCCCGTGGTCAGCACAGTGCGGCTTGCAAGCCACACGTGGCTCTTTGGCCCCTTGAGTATGGCTCTTCCACAATACCACAGCCTGGATGAGTTTTTATTTATTTATTTTTTTTGAAGAAGTGGCGTTAGAAGTTTAAGTTTAAAAACTTTGGCTCTCCAAAGAAATTTCAATCGCTGTTCTGTTGATATTTGGCTCTGCTGACTCATGAGTTTGCCAACCACTGGGTTAAACTGTCCAGGTTCAACTCTTGGGAAGCTGGGAGGCCTGGGGCAAGTCACATGATGTGTTTTCTGTCCTGTTTCATCCCCTGTGAAGGGCCTGTCCCAGTTGCCTGCCTCCAGGGTGGTCATGGGGATTACATGAGGTAACATGCTGTGAAATAGCAGCAAGTGCTGACTGCTAGTAGGCACGCAGTAGGTGTTAAGATGTATGCAGTTTGCAGCTGTGCAGTAATGAACCACATATGCTGTTGTGTGACATCATAGACTGCACTGGAAGAAGGACTATTAGGCAAAACATTAAGAGAATCCCCTCCAGGACAGGCTGTTTTTCTTTTTTTCCCACTCAAAGGGAAGTGGGACGTGATGGATCCCTGCCTGATACAGGGGAAGTGCTTGGGGTGTGGCTTTTGTCCATTCATTTGTTAGTTTCTTAGACGGCAGTTCCTCAAGGATTTGAAGTGAATGTGCACTTTGCTGGCTTGTTGGGAGCTTGAGTTAAATGGTAACGTATGTGCCGTGGCTGGCACAGAGCCTGGTCCATCATGGGAACTCCAGAAGGGAGAGCCGCCCCTGTCACCATTGTCCAAGCATCCACCTTTCCCTCCAAAGTAAAGGAGGGGCCATTGGTGTGTCTCTCCCACTGGGTGATTTTTGTTTACCTTCTCTGTGGAAACGGAGGTAAGGTTCCCGTACACCGAGAACTGCTCATAAACTTAGGAGCGCTGCATGCAGCCCAAGTGGCGTCTGCACTATTGCCCTTCAGAACCTACCTCTCCGCTCTGTTGACTGACATTCCCATTGTCCTCTCCTTCATCCCACTGTCCACTCCCTCATCCCACTGTCCTCTCCCTCACCCGACTGTCGTCTCCCTCATCCCACTGTCCTCTCCCTCATCCCACTGTCCTCTCCTTCACCCCATTGTCCTCTCCCTCATCCCACTGTCCTCTCCCTCATCCCACTGTCCTCTCCCTCACCCCACTGTCCTCTCCCTCATCCCACTGTCCTCTCCCTCACCCCACTGTCCTCTCCCTCACCCCACTGTCCTCTCCCTCATCCCATTGTCCTCACTCACTCGTGGCCTGGACTGCCCGCTTAACTCAGCTTACCCAGCCCTGCAGCCCACATGCTCCTGCTTTCTGTGCCACATCCTCATCCTGGAATAACTTTCCACTTGCTCCTTCCAAACCCCCCTCTCGGCCGTCTTACAGCACAGCCCTGAGGCTGCCTTCGCTCCGGAAGCCCTCGATCCCTCCATTTCTGCATTCGTTGTATCTCGTGTCTTCCGCTGTCCTCAGGGAGGAACTCCTTCATGGCAGAGACTCTTCGCTGTCCCCCCCGGAAAATTAGATGATCTGCCTTCCGTGTTTATGGGTGCCTGGTCAGAACTTATGGGCATCTGAAGCTTTAGAGATCCTTTTTACTTAAAAACAACGTATGAAAATTAAAATCTTGAAGTGAGAGGGCAATCGCCATAGCTCCCCTATCCTGACACACTTTTGTTTTCGCATATTCTTCTTTATTTATATGAATGTATGTATGCAAGTTTGTTCTCTGACCTTGTATTCGGTATAATTTGCACACCATGGAATGCTTGCTGTTCCATTAGTTTCGACAAACACATACCCTCATATAACCTTCACCTCTATCAAGGCACAGAATATTTCTCCCATCCCAGAACCGCCACCCTACCTCCACCCCCACCCCCGGGCTTCTTTCTTTCCAAAAGAAACAAACACGGCCTGATTTTTATCACCATACCAGTAGGTTAACTTGGTCTGTGGTAAAATTTCATATAAACGGAAACACACAGTATGCTCTTTCTGTGCCAGGCTTCTTCCACACAGCGTGACGTCTCTGTGGCCCGTCCATGTCATTGTGCACACGCTCTGATCTTTTCCTCTTCTATCAGGCACAGAGGCAAGGCCCCCATACATGAGAGCTGCACACCACTTCCTAGTCATCACTGCAGTCATGCTCCATGCCTGTGGGCCAGCCTGCTGAGTGGGTGCGGCACAAACAGTGTTGAGGTGATGAGAGGGTCTCATTGTCGGCTGTGTCACCGCCCATCCCCATGGCGTCCGCTGCCACCTGTAGGGTGATGACCTCCACATTCATTTCTCTGGCCCTCTCCGTCCTGAACAGCAGGGGTGTGTTCCCCGGTGACCATCTGCCTGCAGCAGAGCCGGTCCTATGTGCTCACCCGTCCCGGACTTCCCCGGCCCTTGCTTCCTGAGCCCTCTTTGCAGCGTCTTCTCATTCAGACCTCACCCTCCAAGTCTACGCATCATCCTCTGCAGTGGCGTTGTTGGTCACTCGCCAGCCATGCCAGAGGCCGAGGTCAGGCTCTGTCCCACGCCCTCCACCCGCTCCCAGGCCGTGTGCTCAGCATTCCCGCTCAGCATCCCGGCTGCTGCCGCTCTCACTGAAGCGCCATCGTTTCTGACCTGGGATCCTAGTATATCCCGCTGCTCACCTAACGGCCGCCTTGTCTCCGGGCGGCTTCTCTCCTCTCCGCACGCTCCCGGGACTGTCCTCACGGTAAATCTCACCTGTGTCCTTTCCTTGTTAACGGATAAGAAATGACTCCATTTTTTTGTCTTTGGGAAAAAATCCAGACTTATCAAAGCCAGCACGTAAGATTGAGCTGTACGCTTGCAGTCCAACCTCATGATGTCCGCACGCTCATTTCCCTTTGTTCCCATTAGCTTTCCCCAGGCAGACCCCAGCCAGGGGGTGATTCAGACGTATTCTGTACGTCTTTGGTACAGGTTATCCTCGCTGTCTGAAATGCTGTCTCCCCTTTTCACTAACTTGCTATTTAAAAAAAAAAAAAATTTTTTTTTTTTTGCCTCTCAAACATCTTCTCATTTTTCAAAACCTACCTAAAGTATCTCGTCTCCCATTGAGTTTCACCCAGATCTTTCAAGCAGGTTGATGAATGGTGTCTTCTACTGTGCCCTTCAGGTGGCTCTTACGTATGTATGTACAGCCCGCCTCTCCCCGTCCAGAACCGTGAGCTGTTCAAAGGCAAGGCCAGGATCGCCTCCCTCTTTGTGGCTCTGTCGCTGGCACTCCGGTGAAGGGATGGTTTTCCTCCTGAAGGGCAGGAGCTAGGGAGAGCTGGTTTCACCCTTATCATATGCTAATCAGGTTATTTTGAAAGTGTCAGCCCCTGAAATAGGTTATAATTTAATTTGATGGACTATATCCACAGCAAACATAAGGCCTGTGATGGGGGATTGATGTGTCATTCTTACTCCTTGTAGCATCATGGTGGTGTCATAGAGAGCCATAATTATGAGTTCCTTTTTTTTTTTTTATTCATGTTAATCATTGGAAACACACTTTCCATCTAAGTCAGTGGTTCTCAACCTTTCTAATGCTGCGAACCTTTAATACAGTTCCTCATGTTGTGGTGACCCCCAACCATAAAATGATTTTCGTTGCTACTTCCTAACTGTAATTTTGCTACTGCTATGAATCATAATGTAAATATTTGTGTTTTCTGATGGTCTTAGGCCACCCTGCTAGCAGTTCTCAACCTGTGGCCCACCTCAAACTTAGCTCATTTTTTTTAAATAAAATTTTATCTTTATTCTTGAAAATATTACAGAGGTCTCTCCTACTCCTCCCTTTCCCTAGCCCATTGATGCCTCCCCCCCACTCCTGTCTCCTCCCCAGGCCTTCCCAGTTAGCTAATTCTTTTCCTATCTGTGTCTCTCTATCCTAAACATAGACTCGGGCTGGCTGTGTTTATAGGTAAGAGGCCTCATTCCCTCGCCTTGCATCATGTCACTAAGGGATGTGTTTTGAAAGTCCATTGAATCTTTTTCCTTGTCCTAACTCGTCCTTGCCCAGTTTTGACAATTTCAGTTTTATCCCTAATTTCATGTCATCTCTCTAGAACGGTGGTGGTTCTCAGACCTCATTGTTTACTAAAATAGACCTGGTTAAGATGCAGGCTCCTGGCCCTGACTCAGGCGGTTTGGAATGGAGTCCAGGCGTCTGCTTCTAATGCTCATGCAGGCGACCCTGATGCGGGCACTCCCTGGACGACCCCTGGTGCCACACCCACTATCCAGAATGTTGTTGCTTTTATGTCAAAAAGTACATAAGAAGCAAGTAAGCACCTAAGAGGGGAAACAATACCGAATGGCTTTTACTGAATTGAGCCTATTCTTGTACACAGCTTTCCAAATCTTATGCATTTCAGCAACCTTGCCCCCTAAAAATGAATCATCAGGGAGAAGGAGAGGCCAAATAATACCTGGCTCAGAATCACCTTTTTACTAACGCTACATTTAGCCTTTTGTTGGAAATGTGATTGGCTTGAAGTCCAAACTCATTTTTTCAGGCCTGAGGCTGAGAGCGCTACGTCACTTACTGAGTCAGGCTTTCGCCTCCAGTGCACTTTCCTCTGAAAGGTTTTCTTTGGTCCGTGGCATGTGTGTTGGTGCTGGTAGGAGAGCATCTGTTTTTGCAGCCCTTTGCTGGCCGGTGAGTAAGCTGAAAAGCAGCAGAGCCTTTTACTGGAAGAGAACCCGAGGCTCCGAGGATTCCTCGCTGGCACCTGCGCTCTAAGATGGGGAAGAATTTGCCAGGACTAGTCGGCGTAGGGAGAAAAAATATCATTTCTGCTTGCCTTATCATGCCATCCTGATACCCAGCTCTCACTAGAGAATTGAGTCCTGATACCCTGAGGCGTCCATTGGATGTAGGAACTCACTTCTCCCTTCCTCCTCTCAGGCTGGGAAGAGAGCCGCTCAGTAAGGTTGTGCTCTGTGGTGTAGAACCTGCCCTGGAAAAGGCTGAGCAGATTGCGCTGTAGACCCCATCCAGACACTTCAGTTCCCTCTCTAGTGAAATAAGATTTTATGTAATACCGATTGTGCCAACTCAACATATACCCTTTCTTCTCTAACTTGGGCTCCGTTTGTTCTTTTTCCAGTTCCTCAAGGCATAGAAGTCGAGTTTTTATTTGGGTCTGTACTGCTATGAACTTCCCTCTTAGAGAAATGTTTTGCTGCATCCCATAAGTTCTGGCCTGTTGTATTTCCATATTCATTGGTCTCAAGAAACTTTCTTAACTTTCCCTTTAATTTCTCTTTTGACTCATTGGTTGTTCAGGAGAGTGTTAATTACCATGTGTTCATGAGTTTTGCAGTTTCCCTCTTGTTATTAATTCCTAGTTTCATGCCACTGTGGTCAGAGAAGATACTTGGTCTGATTTCATTCTTTTTGAAGTTGCTATGAATCGTTTTTGGAGCTAACATATGGTCTAGACTAGAAAATCTTCCGTGTATACTCAAGAATGTGTGTTCTGTGGCTGTTGGTAGAGTGTTCTGTCTATGTCCGTTAGGTCCATTTTGTCTACAGTCTATTCAAGGACACATGCTGTCTCCTTGATTCTCTGTCTCGATGACCTTCCATTGCTGAGAGTGTGGCATTAAAGTCCCCAGCTATTATCTTATTACTGCTTATTTTTTCTCTTTTAGCTCTGTTAGTTATTATATATTACTTGTAATAATAAATGTGAGGGTACTTTGTCAAGTATGAGCTGGGTTTAGAGGTTAGGCTGTATGATTTATGGGAGAATTGATTTGGTAGGGCAGGCTTTTTGTAAAAGTCAATTTCTGGTACGTTATGATTAACGGAAGGCTTTGAAATCACTTTGTGTCAGTTTAGATCATTCCCTAGGGCAGTTAGCAAGCCACTGGTAACTAGCTTTGACATTTAGTAAAAAACCTTTCTCTACCACGGGCCTGCAGATTTCTAGGTCACATAAAAAAGTAGCACCTCCTGGGAAGTGAAATGTGGGGCTCTTGTGCGTCAATGGTTGTTCCACAGACAGTCTGTGAAGGCTCACTCTGCAAAACACAGTGCCGTCTCTCTCACTGTCTCTTCACCAGACTGTGGGCTCTGAGCAGGTGATATTCATTCCTACCGTGTGTATCAGGAAATTGGCCTGAGGAAAGTTGGGAATGACTGTTGTAGGATAATCTAGGCCCCTACCCTTTGGCTGTTCTTCTGTAGGCTACTGCCTTTCCACAGAATAGCAATTTTACTTTTTTTAAAAATGGCTTCTTGGGTTACTTTGTTCAGTTATAGTGCTATCTCCAATTTTAAACAGTTTAAACTTCCTTTTAAGAGAGTAACCAGCATAATCACTTGCCCTGGAAGTATGTCATGACTGGATTTCCCTTCATAGAATGATATTATGAAATAGCCATGCTACTATAGTAGTAGGTGGAGTCCCCATTCATACTTCTAGGGCAGGGGTACAGGGGAAGTAAGGTCACTGTTACGTAAGATGTTCATTCTTGGGGATGCTGGGAATGCTCTCTACCCTCTTTGTACCTTTTCTACAAATCTGAAATTATTCTACAATTAAAAGTTTAAAAACACAAACTATGTTTATGTGAAGAAGTGTATACTACTGAAGACAATAGCAAAGGTGCCCAGAACTAAAAGCAGGTGCCTGACTTCCCAGGTGGCCAGAGAGAGATTGAGAAAGTGGCCCAAAGCAGGCAAGCAGGGCTGGATTCCGGCAACTCGTTTCCCTCGTAGACGGTGCGGGGAAGGGAATCTCTGCTCTGAGAAGCACTGTTATCCACAGCAGGCCTGCAGGAAGCATCTAGAAAAAGCACGTGTGTACAGCTAGGGTGTGAAGTCATCTTCCCAGTTTGTCTTTTCTTTCTTTCCCAGTCTCTTACATGGCATCACAAACATTGCAGGCTCTTCCATGTGACCTCCTCAATGTGCTTAAAAATATATTTTATTTATTTATTTATTTATTTATTTTTATTTATTTATTTTTTTTATAGAGAGGAAGGGAGAGGGATAGAGAGTCACAAACAGTGATGGGAGAGAAACATCAGCCAGCTGCCTCCTGCACACCCCCTACTGGGGATGTACCCACAATCAAGGTACATACCTTTGACCTGAATCAAACCTAGGATCCTTGAGTCTGCAGGCCGATGCTCTATCCACTGAGCCAAACTGGTTAGGGCAGTGGTCGGCAAACTCATTAGTCAACCGAGCCAAATATCAACGGTACAACCATTGAAATTTATTTTGAGAGTCAAATATTTTAAACTTAAACTTCTTCTGATACCACTTTTTCAAAATAGACTCGCCCAAGGTCGTGGTATTTTGTGGAAGGGCCACACTCAAGGGACCAAAGAGCTGCATGTGGCTCGCGAGCCATTAGGGCAACCTCCCCAATTTTGTTTTTTCTTTATCATTTTATGTCCAATGTAAGTAAAAATCGCCTAAAAGTGGGAAAATTCTATTGCATAGACTGCCAAGAACAAGAGTGGCAGACAGGGAAGATTTGGTGGTTGTGTGCATGCGTGTATTTATCTTCTTTGAATACGAGACAAGCAGTGCTTCGTTTTAACTGTCACATTCTGCCCCGGAAACCCACACATGCCTTTGAGGGCTCTCCAAGCACATGTGAATCGGTGGCCCTTTGCAAGGCTGTTTGTTAATAACATCTATTACATGCATGCTCAGGTTAGGCACTGGGCCCAGCGCTTCACATGTATTATTTTTATTTAATTCTGCAGGGAAGGCACTAACATATCATCTCCATTTAAAATGACGACATGCAGACTTAGAAAGCTTAAGTTTCTCAAATCGCATACTAGATAAATGGTGTGGCTGAGATGTGGACCTACGAATTCTACCTCTTTTCTATTAAGACTTGTATTTGCATTCTTGAGAGTTAAAATATTTGTGATTGTCTCTTGATGAAGCATGCTACAGAGACATAAAAATGAAGAACTGTCAGTTTTATTTCAAAAGAATATTAAAACTTACGACCATGGTTGTCTAGTGAGGTTTTCTGTGCATGTAGCGCATTTACCAGTTACTAAGGGGAAATTAGTCTCTGCAAAATGGAGTAATAAAAACCCGACCTCCCCCTCTTAGGAAAGCCGCCAGGACTCAGCATGTAATGGCGCCGTCTCCTCTCCTTGGGGATGACTCTACGTCCAGTTCTACTTCCCAGAGGTTATATTTGACTCTGACATTGGGCATTTTCTAGATGTCACCCAGAGAGTTAGTGGAAAAGAAAACGAATCAGGCATGTCACCGCTTCTTCTGAAATATCTGCTCCTTGCTCGGCTACCGATGTTTCCAACTGTCAGGGAGTGTCCCTGCGATTTTCCTGTTTTTGTCGTTGGCCTAGAATTCTCAGTTCCCAGAGTGGAGTGTTGACTTCTCGTCGGCAACGCGGCCCACATTTGAGGGCTAATCTTGTCAGTGAGGGGTGTCTGCTTTTTCTCATTGGAAACGGTATTCCTCGTTTCAAGGCGGATTGCTGGAGGTGGCCTTGCCAGTCTGTGTATGAGAGTCGTCATCCGCCCTCTCTGCTGCAGGCAGTGGGCTTCAGTGCCCTCAATCAGACTTGCTTTTAAACATCACCTCGTGGAAGGATGTTTTCAAAACGAGGACAGAGGACTACTTCATTGCGGTGTGGGTGTTGCATTTACCCAATAACTTCTGGATAAGTGCCGCCTAGCAGTGTGGGATACTCCGGGCTGAAACATCGCGTGTTTGATCGGGGCTTGTTGGGTGCCTGACTAGGTGACTGGAGGCCAGTGGGCTCTGGAGAAGAAGCCAGGAAGGGACAGGCCTGAGAATGGGAGCCGGCAAGCAGGGGGACATGAGAAATCTCTCCTAACGGTGGGAAGTGCAAGGACAGCCATGCCTGCCCCCGGGGTGACAGGGACACCCGGAGTGCCCTTGGTAACTCAGTGCACGTGTCCTTCAAAACATTGGGGGGTGAGGGCATGTATGGGAGTGGGGTATGGGGGGGGGCAATGGTAAGATATGTACACATAGAATACATAAAAAAAAAAAAAAAGTGGGGGGAGTCTTTCACAAACCTTTACACCAAATGAATGTTTCCCCAGGAGCCCAGGCCAAGGATGAGAAAGAAAGGCCTTTGTGAATGGTCACACCACCCAGCTGTTCTCCGCACAGCACAGGGGGCACCCTGGGCAGAGCTCCCAGCACAGCTGTGGGCTGATGTCACCATCTGGGCCGCGCCTGCGCACTGGGCTGTGTACTAGAGCAGCAAAGAGCCCACTCCCCATATGGTCCAGCTTCTCAGTCCCTCCCCTCCCCTTCCCTCCCCTCCCGTCTCTGTCTGTCTGTCCTCCCTTCACCCACTAGCAATGGCAAGCTTCCGCCTAGAAGCTCTTCTGTTTTCTAGTTCTGATGTGAGCATTTGGATGGGCTAGGGGTCATGCTATTCCCCCCTACCCCCCTGCCCCAAATTCTGGAATTCCAAGGGAATTAAGGAAAAAGGCTGTGTTTGTCTGACTAGAAAGTTATTTGATACCCTCACTGACTGCTTCCAAAATATTTTTTTCTGTTGCTGACTTTCCCAGAGTTCTAACATAGAATCCCCACCAAAGAGGCTGGGGTCCATCCTTTTGCTTGTGCACCGTGGAGAGTTAGGTAGCAGTAGTTAAGTTGTGTTTACTCCTTTGCCTCCCATGGGCCTTCTTGAATCATTATTTCTCAGATAAGTAATCAGCGCAGTAAAAGGACAAGTGAATATTGAAGATGCTCTGTAGTAATCGACAGAGCCCTTATCTGTTATGAAACTTTAAGAGAAAAAAATAACTTCCAAAGTTTCTTCCCAAAGAATGAGTTGTCAGTGATATTTCATGTAATGGCCTCTATAATCTGCCTCCAGCTATAATCTCTACACACACACACACACACACACACACACACACACACACAGACACAGACACACTCGTGTTCAGAGCAGCATTCTCCTCAACCACTGAGCCACATGGGCTGGGCAGCAGTTTCTTGTTTTTAATATTAGTTCCTTTCCCCCTTCAGGAAATATTTGTGGGTTTATTTGAATTGTAAGCGTTCTCTTTAGTGGACACCATTCTTGCTATTATTTCAATGTGGCCCATTTTACCTCTGAAAGAAGACTGATACGGGACATGTGACTGGTTTTTCTACTGCCACATGGTGTATTCCTAAGAAAACAGTCTACATCTTGCCAGAAATTCATCCCAGGAGTTGGCCAAATCCACATTACTTAGGTAGAGTAATCATGGATCTAAACTGTCATTTTCTCTACCCTAAAACCATCATTTTCCTTCCACAACTCTTAAAATATGTATTCCTTACAAAAAGAGAAGGATTAATTTAACAGATTCACCTAAAGTCCCCATTTTCTGCTATCCCACTTATCTGTATTTACCATCAGTGAAGGAAGGCTGGAAAAGTCCAAAGTCAAACTTTCCGAGAAATGAGATCTTCCAGGCTTTTTACAGTGAGTGGGAGTACGTATTTGTGCGTGAGTTCTGCAGTGCACTGTTGGTAGTTCTGGTCTTGGTAGTGGTGAAGAATAGGATGTTCTGATTTTAAGTTATGTTTATCAAATTACTTTGCCTTTTTAAAACTATTAACCTTTCAGTATATTATTATTATTATTGTCATATTACATTATATAGCTTTTAAAATGCATTTTTTCCTAAAGTTTGTATGCGATGGTAATTTGTTTTCAACATGGTCTAATATTTTGTTGTTTATTGCTGTATTTTTAAAAATAAGTTGAAATCAGATCAAATGAAGTAGAAAGTAAATCCATTTGTTCTTCTCTCTGGTCTTCCCTGCCCCTTCTGTGTCTTGGCTTCTCCCTCCTGGCTGGCTGTCCTCAGAGACGCCTGGCCAATCAGAGCCTCCTCTCCTTATGGGCCCTGCACTGATTGGTCACCATGGAAAAGGGTGATCTGCACTGGGAACCTGGCTCTTTTTCACTGGTGAATTTTGTTCTATTAGGTTTGAAATCTGGTCACCCAAGAACTGAGATATCCCAGCTGTGTGTGTAGGACATTGAACAAGTCAAGTGTTACCTTTCTCTTTGTTCATCTCCAGTCACTGCTTCAACCACCTGTGAGGAATTAGAAAAAGCCAGGAATGAGTTGCAAGCAGCTTATGAAGGATTTGTCCAGAAGCTGAACCAGCAGCACCAGACGGATCTAACCGAGCTAGAGAATCGGCTCAAAGAGTTCTACACCGAGGAGTGTGAGAAGCTCCAGAACATTTACATCGAAGAAGCAGAGAAGTACAAAACTCAGCTGCAAGAGCAGGTCTGTGCTTTAGCAAAGTGTGTCCTTGGCTCTGTACTTGTATTTGTTATTTGATGGTCCACTTCCTTTTTGAACCTGTCTTTGTTGAACATCCCTTTTTATTTATTTAAAAATGTGAAAAGGGTTTTTTAAAAAATATATTTTTTTATTGATTTTAGAGAGGAAGGAAGAGGGAGAGAAAGAGAGAAACATCATTGATGAGAGAGAATCAGTGATTGACTGCCTCCTGCATGCCCACAACCCAGGCATGTGCCCTTGATAGGAATTGAACCTGGGACCCTTCAGTCCACAGACTGATGCTCTATCCACTGAGGCAAACCGGCTAGGGCAAAAAGGGTTTTTAAATTAAATTTTTTCTTATGATGAAAGCAATGTACACGTGTTGAGCGAAAGGGAAGGAAAAAGACAAAATTAAAACAAGCCTTATTTTATTACCTAGGAATAACCCCTTAGTGACCATTCTGTTGTTGTGCTGCTAAACTTTGAATTTTTAAAAAATGGCCCTTATTTAATAACCCATAATTTTCACTTATTAGTATATTAGAAGCTGCTCTTCATTTCCTTGTTCCCTTTTTAAAAATATATTTTATTGATTTTGTACAGAGAGGAAGGGAGAGATAGAGAGTTAGAAACATCGATGAGAGAGAGTCATCGATCAGCTGCCTCTTGCACGCCCCCTACCGGGGATATGCCCGCAACCAAGGTACATGCCCTTGACCGGAATCGAACCTGGGACCTTTCAGTCCCCAAGCCGACGCTCTATCCATTGAGCCAAACCGGTCCCGGCCCTTGTTCCCTTTTTAAACCAGCTTAACAGTTTGCAAGTATTTGTTCGGAGTTCCTACTATACACCATGTGCTAGGGACTGGGGATATAGAGCCCCTGTGACAGGGGTGGAGCCACTGTGTCCTGTCACTGGGACACGCCCCCTCCCTCCTGGTGATGGATTCGCCATGGCCTTCAGTGCACCCTGGCGAGCTGTGTGTCTGATCCTGGGTGGGATGGAGTGGAGGCCGGAGAGTGGCAAATATCAAATGGGGTTGGTCTTGACATGGCGTTAGGTAGGCCTTCAACTTGAATTCAAGTGTATGTGTCAAGTTTCCTACTATTGGTACTTACTGTTCCACTTAGGACTTCTGATTTTACTGGTAAACTATTGTTTTGTTGTGTGTGTTTTTTTCTCATAGTTTGACAACTTGAGTGCTGCCCATGAAACCTCGAAGTTGGAAATTGAAGCTAGCCACTCCGACGAAGTAGAATTACTGAAGAAGGCCTATGAAAACTCCCTTTCAGGCAAGAATGCTTGTTTTCAGTTTAAATAGAATAAGATCTAATGGAACAGCATGATGTGTTTAAAGCGGAAATGATTCACCGCTTCCTCCTCTGCGACATTCAGTTTGGGGTGTTTTGGCTTCTTTTTGCATTGTTCATTGTTAGCCATGTCCTTTCCCTCATAACAAACAAATAATAGTTTGTTATAACTGACGGCATTTTGGGAAGTAGGCAGGCTTTTAAAGAACTTAAAGGCCTTTTAGGAAAGTTGTCTTTGACCACCTTAAGCTCTGGGACATGGAGGTGTGCTTTCATGTCCTGGCCACGGGATGGGGTCCATGCTGGGCAGCCCTCCTGCTCCCCAACATGCCTACCCACTGACACCCCTGTGAAAAGGGAGATGGCATTCGTTGAAAGAAAAAAGAATTTTTATTATGTCACCACGACTGGGAGGGTGCAAGTGGGAGGAAAAGAATAAGAAGCTATTTCTTTCAGAACAGAGATGGCCGTGCTGCCGAAGTTGTTACACTAAACTCATTGTGTCCTAAAGAGCAGCGTGTGGAGGGGTGGGAAGAACTGGCTGTGAGGCCTTCAGCAAAGGCCTTTTTCATCAGGAAATACAGCCTGGCCAGTGTGGCTCACTGGCTGAGCATTGGCCCCTGAAACCGGAGGTCATAGTTTGATTTCCAGTAAAGGGCAAATGCTCGGGTTGCAGTCTCAACTCCCAGTAGGGGGCGTGCAAAAGGGAGCCGATCAGTGATTCTCTCTCATCATCAATGTATCTATCTCTCCCTCCCTCCCTCTGAAGTCAATGAAAACATATTTTAAAAATTTAGAAAATAGAGTCATTGTGTGAAGTCCAAGATGATAACATGTGAAAGTGACCAGCCCAGGGTAGACATTTAGTAAATACTGTTTTCCTTCCTTCTTCCTAGAAATGGGTTTAAGTTTAGATTTCTGTTTGGTTCATGAAATGCAAATGGAGAACACAGGAGCTCCAGGGCGGGGGGCTGCAGGCCAGGGTTCGAGGCCCGTCCCTGAGAGTCTGCTCTGCGCTCCTGGCCCCTGTGGGCCTCAGTGGTCGCATAATAAACTGGGACTATGCGTCTTTCTCGCCTCACAGGGCTGACCCGAGAACAGGTTAATTTATATAAAAGCATCGCACAAATATGAAGCAGCAGCCATATTGCTTTGCCACCAACTCTTTTAAGAGTATGTGCTTAACAACTACAGAACGCAGTGACCTCATAGGCCAATAAAAATATCACTTCTTTCCAGAAATCAAGAAAAGCCATGAATTAGAAAAGAAATCACTCGAGGATTTGCTTTCTGAGAAGCAGGAATCCCTAGAGGTGGGTACATCTCAGTACAAAAAAAATATAATAATAATCTTGAGCTCTGGGGTGTGCGGGTTCAGGTATGTTTCTGCGCACATTCTGCTGTGGTTCCGGTGTCTGTGTGCCGACTCATGTCCCACGTTTCATTGTTTGTGTTTCAGAAACAAATCACTGATCTGAAGAGTGAAAATGAGGCTTTGAATGAAAAGCTGAAATCAGAAGAACAAAAAAGACTCTCAAGAGAGAAAGCGAATTCAGTAAGTTGCGTGATCCTCCATCATTACGGAGTTCTCCTCCTCCTTACCCACCGTTTCAAGTCGAGTTATGTTCAGCAGCAGAGAAATGGCAGAGTCTGGGGCCCTCCTCAGCTCTTGAGTTGTGCTGTTTAAACTGTATGGAACTGCTTCTGTGCTTAGTGGTGTGTTTTTAAAATCTTAAACACTGGCATGCAGCCCTAATTGGTTTGGCTCAGTGAATAGAGTGTCCACCTGTGGACTCAAAGGTCTCAGGTTCGATTCCTGTCAAGGGCATGTACCTTGGTGGCAGGCACATACCAAATAGGGAGTGTGCAGGAAGCAGCTGATCGATGTTTCTCTCTCATCGATGTTTCTGACTCTCTATCCCTCTCTCTTCCTCTCTGTAAAAAATAAATAAAATATATTTTAAAATGAACACTGGCATGCAGATGAAGCCCAGGAGACAGAGTGTCCTCCCCAAATGTATACGCCATGTTTATTAAAATAAATTTCATTTTTGTTAAACAGCTACCAGCTGTTAAAGTGAGTATACATGTTTGGGGGATACCCTATATATTGCAAGTGGTCTAAGCTAATACCTACAGCAAGAAAAGTATCAGTTTAGGGTCAGGCTTTTGTTTGAAGTCTTCACTTTTTTTTTTTCCTTTTTTTAAACTGGCTGCTGTATGGAGACATAATTTATATACCCTATAAAATGTGGCATTTGGTGGTCACCAAGTTGTGTGTTGGTCACCGGTTATCTAACCCCAGAACATTTGCATCAACCCTAAAGAGCCTCATACTCGTTAGCAGTCACCCCCTGTCTTCCCACAAAGCCCCAGGGCGTCGCCAGGCTACTTCCTGTCTGTGTGGCCTTGCCTCTGCACTGAAACGGAATCGTGTCCGTGGCCTTCTGCATCTGGCTTCTTCCACGGAGCGTACATTCTCGGCGTCCGTGCGTGGTACAGCAGGTGTAGGCACTCCATGCCTTTCCTTGCCGACCAGTATTTCACTGTATGATCGCTCTTTCCTTTTGAAAAGGGCCAATTTCTCTCGCGAGCTCAACTTGCTCTTGTAGCTCGTCCCCTCACTCCCCTGCCTCACTCCTTTTTTTTGGGGGGGGGAGAAAAATAAAAAGTTGACCGCTTGTGCTTTGAGAACCACTATCCATAGCCTGGTGCCCTGAGGCTGGAAGCTAAGCTTTTTTTTAAATATATTTTATTGATTTTTTACAGAGAGAAAGGGAGAGAGAGAGAGAGAGAGCTAGAAACGTCGATGAGAGAGAAACATCGACCAGCTGCCTCTTCTGGAAATGTGCCCGCAACAAGGTACATGCCCTTGACCAGAATCGAACCCAGGACCTTTCAGTTCCCAGGCCGATGCTCTATCCACTGAGCCAAACCAGTCCCCGCTGGAAGCTAAGCTTTTCGCCTCCTGAACTCTGCTGCCAGCTCAGGAGTCCCTGGGGGAGAGGGAAGGGGGCGGTCCCACTGACCATTTGTGTTATGCATTTTGGATGGCTCACCTGAATTTCCATATGTAAACAAGGAGGGGGATCTCCCCTGGAGTGGGGCTCTAAGAAGGTGTCCCCTCACGGAGTATTTGGTAGACTTTTGGTAGTGCCTGTGCTATGTGCTGCGCAGGTGTTGGCTGTCACAAAATAAAATGACAACACAGATACCCGGACGGCCAGGCCAGCGCAGTCCCATCACGCTGAAAATCCCAAAGACGCAGGATGAATGGGCATCCCTGTGGGCTTCCAGAGAGCCCTATGTATGCACCGTCTTTTCATTGCTGCTCATTTCCAGATAGGAAATGTTTTATGTCCTCCTTATAACCGACGGCTGTGAGGTCAATGTTAGCCTAACCATTCCTTTCACCTCTTTTCTTTGAGACAAACCAGGTAAGGAGGTAGAAGCTTGCTGCCGCTTTGTCTAATTCCTAGGTCTAATCAGATATATATATATAATTTTTTTTTTAATTAAGAATTGGCACAGTGGGATTGCACTTACTGATCTGCTGTGTCTTTCCCAGAAAAACCCGCAGATCATGTACCTGGAGCAGGAGCTGGAGAGCCTGAAGGCCGTGCTGGAGATCAAGAACGAGAAGCTGCACCAGCAGGACGTGAAGCTGATGAAGATGGAGAAACTGGTGCGTTTCCGCCAGCGCCTCCCCAGAGGGCCTGGTGCTGCGAAGTGGAGACCGGGCTGGGACCTAGCACTGGGGGCTGTTGTAGCTACTCCTGGGGCTACTGGGAAGATTACCGCAGGCAAAGAGGTTTCCCTTCCGTTTCTGTGCCTGCTCCAGGCTGGCCATGGCTGCCTTCTGCAACACTTTCTTCTTCCTTCTTCTTTCTTCTTCCTCCTCCTTCTTCCTCCTCCCTCCTCCTTTCTCCTCCCTCCTCTTCCTTCCTTCCTTCCTCCTCTTCCTTCCTCCTCCTCCTCCTCCTCCCTCCTCCTTTCTCCTCCCTCCTCTTCCTTCCTTCCTCCTCCTCCTCCTCCTCCTTCCTCTTCCTCCTTCTTCTTCCTTCTTTCTCCTTCTTCTTTCTCCTTCTTTCTCTTCTTCCTCCTCCTCCTCCTCTTCCTCCTCCTTCTCCCTCTTTTCCCTCCTTCTCCCTCCTCCTTCCTCCTTCTTCCAAACAGGTAAAGCAGCATGGGGTCCTTGGAAAACCCACAACAAACAAAGCAGCTCCCCCTTCAGGGGTCTGTGTGTCTTGCCCTGTGTAGGGAGGCTTTTCAAATCATATCACATCAGTACTTTGATGTTTCTCCAACTCTGGGCAGGTTTCGGATGCCCCAAAAAGTTAGACATGAGAGTTGGTCTCAGTGGAGCAATTGAATCTGGCTACCGAAGTTCTTCGTCTTGCTCCTTGTGAAGTAGAACGGGCTAACCACTGTACTTCAATAAGACGAATCCAGTGGGATAAAGAGCATGCACTGTGAAGGCTGTGAGTGCGGTTTAGTTTGTGGCTCTTGGACAGAGAACGGATGTCCACGTCCCGTTGGAGCCATAATCTACATAGCGAAGTCGTATGGTACAATGTCAGGGACTCAGAATTAACTGTGACCGAGCTGCGATGTCGTCTCCTAAGCCAGTGGTCGGCAAACTCATTAGTCAACAGAGCCAACTATCAACAGTACAACGATTGACATTTCTTTGGAGAGCTAAATTTTTTTTTAAACTTAAGCTTCTTCTAACGCCACTTCTTCAAAATAGACTCGCCCAAGCTGTGGTGTTTGTGGAAGAGCCACACTCAAGGGGCCAAAGAGCTGCATGTGGCTCGCAAGCCGCAGTTTGCCCACCACAGTCCTAAGCGAGTAACAAAATCTTACCTTTACAAAGCACTCTGGGATGTAATCAGCTCCTCAGCAGGTGAAATGCCTTCTGGGATTTTATCCTTTAATCTCCCAACCAATCAATATGTCTTCCTTGAAAGTGTAGCCGGGGCAGGCCAGCAAGGAGGCCAATGTGTCTTCAACTGAGCTGAGGGGGAGGCGCTCTGTGCTGGCTTCTCCATTGGACGCTTGTTTTGTAAACCGCTACTTTGTGGGGCCATGAGAGGTAAATGGATGCTGAGGAGGAGCTAGGAAACCACGTTTCAGGCCACACTGAACATCACCCAGAGCGGCGACCTGTTGTTGCCCTTAATGTTTTCATCAAACGTGGGAATTTATTTTTTGCAAGACGGACCATAAAATGTGCTGATGCCCTTGATAAATGCAGGCCTATGTCTGCATTTTGTTTTACTACCTTGAATCCAAGAGGCACGGCCCCATGGTTTCCCAGTCAGGAGGTTGGGGGAACCTCTAAAATGGTGTGACACCCTTGTGTTCATTGTTCAAGCGGTTCTTGAAATCTCACAATGCTTTTTTTTTTAAATACCTAGATCAAGCATGTCAAACTCGTGGCAGGTGGGCCGCATGCCTCGTTTATAATAAACTAGAGGCCCGGTGCATGAAATTCGTGCATGGGGGGTGGGGTCCCGTCAGCCCAGCCCGCACCCTCTCCAATCTGGGACCCCTTGGGGATGTCTGACTGCCAGTTTAGGCTCAATCCTCAGGGATTCGGCCTAAATCAGCAGCTGGACATCCCTCTCACAATCCTGGACCACTGGCTCCTAATCACTCACTTGCCTGTCTGGTCACCACATACTGCCCCCGCTGCTAACCTGGTCACCCCCAACTGTCCCCCTTTGCTGGCCTGGTTTCCCCTAACTGCCCACCTGCTGGCCTAGTCACCCTTCACTGCCCCCCTGCCAGCCTAATCTTCCCCAACTGCCCCTACCCCCCCACCAGCCTGGTTGCCTCCAACTGCACCCCTCCCCCATTGGCCTGGTTGCCCCCAGCTGTCCCCAACCCCCCTTGCCAGCCTCATCACTCCACATAGCCTGCTTTTCAGTCATTTGGTCACACCTCACTAACCCCCCTGCTAGCCAGGTTGTAGGCAGCCATCTTGTGAGGGCATGAGGGTCAATTTGCATATTATATAGGAGGATGAGGCAGGCAGCTCACCAGCCACAAATTTAATAGTTTGACCCAGATGCTCTGCTTTGCTGCTTTGGATTCTATTTTGCAGTGTGTCTGTGGATAGGTATTTCACTATACAGTTAAACTTGCCTCAATCAGATCTCTCCAGTGTGTGCTGGTATCAGGAATGTGCCGTGGGAAACGAGGGCTTTGTTTCCCTGTTTCTAATGTCTACCCGCTGGCATGCTTGTTTGCCCCCAGGAGGACAACAACACCGCGCTGGTGGACAAGCTGAAGCGCTGCCAGCAGGAGAATGAGGAGTTAAAAGCTCGGATAGACAAGCACGTTGCAATTTCAAGGTAAAGAGAAAACGTCCAGTTGTTCCCATCTCCCCCTTCCTCCTACGTTTAGTGTCACTGGACCTCACTCCCCACCCCCCAACCCCCACCCCAAGACGGCTCCTGGGAGCCGGATCGCAGAGGGTGGGGGAGCAGGTGCTGGTTTCTACCTGGGACGGGTGGCGGTGGCCCTTTACGGCCTGACTGTGGGGCCTGGGCTGGGCGCTGAGACCTAAGCAGCCAGCCTCCCCCCAGAGCCCCCGGAGTGATGCTTCGGAGAAAGAGCATCACGGGACCCATGGGGAACCGCCCCACACGGGACAGTCACATGACACCCAGATGATCTGTGGGCGCGTCACAGAGCCTCCTGTGACATGGGCCCCAAGGGCAGCTCTCCCTCTGGCTCCCACGTCCTGGGTTTCTCAGGCAGCCAGTACCAGTGCCCAGGGCTCATTTTTCTGGACCCTCACATTTAAAAAGGCAAGAAAACATTTTTTTCAAGTTCATTTTTTTTTTTAGAAATCCATTCCTGGCTGGTGTGGCTCAGTGGGTTGAGCATTGACCTATCCATCCGGAGGTCATGGTTCGAGTCCTGGTCAGGGCACCTGCCTGGGTTGCAGGTTTGATCCCCGTAGGTAGGGGGCGTGCAGGAGGCAGCCGATCAAGGACATCATTGATGTTTCTCTCTCTCTCTCTCTCCCCCTTCTTTGAAATCAATAACAACAAAGATCCATGTGGTTCCTGGCTCTTTTGTCTTCCAGGCAACTGTCCAACGAGCAGGCCACCCTGCAGGAGTGGCTGGAGAAGGAGTCCAAAGTCAACAAGCGCCTGTCCATGGAGAACGAGGAGCTGCTGTGGAAGCTGCACAACGGGGACCTGTGCGGCTCCGACAGGTCCCCCACGTCCCCCGCCATCCCCTTCCAGTCGCCGCGGAACTCCGGCTCCTTCCCCAGCCCCAGCGTGTCGCCCAGATGACGCCTCGGCCGGCGGGAGACTGTCTGGGAGCACCGCCATGGGCCGCAGGGCCGACCCTCCCCGCGGCCGAGGGGCCAGGAGCCACGTGGGCCCGCGTGTCGTTGGCGCCTGGACCTGCGCAGTCTGGGCCCGGCGCCCAGGGGCACACAGGCCTCTGGCTGGGAGGCTCCGTCCTCCCCAAAGGATTTCGGAACCGGCCTACACGGACGTTTGCACAAAGCACTTAAAGAACATTGCCTTTCTCACGTGGGCATAAGGGGAAAAACTCTCAGGGGCCTCTTGACGATAAAGATTTATAACCTTCCTAATGTCCTCTGCCGCAGGCACCTTCTTGTGATTTTTACCTGGGGGATGTGTGAATAAAAGGGTGTAGCGCGCGTCCTGTGTCTGGTGCGGCCTTCTTCGCCGTGTACGGCCGGCCGCCAGCCGCGTGCGTCTGGGCCTGTGCTCGCCGGCTAAGGCGGTGTATGCGTCTCTGCAAAAAGCCATAGAAGGAAGAGCGATCGCTGCCTGAACGATGGCGCTCTCTGCCCCCCACTCCGCTCCGCCCTCCGGCGCGGGGTGGGGTGGGAGGTGACAGGAAGTGTTTCGATGGGTCTGCGTCTGTGCAGCGTCTGTACCCTTCGGAGTCTCTGGGCATTCTTTCCGTGTTCAGCCATGTCAGTTAAAACCAGCTAGATACATGTGTGTGTGTGTGTGTGTGTTTTCTGTAGAGTTTTCACGCTTCCACGTGAACCTAACGTTTTGCTACGATCCACTTTCTCAGGCTACGAGCAGACGTAAAACCCAAATTTTTCTAAAGTTCTGCAGAAGGAATTGGGGCGGCAGCCGTGGGTCGCCCCTGCCTCCCGTGTACCGTGACCTAAGCTGTCCTCGGCGGTGTCCGCTGCTGTCTGCTCCCCTCCTCCTCCTCGCGTTCCTGCCTGCCCTCGCCCAGCGAGAGCCTCCAAAGCAACCCTCCTACCTCCTTCCTACCGCGCTCTGGGGCAGGGATGGTGGCACGTGCTTTTCCAGAGCCAGCTCCTCCTCAAGGTGCTGCCACCGCCCTCCACACAAGCCACAGCCTGGGTCTGACAGGACAAGCTCTGGGAGACCCTGGAAGGAATCGAGAACAAGTCAGTCGTTCTCGCAGGGCTGAGGAAGGCGGGCTCTGTGCGTCTCGATGGACAGGGCTACCTTGGTGCAACCAGCGATGCAGCATCTCATAGGACATAACGCCATTTGTGCCCTGAGGAATCCTTCTGCCTCTGGCAAGGCAGAACGGCCAGCTTACGAGTAGGCAGTGCGGCTTTTTCTACTCGTAGGACTCTCCTCCGGGTTGCATTTCATTTTCTCTCCCAAACTTCACGTATGACCCCCCTCCCCTCCTTCAGTTCTCATCCTTTGGGGGAGGGAAAGGAAGCACTGTGGCTTCTCCCACCCTGCCCCCGCCCCCCTCATGTGTCAACATGGTGATGTCAGGGTTTACTAACCTGCATCGCTGACGTTCGACAGCTGGACAGACAGCCCCCGTGGTAAGAGCAGGTCCAGGATGCCAGAGGCGGGTGTCTGAGTCATCGTTACATGTACACTACCTAGCAAATTAATACTCCTGATGCATGGTGTTGTTTTTCTTTTCTAATTATTAGTGATCGAGTCTGAAGTCTAAGTTTCACTAGTGCATTATGTATGTAACCTTCTGACAAACGGGAACCACCTTCCGAGGTCTCCCTCTGCTTACCCCTTCCAGCTGTGCTGTGTCCTTGGCCGGAGTTGGGTTTGCCATCCGTACCCGCGCATGGCAAATCTCCCGCTGACCCCTGCTCTCCTCCAGGCCCTGTAGGTGTCTGCGGAAGTCAGTCTTACACAGTTAGTGTAAAGTGTCTCCCGAGAATGGGAGACAGTGGGAGAGAAGGCAGGAAACAATGTGGAGAATGTGGAGATTGTCTTCAAACCAAACGTTTCATGTACGGTGTACAGTGTCGGCACGTCACACAGTGTCCGATGTGTAAAAACGATAATTGTGCTCCGTTTGTAATGATGCCACGTGTATTTTTACCTTGATTAAATAAACAATGCTGGAATATTTAATACAAGAAGTGCCACCTGTGATGTCCTTCACTCTCCCAAGTGCTGCCCAGCGTACGGCCCTCTCACAGCCAGCGCCGCCTCCTCAGCCGTTCCCAGGAGTCCCCTCTGCAGCCACAGCACTAGCCGAGGGCTGGGACCAGGCTCACGGAGCTAAACTCAGAAGGAAGCTTTGCTTTTCTGAACTCAAAGCTTTGTGCTTTAGAGCACATGTGTCAAACACAAGGCCCGCGGGCCAAATCCGTCCCGCCAGGCCTTGCAATGTGGCCCGCACCGCGCTGTCATCACTGCACTCCGCTGCGTTTCCATCACAATGACAGTTTATGACTGTTCAGTAAACCATTCGGCCCGCGATTTAGGCTGGATTTTAGATTTTGGCCCCTTCTCTGATTGAGTTCGACACCCCTACTTTAGAGGAATAACTTTTGACTGTTTTTTAAGCATGTCCGCTCTTTAAGGTGAGAAAACTATGGTCTAAATATTTTTGAAGATGCTAAAAAAAGGTTTAAATGAAGTTGAATTCTCCTTGATCTGCATACTTATTATATTGAAAACTAAACTTTTGAAATCTTTCTGAATGTACTAATCTAGACCTAGTTACTTCCGAGTGCAGCCTTTTTTTTTTTTTTTTTTTAAATAAAAAGCAAGTTTCTATGATTTTTTGGGATACTTTCATATCCTATCCAGGCGTCTTCAAACTGTGGCCCGCAGAGGAGTCTGATCCGGCCCGCCAGGTTTTTTGGGCAGTGAGCACAGCTGAGGTGTTATAGTAGGAATTAGTAGTTCATATAGTCCGGCCCTCCAGCTCTCTGAGGGACCGTGATCTGGCCCCCACTTTAAAAAGTTTGAGGACCCCTGTATCCATATATAGTTACTACCTTTGTCGATGCTCATGTATTGCGATTAAAACCAAATGGAAATTAAAGTTGACCCAAACATCACCACCACCAAGTCCTCCTGCCAGCCTAGAACACGAGCACTCAGCCCAGTTTTAAATTTATTTTACAAAAACTTGCTCGTTTAATAGAGACGATTACATAAAGCTGTTCACATATATGCCCTCTGAGTGTAAAAACCAGAAGTGCATATACCGTACGCAAGTAGGTAAGCAATCGAAAGACATGCTTTCTGTCCGAGGAGTGAACAGGTCTGTTATCGGACCGGACGACTTCCTGTGTGTGTGGATGTCTGGGTCTTACTCACAAGGCGGGGACCGGGGTTTGGCGCTGGTGGTGTGCACACGTGGGCTGCCCGTCAGTCCATGGCACTTGGTTTTCCAAGTCAGGAGAACGCCACGGCGGCGGCTACTGTGGTCTGTCCTTGGGGGTTCTGGGCCGTGCAGATGTAATAGCCCGCGTCGATGGTCTCCAAGTCCTCCACCGTCAGGACGCTCTGCGAGATCCTGGTGGTGTGGCCCAGGCCCCTGTGGATCAGCCTCCAGGTGTCCTGGATGGTCACCGGCCTTTCGTCCTGTTGAATGACACCCACAGGGATGAAGAGGGAACAACACGCTATGCACAGGTCCCAGTCACTCAGCACGGAGCCAGGCTTAGACAAGACCCGTCTGCGAGGCCCATGGGTGCTTTCGCACTGTATCGTCATGTCATTCTCAAGCTGCATGATTTTCAAAGCACCGTCTAGGATTTCATTACACTATTGACTCCCTCTGCCCTTTTCTTCAGTAAACTTTTTAAATATATTTTTTTAATTTTGTTGATTTTTTACAGAGAGGAAGAAAGAGGGACAGAGAATTAGAAACATCGATGAGAGAGAATCATCGATCAGCTGCCTCTTGCACACCCCCTATTGGGGATGTGCCCACAACCAAGGTACATGCCCTTGACCGGAATCAAACCTGGGACCTTTCAGTCCACAGGCCAATGCTCTATCCACTGACCCAAACCGGTTTCGGCTTCTTTAGTAAATTAAAAAAATATATATTTGCAGTTATTCCAGAAAGGAGAAGAGGGAGAGAGAGGTAGAAACATCAATGCTGAGAGAGAATCCCTGATCTGCTGCCTCCTACACACCCCACGCTGGGCATCGAGCCCACACTCAGAGCATGTGCCCTGACCGGGAATCGAACCATGACTTCCTGGTTCATAGATGGACACTCAACCATGCCGGCTGGCCTCTTTAGTAAATTTCTACTGACTATAAGGTTGATTCTTTTGGAATTGGAACTCCAAGGAGGTAGGCCTCGTATGACTCAAAAAGATGTAGATAACATTTCCTACACTTCTCTGCATTGCCCACATCCACCCACTCACTCACTGGTTCTTATTTACAGAAATTCTGGTCAAAAGGAGCCCAAAGCACTCCCCACGCAAGTGAATAAAAGCTCCCAGTAGTGCAGATTTGGGAGAAAGAGGAGGATGGTAAGTCAAACGTGCTCCAGTGGGAGAGAAGTTGTCTCAGGGATGGATAATGTGATGCCCTCAATGACGTAACTCCCTATTTCCAGAACGTCTGATGGTCACCTTTGAGAGACTTCCTCCACATCCGGTGATAAGAACATAGTATTTTCTTATCACAGCTTACCAACTGTAATATAGTGTAACTCAGTTCATCCCCCTTCTGCTCGCAAAATAATAATTGGCAATGTAAAAGAAATCTCTAATGAAAATCATTAATGGTTTCTAATTGTGGCAACTGTGTAAAAGCAAGTACCGGCATCAGAAGGCCGGAAATATACCATTCTCCAGGGAGAGTTCTTTTCCACCAATCTCAGCCCATAGAGCCAGAAGGGTGTTGGCTGCTGAGTCCCTCTCAAGAGGCCAAATCTCTCCTGGCAACAAAGGGACTGTTTCCTGCTGGTGGCAGTGCTGTTGCTATTAGTGAGCAGAGCTCGCACAGTGGCTACGTAATAAGCGGTAGTTGCTTTTATGGGAAGTCTATTTTAAAAGTATCTCTGGCCTCATGGCACCTTTTGGACGGGGCCTGTGGGTGTCTGCTCAGAGCTCCTCGCCATGGGCACAGCTTGTGTGCCAGACAGAAAGGAACCAGAGGGAAGTTAGATTGGCCTCTGATTGACCCAGAATTAAGACGGAAGGTTGAGGTTGGGGTGGAGAAAGAGGCCCGTCCTGTCCCTTTCAAGCCCCTGTTCCTTCTTATTTAAGGATTATGAAGATAAGCCCAGCTGGTGTGGCTCAATGGTTGAGCATCAACCTATGAACCAGGAGGTCACGGTTTGATTTCTGGCCAGCCATATGCCTGGGTTGTTGGCTCAATCCCCTGTGTGGGTTGTGCAGGAGGCAGCCAATCAATGATTCTTTCTCATCATTGGTGTTTTTCTCTCTCTCTCTCCCCCTCTCCTCAAAAATTGATTTAAAAAAATATATTAAAAAAGAATTATGAAGAGGAATCACATATGAAAAGGGTACACTGAGTGAATTGCCTGATGAAACCCAGGCAACTTTTAAGAAAAAAATCCCATTTGTAAATATACCAAAACATCTTAGAATAGCGGTCACCCATTGGTGGTGGTCCATGGACCACCGGTGGGTCCGTGAGGTCTGAAAGGTTGGCGACCGCTGTCTTAGAAGACAACCAGCAAGCCCTGGCACCTCCCTTAGTCCCACCCATTTCTTGCACCGCGTAAGTTAAGGTCTCCATCCGCGGCAGGTGGGGGAGAGGGGAGCACACCTGAACTTGAACAACTGGCTGAGTGAGGGGGAGGTCTTACCTTCTGGCCTGGGTAGATCCACCTGAACTCCACCTCGACGTCAGGCTCCCCGAGGACAGTGCAGAGGACACTGAGGTCGTCCCCGCTGTTCACTCTATTTGAAGATGCCAGGATGGTTGTGGATGGAGGGCCGCTGGGAACTGGCATTGAGCAGGAGACAGGGAACGTGAGGTGAAACTCAGGAGTGCAACCCGGAAGACAAACCCACAGGCACATTCCTCTCTTTGGACAGGTATGTAACCTTTCCGCCTCTCCCCATGAGCACCAGGCCGCCTCCATCCCACCACTTCCGGATTCCTTGAAGCCTCCTATTTCTCTACCTTGGTGGTCCTAATGGGGTCGGCACCCAGAACTCCCCAGGCTCAGCCATTCCCCTCGTGATTAAGGAAGGAGGCTAAAAGGTCTGCCAGGGTTCATCTGAAGGTCATGGTCACAGACAAGGAAGTAGAACATTCTAGAAATAGTGGTGCAATACAGAAGCCATTAAGAACAGCATTCTGGCCAAAACCGGTTTGGCTCAGTGGATAGAGCGTCGGCCTGCGGACTCAAGGGTCCCAGGTTCGATTCCGGTCAAGGGCATGTACCTTGGTTACGGGCACATGCCCAGTGGGGATATCCCTCTCCCTTCCTCTCTGTAAAAAATCAATAAAATATATTTTAAAAATAATAAAAATAAAAAGAGAATTGCATTCAGTGCCTCCTAATTTCCATCCATACTTAGGAACAGCGGTGCCTGATACTAACCAGCTGGAAGCCACTGACATCTAGGCGCCGGTGGGAAACATGCTCACCTTCTGCGTAGAGGAGCTGATACTTGACAGAGATCTGCGACTTGCCCCCAGCCTCCGCCTTGCAGTAGACCACCCCCTGGTGGTCAGAATGAGGCTGCAGGTACACAAAGCCTCTCTTCATGTCATAAACGATGTCTGTTCCATTGGCCGGGATTTCCTTGGCCGGGAACTCCCTGTGGAGCGTGACTTTGGCTGACGGGACGGTCACTCGACAAGGAACCACGGCCTGTCTGTCCGGGTTCAGGTAGACAACATCAAAGTAACTGGGAGAAGGCACAAAGAGTTCTCCTTTCTCTGCAAAGCAAAGGACACGGGCTTATTTGTTCTGGAGCAATGGTCGGCAAACTCATTAGTCACCAGAGCCAACTACCAACAGGACAACGATTGACATTTCTTTGGGGAGCCACATTTTTTAAGCTTAAACTTTTTTTAACGCCACTACTTCAAAATAGACTTGCCCAGGCCGTGGTATTTTGTGGAAGAGCCACACACAAGGGCCGAAGAGCCGCATGAGGCTCTCGAGCCGCAGTTTGCTGACCCCGGTTCTGGAGGAACAAGGTAGAGAACACTTTATGGATTCTCGACTCCAGGGCACAAAGATGAGAGGGGCCTGACAACATACTCAGAATACTGAGTCCTTGGGAGTAGAGAAAGCTATTTTTACATAATCTTCCCCTTTCTGAAGAAGGCTGCTATTATTTCCCATCTCCTTAAGGGAAATAAAATAGGTCTTAGTTCAAGCCCAAGTCAGGCCCATGGCTTTCTCCCTGGGGAAGCCGGGGAGGAGGCTGATTTCCATAGGATCAGAGTAGCCCAAGACCTGGAAATAACCCGCTGTGTCTCTGGAGAAATCAGCCCCGGGACCCGCACAGGAAGTGCTGCCGGAGGTGGATCTCAGCACAGCAGCGCTCCCCCGAGAATCCAGCCCAGGGCGCCTCTTTCCTGCCGAGGCCCGTGGACAGGGAATGGAGAAGAGACAGATGAGGAGCCTGCTTCCACTGACCTCAGGTTCTGAGCTCAGCATGGCTGTCTCAGGGCTGGGGACCTCCAGCCAGTTTCTTATACCCCTGTTCCCTCTGAAGTCACTCCGTGTGTTTCTTAAGCACAGAAAATGGCATTTTTATCTTACAGAAATGAGGAGAAAAAGGCATTTTTATCTTACAGAAACGAGGACTGGTATGCCCCGACTTTCCTTAGTACAAAGGACTATGGGTTGAGATTTATTTTTCGTTTGTTTTTGGCATGGCACGTTAAAATCTTTTGTTTTCTGTACTATGAGAGGATATTATCCTAATTAAGAGAAATCATTGAACTTAATTATACCCCAACGCTTGTTCAATTGTTTCCCATGTTTTTCCTGCAATGTTCCAAAACAACCAATTATTCTTGGCTCTCTCCTCCGCTACCCTTCTTTGTGCGCCAGCCCATGCATTCTGTCCCTGACCCAATGTTTTAGGTCCTCCTCCCCCTCCCCACACACACTCCCCGGCTCTGACTGAGGTCAGGAAGGGAATGCCACGGCGCAGAGAGGCCCTGTCTTTCCTGGGCTTTCTATCAGCCAGAGTGGCTCAGGACACCTCATGAGAAACTGACTTTCAGGCGTAGGCAAGGGGCACCTAACAGTCCTGTGTTCACAAGCAGCAATTCTGCGTGGCCTTGGACATGTCAGCCCCGATTGTAAAGAGAAGAATCCAGAGTAGATAGTATTCAAGAGGTCTTTTTTGGCCAAAACGTTTAAGGAGTTGATGACTGTAAGGCTTAGAAGCAACTTTTGTCTTAAGGGTTTGTAGAGAAAACTGAAACCAGGGAGCGAAGCCAGCATGATAACCATCGGAATGTCAGAATACAAAAACGTGGTCTTACTTGGACACGCTTTGAAAAGAAGTGACCGCACCAGTTGCTTTAGCAAACAGAAGAAAAAAAAATTTCCCTTATAATCAGTACATTCCTTCTACCCCCCAAAAAAGTATGCTAAAGTTCAAAGAATTGTAGGTGACATATGCCCCTTGCAGATATGTTTGCATCTACTCGAGCAGATAAAACATATGACTTTAAGAAAACTAAACACATGAAAATTTTAGATTTCCAAAAGCATTAGAGAATAGGCTGTAAACTAAAACCCAAACGATTACCCGCTCCCTAACAGTGCTCCTTCATGTGGTTTTGCTACATGTGAAGCCTGGAGCCCAAGCCCTTCGCCGTGAGAAAGGCCTGTTGTCAGGGATGTTCCCCTCTTTGATTGGGTGGCAGTCACGTGTGACTGGAGGGTAATTTATTGAGCTGTGTAGCTACGATGTGTGCACTTTGTTATACTTCAATAAAAAGTTAGGGGGTCGGGGGGGGGAAACACATGAGCGCCTCCTGGATAAGATTAAATATAATATGTGACAGTTGCACAAATTAACACAAAAATGGCACAAATTACCAACAATCAAAAGGAAGCTTCACAGTGTTTGCCATCGAGCTCCGGGGAACACGCGAACAGAATGAACGCCAGACGTTCCTCTGTGTGGGCAGAGGGAAAGCATATGTTCTGAGGGGATCTAGAGCCAGCAGAGGAACGCTCGGCTCTCATCACAGCCCTTCCTGGTTTTGCAGACTCACCAGAACTGAAGAGACAGGCTGCCGAACCCTATACCGAAAACACAACTGGTCTTCTCACTTTGTGTGAGGATTGAGAAAATGCTACAACACGTTGGGTCACACCCCCTCTTACCCCACTTTTTGATTGATTTCGAAGAGGCGAGGGGGCGGGAAGGGGAGGAGAGAGACAGAAACATCAATGATGAGAGAGAATCATTGATTGGCTGTCTCTTGCACACCCCCTACTGGGGATGGAGCCCACAACCCGGGCATGTGCCCTGTCCAGGAATCAAACTGTGACCTCCTGGTTCATAGGTCAATGCTCAACATAATATTTATGTTGAAATGAATACTAATTTGGGGGTGTTCCTTTGATTCACAAAGGGGCTTCCCTGAGTGGAGGGAGAAGACCTGCCTCTAAAACTCGGAGAGAGCCCAGGACCCTAATAGGACATTTTGCTCAAGGGAGGTTTCAGTTCAAAAATCTCAGTTCAAAAACCAGTGTTTGGGAAGACACAACAGGGCTAACTGTGGCAGAAAAGTCTTCCTTCTGCCAAAATTAGTTTGGCTCAGTGGATAGAGCGTCGGCCTGCGGACTGAAAGGTCCCTGGTTCAATTCCGGTCAAGGGCATGTACCTTTGTTGCGGGCACATCCCCAGTAGGGCATGTGCAGGAGGCAGCTGATCGATGTTTCTCTCTCATCGATATTTCTAACTCTCTATCCCTCTCTCTTCCTCAAATCAATAAAAAATGTATTTTAAAAAAAGAAAGAAAGAAAAGTCTTCCTCCTGTCATGTGAAATGTGTTATCTATCTGTCCTCGTCCACAGAAGAGGCCCTGATCGGTCTTCGGTGCCTTTTCCACCGTTACTTCCCAGGGCGGTGTGACACTGAGGCACGTGGGCTTTCTGCGCAGCACATTCCAGAATGAGGATCAGAAGGGATGAGCTGTGAACGACTGCAAGCCGTTCTCCTTGACAATGCCCGTTATGCTCTAGCTAGTGCCGGTCTGTCTGCCCACCAACCAGTCACCTGGTCTTCTAAACGGGTCAGGGCAGTAAGATCATTGGATCCTGGGTCAGGAACACAGGGCTGGATCTTTACTCCGCCGCTGTAAGCCACGAAACCCTGAACGGGTCGCCTTGCCCTCTGAGCCTCAGTGTCCGTGTCATGATTTCTCACACAGAGATAATAAGCAATAAAGCAGGTTCTGCTCACTTCCCGGGGGCATTTGGAAGTGAAATGAGACCCATGGGCCTCCGGGGCCATGAGAGGCGCTGGCCAGAGAGGCGCTCTCTGGATGGGAAGGGATTAAACATGAGATTTCATTAAAGCAGTCATTAATGGCCAGGGAGTCAGGTCATTTGAGTCATAGGCCTAAATCACTAGGGTCTGAAAGGCAGATGGATTCAGGAAGTGGACAAAACTCCTGAAAGTGCCTGCCTATGACACTAAGGATTGTGGCACAGCTGGCATGGCTCAGTGGTTGAGCATCAATCTATGAACTAGGACAGTGGTCGGCAAACTCATTAGTCAACAGAGCCAAATATCAACAGTACGGCGATTGAAATTTCTTTTGAGAGCCAAATTTTTTTTTATAACTTAAACTTCTTCTAACGCCACTTCTTCAAAACAGACTCGCCCAGGCCGTGGTATTTTGTGAAAGAGCCACACTCAAGGGGCCAAAGAGCCGAATGTGGCTCGAGAGCCACAGTTTGCCGACTACGGTACCAGGAGGTCACAGTTCGGTTCCCATTCATGTCACAAGCCCGGTTGCAGGCTCGATCCCGTGTGGGGCGGGCAGGAGGCAGCTGGCCAACAATTCTCTCTCACGGATGTTTCTATCTCTCTCTCCTCTTCCTTCCTCTCTGAAATCAATAAAAATTAAAAAAAAAAAAAAAAAAAGCACTCTGACTTCATCGGGGGATGGCCTCTGTAAGGCCTGAAAGCTGCCCCTGACCACTGGGCCCTGGAGAACCCCATCCCCCTCCTTCAAGAGGAGGAGACTGCCACCTCCTCTGCAGAGCCTGTTTCTCCAAGTGCAATGCCGCCGGCAAAGCCAGACCTAGCACTGCGGGGAGGAGAGTTCACTCTGACCTGCGCCTTCTCAGGCACCTCGCCCAGGGACTGGGGCTGGAGACTCAAGGATGACCTCCTCTGGGAATCCAGCCCCTCAGCCCTCAGCTCAGCACTCACGAGAACAAATACAGAGAGGCCCCTGGCCAGCCATCTTAGGACTGCGGGGGTTCCGGAAAGGCCTTCTCAGGTATGAGAGCACGTGACTCAAAGCTGACAGCCGGGCTTTCTGCGATGATGGAGGTATTCTCTGTCACGTGTCCACCGGGACAGCCACCAGCGCACGTGGCAATGGAGCCCATGAAACATGTAAGGGCCACAGAGAAACTGAGCTTTACATTTTGTTTAAATTGAATTCCCATTTAAACGTAAATAGCCAGTGGCTACCATACTGGACAATGTAGGTCCAAACTCTGGAGTCAGACGGTCCTGGGTTCAAATTCTGATAACAGGCACATTCCTTGTAGCATGACCTTCAGGACTTACTTCATCTCTCAACCTCAGTTTTTCCATTGGGAAAAGGAAACGGAAATGGTGTTAGTCCTCGCCCTGAAGGGCTGGTGAGAGACTTACCTGAACGAACTGATGGAAAGCACTGAGCCCAGGGCCTGACCGACAGGGAGGGCTCTGACTGTCACTATGGTTACTCAGCGCACAGGGGAGCCTTCACCCTGAGCGAGTCCAGGCGTTTGAAGAGTCCACTGAGGCGGCAGCCCTCTTACCCGTGAAAAAGATGTAGGTGGAGCCGGTTCGGGTCTCGTCCTTCGTGCAGACGTAGCCGGTGCAGAGCTGCCCCCAGCAGCTGAACTCGCCCGTGTCGGCCGCGGTGGAGTTGACCAGGGTCAGCTGGCCATAGCGCTCGTGCTGCTTCACACTGAGACAGAGCAAAGCTGTCACACACCGGCCTTCACTCTGCTCCCTGTCCTCCCTGTCCTCACATGTTACACATACCCAGGTCTTCTCCTCTGCTCCCTGTTCTCACATGTAAATGTACACATCGGCCTTCACTCTGCTTCCTGTCCTCACATATAAATACACACACCCAGGCCCGGGCCTCCGCCTCTGCTCCCTGTTCTCACATGTAAATACACACACCGGCCTTCACTCTGCTCTCTGTCCTCCCTGTTCTCACATGTAAATACACACACCGGCCTTCACTCTGCTCCCTGTCCTCCCTGTTCTCACATGTAAATACACACACCGGCCTTCACTCTGCTCCCTGTCCTCCCTGTTCTCACATGTAAATACACACACCGGCCTTCACTCTGCTCCCTGTTCTCACATGTAAATACACACACCCGAGCCTTCATTCTCTGCTCCCTGTTCTCACATGTAAATACACACACCGGCCTTCACTCTGCTCCCTGTTCTCACATGTAAATACACACACCGAGCCTTCATTCTCTGCTCCCTGTTCTCACATGTAAATACACACACCGGCCTTCACTCTGCTCCCTGTCCTCACATGTAAATACAAACACCCGGGCCTTCACTCTGCTTCCTGTTCTCACATGTAAATACACACACCTGGGCCTTCACTCTGCTTCCTGTTCTCACATGTAAATACACACACCCGGGCCTTCATTCTCTGCTTCCTGTTCTCACATGTAAATACACACACCTGGGCCTTCACTCTACTTCCTGTTCTCACATGTAAATACACACACCTGGGCCTTCTCTCTCTGCTCCCTGTTCTCACATGTAAATACACACACCGGCCTTCACTCTGCTCTCTGTTCTCACATATAAATACACACACCGGCCTTGACTCTGCTCCCTGTCCTCCCTGTTCTCACATGTAAATACACACACCGGCCTTCACTCTGCTCCCTGTCCTCACATGTAAATACACACACCGGCCTTCACTCTGCTCTCTGTTCTCACATGTAAATACACACACCGGCCTTGACTCTGCTCCCTGTCCTCCCTGTTCTCACATGTAAATACACACACCGGCCTTCATTCTGCTCCCTGTCCTCACATGTAAATACACACACCCGGGCCCTTGCCTCTGCTCTCTGTTCTCACATGTAAATACACACACCTGGGCCTTCACTCTGCTTCCTGTTCTCACATGTAAATACACACACCTGCGCCTTCACTCTCTGCTCCCTGTTCTCCCTGTCCTCACATATAAATACACACACCCGGCCTCCGCCTCTGCTCCCTGTTCTCACATGTAAATACACACACCCGGGCCCAGGCCTTTGGTCTCTGCTCCCTCTTCTTACATATGAATGGCCATTGAGTCGGGGCAAAGTGCCCTCTCTCTGATGGCACAAACTAAAAAAAGTGTGTTTGGGGGAGGTGTGTGTAGAGGGAAGAGGCAGAGACAAGAACTTTCTCTAAAAGGGAATTAAAGCCGAAACCAGTTTGGCTCAGTGGTAGAGTGTCAGTCTGGGGACTGAAGGGTCCCAGGTTCGATTCTGGTCAAGGGCATGTACCTTGGTTGCAGGCACATCCCCGGTGGGGGGTGTGCAAGAGGCAGCTGGTCGATGTTTCTCTCTCATTGATGTTTCTAGCTCTCTATCTCTCTCCCTTCCTCTCTGTAAAAAAATCAATAAAATATATTAAATAAATAAATAAATAAATAAATGGGAATTAAAAACCAACAGTTATGGCCTGGACTGGTGTGCCTAATGGTTAGAGCACATGTGTCAAACACAAGGCCCACGGGCCAAATCCATCCCGCCAGGCCTTGCAATGTGGCCCGCACCGCGCTGTCAGCACTGCACTCCGCTGTGTTTCCATCACAATGACAGTTTATGACTGTTCAGTAAACCATTCGGCCCGCGATTTAGGCTGGATTTTAGATTTTGGCCCCTTCTCTGATTGAGTTCGACACCCCTAGGTTAGAGTGTCAGCCCTCGTACCAAAGGGTCACAGATTCAATTCCTGGTCAAGGGCATGTACCTGGGTTGCAGATTTGATCCCTGGCAACCAATTGGTGTCTCTCTCTCATCGATGTTCCTCTCTCCCATTCATTTCTAAACAGCAATGGAAACAATAAGCTCAAGTGAGGATTTAAAAAGAAGACAGTTTTCTAAAGAGAGGAATTTCTCTTCCATCTCAGAGCTCAAGTTTCCTTAAGTAGAACCACGGGTCCACTGCCTCGTAGCCACGGAAACTCAGCCAGAAAGCCTGGGCACGTGTTTTGCTTTCAGCTTGTGTTGTTAATGAGTTCATTGCAGCAACAGTTGAGGTAAAGAAAACACCCAGCATTATCCAATGTGCACAATCTCTTTCATCATCAAGGACTATTCTCTGAATACAAGCTTGGAATCTTCAAGATGCTACATTATTGTGTTAAAAATAAAAACTCTGCCTAATTCTCTCAAGATTATGCTAAGTGAAATAAGTCAGATGGAAAAGGACAAAAACAAAACAAAACACAAAAACTCACCTATGATTTCACTCATATGTGTAATATAAAACAAAAAGTAAAATAAAGGGGGGGGGGGTGGAAGGGAAGAGATCAACCAAAGAACTGATATGCACATATGCTTAACCTATGGACTCAGACAATAATGGGGTGAAGGCCTGGGGAGGGGGTAGGTGAGGGGAGGAGGAGAGGCCAATGGGGGAACATCTGTAACACTTTAAACAATAAAAATAATTAAAAACAAAAAGTAAAAGAAGAACACACAAAATAAAAACAAACTCAAACATACAGCATGTAGGTGGCCAGAGGAGGTAGAGGAAGGGGAAAAAGGAAAGGGGGTCAGATACATGGGAACAGAAGGAAACTAGACCTTAGGCGTTGAGCACACAGATATCAAATTATAATCTCATACGCCTGAAAGTTATATAATGTTGTTAACCAATATTACTCTGATAAATTTAATAAAAAATAAAAGTAAGTAAAACCACACACAAAATAAAAATAACAACTGTATTTTAGACTTCCAATCAAGATGGAAGAGTAGGTAAATGCTATGTTCCCTTCCTCCCACAACCACATCAAAATTACAACTAAATTATAGAACAACCATCAATGAGATTCACCTGAAGACTAGCTGAACAGAAGTCCTATAAGTAAGGATAGAGAGAAAAGTCCATGCTGAGGCCACTTCTGGGTATTTATCCAAAGAAATACAGAACACTCCTTCAAAAAGATACGTGCACCCCTATGTTCACTGCAGCTTTATCTACAGTAGCCAAGATGCGGAAGCAACCTAAGTGTCCATCGACAGATGAGGGGATAAAGAAGAAATGGTACATATATACAATGGGATATTACTTGGCCATAAAATAGAATAAAATTTTGCCATGTGCAACAACAGGGATGAGTCTAGAGGGTATTATACTAAGTGAAATAAATAAGACAGAGAAAGGCACATAACATACAATTTCACGCCGAAATCGGTTTGGCTCAGTGGATAGAGCGTTGGCCTGCGGACTGAAGGGTCCCGGGTTCGATTCCGGTCAGGGGCATGTGCCTTGGTTGCGGGCACATCCCCGGTACGGGGTGTGTAGGAGGCAGCTGGTCGATGTTTCTCTCTCATCGATGTTTCTGGCTCTCTATCTCTCTCCCTTCCTCTCTGTAAAAAATCAATAAAATATATATTTCACTTACATGGGAAATCTGAAAAAAGCAAAACAAACAAACAAACAGGTTAAGAAGTAAATACCAGTTACAAAAATAGTCACAGGGATGTGAAGTAGAGCTTAGGGAATGTAGTCATTAATATAATAAGTATGTATGGTTTTAGATGAGTACTAGACTTATTGGGGTGGATCATTTTGTAAGTTATATAAATGCCCAGTCACTATATTGTACAGCTGAAACAAATATTATCAACTGTAACTGAAAAATTTAAAAACAATTTAAAAGAAAAGGGACATTAGGTAATAAAAGAAATCTGAATAAACTGTGAACTTTACTTAATATTGTATCAATATTGTTCATTAATGGGGTTATATATATCATACTAATATAAGATGCCACTAATAGGGGAACTGGGCATACGGTATTCAGGAATTCTCTATACTACCTCTGCACAGTAATCTTATAAATAAAAAATAATTCTAAAGTAAAATGTTTATTATTAAAAAAATGAAAAACCCACCACTTTGCTTTAGGACAAAATTCGTTGCTCAGAGGCGAGCCCCAGCTATGCAGCCCACCTCTGTAAAAGTATCCAGAGCCTGTGAGCATGCGCACCTCTCCTTTGCCTCACCCTACTTCTACTTTTATCTCCTGTTTTACCTCTTGTATTTTTATCTTGTCCCTGTGAACATATTTGCAAATCCCTCCAGTTCCACTTCAAAATGAGGAGAGTCCTAAATAAATATTGTATTACTATGAAACACTGGGATTAGCCCGTTGTCAGTGTGATGCGTTGTGTCAGGAATCCAGATGTGTCCCTCTAAGACAGATGTTCCCCGGGGGCTGAGCCTGTGCAGATGCCAGAAGAAAGGGTTTAATCGGAGGATGCATCTCAAATAGCCACAAGTTTCACCCCCAGGAGCACCACATGCTTTTCGGATACAGTCCAGATTCTCCGGTTGCCTGCAGCAGCCATACCAGTAGAGTCACCCTTTAAATTTAGCTCAGAGCAGAATGCCTGGCCGGCCAGCCTTAAGCACAGCCGGTCCGGCTCACCGCACAAGACCTGTGCCCACCGGCTCTGCCAGGAGGTGCCTCTGCACTCCCACTCCGTCCACGGCCTCCTTCCCACTGGGCGGAAATCTCTCCTCCTCCAGGAAGCTTCTAATTAGAACCGACCCCCCAGGGACCTCCCTGCCTTTTCCTAGTGAGGTAACTGGTCCCTTGTTCTCTCCCCCTCAGACACCCCAGCTTCCTCTTATTTACAAAGGATGGTGAAAACTTTGAGGGCGGGGGCTGTGCCATCATTGTTTTATATTTCCTAAGCAGTAAATCTGTGCAGGTTACATGGGAAGGATTCCCTAGAAACGAGTGGACTGGAATGGAATCCAACCCAGGCCAGGGTTGGAACTGGAAAGAACCTCGAAAAGCAGACATCCAGCTCCCAGTATTGCTGGAGAGGAAACTGAGTCTGAGCAGAAGCAACTTCCCTGAGACCCACAGCAGGTCGATGACACGGAGTCTATGACTTCAGTTAATTAAGCATGTAATAAATACTCATTAGATAAGAAAATGCACGTGAAGCACTTCATGGTATGCGTGGTTCACAGTATTATCCTAATTACTATAGCCTCATTATCTATAACTGCAGATTAACAGTAGCTATTGTGCATACCACTACAACAATGACAAGCACACACCCACACACAACGTTGGGCATAGTTAGCCCAACAACCAAAAACCAGTGGACCTCAAGGATATTACTATCCAGTTCGGAATTATAACTGGTATACATGAAAAAGTCAGAGAATAAGTAAAGAACAACAGGAATTCTGAAAAGGGACTCGCCACTGTGGTTTGAAGACGTTGAGGACGGCTCTGGGTGGAGGGAAGACAAGATGGACTTCCACCAGTGGCGGTGAAAGACAGAGGGCAGCAAGGAGGCTGAGCAGCAGTGAGCTCACTGGCTCAGGAAAATTCCAGCCCCATAAGGAGTGGGAGGGACCTCTGTCCATTGCCATAGCCCCAGTGCATGGTGGGTAGAAGGCATTCAATGGGTAGGGGTGTCAATCCATTAGCTGTGGAAGGAGACAGGGGGAAGTGGTTGGGAGTCCCGGGACAGAAGGTTGAGAACAGCAGGAAGGGTGCACGTTTCCCTCAGCGGGCAGGAAGGGCCACTCGGTTTGGGAGATGGGAAGTGAAGAGTAGCCAGGTCACCAGTGAAGAGAACGGGAGTCTGGAGGCAGGCGGGAGAGGAGAGGCTGAGAGGTCTGTGTCCATGATACTCAGCCAATGCTGGGGCATGGTTGGGTGTTGGCAGTGGCAGTGAAGCAAATGTAAGAAATGTTTTCTTGGGGGGAAAAATTTTTTTTTAAATATTTTTTTTTTATTGATTTTGTACAGAGAGGAAGGGAGAGAGATAGAGAGTTAGAAACATCGATGAGAGAGAGTCATCGAACAGCTGCCTCTTGCACACCCCCTACTGGGGATATGCCCGCAACCAAGCTAGTACATGCCCTTGACTGGAATCGAACCTGGGACCCTTCAGTCCCCAAGCCGACGCTCTATCCATTGAGCCAAACCGGTCTCAGCCTTGGGGAAAATTTTTGATAGTCATAGTAAGCAAGGTGGAAGAAGAGAGATATCAATAATAAACACTTACTTTGTATTTCTATTGAAAAAAATTTTTTTTAATTGTGTTTTTATTGATTTTAGAAAGAGAAGCAGGGAGAGGGATAGAGAGATGGAAACATCAATGAGAGAGAAACATCGATGAGCTGCCTCCTGCACACCCTCCCACTGGGGTTTGGACCTGCATGTGCCCGGACTGATAATTGAGCCAGTGACCTCTTGGGTCATGGGTCGATGCTCAACCACTGAAGCACACTGGCTGGCAAGAATGGGTTTTAGCTGCCTGGAATGGGATAGTTGTGAAGAGAAAGGAGATTGGGGTAGGCAAAATAATGGTGGTGATTTGGAATTTGTGATCAAATGGGGGTCATTTAAGTGTAGATGTCCTATAGGCAGTTGGAAACTCAGGCCTGGCACAGAGGAGAAAAACAGCGATGGGTTTATATTTGGCACATCATTTATAACACAAGTAAAAGTGGAATCTAAAGGAATGAACGAAGTCAACAAGAAAGCAGCAAGACAAGATGGAAATAGGATGAGGATAAAATCTGGAGCCAAATAACTGTAATTTTGCTACTGTTATGAATCGTAATGTAAATGTCTGTATTTTCCGATGGTCCTAGGCGACACTGCTAGCGGTTCTCAACCTGTGGGTTGTGACATGTTGTATTTACAGTTATGAAGTAGCATCGAAAATAATGTTATGGTTGGGGGTCACCACAACATGAGGAACTGTATTAAAGGGTTGCGGCATTAGAAAGGTTGAGAACCACTGCTTTCGCAGAATGAAAGTATTTGGCAACCACAAGATGAGCAATTGCAGTTGTGAGGATGGAGCTGGATTTCAGCAGGTAAAAAAATGGAACGGTGGTAAGAAAGAGAAGGTGGAGGCCTTCCCAAGTAGACCAGAATGTCTTGGCCACATTCCCTGCAGAGTTCAAAACCAGGGTAAGAAATCGGCAAATAATCAATACATCTATTTGGCCCTTTGTCTGAGCCGGGCATGTGCTAGCACTGAGTGATAAAGAGTCTGGGATGCCATTCCTACGGGAGAGGATCTGGGCACATGAGAATTTAGCATCGGGAATAAGCCTCCCGCCACCATGAAGTCTGCATTGCTGTATCTTTAGCAGGATTGGGGGTGGAAGGAAGGAAATGCACTGGAAAACATTTCTGGATTTTTCCACCCCCTCTCCTAGGCAAACAATATAAAACAGGAAACAAATTATTTAGCAGGATTACAGTCTAAATGCCTGGAGTTAAGTGTTCATTTCTACTAATGGCTTCACTCAGTCCAGGGGGGCAGGCTGCCCAAGGGGTTGGACTGTGACCTCCAGCCGCTGAGGGAAGAGTCTGTACCATGAAGAGGAGACAAGGATTCAGGGAGCCCTGCCGAGTGCTCAGAGATCCTTCCCCCCAAGTCCCTCCCCTTCCGTTGGAACCACTGAACCAGCCCCAGGGATGGGAGACGTGGAGGATGTGAAGTGGAGTGGAGCAAAAGGAGGTGCTGCAACGAAGTGGCCCCCACAAAAGTATAATTAGGAAAAGCAGAATTAACATTTACTGGATGTGGCTCTGAATATGCCGGCTCATCCGCTCACCTGAGGCCTTTGCCTTCCGCACTAACACGTTCAGACCTGGCCCACGTGAGCCCAGTGATGCCCAAGTCCAGGTCTCAAAGGGTGTTGGTTCAAAACTTAGGGCCATGTGTGCGCATGTGGCTCTTCCAATGGGCTCCCATGGCCGTTACAGAGTCCGAGGCCCGCCCAGAACTCTCTCTTCTGAAGGGGATCTGTCCCATGGGACAGACAGAGGCTGGGCTGATGGCTCCCAAAGTGAGGGACCCCTGGGCATCTCACCTGGACAGTGACTAGGTGAGGACGGCGAGGTCCACCCTCCTGTCCCCGTACAAGCCCCGGGCAGGAGGTGAGTCCTAGATGACAAGCTATTCAGTCACGGTGCCCCAAATTACTTAAAATGCAAATTACATGGAAGGTTCTGGAACAGAGATCGGGGGACACAGTGATGGAAAGTGTTGGAGCCACAGGAGAAGTTGAAGGTCTGGATAACTAGCTACATCATTCCAGACATTCTGCCTCGGAGACTGATGCCTCCCTCCATTGGCATAATACAGAGATAAAGTGTAAAGTAAAAGATATGATCAAGCTGAAACCAGTTTAGCTCAGTGGACAGAGCGTCAGCCTGCAGAGTGGAAGGTCCGAGGTTTGATTCCAGTCAAGGGCATGTACCTTGGTTGTGGGCACATCCCCAGTGGGGGGTGTGCAGGAGGCAGCTGATCAATGTCTCTCTCTCATCGATGTTTCAAACTCTCTATCCTTCTCCCTTCTTCTCTGTAAAAAATCAATAAAATATATTTTTTTTAAAAAGAGATGTGATCAAATATCTTCCTTACTCAACGGTCATTTCACATTTATACATTATTTAGCTGCTACCACATGCAAGGAACTGCACCAGAGATTCCTGCATATCTGCCTCTCCACGTTTCAAGAGCTTGTAATGGGTCTGTGTTTACACTGAGCCTGCTTTGAAGAATGTGTCACAGATAATTGCTCCATGACATGCTGGGAACGAAGCCATGTCCACAGAGCACACATCCTGGGAAACAGACAGCTGGGGAAAGCATAGCAGAGCTCCACAGTTTATGATTGAAAAAAAAAAAAAAGCAGAAGAAGAAAAGAAAAATGTGTGAGAAGCAAATATGCAAAACGAGAAACTTCAAAGCGAATACAAATTCAATGTAAGAAATTAAGCTCCTCTCTCTCTCTCTCTCTCTCTCTCTCTCTCTCTCTCTCTCTCTCTCTCTCTCTCTCTCTCTCTCTCTCTCTCTCTCGTTAGAGGACTATCCAAGGACTTGCTCAAAACCCTTACAGTATAACCACAGCATTCCTATTCCAACAACCAGTTATGTTAATGTCTGTGAAATGGGACTCAGGTCTGTTCTAGAGTGACTCACACCAGATTCCTGTGTAATTTGGAAAGAAGTCCTAAAGGGCATGATTAACTCCTTCACCCAGTAATGGCCCTCCAGCTCCTGTCCCTGACACTGACTCCAACCACTGGGAGGTCCTCCTTCTCTCCCTCCACCCCATCCACCCAGCCGAGGTCATCCTTTCTTGTTGCCTCTCTTGCCAGCCCATCTGGCTTCTGTACAAAGGAAAAGGGGCTCCTCCTCCAGAGACTTCCCAAATTCTAAGAAATTGAGGCGTGGCTACCCTTTGATACCATAAGCCAAGCCAGGCCTGATAAACCAGAGATTAACCCAACAGAAAACCCACTGGGATTCCTAGAATAAAGGCCTGTGGGAATTCATCATTGCTATCTAGATGTTTACTTGCAGCAACGGCTGTGACAGTAAAAAAAAAAAATAAAAAAAAAATAGTTACATGTATATGGAGTTACAGTTATAACACAGAATAATATTCAGGATACATTACGCAAAAATTAATCATTAAGGAGTTTGTACATTGTCCTTTAAGAAATCTGAAGGTTAAGTTTTATATTGTGTTGTCCTTTTTTTAATGTGGATTCCAAAGGCAGGACAAGCAGGAATTCCTTGGAAGGTCTAAAAAAGCCAGGATAGCCCAGCCAGCTCAATGGGTGAGAGTCGACCTATGAACCAGGAGGTCACTGTCCGATTTCTGGTCAGGGCATATGCCTGGGTTGTGAGCTTGATCTCCAGTGTGGGACATGCAGGAGGCAGCTGATCAATGATTCTCTCACATCATTGATGTTTCTATCTCTCTCCCCATCCCTTCCTCTAGGAAATCAATAATATATACATATGCCAGTATATATATTAATAAAAAGACTGCCAGTGGGAGTGTAAGAAATGGTCAGAAATGCAGAGTGACTGTTCGCATACCAGCTGTGCTTCCCATGCACAGGTGGCCACCAGGCTATGCCGCCCCCTCCCTAGCACATCACCTGCCTCCTGGCTCCTGAATCCTGGGCAGGCCCCCTCCCCCCGCCTCTGGTTCCCCCTCTGGATCTCCCTGTGTCTTTGATGGAGTCATAGCTCCATCTTTCTCCCAGGCTCAATCTTGACATCAATATTGACTCTCCATCTCTGTTCCAATCCTTACACTTTATCCACCGACAAACTGGTCCTTCTTGAAAAACATCTCCTCTTTCCCCTTCAAATGCCCTATAAAAGGTCACATATACTTTACCCAAACCATTTTGTGATTGCCTCCAGCTTTACAATGTGGTAGCGCCCAGTGCACACAGAATTGAAGGTATCCTTCTCTGCCTAGAATGTAAGGCTCCCAGCTCCTGCATCATCGACGCTTCTTCTTTCCACATCTCATCATCTGATCTTCAGGGACCGTCTTCTATGATTAGGTAATCAATCACTCAATGAACCAGCGTCTCTCTCTAGCCCTTGCTGACAGCAGCCTTCTCTCTTCCCGTCAGTCCCTGCACAGTCGCGCTTGACCCCCAAGCCATCCATGGTTGCATGGTTGCTCTGTAATTGTATCTGGCGTGTGTGTCCTTTGTTCTGAAGCCACTGGAGGGCAGGACCACGTCTGGTTTGCTCACATTTACCTTTCTGACCCAACAGGCTGTCTTAGGCCAGCAGTCACTCTAGCTGGCATGCACTCGGCTGAACCCCTTGAATCTATTAGTGTCTGAGTGCCCATTAGTCTCAAGTTGTGACGCACTTGTCATGGTCACCCCTCCTGCTCTTGTGTGGACAGCTGCTGTCCCTGCCTCTTCCCCCAGGGTGCCCACCTGCTGACGCCACAGCTCCTGCCATTCCACCTACGAAATGCTTGCATGTTCTCTTATGTCTGTTTTGGTTGTTACACAAGGTCCCATGCCCTGCCCTGTCCCAGCTACTAAGTCAAGTTCATAAAGAAGAGCAAGGTTCTCAGGGAAGTGAAAGCGCTGACCTCCCCTCCCAGGCAAGTGAGATACCAGACTGGACCTGGGGGCTGAGAAGTAGAATAGGTTAGGGCTTTCAGTAATAGGACAAAGTCAAGATCAAGTCCAAGAGGCAATCTGAACAAAACATCTGAACAAAACATCTGGAAAGTAAAGTGCAGGTGACAAAGCAGAGTGAACAGGGTTGATGGGGGGGAGGGGGGCAGGGAGTGTGGGGGGTACTGACACCTGAAGTCCTGGGCAGATTCCCGAGGGCTGTGACATCTCACTCACCCACACACAGCCGCCCCAATGGGCTGCATTTGCTATTCAGGCAGCTGAACCCAGACTGGAGGCAAAGCTCTGACATCTTAGTTTTGCAGTTATTTATAATGTGCCATTTTATGCAGTGACATACTGGTAGACATAGCATTTCCCATTTTATAGCTTAGTCTTTATTCTTGTGTGTATGGTTTTTTTTTTTGCTTCCTCTCCTGACATAATTTGCAAAAACGGTTTTATTTGTATTTGTGTATTTAAGTACTTGGCAAAAAGAATTATCATGCTACAATAACACCCAGTTTCCTATTTGCACATTAAATCTCACCCACATATATACTTTGCGTGTGGTGTACAACAGAAAGATTCCGCCTCAGCCATAAGAATGAATAAAACCTTGACATTTGTGACAATAGCAATGGGCTTCTATGGCATGATGTTAAGTGTAATAAATGAGGGGGGGGGGAGGGGGAGAAAGAGAGAGAAATACTATATGATCCACTTACATGTGGAATCTAAAAGAGAAAAACAAAAGCATCAAAGTTATAAATACAGGAAACAGTTTGGTGGTGCCAGAGGGAAGGGTGTTGGTTGTACAAAACAGGTGAAGGTAGTAAAAAGGTACAACCATCTGGTTATAAAATAAATAAGTTCTGGGAATGTAATGTATGGTGTGGGACTATAATACTGTCGTGCATAGTTGAAAGTTGCTAAGGGAGTACGTCTTAACATTTCTCATCATGAGAAAAAAATTGTTAGCTATGTGGGATGACAGGGGCTAAATAGATTTATTGTGGTGGTTATTTTGCAATATATACAAAGTATTGAATCATCACCTAATGTGTACCTGAAATTAATATGATGGCATATGTCAATTATACCTCAATTAAAAAATAAAAATACTCCTAAAGAACTGGCTGTTTTCTTGTGAGCTCCCTCCCTGGGGCACAGTATTGTGAATAAAAATAGTGCATCTTTGTTGACAGGGCTTAGCACGTGTGCCAGTGCTTTCCTTGCATGACCTCATCTATCCTGACAACAGCACAGGAGGCCGGGCGCGTTACTGCCTCCCCCACCCAATCCTAGCGGAACTGAGCCGATTAAAATTAAAAGCTTTGGGGGGCTACTTTAAGTCACACAAGTTATTACAAATACAGGGCACCCTTTTGTTTTTAACTAGCCCTAACCCTAACCCTCACCTGAACACTGCCAGGAAGTCTCACACACAGGAGAGGGCTTGCATCCTGCCGCCCCCACATGGCCATCTCCGGAGCTGCTGGAGGACCTGCCACTGGTGCCTCAGAGTCTGGGCACAGAGAGCTCTCCCTCCAGGGCAGGATAAGTTACTTATTTTTAATTCCACTGTTTTCTGGGGTAGAAATCCATCTGAAGGTAAGTATCAGTTTGGTGGCTGCTTTTGATTTCCCAACGCAAACTGGACCCCAACGGCAGAAGGAGGAAGACAAAGGGAGAGGACTCTCATGGAAACTCACTGTCTTCATTTGTTCTGCTCAGAAAATAAAGTGAGCTTGAATTAAAGACACCTGTACAACACCTGAACATACTGCCACTGAACTGTACACACACACACACACACACATATATATATATTTGAGCAAAATAAAATAAATTGGAAAGAAAAAGACATCTTCCTCAGTAAAATACCAGAGCACCACCCATAATATTTACCAAAGTCTGTATAGGTTCTTGCTCAACAGAGGGATTCTGTTGACAAACACTTCTTAATAGCCTTCTCTTTTTCTTTTAAACTGGCCCCCGACCATGCTCCTCCCGGTGCAGGGCGCAGGGTTGGACTGGCCTGGCGCCCGCAGCCTGCCCCCTCGCCCACCTGCCCGTTGTGTTGTCTGTGGGTGGAGAAAGCCGGTGCCAACTGTGGCCACCTGGAAACCCGGGCACCCTCCCTTCTCTCCAGAAGCTGGTGGTTGTTTTCAGGGGGACCAGCCATCAAAGACCTTCTGCCCCACCCACTCTGAACGCACAGTTCTTGACTGAAAAAGGCTAACCTCCCCCAGACACCACAAGAGATCCTGGAAAGACAATGCCTGCATCTGGACTTTCTAGGCATAGACCTGGAGTTCTTGACTACCACATGTCACCCCAGCTTGCTTTTATATCTGTGACATTGCTAACTAACAACTTTGCTTAAATCTCCAATGCCTCCTTCTTCATACTCAACAGTGATTTACAGGTAAGCCATTGTTTTCAGGCCACTAATTCTAAGTCTCTTCTGATTTCCCTCCCTGGCTCTGCATCACACCAAGAATCTCCTGCTGTGCGTAAGCTCAGGACGTGTGCTAGGATAAGACTGAAGACACAAAAGGTTTCCAGAGAAGATGGAAATGGATTGTGTTGATCACCCAGTAGAGGTTGATCAGATGGCCCAGAATATTCTTATATTAATGTTTTTTATATTGTCAACAAAAATAAGAGCAACATTTAAAAATTCTTATTGCCAAAACCGACTTGGCTCAGTGGATAGAGCGTCGACCTGCTCTATCTAAAGGGTCCGGGATTCGATTCCGATCAAGGGCATGTACCTTAGTTGCGGGCACATCCCCTGTAGGGGGTGTGCAGGAGGCAGCTGTTCGATGTTTCTCTCTTATCGATGTTTCTAATTCTCTCTCCCTCTCCCTTCCTCTCTGTAAAAAAAATCAATAAAATACATTTTTAAAAAAATTCTTGTGAAGAAACTTGGGTTCAAGAATATGTCTACAGACCTCAGCGTGTGGAAATCGGGGTGGGACGCATGAAGAGAGATGGGTACACCTGAGACAGAGAAGGGGTGCTGTCTCACTCCTAAAAACTATGAGAAGTAAAAGCCCTCACACAATGGTGTATATCTCTCTGTACTTTCTTTGTCTACACATAAAGGCTTCAAGTCAGTGACTCATAATTGACCTTAGTTTCACTCTGAATTCCTCATCATGGTTGACAAAGCCTGCCATGTTTGACTCTGGCTTATCCCCAACATCATCTCTACTGGGTCATCTCTTCTTCCTCCACAACCTAGAGCGTCTCCCTCACGCACCCTCAATGCTCCAGCTCCAGGCAGTTCCTCATGCTGTTCCCTCCTCTGGAATTTTTTACATTTCTTCTCCCATCCCCTTCTTTTTAAAAAAGTATATTTTTATTGATTTCAGAGAGAGAGAGAGAGAGAGAAACATCAATGATTGGCTGCCTCCTGCATACTCCTAATGTGGAAGGAGGCCACAACCCGGGCTTGTGCCCTGACTGGGAATTGAACAGTGACCTCCCGATTCATAGATTGACACTCAACCACTGAGCCATGCCAGCTGGGTTCCCATCCCCTTCTTTAGCTGGTTAACGCTCTACCTTCTGACCTTAGCTCGAGTTTTCTCCTCCTTGACCCTCTTACTTTTGCTAGCAAGGCACTCACAGCTATGCCTTAATATTGTTTATTAAACAGTCTGTCCTTCCTCAAAAGCTCTATAGCTGTTGAGGTTGTGTCTGTCTTGCGCACTATCGTATTTCCAGCATCCACACAGCTGAGGTCTGTAGACATATTCTTGGACCCAAGGACTGTGACGGCTGCAGATGGTAAAATAAACACTTGTTGGAAAAGAAGAACAACATAAAATGAGGGAGGGCGGGAAGATGGAAGCCAAATGGGGGGACAGAAAGGGGATGAGGCAGAGGAGTCAGTAAGCATTCAATGAGTGGCAACATATATACAATCAATACTAATAACTATTGTCAAAAAAGTACCCTCACTCTTTTCTGATCTCAGAAGAGAATGGAGAGCCCTAGCCAGCTAGGCTCAGTGGATAGAGCATCAGCCTGCGGATTGAAGAGGCCCCGGTTTGATTCCGGTCCAGGGCACATGCCTGTGTTGTGGGCTTGGTCCCCAGTAGGGGCCCTGCAGGAGGAAGCCAATCAATGATTCTTTCTCATCATTGGTGTTTCTATCTCTCTCTCCCTCTCCCTTCCTCTCTGAAATCAATAAGGAAAAAATATTTTTTTTAAAAAAAGAAGAGAACGGAGGTCTGTGTGATTGGGACATACTGAGTCTGGAATAAAAATCTGAATCAGTTTTTACTGTGGCCACTGAGGAGCCAGCTAAGCCAGTCAAAGGGCCCACTGCTCTGGGCAGACTAGCAGTACTCAGGGTACATAATCTGGCACATGCCCATGCCGTTTTTGTTTGTTGGGAAGTTGAATTCTATGTTGCTTAAAATATAACTCTACACTGTGATCACTGAGTGGGCTATAAGGCTGAAAGAACCATAAACACAAGTGTGCAATCTGCCCTCATTTGAAATGCTTTTTTATTGGAGAAAGGAAGACAAATGAACACTGCCATCTCGTGGTCATCTAATGACATAGGTCTGCCACGGCAAAAGAAAGCATCGCAGAATGAGGCTGGAGAACCAGAAGGCAGGCCTCACTTCTAGGTGGGCATCACGGACGGCCTTCTATAAGAGCTCCCCTTTCTCAATGGCCACGGTAATGCTTTAACACCTAGCAGGCGTCCTCAAACTTTTTAAAGTGGGGGCCAGATCACGGTTCCTCAGAGAGCTGGAGGGCCGGACTATACGAACTACTAATTCCTACTGTAACACCTCGGCTGCGCTCACTGCCTAAAAAACCTGGCGGGCCGGATCAGACTCCTCTGCGGGCCGCATGTGGCCCGCGGGCCGTAGTTTGAAGACGCCTGACTAGTGTCTGAAACATCTGAAATCAATCCACTTTCAGCCCACCTCCCTGGAAAAGAATTTTATCTCTGTTTTGAAGCTTAACTGTAGAAATCAGATCTGTGAGTCTAGTACCCAAGGCACAACATCTATCTTCCCTGAAGCTGCTACCTTCCTTAAGCCACGCGTGTCCTTTGGTCTGTGCTGTGCTGCTAGCCACACTCGGAGCACCTGAGCAGGAGGGCACAGTTTAGGACTCAGGCTGCCCCTCACCAGTCTGTCTCTCTGGACCAGCTGTCTATCCCCTCTGATTCTCAGTGTTCTCACTTGTTAGAAAGAGGGGCGTAAGCATGATACACACTAAAGTCCCTTTCATCTCTAAAGTTCCGAGACACAGGTCTCATGACCTCAGGGCCCTGACTTAAGACCAACTCTAGGCTCAGTGGCCGGCACTACGCTCTTCCTGAAACACCAGTGGAGTACCTGCAGCGTGCTGGGTGCTGGGGAAGCACCAAGGCATAAACAGACATCTCTGCCAAGCTTCCCGCCTACAGAGGGACTCCAACATTCAGTGAGGGGGGGGAATGGGAATCGCACCATGGATGATCAGTGCGCAGCGAGGGCATGTAACGGGGGCCAGGGGAAGTGAGGTCCGGGATCAAGGAGCTCTCACTGAGGGCGTGGCAGGCCTGGATCTGCAGGCTGGAGCACAGTTATTCCAGTGCGTGGACATGAAACGGGGCAGAAGGCAAAGGCAGGGGCTGAACTATGCATGGCCTTGGGCCCATGTCAGGAGTTTGAACTTTATTCTAAGGGCAGCAGAACTGCTCCACCGAAGGGTTTGAGGCAGAAAAATGACAGCACCAGGTGAGTTCTGTGAGAGATCTCAGTGCTCTGTGGAGCACTGAGGTCAGGTTAGGGCCTTGGTGCAGAAAGGCAGTTATGTGATTACTAGTGACCCGGTGCACGAAATTCATGCACATTAAAAGGGAATTAATTTGAGGAAATATTTTAATATTGCTATTTTCCGTTTATAATAGAAGTGTCAGAGATGAAAGAAAATTAGTAAAATGTATATGAAAATCTTCCTCCTGTCAGAGTCTGGGGGGCACCATGGGAGCCAGAATCAAGTTCCCGCCCACCCACATGTGCCTTGAAATTGCGTGAGACCCAGACCCAGCTGGCCCATTGGGCTAGATCCAGACCTAGATGGCACCACTCCCGTCAAGCCCTGCCAGGTGGGGGGGCATGGTCTCAGGTTCCCTGGCCCAGTGCCAGGGCGGGGACACAGCCTGAGGTCCCCCAGCCCAGGCGGGGGGGGGGGGGGGGGGGCGCCTTGAGGTCCCTGTCAAGCCCTGCCGGGCAGAGGGGCACAGCCTCAGGTCTCACAGCCTCAGGTCCCCTGGCCCAGTGCCAGGGCAGGGGGAGTGGCCTGAGATCCCCCATCAAACTCTGCCAAGTGGGGGTCGCAGCTGAGGTCCCCTGAAAAGCCCCACCAGAATGGGGGCACGGCCTCAGGCCCCCTGCACTGTTCCAGGTATTAGAAATCTGACCGGGAACCAAACAGATGTGGTATTTGCCCTCAGGGGCCATACACTTCCATTTTTTTCTTTTAATAATAAATTTCTAGTGATTTCAGAAAGGAAGGGAGAGGGAGAGATAGAAACATCAATGATGAGAGAGAATCACTGATCTGCTGCCTCCTGCACACCTCCTACTGGGGATCAAGCCTGCAACACAGGCATGTGCCCTTGAACAGAACTGAACTCAACACCCTTCATTCCCAGGCCGATGCTCTGTCCACTGAGCCAAACTGGCTAGGGAGGGGCTTACACATAGGAAGATAGGCACAGGTCCCAGCTGACAAAGAGTGGGAGAGAAGTGTACACACTTTCTTGGATCCTCTACATTCCAAGCCACGTAGCTGTGCAAAACTCCCTGCTTAATGTGAGTGCTAGTCAGAATGAAATGTCCCAAAAGTCTTTCGAACCCCTGTGTTTGAGAAATACGCATTGCCTCGTAACCATTAGTCACAATTTACTGACCATTTACCAGGGGCCAGGCAGCACTTAACCACAGGTACTATTATCTCCATAGTCCAGACGAGGAAACAGGGTTCCTTGGAAATGACTGATCAGAGACCACTTTGCTGGTTAGTGGTAAAGACAGGATTTCAATCTGCCTGTGCATCAGCCTGACCTCTCTGGTCCTTAACACACTTCCTCTTCTGGTCAGAGGATCCCATTGGACAAACAGGGTAGCATGGGGACTTAGTTCCAGAAAGCTACCAACATGGCCCACAACCACCGAGTTTTTGTTAGACGTGAACCTGGGGAGCCTCCAACCCCCACACTGTGAGGACGATGGAAAGAACTCCTTTCCCAGGAAAGGAAAACACCGAATGAATGCTTCTCTTCTACCCCAAGGCCCGCGTTCCGGGAAAGATGTCAAGGCTCGATTTGTTGAATCTCTGGTGTCAAATAAATCGTGATTTTTTGGGGGGTTGTTGTTTGATACAGAGTTATGACTAGGTGTTTTTCACATTTTCCACATTTTGTGTGTGTGTGTGTGTGTGTGTGTGTGTGTGTGTATGTGAGTCCTTGGGGGCCCACATCTGTCTTTACTTTCTTATAAAGCCCCAACTGTGCTTTGAATGAATGCTACTTAATGTTAAGGCGACAGTGGCTTTTTCAGCTAATGGATATTTCTTTTCCATTCGGATTCATGCTCCCTTTCCTTTGAGTCCTTAAGCGATTTTCAAGCATATTTTGGCCAACATAACTTTGAAGCTACTCCTAGAAAATATTAAATCATCTAGGTTTAGGAACTTTGTGTAAGTCAAAGACTCAATGTCCTGAATAATTTTAAATGACTCCATCTGTTGTTGTTTTGCAAGTGTGTAAATCTTGGCTTTGGTAAATGAAGACATTTAAAAAGTTTGTGGCAATAAACAGTTCCAGATTTGTTCTAAGGGGATGGACAGACAGGGACACACACACACACACACACACTCACACTCACACTTATTTCAAATGTGGAGATTAAAATGGGAAAATCTGTTTCATTCTTTTCCCCTCCACTCCTTCAACCAAATAGAAAAACCTTACAGTAACCCTTAATAAAACCCTTAAGAAAAAACCCTACACTATTATTCACCATGAAGCCAGAAGAGTAACTTCAGAATAAAATGTAAAAGAGGTCTGAATGCCAGAGGTTAGGTAGAGAGATGTTACTTATACATATATTTTAATTTATTTAGTCTCCAAGGTGTATATGTGTGAGAACGAGGGGGGAAAGATTGTCATTCCATCATTCAGTATATAAAGCTGAAGGCCAAGCACTCAGCTAAGTCCCAGTGAAAAACACAGGTTAGAAAAATAAAGCAGCAGCAGGAATAAGAATAAGGGGTTCTCTGAAGAGGATGCCAGGGCCACGAGAATAAACCCAGGGAGGCCGGACACAGGCTTCCCAGAGAAAGCCACTCTGAGGCAGAAGTTGGCTGGTGAACAGGGGCTGAGCGTGGGCACAGCCAAGTTTCAAGGCCCGAGTGTTCGAAGCACTTGATGATGTCCCAGGAGCCCAGCCAGCGAGAGCAGAGACACGAATGGAGAGGCGAAAGGTGACTGATGAGAGGCGACTGGTGAGAGGCTGTAGGGAGCAGGGAGGGTCTCAGCAGTCGTGTGAGGAGGCCAGACTCCATCCCAGTGGAAACCCGCCCAGGGAGGAGTATGAGAGGGACAGGACCAGATGAGCACTTTTTAAACTTCACTTGAGCTCTGTGGTCCACAAACTGGGGCTTGAGAGCCACATGCGGCTCTTTGGCCCCTTGAGTGTGGCTCTTCCACAAACTGCCACGGCCTGGGCGAGTCTATTTTGAAGAAGTGGCGTTAGAAGAAGTTTAAGTTTAAAAAATGTGGCTCTCCAAAGAAATCTCAATTGTTGTACTGTTGATATTTGGCTCTGTTGACTAATGAGTTTGCCGACCACTGCTTTAGTTACAGCAAGCAGTTGGGGTGGACACACTGGGGCATGCGGTCTTGGGGGGAGGGATGTCACCAGCTGGGACTGGGGCAGGGACACCAGAGATGGCAAGAGGATGGGTTTATGGCCCTGAGGAAGCTGAACTGGCTGAACGTGGCAGTTGACTGGACGTGGGGAGTGATAGGAGAGGACAAGGCAAGGATGGTCCTGGGTTTCTGGCTGAGCAGCTGAGTGGAGGGAGTGTCCTAGCGGGAGGTGGGGTTTGTCTGTGTTGAACATGCAGTCACATTGCTCTTAGGAATGTCCTGTTAGCTCATTTCTGTTTCCATTACGATTGAAAAAAAGTAACACACAGCATCGGATCCATTATTTTTTTTACAATATGCATTCTTAAATACCTATATGCATCACCGTTTCAACTATGTGTCGTATGGCTTCCTAGAAGGCGTCACTGTTTTAACCACCATTCGTAGGATTTGCAGTAATTTTTTGGAACTGGTCTAAGAAATAAAGTCAATGTCCTTTGCCCACTTTTTTAAGCTGGTAGAGTGAAATGGCCAGCGTCCATTTTTATAAGCTGGTAGAGTGAAATGGCCAAGGTCAGAAATGACACAATATTTACCGAGGGAACGAAACACACCCTTCGCCCAAGGTAAGTGAAATAGAAGGTAGGCGCATGCTCACCTGAGGCGGGAGTCCTTGAAGGTGTCCAGGTAGGCGGGGTAGCTCCATCCGATCTTACTCCCCTTACACCGCAGCTCCAGGGTCTGCCCCGCCGCCAGGCTCAGGGTGGCGGCCGGCTTCTGGAAGCGCCCCTTCTCCGTCATCTGCACCATGATAGACTGGTTCTTGGGCGCCGGGTCATCGGCCGAGTCCCTGTCCTTCGTCTTGGGGATCTTGGGCTTCACCTTCTTGTTGGCGGGCTTGATTCTGTTCTCTCCTGGCTCCTTCGGACGCTTGTTCTTGGGAGGGTGTTGGCCGGCAACTAGTACAAATGTGAGAACAATGGGCTGTAGGAGCAACACACCCAGGGCATTTAACACCTAAGACAGAACACTTCACAAAGCAAACTTGTGTTTTTATTGATTTCAGAGAGGAAAGGAGAGGGAGAGAGAGGTAGAAACATCCGTGATGAGAGAATGGTTGATCAGCTGTCTCCTACACACCCCCTACTGGGGATTGAGCCCCGCTACCCGGGCATCTGCCCTGAACCAGAACTGATCCATGATCTTCTGGTTCACTGGTTGACGCTTGACCCCTGAGCCACACTGGCCTGGCCAGATTAGTTTTTAATACCCACTCCTCATATATCAACATTGTTTTCAGCCATAATCACTATTTTCTTGGTTCATTCTTTAGCTTTAAAACAATGCATGACGGAAAGGGAATCTATTTCTAGTCTAAGGGGTCCCGTGGAATGGCAGGATGGAAGCCACTCACAGGGCCTGGTGCCTGATTTGTAATTGTTAACGTGAACCTGCAAGGCATTCGTTGTTCAGTTTGAATCTACTGTTTAAATGTCTACAACTGGTACCACAAGCTCACTCAGAAGATTTTGGAAATTTACCCAAGACCAGCGGGGCCGGTGCATCTTTGTGTGCCGGGGGCTGATAATGTCATACAGAACACACGGTTTAGTGAGAAATGAGTACTGAACCCGTGTCCAGAAATCCCAGCTAGCCCCCCAGCTCAGCAGCCAGCGCCTGGTGCCCCCCTCGGGATGAGAAGGAGACTGTGTAGTCAGTACATCTGCCTGCAGGAGCTCAAAGACTCACAGAATCACAGAGTCCAAACTTCTGGGACCCCGAGAGGTCACCAAGGTCAAGTCCACATGCTGTAGATTAAAACATTGAGGAGGCCCTGAGAAGCTACACAAATTACTCAGCGCTGGTCCTGGCAGGAAGTGAGAGCAGAACTCGGATCTTCTGAACCTCATTCCAAGTGCTCACTCACTCTACGTGGATAAACATCCAGGATTATTTTGGCCAGATAAGCACAGGAACCATGGCTAACTGAGGGGATCACAAGGCATCTGTTTAAAAAAGTGGTGGCCTGAGGAATGAAGGGTCCCAGGTTTGATTCCGGTCAAGAGCATGTACCTTAGATGCAGGCACATCCCCAGTAGGGGGTGTGCAGGAGGCAGCTGATTGATGTTTCTCTCTCATCGATGTTTCTATCTCTTTCTCTTCCTCTCTGTAAAAAATCAATAAAATATATTTTAAAAAAATAAAAGAAGTGGAAGAAGTGGGGAGGAAATCTTTTCCTTTTTTGATGGGTGCATTTATCCAGTGCTACCTTAGTGTGCAAAAGGCTTGGAGTGGTCCAAAGTACAAAAAGGTCGAAATTGGGATCAAGAGATGCAAAGAGACAAGTGTTACAAGTTCTTATGCCAGTGGCCCAGGTCGGTGACAAAACGAGGTGAGTCAGCCTGGCCAGTGTGACTCAGTGGTTGAGGTCCACCTATGAACCAGGAGGTCACAGTTCAATTCCCAGTTAGGGCACATGCACAGCTTGTCTCACTTGTAAGTTGCCAGATCCTGTGGCTATCCTGCTCAGGAACATATGATGACCTAACTGTGAATAATATGCATCCAAATAAGTGCTATTATCCCAGGGGCAAAGTAATTTAACCTTTTGACCAAACAGGTCCACCTGTCAATCTAATTCCAGTTGGCCCAGGTGGCTGGCCATGGAATTGGTCAGTGGCTTATGGTGATGACGCTAAGTTAGAGGAGTCAGGTGAGTGACCCTAAAACAGTGTTTCCCAACCTTCTCTCATGATGAGAATCACCTGGTGGAGCTGTTAAACTACAGATTCCTGAATCCCAACTAAGAAGTGCTAAACTAGAATTTTTGGGAACATATAGGTAAAATTGTATACTTAACTTAGTGCTCTAGTTAATTTTACCTATATGTTCCCAAAAATTCTAGTTTAGCACTTCTTAGTTGGGATTCAGGAATCTGTAGTTTAACAGCTCCACCAGGTGATTCTCATCATGAGAGAAGGTTGGGAAACACTGGTATAGAGCAATAGGTGGTAAAATAATTTTTAAAAAAAATTAAATATCATTACTGACTTCAGGTCCTGGCTACCACCTCCTAGCTGTGTGATCTTGGGATGTTACTTAGCCTCTCTCTGCCTCAGAGTCCTCATCTGTAAATGGAGAACTATATGGCAATGACGATGACCTCATGGGTTGGTGGGGGGATAAATGAGTTACTGTTTTAAATACTGGGAGCAGTGTCGGGGCCCAGTAGGGGCCCATGAAGTGCCCCTTGTTTTGTAAGCCTGTGATAAGGTTCCAGGGTGATCTCCATGGCGATGGAGACGGCGGAGCTCTTATCTTCCTGGCTTAGGGGTGCAGAACACTGAGACCACAGAGGCCACGTCATTCGCCCGAGTCACCGAGAAGGTGGTGACAAACCTACCAAAGGCCCTTTGGCCCCAGGTCTGGAGTCTCCCCTGGGTCATGCCCTCACCTTTCAGTTCACACAGAGATGAACCTTCTGCAGCGGTTTCCCTTCGTCCCTTCGTTGGCACAGCCTCCTGCGCAGCCCCATTGTCTTAGCGGTTTCTCAGTCTCTGTGCCTCGGGCTCTGACAATGAGTTCCAAGTCAAACAAAACCTGATGCCAGGGAAGCGAGCACACCCTTCCTGGCAGGGCCGGGATGCTCTCCCAAGGCTCACATTAGACTCCCCGAGCGCGGAGACTCTGGGCAAAGCCCCGGCTCCAGAATGAATGAATAAAGGCCGCCACGGCGATTCTTCCGCACGCACTGGGGGTTGCAATGAACCCTTCCTTGTTCAACAAACTATTAACTCTCTCATCCTCAAAGGAGAGTGTTTCCCAAACTTCTCTCATGATGAGAATCACCTGGTGGAGTTGTTAAACTACAGATCCCTGAATCCCAACTAAGAAGTGCTAAACTAGAATTTTTGGGAATATACAGGTAAAATTGTATTCTTAACTTAGTGCTCTAACAGAGAATACAATTTTACCTGTATGTTCCCCAAAATTCTAGTTTAGCACTTCTTAGTTGGGATTCAGGGATCTGTAGTTTAACAACTCCACCAGGTGATTCTCATCATGAGGGAAGTTTGGGAAACACTGATCTAGAGTGGGGCAGGAGGAGATAATATATTCATTAGAAGAATCCCTGACCTCGCTTTAGATCAGTCCTTAACCTCAAAGGCCTGTAGCTGTTTGGGGTTTTCTCCCACAGGCAGTGAGGGGGAGGGTCTGCCCTGAGAGTAGCATCAAAGCCAGCACCCTGCAGACGTGCTGAGCAGCTCGGGGGTTATACCCTGAGGGCCATGCCTCACGCTCCTGTTTCCCTTCCCCCTGAACCCGCACAGGAGCACTGAGCCCACGGGAAGGCACTGACATGCAACATAAAGAAAATAAAAAAGATGAGAGCTTGTCCTTCCTTCTCTCTCCTAAAACCCTCCCTCCAAATCGACCCCCTACCATTTCCCAAAGTACCATTTTCTTAACAAGGCAATGTCTAGGAATCTCATGCTTCTGTTCCAAGGTCAAGACCTTACTTCGAATGAATCCTTTTCCAGAATCTCCATTAGACCAGGGTTGATCGCTGTTCTTTTTTATTGATTTTCCACAGAGAGGAAGGGATAGAGAGTTAGAAACATCGATGAGAGAGAAACATCGACTCGCTGTCTCCTGCACACCCCCTTCTGGGGATGTGCCCGCAACCAATGTATATGCCCTTGACCGGAATCGAACCTGGGACCTTTCAGTCTGCAGACCAACACTCTAACCACTGAGCTAACCCGATTTTAGCTGTTCTTTTTTTTTTTCTTTTAATGGAGGTGATGAACATACAACATTATGTATAGTTATTATTCCTATGTGTGTACACACTGGAAAGTGATCACGCTCCAGCAGAACCAGCTTCATTTGCTTGGCTCCCAGCACATGGCCCTGCTGGCTGTTCCTCCTGTATCACCGACAATTCCTCAGTGAGCTTGGCAGCCCTTCCCCCTCTTCCCTTCCTGCCTGACTGGAGTCCCGGAGGCTCTGTCCCCTCCATCGCTAAGGACACTCCCTCTCTGAGTGGCCTCACACGGCCCCCGGGCGTCCAGCATTCATACGCGGAGAGCTGCCTGGTCCTTGTCCTCATGTCGCCTTTAACTCCAGGTCTGAACGCTTACTCAGCACAGCGCTTAGAAAGCCAGGCGGCAGCTCAAGTTGCAGATGGCCACACTGACCCTGGATGCCGCCCAGAACCTCCGTCCCAGTTCCCTTTATCAGTGAACGGCAAGTCTATCCACCAGTTTTCTTAGGACAAAAACCTCAGAGTCACGGGTGATTATTTATTTCTCCCCTGCGTCGTGTCCAATCCGGCAGCAAATCCTCAGGGAGAGGACTTTTTGCCTTCAAAATAGACCCTGAAGCCATCTCTCCTCCCTCCATCCACCGTGACCACCCTGGACCAAGCCTCTTCTCACCTAGACCCGTGGTCAGCAAACTGGCTCACGAGCCACATGCGGCTCTTCGGCCCCTTGAGTGTGGCTCTTCCACAAAATGCCACGGCCTGGGCGAGTCTATGTTGAAGAAGTGGCGTTAGAAGTTTCAGTTGAAAAGATTTGGCTCTCCAAAGAAATTCCCATCATTGCACTGTTGATATTTGGCTCTGTGGACTGATGAGTTTGCGGGCCACTGTCTTAAGCCACCTTGTTTGTGGCACTTTGTGACAGCAGTCCTAGGAAATGTGTGCACCCTGTCTGTTGGTCCTTCGTGCCACTTGTCACTTCCTGAAAGTAATCCTTACTTGTTTATTTTCCATCTCTCCTCTCCATTCGCTCATTAGCACCAGAGTGAGGGTTCTACAACCTTGTGCAGGGAAAGCCTTCAATGCCCAGGCCTTCTCTCCCTCCTCTCTCTTGCCCTCAAATCTCTCTTTTCTGGTTTAAGAATCAGAGATTATTCTGTATGTCAAATATACAGGCCGAAATCCCACATGCTTCAAAACATTCGTGATTGACACTTACCAACAATGAAAATGTTTACAATTCTTTTCTCATGGTGAGAATTTCTGGCCCTGGCCGGGTGGCTCAGTTGACTGCATAGAATAGATAGAGTGTTGTCCCATACACCAAAAGGCTGAGGATTCAATTCTCGGTCAGGGCACACAGCAAGGTTGTGGGTTTGACCCCCAGTTGGGTGTGTACAGGAGACAACCAAGTAATGTTTCTCTCACATCGATGTTTTTCCTTTCTCCCTCTCTCCCCCTTTCTTTATTGCTAAAAGTATGTCCTCAGGTGAGGATAAAAAAAAAAATAATCTGAACTAAATGTTACCCTCTCTTTCCAAGGAATAAACTGAGAACAAAAATGATGGTGCGGATAGAGAATCGTCATTAATGTTTCTCTCCTTAGAGATCTGGCTGCATTGCCCCCATGTCAAAACAAATCTCTCTAGTCCTCCCCGAAAGAGACCTTTTCACAGGATCCTAAATGAACCCAGGTGCGACCCAGGTTCAAATCAGCATTGATCCAGGTCAGCGAAACAGCAGTCACAAATCAATTACGCTTCATCGTTTGCTCCTGTCATCAGATAAAATATGTAGGCGATCAAAAGTTGGTAAGTACCTGTGGCTTTATATTTTTTTAATGTAAAAATAGCAGCACCAACCAGTAAAGACCGTGGCAGGTGCTCCATATAAAACCTGGCAACCAGGTGCTGCAAGCCATGGCGACCTAGTGGGATCTCGGGCTGGTTAGTAACTATTTTCACGACCCCCTGTCATGATTCAAGAGGAATGTTTGCCGTTTCAGAACTGGAGGAGAAAGAACGTCACTTTCACGAGGAGAAATAACATTACTCCCAAAACTACAAAGCATTCTAGAACCAGGCAGGCACACGCTGTCGGGTGAGAGCGGCTATCCACCCACCACACGCTCACAGGGAGGCCTTTTTCTATCCATCAGCCTCTCCGGGGCGTGATCAGCAACAGGGGGCAGGCAGTGGGATACGGTGAGTCACGGCCTTGTGTCTGGGCTTGGCCATGCCCCACAGCCCAACCTGCCAATCAGAGCCTGGCCCTCTGGCCTGTGCCCAGCCCCAGCCAGCCACACCATAACTCAAACCAGAAGAGGCATCCGTAATAGGTTTAGGGAAACTGTTATGTAATCTAACGAGGCAGGTTTACGTTTCTAATTATGCGCTCAGTGTTTTATTCATCGTCTTCACTCTATATTTTAAAGCAGAACCTTTAAAAACAAAGACAGTGGCTATGCTCATGCCTAAAATGTACCAATTATTTACGAAGGATTTCGTCTGCGTTCAACGCTCTCGGATGGCCTCACAAATGTTTGTTGCGTGTGTGTGAGTGACATTTAGCTAAAATAATGCTAATTCATTCAGGCAGCATGCAGTGGTTCTCATGGTCTTGGGCACACGTTGGCCGGAAAAACCTCTGGCGCCGTTTCCTGAGCCTCAGGCAGGCATCTCGGGTGAACTGTATAATCAAGCGAGTGGGTTATTTGGAATTATTTCGTCTGGCCATCTCCTGCCCTTATCCAAAAAAAAAAAAAAAAGAATATCAAATACTGCATTTCCGTCCCGTTAGCAATCACATGGGGACCTGCCAGGAGCGGTTTCGTGTCACCTTTTACCTCGTGAGCTCACACCAGCTCCTCTGCGGGCAAGCAGTACCTGCCGCTTCCCGGGGCAGAAAAACGCCCTACGTTTTATTCAGCAAGACTCCGGGTTGAGGGTCCCCACGCTCAGCTTCAAGTCCCACAGCCGCCGTGGACTTGGCAGAGGAGGATGTGGCATTTTGTTGGCCAGCGCTCCTGGTTTCATGGGAGAGGGAGGGACTGGCCAGGGCTGAGTGGTGGGTAAAATGTGAGCCAGGTTGAGCTGGCTCCGGCGGGAGGTTGCATAACAACAAAAGCTGCTTTTCAACCAAAACTGAGCAAAGACGGGGCGGGGCTGAGCAATTCCAAGGGCGGGTTCCGGATGCCAGGATGGCCCCCCCCCCCCCATGCACAACAAAACACTGATCAACTAACTCCGTGGTCGGCAAACTGCAGGTCGAGAGCCGCATGCGGCTCGTTGGCCCCTTGCGTGTGGCCCTTCCACAAAATACCACGGCCTGGGCGAGTCTATTTGGAAGACGCGGCGTTAGAAGAAGTTTAAGTTTAAAAAGTCTGGCTCTCCAAAGAAATTTCAGTCGTTGTCCTGTTGCTATTTGGCTCTGTTGGCTCATGAGTTTGCCGACACTGAACTAACGCATGGAGCCAGCGAGGCACTCGAATGCTGACAGTACCGTGGAGACAGACACAGACACAAACAACACATTCACTCACACACACACACACACACACACACACCCCAAAATCAAGCCTGACCTTGTGGCTGGGAGTCTCTAAAACAGGATGGGCCTGGGACAGGCTGGCATTTTCCCCATCCACCAGATAAGGGTGTGATGGACAGCTGTGGGGGTTGGATTCGTGCTGAGGTTTAACCCAAAGAAGTATTTGCTGTGAGGCTGAGGCAGGTCTTGCAGGATGCAAGCCCCCTGATGGCCCAGGACCCAAACCCAGGGCTGCGGCCTGGAGGAGGAGGAGGAGGAGGAGGAGGAGGAGGAGGAGGAAGAGGAGGAGAAGGACTTGGAGAGTTGCAGAAGCACCGGCCCCCGCCTGGCTCAGGTGGCCCCCGCCCTCAGAGCAGATCCCGGAGCTGATGCTGGACTGGGAGATGGAAGCGGCTGCGGGTCCCCCCACCTCCCAGCCCGACACGTGGACACGGGCTGGGCTTCCCGGGAGCGCGGGGCGTTCGGGCGGGGCCCGGAGGGTCGGGGTGGCTGCCACCGGGGGAGGTGGGGGAGGTGGGAGAGGGCGGGAGGGGGAGGGAGACCCCGCCAGGAGGGCAGGTGCACGTGGCAGGGCGGCGCCGGGCCGAGCCTCCAAGGCCAGGAGTCGGGGAGCGCCGGGGGGACCAGGGTGGGGTCCCGCTAACGCCGGGGCTCGGACCGTCCCGCCGCCGGGCACTCACCATCCTCCAGCGCCTGGAGCACCAGCAGGAGCGCCAGCAGCAGCCACACCTTCATCTTCGGCGCAGGGGCCGGCGGAGGCGCGGGCGCGGGTCCGGGCGCAGCGCGGGGCGGGCGGGGCGGGCGGGGCGGGCGCCGGGGACGCCCCGCCGGCGGTTCGGGTTCCTGAGGAGGGACGCGGTTTGGGGGAAAGTGTGGGGATTTTTAAAATTCCGCCTGCAGCTCTCCTGCCCCCTGGCGGCGCGGCGCGGGGCGGCGGGAGGGCGGCGGGGGCCCATCCCAGCTGCTCCGGTCCCGTCACCAGGCTCCCCGGGAAGGCAGGGCCATGCGGGGGCTGGCACGGTACCTGCGGCCAGGAAGGTCCAAATGTCCCACCGCTCAGGCGGGGCCCGAAGCTGTGTAAAAAGTGCCCCAACACCTCCTTCCCAGAGGCCCGTCACCTGTGCCCACAGCGAGCCCATCGCCACCCGTGCCCACAGCGAGCCCATCGCCCCAGCTGTGCCCACAGCGAGCCCATCGCCCCAGCTGTGCCCACAGCGAGCCCTTCGCCACCTGTGCCCACAGCGAGCCCTTCGCCACCTGTGCCCACAGCGAGCCCATCGCCACCTGTGCCCACAGCGAGCCCTTCGTCACCTGTGCCCACAGCGAGCCACGCCAGCTGTGCCCCACCTGTGCCCACAGCGAGCCCATCGCCACCTGTGCCCACAGCGAGCCCATCGCCACCTGTGCCCACAGCGAGCCCATCGTCACCTGTGCCCACAGCGAGCCCATCGCCACCTGTGCCCACAGCGAGCCCTTCGTCACCTGTGCCCACAGCGAGCCCATCGCCCAGCTGTGCCCACAGCGAGCCCATCGCCAGCTGTGCCCACAGCGAGCCCTTCGCCACCTGTGCCCACAGCGAGCCCATCGTCACCTGTGCCCACAGCGAGCCCATCGCCACCTGTGCCCACAGCGAGCCCTTCGCCACCTGTGCCCACAGCGAGCCCTTCGCCACCTGTGCCCACAGCGAGCCCATCGCCACCTGTGCCCACAGCGAGCCCATCGCCACCTGTGCCCACAGCGAGCCCATCGCCACCTGTGCCCACAGCGAGCCCATCGCCACCTGTGCCCACAGCGAGCCCATCGCCACCTGTGCCCACAGTGAGCCATCAGGCTGCCCTGGACCAACACACACCCCACCACCTCCTGTACACACAACACACACACACACACACACACCCCACCATACACTATGCTTCCTAGTCAAGACCAGCACTCTGGTGACCTCTACATGTAGACTCTGCTTTCTTCCAGAAAGCTCCTCAGTTCTAGCAAATTCTCCCCCCCAGACCCTCCTGGGCTCATCACAAAGCGTCCTGAGGAGGTGACTCAGGTGGAGAGAAAAAGGCGTTGCAAACTGAAATATAATTAACTGCTAAATGGTGCGGTCCACGCTGTGAATAGCGGAGTGGTTCCGAGAGGGGAGTGCAGGCTGGAGGAGGAGGAAACCAGGGAGGGGAGGCCTTGGACTTGGAGAGCAGGGAGCAGGGGGAGGGCCCTAAGGAGCCCATGCTGTCCAGTGTCGGCCAAGGTCAGGGGGGTTAAGGCACGCTGCAAGCAAGAACCGGCCAGATGGGAAGAGCGTGGGAACAGAGGGACATGAGATGGAACCAGCAGCCTGGGGCTGGGCACGGGGCTGGGCATGGGGCTGGGCACGGGGCTGTGGGGGTAAAGGATTAGGCACCCCTGTGCCTGGGCGGGGGTCCAGCCCAGGTTTCTGAGCTTGGGACTCATCAGGGGAAAGCAGCTGCAGGTGTGGGCAGCCGGTGGGGGGAGGGGGGGGAGGGGGAGGGCCAGGTGGGGAGCAGGGCCCCCATCCCGCTGGCCCACTCACACATTACAGCTCTCAGCCAGCAGGTCAGACAGCGGGAGAGGCAGCGCTGCGTGTGTGACAGACACGTGCTTAGCAGCCATATCACGCAGGAGGAACCAGGAATCCACCTTCCATCGTCAGCTCTGGGCCTGGCTTCCAGCCAGGAGGATGGAAGTCCCAGGGTCAGGCCCTGCCTCTGCCAGGACCTCTCCGCCCCTCCCTCCCACAGCTCCCCGGAGCTCCCTGGAGGCTTACCGTGTGCTCATTGCCGTGGCTATAAAGGTGGAGACGGCACTCCTGCTTCTGAGGCCTGAGCACGGCCTGGGGGCACGGCCTGTCGCATCCGGGGAGCACACCCAGGGGCTGCTCCCCACGGAGACCCGTCCCATCCTGCCCCTGTGAGGTTGACACCCGTCGCTCTGAGTCAGAGCCGGGGTTCACCAGGCCTCACAGTGGCCAGGTCCTGCCTGGCCCGCCTGCTGACGGCACATCCGGTCTGCGCCCATTTGCCGTCATCCCGGCCTCCCTGCACAGGCTCCAGCCGCTAACTTTCCTGACTGGGATGTGGCCACAACCCCCTAAGTACACTTTCAAATTGGGTAAGTGGCATACAGAAAGAAAAAAAAAATGGAATTTTACTTCTCTATCACGTACACGTTAGCTAAGTGTAGGTACCTAAACTATCCTAGGTGTGTGCCATGGACTGAATTGGGCCCTCCTCACCCCTACCCTCAATTTAAAAAAAAAAAAATATATACTTTATTGACTTTTTTTACAGAGAGGAAGGGAGAGGGATAGAGTCAGAACCATCAATGAGAGAGAAACATCAATCAGTGGCCTCCTGCACACCTCCCACCAGGGATGTGCCCACAACCAAGGTACATGCCCTTGACCGGAATCAAACCTGGGACCTTTCTGTCCGCAGGCAGACGCTCCATCCACGGAGCCAAACCGGTTAGGGCCCCAATTTTTTTCAAAATGATGACATCCTAACCTCCAGTACTTCAGAATGTGACCACATTTGGAGCTAGGGTCTCTGAGGAGGGAATTAAGTCAGGATTAGGTTATTGGGTTTGGCACAAACCTGATCTGACTGGCATCCTTGCCAGTAAGAAGGGGAAGTGGACACACAGACGCAGGCGCAGAGGGAAGCTCATGTGTAGATTCAGGGGGAAGTTGACCATCTACAAGCCCAGGAGAGAGGCCCCAAAAGACACCAACCACCCTGCTGACATTTTTTAAAAAAATAAATATATTCTTATTGATTTCAGAGAGGAAGGGAGAGGGAGAGAGAGAGAGATAGAAACATCATTGATGAGAGAGAATCATTGATCAGCTGCCTCCTGCACGGTCCCCTCCGGGCATGGTGTGCCCCTGGCCAGAATCGAATCTGGGACCCTTCAGTGCACAGGCCGATGCTTTATCCACTGAGCCAAACCGGCTAGGGCCCTGCTGACATGTAATCTCTGAGTTAAAGCCTTCGGGGCTTTGAGAATGCACATCTGTGGTTTAGGCCAAAAAGCCTGTAGCCATCACTTGGGAACCAGGACGGGATGGGAGCGAGGGCTGCCAGAAACACGGGGGCTTTCCAAGGCTTGTTACCCTTGAGAGAGATGACTTCACGATGACTCTGAATCGGAAAAATAAAGCTGCCAGGCTTGTATTTTTTATGGGTTTGATTTTACTGTGAAAACCCGTGTGCTTTGTCTCCAGGGTGAGAAGGAATTTTATTATGAGAATCTCAGTTTATGTGGATCTTTCCCATTCTTTCTCCAACCATGGCCATAACACTGGCCAATTACAACAAGCCGTGGCTTACAGGTCAAAGTCAAGTCCAGTTCGAAGCCTGAATTCCCAAGGCATGATTCACTTTTGTATGTTTGCGTCTTTTCTATTAAATGTATTGGGGTGAGATTAGTAAATAAAATTGCATAGGTTTCAAGTATACAATTCTATGTCTTACCATCTGTGTATTACTTTGTGTATTTATTACCTCAAGTCAAATCTTTTATTACCATATATCTGACCCCTTGACCTTTTACACCCTCCCACCCTCCTTCTCTCAGGTAACCACCATACTGTTGTCCATGTAGTTTTTAGTTGATGTCTTGGGTTTTTGGATCAATGACCATATTACCTGCAAACCCATGTTTCCTTCCCTTATTTCCTATTGTCTGGCTGTTCCGTCCACCTCACTCTTATGTTAATTAGCTTTTAGTGTTTATAATCCATTCACCTCTGACCTCATGACGCACAATGTGGCTCAGGCTTATCAGCTACTGAATCATCAGCTACTTCCTGATGCGGGAGGAGAGGAGGCTGAGAACACAGAAAACAGCCCTTTAAAAACAGTGTCCAGCCAGGCCTGAGTGGCTGAGCACCAACCTGTGAACCAGGAGGTCACGGTTCGATTCCCCGTCAGGGCACATGCACGGGTTATGGGCTTGATCCCCAGTAGGGGGCGTACAGAAGGCAGCCGATCCATGATTCTCTTTCATCATTGATGTCTCTCTCTCTCTCTCTCTCTCTCTCTCTCTCTCTCTCTCTCTCTCTCCCCCTTACTCCCTGAAATCAACTTAAAAATATATATATTTAAAAATTAAAAAAAGTAAAATAAAAGCAGTGTCCAGGGAAGCACCATCACACTCGGGAGGGCACAGCATCCTCTGAGCGACTGTGTCAGCGCCTTCCTCTGAGAGCTCAGCCAGCAGCCCCAGGCATTGACCCGGCAGAGGCAGAGCTGGAGAGGAGAATGGCGGAGGGAGGAACAAAATCAGCAAATGGAAGGGAGAAGTGAACGTGGTCCGGGGTCGGGAGCAGAGATAGCACGCTGTGCTGATGTATCCACTGTCCGTTAGTCACAGCTCTAAATGCCGCAGGGAAGGACGACTCTAAGCTAAAGTGCAAATGACAAAGCCTCAATCCTCTCCTTCCTTTGGCTTTTCTTTACTTAATGGGCCTTCCTTCCTCCTTTGAATATCGGTGCCTCTTTGCTTTGTCTGTTTGCTTTTTCAATGCTCACTTTTTGAAAAGCATTTTCTATTTGTCATTTACAACTTCATGCCAATTGAAGTCAGTGTTTCAGTTTCAAGAATATTGCCAAAACCGGTTTGGCTCAGTGGATAGAGAGTCAGCCTGCGGACTGAAAGGTCCCAGGTTTGATTCTGGTCAAGGGCATGTACCTTGTTGTAGGCAAATCTCCAGTAGGGGGTGTGCAAGAGGCAGCTGATCAATGATTCTCTCTCATTGATGTTTCTAACTCTCTATCCCTCTCCCTTGCTCTCTGTAAAAAATCAATACTAGCCGAAACCAGTTTGGCTCAATGGATAGAGCGTCGGATTGCAGACTGAAATGTCCTGGGTTCGATTCCAGTCAAGGGCATGTATCTTGGTTGCGGGCACATCCCCAGTAGGGGGTGTACAAGAGGCAGCTGATGGATGATTCTCTCTCATCGATGTTTCTAACTCTCTGTGCCTCTCCCTTCCTCTCTGTAAAATATCAATAAAATATACTATTTAAAAAAATCAATACTATATATATATTTAAAAAAAGAATATCGGACTTTAGGTCTGATCTCTACCCTCCATCTTTGCACGAGCAGGGCTGAGGGAGATAATGGAGCCCTGGAGACTCCGCCATTGGGACCACAACAGGGCTGTGGTACCTGTGGATTAAGGGGCCAGGAGTCAGGAATGAGCTTGTTCCGTGTCAGAGATAGGAGCCCGCCTGGATGGTATCATGCTCCTGGGTAGTGGAGTCTGCCTTGAGTTCTCTTCGTGTGAACCACTCCCATCTCAGTGGAGTCACAGGATGCTTTACCCAGGATCGGTGACATCTGCCATGTCTGGGACCTCCAAGTACTTAAGAGTTGGCTATGAATCTGTTACTAGAATGTTTTAAGTAAGTAAATCAGCATGGAGCTGAGTTTATTTCTAGATAGTTTCTCCATTCATTGACCCTGCTTTGAGATCATGTGATTATGGGTTAGTTTGGGATGTCTTTGAGAATTTTTTTTGAGACATTTCATGGAATGAATGAAGTGAATCACTCTGTCCACACAGATGATGGATACTAGTCCGCACCATGAGCACTCCGTGGGCCTGGAGCCCTTAGCCTGTAGCCTTCTTTAAAGAACACGAAGGAGGTGTCCTGTTTTGGGGAGTTCCTGGCTGGCCCCACAGCCCAGACACAGCTCCTGGGGCATCACTCCCCCCCCCCCCCCCCCCCCCCCCCCCCCCCGCACACACACACACACACACATGCTCCCCTGGTTCCAAAGCAGAGGTGGTACAACCAAACCTGGTCACAACCCTCATCAAGCCACCAATCAGGTAAAGGTTTTCAGCTCCTCCTTGGCAAATACTTTGCCGTTTCAGCTTGGTTTTCAATGCTGGCTTAACTTGATCTTAAAATTTTTAAACCAACATCGTGTTTCCTCCAGTGTACTAGAATAAATAGCCACTCAGTGTATACACAGAGACATTTCAAAATTAAACAAGCTTATTGAAGAGGTCTGGGGGATAATGTGAGCATTGCCAGAAAACCCTTTGATTCCTCCCTCCAAGAGGGTAAATAGGGTTGAAGTTGGTAAATATTCATCCACTGCACTGTAAAAAAATGTCTTAGTTACAGAGAACTGATCACCGATTATTCGAGGCTATGATTCAGTCAGGAACACATTGAGGAGCCCCTCACACACAAAAGCCATGTCAGAGAGACTGGTCCATCAAAGGGCAGTGAAATGGTGGATCCCGGGGTGTTATGTTTCAGGAGCAACTGACCTTTTTTGGAAGGTGCCATTAGGATTGAGCACATGTGAAGGCATTTCCTTTATCTCATAGGACCTGGCTAGTCTCACAGTAAGCCCAAGGCTTCCCACTGAGTAGTATTAACAATGTCATTATTTCCATTTAGATTGTGTTATATTTTGGAGATTTAAAGACTCCCAAATTTTTAAAAAGCCCTGGCTGCTTTTTGTTTTGTTTTGTTTTGTTTTGCCCTGGCTGGTTTGGGCCAGTGGATGAGGCATCAGCCTGTGAACTGAAGGGTCCCAGTTCGGTTCCAGTCAGGGGCACATGCCCAGATGGTGATCCCCAGCAGGAGTCAGTGATCGATAATTCTCTCTCATCATTGATATTTCTATCTCTGTCCCTCTCCCTTCCTCTCTGAAATAAATAAAGGTATACATATATATATATATATTTAAAAGCATTTTAAATTAGGTAAGTGTGAAATGTAGACCAGTTTGTGTGATACACATGCATACGACATTATTACAAGTTGTATTAAAATTTATTTAAAAAATACATGGTCACATTAGAAAGCCTATTTTACAGTGGTAAAGCAGCAACAGTTTTCATTTATTACAAATTCTAAAAAATAATCCAACTTTGTAAGTAAAAAGGAACGCTGATTATCATTAGAAACATTTACATTTAAAATTACCTACCCAACAAACACACCTTTCCATTCTCACAAGTCCGATGCATCTGTTGGTTTCTACAGACACAGAATTTCTGTAGGGTTTTGGGCCCCCACCTACAGTTTCTATTGAGTACAATGGTAAGAAGAGAAAGCAAGAAAATAACTGGGCACCCCCTGCTGGACACAAAGATGAAGAGCCTGTCAACCAGGCATGGGCCAGAGATACACACCACCCTGTTGGTCATACAAGGTTCTTCATCAACCTGACCGTGGCCCATGCACTTCCACCCAAGGCGGTCAGTGGCAGTCGGGGGGATTGCAGTAAGACACGCCCTATGGTGCCAGTTTCAGGAAGCAGCTATCCTTCCCATGAGGCACAGAGGCTCCTTCTTGATCATCCACCTTGAGGCACTCATGGGGTATTTGGAACTGATATTATGGACCGCACACTACCTTACATTCAGGTGAAGGCTTTGACTTCATATCCTCCCCTCACATGCCAAGACCCCACCCAACAGGGAGCTACGGCTGCCCATACTCTGCAGGCTGCATGATCCTGGACCCAGCCCAGGGTCCTGGTTCGTGACCCCCACGAGGCCCCAGTGGTCAGTGACGGCGCTTCAAGGCCAGAGATGGTGGCAGTGGCTTCAGCCACGGTGAGTAAGAGCTAAGGAGAGGGCTCCAGCAGACAGGGTTGCCAGCTGGGTTGAGCCATAGCCGAATGCAATCAGTAAGACTAAACTGTGCACATATATAAACAATAATGAATATTACAAAAACCGACAACCACAGCAATAACAGAGAAGGCCTCTTACAACCCAGAACACAGAAAGCCATTTAAAAATGTTGAAACATAATTATACGGGGGGGAGGGAGGGGGAGGCGAGGGTTGGGGGGGAACCCAACACAGCAAAACAAGGCAAGCAACCATACTTCCAAATCTACATTTAACATGACTGTGCTGGTACCATGTCCTGCCTGAACTTGACTAATTTCCCCTTGATGGTTCAGGACATGTTAGAGAATGAAAGTAGAAAATGTACAGAGAAGACACTACTGCATTTTGGCACTAGTAAAATAAAACCACCAATCCCACCCCTTCAAACCCACACTGATCTTCATTTTCATACCCTAAGATGTGCAATGCAGTCCTTTAAAGTTCTGTATCAAGAGAACCTATTTCCTAGTGCAAAAAAAAAAAAAAAAAAAGGTAGCAAGCTGTTTATGCAATCACAGTTAAGAGGATGTGTATATGTACTTTGCAATTTCTGGAGAGGCTTTCACAGAAGTGTGATTAATGACTAGTGAAATCTATACAACACGCTTTGGTAATCCTAAGAAAGGAAAAACAACACTTTTTCAAAAGGTTATAGTTCAAGTGGAGGAACGGGGAAGTGGTACCAGCGCTGGCAGTACCAGCTGTTCCTAGATGTACCAGGACAGAGATGAAGAAAAGGTACCACAGAGACAAGTAAACAGCAACACCCTAATATTCCTACCCTCCTCCATTTCAGATTAGAAAGCACCTGTTGCAATGAACTAGAGTTTAGTGATTTCATCTCAGGAACATTATAAATAAAGCTTTCTTAAGGAATCTATCTATAGAAAATATCATATATATAAAATCACTGTGCATTTCAAAATACTTTAAAACCTAAACTTTTATATAAGCATACCCATCAATACAAAACATTATATTTTCTCTACATCAGTTGTATGTTTTTTTTATCCACACAATGGCATTATTTCCAAAGCCCATCACAAACCCAACTGACTTTTATACTCACATTTGAAATACACAGACATACATATACATATACATATATATAATATATACACACTCACACATACACACATTTGAAGGAAAAAAAAAACACAGTCACTGACAAAGCATCTTTTCATAGACATTTGTGTTTGCAATGTGTTTCAATGTGGAAAAAATAATTTTTAACTGAATTCTGCTCCTAAATGAACATACGGGGCATAATAGTTTTAGCTGCCTCTCACGTTCTAAACAAGTGTATTGATTTTGTTACAATGAAAGAGTCAAATATTCATATAAGAAGTACCTCATGTTCTCTGGGTGAAGGGCCTATTCTAGATTGGGATCAAAGGGGTTCTCGCAATATGGTTAGGATAGCAAAGGTCTCCGAGCATCCCTGCAGTCCTTACAAGTCTCCTTTCCCCTTGCCTCGCCAGTGAAACACGCAGCTTGGAAGAGAATTTTCAGCCGCAGATTTTGCCATTAACACCCCGGGGATTGTGGAATGTCAGTACTGAGTTCTATGTCAGGGACACCAGGAGTCTAGCAGCCCAGAACCCAGGCTTCCTACCTGTTTGTTTGGTATTTAATCACAATAAAGTCTTGGTTAGATATTCGGTCACGACTGGCTTTTTAATGGTGTCAATACAATCACTGATCTCTTAGAAGGGCTGTCGGAAACGTGCTCCTTGTTTCTGGATGCGGCTGGCCACCTGGTGTGCCTGACAGTGTTTGTCCCGGGAATGCAACCCATTATACGTGTATTGAGCCTTTGCTTTCATCAGGTCGACCATTTAATGATTTGTAAGAAAAACAATTCATAAGAAGCAAATCACACTGCAGGTAAATAGTCTACTAGTAGAGAACCCTACAAAGTAAAATATAGTATTTAGAGATCTTACACATAAAAGCAAGTTATTTACTCATAGAAAGGTTACTGTCTTCTATAGCTTTAATTTGGTTAATTTTTTAACTTAAAGTTTTAAACGATCATGTACTTAACCAAAATATTTTATTGGCCAACCAGTGATAGAATACTGGTGTTTGTATGAGTGGCTTTAGTGTGGCCATTTAAAAATAAATAAAATTAAAAGTGCTAAACTATTAAGGGGTGGGGGATGAAAAACATCTCTAAATGTTTCTGAACCAACAGCCAAATTAGATCTGAACCCCTTGAATCGAGCCAAATGCTCTTTAATATCTGAATAGGCACTTTAAAATTAGGACAGAGGAATTTTCCTGCTTTTATCCCTTCATTTTCCCCCTCTTTTGCATGTAGTATAGATAGAATTTGCTACTGTAGCCCTCATTTCTAGGACAAGACAAAATAATGGTAGAAAGAGAGGAGTGGATTCTTTGTCTGATAGGGTTAAAACACCTCACTGATTAGTTTTTAAATAATGGAAGGAAGTATGAACCATTCCACCAGCAGTATGATCCGGGACACCCTATTGGCTTTATTTTAAGTGACTTTTAAAACAAGGATGCTTGGTATCTACTGACCCACGCTAGTATCTAACTCTGATTCTCAAACATATCCTCACCACGGCCCCTTACATCAGCTTTCTGGCCACAGGGACCACCTTCCACACAAAGGTCTTATGTAGATCACACTGCCTGTCCCAAAGTCCCAGCAGGTGAAGGCCTGATATGTAAGGACCACTGTTCTCAAAGAGGACCCCAGGTCAAGAGGGTGCGCCCTGTGTAGCATGGCGGGTGCAAATCCTCCTGCTGGCTAAAGTTTTAGCAAACTGTCACACCTTGTAGAAGAAAACTCTGCACTAAACCCACGGCTGGCATTTGTAAGTTACAGAAATGGCTCGTGTCTTATCCCCTCCTCTTACTCCTGACCACTGACAGACTCCGAGATGCGGAGCTGCAGGTGAAGCCTGTTCTAAGTTGACATTAATGAAATCTAACAAGGAAAAGCAACAGTCCTCTCCCTAACAATACCAAGCACATACAACACACTCTTTGATTCAGTGATTACCTCTATTTCAGTATGTGTACCATGTGACCCCAAATCATGACAAACACTGGAAAAATGTCAAGCGGTAACAGTAAAACACCAAAAACTTTTACCATAGGTATTCCCCAACACAGACACACACACACACACACTGGGAGATAGCACTAGGAGAGAGCTCAGGTTTTCCCAGGTAAAATCCACCACTTGAGGAGGTGCTGTCCAGGTGAGTATAAATTAGGGTGAACTATGTCTGCAGCAAACCCATGACAAGCTAGCATAAGGATGACATCCTGCTGGTTTGCTCAGGATACATACATGAAGACTACGACCTGTTCAGCTCCTACAAGCGTTAGCATTCGCTCGTCTTTTCACTGAGTATGTAAGGTAAACTGAGGTTTCTTTGGTGATGGTCATTTGCTTGAATGGCAGCTTTCTCTTCGGTTGCTGCGTCGATGTTGTCTGAATACGAATCTTCGTCTTCATCTTCATCCCTTGAATTCCCCTCCAGGCTGTGTCGAATGCCGTAGGTGAAGTAAATCAGGAAACCTTTTAGAGAACAAAGCATCAGTGTTTCGGTGTGTCAGAAAACGGCCGTTGGAGCATGGACAATTTTAATACAAACTCAATAGGGCCTTTTGCCTTCTCTTTCTGTGTCACCAGGAGAGGCCAAGTTCTGTGTCCAGAGCAACTGTTAACAGCTATGCTGACGGGGATTAGAAGATAATGTTTTAAGGATCCTCAAAAAAATAGTTTATTACTTTTATATTTGGACATTCTGCTGGGCTTTAGTGTTGTTGTTTTTAAGGATTGGTTGAGAGTTTTGGGTTGTTGCCAATTAGCATTTGGGCATGTCCAATTATCAGGAATGATTCTATTTCCTCTCCTGTCCTCAGAGGTCCAAGGATCCAGCCTTCCTGTCCTCAGATAAAGGTACTAACATGACCATTTTACCGAAACTAAAGCACAAAACTAGGTCACCCAGCTAATCAATGGCAGAGCTGGATTCAAATCCAGAGAATCTGACTCTGTAATTCATGCCTTTATCCAAGATCAAGTGTATGAGTGTGTGTGTGTGGTGGGGGGCGGGGGGGGGGGAGGATGGGCAATATGGATTGAGGTTCATTCTCCCATCAATTTAAGTGGGGTTGGTGGCTGAAACTGAGAATAAGTTAATTTACAGCCAAAGCAAATACATATATACATACATCGAAGTGAGTTACATTCATTCTTATTGAGCCAATGGGAGGACTATCAACAAGCATCAACCCAACCTCCCCGGGCCACCAAAACCAATGCAAATTTAACTCTCATTTCTCTCTACTTCAGCTCACATTCTGAAGGTAGTCGGTGCTCAGTGATTGAGTTACAACAAACTCTTAATTTCTACCTCAATCTTCACATAGGAAACTGAAGAAGTCAAAATGAAAAGCAAAGGGTATAGATATAAATACGCTAACTCGTGTTATTTAATGTTAAATCCCCTACAAGGCTCTAATAAGAAATTCAGATTTCAGAAAAAATATTTACACACACACACACACGTGTGCATATATATGTATTGCTACTAGCTCAATCAAATGTCTCCAAAAATCTGCTGGCTCACTTTGGGATCAGAGTCTTTGGCTGCCATTTGTAAATTCGTTTCTTTGACATTTTGGGGCTTCATTTTTCTTATCTATCAAGTTGGAGGAAATAGAACCTCTGGGTTCTACGGGGTTTCTTGGAGACTTGGATTTTTAAAAGGCATCTGAAAACCTATGGAAAAGCAAGCACTCCGATGTTCTCAAAATCGGGAAAGGAAGAGTTGGGGAGTGGGAGGGGGCGGGATTTGGAAGCATTACTCCAATCACAGTGCAGAAATCAGAAAGAGAGAGCCAGAGGTGAGAAAGCCAGGATATTAAAAGACCTACCAAGCGCCATCCAAATGCTAAATCTGATCCAAGTCTCCGCGCTCAGCTGGACCATCAAGTAAATGTTCACCAGGATGCTGAACGCTGGCAGAAACGGTAAGAATGGGACCTAAGGGGGAAAACAGCTTCGTAAATACACCCTGAATGTGGAAAGCACATTCCCACATGGTGGTCACTGATTTGGCACAGCACACACTTGCATTCTGTGGAAGTTAACCATTTTACAAAAGGACAACCTGAGTGAAAACGCACTCTTCTGAAGAGCACTGTGGGGAGCATCCCATGTGACACTGTTTCCCGCGACCCCAGCAACAGAGGACGGGTTCAGCCTGCGAACACCTGCCCCGCCACCAAGATGCACTGGCTTCACAACGTGGCTCAGTCCGAGGCTGCAGGTTCCCCTTGGACACCCACAGGACGTGCCTCTGTCCCCCTGGAGGCACACAGAGGCTCAGGGGACCCTCCCCGCTGGAACCTGCTCTTCGTTCGAGTGGGACAGACTCCTCTCAGGTGCAGCGGAAGGGCGTTTTGGTGGGAAGAATCTTCCTGAGACGGTCCTGACTTTCTAACCTAAGACATTCTACATACTCCTATGATACTGCAGATAACTGGACAAGAAATCTGGTTACTATCATGTATCATATTGTGAGAGGAGCATGCTCAAATTTTCAAGAATGGCAGTAACATAGCCAACGCAGGCAGAATACGTGGGACCAAAAGGAACATCTCAAAGAGTCGTGACACTCTGGTTCATTGGTTAACGTCATCGCAGGTGTTTTGTTTTGTTTTTAAAGAGAAACAACTCCATGGATGTCCCGGGGAGGATGCGCACGTACCATGAAGGACACTTTGTGCTGGTTCTGGGGCTGCCTCCAGATGGTGAAGACGATGGCGATGCAGAGGACGAGGAACAGCACCAGCAGAACCACGCTCCACGCTTCCTGCCGGGCGATGGCCTGGACTCCGTACGTGGTCAGGATGCTCAGGCCCAACACGAGGAAGGCTGCAGAGGAGACACGTGTGTGCAACACAGTCAGAGGCCACGCTTCCTTCAGACGCCTCCAGTCCAACAGCCCATTTTGGTAAGAAAGTGAGCTTTTTGCATGTCTACTTGTCCAAAGACTCGGATTCTCCCTTTTACTCGTGGGCAGCGAGGGCTGATCTCACTGACTAGAGCCATGCTACTCACTTCCTCTGACTATCTCCCCCTTGGAAGTCAAGCTCCCGCCAGCATGACCTCCTGCTTTGCCTGCCCAGGTGCCATCTCGTCTGCCACTGTCTCAGACTCTACCACGTGGGCGGAGGGGCCACTGTCATGGGTGGATATTGCCCTCTGTCCACGTTCAGCTGTTGCAAACACTACTTGCTAATGTAAACAAATACAATAGGACCTGCAACTTTTCTCCCTATTTCAGAGAGTGACAGCGCACCTTCATCCCCCACTGACCCTGTCTTTGACCATCGAGTCTGCATTAGGGGTCCCTCCGATGGACCTCCCCTAGCTTGCCATCAAATAGTCCTGTGTTGTAAAACCCCAGTGAGTGCACCCATCTCTCTTAATATCCCAAGCGCCCAGGCAAAGTTACAGACACACAGATGATGCTCAATAAATGTCACTGAAAATATGAAAGATCGCGTAACGGGTGGTAAGCAGACAAGCTTTCCTAAATTGCCTCCTAGTCTCCTGGGTCTCAGTTCCGTGACTGGCAGGTGTGCTTGGCCAAATGCTTTCACCCAGGAAGCTCCCTGACAGTGAATGACATGTACCAATGTTCTCCTTCTAACCCTCTCGCCTTATGAATGTCTTCCTGTCTTCTTCATTTACCAGAACATGATACATTTATCCTGCTAGTATAAGGATGATCTCTCACCTGGCTGGCATGACTCAGTATTTGAGTGTCAACCTGTGAACCAGGAGGTCACGGTTCAATTCCCAGTCAGGGCATATGCCCGGGTTGTGGGCTTGATCCCCAGTAGGGGGCGTACAGAAGGCAAGCTGATCAATGATTCTCTCTCAGCATTGATGTTTCTATCTCTCTCTCTTCCTCTCCCTTCCTCTCTGAAATGAATAAACTAAAAACAAAGATATAAGAAGTTGATCTCAAGTCTAGTGACCCACTAGATGGACATCTCAGGGTTCCAGGAAGTTGCTAATCAGGTCTAGAGTAGCATGAGGCCGTGTGTCCTCTCTCACATCCCACTTGCTCCATCTATTCTACACACTCCTGCTGGCCCTTCCTAATGCGCACAGTGGAGAGGACTTACCCAGGAATCCTACCAGGAAGCTCACGAGAGAAGAGGACTGCTTTGTGGGCAGAGCCGAGGGGCTGAAGAGGGTCTGCAGGCTGAAGCCCTGCTCCTGCAGCATGGTGATCTGAGACGCGCTTTCCGAGTCCACCCCGGCACACGACTCCAGAGCTTCTTTCTCAGGAGAATATCTGGGCTGCTCGTACGACAGACTGGGCTGATACCTGTCCCCAAACAAATGTGGGTGTCTTGATTCTCAAAGAGACACTTGGTCCCAATGACACCTGGGACTCTCAGCAAGACATGGGACAGTGCCTCAGCTGGTGCAGCCCCTGAGTGTGTGGAGTCAGAACACAATCCCGCTCAGTATATCTGCAGCTACTCTGAATTTCCTTTGATGGCCACTGAATTAGTTATTTATTAGATGCAAAAGAGAGTTAACAGTTTCAAATGAGGCAACTGTGATAACAGGATGATTATTACCAAAATATCTATGCTCCAAGGAGATGTTCACGAAAACAGCACAGAAACTCTGGGTAAGTATCAGTGAAGTATAGTATTTTTAAGTGTCTTTACACATTACTAGAGGCTCAGTGCACGAATTCATGCACAGGTGGGGTCCCTCGGCCTGGCCAGTGATTGGGGCTGATCGGGGCGGCCAGAGGTTGGGCGGGGGAAGGGGCTCAGGAGGCTGGCCGGCCATGGGGAGGGGCTGTGGGAGGTTGGCCAGCCAGCGGGGAGGGGCTGTGGGAGGTTGGCCAGCCAGCGGGGGAGAGGGGCCATGGGAAGTTGGCTGTGGGAACGCACTGACCAGTAGGGGACACTCTAGCATTGAGCGTCTGCCCCCCAGTGGTCAGTGTGCTTTATAGTGACCGGTTAACCAGTTGTTTGGTTGTTTGGTCACTTGGGCCTTTATATATATATAGATAGAAACCTGCCATTCACATAGAATTGGGCCAACCCAACTCTTGCTAACTTTCAATCGTATTTGATTCTTGGCTAAGGACCAATACTTTATATTGATGTTGTATGCCCATAGCCTCTCACTCTGAGACTGCTAACTCCTAGGAAGCAGGGATGGTGAGCTCTCACTTTATTTCCACACCCTCCAGAACATTTTCACAGCAAGGACGACTCACCTGAGGATGAGCACGCAGGCTGCGACCAGAGAGTAGGCCAGGAGAGTGCCGATGGACATCATGTCCACGAGTGCCTTCAGGTCAAAAAGAAACGCCATCACCGCTATGGAGGAACGAAAAGGATGGTGAAGGAAAAGGCCTCGGATAAAATTCCATAAAGCTGATAACTGACTGACATTTTTGTTGTTGTTTTAGTACCAATAAAAAGTTGAACAAGGTATATAAATTATATTTCTCACAATTAATAGGATGTTTTCTGGATCATATAAACTGCTAACAAAACTTTAAAACCTCTCAGTTATCAGATTGATAGCTACAACTTTGATTATTAAAAACCATCTATTTTGATTACTTCAAAAAATATTGGCCTCAATGTGTTGGTAAGAATCACAGCTAGCCAACATAAGATGGCCAAGATAAAAGGACATAATTAATTAACCCTACAAGCAATCTGATCTAATTAAAAATCAAGCACAGTAAGATGGGAGTATGAAATAAGAATATTGAAAAAAAGCCTTTTGTCACAATTATCTTCTTTTAATGAATAATTTTAATACCTTGTATACTGCCAAATTAAGGAAGGAAGAAGAATATTTTTTTTTAAATTCTGAATATACAGTATATCTGTAATATATAAAATTCTGACTATAACTGGGCAAAGTTTTGCTAGAAAAAGATAAGTTTTTATGGAGTTAATAAAATGTGTGATCCTTTGCCATTATTTTAAACTACAATATCATAAGGCACCGCTTAATAATAAAATGGGCTGCAGATTATCTAGTACAACTTTCATTTATGGTGTGCAGAGATCAGAAAAGAAGTGACTCAACCTTCCAATGTATGCCTAATGAAGTGCCAAACCCATGAAAAAAAAAATACATACAAAGTGAAGCTCTTTAGACAAATACTTTGTCTTTGAAAAAACAACCCATTTCACACAAAATTACACACGAGCATTCCCTACCCTAACTTCCCCACAATATGGAGCCTCAACAAAATGATCATTTTTGGTTTGGATTTCTACAACACCTGGACAGTCTATCATTTTATCCATAAAGCTTGCCAGACTCTCTCTCTTGCTTCTTGTAATAGGACCTGTAAGGCCACTGTCATGATCTGTAGACTATCTGAACATTTCTGCAATAAAATCTGGCCACAGGCTTTTGTCATGACTATCATGATATGCCAAAAGGTAAGCTTCTGGGGTTCTTGCACATGAAGTAGGAACCAAAACTGTGGAAAGGAGAAATGGGTTCCTCATGGAATTTAGAGACCAAAAGAACAGTGATGGCCCAGGAAGTGAGTCGCCTGCCATTCTAACAGCAGTGACTACCACGGCAACGTACCAGTCATCTTGGACATTCCTTATGCTTAATTAAGAATGGGTGAGCCCTAATCGGTTTGGCTCAGTGGATAGAGCACTGGCCTGCGGACTCAAGGGTCCCAGGTTCGATTCTAGTCAAGGGCATGTACCTTGGTTGCGGGCACATCCCTAGTAGAGGCACCTGATGGATGTTTCCTCTCTCATCCATGTTTCTAATTCTCTATCCCTGTCCCTTCCTCTCTGGGAAAAGTTAAGAAAATATATATATTTTAAAAAGAATGGGTGAGCTTTAGCTTTTCAAAAACCCTACGTTCCTTTACCAATATTCAGCTTAAATCCTGGACAAACAGGAAATACTACATAATTATTTTTAATCAATATGTTCAAAATTAAGTAATCATCCTTTAATTAAAATTCTGTGAGTCAGTGATATAGTTTTATGTGCCGATCAATCTGAAAAGCATTTAATACCTCACATTTGGTGAACAACCATTATAACCCTTTGCATATTTGTTAGAAGCCCCACAGGTTAAAATAACAAAATGGCAAAAAAAAAAACAAACAAAAAAAAAAACACAAAAAACAAAAAATCCCAAGAGTCGATTATGAATGAATTTCAGAAAACCGCTGCCACCACGATTTTCAGATGTCTTCCCAATGCCCATACCATCATTTCTCAGTGATTTTGTCCGTAACTTACATGCACAGCAAGCAGACCCTCCTTGTAAGTCCATGCATGAGCACAAAACGTTCAAGTCCAACACGGAAGAAGCCTGTGTTTGGAAAGCTTACCAGAAATGACCCCTGCGGTCAGTGTGGCAGCAACTGGTGACTGCCTCTTACTCAGTTTGGCAAGAAATCTAAAGAGTAAGCCATCCCGGGCCATGGCAAACAGAATTCGGGGTAAAGGGAACATAGAGCCCAGAAGACTAGAACAGAAAAATTCATAATCCATGTGAGTTATTACACGCATTTTTCTAGACAGGGTAGATACAAGTATAGACTGGACACACTCATGTATATTGTCAAAAATATTTCAATACAGGAAACATTTGCAAACAAGTTATTCATCTTCATGTGAATCAAAACAGAAAATGACCTAAGTTTCCATACTTTTTCAGAATCCTTGATGAAAAAAATGACACCTTCCCCCACCCCTTTTTCTTAATAAAAGTTAACTATCTCTCACCTGCCACCGCACCCGATGATAAAGTAGCAATTATTGGTGTCTTCGTTTTGGAATTGATTTGAGCTAGACATTTGAAAAGCAACCCATCCTCCGCCATAGCATAGATTACACGAGGCATTGGGAAAATGCATCCAAGAAGACTGAATGGAAAGCAAACACATGCAGAATGCAAACATGTTCATGCATGATTACACCCCAATTCCCCAATTAAGCAATTGTATAAAATGCAGCACACAACTTTGATTGTGAAGTCTTGTTATTCTTAAAATTATGACTAGGCATTTACAAATATTGCTGAAGTCTACCACTGTGCACTTATTCTGTTGCAGAGACCTGCACAGCACAATGATCAGACTAACAACAACACAAGTAATTTGTGCCTGCCCATGATTATTACTGAATTAAAACAAAAAATTAAGACGTAACGAGAAAAACAAAGCAATTGTATCAGTAAGCCATTTTTAATGGCAATAACTCGGAAAATAAAATTCCTAAATTGGCATGTCTTTTTATAAGAGATTAAACAACATGATTCATAGAATAGCCCCTTCATTTATTTAATAATTACATATTTTCAATATTTATCTTACCATTGTTTTTCCTCATAGAGCCTGATCTTTGATCAAATTCCCAGCATCACAAGATAATCAAGATTTTTAAAAAATCAACTCACTGTAAAATTAGTACATAGATATAGGCATGATTAAAAGTTTAAGAAAACTTTAGATACTTCAGAAAAACCTGTCTGTTTACTGGCAGTACCATTCCATATATGGCTTGGTGGTGAAAAAGAACCACTTAAGAGAAAATGAGTAAAATGTCTTATTTTTAAAAATCCATCTTCTTTATGTTTAATAAAGCTGGGTTGAGGCTGGCCACAGTGAATTTGGGTCCGTCTCCTTTAAGACTGGTTGGTAAGATAGCACCACAGTTCAGATTTTTGAAACTATTTGAAACTATTCAGAATAAGCCTTATTGTTAACAGATGGCTAAGAAACCAATGGGAGTCATTTCTAATCGCTACTTCACATTATCTTGAATAGAAAATAAAATAAAATTTGAGGAGAAAAAAAAGAGTAGGCTGATAAATTATATGAAATATTTCTTCATCCAATATCAGACTTTAATTATTTTTACTTTAAAAAATTAGTAATCAGGCAGAGATCCATTGTCTCTTTGTGAGAATGCTCTACTACACAGCACAGTTTAAAACGAGAATTAAATATCTTATGATCACAATGTAAAATATGAGTAGTCAGGAAACCTGGGAAATCAATTCTGAAGTGTTAAAACAAGCAGCTACTGAAAATGCAAGCACTTGAGATTCAACTACCCTTTCGTTTTTGCATAGATGTTATACGAATTTCCACCATGGATCTGAGATAGGTCATTTCTTTCTTCGGACCAAGTTCCCTTTTGATCAGTGCTAAGTGGAAACGTCTCAGTGTTTCCCAATAAAAAGCACATTACATTTAACAAGGCCACAGCTTATGGCTTCCATGCCCATGGACTTGTGGTTACTTTAAAAGACAATGTCAAGTCTGTACCTAGGGTTTCAATTGTCGGGGCCAGCATGGATACACAGTAGTTTAAGCATCCTAAAGTTTGATGATACACACGTGTATGAACAGGTGTGACACATAGGTACATGCATGTGGATGCCTGTCCCCATGCAGTATTGTATTTCTGCTGAACCACCATCATTATCTTGAGAAACTGACTCTAGACTGATGGAGGAAAAAGACTTTATCACTTAAGATAAAGATAGCAATTCCGGGGATACTATTCCGAGAATACATAACTGCATGATATGTTCCTGAAGTCGGGATTATTTTTAAAATACACAGAAGGAATTCTTAAACAGGGACTGCACTTTGCAGAAACCCAAACGTACCTTGCTGACAACGCGCAGAGGGAGCCCGCGGCCACGACGTATTTGGCGGGACCCCAGCCCACGTACTCAAACGCTACAGGAAGGGGGCTCTTCTCATCGAGGAGGTAGTACGGCATCATAAGTGTTAAAGCGGCAGAGACCCCAAAATAGGCCATAAAGCAAACCAGCAGGGAAGTCACAATCCCGATAGGAATAGCTTTCTGAGGGTTCCGGACCTCTTCTCCTGAGGAAACATAAGAGGTTCGAGGGTTGAATAAAACATGAATAGGTGAGCCATGCGTTTTCCTCGTTCTGCTCTGCTTCTGGCCCTCCTGCGTTCTTAGCTTGATCCGCCTATTCTACACAAAATCCTCTCTCCCCTAGAGGGTACTCGGCTATTGAATAAAAATCCAATTCCAGAAAGACAAAACATGGCATACCAGCACTATTAAATGGTTAGTGGTAGGAAGGCAGTCTTAATCCATTTTGAAAACGATTCACCCACAGGGATTAAATGCCTGTCATGTCATTCTGTAGGCTCTTAAGTAGGAAAGTTTCAGATAAACTTTTACCTAGTTCAACTACTTTATATCAAACTCTATTGTAGTTTCAATAGAAAATATCAATAGTACACTTTGGGTCCTTCCAAGACTTGGCATTTGAAGCATCCAACACACTATAGATTACAAACCATGCAAAAAATATGGACCCAGAAGAGACACTTGGAGGGTGATTCTGGCATGATGATTTCCTTGTAGAAGATTAAGAGGAGAGAATTATCACAATATTTTGTCCTAATAGAGAAGAGATCATTTAAGAGTGTGATTATCATTGGTTACTCACTGTGATAACATGTCAAGATAGAAGGTTGAGGATAGTAATTATGACTAACATTTATAAAGTATTGGGCAGCTTGCAAAATGTTTTTATATGTATGCTCTCAATATATCTATATCTATATCTATATCTATATCTATATCTATATCTATATCTATATCTATATCTATATCTATATCTATATCTATATCTATATCTATCTTTGGTAACCTTCATAACATCTGAGGGGTAGGTACCACTCTCCCAATTTCACCAAAGCTCAGGTTGTTTCATACAGTTCCTTTTTGTCATATACAGCAGGTGTCACAACTGGGGGTCTAAATCCCATTCTCCTTCCTAGACCCTCTGCTGCCACCCACAGGCACTCATGTGGTACAAAGACACCCCTTCCCTTCTACCTGGAGCCAGGACTCTGCTCTTACCAGTTGTTGCAATGCAGTCAAATCCCACAAAGGCATAAAAGCAGGTGGCAGCCCCGGCCAACGTCCCCGCGATGCCGTACGGCATGAAGCCACCGGCCCCGTAGAGACTTGTTCCGTTTTCGGAAGGCGGCTCTCTAAGGGAGAGAACACACGTCGGAAAGTCATTTTCATAGGACACTGGTGCTGGCGATGCGACTGAATCCACGTCCGCAGGAGGCTGTGAAGCGGATACACTGAGAGCAAACCCTGATTCTCTGACTCTGTCCTAGAGAGCACGGTGCTGCCCCAACAACAGCATCCTCTCGGGGTACCAACACTGATCTTGGTCAGAGGCCGACTGACAGCAGGAGCCGAGGCCCAGACCTCCCCGGGATGGAATTCATAGCCAGGCAGGATCTTGAGAGCAAAGACCCTGATCTGAAAGAAAGGCAGGACACTTCCTCTTCTCATGGACAGTTGGGCAGCAGTGAAAACTTTACTACAAAGGTGAAATAGAATTCTCTCGGCTTGGTTAACAATACTACAGTTGAACATGTCCTAGCATGTTAAAAAATGTATAAAACCAGAGGATAGAATTTTTTGCTTCATCATCAGAGTGCCTAACAACTCATGTAAAGAAACACAGGTAGAGCTCTAACTGGTTTGGCTCAGTGGATAGAGCATTGGCCTGCAGACTCAAGGGTCCCAGGTTCGATTCCAGTCAAGGGCATGTATGTTGGTTATGGGCACATCCCCAGTAGGGAGTGTGCAGGAGGCAGCTGAATCGATGTTTCTCTCTCATTGATGTTTCTAACTCTCTATCCCTCTCCTTTCCTCTCTGTAAAAAATAAATAAAATATATATTTAAAAACCAAAACAAACAAACAAACAAAAAAGATAAAGGTAGATATACCTCACTCTGTATAGTAGGTATTTTTTTTTTTTATTGATTAAGGTACTACAAATGTGTATAACCAATATTTTTGTAATCTTATTTTACACGCACAAATGAGAATTATGATTAAGTAAACCTTAGGATAAAACCTTTTCTATACTATTATTTATTTAATTTTTGAGACCATCACATTTAACGTGAAATGCAAGGTCAAGTCTGCTTATGCAACTAATAACATTCTCCAAAAAACAAGGCCTGAAATTCACTACAAGGCTGGAAAAATGCAATGATACCAAATGGTGGTCCCAACAGGCGAACTAAAGGATGAAGGATGAATGACTCAAAAATACTCCCTGTTATGTAGCGGTAGCAGACCTTTGGGAGAAAATAAAAGCATTTGTCCAATGGTCAGAGTCTCCCTTTTCCTTCCCCTAAACCTGGAGCAGAGCGTGAGAACCAGCAGCTGCATGGCTTCCACGGTAGCTCAATGGTGAGCACACCTATGCATTCATGTCTGCAGGGAGGAGGGAGGGGGGAGAGGGGCAGTGAGCAGGAGGGAGAGTCTTGGAATAGAACAGACCCTCAGAAAGGTCTCCAAAGCAAAATGTTTGAGAACCATTGTTCGAGAAAAAAGGTAACATAAATAAGACACAAGTGAGTAAATTAAAAAACAAACAAACAAACAAACAAACAAAACAACAACAACAACAAAAACTACAACACCCAAGAAAAAGAGAACAAGAGGAGGGGAAAATCCAAATATTTTACCTGGCGGTTGCTGATATATTCTTGAGAAATTCTTCACTAATCTTCCAGTTTGCCACGTTTCCTTTCACAAACCCAGCAATCATAACAAAGAGAAGGACCAGGATGTTGACGGCTGTGAAGATTTTGTTCACCCAGGCAGACTCTTTTACTCCAAAAGATAGCAGGCCTATGGAGAAAGAAAAGGTGTTTTGAGTCTGCCCTAAGCTGTAGGAAAGGCAACGGCTTTGTGAGGCAGTTACAGGTTTTAGGATGTTATTTCGCCAGCATCCACACACTTACATAGGTATGTAAGTCCTATTTGTCCCTTTCTGTTGTGAGTTCTTCCTCACTGGCCTAACTGAGACACAGCACCTCTGAATCCAACCAACCAGACGGCAGATGTGCTCACAGCTACCAGACACCATACCAGCCTAGAAACAGACAAATCTCATCACCTTGGCTATTGCTACCCATGGGTAGCTAGAGGTAAAGTAACTTAGTTTTCATAAAATGCTGATCTAAAGCCTTTCCAAGGTTAATTAAGCTGCAAAATTTTGAAGGTAAAAGCTCAAGCATATGTCTGCCTCATATTTACTACATATAAAAATAATTATTTAATTGTCATGCCAAAAAGATAAGTTAGGTTGATTCTCATCTTTACAGTTTTATTTCATATTCTGATTATAAAAGTAATCAATTTTCTATCAAGTAATTCGAAGACACAGACAACATATAAAAGGAAATAAAATCAAGTTTAATCTCCTGACTACAATTTTGTGCGTGTGCGCGAATCCGTGTGCGCGTGCACACACACACACCCCTCCATGTCAACAGATACATTTAAAAAAATGTATTTTCATTGATTTCAGAGAGGAAGGAAGAGGGAAAGAGAGATCAGAAACATCAATGATGAGAAAGAATCATCGATCAGCTGCCTCTTGCACACCCCCTATTGGGGATGTGCCCACAACCAAGGTACATGCCCTTGACCAGAATCGAACCCGGGACCTTTCAGTCCGCAGACCGACGCTCTACCACTGAGCCAAACCGGTTTCGGCAACAAATATATTTCTCATGGCCATATACTCTCCCTCTATATGGAGACACTGCACTTTTATCTCTTATTTACAGACAGCTTGGCCACTTTAGCTTCTTACTACTATAAACAGTATTGACATAAATATCTTTTATACTTCCTAATTATTTCTTGACAATCATTTTTTTTTAAAGTTAATACTGTAGCAAGGTCATGTACTTTTATACAAGGCTTTTGGCTCATATTATCAAAATATTCTCCATAATGTTTGGCTCACTTTAAATTGCTCACATTTTTTTCTGTTAGGCTATTCTTGTTCATATTGATTTATAAGATGTATTTATATAACAATAATGCTATAACCTCTCTGTCTATTGTGTATTACCTCATTTTTTCCCCAGCTTATTTTTAAATACTAATGTTTTAGAATATAGTTTTCCTTTTTAGTTTCTACCTATAGATTTTTCCCTACTACTAATCCCCCACACATTCACCTTTGTGTTCTTTTAGTATTTTATGATTATATTTATATTTTTAATCCACCTTATATAGATATGAATAAGTATAATCAAATAAAATTTATTTTTCACTATTGAGGAAATAATTGTGATGAAAGGACTAGCCCTATGTTTACTTGCTTCTTTCTCATCTCCACACCCCTGACCTCATAAGCACAACTCTACAAGTAGAGATGAGGGAAGCCAAATTTCATTCTTCTTCCTTTATAATTCCCAGAATGTACACTAATGAAGCCACATTAACAACATAAAGGAAAATTGTATAGTCAGTAGAACTATGTCTCTGTAACTCCCTGGGGGCTCAGGAACCACTGTACATCTAGGACAGTGGTCGGCAAACTGCAGCTCGCGAGCCACATGCGGCTCTTTGGCCCCTTGAGTGTGGCTTTTCCACAAAATACCACAGGCTGGGTGGATCTGTTTTGAAGTGGTGTTAGAAGTTTAAGTTTAGCCAAAACTGGTTTGGTTCAGTGGATAGAGCCTTGGCCTGCACACTGAGAGGTCCCAGGTTCGATTCCAGTCAAGGGCATGTACGTTGGTTGCGGGCATATCCCCAGTAGGGGGTGTGCAAGAGGCAGCTGATAGATGATTCTCACTCATAAGTGTTTCTCTCTATCCCTCTCTCTAAAAAAAAAAAATCAATAAAATATATTTTTAAAAAGTTTTAAAAATTTGGCTCTCAAAAGAAATTTCAATTGTTGTACTATTGATATTTGGTTCTGTAGACTAATGAGTTTGTCGACTACTCACCTAGGAAATACACACTATCCTCTATGCCACTATATACACTGCAAAGCAGCAAAGCCACTGCCATGCCCTAGGAAAGCTTCCCAATACCCCACGTGACCTTTCTATTCTGAGATCCCCATCTCCAGATTAGAGAGCAATAAATATCTCATCCAAATACTGCATACACTTCCCTTGCGCCCTTAAGAAATAACAGCTTCAGTTGCCAAGGTATTTAGTATCACACTCCGAATAAAGATTTGTAATAGGAGGTTTTGATCTTCAAAGATTCTAAGAACAATGTTAGCTTGTAAGCTTAGCCTCTATTTAAAGTAGAGACATGATGGCCAAGAACTCAACAAAAGACACAAGCCAAGGCCTGAGTCTTGCTGTGGAATTAAGTGATCCTACCTGTGTCACAGCGACATGCTTCTTATTGTTTTGAGATTACAGTTGAATACTTTAAGTTCATTGAAACCATCCCTAAATAAAATATGATCTAACTAATTTCATGTTAGCTAGGCTGTTTAGAAACCAAAACAAAATCTATCACCTGTTAAAAAAGAAGTGATTTTTCTTGATATTAGAGCAAAATGCCAAATATTAGAGATCTATCATTTTTGTTCATGCCCCTTTACAAAACATTTCATTAACAACCAACTTTTAAAAGGTAAAACTATCTTAAAGACTATATATAACTTTACAAGTAAACATTTGTTATAGAATGTTTGCAACCAAGGAAGAACAGAGTTGATGATAAGGTTGGCTAGGAAAGCAAGGGGCTGATTACCCGTGTATATCAAGTAAGAAATGGAAAAAAAAAGGTGGACTTTATTCTTAGTGAAATCCTTGATGGGCTTTAGCAGGACTGCAGGTAGGGATTATAATCAAAATAGAAAATATTCAAATAGTTAAAAACAAATAACTATAAGGAGACAGCAGGGATTAACTATGCCTATAAAACAAATCCGCCTTCGGTCTAAGTGCTTACTAGGTACCAAGCAAGAAGCCTGTACAAGAGAGACACTGATATCTATGGATGAGCAAACTGAATCATGGGAAAATGAAGTCACTCAATGTTCAAAAGACTCTAAGTCTAAGTGGTAGAATAGGAGGAAAAACCTGGCTACTCGGACCCTATTCCTTGTGCCTTTCTAAACCACCATGCTACAGTGCTGGTGAAAACAAAAAGAATCCTACTAGCTAGTATATTTGCCTATATGATGTCTACACCAAAAAAATAACAGGAAAAAAAACAAAAAACAAAAAAAATCAAAACAAACAAAAAACACCCCTGAAAAAAGAACCCATCAGATGCCTACAATATATAGATAATGGCATATGCTTGTAAATATCCTCAATTGTAAATAACAAGATGAAATAATGCCAAATATTATACATTCTTCCTTACTGAGACTTCATTGCCATTTCTGTAACTCTCCAATGAGTGTTATAAATTTGATGGTCTTCCAGCTAGTATTTAGTGCATTCCAAGTGCTATTTCTACCACTCAAACGCGATTCAGATGTCTCTCGGAAGCATGCCTATCACCTAAGATGACATGGGATGCTAGCCAGGCCCACAGATCTAGAATGATAATCTAAGTGTAGAAATAATCTGCCTGCTCTTGGCAACGCAGACCCCAATTTTGCTGGGATAATGAGTATAGCTCAATGTAGAGAGGATGTCACTAGTTTTCTTACCTGATAGAAGCAATATGAGGAAGACAGCAAAGAAGTCCGGATACTCTGCAAGGCCAGTATAATTGATATTGAAGTATGTCCTGAAAAACTGGCCAATCTGTTTGTTCAGAAGTTCATCAAAGGTGCCACTCCAAGCTCTTGCAACACTCGATGTACCTTCCAAAACACAAGGACATTCAGAGAACATACGGTCACTGAGCGAAAATCAACATGACATCAATTGCTACTCTATTCTAGGAGACACATGGGTTAGTTCAGACTGACCTGGCCATTTTCATCCCACATACAATCTACACTAATAAAAGAGGAAGATGCAAATTGACCATAACTCTGTGAAGCCCATCAGCCAATCAGGAGTGAGTATTCAAATTAACCCAACAAAGATGGAGGGTTAATTTGCATACACAGGCATGGAGCACCCAGGTGGAGCAGGATGCCTGCTATGAGGGAGATGGAGGAAGGAGGGGGAAGGGAGAACTGAGGGAGCTACAGAAGCAGTGCTGCAGGTGGAAGCTAAGACTGCAGGCTCCTGGGCGGCTGGGAGAGCCAAGACTTTAGGCTGCTGGGCAGCTGGGAGCCAGGATTTGCAGCTTCCTGGGTGGCTGTGAGCGAAGACAGGGGAAGGAAGGCCTATTCTTGCATGAATCTTTATGCAATGGGCCTCTAGTTACTTTATAATATTACAATTATAACCTAGTAATCAAATGTTAAAATACATCAGATATCTTTATTTGCATTAAAGATATATATATATATGTTTTTTTAATTGATTTTTTTACAGAAAGGAAGGGAGAGGGATAGAGAGTTAGAAACATCAATGAGAGAGAAACATCAATTCAGCTGCCTCCTACACGCCCCCTACTGGAGATGTGCCCACAACCAAGGTACATGCCCTTGACCAGAATCGAACCTGGGACCCTTCAGTCCACAGGCTGATGCTCTATCCACTGAGCCGAACCGATTTTGGCTAAAGAGCTATATTTTTTTAAAAGAGTTTTATAAATCCACTAAGTGGTGTATTCAGAGATGAGGCAGAATCGCCCAGCTGTGCAGTGAGGAGGAGAGACACTAAAGAGATGAGAAAAAGGAGGCACTCAGGGATCATGTGATTCTCACTCAAGACCATGGTCATTAACCAACTCAGACCTACAGGGGAGCCCTAAGGCCTCGGGCTCGGGAGAGCTATGCTACCCGCCACGCCATCAGACGGATGTTTGGAAACCTACCTATCACATAGGACAAAATGAGGTTCCAGCCGGTGATGAAGGCCCACAGCTCTCCAACGGTGACGTACGTGTACAGATACGCGGACCCCGTCTTGGGAACTCGGGCCCCAAACTCAGCGTAGCAGAGGCCAGCCATCACCGAAGCCAGGGCAGCGATGAGGAAGGAGAGGACGATGCTGGGGCCTGAATCCGACTTGGCCACCTCCCCAGCCAGGACGTACACCCCGGCACCGAGGGTGCTCCCGACCCCCAGGGCAATGAGGTCCATGGTGGATAAGCAACGGCTTAATTTGGAATCTTCTAGGCCGTCCATGACGACGATCTTTCTCCGGATCAGACATCGGGCAAAAGAGAGCGCTGCTCTGCAGGGGATCATGGTGAAAAGGTGAACCTGAGGGAGAGAGAGGGGAGAGGGCATTAGAGGATGGTCTGGAATCATCATCCCTCCAATCCAAGGCCCAGCTTCTCAGCTCAGTTATGGCACCTGGATTTTTGTTTTTGCTGACTTGTGGTATTTTTTCTTAATTTCTTTATTGATCAAGGTATCACATATTTGTCCTCATCCCCCCATTCCCATCCCCCACCCCTCCCCACGCATGCCCCCACCCCCCTGATGTCCGTGACCATTGGTTAGTCTTATATACATGCACACAAGTCCTTTGGTCCTTCCCTCTGAGGTCCGACAGTCTGATCGATGCTTCCCTGTCTCTGGGTCTGTTTTTGTTCATCAGTTTATGTTGTTCATTATTTCCCCTATTGACTTGTTGCTAGAACCCTCAGAAGGGCTTCATAAGCCACAGCAGTGAATTTCTTAAGAGTTCACTCAGACATGCCCTTTTATAAGGGGCTGAGACAATGGCAAAGGAATAGGAGCCCGGAGTGATTAAAAAAGATTTGTCATTTTTGTTGCTACAATTTTTAAACATATGCTGATAAATCTGTTTTCCGTAAGACAGTTAACTGGTCTTCACTACAAGGAAGGGGGTGAATGACATCATCTTTTTGGTTCTCCCCCTTTTTTTTTTTTTTTTTCCCTTCAGTCATTCATTCAACTCATGTTTTGCAGGTGTTACTATCTGCCAGGAATCATGCTAAGAGTAAAGGTAGAATGGGTGGTACATAGATATGGTCTCCAGCTTGAGGGGACTTGCAGGCCAGCTACGGGAAAGGCAGGTAAATGCACCGTCATTACGTATCCTACAGCTTTAGCAAATGTGTCTTCGTGATATGAACATGCATTTCTAATATGTGTTTTAGCTACTCTGTTTTCATTTCATTCTGTTCCATTTTGTGTGTTTTTATGTGGAGTCATTTGAACCTATTAGAAGAAAAAAACATTTCCTCCAAAAACATGCTTGGATTTTTCTAACTAAAACTGCTATCCTACTTTGCTTTACGTATGAATTTGTAGTGAAATACACATTCTTATTTATAGTTACTTGAGATTTCTAAATAAACACACTAACCCAAAGTTGTATGTGTTCTTTTGAAATGCAAGGAATAAAGTAGATAGCAAGTCTCATTCCATACCTCCTACCCATCCTCATCCCAAACAGGCCCAAAAAACCCAGCACTGAAAAAAATATTATCAGCTTATAGAACAAAGTATGGATTCTTACCCAAAGTATTGGTAAGGAAAAAAAAAATGCACCTATTACAGCAAAAAGGCTACTAGTAAAGCAAACTCTACCCAAATATTTACATTAGTGATCCTTGGGTGGTGGGCTAAGTTTTACTTCTGTGTATTTCATATAATATTCATTATATTCCTAATGTGTATTTCTAATTCATCTCCAACGAATATGTACAATTTATGTGCAAGAGAAGTATAAAAATTAAAAAGCTCTAAATGGCCTTGTCTACAGAGACATATAACTCAGCAGACTAGGAAATAACTAAGGAATAGGGAATATAATAATATATGCAGCTTATATTGGTGCATAAAATCAACTGTATTTATTTTTGGAAGTTCAAATTCAAGTTTGCCACTTGTACTGAACTACAGGTCGAATGCCAACCCCTTCAATCTCATGACATTCATTATCAATAACCTTAGCTCATGAGTAATCTTCTCCAAAGAACTTAAGAGGTTTTTTATCCTAGAAAATAAACATTTAAAGAGTTCTCAACCTTAATCTCTGTTTAAAACAACTCTATTGTTAAAAATTATTTTATTTAAAAATAATAAATACAATAAGATAAACTTTCTATACTAAATCTAAATGACTAGTTGCTCATAAGAGATGTTTGGGATATGAATAATCCAATTTCATAAGAAACCTAGTAGATAAAGCTACCTAGCTAAACATTCCAATTTTAGTATATGTGCTGCCGAAGCGAGCACTACCTAGCTAAACATTATTCACACATCATTGTATCGACACAAGTCTTTGATATTGAAAGCAGCTCAAAGAATATAGAGAAAAATCCTAAAGAAAAACAAGGGGGAGTGAAAAGTTCCTTACAGTAACAATAAAGTTCGCACATCAGCATCTTCCACACATCCTGACAGAATGCCAAGCATGGCACTTCACAAATACTTGGTAGAGAATTTGGAAATACAGACGAATGCCATCTCCAATTTTGTCAATATTCTGGCTTCCAAAGTCAAAGAGTATCAATACTTCTATAAATCAAATGTGTATTAATTTCTACAACTAACCCTTGACAAGCTATTTCTAATACATATAGAAGATGAGGTAGGAAAGTGTACTGGTTAAAAAAGAATCAAGAAGTCAAAATGCACTGCCCAGCCAGCCTGGCTCAGTGGTTGAGCATCAACCTATGAACCAGGAGGTCACGGTTTTATTCTTGGTCAGGGCACAGGCCTAGGTTGTGAGTTCAACCCCCAGTACAGGGTGTGCAGAAGGCAGCCAATCAATGATTCTCTCTCATCATTGATGTTTCTCTCTCTTCATCTCCCTTTCTCTCTTAACTTTCTTTCTCTCTCTCTCTCTCTCTCTCTCTCTCTCTCTCTCTCTCTCTCTCTCTCATATATATATATATATATATATGTTTTTTTTAATTAAGTAAAATATTGAAGTAAATAGAGGTCAACTAAGGTATGTGTGTATGTGAATGGGGGGTGAAGCTGTGGAGAACTGAGGGTATTACTAAATGCTGACCTTCTCTAACATTCAAATGTTTTTATTCAAGATTTAGGGACAACTACCAATTTTTAAAAAGCTCAGGAATATTTACTGAATTTTGTAATGATTTAAGATCATGTGAAAGCGGGACATGTCATATACAACTTTAGGAAACAGCTGATAAACAAAACGAGGGATACATGTTTGTCTTTAGAGAAAACACAGTTGATAAAGCACTTAACCTCAGTTTTTAGGAAAAGACACACGTTCTATAATGTTGACTATTTAAGGAAAGACTCTGGAATAAAGAAGGGACAAATAAAAAATTTTGGAGTGCGATAGGACTGTGAATAAGTTTTCTTTTCTTTTTTTTTAAATCCCTTTTTTTCTGATACTACTGTCATACCGTTCTTTGTGAAATTTCTTTTATCCCCCCCCTCCCTTCTACACACACAAAATAAACAGTGTAAAACATGAAAGGGAATAAGCAAGCCAACCAATAAACAAACCTCTGAAAATGTCAAAAGTAGTGAAAACTTTTATTGTCAACGGTTACCCAAAATGAACCCATTCCTGTCATCTCATCGATATAAAAGTGAGTTTAATTCACTCTGCATTACACAGAAGGCAGAGCTGCTCTTTATAGAAGTGCACCACTTTAATCAGACAGGATCTGATTGCTGGAAAGTATTTTGGGCCGTTTTCCATGTTGCCCTCAGAAAATGAGATAAAGCTGCGTTTGCTAAGCTTCCATTAGCTTTTAAGTAACAGGAAAGCACACGTCAAGAACTCTTCTCAGAACTGACAGGTTACGCAGCGCGCTCTGCAAACACTCTCAGCTATGCACAGCTGACAAAATACTGATTGCAGGAGCCCTGGCGCAATATCAATTTCGTAGAAATATAATGGGATGGGAGAAACACAACATAAAACATCCTGGGTCAATTTGATGTGTCATTGTTAACTAAACATTTGTTAAGTCCTAGCAGGTGTAACAGACACTGTTTGGTCAATAAAGAAAAATAAATCCTGTGCTTTTGCTTTTGTGGAGACGGACTGACCGATGAGTGTACGATAGCAACAGAAGAATGAAAAAATAGGGTATTTGGGATGAATCTGAGTGGTACAATTTGACATTTACCTATTTTAAAAGTTGAATGACTCTCCCTTTAAAACCTTTTTAAAAGACATGCTCCTTGTGTGAAATGGTGATGACATCAGTCCCACTTCTACAAGGTTCTTTCCATGCTGAAGAGAATTCCACTCATACTTAGCCTTTGACTCTGCGGGTGCACTGCCTCATCAACAGCACACATGGGAGAAGACGCAGGGGTTTCTAAGACGGTTCTATTGGCCCGGAGAGTCCAGACTTTGTTTTTCTAAGAGCTCTGCCAGCTACTGCTTCTGTGACCAAGGACTGGTATTTAACAGGAAACCTACATGCATGCAGAGGTCTCCGTAACATTCAGACCCACAGCCGTAGCCTTAGAATGTAAAATTCAAATCAACATTCCTATGACTATTCCCTTGTAGGTAATTAACTGATTTTCTCTTGCTGCTTTCAAGATTCTCTTTGTCTTTTGCCCTTGGCATTTTAATTATGATGTGTCTTGGTGTGGTCCTCTTTGGATTCCTTTTGTTTGGGGTTCTGTGCACTTCCTGGACTTGTAAGTCTATTTCTTTCACTAGGTGGGGGAAGTTTTCAATCATTATGTCTTCAAATAGGTACCCATACGATTGTCAGCTGATTTCTCAACAGAAACTATGCAGGCCAGATGGGAGTGGCAAGAAATATTCAAAGTGATGAATAGTAAGACCCTACAACCAAGATTACTCTACCCAGCAAAATTATCATTCAGGATGGAAGGTCAGATAAAGAGCTTCACAGATGATAAGAAAAAGCTAAAGGAGTTCATCACCATCAAACCAATATTATATGAAATGCTGAAAGGTATTCTTTAAGAAGAGGAAGAAGAAAAAAGTAAAGATAAAAATTATGAACAACAAATACATATCTATCAACAAGGGAACCTAAAAATCAAGTAAATTAACAATCTGAGGAACAGAATAAACTGGTGAATATAATAGAATCAGGGGCATAGAAAGGGAGTGGTCTGATACTTCTCAGGGGAAAAGGGTATGGGGGTGCAGAAAAAGACTGGACAAAAATCGTACACCTTTGGATGAGGACAGTAGGGGGAAAGTAAGGGCAGAGGGTGGGATGGGAACCGGGTGGAGGGGAGTTATAAGGGGAAAAAGAAGAAACAATTGTAATATCTGAACAATAAAGTTTATTAAATTTAAAAAAAGAAAACATATTCCTATGGGGTGACAAGTGACTGGTGATCGGTGGAACAGATGTATAACTTTCTTCAATAAACAATTATCTTACTTATTGCTAAGACAGTGGTCTCTCTATTGAGGAGAAAAATATTCAGCCTAGATCTGGAATGTAATTAGCCAAGGGCAGGCCGGAGGGATCTGTAATAGACTGCGGCAAACATCTCCGAATGATTCTAACAAGCCTGATGATACAAGGCGTGTCTTCGGCATCCCCCCTCTAAACAGTTTCAAGAAACCTAACTCCTTGCTGGAGCCCCCTTTAATTCTTGCCCCAAAGCTCAATTCCTTCCTCAGCCCCTCCTTCCCAACCTCCTTCAATCCAGGCTGTAAATGTGACAGCACAGAATTGCTGGTCAAGTAAACCCCCAGCCCTGGTGATATGACAACATCACAGAGCAGACTTCAGGAATCTTTCCAAATCTGCAAACTGCAGTCACACGTCAGTCCTGGATTTTTACTCTGGCTCAGGAGTCTGATGAGGCGCTCAGTGGCATAGAAATGTGTTTCCCGATGGTCTTAGGTGTCCCTGAGAACCGCTGTTGTAAAGCCTAAGACCATCGGAAAATTAGAGCCAATCGAAATCCAGGTGACCTGGGGGATCCCAGGTCCCTGTTGAATTATAGCCAATCCTCAGGAAGGATTTATTTATTTATTTGTTTGTTTGTTTGTTTATTTATTTATTTATTTTAAACTTACTTCTGGATTAGTAGCTGGTCTCCAAATTAAAAAATTCTACAAGTATGCTCATGGACGAGGAGGCATGTTAAAAGTCCAAGAAAGCTCTTTTTGTCCAAGAGCAAAGAACTGAGAAATACTTTCGAACACTGGTTCCCTCTAATCATGCGTTTTTCGTTAGAGCCGAAGCACCGCCTCAATGTACCACCTCACACCCCTCCTCAAAGGAACCTGGTTTCACTCACTGTTAGACGAAACCACTTCTGTCTCGATGCTAGGCAAAATTCCTCCTTCAAACTGCGGCAGGGAAGGAATTCGACAAGAATTCACATTCACTCTTAGTCCAAGTTTAAGACATTTAGATGGATCGCATACCGAAGTGTACTTATGTTTTATGGTTTGGCAGAAAAGACATTTCTATAAAAGACCATATTTTCCGTTTTGAAAAGCACGTTCTGATTTGTTACTTCTTAAAACACAGAAACAATGTATTGCCAGAACTTACATCATTAGCATCTTGGCCGTTTGCGGAAACACTGCTATTGGCGGAGAGAGATTTGAAAGTTCCTGTTGGAGTCGAATGAAACATCTCTATTGTGCGCTCAGAGAAAGCAACAAAAACAGTGCCGGTTCTTCACACCGCCATTCAGAGCCACTAAATGTTAGGTTTAGGCGACGTGAACTAAGAATGTTAAAAATCAAAAGGACTTGAAATGATGAGGTCCCTAAAACCGAGGCCTGACATTCTCGTCCCATGTGTGTTCTGCTTTTGTAATATTTTTAGAAAAATTAAGAAAAAAATCTGATCTCCAACCTTTAAAGTTGGGAGAAATTGTAGTTAGGGCATATTAATTACTATCAATTACCTAATGAATTGTCAATTTCTCTAAAAGATCAAGCTTCAAAAATTTTGAAAAGGAAAAGTGAAATGGTCTAAATGCAATTTCTAAACAAAATGTCAGGGAGTGGGGTGGTGGGAAGGGGAATACAGGCAAAACAAGTACAACTAGGCCATCCCCTGTAATATGCTGCAGGGAAGGGAAGGGAGGGGATGGGCAAGGGAAAGGGAAAGGAGAAGAAGGGGGAGGGGAAAGGGAAGGGGAAGGTAAGGGTCCTACGCGGATGTACGGGAGGGTCACCTGCTCAGACTGGGGCCTGGGGTTGGGGCGGCAGAGAGGTCATCCTGGGCAGAGCCGGAGTCCTTGCCCATTCTTTCACTCCAGAATTCGTTTGTTTTTTTTGTTTGTTTGTTTGTTTTTAATATATTTTGTTGATTTTGTACAGAGAGGAAGGGAGAGAGATAGAGAGTTAGAAACATCGATGAGAGAGAGAGTCATCGATCAGCTGCCTCTTGTACACCCCCTACTGGGGATATGCCCGCAACCAAGGTTCACGCCCTTGACCAGAATCGAACCCGGGTCCCTTCAGTCCCCAAACCAACGCTCTATCCATTGAGCCAAACCGGTTTCGGCCAGAATTCATTTTTAAAAAAGGCTGTATGGCCCTAGCTGGTTTGACTTAGGGGATGGAATGTCAGCCTGCAGACGGAAGGATCCCAGGTTCAATTCCAGTCAAGGGCACATGCCCAGGTTGCAGGCTCAATCCCCAGTGTGGGGCTAGCAGGAGGCAGCCGATCAATGATTCTCTCTCTTCACTGATGTTTCTATCTCTCTCTCCTCCTCTTCCTTCCTCTCTGAAATCATAAAATAACTAAAAAGGCTGAATGCTACTTAACTAGTCTTCACAGCAAAGAATATAAATAAGAAAACCAATTGATTTTTTCTAATAACTAAATATCATTACTCATTAAGACTCACTTTGAAATTCTGACAGTTTATATAATCAGCCACTTCTTAAAATCTGTTGCTTTTTCTCTTTCTTACTTTATTTGGGGGTGGGGGGGAGAATCCTTTCTTGGAAAAAGATCCTGAATTTTTTTTTTTACTAATTTAATAACATCTGAGGTTATTTCCTTTTTTTAAAAAAAAAGTGGCAAATCATTAACATAATCATATGTATCTGCAAAATCTTAATTATAAGTTCTTGGAAACAACTATTTTCATTTTTAATTTTGAGTAGTAACAGCTATGTTCCTATACAATGTAAAGTTCAAACTATTTCATACTTTTCTAAAAGGCTACTTGGTAATCATTGATCAATAAGACATTTCTAAACAAATAATGTGTAAAGAGTGGTCTCTACAAGGAATACAATTTATAAAAATGAAAAGTATGAAGGCTTGCAAAACATTCCTTAAGCAGAAAGTTAAAAATATCATACACACACACACACACACACACACACATTTATCTACTACTCAGTTTCTCAAACTTCTTTTTAAAAACACTTATCTTTAATCTTTGTTACCCAGAAATAAAACAATAACTTGCCTCTAAAACTTTTACAATGTTCTGTGCTACAAGACAGCTGAGGTACGCCTGGAGCCTAAAACAAGAATGTCACAAGAAGATAAACTCCCTTCATTCTCACACTCCAAGAGCCGTTTCCTCTGATCTTGGAAGCAATCAGCGCTCAGACCCGAGGAGAGAAAGGCGGGGTCCTGGGCTCTGACCCCAGCCCGCCAGGAAACAGCCCTACTTCCCGCCCTTAACTCGAAGGGATGCCTGGGGCAGGAAGCAAGCATTTGAATCCAGGCTGGGCAGCGATTTGTCAATGAATTATTATGGCCTAACGGTTCCGTGTCCTTGATTTTACATCCTGCTTGTACATGTCTACAGACCTCAGCATACTCCCAAATAACGGAATTAGGGAACATGATGAATGAGTGGAGTTTGGGATCTTTTTATTCACATGCGGATCCAATCCACCTCCTGCCAACGCCCACCAACTGGAACCCTTCGCCTGGTTCCAGAACCAGCCCCTCTGGCCTCTGGCCTCGGCCTCCCTTCCTCACCTTCTGTTCTGCTGTTACCCGCGTGAATACCGCAGTCCAATTACCCACCTTCTTCCCCACGACACGCGCCTTCTCACACCCACGCGGGGGACAGGGTGTGCTGAGCTGGTCCTGCCCGGCTCCCAGGCCTTCTGAGCCCCCGAGGGGGGAGCAGAAAGGGACTTTCTTGCCTTTTCTGTCAATTCCTGATTCCTGTGATTCCGGGAAGAAAAAACACACACCGCCCACTCAGAACCAGCGGAGCCGAAGCCAGGCTGATGAATGTGACGGTCGGGAAGGAAGGAAAGCCGGAGGGTCAGGATCCATCTGGCCCAGAGAAGGGGGCAGAGAGGAAAGGCTTTGCGAAGTGCTGGTGTGGAATATGAACTGGATCTCCTTCCAGAGATACAGGAAACACGGAAGTCCTTTTTGTTATTATTCTTAAATTATTATTATTATTATTATTATTATTATTATTTTATAGCAAAGGTGGGAACTCATTGAAGAACAAGTACAGACTCCCACATGGGGAGAGGGACAGAGTCCCACAGAATGGACTCCTAAGTAGGGAGGGGGAAAAGCCCCCTTAAATTATTTTTAATATAATATTTAAAATATTTTTAATTGATTTCAGAGAGGAAGGGAGAGGGAGAGAGAGATAGAAACATCCAGGATGAGAGAGAATTATGGACAGGCTGCCTCCTGCACGCTGCTTCCTGGAGATGGAGCCCACAACCCCGCATGTGCCCTTGACCGGAATCAAACCGCAGGCTGACTGACACTCTACCCACTGAGCCAAACTGGAGAGGAGAGGCTTGAAATCCCTTTTAAATATACTCCTGTCAGCGGGCGGGTTGTCTGGGTCTTGAGTCACGAGGGGAGGATTAACACTTTCCCGTGCGCTGTGTCTCCGGCTTCCCTGCCTTCCAGAAGGTAAAGCTGCTCAGTTGGTGTGAGACAGAATGCACACGTTTACATACCACCACTTCCAAGTAGGATTTATTTGGCTTAGCGTAAATGACTGGCAACCGATCCCCGGATACAAGGCGGACAGAACCAGGCCAGCAGGGGCGGCTGGAAGGACATCGGGGGAAGAAAAGAGACCCTGGTACCCACGACGTGAGAGTAAGATACTCCCTGCCCATCCGCGGCCTCGGAGAGCACGTGCCTGTCTGCGATGCTGCGAAGATCACAGTTTAGTTGTGATGTCCCCGACATCCAACATTGCATCACAGAGACTTCCCAGTGGATTCCATCGTTTAATAGCCCCCCAGTGGCACTCGATGTGAAAGCCTTCGGAATGCTCTTACTGTATAACGGTGAAGGGCATGTTTAGACACCTTAACCTCGTTCAGGAAACCCTGGTGCGTACACCTCGTGGGAGATCTTGGAGGACGTTCCCCATCCTGCCTTCGCTGCAGAATCCCCTTCCTCTCTGACAGGAGGCCGCCCCCATGGGTAATGGCAGGCCAAGTTCTCAAGGCATCCTCTGAGATCCTGCAGCTTCCGGGGCCACAAGCCCTGCCCCTGCCAGAGGCAACCTATCACTCCCACCCACTGGCCTCCTTCTGCCCTAAGAGCAAAGGCGGAAAGGTCCTCATTCAAACAGCTACCATCCCCTGGCTTCTTCCCTTTCTGACCGATACATTCATTCCAAGTGCAAGAAGCACATTTTGAAAACCCCCACCTTTAAATGACACCCCCCAACAAGCCAAAGCATTTCAGATGTGGTCATGCAAACACAGAGTCTAATTTGCTTATTCTCTTTCTCCAGTTCTGCATATTCCTATTTATTCTTTTTGCCTTTTAAAATATTTATTTTTATTGATTTTAGAAGAGAAGGGAAAGAGAGAGAAACATCAATGATGAAGGAAAATCATTGATTGGCTGCCTCCTGCACACTCCCTGGGGATGGAGCCCACAGTGAAGGCGTGTGCCCTTGACCCGGATAGAACATTGGACTCTTCAGTGCACAGGCCGATGCACTGTCCACTGAGCCAGATGAACGAGGGCTGTGTTATTTTTAAAGACGCCACCATCCACCTCAGCACCGTGCACAGAGCTTAGCTGGCCGGCTCCTGGCTCTCTCCGCCCGTCTTCAGCCTCCTGCTCACGCCCTCCAGCTCCCCTGTTTCTTCTGAACTTGCTCTGAACTCCCAGCCTCTTACTGCCTCCAGGCTTTCTGCATAGTTGCTCCTTCTTCCTGGAAAGTCCCCCCTCCTCCTTGCCTAGAGAGCTCCCAGCAGCTCTCTGCTTTCTTGTTTCATAGTCAAGAGCTTCTCTGTTTAATCCTAAATCCAGAATTTTACGCCTCACATGACTGGTATTTGGGATTATGTGTAACCATGAGTCCATCAACCAGGCAATGTATTCAGCATCCTACCTGTCCTTTTGTCGTTGTCAATGTAATAAGCATGTCTTCTATCTCAATCCTGGTAAATAAATGATAAACATGCCTACACATCACAGGGTCAAGGACAGAGCACCATGGCAAGCCACCAAGACCATCTCTCCAAGCTGGTATCGACCCGTTAATCAACACTCTGGGCACATCATGCAGCCAACGGGAAACCCACCTTTCTCTCCAGCCTGTCCCAAGGTTATCCTAACGCATGCTGTTAAATGCGCTGCCAGAATCCTCACACGTTATGTTTCAACTTCCCAAATTCACCTATCTAATAAGCATGGGAAAAGATGGAGTGGAGTTTGCAAGGCATAACTTGTTCTTGCTGAACACATGCGTTTTGGGAACTGGTCACTTCTTTTCCAACTACTTCCCATGGCTAGTGTTTGGCTGGTAAACCGTGTCCAGCTCCCTGATGGGTGGTTTCTATGATCTCCATCGGCCTCCTTCCTTTTTTTTTTAATTTTTAAAAATATATATTTTATTTATTTTTTATAGAGAGGAAGGGAGAGAGATAGAGAGCTAGAAACATCGATGAGAGAGAAACATCGATCAGCTGCCTCCTGCACACACCCCACTGGGGATGTACCCGCAACCAAGGTACATGCCCTTGACGGGAATCGAACCTGGAACCTTTCAGTCCGCAGGCTGATGCTCTATCCACTGAACCAAACCAGTTTCAGCCCTTCCTTTCTCCTGTCTGCACCTCAGGACATCACCAGGACTACCTCCAAGGTGGTTACTCCAGACTCAGATCTACAACTTCATGTTGAGAGACAGCCTTCATCCGGGCCTGAGACTGTGAACGAGGGTAAAGCAGCTTCAGGTCCCCTTTCTGTTGTGTGTTGTGTCCTCTAGTGAGACGGCCACCTTCTAGTAATGACAAAAGCAAACTAGGGAGTTAGCCGCTCTGCCTTCCCTCAGCCACCGGTGGCTATCACACCGGGTTCCCCCTTTGCTTTCTCCTCCCTAAGGTTCCTAAAGATTCAACTCAAACATCCCTTTCCTATTTGTCACAGATTTGCACGACTTACTCTCCTCTCCCGTCTTTTAAGTCTGAGCACTTCCAATGAACCCCCGTGGTGGCCACGAGCTGTCGTATCTGCCCATCTCGTTCCTCACGCGGAGCAGTCCACTAGGATTTTGCCTGCATTTGTCTTCACTTCTTTCCCAATAGTCCATGAAGTTAGATCTATATCTCCTTTAAGCATTTAGAAGTCTGCTTTTTAAAAATCAAGGGTCCACAGTCTGAGTCTGCCAGCTGCTCAGTGCAGAACATTCTAGGGCCGTGGTCGGCAAACTGCGGCTCAAGAGCCACATGCGACTCCTTGAGTGTGTCTCTTCCATAGACAGCCTAGTTGAGTCTATATTGAAGAATTGGCATTAGAAGAAATTTAAGTTTAAAAAATTTGGCTTTCCAAAGAAATGTCAATCGTTGAACTGTTGATATTTAGCTCTGTTGACTAATAAGTTTGACGATCACTGTTCTAGGGTATAAGCAAATGATTTTCTTGTTACCAAGGGACAACCATCCTATGAATATTACCAAAAGGTATAACTTGGGCAGATTCTTTGAGCCCCCTAAACTCTCATGACCCAGCCTCCGCATTGCATTCATCTTGCATCAACAAAGATCACGTTTGTTTAACAGTCTTTCACAGGAGGGTTTCAACAACCCGCCTGCGGGAACATCCTTGTTTGCAGCCAGCAAAACAGCGTTTCATCATCTGTGGCTCTGGCACCATGGACTTGGGCATGACCTCTGCGCGTAAGCTCACACACATCCAAACACTAAGGAAGCACGCACAATTCTACCGTGGTAACTGCAAGGGAGAGAGCTCATTGTCCCATTAAAAGCCCCTCATTCCAGACTCAACCTGTGCCTCCCTCAGGACTTGCCACTCTGACAGTGCTTACCTCTGACCCTGAATCTGTATTGAGTCCTTTTCTAGGACATCTCTTTAAAAAAAAGTGTTTTTACTGATATTAGAGAGAGAGGAAGAGAGAGGGAGAGACACATGCATGAGAGAGAGAAACATCCACCCGTTGCCTCCTACACACTCCCTACTAGGGACTGAGCCCACAACCCAGGCATGTGCTCCCTGTCTGGGAATCGAACCAGCGACCCCTTGGTGCACAGGAGGACGCTCAACCAACTAAGCCACACTGGCCAGGCCAAGGGCATCTTTCTGGGAGTGTAAAGATAATTTATTGAGGGATCAGGAGAAAATGCAACAAATACTAATTCCAGCTATGATTTGGGACCCCTTTCTTGTTTCATATTCTAGAGAGTGTTTAATTTTTTGTGTGTGAAGATTTCTACACATGTTCCTTTTCTTCAGAGAAATACTTAAACTGAAATAACCTTTTTAGTGCGGCAGATCAAGAGCCCAGCACCTATACAATATCCAGGGAAAGGTGTTTTTCTACTTAAAAAGTCAAGGCAAACTTCTCTGGCGGGCTGAAAGCCCACGTTTCATAACGCAAATGTAGCAAAATTACAGGGAAAGCCTGTGGGGAATGGCTCCCTTGTAGATGACCACTTTATCTGGACACAGGAAGAGAGTCTAGATCTGCGTCGTCCTTGACTGTTGCCTGGTCAATCATTTCTGGTAATTTCTCCACCTCTAAAAGTCAAAGGGCATCAGCATGCACATGGGAGCACAGAGAACAAACCCCGAGTGTCAAGAACTTGTTCCCGATGGCATACCGTGGCTCTGTCTTCTCCCCTGCCACCAAGCGAGCAAAAACACCAGCCTTAGATGTGAAAGTACTTATACACACAGTGTGTATAAATACTTCCGCCAATTATTTTGCTCATTCCTGAGATTGGGAGATTAAAGGGGGAAAGAGAATAAACAATTATTCTCACCTTCCTGGCATCAAAAAGAAATAAACACCTTTAAGAAAGCTCTAATGAGTGTCAGGTGTGATAACATGACCACCCACAGTCATTGGATCCTAGAGTTGGTGGAAGCAGGCAGAGTTTACCTCTCAGCCCCCCTTTCTCCCTGCTGACATGAAGGGGTTCTCATAAGGTTGCTACGAAGGTCAAAGCAGGCCCTCAGTGGATGGCCGTGGCTGCTAGTCTATTACTAGAACTCGCACAAACGCATCCTTCCAGATGCAACCTGTGCCTCCCTCAGGACTTGTCATTCCTACAGTGCTCACATCTAGGTGTTCAACATTCATGTCTTAGAACACCAAAAAGAATCCATGTAGAGCCGGCACCGGGTTGGCTCAGTGGATAGAGCGTTGGCCTGCGGACTGAAAGGTCCCGGGTTCGATTCTGGTCAAGGGCACATACCTTGGTTGCGGGCACATCCCCAGTGGGGGGTGGGGGGGGTGCAAGAGGCAGCTGGTCGATGATTCTCTCTCATCGACGTTTCTAACTCTCTATCTCTCTCTCTTCCTCTCTGTAAAAAAGTCAATAAAATACTTAAAAAATAAATAAATAAATAATTAAAAAAAATCCATGTAGAGAAGCCACTCACTCTTTATGTAAAGGACTTGTATATAGATACACAGAAATAAGATTTAGAACAAAATGGGTTGCCAGGCCCATACTATGATTTTTAAAAATATATATATTTTAATATATTTTTATTGATTTCAGAGAGGAAGGGAGAGGAAGAGAGAGAGGCAGAAACATTGATGATGAGAGAGAATCATTGGCCGGCTGCCTCCTGCACACCCGCTAAGGGTATGTGCCCTTGACTGGAACTCGCGAGCCGCAATTTGCCGACCACTGTCCTAGACTATTTTGAGCAGTTATGTATATGCCCAGGTAAAAACCAATGCAGGTACTGAGGACAAACAGTCCTTTTTTATGATGTTGTCTGAGAATGTGTGATAAGATACAGTAAGAGTCCTGGGCAGGGTCTCCTCTCGGCCACTTTCTAGGGGGGCACAGCTTATTGGGGTCCGAGGACACACGCTCAGCCCAGCGTCGCTGTGGCCGGCAAGGGTCTTAGTCCCTAAGGCCCCAAGTATCGCCTGTGACCTTGTCCTCCTCTTGCCCAAGAGGCTGTGCAGCTGCTCTTGTCATCAGTGTACAGTCTCCATGATACTCTGCAACCTCAGTTCAAAGAACCTGCCAAACACGATTTCCCTTGGGAGTTCTCCTCCCGAGGAAATTGCTGGACAGAAAACTTCCAACTGGGAAACAAAAGCATTTAAGAAACTGGCCTTCCCATTTGGGCTTGCTTTCCTCCTTGTGCGACTGGCTGCATGCTGGCGATGCATCACTCTGACACCGGGAGAGACCCGGCCTTCCTTCAAGGCTCTGCCTGGGGTTTTCCTCCTCAGCTAACGAGAGACCTGCTGCCAGAGGCTGGAGAGAGGCCGCAGCCCAGGGCATACAAAGCAGAGGCAGGAGAGCCCGGGAAGCCCCATCCTCCGGGGAGGCTGAGCGGGAGGACCAGAGCTGGAGGACCAGCGTTCAGAGACAGGCCACGTGCGTGCACCCTGGGAAGAGAGGATGGCAGCAGGAATATAAAAGAAGAGAGAGAGAGACTGCCACTGGCACGGCTCACAGAGAATGCAACCGTCAGTGTAACATTTGAGGAGAGTTCTGGTAAGTTCCTAGAATGAGACATGCTCATAAAATCTGCACAAATACACTCTCACCACAATGGCTCTTACTGCTGCTGCCACTCCTGAGAACTGACATTAATCAATGAAACTGCCCATCAACCCTAGGAGGCGGGTGCTACTACAATCTCTGGTATACAGACCAGAAAGCCAAAGCTATGAGAGGTTAAATATCAATTCTACCTAGTATATACCCAAGTCAGGATCCAAACTCAAGACTGTCTGACTCTCCATCCTAAGATCTAATATGGGCAGCAGCCTTTTAGGAGCAATGTCATAAAGTCTCATAATTAAAAAAACAAAACAAAAAAGAAACCCACAAAACACAACACCCCTCCTCCCCCGAAATGGTCCATTTCTGTTACAGCTAGTGAAGGCTCTGATTGGTGTGCACCATCTAACGAGATCCTCATCAAGTTCACATTTCTTTCAGAGCTCAGAGTCCCACGGTGAGCGTGGGACTGAGGACACAGAACGAGTGCTCTGAGGAGCAAAGTGTTAACCAGCCACATCCCAGAAAGCAAAGCGCAGGCAGTTTTCTGCCAATGAATAGTCCAGTTGTGAAGTACACACCCTAAACGGAGATGAAATTCTATCCAGAGCATGCCTTAAGGAATGGCTTGGTTAAAATCCAGTGTTAGCTAACGATGATGTCACCCAGCTCAATATAGCATGCTGAAGAGTTGCAGGATGCTGCTCTTTTAGTTTTGAATTTGAAGGGGGTAGAAGGGAAGGAAGGGAGGGAGGGAGGAAGGGAGGGTAAGAGGGAAGGAGGAAGGAATAGAAAAAGGAATCAATATGGAATGTGAAAATAGAAAGAAGTAATTGGGATCTTTCATGGTTTACTGTTACTGGATAGACATTATTTTATTTAATCCTCACAACCACTTCAGCAGAAATGGCCCACCTTCAGATGATGAAACTGATGTTCAGAGATGCTAAGTAACTTGCTCAAGATCACGGAGCTAGATTTGGAGCCAAGGCTGTGAGACTCCAAAGTCCATGCCCTTTCTCCTCTGCCACACAGCCCGGAAGCAAGGAAAAATGCAGAGTGATGGCTCTTGGAAGCCAAACACCAACTGAAGAAAGATAGTTGGAAGGGCATTATCCAGATGTTACCAAAAAAATTTCTGGAAGACTTTGGAATTTTATAACCTCATCTCCAATAGAGTTTAACCTTTCTAATTCATAAGCCATTACCATCTTAAGGCTAAAAGTATAATCGTTATTAAAATATAAGCAAAGGAAAAAAAATGTAAAGGGCCAATAAAAATAACTAGGTAAGCATCATAACTTATGTCGGGATTAAAGTTCTAACATCCTGGGGGCTGGGAGGAGGGGAGTCAAGGTTGGGGGGAAGGAACTGGGAGATATCTGTACTACTGTCAACAATAAAAAATACATTTACATAAAAATAAAATTCTAACATATATTAAAACTCCCTTCTGCTAGCTACCGAAACCTGCAATAATTCTAATAAAATAAAGAGGTAATATGCAAATTAACCCTCACTCCCTCACAAGATGGCTGCCTACAACCAGGCCTATAACCAGGCCAGCAGGGGGGTTAGTGAGGGATGACAAACTACTGAATAGCAAGATGTGTGGGGTGACCAGGCTGGCAGGGGGGGATAGGGGAGGGGGCAGTTGGGGGCTTCTGTACTGTGAGAGGGCACAGGCCAGGCTGGGGGGGGAAAGGGGAGTGCACTAATTTCATATGCCAGTCCTCTAGTTTAACATAGGAAGGTTTTAACATAAAAGCTGAAGACTTCGCTGCTTTTACTAAAACACAAGGTTTTCTGAAACACTGTATTCATTTTACAATTTGTCTGGTTCATTCCTTATCCATCTCTTGGGTTCTCAAATACGTAGTATTCTTAATTCTCCCCATATTTCGGAATTCAAAACATATTTCAGAACAAATAAAGCCTTGTGGCCCTTTCATGTTTTAGTTTTGCTTAGATTTTGTTTCAAATGGCCTCTGGTAATATCAGAGACCTTCCCCTTCTATTGCTCCAAAATTTTCTATGGCCTCGTTTTGTGCCTGCAAATAATTTGGCATAATTTAATTGAAGTCAACAGTATTTTCTTAACCCACGGAAGGAATCTGTTTGAAGGAATGAGAAGGGGGAAACCAGCAGAGATAGCGGATGTCTATTTGCTGCATCCTTTGAAGTTTGCCTAGTGAATTCCCACAGGAACTCCTTAATATCACAGAGTCTGCTACCCCGAGTCTTTGGTTCCTTGGATGTTGGCTGTAGGGCAGGGGAGTGAGCCCCAGTATAAACCCTCTGACTGTAAACTTCAAGAGGGCAGGGATTTCATTTGACTGCTTTGTCACAGGTACCTACGGAGCACCTGTCACTCAGAGCGCTCAAACATTTCTGAATGTCTGGATGCTTGGCGGTAGCTACCATCCTCCTCTTCAATGCTAACCACGTATGGACAGTAAAGGGTGACTGGAAGAGGGTGAGGGGTCTGGAAACTACATCAACTGGAAGAAGAATGAAAGGAATTGCAGGCATTGGGGCAGGACAAGCAGGGATGCAGCAGGAGCCCTGAGGGAACCCTGCTGGGAGTCTGCCAATGAGCTCTGAGAGTGACCAGCCACATGCTGGGCAAGCCGCTGGAGCCTGTCTTCTCATCTGTGCAACCGAACTGCTGTAAGGAACACGTGGGCAAGAAAGCCTCTGGCAAACACCAAGAGCTTTAGAAACACAAGCTGCTATTATTTCTACATTTTGCTTATTTCGATCTTGGCTGGGGGCGGGAGGGGAGGGCGGGCATCTTGGGAGAGAGATGATCACTTCCTTAAAAAGTGTGAATGGAGACGTGTAAGAAGAGGGCTCTGTCTATATTATACGAGGAAACAACAACTCAGAATAAGGGGAATAAATGCAGAAAAGGTATGATATTGGCACAACAACATGCAGACCTCCCTCCTCAAGAGCGTTCCTACCTATAAGAAGCTGCCACCTCCTGAGGGTGTCCGGTTATCATTGTTTTAAACAGAGCACATGCATTTCAGAATGAGTCAGAAATGTCTACAGCCAGGTTTGTTAGCTAAGGCAGTGGTCGGCAAACTCATCAGAGAGCCAAGTAGCAACAGTAGGACGATTGAAATTTCTTTGGAGAGCCACATTTTTTAAACTTAAACTATATAGGTAGGTACATTGTTATTAACTTAATTAGGGTCCTCCTAAGCTGGCCTTTGCTAAAAACTCAAGGGGCCAAAGAGCCGCATGTGGCTCTCGAGCCGCAGTTTGCCGACCACTGAGCTAAGGCATCTGCCAACTGAGATTCTATGATTTAATGATACAATTTCTTTTTTTTATAGCTGAAAAACTTTTTCGTGATTCCCTGCATATCTCTACACAAAGTCAGATAACACTGGAGTCCATATTGCTCAAACTTTCCACCTAACTCCACGTCCTCTTTCCAAAGAGCAGCAGTCATGTAAGTTCACAGTGACTAGAACATAAAAAAACTCACAGGTATGTCCTCATAATATTGATGACTTTGGAAAAGGGTCAAGGGCCATTACATCATTACATATCCACCATTCAGATCAGGTAAATATTGATTTGGTAAACCTCTCTAAGTCTAAAGGTTCACCTGATGCAACAAGTCTACCTCTTTCTCTCCCCTTTCCCTACACCCTCGGGTGGAACATTTCATTCCGAATAGCAGGTACTAGTAATGCCTTTAGTAACAGCTCTACCAGTGCGCCTATCCATCCCACATAAAAACGCTTTCCCCCAAGACCAGAAAAAAATGCTCTGTCCCTCTCTCTCTCCCACGTGGCCCAGACAATGAAAATGTGAGCAGTGGGAATAGCCACACACCAAGAGGAGATGTTATCTTTCCTCATTTCAATTCATGTTTCCACCGCCGTTATCCTCATTACTGTGATGCTTCCGGCACTTAATGCAGCTGAGGCCTATTTGATCCTTTTTCAAGACATTTGGGCCGAAGGAAAGGATCCTGAAGGCACTAGCTTATGAGTATGGAATCTAAGAAGCAGGAAAAGAACCTTCTGCAGAGCAGAGCAGAACTGAACTCTGTTCCCATTCAGAGTGGCTTTCAGAGAAGAAGGAAGTCTGGGAAACTTACCATTTTAATTTATTCCAAAATTAGATAGTCGCAAGGAGTCACCTCCCACCAACAGCTGCAGACACTGCCCCGTCTCTTCCTCTCCGTGTCTTTATCAGAAGGGAAAACAGACTTGGAATGGCTGTATAGACCAGTGTGCTCTGACAGATTTAAACAGATCTAGAATGAAAATGCAGGCTTTCTGGGTCGCATTCTCACATCCACCCCGTTTGTTCACACCAGGAGGGACTCCGCTGGGTTCTTTGTTAATGTTTCATCGATCTCTCCTGCCAACTCCCAGTGTATGTTTTGGGGCACCTGTTGTTTTTAAAACAGACTGCTCTCTGGTTCCCCGCCGTTCCCCACCATTCCTTACTATTTTGTGCTGAGAAAAGGCCATGTCGTTTGTTATTCTGTTCTGGGCACAGAGACGCCAATAAGTCTGACCTAGAATACAAGATCCAAGAGCTCAGAGAAGGTGTCCTTTTTCATCTGGTTCTGTATCTACATGCTCAGGAATTTCTGCACATGGGGGCATTCCATAACTACTCCGTGGCCACATGCTTTAAAATAGGGGTGTCGAACTCAATCAGAGAAGGGGCCAAAATCTAAAATCCAGCCTAAATCGCGGGCCGAATGGTTTACTGAACAGTCATAAACTGTCATTGTGATGGAAACGCAGCGGAGTGCAGTGATGACAGCGCGGTGCGGGCCACATTGCAAGGCCTGGCGGGACGGATTTGGCCCGCGGGCCTTGTGTTTGACACATGTGCTTTAAAAGAAAGAAAAGTTAAATTATGAAGTTTAACATTTACCTTTGGGCCATTGGGCCAAAGATTTCGTTGCATAAAGAATGGCAAATGCCGAAACCGGTTTGGCTCAGTGGATAGAACGTCGGCCTGCGGACTGAAGGATCCCAGGTTCAATTCCAGTCAAGGGCATGTACCTTGGTTGCGGGCTTATTCCCAGTGGGGTGTGTGCAAGAGGCAGCTGATTGATGTTTCTAACTTTCTATCCCTCTCCCTTCCGCTCTGTAAAAAAAATCAATAAAATATATATTTTTTAAATGACAAATAACGCTGTTATCAGCAATAATGAAATCATTGGTTGTGTGTGTCATCATTTGTCAAGAAGTGGCTTGTGAAGGGATCAACTCTCTAAATTCTGTTCTTCAGCATCTCAGCTGTAAATGGGACATTTTTTTTTTTTCAATGGGAAGGCTTGTTGTTTAGGCTTTGTAAAGTCCCAAAGTTTAGTGCCTTGAAACAGTAAGTCCTTACAAAATGGTCATTATCCTTTAGGAAAGCTGAACTAAGTCATGTTCTGTCAGAAGATGTTTTTATACCAATAAAATATTTTAAAATAATATCTTATTTTATATATGTTTAATTGATTTCAGAGAGAGGAAGGAAGAGGGAGAGAGAAAGACAGAAACATCAGTAATCAGAGAGAATCACCAATCATTGATCGGCTGCCTCCTGCATGCCCCCTACTGGGGATTGGGCCCTCAGCCCAGGTATGTGCCCTGACTTGGAATACAATTATGACCTCGTGGTTCATAGTTCAATGCTCAACCCCTGAGACACACCGTCTGGGCAATAGTTCTTTTAATCTATCTATATAATAAAAGCCTAAGCAACGGTTAAGGCAGAAAGACCAGAATGACTGGTTGCTATGACATGCACTGATCACCAGGGGGCAGATGCTCAACGCAGGAGCATCCCCCTGGTGGTCAGTGCGCTCCCGCACAGCCAGAAGCCCGGCTCACTGCTGACGCGCGCAGCGGCCTCTCCCGCCTCCGGGGCAGCACTAAGGATCAGTGAGCCAAGTGGTAAGGTGCAGCGAGCAGGTGGACGGTAAGGAGTAAGTGGTGAGGGTGTGAGTGGGTGAAGGCCGAGCTGAGGGACTCCCCAAGCGCATAATTTATGACTATGCATTAGAAACAGATACTACTTGAATAGACACCTAATTCACGAAATCCATCTTGTGAACAATTTTTACAGCAATGGATGTAATAACTGGTACAGCAGGATTTTGTAAAGCAGCAAATATACCACGCTCATTCAAATCATGAACGGAGCATTTCCTAGCTCCACTTAAAAGTCACCCGGAAGAGCCCCAACTGAAAGTGGTGACCAGAGAGGCTGACGTCTGGAGAAGACACCACACGGGCCCTTTGCCAGAGTAAGGTCAGGGGGCAGCGAACGCGACGCTCGGAATGAGGAGGAAGCAGATTTTTCTAAAAGTTACAGGCGCTCACTCCCTGTAGCCACCGTTTTGCTCTTGTGCCCTAGAAACCATGCCAGTTATCATGCAGGCCGCGCTCGGAATCAGGGCTGAGGGGAAGGGAGTGTAGGAAGAGAGGAGGGAGAGGAGGGAAGCGGAGATACCACCGAGCAGACACTGACGTGCCATTCTCCACTCACTGGCGTGCTCCCCGATGCCCCTGCCATGCGCATGCAGCGATGTTCTTCAAGGCTGACCTTACCCAGAGGAAAATACGACCTCCGTGCCAAGGACAGCCGATCCTAAAGGGAGACACCCAGAGTGCGGTCCACACACCAGCTCAGCCTTGCAGCTGGGTCTCTGGGGAGCCAGGCTCAGGTGTAGCTGGATAGTTCATGCATTCACACTTGCAAGTAGAAGAAGAAAAATGAGAGGGGGAGGGAGGGAGAGGGGTGGGGGGACAAGAGGGTGGAGGCGGAAGGGGGAGAGGAGGAGAAGAGAAGAGGAGGAAGAGGAGGAAGAGGAGGAAGAGAAGGAGGAGAAACAGTGGAGGAAGAAGAGAAGGAGGAGGAGGAGAAGAAGAAGGAAGCAGAGAAGGAGGAGGAGGAGGAATAGTGGAGGAGGAGGAGGGGGAACAGTGGAGGAAGAACAGTGGAGGAGGAGGAGGAACAGTGGAGGAGAAGGAGGAACAAGAGGAGGAGGAGAAGGAAGGGGAGGAGGAGGAGGAGCAGCAGCAGGAGGAGCAGGAGGAAGAGCAGCATCTGGAGCCAGCTGTACATGTTCTCTCAATTCTAAGCTGACATCTCTTAAACAGCCACCAGCTGCCACTGCCCCAGCTACACAGCAGGGTCTCCAGCGTCTGAGTAGCAGCACCCAGGTGTGGCCAGAAGGGATGTCAGGCGGCTGGTGGCGGGAACACCTGGGGAATAACACATGAGAAGGGGCTGCCTGCCATTTTCCTTCCAGAGCAGGAAAGGAGCTGAGGGATCTAATGCTCTGAGCCCTCTTTTCCAAGGCACTGAAATAGAGTTGGAAAGAAATCAACACTTAATGTCAGGGATTAAGACGTCAAGGCGAAAATGCTGCGTGTTGGCTACGGTTAGAAATGTGCTCAGCATGTTATGGTCTCTGACTCGGTGAATATTCTCCCTCCCGTTTGCCTTTTCTCAGGCCTGTCTGCACAGGGAGCGCCTCCAGCCACTCTCACATCTCACACCCGGCTATGGGGGAGGAGGGTTCGTCACGGTTCTGCTGGAACAGAAACACGGGCGTCTTCTGAGCCCAGAATCCCAGGACTTATTAAAGTGGCCAGTGCTGACCAGCATGCCCCTGCAGATGTGGGCATTCAATTCAGGAAATGGTTGCTGTGGAAGTTCCACTGCGTGAACACGCGAGAAAGAGTACTGTCTCCTCCTGCAACATGATTCTACATGTGTCATTTTCTTGGAGGAGAAAAGGGAGAAGGGGGGGGGGGGAATGAGAGGGAAGGGGAGGGAAGGGGAGGGGAATTGGGGAAGGAAGGAGAGAGGAAGGGAAAGGACAGGCGGGGGTGGGGGTGGGGGGAAGGGAGGAAAGGAGGGAGGGAGGGAGGGAGGGAGGGAAGGAGGGAGGAAGGAAGATTTCTTTCATTCTTTCTTCCCTGTTTACTTCCCTCGTAGAAATTACACTTATTTCAATCAACTGAGCACCTTTAATCCATTTCTTGAAAACAGCTTGAATTCTGATTCGCGTCTACAAAGCTGGAAGTGAAATTATCTAGTTCAGCATCACTGGTGTCCCTGATCTAAGAAGGAAAGCACTGAGTGCAGGTCCATTCTTCACACAGATTTTTTTAAAAATATATTTTATTGATTTTTTACAGAGAGGAAGAGAGAGGGATAGAGAGCTAGAAACTGTCAATGAGAGAGAAACATCGACCAGCTGCCTCCTGCACACCCCCTACCGGGGATGTGCCCGCAATCAATGTACATGCCCTTGACCGGAATCGAACCCGGGACCCCTCAGTCCGCAGACCGACGCTCTACCGCTGAGCCAAACCGGTTTCGGCCAGAAGAGTCTTTTAATGGAACTCGGAATGACCACTGGCACCAACCACTCCAGCTGGTGTCTGCACTCAGCACTCCTCCTCAGTAACACCATCCTGCCCACCTATGCCACCACCACCGCCACCTCTCACTAACCACCGTGCACAACTGTCAACCAGCTTCTGTGAACGGCCAGTGACCGGCGCTAACAGAAAGTCGGATTTTAGAGAGCAGCTGCACTAAACACTTTCAGAGCTGGGATTAGAGAATCGACGTGGGTTCCCAAGGCTTTCCACGGGCTCGGAATCTATTCACACTCTTTTCAATGAATTAAAGGTGCCTTCAGTCTTCAGAGTCGCTGGGACAACTGATGGTTTTGGAAGTGGTTGGGGGGATACAACATCCCCAGAGTCAGCAATGCGGGACAAGACAGAGGTCAGTCCTTTAACGTTTCAAGTGACAACACAGGTTTCCTGTCCCTCACAACCTCTGCCACTCTGCAGCAACACAGGATCAGGAAAATGTAAATATGCTCCTCGTTATGCAGAAAGGCCGTCTGACCCATCTCGGGGAGATAAAATGCACCATCAACAGAAATTTTATGCTAAGTCCGCTCTCTTTTTTGGTTGGTTCACTGAACTAAGTGCGGACCATCTGTTACCTATGATTATCAGGAAAAGGGAACATGCAAACAGCCTTCTAAAGACAGCACAGCAGCATTCCAAACACAGCCCACGTGTTTCAAAGCACCACGTCTGAGGTTTAAACCTAATGGCTTCCTAGGCGCTTAGAACCTGTAGGTGAGTCTTTATTTTTAGGTTAAGATTACATTTTTTGGGTTTGTTTTTGGTAAGAACATGCCATTTAAAAAAGTTAAGACATTATTAGAATGCCACTCTACTAAAATGTCTTATTCAAATGTTAATTTCCAGGAATTTTTAAAAAACATCTAACAACTTGCCGAAACCGGTTTGGCTCAGTGGATGAAGCGTCAGCCTGCAAACTGAAAGGTCCCAGGTTAGATTCCGGTCAAGGACATGTTCCTTGGTTGCAGGCACATGCCCAGTAGGGGTTGTGCAGGAGGCAGCTGATGGATATTTCTCTCTTATCCATGTTTCTAACTCTCTATCCCTCTCCCTTCCTCTCTGTAAAAAATCAATAAAATATATATATTTTTAAAAATCTAACAATTTTTGCCGAAACCGGTTTGGCTTAATGGATAGAGCGTCGGCTTGGGGACTGAAGGCTCCCAGGTTCGATTCCGGTCAAGGGCATGTACCTTGGTTGCGGGCATATCCCCAGTAGGGAGTGTGCAAGAGGCAGCCGATCGATGACTCTCTCTCATTGATGTATCTCTCTCCCTTCCTCTCTGTACAAAATCAATAAAATATATATTTTTTAAAAATCTAACAACTTTTAAGTTAAAATTTTATTCGGATGCCCGTTTATAACACGCCTGCCACATAAGTAGTGTATGACAGTGAGTATGCTGTGCTTCCACAAAAGCAGAATGGCGGGGTATGAACTCAGTGTTGCTGTTAAGTCAAAATGTTTGCAATCAAACCTTCACACTAGCCCTAGCTGTCTGACCTCGGGAGAGTAATGCCTCGTAAGATCTGTTTCTTTGTCTATAAAAAGAGAGCTCTGAAATGTCCTTCTCAGAAGCCTGCTCCCCTTCCAAACCCGTCCAGCACTGTGCTTGGCAGATGCCCCGTTCCGGGAACTCAGTAACCATCCCGGCCAGAGGAGCTGGAGCTGGACCCTCCAATGCTTCAGAAACTGCCCACAAGACAGGTTTCAATCCACGGTCAAGCTCAGAGTTCAGGACACAAAACCGGCTACCACGGCATTTTCGCGGTGGCACAACCACGTTTCCAGGATACAGACCTTATTCATGTTTTGCCATCGTGGGAATGAAAAGGCAACTTTGTTTTCAAGGTGAAATTCTAAGTTTTGGGAGAGTTTAAAACAAGATCAGCCCAGGATACGCCGCCAAAACTCTAACAGCACAAACGTTACCGACACCCACGACTGTTTCTCAGCGGCATGTGAGTGTGTTTTGTGCTGTTTTGTTGATGAGCACAGCACACACACATCCCACTCCACCTCCACAGCCACAGGGCCACAAATGTAATGCATTTAAAGAGGATCAACAAAGCATTTAAAAAAAAAATTTTTTTTTTTTTTTTTTGCAACACAGCATTACAAATCTCAACCACGTGTAAAGCAAGTTTTGCAAAAGATAAGGAATTCAATGGGGAATTCAGCTTTTAAATTGCTCACTTTGCCTCACTGTTATGCATTGGGCACATTATTAAGTCAGCATGACACATTAAAAAAAAAAGAAAAAAGAAAAGCTTGCAGTTATTTTATAAACTTTAAAAACTGACCAGGCTCTGAAGGGATGCTTACTTTGCTCTTTAATACATATAACCTCTTTATTCTACTACACAATAAGTTTATCAAATTCCAGACATTTCTACAAGACCCATATCAGACTGATATTGAGCTATAAGGTCGGATTTTAAATGTCATTCTAAAGACGCTCTGATTTAGGTAAGAAAAGAGGGCGCATGCTATTCTCATCCATTCTTTTTCTTCTTTCCCATTTACGTATATACTAGAGGCCCGGTGCACGAAATTCGTGCAAGAGTAGGCCTTCCTTCCCCCAGCTGCTGGCACCGGCTTCCCTCTGGCACCCAGGACCCAGGCTTCCCTCGTAGCCCTGGCTTCGTCTGGAAGGATGTCTGGTCTAATTAGCATATCATGCTTTTATTATTATAGATTTGCAATTACTCCATTAGAATGATCTCGGCTAAACTTAGAATCAAGCTTATTTCCTGGCCCATCCGTTGGCACAGAAATCAGTGAATCTGAGAATTTGGAAGAAAGAAGGGTGGTGATGCCAGAGACAACTGAAGTCCGAGTGTTCCTTTGAGGCCAGGGAACTACTGCCACCAAAGCACAGATGAGGATGGTCTTCATTGCGTCATGGTCAGAGCTCTTTAACTCAGGCCCCCGGAGCCACACCTGTTTCTGAGATGGTTCTCGGCTTCTCCTCGGAGGCCAGGAGCAGCCTTCCATCAGCAAGAGGGAAGGAGAAATGGCCAAGAAGGCCCCAGAGGGTTCTCTCCTCTGATATTTTCTCCAGGAGGTGAAATGGCTTCTGAATAACAGTGTTCTCATCCTAGGTTCCTAACACATACGTGTCCACTCATTGGAATTCCGAGAGTTTGAAGTCCCAAAAATCTTACCCGAATTATTGGGGCAAGAGCATCTTACATGCAAATGTATGGGTCTTATTTCTTCCACTGAAGTATCAACATAATCAGAATGGAGAGGATCTTAGACTAAAAGAGGAAGAGCTCCTTCTATGTACATCAAAGAACTCTTAAGAACCTTTAGTTCAAATACAGTAGATGAAAACTGTATGAAACGTAGCGTAAGAAAAAGATAGCAAGTCAATGTAATCCCTTCTTTTCAACCTGAATCTGTTCGTGTGCTTTAACTTTCCTCTCTAAGGTCTTTCAGAATAATCTGAACAGGCTGTTAAATGCCACAGTTTTCTAGAAGCCTAGGGTAGTCAACAATGAGCAATTCTGCCAAGTTGTTAATAAGTACTGTTGCTCTCCAAAATGCTCAGCCAGAACTGAAGTCCAAGATACCCAAGTTTTACCAAAGAGCAACTACAGGAGGAAAAAGCAGTGATGGGAACCATATGGTGATGACAGTACCTAAACTGACTGACCATTTGGTTTATGTTGGGAACACATCACATGTATGACAAAGAGAAAACTTTAGGATAGATTGCCCTCTCCTCCGGATCCCTTCAGCTCTTTGTGGCACTCAACGGCAGCTTTATCACACCCTCTGCACTGCGTGTGCACTTGTTAACTCCTTCACTGGGTGGTCAACACCCAGAGAACAAGGACCAAGTTATTCATTCTTTGCTTCTCTATGGGCCATAGTGATATACAGCACACATTCGTCCAAAATGGATTAACTAACTGCTGATCATGGAAGACTCCAAGTAGCATACCTCATAGGATATTCTTAGAATCAAAGTGACAAAGTCCTACTTCCTATTCCAAAGGAATCCCAATGCATCAAACAGTATTTGTTAATCTGGATACTCATACAATTGCTAAATACTACCAAATTTGCACATTAGCTTCAAAAAATCAAATCCAGTTGCTTCCACCAGATGGATACCTTCTTTCAGACATCAGACAGCATGAATGTGGGGAAGGAAGTGCTATGACACAGGCTCTGAGAAAATACACTTTATGTGTGATACAGAGATGATGTCCCACCTCCAGCACTCAAATATATTTCAAGTACTAGAGAATTTAGTGTGATTTTTAAAAGCACACATTGAATTGCATTTGGAAAATCTGCCCTGAGGTCCTATTAAGACAATAAAGAAATAAGGCTGAACATGTAAAGAGTCCTCATTTTCCCTTATAGTTCAATATACAATAACTGTGAATTCCACTAGTGACTATCACCATGATTTTAATTTACCACGAGGCCAGCTAGATACCCAGAGCTAAGGCAAGAAAAGACCTTAACGTAACAGTCTTTATTTCCTAATCATGAGCACGTTACCAACTCACATAACATCTTTGGGCCCACACAGAAGAATAAATAAAAAGTGATGTTTCAGGTGTATTACTTGCCTTTTTTAATGAATAAGCATCTGGAAAAAAAAAAAAAGATGATCATGGAAGACTCCATGATCCAAAGATCTTAAAATCTGACAAGAAAGAAAGAAAGAAAGGCAATAATAAAATGAGAGCATCTAACTAAATCACTCACTTTGTTCAGCCTCCTGGTGACATCAAGCTCTAACCACTGTGCTCACTTCATCTCCACTGGAAGAAAGTGGGCTTTGACCACACGAACAACATTTCATTGGGTATAATTGTCCGAAGTCTTAGGGAGCCCAGAGGAAGCCAGAGTGGGTTAAGGAAAGAGAAGAATTTTCCTCACAACTGTGGGAAAAACTGGCCAGAATCAAAAGGGACATAAGGATTCTTTGTTGTGTATTGTTCACAAAATATGCCAAAAATGACTACAAAACAGGCAGGGCTCTTTCCCCCCACAACTCCTGAAAGAAAGGTTATGAAATGTTCTTACGTTGTCGGCCTCGCTGTCCCTTCCCAGATGAGGCTCAGGTTGTAAAGAGCGATGCGAGCGTGCAGCACTAGAGTGGGAGTGTGGTGGGGGTTGTAGCTTTTAATTTGTTTTCTTGTCTGCAGTGGGCTGGGGAGGAGGCCTACAATTAAATACATGACACTGGCGGCTCTGAATCATCACATGGGACACTCCAGCTTCATGATGCAATCTTGGATTCAAGAAACCCCAAGACTTCCAGCAATGTATCCTGTCCATGCACACCCAGAAAAAAAAAAAAAAAAAACAGAGAACCATGGACTCCCCAGAGGAGAGAGATCCAAAGTAAACGTTGAAATAAGAACAGGCAGGGGAGGGCAGGTGGGTGGGAAGAGATCAACCAAAGAACTTGTATGCACATATGAATGACTCACGGACACAGAAAATAGGGTGGTGAAGGCCTAGGGTAGGGGGTGTGGGCAGGCTGGGAGAAGTCAAGGAGGGGAGGAAGGGGATATAAGAAATACTTTCAACAATAAAAATTTTTAAAATCCTATATACTAAAAGGCTAATATGCAAATCGAAGGAATAGCAGAACAACTGGTCGCTATGAAGCCCACTGACCACCAGGGGCAGACGCTCAATGCAGGAGCTGCCCCCTGGTTGTCAGTGTGCTCCACCGAGGGAGCACTGCTCAGCCAGAAGCCCTGAGCCGGACTCACGGCTGGTGAGCACAGTGGAGGTGGCGGTAACCTCTCCCGCCTTTGAAGCAGTACTGAGGATGTCTGACTGCTGCCTTAGGCCCGATCTCCGTGGGGAGCGGGCCTAAGCCATCAGTTGGACGTCCCCTGAGGGCTCCTGGGATGAGGGGCCCCCCAAGTACACAAATTTCATGCACCAGGCCTCTAGTATAACTATAATCATGAATCCTCCTAAAAGAATACTAAAAAATAGAACAGAAGATATGTGACCCAGCCTTTTAAGCACAAACCACATTAACTAACATCTTCAAGTCAATACTAATTGTACTTACCAACAAGAAAGTTAGCTAGTGGCAGTGGAGGCCGTTTTCAGAAATATTTAACGTTGAAAAGAGTCCCAGAATCACAAGAAAAACAACAGCATGCTGCTTGCTTCCACAAACTGGTAAAGAACAGTTAGGTTTACCACGTCGGACAAGAGAAGTCAGACGGTAAACCATGTTCTGATTATCTTAACTCAGCCAGCGAGAACCTATAAACCAGTGAGGGCATGGCGCGCATGAACCATCGGTTGTTGGTTTGGTCACTGGCATCTACCGCACTTCCACAGCCACTGACAATCCTTCTGCAAGAATGGCCAGAAAGGCGACGAAAGGAAAATCAGAGAAGCATCAGGGCAAATCTGTGACTACCATTTAAACATAAGCACCAAGCACCTGTGCTTCTGAGGATGGACTAGTAAGTGGCGTCATCGTCATCTAGTCACGTGCTGCTCAGCGATGTTTCTGTCAACGAATACAACAGGGGTCCCCTGAGACTCTCACGGAGCTGAAAGATCCCTCTCACCTCATGATGGTGCAGGCATCGTAAGTCACAGCACAACACACCGCCAGCGGGCTGGTGATGGGGCGGGTACTGAGCTGAATTAGTGCAGTCCATAATACTAGATAGTGGTAACGAACGATCCTGCTACTGGTTTACCTATTTACTATAGTGTACTTTTACCCTTATCTTAGGATGGACTCTCTCTGCTTACAAAAAACTGTTTGCCACAAACAGAACACCTTGCTACACTGGCAGCAGCCTCACACGTCTTGTGTTTGCCATGTCCCTGGGTTGCATCATTTTCCCTGATTTCATCTAGAGTTGTTCTGTACAATAATATGCTGTGCTGGCTTGCACCCATGGTCGACAAACTGAGGCTCATGAGCCACACGCGGCTCTTTGGCCCCTTGAGTGTGGCTCTTCCACAAAATACCACGGCCTGGGCGAGTCTATGTTGAAGAAGTGGCGTTAGAAGTTTGAGTTTAAAAAATGTGGCTCTCCAAAGAAGTTTCCATCGTTGTACTGTTGGTATTTGGCTCTGTGGACTAAGAAGTTTGCCGACCGCTGTTCTAGGCCATGTGATGTGGGTGCGGGTAGGCTGTGCCATCCAGGGCTGTGTACGTGCACTCTCTGAGGTACGAACAATGAAGCCACCTAGCATCGCCTCTCTCTAAAACGTGTTTCCGATGTGGCCATGCGTGACTGCATTAGAGAGTGTGTTCTTCCTTTTCTTTTGATATAGATGATCCTGAAGTCATTTGTTTATAGGTGTTCTTACTCTACATAAAATTACAACAAAACAAACAACGTCTCTTAAAATCCCCTCAATGGAGGGTTAACGTGAAGGTATATAAGTGCAGAATCCCTCTCAAACGGGAGCCACATGTTACTTCCGGTGGTTCGGTGTCTGGTACAGAGAGGGGACTCACTCATTTTCAAAGAAGAAACACCTATTTGAAGACAGATACCACACCCTTTCTCGAAATCCTTTCTCGAAATCCGTGGCATTCCCTCCACAATAAAAACACACGGAGCATGTATGATGTGCCACACCTTGTGTTAACAGGAGCATGATAAGTTATTAAAACAGAAGACAATGAAAAAAAAACAAGAAAAAAAAACAATGCCATTAGTTTGTTTTTTTAATCAAGGCTATACCTATGTGGTTTTGAATATTCAGATTAAAGGTGTAGACATGAGTTGACTGCTTCGATTTTTCAAAACCACTAGACACGTGGCATCACGTAATTGAAATCTGGAGGCTCAATGAGATTTTTACTACAGGCACGCCTCATAAATACTGCAGATTTGACTTCAGATCACAGCCATAAAAAGACTGTTGCAATTAAGTGACCCTTGATGCCTTCAATTTGTAGAAAACTCAACATCTGTGCAGCCAATAAAGTGACACAGTAAGAGGAGGCATGCCTGTCTCCAGGTGGATGACAAAGCATTCAAATGAAGCACAGAGCACTGAACACGCGAACAGCTAGAAATAGATTCGTCAATGCCTGACATCCAGCAAGCGGTCTATAAGAAGCCGGTCCTTACAAACCCATGTGTCCGAATCCTGTGTGGGGAAGCACGTGGCCACATCAGGGTGTTTTCCGGGTTCTGGGCTGAAAGCTGGCCACGGAAATCAAACCGGCAGGTGATTCTGAACGCTCGGAACAGCACATACCTTTCTGAGCAGGTAGATAGGCAGCAGCAGGCAGAGATAAAACAGCAGGGGAGACAGAAACGAAGCAACATAGAGAAGTCCCCCGAGGAAAACTCAGAGGGAAAGCTCATGTGAAAAATTGGGCTGAACAGAGACACAGCGGCCACGGATAGAGGAGGCTCCAGGTCTGGCCAGAAGACCCGGGAGGAGCAGTGAGGACTTCAGCCAGGGAGCACCAGCAGAGCACACACGCAGCAAGGGTGAGCAGGCGTGTGGTGGAAAGCGAGAACCACCAGCTTGACGCTTCTTCAGGCGCCTATGTGAAATGACAGAACTAGAGGAGAAGGCAAGAGGAACCACTCCACAGGATTCTGGGTGTTTTTTTCTCCTCCACCAATGATCAAACCCCCCCTCCCGGCCTCTCTTCTCCTCTGCAGGCTCCTGACGCTGAGGCCAGCGATAAGGATTAGATACTTTGGAATCAAAAGGGCTGTGGTGACGTGGGAAGAGGCCAAGGAATCTGCAGGCGGAATCCTGGCAGATACCACCCACATTTCACTCCGTTCTCCAAGGCCGAGACAGATCCTAAGAGATTAAAGTGGCTTGAGGCAGTGGTCGGCAAACTCATTAGTCCACGGAGCCAAATAGCAGAAGGACAATGATTGGCATTTCTTTGGAGAGCCAAATTTTTTAAACTATATAGGTAGGTACATTGTTGTTAACTTAATTAGGGCACTCCTAAGCTGGCCTTTGCGAAAAACTCAAGGGGCCAAAAAGCTGCAGGTGGCTCTTGAGCCGCAGTTTGCCGACCATGGACTTAAGAGAAATGACATTCCCTAACCAAGGCACAGTGGAAACCAAGTGAGGGGCGAGGGAGGAAACGTGAAGGTCCTAACAAAGGTGGCCTCCGGGAGTCCATCCAGAGCAGACCACCAGCAGCTCTACCGTAAAAGGAGAAATTAAAAAGTGCCTGTGGTCTCTGCGCTGAGAAATCATTTATTTCATGTTGAGCTTTAGTGCAATGAAAAGGAGAAAAAAAGGATTTAATATTACAAAAGGGGAAAAGCAACTACAAGAAAGTATATAATGGATATTCTCACCGTTTATATTCCCTAGAAAAAGACCACAAACACACATGTTTGCAATGTGCTGAGGAGATGATTATTATTAATTCTGAGAGGGGGTAGTGGGGAGGAAAAACCATTGAAGTTGGGGCAAGAATGAGAAAGTTCCCACAGAGACACATACACTCCAACTTCCTGTTCCAGGCCCCCAGCCAGGATCCGGATGGCTCCTTGGGCCACAACATCTGATCCCACCCACCTCCCCTCCCGTGAAAAGGAGTGTTTCCCTACAAATGAGTAGAGAAATCTTATGCTCAGTCCTAAGAGTCTTGTCCCCTAAACGCTGGGTAGGCAGTTCTGCATAAATACTTGCCAGACTGAACATTATTTTTCCTCCTGGGATCTAGGTACTGTGTCCATTGAGAGGCCGGTGAGCCACTTCTGGTCCGTATCCCTAAGACACAATCTGTGCAGCCGTCCCTCCACGCATGGGGCGTCCGTAGAAGTTGTCAAGTTCCCAGGTGGAAGGCTGTGGTGGCTGGTGGGCCTAGCCATTCCCGAAGGGTCACGAATGGCATTTCAAGTTCTAGGTGGCAAACTGCATGAACTAGGCTTCACAAGGACAGCCCATCTCAAATGGGCCTAAAGCTGCACCCATTTCCTTTAAAACACCCCAGCACCACTATGGGGCCCCTTTACCTGGGCAGCCAGCCAGCCGGTCCAGGGCAGGTCTCGGATGTTAAAACCCCAGGTGATGTTTTATATGTAAATGAAGAACCCGCAGGGAGCGGAAGGCGACTTCAGGGACTCCCGGGGGCGGCGTGCAGAAAGTGGGGAGCCCGGGTCTGTCTGGCCGGCCGGGTGCCGGGGACCCTCTGGCCCAGAGTGGATACAGGGCTTCCGCGGAGCGGCCGTGCCAGGCTGTCTCCCAGCTCCCGCTCCCCACGCCCTAGGCGCACCCGATGCCCCGGGGCTGGACGGGGAGCCGCGCAGCCCTAAGGATGGGGGTTCGCGGCAGCGGCGGCCCCACCCCGCACCCCGATGCCCCGGGGCTGGACGGGGAGCCGCGCAGCCCTAAGGATGGGGGTTCGCGGCGGCGGCGGCCCCACCCCGCACCCCGATGTCCCGGGGCTGGACGGGGAGCCGCGCAGCCCTAAGGATGGGGGTTCGCGGCGGCGGCGGCCCCACCCCGCACCCCGATGCCCCGGGGCTGGACGGGGAGCCGCGCAGCCCTAAGGATGGGGGTTCGCGGCGGCGGCAGCCGCACCCCGATGCCCCGGGGCTGGACGGGGAGCCGCGCAGCCCTAAGGATGGGGGATCGCGGGGGCGGCAGCCCCACGCCGCACCCCGATGCCCCGGGGCTGGACGGGGAGCCGCGCAGCCCTAAGGATGGGGGTTCCCGGCGGCGGCGGCCCCACCCCGCACCCCGGGGAAGCTCGGGTCTCCGCGCGGCGGGAGCGCGGACTCCGGGCAGCTGCGCGCAGCTGGGCGCCCCCGCCCCGGCCCTTCCGCCTGGCCCGGCCCGGCCCCGGCCCCGTCTGCTGCGGCCCCTCCGCGAGGCCGGGGGGAGAGACCCGGCAACTTACCGGGCAGCGCTAGGGCGCCTGCAGCGAGGGCGGCGGAGGGTGCGCGGCTGCAGCGGGTCGGTCCGCGGGTCGGATCGGGAACCGGAGCGCCAGCCGAGGCGGGACGGTCCACGCACCGAGCAGAGCGGCCTCGGCGCTGCAGAAAGCGGGCTGGGCACGTGGGCGCCGTCCTCAGTAGCCACGCGGGAGGCGGGGCGCGGGGCTGGGCGGCACCGCCCCCTGCACCCACCCACCCATTCCCGCCCCCACCAATCCTCACCCCCACCCCCACCCACCCACCCCCCCTGCTGCGCCCCCCCCGCCCCGCCCCCGGCCTCCCTCCCGGCCAATCCCCGCGGGAGGCGGCGTCCCGCGCTGCTCTTCCAAGTGCGGTTTTTGTGCCGCGTTTAACTTTCCATTTTTCAGAAGGTTTTGCAAATAGGGATGTAAAGGTAATACCATAGAATAATGATCGTGATTAACAGATGCCCCCTGAGTGTGCTTTGTCACATAGCACCGCTCCAGCAGTCACCACCGCGAAGGCTTCTACAATAGAAACCGGCGGCTGCTGTTTTGAAAACCCCAGTAACGGGCCGGGCAGTCCTGACCGTTCGGGGCTGCGCTGGAAGGAGAGGACACTGGCCGTTTCCAAGAGCCAAGAGCGCGAGGGGAGTTGCACCAGGGAGGGCTCTCCCGCTGCGCGCCGCTGTTGACTTTGGGAGGCTCTGATAAGATGAAAGCCACAATGTGAAACTATGTTCATTTTCCTGCGAAAGGAGGCAAAACACGGACACAGAATTCAACAGTGTTTGAAAGTTCTACTTTTTGTTTGAAAGTTCTACTTTATTTTGTTTAAAATTGCGGTAAACTCTTTATGCATATACTACTAATATTATTAACGTTGGCAAAGTGACAAAGTCAAACTAATGCATATTACACACACACACACACACACACACACACACACTTAATTTTTTTTAATTTTTAAAAAATTTTTTAATTTTTTTAGAGAGAGAGGAAAGGAGAAAGAGAAACATGGATCCGGCTGCCTTCTGCATGTCCCCTATCAAGGATTGAGCCTGCAATCCGGGCATGTGCCCTGATGGGGAATCAAACCGGTAACCTTCAGGTGTACAAGGTGATGCCCAACCAACGAAGCCACACCAGCCAGGGCGCAATACAGATGTATAATATTTTTAATGCCATATTCTAAATCATTCTTAGCTCCTTTAAGACATGTGTTCCCAACAGAATATAACGAAAGGTTTGAGGCTTGAGACTTCGCTCCTGAAAATGCTACCAGTGCAAACTTTCAGTGAGTATTTCTCAAGTTCATGTACACAGAGAAGTCGTCATTCACCACGTTAAAGAACTGGAAGTCAAAATGGCATCATGGCTACAAGGGCATTATTAGCTGCTAGAGGCCTGGTGCACGAATTCGTGCACAGGTGGGGTCCCTTGGCCTGGCTGGTGATTGGGGGTACAGGGGGGTGAGGGGCCTGGCTTGCCAGGGGGAGAGACTGCAGGAGGCTGGCTGTGGGAGCACACTGACCAAGAGGGGGTAGCTCCTGTGTTGAGCGTCTGCCCCCTGGTGGTCAATGTGAGTCACAGCAACTGGTTGACTGGTCATTCGTTTGTTCAGTCAGTCAGTAGCTTAGGCTTTTATTTATACAGATTCCAGTGAGTGTCCTAAGGCAGTGGTTGGCAAACTCATTAGTCAACAGAGCCAAATATCAACAGTACAACCATTGAATTTTCTTTTGAGAGCCAAAAACCGACTTCTGTGCATGGGCCACAAAGTTCAATCACACTGTATGTGTACGCACAAGGTATTTTGTGGAGGAGCCACACTCAAGGGGCCAAAGAGCCCCATGTGGCTCTCGAGCCGCAGTTTGCCGACCACTGTCCTAAAGAATAGAGACTCTGTAGATATGAACTTATTTTTACAGCCTAAAACAGATTCCTTGTGCAAATATTCATTAATGATGACAAGGAATGATACCATTGAGTCTGGTGCCAAATCCAGTCACTCCCACAAGGGCTAGGAGGCGTTACACAAGAGTGCGAACACTCCCCAGGGCCCAGAAACATTGTCTCATTCCTAAGGCTGAAGGGACCGGATCTAAACTTTTTCACCTGTGTTTTTCAAATAGAGATTGCTTTTTTGTTTGTTTGTTTTTTGTTTTTTGTTTAAGAGGTTATATTCCCTCACATCTTTCTATTTAACCGCCCTGACAGGGCAGTTTGTGATTAGGCTGCAACACAATGGTTTGGGATAAACGATTTGACATTTGGAAACTGGCAATGTAGTCAGAATACCAATCTGCGAGTTTATCTAGCAATCTGCCCGTCGGAATTGGGCACTTCCTGGAAACAAAAGCACACTGCGCTCATGTGTGGTGAATCATAAAAGCTACGTCATCTCTGAGCAAAATGAGTACGTCCTTCCACACTGGCTCCATGGTTGATGAGTATCTTGACTTGCTAGTCTTGGACTTCCATATGCCTTTTCCTGTTTGAAACTATCGATTAACGGAACCCCCTCAATCAGGTCGTCAGTTATTTCTCAACTTTTAAAATGTCTTGATGTAGGAAGAACAGAATGCCCACAGATCTGTATGAGTCTCTAACACAGGTTATGGCAGCGAAGGGAAATCAGAAGAGACTGTTTGGAAACAACAAACAGTATTTGAAAGGCATTAAGCTATTTTGACTTCATCTTCATTCCCATTTCCTTTGGCACTACTCCATTCCTTTTGCTTACAATGGAGTTAGCAACTCCCTCTTATCTGAATAATGCTCTCAACCCCTTTTTCCACCTCTCCTTCTCTGGAGTACCTCAATCACTTTTTTTTTTTTTAATGTTTTTATTTTTTTTTGAGAGAGAGAGGGGGCGGGGGGAGAGAGGTGGGGTGTGGGAAGAGAGAGAGATTTGTTATTCCATGTATTTATGCATTCATTGTTTGATTCTTGTATGTGCCCTGACTGGGGATCAAACCTGAAATGCTGGCATATTGCGCCAACACTTTAACCAGCTGAGTACCCAGTGATCCCTTTTCACTGCCATCTGTCAAGATTCTGGAATCCTTAGGCGTGAAACAGAAATTCCAACTTAGTCATTTCAGCTGGAGTCATTTAGGTTGTCACCTTAGATTTCAAAAGCACTTATGGTTGTCTGAACTCCTAAGGAAATTCCAGGGAATTTCAAAACACTTTCTTAGCTGAATAAATTTAATACACTCTACTCCTTCACCTACCAAATAAATACAACCCAAAAACCCATGATCACAAATAAGGAATTTACTTGAACTTGCAAGACTGAATGAGGTAATGCTTACGAGTTCTAATTTTGACTCCATAATCCCCATGCTATTTCAGCAAAGATGAAGCTAAAATCCCCAATTTCCCCCCAGATTGGTGGATACTGGATATGGATGCTTGTGTTGTTACCGAATAGGCTTGAAAGAGAAAAAGGATTGGACTGGAGTTCAGGCCCCTAGAGTTTCCAGGGCTTTTAGGCCCCCACTGTTCTCCACTCCCTTTCAAAAATATGTAAAATTTAAAGGCCATTTTCCACTGGACACATTTCATATTTGCCCATCCTTTAAGGTAAGCAATAAAATATTGAAAAAGTGGTTGGAAAAATACAATAAGACCTTATAATAACAAAATGATCTTTTAATTCCTCCACCCCCTCGCCCCCTTGTCCTTTAACTAAGACCAAAAAAATGGTTTTGCAATAGTTTTCAGTCCTGAACCCTATGACACTCCCCCCCTCTCCCCCCTTGGCTTGTCTCTAGTTTTCTTTACCTTGGCCATTAATCAAGCATCACCCAGAGCTCCACACACCCTTGCTAATCTCTATTGTCTTCTCTTTTTTTTTTAATGTTTAATGTTTAATGTTTAATGTTTAATCTTTTTACATGTGTCCTTATTCTCTCATTACCTAACAACTCCCATTAATACCCCCCCCCCCCCCCCCCCGTTGAGACAGAATCCATTGATTAGGCTCATATGCATGCACACAAGTCCCTTGGTTGATCTCTCCCCCTTACTCCCACCGACCCCTACCTTCCCTGAGGTTTGACGCTCTGATGACGTTTCTTAGTCTCTGGATCTCTCCTTCTGCCAGGATTCCTGCTGGGTCTGTATCTGCTCCAAAAAGTTGGCTTCTCAATCCAAATATCTTCCACCAGTCTGTTGCTCTAAGGACTGGAGATTGGGGGGTGGGGAAGAGGGCTTAGAAAGAGAGTGCAGCCAATGTAATTCCTTCTTTCTTCTCATTCAGGCCAGACAAATGTTCTAACTGCCCTACAGACTGCTTCCTCTGCCTCAGACTTTCTCCTGCTTTCTGTCCCTTTCTGTCTTGCAGTTGTCTCCCCACCCCTCCACGGCTCTCCTGAGCTCTTTGCTTTCTTCCTACCATCCTGGTAACTTTTTTTAAATTTAATTTATTTCTTTTTCTTTTTCTTTTCTTTTTCTTTTTTTTTAAATTAAATTATTATCTGTATACATATTTTAACATTCCCCCCCCCCACCTTCCATACAGGCCCTCCCTCCCCAGAATTTCATGTCCATTGGTTGTACTTATATGCATGTATACAAGTCCTTCGGTTGATCTATTATCTCCCCTAGATCTCCCTACATTACCTGCTGTAATTTGACAGTCTGCTTGTTGCTTTACTGTCTCTATATCTATCTTTTGGATCATCAGTTTATAATGTTCTTTATTATCCATAAATGAGTGAGGTCATGTGGTGTTTCTCTTTCATTGACTGGCTTATTTCACTCAGCATGATGCATCCCGGTAACTTTAAAATATATATATACCTATGTATTGATTTCAGAGGGGAAGGGAGAGGGAGAGATAGATAGAAACATCAGAGATGAAAGGGAATCATTGGTCAGCTGCCTCCTGCATGCCCCCTCCTACTGGGGATTGAGCCTGCAACCCAGGCATGTGCCCTTCACCGGAATCAAACCTGGGACCCGCAGGCCAATGCTCTATCCACTGAGCCAAACCACCTAGGGCCTGATAATTTTTCATCCTGCTTGTCAACAGGGAAGTCATAAATTTAAATTCTTGAATCTTTCTTATCTCCACTCACCTTCACGACCTCAGTTGTTACCCATTTCTAAGGCTCAGTCTATTGATACTTGGTAGTATCCATCTCCAAAGCTACTTAGCCAGGCTTCCTCATTCATCCTTGCTCTGCATTGCATCTCTTGCCAGCACCTGAAATTATACGGTTGAAAGCAAACCCACCTCTTTTCTTAGACTGTATCTCTCTCCCACTTCCTTCTGACTATTCTCCTGGTACTCCGGGCACCTTAGGGTACTGCTTACTCCTTTCTCTCTTTCATTTGTTTACATTCCGTCAGTCACAAAGTTCTGCCACTCCTCCTCCTTCTATTCTTGAGCACAGAAACAATCCTTTCTCTTGATTTCTATGAATTTTCCTCCCTAATCTCTAGCCTTGTCATGTTGACAATTTATCGCAGTCTTCTAAACAATTCATGGTATCTTCTCATTAATTGTAGGTTAAAACTAAACCCCTCCTGCCAAAACCGGTTTGGCTCAGTGGATAGAACATCGGTCTGTGGACTGAAAGGTCCCAGGTTCGATTCCGGTCAAGGGCAGGTACCTTGGTTGCGGGCACATCCCCAGTAGGGGGTGTGCAAGAGGCAGCTAATCGATGATTCTCTCTCATCGATGTTTCTAACTCTCTATTCCTCTCTCTTTCTCTCTGTTAAAAATCAAGAAAATATATATTTTAAAAAAAACCCTTCTATGGTGTAAATTCTCCATCAACTGCCTCAGTCCATTTTCCCAACTTATCTTTTAGACCTGAGCTGTGCAATAGGGTAGACACTGGCTGCATGAGGCTCTGGAGCACTTGATTTGTGGCTAGTTCAAATTGTGATGTGCTGGAATGAAATACGTCCTGAATTTCAAAGACTTAGCGCAGTTAAAGTTAAGTGAAAAGGTCTCAATAATTTTTTATAGTGATTCCATGTTGAAATAATGTTTGGTATAGAGTGGGCTAATTATTCTCACCCATTTCTTTTGACTTCTTTTCGGAGAGACTGCTAGAAAATTACACCAGTGGTTTACCTTCTGTTTCTATTAAACAGTGCTCCCGTAGGCAATTAATATACATCAGGACTGGGCACAACGCATCTGATTAAAGGCATTGTTTAAAAGGAAAGAGTGGTCCAGCCTCAGCCGCCCCTCTACAACCCCGCTGGGAGAGGGGATGTTAAAAGTCAATTATTGATACAACCAGAGCGCAGATACTGAATGGCTGAAGGTTAGCCCTACTGGAGCTGAAAGGAGAGAGATGTTCACAGGTGCCTCTTCTGAGAAGTGGAATTTTCAAAGACCCTTGAAAAATAGACAGCATTTCCTTTCTGCAGCAGCAGCAGAAGAAAGGCATTCTGGGTCGGAGGAGGTGGGAGAGCACTGGGCAGGTTTGGGGTAAGATGTGTAGACCCATTTGTCTGGGCTGAGGGCCATGCCCTGGCAGGCTCTAGGGTCTACCCATCCCCTGTCCTCTCTGCACCCAGCCACCTCCAGGGGACTTCTTCCTGCTTTTCAGCAGCCTCTGCCCCATTGCCTTCCTCCAGACTGTGCCATGCTCAGGGCCTAAAGCTAGAAAACAAAGCACAGGCACGGTGCCAGCCAGACCTCTGCCCTGCCTCTGACCCGGCTTCCAGAGAGTGTGCTCCACATGTGTGCTCCGGGACAATAGCACTCCCTGGTGTGCTCACCGAGGGAACATGTAAGCCTCTGAATGCAAGAGTCCGACCCACACAGAGAAACGGACTCGTGTTTATTTAGCTAGCCACCAATCCGGGCTGACCAACTTTGCTGATTTTCCCAGGACCATCCCTGTTTGAGCACGAACAGTCCCAGATCTTAGGAAACCATGAAGTCACCGGGAGCTGGAATGACTGGCCCACCTCACTTACTCACAGCCGAGGCTCTGACTTTGTTTTCATTTCTGGTCACTGGCCGCCTGCTAATTTCATTTCTATGACAAACCAACAGTGAGCATGTGATTATATTGAAAAGGAACGTGGCTGCTTTCTCTGGCCACGTTTGGACACCTTTCTTTTCTTTTTCTTAGCCTCAGTTTTGAGATGTCCTAGGGCCATGGTTCTCAACCTTTCTTTCTTTCTTTCTTTCTTTCTTTCTTTCTTTCTTTCTTTCTTTCTTTCTTTCTTTCTTTCAAAATATATTTTATTGATTTTTTTTTTTTTTTTTTTTTTACAGAGAGGAAGAGAGAGGGATAGAGAGTTAGAAACATCAATGAGATGTGCCTGCAACCAAGGTACATGCCTTTGACTGAAATTGAACCTGGGACCTTTTAGTCCACAGGCCGTTGCTCTATCCATTGAGCCAAACCGATTTCGGTGGTTCTCAACCTTCCTAATGCCACAACTCTTTAATACAGTCCCTCATGTTGTGGTGACCCCCAACCATAAAATGATTTTCATTGCTACTTCATAACTGTAATTTTGCTACTGTTAATGAATCGTAATGTAAATATCTGTGTTTTCTGATGGTCTTAGGCTCTACAGCAGCAGTTTTCAATAAATATTCAATAAATAGTCCAGGTCACGACCCACAGGTTGAGAACCACTGCCATAGAGCCTAAGACCATCGGAAAACACAGATATTTACGTTACAATTAGTAACAGTAGCAAAATGACAGTTATGAAGTAGCAACGAAAATCATTGTATGGTTGGGGGTCACCATATACTATAAATAAAAATAATAACAAAAAATTTATCTTTTTATGTCATCTTAGCATATTTTATGCTACAGAACGAATTATTTTTTTTAACATGTATTGTTATGGGAAAACGCGTTTCACATAACGAACTTTTCGCATAACAAACTTGCTCCTGGAACGAATTAAGTTCGTTGTGTGAGGCACCACTGTATAAGGAACTGTATTAAAGGGTCGCGGCATTAGAAAGGTGGAGAACCACTGTCCTAAGGAATCACAACTTTTTACATTAAATTCATTCACCTTCCATTTATGAAAATGTCACTGGATACTGTAAAGAGGAAGCGTATCATGCTCTCAATGAAGGAAAGAAGGGGTATTTTAATTCCCCTCCTCCCCGCTGAACCCATGCTCCTCTTGCAAGTCCCACTCTTGTTCTCAAGGGCTGTCAGCTAAGAGGCAGCATCAAAAGGAAGTGAAGCTAGGCCAGTGTGGCGCAGTGGTTGAGCATCGACCTATGAACCAGGAGGTCGGTTTGATTCTGCCCGGATTGCGGGCTCGGTCCCTGGTGGGGGGCATGTAGGAGGCAGCTGACGGATGATTATCTCTCATCATTGATGTTTCCATCTCTCTCTCCCTCTCCTTTCCTTTTAAGCACAAGTTCTTAAAGAATATTAAAACCCCCATTCCCACTTAGCAGTAACTTTCTGCACAGTGCTGTGAATTCCAAGGGGCAACACTTGGCTAACCCCACGACAGGTGCTGGCCTCATCTGAAAGCACTCCAGTTCTGCTTATGTTTTCATTTTGATCTCCCCCTGAGGCAGATATCATGAAATAAAAAGACGATATGCAGGGGGGGGAAAAAAAAAGCACATACTAATCCTACTAGCTGCTAACATCACTAAATGTATGGTTTGAGAAAAAAAGTCATCCATTGCAGTCTCCCCCTCCCTCCCCCCCGTGGGATAATAATACTTTGACTTCTCCAAAAGGTTGTGAGGAGCTACATAGCCAAGCGAAAGTAAAGAACAGCACCCCGAACAAGTCCAATCACCGAGTAAGGTTTTGCATCAGGTCTTACCCTCATCAGTCTAAAATTCTGCTCCAAGGACAATTTACAGTTAAAAACCTGACTCCTCATTCTCAGGTGAGAGAGGTACATCATGTAATAGAGCATTGTCTTTCATGTTACATGGAAACAAATCAAGTGGGTTTTTAAGAAACAGATTATGTTAAACCAGATTGATTCAACAGTGGCTCCACAATGGATGCTACCTCCATGGCTCAATAGCAGTGAGGTGGGTGTGTGGCCTGCTCATGGACCGGAAGGGCCTCAGCACACTGGTCATGCTGCTTCCCCTTCTGCAGGCTCTGTGTCCACCTTCTTTCTGGCATCCTGACACAGTTCAAGGGTCCTTAGTCCAAACACCCCCTAGCAGAAGAAAATAGGAGAGAGAAATCTTGAAATGGCAACATTTTAATTTTAAACTCTCAATCATGTTATAACCTATGTAGGTATGTATCATTATGAAAAGCATATAAAATTAATTAGCTTGCATGTGTTACTAGATGCATCTAAGACTGGGTCTCAGGAAAATCTACTGGTTCCCCAGTTCTAGTCCTACAATCTCAGCTTCCCATGAGACCAAGCAGGAATTCAGTTGGGCATCAGACAATAGTAAGACGGGAGGGGGGGAGGAGGTGAGAAGCCAAGAAGCTGAGAAAGCATTCAAATACAAAAATTTAAAAACCCTGAGCCAGATAGGCAATGCAAAAATACAAGCTGAATTTGGTCTCAGGGCTGTAAATTTTTACCACCAGTTGAAATCAGTTATTAAAATTATTTTTAAACCCTCTATGCTACAGGCTTAGTAGACATTTAATGTTCTGTACTATTCCAGCATGGTATTCCCTCTAAGGTGCTGTTATGTTTATTGTTTTTTTTTTTTTAAACAAATACAAAATTCAGCATACATGTGTTTCAAAAAGTTACATATTTCCCACGAGAAATCCTACTTGTTTGCGTGGGAACTTGGGCAAAAGAGTTTAGTGGCAATAAGATTGTGCACGATCATCAGACTAGCAGAGTAAGCTTTTCAACTGAGTGCCTGGTCTAATCCTCCTGCATGAGTTATGTGAATAAAATCTTTGAAGCATTGTGGAGGAGGTAATCTTAGTGAAATCAAATTTGACAGTGCCCCTTTATCTACTTCCAGCATGATTAGGCTCTGCAGCACACATAGAATCATAAAGAATCCTGGTGGAAACTAAGACCCAGGACAGTAAAGACTGCATTGAATACAAGTAGCTCCAACAGCCATGGCTTAACATTTCCTTTTTTACTGGGGGGAGGTTCAGTTTGACTGAATGTTTCATATCATTTTATACTTAAGATTTGCCAGTGATATGGAAAGGGGTAGACATTTATTTCATAACTGTGTGTCGTAGACCCATAGGTCTGGCTGATTGTGCCCTGTCTTAGTCCAGGAGGGGCCATTTGTATGGATGACAAAACTGCTGCCATATGACCAGCAATTCTGCTTCTGGGTATTTACCCAAAGAAAACAAAAACTTTATTTTGAAGGAGTATGCACTTTTATGTTCATTGCAGCATTATTAGTAATATCCAAGTCATGAAGTCACCTAGATGTCCATCAGTAGATGAGTGGTTAAAGAAGATGGATATAGGTAACAATGTATGCATATACATATATTGAACAATAAATAAGAATGAAATCTTGCAATTTATGACATGAATGATCTTAAAAGATATCATGCTAAGTGAAATAAGTTAGAAATAGAAAGACAAATAATGATCTCACTTATATGTGGAATCTAAAGAAATAAATGAATAAAGAAAACAAAACAAAAATAGACCCATAGATATAGAGAATAAATAGACTATTACCAAAGAAAAGGGAATGAGGAAAAGGAATAATAATAAATAAAAAAAAGTAAATGAAACACTCCTTAGTTTTTCCTCCTAAGTAAACAAATAAAAAACCAGGATGTGGGCCTGTGGAAATACAAATATATAAGTGTAAGTGCTAATTTTATAATTTTTTGTAATAAGGTCCGAAAGTTACATGTATTGATAGGTATTGAGGAAAAAGTGAAAAGAAGGAACATGTGAAATGGAGTCACTTTAACCAAGCTGCTAAAATTATTAACATTGTGAAGGTTGAGACATGAGGAGATGTTGCTATTTTTGTTCTAACTGGCCTGGGAACTTAAATTTTTGAACTTTCTTGTCTCGCATCAATTCCTGGATATACATCAATTCATTGTCCGTCAATTTCTAGACACACACTAGACTTCCAGATAATCCTCTGATTACCCCTGAAGGACTCATATATCCAGGCCATCTCATCCATTATCCCGACTGACGAGCCATCTGACTCATAGCCATCTTGGAACAATCCTGGGACTAAGAATGTAGGCCTGATTATTCTCAAGAACATGATTTTTACTATAAAAACTTTCAACTTTCCTTTCTTCTTCAGAACATGTCTGGGTTTTTGCTTACTTGTATTTCTAGTTTGTAAACTTCAAGACCCCTGAATTAGTCTTTATAATTTATTGTAGTCAAAGCTTCCAGATTCTTTTTTAGTTGCTTGATAATATTGAAAGATGTTTAAATATAAACAAATAACAATAAATGAGCGATAAGTAAGTTACCTAACGGTTCTAAGAATATTAATAATATTATGTTAAATATTATTCCAAGTTCTTAAATATTTTAATTTTGGAGAAATTATTAAGGGTTATATTTCACAATAGGATAATTATTTTCAAATTTACTGATTCTGTCGGTTTTACTTCAGTAACTTTTTCTTTGGTTGAATTAAAGTTATTGTGTATACATTGCCAGGACGCTGGCAGTATTGGGAACAAAGGGTTGGACTCATCAGAGCAGCTCAATATGAAGTTACCAGCTGGTTGGAAGCTATAATCAACTCATGAAAGGGGCTACCAATGACTAAGAAAGGTGCTTCAGAATGACCTCTCTTCAACCGCATAGACCGAGACAGTGAGCTAGAACAGCAATTCAAGTCACCTACGGAAAAGGACTAAAACCTTGCAGAATTCAGGAATGAGACGTCTGTTCATCCCGCAGATTCTCCGGAGGGTAAGGGTGCCAGGCATCTCAAGCCCTTCTCTGCTCCATAGACTGTTGGGTCCATGCTGGGGTGAAGGAAGGGGACTAGCTTTGTATTAGGTATAAAATTTAAGTTTTAAGATGAACTGGGCCGGGAATTATAGCCAAGATAGAGTCACAGGATCGAATTTATATTCTCTCCTGAAACTACCAAAAACAAACAAATAAACAAACAAATAAACCAGACAAAATATATGAAACAGTGTTTTTTAAGACATGCAAATAAACACATGAAAAGATGCTCAACATCGTTAGTCATTAGGGAAGTATAAATTAAAAATACCATTACACTCTTATTACAATAGAATGACTAAGATTAAAAGACTGATGAATTAAAAACATCATTATACTCTTATCAGAATGACTAAGATTTAAAAAAAAAAAAACCTGATGAATTAAAAACATCTTTACACTGTTATCAGAATGACTAAGATTAAAAAAGACTGACGATATCATGTGTTGGCAAGAACTTGGAGGAACTGGAATATTCCTCTCCTTTTGATGGGATTGTATGATCACTTTGGCAAACAGTTTCTTAAAACATTAAGCGCACACCTACCATATTTCCCACCATCTTGCTCTTAGGTATGTATCCAAAAGAAACAAAAGCATGCACCCATACAAAAACTTGTATGCAACTTTTCATAGCAGTTTTATTTGTCATAACCCAAATTGGAAACAACTCAAATGTCCATCAACAGGTGAATGGATATACAAATTATGCTATCCTATATAATAAAAGCCTAATAAGGCTAAATGTCCAACTGTTTGACTGACCAATCACTATGATGCAGACTGATCACCAGGGGGCAAATGCTCCAACCGGTAGGTTAGCTTGCTGCTGTCATCCGGCTGATCAGAACTGGGCAGGAGATGGGCCAGACATGCCCTGGAGCCCTCCCACTGTCCCCCCTCTGGCCCTGATTATGCATCAGTGAGATCCTTTGTCCTGGACTGCACCCTCTTGCAATTCAGGACCCCTCAGGTGATGTCGGAGAGCTGGTTTCAGCCTGATCCCCACAGGCCAGGCCGAGGGACCCCTAGGGTGCCTGAATCTGTGCACCAGGCCTCTAGTTACCATATAATTGCATACAATGCAACAAGGAAAAAGGAAGTAGTTACTGATACATGCGACAACATAGATAAATCTCAAAATATTTATGCTGAGTGAAAGAAGCGAGGCACACAAAGATGGCTGCATGTTGCATAAGGGAAGGACGAAGTGGGAAGGGTTGTGAGTGAGGAACTCCAGGGCAGGAGGAAACTTTGGGGAGTGATGGATTCACAGTCATTACCATAATTGCAGTGATAGTGTCATGGATGTTTATGTGTCCGAACTTACCCAGTTACACACTTTAAACATGTGCAGTTCAGTGTATGCCAATAACACCTCAATGAAGCTGATAAAGAAATGAAGAACTGGACTTTGGCTATCAGGACTAAAATGGAACCGGGCTAATAATCAAAGCTCTTGAAAAGTTATAGAATTTAATTGAGAGAAAATTGCATTACTCAGGCAGAAATGAGGTAGGTTGACAAATACAGTGACTTGCAACTTTGCAATATATTAGTTACAAAACCAGCCATTCCCTAGTAGTCTTCAAATGCCACACAGCCAACCCAAGAGCCTCATTATCCTATAAAATCTTGATAAGCCCATGTTAGTTCTACTAGTGAATTTTGAAGGTCTCTTGGTCAATGCATCATGTGCTCTGGCTTCAGAATTAATCTTATTTCTCTTTCCTCTGAGTTCTAGATACAGAAATTGGGATCAGACAGCTCTGATTTACTATAACTGAATTGATGAATACAGATTGAACCTAAGGTCCTAATCTTCCCTCATGGTTCAAACTTAGTCTATAAACATCTGGACAGCTGTGTTTCCTCCCTGCCTCTTTTTCCCACCCCTCCACATCCCCAAGGCAGGGGTAATCCTAGATTCACATGAAGAAGCGGGTGCAGAGGAGGCAAGAGATTCTATCTACTCAGGTATTAAATATGTCACTAGGATAAGCTACTTGAGAAAGTGCCTTTTTGGAAAGCATCAAGCTGATCAGGATTAAAAGGCATATTTTTAAATCACACACTATCCTCTGTAAATAAACCAGTGGATAGTATCCAGGCATTACAGATATTTTATATATTTTTTAATTTGCTGCACACATTTTTAATATCAATACTAATCTCAGTACTTTTTTTTCTTTCAGTTTATACCTAGTTTATAAAATGGGTTTTAGCTGCAATGTATTGTCTTCTATAGCCAAGTTGTGAAGTACATTTTCCTTGAGTATATGTCAGGAACTCCACATCAGTTGTTTAAGTCAAAAGTAGATATGATAGCCGGGACCGGTTTAGCTCAATGGATAGAGCGTCGGCTTGGGGACTGAAGGGACCCGGGTTTGATTCCGGTCAAGGGCATGTACCTTGGTTGCGGGCATAGCCCCAGTAGGGGTGTGCAAGAGGCGACTGATGACTCTCTCTCATCGATGTTTCTAACTTTCTATCTCTATCCCTTCCTCTCTGTACAAAATCAATAAAATATATATTTTTTAAAAAAAGTAGATATGATAAATATAAAGAAATACAGAGTTGCTCTTTCATTTTGAAATGCATTGATGCAAAATTGTTTCATCCTTCATTCATTTAATTTAGGTGTATTCAACTCTATGCATGGAGAGAAAGTGAGAGAGACCTAGAGAGACACAGAAAGAGAATAGTACACTTCTGCCTACTCTTCTACTTAGTGTGTTTATGCCCCAAATTAAGCACGAGAGTCTGTTCTTCATTTCTCAGTTCTCAGATCTTACGCCTCTCTCGTCTCATGGCACCAAGCATAACCCTATAGTTTAAAGGTATACATATAGGAAGGGTGTCCCCCAAAATGTACACATACATTTTGAATAATTATAAAGGCAGTGTGTATTAAAATACATTTTGTTTTCAGAGTTGAGCTATCAGCTGTTAAAGTGTGCATACATTTTTGGGGAGACACTCTATATTTCATACATCATGGTCCCTAACTCATCCAGTGTCAACCAAAGAAGTACTGATCTGTTCCAACACTGGAAGAAAACCCAATCCTGTTTTAATAAGTAAGAGAGAGAGTTTGTCTCTCCCTGCGGTGACTGTTGGCATCCCAACCCCATCATCCTGAGATTCTCAAGGGGGATGCTTTTCCTGTGCCTATCATGCTGTCTATTTAACCCAACCCCTGGATAAGATACGGGGCCTTGGTAAAATGTGCCCATTCACCAGGGTCATTTTGTAAAATGAGTTTGGGAGGAGCTAATTCTGTTTTCTCTCTGAGCTTAACATTTGCCTTTGACTTTGTAGTTGCGTTGTCAAGCTTGTTGACATATCTATGAGGCGTAGCTGTGTTATTTTCTCTCTCTAAGGAGTACAATCTTGACTATCTTTGTATTTTGTTCTCTTCTCCGTGTTTAGCAATGATGATAATTAATTTTATGCCAGAAGGTATCATTTTGTGCTTGTTCTGTAAATAGGTTCACCTGAGGGGTCATTGCACTTTTTCTGTTCATGATGAGAGCTTCGATGGCTTCCTGCCACTCTTTGACAATGTTTCATAATAAAGAGTGTCCTGAGGACTAGGGTGACAGGATCATCAGTCTAATGAAAAAGTTTTCAGACATTCTTCAATATTTCTTTTACTTACTTCTGTTTTTTGGCTGCTTGTATAAAATCATCCTTCAGATTCATTTGTCCTAACACACACTGGTTGATATTCTATATTCATGCTGGTGTGTGATGACCTCTATTTACACTTGTATCTTGAAATTGGATCTTTAAATATTTGGGGGGGGGGTGTTTCTGGTTACCTCACCATTTCTATTTTATTTTTTAATTTTTTATTTTTTAAATTATTATTATTATTATTATCATTATTATTATTTTACATATGTGTCCTTATTCCCTTATTACCCCCACCCCCCACTCATGACCCACACCCCTGTTTTAAATATTATTTTATTATTAACTAAATCATTCTTGGTCAGTCAATCCATTTTCATGATTGGTTATAAGACAGAAATAAAATCATCAAAGAGAGAAAAAACTCAGGACACATTTCTGTGGCCCATACTTTCCCACTGAATTTCACTGGTGATAAACAAATACAATCCTCAACATTTTCAACAGTCTTCCAAGAATATGCCTCCGTGATCAGGTAATTGGCTCGGGTTAGATAACTCACTGAGGTTATTTTTATGCTACGGTTCTACTATTACTTCCAAAAAATGAGGCTCGTGGTCATCTCAGATGTCACAGTTCTGTGCAGAACCTGGGACTCTGTTTTTGCTGTGTGGTCATCCTGTTCATTGGTCATCCATGCTGTGGTCACAGAGAAATCGGAAGCTAGAGCTGAAGTGGGTTTCTGGCATGAACTCATGCAACTATTTCATTCTGCACAGAAGGCAGTTGAGACCCGGGTTATTTGAATGTCTTCCCTCAGGGTCATCAGACTAGTTCATGGCAGAGCTGAGGATACACATAGACCGGAGGGCATGATTTTTCCACTGTTTCTCTCAAAGCAAGTCCCATGACATTGCCTGTCCATAATGGAGGTGAGATCTCTGGCATCTCCCCAGTCAACTGGACGTCTTGACTCGAGGGAAGAATGTAAACATCAGGAGAGATCCATCACGAACGCATCACTGCTTATGTAACGCAGGTGACAGGTGTCCGGTGGGTCAAGGTTGAAGCAGTTGGCAGGAGGGCAGCATCTGCCTCAAACATGCTTCACCGCTGGACAAATATAGCATTTCAGTACCTAGGACAACTTGTTCTATAACCTTGTGATTTCAAACAGAAACGCGAGTGGGAATGCAGGTAGAGAGACAAACAAGACAATGACTAGGCATTTGTCAAAAAGTCTTGTCAACGAGATGAAATGTGTCCCAAGTCTGCACAAATTCAACAGTTTAGGCCTATGCGGTACATTACTTGAAAGGTCAAACTTCCTAAAATTGCTTTATCTATTTCTAATTCACGGCTTCACTCTCCCCACCTCCCCAGAGAGATTAAAAAGGCATCTTCTTGGTGGTTAGGAGAACATAGGTTATGTCTGTATGGTTATGAGGTTAAAAGAGAATGTGATACAAAAGGCAAAGCTCTAAGCAAAACTGAAGGGAGATGAAGTGAGGCTAAACTGTTGGATCCTGCGTCCCCGCTGGCTGCCCTGTGATTAGTGATCTCAGGGGGTGTGAGGGGGTGTGTGGCTGAGAGCTGCAATCATTGCTTTCTTTCTGGTGTTGACGCAGGTGTCAAACAACAGTTGACAAGCTTCTATGTTGGGAAATTTTTGTGATGACTAAGTTCAAGTTTCTGCTCCGAGGCAAATGCCTACGTGAAAAGCAGACGGTAAGGGTTCACTAGCTGGAATGCTCAGAGACTAATCGGGTTTGCTCCTTGTACTGTACACACGTCACCCCAGCGGACGGTTAGGGCGGGGCGGTGCAGGGTGCGACATTCTTCCTTATTCAGACATCCTCCATTCAGACATGCTCCCTCCTTTGTATGGTTAACTGGAGCTTGATGGGACACTGCAAACAAGTGTGGGGCTACTATTAAACAATGTTGTTAGGGAAATATAGAAGGGGCTAAACAACTTTCCTTAAATTAAATCTTAATCGTGGTACCCCGACTTTATGAGTGCAAAGGGGACCGCTATGACACCTGGGTAGGGGTTTGAATATAAAAATGATATTTGATCTGTTGTGTCCACAGAGTGAGCTGTAAACATCATTTCAAGAACATTGAGTTTTTACGCTGCTCTTGGAAAAAAGTAAATCTTTTGAGAAAGAAAAGAGGCTACATACATAAGCAATTTTTTTCTCTTTTGAAAACAAATAACATTTTACTTAATAAAAAGGAAATGCTATCTAACTCTGAAGTGCAGCTAATTTTATGTCTGTACTTAACTGAATTGTACTTAACTCCATAATAAAAATTAAACTTAAAAATAAAGGAAATAATTATTGGGTCTTTGAGCTTTTAAAAACTAAGTGTGAGGCCTTATGATGCTTTAAAAATTATCTTTTTTATTTTATTATTTTTTAAATATATGTTTGTTGATCTCAGAGCGGAAGGGAGGGGGAGAGAGAGAGAAACATCAGTGATGAGAGAGAAAGATGGATTGGCTGTCTCTTGCACACCCGCCACTGGGGATTGAGCCCACAACCTGGGTATGTGAGGTTCCTGACTGGGAAGCTAACCCAGAACCCTTCAGTCCACAGGCCGATGTTTTATCCACTGAACCAAACCAGCTAGTGCTATTTCATTTTTAATTACAGTTCACATTCAGTATTATTTTGTATTAGTTTCAGGTGTACAGAATAGTAGTTAGACAATCCTATACTTTATAAAGGGTTCCCCCGATAGTCCCAGTACCCACCTGGCACCATACTTAGCTATTACAGTATTATTGACTATATCCCCCGTGCTGTACTTTACACCCCTCTGACTATTGTGTAACTACCAATCCCTTCACTTTTTTTTCACCCAACCCCTCCCCTCTGGCAGCCATCAGTCTGTGCTCTGTATCTATGAATCTGTTTCTGCTTATTTATTTATTTTGTTCATTAGATTCCACATACAAATGAAATCGTTTGGTATTTGTCTTTCTCTGACTGACTTATTAATGCTCTAAAAAATGTCTCAATGTAATTGCATTGATCATCATCCAGTTCAGAGACAAATATAGCACCATACAAGCAGATAAAACCTACACGGCCTGCTTCCCAAGTGTTTTCAATAGAAAACCATCAAATTAATGTATGGAAAAATTCAGACATGAAACTCTACAGTTGACCTCGGGATAATAGGCAAGATTCACATTCTTGAACCTCCTTCTTTCAAACATAGTTGTTGATTTCATATAAATAAAACTTTATTTTTCCTCTTCACTTATATCCCAAAAGGAAGCAGATATGGTCAACTTTACCTCCACTTACATTAGTCAGTATGAACATACGATTTTTTTATTTTGTTTTGTTTTAGTTTTATGTATTCAGTAGAAAATCATAAGCAATGCAAAGGTCATCCATAAAGCCTGAGGTTGTTTAATGTCCTCAAATGAGACATTAAAATAGGGAAAAGTAAAATCCATCACTGTGCCAAGTTCTTGCTACAATTCACTAGGATACAAATGAAAAGCACGCCATTGGGCTTGGTTGAAAGGAAAACTGTACACAAGCTTTTCCCAGAACACATCTGACCACCACTGTTCCACTTGATGGCTAAGCTCACGCAGATTACAGAGCAAATGAAGTCCATGTGCTTCAGATTCATTTACACGCAAGTCATCAAAGTGCAGTTGTAGAAGCCTCTTGAAGTCTGAGCCGTTTCTAAACCACGTTTATCCTTAAGAAACAAACTCAAAGAAAAAACTGGATTGTACTTAACTCCATAATTATTTCTAAACTATCCAAGGAATCTCTCTGAACGCGTGTGGCTTAGTACATATGAGCATGCAATCTCTTTGACATGGGCACTCGGTACAAAAGACTGAGCCAAAGAAAGTTTCACTCTTCCTCTGCCTTTGGGCTCCCATTGTTTTTCGAGAGAAGCAGAAGGAATTTGGTCGGCAAAGAGAAATCTGTTCTTTCCTCAAGGAACATGGTGTATTTAATTACTTTTCTAATTCTTCGTGTAAAGATAACACTTGGTAGCTCTGTAATTGGGTAATTCTCATTCTTGGTTGTTTGACTTGTATTGAGTGAGTTTTGGTCTGAGGTGGGTTATTGTTGATCATTACCTCAAGGGTTAGCTGCACAGAAACAGAAACTGTGCTCTTCAGCCTTGCATTCCCACATCAGCACACCATTTGGCATGAAAGACTCTTAGTTTAAGGAATCAACATGGCTGGTCTTGTCCAGGTGCCTGGCACCCGCCCCTTTGTTTCTATTCCTCAACACAGTACAAGTGGCCCTACAGTCAATTTATTTAAGTAGATATGCTTGGGGATAGCAAAGATATTAAACCTAATACTGGGTTTTGCAGGAGATTTAAAATATTTTAAGTGTTCAGATCATTAGAGCATCAAAAATTCTTCCAAATAGGATCCAGGAGCGTTACCAACTAAAATCCACTGGACATTTTTACTGTGGCATCAGGAACATTCTATGGCAACCTGAGAGAAGTTTCTCCCTCAAAGGCAGTGCTTTCAGGACTAGGGGTTTCTCTATCACTTCTTTAAAAAAAAAATGCTTTTTATTGATTTTTAGAGAGAGAGAAAGGGAGAGGGAGAGAGAGATAAAAACATGGATAAGGGAGAAACATCAACTTCAATTGGCTGCCTCCTGCATGTCCCCTGTTGGGATGAGCCTGCAATTCTAGGCATGTGTCCTGACCAGGAATCAAAACTATGACCTCTTAGTGCCTGGGTCAACACTCAACCACTGCGCAGCACTGGCTGGGTTCTCTGCCACTTCTATATCTGCCTGATGGTGCCTGGGATTCAGCCTCAACTCAGCCAACAGAATGTGGACCATTTAGGCAAGGACTTCATCAAATATCTATTTACTGGTTGAGCTCTTTTCTCCATTAAGCTTATTTCATAGATGACCCCACAATTATTTTCCAGACCCTTCTAAAGGGGATCTATCATCAAATCCTCTCCTCTCAGCAGGCCTTAGGTGGTGGTGAGATGTAGGAAAAAAAAAAAAAAAAAAAAAAGTACTGCCCGGCTGGCGTGGCTCAGTGGCTGAGCATCAATCTATGAACCAGGAGGTCACGGTTCAATTCCCGGTCAGGGCACATGCCTAGGTTGCAGGCTCTGTCTCCAGGGTGGGGTGTGCAGAAGGCAGCCAATTGATCAATGATTCTCTATCATCATTGATGTTTCTCTCTCTCTCTTCCTCTGTCTTCCCCTCTGAAATCAATAAAAGTAAAAAATAAAATGATGAAATAAAACACATACACAAAGTATTTAAGGTCAGATAGACCTGGGTTCCAAAATGAACTGTGTAGCCTTGAGTCAACCTCTCTGAAGTTTAAATTGGTTATTTCAAATACAATTATACAGCTCGCTTGAGAAAACGCACATCGTTTCTAACACATAATGGATTCTCATAAATATTAATTTTATCCTCTCTACTCAACAGCCTGAAGAATGTCCTATCCACCTGTACCAGCACATTTATTATTTCCGAGGTACCAACTCTTAGCTAGGCTGTCCATTAGGTTACCTGGACACAGGAGTGAAGATGGAGACATGACCACATTCCCTCAGGGCGTCAGGTCTAACGGGAGAGCGACATTAAACAATCACACACATGAATATATATTTATGAATTACACATACTATGAGGGAAAAGTGGAATACTATAAGACCCATTACCACTAAACACCCATCTCCTGGTCGTCTGGCTTATTTCCAGGCAAATATTGGAATTCCTGACCCAATGAATTCTCATGGTCTTCGCTGCAGTCACATATGATACTTTCAAATCATATTTGTCTTTAAAAAATTTTTTTATTGATTTCAGAGAGGAAGAGAGAGATAGAAACATCAATGATGAGAGATAATCACTGACCGGCTGCCTCCTGCACATCCCCTATTGGGGATCAAGCATGCAACCTGGAAATGTACCCAGACCAGGAATCGAACTGTGACCTCCTGGATCATAGGTCGACACTCAACCACTGAGCCATGCTGGCCTCAAAACACATTTGAATTTTATGAAGTGGGGAGGAATCAATACTTGTGTTTGTCAGACATATAAAAAATAGGACTGTCTATTCAGTTTTTCACAGTGGCCATAGCATTTCACATTCCCACCAGCAGTGGACAAGACTGCTTTTCCATTCTGTTGACAGTGACGTGGAATTCAGAAACAATGTAATGAGTGATGATCAGGGGCGCAGACCAGCTCACATGGCATAGATTAGCCATAGCATGGCTGAGTCATGATTATTAATAGCGCTAAACTGAGTCTGGGCCGTGTGAAACAGAAAGTAGAAGGCAGAGGATATCTTACCCCTGGTACAGGCTGATCTCAGATCACATTTAAAAGCATGATCCGTGACAAAACCTGATTGGCTCAGTGGATAGAGTGTCAGTCTGCAGACTGAAGGGTCCCAGGTTCAATTCCAGTCAAGGGCATGTACATTGGTTTCAGGCACATCCCTACTAGAGGGTGTGCAGGAGGTAGCTGGTCGATGATTCTCTCTCATTGATATTTCTAGCTATCTATCCTTCTCCCCTCCTCTCTGTGAAAAATCAATAAAATATATATTTTTTAAATTTTTTAAATAATAAAAGTAAATAAATAGATAAATAAAAGCATGACCCGTGCAGCTTGCCCATTCTGCCCCTCCCACCAAGCACCCAGAGCCAGGGCATTCTCCAAAGGCTATGCACTTGAACCGCTCAACGTTCTAGAAATCGGGAGGGTAGGAAATTTTATTTGTTTAGTTTGAGTTAAAAAGTAAAATTATATTTTAAAAGCATAGAAAATAGAGAGAAGCAAAAGTCCCAAATTTTCATCATATCAACATGTCATTATATATTTCCATATCCTCTTTTTTTTGCATAAATACAATGCATACACTCTGGCTCCCTGATTTTGTTATTTTTATTGACTTATATGCATTTTTTCTTTTGCTACTTTGTATTTTTAATCCTCACCCGAGGGTATTTTCCCATTGATTTTTCGAGAGAGAGGAAGGGAAGGGAAGAGACAGGCAGAGAAACATTGATGTGAGAGACACATCAATTGGTTGCCTCCTGCACGTGCCCCACCCAGGGCCAGGGAAGGAGCCTGCAACCGAGGTAGGTGCCCTTGATCAGAATCGAACCTGGAACCCATCGGTCAGTAGGCTGATGCTCTATCCACTAAGCCAGAACAGCTAACCATCACATTTAATGACAGCTGGCATTTTGCTGGAAAGACGCACATCTTGATGTCATTAACTCTTCTACTTGTGCTAGAAAATCAGACTGCATCCAAAATGTTTGTTTCTAAATATAATACCATGAAAAATTTCCTCTTGATATTAATTTTCCTTACTGAGGATGATCCTTAGAGCTCCTAAAAGGGAGACCTTTAGGTAAAAGGTTTGGAAAATATGTGGGCCAAGTTGTTTTCCAAAAAGATTCTTTATATATTCTCAATACAAGTCCTTTGTTGGACATGTGATTTGCAAACATTTTCTCCCCTCTGGTAATTTTTAAAAAATATATATTTTATTGATTTTGTACAGAAAGGAAGGGAGAGAGATAGAGAGTTAGAAACATCGATGAGAGAGAGTCATCGATCAGCTGCCTCTTGCACACCCCCTACTGGGGATATGCCCGAAACCAAGATACATGCCCTTGACCGGAATCGAACCTGGGACCTTTCAGTCCCCAAGCCGACGATCTATCCATTGAGCCAAATCGGTTTCAGCCCCACTGGTAATTTTTATTTTTCATTTTTAACAGAGTCTTTCACAGAGAAAATGTTTTAATTTTGTTAAAGTCCAACTTGTCAATTTTCCTCTTATCAATTATACATTTATTATCTAGTCTAGAACTCTTTGTCTAGTCTTTACTCCCAAAGATAGTACCCTACTTTATTTCTAGAAGTTTTATAGTTTTATGCCTTGTGTTTAATTCCATGATTCATATTGAGTTAAATTTTGTGTAAGGTGTGAGGTTTAGGTTATAGTTTTTGTTTTATTGATTTTTGCCTATGGATGTCCAACTGCTTCAACAACATTTATCTCCTCCATTGAGTTGCTTTTGCTCTTTTGTAAAAAACTAAATTGAATCCATATTTGTGTGGATCTATTTCTGGGTTTCTGTTCTGTTCCATTGATCTATGTGGCTGTGCCTTGGCCAGTACCAGAGTCTTGGTTACTGTAACTATGTAGAAAGCCTAAATTTGGGGCACAGTAATTCTGCCCAATGTATTCTTCCTGTATCAAATTTTTTGGGTTATAAGGCTTTCCCTTTTCTCCTTAAATTTTTAGAATAAATTGTCTATGTCTACAAAAAATTTTGCTGAGATTTTTACAGGAATTGTGTTAAATCTATAGGTCAATTTAGAAAGGCTTGACATTTTATTATGCTACCTTTTTCATCTATGAACACAGTATGTCTTTCTAAGTATTAAAACATTTTTTCATGTCTTTAATCAACATTTTGTCATTTTCAGTACCTAGATCTAGTACATGTTTTGTTATATTTATACCTAAGTATTTCATTTTTCTTTAGAGCAATTGTAAACAATATTGAATTTTTTAGTTTCCTTTCATTTGTTGTATCATATAGAAATTTAATTAATCTGTGTGTTGATTTGTATCATGTGTCCCGACTGAACTCACTTTTAGGTCTTTGGGTCTTTTTGTAGATTTTTAGGTATTTTCTATGTAGACAATCCCATTGTGTGCAAATAGACACTGATATGATCACATGACTTTTTCTTCTTTAGCCTGTTGATATGGTGGGTTACATTGATTGATTTTTTTAATATTGAGCCAACTTTGGACACCTAGAATTAATCCTACTTAGTCATTGTGTATTATTATTTTCATACATTTTGGGTTAGTAACACGCTGTTGAAAATATTTACATCTAAGTTTGTGGGAACTATCGGTCTGCAGTGTGTGTGTGTGTGTGTGTGTGCGTGTTGTCTTTATCTGGTCTCGGTATCAGGGTAATAATGACTTTGTAACAGGAATTGAGAACTATTCCCTGCTCTTTACTTAAAAATTGCATAAAATTGGTGCTAATTATTTGAAGGTTTGGTAAAATTTACCAATGAAAACCTCTGGGCCTGGACCCTTCTTTCTCAAGTTGTCTAGTTCACCTTGTCTGAATCTCGGTAGTCTGTGGGCTAAGAGGAGGGGAGGGAAAGAATTTAGTAACGGCAGTATTACCACGGTGGTGGGCAAACTGTGCCTGAACGTCTGCCCAAGCCAAACACTCCCTCACAGAGACCACTTGCTACTTTTCTCGTTCACAGAACTTCCAAACTCACACTTTCGAAAGGATCCATTTTGTTTTTATTTTTTAAATATATTTTATTGACTTTTACAGAGAGGAAGAGAGAGAGGGATAGAGAGTGAGAAACATCAATGAGAGAGAATCATCAATCAACTGCCTCTTGCACACCTCCCACTGGAGATGTGTCTGCAACCAAGGTACATGCCCTTGATGGGAATCGAACTTGGGACCTTTTAGTTTGCAGGCTGACACTCTATCCACTGAGCCAAACCAGTTTCGGCCACTTTGGTTTATTGTTTGCTTATCTCCCCCTCCCCCCAATAACTTACCACCACTTTGGTTACATTACCCACCCAGGTGCTCATGCGCAGACACTGGATGGTGACGGAATACCCAAGCATCTGCCACAGGATGAGCTGAGGCAGAGCAAACCGAAGACCTTGGAAACAAACAAATGCCTTAGAAACCAACTCTAAAACACATGCTCTTTATTTTCAGCTTGAGCATATCCATTGCAAAAAGGAAAAAAGAAAGAAAAAAAAAAAAAAAGGCTGAACTTCATTTCTCAGGGAAACTGATCCAAATGGTAAGGAAACTGTTGTTGATGAGAGTTGATTATGGGGAGGAGCAGGGCCATCCATCCCGTTTCCTCCCTTCAGCAGCATCAGAGCACTGGGCCAGGAGTTCCTCAGCGCCACGCCCTTGGCAGCCAGGCTGGAGGCTTTCCCGAAGTCTCCCGCCTCCATGGCACTCTCCTTCCATAAACAGAGCTCACTCACCCAGCCCTTTGGCTCTTTCATCAGATAGCTGGCTGGGTTGCTTGCTGCTGCTCACAAAGAATCCTGTCTTTTCGGAAAGCAGAACTGTTGACTTAGAATGTGGTCTTTTCACGGTGTGTTTTCATGTTTATCACTTAACAAATTGTTCACAGCGTGGGTAATCCCCTCCAGAAATGGAATCTGAACACCGACGTTCATGAGGAATTGATGTTTTGGGAAGCCTGCTGAAAGAACACAAAACCTGAAAATGTCAACCAGATCTCCAGGCCTGGCTACGAGTGGTCATTAGACCATCACATAATCATGGCTTGTCACAAAGACCGGCCAGGAACATGGAAAAGCTGTTCTGAGTCATATTACAACCATCTCACCATACCCAGTTCTTGGCCAGAATACCTTTTAAGAATAGAATCTAACTTTCATAAGTCACCATAGTGGAGAGTGTTTTGTTTGTTTGATTTTAATATATTTTTATTTCTTTCAGAGGAAAAAAGGAGAGGGTGAGAAAAATAGAAATATCAAGGATGAGAGAGAATCATTGATCGGCTGCCTCCTGCATGGCTGCCACTGGAGACCGAATCCATAACCTGGGCATGCGCCCTGATTGGGAATCAAACTGTGACCTCTTGGTTCATAGATTGACACTCAGCCATTGAGCCATGTCAGCCAGGGTGTTTTGTTTTGTTTTTTACTTTTACAAGAATAAGGCCTGATGAGTATTCTAACACCCAAAATTTGCATGTTATAGGTGTTTAGCCATCTTTTAAAAATTACCAGACTCTTAAAGCACATATTTTATTCACATTTCTGCTGTGTGTTATCTTTAAATGATACTTAAGAAATAAGAATACTTAAATAAGAGATCCACTTGTAACATTTTTATTCAATCTCTGTCCTTTCCTGGACCAATTATTTTGGTATTGTTTAAAGAAATGGAAGTGAAAATAGTGAGACATATGTTCTTTAATTTTACAAATAAATTTTCTTATCAAATTTACAATGTAAAGTGTTAAAAATATGTAGGAGTGATGACATGAAAAAGCTGACTTCATCCCATCTATAACCTTGCAGAGTATGACAATTTGGAAGGGACATTGTGGATGAAAAGCCCATAATTACAGTAGCTTAGGCCTAAAGCTGCAAGGAAATGCTCCTAGGTTCTTCTTTCATGAGAGCAGCTAGCTTGTTCCAGGTTACCACTCTTCCCTGCCTTGGACCTTCCTAAACATTTTTCAAGTCCTTTGTCCACACTACTGTGCCTTTCTCTTCCACTCTGAGAAGCTGTGAGGTCTGGACTGGAAAGATGCCTCCTGTTTCTCCAGGGGAGAGAGCACCCTATGTTCGGGCGCCAGATATAGGAATCTCTTTCATGACCCGTGTGGAAAGGGTTCCAATTCAGGGATCGGGTTCTGGAGAAGGGTCACACACAAATGTAGAGACTTGAGACTTGAAGAAATTCAATTTGGCGATATGAGGGGCCAGGCGGTAGTCCAACTCTAGTGGGAGAACTACTCCTGCTCTGGCCCTGCCATCCCCTTTTATTAAGGCTTTGGGGAATACATCTTAGGTGACATAAACAGAAATTTACATGTAGCTTTTAGGCAGGAAATAACAGACACTTACACGGGACAAATGAGGTGGAAGCTGCTTCAGCTAACAATATCTCAACTAAAGGTTAGAGCAATTAAGGTTGTTGACCAGCTTTCCTGGCTTCCTGTTAACATCTCTTTTTAGTGAAACTGATTTGTTTTCCAGCAACCCTACAAACAGAGGTTTTATCTTCCCTTCAATCAGTGCTCCCTCACTTCTCTGAGGGTCAGGATGACCGAGGCTCTTCTAAAAATACTAATTGCAGCCCTGACTGGCTTGGCTCAGTGGATAAGGCACCAACCTGTGGCCTGAAGGATCCTGGGTTTCATTCCGGTCAAGTGCACATGCCCCGGGTTGCTGGTGGATCCTCAGTGGGGGACATGTGGGAGGCAGCCAATCAATGATTCTCTCTTGTCTTTCTATCCCTCCTTTTCCCTTCCGCTCTGACAATAATAAAAATATATTTCAGCCCTGGCCAAGGGGGCAGGAGCCAGGGCTGAAATGCCACCAGCCCGGGCGTGTGGGCAGTGCTGACTGTGTGAGGGACCTGCCAGGGAGAGCTGTGAATTGGCCCACCCAGCGGAGGAGGCACCTTCTTCTTACTCGCACCACAGCTTAGTTCTGTGTCTTGGCTACTGTTGCATTCACAAGGTGGCCTCTGTTTTAAAGCCCTCGTGAAATGAGACACAGGGGAAAGGGCAGAATTGAGTCACCACAAACTTGACCATCTTTACCCAATCTCCACCACCACCACCCCCCCCCCCCCCACACACACACACACCCCAGTTTCTTGTAACCACAAATCCAATCTCTTTTTATGAGTTTGGTTGGGGTTTTGTTTTGTTTGATTGTTTGTTTGTTTGTTTTTAATTCCACAGATAAGTGAGATCATCCCGTTTTTGTCTTTCTCTGTCTCCCTTATTTCACTTAGCACAATTCCCTCTAGGTCCATCTGCAGTTAACATTGCTGTATTATTTGTAAGTTGCTAAGAAGAGTATATTCTAAAAGTTCTCATACAAAGAAAAAAGTTTTTGGTAACTCTATGAGGTGATTGACGTTAACATATTGCGACAATCATTTCACAACATATGTATGCCATTATGCCATATACCTTCATCTGATAAGGTGTTGTATGTGAATTATATCACAATAAAACTGAAAAAAAAAACCATTTAGATGACTTCACTTTATCTTCTCAACCTCATCTAACAAGAGTCAAAGACTACATAATGAGATAAAAAAAAATAATTGACAGTACTCAAAAATAGCTCTCCAAGGAGTAAAAGAACTTTAATTGTTAGGAAATCTTTGGTCGGCGGACAAAATATATAGTCGCTGTCAATTGATTCTTTCTAGAACTATAATCTTGCCAAAAAGATTGGATCGAGCTATGACTTGTTATTAGTCAATGATCATGATTAAAAAATGACAATGTCTGAAAAGAAAAAGATAGACATTTTATTTTATAAGTTACACCAGTTTTCTTCTATAATGAAGTGAGGTTTTAGTTTTCTCAAGTAATTCTTTTTCCCCTGGAATTTGCCCCCCATGGGAAAAAAATTTAGATTTAAAGTACATCTCCTCTTAGAACCAAACTACCCGACAGAGGACACGTTCCCACCCATGTCTGAATAAAAATGTTAACTTCCCAGAGGAAGAGGAAGCTTAGGTCACGTCCAGTCACCGTATGTCACCGTCATCAAAGGAAGGGGACAAACTCATGCAAACCGCCAAGTGCTGTTCCACATGCAGGCATTGTGGTCCTATCGGCTTGCCTTTCATTGTATTATACGTACAGTAAAGCTACCCAGAGATAGTTCCCATAGGAAAAAACACTTTCTCTTTTATTTGCAAGACCCATATCTATCTATATCTGTATCTATATCTATATCTATATTTATATTTATATCTATATCTATATCTATATCTATATCTATATCTATATCTATATATCTATATCTAATCATCTATATTATATCATCTATATCTATCTTTCTATATCTCTCTATATATCTATATGTCTATGTCTATCTCTATATCTATGAGAAGATATATTTGGAAAATATTTCATGGCTCTTCCACCTTGGGGCAGTTTTGGTTAGGGGATGGGGAGCAGCAGAAGCCTGGGGATCCATGTGGAATTTACAGAGTCTGGTTCCTGGTGTGAGATAAAGTACATGAGTGCTCTAATAATTAAATCAATCCCCAAGAGAGCTGGATTCACAGAAACATCATATTTGAAAACTAGGGCTTACATTTTTGGAAACTTTAGAGGGTAATCGGGTGCCTTTGTTGGTTTAAGGAGACAGTGAGAGGATAGATGGGAGGGTTTTGGTTAAGAGTGTTGCCAGGACCCCCTCTGTAAGGCTAAGAATAAAGACATATCACCTCCAATCTTTGGGTGGGGGCAGGGGAGGAATGAAATAATGGCAAGTGTCAGAGTTCAGATAACAACTCAAAGTCTATAATAAGCTCAGAAACATCTGGAATCTACCAAACTGGCTTGGCCGGGTGTCAAGAAAGACTCTCATGAGATTTTTCGGTTCCTTCCTGCTCTGACCAGGAATGTATACGGAAATATCTTTTCCCAGGAAATGCCTGGAATACCCTCTCTTATTTCCAGGTGAAATGGAAGGTATAGGTTATGACTGAGAAGCAGAATGAGGCTCCACATGTTATTATTTGATGGTCATTTCCATAGCTTCTATTGTAGGACTTAGTAGTCAATAAGAGCTATTTGTTTAAAATGCAATTTCAATAGATCTGTCTCTTCATAAATAGCCATACCTATATAGAAATGTGTATACATATACACACAAATGCATACACATATATACACAATACAGAGATCCACACATACACATATACGTTTGTTTATGAAAAATAAGGAAGAGGGGTCCAGAGGTAGGGATATATACAAATGTTATAATCTCTTTGGAGCTCAGGGGGAAATGGGGTAGCACTATATGTGAGGAGACATGACTTTACCTTCGGTAAAAATCTCTGGGAAATTATTAGGCAGATTTTAAAGACTGTATTTTCTATATCTAAAAATAATAATAATAATAAAAGCAACAACTGGCTTAATGGAGGAAAAAATGGATAAGAATAACATTAAGAATGCTTGTGTTTCTCTCTACGGAACAGCTCCGTGGTGCCATAACAAACTGCAAACACTAATATTTTTGGTGTACAGGGCAAGTCTGAAGCTTGTACCAGAAGTTTCAAAGCCAAGCTTCTGAGCCCTGAGCCTTTGCCAACGCACAGCATTCATTTCTGGCCCCATGCGTGTTTACAGAGTTTGCTTACATCAAGTTTTACATAGCCTTTGATTTTTATCCAAAAATGTTGTCCAACACTCCTCATGAGTTCCCCTTTGAGACAGGTCAGTGGCCTTTCCTTCGGAGCTGAGATGTGTACAGCAGCGTGGCTCATTTTCAATACACCTACAAACCGGGGATAGCAAGGGAGAGGAGGCACAGGGCCCACCCGCGGTGGGGCTTCATGTCACCGTGGCCATGACTCATCAGTAAAGCAGCCCCAGTTCCCAGAGTAAATGATTTCCACTTTACCACTCCATGGGAAGAGGAGAGCTGACTTAAAAAGCTTAAATTTAAAATTTTTGACATTTATACTTGCCAATAGTTAAGCAATCTATATGTGTATTTTTCTCTATCCTTCTTAGTTTCCTAAAATACTTGGAGATCCTACAAGTGAAGGAAAACTCTGCAGAGCCATGTGGGAGCATCAGAGATTCCAAAAACATGATTGTGAAGCTAAATCATACCTCATGAATAAAGGACAAAGCAAGTTCTTAGGAAAAGCAAAAAGATATCTAATTTTTATTTTCAATTGGCACAATCCAGTGATGAATTCTTTCCTAGGGTGAAGTTTGAATGATCCTATACTCCTGCATAAATAGTAGGTTGTGGTTAACAGTTGATCCAATAAAACTATCACAGAAACTTTAAACACAAGCAACCATGCAAATTAGATTACTATCCAAAGAGTAGGGGTGATCTTGGAATCATTATTCAAATAATGATATCGATTTAGATGAGAAATAGATTTGAGGACGTGTCACCAATCTTCTGGAGGCGAGGAGAGCTGCACCAGCTTCCGGCTGGCCATTCAATCATCAGCTCTTATCTCTTCATGAGGCAAGTACTATGCTAGGCAGTGGGTATGTGAAAATTGAGAGTTGAAACCGAGTCACTCGTGGTGTAGTGAGACTCTGAACATATAACAGGCTATTGTCAAGTACCATGGCAGAGGTGTTAACAGGGAACTCTGGGAAAGCACAGGGGTCGGAAGACAGCACTTGCCAAAGACAAATGAGGAAGGCTCCATAGATGAGGTGGCCTTTGAATTGAAGAGAAGATAAGGCACCTGATGAGGAAGGAGCTGGTCATTCCAGGCAAGAGGAACTGCTTGTGCCAAGACATGAAGTCCTGTAATCACCTGATCCTTTAGACAAGCTTAAGGCCGCTGAGGGTAGGGAGCTTGTGTGTGTGTGTGGGGGGGGGGGGGGGGGGGTCCAGGGGGGGATTGTTTTCCTGCATTACCCTTGTCTGTTCGTTTACTTAATAAAGCTAGACTGAATGATCTCTAACTTCCCAATTTCTATGATCTTCTGAAAGGGAAAAAATCTGTTCTCAGTTGGAAGAAAATAACTCTTTGGGGTGAACAAGGGTGTGGGATTGTTTTCATAAAAGTGAAGATTTGCAGCTGCCTCATACAAGCTACATTAACAATAAATAAAATAAAAAAGGCTTTTTTCTATTCATACGAGGCTTTGACATGTGCCTCTGGTGCTATTGGGGGGAAGGGGAGAAATGATAATTGTTCTTCCAATAATAAATTCACTTATTTTCATTTTGTTTTATTTGACTCTCAGCAAATGAAAAGTGTTCTGCTTGGTCTCATTCTTAAACATGAAGTGTATACTTCAAACTCAGGCAATTGCTTCTAAGAAACAATTTCATATCGTTTACAGATAGACACATAGGCAGGAAAGCTAGTTTCCAAGTTCAGGGTGGGATTGCCTTATAAAGATTATTTGCAAACTTCAGAAACCAAACTGAACCTCAAGTTACTGAATGAAAGAAATGACCTATAAATCTGATAATGCTGTTAATTAATGAAAGAGAAGTAAAGAGAACACTATTTCCCACTTAGCACATAATCTCACTTAAAATGTAGAAGTTGAAAAAAAAATACGTGGTTTATAAAAGACAAAAACATTTGGGATTTTTATAGAACTCATCATTGAACTTTAACTATGAGCCCTCATATTCATGGGAAAAAATAAAATCCAATCATTATTTAAATAGTTTAACTTTAACTCTAAAAACATCAAGACTGTAGCTAAACTTTAAATTTAAACTCCAAGACAAATACTTTTCCAAATTATATTTCTTCATCGTTTCAAAAGTAGCCAAAGAAAATCAGAACAGAGCATTTATTTTAAAACTTAAATTTTAGTTAATTTCTTTCATTTTAGTCTCCAGAGTCCTAGAGAGAATTTGAGACACTTTGCTCCTTTGAGATCAATAATTAAAGTCTACTGATTGCTCTGACATGAATGTCTTCACTCCACACCCTTGTACTCTATCTTTTTTTTAAATATATATATATATATATATATATATATTACTGATTTTTTACAGAGAGGAAGGAGAGAGAGAGAGAGAGAGAGAGAGAGAGAGAGAGAGAGAGAGCTAGAAACGTCAATGAGAGAGAAACATCAACCAGCTGCCTCTTGCACACCCCCTACTGGGGATGTGCGGGCAACCAATGTACATGCCCTTGACCGGAATCGAACCTGGGACCTTTCAGTCCGCAGACCGACGCTCTACCACTGAGCCAAACTGGTTTCGGCCTTGTACTCTATCTTTTTTCTTTTCTTTGAAGTTTCCCTTGCACTGAATCTTTAATGGAAAAACAGGCTTTTAGATAGAAAATCCTTGAATTTCCCTGTTCCCATGTCTTTCATAGCAGCCTTTTCAATACCTTTGTCCACCCAAAGTTTAGTTGTCCTTTAAGATGGAATTCAAACCATCGCTCATGTGAACCACCCACTTCCCCATAGGTCCTTGGACAATTATTTCTGCTCAGAAATTCTTCACTATCACTCTGTAAGTGACTGCACGCTAGCCCTTTCCTTATTATTCTGAACTCTGGTGCTGTTTGTTGGCGCTCAGTAGGAGCAGGTGTTTACGCCTAGCTTCCTCAACAAGGTCATTGCTCCCTGAGGACAGAGACCTTTTCTTCTTGGAGCCTCTATGGAGTTTAGTTCAGCAAATATTTGGGGATTTGAATAATTGGCCAACTCAACAAACATTTGCCAGGCAGCTACCCTGTGAAGTGAACTCAGGTAGACCCTGAGTCTTGTCCAGGTTTGTTATGAAGACTGGGCATCAACCCAAAGTCAGTTCAATGTAAAAAAAATTACAGCTCTTATGGAGGAGTTGATTATTTCTTCAAGTTCATAATTTGAACATTTTCATTTGGCCCAAAGAAGGAGAAGAAGAAAGAGGAGGCATTGAAATATTTGTTGGGTTTAAAAAAAAAAATACCCCAAAACCTTAAATGTTTATATTTCCCCTCTCTTTAATAGCATACCCACTTACGTCATCGATTTATGGCTAACGGGGTGATGACGAAAGGGACTCAGGCACCTCCCACAGCTCTTTTGAACCAGACACAGGCCTCTGTCTGCAAGAGCCCAATGACCTACGTGATATCAATATGACATCTTTCCTTGTGAACATGATGACCTTATCAATAACCCAGCAGAAAGGACCGAGCAGGGGAGTTTGGGTTAGATAACCTGGGTTGAATCTAGCTTAGCGTGGGCCCATAAACTCAGGAGTTCCCGGATGAAGCTTGGAACTGGCCCCAAACTTCAGAGTGAGAGGCAGGAAAGAAAGAAGAAAGAGGCAGACCACTCCAGGATGGCAGAGGGCAGGTTTAATAAACGAGGGGACTTCATGTGAGGCTGGCCTTGGGTGGCCACAAGATGAGCGGCTCTCCACACCTACTGTGGGATCTTAAGAGCTTATATGCAGGCGTTAACTGAGTTCGGGCACACCGCCAGGCCAGATGGTCTCAACAACACACTGCTCTCCCAAGGTTGCATCCTTGAAATAGTTCCTCGTGGACGGAATGTCCCTCCCAAGGACAGGTGAGGGGAAAGGAGCCTGCATTTGCCCAGATCCAGCTGGAGGGTTACTGGAGGTCATATCCCCTCAAGCACCTCCTCCAGCACTTACTTAAGTTACTCAGCTGCAGTTCTCCTTGGAAAGCTGGGTATAATGATCATGTGAATTATATGGATGTCTGTTCACAGGATTGGTGTAAAATAATAAAGCACATGAGTGTAGGTGAGAAGGTATTTGCAAACTATAAGGTGCTGTTAGTGATGATTATGGTGGCCCAACTAGCAACCCTCCACTATTCATCCAACAAATATTCGTCAGGTCATGGACCAGTAACCATATATTTTCCCGTTGCATACATTAGGATTTTGAAACTCAAGTAATCACGACAGTCAAATGATGCATTACCACATAATGTTGTTCCTTTTAGATGGGTGTGGGTTTTTTAAAGCTGCATAGAAGCTCCTTTATTTCCTCATTTTTAAATAAGCTTGCATTGATTTAATCATGGATTTAAGTTCCTTATAATAGATTCCAAACATCAGCACAAAGTATATTGCAAAAAAAATGCACATTATAAAATAGAGAAAATGTACTATATATATATATATTTTTTTAAATAAGGGTTTATAATGCCTATAAGTTATGCTATAAGAGATTAAGATATCAGGCCAGCCACTTCAAACCTCATAATAAAAAACAGAAATATATTTAACTGGTAATGAAAGGCTAGAGGGGGAAAAAAAAACTGTACTTAAACATTATTCCAAGTTGGTAAATTTATTTTTAATGGGGGTGAAAATCAGCAATTCTGAAACTACTTTACATGTGGACTAGGATTGAATGAATAAGTAAATAAATTGTAGGTAGTGGGAACCAGATTTCTCACTGTCAAATAAAAAGTTAAAAAGAAGTAACAAGGGAAACCAGAATGAACACTGTGGTTCTGAATTAGAGTCAGAGCCGTCAGTATGAACTCCTGTTTGCTTTGGCATATATGTAAGTAGATACTAGAACTAGAAATAACTTTAGATATATCTATATACATTAATTAGTATATATGCAGAAGGGGGCAAGAGTAGGCTTACAGCTGCTTGTATGGAAAAAATAATACAATAATTAGTAAATGACAATACAAGAATAAATTTTGTGTTTCATCATGTATTCACAGCTGTAAACCCTGTGTGTGTGTGTGTGTGTGTGTGTGTGTGTGTGTGTGTATGTATGGGAGCTAGGATAGGCATGAGAATGGGGTGGAGGGGTTTGGGTGTGTTGACAGTCATTCAGAAACACAAACCAACAATTGTTCTAGCACCAGGACAAAAGTGAGTGGCTACTGAGTAGCTATAACTTTCTTGCTCACTACATAGACATTGATAGAAACTAACCTTTAAATTAATAAAATTCATGGGTTTCCTTAAAAAAAATTATGTCATCCTGTTTAAATCTCTGTTAGTATTTACTAAAAAACACAATAGGAAGAAGGAAAAAAGGTGCCAGTGTTGAGATGCTCTCAGAATACAAAAGGATGGTTCTTTTTCTTTGTGGCAGTTTAATTAGTTTTTTAAACTTCCTTCAAACAGGGCAACAGTCTACACCACCAACTAAAACCCACAATTTCAGAACGGGTCATAACTGTTCAACATTGTAGCCATTAGCCAATGCCACTCTTCAAACACAAATTAACATAAAGTTAAAATTTCGGAAACTAATTGGCATTGGTCACATTTCAAGTGCTCAGTGCACATGAGTGGCTAACATGCTGGACAGTGCAGGTCAATTATGTCCATTGGGTAGGACCTTCGTTGTGCTAAGATGGTTCTCAAACTTTTTAAAGTGGGGGCCAGATCACGGTCCCTCAGAGAGCTGGAGGGCCGGACTATATGAACTACTAATTCCTACTGTAACACCTCGGCTGCGCTCACTGCCCAAAAAACCTGGCGGGCCGGATCAGACTCCTCTGCGGGCCGCATGTGGCCCGAGGGCCGTAGTTTGAAGACGCCTGGTTTAAACTATAAAAACATTTTTCTAAAATTTTGTCATAGAGATTTCTGAAGACATCTCATATAAGACAACTTAAAAGCAAATTCTGAGGAGGTTACAAAGAAAAACCCATGAGTCCTTACCTTTCTCTTCTTTATTTAAAAAATAGTATTTGTGCCCTAACCAGTTTGGCTCAGTGGATAGCGCGTCAGCCTGCAGACTGAAAGGCCCCAGGTTTGATTCTGGTCAAGGGTATGCACTTTGGTTGCAGGTACATCCCCAGTAGGAGGTGTGCAGGAGGCAGTTGATTGATGTTTCTCTCTCATTGGTGTTTCTAATTCTCTATTCCTCTCCTTTCCTCTCTTAAAATATATATTTTTTTAAATAGTATTTGTTATACATAAAGTTTTATTTCAGAATAATATATATATATATATTTTTTTCTTTCTTTTTCCCCCCAGAGGAGTAAGGGAGAGGAAGAGAGAGATAGAAACATCCATGGTGAGAGAGAATCATTGATCCGCTGCCTCCTGCACACCACCCTACTGGGGACAGAGCCTGAAACACAAGCATGTGCCCTGACTGAGCATTGAACAGTGACCTCCTGGTTCAGAGGTCGACACTCAACCACTGAGCCACACCAGCTGCGATTTACCTTTCTCTTCTTAACATCTAGATGACTCCGAGTTTTATGAGGTTGGCTGGATACCCTTCAGTGGCTAGTGTCAAATGTCCCATCCCAGTGTGACATCTGAGTCCTGCGTGGCTGGACCCCACAGTATCTCTCTCCAGCAATTAGCCAGTAGTCAACTTGCTCTCCTGCTGGAGTGGAATGGTCCCTGGTAACATCATCTCGGTCCCTGGCCTGGCACTACTCGCTGCAGGTGCCCCCCTGGTGCGTGTCTGGTTGGAACCAAAGTAATTGGCTCCTGGTCACTGCTCCTGGGACCACCGTGGCCCTTCCCACTGCCGCCACGGCTGGTGCAGCTGCCACACCGAGTCTCTTGAGACAGACCTGTCACGCAACATTGTGTACGTGTAAGGCGTGCGACACGTGGATTTGATCCATTCATGTGTTGCAGTATGATGACCACCGTAGCTTTAACTAACCCCTTGATCATGTGACATAATGATCACTTCTTTTATTTTTGTGGTGAGCACAACTACGATCTAGTCTAGGGGTGTCGAACTCAATGAGAGAAGGGGCCAAAATCTAAAATCCAGCCTAAATCGCAGGCCGAATGGTTTACTGAACAGTCATAAACTGTCATTGTGATGGAAACGCAGCGGAGTGCAGTGATGACAGCGCGGTGCGGGCCACATTGCAAGGCCTGGCGGGACGGATTTGGCCCGCGGGCCTTGTGTTTGACACATGTGATCTAGTCTCTCAGCCACTCTGAAGTTAGTTTATCATACAGTACTATTGACCACAGTACAGTGAATCTTTTGGGAAATGGGCAGACACCCAAAAGTTGGGCCTACAACATAGATCTTGGTCCCCTTTGCTGTGCTGGGCTACTCAGGGGATGAACTGTAGGTGTTTCTCTCTTTTCCACTTCCAGTGTGGAAAGAGAGCGGGTCCAGTTCCCGAATAGAGGAGCTGGAGATTGAGAAATAAAAGAAAGAAAGAAACAAGACACAACGATATAAGGAAAAAGCTGGAAGCTGGGTGGGGGTCACTAGTTTCTCTGATGGAGGGTCAGGGACCCAGAGCCAATAGAGCAAGTTTATTTTATACCCCCAAATTCCAGGAAGTTTCACCAAAAGTTAGGATCAAAGGAGATCATTTGCATTCTTGAGTAGGCCCGAGCATTCCTAGTGCTTGACTGGATTTGTATATTTATATACCCGACACCTTATCGGCAAAGGTAATAGTCAGTGCTGATAACACATCCGCCTTTTTGGTAAATGTGTATCCACGATGAGGCTCTCTGCCTGTCGCGTTGGAGTCAACTGACAATAATTTAAAGAATGCTCATGTGCCTTCCCAGGCGCTGTCTATAATGAACAGCAGGAGGGATCTCTGCATTATGGTCTTTCCATTCCCCAGAATGGGGCCTAGGGTGGCCTTCCCCGTTAGGAAGAAGAGCCAAGCAAACACAAGCTTTGCCAGACAGTCAGTCCCCCTCACTGTGCAAATACCACTGAGGCACATGTCCACGGTCAGCACTGTGCCCACATGGCCCCTACCCCCGTGGTCTGAGCTACCAGCCCCAGGGGTTCCTGAATTGGCTTTTCCAAATTTGTACTCATTTTTAATTTGTAAATTTTCCCATCTTTATTGAAATAAATTGACCTACAACACTGTGTAAATGTAAGGAGTCCAATGTGATGATCTGATACATATATGTTTCTAAACGGTTACTACAGTAAAGCGAGGCACACATCCGTCACCTCACACGGTTACTGTTTTTGTTGTTGTTATGCTGAGAACATTAAAGCTCTACTCTCACAGCATCTTCTGCCTGTACAGTACAGTGTTGCTAACCAAAGTCCCCCTGTTGTCCATTAGACCCCAGAACTTACTCATCTTATTTTTATTTATTTATTTATTTTTATTTTTATTTTTTTTACATATTTTAATGATTTTTTTTGCCCCCCTCCCTCTCTCCCCCATATCCCCTCCCTCCCCATAGTTTTATGTCCATTGGTTGTACTTATATGCATGTATACAAGTCCTTTGGTTGATCTATTATCTCCCCCAGATCCTCCTCCCCTCCCCGCTGTAATTTGACAATCTGCTTGTTGCTTTACTGTCTCTATATCTATCTTTTGGTTCATCAGTTTATAATGCTCTTTATTATCCACAAATGAGTGAGGTCATGTGGTGTTTCTCTTTCATTGATTGGCTTATTTCACTCAGCATGATGTTCTCCAATTCCATCCAGGTTGCTGCAAATGATGAGAATTCCTTCTTCTTTATGGCAGCATAGTATTCCATTGTGTAGATGTACCATAGTTTTTGGTACATCTGCTGACGGGCACCTAGGCTGTTTCCAAATTCTGGCTATTGTAGATTGTGCTGCTATGAACATAGGGGTGCATATATCCTTTCTGATTGGTGTTTCTAGTTTCTTGGGATATATTCCTAGGAGTGGGATTACTGGGTCAAATGGGAGTTCCATTTTCAGTTTTTTGAGGAAACTCCACACTGTTCTCCACAGTGGTTGCACCAGTCTGCATTCCCATCAGCAGTGCACGAGGGTTCCTTTTTCTCCGCAACCTCGCCAACACTTGTCGTTTGTCGATTTGTTGATGTTGGCCATTCTGACAGGTGTGAGATGGTACCGCATTGTTGTTTTGATTTGCATCTCTCGTATAATTAGTGACTTTGAGCATGTTTTCATGTGCCTTTTGGCCTTCCTTCTGTCTTCTTTTGAAAATATTCTATTTAGGTCCCTTGCCCATTTCTTAATTGGATCATTCATCTTCCTTTTATTTAGTTGTATCAGCTGTCTGTAGATGTTAGAGATTAAACCTTTATCAGTGGTGTTATTTGCAAATATGTTCTCCCACACCGTGGGCTTTCTTGTTGTTTTGTTGATGGTTTCTTTTGCTGTAAAAAAGCTTTTTATTTTGATGTAGTCCCATTTGTTTATTTTCTCTTTAGCTTCCATTGCCCTAGGGGTAGTATCAGTGAAGAAGTTCTTTTGGCATACGTCTGAGATTTTGCTGCCTGTGGATGCTTCTAGTATTTTTATGGTTTCCCGTCTGATGTTTAAGTCCTGTATCCATTTTGAGTTTATTTTTGTGTATGGTATAAGTTGGTGATCTAGTTTCATTCTTTTGCATGTGTCTACCCAATTTTCCCAACACCATTTATTGAAGAAACTGTCTTGACTCCATTGTATATTCGTGCCTCCTTTGTCAAATATTAATTGAGCATATTGATTTGGGTTGATATCTGGGTTCTCGATTCTATTCCATTGATCTATATGTCTGTTCTTGTGCCAGTACCAGGCTGTTTTGAGAACAGTGGCTTTGTAATACAGTTTGAAGTCTGGTATTGAGATCCCTCCTACTTTACCCTTCTTTCTCAGGATTGCTGTGGCTATTCGGGGTCTTTTATTGTTCCAAATGAACTTTTCGAGAGTTCTTTCTAGGTCAGTGAAATATGCCCTTGGTATTTTAATGGGGAGTGCATTGAACCTATAGATTGCTTTAGGAAGTATGGACATTTTGATGATGTTGATTCTACCAATCCATGAACATGGTATGTTCTTCCATCTCCTTACATCATCCTCTATCTCTTTTTTCAATGTCGTGTAATTTTCTGCATATAGATCCTTTACTTCCTTAGTTAAATTTATTCCTAGGTATCTTAATTCTTTTGGTGCGATGGTAAATGGAATTGCTTTTTTAGTCTCTGTTTCTGTAGTTTCACTGTTGGTGTATAGAAATGCCATGGATTTCTTGGCGTTAATTTTGTATCCTGCTACGTTGCCAAATTCATTTATTAAGTCAATTAGTTTCTTAATGGAGTCTTTTGGGTTCTTTATGTACAATATCATGTCATCTGCAAATAAGGATAACTTTACTTCTTCTTTTCCAATTTGGATGCCTTTTATTTCGTCCTCTTGTCTAATTGCAATGGCTAGTACTTCCAGTACTATGTCAAACAGGAGTGGCGAAAGTGGGCATCCCTGTCTTGTTCCTGTTCTTAGAGGGAATGGTTTTAGTTTTTGCCCATTGAGTATAATGTTGGCTGTGGGTTTATCATATATAGCTTTTATTATGTTGAGGTATGATCCTTGTACTCCCACCTTGTTAAGAGTTTTTATCAGGAAAGGGTGTTGGATTTTATCAAATGCTTTTTCTGCATCAATTGATATGACTATATGATTTTTATCTTTCAATTTGTTTATGTGATGTATCACGTTTATTGATTTGCGGATATTGTACCAACCTTGCATTCCTGGAATAAATCCTACTTGGTCATGGTGTATGATCTTTGTGATGCTCTGCTGGAGCCGATTTGCTAGGATTTTGTTGAAGAACTTACTCATCTTATAACCGGAAGTTTGTACCCTTTAACCACCCTCACCACACTTCTTCCACTCCTTAGACTCTGACAACTACTCTCTATTTCTATGAGTACAATGCTTTTGGTCCCAAATATACTAGTAAGTGAGATGATGCAGTATTTGTCTTTCTCTCTTTGACTTATTTCAGGATGCGCTCAAGTTCCACTCATGCTGTCGCAAATGGGAGAATTTCCTCTTTTACGGCTGAGTATTTTACTCATTTTATTTTACACATTTTTCTTTATCCATTTACCTATCAATGGACATTTAGATTGTTTCCAAGTTTTGTATGCCCATTAAAAAAAATTGTGCCAAAACTGATTTGGCTCGGTGGATAGAGCGTCAGCCTGCAGACTGAAAAGTCCCAGGTTCGATTCTAGTCAAGGACACATCCCCAGTGGTGGGTGTGCAGGAAGCAGCTGATTGCTGTTTCTCTCTCATCGAGTTTCTCACTCTATATCCCTCTCCTTTCCTCTCTTTTAAAAAAATCAATAAAATATAGTATATTCTTTAAAAATGTGTGGTTTGTTTTCATATTACCGAGTTTTGAGAGTACTTAATATTCAAGTCCTGGATACAAGTTCTTTATCAGACATGCTATTTTTCAATGTTTTCTTTCTGTCAGCAGCTTGTCTTTTCACTCTCTTAGTATTTCTTTCAAAGAGCAGAAGTTTCTTGATTTTGATAAGCCTAACTTATACTCTTTTAATGGATTGTGCCTTTGGTGTTATAGATAAGAAAACTTAGCTGAAGGTCACAAAGATTTTCTACCCCCCCCCCTTTTTTTTTGTGTGGAAGTTTTATAGTTTAGGTTTTACCTTTAGATCTGGGATCCATTGTGAGTTGAATGGTATGAAGTATGGATCATAGTTTATGATCTACACATGGATATCTGACTTTTCTAGCCCCTTTTACTAGAGGCTCTCCTTTCTCCCCTGAGTTGCTTTTGTGCTTTCGTTGAAAATCTATTGACCATATGTGTGTGTCTATTTCTGGACTCTGTATTTTGTTTAGTTACTCTATTTTTCTATTCATAAGCCAATCCAAGTTTGTCTTGATTACTGTAGTTTAACGATTGTGAAGTTGGATACCGTAAGTCCTCCAAACTGGTTCTTATTTTTCAAAATTGTTTCGGCTATTCTGGGTTCTTTGCTTTTCTGGATAGATTATTGTCAATTATACAAAATTTGCTAGAATTTTTACTGGGATTGTACTAAATATAAAAATAGTAAGTTCTCCAATACATGAAGACAGTATAACTTTCCATTTACATAGGTCTTCTTTAAATTTCTCTTAGTAATATTTGTATTTTGCAGTGTACTGGGGTTGCAAATTTTTTAGTTAGGTTTATCCTTACTTCACATCTTTAATTGCTAGTATACAGAAATAAAATTGACTTTTTTGTACTAACCATTTATCCTGTATTCTTGCCAAGATTACTTGCTGGCTCTGATAGCTTTTGTAATTTTTTTTTAATTTCAATAGGATTTTCTGTATATAGAATCATATTAGTTGCAAATAAAGACAGGTTTACTTCTTCCTTTTCAATCTAGACATCTCTGAAATCTTCTCCTTGCCTTATAACATTGCTGGAACCTCTGGTACAGTGCTGAGAAAGAGTGGTGAGAGTGAGCATCCTTGACTTGCTTCATATTAGGGAAAAGTTTTCAGTTTTTCATTGAGTGTGATGTTAGCTATAGTGTGTGTAATGTCCTTTTATCAGATGGAGTAAGTCCCTTCAATTCTTACTTTGCTCAGAGTTTGTTTGTTTTTTAAATCAAGAATGGATGTTGGATTTTGTCAAATTATTTTTTTTTGCAGCAATTGAGATGATAACAGACTTTTTTGGCCTGATAATATGGTAAATTATATTGATTCATTGATTTTTCAATTGTTAAAGCAAACTGCACACCTAGGATAGACTTTTCTTTATCTCTCATTTTCTCTCTCTCTCTTTCTTTCTTTTCTAAAGAAAACATAGACAGCAAACTCTTTATTATTATTATTATCTATCTATATCTATAACTATATCTATATCTATATTATATCTATATATGTATCTGTATCTGTATCTGTATCTGTATCTGTGTCTGTGTCTGTGTCTGTGTCTGTGTCTGTGTCTGTGTCTGTATCTGTATCTGTATCTGTATCTATATCTATATCTATCTATATATATATATAAAGCCAGCGACCATAATGGCTTTAATGACCATAACAACCAGTTGATATGATGCCCACGATAGCCAGCGAACCAGCTGATCAGAGAGTGGGGCCGGCTGGCCATCTTCGAGGCCCCTCCCCACTGCAGGCCTGCCCTAAGCATACTCTCCCATCCTAATCAAGAGCTAGCTGCCAAACACTCCCTCCCTTTCCCCTCCGCCCTGGCCAGCCCCAGCAGCCCAACCCACCACGATAGGCCCACAGCCCTCCCACTGGGCCAACCTGCTCCTGATCACATCCCCTACCCCATTCGAGAGGGGTCAAGCCAGCCCACTGCCCACAGCCCCTCCTTATGGCCTCCCTGCTCCCAATTGCCCCCCCCCCAACCCCAATTGGGAATGGGGCCCACCAGCCAATCACCCATAGCCCCTTCCCCAACCCAGCCCAGCCTTGATTGGGGCTTGATCAGTGTAGGCTGGCCAACCTCCCGTCATCCCCTCTTCCTAACAGGCCCAGCCCTGATCTGCCCCAATTGGGGCCAGGCCTACCGGACCCCACTTGTGCACAAATTCATGCACAGGGCCTCTAGTCTATATCATACAAGGCCCATGGTCATAGTGCTGACATGACCAAACGAGTAGCGGCTCTCTCGGCAGGCAGGGTGAGAGCTACTAGTGGCAAGAGCTACAAGTGGCAGAGGGTGGGGCACAAGCTACTAGTGGCAATGGGTGGGGCGGCCAGCTGAGGCAAGCTTAAGTGAGCTTTGGGCATCTAGTTTAATATATTTTTATTGATTTTTAGAGAGGAAGGGAGAGGGAGAGAGAGAGATAGAAACATCAGTGATGAAAGAGAATCATTGATTGCCTGCCTACGCTCTCTCCATTGAGCCAAACCAGCTAAGGCATGAGACAGGTTTTTCAAAACAAAAATTCATCAAGTTAATTTTGAGTTTAATCTACTTTTCTGCTTAGTTATTTTAGCACAATTTATCAACTCATGAATAATTGTTTTTCTAACTATGATTGTTTTCAATAAATCTTAAAAATTGTTAATTTTTATGGGTGAAATAATCTTAAAATAGATAAAATTCATAACAACAATTGGTTTGCCAAGGTTTAATAAAGTGTGTTCTTTTCAGTCTTTATAAAAATAAGAAAATATCTGAATTGTCTACTTTTCATGAGCTGTTAGGTATTATACAACTCTCTTTTCCTCCTTCCATTTGGGTGGGAGGTACATAAAAGTATTCAACAAAATACTATTAGCTTCTGCTCCCAGAGAGATGTACAGGAAATACTCACGGTCAAATTAGTTGAAACTTGGGGCAGGAAGTGACTCTTCTGATCAAAGGGGAATTAAAAGATCCCCTTGGGATTGCACTGTTGAGAAAGTTGCCAAAGCGAGAAGACAGATAATGGGCTCTTCAGTTGGAGAGACAGAGCCAATCAGCCATCAGCCGTTTCATTAACCAGTAAGTCAGGCAAAGCCGACGGGAAAAATCCAAGTCTTTGGGAGAAATGGCATCAAGACTTAATCCTCAAGGATGTTAAGCAAGCACACAAGCAAAGACTAGACGTTTCCGCAATAAAGTGGCTAATCGTGTAGGATTTGGGGATAAGAAGACCAGGGTCTGAGGATTGCCCATGCAATTTCTGACCTTGTATCCTCCTATTTTCTATCGAGACCCTATCAGTTCTCTTTTTGTGTGTATGTGATTGTGTAGCGCGTTACATAAAGGAACCGGCTCGTTGCTGGTATATGGTTGTGAAAGGAGTAAAATGCCGTTCACAACCCTAAGAGACTTCTAAGGACAGCTCTGAGTTGCCAAAAACTTCACTGGGTGATTTGCGATGAAAATCAGAGCTGGGGAGCACTGACTTGCCCTGCTCATTACGGAAACAGAATCTGGGGTTCCCAAGGCGATTTTGCTGGAAAGGAGCCGAGCAGTGCATGTGAACAGAGTCAGGGACAAGAACAAAGGCCAGCAGAGATGACAGCTGCTTTGAGTGAAAACTTGATAGACCTTTCCTGGGTATTGCACAAGTACGCAGAATTAGAGCTTGCTTCACCTCTCTATAACAGAATTAAATTTGAGTCCCCCTTTTAAATGGCAGTGACCAAAGTCATCTTCCGATGCAAAGTTAGCTCAGGCACTCAGGGTTTGACACAAACCCTGAGTAGTCTTCTTAGTCACTTCCTGTCTTCTTAGTCATTTACTGTTCTCCCTCACGTCTCTCCTCCTTTCTGCCCAGGAGAGGACACAAGTTCCAGATTGAAGAGATTTTATCATCTAGATCAGGGGTCGAGGTGGCCTGGTCCTCACTAGTTCTGGGCCTGACCCTGGCGGCTACGGAACTGCCATGTATCCCACCGGCCTCTGCACGCGTGTCCTGCTGCGTGTGCTGCAATGCCCACTGTCCTCCTGACAACCTTCCTGATCATCTGTTCCGTGAAGGCCACCCTGGGTGCTGCTCCCTGGGGCACAGATCCCAGCGTCCTCCGCCTCCAATGGCCCGGGTGCCGGCCCACGCCCTCCCAGAGCCACAGGAACTCTCTGCGCTGTCCCCACGTCACCCTGCGCTGCCCTTGGGCCAGATGTCTGGGAACCTCGCTCAGATTCTGCTGGTGCCAGATGTATACAGAGTTCCTCCATGAGAATCCAGTCTTCCCAGGCTGTGTTCCTGTCCTTTCCTGGGGTCCCCTAATCTCATCTTCCATTTCCAGTTGCCCCCCCTACTTGGACTCTGGCCTAAGCCAGGAGAAGAGCCAGGGGCAAGAAACACTCACCAACACCCTCTTGCTTTCTTCTCCCCTTTGAAGTTCCTTGGCTGGGTAGCCGGCTACGTCTTTTATCCTCTTCTTGTGTGGCTGAATATGGGTTCCTTGTTTTTTTCCTCCCCAGATATTGTTTAAGGGTAAATGCTATGTCTTCTTCCTTGAGGCTTTGGCTCTTGAGAATTAAAGCTAAGTGTGTGGAATGCAGAAAACTTTTTTTTTTTTTTCAGGTGTTGTGCCTCTCGCACCAATTTTCTGTTACTCAAAGGCTTTCTGTTGTTGTTCTAGCTTATATCTGAGCTCCTCTTAAGACTACATGAAAGCTGTTATGGCTACTTCAAGTTGTGGGAGGAAAGAAGATGATAAAAATAAATGTAAAGAAAGGGAACTTCAATTACTATTTTAAGTATTATTCACTACACTAATACGTATTTTGAAATGGGTCATACCGTGTTGGATAATGTGACATAAACAATCCTAAAATTTTTAAAAATATATTTTATTGATTTTTTTACAGAGAGGAAAAGAGAGGGATAAAGAGTTAGAAACATCGATGAGAGAGAATCATCCATCAGCTGCCTCTTGCACAATCCCTACCGGGGATGTGCCTGCAATCAAGGTACATGCCCTTAACCGGAATCGAACCTGGGACCTTCCAGTCCGCAAGCTGATGCTCTATCCATTGAACCAAACCGGTTTTGGCCTAAAAATTATTTTTAAAACCCTCAGTTTTGCTTGGTTGGCATGGCTCAGAATTTGAGCATCAATTTATGAACCAATAGGTCACGGTTCAATTCCTGGTGGGGGCACATGCCCGGGTTGTAGGCTCAGTTCCCAGTGTGGGGCATGCAGGAGGCAGCTGATCAATGATACTCTCTCATCATTAATGTTTTTCTCTCTCTCCATCTCCCTTCCTCTCTGAAATCAATTTAAAAAACATGTTAAAAAAAAAAAGAGAGAAAATCCTCAGTATTATCTACATCACATGTGTCAAACACAAGGCCCGCGGGCCAAATCCGTCCTGCCAGGCCTTGCAATGTGGCCCGCACCATGCTGTCATCACTGCACTCCGCTGTGTTTCCATCACAATGACAGTTTATGACTGTTCAGTAAACCATTCGGCCCGCGATTTAGGCTGGATTTTAGATTTTGGCCCCTTCTCTGATTGAGTTCGACACCCCTAGTCTACATAGTCTCAAATACTTGGCTTGAGTTATTTTAAATAGAACTAGAAGAAAAAAAAAAAAGCTGAGTGGTAAGTCTAAGGTGACACAGAAGAGGGGCAACAGAGCAGGAGAGCCTGTGTTTTGTTTTCTTCTCATCTAAAGATCTGCAGAAATGTGGACTTTCATGGGGCACGGACTGCGGATTCAAGCTAATTTTACCTCAGAGAGGGAGCACACCCCAGCTGACAGACATCTGGGTTAAAGAAGAAATAGCCAATAAATATTAGCTAATTATAGCAGCAGTGGAAATAGAAAGCGTGGTGGTAAGAATGTTCTTGAAGAAGCAGATATCGGAGTGCCAGCTGGCTGGGGAAAGAGCCACACGGGACAAGTCCAGCCCAGGAACGGTTTGTAGCAACACTTGCTTAGAGCCCTGGATGAGAAACTGAGACTGATATCCTAAACCACTTGAATCTCCTATAAATCATTACCTCCATCATAAAAGGAGGCTCCAGAGGACTTCAAAACAGTAATCGATCAACGTCTGGTTGCTGACCTTGCAAGCAGGTGATGTCGCTGGGCATCTGTTTACTTGACTTGCTATAACTGAGGACTTTTGTGTTGTCTGAAAGGGCATACGATAAGATTATTAGTCAGGGTTCTACAGAGAAACCGAACCAGTAAGATATATGTATCTTTTTATATAATATAAGATATATATGTATGTGTGTGTTTATATATGATATATAAGATATATATTTCTATAATCTTTTAGCCCTATATATAATATTCTATTATCATGTATCCTATTAGGATATCCTATATATGTTCTATATATCTATATATCCATCTACTCTTTTTAAAGAAAAGATATTTTTATTGATTTTTAGAGAGCGAGGAAGGGAGAGGGAGAGAAACACATCTATGTGAGAGGGAAGCATCAGTTGGCTGTCTCCTGCACGCCCCCTACTGGGGAATCTAGCCTAAAACCCAGGCCTGTGCCCTGATGGGGAATCCGACCCACCTCCTTGTGGTGCACAGGATGTTACCCAACCAACGGAGCCACAATGGCCAGGCACTATCTGCTCTTTGACTAAGATCTTGGCTTCTGCCATTGTCGGGCTGGCAAATGTAAGAGCTGCAGGGCAGGCTGGCTGGCAGTCCCAGCAGGTGCTGATGCTGCGTCTTGCGTCCAAAGACCGTCTGGAGGCAGATTCCTTCCTTCAGGCACCTCAGTCTTCCCTCTTTAGGCCTCAATGGCTTGGACAGAAACCATCCACCTTAAGGGGAGTAATCTGCTGTAGGCAAACTCTACTGATTTAAATGTTAATCAGCTCTAAAAAAAAATAATAATAATACTTCACAGCAACATCCAGACTAGTGCCACCCCCCACCTGGGCAGCTTGGCCTCGTCAAGCTGACACATGAAGTCAACTGCCAAAATAGGGGGTTTGCTTCTGGTCTCTTTAGAGACAAGGAGAGTGGGAAGCATGACTGACAAACAGATTGCTCCGTGTCTGGTTAATCAGGCAGGTTTGAGCCCCCGTGGAGAGATGGGTGAGCCCCAAACGATAGGAGTTTTGTGAGAAATTCTGTGGCCCCAGGGCTCCTGCAGAGCCACTCCGTGGAAGGCTAAGGAATATGTGGCCAGACGTGGGCAGACGGACATCCTCCCGCTGCGGTGGGAAAGCCAGCACGGCCCTGGCCCTTCGAAATGGTCAGCCTGGACGAGCCAGGAAACCACTCTGACATCCGGTCAGCAGGAATGCTGTGTTTTCACTTCTGCCTATTTTGAGCCAGAAAAGAAATGAAATGGAGGGCCAGCTAGGCCCAGGAGAAGGGTAGGAGAGCGCTTCTATGAGATAGGCTTGGACTAATGTTTTGTGTGTGTGTGTGTGTTTTAATATACTTCATTGATTTTTTATAGAGAGGAAGGGAGATGAGAGAGATAGAAACATCGATGAGAAACAGATCAGCTGCCTCCTGCACACCCCCTACTGGGGATGTGGCTGCAGCCAACGTACATGCCCTTGACCGGAATCGAACTTGGGACCCTTGAGTTTGCAGGCCGATGCTCTATCCACTGAGCCAAACCTGTTTCGGCTGAACTAATGGTTTTGAATCTACTACTTTTACATTTAAGTTTATTAAAGTGTATTCAATTATGAGGGAAAATAAAAGAAACCCAAAATGCTAGACTAGATTGCTGAAGGTCATGGCTGGGACTTAAAAGTGTTTTAATAAAGGGAGCGGAAAAGTCTTTAAGGATTGGGAGTTATCACTGAAAACACTCTGGAAGGTTCCCAGAGTCACGGCAGCGAAATGCTCACAGCAGCTTCTCTGCACCAAGCACAAAGTGGCCAGGTGTTCGATGTTCACTCGATGAATATTTCAACACAGCCAAGGAGCAGTCACCTTCTCCCGCTCAATCCCAAGCAACATCCTCTCCTGACTGTTGTTTCGTGAGAATTGCCACTTCAAGTGACCTGAGCAAAGCAGAATTGAGATAAAAAATTACTTTAAAAAATCTCTCTCTAAGCATTTGCCCTATTTTTTGGTGTTTATTGCATGCATTATGTATCTGGCAAAAAAGACAAATAATATCCCTTTGTACCACACTCAGGGATTTTGTAATATTTTTAAATTTTTTTTGCAATGGAAGCTCTGTTGTCTGATCTACTGAGAGTCTGTTGTCCTACTTTGGTTTTCAGGGATCCTGGGCATGCAAAGGTGGGTCACTAAATAGAAGGTCTTTGTTTAGTCTGTCTCTCCCCTCCCCCGCTCCTTTGTTCTCCACTTCCAAACTTTTAGAGTTTAGACAATGCTATCGAAAGCCAGGCCAGGATACCACCAGTTAAAATAAGAGGCGGCCGAGACAGGTTTGGCTCAATGGATAGAGCATTGGCTTGGGAACTGAAGGAATCCGGGTTCGATTCCAGTCATAGGGCATGTACAATACCTTGGTTGCGGGCACAGCCCCAGTGGGGGGTGTGCAAGAGACACCTGATCGATGACTCTCTCTCATCGATGTTTCTAGCTCTCTATCTCTCACCCTTCCTCTCTTAATCAATAAAATATATTTTAAAAAATAAAAAAATAAAAATAAAATAGGAGGCAATCCTTTTTGCTCAGTTTTCTGAAAAAGTTTACAGAATTATCTCTATTTAGCTTTATTTGTTCCTCCTTGAAATTCTTAAAATTCTTTGTGTTTGCTGTTTCCAAATGAAAAATGAATGAATCAATTGCTACAAAAATATTAGCATAAAATTCAGGGACAGCCTATATAACAGATCTCCCATTAACACATTATTGTGGTCGAGATATACTCTATGTATGACTGAAAAAATAGTCATGTAAAGAATTATATTTGGTAATTCTATATCTTGGTAGAATATTGTTTCATAGTCTGCGAAGACCATGGAATCCAAAGATCTTTCTGGCTACCAGGTGCTGTTTAACGGAGCAACCTAGAGAAGAAAGAGTTGAGATACTGGTCTTCTAGAGAAGCCACCGCCTCTGTTGGCATCCCTGTCACTTAAGGCTGCCTGGCCACACTGCCTTCTGCTCCAAAGGTGGCGGTAGGAGTTCTGAAGTCAAGAAAGACTCCATGAGCCGAAACCAGTTTGGCTCAGTGGATAGAGCGTCGGTGTGCGGACTGAAAGGTCCCAGGTTCGATTCCGGTCAAGGGCATGTATCTGAGTTGTGGGCACATCCCCAGTAGGGGGTGTGCAAGAGGCAGCTGGTGGATGTTTCTCTCTCATTGACAGTTTCTAGCTCTCTATATCTCTCCCCTCCTCTCTGTAAAAAAAAAAATCAATAAAATATATTAAAAAAAAAGAATTATTTAAAAAGAAAAAGAAAGACCCCATAATTTTGATGTAGACAGAAATAGTAGACAAAATGGTACTAATGGGACTTTGATATAGCATAAGCAGTAGCACAATCTGTAAAAATATTTTTATTGCTTTCAGAGAGGAAGGGAAAGGGAGAAAGATATAGAATCACTAATGATGATGAGAGGGAATCGCTGATTGGCTGTCTCCTGGGATTGAAGGGACAACCGGGGCTTGTGTCCTGACAAGGAATCAAACAGTGATCTCCTGGCCCACTGGGCCACGCTGGTTGGGCAGGGGTAGCACAAAATAGTACCATAGTTTGCAAGGCCTTTTGAGGAATGGCCCAGGAATTTAGTCATCATTTGGGAAACCTGAGCACTAAACAACCTGCTTAACAACATAATTTTAGACTACCATTCCTTCATAAATTTGTGATTATCTGTGGAGATCCTTTGCAAAATGGTAGAAGGATCAGAAACAAAACACCGAAAATAAACTTGATTTGTTCTACCCACAAATAATGGGATTCCGATTATGTACCGTGTTGAAGCTCTGTGAGTAGGTCTTTGCAGTGACAGGCCGGTCAAGAGTGACTGCCAAATCCCAACGCAAACACAGGTGGTTCTCAACAAGTTAGATCCAGATCAGACCCTGTTAGCTCCCCCTTTCAAACAAATCTTGCTCACTGCTTTTGTTTACAAAAGTAGACTCTCTGCCAAAGAAAAGAAGGAAGAATTCTCTTGCAGGGCCAGCATTCAAAATTACTCATTATCTCTACAAGACACCCTAATGCAACCCAAGCACAATGCTTAACTTCTGTTTACTAGAAATCTCAAATTGCCCTGGCTACGAGATCCATGATCTTGTCCATTTTGCCAATATTTAGCATCTCTATATAAACAAAAAAAAGAGGAGGAGGAGGGTTAAGGTAATGTTTTATTAATTATATACATTCTGTTTCCCAAATGCCGAAGATACATTTTGCTAAAAGTTAAAGATCAATTAATTTTTATAGATCGTTGGCTTTAAAGCACCACAGTACATTCCTCCAAAATGACTGAACTTCACAGAAAAGTCTTTGGGATTAAAAAAAAAATTTTTTTTTTCTTGTAAAAATAGCACTGCCAAGATCCTGACAACTCAAGAGGGAGTACCCTCCTCTTATCCTTTTCCAGCTATTGTTATCCATCTAGAATACTTGTTTTTATGCTTTCCTCCTGGATAGTAAGCCTGTGTAAAATCAATAAAATATATTTTATATATATATATATATTTGGTTTCAGAGAGGGAGAAAGAGAGAGAAAAATCCTATCTAATAAAAGAGTAATATGCAGATTGATCATCACTCCAACATACAAGATTGCTGCCCCCATGTGGACCCAAGATGGCCACCACAAGATGGCCAGCAGGGAGGGCAGTTGGGGCAATCAACCCTGCAGGGGAGGATAGTTAGGGGTGACCAGGCTGGCAGAGGAGGGAAGTTGGGGGCAAACAGATTGTAAGGGAGCAGTTAGACATCAATCATGGGAGTGGTTAGGGGGTGATCAGGCTGGCAGGCAGAAGTGTTTAGGGGCACTCAGGAAGGCAGGCAGGCGAGCAGTTGGGAGCCAGCAGTCCTGGATTGTGAGAGGGACGTCTGATTGCCGGTTTAGGCCCAATCCCACCTGGATCAGGTCTAAAGGGGCATTCAGACATCCCTCGAGGGGTCCCAAATTGGAGAGAGTGCAGGCTGGGCTGAGGGATACCCCCGCCCCCTGCTGGCCCCATGCATGAATTTCATGCACCGGGCTTCTAGTTAATAATGAGAGAATCGCTGATGGGTTGCCTCCAGCACGCCACCTACTGGGGATTGAGCCTGCAACCTGGGCTTGTGCATTTGACCAGAATCAGACCCAGAACCTTTTAGTCCACAGGCCGACGCTCTATCCACTGAGCCAAATTAGTTAGAGCCACAATTGAATAAAATAAAACAACTGTTAAAGAAATGAGCACAGAGGTGGTGTTTGGCTAGTGGTGGGCCATGCCAGTAACCAGTTTTGCTTCTTCAGTGGCAGCCTGCTGGAGGCACCATACTGCATCCTGTCTGCTGCAGGTACCTGGGCATATTTGGATCTGCTGGGGTCAAAAGATCACTGTAGCTAATCTGTTTCACTACAACTCAGACCAGATGGAGAGCCTTTTCTCGCTTAGACTCACTGAAAACTGGTAGCCCTGTGGCTAGCTTAGCAATAGGTTAAAGCACAGTGTTGGGGAGCAAAGAAAGAAACTTGCCTTTCACGTTTGAGACGCCGCTTCAACATGTCCCAGGCTACCACGCATCCCTGTCAACTTCACCTCGATGGCAGAACTCTGAATTTTCCCAGAATGCTTCTCCCACCCTACGATGTGTGTGCCTTTGTTGGACATCGCGGGCACCTGCTACGTTCTGCTAATCAGATCTAATCAGCCCGATGCGGTCCGTGTAGTAGCCCAGCCTTGGACTGCGGCCTGATCAAGGTCCCAGCAGACAAGCTGTGACAGCGATGCGTAAAATTACACTTCCAGCTGCAAATAAGCTGCCTGTGATGATCTCTGCTCATTGGAATGAACAGACAAGAGTTATTTTGGAAGGATGCCATTTGGAGGGAAAGTTGAAGCAAATTTTGAGATGAACCTCAAAGGATTTGAGAGATGGGAATGGTGTGAGCAAAGACAGAGAGATGAGCAAATGCAGGCTATAGAGAATGATTGGTTGGGTAATTGATACATTTAATAGGTATTTATTGAGCACCTAGGAAGTGCCAGTGACTTATTTTGCTGAGGGGGCAGAGTAAGGAAATGGTACTTCATTCCGAAGGCAACTGGAAACCACAGAAGGTTTGCAGGCTGGAGAGTGATATGAGGAGAGTTGCTCTTTATAGAGATTATTCTGGCCAAGGAGGCTAACATTGCAGCCGGAGGAAGCACTGTGGATCTGAGCTCCAGTGACAACCGTGAAGAAGGAAGAGGCAGGGCCAGGTGAACAAATATGGAGGAGTCAGCGACAGACTCCAAGGTTTTGAGACTGAGTGACTAAGATCCACAAAAAATGATGAAGCCAAGAGGAGCATTCAGTATTAGGCAGAAGGTAACAACAATAATAGCGGGTATTATTAGACCGGGCAGGGGCTGGGATTGCTTTGGTTCACACATTTGTGCCCAGCACGTGGCACAAGGAGAATACTGGATAAATATTTGTCACAACACATGTCAAATGCTCGATCTGACTGAATTTTCACATCCACCCGAAAAAGACTGTGTAATCATCTCCCACCTGCTATCAATTCTATTTTTAAAAATATATATATATTATTGATTTTTTACAGAGAGGAAGGGAGAGGGAGAGAGTTAGAATCATCGATGAGAGAGAAACATTAATCAGCTGCTAAGGCACATGCCCTTGACCAGAATCAAAGAACCTGGGTCCCATGAGTCTGCAGGCTGATGCTCTATCCACTGAGCTAAACCTGTTAGGGCTCTATTTATTTATTTATTTTTTAAAACTATCTCAGGCATATACAAAAATATAGGGAACAATATAATGAACACTCAGAAATACCTCTTCTTCAGCTTGAGAAACGAAGCAATACAGGTGTTGTCATTATCTCCACTTTACAGGTGGGAAACCCAAGGCTGTGAGTGGTTAAGGTCACATGCTCAAGGTCACACAGCTAGCACATGCAAGAGCTGCGATGTGAATGTAGGCCTGTCTGCTTCCAGAGCCCCTGTTCTCAACTAATTTTGTGTGTGTCAGTGTGTGTGTGTGTGTGTGACATGAATGGGACATCCCGGTAGAGTTACTCAGCAGGTAGACAAAAAAACAAACAAAACAAAACACTATGTGAGACAGAGAGCGAGTACAGGACTAGAAATACCAATATGGGAGCTATGTGAATAAAACGATGGCTGAAGGATGGCAGCTAAAAGGCAATAAACATAATGAGTGGTCTGAGGACAGACACTTGGGCTTGAGTGACGTGCCTTCTCAGAGGAAAAACAAAATATAAGAGACTCTGAAAACCTTGTGTGTTCCCAAAGTAAGTGCTCTATTTACGCCGGCCTAGAACTTCCCTCTTGGAGCCTAGAATTAGGGCCGAGCTGCCTCCTGCCCTGGGACTCCATGCTCAGTATGTCTGGCATAGGCTAGGCTAAAGACAACACCAATACTCCGCACCATCGAGTCTACAAAAGTCCTGAAGCTCAGGATGCTCTTTTTGCTCCAGGCAGAATCCCAAATGCAGCTCTCACCGTACTGGGTATCGAATATGCTGCTACCCTGTTTCCCCGAAAATAAGACAGTGTCTTATATTAATGTTTGCTCCCAAAGATGCGCTAGGTCTTATTTTCAGGGGATGTCTTATTTTCCCATGAAGAAGAATATGGTACACATTTATTGTTAAATGAAAATAAAGGAGCCGAGACCGGTTTGGCTCAATGGATAGAGCGTCGGCTTGGGGACTGAAGGGTCCTGGGTTCGATTCCGATCAAGGGCATGTACTTTGGTTGCGGGCACATTCCCAGTAGGGGGTGTGCAAGAGGCAGCTGATCGATGACTCTCTCTCATCGATGTTTCTAACTCTCTCTCTCTCCCTTCCTCTCTGTACAAAATCAATAATATATATATATATATTTAAAAAAAAGAAAAGAAAGGAAATTTATCACCTGTATACGGTACGGAAGTTCAGGAGTTGTCAACACAAACGAGACAAACTGTGAATCCTACAGTATCAAGAATTTACTCATTTAGTCAATGACAATCATGTCGTCATCTTCTGGAACATCATCATAACAATCCAACTCCTGAATTTCCTGGTGAATTTCTTGTGACTCCATTTCTTTCAGAATCAGTGGACCAAATCTCTCATGTTTACCCTACGGGGACCTTATTTTCGGGGGGATGCCTTATATTTCACTCAGAAGGAAACCTGTAGGTAGGTCTTATTTTCGGAGGTTGTCTTATTTTCGGGGAAGCACGGTAGCTGAGACTGGGCTTGTTCAGAGATGCGTGCCCTCTACCATACAGAACATGGGCCACTGAGGTTTATCAGAATGGAGCGGGGTTTCACCGAATTTGTAATCATTAGCAATACTACCCACCGAGGAAGCATTTCTTGGCCAGGCCAGAAGTTTCAGTTGCCTCAGAGAGATGTAAGTATTCTGGAAAAAGTCTTGCAAGTGTTTTTGATAAGTATCCAAATCTCCTCAGGCCATGAAGATCACAGGATTTTGGGAAAGTTCCCAGTAAGTATCAAGTTTTTATTTAAAAAATTACTATAGAGATTTATATACAACTAGAATATGTGTGTGATAAAAAAAATTTTTTTCCTAAGAAGATGTTTTCTAGAAGTCTGGCAACATAAATAGAGTAGATTAGGACTTGGCGTGTGACATGTGTACTCAGAGCTTTTTGATGGCATTTTGAACCCCTTTAAAAAGGTCAGAAACACAGAAGTAGAGACTAGATTATTTTGACTCTCTCGGTTACTACGGTCTGAACACGTGGCCCCACGTGCCTGAGTGATGTGGGCTTGATAGAGTTCAGGTGCACGTAATTGAGTAGGATTGAAACCCACGAGAATGTTGTAAACATCTTGACCACACCCTTTATCTGGCTTTAAAATAAAGACACAGCTTGTTGTTGGTGGCACTGTCGATAGGTCTCCATCAGAGAGGAGAACCCCATAGAGATCCAGCTTTCTTCTCTTGTCCATCTTTTCTCAATCCTTCACCGCCCTCTCTCAGGGTCACTGAACCTGGCTGAGCTGGCTCGGCACATATGGCGCCCAACCTAGGATCACTATGCCATGGCCATGCTGGCTTGCCCAAGAACGGGTCCCTTGGCACCACCCGTCTCCTGAGTGCCTGTGAAGGACAGCATTAAATGCTGACTCACAGAGTCATGGCTACCGGTTTCACAAAGGCGAAAATCACTGCAACCTCACGCGGATGGAAAAAGGGGGCGCTTATGATGCTCCTTGGAATCCTTTTGTGAATGTGCAGCAACTAGGTCTTCACCCTCGTGGGTAATACTTCGCTTGATGGTGAAATAGTTTCGTTGAAATACACTTATTTTCCACCCAAGATTCACAACTGCCAAAGAAGAATGGCCCTTTTCCAAGCCACTGGGCAAAGGCCGGTGTCTTGTCAGCCTGGGTGTGTATCCATCCGCCAGTCAGGTGGTGGTAGAGGAAAAGCTTTCTCCACTTCTCACTTCTTGGTTCTGAGAGGTTTCTGCTGTGTGAAGATTCCCAAGATGCACCATCCGTTCAAATGACCTGTGATTCACACCAGACATGCCACATATCAAACTTCGGGAGCTAATGGTCTCCTGTCCACCAATTATTTTCTGTATAGTTAATACAGAAAATGGAGGGAGTAGATTAATCTCTCCGGGGCTTCTTTTGGCATTTCCTCATACTCTGCTGCCCTCTTGGTTAGTTCACGTCTCATTGCCTTGGTGTTATCCTTATCGCTGGAATTGAACTTAGTATCCTTCTCCTCTGAGTCTTCCTTCAGTCACCCAGCATCTGCCATTGTATGTCGGGCACGACCATTAGTCAATTAATGTTAATGTTTCTTAAACAAATGAATGGCTAGTTTCATGTTTTGCCCAGTGTAGGACCAACATGGTCAGGCAAGTCAATATCCTAGCTCCTCTCACTTCACTGCTCCCCAAGTCTTGCTACTTTTTCAATCTCCCCTGCCACACTGGGCAGTGGTTTAAAGCAGCAGTGAAATGTGGGGATGTGAGGCAGAAAGTGCAGAATGGCTGTCAGAGGTCCGCACAGTCTGGGATCTAATAGCCTGGACAGTGACTGGGGCTGAGGGACAAGCCCAGCAGGGGTCCTGAGAAGACTGTTAGCGCAAAAGAAAATGTTTATGTATAGAGACCTCTTTCCCTTTTGTCATTTTATTTCTAGTTTGCTGTACCTTAATTTATCCCAATAACTTGGATGTAATTCTTTACCCAGTGTAAGCTAATATTGATTTTATCACTGTGATTTACAAAAGCTATATTTTGAACTAATCAGCACATCTTTGCATTAAGCTATTTAAATTTCCTGGATTTAAATCTTGTCACCTGCCAATTCATATCTGGGATGCTTAAAACACACACACACACACACACACACACACACACAAATATATGCTAATATGCAACAGGTCAGAAGTATTTGTATGCAAAAATTACTCACCCAGTAGAGTAAACTCTTGATTAGTCATGAGTAGAGGGACTGAGAGTCCTGAAAGCACATAATTCCAAGATCAGTAATCCACTCACAATGCTCTCCGCAGCCCACCAGATAGAGTACCGTTAGCATTTGGAGACAGAAGCTACCTTTGAGCTCATCCTCATTATAAATGCAAAGTCTGCCGTCAGTGTGGACTTGTACCAAAGAGCTGCCCGCTCTATTCCAGGTGTTCTTTAGTAAGGGAGAAATGATCGCTCTGGATCAATTTTGTCAGATGCAAATAGCAATTGATTGTGCTTCTCCGAATTGCCCCCCAGATCGGTAGGAAGATGAAATGATTTTAAAAAAAAATGTGACGGAGATCTGTAAGTTTAACAGTAAATGATTGAAGAGACCTGCCTTTGGAAGGCTGCAATGTGCCTACCAGGCATTGGCCAAGAGGTTAAAAAGTCTCTACAGCCAAAGAATTTACAATCCAGTTGGAAAAAGAGGTGAGAGCTAGGATAAAATTGGATATTACCCTAAGGACTACGTAGTTTAATGAAATTTTAGTGGTGGTGGAGCATTGTACACTCAAAATTGCAGGAAAAGTGGTGTGAGGTGGTGGTGGTGGGGGGAGTGGGGGTCATGCATTTTCTTTGGCTTTTCCCAATGGATTGATCTTAACAACAGCAACTACTAAATAACACCCTAGCTCAGTGGTCAGCAAACTCATTAGTCAACAGAGCCAAATATCAACAGTACAACGACTAAAATTTCTTTTGAGAGCCCATTTTTTAAAACTTAAAGTTCTTCTAACGCCACTTCTTCAAAATAGACTCGCCCAGGCTGTGGTATTTTGTGGGAGAGCCACACTCAAGGGGCCAAAGAGCCACAGTTTGCCAACCAGTTGGCCTGCAGATGAAGTGTCTCAGGTTGATTCCAGTCAAAAACATATGCTCCTATTGCAGGCTTGTTCCCCACCGTGGGGCGTGCAGGAGGCAGCCGATCAATGATTCTCTCTCATCAATGATTCTGTCTCTCTCCCTCTCCCTTCCTCTCTGAAATCAATAAAAAATATTTATTTTTAGAAAAATGATAACTTTCTCGTATAGTGGATGCTTTGTTTCTGTTCAGTGAAGAGGTCAGTGAAGATGGCAGACGAGCAGCCAACACTGTGCCGAGGAATAGCTGTCTCTTCCAACAGTGTTGTGGCAAGCTGGTGAGAGATGCCTGCCTCACTAGGTCACCTCTTAGGGCCCCTACAGCGCTGCTGCCACTTCCACCCTCATTCCCAATGCTATGCGGGCTGCTGGCCTGCTGGTCTGTCCAGACAGAGCCCGCTGGGCCCTGATGGACCCAGAGCACACGCGGCAGCAGCCTTGGAGGGCTCCACCCTGAAGCCCCAGGATCCTGGGACGCCCTGGAAGGAAGCCGATGGGCCTGCGGAGCATGCTCTCCCCCACCCCTCCTCCGAGAGGCCACACCCAGCACCGGGCCCCCTCTGTGTCTTGGGGAACAGCTGGCTGCCCCTCCTCAAAGGGAGCGGGTGGCAGCCTTTGAAGAGAGAGAGGAGGCGGGGCAGGTGCAGGTGCAGGTGCAGGTGCAGGTGCAGGTGCAGGAGCGGAGCCGCAGCCTCTAGGGCCGCGCGGGCACCTCGCGCTCCCGGCCCGCCTGGCGCCGCGGCCGCCGCACCTGGAGGCGGAGCCAGCCCCGCAGCCCCGCCGCGCCCGCAGCCCCCTCCCCGCCCTCCCGCGCGCCCGGACACGCCGTGCGGGAGCCCGTCCTCCCAGGACCTGCAGCCGGGCCGCCATGGAGCACATCCGCACGCCCAAGGTCGGTGCGCGGGCGCGGGGAGGAGGGCGGGCGGGGATGCTGAGCTGGCGGGAGGCCGGGCTTCCCCGCGGGGCGCTGGCCGCGTCCTCCCGCATCCCGGGGGGAGGCGGCACCGAATCCGGGGAGGAGGCAGCGCCGCCCCGGGTTCCCCCGGAGCCTCAGTCTCCCCTCGCTGCCTCCAGGCCCGGCCTGGGCGGATGCTGCACCTGGCCCCTTGTCCTGGAGGGTGCTCGGTGGACCCAGGGGTGGGCGGGAGGGAACCCCAGTTGTCTGTGGAGCAGCGAGGCTGCTGATCTGCAGACGAACGCTCCTTTCTGAAATCTCTCCGTTCTGCTGCTGGCTTTTTCATTTCTGTAAATCGCCCCTTGGCAGCTCTGAGCAGGAAAGAGACATAAGCCTTCCTGATGGCAGGTGCAGGGGATGCACCGGAAGCTTGTTGATTCTAAATTTGCATTTCCTGATGGAAGGGGACTTCTGATTTGAAGTCCTACACTGCTTAGAAGGTGTTTATAATTCCCCTTGCTTCTCTCCCCCCCCCCCCCCCCCCCAATCATCAGGCCATGAGCTGCATTGGGCCTTACACAGGGCGGATGATCAATATTCACTGCAGATTCGATGTTATCAATCCTTCAATCCTTTCCTCTTCCTACCCTTTCCGGCCTGTCTGCTCCCTTGGGGAGAAGAGTGCAGCTTAGGGGTTCGTCCGCTGGTGTGTTTTGAACCCCAGCTTTTGAACCCAGGGAACGCGAGGGACCCCCGACCATTCCAATTAAAGAAGGCCCTCCCAAACCTTCCTAGTCACTCACAGTGTGCTAGGAACATAATTCAGATGGGAGGTGATCCACTCCCATAAAAACTCTCAGCCAGCGAGAGACTTTATGTGAAAAGCCTATTGGCGCTCTCTGACCACCGCAGCTGTTTCGTTTCCAGCTTGAGCTCTTATTCCTAATCCAGGTTCTGGAAGCTGGGTCCGAGTGCTTCCAACAGTGGTGGGCAAACTGCGGCTCGCGAGCCACATGCGACTCTTTGGCCCCTTGAGTGTGGCTCTTAGGCCAGCTTAGGAGTACCCTAATGAAGTCAATAACAATGTACCTACCTATATAGTTTTAAGTTTAAAAAATTTGGCTCTCCAAAGAAATGTCAATCGTTGTTCTGTTGATATTTGGCTCTGCGGACTAATGAGTTTGCCGACCCCTGGGTTAGAACTAAGGTAGCCCCAGGGATCCCACGCATCTCACGGGGGCGAGGGCGCCATTTCTTACCGGACTTGGTAAAAGGAGGAAGACCAGTTCGTTCCCTTTTAGATTCCGGAACGGCTCCTGAGTAAGCACCCCTTTGTAAAAGCGCGTTTGCCATGGCCCGTGTCAGTGGAGGAACAAACCGTTCGGTTTGCTAAAGAATGTCCGTTCCAACAGTAAATGTGAGTTGTTTTCATTTTGCCCGATGGAGTTAAATTGTTGCTTCACGGTCGGGAAATTGTAAACGTAGAAGAGAGTGCCATAAACCACAAGGTAGGTGGCTCCGAGCTTTCAGAGTCTGAGTGCTGCTGAATAATTTATCCCGGAATGATGACATGAACCACGGATTCTCTCTGCCCTTGCCAAGGGCATCCCTTCTTCGTAGTTTTCCGACAGAATGTGAGTTTGGGAGGGGGAGTGAAGGCCTTTCTCGTCCGTTTTCAGGCTCACCCTGTACAAAGCCACGTGAGGCAAGCTGTATTCTTTCTTATTCTTAAAACTGGTTTTCATAAACACCTTCTAAGCAGTGTAGGACTTCAAATCAGAAGTCCCCTTCCATCAGGAAATGCAAAGAAATGGGGAGAAATGAAGAATTGTCTGAAAGGTCATTGAATTGAAGGTCATTAACATTTAGGACGATGCGGGTGGAAACAGACTCCAAAACCATAGAGATTGGGTGGATCCGGTTCATGTTTTCCATTCATTTCGTTCCACAAGTATCTGTGAACGTTGGTGTGCCGGGCCCTGTGTTAGGTCCGAGAGAGCATGAAGCATCACAGAGTGCCCAGGCTGGAAGAGGAAGCAGCTGTTAGTCTGGACAAGCCTGTGTACAAGGACCGTGGGCAGGGAGGGGAGAAGGCAGGGAAGATGAGCTCTATCATAAAGGGCTGAGGGTGCTTTGGAAAGAGCTGGGTCTTAACGTGCAAGGAGGCCTGGAGGACCGCGAACAGTGGAGACAGCTGTCATTCATTGTGTGAATGTGATGCATTGTAATCAGCCCATCACAACTCCAGGAAGCTGGGAGGCGAACAGGGATGAAGACAGAAATGACGACATGACTCCTCAAGGCTAAACAGCATCTCTTTGCATTTTACGTTTTTAAGTGCAAAATGCAAGTTCACGGTCCAAACGAAAAAGAGAACAAGACAACTTGCAGAGAGTTTATTGCAAAATATATAATTATTGGCGGTCATCTATTCATCTTTACCTCATGCTTCTGTTATACTCTAGGGTGCTGAATAGGTAGCTTGTCTTAAACTTCACGATTTCATGTCTTGGGTGAAAGCATACACAGAGTTGTTTATCTGACCCACGCTGGGCTTGAAGTGAGATTAATTACGTGGGTAGCAGGGGTTTATTTTAAAAGGAAAAGAAGTGCATGGTTGTGTTATTAGGTACCGTTGCTTTCCTGCTATAGTGAGAGTCATTCGCTTGCTCTTGGTAAATTCTGTGATCTCCATCACAACCTCTTGTGTCCGCCTCAGTGTTGGGAGGAAAGCTTAAGGAGACAGATGCACGTGCATAATCTGGAGTGCTTGCGATAGTTCTTGGGTGTGTGTGTGTAACTGAAGGCTCTACGGAGCATATGCTAAGCAGAGTGTTTCTCTCCCAGAATGGTTCCTCTAGACTAGAGCAGTGATTTGCAACCTTTTTTTTTTTTTTTTTAATATCTCATGGCACACATAAACTAATTATAAAATACTAGAGGCCCAGTGCATCAATTTGTACATGATTGGGGTCTGGCCAGCACCGCCCCAGTTGGTGGATTTGGGCTAGGCCTGTCGGAAGGAGAAGGTGAGAGGTTCGCCAGCTGGCCTGGCCATGATAAGTGCCTGATTGGGGCAGGGCCAGCTGGGGAGAGGGGCTGGGGAGGAGGAGGGGAGAGGGAGGCTGTGGGTGGGATGTTGGTGAAGGGGCCAGAGGCCTGGGGGAGGGGCCATGTGTGGTTGGCTGGCTGGCCCTGCCCCTTTATCAGTGTGTGGGTGGGGCGCTGATCAGGAGTGGAGCTGGCTGGAGGTAGGGGCCTCAGTTGGTTGGGCAACCGGGCCCTGCCCCTGATTGGGGGATGGGGCGATCAGGGGTCAGGCCAGCTAGGGGGAGGGATTGGAGGCCAATCAGGGTGAGGGTGGCCCATTGAGGGTGGGGCTGGCCAGGGGGAGGGGCCCCAGGAGGTTGGCTGGATAGCCCCACCCCAGATCAGGCTGGTTTGCTGTCCACAGTGGGCTCCATAGGGACTGTTTATTATGGTCATTACGGTGTTCCGGCCGCTGGCTTTTTAGATAGATAGATAGATAGATAGATAAGATAGATGATAGATAGATAGGTAGATAGATAGGTATTTTATATTTTATATTTTTTGCTGATCTGACAAAAAATAGGTATTATTTTGATCCATTCACACCTAACAGCTATTGTTGTGTTGACTGTGGTCACTCTTTTCTTTGGCAATCTAAGGGGGAATTGCTGATCTATAGAATTAATATTCCAGAGACAAGCTAGCTGGCAGTTAGGTTGAAGTGAGAACACCAAACGTTACCTGGACTCATCGCGGTGAACTCTTGGGTTTCCCCTTCACTGTCTGGCTCCCTTTACCCCCGGGGAAACTTGCTGGGAAGAAAATCCTCTGCTGGGACAGTTTGGGTTCAAGTGCTACTTAGTTGTTGAAAGTTTTGGGGCTCCTAGAAGTAGCACGCTGTGTTTGTAGACATGGCTTGGTCCTGGGTGCAATGCTAGTGGTCCTAGGATCCTGTTAAGCAATCTCTGCTTTTTTTGCTTTGGTCTTTCTGAAAGACATTTTTTCCCCAAAGGTGTAAATCTAAGTTGTAAAATGGAATGTGATGACTTTTCAAAGCAGATCTTGAAAATACCTTCTCTTCCTTTCCTCCCAACTTCCCTAATCCAAGCTACTACGCTGCTAGCCTCCAAATTGATGTCCTAGTCTCTTCTTTCTCTCCTCTAACCCCTTCTCCATGGAGGGAGCCTGGGTGATGCCTTCTGGACCGAAGTTGATTGTTACTTTCCTGCTCAAATTCTTGGTGGCCCCCCTCTGTATCAGGATATAAAGTGAGAATCCCCAGAGTGGTCCATGAGGCCTTGTATGGATGAACCTCTTTTGACTTCCCCGCTCTCACCTGTGAGTCTTCTCATTATGTACTAACCATTGGTCACCACTGGCCTTATGGGTTTCTCGAAGGTGGTAGGTCTTTCCGGCCTCAGGACATTTGCACTGCCCTTTCATCCTGGGAATGCTCTGGCCTCACTCTTCACCTGGCCAAATCCCTCCCCTTTGAGATTAAATATTTCCTCTGAGAGGCTCTTGCCCAGTTCCCCATCTAAGTCAGATCTGCTTGTTGTATTCTCTCGCAGAACCCAGTTCTTTACCTCCCGCCCCTGGTTACACGTTTTATATTTATTTGAGTGATTGATGGTTTGTTTCATGTCAAGCTCTCCTGCTAAAGCAGGGGCCCTGTAAGGGCTGGCAGCAAGTAAGCACACACTGGTAGTAAGTAAATTAACACTCAGATAACAGAAAGAATGAAACAGTCTTGGTTTCAGCACTTAGGTGTTTAGTGTTTGCTGTAGTAATCCAGGCCTCATGTACATTGTACCCATGACTAATCACAGTACTGTTAGTGTTCTAATAAAACTGGTGCTAAGTATTAGAGAATGGCAACGTATTCTGTACAATAAATTATATATATATATATATATATATATATATATATATAATGTATTTTGTGATTATATGAGGTATGATATGAGTTTGAATGAGGTAGACTTCAAATAACATTCACCATTTAAGTAATTTAAAGTGTACAATTCAGTGCTTTTCAGTCCATTTTTCATGTTGTGCAACTATCCCCACTATCTAATTTATTGGGTCGGCAAGTAAGTAATTGCGGATTTTTTAAAGAAAATCAAAGACAATTTTTTCATGGAACTAAATAACTTTATTCTGTAATGTATTGCCCATTTTGATCAATGACCTTTTGCCATCTTTCAGGCAGCATCATAATCCCACGTTCAAAAAACTTCTGGTTTTTATTAGCAAAAAACTGAATCAGGTACGATTTGACATCATCATCATTATTGAAATTTTTACCATTCAAGGAGTTTTGTAAAGATCGAAACAAAAAGTAATCAGATGGTGCAAGGTCAGGACTATATGGTGGATGTGGCAAAACATCCCAACCAAGCTCCATTAATTTTTGCCGAGTGACCAAAGATGTGTGTGGCCTTGCATTGTCATGATGGAATACAACACCTTTTCGATTTGTCAATTTGGGCCGCTTTTCTTCAACTGCATTGTTTAATTTCATTAGTTGTTCAATGTAGACATCAGAATTGATCGTTCGGTTGGGTGGTAAGAGTTTAAAGTAGACAATTCCTTTGTAATCCCACCAAACTGATAACAAAACCTTCTTTTGATGAATATCAGCTTTTGATGTTGTTTGAGTTGGTTCACCTGGCCTGCTCCACGATCTTTTCCGCTTGATATTGTTGTAAACAACCCATTTTTCATCACCAGTTATCAGTCGTTTTAAAAATGGATCATTTTCATTACGTTTCTTTAGCAAATCGCAGCTGCTAATGAGTTGCGTTAACTGTGATTCTTTCAGTTCGTGAGGAACCCATGTATCGAGTTTTTGAACATAGCCAAGTTGTTTTAAGTGATTTTCAATGCATGTATGTGATACATGAAGCTTCTCTGCAATCTCACGTGTTGTACTGTGACAGTCCGAATTGATTATTGCTTTGATTAGGGCGTCATCAACTTCAACTGGACAACCAGAGCGTTTTTCATCTTTGAGTGAAAAATCACCAGAACGAAATTTGGCAAACCAATTTTGACACTGCCGTTCTTTTAAGGCTTCGTCACCATAAACAGCACATAACTTTTTATGAGCTTGCGATGCGTTTTTCCCTTTGTGGAAATAAAAAATCAAAATATGACGAAAATGTTCCTTTTGATTTTCCATTTTTCAACGAACGCCAAACGAAAACTACAAAACAGATCAAAAAACTTTTTTTACTGATTAACAGCTGAATAGCCAACTATCAAATAACAAAATGTGTTTTACATTTTTACTACGTCTGCAAACCTAAAAATTCAACTGAAGCTATATATGTGTGAAACCCGCAATTACTTACTTGCCGACCCAATAGAACATGACCATCCTCATTGCGTCCTTCAGTTCGCAACAGCCACTAGTCTACCTTCAGCCTCTGTTAGATTAGCCTAGTGTGGACATTTTATATAAATAGAATAATGTAATGTGTGGCCTTTTGTGACTTGTTTCTTCCATTTAGTATGATCTTGTCTAGGTTTACCCAAGTTGTAGCATGCCCTGGTATTTCATTCCTTTATACTGTAGAATCATATTCCCTTCTGCGGATATACAACCTTCTGTTCACTCATCGCCTGATGGGCCTTGATGTTGTTTGCAGTTTTTTATTGTTATGAAAAGTGCTGTTATGAACACTCATATACTTGTTTTTGTGTGTGTGTGAACCTAAGTTTTCAGTTCCCTTGGTTGTATCCATAAGAGTGGAATTACTGGGTCATATAAATAGCTCTATGTTTAATTTTTTAGGAAATTGTGATTACATTGTGTATATATAGAGTGTTCCCAAAAATGTATGCACACACTTTGAGTAATTATAAAGGCAGTATTTGTTAAAATACATTTCATTTTCAAAATTGAGCTATCAGCTATTAAAGTGTGTATATATTTTTTTGGGAAAATCTGTATCATATAATTAAGTCCTTCCTCTTCACATGCATCCAACGATATAGAATGTATAGAGTACAGGACTTTGCAAACACTTGTTTAAAGTTCACGAATACAAAGGTTTACATCGAAAGGGAATAAGATGTCTATTGTTATACAGTTAAACAAATTTTTGAGAAAACGCAAGGAGCCTGAAGTTATATCACTCCAAATTCACTTCTATTTAGTAATAACATGCCCTTTTTTACAGTCATAAATAGTTTTTTTCTCATATAGAACTTTTGCCCACCATTGCTTTGCATATATCTATTTTATATTCAGAAGTCATCTACCTATTCACTGTTTTAACACTTGCACGCTGTTCATTTGACTATAGTTTGCATAACCTGTCTCTATGATAGGGATTTGTGTCCTTCTGAAAGTTTCTGGTACAATTTTCTTAATGTATATTGCTCAGAGTAGAATGACTGACAGTAGGAACAGTTTTATAAGGGTTCTTATTACATGATTAGAAGGCCTGGTACATGAAATTCTTGTACGGGGTGGGGTTGGCGGTCCCTCAGCCCAGCCTGCACCCTCTCCAATCCAAGATCCCTTGGGGATGTCTGACTGTCTGTTTAGGCCAGCCTGTCCACCTCTAACTGTCCTCCCCTGCCGGCCTGATCACCCCTAACTTCCCTCCTTTGCTGGCCTAATTACCCCTAACTTTTCTTCTCTCCTGGCCTGATCACCCCTAGCTGCCTCTGCTTTGGCCCCTGCCACCGTGGCTTGTCCAGAAGGAGGACTGGACAACCAGAAGATGTTCAGTCTATCCATTCTGATTAGCATATTACCCTTTTATTAGTATAGATGTTTTTCAGTACTTTGAAGCCTCTCATATGGTCCAGGGTTTAGGCAAATTCTTTATTGTCCCAGAGAGCAGAGAAGATCTTGGCTTGATAGAGAAAAGTTATTTCCCACAATTACAGTATACATGTTTGTATAAGAGAAATTAGTTTGTCTTTTAAGGTGTCTAAGGAGGGTCCACATAACTCATCAGAGAGGACACGGAGGCATCCAGAGTGAGAATGAACCAGGACTGTGTTTGAATTTCTTCTGAGCCAAGTGCCTAGCTACCCTGAGATTCATACTTTTGGTACAGGGAACTCGCTGTGTCCCTTGGCAGTCCATAATGACCATGGAGAGCTCTCATGATTAAGAAGTTTTCCTTATATTTGGTCAAAATCTGTCTCACTTTGCTACTTCTTTCAGTTTGATGTCATCTACCGTTTAATGAACTTGACCTCCATCACCTCTTCAAAATCTGTAGTTTTTAGTAGTTGGACTTAGCTAGGTCCCTTGGGATATTGCCCAAAACATCAACCCTCTTTCCAGAAAATGACCAAGTATTTCATTTGATGCTTCCATCTCCCTAACCTTTTTGTTAGCTAAATCGTTAGCTCAGTACCGCCTGTTCTGGCAACTACCCAGTGCCTTGGTTTTAAGTCCCTTTACCTTTCTCTTGCTGTACTCGGTGAGTTACAAAGGCACATGATGACTTTAGTTTGGTTGCATTGGGGGTGTGGTAACTATTTTCCAATTGTATCATCAAGTCCCAGATCAGGAAGAGAACCCCTACGTTATTGCCACACATTCTGTGTGAGGTCAAGTGTGCCCTACTATTTCCTTAAATGATAGTATCTTACACTTACCTCTGTTGAGTGTTATCTCATTGGATTTTGCTTATTGCCTAATCCCATACCCTGTTTTTAGTCTCTGGCACATCTGCTCTTTCTCTCAGTGTGGGACCATTTACTAATGAACTTGCCCTGGATTCCCTCATCTGTGATTTTATCCAAGGAAGAAACTAGGCCGGCAGATGTGACTCCTAAGTGACTAAAGCCACTTGCCCCTGTCTCCCAGGATCTTGATTCTGATAACAGAAATACTAATTCTTTCAGTTTGATGTCATCTACCATTTAGTGAACTTGACCTCCATCCCCTCTTCAACAAGCTCATTCAAAGAAATGAAGCAATCTTCAAGGATGACTGAGTGGATGTTCCTGCCAATTGGTGGTTTCTTTTTATAGGTTCATACAAAATTCCATTAAAGAACCCATTTTAGAATCTTGCCTAGAATTAATGTCAAACTCACCACCTTATACAAACTGCCATGTCATCCATTTGAAAATAGGGATCTCATCTGCACATTCTCTGTGATGGAGAGAGCTCAAACAGAGTCATGAGAAGATGAGCTTTCTGGTGTCACTGATCACCATGACGCCATCTATACGGTTCTCTCTTAACAGGTAATTTTTAGATTGTATACGTATGTTACTTTTGATTCTATTTGGAATCAACATAGAAACAAACCACTGATAATATTTTACTGTATTTTATTCTCTCATTATGTTCACTGTATGAATCCTCAGACTTTTTACTTGTTGGTTTAGAAACTTAGATCACCGCATTCAATTTTGGAGCATGCTTCTTTTAACCTATCATGTAAGCTTTGAAAACATGCTTTTAAAAGAATATATATTTTTTAATCCTATGGAAATGTCATCAGATTAACCATTTCCCCAGAAGGTTATTACAATAATGGTATATATTTTGTTTATTAATTATTATCTGTATATGTGATTACTCCCTTAGGATAGATCCTGTAATGAAAAAACGGGATCACAGAGATGAACAATTTTATGGTTGATCTTTGTTGCCAAATGATTTTTTTTAAATTTTTTCAATTTTCAGAAACATGGCAGAGTATCTTTCTCACTGTGCCATTGCTTTATTATTTTTTAAAAAAAGTATTTGCTAATATAAGGTGGGAAATAACATCTTGTTATTTCATTGTATGTTTTTTAGTATTAGTGAGGTTGATATATTTTCAAAAATAGATTTTTTTTTACCATCTTGTTAATTTTCTGAATTATCTATTCGTATTTTTTTCCATTTTAATAAGTGGTAACTTGTGTGGCTCAGTGGATGAAGGTAGCATGGTAACATTTACTCCACCACTCAAGCTTTCCAAAGAAATGCAATGAAGGGATTCCACACCTGGAGACATGGGTGAAGAAAGAGCCAGGCATGCAACTGTGACCTCCTGTGTGTGTCCACTTTTATTTACTTACCAGTAAGTGTCAGCGTTTCCCATGAACAACTGATTTGGTTTGGTCATCGCTTCTGTCACATTTCCACAAGCAAAACTGTGTCCGGAGTGCTTGTTTCCACAGCACAGATGGACATATGTTTCCTCATCCCGATTTTTATTGGCTTTTCCACTCTGACCAGGACAAGCTGTGAAGTGTTCATGAAATTAAACCGCTTAACAAAACACCCGGGATTCCGTGACTTTGTCCCACGTGACGGTTCCGTTTTGCATTCTTATATTACACACAGAGGGAGTCCAGAGGCTCATTTTGTCCCCTAGGTCTTGGGCCAGGAACGGCCGAAACTATTTTTTTCCTAGTGCCCTTTCCCCTCGTGGACAGCTAGCCGAAGCCTCGGGGAGTAAGGAGTACTTCCCAGGACACAAGCCCGGCCCTTCCTCCCACAGCCGCTTAAACTGGTTTAAAAATAACCCCCACTGAAAATTTCGTGGCAGGCTGTGACAACTCCGTAAAAATTGCATGTTTACTTTTCTCCTCTTTTTCATTTATCAAAAACATTGTTTATCAGAGGTTCCCAGAGAAATAAATGTATTGCCAAGCCAGTAGAGAAAGTTGCATTCCTTAGGGCCCACGGCAAAGCACAGGGCCTTGGGAATGTTACAGGTGCAGCTACCTGCACACGGGGGGTGGGTCGGGGGGTGGGTCGGGGGAGACGATGGCTGTGCGGACAGTCTGGTAGTGGAGGCGTAAGGGAGGAACTGTCTTCTCGAGCTCCGTGGGTAAGTTCAAAGACACCATTCACGAGGTTATTCATTCGCGTGTACCTTCAACAGATGTTCCTGAGTGCTTCCTATATGCCAGGCTGTTGTGGGCCCTGGAGATCCAATGGTGAACAAGACCAACAGAGTTTCTAGTTTCATGGAACTTCGTGGTAGAAAAGATTTAAATAACAAATAATATTGCAATTGTGTAGAACACTAATATATATATATATATACACGCACACATACATAGAACATACATATATATTTATTTATTTATTTTCCCACTGTAAGCTATGACTTAGAAAAGCTCCCATTTTTAGAAGGCATCCTTGCCAGATCCTGCTACCCTTCCCCTGTCAACCTTGCCCTTGCCTCCCACCCCGTGCGGAGAGAAAGCTGGAGTCCGAACATTGTCCTGGGAGACCCTACAGGTCACCGTGGCTCCCTGCGCCCCTCACAGACTCTCACCAGGCGTCCCACCTCCTTCTGGACCCTTGATCTTGTCAAAGCAGACCTGGCCCAGGACCTTTCATGCGTTTCTCCCTTTACCTGAAACACTCCACTAGTTCCTCATGGCTGGCTCTCTCCTCTTCTCTATGAAAAGACCCAGTCATTGCATTAGAGAGGACTTTCCTGGGCATGTTAATGCCCCTCCACCTCCGACTGCTTTTCCTGCTCTCATTTCCTTCCTAGCACCTTCTGGTCAGCAAACTGCGGATCACGAGCCACATGCGGCTCTTTGGCCCCTTGAGTGTGGCTCTTCCACAAAATACCACGGCCTGGGCGAGTCTATTTTGAAGAAGTGGCATTAGAAGAAGTTTAAGTTTAAAAGAAATTTCAGTTGTCGTACTGTTGATATTTGGCTCTGTTGACTGATGAGTTTGCCAACCACTGTTCTGATGTGTGTGTCTTTATTTGTTTGTAAACTTGTGTATTTGGTGCCTGCTCCCCTGCCCAGCAATCCCCAGGCAGAGCACGTGTGAGCAGTGACGTTATTCTGTCTGCAGCTGTACCTCCAGCGTCCGGAACACTCTGTGCCTGGCCCTTGGTAGCGATGCACAATGAATATTCCTTGAGCCAAATGAACCAAGAACACGGTTAAGTGACTGTGTGTCCAAGCTTTGTTATTTTCAACCTTGGTTCTTCTTTTCCTCTTATGTTTAGCATAATTTTGCTAATACCTGTTTTTGATTCATTCAAAAGCACTTTACAAGAAAATATAAGTATGGCTTTCAATAGGAATGTGATACTTGGACTTGGTCTGACCTCAGAATTTAAGTTTTTGCCTCAAAGTTAAAAACCTTGTCACCAAAACGTGAGTCTGAAAGGTTCTCCCAAAATCTCTCACAGCTGACAGCATGCAGAGACATTACGCACAGTCACCCGAGGGCTCTCCGCAGCTCACCCTCCCGCTGGCAGGACACTGGTGTCTTGAAGAGCCTTAAATTTCCAAATAAAGAATTTTAGGAAGAGCTATGTGTTCATATGTAGCAACCACACAAGGAACTTCTGACCTAGAGCAAAGATAAACTAACCTTCTCAAACTTCTCAGATTCTACACCAATTGGGAAACCTCTGCCCAGTATGAAGACTCATTACCGTATTTTCCGGCGTATAAGACGACCCCCTAATTTTACAGTTAAAACATAGGTTTAGGCCTCTATTCGCTGTATAAGACTACCCCCCACTTCCAAGGCAACACCAGTTCTTTTTTAATAGACCGCCTCTCTGACTCTGACCAATCTGAGCAGGCTTTTTACTAGAACACAGTGTAGCTTCGGGTACAGAACATGTTTTAACTGTAAAATTAGGGGGTCTTCTTATATGCCGGAAAATACGGTAGGTTTAAAAAACAAAACACTTAAAAACCTCTCTAATCTAGTTAATCTGGGTTAATAGTGCAGCTTTTATTTTTACCTGCTGGCTGTGTTCACATCAGCTTTTAAAGACTGTTTGTTCAACTGCAGCTGTGTAGATTTTTCCCAGCTACAGAAAAAGAAAAGTCTCAGATCCATTTTAGTTACATGGCATTTAGATTCCACATTTGCAGATGAAATCCTTTTTTTTCTTTTTTTTTTCCATTTTTGTTTCTTGTACTTGCAATATCTTCCACAGTTGAATATTCCTAACCTTCTTGTCTGAAAAATCAAATTCAATAATAAAGTATTCCTGGCTCATTGCATCTGATCTACCTAAAAGCCCTCACATGCTTTGATTTTGCCATAGTCTTGATCATTTTCATTCACTGGACAGATATCTCAGCTCATGCAGGAGCTAGGCATTAGGATACAAAGGTGAAATGTAGAGCCTGTCCCTAAAGATTCTACAGATAAGTCCCTAAAGATCCTACAGATAAAGGTTGTCACGTTGCTCTGAAGCATTGTACAAGTCCATTATTTCAGGAAGCCAACAAGCCAAGGACTCTGTATCCCATCTCCTTCTTTTAATGTAAATTCTAATGTAAGTGTGGGCCTAGCATTCTTCATGGTGCTACTGGGAATATGAGAAAGGAAAGAACTGCTGCCATCCTTGAGAATATACAGGGTGAAGCAAAAGTAGGCTTACAATTGTTCCATTGGAAAATAATACAATAATCTTACCTAATAATAGACAGATATGCAAATTGACTGTACCTCCACTATGCCCACAGCCAATCAGAAGCGAGTATGTAAATTAACCCGACAAAGATGTTGGGTTAATTTGCATATGCAGATGCAGAGCAGCCGGGCGGGATGCCTGCTATGAGGGGGAGGGTGGGAGTAGAGGGAGCTACAGAAACAGAGCTCTGGCAGGGAGCAAGGAATTGCAGGCTCCCTGGCAGCAGGGAGTGAAGCCAGGAGAAGGAAGGTCTATTCTTACACGAATCTTCATGCCACGGGCCTCTAGTTAATAAATAATAATAGAAGAATATTCTATTTCTAGTACTCGAAACTGTAAATCTACTTTTGCCCCGCCCTGTATGTCCTTAGAAACAATTAGAGTGGTACAATAGAAGTAGCATGGAATAGGCAGTGCAGGGTAAATGGGAAATAACTGGTAATGATAGAGGTGCCACAACGATTCTAAGGATAGAGAGTGATCACTGGACTGGGGTGGTGGGGGAAAGGTGGACTTGAGGAGGCGGGTCCTGGAGGGAACATGTGGTGCTGGGTGAGTGGAGTCCTCCGTGTTCTGGGTAACTCGGGGCTCATGGCCACGGAGAAGTAACGCAGCCTTTCTTCCTGGGCCTGGGAGAGCCCTCCCCTCCACTGTCTGCTCGATGCTCATTTCCCAGAACAGGACTGATGGGCTCCAGAGGGCTGTCCTGCAAGAGGAGGAGGAGGGAAATGTGGTGCCAATTATGAAGCCTGCCCTCGGGGACTCGGAGCCCGGGGGTGCGGCCTGGGAATGTGTAAACGAGCTGGAACCTGGCCTGGCCCTGCGTGGACGGGCTGTACCCCTCCGTCCTCGGACTGACTGAGACTCGCCAGGGGACGGTGGGACGGATGTGTAGGCGACTCGGTTGTCTGTGCCCAGGCTGCCTCCTCTCTCTGGACCAGCAGTTGGTTCCATTTGGCACAACCTGGCCTCAGACAAATGTTTTCTTATAGTTCCCCAAGGAGCCGTGTGAGTAGGCGGTGTAGACTTAGTCATTAGTGCCTTTGTTGGAAGTGTGTCAACTTCAGAAGCGTTTTAGAATTTTAGAAATATTTTCACAGGGAAATCGCCATCACAATAAAGTTAACCTTTGACTGTCTATATTGCTTCACCGCAAGGTCTTGGTCTTCCGTAGGGTTTTTTATTTTTTATTTTTTTAAAATGACTATTGTTTTTAAACCAGCTGTTCTTTGCTAGGTCACTCCGTACATCTGTTCTCCAGGTTACGGTGGGCCCAGCATCTGCTCTTCATTTGCTATCCTCTCAGCATCTCTCTCCCTCTCTTTCTTTTATTTGTGCTCGTTGGAAATGGTATTTTTGGTGGAGGTTATTTTAAGGTGGTGTTGAAATAAATCCCGGGACTGTCCGCTTGTTCAAGAGTGCGTGTTCTTTGAAGCCTACACATCCAGGGTCAACCTACCAAAATAAATCGCACAGGCCCCATGCGGATCTCTCAAGTGCCCAGCTCCTTATTTATGACTCTTGGCTGCTGGCATGATGTTTATAGAGTCTTCCAAGCACCAATGGGCTCCCTCTCTCTTCCCTAGCAAGAATCTCTAGCACTCTTGTTTCTTAAGTAGCTACGGCACTGTGTCACTAACTATTTTAGCTTTATTATCCTTCTCCGGGAGTTTTTTGACTTCAGTTAAATGTCAGTCAGAGCTCCTGTTTTGACAATTGTCCTGGTAGATGGAACTGAACAACCTGCTCATTTGTAGGCATTCACGACTACCTGAGATCATCCAGGTATTTTCTTCATCTTGACTTAAGCCGGATAAAAAAGACCCTTATCTGTTTAGGAAATTAGACGGATGTTCTTTTTGAAGCCAGTTTTGCAAAGCTTACTTTTTCACAGATATGGCCTTATTTATTGGAATAATTTGGAGATTTGGATTTGGCTCAGAAACTTATATAAATTTGTGCATCAAATACCTATTCTCTGTGTGGAGAAAGGCCTTAAATTTTCCAGCGAATTGGGAAACATGTGGATTCTTCACTTTAGAAGCAGACACACTAAATAGCCTTCTCACATGCATGCAACCCTAGAATCTTTATTCATTTCCCACATGCTCTTGTGCAGCCAGTGTCACCAATTAGGCTGGCCGAGCCCCTCCTTCCTTTCCACCTTCCCTGTAAAAATTAGGTCAAGATTATTGGGATGTGCTTTCCTACCAATATCTACCCTTACACTTCATTTTCATCTCTCTGAATCTCAGGACTCCTACTTCTGTTATCCAGGCTGAAACTGGCTCTTTCCAGAGAAAAGATGGTGCTTGAGGAGTTGAGGTTGAAGATGCGGGTTCTGTAGGCTAAATAGATGTTGATAGAGAAAGAAAGAGAATGAAGGATTATCTTCCATGCATGCATTCTGGTAGATTGGGGGGCAAGGGCAGGGGCGTGTGTTAGGGTTGGACGGCCATCATCAGTTCTCCCTCTGAGGGGTTGTAGCTGCTCTGCTCTTGGTCCTGAGTTTTTACTGTGACAGTGCACCTCAACCCACCCACTCATCATGTCATTCCCGTGACCACACCACCTGCTTTAAGGATAAGCATGTGACCCGGTGAAATGCATCGGGTCTTTGCTTGGTCCTGGGGGAAGCAGCGGGTGCTACATCTATCCCATGGCCACAGATGTAGTAGGAGAGGAGGCTGGGTTGCTGGAACCATGGCGAGCAGAGAGCTGGGAGCCAGAGGAGAAGGGACCTGAGAGATGAGGGTGAGGAGCTGGCTGTGGTGAAATCCTGGCCAGCCTGAAGCCAGCCCCACCACTGATCTTTGTGGGTACACTAGAGGCCTGATGCATGAAATTTGTACAACCCCTCAGAGAGAGAATAGCCTAGCCTGCACCCTCTCCAGTCCAGGACCCCTCAAGGGACACCTGACTGCCGATTTAGGCCTGATTCCTGCCTGCCTGCCCTAACTGCCCACCGCCTGCCTGCCTCTGCCTGTCAGTCTGATCACCCCTAACTGCTGCCTGGTTACCCTCAACTGCCCTCGTGCCAGTCTGGTCACCCACAACTGCCCCTCCTCCCCCACCAGCCTGGTTCCCCTTAACTGCCCCCCACTGGTCTAGTTGCTCCTTACTGCCCCACCTGCCCCCCTGTCAGCCTGGTCACCCCTAACTGCCCCCAACCCTCCCCCCACTCCCCCAAGCCACCCTGGTCACCTCACTCAGCCTGCTGTTCACTCATTTGATTGTCCTTCACTAACCCCCTGCTGGCCTGGTCGCCCCATGCAGACTGCTGTTCAGTTGTTACTATGATGGTGTCCTGGACAATTTGCATATTCCTTTATTATTAGTATAGGTATTCCAATAAAACCCCTTTGACTTAGAGCACGTGAGGTTGGGATTTCTCTCTCTTGCTCCTAGAAGAATCCTGACAGGTAGCGGTAGAGTCAGGTAATCTGTTGCCACGGTTACTAGTTAGGAGACTTTTGATAAATAGTCTGGGTACCTGGCACAGAGTAGACAACAAATTAATAACATTCGTGAATAAATTAATTAAATTAAAAGGCTTGAACTGACGGATGGCAACTATTTAATTTTCATAGGGCTCTGTCATAAATACCTTGTGTTTAAAAAATAATTTAGCTTCAAAGCAGGATACATTTGAAAAGAGTAAGTTTTCCAGGAAGCTTGAAAATAGGACACTTTTAGCTGAAACTGGTTTGGCTCAGTGGTCTGCGGTCTGAAAGGTCGTCCCTGGTTCAATTCCGGTCAAGGGCATGTACCTGGGTTGTGGGCACATCCCCAGTAGGGGGTGTGCAAGAGGCAGCTGATCGATGATTCTCTCTCATCGATGTTTCTAATTCTCTATTCCTCTCTCTTCCTCTCTGTAAAAAAATCAATAAAATATATTTGGAAAAAAAGAAAAAGAAAATAGGACACTTTTCCTGCAGTCTCAATGTGTGTAGCCACGGACATTGGTTTCTGTGTCATATCAAAGATAACTTTATGGATTTTAGGAAGGGCAGAATCTTGTATTTCTTTTGGTTGCGTGTCATATATTTTATTGGAGAACACTTTGTGATTTCCACCCTTCCCTCAATATCTGACCTCGGAATAAGCGGTCCTGGGAAAATACTTTCATCGGTTTTATAGTTTTAAACAGATTAAATCTGCCTTTTGGGAGGATTGGTGTTCCTATGAAATAGCGGGAGTAGAAAATTCCTGAAGCTTCATGACTACCCCTTTTATGTGTTTAAGCAGTTTTACGTAAGTAGGGGGGAAAAGTATCTAATGATTTTAATGTTTAGAAAGCAAGCTTATTATGTAACATTTTACATTGTGATTTTATTTTTCCAGTTTTATTGAGATATGCAAGTTTAATATGTGTACAGCAACATGATTTGATATATTGCAAAATAATTACCACCATAAGTTTAGCTAACCTCTGTCACTTCACACAGTAAAGTTTTTCCTCTTGACATGAGAACTTTTAATGTCTGCTCTCTTAGCAACTTACAATCCAGAATTGAAAATTCTTTCTTTTTAAATTGGAAAATCAAATGTGTGTGTTTTTTCTGCTAGTGTAAGCAATTATAACGGTTCTGATATTCCTAAGAACTGTTTGTTGTTTCACTCTTCCTTCTGTGTCCCGGTGTTTTGCTACCCTCCCTGGGTAGCCCATCATTGTTGAAGCTGCTGTCGTTTTTGCTGCTCTAAGGGGAAATGAAGTCACAGCAGGAGGTGATGGTTCGGTGGCAGCAAGAATTAAATCTCTGAAGTCTTTGCTGTCGATTCCCCAGCGATAGCTGCTCATTGGCCACCCCTGAGATGGACGTGTTTTCTCTGTCGTGTGCAGTTCCTCCTGGTGGACTCATCCATTGTCCAGGAGCTGTGGATCCAAACGGAAAACATCTTAGTAACATGGAGCGCCTACTGTAATAAAACCATCCCGAATCTCTGACAGGGCGGCCGTTCCTGTAATCAGTACACGGCTGGGAGAAGTGAAACGCGATTAACGAAATGGTTCTCCCCACACTGCAGGTCATTCATTGCACCCTCTGCTCTGACTCTCACCAGTGCACCTGTCAGGGCAGGCCAGCTAGTGCTGGGGTGACCCGGACCAGGCTCTGCAGGTCAACCTTCATTCACCGGGGGGCTGCCCCCCAGACCAGACGAGTGAACAGGCAGGGGGTTCAGATGCCCCCCCGACCTGCTGTATAACCAGTTATCAACACATTAGCTCTAGCCAGAGCTTTTCCTTGTCCACCACCTTCCTCTGGAATTGAAAGTTTAGGGGAAATGGAGGATAGGCTTTTGAGCCATGACACCTTTTCTTACTCTACAGTAGGGGTGTCGAACTCAATCAGAGAAGGGGCCAAAATCTAAAATCCAGCCTAAATCGCGGGCCGAATGGTTTACTGAACAGTCATAAACTGCGTTTCCATCACAATGACAGTTTATGACTGTTCAGTAAACCATTCGGCCCGCGATTTAGGCTGGATTTTAGATTTTGGCCCCTTCTCTGATTGAGTTCGACACCCCTAGAGTCTACAGCAATGGTTCTCAACCTTCCGAATGCCGTGACCCTTTAATACAGCTCCTCATGTTGTGGTGACCCCCAACCATAAAATTATTTTCGTTGCTACTTCATAACTGTAATTTTGCTACTGTTAATGAATCGTAATGTAAATATCTGAGTTCTCAACCGCTGCTGTAGACCATCGGAAAACACAGATATTTACATTACGATTCATTAATAGTAGCAAAATTACAGTTATGAAGTAGCAACAAAAATAATTTTATGGTTGGAGGTCACCACAACATGAGGAACTAAAGGCATTAGAAAGGTTGAGAACCCCTGCTCTACAGTATGAGGCCTGGACAGTAGAGGTCAAGTTTGGGAGAAGTCTAGGAAGCAGATACAAGAGTTAGAACAGCGTTTTTCAACCGCTGTTCCGCGGCACACTAGTGTGCCGTGAGATGTTGCCTGGTGTGCCGTAGGTGCAGACAAGACAAGAATTTTATAATTTTTCACTATTTTGTTTACTTAATATTTCATAATAAAGTAATTATAAAATACTTTCTTTGTGTTTATTTGATTCCTATTCAAGAGAATTACTTTATATATAGTCAATATAGGCACAGAGTTACATTTTTTAACATTTTCTAATGGTGGTGTGCCTCGTGATTTTTTTCATGAAACAAGTGTGCCTTTGCCCAAAAAAGGTTGAAAAACACTGAGTTAGAAGGCCCTGGTTTGAAATCGGGCTCAGCCATTTCCTGTCTGGGGGACACTGGGCAGTTGGTTTACTCTCCCCTTCTGTTCCATCATTTGTAAAATGGGATAACCCAGTCTGCCTTCCAGCACCGGTAGGAATAGTATATGGATGTCTCTCAGGACCACGGCTGGCACTCAGTAGGTGTGTATGTGAAGGTAGGGAGTATTGTTCTAATGACTGCTCTTCCTTCTCCGCCCTCTGCTCCAGGGAGACCTTGGTGAGGAGGAATTGGCCACAATTGTGCTTCCTTCTTCCCCACTAGCTTTCCTGGAGAAGCAGTCCTGGGTTGGCCTGAGGGATTCTCAGCACTTAGCTGGTGGGGCTGCGGGAGTGGGCCCTGCCCAAAGCCACAACAGCCTCCGCATCCAAGACGTGGGTACCCGGCCCAGCTGTGCCGCCCTCCCGCCGTCTCCTCATCGCTGTGCTGATGTCACCCACACCGTGAGGCACCCACGTCCATTATCGTGAATCTAAACTGCCGTGTTCCTGCGCCTTGTTTGTGCTGTATGCATTTTGTGGCTCATGCTGTGTTCTGCTTACAATGGAACGTTTTAGGAAAAGGGGCTTCTGCCTTTACTTTTATTTTTTTAATTTAAAAAAATATATATATAAATATATATATATATATTATTGATTTTTTTTTTACAGAGAGGAAGGGAGAGGGATAGAGAGCCAGAAATATCAATAAGAGAGAAACATGGACCAGCTGCCTCCTGCACACCCCCCATCCCCAGTGGGGATGTGCCTGCAACCAAGGTACATGCCCGCAACTGGAATCGAACCTGGGACCTTTCAGTCCTCAGGCCGACACTCTGTCCATTGAGCCATATCGGTTTAGGCTCTGCCTTTACTTTTAGCTTCCCATCGTTGTAAGGGTCTCAAGGCTGGTGTCTGCACAGGTCCTCCTTGTCACATAGCCACTCTGGCCAGTGGTGTGGGAATCTGATGAGTGGGCTCTGAGAATCCAGACTAATCTGTACTCCATGGAGCATGAGTAGCATCATTAGACTGTAAAAAAGAAAGAAAAAGATGAGTGGCTAGGTAGATGGATTTTAAAACATGGTGTCAGAAATCAGGATGGTATTCTGATGTATACGTACATCACTTTACACAATTCTTTATCTTAACGAATTTAATCGCATGAAGCTGAAACATGGCTTTTAAACAGATGCAACCGGATGTCCGTCGTTAAAATACTTCCTTTCAGGCACCGCAGCGAGAGACTTCGTTCGCGGTGTGCTGGGGCGGGCGGGCTCATCTTTCCCCTTCGGGCCTTGAACCCGGGCATCCGAGTGCCCTCAGAGCCACACCCAGAGGCTTCGCCAGCATCTGCTCTTGCAGAGGCTGGTCCTTCCTGTCCTGGGAAAAATCACAAGAGTCTTGTTGGCCAACCATGTTCTGGCGTGGCAGGACCTCCGGAGGGGTTGGCATTGGGTCAGGGCTGCATTTCCGCAGCGGCTTTTTGTGCTTCTCTGCGTGGTGCCACTGAGGCGGAGCTGGGGCCTGCTGGAGGGGAGGAAGCCGGTGACATCCAGGCCCTTATGGATGTCAAAATCCAGACAGTAACTCACCTGCCAGCGCCCAGCTACGTGGTTTCCACATCAGGACCAGAACCAGGAGGCCCGGGCTGCCTGACTCACAGACCAGCACTGGGTGTTGGTGGAGTCAGAAAATGTCAGGATACCAAATTTAGTTTGACACACTATTTATCTAGCTGCTTTTCTTAGATTCGAACATAAATTTGTCTCAGGTCTTGGCCGCTGGAGACATTTTGATTTTTCCCTGTTCAGCAACCTCTGGCCCTCTCCCCGCCAAAGGCAGTGACCTCCAGCCCATTTGTGTGGTCTGAGTGTCCTCGGCCCATGGGAAGCCGGTGGCCAGTGCCATCCGTCCTTCCCCAGACAAGGGAACCCTGCCCTGCCCTGCCCCGTGGGCTTCTCGTCCTGCAGGAGCAGCTCTAACTTTCCCGGATGGTCCCAGATGATTCTGGAGCCGTGATGTCCAGCAGTCCACTGTCCGGCCTGCAGGGGACCGAGCAAAAGCCTATCCTATGAAGGGGGCAGTGAGTGGGTGGTGCAATGGGAATGGCTCAGAGGCTCTAATTCACAGGGGCCTCCTGATTCCAGGCGGCGAGGAGGAGCAGCTGGGCCTGCATCCTACCACGGGTGTCCCGTTTCAGGCCCGGCGTGCACACAGGTGGGGCCTGGTGTGCACACTAAAGCTTTTCAGCCTTGGCCTAGAAAAGCCAACAGAATCTTTCTCCTCCCCCCACCCCCCATCTAACCTCAACTGAGCAGGGACGGGAGTGAAAAGGCTGTGAAACTGGGGCACAGTGTGTGCCATTGAGCCTGAGCGATTCTTGATGAGAGACAGCTCGATCAGTTCACCCTTTTGTTCCTCCCAGAACCTGACACGGCGCCGCTCATTGGCATTTGTTGGATGGAAATGGAGGGTTGGGGTCCTCCCTGGTCTCAGCCCTGAGAATCCTGACTGTCTCCCTAGCCAGCATTGGGGCCTTGTACCCCATTCCCAGGCTTTCTGCCTTGTGGTTTATCCCAAAGCACATTCTGATAGTGGTTTGTGCATATAGTTGTGCAGAATAATTTTGTTTGAAAGCACTCATTTCATGTATAAAACTGCTTAAAAATCATTGTTCACTGGTCACCTTAATCATGTTGATTTTGAAGACCTCAAAGGCATTCACCAGTGCCCACCGCCTCGGTGAATCTGGGCTGTGGGGTTAGACAGATGCTAGCTCCAGGCTATGCAAGGACCTAGCTCCTGGGATTATTGCTGGGACTCACTGAGGTCAGGTGTGCAAAGTGGTAGCATAGTGCATGGCCCAGAGGCTAGTACTCCACAGCTATTCGTGATTGCTTTTATTATTATTTTGGTAATTTTTACGTAAGCCAAATGACAGCCAGGACTGGCCCTCTCCAGGAGGTATCAGTAAAGTTATTTGAACACCCCATTCCATGCCCTTTGGAGGTCCAAATCCCTCCCCAGAATTCCTGCCACCTCCTCTGGAGGTTTGCATCTTTAGTCCCCTCAGGCATGATCTTCTGCTTCTAATGAATTTGTTCCTGTTCGGGACTGTTTCAGCACACACGTGTGCGGCTCTGTTAGGACACAGCTATGCGGGATCAGAACCCACTCCTTGCTTAGCTGCACAGCCCTCCCAGCTCCTCAAGGCATTAGGGTATAAAGCCCAGGCCGCTGAGGATCTGGGGCAAAAAGAGGCTCAGAAAGCAAAAACCCTGGGATTAGGCTCTTCCTCCCCACCCCTGGGTTATCACCTCATCCAACAACACCTACAACGAGATAGAAATAATTTCTAAAACACACCAAAAGATTAACAGTGCGTGGTTTGGATTATGGGACTGGGGGTGATTTTCTCTCCTTCCTTCTATATTTCTGAGTCTTAAAACATTATGTAGATAAGCATATGTTTCCACATTTTTTAAAAGACCGGTTTTTTAAGCCGTGGGAGAAAGCTTCTTAGGACCGGGGAGTCTTTGGATCTGTAGGATAAACTCTTGCCCAGTGGTCCCCATCTTCTCTCTCTCATCCTTTAAGACCCATTTCCCACAGGTCCCTCCCAATGGGAGTTATTTTCCCCCGGGTGTATCTCAACTTGAGAGGCCCCCTTGTTGGCAACATTACTAAGCTCCTTGCTTTAAAACGTCTTGACATGCCAGTTGCTTCTGGAAAGCTCCTTGTATGCTTTGGCCGTTGGCTGCTTTGGGATGGAGTCTGAGTGGCCAGTCTGCTCCCCTCTGGCTTTTGCCCTGTCCCACCCTCACTTGTACGAGGACGAGGGCATCTACTCTCTCAGCTCCCGGGAGCTCACTCCTCCAGCCCCTCAGTTGTGGCTTCTGATGCCCACGGTCCCGGGCCCACTCCTAAGGTATCAGCGCCTTTCCTGTTCCTGAATGCCATGAGCATATTACAGTTCTTGTCTTGTTGGATCTCTCATTGGCGTCTGACATACTAACAAACACTCCTTCTCACCCTGCTGGCATGGCTCAGTGGTGGAGCATCGACTTGTGAACCAGGAGGTCATGGTTTGATTCCCAGTCAGAACACGTGTCCGGGGTGCGGGCTCAGTCCCCAGTGTGGGGCAGGAGGCAGCCAGTCAGTGATTCTCTCTCATCATTAATGTTTCTGTCTCTTTCTCCCTCTCCCTTTCTCTCTGAAATCCATAGAAATGTATTTTAAAAACCACACAACAAACAAAAACACTCCTTCTCTCTGAGACCTCTGCCTCTGCACACCCTCCGTTGGCATCACGCTCTCTGATTTTTTTTTTTCCTAACTGGGCTATTCCTTCCTAGTTTGCTTTTCTCTTTGGTCCATCCTTTAACCATTGGATTTATTCAGATCTCCTCTCCCTCCCCCCCCTCCTCATGCTCTCTCTAGGTAGCGTCTTTTAGTCTCATGGTTTCAGGTGCCATCTGTATGCCAATGACTACAAACTTCACTGCGTTTCAGCAAATCTGGGACCTCAGTGATTGTAAGATGCACCAAGACTTTATGTTCCATAAAGAAAGGCAAAAGCACTGCCAAGAGAATGACACCATGGCTTCTTACCACTTTACTCATAAGATGCCTTGCATTTTCAGAAATGTCAGAATGTGGAAAATGTATACCCAAGAATTGGTGACCTGTTGTAATGCTTTGCACAGATGAGCTGCCATTTGCAGAGCGGGAACACCTAGGATGTCTTCAGCATGGGGCTTCTAGGAAAATGTAAAGGGATTTCAGTAACTTTGTCTGGAAAAGCTGCCATCTCTCTCCAAGGATGCAAGAGGCTTTATTATCATAGAACTCATTGTGAGAAAACATTAAGTTCTCTGAACAACGAGGCAGAGTAATTGAGCCAGTGGGTTTTCAAGCTGGTGGCAAAGTTCTCAAGATTCATTTCATTTTATCTCTAGTTGACTGGCTCTAGAATCGCAGTCAAGAACGTTCTGGCTTAGTGAAAGCCACGTGATGGAACTGAGCAGGGTCCTGACCTTCACAGAATTTCTCAGACAACTGAATTTTAGTTCTGTTTTAATTTTATTTTACTTATTTAAAAAAAAACAAACCACAAACCTTTATTGTTGAAAATATTACCTACGTCCTCTTTTCCCCTTATTGACCCCTTCTAGCCCACCTCACCCGCAGCTCCATGCCTTCACCAGCTCCAAACCTTCACCCTGTGTCCATGGGTTATGCATATATGCATACAAGTTCTTTTTTTCAAAAAAATATATTTTATTGATTTTGTTACAGAGAGGAAGGGAGAGGGAGAGAGAATTATAAACAGCAATGAGAGAGAAACATCAATCAGCTGCCTCCTGCACACCTCCTACTGGAGATGTGCCTGCAACCAAGATACATGCCCTTGACCAAGATCAAACCTGGGACCCTTGAGTTTGCAGGCTGACTCTCTATCCACTGAGCCAAGCCAGTTAGGGCTGCATACAAGTTCTTAGGTTGATCTCTTCCCACCCACCATGAATTTTAATCCTTATGACCTTTACACGCCGTGACATGCCAGTTGTTTCTTTTGTTGTGACACAGTACTAGGAAATCATGCTGTTGGTGTTTCCCTAATTGTGTTTTTTCTCTTTTTTCCTTCTTCTACTTCAAAATATTCTGGACAGATGTGGGATGGGTAAGAACTTGTGCCAAATTTTGGAAAGTAACTCTCCTGCAGCGGCCTCCACAGGTAGCAGGAAGACATGAAGTATCCTGTTCTACCACTAACTGCGGTTTTCTACAAATAATCTAATAATTACTTCCATAGGGAGAGTAATTCATAGTAAGATATTTTTGTCTCAAAACATTACCCTATGTTCAGTATGCTTATCTCAATAAAGTTTTGTTTTATTAACTGGCACATCACCCTGGACCGCTGCTTAATTTAGTTAGGCCCATTTTAGCATGCAAATTAGTTTTTTCCCATAGGAATGTTCCAAAAATAATATATCCCCTTGCTCCTCTCTTCCCACAACTCTCTTTCATAATATCTTGTTGGAGTTAGTTTAAAATAGAATGTTTAATGACAAAAGTTTGAATAAAGTAATCCAATCATGTGGGAATTAAAAAGTATTCTCCTTAAAAACTCTTGGGTCAAAGAAGAAATAAAAACTCCAGTTATAGTCTATCGGGAAAGCAAGAATGCTAATGCTGCAAGCAAAACTCATAACATGCAGCCAAAAATTTACTTTGGAAGGAAATTATTGGACTTAAAATTTTGTTACTAAACAAGAAGAATAAAATTTATTGAGCTGACTATTAAACTTGAGCTTTTGGAAATGAACAAAGAAACAAAAACCACATATATACCCGCAGAAAGCAAGTTAAAACATTTATTAACAAGCACCAGCAGTAATTAGTAATTCAAAAGAGAAAAATTATTACATTAATAAGCCCAAGATCTGTTACCTTGAGGAAAAATCGTTGTGCTTGGCTGGCGAGGCTCAATGGTGGAGCGTGGACCTATGAGGTCACGATTCCATTCCTGGCCAGGCCACATGCTGGGTTGTGGGCCCAATCTCCAGTATGGGGTGTGCAGAAGGCAACTGTTCAATGATTCTCTCTCATCATTGATGTTTCTATTCTCTCTCCCTTCCTCTCTGAAATCAATACAAAATATATTTTAAAACATAAAAGAAAAACCTTACATATCTAGCCACAGAAAAGGAAGAACATAATTTACAATATTAGGAGTGAGAGAAGAGATAAAGAGAGAGATATGTATCCACAGATAAGAATTAAAGCACTGTAAGAATTGAAAATCAGCCATTAGGAGATAATTTGTAAGTAAAATAACTACCAAATGAGATTTAGTAAGAAATGGAAATATTGAAATATTTGTAACCACTTAAGACATTGAAATAATTATTAAAGTGTTATTTCTGAATAAAAAAAGTGTTTCAAGTAATTAATTATATATTGAAATATTTCTAATCAATTGATATAATCATAGCCATGATGAATTCACCTAACAAAAGTAGCACTAATAGCCAATCTCTCTTAAAAGCATAGATGCAAAAAAAACCCAACAACAACAACAAAAATACTGCCAACAAAACAATTAGCACAGATAAAATGTAAGCAGTATTAAAACATCAATACACCAACTCCAAGTTGGTCATACACCAACAATCTGACTTCTTTAATAATTAAAAAATCTATTACTATTGATAACACAGGACTAATATTAGAAAGCAAATAATTCATTCAAGTATCATTAAAATGGCATACTGTTTATTCCTGATTTTCAAAATTAAAACTCAATAAACTAAGAATGGATTACTTCCACAATGTGATAAAAAAAAAAAAAGTCAAATTTGGTAGTGAGATATTGAGTGTTCCCATCAAAAACAGGAGTGCACAGGAAAAGATGCTGAACATCATCAATCGTCAGAGAAATGCCAATCAAAATTATAGTGAGAGACCATCTCACCCCTAGCAGAATGGCTGTAATAAAAAAAGAGATTACAACAAGCATTGGCAGATATGTGGAAACTTTGGAACCCTCATGCTTGGTAGGAATATAAAATGATATGGCCACTTTGGAAAACAGTCTGAAAGTTCCTATAGAGGTTAAGCAAAGAGTTATCAACTGATCCAGCAATTCCATTCCTAGGTACTGGTATATACATCCAAGAGAAATGAAAGCATATGCCCTCATCAACGCTTGTATAAGGACGTGCATAGGAGCAATATTCATGATAGCCAGAAAGTAGAAACAATCCAAAGGACTATCAACTGACAAATGGATTAATAAAGTGTGGTATCTATATAGACAAAAGCCCAGTGACCGAATGGTGGAACAACCAGAACAACCAGTCAACCAGTTGCTATGATACACACTGACCATTAGGGGGAAGACGTTCAATGCAGGAGCTGCCCCCTGGTGGTCAGTGCACTCCCATAGTGAGAGCACCACTCGGCTGACCAGGGTGAGCCATGCTGATCCCCGCAGGCCACACCCCCCCACCAGTGCAGGAGTCTGGACACTGGGCCTCTAGTATCCATGTAATGGATTGTTACTTGGCAGTAAAACAAAATGAATATGATGCTAAGTTAAAGAAACCAGTCACAGTGCATAACATATTCCATTTATATAGAATGTCCAGAATAAGCAAATGCATAGAGACAGAAAGTAGATTGATGGTTGCCATTACATTAGTGGTGAGGTGGTTTAGAGGGAATACTAATGGGTACAGGGTTGTTGTTGTTTTTATTGGGGGAGGGGAGCAGTGATGAAAATGTTTTAAAATTTTGGTAATGTTTGCACAATGATTATATGTACAATGCTGTGAATATACTTAAAACTATTGAATAGTATACCTTAAATTGTATGAAATGTGAATTATATCTCAGTAAACCTGTTATTTCAAAAAATGAAGAAAAAAACACAAGAGTGGCTGCTGTCACCACTGTCATCGTGATTTTGAAGGTTCTAGTTCATGTCATTAAACAAGGAGGAAAAGAGGTATAAATACTGGAAAGGAAAAGACAAATTACTATAGAAAATATTCCTCTCTGCTCAAGTGACTTTATTGGAAAAAAAGCATTAGGACCAATAAAAGAGCTTGGTAAAGAATCAGTTATAAAACATAAAATTAGATCATAGGTTACTGTCCTTCCTCTATAAACTGTTCTGATGAATATGTAAGGAATGATGGTCCCCTAGGAGGAAAGTAAACCAATGGTGTGAAGACCATTGACGAAAGAGACAGAGGGATGGAGACCCATTGAAAGAATGTGAAGCATGTCAGTAACAGCAGAAGTACTTTTTAAAAACCGGAAGCCGATAGGTTCTTAAGTGAACATCTTTAAGAAACAACCATTCACCAAGTCTCAAGAAGTATGCAACCACCCTGGCATAAATGGTCTGACTGAAGAAAATATTTTAAGTACCTAATGCTTTATTTACCTCATTAGACCCCTGGAAATTGGGAACAGATTGGATGGGACCTGGAAGACCAGTTTGGCTCTAAGGGCTCAGAGGATACTGGATGATGGGTGTCTTGAGTGCTGTTTGCCCTTGGAGTTGTCCTTGCCGTGTTCATTAGGTTGGATACCCACCTAGGTCTTCCTCAGAGCAGTTGAGAAGCCTTGGGCTCTCCAGTCACCTCAGGACCACAGCTTCTCCATTGGGCTAAAGAATGAGGCAAATACAATCCACTAGTCCCTAAGCTGCCTCATGAATGACAAGTAGCCATTCTGACTCGGCTGAGGGGAGAGCCATCATCCATCTTCACTTTTTCACTTGCCCTGGAGAAATTGTCTTGTCATTTCCATCACATTTTGTATTGGAATGATCCTGGTGCACACACAAAATCCTTAAAATTGCTCTGCATGTAAGAAATACATGTTTGATTATATATATATATATATATATATATATATATATATATTTCCAAGCAATCTCTCCTAACAGTTCAAATTCTCAGTGGTGAGAATTCCATTTGTTAGAGAGATTTTACTATAACTGAATGTGAGTGTCTTAATTAGAGAGGTTTTCTTTGGAAACATACAGAACACTTCTCTGATATTTTTTGCTCCCAGATGTGTATTTCTATTTCCTGCTCATTTATGTGGAAGCAAACAGCCTTGAAATGATTTCTACATCCATGAAACACATAGGAAAGTATGTTTTCTTTTTAATAGAAAATAATTCATACATAGTTATTGTGTGAATGCTGAACTTTGATGCACACATTCCCTGCCTTAAATTAGAATTATATAATTACAGTGAAATGAAAACACTGACTTAATTCAGAGAGTAATCTTAAAGAAGAGGTTTTACAAATGTTCTGTGGCACATTAAAGGTTATATTTAAGTAATTGGGGAAATTTTATCTTTTGATATACAGATTTATACTCTGAGATCTAATTAATTTAAGGGGGAAATTTTGTTTTTTTCTTGGGAAAATTCTCAAATTGCATTTTGGATTAAGTACAAGATTACCTACTTGTTTTTCACTTTCCTGAGTAGCTCCGGTGCTTTAACCATGCCTGTGTCAAACTGCTCTTCCTAGGTCGAAAATGTCCGCTTGCTAGATCGAATATCTTCCAAAAAGGCAGCCCTCGGAACTCTGTATTTGACGGCTACTCATGTCATATTCGTGGAAAACGCGCCTGACACAAGAAAGGAAACATGGGTATGCGTTCCTTGTCTGCCTTGTTTGGAGTAGAGAGCTCCAGCTTCCATTCTTCTGTTTGTCCCCAGGGTGAGGTGGGCAGACTCTTGGTATGTGGGTATTCGGGGGGGCTGTTTGGGGAATGTGGCCTTCGCCTTTTCCTGTACAGAGTCCAATCTACTCCATCTACATGTTCATTTTAAACACTAATTGTTTGACTATCGTCAAAGAAGGACCTAGAAAGAGCCAGAGATATAAGTTGTTCATGTCACAGCTTTCGAGTAGAGATTCCGGAATGTCAATCCCAGATACAGTCTTTTATTCTGTTGTCTCCAATTTTCTGCTAATTAAAAGGGAGGGAGGGAGGGAGGGAGGGAGGGAGGGAGGAAGGAAGGAAGGAAGGAAGGAAGGAAGGAAGGAAGGAAGGAAGGAAGGAAGGAAGGAAGGAAGGAAGGAAGGAAAGAAAGCTAGGGAAGCATCCTATCATCAGATATTTCTGCTACGCAATCATGAGACTAGATATTCCTTGTTTTATATAGCGCGCTCACCATGACATCATGACCAGGGCCAGAATGGCTGGCTTGTAGATTGGCCTTTTCTCTATTCCATAGACATGGTTCTGTTTGCAGCTGAAGGTAGCAGGCACTACTTTCAGGAGAGGAATTGAAAGAATGAAATGCTTGCCATGGAGGACTGAGCAGAGACACTCCTGAGACAATGGGCATGCCCTTCATTCAGCATGATTTCCCTTAAAATAAACCTCCTCTGCAGCCAGCCTGACCCCCAACAACAAGTGCAAGTTGCTGTTGAACTTGAGCATCCCACGTGGAATTCGGGAGCCCGGTGGCCCCTCCCAGAGGAGTGATCTCTGACTTTCGTTGATTGCAAGATTTATTTTACTAGCTTCTCATGACCTTCTTTCATTGGAGCTATTAACTGCAATCAACATCTGGCTACCAAAATATTCCCTTGCCCCGGGCTTGTGCAAAAGAGTATGCTGAATCATTGGCTTCAAATCGTGAGCCTGGGTATTCGGAAGCTCGACATAGAAAAAACAGAACGGGAAACGTAGGCAGTTGGTTCTTTCCCAAAACATCTCAGTCCTTGCTATCTGAGTGCAGGTGCTGAGCTAGCTGACGGGTGGGGAGAGTAGCCGGTCTATCTGTGTGGCTCCGAGATCTGGGTCACTCCTCCTCCTGCTGATCAGGTGTTTGTGCTTAGCTTATCCACATTCGCTTCCGGTTGCAGATTCTTCACAGCCAGATTTCCACCATCGAGAAACAGGCAACCACGGCTACTGGGTGCCATCTGCTGATTCGTTGCAAGAACTTCCAGCTCTTACAGCTCATCATACCCCAGGAGCGAGACTGCCACGACGTGTACATCTCTCTGATACGCCTCACAAGGCCAGGTAGGCCTGAGAGCTCGGCATTGCACGTGGACCCACCCTTCGGAAATTCACAAATCACACCCAGCCAGAGTGTAGAGCGCTTGAGCATTTATCGTGTTTTAGGAATCGGATGATTCTTGGTCTCCGGAGAGGCCAAGAAATCGGAATCATAGCTTTCCTTATCTCTGAGAAGCTCTCCCCTAGGTGCCTCCAATAGGAACCTCTGTCATTACGCTTAGCATTCACTTTATCTCTGGGGGTTATAAGCGTGTGTGTTTTCCCTTCATGGTGAAACATCTTAAAATTATGCTCTTCTGAGAATCAGGTGACCTGGATTGAGGGCTAAGCCCAAACTGACAAAAGGTTTCCTATGGGAAACATTGCTGTCAAATAATTCCAATGAGTCTCCCCATCTTGGGGCTTTTAAGGCTTGGTTCCTGTTCCTTTTTTATAGTAACGTTTGTGTCCCAAGGTTGGTACAACCAGACCGTGTTCGCATCATTGGATATTTAAAGTGTGGATCTGTTGAGTCTCCTAAACAGAAGCTCTTTAAATGTTCTTGGAAGACAGTTTTGGTTGATTTGAGACGTATCTATATATATATATAAAAGCCAAGCCATGGAATGACCAGAACAACTGGTGGCTATCACACTCATTACAGCCAGCCAACCAGCCCAATTGGGGGCGGGGCTGGCTGGCCAACTTCCCACATCCCTTCCCCATAGCCCAATCGGCCCCAATCAGGGCAGTCCTGGCTGAACCCCACCCATGCACGAATTCATGCACCGGGCCTCTAGTTGTGATATATCCCTCATTTGGGTATTCCGATTTGTAGCTTATTACCCACTTCTACAGAAGTGTGTCTTGTCTTCCTGTGTGGCCTCTGTGAGCTATGGGTTCTTATTGCTTAAAAGAAATACATGTCATCTGGCCGGCATGGCTCAGGGGTTGAGCATCAACCTATGACCCAGGAGGTCATGGTTCAATTCTCAGTCAGGGCACATACCCAGGTTGCAGGCATGGTCCCCAGTGTGGAGTGTGCAGGAGGCAGCCAGTCCGTGAATCTCTCTCATCATTTCTCTCTCTCTCTCTCCCTCTTCCTTCCTCTCTGAAATCAATAAAATGAAATACATGCCTAAGTTTCTTAGGAGAATATGGTGAAAAGAGGTCCTTGATGGAAAAGTCATCTTCATGGTAGTGCTACCCAGAAGTCATTAGTAAGGAAACAGGATATGGGCTTGTAGTTACTTTGCTGAAGGCTTTGCAATCCAGAGGTTTGATGATGCCCCTCTAGGCAGTGGGTCGGGTCCTCAGTTTCTTGGGCCCTGACTTCCATTTTCCCCATCGGTAGACAGCTAAGCGCTAAAGTTAAAACGGTGCCAGGGGCTGTCAGAACCTGATGACTCTGTGTGCTCCTCTGTGAAGGCAGCTGGCTGGAGCGTTCTCATCTTGCTCTGCTGAGAAGAACCGCAGAGTTAGCCAGGAAAGCGGCTGAACTTTTGGGAGGCGGCACTATAATTGGAACAGAGGTCTGGGAAGATGGACTTGGGGTTGCCTGTGGCCGAGAATGCGAGGACAGTTGTGGGCCGGCAGTTTCTGTGTCACTGATTAATGGGTGTGTGCTGGATAACAAATGAGCTCCGGCCGGATTAATGGGGTTCAGGAATAGCCTGGAGACCTGGGAGCGGGCCCAGCAGCTGGAACATCCCAGGGCGGCCACGCTCCAGCCCCGAGGATGGCGAGTGTGAGGGCCCCCCACGGGGGGAAAATCACAGCGTCCCCTGGTTTTTAAAATGCACACTTTTTCTTAAAAATGAACTTTTGAAAGTTAGTTATTAGATCAAAAAAGGAATCTATTGAATTAATTAAATTAAAGCCATTATCTTAAAGGATTTTAAAAAGCCACCAGCATTTTGGAACAGTGGAACGAGAAGTGACAGTTTACATAAACCACAGTGCTTTAATAAGTGTGGGAAGATGAAGTAGGGCCCAAGCAGTTCCACAGTTGAATGTTCAGGGCAGTGCTAAAATTAGGCCAGATTACAGCCTACAGCCTTGGAAGTAGGGTTTTGAGTCTGTGTGGAGGTGGGAATGGGGGTGGAGGGGGTGCCATCCGGGTCCAGGGGTGGCTTATCGGAGCCATCCAAGGATCTTTCACAAAATACCCTCCCCCTCCTCCAGGTATATCAGAAAAGACAGAAAAGGGTGTGTGTGTGTGTGTGTGTGTGTGTGTGTGTGTGTGTGGTATACTTTGAGTTCTGGTGGTACAGTTTAGCTCTGTGCTTAGTCACCACCACAAATCACATACTTTCAGCTTCCTTTATGGACATAGCTAACACAAGGTCCTGTAGAGGATATATATTTTTTTAAATAAAAGAAGAAATGTTGGGGAGTCCATTGGAGTCAAGACTTCTGAAGGAGATATTTCCAAACATCTTGAGATTTTCTTTCCCCTGAATTAGGATTTCTGGGGGGAAGGTAAGCCAAATGACTAACACATTAGGTGACATTTTGTTGGTTTGCCTTTTTAATGAATTAAGATTGGTCAGCATTTGCCCTGGCTGGTGTTGCTCAGTGGCTAGAGGGTTGGCCCTCAAATGGACGGGACATGGGTTCGATTCCAGTCAAGGGTACATACCTGAGTTTCAGGTTCCCTGCCTCTAGGTAGGGGCTCAAGGAGAGGCAACCAATTGATGTGAAGTTGAGGATTAATAACAACAAAAATGATTGGTAAGAATTTGGTCATGGACTATAAAGATTGCAGAATAAAAATGATGTAGCCAAATTTAGTGAGTTCCTTAATTCTTAGTAAAGAAATAACTTAGGTTAAAATAATGGTGTGGCCCAAGTGAAAAAATAAGTTAGAGTCAAAGTATGAATCAGGTTGTACATTTTTCTGATTAAAAGAAAGACCCCTATTTCTCAGAGGACTTCCATTTTCCCCATGTTCTATATTTTCTTCTTCTTCTAATTTGCTGCCTACTGTTTGTTTTTGTAACAGTTATCTTTCCCTCTGTAGTGTTTGTGGGCCCTTTAACATTTAAAACATCTTTTTTTAGTTCCCCATTTTTACTAAACTATTTTTTTCATTTTATCTTCGTCCCCAATTCTTAAAATTTCATAATGCTCAGCTGGTGTGGCTCAGTGGTTGAGCGTCAACCTATGAACCAGCAGGTCATGGTTCAATTCCCAATTAGGGCACATGCCTAGGTGGCTCAGTCCCCTGTAGGGGGCCCGCAGGAGGCAGCCGATCAATGGTTCACTCTTATCATTGATATTTCTCTCTCTTCCTATATAATATGTCCTATATAATGAAAGGCTAATATGCAAGTTGTTTCCTCAACTGGGAGTTCAACCAGGACATGGGGCCAGGCAGCCAGTCTCCCACAGTCCTCCCTGACCCCCCAAGCTGGCCCGGCCCAATCAACTGCAATCAGGGCAGGCTGGCCGGACCCCACCCATGCACGAATTTGTGCACCAGGCCTCTAGAGTGAGTGTGTGTGTGTGTGTGTGTGTATTCAAAAAATAAAATATCATAATTGATATAGTGTCATTTGCTTAACATAATTTTTTACAGTCTTTGTCTAGTCCTTGCAGCGTCAGCAGATTTCACAGTGGCCATTTCCTTCCTATTGATTACACCAACCTCTTGAGTTGACAGTTCTTTTCTCCTAAGTGTGAGCTTCCGCAATCCTGATGTTTAATTTGAATGCTTTTTTTGTTGAAAATACACAGGAAAAGTCTCCTTTTTATTTTAAGTGCAAAAATCCAATAAAAGCTGTGTTATCTTCTCACCCCTCTATAAATGGCTTTCAGGTTCATTTATTTTAAGTCGCCCTTTAAGCAGACCATTTGGAGCGATTGAACTTACGGTTGTTCCTTTTGAACCTAAAAAGCCCACATTTCTGTGTCCTTCTCGTGACTTTCCCTCCCCTCACCCACCCTTCCCCTTCAGCTGCTGCTGATTCGTGTTTGCTTTTCCTTTCAGTTAAAAAAAAAACACAAAAACAAAACAAAACAAAAAAAAACGTGTAAGGGAAGCAATCCATAGTGTGATGATCCGGTTTTTACCCTGCTTGTCACACGCTTCCTTTTGGTTTGTAAAGTACTTTTTATTTTCACATCCAATTGCTTCTCCTCCTAGGCAGTCTATAATAAGAGGAAACGGTCCCCATATTTTTTCCCTAAATACTCTGTTTTCATAACCTTTATCCTGATTCCTGGGAAACAAGCAAGCGTGGCTATTTTTCCTTCTTCCCTGAGTGCTTTGTGTTCCCCGCAGCCCTCTCGCTGGGTGGGATGATCCCTCTGTGTGGGAGGGAAGCAGCGGAGGTTGGGGTCCAGGCAGGACCTTCCGGGGGCTTAGTGGCTCCAAGCGGAAAGGGTTTCCGCTGATGGCCTGCATCTTCCCCGGGAAGCCGTGAGTGGGGTGGTCTGAGAGCGCTGGGGTGGCCAAAGCCACCGCGTTGACACGGGCTGTGTTAGTGATGAGCGACAGGGCTACCATGGAGCCACATCCATGAAACACGCATCTCTGGACGTGTGCTGTCTGCTTAGTCCCAAGACACTGATTTAGCTTTTCTGCAAACATGGACCAAGTGCTGCTCACTCCAAATTTAAGGTGGCATGTTTTCAGAAGCTATCTTTTTTCTCTCTGAAGAGATAGAAACTCCTTCAAGCCTGTCTTTGCTGAGCAATTGCATGATTTAAGTAGGTTCATAAATACTAGATTAATTTACACTTACCTTTTTCGGAAGAAAAGTTTTAATGAGAGGCGCACATCCCTTTACCTCCCCGGTCCCAGGCTTGTGGGAGGAGCTCCTGTGACCCCTAGTGATGTCCCCTAGTGATGGGCCCCTGGGGGCACGTCCTGTGAAACCTGCCGCCCCCACAGCTAACGACGTCCCACGCGGGCCGGGGCGGCCCAGACTCCGGGATGGGAAAAACCAGCGGAGTATGGAACACGTCTGTTCTAAGAGGGGCTACCTGTCAGGGATGTGACCTGCTCCAGGGGCAGATCAGTGTTTTCTCAGTTCAGCCTCTGTCCAGACTAGAGATTTCTCTCTCTCTCTCTTTTTTTTTTTTTTAATATATTTTATTGATTTTGTGCAGAGAGGAAGGGAGAGAGATAGAGAGTTAGAAACATCCATGAGAGAGAGTCATCGATCAGCTGCCTCTTGCACACCCCTTACTGGGGATACGCTTGCAACCAAGGTACATGCCCTTGACCGGAATCGAACCCGGGACCCTTCAGTCCCCAAGCCAACGCTCTATCCATTGAGCCAAACCGGTCTTGGCCAGACTAGAGGTTTCTCTAGCCCTCCTCTTGTGTTTAACTCACTTCCCTGCCACTTACTAAACAGTCTGCGAGGTATTTTGCAAGAGCTGGAGGGGCAGGGAAGAGGATACTGTGGATGGGAACTCTTCCGTGGCATTTGGCACTGCGTTCATGGCACTTTTTCATTTCCCCGGTAGACTTCTCCTGGCCTGGCCTCCGGGTGAGACATTTGCCCACATTCGCAAGACTGTGCTCTGACTGACAGAAATGTTGGGTTCCCTGCCCTGATCTAGGCTTTGACTTAAACTGGATGGACGGGTGGTGGGTCACCCTTGTTCTTGAAAAATAACTGGAAGCAAAAAATCTAGTAACTCCAGTAGAAATCCATTCTCCTGTCTTCCAACTGGAGAGCGATCTTCTTGACGCCTGTCACTAATGACCCTTGCTTTCATTTGTGCAATGTCCTTGCCTCTTGCCAGTGATGACAAGCGTGAGACCATGCACAGAGCACTCGGTAATTGTAGATGATAATTCTTCTACCTATAGGCCTATTTGTAAATGGGGAACGAGGGAACTTAATGTCCACAATTACTCCTCACTCCTTAGCTCTTCTTTCACGCAGGAAACTGGCCTTCTCAAGGGACTTCGTTGGCATCTTCCGCCGATTGCACTTTGCGGTCAGCGGGATGCTCTCAGAGCCTGACTCATGAACATGGTACTTAGCAATGGGAACGATGTGTCAGGGTCAAGCTGGCTGTTCCCAGAACAGAATCTCACTTTTCTTTTTTAAAAATACTTTTAATTGATTTTTTACAGAGAGGAAGGGAGAGGGAGATAGAGAGTTAGAAACATCGATGAGAGAGAAACATTGATCAGCTGCTTCCTGCACACCCCCCACTGGGAATGTGCCGGCAACCAATGTACATGCCCTTGACTGGAATCGAACCTGCGACCCTACAGTCCCCAGGCCGACGCTCTATCCACTGAGCCAAACCGGTCAGGGCAGAATCTCACTTTTCTACACCGTCGGCTCAATCAGCTAAGATGGTAAGCAGCACTGTGTACTGACGGCAGCTTCTTCGTGTTCGTGTGTGCAGGTGTCTGTGCGTGTGCATTTTCTTGTTTGCTGAAATCACCGGTATCCTAAATTCTGACGTGTAGAAATATGGCAGAGAAACTGAGACAGAATGTAGCTTATCTCACTGGTACCCCACAGTCTTTGAACTTGGCTCTTCACAAAACAGGGTGCGCGCCTGATGGGAACGTGTGGGAGTTCACTGGGACTCTTGTCTTTCTTCTTCCTCGGACATGAGCTACCTCGGTCTCCATGGCGCTGGAAGCTGAGTCTTCATCACTGAGACCGCGTGAAGGGTCTCCCGATGCACACATTCAGGTGTACTGCCTTGTCCACACCCCGAGTACTTCAACAGACTAAGGAATAAAGGTGGGACCTACGCTGAGGAGCAAGACACTTACTGGAGAAAAAGGGGATGATTAAGGCTATGGAACAAGGAGAGACAAGATACAAAGGTGGCCGCTCGGGCCGAAGAGGGAAGGATCTGCCTTGGAGGAGCAGTGTGGAGGGGTAGGAATATGTACTAAACAGCCAGTTTGCCTAGTAATTCAAGTGCAGACTCCCCAGTTGCTAGCTGTGTGACCTTGGGAACATTCTTCAGCGTCTCTTTGCTCAGATTTCTCCTCTGTAAGATGAGGCCCGTCATGGCGCCTGCTAGGTGGTTCATACATGTAACTAGAACAAATCTGGGACGAAACAGGGTTTGGTGAGTTAGCAGCCACGAGTCACTATCACCGGAAGTGCTTAGATCTGTACTGTCCAGTGTGGTAGCCGCTGGCCATGTGTATGGGTAGCTGCTAAAGTTTGACATGTGCCTGGAATGAGCTAAGATGTGCTGGTAAGGCCCTAGTCGCTTTGGCTCAGTGGATGGAGTGTCGGCCTGCGGACTTGAAGTGTCTTGGATTCGCTTCTGGTCAAGGGCACATGCCCAGGTTGTGGGCTCAATCCCCAGTAGGGGGCATGCAGGAGACAGCTGATCAATGATTCTCTCCAATCATTGATTTTTTTTTTTCTCTCTCTCTCTTTTCCTTTCTGAAATCAGTTTTTAAAAATGTATTAGAGCAGAAATTGGTTTGCCTCGGTGGATAGAGCGTCGGTCTGTGGACCGAAAGGTCCCAGGTTCGATTCCAGTCAAGGGCATGTACATTGGTTGCCAGCACATCCCCTGTGGGGGGTGTGCAGGAGGCAGCTAGTCGATGTCTCTCTCTCATCGATGTTTCTAGCTCTCTATCTTTCTCCTCTCCCTTCCTCTCCGGAAAAAAAAAAAAAAAAAAAAAAAAAATCAATAAAACATTTTTTAAAAATGTATTGGTAAGTGTGAATTTCAAAGACAGTACAAAATAACAAAAAAGTGAAGCTTATCCAGTGTGGAAGAAGAAGTAGAAACCAGCTAAGAACTGACCAGAGATTCTAGGCACTTCTTCTTGCCTCTGGACAGACCCAATCAGTCAATTCTTGCCATGTTCAGCCTGGGCAGACTCACCCAGGAGAATCAAACCCCTACCCTTCAGTCTGTGGGCTGCCACTCAAACCTGCTAGGGCTTGTCTCCCTTTTTAAACTCAAAACTCAGTAATGCTGACTAGATCTGTCTGGGCTTTGTCTTTTTTCTTTGTTGTTGTAGTTCACTATCATATCTTTGGCACTGAGCACATGTCCCTTAGACTCCATCTTTAATAATGTCATCCTCTAACACAGGAAGAAGCTGCGGCATGAATCTACAGGGCCTATAGTCTGAGAGAAATGTAGGCAATCTTCCTTTCCTACCCAATCAGGTAAAAACAATCTTATATAATAACTAGGTTGTATGCAAATTGACCATCACTCCAATACGTAAGATGGCTACCCCCATGTGGTCAAAGATGGCCATCCCAATGTAGATGCAAGATGCCTGGCACAAGATAGCTAGCAGGGAGGGCACTTGTGGGTGATCAGGCCTGCAGGGTGGGCAGTTGCGGGGGACCCTGGCCTGCAGGAGCGAGCAGTTAGTGGGAACCAGGCTTTCGGGTTGGGTAGTTGGGGGGGAAGCAGACCAGCAGGTGAAAGCAGTTAGGGGCAACCAACCTTTAGGGGTGGGCAGTTGGGAGAGACCAGGCCAGCAGGAGAAGGCAGTGGGAGGAACCCGGCCTTTATGGGAGGGCTGTTGCGCGTGATCACACCTCCAGAGGAGTGCAGTTGGGGATGACCAGGCCTGCAGGGGAGAGAAGTTGTGGGGAACCATGCCTACATGGGAAGGCAGTTGGTGGCAATCAGTTCAGCAGGGGAGGGCCGTTAGGGGTGACCAGGCCTTCAGGGGAGGGTAGTTGAGAGTGACTAGGCCTGCAGGGAAGGGCTGTTGTGGTTGAACAGGTTGGCAGGGGAGGGCAGTTAGGGGCACCAGGCTGGCAAGGGAGGGAAATTAAGGGTGTCTAGGCCAGCAGAGAAGGGCAGTTGTGGAAAACTAGTCCTGCAGGGGAGGACAGGACAATCAGGCCAGCAGGGGAGCAGTTAGGTATTTATCAGGCTGGTAAAGGAGTGGCTAAGGAGTGATCAGGTTGGCAGGAAGAAGTAGTTAGGGGCAATAAGGCAGGTAGGCAGGTGAGCAGTTGGGAGCCAGCAGTCCTGGATTGTGAGAGGGATGTCCCACTGCCTATTTAGGCCCAATCGGGCCTTGATGGGTAGTAGGACATTTCTCTAAGGGTCCCAGATTAGAGAGGGTGCAAACTGGGCTGACGGACACACCACACACACACACACACACACACACACACACACACCATGCACAAATTTTGTGCACTGGGCCTCTAGTTTTTAAATGACTATCTATGGTTTAGGACAAGAATTCTTTTGTTTTAACTTATTAAATATTACCTCATAAGTCAATAATATATTAGAGGCTTCACATGTATTAACTGTTGATGTTTATGAAATATTTGTCATATTTGGCACCTGGAAGAGTCCTTTTCATTTGTTTTCTAATTTATTCCCCACTATGATCTTATGAGTAGATAATTTCACAGCATTTTACAGTGAATTAACTGAGGCTTGGAGAGGAGAGCTGTAGAACCAGGAGTTACGGCCTGGACTTGTCTGATTTAGACAGGGATTCTTTTTGCTGCAATGAAGATTGTAAAGAAAAAGCATTCAATAAAGAAATTCAGATCACATGAGAAATTTATTGATAATGTCAAAGACAATGGAGAGGTATAATGTTTGGACTAATGCTTTCTCTGAGAAAAACTTGAATGACCAGATAAAAAAAAACAACCTATTTGAGGAGACTGGGGAATCACTGAAGCAGTCTGAGGCTGAGGCTGAGAGAAGACTAGGAACTTTCCAAGCCTGGCAGGGCAGCAGTGAGTCTGAAAGTTACTTCAAACAGATCAGGACAGAGGCTCTTTATCACTGCCCCAGACTGCTCCCCGACATTTCCAGGGCTTCTCCAGGAAGGCTTTCTCCAGGTTCATCCACTTCAGGAGTGTCCTGCAGAGCCCTCTGGAGAACCAGCCTCAGAGTGTGTCTCTGCTTCCGCCATCGCTGCCTGAAGGAGCCAACGAAGAAGTAAATGATGGGGTTGGCACAGCTGTTGATGCAGGACAGGAGTGCTACAGTCATGGGAAGATATAAGGAGGAAATAGATAGAACCCAGGATATGAGGAACCACAGGATGCCAAAGGGCAGGCCACAGAAGAGGAAGACCAGTACCGTGATCACAACAGTCATGTAGAGCCTGGTGGGCGGCACCCGTTGGGAGCCACACCACAATCTGGTCATCAGAGCCAGGCTGGACCCAGAGAGAAGCACAAATAACAAAATCAGCCATGCCACAGTGAGGAAATCCAACACTGGACACCAAAATTGTTGCACACTCCAAAACAGGATACAGTAGTACCCTTTCAGCAGGCTCAGCAGCAGGGACAGGGCCCAGAGCAGGGCACACGTGAGAGCGGACGTGTGAGTGGGGCGTTGGCAGCGGTACCAGATGGGCCACAGGACAGACATGCAGCGCTCCATGCTGATGGCGCTGAGAAAACTCAGGCCTGAGATGTAGGCAAACTCTTCCACAAGTGGGAGAAATCTGCTCATTGCTCCAATGACAAAATCTAAGTTGAAAATTGAATCTAAAAAAGATATAATATGGAAGCAGAGGAAGAGGAAGTCAGCCCCCGCCAGGTTGAGGATGTAGACGGAGAAGGCATTCCTGTGCATGCGGAAGCCCAGGAGCCAGATCACCACGGCGTTCCCCGCCAGCCCCACCAGGACCACGGTGGCTATCAGTACTTTCAGGATCATTTCCCCTGTATTATGTTGATAAAAGACCTGATCACTTCCATAGGTTGTTGTGAGCTCGGTCTCCCAGGCTGGGTCAGTCATATCCATGCTCAGAAACGCTGCCGTTGTGGGCCTGGAAACAAAATAAGACTTCAGCACCTGCTCTATGACCACTGACCCTCATGGCCACCCCATCTGTGGCGAATGGAGATTCCAGAGACCACAAATTAAAATTCTTAAAAATATTTGTCTACCACCACCCTGAAAAATAACGTACATTTCATCCTCAAGGCAGTTATGATGAGAGAGTATTTCTAAGATGTGATACCCAGGAGGGGGGTGGGGGGCGTGCCAACATTTCAGATAAATAAGATGTAAGAACAAGTTGATCTAATCACAGCGAGAGAGAAAAAGTCCTTGGGATAAAGGACCAATGAAGAAAAATGGATTCTGTACAATTGGATGTCGAATTCCATTTTTCAGCCTCTCTATCCTCTGCTGCATCCTGGGAGGACACATGTCTTCGCCTCACCACTGCGCACCCTTTCCCTCTGCCTCCTGATTTCTTTCAGGAAAAGTGACCCTGACAGCTGATTGGAGGGCAGGAGGAGGGTTAACTCCCTGCCTCTCCGCTGTCAGGCTGTGAGCTTGCCATGGTGGTGTTACTCTACCTAAGGGGATAGTCCCTGGCTGTGGGCCTTTTTTTGGGGTCATAGTGAAGACCACTGCTACAGCCACAGCCCTCCCTGTGTTCTGAAAACTTAACTAACCTTTTACACTTCACGATGCCCAAGGGCAATAGCTCCCTATTATGAAGAATCTTTAGGTGTCTCATCTTGCTCATCCTTTCTACACATTCTTTTTATTCAATTCTCTTCAACTGTCTTATTTGTTCGTAGCCTTGTGTTTTTGCCTGGTACAGGAAAGGTACCTACATATAGCAAACAAACTCATAGAATAGCAAGGTAATGTGTGAAATCTGAGGTTACTAACATCAATTCAGGTTTGAAAACCATGTATCCGAAGCTCATAGGACCTGGGATCTCACAGCCTAAGCTGCCAGCACCCAGAGCTTCCCTGAGGGGGCTTCTTGTCTCTGGACTCTCCTTCATGGGTGCTCATGGCTCCTTGCACACTACACCCCAAGATGCATTCATGACCATGTGGACTAAGAGAGAGAAAACAAAATTGCCTTTTAGAGAAGATAGTTCTGAGCTGACTCTTACCTGAGCATTATCTTCTGGTTGAAGGTGGTGAGTAAAAAAAGACGAGCTTTCTAGGGAGTGCTGAACGCCAGAGAATGCTCTGCTACCCCGGATAGGAGGTGTCTGCAGAAGCAGGACTGGAACCTGATGTCCAAGAGAGGCTTATCAAGATGCTGGGCTGCCAGTGTGACTTCCTGCCCAAGGGGCACTGGCAAGTGAGATTCTGGAGATGTGAGACAAGGGCCTCACCAGATGCTTCACATTTGCCTTGAGTCCAATGTCTTATCTCTTCCTCTCCCCATCTTACCCTAACTGGTTCTCCTGTGACAGATGTCTCTGCCCACTGTAGGAGTGTGCAGGAAGCCCACACAATAGGCAATAGGAGCTTCCATAGCTAAAGTGAGTTTCCTTGGCATTCAGTGCCCTGCAGGATGGATCTCATGTGATCTGTTTCCATTTATTCCCAGGAGTAATATATGCACATTAGTTTATTTCAGAGGACACAAGAGTATCCTATATAATAAAGAGATAATATGAAAAAAAAGACAGTACAACCCAAAATATATCAATGAATACATTTTACAATATGTCCATGTTGAAATGGCAATATTTTAGATATATTGGGTTAAATAAATTACGTTAGTAAAATGAATGTCATTGTTTCCTTTCAGCTTTTTCACACAGCTACAAGGACACTGACCAGAACGCACACGACTTGTTTAGGTTTCTGTTGGACAGCACGGACCTCGATGCGCCCGCAGAGAAAAGCAGAGCCCACGAACCAAATCCTAGCTCTTACTGGGGGAGAGGGAATGAGTCTGGCCTCAGAGGCATACAAGGCAAAGATATCCTGGCAGAACCGAAAGAAGAGCTTCATTACATGTTCCTCAGCTTGCCCCCTCTTGACCAGGGTGCCGTGCCCTCTGAGTTGGTATTTTTTTAGGGATCCTATAAATATTGTCCAAGCAGTACAATCATGACATTTATGTGGTCGTAAAAAGCCCAGATGTTTTCAGTGCAAACATATAAATATATCCTGCAGCTTTCCCAACTGCTTTCTTTTTTAATACCAGAGAGCATCAAAATGTGGCAGCAGCCTGGGCACCGGCCCATCTCCCAGAGGCCCTCCCAAGTCCAAGCTCAGTAGACATAACCTTGACCTCTAATGAATGCAACTGTTCTTAACTAATATTTATGCTTTATATTTTATGTGGTCCAGAAAATATAATTGCTTTCTAAAGCGCCTCCCCCCCCCCCAAAAAAAAAGTGCTTAGATCTGTGCTGTCCAGTATGGTAGCCGCCAGTGTGGCTCAGTGATTGAGCATCAAACTATGAAATAGGAGGTCATGGTTTCGATTCCCAGTCAGGGCATATGCCTGGATTGTGGGCTCGATCCCCAGTGCAAGAGGCAGCCAATCAATGATGCTCTCTGATCGTTGATGTTTCTCTCTCTCCCTTCCCCTTCCTCTCTGAAAGCAATAAAAGTTTTTTTTGTTTGTTTGTTTGTTTGTTTTTTTTAAAGAAAGCACAAAATGGAGAAGACCTTGTTTCTAAAACAAAAGCAGCTCTTGCAGGGTTGAGTCGGGCTATCCCGGTCTCCCTGTCCTTGCTGGGAGGAGGTGGGCGGCCCTGCCCATGGGACAGGGCACCGCTGGGTTCCCAGGGGCGAGGACTGGGCTGGCCTGCCCGTGTGCTCCCGCCGGACAGAGATGCTTTGAAGAGCTTCGGTTCTGGCAGGGACTGAGCTTGATCGGGCATTATTCTCCCTTGCAGTGAAATACGAGGAGTTATACTGCTTTTCGTTCAACCCCAAGCTGGATAAGGAAGAAAGGGAGCAAGGCTGGCTGCTGCTGGACCTCAGCGAGGAGTACAGGCGCATGGGCCTCCCGGGTGAGCACTGGCAGCTCAGCGACGTGAACAGAGACTACCGGGTAAGTGGAGGCGGGTGTTTGGTGGCAGCAGATCCTCCCTCCAAACGCAGTCCTGATGGCACACAGATGGCACACTTCTGCTCGCCCCTCCGTCCGTTTCCATCGCTCTTTATAGATGCAAGCGTGTGGCTGTCTGAGTCTCTCTTGGTGCTTGCTGGGTGAATGTCCTACCCGTTCCTAGAACCGGAAAGTCTGCGTGAGGAAACCGACAGGCCCCATGGTGGCACCCCCTGGCGGAGCCTGTGGTGGGAGCGCCAGCCAGGACCTCGCCTCCCACCGAGTCTTTTTATAGCGCAGTGAGTGATGAGTGGGGCGGCCACAGCGACGCCGATGGCGGTTTGGCACCAGCTCTGCTCTGTACTCACTGAGCTCGTGACTGGTACACAAGGTCACCAGGAGGCTTCCCTGGAGAGATGTGGAGAAATGTGTCTCCACTCTCAGAAAGGAGAATGGGGAGGAAGGGAAGCAGGAGGGGCACACCAATCCCATGCTCTTCCCGATGGTGGGCTTAGGGATCAGTGTCGGTTTCCCCATTCATTTTTATTTTTATTGTTATTTTACTAGAGGCCCCGTGCATGAAATTTGTGCACAGGGAGTTGGAGGGGAGGGGGGAGGCGGTCCCCTTAGCCCAGCCTGCACCCTCTTCAATCAGGGACTACTCGGGAGATGTCTGACTGCCAGTTGTCCCACTGCCACCCGCTACCGGCCTGATCGCCCCTCACTGACCCCGCCCTCCCCACCGGCCTGGTTGCTGCCAACTGCCCCAGCAGTCGGACATCCCTCTCACAATCTGGGACTGCTGGCTCCTAACTGCTCACCTGCCTGCCTGCCTAATCACCTCTAACTGCCCTTCCTGTCAGCTAGATCACCCCTAAACACCTCTGCCTGCCAGCCTGATTGCCCCAAACCACCCCCCGCCTTGTTGGCCTGGTCAGTCCTCATGGCCCCCCCTGCCAGCCTGGCCACCCCTAATTGCCCCTCCTGCCAACCTGGTTACTGCCAACTTTCCCCCCACCCCCGCTGGCCTGGTCGCCCCTCATGTCCCTCACCCCCATCAGCCTAGTCACCCCCAACTCCCCCCTGTTGGCCTGGTCACCTTTCACTGCCCCCCTCTGCTGGCCTGCTTGCCCCTCACTGCTTCCCCTGCCAGCCTGGTTGCCCCATGCAGCCTGCTGTTCAGTCATTTGGTCATCCCTCACCCTCCTGCTGGCCTTGTTGCCCCTCACAGCCTGCTGTTTGGTCATTACAGTGAAGGCGTCCTGTCCAATTTGCATATTACCCTTTTATTAGTATAGATAGATTTTTTTCCCCATCACCATTTATCCCCTCCATGCCCTCTTCCATCTCTTCCTCTACCCTCACAACCACCACACTGTTGTTCCTATTCATTTAAAAGAAATATTTTAAGTAATAAAAGTAATGTAAGAACATTGCAGAGAATTTACAAAAAAAGAGAGGAAAAAAATACACACCCACCACCCCATTTTCCCTAACACTCTTCTGTTAAGATTTAACATTTTCCTTCAGATGTTTTTCTCATCTGCATAGTTTAATAACTTTTTTTATATAAGTAATGTATTTCATTGTTTAAAATTGGAAAACACAGCAGAAAGGAACCATTTAAATACCTATAACAAACATGAAACCATACTATGTGTATTCTGCCTTTCTTCACATGGCAGAATGTGAGTATTTTTCGGCCAGTAAATATATTTTACATTGTTTAAAACATTATATACTATTACATCATAGGTCTATATCATAGTCGGTCTACCTAGTTCCAATTTTAGACATTTAGATTATTGTTATTTACCACTATTTTAAATAACATAGTGAGAATATTCTGAGAACTATGCCTTTGCCACATTGAAAATACTATTTTTAAAGAAAGCTTCCTATCAGTGGAATTTCTAGGACCGAAGGTTTGCACAAGATTTTGGACATATTGTCACCAGAACTGCAGGAAAGTTGTGGCAGTTTCTGTAAATTCCCAGGAGTTGTGTATGAGAATGCTTGGTTCTTGGTACCCTCACCAGTAAAGAGTTTATTCCTTTAAAAATCATTGGACAACTTGATAGTGAGGCAGGTGAATTTTCTCTCTTTTTTAAAAAATATATATTTTATTGATTTTTTTTACAGAGAGGAAGAGAGAGGGATAGAGAGAAACATCGATGAGAGAGAATCATCGATCAGCTGCCTCTTACTGGGGATGTGCCCACAACCAAGGTACATGCCCTTGACTGGAATCGAACCTGGGACCTTTCAGTCCACAGGCAGATGCTCTATCCACTGATGCTCTAAACCACCAAACCGGTTTCAGCTCATTTTAATTTCATATACATGCTTTGTATGTGCTGACTGACCATTTATAGCTCATCTCCTGTTAATTGACAACATTTCTGGTTACATATTTTGAATTTTGAGTATTTTCTTCATCCTTTTATAAGGATTTTCTGTATTGCTACACAGGATGTGTATTAGTTAAATAATCATATAACATTTTATCAAATGAATGTACCATAGTATACTTAAATTATTAGATATTTAAATTACTCATTTCTACAGCCATGTGAATTTATTAACTAATCATACTGTTAAATTTGAACAAATGCCAGTCTGATTGGCGTGAAATGGGTCTCAGTGTGATTTTATTTCCATCCCCTTCCTCACTAGCAAGTCTGAGCTGGTGTTTATTGAAGGTTCAAGTTGGCTCTTCTGTGAATTCATATTCATATTTTTGGTCCTTGTTTCCCCCTCTCAGGTTGTCCTTTCCTTGTTGATTTGTAGAAATTGTTTTATGTATTCTAGATAACAATCTGTTATCATGTATGGCTGTTGCAGTGATCTCCTCTCAGAAGGTATTTCTGTGCCGTTTGTTCCCAGGGTATCCTCTGATCCTCAGAAGTTTTGAGTTGTCAATCTTTCCAAATTTATTTCATGTTTTAGTATATTGTGTTTCCCCCCCACCACCCAATATTTCAGGTCTTTTTACTAACAGCACAGTTTGACACTGTACAATTTCAGTAATTACATTTTATTAATTACTAGAAGCCCGGTGCATGAAATTCGTGCACAGGAAGGGGGTCCCCTCAACTCAGCCTGCACTCTCTCCAAATCTGGATCCCCTCAGGACCTCTGGCTCCTAACTGCTCACCTGCCTGCAAGCCTGTTCTCCCCTGCCTGCCTGTTTGCCCTAACTCCTCTCTCTGCCTGCCTGTTTGCCCTAACTCCTCCCTCTGCCTGCCTGTTTGCCCTAACTCCTCTCTCTGCCTGCCTGTTTGCCCTAACTGCTCTCCCCTGCTGGTCTTATTGCCCCTAATCTCCTCTGCCTTGGCCCCGTCAGCGTGGCTTTATCGGGAAGGACATCAGGAAGGGCATCCAGAAGGTCGTCCGGAAGATATTCAGTCTAATTAGCATATTACCCTTTTATTAGTATAGATTGTTGCTGTAGCTTTGTAATAAATCTGGATATCCTACAGGCCAGGTCCTTGGATGTTGCTCTTCTGAGCATCTCAAATTCATAGGTTAGTTGGGATAGGATGGATAATTTCATGATACTGAATTTTCTTCATAATGTCACGTAAATCTAACACCCATAACCTTACACTGCAAGTAGCCATTTGGGGCCTCTTTGTCTCAGTCATTATAAAGTATCTGGCCACTGGGACCAGATAGCCGGTTCTCTCACTGAAGCCAACCGCTGCAGTGGATGGTGATGATCAGCCTGGAAACGAAAGGAAGGAAAACCCAAGGTTAGCAAAGAAAAAAATTTTAACAGGACACACCCTTGAGTCAGGAAGAAAATTTTGTGGCATAATATTTTCTTGGGAACCTGGGTTCTTCCTATTTTTAATGATATTTTCATCTGGAATTCGCACCACCAACATGACTCAGATTTAGTCACTTAAAGTCCTGCCCGGTAGAGGCTGCAAAACATGAGTCCCTTAGCATTGCTTTTCAAAAGGAACATGCAGCAAACCAATACTAACAATATGCCGACTGTGTTGAAACAGAAAAGGTGAAAACCCAGGGAATTTTCTGTTTTTACAAATATCATTGAAATAGGGGGAAAGATGATGCACCTTTATTTATTACCAATCTAGAAATATTAAAAAAAAAAAAAAAAAAGTTGATTCTTTCAAAAATTTTGAGACGAATCCTGCATTGGGAAGGTTGTGTCTTCATCTAGTACTTTGGTTTTTAACCTCATGGTTGAGTTGATGTTTAATTTTTCTTCCTTCCTTTACATGAGTTATTTCCTCTCACAAATTCTTTGAGGTCAGTGGAGCTGGAGGTGCCGTCTTATGGAGAGGAAGCTATTGTCCAGGTGGGAATGGCCCCAGCCAGAGAGGACAAAGACAGTTCTGCCATTTTCTGTTCACTGCTCTTGGGTAGGCTAATTACTATTATTGTCATCATCGTCTCTGTCGTCATCACTATTATCGCTATTGATAAGACACGGTGCATGGTAGTCTAACCCTCTAAAGCACATGTGTCAAACTCAAGGCCCATGGGCCAAATCCATCCCGCCAGGCCTTGCAATGTGGCCCGCACTGCGCTGTCATCACTGACTCCGCTGCGTTTCCATCACAATGACAGTTTATGATTGTTCAGTAAACCATTCGGCCCGCGATTTAGGCTGGATTTTAGATTTTGGCCCCTTCTCTGATTGAGTTCGACACCCCTAGAGTCTAAAGTAAGATTTTCTTTTGTGCCCAGCTCCTGAAATTATCTTTTATTATATAACATAATTGACATTCATTGCTAGGCTAAATTCTTAATCTATCTATCTTGGAATAGAATTTAAAAGTATAATCCAACCCAGTAATTTTTTAAAAAATTTTGTTCTCCATAGCTACGTTTCATGTATTGTTTTGATTTCTATATAAATCATTTTATGCTGCTCATATTCTTCTTCTTCCATGACATCATAAATTCCTTGAAATAAATGTTAGGTCCCAAGTGTTGAAAAGAAAAGTGATCTATGTAGATATATCTCAGTTCTTGGCAACCAACTCTTACTTCAAAGTGCTCAGTGGAGGGACTCGTCCTCAGGAAATACAGAGATCTGAGTAAGGTGCCTGGAATGGCCCCTCAGTTGGACCCTGTCTTACAATTCAGAATACATTCACTGGGAGATTGTAATCTGGCCAACAAAGATCAGGCCTTGAAGTCAACAACTCTTTTGTCTTTTTTACTGCCCCAGCACCTAACATAATGCCTAAGTGGTAGTAAGTGTTCAGTAATACCTGTCTGGTGAGTGAAAGAATTCCCAAAAACGATTCCTCTTGGCACGGCCAGCCCAGACACACGTAGGCACTGCAGGCAGGCTAATTCATTTAGTGGAGGTCAAAGAAAATTGTTTCCTTATTAATAAAAGATGATGCAGAACGCATTTTAACCCAATCTACTTCCATTGGCTGCGGCAATCAGTATAAAGAACATTCCACAGAAGAGCTTGCGGTGGTGAGCACACAGTAGGTGTGGAGATGATGTGGTACAGGACTGTGCACCTGAGATCGGTGTAATTTTGTTAACCAGTGCCACCCCAATATTTAATAAAAAGGGGGAGGGAAGCATTTGCTACTTTTCTGGGCTTCTCATACTCTCTCCGAGTGTTTGTATGTGATTTTTCCAAACCAGGCAATAGTTTGGGAATGGCCATGAGTGGGTTTCAGGATTTGTGTGGCAGACACTGTGCTGTGCGTCATTCATTGTCAGGATTTTGGCCTGTAACTGCGTGAGCCTGTTGCAAAAATGGCAGCAGCCAGTGCTACCTCGGCTTGTTTTAATTTCCAGCTGGAAGTGCTGTTGACTTTCGTGAACGCGGGATGAATTTACTTTTTTCAGCTTGGTTAAGCAGTTGTGCCTTGAAACCCGAGTTACCGGGCATTGTGAGCCTGACTGTTTTCCAAAGATGCTTTCGCTTCAGTTGGAGCTTTTCATGCAAGTGCTCATCAGAATGCCCCAGCTGCTGACCAAGAGACCCCACAGGAGAGCAGGAGGCCCCGTGACTGGCATCGCTGCGCTCCTGGAGCAGTGGCCCTGAGGCTGGTACAAGCCTGACCACTGTTGTCTGGGCTCGGGGTGGTGAGCTCCCGGGCCTTGCACCTGCCAGCCACAAAGGCCTGCCTTTCCTGCTCTGTGGAGAGAGAGCCCAGGGACCAGGAGAGGCAGGAGAGTCTTCTCCTCGAGGAGGGAGAGGACCCTGGGTGGATAGACAGTAGCCGGGTCCCTGAGTAGGGCGGGGCTGAGTGTCAAGGAGCGTGAGCTCTGGATGTCTGCCTTCTCTCTGGGTGCCGTCCCAGTTTCGGTCCACATCAGGGCCATGGGAGGCCATCAGAGGACCTGGCAGAAGCCCGAGTTCCTAGCTCACCTCTTGCTCCTCAGAAAGGCTGTGTGTTGCCCTGGCCGGTGTGACTCATGGGGTAAGGGCCTCAGAAAGGCTGTATGTTGCCCTGGCCGGTGTGACTCATGGGGTAAGGGCCTCAGAAAGGCAGTATGTTGCCCTGGCCGGTGTGACTCATGGGATAAGGGCCTCAGCCTGTGCACCAGAGGGTCACAGGTTTAATTCCTGGTCAGCAGCATGTACATGGGTTGTGGGTTTGCTCCCTGCTCCCAATCGGGGCACAGGCAGGAGGCAACGAGTCAGTGTATCTCCATCACATCTCTCTCTCCCTCTCTCTCTCTCTCTCTCTCTCTCTCTCTCTCTCTCTCTCTCTCTCTCTCTCTCTCTCTCCTCTCCGTTCCACTCTTTCTGAAAAAGCAATGTAAAAAATATCCTTAGGTGAGGTTTAACAAAAATAAAAAATAAAAAAAGAAAGGCTGTATGTTATAAGCATGCTAAAGCATCTCAACCATTACTTTCTTATTCTTAATTCACCCTATATAATAAAAGGCTAATATGCAAATTGTCCTCTCCACCACAAGTTAAACCAGGGGGTAGGGTTGGCTGGCCAACAGCTCGCAGCCCCTCCCCCCAGCCGGCCCTGCCCCAATCACCTTCTGATCGGCACACCCCCACCCCAATCAGGAGCAGAGCGGCCAGCCAACCTACCATGTCCCCTCTCCCCGGCCTGCCTGCCCTATCAACCCCAATAGGGGCAGGCCTGCCAGACCCCACCCATGCACGAATTCGTGCACTGGGCCTCTAGTTTAATCATAAATAACTTTGCAATTCCATGGTGTTGTTATAAGAAGAAAGTAGGTAATCCCCAACTTACTGAAAACAAACCCATTTCCCTTCTAAAAGTGTTATTTTAAGAAAATGTTACTGGCTGGATGCAATGACTGCATGTCTCCTGAACCGCAGACAAGCAGGTGTGGTCTGTGTGGTAATGTCCTCGCTCACTGACTAAGGGAGGTCAGACGCGGGGAGGAAGCCCGGTGTCTGTGGCTGTGATTCCAGGAAAAGCTCCCGGGTCCTCGTGGGCTGGGCCCCATGTTGTAGGAGCGGATTTTCCTCCAGAGCATCTGTACCAAAGCCCACGTTCAGGTCTGGTGATCGTCCCTAAAATGTCTTTGACAGGAGGCTGACATTACAAGTGGGGCCCTTTTCTTTCCCTCCTGCCCCATGTTGTTCTCCTGTCTGGTGACAGAGGGAGGCAGTGCAGGCAGGCGAGGGAAGGACCTTCGGGGAGCATGGTGGGAGCTTCCCAGGCTCAGATATCACTTCAGCCCCATCTCTCCAGCATGAAAAATGGGGCTTGGGGGGGACGATGGACCGAGGCCATCGGATAAAGCACTTCCACTGTCGCTATCCTGGCTCGAGGGGTCCTCTTGAAACGCCCAGGAGGGTGCTTGACTTCCAGGAAGTAGCCACTTGCTTTGGCAAAGCCCACAAACTGCCCTCGGAGCCGCCGTCACTTTGCCAAGAGAGGGATTGGCTGATGTCAAAGCACAGTGTGTCCGGCCACAAATCTGCTGCTGCTGCCGCTTCTAACACTGAGTCAGACCCAGTGGCGTATGATGTCCTTTGTCATGGTGTCACCGGGTTTCATCCTTCTACCAGCCCCATGGGGTACTATTTCTGACTCAGAGATCAAACCACAGCGCTCTGTGTAGGGGGACTTCCCAAGGTCACGAGGTCGGCAAGTCAGAGCCAGGTCCTAGAGCGCTGATTTCCGACTGAATCGCAAGATCCTTTGAAGGCATGCTAAAGCATCTCACCCATTACTTCCTTATTCTTAATTCACCCTATATAATAAAAGGCTAATATGCAAATTGTCCTCTCGACCAGGAGTTCAACCAGGGGGTAGGACTAGCTGGCCAGCAGCTTGCAGCCCTTCCCCCTAGCCAACATAGCTGTGTCCACGGTGGGAATCACTGCCAGGGCTGCATGGAGTGAGCAAACCATTTCTTATAAAATCGGCACAAATCATTTCTTATAAAACTGGCGCAGGAGAAACAAAAATAAGCTGCTTCATTGTGCCGGGAGTCAGAAGTCCACGTGAGCCGGGAGCTGGGGTGTAGGGTGTGGGGAAAGATGCGGGAGGATTCTTGAAGGAGATGGAATGAGGTTGGCCCGTGAAGAATGGATGGGAGGCGGGAAGGTCGAAGAAAGGAGTATGGAGGGAGGCCCCGGGGGCAGGCATGCACACAGTGTGTGCACGGACAGAGACGGGACAGCTCTGCTGGTGCTTGTGTTTCCCACAGTCAGACTATCTTTCTTTATATTGACTGACTGATTCTAGAGAGAGAGAGGAAAGGAAAGAGAGAGAAACATCGATTTGTTGTTCCACTTATGTATGCAATCATTGGTTGATTCTTGCATGTGCCCTGACCGGGGATTGAACCCACCACCTTGTTGCATTGGATGCTGCCCTAACCAACTGAGCTACCCGGCCAGGGCCGGGCAGGGCTGTCTTTCAATCAGGGCAGGCAGCTAAGGTTTCTCAGCTGCCAGGGTGCAGCATTGCCACGTGTCCCTTTGGATGGAAGAGCTGCCCCCTTGTCACTGTCTCGCCTCCCACGGGGAGTCCCCGGAAGGGGCCATGCACAGGGCAGGGGCTCAAGAGCATCTTACATCCCTTCGCTCTGATGCCGTCGACGCAGCAGCCCTTCCCTCATTTCTCTGCAGGGGCCTTGGGCTTTCCCCCAATAGCCTCCTCTGGGACGTTTCCGTGGACACCCACCTGTAAGTCTGGTGGGCGGGACTTGAACTCTTCGTGGCTAGATGGCCTAAAAGTCCTCTGTGCTTCCTGCGACAGGTCTGCGACTCCTACCCGACCGAGCTGTACGTTCCCAAGTCGGCCACCGCACACATCATCCTGGGGAGCTCCAAGTTCCGGAGCAGACGGCGGTTTCCTGCCCTGTCTTACTACAGCAAGGAGAGCCACGTGAGTCCAGCTGGCCTCTGTGCTGGCTCCGGGGCGCCTTTGTTATCACCAGCAGGCTTTCCTCCGGCTGTGTGTGTGCTTGCCTTCTTCTCAGAGGCCTGCGGGCATGGCCCTCCTGTTTCAAGCACGTTCTTAGACATTACCCTAGGTGATGTTTGTTATTTTCCAGAGTATGATTCATCTTTCACAGTGGTTCAAGATCATTCATTGTGAATTCTGAGTGTTTATTCATTCTGACGGGAAAAATAAATGGAAACCTTATCACCCTCACTTCTCAGCCCTTTGAACAAGATTTCCCAGTGACAGAATTGTGTTGTTTAGATAGTAGAGCCATTTGAACATGTATTCTCCTGTATGAAGCACATTTGGTACGACACAACACACCTATGCCGGGACCCTTAGCTCATTGCACTTATCTGACAATAAAATAATGGGACGGAGTCAGAAAACGCCTGAACTTAATCTCCGAGTGAGTGGAGAAAGGTGCCATGTTTGCTCACACAGATCCTTTGCAATGCCTCTCTTTGAAAAGCACCTCGAATCCACTGCCCCCCCCCACTTCTTCTTTTTAATGGCACATTTTTGGAATGTCTCCCACATATGAAATATTTGCTTATGGAGAATGGGTTTATTTTTTAATTAATTAACCTTTTTTTAAAAATCCTCACCTGAGGATATTTTCCCATTGATGTTTAGGGAGAGTGGAAGAGAGAGGGAAAGACAGAGAGAAACTCATTGATTGGTTGCCTCCTGCATGCGCCCCCAACCAGGGCCTGGGCTGGGGAGGAGCCTGTTACTGAGGTGCATGCCCTTGACCGGAATCAAACCCAGGACCGCTTTGGTCCTCAGGCTGATGCTCTGTGCACTGAGCCAAACCAGCTAGGGCAAGAATGGGTTTATTTTTTTTTTTAACATGATTTGTAAATGCTAGAATTAGATGTGTCTGCCGCCAACAGAGCCACGCTACAGTGGCTTAAACAGGGTGGAACTTCATTCTTTCTCACCTAAAACTCCAAAGGCGAGTAGTGCAGGCCTGAGGTTGTGGCTCTCCACCACTTACGGGTCAGGGACCCATGCCCCTTGCACCTGTCTGGTCCGCCACCCCGGGGCTTGGCCTCATCGGAGGGTATAAGAGATGACTTCAGAACCAGTCGTCATCAGCTTTTGGGGGAAGGGTTCTGAAACGGTCACGTGACACTTCTGCTCACATCTGTTGGTCAGAACTGCCCAGAGCAGGTGAGAAAACACAGTCTGTGGTAAGCATGTGAACAGCTAAACGCTGTGGTTCCATTTCTGTGGAGGACAAGAAAACAAACCTGGGAAGACGAGAATGGTCTTTGCCACCCACGTTGGAAGCTATCTGACTTTTAGCCAGGTGCAGAAGGTGGGCTTTCCAGCTAGATAGTATGTCTGTGGGTTCAGAGCCAAGTGCAGCTGTAGACCAAGTGTGTCAAAACTCGCGCCCTGGGGGCCGCATGCCTCGTTTGCTAGTATTTGGCCCATGTTAGCCTTTGAGTGTGACGTGCTTGCTGTAGACGGCTGCAGCATGTGTGTGTGTGTGTGTGTGTGTGTGTGTGAGAGAGTGTGTGTGTGAGAGTGTAGACGGCTGCAGCAGGTGTGTGTGTGAGTGTGTATGTGTGTGTGTGTGTGAGAGTGTGTGTGTGAGAGTGTAGACGGCTGCAGCAGGTGTGTGTGTGAGTGTGTGTGTGTGTGTGAGAGAGTGTGTGTGAGAGTGTAGACGGCTGCAGCAGGTGTGTGTGTGTGTGTGTGTGTATGTGTGTGTGTGTGTGAGAGTGTGTGTGTGAGAGTGTAGACGGCTGCAGCAGGTGTGTGTGTGTGTGTGTGTATGTGTGTGTGTGTGTGAGAGTGTGTGTGTGAGAGTGTAGACGGCTGCAGCAGGTGTGTGTGTGTGTGTGTGTGTGTGTGTGTGAGTGTAGACGGCTGCAGCAGGTGTGTGTGTGAGTGTGGATGATATGCATGCGCCTGCAGGCAGGGAGGAGGGTAGGTCCGCCAGGTTCCAAAGGGAGGCTTTTGCAAAGCGACTGCGAGCTATTCCCAGAGCGAGCAGCGGCCTCGCGCGAGGCCCGCTTTGAAGGAAAACACTCACCGAGCGGGGTGAGCTCCGTTAGCTGAAAGGCCGTGAGTGATCGTATTTTTAGTTACACTCACTGCTCTGAACTGGGGTCTAAAAATGGCGAGTATTTTATTAATGTCCCTATTATTTCACTCCAAATATAGTCCAACCTTTACAGAACTGGAGCAATGGTCAGAGGCAAAGGAAAAATGTGAATCCTTTTTGTAAAAGAAAAAGAAATGATGGAATGAGTAGGGAAGTTTACGATGCTGTGCTTGAAATTAGGATGCCAGTAACATTTACCTGTGGGTTTTTGTTGTTTGTTTGTTTGTTTGTTTTTTTGTAATATATTTTATTGATTTTTCACAGAGAGGACTCTGTGATAAAGGGATAAAGACTTAGAAACATCGATGAGAGAGAAACATCCATCAGCTGCCTCCTGCACACCCCCTACTGGGGACGTGCCCACAACCAAGGTACATGCCCTTGACTGGAATCGAACCTGGGACCTTTCAGTCCGAAGGCCGATGCTCTGTCCACTGAGCCAAACCGGTTTTGGCTGGTTTTGTTTGTTTGTTTGTTTGTTTGTTTGTTTTGTGTGTGTGGGGGGGGTTGTAGCATCCATTTATAGAGAAACAAGAGGGGGCCTTTTATTCTTTTATTGTGAGGAGGCAGGGATGTGCTGGGTATTTAAAATGTGAGTGTAGTGCTGTCTGACTGCTTTTTATTTTTCTGTTCCGAGGTTCTTGGGAAAGGGTGAGCATTATGAAGGGCAGGTGTGGAACGCCTCAGAATAGGATCGAATTGTTTACAAACTGCAGAGCCCGGCTTCCCCTGCCTCCCCAGACCCCACGGCTCCCCAGGTGCCCGGTGCCCTCGTGTGCTATTCTGTAGTGCGGTGTGTGCATCCTCGGACAAATGCTCACCATTTAAATGTTTCCCTCCCGGCACACTCCTCTGCGAGAACCTAAGAAACTGCCCCGTGGCAGCTGTCCTTAACTCTTTAGCCCAGATCAGGTATGGGGTAGAGGCAGCTCAGAGGTGCTCTGTGCAGTCAGCTTCCCCCGAGCAGGGGCAGAGCCTGCCCCCTGGTGGTGGGAGAAACAGCCCGAGACAGGCTCCCTCCGTGAAGGCCAGGAGTGGGGACTGCCTTTTCCCCATTGGACGTACCTGCCCTCCACCCCTTTGGTTCCTCCCTCAGTTCCCCCTCCCCCTGGTCCTCCCCCAAGCTGGCCATCCTTCATCCATGTCAGACCCTCCGTCCCTTCCCCCCCTCACAGCCATGGGACGTGTGCTGAAAGGCTGTGTGGTTTGCTTGGAGTCACCCAGCTCAGAATGTCAGGGCAGAGATGCATATGCTCCTTTGCCTCTCACCATTGTCCTACCAGACAGTCCAGGAACCGTGTGCAGGAGGCTGGTGGAGGGGCCCCAGGGTCAGGCCAGCAGGGAGACACGACGGTGGGATGGAGGTTGGGGGTGGTGGAGGGACGATTGGGTGGCCCACGGAGAAATGTGAATCTTGGAGGACTTTCTGGAGGAGGCAACCACTACCGGAGGGAGGGCCCTTAGGAAGACGACAGCGTGACCTCAGAGCTTGGCTGTCTCTCTCCTCCCAGCATCCCCAGTCCTCCGGCAGCTTGTAGGAAAATGCACGGTTCAGGTGTGGCATCCAAACCTGGAGAGTCGAGATCCTGTGTTTCCACAGCAACCGTATCCTTAACAGCATCCACTGAAGACATTATTTGGCTGCAGGGGAAAAAAAAATAAAATTTAAGCTGGAGCAACCCGGCCAGCCTTTCGCTCTCCTCCAGCCTTTCGCTCTCCTCCTGGCGGCAGGCCGGGAGTTCCTGGAGCCACCTCCGCTCGGCCGGGCTGCAGAGGCGCCCAGCCTGAGACGGCTGCCCGGCTCCGTGCCTGGTGGCTCTGCGCGGCGGGTCCTGCCACGGTCCCCGCCCGCCCGACGATGGCAGAGTCAGGGAGGAGCACCGCCCTCCCGCAGAGGAGTGCCAAGCTCCCCGTTTTATGGGGAACCTGAAACCCTAGCTGCCTCGTCCTGGGCTGAGCCTAGGGACAGTTAAGCCGTGCCTGGCTCAGAGCCCGATGCCTCTTCCTGGAGAGCCCGTGGCGTGGCACCCCGAGCGGGCTCCACCGGGGCTATTCTCGGTTCCCCCGGGCCCCATGCCTCCATCCTCACACCCAGGAGGCTCACACCCTCGGGGTAGAGGATTTGAGTCATTCCTAGATTGGTTGTACTTGGTGACTCCAGCTTAGTTTAGATATTAAAATATAATCTCTCTTTTTTAAAAATATATTTTATTGATTTTTTACAGAGAGGAAGGGAGAGAGAGAGCGAGCTAGAAACATCGATGAGCGAGAGTCATTGATCAGCTGCCTCCTGCATGCCCCCTGCTGGGGATGTGCCCGCAACTAAGGTTCATGCCCTTGACCGGAATCGAACCCGGGACCCTTCAATCCGCAGGCTGACGCTCTATCCACTGAGACAAACTGGTTTCGGCTAAAAGATAACCTCAATCCATCAAAGGAACTTGGCCACAAAAACTAAGTTCTTTAGCTGTGAGGCTGTACCTGTTCTTGCCTGTGAATACCACGGAAATGTGCGTGCTGTTACACATATTATGGAGCAACACAACATGCTCTGTTGGAATCGAAGACTAGGAAGGTTGCAGAATAGAAGGCAGGTTGAGCCCAGAGGAACCCCTCGCTTCCGTCCCTCCTGGGTGAGCCTGGGTGTGTGCCCGCTGCCCGTAGGTACCCACGCCAGGGCAGCCATGGCTCACTTCACACTCAGAAGTCCCTCCTTCAGGATTAGACGTGGTCTTGAGTGTTTGTGATGTTTCTAAATGGGCCAGTAAAACACGATGGCAGGCATTTTAAAATATTTGTTACTACTCGCCGAAGCCGGTTTAGCTCAGTGGTAGAGCGTTGGTCTGCGGACTGAAAGGTCCCAGGTTCGATTCCGGTCAGGGGCATGTACATTGGTTGCGGGCACATCCTCGGTAGGGGGTGTGCAAGAGGCAGCCGGTCGATGTTTCTCTCTCATTGATGTTTCTAGCTCTCTATCTCTCTCCCTTCCTCTCTGTAAAAAATCAATAAAAAAAAAAAAAATTTAAAATATTAGTTACTAGTGGCCCGGTGCACGAAATTTGTGCACATTAAAGGGAGATTAATTAGAGGAAATAGTTTAATATTGCTATTTGCCCTTTCTCTATAACAGAAGTGTCAGAGATGAAAAGAAAATTAATAAAATGGATATGAAAACCTTTCTCTTGTCAGAGTCTGGGGCGTACCACGGGACCCAGAGTCAAGTCCCCGCCCACCCACAATATGCCTCAAAATCGCTTGAGACCCAGACCAGCGGGTAGCTGGTCCCCCCCCCCCCCATTGGGCTAGATCCAGACCTGGCCAGTCCCACCCTTGTCAAGCCCCATGGGGGCTAGGGAGGACATAGCCTCAGGTCCCTGCTGATTGCTCATTAAGGCTCCTTGAAGGAACTTGGCTTCAGCTGTGGGTGCAGCCATCTTTGTGACAGAGTGATGGTCAATTGGATCCCATCCAAGCATCCGTACACCTTCTGATTTCCCGCAGAAACTGATGCACAGCCAGCCACTGCGGGGGCCTACGTGAGCCGGGGCCGCCTTGTCAGGCAGCCCGCCCGGTGGGTCTCCGTGGTGACCGTCCGTCCGTTGCACACTTGTCTGACGCTGCTGTGTGGCCCTCCCCGCAGGCCTCCATCTGCCGGAGCAGCCAGCCCCTGTCCGGCTTCAGCGCCCGGTGCCTGGAAGACGAGCAGATGCTCCAGGCCATCAGGAAAGCCAACCCGGGGAGCGACTTCATTTACGTCGTGGACACGCGGCCCAAAGTAAGTGTCCCGTCTGGCCATTCGGACGCGCGCCTTTGCAGCTCTGAGTCGGGGACTGGACCCAGGCAGAGCGACGGGCTGCCTTCCCCGCTGAGATCGCTCCTCCCCTTGCACAGTCAGCACCCGGCTGCTCTGCTCTGCAGGCTGCTGCCCGGCTCCTAGGCTCCTGCTCTGATACTCCCCCTTGTGCTGGACACACAGTGCATGCACCACATATGTGTTGTTTAATGTTATAGATCACGCTCCTGAAATTTCTAGGAGAAGAGATGAAGCAATCCCCAACCCTGCGCGCGCGTGCACACACACACACACACACACACACACACACCCTCATAGACGCAGACAAACAGTATGGTGATTGTCAGAGGGGAAGGGGGCGGAGGGAGGTAGAAGAGGGTGAAGAGAGGATAAAGCTGATGGGAGGAGACTTGGCCTGGGGTGCTGAACACACAGCACAGTACACAGAATCGTGCACCTGAAACCTGTGGACTTTTATTAACCAAACTCTATACGGGTGTTAAGAACAGGTCACTGCAGACATAGTCCGTACTCTGGGTGATGTGAGAAATTATGAGAAGTGGACGCTGTCTAGTGCGTAGACAGCTAGACCCTGGCCATTCTCAGTGCTCCCCTGAGTCCCGTTTCATCAGGGCTGTGGCTCATGGCCTGGGTCGCTCCACTGGACGTTTTCCCGGTGTGAGGCCGGTGCCACACGCACACCCTTGCGTTTCTGGTGGGAGTGCGGCTGCAGGGCGGGTGTGCGGAGCAGAGAGGGTGCCCGGTATAAGACAGGTGTCCCAGCCAGACCCCGTCCCAGCAGAGGATACGGAAGGGTTCCCTCAAAGCACTACGTGTAGACGAGCTTCAGACGGGAGGGCTGGAGTGGGCTGGGGGACACTTTCTCTGCCTGAAGCCTTTCACCTAATGATGCCAGAAACTCTCTGACCTGCTGTCCTTGTCCGAGATGTGCTCTGCTCCTTCTTTCTCAGCTGGACTGCCTTCCCTCCTCTTCGCTGTGCCTTTTGTGAAGGACAAGTACAACTATTCTTTTATCTATGTGTGTCTGTATATTTTATTGATTTCAGAGAGGAAGAGAGAGATAGAACATCAATGATGAGAATCATTGATCGGCTGCCTCCTGCACACTCACTCCGGGGGATCGAGCCCGCAGCCCAGGCACATGCATATGCCCTGACCGGGAATCGAACCGTGACCTCCTGGTTCATAGGTCGATGCTCAACCCCTGAGCCTCACCAGCCAGACTGTTCTGCTCTCCCTAACGGTCAGGGTCAGGAGAGACTCCAAGGATGTCTGCTTCTCAGTCATGTACACTGAAGACAGGACAGAAAAGGAAGGAAAGATGGGGGGCTGGACAGAATCGGGGTGCCCTTCTCCTGTGCTGTTTCCCCAGGTTTAGGTAAAGGCAAACTGACTTGCCTTCTCACTTAAGGGCCGGTGAGCCAAGTGTATATATACCGTGTTCTGTAAATCTCCCGGGAAATGTGGCAGCTGGTGAGCCGGGCACAGGCCAGATTTAAAACGAATTAATCCAAAGGATCTGATTGGAAGGGTATATTTAGCACCGAGTGTGTTTACTCTCCACGATGAGATGTCTCATGCCGATCCCTTAGAGAAAGCTGGTATCGCTGCCAGGGGTGCCCTCTCTGCATGTTTACCCACACGCTCCACGTGAGGCTTAAACTGCTCGCTGAGAGCTGTCATACCTTCCAAGACCCTGTCTGTCCATCTTGGTTCAGAGTGTCGCCCTCGGCAGCCTGAAGACAGAGTCCATGTCTGTTCCGGCGGGTGGGCAGTGGCAAGTGGGATGCTAGAGTGAACTCAAGTCCGTGTGGGTCTCCGTGTTAGCGAACTGTTCGCCTCCTCCCCCAGGATCCCACATACATGAACATGCCGTAGGACGGGGGTCTGCAAACTGCGGCTCACGAGCCACATGCGGCTCTTTGGCCCCTTGAGTGTGGCTCTTCCAAATATACCACGGCCTGGGCGAGTCTATTTTGAAGAAGTAGCGTTAGAAGAAGTTTAAGCTTAAAAAATTTGGCTCTCAAAAGAAACTTTTTTTTTTTTTTTGATGATGCAACTTTGCTGCTGAATTTTTTTTTTTTAGCTGTAATAGGTGTTTTTTTTAAAAAAAAAAAAATTATATGTATACATATCTTACCATTGCTCCCTCCACTCCCATACATGCCTTCTCTCCCCAGAGTTTTGTGTCCATTGGTCATACTTATATGCGTCTCAAAAGAAATTTCAATCGTTGAACTGTTGATATTTGGCTCTGTGGACGAATGAGTTTGCCGACCACTGTTCTAGGAGACTCAGCCCTTGGCCTCTTATGCCAGGAGGCAGTGATGGTCAGTAAGTGTTATCCAGGAAAGCAGGGACTACCAACGGAGAGAGAATTGCAGGCTTGTCCAGCTTTATAGACATGTTTACCTCTTATCACTCTCCACAGCGCCCTTCCCCAGGCCGAGCCGTGGGAAGGAAGAAGAAAAGGCAGCGGGTGCTCCAGGCAGTGCCCTCCCCCGTCCGAATGGCCCATCACGAGGGGCAGATCATTGTGCGGCACGTATGGGACGGGAGTTCTCAGTGGAGTGGGACCGAGGTTCCCAGCTGAGTGTCACTCTGCGAGGGTGTCCTTCGGGATGAGAAGGGAGGAGGCGCCGTGATGGGCAGTAGCTGCAGGAGGGACACGCATCCCGTGTTTTCATGTTTATCGGACGATGGAAGGCTCTTTATCTCAGCAGAGACAGGGAGGCAGAGAGGACAATCACTGGACACCCCGGGCTGGGACGCGGCCCAGCCCTCCTGCCAAGGTCAACGTCTCTTCTCCATTCCCAACGGCAGGGGCCCGGCTCCCGTTAGGATTCAGGTGTCGAATGTGCTCGGCTGAAACCTGAGCCTCGGAGCTAAGGCAGCGGCCAGGCTGACCTTTAACTCGATCGCAAGACGAGCGTTGACGAAGCTTTTATGGTTTTGCTGTGCTCGATGGGCTGGTTTAGGATGAGGGGAAGAACCGGGTTCTTTTTCTTTCCATGTTCAGACTGCTCACCTGCCAGTGTCATCTCGCTAATTGATATTTACTTGGGGGACGAGCCAGTCTTGGCTCCTCACCGAGGGCCTGTCCTGTGCCAGGTGAGGACATAGACAAGGCCCACAGCTCCCGGAACTTGTGCCCCCCAACCCCCCTGCCAATTCCAGCGGGTCTCGGTGTCATGGACACTAACTCGCAGAGTTTTCCATTAAACCTGCTTGGAAGCCTTCCGTGGCTCTCCAGGGCCACAGATCAAGTCTGAGCATCTCCATCGGCCTGTTTGCCAGGCTCTCAGAAGATTTTCCAGCTTCTTCCCTTGCCGTTGCCACCGCACACGCACCTCCCACCTCGCCGCCACCTCGCTGCCACGGGTGGGCTCCCGACACCCACCTGCTCCTTTGGTTTTCACTCCCCACCTCCTGTCGTCCTCGGTGTTTTGTCTGGAATGCCCATCCCTTTCTCTCCGTCCTTCCCGATTATCACCGTCCGTCTCCAGTCTTCCTTCTTTCATGAAACACCCCCCTGGTCCCGTGGCCGCTTGGGGCTGCTCCCGATGTGAGCTCCTGCCGCCTCCGGCTCCAGTCACTGAGCTCCCGCCCAGCCCTGCCACGAGGTGCTATGAGCTTCCCTCCCGCTCAGAGATGAGCGTGTGGCGGTGGAACAGCGTCTTGCTCATCTTTTCATTGTGCCCACTGCCTGGCACACAGTGGGCGCTCACTAAGTGCTCGCTGAGGAAGGAGTAGGCTCCTTTTGTTTCATCGAGGAGCTCTGCTGAACGTAAAGATGCTGAGATGACCCAACAGCCGGGTGACGTTCGGTTAGAAACAGGGGACCTCTTTCCACTTCTCATTTGTCCGCCGTGTTTCTTAAGCGTAAACTGAGACTGGAATGTAGTTACCTTCCTTGTTTTATCTACCTGGGGATTTTTAGGAGCTGAAATAAAATAGGTTTTCCTTAGTGTTTTTTTGTTTTTGAAAAAAATCCTCGCTGGAGGATATGTTTTCTATTCGCTTTTGGAGTGAGTGAAAGGGAGGGAGAGGGAGAGAAGACAGAGAAGAGCGAGAGTGAGAGACTGAGAGTGAGAGTGAGAGAGTGAGAGTGAGAGAGAGAGAGAGAGGGAGGAAAAAAGAGAGGGAGAGAGAGAGAGCACGAGCTGAAATGAAGTTCTTACCCAAAGAGATGGGAGACCACATTAGATTGACTACTAGTGTTTTGTTATATAAGGGACTTTTATCTGAATACATATACTATATAATTACATAAATTATATGCATAATTGGTCCAGTGGTCCAGGATAGCTTCTTGAATTTTTTATTACTTTTAAAACTGTATTTCCTGCTTTGAGGGTTCCACTGTTGCCACCTTATCATATTAGGTCCCGTGAAATGCGTAGAAACCTTGAGGAAGTACACTTTGGGTGGGAGGCTAAATAGTGCCACCTTCTGTTCACTGTGAGAAGTGCCATTGACTTTCAAGAGGCCACCTTGTGTTGCTTCTTTGCTTCTAAGACTACCGCTAAACTCTCCCAGGTTTTAGGCGATCAACTACGTAAAAATGTGAACAGACTCCTAATTATAGGTTATAATAATAATAACTATGAAAGTATTTTGGATTTATTCACTGCACTGTTTACGAGGAGTGCCTCTGAGCAGGTACTCTTGAATTATTCCAGCTAGAGAATAACCCTAGGGTTCAGGTGGCAGGAGGGCACTCACCATCGCCCTGGGAATCGTTTTGTTTTAGGAAGCTCGCTGTAAAGGACAAGCCAGTGGCTTTGGAAAATAATTATACGAAGAAACGTTCCCCCTAAAGTATGTAAACATTTTAAAGCATGAATGTACATAGTCTTAAAAATAACATCATTTTAATTTTTTCCCCTGGATTAAGTCCAAAGCCTTTATTCCTGTAGCATGCCGGGGAGAAAGGTGACAGTCTTTAGTGCCTCGGAAGAGGGGGTCTGAGGGGCCGCCATGGCCCAGCTGATGTCACTTGAGCGACATCACGGAGCAGGGCCCCTGTGGAAATGGCGCGCACCTGCGGCCGGTTCACACTTCGCTTCTAAAACACTCGGCTTCCGTTATTTAAATTACGAACTTCACGTAGCTTCTTTGTAACAAGGATTACAGGAGCCCCTGAGGTAGTATTGATTTTTTTCTTTTTTCCCACTGAAACAGGAAATTATCTTTAGGACTATTTCACTACTAGAAGCTTGGTGCACGAATTTGTGCAAGGTGGGGTCCCTCTGGGTGGTCTGCAGGGATCGGGCCGAAACCCACAGTCCAATGCTGCCTGCAGCTCGTACCATCCCGGCCCCACTGTGCCTGCCGCGGGCTCACACCCAATCGCTCCCCATCAGGAGAGGCTCAGGCTGCCACCAGCTCTCACCAGCCACGAGCCCTGCATCTGGCGCCCTCCTCAGGGGAGTGGCCTGTGGGATCTGGCTGAAACGGGCTCTCCGACATCCCCCAAGGGGGCCCGGATTGCGAGAGGGCACAGGTCAGGCTGAAGGACCCCGTTGGTGCACGACTGAGCTGGGGAGGGACTGCGGGAGGGCTCAGGGGATGTCTGGCCCATCTTGCTCAGTCCTCATCGGCTGGACTCCACCAGCAAGCTAACCTACCCATGGGAGCATCTGCCCCCTGGTGGTCAGTGCACATCAGAGCGAGCAGTTGAGCAGCCTTGCATATCATTAGCATATTACTCTTTGATTGTTCAGTTCTGTTGTTCAGTCTATTTGCATATTTATTACCCTTGTATTATATAGGCTTATTGTATAGAGTAGATTGAAATTTAATATAATTTAGTCCACATAGGAAGACAATCCTGGGGAACGATGTGGATAGGGACTGGCGGGCAGGCCCCCTATCACTTGCAACCTCTGTTTTTCTTCTGTAACTTTTGCCAAATTGGAAACTGTACCTTCACAACGCCCGCCAGCCAATCAGGAGTGAGTATGCAAATTAACCCAACAAAGATGGCGGGTTAATTTGCATACACAGATGCCTAGCAGTCGGGGGTGTTCAGCACCACCCCAGCTGCTCGGGGCTGCTGGGCAGCACGGAAGGCGGAAAGGCGGCTCCGGCCAGAGCGAAGGAAGTGCTGGCAGCCAGGACAAAGAAGGCCCATTCTTGCACGAATCTTCGTGAATCGGGCCTCTGGTTATGGTCATAAAAGTGATTCCAGCCCTCTCAACAGGCCCCCAGATGGAAGTAAGGTGGCTAGAGGACAGGCCTCTGCAGGCAGCGTCTGCACGCCCTCTTCTCATTGCACCCAGTGGTTCCCGCCCGAGGTTTACTTGGCCGTCTGGACGATCCTTGTAGGCAACCATTCCTGTTTGATAGCGTGCTTCCTGGCGGCATGAGGCTGGAGGAGGTAACCATGTAACCCGCAGGCCTCACACTGGCACTCACCGTGTCCGCTGGGACTCCTCCACCGATCACAGGTTTTAATGTCTGATGTCTGTGTACGTGATCAGGGCAGGCTGGTTCCGTCCTATTTGCTTTGGCCCCGGTGACAGGGAACGGCGAGAGGCAGTTCACCCGTAGAACGTGTATCCATAGAACCCTTCCCAGCTCAGTGTTGCCCATGTTGACACATGTATGTTGTCAGGAACAAGCTCAGCATGCATGTCTGAAACTACACAGCTCAGTACACCGTTCCCGTGATGTAAAACACTGCGGATGCTGCTCGGGATGGCTGCCGCACGCCCCAGCGGGTTCCTGTCCGGGATGTTAGGGGTGACTGTTCTGTGTTGCCGACCCCTGCAGCTCAACGCCATGGCGAACCGTGCTGCCGGGAAAGGCTACGAGAACGAGGACAACTACTCCAACATCAAGTTCCAGTTCATCGGGATCGAGAACATCCACGTCATGAGGAGCAGTCTGCAGAAGATGCTGGAAGGTAAGCCGCTTCCTGTGCACAGCACTGAGAGAGAGGAGGAAAAAAAAAAGGCAGTGGAATGTTTTCGTGCCAAAACGGAACGAGATAGCCTTCGCATGCTAACACTGTCTTTCTACCAAGACGCTGTTTGCCCCGCGGGTCACGTTGGGAAGCAGGTCCGATTGCGGTGACTTTGGTTTATTTATTTTTTGTGTGTCACGGGGACGTGGACAGCAGGCAGGCCTCTCCCTCCTAATCTCAGTTTGAGCCTCATCCAGAGCGGCCGCTGGTTCTGGAGCAGAGATGCGGTCCATGAGCTGAGTCGATGGGAGGATGCTGGGGGGTCCCGATCCCCATCTGCACAGCGGCACCCCAGGCAACGTGCCCACAGCTGAGTGACACCCACTCACCCCTCGGACCCGGGCACCAGGGCACACACAGACACGCGGTGGAGGGCGTTAGGATGACAGATTATGTTACACAGAGGAATCATTCATGTGGCCAAACGAGCCGCACGCCGAGGAGCAGAGATTCTGCATTTCAGGCGAAACCAGCTGCATTGTGACCGTCAAGGCCCAAGGAGGAATCTGTTGGCACCGTCACCACTCCTGGTTCTCGTGGGAACTGGAAAAAGGGAGGGCGTGTGTCCCGGGGACCGGCGAGGCTGTGAGCGCCGAACGGGCCCCCGTGGGGAGGCCGGGGAGGGGGCGCCCCCGGGGGGAGGCCGGGGAGGGGGCGCCCCTGGGGGAGGCCGGGGAGGGGGCGCCCCTGTGGGGAGGCCGGGGAGGGGGCGCCCCCTGTGGGGAGGCCGGGGAGGGGGCGCCCCCGGGGGGAGGCCGGGGACGGGGCGCCCCCGGGGGGAGGCCGGGGAGGGGGCGCCCCCAGGGGGAGGCCGGGGAGGGGGCGCCCCTGGGGGGAGGCCGGGGACGGGGCGCCGAGTGCCGGGGCCCAGGCTGTCTGAGCAGGACAGGCGTGTGCGGGACAAAGGAAGTGCTGGGTGGTTTTCTCCAGGAGGCACCCGTGCTCTCCGTCCTTGGGGGGCTCTGCTGAGTGGGGACAGGCGGGTGCGGTGAGGCCTAAGGGTGGGGCTGGAGGGGCCTGGCTTCCATCCTCTCTCCGGGTTCCTCGGGCCGTCCGTCTCCGTCGCGGGGCTGTGTTTGCTGTGAAAGGAAGAGGGTCAGACTAAGGATTTCCAGGGGCCCTGCCAGCCGTGACGGCTGTGAATCTCCAATGGAGGCCCCTGGCCGCAGACACTTCCGCACTGAGCATTGGAAAGGTTAGAACTGTGGTCAGCAAGCTGCAGAACACGCGGCTCTTTGGCCCCTTGAGCGTCATTCTTGTACAGAATACTATGGCCTCGGCAAGACTATTTGAAGAATTGGCGTTAGAAGAAGTTTAAGATTTAAACATTTGGCTCTTAAAAAATATTTCAGTCGTTGTACTGTTGATATCTGGCTCTGTGGACTAATGAGTTTGCCGACCACTGTGTTAGAAGAACGTCTTTGCTGCAGGGGGAAACAGCCCGGCCCCAGAGCCCCAGAGCCGTCTCCTCTGCCGTCCCAGGGAATTCGGGGAATCCCCATGTCAGGTCACGGTGACCGTGCTCCGAGCCGCCCAGGCCTCTGGAGATTGTCATTCGGCAGCTTGGCTGTCCCCGTGCGTTTAAGGTTCAAAAATTGGACTTGCTTGGCCCTGCCGTGGAAAGGGTGGTCTAACTGTAGTATGAGGAGTGCTCATTATTATCAGATCATTGCTGCTCTTTTATGTTTCTTTTTCTAAAGTTTTATTTGTTGACTTTTTATTTGTTTTTTTAATATATTTTTTTAATATATTTTTTATTAAATTATTTTTGTACATATACCAATGCCCCCCCCTCCCATACATACCCTTCCTCCCCAGAGATTTGTGTCCATTGGTTGTACTTATATGCATGTATACAAGTTTTTCGGTTGATCTCTTATCTCCCCCAGATCTCCCCAACCTCCCCGCTGTAATTTGACAGTCTGCTTGTTGCTTTACTGTCTCTATATCTATCTTTTGGTTTGTCAGTTTATAATGTTCTTTATCATTTTATTGATTTTTTACAGAGAGGAAGGGAGAGAGAGAGCAAGAAACGCTGATGAGAGAGAAACGTCGACCAGCCGCCTCTTGCACACTCCTCACCGGGGATGAGCCCGAAACCAATGTACATGCCCTTGACCGGAATCGAACCCTGGACCTTTCAGTCCGCAGACCGACGCTCTACCGCTGAGCCGAACCGGTTTCGGCTATTTGTTGACTTTTTAGAGGGAGAGTGGAGGGGGGGAAGACATGGATTTGTTGTCCCACCTCAGTGTGCATTTATCAGCTGGTTCTCGCTGGGCCCTGACCGGGGGTGGAGCCTGCAGCCTTGGGGTGTCAGGACACCGCTCTAACCAACGGAGCCCCCAGGGCCTTCTTTCTGTTCTTCAGTTAGTGGTTTCATCAGCTGACTTTTTAAAAAATATATATATATTATTGATTTTTTTACAGAGAGGAAGGGAGAAGGATAGAGAGTTAGAAACATGGATGAGAGAGAAATATCCATCAGCGTAAGTTGAAACAAACAAACGATAGGAAGACATTTAAGCTTGCTCTGGTAATTTAAAAAACGAAACTTAAAGCTTCCAGTTACCATTTTTCCCTTAGTGTTTTTAAAAACGAAAATATGTGATAAAACTGGTACTTCGGATATTTCTGGGGTCATGAAATTGGCTTAAAGAAACATAATACAATATATTCTGTTTGGAGAGACATACTGTATTTTTACCAGGTTGCCTCCCCTCGGGGGCTAACCCAAAATATGGTTTAAAAAAAGAAAGCCATAACATGCCTATTTTTATAATGGAAGTTTGGAGGCCACAGGAATGTCTACCCGTATTTTCCCGGCGTATAAGACAACCCCCTAATTTTACAGTTAAAACATAGGTTTAGGCCTATATTCGCTGTATAAGACTACCCCCCACTTCCGAGGCAACACCAGTTCTTTTTTTAATAGACCGCCTCTCTGACTCTGGCCAATCTGAGTAGGCTTTTTTTCGTTTCAAAAGTCGTCTTATACAACCGGAAAATACGGTAATAATAGTAGATTAAATAAATTTGCTCCATCTCTTTTTTTTATTGATTTCTTTTCTTCTTTTTTTTTTTTTTTACAGAGAGGAAGGAAGAGGGAGAGAGAATTAGAAACATAGATAAGAGAGAAACATTGATCTGCTGCCTCCTGCACACCCCCTACTGGGGATGTGCCCACAACCAAGGTATATGCCCTTGACCAGAATCGGACCTGGGACCCTTGAGTCCACAGGTCGACACTCTATCCACCGAGCAAAACTGGCTAGAGCAATTTTGCTCCTTCTCTTAACAGAAAATTTTACATCCATTAAAAATTATAAATGTTAAGAGTGTATGTGTACATTGTAACATGGGAGAAAGTGAGAAATTCAGGCTGTAAAATTGTACGACTACTCTGATTTACTCCATGGTAAATCATATCTATGAAGAAAGACTGGGAGAGCCGAAACCAGTTTGGCTCAGTGGATAGAGCATCAGCCTGCAGACTGAAAGGTCCCAGGTTCGATTCCGGTCAAGGGCATATATATATTTTTTTAATTGATTTTTTTACAGAGAGGGCGAGAGAGTTAGAAACATCGATGAGAGAGAATCATCAATGTGCAAGAGGCAGCTGACCGATGATTCTCTCTCATCGATGTTTCTAACTCTCTCCCTCTCTGTAAAAAAATCAATTAAAAAAAATATATATATATTGTTTTTACAAAAGAAAGACTGGGAGAGACTGTCCAGCAAAAATAATTGTATTAGCATGGAAGGATGACAGGCCAGTTTTTAATTTTTCCTTCTTTATTTACTAAAGCAGAGGCCCAGCAATCACATGAGAAGGGGCCCACCTCCTGCCGTGCAAGGAGGCACCCCGTGGGGGGCCGGGACCCGCGCCTGACTCACGCAGCACTGGCCACCGTGCGAGTCAGGCCAGACCTGCACCTTGGGGGCTGGGGCCTGGGCCTGTGTCCGCTCCAGGGCTGCCGGCGGGCAGGCCACCACCACCACCCCCCCATCTCCATCTCCGCCCCAGGCCTCACTTGCGTGCCAACCTCCTCCTGTCTGGTCATTACCGAGTCCCGGCCTAATTTGCATATTACCTCTTTTTATTGATATATATATGTATATATAAAAATAGATATAGATAGATACTCTCTGTAGTTGGCTTATTGCATTAAAAAACAAACACGCAGTACACAAGTACACATTATCTCCCAGGTTCTGTGAGTGAGGAGTGGGCATGTCTCATACAGGTTTCCCACTTCAAATTCACACCTTTGCAAAGCAAATTCACACCTTTGCAAAGCAAATTTGCTTGCAAAAGGGTGAATCTGAAGAGGAAAACCTGTATCTAAAAGGGAACCAGGGTCCCCCCGCCCACAATCTTAAAGGCTGCAGTTAAGGCGTAGGCCAGGCTGCGTCGTCATCGGGACACTCGGATGAGAAGCACCTGCTTCCGGGCTCATTCAGGACGTTGGCAGCATTTGGGTGAGGGCCCTGAGCGTGTGGCTGCCGAGGGGAAGGGGGCACCCTTAGGTCCCAGGCCGCTGTGCTCTGCCGTGGGCGCTGCCAGGCTGCCCACAGCACGGCCGGCTGTTCTCCAAGGCCTGCTTCTCTCGGGGTAGAGTGTGGCCTGCGGCATTTACAGAGATTTTTATAGTCAGGTTTTAGGAGTGCGTCCTAACCAGGATGACGTAACAAAGCCGAACCCGAGCCTGGTACTTTCCATGGCGGCACGGTGGTCTCGGCTGGTTGGCTGCTTCGATATTGTCCAGGATCACCAATAACCACCCTGCACCGCCAGGCTACGTTTACGGAGTGATTGGCTGATTAATCTGTGTAATATTTAAAGGTATATTTACCCAAGTCGTCTTTATCGCAACCTTTATTGCAATATTCTTAATGTTCCCGTTTTACAGATGATGAAATTGAGGCAACAGAGGCTGAGAAACTTGTGGCGCTCACGACAGTAAGTGGTAGAGCCAAGGTTTTCACCTCGTTAGCGTGAATCCAGACGCCACGCCCTTTACCGTCTGGCTTCACGGCCTGCCCAGGCAGTGGGCTGGGTAGAGGGACCTCGGCCCACCTTCCCTCCCTTCCACTCTCTCTAAAAAGCAATGGGGAAAACATCCACAGGTAAAGATTAAAAAACAGAGAGAGAAGACACCAGTTACCAAGATCAAAAATTAGCAATGAGCCCTAGCCAGTTTGGCTCAGTGGATAGAGGGTTGGCCTGCAAGGTCCCAGGTTCGATTCCAGTCAAGGGTACATACTTCAGCTGCAGGCTCCTCCCCGGCCTGGCCCTGGAACAAGAGAGAGAGAGAGAGAGAGAGAGAGAGAGAGAGAGAGAGAGAGAGAGAGAGAGAGAGAGAGAGAGAGAGGTGGGGGCAAAACAGCAAGTTTCCCAGGCGTGGAAGTGCTTGCCTTGTGACATGGCCCGTGTCCACTCAGCACAAGTTTTCAGAAAAGGAAATGTAATAAGCCACATGTCAGGCTGTGTGGGCGGTTCCTTGGCGCGTTCTTTTCCAGAGAGGCAAGCCGCAGCCTGCTGACCATCCGGTGGGAGTGGGTCCCGAGCCAGGAACAGAGGCCCAGTGTCCACGTGTGTGTATGCATGCATTTTCACACAGATGTGTTTATTACACACATGGCTGTTACACACTTGTGCACTGTCTGTGTGTGTGTGTGTGTGTGTGTGTGTGTGTGTTTTCTAAGCTGCTGACTCAGGCAATGCTAGTATTAGGTCTAGTAATAATGTCGTTTTCTAATACTTTTTTAAATCGAATTTATTTAAACAATACAACAAAATTTAATCAACAATATAGTTGCCGTTGTTTTCTACTACTTGTGCCCAACGCTCAGGAGGCATTTTAATCCCTCTGTTGTAAAATTCTTATGATTTTGATGCAAAAAATTCGGTCAGTGCATTTTTGAGGCATTCTTCATTATTAAATTTTTTTCCAAGAAGAAAGTTTTGCAAAGAACAAAACAAATGGTAATCGGAAGGGGCAATATCAGGAGAATATGCAGGTTGAGGGAGAACTTCCCATTCCAACTGGCGCAGTTTTTCAGCAGTGATTCTTGCAGTACGTGGTCGTGCGTTATCGTGGTGAAGAATTACGCCCTTCCGATTAATCAGCGCGGGTTCTTTTTCTCTTAAAGCTTGGGCTAACCTTTCCAATTGGGCACTATACACTGCACTTGTAATGGTTTGGTTAGATGGTAAAAGTTCATAATGAAGAATTCCTTTAAAATTCCACCAAACACACAACATCACTTTTTTCGCATGCAAGTCAGGTTTTGGCGTGGGCTGCGGAGCCTCATTTTTGTCCAACCATTGAGGCCGCCTTTTCAAATCAACATACAGCACCCATTCTTCATCTCCGGTAACAATTTGCTCTAAAAACGGTGAACGGTTTTGACGAGAGAGGAGCGAACTGCAAATTGTGACTCTTTGATTACGGTTGTTGTCGGTCAACTCATGAGGAACCCATTTTCCAAACTTTTGGACTTTGCCAAGTGCACGCAATTGATTGGAAATTGTTTTTTGTGAACAATTTAAAGTTGTTGCAAGCTCTTGTTGGGTAATTAGAGGATTTTGCACCAAAAGAGCTTGAAGAGCTTCTTGATCAAAATTGGACACACGGCCTCGACCACTCTTGTCATCTAACGAAAAATTTCCCTCGCGAAATTTCTCAAACCAACGCTGGCATTTTCTGGCGCTAACTGCATCTTGACCAAGAGCACTACAGATGTTTTTTGCAGCCTCACTTGCTTTTCTTCCTAATTGGAACTCGTAAAGCATGCAGTGCCGAATATGCTCTTCATCCGCCATCTTCTTAGCCCTAGTTTTGCAACAAAAACCAAACCAAACACAAACTTTTTCAAGCAAAACTTGTTAATTGCACTTCACACGTTCTGTAGATACCACGTGTTTGAAGGTTATGTCAATACAAGTCAACGCCAAGCAAGATTTTAAACGAATGTTAAAAAACGACGTTAATTATTACTAGACCCGATAAATGTATGAGAATGTAAGCTTGATGGAACCTTACCATTCTATGTTGTTGTCCAAGTCTTTAAAAGGGAACAAGGTTATACACAAAAGGCCTCCTGGCATTCCTGTATTCAGGTTCCAGCAAGCAGCAGCGTGAACAAAGCTGGTGTTGTTTTAGAGCACATGTGTCAAACACAAGGCCCGCGGGCCAAATCCATCCCGCCAGGCCTTGCAATGTGGCCCGCACCGCGCTGTCATCACTGCACTCCGCTGCGTTTCCATCACAATGACAGTTTATGACTGTTCAGTAAACCATTCGGCCCGCGATTTAGGCTGGATTTTAGATTTTGGCCCCTTCTCTGATTGAGTTCGACACCCCTATTTTAGAGGATAAGCACCATGAGGCCTCGGAACAGAGGGCCCCGTGGGCTGGGAAAGGCAGGGACGAGAACACCACTCACATGAATAACCGTTGCTGCTAGCGTCTCAGTGATCCCGGGCCAGTTCCCGGCAGGCTCAGGAGTTCCTCCTGTCACCACGTGGGTGAGTAACATAGAAGGGGACGGGGGCTGTAAGCCAGGATTAACCAAGCACTTCCGTTTTTTAAAATACGTATTTTATTGATTTTTTTACAGAGAGAAAGGGAGAGGGATAGAGAGTTAGAAGCATCGATGAGAGAGAAACATCGATCAGCTGCCTCCTGCACACCCCCCACTGGAGATATGCCCACAACCAAGGTACATGCTCTTGACCGGAATCGAACCCGGGACCTCTCAGTCTGCAGGCCGACACTCCATCTACTGAGCCAAACCGGTTAGGGCAGGCATTTTCATTTTTTAAGTCCACAATAGAGTCCTCTCCGTGTGGTTCCACCTGCCAGGGTGGCCAGTGAAGGGCGATGGCTATCATCTCGATAGCTCTTTGAAGACCATTCCCAGGGCTGGCTTCTACAATGTGAAAGGGACAGGCCTCACTTCAGCAGAAGCCCTACTGTGTGCCAGGACTGAGCATGAAGCCCTACTATGTGCCAGGCCTTGTCCATGTCAACTCTGACCTCAGAAGACAAGACAGACACCCCCAGGGTTCGAACAGGGACTGTCCCTCCCTGACCCACCCAGCTCCTGTGGAGGAAGGAACGCGATGGGTGCAGGGAATTCCTAAGGACGAGCATCAGGCTCATTTCCTTCCAAGTACATTTCCTATTTCCTCGGTTTCCAGAATAACATTTATGTGTCTTAGTGTTGCCTCTCTGTGTGCGGAATGAGTTGCCCCGTGCTGTAAAACAAATACTGGGCCTGGGCATGAATCTCGGCTCTCTCGCCGGTGGCATATGCCTCTGATGTCAGCCGAAATGAACTTGGTTCAGCAAAAACGGTGTGTAAATATTGGTTCGGGTTTGGCAACAAGAGTGAGCACATCGGTGTTTCTGCCTTATCCCGAGTTTATCCAAACAAACCCACCCGTTCTGTATTTAAAAACCGAAGCACTAAGTGTTCCAGTCTCAAGCGTACCCCCATCTGTCCCTGCGTGGGAGTCATCTGCAGAGCTGTTTGCTGTTACTACCTCTCCACACCCCCTATCCCCCCCCCCCCCCCGCCCCGTGGTGACCTCGCCTGAAAACCTGGCCAGGCTATCTTACTTCTCGTCCACAGTGTCCGTGCTCCTGAAAGCAGAAACGTTGAGACAGGAGCCACTGTGGGGGGAGAAGAGCGGGCTGTGGGCCACGCGGCTGGCCTGTGACATTCCCTCCGGCAGGGTGTTAGGGCCTTGTCTGCGAGCCAATGTCCCGGCTGACTTTTGGCAGGGCCCCGCCAGGTTAGGTGGGAATCCTGGTGTCTTTATTTATTTTATTTTTTAAATATATTTTATTGATTTTTTTACAGAGAGGGAGAGAGGGATAGAGAGCTAGAAACATCGATGAGAGAGAAACATTGATCAGCTGCCTCTTGCACACTCCCCACTGGGGATGTGCCCGCAACCAAGGTACCTGCCCTTGACCGGAATCGAACCTGGGACCCTTCAGTCCGCAGGCTGACGCTCTATCCCCTGAGCCAAACCGGTTTCGGCTGGGTGTCTTTATTTTTAACTTGCCATCATTCCCCTGCCTTGTGGGGAAGAAAAGGTGAGCAGGATCATTTGTTCTTGGGCTGAGCTAAGAGTTTAGCCACCAGATATCCCTCAGGCTCCCTGGTCGTTTGTTTTTTTAAATAGGCAAGAATGCCAACTGTCCCCGAGGCCTGCCGCAACAGCCGGGAAGTTTGGCCTGCTGAGTGTTTGCCACACTGTTCGCCAGAGAAGGTTCCTGTGAGAGATGGGTGGGGCGGTGGAGTCTGGAGCTGGGGTGGAAGGCGTATGGGTTAGCGTTGAGCATAGGTCATAGCCTTTTGGACCAAAAGACCCGACAGCAGGTGCCGGGGAGGGAGGCCCCCAGGGAGGGAGGCCCCCAGGGAGGGAGGCCCCGCAGGGAGGGAGGCCCCCAGGGAGGGAGACACCCCGGGGTGCTGGTTTCGGGGCCTCCCGCTGGTGGTGTGCGCAAACAGGGGGCGCTGGCCGTGCTGCTGGGCTGCCACCAGACCAGGTCTCTGCAGGGCGGGCCGGGAGGGCACGGTTGTTTGCCTTCACAGGGGCAGCAGATCCAGCGGTTCGTCTTCAGGCTGGGCACGAGCTCAGGGGCAGATCAGAGGCAGGTCTGCCCCAGGGCTGTCCGGGAATCTGCTCCCGGATCACCGTCTCAGCGGATTCCTCCCGACCTGTGTGACCTGCCTTGGCAGGCTGCTCCGTCCAGGAGCCTGCTCGCCTTTGCCACCTTTCAAAAGACAAGCACGCCCTCTCCCACACCTTCCACCCTGCTACAGCCCATGATCCCAGTGTGCACCCCACCCTCCAGCTGAGCACAGGGGTCCAGGGAGACTGACTGCCAGGCTCACACACAGGCATGTACGCAGAGAAGGGACAGAAGCTGCTTGGGAATGTTAACAAACTGAGGGAAGCAGCCGGATGGCATGGAAACATGCAATTTAGTTGTAACGGGATTTTCTTTTTTTCTTTCATCAGAAGCAACTGTGGCCAATCTGAGTGTCTGTTACGTTGATTTTTCCTTTTTTAAAAATATATTTTATTGATTTTTTTTTTACAGAGAGGAAGGGAGAGGGATAGAGAGCTATAAACATCGATGAGAGAGAATCATCGATCAGCTGCCTCCTGCACACCCCCTACCGGGAATGTGCCCGCAGCCAAGGTATTAAACATGCCCTTGACCGGAATCGAACCCGGGACCTCTCATTCCGCAGGCTGCCGCTCTATCCACTGAGCCAAACCGGTTCTGGCGCTTTTTCCTTTTTTTAATGCTTATATCAAAACAGCACATTGAAAGGACAGAGGGCACCGTAACCTCGGAAACAGCCTGCAGAGTGCCTGGGCCGCAGGCTGACCCAGCGCTGTAGGTCCTGGGCACGCCTGTCTGTCTGTCTGTCTGTCTGTCAGTCAGGGGCTGCAGCCAGCTCCTCTGCCTGCACTGCTGTGCGTGCTGTATATGCTGGCCCTCATTACCACGATTATCCTTGGATAACACTCATTTTTTTTGTATGTATGAAAATGTACATGCATATACTACAATAGGTAGCCTTTCGCTTTTGTTAACTCCACATTTCATCTGAGACATCCATACGATGTAATCTCACTCACCTGACAGCTGTGTAATATTCCCCTCCACGAACGTATCTCAGATCATTTCCCACCCCCACCCGCCATCAGGGGCAGCGCCGACACCTCAGAGGGCCAGTGCTCCCGGCCAGAGGACACTGAGATAGCTCCAGGTGAGCGTCTGGAAGGGAGGTCGGAATCTCGCCTAAACGAAATTTTGGCAGTGTGGTTTTCTTACGCAGGCTGGGAATCTGCTGGGAATCTCGTGTCATTCCCTTCCTCGCTGCTGGCGCGTGACTCAGAATCCACGACGTGTCCTTCACTGGTGGCCGTTGTGTTGTGGGTGCTGGCGCCAGTCACAGGACCGTTTCCTCCACGGCCCTCTCGCCACGTGCTCTGGGGTGGCCCGTGTCCAACGCTAGGAGGGAAAATAGGTCCCGGCTGGACCTTCGCTACGGTGACATTCCAGGATTTCCATTAATATCAGGGTCTGATCGCTCCATAGAATATTTTCAAACTCAGGCACCGTCCCCCACGGCCAAAGGAAGCAGAAGCCTTCCTGGAAATGGTCGGATAGAACCACGTACGTTTGGGCACGTACCCGGACGTAAGTCTTCTGGAAAACACTTCAGGGAAGGAATCGTCAAACGACCCGCAACACGGTCCCATGTAAAACGCGAGGGCCCCGATCTGGCTTTGACAACACGATTTGTCTTGCAGTGTGCGAGCTGAAATCCCCCTCCATGAGCGACTTTCTGTGGGGCCTGGAGAACTCCGGCTGGCTGAGGCACATCAAGGCCATCATGGACGCGGGCACGTTCATTGCCAAGGTACGTGATGGCGGAGAAAGGAAGCCGAGGGCACCCTCTGGCCTTCGGCCTGGCTGTGCCGCCGGAGCCGGGAGCTGCCGTGCCCCCCTCCCAGCTCGCCGGCTGGAGACGCCGTTTTGCAAGTGAGGTCCGTACTTAGTTAACGGACAGTAGGTCAGCACAGCAGCCAGGTGGTAGAATGTTACAGAATGTTCTCTGCAGGTAGGCCTGGCCCCAGATGGAGGAGAGAATTCTCTGTGCAGGTGGTGCATCCATTTCAGGGACGGAGGCCCTTTATGCGATATATTTATTGGGCAGATGTTTGCTTAGTGTTCTCCACTGCGCATTTCTGGGTGCTGAAGAGGCAATGCGGAATAAGCCGGTCTCCTCACCGAGCCCACATTCTGGGGTGGGAGACCAAAAAGGAGAGTTTCAGGCAGTGCCCAGTGCTGGGACAAAACCTCCCTCTCCCAGGCTGCTTCCTGACAGGATACTCAGCTAAAATCCTGCAGCGTATTTGCGATGGCAAGTAGAAATTCTTTTCGTAGCAAACTTGCTGCTGTCATTTTTACGCTTTCTCTCCCTTCCCCCAACCCTGGACCCATTACTTGGCTCTTATCCTTTTGTCTCTGATTTCATGGTTTTACCGTTTATTATTTTTGTCTTCTTCCTTTTGAAAAAGGCCAAGGCCAATAGGAGACTCCTAACATCAATGAGCAGGGCTATGGTGGAAACCCAGAGCCGAGGGGAGGTGTCAAAGGTGGGCTGGCAGGTGTCTCAGGTGTCTGTACAGCACGCGGCATGGATTGTGCAGTGCACATGCTCAGAGGCGGCCTCATGGTCGCTTCCAGATCTGGTGCCATGGGGAGGGCGGGCGCTGGCTACCAGCATCAATCAGGTGAGGACGTGAACACTAAATGGATAAAGCCGTCGGCTCTTTTGTCCCTTTCTGCAAGTATGAAACTGAACCGCATCCTGATGAGACTTTTCGTGTTTACGGCCATTCTTTTTATTTATTTTTTAAATTTCTTTATTGATTAAGGTATCACATATTTGTCCACATCCCCCCCATTCCCACCCCCCACCCCTCCCCACACATGCCCCTACCCCCCTGTGGTCTTTGACCACTGGTTAGGCTCATATATTATATATGCACACAGGTCCTATGGTTGATCTCTCCCTTTCTCCTACCCTCCCTCTGAGATCAGACAGTCGGATCCATGCCTCCTTATCTCTGGGTCTGTTCTTGTTCATCAGTCTATGGTGTTCACCATTTCCCCGAGCTGAGTGAGCTCATGTGCTACTGGAAACACACTTTTAAGAACCGAAAATGAGACAGACAATGATGGTTATGCGGAGAGGCAATTGAATCAATCTGTTGTGTTCACGGCCATTCCCTGTTTTGCAGGCGGTGGCGGAGGAGGGGGCCAGCGTGCTGGTGCACTGCTCCGACGGCTGGGACCGGACGGCACAGGTGTGCTCCGTGGCCAGCCTGCTGCTGGACCCGCACTACCGGACCCTCAAGGGCTTCATGGTGAGTGCCCCCTCCCCACACAGGGTCCTGACTGTAACTAAGAGCAATGTTTTCTTTTGTTCCTCATCAGCATCATTTTTCTCTTAGATCGGCAAGATGAATTAAAGGGGAAAATGTCCAAGATGTTGGAACAAAAAAAAAAACAATGCTGATAAATGTGAATTTAGGGGCCGATATGAAATATATTTGTTTTTAAAATAGTTTTACACAGCATTTGCTCATAGGAGTTTCAAGTTTGAAGTAGAGTGAATATAACAAAAACTTTTCGAACTTTTAAAAAATTGGAGATAAAACTTTCTATATAGAGCATGCGAGAAAGTCCTTGAGAGGAAAAACTGGGTCCCCCCCCAAACACACACACTTACTGCTATTGTGTAAGTAGTCCTTTACACCTCAGGGCGACAGTGTGAACATCTGTACCGATGTGGCCTCTGCTGAGGCTGAGCACGTCCTCCTAGGTTTTGCACCCGCTGGGTGTCAGAATGTGGCACGTGGCAGAATGTCCGTACAGTTGTCTGGAGTGGAGTCGCTTTGACCACACTGGAACCATTTTCTTAAAATGGCTGCAGAGACTTCGGCGACTGGGAGATGCCTGCCTCCTGCCTCCTGCCCATGGTTTAGTGGGTCCTGCATCCGTGCTGGGCACAGTGGGCCACATGGGGTGTCTTTACAGGAAGATCTTTATCAAGGATATCAGCTGACACTCGGGGACAAGAGGCAGATTTCCTTTCTTGGGCGTTTTCTTTTTCAAAGAGTCTTTCTCCCATCTCAGCCCCTCCCTGCACAGAGGTCAGAGGGCTGGATCCCTCCTTTAGATTTGGGCAGTGGAGGGATCCTGAAACACACACAACCAACCACCAGGGGGCCTCTCCCTCACACCATCCTTATCACCACCAGCCCTTTCTGACTGTCCAGTTAGATAGCTGTCAAGGACAAACTTCAACCACTCCATATTTTTTTTTTTTTTAAGGAAAAACCTCTAGCCAGCTTAGCACATTGGTGATACTGATGGGATTATTCTGTGTCACTTACAATTTTTTAAAAATACCAAGAAAATTTGCAGCTCCTATTACCCCCTCACTCCGAAGCAGGGCTGTAACTCCTCTGTCCCCATCGTTTTAGAATTCTTCTCATCCACAGCAATCTCTGGGTTTTACACTTCTTCCTAAGTGGAGTAAAGCTCACTGAAAAACATTCCAAGTTGTTTCTTGTAAGGAGGTTGCTTTGGGCTGAGCTGGGCATTGGTGTAGAGCACATGTGTCAAACACAAGGCCCGCGGGCCAAATCCATCCCGCCAGGCCTTGCAATGTGGCCCGCACCGCGCTGTCATCACTGCACTCCACTGCGTTTCCATCACAATGACAGTTTATGACTGTTCAGTAAATCATTCGGCCCGCGATTTAGGCTGGATTTTAGATTTTGGCCCCTTCTCTGATTGAGTTCGACACCCCTAGACTGTAGAGCTAGGTTAGGAGGTAGAAGCACCACTTCCTAGCAGTGTGATCTTAGGTGAGGATCTTCCTTCCATTCAGTTCCCCTTCTGCAGAGGCTGATAATACCCACCCTACAATGAATGAAGTCATGTAAGCAGCAGTATGAGCTGGGACTCATAGTGAGCATTCAGTGGGTGGTGGTACTAACATTTTCATATATCCAGTCCCATTTGTTTTCCCTAAGGATGACCTTCAACTTGCCCTTCCGAAATGCACCTCTGAGCTGGTGGATAATGAGAGCTCGTTCATTGGCAGGTTACCCAAGGATAGTGACTTCTACTCCAAGGACCTCTGAGTCCTTGTGATGTCTTATTTTTCCTGGTTTGCTTCCCTCCATATTTATGTTCTTTCTCGTGTAGGTATTAATTGAAAAGGACTGGATCTCCTTTGGCCATAAGTTTAATCACAGGTAAAAATATTTAAAAATTTGTTTTAAATGCTTAGGATTAAAAAACATTTTTCTCAATTAATGTGCGGAAATAGCTTTATATTTTTAAGTGTCTTTGTGTATCTTCATCAAAAAGTTAAAATTTTCATTGTACAATATATACACTGTATCACAGGTACATGAAGTTCTGAGTACTTCTGATGAGAATTTATGCTAAATATCCCATTTCCGAAGTGCAGACATGAATGTTGAGCTGCAAGTTGTGAACGACCTATGGAAGTTATCTCTGACCTTTCACTAAGGGAGGCCATTTGGGTTGTCCCGCGGACTTGTGTCCTGGGTGACGTCTCTGGGGAGGAAATGTGTGACAGTGGCCGAGGCTTTGCAGACAGACAGATGCAGACGGTGGCACATACCAGCTGTGTGGCCTTGGTGTCTGTCCCCTCTGAGCATTGGCATCCCCATCTTGGAAACGGGCTACCCCCCTTTCCCCATTCCACAGGTTCTAGCAAGGGTTTTTAAAAAGTATCCATAACTAGCCCGACTCCTCACCTGGCCCATAAACTAGGCTTTCAGATACACAGAAGCTACTGTTTTTGGAGACCACAGCCGCATTTTGTTAAGTGTGGGTAATCCCAACTTGTGTTCTCTAACCTCCAAAATGTTAAATGGTATAGCTGGTATACTCTAGCCCTTTGGGTTAAAGTTTAAATTTAGGCAGCATGCTAATAATTTAATTAGGTACTTACTTTTCCAGGGAAGCAAAATTATTCCTTTTTACAAACGAATTAAAGACTCCAAACAACTAAGTATCCTTAAGATCATTGTTACCATCAGTTTTGGGGTTCTGACTGTATGTGCTAAGCAGTTAAAATCTCTGATAGAGGACATATGGACAGAAAGGATTGGGAAATGCTGAAGACTAGGTGGATTTATGAGAAAAGAGTCTATTAGGCAAACCTTTTTAAAGCTATTTTTTTTTAGGTGAGCAGAACTGAAACTCTTGAGAAGTTTCCTGACAATTTCTAACGTAGCCATTCTCGAAAAACACTAAATCAATCCTTACTCATTTCTATTCCTCAAGTTGATCAAGTTGAGATGAGGTTCTAAATTACTTTATATCTGATTGCAAATTACCCCTTTTGTATTCTTTCCGAAATTCATACAACAGTGTAAAATACTACTCTTGATTTAGATTCTCATCTCTTGATTCAAGATTCTCTGACATACTCTTGAAAAACAAAGATGTGAGAGATATAAAGGTATATTAGAATCTGTGGTCACATGGAAATAATTATATGCTGTTTTAGTACTGTTCTAGAAACAGAAATATCCGCTAGAAATTTGGGAAACTACCATTTTTTAAAGAAGTTGTCTTTACTTATTCCTTCCCTCCAAAACAATGCACAAGTGAAAAACTCTAAAGTTGTTTAGATAATTCACTAATTGAAACAAAGTGAAGGTATATTCAAAAGTTCTAATATGTACCCTTCCCCTCCCCCAATATATTTTTATTGATTTCAAAGAGGAAAGGAAAGATAGAAACATCAATGATAAGAGAGAATCACTGATCAGCTGCCTCCTGAATGACCTTTACTGGGGATCGAGTTCACAGCCTGGGATCTAACTGGTTCATAAGTTGAGGCTCAACCATTGAGCCACGCCACCCAGGCTTTAGTGTACTTTTAAATTTAATGTATTTTTTAAAATATATTTTATTGATTTTTTACAGAGAGGAAGGGAGAGAGATAGGGAGCTAGAAATGTCGATGAGAGAGAAACATCGACCAGCTGCCTCCTGCTCATCCCCTACCGGGGATGTGCCCACAACCAATGTACATGTCCTTGATCGGAATTGAACCTGGGACCTTTCAATCCGCAGACTGACGCTCTACCACTGAGCCAAACCGGCTTAGGCAATTTAATCTATTTTTAAACCTTCTTTACAAGGGTTGCTTTTATGGTTTTGTATTTATATTATAGCTTCTAATTAAAAAAGCAAACAAAATAATTGGCTATAAAAATGTTCTAATACTTTGTTATAGATATGGCAATCTAGACGGTGATCCAAAAGAAATCTCTCCAGTTATTGACCAGTTCATTGAGTGTGTGTGGCAGTTAATGGAACAATTTCCCTGTGCATTTGAGTTCAATGAGCGGTTTCTGATTCACATTCAGCATCACATATATTCCTGCCAGTTTGGAAACTTCCTATGTAACAGTCAAAAGGAGAGACGAGAACTCAAGTAAGTGTTTTGGTATTTAATTTTGTGACTGAGAATTGCAGATGCCCTTTCATAATGTGGAAGACTGTTTTAGCCACACACCTAAACTGACAGATTCAAGCTCTTTCCTTATTCCTGACATAAGGACGCTTCATAGATGAATCATCCGACACAGGTAGGTACAAGTTCATTTCCCCCCGCTTCTTCCTGATACCCACACAGGCTGGCAGACCTGGCATACAACACTGAAAGGAAGCTTCCTAGAGTCAAAGAACTTGATTTTTGCATTGTTTCCTTTTAAAACAGACCTCCTTGGTAGATATAATCACATAAGGATTGTAAATATAACTGGGAAAGCAAACTTGAAACTCTAGGCTAAAACTGTATTGTCCTATCCAAAGGGGGAAAAATAGATGAAATGTAAACTTTTTAAAAACAGCAAAGTGATTTATGAACTACAAGTGAGAGAAAATGTTTGAAATTCTCATAAAGTTAAAATGATTTTAACTGTGGTCTATATAATATCAGATTTAATTTTGAAAATGGTCTGTTCACATGAAATGGGCTGAACAGAAAGAAAATGACGTTTTCTCGTGGATGCCAGTTAGCTTCTGCAGGGAATTTCAAGTGTGCTTACTGGTCGATGGTAACGATTTGGAAACAGCAGACTGCGCCCTTCAAGCTTGCTGTGTTCCTGGACAGTTCTGTGCTTTGCTGTGACAGACTAGCCACTTTAGTGGTGTTTGGGTTTGAATCCCGGCTGTTCCACTCACTAGCTGTGTGACTTTGGGAAACTAATCTCTTTCAGCCCCCGCTTTCTTATCTGTAGAACAGACACGTCTCACAGGAATTCAGTGAGGATTAAATGAGAGAAACATAGAAGCATTTAAGTAATATCTGGCAAAGAATAAAAGTCTGACTAGGGTAAAAAAAACAGACCTAGCAGTTTTATTTTAACTCGGTACAGAGAGCAGAGGAGCTGAGATTGGTGCTCCGCTATGCCATGAAAACGAAGTGTAAATTTCCCTGTACAGTACTGTGTAAAAATCCGTGCACTCGGGGGTAGGGATTCCTCAGCCCGGATTGTGAGAGGGCACAAGCCAGGCCAAGGGACCCCACAATCTGGGGCCAGGGAGGGATGAGGGACGGGCATGTCCGGCCCATCTCGCTCAGTCCCGATTGGCCAGACCCCAGCAGCAAGCTAATCTACCTGTCGGAGTACCTGCCCCCCTGTAGTCAGTGAATGTCAGAGTGAGCGGTTGAGTGGCCTTAGCCTATCATTAGTGTATTGCACTTTGACTGGTTGAATGGCCAACCAGACACTTAGTATATTAGGCTTTTTTTATTACACTACAGGCCCGATGCATGGAATTCATGCAAGAGTAGGCCTTCCTTCCCCAGGCTGCCAGCACTGGCTTCCCTTACAGCATGGGCTCCACCTGGAAGGACATCCAGTCTAATAAGCATACTATGCTTTTATTATTATGGCATAGTCTACTATTTATAAGCATCAAGATAGCCCTGGCCAGGTAGCTCAGTTGGTGGAGCATCGTCTCGATATGCCAAACTTGTGAGTTTGACACCCAGTCAGGGCACCTACAAGCACCGGATGCATGAAGTAGTGGAACTGATGTTTCTCTCAAATAAAAGAACCACCAAAATAGGCCATTTTCAAGCTTATTTTCTTTACAACAGAATCCAGGAAAGAACATACTCATTATGGGCCCACCTGTGGAAGAATCGGGCTGACTACATGAATCCTCTCTTCAGAGCTGATCACAGTCAGACCCAGGGGATCCTTCGTCTCCCCACCGCGCCATGCAACTTCATGTACAAGTAGGTGAACCCCTGGGACCCGACTAGGAAGGGTTATGGCTCAGAGCTGCTGTCACTGTTAATACTGCAGGCCAAAGGGTATGAAATACTGAGCTTTAAGGCTTTTCTGGACACAAAATACAACAGAGGAGGATGTTTTCATATCAGACCTGGTTTTTTGCCAGTGTCTCCTCTCCCTCGACTTACCCCTAAATAGGAAATTATCTTAGAAGTTCATGTTCTGAAATAATGATATCTTAAAAATGTAAGTTCTAATTTAAAGTGAAAGGTGGGATTGGGGAGAAAGGAAAGATGGATGGAATAAGCCAAGTGTCTTGTAAGTTAAATGTGGACTCACAACGTAGTTTACCTTTTTTCTCTGCTGAATTGACTGCTTTGGGATGAGAGAAGGGTGGCATGTATGTTATAGTTTGTCCTTTGCTGCTTGTCTAGGCTTGTATGGTACAGGATGACTCAGGGGTCAGCACAATTCAGATAGAAGGAGAAACCATTCCTTCTCCCTCTCCACGCCCAACACTCAGCTTTTTCCCCCTCTATATTTTCATTCCTTGATTAGTTTTTGTTCTTAGTTATTTCAAGCTCATCATTACCCCAGAATTTTAGAGCAGAACATTAACTCTATCACAAAGAATTGCCTCCATGTTTTTGTGTAAAACAGTTTTGAGGACTGCTGACACAATGAAATCAATTAGTTTATTTACAACCAGTCAGCAAATGTATGACTGAGGATCAAGCCCTGTTATAGGAACTGTGGATAAAACAATGAACGACCCTGTCTCTGCCCTCAAAGTGCTTTTTTAAGTAAAAAGTACAGTGTTTTCCCAAAAATAAGACATCCTCCGAAAATAAGACCTACTTACAGGTTTCCTTCTGAGTGAAATATAAAGCATCCCCCCGAAAATAAGGCCCCCATAGGCTAAACATGAGAGATTCGGTCCACTGATTCTGAAAGAAATGGAGTCACAAGAAACTCACAGGAAATTCAGGAATTGGTTTGTTATGATGATGACATGATTGTCATTGAATAAATGAGTAAATTCTTGATACTGTAGGATTCACAGTTTGTCTGGTTTGTGTTGACAACTAACGTACTACCGTACCATATACAGATAATAAATTTCCTTTATTTTCATTTAACAATAAATGTGTACCATATTCTTCTTCATGGAAAAATAAGACATCCCCTGAAAATAAAACCTAGCGCATCTTTGGGAGCAAAAATTAATATAAGACACTGTCTTATTTTCAGGGAAACAGGGTAGACCCACGATATCCCTCATTCTCACTGGCATTCCAGTTTGCACAGTTGTGTAAGATAAAAAGGGGGAATATTCATCGCAAATGCAAATTTTTGGTGGTTATGATAAGACAAGCTAAATCCTCAAACTTATTAATATGATACAAGGTTCTACTTTTTCCAAGTTTACTTCAAAACAGAGCCATTTTCTTAAACCAAAAACTAGAAAAAGAGAGAGAAAATAGTACTTCAATCTATCTTATAAAATTATGGGCCTTCTAACTCAATACCATATATAAAACTCATGAATTTATTCTGTCCAAGAAAGTTTACTGAGCTCCCAAAAGGAAAATATCAACATGAAATGATTACCTTACGTGGCTTCTTGAGCCCAGAACTTGCACTTGGTGATTATCAGGCTGTGGGACTGGGGGAAGGGAGATCCCGAGAGGCCGTGTGCCTGTGAATTCAGTTTGACATGGTTGCCTCATGGAGCTCTGCTGTCCCTTCCAGGTTCTGGAGTGGCATGTACAACCGTTTTGAGAAGGGGCTACAGCCCCGCCAGTCGGTCACAGACTACCTCATGGCAGTGAAGGAGGAGACGCAGCAGCTGGAGGAAGAGCTGGAGGCCCTACAGGAGGTGAGGCACACTTTCCTAACCATTGCTCCATGGAAGCCTGTCAGGACTCAGGTTATGTGAAGCACACATTTCGTACTTTTAGCCAGTGGGTAACCAGAAACACAACGCCTCCTGACACACACACACACACACACACACCCCGGTGAGCACCCAGAAAAACGAGCCCAAACTCCAGCAGCACTGTATACACTCAAGACACTCAGAAATCTGGTTTGAGGCTCACTTCCACAGTGTGCTAACTACTCTGCTGTTCCTGCAACAGGTCAGGATTTTTGTTGCTGTTATTTGGGAGCACTGAAATGAATTATTTCTGGAGACTTAACTCCTAGTACTTAATGAGATAAAAAATCCTGGTGCCAGGGCTCTGAGCCGAGAGTTTCTGAGGGAGACTGTTTAGAGTGTCCTGAGACTTGTCATAGGGCGGAGAGACCTTGAATTAAAGAACATATAATATGTAGTTAATGATAAGGCACAAGTTAGGTTTTTAGAATTTCAGAGCTTTGCCATTCAAAGTCCACTCACGTCATTACTGGGTCAGTTTTATCTACTCTTCCCAAAGATATCTAAGCTTTATGAAAAGCTGATGATCCTATTGATCTTTTCCAGTACTCTTTTTATTAAAATACTAATAAAAATTACTTAACACTCTAACAGCACTGTAATTAAAACCTCTCACTTTTTTCCTTATAACAAACTTCCTTTGCCTTACACATGGGATTTTCCCACTCCAGTCTAACCTAACTTTACACTTCATTCTCCACTACTCCCCTTGCTCTAATGTGACCATTCTCTTACACACAGCTTCTTACACATAACTGACACCTTCCTTCGTGTTTTCTACTCACTGTTCCTCCTGCCAGAATGCTCTCACCATCACGTCTACGTTGAATTCCTTCAGTCCTGTGCATGCTCCCTCCTCCCTGAAGCTTCCTCTGATCTCTTCCCTCTAACAGGTAGAGTCTAACTGCAGCACCCTGCTCTCTGAAATAATTTCATCTTCTAAATTCCCACATTACAGGAACTCTGCCTCTACACAAAATTCCCTATAGCTGGATGTGTACCGCCTAGTACAGTAGGTCCTTGGGTTATATCAGAGATCAGCTCCTATAGCAAGACATAGGTGATTTTCACCTTAAATTGGAACCCACCTCCATAAGCACCTACGTCACTCACATGGAGCACATACAGCAGTAATGAAGTGAAAGAGTAAAAAAAAAAAAAAAAAAAACATTTAAAAGATAATTCATGACCTTTACTTGTGGTAAATAAAAAAATAAAGAACATATGTATTTACGTCGAAATGACGGCACTTTTTAAAAATAAATAGATGGTGGTGTAACCATGAAATGACGTACGTTGAGTCCTACTTAACCCAAGGACTGCCTGTTCAGTACTTTGACACATACCAGTAACTTAATATGAATGCTTTCTGAATGAATCTCATCCTCACTGAGATCATAGGATGAAGACTAGTAAAATGCATTCCGAACAATCCAAATGTCTATCATCTTGTCAATGGGTAAACAAAATGTGGCATATAGGGATAGAAAGAAGGATGACTACTGACTACCAGGTGCTTTCCCGTTACTGTCTTTGCATTTTATAGAAAACAATGCTGAGGCAGGTATTACCATCCTTATATTGCAGATGAAGAAACCAAGCCTCACAGGACCCAATTATTTTGTCCCAAGTCATACTGCACCTTTGAACCCAAGACCTAAACCCCCTGTTCTTAACATTAAACTCAGCGGGAAGGTAATGATTACTAAAGGCATGCATATGTAAAAAAGATTGTTTATGATTTTCCCTGAAATTATTTCCTGTTTAGAGGCTGGAAAAAATCCAAAAAGTCCAGTTAAACTGCTCCAAAGTGAAGAGCAAGCCAAGTGAGCCCAGCAAACACTCGGGGTTTCCCACCTCGGACAACAGCACGGCCAACACCCCGCAGGACTACAGCGGGAACATGAAGTCCTTCCCCTCCAGGAGCCCCTCCCAGGGCGACGAAGACTCCGCTCTGATCCTCACCCAGGACAACCTGAAAAGCTCAGACCCAGACCTGTCCGCCAACAGCGACCAGGAGTCCGGCGTGGAGGACCTGAGCTGCCGCTCTCCCAGTGGAGGCGAGTGTGCGCCCAGCGAGGACAGCGCCAAGGACCGGGACTCGGACGAGGCCGTGTTTCTAATGGCCTGAAGCTTCAGAGTTCAGGAGTTCCGACATAAAGGACGGGCAAGAAACACCTTCCAAATAAGGGAACAGTGCAATTTAAGATAAAAACTCAAGAAACGGTGCGTGTAATTGATAGTTAAAATAGAGCGATGAAGGGTTCGGGGAAGTCCAACTCATAGTTTCCTTAGCTGTTGAAGAATAGGAAGTAGACATTTTTTTTTGTGTGTGTGTGTGTGTCAAATAAATATTAATATTATCCCATTTCAAAAAATCATTCTAGTCTATGAATGTTTTTATTCACTACAGAACAATGAATGACCTCTAAGGTTATCTACATAAACCTTCCTGGTCACAGCATGCATCTGCTCAGCTCAAAAAGTGCTCTGACCCTTTGCCTGCACATCTGTTATCTTCATTTCCCCCCACTTTATTTCCTGATGCATATTTTATTTCATAAGACATTTGACGTATCATCCTTCCTGCCAGTCATAAATACTTCTAACAGAGGGCAGTGTTGAGCTGTAACCTTTTGATTAATAATAAATCTATTTTGTATAACTGAAGAGCTTTGTTAATTGCTTCAGCTTATCTTTCAGGTTTCATGATCACGCTAACTTTTCCTTAGATAATATTTTTTGAATTGTTATAATTTTGTTGCCTTTTTTTAAATATCTTATTTCTCCTTACCTTTTAAAAAATGCTTACACTTATAACTCACTTTTCCCTCTAACACGGGTCCTAATAAAGTAGAGCAACATTTACTCTCTGGTTAGTGAATATGAATTCAGATCATATTAGTTTTAATAAAATATATTAAAAAAAATTTTTTTTTACAGAGTAAGGAAGAGGAATGGAGAGTTAGAAACATCGATGAAAGAGAAACATCTGTCAGCTGCCTCCTGCACACTCCCTATTGAGTATGTGCCTACAACCAAGGTACATGCCCTTGACTGGAATCGAACCTGGGATCCTTGAGTCCACAGGCCGATGCTCTATCCAATGAGCCAACCCAGTTAGGGCCATATTAGCTTTCTTATCGACAAGTTCCGATTACTAGTCCAGAAACTCTATTACCAAGACAGTGTGGATCAACCACCACTGAAGTGTAGCAGTGTAAAATAGTAGGTAATTCTTTTTAAATATAGTTTTATTGATTCAGAGAGGGAGAGGGAGTGAGAGAAACATCATTGATGAGAGAGAATCTTGAATCAGCTGCCTCCTGCATTCCCCACACTGGGGATGGAGCCTGCAACCCTGGCATGTGCCCTGACTGGGAATCGAACCCTGACCTCCTGGTTCATAGACTGACACTCAACCAACCACTGATCCATGCCAACCAGGAAGTAGGCAATATTTCAATGAGGGAAAATCCCAATTAAGAACTGGAGAATTTGGTTATTCCTACTTAACCAATGGTGTAAGTTCTGAAACTATGTGGTTAACTTGTTTTAAATTACAGTGTCCCATCTCTGACTGCTGGATTAGTTGTGCAAAGCTTGTTTTTACTAAAATGCACATTTGAAGCAGAATCATTCCCCTGACCATTGAAATGGGACTTTACTGGGTGACCTAAACTTCTGATCTGAAGAAACATCTAATAAAAAAAAAAGTTGCCTTGTTGGACAGAGATAAATATAGGAAGAAAATAGTATAGCCATTAAATTACAGAAAGAATCACTTAATTCCTGTTGCAGTAACAGAACCAAAATTCACAAAGGCATACTCAAATGCAGACTTTTTCCATCCTGAAAGACTTATATAACCTGTGTCTGTGTTTTAAATGCTGACAGTGATGATTATACTCCTCTTTTGAATAACTGGGTTGTAAGGAGATTATCCAATGCATTAATTTTGGAAGGAGAAACCAAGCTATGTTAACTGGTTTAGAATAAAACTGGAATAGTTTTAAGTTTAAAGAACAAACATATACAACCTAGCTGGTTTGGCTCAGTGGACAGAGTTGGCCTGTGGACCAACAGGTCCTTGGTTGCAGGCTCTGCCCTGGTCAGGGCGTGTGAAGGAGGCAACTAATCAATGTTTCTGTCTTTCCCTCTCTCTTTAAAATATCAATGGAAAATATCCTCAGGTGAGGAATAACAGTAACAAGAGAGAACAAATATATTATGATGAATTACTTATGTGGTTGAAGAGTCTATGTAAAAATTTTTTTGCTTTAGATAAGCACTTAAACCATGTCTTACCTGTTGGCAAAAGACTGGTACCACTATGCCTTTGTTACCAAGACAGTGTGGATCAACCACCGCAGGGAAAACTGAAGCTCGAGGGGTTGGGACAATAGGAAAGGTTTCTGAATAGCCAAAGACTCCGCCATAATCTCGTTACCTCACTTACCTGTAAATCCACAGTTGTTATACCTTTCTCCTCTGCTCATTTTGAAGATCAAACGGCACACCCTTAGCACAGTGCACGAAAGATAGGCAATTGGTGAAAGGTAATTTCTTTATCCAAAGTCCACGTGAATACTAGCCATAACACAGACCAAATATTAAATATAGTTCAACTCTAAGAACGTAATTTTGTTCTTAAAATTCTATTGCCAAACACATTTCCTGGGTGAACAGAAAAAATGAAGAAAAGACAAACTATACTGTATGCTGGTATTTGAAATGAGAAGCATACTGGGATGCATTTTAAACAAAGTATGCATCAGGTTGTTTTGTCATTTAGGTACTATTTACTAAGCCTCGGGTATACAGTTGACGATTTTCTCATTAGCTTTTACAGCTATCCATTAAATGTGTTCATCCTGTAATATGGAATAGAGGCAAACTGCTGAACATAGTACAAGGAAAATGAAAAATTCAATTAAAGTAACTATAAATTCAAACTCCTAAAATTATTCATTTCATTTATTATTATAGTTTTTCTCTTATGAAAAGCTAACTCATAGTAAACGTCAGAAAATTACACTTTCTAATTAGGTCCAGATTTACTATTTAACAAAAAATTGTTTTTAACTTTAACATTAGTAATTTAGTCAGCCTATTCTTATCCAACCACATCACATACTTCTATTAAAACATTTGCATGAGCTGAAACCGGTTTGGCTCAGTGGATAAAGCGTTGGCCTGCGGACTGAAAGGTCCCAGGTTCGATTCCCGTCAAGGGCATGTAGTACCTTGGTTGCGGGCACATCCCCAGTAGAAGGTGTGCAGGAGACAGCTGATCAATGTTTCTCTCTCATCAATGTTTCTAACTCTGTCCCTTTCTCTTCCTCTCTGTGAAAAATCAATAAAACATATTAAAAAAAACTTTGCATGAAAGTTTATGTTGGACCAATTTAAATGAAAGACAATTTTCTTCTGTTAGGCGGAATATTTACCTATATTGCTTCTTAAATGCATCTTTAGTTTTAATAATAAAACAACAATATATAAACAGCTGGTTTATTCTTTTGGTTTATTATACGTATTAAAAGTTACTTTCTTGAGATGGCACATTGGCAGGTTTAATGTTTACTGAAACCTGGAATATTTAAAAGAAATTGTTTTTGAAAGTTTGATTATCCAGAAAAAAAAAGAAGAAAAATAAGTCTTCCTACTGTTGAAAATAGTAATTTTTCATAAAAGGCTGAGAGGGGGAAAAATCGAAAGCAACCATTTTTTATAAAGAAATGAGGCATTTCAAATTAAAAATACAAATTTAAAACGAACTAATTTTATAAAATATTGAAACTAGCCAAAATTACATGCATAAGTAATCAATAAGAGAGGAGCAGTGGAACTTAAATATGATAGGATTTATCAATAATAAATAAACATTTTTAGTGCAAATAGCGCAGAAAATTTTCTCCAAGTCAAGATCATAGCTATCATTCTGATGTGTACAAAATCAGTCTGAGTTCTGTATACAATCTATACAGTATATCTGTGAAGTCAGCCGCTGTGATGAAGTGCCAATCTGCAAATCATAAATATAAATGTGCTTAGTTATGTGTCCCATTCCTCTTGCAGCAGTTCATGTATTCAGGAAAATCTAGAAAGAAAAGAAATTTTTAAAAAATCTAAGAAATTTTCATCCCTTTACATTTTCCTCTCAGTAAGATCTACCTGTAAAGATAACTTGACCGCGAGGGAAAGAGGGGGGAAAGGATTCTAGCATGTTCATATAAGCAAGCAACTGCTCAGTGCCTGTCTCCTTCTCAAGCTGTGAGAAAGGCAGTAATACTCAGCCCTTGCCCTGGCCGGTACGGCTCAGTTGGTTGGGAGGTGTCTAGTGCTGCGGTTGCCAACAGGTGGTCCGTGAGGTCCAAGAGGTTGGCAACCACTGGTCTAGGGCACCAAAAGGCTGCTGGTTCAATTCCTGGTCAGGGCACATGCTGGGGCTGTGGGCTTGGTCCCTGGTATGGAGCCTGCAGGAGGTAGCAGATCAATATTTTGTATCAATGTTTTTTTCTCTCTCTCTCTCCCCCTTGCCTCTCTCTAAAAATCAGCATGGTTTGTAAAATAAGATGTAAAACAATACAATGCTGGCCCTAATCTTAAGCACAACTACCTTGAGAGAACGGACAGGTGTCCTGGAGATCAGAAATGCCCATGTTTCCCTCTTTTAGGGGCCCTCCTACACTCCCTTTCTCAGAAGTCCACTCCTTCAGCCCGGCTGAGTGGGCAGAGGACACATGACAAACTGCGGAGGTCAGGATGGACACCGCCCGTCCCAGCCAATCCCTTTCCCAGGGTTTTGCAGTGACACCCCTGTCAGTGTCCACTGGCTGCCTGAATGCTGAGGAAAGGGTGTGAGAAAGAGGAGCTGCTTTGGTCACTGCGGCCTTTAGTCATGTTTTCACTCTCTGGTGACTGAGTTGTAATTTCTTGTACTTAGTTCTACAATGCATCCCAGCATTACCCAAGAACACAGCTTTTTAATTGTTGGGGTAGAAATTAGTTCTTACAACCAAATCATTCCCTGCCAAGACAGATGGAGAGGAAAAGGAAGGGTGTCCTGAGATCAAGTGAGAGCATGAGCAAAGACAAAAGAACATGACACCTGAGATAACATAAGGGGAAAATGGAAAATTAAAATGGATACTCTCATATATGTGGCAGATTACAGAAGGCTTAAAACCAGAGAAAAATTTGGCATGGATACTGTCACTGCTAGGGCCCATTATAGGTTCTAGCGTAGAGAATTACATCAAGAAATGGTATTTTAGAAAGATTAGTCTGTCAATCCTGTGCAGGAAGGAGAAACCCTGGCTAGGGGGTTGGCCAGAATGTTATTGGAAAAATCCTCCTGTGAGATGGAAAGGAGACAGACTAGAAGTTCATTTGAAAGGAAGCAATGACAAAGGAAACTAATGAGGATATGGTATACTCCCACACCAGCTGAGAGAAAGGAACCAACCATAGTTTACGATGCAACAGTAGTTATCAGATGTTATTTAAGCAGACATCACAAAAGAGAAAACATACAAAAGATTTTTATTGGCTATATGCGTATGTACATAGTATTATGCTTAATATATAATGCAAAACATTCTATATGTTAAATAGCGTAAGAGCTATAATGATGGTGATATGCTGACAGCTGGCTCAACAGGCAGTGGTAAGACAGAATAGTCAGGCATTAGGCTTGAGACACAAGCTCTGGAATGCAACTTACCTATGAAGCATGAAACTGGCTGTGCATTGCTATCACCTGCTGAAGTTTCTCTTCCTTGGCTCTTCTACAGTGGCAAACCTACAAGATAAATTATTTAAAATACCAGTCACGTCCCAACCATGTGCCTACTACTTCCTACATTATGACAGAATTCTATGTAGGATTCTTTTAACCTGTTGACAATTACATTTGGATACTTAAGGCAGTTCAGAATTTAAGAATTAAAAATTAATTTTCTTTGGCAGATAACTTTTACCCATAAACTTCCAGAACGTAAAACAACTGATGCTTTCTGTCAGTTCTGTTATATAATATCAATATCTGTTTGTTAAATATGAAAATCCTACTATTGTTAACCAGGAAAGTTAACACACACACACTTCCAGGTGCAGTTACATAGTACCAACAAACAACAAGTGAAAAAAACCAATGCCTCACAAATGCTACAGCCATAGTTGTTAATGTCCCTGAATTTCAATTTTCTCTCATGAAAACAATGTTCTTATATAGCACATGTTTTACAAAGTTTAGTAACAAAAGGTTATTTTTTAAATGTGGTGTTTCAGAGCAATTAGGTAAATATATAGGACTTTATCAAAGGGCAAGATATTGCTAAGCAGACTTTGATTTTTCTTTAAATACTAGAGACACAGTCTGCATGAAATCGTGCGCAAGTAGCTCGCTACTGCTTGCCTCAGCTGGCCGGCCTGCCCTCCACCACGAGAGCTCCCTGCCCCTGCGAGCAGCTCTGTCCCCGCCCGCCCGCCCTGAGAGCCACGGTAGTGGCCTTATATGATAAAGATAATGGAAATACTAGTAATCATCAAACAAAAGTTATTCCAGAATGTTCTTAATAACATTTAAAAAATTAATCTATAGTGCATTCTCTTAGAATAACTGTGAAACAAGTTATTACAGGAGAATATTACAACTATTAAGCACATACTTTAAGCTAATTTACTAGCTTTACTTCAGAATGACACAACACTATCAGTTCTAAAAGAGACTATTACTTGATTTACCTGCTTGTGTACTCACAAGCAGGTTTAAAGTGACAGGAAAGGATGCTATCATTCTCAAAGAGGCACTTTAGTTTTCTTTTTCTTTTACTTTTAAAATATATTTTATTGATTTTTCACAGAGAGGAAGAGAGGGATAGAGAGTTAGAAACATCGATGAGAGAGAATCATCGATCAGCTGCCTCTTGCACACCCCTTACTGGGGATGTGCCCACAACCAAGGTACATGCCCTTGACCGGAATCGAACCTGGGACCTTTCAGTCTGCAGGCCAACACTCTATCCACTGAGCCAAACCGGTCCCGGCCACTTTAGTTTTCTTTCATGGCACTCAAAACCCCAGCTCAGCAATGTGCTAACATATTTTTACTCATGAATACTTTGATATTACACTGCCACTTATCCTAACTGAAAAGTATTACATACTGTTCTCTTTTCCATGAAGCTACTGAGAAAATCATCGATTTCAGTTTTTCCCTCCAAGAAATCTTCAGCAATATTATCAGACTCTTCCTCAGCTTCGTGTGCAGCGACTTTTAATCTGGCCTGCAGGGCACTCGCACTACAGCTCTGAAAAAGAAAATCAAGTATTATGTTAGTTCGTAATGACCAGGAAAACTCCTTAGAAAGAAAACAAGGCAGGGGGAGGGAGAAGCAATCCGTTATGTGTCTTACATAAGTGCTTTTTAAGGAAATCTGCTACCACCCAGGCCCTCAGTTTGGATACCTAAACAAGAGAGACCAATCCATTGGCTGCAAACTCTTTAATAAAAGAAACTGGGCAAATCATTGTCCTCTCTCAAAGTGGCAGCAATCAATCATTATGGTGGGCACCCTCTAAGATGATCCCCAATGAATTCCAACTCCTGACTTCCCTACCCTTGTGTAATCCTCTTTCCCATGGATGTGGGCTGGACCTGGGGACTCACTTCTACGGAAACATGACAAAAGAGATGGGATTAAATGTAACCAAAGAGGTGAAAGATTTGTATCCTGAAAATAACAAAACACTGCTGAAAAAAATTGAATATGACATAAAAAAGTGGAAAGACATTCCATATCCATGGATGGGAAGACTTGATTACTGTCAAGAAGACAATGCTACCCAAAATGATCTAGTTTTAATGCAATCCTTATAAAAATTTCCATGTTTTGTTTTTGTTTTTTTGGGTTTTTTTTGCAGAAATAGAAAAAGTTCTGCTAAAATTCATGTAATTTCAGAAAACCTCAAATAGCTAAAAACAATCTTGAAAATGTACAAAGTTGGAGGATTCATACTTCCTGATTTCAAAACTTACTACAAAGCTATAGTAATCAAAACAGTGTTATACTGACGAGACATATAGATCAATATGCAATAGCAAGCCCAGAAATACACCTTCACATATACGGCCAAGTAATTTCTAAAGGTGTGCCAAGACCATTCAATGGAGAAAGGATAGTCTTTAACTACTGATGCTAGGTAAACTGGAAATCCACATGCAGAATCAATGAACCCTTACCGTACTTCATATAAAATTAACTCAAAATGGAACTAAATGAATGAACTAAAGCTAGTTAGTAATAATACATCAGAGGACTGGGGGAATAATGGGCAATAGTGGTATATGTCAATAGCTTAGTGCAATGTAAAACACATAATGATTGCTCAATGTTAGTTATTTCTTTTATTCTAAAGAATGACCATTTCCGAAATCCATTATAAATTTATATTCTCCTTTACCATCTTGTTTGTTGTTGTTGTTGTTGTTGTTTTATTTCTATTTTATGTTTTATTACATTGGCTTTACTTTCCCAGAACTCCCCGTTTTAAAACACCAGAATACTGTTATGATGTTATTACTGACATGAGATACAAAGATTATGAACTCTATTTTCTTTTACTTTTAGAGATTTTTCTTAAAAGAAATGAGTTTATTTTTATAAAATGCTTTTCATTTTTCATATAACCATATTTCTAGCATAAAATTTATTTGTGGTGAACACTTTATACTTTTATATATTTTTGTATTTGATCACTTTTCATTTAAGGTATCTATACAGAAGTTTAAAAGTGACTCTATAGTTAAAGTTTATTACAAGAGTTAAACTGGCTTTATAATAACTTTCCCAGAACAGTTATTTATGGATATTTTAATATTTTTCTGTTTTGGAGCCAAATATACTCTTGCATGAGCACAAATGACTTATAATGACACATAATTGTAGGCTGTTCATCAGTGTGTAAAGTCCTTATAAAGTCAGACACCTAATTTCTGATAAAATGAAAGTAAGCACGTGGCTGACATACATTAAGATAAAAGCTTACAAAAAAAAAATGCTAAACAATCTTACCTCACTAAGTTCATGCTGTCTTTGCATCTTCTTTTCAAAAGTAGATTTCATTTGTGTAAGTAATTCATACTAGAAGAGAAAATAAAAATGCTGTTTTCTCGTACTTGTAAATTACATTAATTTCTTCACAATGAGCATTAACTCACCTTATCTAAAACAGTTTGCCTTTTGGCTTCTAAGCTGGGCTCCAAAAGCAGATTTTTTCCTGTAATATAAAATTCTGGTTTATTTCTAGGTAAAGTCACATTTTTCTCAGGAAATGTAACAAGTAAAGGAAGACATACTTGCTAGTTCCTCAATACTTTTCACTAAGTTGTCCTTGTCAGTAATGATTTGTTTTAGTTGAGGCAAAGTAAGAAACTGTTCTAGTAATATCTCCTCTTGTTCATTCATATCTGTAAGTTGTGATACACTAGAAACAGAAAAAGACAATGTGTTAATGACTATCAATAATCTAGTTTTTCTCCATTATGACAAATATTCACTATTTTTCAGTTTTCTAGCTGGCAGGGTTCTAAGTAATTTTGAATGCATACACACAGCAAATTGTAACCTTCAAAACAAATAAAACACCAACCACATGGACAAGAAAATAGTCTAAATGTAGTGTCAAATCTCTGTAGGACTATATAAAGAGTAGGCTGTGTGAACAGTCATAACAACCTTCCAATTTTAGCCTCACTGCCTTATTTAGCTAACAGATATGTGGCTATCACAATAAAAAACACATATATGTATGTGTATGTGAGTAGGATTAGAAGGTTTAGCCAAAATAAAAACTCAATATCCACAGGGTGAAAAAGACAACTGGATAGGATGGCACCTAAACCTTTCCGAATGTATCTATTACTTTTGACCAGTGATCCATATAAAAGCGATGCATGATTAAAAATCTAAATTAAATATTAAAGAAAAACGTTGTCTCTTAAAATTCAAAGCAAACTCTTTTCTAAGTTATATAATCATCCAGAAAAACATTATTTGAAGAGAAAAAATAGTATTTGGCTGTAGTCTCTGGTGTGGTATATCCTGAAGAAAAAAAAGTATAACACACCTCACAAAAATCTTATCCTACATTCATCATTCATATTAATAATACTGGTATTATTTTAACATTCAGTCAATATTTATTAAACATATAAATGAAATAATTTTCACATGAACATAAATTACATAAGAGAAAGGACATTATTATCCTGGTAATTATCATTCCCAGAATCTAGAAAAATCCCTGGTACATAGTCATTCAATAAACACAACCTACAAAACATAAAAACTGATTTATAAAATTTACCAATTAAGACAACCACAATTTAGAAACAGTGAGGATTTCAATACTTTTATTTAATATGGAAATGACAATGATGATCTGCTTTGTATTTACTAATAGAACAGACAACAAACACCAATGTTATTCTTCAAGTCTTTTTACCTTAGTTCGGAGAGTTCTGGAAATTCATCAGGGACATCTGGCATCCTGTAACCAAAACCATTCTGGCTTATCTAAAGAGAGTTTGAAATGGTATTATATTTCAGCCATCTTTTCAACTAATCTCATTATCACATCTTTGTCTTTGCACTTTCCACTGTCCGTACTCTCTCCACTTTCTTTTCTGTATTCTTTTCAGTTACTGGTTTTGTTTGTTTTTTTGTGGGGGAGAGGGGTGGTCAGGTGAGTACCTTCTTAGCTCTCTTTCATGTGCAAAGCACAGGCTGTAAAATAAATCTCTTAAGTATATCTGTGACAATATGGAGAATTATATGTGAATTTCATTGAAATGTATGAATAAAGCTACCTTAAATGAAAGGAATTAAGTATAGGAGGACATTAATAAGTTGAGAAAAGTCTGAATAGTTACAGAACTAAGTTCGGTGAGACAGTAGGCAGATAAAGAACAGAGTATGCATCATTTGAATATCGATGACTTTAAAGTTGAAGACTCACGAAAAGTTGTAACTTTGTTTTACCGCTAATTGTGGTTTGTTCATAATATTCATGAATACAATGATGTAAGATTTTGGAAAACAGGAACCGGTTTGGCTTAGTGGACAGAGCGTCGGCCTGTGGTCTGAAAGGTCCTGGGTTCGATTCCGGTCAAGGGCATGTACCTTGGTTGCAGGCACATCCTCAGTAGGGGGTGTGCAAGAGGCAGCTGATCAATGATTCTCTCTCATCAATGTTTCTAACTCTGTCCCTCTCTCTTCCTCTCTGTAAACAATCAATAAAATGTATATTAAAAAAAAAAAGATTTTGGAAAACAAAGTCCACTTGGGTCTATATTCTAAATTATTACAAACACTCTAACTAGTAAAGCGGGATATAATGTTTTATAACATTTGAGTATTACTATAGAAGATATTCACTAAGGGTTAAAAATGAAGGATTTAAATCCCTTGATATGTTTTATAAACAAATATTAGTCTCTTATCTCAGCAAACTCCCACATGGCAATAGCTACTAGCTTACTTAAGGAACAGAATTTTCAAACCAGTTGGACACTTGAAGCCCTTAGTATGCTATGGCAGACCCCCCACAATCTGTTTCTCCTCCTTGTCATATCTTGTGCCTTTGCCCAAGTCCTATAGGACAGCCGGAGAGATCTTTTACAGGCAGCTTCACAACTACACATCTGGTAAATGCCTCCAGGCCTGTTAATGCTGCTGCCTCTTCAGAGAAAGCTTTATATAACCACTTGTCATCCAGGCACATTCATTACCATGTATCAAATCTGGCCTCAGGCATAAATTCATTCGCTCATTCATCTGCCTCATTTTAACCGAGCACCTGATATCTGTATTGGGGCTTAAGGCACTTACTAAGAATAAAGTTATGAAAATATAGATTCACATTTTCCTTCTAAGTTCTCTCTTGGTCCCTAGCAGCACTGACCATTCCCTCAAATTGTATCTTCAACATAACTTCAGACTATGTCTTCTACTCTACTGGAAGTTCCTTATTGACAATTGTTTGATTATATGTTGGTGACCTCTATTAATTTGTTAACTAAGTTGAAAATGTGATTTAATCTTTTTTTCTTTTACACCTTAGTGATTGGCACAAGGAGACACAATTAATTTTTTAATCTTTTAAAAAATATATATTTTATTGATTTTTTTACAGAGAGGAAGGGAGAGAGATAAGAGAGTGAGAAACATCGATGAGAGAGAAACATCAACCAGCTGCCTCTTGCACACCTCCTATTAGGGATGTGCCCGTAACCAATGTACATGCCCTTGACCGGATTCGAACCCGGGACCTTTCAGTCCGAAGACCGACGCTCTACCACTGAGCCAAACCAGTTTCGGCATAATTAATTTATTTAATGTTCATTAATGTTACAAGGGTACAAAATATCACTAATTGAAGATACCAACCTGCACTGAAGTGTCTGCTGTGGGAACAGGTAATGGCAGATTGGAAAGGACGCCAAAGGAAGGAGCAGCAGGTTTGGCTGTGGTGTAACTTGTCGTTGATGAAGTGTCAGCCACAGATAAACTGACAGTCCTGCTGGCTTCTTGTGGGGGAAATGAAGGAAGAAAGGGAAAGCCCTGAGAAGCATAGGAAGGCATCCCACCTGGGTTACTGTACAGGCTAAAGAGAAAGAAACACATGATTAGAAGTTAGGGGTGACTGTAAAATTATCCCTCAATTTTCAAGTAACAACTGTCATATGTTATGAATAGAATCCATTTATGGCAGATGACACTTGTTATGTAACTGAATTAAATAGTATATAATTTGATAAAATATAAGCACCCAAAATTTTGGTTTCAATGAAGAAGAAAAATGTTTTAAAAGCCATTCAAGTTCAAATTCTCAACAGAAGTGAATAGACAGGCCATATTTGAATTTTAAGCATTCCACTGGCATCAGTCAACATCTTCATAGAGAGAATCTTATATAATAGAAGGGTAATATGCAAATTGTACCTATCGACCAGGAACAATTGGTCACTATGATACACACTGACCACCAGGAAGTCAGACGCTCAACACAGGAGCTGCCCCTGGTGGTCAGTGTGCTTCCACAGGGGGAGTGCCGCCCAGCCAGAAGCCAGCTCATGGCTAGCCAGCGCAGTGATGGTGGAGGGAGGCTCTCCCACCTCCACGGTAGGAGATGTCTGACTTACGGCTTAGGCCTGTTCCCCACTAGATATCCCCTAGGGCTTCTGGGCTGCCAGAGGGATGTCTGGCTACCAGCTTAGGCCATACCCATGGGGAGCAGGCCTAAGCCGTCAGCTGGACATCCCGAGGGGTCCCAGACTGTGAGAGGGCGCAGGCTGGGCTGTAAGACCCCCACCCCCACCCCCACCAAGCACACGAATTTTCTTGCACCAGGCCTCTAGTGGTAAATAACATTTAATTCAGAAAATTTATTCAAATGAGGTTGCTTAGTAACTTTCACTGTATTAGAACAAATATGGTTTAAAGTCAAGACTGATTTTCTAGGGGGGTGAGGGAATGTTCTAGGGTAGGGGTGTCGAACTCAATCAGAGAAGGGGCCAAAATCTAAAATCCAGCCTAAATCGCGGGCCGAATGGTTTACTGAACAGTCATAAACTGTCATTGTGATGGAAACGCAGCGGAGTGCAGTGATGACAGCGCGGTGCGGGCCACATTGCAAGGCCTGGCGGGACGGATTTGGCCCGTGGGCCGTGTGTTTGACACATGTGTTCTAGGGGATGGGAGTGGCCAGGGAAAGGACAATGGGGGGTGGGGAAAGAAGACACATGCAATACTTTAAACAATACAGAATTAAAAAAAAAAAAAAAAAAAGACGGATTTTCTAGAAAATTTTAAAGAAAAATTAAATGTATACATGAGTTGCTAAAAATGTTAATATATAAGAGAGGATGAGATAAATCTTGCCATAAGTCACACCCTTGGCAAGGTGACCCATAATTGGGAAGAAACTCAAAACCCCAAGCTTCTCCCCAAGAAGCAAAGAGTTTGAGCTCCGCAACTTTAAAAACCAGCCCCATGCAGATGAGCCCTCTAGGCATCTTTGAAAACCAATGGGATCGGCATCCATCAGCTCCCCAAAGCTAAGCAAACTGAGAAACAGTTCCTGAAGGGCTTACGTCTGGTGCACTGGCTTTTTTGTCTGCCGTTCAGGAAATGCCGTTGATCACCTGGCTCGGAGGCCAGGGAGCTGGAGTTCCTGGGTGCAATAGGATTGTAATAGTTACAGAGACAACCCCTGGGGCACTGCACAGACAGCAGAAACACCCCCTCACCCAGCCTTCCTATGAAAGTGGCCTATTTGTACGGGTAGCAATCATACTTGGGTAAAAACTGCTGTTTGGATTTTAACCCTGCTATCTGACTTTCGATTACTTGCTTAAACAATAGGGTAGTTGCAGGAGATTGATTCCCACTAACTCAGTAGCTTTAGGTGTAGAAACTGTAGAAAACCTTTAGAGATAACCTTTAGAGATTAACCTCTGAGTTCTGCTTCTGTTTTATCGGCAAGATAGGGCCACATTCCAATGTTCCCAGCCTTTAGAATTTAGAACAAAGGAAAATTCCTGTGGTTTTAACCTTTAAAAAGGATTGCCTACCCCTGGAATGGTGTGGTCGTGTGGACTCCACCTGCGTGTGGTGCTCTCGAAGCTGTCCTGGCCAGTTTTTTTTTTCAATAAATCCTTGCCTGCTTTTTTAATCAATCATCAGCCTCTATTGGTCTTATTTTGAACCCAGGGCTTGACCCCACAACATTTGCTTGTGCAGGAGCTTCGTCATGAGGGGCAGGTTTCAGGATTGGCTAACAAAGATGCTGGAACATAGGTGGTAACGCCATCTTGCACTTGCCCTTTGCCTCTCCTCAGCTTGCTGGTATCTCTCAGAAAGGAGATTATACACTTACCTAAGCCAGACTTTTGAGACTCTCTCCAACAGGACACTTCTAAACTGCCTGGATGTTGTGGTCAGTGGGACTTAAGCTTGTGTCCCACAGGACAATACATATTTGCATACTTTAAAAGCTGCTGCCACCCAGAGCCTGGGAAGCAGGCAGGAACTGGCACACTTTGAATTACTGATACCTCTTAAAGATATAACAGAATGCTTGAATAATCACAAAGGTTTGAGAGGCATTCAAAAGACCGGGCAAGGTTCACCTCCTAGTCCAATCCTCAAGACTGGGGGAGGTGACTGTTTTATCTCCTGATAGAAACCAACACAGAGTCAAGCAAGATAAAGAAACAGAGTACATGTTCCAAACAAAAGAGCAAGATAAAACCTCAATAATGGAAATAAGTAATATACCTGATAAACAGTTCAAAGTAATGGTTAAGAAGTTGCTCAGAAGAATGGTGGAACACAGGGAGAACTTTAACAAAGAACTAGGAAATATAAGAAAGTACCAAATAGAAGTCATAGAGCTGAAGAATATGATAACTGAAGTGGAAAGTAAACCGGAGGGGTCCAACAACAGGCTGGCTGAAGCAGAAGAAATGATCAGAACTCAAAAGATTGAACAGCTGAACTAAGCCAGTGGTTGGCAAACTCATTAGTCAACAGAGCCAAATATCAATAGTACATCAATTGGCATTTCTTTTGAGAGCCAAATTTTTTAAACTTAAATTTCTTCTAATGCTATTGGGTCGGCAGCTAAGTAATTGCGGGTTTCACACATATATGGCTTCAGTTGAGTTTTTAGGTTTGCAGACGTAGTACAAATGTAAAACACATTTTGTTATTTGATAGTTGGCTATTCAGCTGTTAATCAGTGAAAAAAGTTTTTTGATCTGTTTTGTAGTTTTCGTTTGGTGTTCGTTGAAAAATGGAAAATCAAAAGGAACATTTTCGTCATATTTTGCTTTTTTATTTCCGCAAAGGGAAAAACGCATCGCAAGCTCATAAAAAGTTATGTGCTGTTTATGGTGACGAAGCCTTAAAAGAACGGCAGTGTCAAAATTGGTTTGCCAAATTTCGTTCTGGTGATTTTTCACTCAAAGATGAAAAACGCTCTGGTCGTCCAGTTGAAGTTGATGACGCCCTAATCAAAGCAATAATCAATTCGGACTGTCACAGTACAACACGTGAGATTGCAGAGAAGCTTCATGTATCACATACATGCATTGAAAATCACTTAAAACAACTTGGCTATGTTCAAAAACTCGATACATGGGTTCCTCATGAACTGAAAGAATCACAGTTAACGCAATGCATTAGCAGCTGCGATTTGCTAAAGAAACGTAATGAAAATGATCCATTTTTAAAACGACTGATAACTGGCGATGAAAAATGGGTTGTTTACAACAATATCAAGCGGAAAAGATCGTGGAGCAGGCCAGGTGAACCAACTCAAACAACATCAAAAGCTGATATTCATCAAAAGAAGGTTTTGTTATCAGTTTGGTGGGATTACAAAGGAATTGTCTACTTTGAACTCTTACCACCCAACCGAACGATCAATTCTGATGTCTACATTGAACAACTAATGAAATTAAACAATGCAGTTGAAGAAAAGCGGCCCGAATTGACAAATCGAAAAGGTGTTGTATTCCATCATGACAATGCAAGGCCACACACATCTTTGGTCACTCGGCAAAAATTAATGGAGTTTGGTTGGGATGTTTTGCCACATCCACCATATAGTCCTGACCTTGCACCATCTGATTACTTTTTGTTTCGATCTTTACAAAACTCCTTGAATGGTAAAACTTTCAATAATGATGATGATGTCAAATCGTACCTGATTCAGTTTTTTGCTAATAAAAACCAGAAGTTTTTTGAACGTGGGATTATGATGCTGCCTGAAAGATGGCAAAAGGTCATTGATCAAAACGGGCAATACATTACAAAATAAAGTTATTTAGTTCCATGAAAAAATTGTCTTTGATTTAAAATCCGCAATTACTTAGTTGCCTACCCAATACTTCGTCAAAATAGACTCGCTCAGGATGTGGCATTTTGTGGAAGAGCCACACTCAAGGAGCCAAAGAGCCATATGTGGCTTGCGAGCTGCAGTTTGCCGACCATGGAACTAAGTCAATATGAGAAGGGGAAAAAAGCATGAAAAAAAAAAAAGCTGTGAATGAAAATGGGGCTCTGGAATAAATTTAACAAGTTCAATGACTAAAAGTAATCTCAAGGGTAACCTGATCATAAATTTCTAACTGGGCAAGAAGTAGTAAGTGTTGGTGGAGAAATGGGAATCCTGTGCAGCAACTTTGTATTACCAAAGTATGGAGGTTCCTAAAAAAATTTGAAAACAGAACTACTAAATTTGTAAGTCATAAGAAAAAATTACAAATTCCATGATATGAAAAAAAACACACACACACAAAAACAAACAAACCTCTACAGAACAAAGCCAAATAACACATTGGGGGAAATTTTTAAACTCATCATAGACACAGAGATAATTGACCTAAATATATAAAGAGTTCCTACAACTGAAATAGCAGAATGGAGAATAGGACAGTTGGTGGGGGGGAGAGGGTGAGGCATATTGTGTGTTGGAGTGATGGTCAATTTGCATATTACTTCTTTATTATATAGGATAAGTTATTTAGAAACAATATGATCAACATGACAATATTTGTACTATTCTTGAATGAACCTTAATAATTCTGAACCACTTTGCTTTATTTTGACCCCTATGATAGATACAACCTATAAAATAATCTAGGAGATGCATCAAACTTGCATTTTAATAATGTGCACTTTAGCATATGGTGGGGGGGAGAGGCAGGTTAGAGGGGGTCAATGAGGGATAAAGGGGACAATTGTATTGTAATACTTTCAACAATAAAGAATTAATTTAAAATAGAGTATACCAGCTCATATAAAAAAAAAATAATGTGCACTTTATCACAGAACTTACATAAAAGGAGAACAAGTGAACTTATTGGCTTCTATTTTAATATAAGGTGAATGATGAGTTAACTTTTAGCCCTACCCTAACAGAAGACAGGAAATACTGTTTTTAGATAAAGACTATCAGTGAGGCTCATGACTCCAGAACATAGACAAGAGGCAAAGATGAGAGTTGGGGCTGATGTACATAATGAACCTGATAACCTAGCTACACAGATGTCCAGGCACAAGATGTCACTGCCACTTAGCTTGTGAATAAAATAATGTTCTTTAAAATTAAACAGAAGGACTGGGCAATAAATACAATAACTATTCTGAAAAGCAAAAAAAGCAACAAGAAGTTGCACTATCATGCAGTTTCAGAATATCAAAGATATAAAAAATGTTATAAAAATCAGAAATTAAAATGGCATTGGACATCTTAGCACCAATAGCCTATATTTAGACAATAGAGGAATGTTTTCAAAGTGGAAATCGCTTTAACTTAGAATTTGAACTGCATCAATTATTACGTGTAAGTGTATATTAAAGACATTTGCAGATTTTAAAAAATGTCTCAAGATTTATCGTCCAAGCATCCACGCTGTAATTTACAAAAATGTTCACAGCATTACTTTGGTCCTATGTGGCCTTGCAGAACCAGGCCACTCCACTCTCAAGAAGAAAAGGCAATTTTTCTCCCCTTGCATCTTGTCAAGCTTTTGCAATTACCTCAACAAATCAAATGGAGCAGAAGTGAAGGACTTCAGCAACTAAGTCATTACGGCTTCCTCACAGCCCTCTCTCTCAGGAGGTTCACGCTGGAACACCAGCCATTGTGTTGTGAGGAAGCCAGCACACATAAAGGTAACATTCAGGTATACCAGCTGACTCCCCCAGGTAAGGCCTCTGAGGAGAGCCTCCTTACGATGAACAGAGCAGGGAAGAGCTCACTCCGATGAACCCTTTCTGAGTGGAATACTATAAATGTGCTCATTGTTTTTTGTGGCTAATATGCTATTAAGTCTTAATAACCAGAAAATATTTAGCGCTTGGAAGTGGAAGCTGCTATGACCAAAACATGAGAGTGGCTTTGAGACCATCCAGAGTTTGTGAAAGCAAGATATACCCTCAGGAGAGTGTCAAAGGCTGCAGGGCCTCAAGAAGACTGTGAGTGGGAATACTAAAAAGATCTAAGAAACAAAGCCAATGAAAAATTGGAAGTAATTAACTCCAGAAAAAAAGTAAGAAAGTTATAACAGAAAAATGCACTTAGGCAACAGGAAATGTGTAGTCAAAGTAATGAAAACACCAAAAATTTATTTAAATAAAATTTATGATATAATTTCACTGAGAGAATGAGAGAAGATTTGTGAAAGATAACTAAAATCCTCAGTAATCATAATGGGAACTTAATAGGTAATATATAAAATGATGGGATAAAAATATAGCAGTCTATACGTATAATTGACTAAGACGAAGGCAGCCCTGGCTGGGCAGCTCAGTGGGTTAGAGCAGTATACCAAGGTTGCAGGTTCTATCTCCAGACAAGGCACATACAAGAAACAACAATGAATGCATAAGCACATGAACAACAAATCGATGTTTCTCTATCTTTACACCCCCTTTCCCGCCCCCCTTCCTCTCTCTCTCAAATCAATCAATAAATTTTTTTAAAAAGATGAAAGTAAATATTAGAGAAGCAGCGAAAAGAAGAAAACAGTTGTCTCTGAACAGTATGAATCTATTTTTGTGAAGATGGGGATGTAAAAATAAAGTTCTTTTTAGCATCATCTGAATTTTTTAAGCTATATTTTGATTACTTTGATTAAAACAAATATACAAACATTTGTTATAAATATACTTACTATGGAAATGCTGCTGAAGTAGGAGCTAAAACTGGAGGATTCTTCCAAAACTCATCCAATAGACTCTGAATAATTTTTCCAAGATCTGAATGCATTGTAAACTGAAAATAACAATAATACAGAATGATTAAAATCACTTTCAGAAAAAGAACATAAGTTTTCATTAGGATAACTTCACTCTAAAATTTAAATATTAAAACCTATTTTTCAAGACAAGAATTAAATGGTAAGCAAAGGACACTGTGTCAAATAAAGATATCAGCAATCCACAATTTACAATATTTTCTAATAGAATCAATACTATAAATCAAACAAAGGTCTATTTAATCAATGATGCACCTAAAATATTTCCATATTTCACTATTTATAAAGATTGGAAGGGTCAAAGGTAAATTCTGAGAGTACATTATTCACATTAATCAATGTTATACATAGCTTGAGAACTTTAAGGCATATCTGAATTTCATTTCTACTAAAAACTATGAAATAATTACTGTGAACCTCAGCAGGTCCTTGCCACTGAAAAACAGCCTTTGAATCGGTACTATCATAGACAGTGGAAAAGATTTTTGAAAGTTACTGATTCCAAAATGAGATTTTAAGTGCATTTTAGATTTCGAAAGTGTTTAGTAAAAAAATACACCTGTTTTATTACTCTGAAATAAATATACCATAAACATACATTGTTTACTAATGGAGAGGTAACATATATTCCTTGTTTATCCATTAAATGATGTCGTATTGGTGGATAAACACTGATCACTGGTTTTTCCTGAGGAAATTGTGGAGGAAGCAATCTGGTAAAGGTAGAACAGATGAAAAACAAAGACAACAAATGTTACATCACATAGTAATAATCCTAAAGCAAAGTTAGTTTAAAACAAATTACATTTTCATATTTTCATTTGGATTTATTAGTTAGTAATAAATTCTCTTTTATGGTTGTTGAGATGATTGAAAATATACAAAAAGATACAATTTGAAAATAAAATTAAGTAATTCCATACAGCAAGCACGTCAAACTTGGCTACATGAGGCCCACAATGAATATTTTTGTGGCCCAGCCGTAACAGTACGTAAGAAACATTTTAATAAAAATTTCATAACCTAATTTTTACAATATTTTATATATAATTATTAATAACGAACTACAACGTTCGCTAATGACTGATTTTTTTTTAACCTATTACAAATTTAAGATTAGGGAATGAAATCTTTAAAAATGGGATTTTACTGGATATGACACTGTTTTCCAAATTTCCTCTAAAACTCAAAAGAATGTGTTCTTTCAAATTGCTTCTCCATTCCCCTGGTGGCTCAGAAAACTCTTTGTTGGCAGCAATGTCAAAAAGAAAACTAGGTCTTTGTTGGTTTCTTCTACTTGGTTGTACATAGGACACTTGGAGAGAAGTAAAACTACTCAATTTATATAGTTGAAGATGCTAAACTAGTTTGGTAAAAAGGCAAGTGGCCTTTGGAGCCTGACTAATCTAGGTTTGTATCCCGACTATGTTCTAATTTGCCCCAATTTGCTGTGAGGACTCAAAAGACCACTGTACAACAAGATAATACAGCATAATGCTTGCATTCACTCCTAGGATACAGTGACGCCTCCTCTGTGCAGGCACTACGCTGGGCAATAAGGACATGGAGATGAATAAGGCCTGGTTCCTGTCTTCAAGATAGGTACCTTCTTAACCCACCCACACACTGCCTCCAGAAGCCAAACACCTAATGCAATCTGAGGGAAGAACGTCATTTGTCCAACTTTCCTCTTTATAAGACAATAACCTCATGTTTATATTATTAACTTTTTTTCCTTAAAAAACAAACAGATCAAATCGGTCTTGAACTTTCAACTTCTTTAGGATATAAAGGTGAATATATCTGTAATGGTTTTCCATACATGATCTCTCTGATTGCTTGTTATTATCATTCTCCTCTTTCAACCTACTTCCAGCTAAGACTTTAGTGCAAATCAATGAAACTGAATAGAGTATTCATGATTTTTGTGTCTTTTTATTGCATTTCCTCTTTTATAATTTTCTTACGGCAATATACATTAAGTACTTTCTTTACAAAATATTTATTCACAAAATTGTGCAACTTTGATAAATTATAGTTACTGGAAAGGGAATATTTAAAATAAGTTCACTTTAAACAATTTATACTTCTAATAAAAATAGTCGTATTACAGAGAAAAATAGGATATAATTTCTACTCACATATTAATGTTAATTGTCAGGTTGTTTACGCTGAATGGCAACCTGTATTCCACATCTTTCTGTATTTCAGCTATACTGTAGGAGAAAATTTGAGAAAAAAATTGTACCTAAAGTTATAAAACCATTAATATTAAAGACAAATGTTAAATGTTTTTAGAGCCTACTAAAATTATTTTTAGTTTTAATCACAGAATCTAGAGGGCCACTATAACTTGTAGCTTGAAGGGAAAGTGATCATAGAAAAGGCTTATCAAAAAAGAGGCAATAATATTCTGAAATATTCAAGTGTGTGAGAGTATGTGTGGGGGGGTAGACATTGAGGCAAAGAGGAAAGAATAACTTATAATAATGCTAGATTGACTTACTATCACTTTATCTGTTAATAAAAGCGATCGTGAGCATTCTTGTTAATACAGATCGGCACGACATCTATCTGGGTTCTGACTATTATACAACTGTGCCACTAACCAGCTGTATTTAAACCTAACTGCTGGCTGTTTTCAAAAAACACAAATACTCCCCCCCCTTCCTAAGAGAAGCCTAATTTTATTCTGAAATAGCAATGTTCTAGTCTTTCTTACAGCTGGTTGTTGCTATAGACTTAAGTACTAGCAATAAGATACAGAAAAATTGAAACTGGGGGGTAGAGTTTCCAGGAAAGCATTTTATAGGGAATAAAAAACCTGGCATGAGCGTTTGTGCCCTTTCTGCCTGGACCCGAGAGCTGGACTTCAATCAGAATTGGACCATGAGTGGCGGAGAATGGAAGGTTAGGCAGAGCTCAGCAGGTAGAAAGAAGTAGTGCAGGTTCTTGTTGACTACAGAAATGCTGCACAATTTCTTTTTATGTGAGAGAAAAAACAAACTTTTCTTTTGTGTCACTATTTTGGGAGTCTTTATTCCTAGCAGCTGAACATAATTTCCAACTATTCTAAATCCCTTATATTTTAACATTCTACATTCAGAATTCTTTTTTATTGTTAGTTTGCAGGCATACATTACAATTTTAATTTTCCAACCAAATTTTGGGGGGCTCATGTGGAATTCTAACATTCATATTTCCAAAGAGAAAAAAATATTAAGTTGTATTAATTAGTCATGGTTGAGAGAAAATTTAATATTTAAATATACTAACTTCTTAAAGCATGAATACCTTTGAAAGAGGTTTAGCCTTTGCATAATTTTGTTTTGGTTACTTTAATAGCTTTAGAAAACCTTGTATTTTCCTCATTTTTTGGTACTACATTTTTTGATCTTTTGACTTAAAAATTTTATGAATGTTTCTCTTTGGGGAACAGGTTTGAACTAGGATACTGACAGCCTCCTCAGTTGTATGAACACCATGTAATCAATAAAGTTTTATTAATTTTTTTATTTCTCTACATTATCTTGGGACCCATGTCACTGATTCAAGGGAATACTGGTCACAAAGGCATCCACCAGTTCAAAGCCAAGGAGAGCATCTTATTGACTGAGAGCATGACCTCTTCAGTTAGGCTTCTTGGACACAAATCCTCTGCCATTAACTTGTGTGGTCTTGGGCAAGTTATAAGCCTTATCTCTCAAATGGGAAATGGGAATATTACAAGCATCTACCTACCTAAAAGAGTTGTTAGCTTAAGTGAAGTAATGCATGGAAAGCCCTCCACATAACACATAAAAATTAGCTATTATTAAATAGGCATTTAGAATTCGCATCTAAGTTGAAATCTGCCTAAATTTGTACTATTAAAATTTTAACTGTTTTTAGGCATTGTATTTGGTCAGAATGTCCAATTCACTGTCACCACAATTAATGACAGCATAATATTCTAGTATATTGTTTAACCTATTCTCTTTTTTTAGATATTTAAATTGTTTTCAGTTTTCACTACTGTGAAGCATGCTCTGATAAACGTTCTTAAAACCACAACTTTATGCTGACAGGCAATACCACTCAGATGTAAATAAACATGATATTTTAAAGCAATACTGTAATCACACCACAAGATAAAATTTAAACGATGCCCCATTAATTTATTTCCTAGATTTTCCGAGACAAGTGAAGTAGTGTGGTTTTACCTCAGTGGCTCTGAATCTGGGACTAAAGAAAACTGAAACAACAGATAACTGTTAGAATGTCTGACTAACTGGAATCTTCATTTTTTTAATAGTCCCTAAAGCTGTAAACAAATGTATCCTGAAATGCAAGAGGCACTCATTATTTATGGTTAAAAGATTCCTTTTGTAGAACATTCATTTACCTGCTACTTTATATTTTCTGTAAACTTGGATTTAATAGGCAAAACTTGGTTCAACTGCAACAGCTACCGTTTTTGCAGCATCGTGCAAGAAAATACAAATAGAGACGAATATAGCCGGTGTGGGCTCGGAAGGGACACAGGGGACTCGAAGAGATAGATAGTGCAGTAACTGAAGAGATCAAGGTACTGATATCATTCATTTCCCAAGGGTGACTCAAGGACTGTTTATAGGCGAATAAAGGAAGGATTCACATGTAAATAAAGATATAGGAGAATAGACAACTTCCCCCATCTTATCTAAATCTCCAGGAAATATCAAAACAGACTTTAAAAGCAAATCTATAGCATTGCTACAAAGCAAGTAGTGCCATAAGCAGAAAAGCAGTTTGGGAGAGTCCCTGAAAGATTAAAAAAAGTGGGATTAAATTTAAGGAAAAAGGAAAAGATAGTAAATACAGAACCTAATGACAATCCAAAACATAAAACCAATGCAAAGTGGAGCAGTGTGCGGGTCCTCCAAGCTCAAGTCAATGCAAACCAGGAGTGTGGCCGGCAGAGCAGGAGCACCTTTCAGGGTAAGGAAAGGGAGGCCTGTGAGGGCACTGAATGCAAAGCACTCTCTCCCCAGGATTGTTCAGCACAGTGAAGGAGCCTCTGAGAAGCAGTGCCTCAGGAAGTCTCCCTCTGACAACTCGGCTGGTCCCACATTGGAGTAAGTCCTTTTCACTCATCACCAGAGGCAGCTATGGTAAACAGTAAGCATCCTCAAACAAGTCAACAAGGAACCCCAAATACAGAAACAGACACATCTGAAAGGTTTCAACAAAACCAGACCATGCAAGGCATGCACCAAGCTCAGTAAGCCCAAAACACAGAAACTTGAAGGAAACAGAAGTAATTGAGCAAAGACTACAAATTAAAACAAAATAAAATAGCACTTGCTTATATAATACGCACACACACACAAACGATATAAAGTTGATCCTTCTCCTGGAGAATACTAATGCACTTAGGCCTATGAAAGGCTTTGAGAAATTCTAAAGTGCTTGATTTTGTTTTCTAATATATTTAACACGGACTTATTTCACAATACCTTTTGAACAGTGCTCTGTAGAACACACAAGCTACTAATGACAGATGTGCAAAGAGCTGTAGGGACACAGAAAAAAACATCTAATCAAACGGGGGTTTGGGAGGGAGTCTGTGATGAGACAGCATAGGGACTTGGCCACAGATATGAAAAATAATTGGCTGGCTGCAAACCCCTCCACTTCCTAGTCAAAAGTACAGAAGTAACTAATTTTATGTCCCTTTCTCAACTGCCTGTTTAAACTACTAACCCCAAGGTGTGACCACGAAACAACCCTCTTCAGGTGGCATAATGAGCAATTAGCCAGCTTGCCCCCACAGCCCAGGAGCCAACAGTTACTAAGCAAAACAGCTGGGAAAGGAAGAATCTACAATGGAAAATTCTTCAAGCCTGCCTTTTTTTTAAAAAAGCCCACCTTTCGGTGCAAGCTTATGTCCCAGCTTATGAAAGCAGCCAAGCAGGGCCAGCTGCCCCTGAGCCAGTTCAGAGGACCTGCCTTTCCTCGGTGCTGCTTCTCTTGTGCTTGGCATAAGCTTAGTAAAACCTGGGAATTTCTCTGGATTTCCTCTCAATTTCTATCTCGGGGAACCTAAGAAGCGCAACATCGGTGGCAGCGAGGTCTTCTAGGAAAACAAATCACATCTGAACTACACACAGAAGTTAGAGCTAACACTCAGGAAAGGGAAAGCAGGGGGATGAAGAGGGCATTCCAGGCAGAGGAAATTCCTAAGGAAAGCTTCAGAAAGGAGCACCGGTCTCTAAAAGGCTCCCTATCTTTAGCCACTAAAGAAACTTTACAGCCCCTTTGTTGACACCTTTCCCTCAGTCACATAACCATTTTCTATGAAAAGCAGACATCAAGCTGTACTTTGGGGTCTACTTATTAGGTGTACCGGTTAATAATTCGAATTTTTTTTCAATGGATGGAGTTACACATATGTTGATATATATGCAATTTAATATGTATGCTAAATTGTTAACAAGCTTCAAAACTTCCTAAGTTAAATTTGTTGAAGGTGTTAACATCATAGATATTTTTACACTTAAAAATGTTGAATTTCGTGCCAAAAAAAAAAAAAAAAGAGCATTTGCAGGAAGTTATAATTCATTATTTATTTTAAAGAAAAGTGCTACTGAATACTTCGGGAAGATTATGGGGAACATGCTCCATCGCACTATACTCGTGAACGCTGCTTTAAACGCTTCAAAAGTGATGATTTCGATGTGAAAGACAAAGAACGTCCAGGTCAACCGAAAAAGTTTGGAGACCAACAGTTACAAGCATTATTGGATGAAGATGCGTGTCAAACTTAAAAACAACTTGCAGAAAGATTATTCACTGCTCAGCAAACAATTTCTGATTGCTTACTAGTACAAGCAATGGGAAAGATTTTAAAGGAAGGGAAATGGGTGCCACATCAACTGAATGAAAGACAAATGGAAAACCGGAAAGTTATCAGTAAAATGTAGCTTCAACAGCACAAAAGTCTTTTTTGCATTGATTTGTGACTGGTGATAAAAAGTGGATTTATTCTGAGAATCCCAAAGGCACAAAATCATGGGTTGACCCAGGTCAACCAACAGTATCTACTACAAGGCCAAATTGCTTCAGAAAAAAGACAATGCTCTGCGTTTGGTGGGCTCAGGAAGGTGTGGTGTGTTTTGAGCTTCTAAAACCACATGAAACCATTAATACTAATCACTACCAACAACAAATAATCAATTTGAACCACGCTTTGATCATGAAATGACCAGAATGGGCCAGAAAACATGGCAAAGTAATTTTGCTTCATAACTCACCATCACACAGTTCAAAAACCAGTTAAAGACACGTTAAAAGATCTTGCCTAGGAAGTATTAACCCACCCGCTGTATTCACCAGACCTTGCTCTTTCAGATTACAACTTGTTCCGATCAATGGAACACACTTCAAAACACACAAAGAGGTGAAAAATTGGGTCTCTGACTGGTTTGCCTCAAAACAAGAAAAGTTCTGCCGAAACTGGTTTGGCTCAATGGATAGAGCGTCGGCTTGGGGACTGAAAGGTCCCGGGTTCGATTCCGGTCAAGGGAATGTACCTTGGTTGTGGGCACATTCCCAGTAGGAGGTGTGCAGGAGGCAGCTGATCGATGTTTCTCTCTCATCGATGTTTCTCTCTCTCTCCCTTCCTCTCTGTACAAAATCAATAAAAAATGTATTTTTTTTTTTTTTAAAAAAAGAAGAAAAGTTCTATTGGGACGGTATCCATGATGGACATTATTTAGAATAAAGCACTTGTGATGTTTCTCTTGAAATTATTGTATTTTCTTTGATTATAAAATTCGCTATCATTAACTAGTACATCTAGTACTGAAAGGAATAACACAGCCATGCTTGAATTTTAGAAAGATGACACTGGCAGCCACGTGGAAGAAACAAATTAAGGGAAGGCAACTGGAGGCAGAGTGGAGACTTAGAACCCAGCAGTAGCATGGAAGGAAGACAGAGCGGAACCGGGATGACCAGGGTTTGGCTCAGGAGAGCAGGGAGTAGAGACAGCTTAAAAGTTCCTGGGTAGAAAGGGAGAGGTAGATGTGGCTGGATTTACTAATGAAGAGAAATGACTGCCTGGTACTGACTGATACTACTAACGGGAAATTAACTAGAGATAGCACCTGAGCTGTTATGATTCTACTAGAGGTCTGGTGAACAAAATTGTGTGCAGGTGGTCCCTAGGCCTAGCATGTGATCAGGGCCATCTCACCACCACCTCACCTGGTTCCCCATCAGCAATCAGAGCCTGCCGGCCAGGGAAAGGAACTGAGAAGTGATCAGTACACCTTACAGTGACTGGTCAAGCGGTCATTCTGCCGTTATGGTTGATGGCTGGGCTTTTATTATATAGGGTTTAGAAAACTTTTTCTTAAATGGCAACCTACTATATTGTATCATATACTTCACAATTTTAACTTTCAATCACTGGTTATAAAGACTATAAGAGCTAATGATTCTAATGTATCAAATTAAAATTCACTTAATTATGGGACTGTTTGATATACGTAATTTTTAAAGTGTACTATGAGCTAAACACCCAGTTACAGAGTCAAAATGTTGACATTTTGTAGATTCTGTAGCTTCAATAGGCTAATGCATAGCAGATTTTTGGATTTTTTTTATTGCAACATTGGATGCCCAGTGCACAAAATTCAGCACAGGAAGGGTCCCTAGGCTTGGCCAGCAATCAGGGCTGATCAGGGCCTCTGGCTGCTGGCCAGGGCCTTCCTTCCCTGGCTGCCAGCTGGGGTCTTCCTTTGTTCCGTGCCAACCCCTGGTGGTCAGCAAACATCATAGCAAGAGATCAAACTTCTGGTTGAACTCCCACGGGGACAATTTATGCATTAGCCTTTTATATATACAGATTATTTTCTTCCATAAAAAAGTTTTAATCTCAAATACCTATAATTATTAAATAATGCACATGAGTGAAGGCAGCTGCTTGTAGTAAATTAGGGAGAGGCTGGTAAAATGGACAAGAGGCAGACCACTAAGGGAACAGCTACTCTTCAGCTCAAAGCTAATAATATTGCTAAAATTACATATATCAAAAATTACGTATGGAGACAGTTGCCAAATCTTTCCAGATCTTTCTATGTTAACAGACAAGTTGGAAGGGGCAAGGACCATATAGGAAATCTCTGTACCTGCTGCTCAGTTTTGTGGTGAACCTAAAATTGCTTAAATTAATAAAGTCTATTTTTTTTTATTGGAAATTTGAAAAATTTAATGAAAAAATTTTCAAATGATAAATGTTGGCAATGGTACTCAGGGGCTGGCAACAATAGGAAATTTCAAATAGCTTAAGAATATGAAGATTGGTTCTAGTATTTTTTAAATAAAAATAACTGCCATTTACAAAATACCTACTGTGTGCCAAAGAATATTCTAGTTTCTTTACACGTTCTAGAATATTCTAGTTTCTTTACTATATCTAAAACGTTTCAACATACATGCATTGCTTTTGTAATAGAAACTCTCTGGAAGGGACTTACTTTCTGAATGGGAAGTCAGTAGTCCTGCCAGAGGTAGACGAGCTTTAGGTAGGCTGGCGAGGGATTCATAAACAGTAAGCTAGGGCTAAGAGGCAATAAGCATGTAGGTTAAGAGCAATAATAGCTCCAGGCACACTAATTACATGCAGTGGAAAAGGGAAGCAATTTTTCATATGCTTACTGTGAGCCAGAGACAACAATGAATGATTATAAATATTAGATATCAACAATCCTGCACAAAAGGAATCACAATTCCTAATTTTACAGATGGAAGCTCAGAGAAATTGAGTAACTTGCAAATAGGTCTTATTATTAGTATATAGTTTATAGTTATACTAACAATATGTTAGAGCCAGAATTGGAATCCATGATTGTTTGATTACAAAGCTTTCCTTCACCTAAAGTCAAGCTGCTTTTACTAAGGTCAGTAATTTCTGCTTTCTTCATTTATGTTGCTCAAATTCATTGTCTTTTATCTCTAACATAACGTTCACATCAGTAACCCTAGGAAACTGCAGACTTCCCAATAGCAGGAGGAATTTAGGTAGTCGGTCGTCTCACTCCCGTAGCCTTAGGACTATTAAGGTTACGTGAACACCCAAGGTTGCACTGACAGCTAATGACACATCAGGATCTCCTGACTTCTGGTACAGAGCTTCTTTCATTAAGGTTATTAGTCATACCAGAGTAAAAGAGATAGCAATTCTGATAAACATAATTCCCAAATTGGATTTTCTCACTGAAGACAAAAATAACACCAGAATTACCGTCTACTTTATTAAAATGATGCAGAAATCCTTTACTAATAGACAGCTGATCTCCCTAAGCAAAAAGTAATGAAGGATTACTACTTTATAACTTTGAATTTACATAGTTAATTGCAGATAATAGTTACCATTTACAACACTGTTGTGCTTTCAGAACTAAGGAAATAAACCAAGCTGACTTAAATATTGAGAGAGCGAAACCATGCTAATTAGGATGGTAATTGCTAAGGCTATCAGTTTTCAATATCGTATGATTGCAGGGACAATGCATGGAAATACTTAACAGCTTCACTTCTGAGGACTCTCTAAATTTTGGGATTAGCTGGTCTCACCTGGGACATTGGCTGAAGGTGGCTTAAACAGAAAGGGGTTATTAATCTTATGCAGCAAGAGGTCCAGAGGCAGGAAGTTTCCCCCAATGGTTAGTCCAGCATCACAGCATTATCACGGACATTCCTAGTAGTCAGCCTGAATTCCTTCCCTGACCCCAGCAGTTCCACATGGCCGTGTAGCGCAACAATATCCGAAACATTTCCTTTCAGACATCTTTATAATTGAGAAAATGTTTGGAACAGCTCCCCCGCTGACTTCTCCAACTCCCACTGACCAAGAGTAGGCTCCGAGTCCTGCTCTCACGGTAACTAGCAGGAGGAACTAAGGCTTAGTTACTGAGCCATGGTCATTGGTGTCACTGTAAACCATCATTAAGCACTTGCGGGGGTTGAAAAAGCACAGCAGATAACCAGACAACAACAGGTGTTCTTCCTAGAAGCCGGGGGAAGTGGATTTGGGTGGCAAACAAAACAGTGTGGTTTAGAGCAAAACTTCTTTAGGAAGTAGAACAAATTACAGAATGAGTCCAATTCCTATCCAGAAAGTCCAGAATTACGGTGATACCTGTTATTCAGAAGGCGGAATATGTCACTTGAGCCTAGTCAACATGACTTTGTTTCCATTTTCATGGCAGACAAATATAATGCTCTGGTGAAACACTCTTTTGTTGTTACCTATGAGTTTCCCATTTGCCCTGCCTTGTAAGACTTATATGAGGAAATACACATAAAATTCATCTAGCCTTTAGGAAGATAAGGAAGAAATTTCTCAAGGTTAACAAAAAAAAAAAAAGGAGTCTACATTCATAGAGAAAGGGAATAAACAACATGATCTTTTTAAAAATGAAATGTCTGAATTATGAGTTAAAAGAACATTAAGAATTGGAAATTAAATGAGAGAATTGGGGAGCAGGAGTGTGTGTGTGTGGGGGAGACAGGAATCTGGAGGGAAGAAAAAATAAATCATGTCACTGTCAGGAAGAGCTGTTGACCTTATATTTGGAGAAGAGACAGATATGAAAAATGAGGAAGGTGGGCAGCACAAACAGGATATTGATATTCACAATTTAAGAAGTTTTATATTGTTCATTAAAATATCATTCAAGCCGAAACCGGTTTGGCTCAGTGGTAGAGCGTAGGTCTGCAGACTGAAAGGCCCCAGGTTCGATTCAGGTCAAGGGCATGTACATTGCTTGCAGGCACATCCCCGGTAGGGGATGTGCAAGAGGCAGCTGGTCGATGTTTCTCTCTCATCGATGTTTCTAGCTCTCTCTCTAAAAATCAATAAAATATATTAAAATAAATAAATAAATAAAATGTTCAATCTTTAAAAAAAATATATCATTCAAATCATTTCAACTTTTGTACAGTGCACCTTCAGAATAACCAATCAGTGTCCTTCTGCCCAAAAATCTAAGTATAAGTTGTAGTATACTGAAAACCATTTTTTATTAGTTAGCTTTAAAATATATGTCATGAGTTAAAAAGGCATATTTAACAAAAATAGGTGGATATCATTTTTTCTGGAATCATACCATTCCTGGAATGTACTTGTCTCCTAATTATCCAAGTTTAGTTTATAAATGTGTAATATTTCAACAATAACAACAACAAAACCTTCAAGTATTTTTATAAAAGAACTTACAGAAATAAATAAAGTTAAATTTTCATAACATTACAAAATATGTGGATAATGTCACATGACCAATTATACATCCATTACCTCTGGCTCAAAAAATAAAATGGATCCTTTCTGCATTTGTTCAAAGCATTTACAGATCCTCTTAAAGCAACTTCAGAACTCCAGATTAATAATTACTGCTTTAGAATCTCACCTTATTTGGGAAGCCAAAAAAATTAAACACATTTCAGATCAATCACTTCCCATATATACCAGCCTTAGCAGCAAAGGACTTTGGAATATTTGAAAAATTCAACTCCAACCTCAATGAATAAAATTTTGTCAGCAATGAGAATACTTAACAGAATATATTAAAGGCTTAAAGCAATTAATTCCAAAGGTATGGTTCTATAAAAGTATTTTGGCAATAGTAGTACTAGTTTAGTACAGTCACACAAGAGACAAACTTTTGTTTCAATTTTAAAAATGAGTCATTTTCATAAGCATATCTTCTAAGAGTTGCTCTTACAGGTTAGTACACAACTCTATTTAGAAAAAGACCCTGTGAACTTAATTTTCCAAAAAAAACACACACAAAACCACCACTAGATCAAAGAGCATGCTACTCTTTCCAGTTAAATACCGCAAATGTTTACCTTTTGAAAGTTCTGAACAAGCAGAACAATTGAGACAAAAGAACCAAGAAACAGCTGAAGTTCAATCAGCAATGGGCCTCATTTTAGCCAAATTGAGTGAAATTTTTAAGAATCTATCTAATTTAAAATTATTCTACACCATAACTTACTTGCTTGGGGAAAGTTAGTAGTTACGAATAAAATTGCCTCTACTCGTTTGTTCAACAGGACTTATCAATTTTATTCTCTTAAAACCCGTATCTTTACAATGGGTGAAAAGTTTATTTTAAAAAGGTCAGGGCTGAACGACGTTAACGTCTTTGCATCAAAATACATGCCGTGACACTATTAAGTAAATATACTTGCCTAATTCACACCATAATATAAAGAGGAGGCGGTACTAATTTTTGAAAACCATTAGAGGCCACCGATATTTGCAATAGAAAAGGAGAGCCAAACCAGGTGACAGTAAAAACAACTGAAACCACTCGAACTGCATAAACAGTTCTAATCCGACCCGGCTGAAAATGAAAAACTCCTAGGAAAGAAGACAACACAACAATCACGGTGAATAGGACCACGCCTGTGTGTGTGGGAACAAGAGTAACCGTGAGACCTGTACAGAGACTGGTCGCTGTCAGACAGGAGGAGGCAGCTGGAACTGGGTGAATCTTAAATTAGAGACCTAAGAGGATTGAGTGTGTCACTCCCAGAGGAGAACTCCGATAAAAACTCAGGCTTCCCTTCCCTCTGAGGTTGCAACAGATCCTCTACCCCCCCCCCCCCCCCATTTGTGAAATCTTGGACATGACGCTTCACAAAGCTTTTGGGCCAAATAAAAAATATTTTAACACATTGTCAGGTGGCCAGAGGGAAAGGGCAGAGCGGGGGATATTGGAAACAGCCTATGAGCCAGATTACCGTCAGCAGCCATGTGTCAGGGGGGATGAGCAAGTCAGAATTAGAAGAGCTGAGCGGTGGCGGGGCAAAGGGGGAGTGGAGGTTGGGGGGGGGTGGGGGCGGAGGAAACATCCTGATCTGGGGTCCGAGAGGCCAGAGCCAGCATGCACACCGCCTGGGCGAAGGGAGGTGTATCAACAAGATGCAGCAGGCGCGGAGTCGGCCTGGGGACCCCGTGATTGGGATCCGTCCCAGCCCGCCCGCCCGCCCGCCCGCCCTTCTCCTCGGGTCCGGGGCCGGGGCCGGGTCCGGGTCCGAGACGAGCGCCCAGTCACCTGGCGTGGGAGCTCCGCAGGGACTCGATCAGCCGCTGCTTCTGCTGCTGGAGGCTGGTGAGGCCGCCGGGGGACCCCGCCGCGGAGGAGGCGGCGCTCTTGGTCAGGGGGAAGAGCCAGCTCATCCTCCCCGGGTCCCCGGGCCCGAGGGGGCCCTGGTCGCTCCGGCCTGCCTCTCCCAGCGGCTCAGGCCGGCGGTGCTTCAACCACGGAGGAGCAGGAGGACGGACGGACGGACAGACGGACGGACGCCCGGGACCCGAGCGCCCCCTCTAGGCCGGCCCGCCGGGGGGTCCCCGCGTCCTCGGGGGCATGCTCTGCCCGCGGGTGCTGGACGGAAGGAACTCCCCGGGACCCGCCCCCCTACCTCCGAGGCCCGGCGCCAAACCAGCCCCACTGCCTTCCTCGCCGCCCAGCCTTCACTGCCCCCACTTCCGCCCTGCGTGCCCCGCCCCCTCTGCGTGTTGCGTCATCAGCCGGCGCCGCCGCCAGGACGTACGTGACGCAACGCGACGCGACGGCGCAGCTCGGGGCGGCGCAGATCCCGCTCCCCTTCCCCCCTCGCTGGGCGAGAGGAGTCTATGGGGCATCCGCCGCCGCCGCCGCTGCCGCCACCGCCGCCGCCGCCGGGTGCTATCTCTATGGCGAGGAGGAGGAGGAGAAGCGCGAGCTCAGCGACACAAGTAGATCTGGCGGCTTTGCAGCCGGCGGCGGGGGAGGAAGGGAGAGGGAAGCGGAAAGGGGGAGGGGACGGTGGGCCCCGCGGGGGAGGGTGCGCGATGGCGCCCGCTGGAGCGGGGACGGAGGAGCGGGGTGGCGGGCGAGCGAGGGGAGTACCGGAGGCCGGGGGTTTGGCCGCGGGCTGGCGCCGAGTGATGACGCAGAGGCTTTGTACCTGGGGCTCCGCGGCGGGGGGATGGAAATTGGGGGGTGGAGGGCGGTGGCCTCGATCCCCCCCAGCTCCGCGTATTCTTTCGCGCTGCAGCGCCCGGGAGTCAATCTGGCTCCAGTGAGTGGTTATCGGCACCTCCGCCCCGGGGCTCTGCCAGGGGAGAGAGTTGTCTGTGGTCGGGATGCTTGTGCACGGCCCTCGCCTTTCTTGGGGAGCCTCCTGCAGCTCCGAGGTGCTGCCCAAGGAGTGGGGTCTGTGGCTCCCCTTCGCCTCCGGAGCCGCCGTGGGGGGACGTGGGGAAAAGCGCTGTGAAAGCTGCAGGGTCCCCCCGCAGTGTGTGTGGCAGAGCGGGCAGGCTTAGCAAGCACGGATCCCCCTAGATCACAGTGGTCGGCAAACTCATTAGTCCACAGAGCCAACTATCAGCAGTACAACGAAGGAAATTTCTTTGGAGAGCCACATTTTTTAAACTTAAACTTCTTCTAACGCCGCTTCTTCAACACAGACTCGCCCAGGCCCTGGTATTTTGGTGGAAGAGCCACACGAGGGCCCAAAGAGCCGCATGTGGCTCCAGAGCCGCAGGCCGACCTCGGACCTAGGTCTTTGGTTTTCTGTTCTTAAAGCACTCGGTTACACTTGTGACTGCAGAGTTTGGGGGGGGGGGGGGGTTCATAATTTCTTTGAAAAGTCTTTGTTATGATTTTTTTTTCCAAACTGTGAAAAATAAAGGCGGCCTTTTCCTGTTCAAGAAGCAAAATGTGGTCTGTTATCATGTACCATGAAACCAGTGTATTCAGCCCAGAAACATGAAGTGTGTTTGGTAACCAGGGGGAAATGCTATGATTTTTAGGAAATTAGAAAGAAACAATTTGAAATGCCTTTCTTTTTTCCCTCCTGCAGTTATGGGCTTTCAGACAAAGCACTGTGTCTGTTACTTATTGTTCAGAAACAACTTTTATTATTATTATTATTATTATTATTATTATTAAAGTAGGTTTAATTTTGTCCCCTCCAATCTGGCTGGAATACATGCCAATCAAGAAGATTTTGTAATCAAATCCGATTTTGAATGTTCTGTTAACTACGGTAGGAATAAAAGCAGACATTACTGCTGCCCTAGTAACGTGATCTTTTCACATGTGTATCAGTATTTCAATTTTCATTTTTGTCTTAAAGTGATTATCAATTTTTATTCAGTGAGTTGAATTCAGAGCAGTCTTTAATTAGTGGGAAATGCACATAAAACACTATTTGTATATAACCGATGTTAGAACCAGGAAACCTGTGTTTATTTTGACAGGTACACAAATAAAGGATAAAGTATTTTATGAAACAGATCTTCAATCAAGTATAACATTTTGATGCTTGGCAGCTAGATTCCTTGTGCCCTCACTATGCCAGCAGCAACGGTAGATCATAGCCAAAGAATTTGTGAAGTTTGGGCTTGCAACCTGGATGAAGAGTTGAAGAAAATTCGTCAAGTTATTAGAAAATACAATTATGTTGCTATGGTATGCCTGTGATCAAATATCCTTAAAATGCTTCTTATAAAAGGGGAAGAGGAATTTTAAAAGTCTTGAATTCAACCCTTCGGGTTGATCTTTTTTTAAGGGACTAATTTAATTATGCAAAGAAAATTAATGAGACAAGTTGGGTTTATTTCTTATTGGAGTGAGGGAAAATGTATACCATTGGAGGGAACTTGTGGTCAGGCAGTTATAGGTAGAGATTAAAGAAGCAAGGCTTGGTGGGAAGCTGGGGTAACTTAATAAATAAACTTTTTCTTTTAATTTTAGAGAACGGAAAGGAGAGGGAATGAGAGTGAGGATTTGTTATTTCATTTATTTATGTATTCATTTGTTGTTTGTATGGAGTCTGGTGAGATCAAACCTGCAATCTTAGTATGTAGGGTCAGTATTAACCCACTGAGCCACCCAGCCAGGGCAACGTGTTTAACTGGAGTGAAAGAAGACAAGTAAGTCACAGGCTATGAAGAAGCAACAGTCAGTCAGTCACCAAGATAGAACGGTGTTTGGTCATTTTCGTGGTTTGGACAGCGTTTGCGTTTTAATCCATGTTTAGTCATGATGACAGTGGCCTTGTCTGATGTTGAAGTGTGAAATGGTGTATATTCTACAGAAGAGCATTAGCTACAAGTGCCAAGTCAGCCCCTAGCAATACTAAGACCTAACAGATCAGCTCCCATAAGCGAGGGAACTCCTGATTGCGGTGGGTGCTTCTCCTTTTTCCGCGTCCCGCACGGAAAGGGAGAAGGACAGCTTCCTGAGTGGAGGAGCTGGGGGTAAGAAATAAAAGAGACAAGAGGCAGAAATAAATCCAAAAGCTGGTGCCGGGTGAATGCTGTCTGATGGAGGGGCAGTCACACCCACCACAGACCACACAGCGCATTTATTTCCAGAGGGGGTTTAAGGTCTAAGGAATTTTGGGTCCTATTCATTGCCTTATTCCTGGGATTTAGCAAGTCAAGGTCCTATTCGTTCTTCATTCCAAGCACACGGATAGAGATAAGAAAAGGATAGAGATAAGAAATCGGTACTGATAACCGTCTCTTGCATTTTGGGAGGCTGTTTTCCGGATGGCCATGCCAGTCACCTGGGACTCAGCTGACAAAACGTCATCCCAAGGGCCCTCTACACCTGATGTCTTCCTCAAACAAACAGAAAAGATCTCTCAGTGAAACATTGTTGATCTGCAGTTTTTGTTGTTTGGTTTTTAATTTTTTTTAAAAAGTTATCAGTGGAGTTCCATGAACATAATGCTATTAAGCATCTCATCTGTACATCTGTTATAGCTACTCTGATGTTTTCTAGATAATTAGCTTTGTGAAGCAAGGGGTTAGTATCTTAATAATCTTTTTTTTTAACATATTTTTAATTATATTTTATTGATTTTGTACAGAGAGGAAGGGAGAGAGATAGAGAGTTAGAAAGATCAATGAGAGAGAAGCATCAATCAGCTGCCTCTTGCACACCCCCTACTGGGGATATGCCCGCAACCAAGGTACATGCCCTTGACTGGAATCGAACTTGGGACCCTTCAGTCCCCAAGCCGACGCTCTATCCATTGAGCCAAACCGGTCTCGGCTTAATATTCTTTTGTTCTTCTAACATCTAGCATAACACAATGCTTCCCATAAAGTGGTTTTTGAGTAGGACAGATTTAGTAGAGAAGTTTTAATTTCTTTACTGTTTATAGTGACTTGGTATTTAGATTTTGTTCTTAGCTTCCTAATTTGAATTTTAATACTAAACTGATGTGTCATTTTCTCAGTATTTTTAATACAAATAAATATACTTCTATGGGGAGGGAAAAGTTGATTGGTTAAAATATGAATATTTGAATGTACATAAATAATGTTCTATTTAATAAAGGTGTACATCCCCACAGAATTAAATTTTCTTATTCAATAGAAATTGTTATCAGTCACTTATTTTTCAGATGATAAGTAGTGACATTAGAAACCTGATAACATTCTGCAGGAGTGTGAATGGCATCCAGTTTTTGATGATGTGCTTTCTCTGGAGTATAAAGAGAATACTGTTTTAGCTCAAGAAATTAGAAGGGTTTGATGTTTATATAATCCTTGTCTGAAAAAGTGATTGGAAAGTATGCATTTTCCATTCTTTTTGACCAGTTCCGTATTGGTTTTAACAGAATAACAGTTTCACATCCTCTTGAGAAACATCAACTTATGATTTTTTCCCTCTTCCTTGGGAATAGAGTACTTAGTTGCATTTATCATACTATATTAAGTAATTTTTTTACTGATATAATATTTAAGTAAGGAAAATGCATTAAGGTTGTAGAGTTTCATTTTATGGTTCCAAAAAAATAATGTTCTTTTCTGTTAAAAGGTACTTTGTAATGGAATGTGAGTGTATAGAATATCATCTATAACAGGATTCTTTAATTTGTACCAAAAATTGCTTGCTTATTCTGTGGACTGTGGTTTTTAGTAAATAATGAATTTTAAAACTGTTTTACAGGACACCGAGTTTCCAGGTGTGGTTGCAAGACCTATTGGAGAATTCAGGAGCAATGCTGACTATCAGTACCAACTATTACGGTGTAATGTAGACTTGTTAAAGATAATTCAGCTAGGACTGACATTTATGAATGAGCAAGGAGAATACCCTCCAGGAACTTCAACTTGGCAGTTTAATTTTAAATTTAATTTGACGTAAGTGGGAAATAAATATAACCTGATATATATATTTTTTTTAGTTTAAATTTTGAAGTTGATTTTCCCTCAAGTATAGTGAATGAAATTCTAACTGAATATGGCATAGTTATCCTGGAAATATTTAAAACCTAAAATTTCATAGGTTAGATTGCTATTGTGTATTATAGGTCCAAATGAATAAAGAAGAGTCTTCGATTCATGTACTTTGAATTTAGGAATGTTATATGAAAAGTATTACTGCCACTTTTTTTTGAAATTTGGAAAATTTTGAGTATTGGAAATAATTCATAACAAATATAACTTGTGTGCAGTTTGAAATACATACACCTTTGTTGTAATAGTTTTGCTTCTTAAGAGGTTTTTATTACAGTCATACTTCAGTTTATGAGATTATATGTCAAAGCTGGTAAGATATTTCTTGGAAACGTGTGCATTTTCCTGTCAAATTGATGTTACATAAATGATGATATTCCCAGGTCAGGCCACTAAATCTCTTACACTGACACTAGAGGCCTGATACACGAAATTTGTACAAGAGGAGGCCTTCCTTTCCCTGGTGCTGGCACCCGGGACCCGGGCTTCCCTCCCAGCCCTGGCTTGGTCTGGTCTAATTAGCATACTACGCTTTTATTATTATAGAGAGAGATGGGAGAAGTAATAGTGTCCTTTAACCTGGTGCTTCTTTCGGAAACACTTCAGAATCTGGCAGATTGTCTTCCGGAGTCTGAATTCTAACTCAAGCCCAGGGTGGAAACCCAGTTTCCTTACTTGTAATTCTTGTCTATCTTTTTTTTTTTTTTAATATATTTTTATTGATTTTTTATAGAGAGGAAGGGAGAGAGATAGCGAGCTAGAAACATCGTCGATGAGAGAGAAACATCGACCAGCTGCCTCTTGCACACCCCCTACCGGGGATGTGCCTGCAACCAATGTACATACCCTTGACCGGAATCGAGCCTGGGATTTTTCAGTCCGCAGACCGACGCTCTATCCACTGAGCTAAACCAGTTTTGGCTCTTGTCTATCTTGATACCTTATAGGAGTAATCTTGATAGCTTAGAGAAATGTAGATTGTTTGGGCCAAAGGCAGATTGTTAATAAACTGACTATAAGTTGGAGAAATGTTTTAATACATTCAAAGTATGTTACAATACAGGATCGCAGTGTCCTGTTTGACAGCCTATACTTATGTAATGTAATGTAACATCTGATTTGAAAAATAGTAAAAGTAAAAGAAGGTGCCAGTGTATGAACCTCCCATTCTCTGTAGAATAATTCAGTATAGGAGATTTAAGGAAAAGCAGCATAGACTATTTTAAAGGATAGTGTTAGTGTTTCAATAACATGGCTTATACTTTCATTGTGTTTAGCATGATGCCCTGTTTTTGGATTTTAAAATGTACTCTTCAGAACCTTGTAAAAGGTAAAAAAAATAAAAATAAAAATAAAAAAACTTGTCTCTATTCAAATTGATAACCTTTCATAAATACTGTAGTTCTAAAACACAGAAAATGGCTTTTTAGCCCTTTCCCAAAAGACTGCTTTTTAAAATTATTTACCATTTCATTTGTTCTATGTTACTTTTTTCCTAAACTGGTCATTATTAGGACACTAGAGGCCTAGTGCACGAAAATCGTACACTTGGGCAGGGGTCCCTCAGCCCGGCCTGTGCCCTCTTGCAGTCTGGGAGCCCTCGGCAGATATCTGACTGATGGCTTAGGCCCACTCCCTGCCTAAGCCAGCAGTTGGACATCCTTAGCGCTGCCATGGAGGCAGGAGACTCACCAGCTGAGTCTGGCTTCTGGCTGAGCAGTGCTCCCCCTATGGGAGCACACTGACCACCAGGGGGCAGCTCCTGCATTGAGCGTCTGCCCCTCGATGGCCAGTGTACATCATAGCAACTGGTTCCACTGTTCAGTTGATTTGCATATTAGCCTTTTATTATATAGGATTATATAAGATTAACTTATATTAGTTTTAACTAAGATACTGTTGTTTATTCAGATATCCTTTCTGAGGAGTTTTCCAGGGGAAAATTTGACAGTGATTGTTGTGGTTTTCCCATTTTTAAATATTTCTGTGACTAGTTTTATGTTTTAAAGACATTTGGAAGTAGGTTGATTTCCAGAGACTAGATCATAAGAATACATTTCAGCTCAAGTGTGATTTTTCTTTTGGTATAGTTAGTTTTGTTAAATTGTTTAATAGGATTATCTTTGCTAAATGATGGAAAGTGATATTTTTACAATTTAAAATGTGAACAGAAAAGTCTAATGGGCAATGCACAAAATACTTTTCTTTCATTCTCAGAAACATACTTTCATTTTTTTCACTTACTTCATTTATTATTTTAATACCTGTGTGTACTTAAAAAGAGATGGCTTTCTTTTTGGCTTAAGCAGTCTTGAATGATTGGTTTATATTAAGATTTCCTGGCTTGATTTTTGAAAGGCAATCTTGTAGGATTAAGATTGTTAGAAGAAGAAATGATTGCTGTTATACCCAAGTCCTTCATCTTAATCAGTTTACTGCTCATTGGGGCCGTTTGCAAGGCTGATTATTTGTGAGAGGAGGCCTCTCCTTTGTTTTAAATACGAATATCGTTTATCGCAGCCACGTCAGACGTGTTCATGTGTTCCCCTCTCTGGTGCTGCCGAGAGCAGGCAGATGGCACAGGGCCTCACCCTGTGGCCACCGCGGCATCTGGCAGCGTTAGAGCGGTTGTGGTGCTAGTCCCCAGTGAATAGAAGACGCCTTTTTCATAGTAAAGATTAAAACCTCACCATTGGACTGTTTTGAATGATGATTTAATGTGTACACAGTTTTCTGAATTCATGACTGTTAACGTTTAAACTGTAATTTCTTTCCACATAGGTGAAATGTTGGGACAAGTGAACCCAAGCCAGCCCTCTTTCTTGTTTGTGGCACTGCAGCTGTAGGTCTGAGCTGAGGAAAGGGGTTTGTTTGAAGGGTGGCGCTTTTGAAGGTTGTGTTTCTTCTCCTCCTGCAGGGAGGACATGTATGCCCAGGACTCCATAGAGCTGCTCACAGCATCCGGTATCCAGTTTAAGAAGCACGAGGAGGAAGGAATTGAGACCCAGTACTTCGCAGAACTTCTCATGACATCCGGAGTGGTCCTCTGTGAAGGGGTCAAATGGTTATCATTTCATAGGTAAAGAGATTGCATTGCAAACGGCATGCGTGTTTTTGCCACAAAACTCACACTGCAACAGTTTTGGGTGAAGTGCTTAAATTAAAAAAACAAAAACAGACACAACAAAAAACAATAAAGGAGAAGAGATAAACAGGACAAGAAAATGGCATATGTGTTACCATTTCCTAGCTGCTTCCTATTTGGCTTGGTCCATGTTTCACAGGCCTCGGTCTATAAAGAATTAGTTGCCACATTGCAGTCTTCTAACTCTGAAGAGACTAATGTTGGTCTCCTAAAGATTTTACAATATGGGATACATGAGAGTTAGCACTCCGTAGGGAAAAGGGTACAGGCTAGAAAAATAGACCTTAGTTTAAGTCCAACAATGCCATTTGGAATCTGTTACCTAGCATTATTTAACATTACCTAGCCTGAGTGCAAAAATTCATTCATTAGAAATGCTTATTATAAGTCTTGTACTGTGATAAAATTCTAGGAGTTAAGATACAAACAAAACAGACTGAACTCCTTGTTCTCATAGAGTTTACATTTTGGTGGGAATAGGCACACAATTTTTCTAAATAATGGAATTTATATGAATTTATATGTTTTTTTTAGATGGTAACAAGTGCTTTGCAGGCAAAAAAGCAAAATGCTAGGGGTTGGTGTGGTAGAATTTAATTTTATTTAAATGAAGTGATCAGATGGCATCATTTAGAGGAACTATCTTACAGAATTATTTTAAAGTATTGTATTATGCAGGTATTAATGTTCTTATATCCAATCACTTCATACATTTAAAAAAAATAAATAAGACTATTTACATGCTTTACCATTTCCAGCTCTGGCCTGGGGAATGCTTACAGTCATGTTTAAACTTTGGCATAGCACTAAGCAGTAATTTTTGAGTTGGAGATACTGAACATACTAATTCTTGCCCATTATCTTTCCTTTCTACTCTCCTCCACTTGTTACCTCAGGAAATAAGACTTCAGTCTCTGTTATTTGAAAAATGTTTTTGAATTCTTTTTTTACAAAATTTCCTGGTCAGAAGGAAACAAAAGAATGGGAAAGAATTTTTCTGTGTTTTTACCACATATATCCTAGTCTTTCGTTCAAAAGATACTCTGAGCAAATACTTTGACTTGACACTGGGGTATTAAGATGAACAAAAAAGATTCATGTCGTTTTAGAGGTTAGTCTAGGTTAGACTCATATATTTGAATACTTGTCAAGGTATGTTAAGATTTTTATTCTACAAAATGTTATTAATTTTTTTTATATTATCTATTTCTAGAAGATAAAGATTAATTTATAAATCCCAAACTCTAATCTTACCTTTACTAGTACCCTGTTTCCCCAAAAATAAGACAGTGTCTTATATTAATTTTTGCTCCCAAAGATGCGCTAGGTCTTATTTCAGGGGATGTCTTATTTTTCCATGAAGAAGAATATGGTACACATTTATTGTTAAATGAAAATAAAGGAAATTTATTACCTGTATACGGTACAGTAGTACGGTAGTTGTCAACACAAACCAGACAAACTGTGAATCCTACGGTATGAAGGATTTACTCATTTAAATCATGTCATCATCTTCTGGAACATAATCATAACCATCCAATTCCTGAATTTCCTGGTGAATTTCTTGTGACTCCATTTCTTTCAGAATCAGTGGACCAAATCTCTCATGTTTAGCAATAGCATTCTGAGACAGAGCCTAGGGGGGGGGCCTTATATTTCACTCAGAAGGAAACCTGTAAATAGGTCTTATTTTCAGAGGATGTTTTATTTTCGGGGAAACATGGTAGTAAGCAAAGGCTGTGCTGATTTATAGTTTAGGTAGACACCAGAGTACCTCTTTGCCAACTATCAGAAATTTAAAGGTTTCTGCTGTTTATTATTTATACCTTGATATTTCTATGTGGTCTTCAATGGTAAAGCTTTCTTTGCATATATATATATATACACACACACACACACACACACACAGAGCAAAGGTGGAAATTTATTGACAAGCACAGACTCCCATGAGGGGAGGGAGAAAGATTCCCCTCTTTGCCTTTTTTAGATTAGAAGTAAAATTCTAAATAGTAAATATAAATTTTGTTTTGTACCCTCTCCAAATGATATGTAAATAACATCTCATCAGTTGTCGAATTTCATACTGAAAAGATGGCTTTTAAATGCGATTCCTGCCCTTTAAACTAATGGAGAAACAGTACGTGCATTTTGAAGGAGAGTACAGGAAAACAGCTGTGTAACATCTGTGGGAGCTGGGCTCCAGGGAAGGCATCTGAGAGGTCCTGGAAGGAAAGGTACACAGGGAAGAGGGTGTGGTGGCTGGGAGCTTAGGGAGTTGTAAACTGGGAAAAGCCAAACAGTAGGCACAGGAGATGTTGATTGGAGAGGATGGGTTTGTATTTTGTTCTGTAGCTGGTCTCGGCCTTCGCTGCTTCACTTCCATGTGCAGCATTCCCACGAGTATCTCTTGGGGAGCCATCAGGAGATGGTAACAAATAATTTTGAGGGAAGAGAGCACTTCATAAAGTCAGTTAAAAGAAGTGAATATACTTTGGTAGGGAATTACCTCTTGGATTTTTGAAGTACGTGACTCTTTATAAAAAAGATAGGGAGATTTGCATTATTTTTGCCTTGTGAATGCCAGTACTCTTGCTGCCTGTTTGGCCAACTTTCCATTCATCTTTATTTCTTCATTTCCATAGTCATTTAAATTTTTTAGAGATACACTGGGGCAGTTTGACATTCTCCTTTAAGAGTTCTCTATTCAAGGATCAGCAAAATAGCAGTTTAGTGACTACAAGCTTGGGATGGTAGTGGAGATCTGCATATTGGTATCTGGAGGATGAAGTACCAAGGTCTGTAAGATGACAACATTTTTCCATTCAAATTGTGAACGTGTTATTTTCTGGTTTTGTGCACTCTTTTTTGTCGATTCCTTTTTTGTCTAGAGTGTGACTCACTTAAAGTTTATTATCAAGAAAGGTTTTTCATCTCCATGGTATTAAGGTCCTTCTTCTGTATTCTTTTAACCCTTTTGTAGTGGTTATGACTTTGGCTACTTAATCAAAATCCTGACCAATTCTAACTTGCCTGAAGAAGAACTTGACTTCTTTGAGATCCTTCGGTTGTTTTTTCCTGTTATTTATGATGTGAAGTACCTCATGAAGAGCTGCAAAAATCTCAAAGTAAGGCTTCCAATGGCTTTACCTGTAATCAGCACCTAATTCCCACCAGTGACTGACATGATAGGTCCCAAACTGGGATGTTGATTCAGACCATGTTTCATAGTTTTATATTAAGTGCAGTTGTATTATCTGGTCATTTGGTTCTTTTTTTTCTTGCATAAGTGCTCTAGGAAGTCCTTTTTCAAAGCTTTAATATATATTGGCAGAATAAGTTTTCAGTAAAATTAAAACCAAGGTTCAGATGCTTGTCATTGCTTGCCACATTGAAAATAAACCAGCACAGAAACTGTGAGGCCCTCTCGCACAGAAGTACAGTTCTCACCCTCCAAACATGCACACAATGGACCCACGCGTGATCGAGGGCCCGGGGCCAGCAGCGTGCAGATGTAGGCAGTGGGGGACAGGAGTTTCTCCTTCAGTTGGGTTTGGCTAGAGATGATTCTGTTGAGTCTGGTCATTGGGTCATGTTCCAGGGATTAAGTTACAAAGCTGAAAGGGTTTTGTTTGCTTTTCCTGCCCCGAAGATTGGCGACTTGTTAGTAGTCAGTGCTGTAGTAAATAAATGTCCTGTCTGGGCAGTACCTTATATCCTGACACTGCTTAACGTGTAGTTGTTACTTTTGAACATTAATTTTTTGAGAGGGAACACTGCTTTAAGGAAGAGCGTTCCTTTAGTTTGAGAATGCATCTGTGAATGCACAGCTTCCCTAAGGAACACAGTATTTTCTGTTACAATGAATAAGCTATTAATAAATAAACAAATAAAACCACAAACATGTCGGTAAAGCGGTTCCTTCAGAGAGCCTATATCAGGTTTGATCAAATTTTCTCCTCACCAACTTTTTAGAAGTGCAATTATGTTATACTTTTAGAAGATAGAAAAAACTATAAGAGCATTACTTTCATGCAGAAAGAAATATTTTAGGAATTAAATAGGAAAATTTGCTTTGACAGATGAACCAAAATCATAAGAGAAAGAGTCTTTTGGCCAGAGTCAGCTTGCTCATAGGATTTGCCATATAACCGGGGACGTTTTTAAGGAAGGTTATATCACGTTTGTAACACCTAAGAGCAGCAGATTTCTGCAATTTGAAGAGACTTCCAACTGCAATTTAAGTGAACTTGCAGTAGTATATCCTTGTACTCTAGAAACTCAGTCCATACCTGAAAGTGTTACATGCTAAGAATCCACGGCCGGAATGTTTTAATGTGGCCTTGGAAATGCTCTTTAAAATTGATATTTGTACAGTGACAGTTTCTGGAAACAGAACCAAGTTATTGCTCGTTATGTATACATTATTTGAAAATTTCTAAGTATAGCAGATATTCTGAAATAACCTGAGTGACCTGGTATGTCAAAATTCAGGTTCATGACCACAGTGCTTTCTGACCTCTATATAGTCCACTCCCTGAATGACCTACTCTGCTCCTCCCTAAGCAGCTGCTAATGTTACCTAATCCTCGAGCTAATTTTAGCTCAGAAGCAACTGCTGTCCAAAGCTCTGTTTCAGGCTGTGATAAACAGAAGGTTGGTTTGCTAGCAGGAGCCTTAACCATTTAGAGAGGAATTTCTTTGTGTTTGTCTTATTTTTCCTGATCATGCTTTCTTTACTTTCTCTCCTCCAAGTGTCCTCCATTATTATTCTGTCCTCCCTTGCTACCATCCCTTCTTCACTTCCTCTTTCTTTTATTCATTCTCTTTCTCTGACTTTCTTTCACTCTCCTCATCTTTCTTTTCTAATCCTAGCATTATTAACATAGGCAGGTTTTTAACAAACCCTTCTAAAAGTTGTATTATAAGAACATACTTTCTTTTTAATCAGCAAAACCATAGTTAAGCATATAAGATTTTATTAGTTACAATAGCTTTGTTTTGTACAGTTGATTTAGATGAAATGGTTTAGAAATAGATTACTGAAAAGCTTAACAAAATTAGAAAGTAGCTACCTACTGTTAGGTTTATAATAATTGATCAATGGGTGTACTGACTGTGCATACACTGGATAATGTTACCCTTGATACCTGTTACCTTGTATATGATCTGCTTCCCCCATGTCTTTAGGAAAGCTATTTACCTGTTACATGCCTTAAAGCATGTGATAAGAGATAAATTTTCCCAATTAAGATCTAATTTCCTATTAAATTACAAACTTTGCCCACATTCAACAGATATTTTGTATTTCACATGCTCTGGTCTTTTCCAGTCTTTATAAGGTCATCTCTACATTCTGAAGTTTTTTATATTTTGGTCATTGTCTAAGTTACATAATTTGTGAATTCAGGCATTGCATTATTTCTCTTGACAGGCATTTTTTTCTGTCTTCTAGGGTGGTTTACAGGAAGTTGCGGAACAGTTAGAGCTGGAACGGATAGGACCACAACATCAGGCAGGGTCTGATTCATTGCTCACAGGAATGGCCTTTTTCAAAATGAGAGAAGTATGAAGACATACGTGCTTTTTTCTCAATTGGTTGCTAGGTTGAGAACATTAAAAATCACATGGCAAAGTTTTGGGGCAATAAGTACTTATTAAATAAAAATAAAATTAGAGGTACCATATAAGTCATTTCTACCACACTTGAATGAAAGAATTTTGAAATAAGTCACCTTGAAATGTAGTTCTCAGGAGGAAATGAAAAAATAATTTATTTGGAGACTAAAAAATTTGCCTTAGAAAGTATATAGGTCCAACTATATTATTTTTTAGATGAGAAATCTGAGGCCAGAGGCTAGTTTCTTTTATCCAAGGTCGTGTAGATTACTAGTTGAGAACTCTAGAGTTTTTGCTATAGACCACACTATGTTGCTTCTGCCAAGTCCGTGGACTCTCATATCTTTCCTCTGGCATTGTTTTAATCTTAGGCATAAATTGCTGGTAAAAATATTACTTGCTTATTCCATTCATTACTTTGAGGATTAATAGAGTAGGACTTGTGCTTTTTAGAAGATTGAGTCTTACCAGAGGTGTTTGAATTCCAGAGTGTTAAATAAAATCTGAAGTAGGAGTTGAATCAAAAATCATATTGAGCAGAACCTCCTTGAATAGTAAAAGGCAGCGATAAAGAACATAAGTTGAGTGTGAAAGAATGAAATGGAATTTAACCCGAGTCTATCCTTAGGTTAAGGGATATGTATAGGTATGCCTCACTGTAGGTAAAAGGCAAAGAAAAAAGTTTATTTGTGCAAAAAAACAAAATAAAATGGACTTTTTTGCTTATAAAAAAATCCTTTTTGCAAAAAATTTACTATAAAATTCTTTTTTAGTATATCCTCTAAGACATTAAAGAATTGACTAAGTGGTCTTTCAGGAATTCAAAACTTTTTATAGAAATGTATTAACAATAGAGAAAAAAGAGAAATATATTAACAATAGGAAACATAATATCTGAAGTAAATACTTCGTTTTGTATGTCATTCCAGTGATGCACTAGAGAATTAAAGCAACCGTTAGGATTTTCATCTTTGCATTTTAAAAATAGTTTAACAGTTGAATTAATGGTGGGTTCTCTACTACTAATTTGTTACCTTTATTTTTCTTGGCTTCTCCAAGTATAGTAACCGAATGTAAATGTTAAGATTTTACCATCCAGGACGTGTTTTAAGTTTCGGTTTTGGTCAACTTGGCCTTGACCTAGGCTCAAGGCTACTTATCTAAGTTCCCCCCACCCCACCATTGGCTGTTTTCATTCCTTCTTATTGTTGAGCGCCTTTCAGTTAATGGGGTAAAAAAAAAAAGGTCTGCCATTTTTCCATGATTGCAGATTCTTATAAAAATGGTCTAAATGTTGAAAGACATACATTTATACGTTTATTTTTGTGGTCTTTTTCTTCTGTTTCTTTTGAGCTCTGAACTTGAGGGCCTCAGTTTTATCCATTGGTCTGTGTGTGGCCTCGAAGGAGCACATAGGAAAGCGCTGCATTGTAGTTAGGGAACAGCTACTGACTTTGTGAACTGTACATTACCAGTGCTACCTTTCGGTTAAAATTATCTTTTTTTTTCTCCCTCCAAAATTCCCTTTTAGATGTTCTTTGAAGATCATATTGATGATGCCAAATATTGTGGTCATTTGTATGGCCTTGGTTCTGGTTCATCCTATGTACAGAATGGCACAGGGAATGCATATGAAGAGGAAGCCAACAAGCAGTCATGACATGAAATAGTCCTTTTATTTTTTATTTTATTTGAACTACACACATGCTTGTATATAGGTTTTATCTCTGGTTGAATCCCTTGAAAAATAGACTTTTTTTTTTTTTTTTTTCTTTCATCGCCCATTTTATTTTTGTCTTTTAGTACTTAATATGACCATTCCTGTCTCAGAGCTTGAATAGAAAAGCATTCAGGTTAAATTTGGCCTTAACTTAATATACTTGCTAGCAGGCGTGTGTGACAGAGTGGAAAAGCTGCATCGTATAAACTTGACAGATCTGAGCTTGGTTTGTTTCCCCTTTCCTAAATTAACTAGCACTGACTGTAATTTATTTCGTGTCTCATGTCTCCCTTCCATTCTGCAGGAGTTTTAGCTATTTGAGATTGTGGACCATCAATTTTGCACTTTAGAGAGTGATTCTGACTCAGATCCTCTGTTTTATCAGAAAATACGGTTTTTCTTACTCTTAGCTAGAAAAAATGACCATCTGCCAACTTTATAAAGTATTTACTTTTCACTCGTGGAATATTGCACATGTACTATGCAAATGGTTGATTCAGCAAGACTACAAAAGAAAAAAACTACTGAGGAGCTTAATAACTGCTGTTTCAGTACTGGTGTTTAATCTTCCAGCACATCTAGTGTCTGTCCATTTCTGATTGGTGTGTGTGTAGGCCACTCTGAAGAACCTTTCAAACCGCTTTACACCCTTCAGGAAAAACCCCTTGTTTGTGATTGGACATTTTATTGTCTGTCAGGAAACTGGTCTCCAAGATATTGACGCTGCAATTGTTTTATGATGGTACAATTCCCTTGATCTGCTTTTTATTCCATCACTGTTCACCTTATTTTAATTTTTTTAATTTTATAGCCATACTTCCGAGCTCTTGATTTGTTGATCCCAAAAATCAAATTCAAGTCCAAAGATAATAAATCTTTAGGTATATTTTGTACCAGATTAAATTAGACAAAAAAAAAAAAAATTATGCTTTCATAGTTGTTAAAAGAAAAGAATGGAGAGATTTGGTGCACGACAAAACACAAAAATACATATATGTTAGCTATGTGTGTATATACACATATAGCTAATATATCGCTAATAAAATTACCTGAGGAGTGTAATGTTTATTTTTTGTGTGTATATCTTTGCAATCTATTTTATATATATTGACAAAAAAAGACTGTGAAATATTTAGCCATGCAGAATATGTGACTAGACAGGAGCATGTGTAGGAAGACATTTTGGTAATCATTAACTCAGAATGATGGACTACAAGTAATGTGTGTTATCTACACTTCAATCAGTAATAGCAAATCTCCAAATGTTAGCCACATTGGTTTGTTTCCTTGTACATTTATTCATGATACTACAGTGCTGTCACTGGGTGGTCCTTTTTAAACAAAACATTATTTGCAAAACAGAGGGTGGTATTTGTTTTTAAAGCTTTTGTAAATAAAGGCTTCAGAAATGTTTTCTTATATATGTTGACTGGTTTTTTTGTTTTGAAAATATTTGGGGAATTTTTTTTGTGGGTTTTTTTGTTTTGTTTTTTGATTTGGGCAACTGAACAGAACTCAGTAACTTCATTAACTATAGCCAGTTATTTAAAAATCAATCTGGGCCTTATGCATTTCAACAGTGGTGGCTAATTCTTTATTAATGCTTCAACTATAATAGATTTTAAGAATTGATTGCTATCTCTCTAAAGATGCATTTATTCTGAAAGATTTATAAAGTAAATGCACTTGGCATAACTTACTGTGGCTTCTTTTTAAAGCTGATCCAATATAGCTGGTATCTAGTTGGTTTCTTTTTATCTTCACCCCCTCAAAACAAAGAAAAGGAATTATTAAGATTGCCTTTTGAATAGCCGCATAGTTGCTGAACTTCATAGTTTGTATCAGTATTGGTTTCTATCTCTAAGAAGTAGTATTTTGTAATCTTTAAGGAGAACATTATGACTTTTACTAAATGTAGCTTTTGCACAAAAGATACTTAGCTGATAACATTTTCAGTGTTCCTGAGGCCTTTTGGGCTTACCATGCTCTGTGAAATCTAGATGAAGGGTTAGCAAACTATGGCCTGCAGGCCCAAACCAGCCTGCTGCCTGTTTGTAGGCCAGTGAGATGAGAATGGTTTTTACAATTTTTAAATGGGGAGAAACTATTTTCTGATGTGAAAACTATATGAAAACTAAATTTTAGTGCCCATAAATTTGGTTGGGATGTAGTCACACTCCTTTTTGCACTGCAGTGGGGAAGCTTAGTATAGAAACAGCCCATAGCATTCTTTTCACTTTGCATTTCTGCTTGGTATGCTATGAAATCATTTGGAGTGTACCACAATATTTTTTATTCTGTTACACCCACTGTGTCAAAATATGAAAAGTGCACTTTGAACGGTGTGCTTTTAAGGCACCTTGAAGTATGCATTAGCTTATTAAATGATATGGTAAAATACTGTTTATATCATGCAACTATAACTGTCCCAAGAAATACAACATCATGACCAGCCTAAAGCTCTTCGTCTTATTCCCAATTCATGGGAAAGCAACAGAATTAGAAACTTGACAACGCATCACAGCATAATTTAAGTAAAAAATGAAGAGGTACTGCAACCGAAGTCAGTTTGCAAGTGGCTCGTGTGTAAGCCAAGCAAAGCCATTTACTGGTGGTGAGTTACATCACCTCTGAGTGCAGAAGCCCAATGGAATGTGTCTAGGAAATAAAATGATGAGCCTTTTGATGAGAGCAGTTGCTTGAAGAGTGAGGGCATTGCATAAAAAATAATAGTTAATTAGCCCAGCCTATGTGGTCCAGTAGTTGAGCACCAACCTAAGAACCTGGAGATTATGGTTTGATTCCTGATCAGGGCATGTGCCTTGGTTATGGGCTTGATTCCCCAGTAGGGGGCATGCAGGAGGCATCCAATCAATGATTCTCCTCCCTCTTTTAAGTTGATAAAATATATTTTAAAAATAAAATAATTATGAAACAAGACAAATGATTTTGAGTGTTTTTCTTTGGCTGTTAAAGAGTCAGTACTGCTCAGATGTTGGGAAACCAATACAGAGTTTGAAGTGACTGAAGAATTAGTTTCTAGTAATAGTACTTGTTAACTACAGGTATAAGTACGTTCAAAGAAGTTGAGAAGGTAGTAAGTCAGTACAACCTGAAGTGGAATCTCAGATGTGATACAACTGATGGTAAAAACCTGCATGGGCCAGGACAAAGTTTAGTTGGTCACATTTAAAAACCTGTGAAAATGTCCTGAGCTGTTCTGGTTTGGCAGGAGCCCCTTCCACTTGTGTCTTACACCTTAGTTTTGTTTCCTTCTAAATGAGAATTGGCATTGTTCATTATTAGCTGGTGCCTTTTATTACCGCAGAGATCAAGTAGAAAGTAAATAGTCAAGCTTTAGCTGCATGTATGTAGACAGGCTTCCCTTCATTGGTTCTTTATAACTGTCCTGGGCTCAGCCACGTCTACTTCCTGCCTATATGTGGTTTTTTAAGAACTTTAAAATATATTCCATGTTACACTAAGAATAGTTAATGTAATTAAGGTTGCTTTTTTTAATCCTCACCCAAAGATATGTTTATTATTTAGAGGGAGAGAAACATCAATGTGAGAGAAAAACAGATCAGTTGCCTCTCAAATACCCGCAACCAGGGACTGAAATCACAACCTGGGGATATGCCCTGACCGGTAATTGAACTTAAGACCTTTCCGTGTACAAGACGATGCTCCAGCCAACAGCCACACCAGCCAGGGCAAGGATGCCTTTTTAAATATTCAACTTTCATACAAACATTTAACTCATTTAAGATACTTTTAATACCAGGCGTTATAAGGCTATACATGATGACAGAAAGGGACATGAAGCCTAAACTTTGTCAGCAGCCTTACTTTCCTAGCCCAATACAAAACCGAACTGAGGCTCTCCATGGAGTCAAATTCAGCATCAACACAATTCTACGTTGGCACATGTTTCTCATTGTAATTAAGCACCCTTGACGGCTATTAAGGATTGATAAATTTACCTGAGCTCCTTACACTGCTAAACCTTCCCTGGGAGATGTAACCTAAACCATGAAATAGTCTTATTCTTTGAGCAATGAGCTCCTTTATGTAGCATGTCAGAGTTTAAAGTCACTTATCAGAAAGCCCTCTGTGGTTTGACTAGTACTCAGTTCAATTCAGCAGATGAATAATCTTAGCCATCTCTCCCCGCCCCCAACTGTAACAATATGGAAATACTGAGTACTGGCTATGAATAAGAACAAAGATCATCATGCTGAGTGAAATAAGCCAGTCAATGAAAGAGAAACACCACATGACCTCACTCATTTATGGATAATAAAGAACATTATAAACTGATGAACCAAAAGATATAGAGACAGTAAAGCAACAAGCAGACTGTCAAATTACAGCGGGGAGGGTAGGGAGATCTGAGGAAGATAAGAGATCAACTGAAGGACTTGAATACATGCATATAAGTACAATCAATGGACACAAAACTCTGGGGAGGGAGGGTATGTATGGGGGGGGGGAGGGCAATGGTATATGTACACAGATAATTACTGCATTTTTCGGGCCATAAGACGCACTTTTTAAAGTCCCTGTGTCTTATAGTCCAAATATAGCCTATACATATACTTTAAAAAAAAAGTTTTTTTACTTGCCCGGCTGTGTGGTCTCTGTATGCTTGCCCGGCTCTAAAATGGTTCTAAATGCTGCTGTTTACAGGGTTGATTACATGTGTTTATGACTGTGATGTTGGGTTTTAATGCACATAAAATATTTTAGGACACTATTTGTTTCAGAATCTTTTTTTCTTCATTTCCCTTCTCTAAAAACTGGTGCGTCTTATGGTCCGGTGCGTCTTATGGTCCGAAAAATACGGTAATAAAATTTTTTTAAAGAGAGTAAATGGCGATGGAAGGAGACTTGACTTGGGGTGATAAACACGAAATATGATATACAGATAATATATTATAGAATTGTATAGCTACCTATATCATTTTATTTACCAATGTCACCCCAATAAATTCTATTTAAAAAAAAAAAAAAAGAACCAAGATCACTGGGCATGGTCACCAGCTATTTCTGTTTTTGCTGTCACTTTCCTTCAGTGGGAAAGGGCTGCAAGTGGCATCAAGTCTATTGGTATTGCCCAGATTGTATTTGAACTTTTCGTTGGTATAACAACTAAAGGGTGTCAGAGATTGGGCTCTCAGCCTAGATTCCAGCATTGTGGCAGAGCATCCTCTTGACTCACATCCTCTTGAGGATAAAAAAAACAACACATTATTTCAGAGCCTCTGCCATGTCCATAATTGTGATCCACAAAGTTCGTTTGAAACAAGCCTGCTGGAATTCATCCCCAGTCATAGCCACTGGCTACCTTTCTGTATAGGAATAAATAAGCACACGGTTTGGACCATTATAAAGTGTAACACAACTTCCTGGTTCTGAAACCAGGTAAGATCCTTTAGTAAAAAATTAAAATATATATATATAATGGAAATCTAGTGGGACCAGATTGCTTAGTTTTAAAATTAAAAAAAAAAATTGCTCGCATGTGCTTAATGCTTTTAGTAAGTAACATGATCAAATTGCTAAAATGCCGATGAAAATTAGAATCTGAATTTTTACCAAGACCTTTAAAAAAATCCTAGCGGTAGGTCTGTAAAGAGTAGCAAGCAGTTAGGGTGTATGTGGTCTGCTTCCACAGGGAAGAGGAAATGAGTTCTAAATTGGTCCCGGGGGTGTGAAAGCAGGATAGATGTTTTTCTGCGGGAGGATCCTACCTGGAGACACGTTCTCTGTGCAAATCCACTGTCCAAACACGGTTTGGACCATTATAAAGTGTAACACAACTTCCTGGTTCTGAAACCAGGTAAGATCCTTTAGTAAAAAATTAAAATATATATATATAATGGAAATCTAGTGGGACCAGATTGCTTAGTTTTAATCTAGCGGACAAAACGTTAAACAGATTTTAATCTAGCGGACAAAACGTTAGATTAAAATCTGTTGTCAAGGGTAGCTGGGATAGTCACACCGAAACCTTCTTTATGGTTTCCAGGCCAGTGGATTTGCTACACTTACCATTTATGTGGTTTGTGTATTGGGTTTAAAAAATCATAACGGTATTAGAACTATCACTTTTGTAAGTAAGCTAGAGGCCCAGTGCATGAGGAGGCACGCCGCAGGCCACTGTAGGAGTCAGGCCTGACTGGTGCCGTGGGCAACCCAGACCCGAGCCCGACTTCCACCCCCACCCCCACCCCCACCCCCACACACACCCGTGTCCACTCTGGGGCTGTCCGAGCCAGCCCCCGTGCCCACTCTGGGGCTGTCCGAGCCAGCCCCCGTGCCCACTCTGGGGCTGTCCGAGCCAGCCCCCGTGTCCACTCTGGGGCTGTCCGAGCCAGCCCCCGTGTCCACTCTGGGCCACCAGAGCTGTCGCACCGCCTCAGGCAGGCCTCTGTCTCCGTCCCCACTCCTGGCCTCACCTGCCGACAACCTCCTCCTGTCCGGCCGTGACATGTCATGGCGTCCTGGACTAATTTGCATATTACCTCTTTTTATATATATAGATGGATAGACATAGATATTTGATAATGTGTATACTAAAGACACAGTATAACTTCAGAATCAGTTCAGCCGGTTTACATGTATTTCAAAATTTGCTAGTTTATAATGGAGTAAGTTTTTTTCATGAGTTCTTCTGAGCATGATTACTAGCTTACAGTTATGAACATGGTTTATAAATCCTTTGTGTTTGATTTTCTTAATGACGACAGTTTTTTCAGACATATGCCGCATTTCCAATACTTGTCTGTTGATTACGGTGTTCTTGAATTTTATAGTCTGTTCCGATTGTCCTCTGAATCACTGAACTACTAATGAGTAATCATTTCATCTTGTCATCCGTTTCCCCTCAAAAAACCTGTGCTACCACCAGGTTACAGACATGAATTTTGCCTGTAGTAAGTAGCGAACTCTGGTAGACTTGGAAGCCGTGTGTCTATCTGTGAAGCAATCAGATGGTCGTGCAGAGCAATTTCACTTACACAGCTAGCAAAGGCGATCAGCCAGACTTTATTACGGGATAACAGCAGGGAATTTGTGGATAAGCACTGCTTTGAATGTCTCACCAATGTACTCAGATGCAATTTTTCTTTAACTTGTCTTTGAAAAAATAAGCCCCCTTTCACTGAACAATGGCAAAGAGTTAACCAATAGGGATAGCTCATCAGTATGCTTTATTCACTCAAGTAAAATTTATACTGCACATCTAATAAGATATGCCATCTTTAAAAAGTATAACCCCCTAGAACTGTAAACCCCAACCCCACTAAACAAAACAAAAAACCATTAAAGATTACTTACTATATGAAACAAAAAGGGAACCATTGAAACTTAATGAAAATTTTTTATTTTTAAAAGTGTTTTCAAATCCGAATCTAATGTGTACTGGCTTTATGTATTTCAATAATTACACGAAAGGCCTAAATGGGGAAGTGATGAACAGTACTCTAGCAAGGTAAAGAATAAAAATCTCCCTCTTCCCCCCCTGGCTTCTAGTTTGACAAGAGGGAACATCTAACAATCCTATTCCGATAAAAACAGCAATAGTACTGTGCTTTGAAAAATATCTGGTTGCATATCATTCTTAATATGTCACATAATGCTGTTGCCCCTAAGACTTCAAACAGTAGCTGTAGGTTCCAACCTGGCACTTCAGGTAATGAAAAATGACCAAAAAATGCTTTAAGTTAAAAGTAAAAATATATCTTATGAAATTTCTTGAAGCAGATTGTCAGATTAAAATACTTAGCTTTAAAAAGATCTGGGGGAAAAACACAAAAACAAACTGCCATCCAATTGTTCAAATAATTGCACTCAAATGACCTAGAAAATGGACTGGACTGATTCTTTCATTAACTCATTTTAAACTCTTTGTATTTTTTATCAAGGTTGAGTAATTATAAGGATCTATTATTACTCCATTATCTTCTGGCCTTCTAACCTATTTTGTGTTGAATTTTTGTCTAACTCAGAATTTGAGAAGTTTAACACCATTTTTCTCTTTGATTAAATACCAGTTCCTTAGCTGTGTAGTTTTTAAAAGGTAATTTGCTTTAAATTCTGAAAATCAGTACCAAAAAAATGTACACAGCTTATTCTAATCACTAACATTTACAAAACTTACATTTCAACAAAAAAAAGAGTAAATAAATTTTTTTTAAAAAATAGTGCATACAAGGCACAAGTGCTTCTTAGTATATTTACTGAAGCTGAACATTTTGGCATCAACAAACACACCACTTGAGTTAATCTGAAACTCAGTTTCCAAACAGCACACCATTTACTTATGTTTAACCAAATTTCCAAAAGTGTATAATTTTTGATTTGCATCACTTAATCTTAATAGATGATGAATTATATAAACTATCATACCTTTGATGAGAACACAGAAATAATATCGATATAAATGGAGGATTAATCGATTGACCCATCTGGAATTCTTAACAGAAATTAGATATTTTTGCTATGTTCAACAAAAATAAAATAAAATAAAAAAACTTTTAAAAAATGTTAAGCCCTGGCCAGTGTGGCTCAGTTGGCTGAGTATCATCCCATGCACCAAAATGCTGCTGGATCCATGCCTGGGTTGTGGGCTTGATTCACAGTAGGGAGCGTGCAGGAGGCGGCTAATGGATGTTTCTTGTATCAGTGTTTCTCTCCAGCTTCCTCTCTAAAATCCTCTCTCTGTAAAATCAATAAAAACATTAAAAAAAATTTTAAGCCAAACTGGCTAAGGAGTATCATAAAAAAATAAACCGATTTTCATAATTGTTATAGATTTCCCCCAATTTAAGAAGAGATGAAAACATATTACAGATGTTGCTTATCAGTGAGTTGCTTATCAGTGAGTTCGAGCATCAATGATCATATGTTCTAGCAGGGATCTTCAACTGTAGGTCATTTGGAACTTGTAATGAATTCACTCCATCTGGTGAAGTTGGGTTGACATCAGAAGGAATAAACAAAGGAGTCTGATAGGCCACCTCCATGTTTTCGTAGGTAACAGGTTTTATGAATAAACTTATCATTATGATGTGACTAGGAATCTTCCCAACTTCAGTTTCTTCATCTTAATTTTCTGGATGAAAACTGTGTTTTAATTGTGCTACCGAATTATTTGGGTGAAAACTGGCCCATGAGTTTACTTCAAGTTTTTATGATCGAAGGTATTTTTGCCCTTGATCCATAAGACACAATTATTTTTAATATTTCACAGAAATTTGTGTTAAGTTGAGACAATCTGTATCCTGGTTTGAAAAAGGTGATGTTTTAAGCAAGAGCTTGGAGAGAACGAATCAATGCATCTTCTGCACATCCAGCCACAGGGACATGGAAGGACTGGTCAACGGCGCCCTCCTGTGGGGAGCCTCTTCCTCCATCTGCAGCACTGATACCTAGAAATGAAAGAGAAAACATGAAACTACTGTGTGAACTATTTTAAAAACAACAACTCATCACTCAGACAAACTCACTGTTGTAATAACATCCCTTGTTCAAAATTAAATGTTTTCTATACTAGAAGACTCAGTCGATGTGTTCTTGAATATATATAGCCCTCGACATCAATGCCTTCAAACTGTAATGTGCATACCCAAGGCCAGAGGATCTTGTTAGAATGCAGAAGATGCAGATTCTGACTCAGTAGGACTAGAGTGAGGTCCAGCATTGAGCGTTTCTATTAAGCTCTCAGGTGAGGGCAATGGTAGTGGTTTGGGACCCAATTTGAGAGGCTTCTTCTGCATTTGTCTGAGAAGTGACAGATGAGTTAGAAGAGGGACTTAAGGAAATATGTCTGAAATTTCATGTGTATAGAAGCACAGCAATTTTTTGTTTATAATTTATAAGAGGGAAGGCTGAACAGCCTAAACTAAGTCTCTACTTTAGCACTACTATTGGTCTATAGCTACATTATAATTACCTGGGACAGATGCTGATCCTATCTAATAAAAGAATAATAAGCAACTTAACCATCACTCTGCCACGCCCACCAGTCACGCCCACCAGCCAATCAGAACAAGTATGCAAATAAACCCAACCAAGATGGCTACCAGAAGGGAGGCTTGGGTTTCCCCAGCAATGGAGGAAGCCAAGCTTTCCACACACTCTGGCAGGCCCAGGCCTCCACTCCAGGCTATAAAGTTTCAATTGTAGAAGGTAAATAAATTCCAAATACCAGGGAAACATTTTACTGTCACTGGTTATATCAACAGAATGAAAGGTATGACATCGGAAAATCACTTTTCTATTGTCAAAGCAGCTGATTTATGCTGTCCTCTGGTTATTAAGACCATTATGTCTTGTATTCAAATGTAATAAAATCAAGTTTTTGTGAGACTTGTTATTTTAACGTTATTTAACCACGTATTTACAAAATCCTTATTTAGAACCTACTACATATCTGGTCTTTGGCAAAGTGTCTTTGCCCTTTAACCTTATAAGAAGATTAAATTTTCACTCCCCTACCCATCCTTGTGATTAATCTGATTCACTCTACTATAATATATAATCATCCAGGACCAAACAGTCAACCGGCAAATGGCCAGATCAGTGTTTTGCCGTGACTAGAAAGATACTCATTAAAGCAAAACAAAACAAATTTTAGAAGATTTTAAAAAACAGACTTTTGAGGGTTAAAATGGGTTAAAAAAAAAAAACAAACACAGAAACTAAAAAAGCACACTCAGACAACCATGAAGTATTTTGACATGAATGATTTTGTTTTAGCTACAACTGCCTCACTTTCTCATAGACTTTAGGAGTGTAGATTGAAGCCTTATATATAGTTGTTTTGATAACCTTGATGTATTTATATTTGTTATAATGGTAGATACAGCTGTTTGTTTTGTCTACATGTTTATGGCTTTGCTCCAAAGGGGGTCTTTACTATATCTTTCTATTGACTGCAGGCTTATATGTAATGTATTAAAGAAACTGACTTTGAAGTACAGGTTTTCAGAAATTATGGTATAATGAAAGTGATTTGGAATGCCTATATTTTAAGAATGACACATGCTGTGGGGTGGGTCCTATTGTGACCAAAACGAGGGTAATAGGTTTACGCTAACAGTATTTGATCCTCTTGTACTTCGACTCAGGTAATCAAGGACATGACCACTATATATCCCAAAGGAGAGAAACTTTTTTTGTTTAAATTGTACTATCCTATGAAACGATAAGAGAATTGACATGTAAAAACATCAATATTTTAGGATCAATTCTTGCCATTGAATATATTACTGTAAAAATGAGCTTGCTCATCAACTTATTTTATTCTTATCAAGTTAACCTAAGTACTAGCTACTACTGAAGTAAGGCCCATGTCCAGAAGTCTCCAACGTGATTAATGCAATCCCAAGGGTCAGCTGAGACATCTTTTAATTTGGATCACTCAAAAATAAGTAATGTTTATGGAAACAATTTGCCCTCTGAGAACTAGAAAAGTGTCAAAAATATAAAACACAAAGGGAAAGCTTCACTTACTTTCATAAAATAGGAATTCGTTTTGTTTGAAGAGTTAAGTCTCATTCTCCATGGTCAATGCAGGATTGCTCAACCCTAGAAGAAAGAACTTGATTTAGCATTTTTTGATTGCTTTTGAACCAACAGGCAGAGACTTGTTATATACATGGTCTGGGTGTTTATAAATAAGACGGTAATATAAACACACACACGAGTAACAGTGTAGGCCACAACCACTGTCACACAAAAAGGGGGCGAGGTACTTTGCTATTATAGTAAACATAGGGATATATACCTGAGGAAAAAGGTACATTGAACCTGGCACCTCTCATTACCACAAATCATTGTTTCCTAATTATTCCTTGACCTACCTCATTCTAGTCAAACTAATCTTTGAGCTCTTTCTCACCTCATCTTTCTCATGTTTCTCTTTTACAACATCTTTTTAACTTTAGTTTCTCATTCACCTATCAAAGTAAAAGAAATATTAATTCAAGAAGCCAAATACTTAACAGCATATGAATAACCGAGAAGTCATTTCTATGTTAACGTAGAACTATAAGATGACACATGAATCTTTCTGAAAGAAAGAACTCTTTGTCTCTTCATTCCCCAAAAAAACCGACCTGCAACTATACATCATTTCTTTGCCTCAAAGGAAACTGATGGATTTGAAAGGCAAATAGGTGTCATCAATTTTTGTCCTTCCCATAGATCAGAAAATGGAATGGCAGGTTTGAAGGTGAAGAGAAAACAAATTATGAATTCTCAAATGACGGGAATCTTCGGAGGGAATATACAGGATGGGCAAAAGTAGCTTTATAGTTGTAAATACACAAAACACAGAATTTATTCTTGGATTATTATGTTTAATTATTATATTATTTTCCATTTGAGTAACTAAACCTACTTTTGCACGACCCTTTAAAAAGAACAAGACTTTTGGTCAGGGCACATACAAGAATCTACCAATAAATAAGTGGGACAAAAAAAAAAAAAAAAGAACAAGACTTTTTAAAGAAAGGCAATATTTTGGGAGAATATGACTGATTATCCTATATAATAATAGGCTAATATGCAAATAAACTGAACAGCGGAACAGAACAACCTGGTTGCTATGAGGAGCACTGACCACCAGGGGGAAGATAGTTGACCGGTAGACCAGTCACTATGATGTGCACTGACCACCAGGGGGCTGACACTCTGACTAGTAAGTTAGCTTGCTGCTGGGGTCTGGCCAAACAGGACTGAGGCAGATGGGTCGGACATGACCTGGAGCCCTCCTTTGGTCTTTCCTTGGCTGGCCAACCTCCTGCCATCCTGCACCGGTGGGGTCCCTCAGCCTGGCCTGCGCCCTCTCGCAATCTGGGACCCCTCAGGGGATGTTGAAGAGCCTGTTTCGCCCTGATACCAGTCAATGCAGGACCTGCCCCCTGGTGGCCAGTGCCCAAATTGATTTGAAATCAAGTCTGTCTGGCTTCAGAACCTTGCCGTCCTTTGCCAATAAAGAAGTAATCAAAAGGTTAAAATCAATAGCAAGAGTAAGAGAACTCTGAAGAAATTACATGTAGCTAAAGTTATGGTAATTATGCAATCACTCTGACATTTTGAAATTGGCTAGAAACCTTAGGATAAAAGAACTGCATAATTTGCAATCCTTCACAGCAGATATTTTTCAATCTTTTGTCTGAGTTGATGACATTTTTCCATTTTAAAAATTGTACTTTGAATTTATTTCGATTGTTTAGTATGCAGGAATAAAGACTTTTGGTTCTTTAAGCTGGAAAACAAATACAATGTCGATCTACCTTTCACACAACGATTTTCTAGAGCTAGCAGACATTCAAGAACTTCCCAAATAGAAGTTCCTGAAAATAACTCTAAATTTACACTGAAAGTCAGACTGGGAGGCAAGAAAGACCCTAGAGGAAATATAATGAAAATCTGTTCACTACTTTAACCTTTTAAAATAAAATATAGCCGAAGCCGGTTTGGTTCAGCGGTAGAGCGTCAGTCTGCGGACTGAAAGGTCCCAGGTTCGATTCCGGTCAAGGACATGTATTATACATTGGTTGCGGGCACATCCCCGGTAAGGGGTGTGAAAGAGGCAGCTGGTCGATGTTTCTCTCTCATCAACATTTCTAGCTCTCTATCTCTCTCCCTTCCTCTGTGTAAGAAAAATCAATAAAATATATATATAAAAAAATAAAATAAAATATATCCAAAGAGCCAAACAGGCACACCCTTACCAGCTTTGTCTTTGCCCGCGTTTGTGCTGCTCTCTGTCCAAGACTGAGAATCAGTAAGGAGGTGGCTCTGGGAGTCTCTCAATGGCTTTGCAGGAAACTGATGGTTTTCAGGACTGAAGAAGAAGAATCATCATCACAATCATTAACTCTGACAATGTTGAGGTGTTTCTCAGAGTGTGGAGCTCCAACCACTGTGGAGCGAGATCACTCTACGAGTTACCCAAGAGAACTGGGGGGACGCAGGAACCATTATTGAATGTATTACTATAGAATTTCACCCTGGCTCACAATGAGAAAAAGTGTTCCCTCTTCCATTCTCTTTTCATTCTGATTGCAATAAGGTGACTGCCTTTAACCCTGGCAAATCTCCACTTTCAATACAAAAACTTGGTCTCAGCTTCAGACTTGAGCGGGTAAGGGAATCTAGTTAGCTGTTAACAGTATTTTATTTTCAATTTTCCGTTGTTATACTTTACTAATATTTATGACGAATGATACTGGTTTGTCATTTATGACAGTGGTATGAAGTCCGGTTTAAAAATAAATCTCAGTGTAAATTTAAATAAACCTATTAGAGAAAAATGTTATGTTTAAGTGGTATGTGGATATGGGAAAACATCTATGAAGGCGATGGTAGAAAGATAAGTTTGAGGAAAAATTGGCCCAGTGTTTCGAAAGTGGCCCGACTGGTCTGGAACAAAGAAGTCTCTGTCCTCTGTAAGACCAAAACAACCACCGCGAGCATCATCTTGCAGGAGGTGTTGAAAACATCTGACCTTATCAGGTCTTTCAAGCCTGGTGTTTAACTGGGGAAAACGAGAGAGTCTTAAAAAAGAGCTTAAGTTTTAAAATTAAAGTATACATGCCACATATTGACATATTAGATGGTATGAAAAAATATATCTATAAATTAAAATAACATGAGTTCTATAGAAAAAATATTGGCATAGAAACTATTATTTTAGAACATCCTGAAATACTAATTATAATACTGTTCAAAAGAAAAAAATACTTTAAGTTCCTCAAAGAATAATTTCACATATTTCAGTTGTCTTTAACTATTATTTTTTAAAGGATATGCTTTTGGACCTTAGCAATGACCTCAGATCTAAAATTTAAGAATATTTCAATTTTGTGCAGCTTTAACCTACCCTTACTAAAAATTTGAAGGTAAATCCTTTTAAAAAACTGTCTCCCATTCCTTTTACTCTAATTCTTTTGATTCCTCAGGAAAGAGGCCATATACCAGGTAGAGGAGACTTAAGTCCTGGTTTAGGGACTCTGTGGAGATTGATTGCTGGCTTGGATCCACTCATTTAATGAATAATAATAAAGAAATAAACATATAATAAGTCAGGTGACAATACGAGCTATGACGACTAGTGTACAGGGATGTGTCAGAGCAGGTTACTATTTTACGAAGGCTTTTTAAGGATGGCCTCTATTGTGATGTTACATCTGAGGGGAACGTGAATGAAGAGAAGGCACAGACCATTCAGGATTCTGGAGGAAGAACATTCAGGAAGAAGAACGAACAAGTACAAAGGCATTCAATAAGGGACATGCTTGGTGTATCGGAGGAACAGCCAAGATCTGTGTCCAAGGATTGTTACTGAGTAAAGCAGGGCTGACATCAGAGAGGTGCTGGGGCCAGATTAGAATGAGGGAAGGACACTCATTAGGCTTTATTCTGAGGACGATGGGAAATCAATGGAGGTTTGTGAACCTGAGAGCGACAAAATCTGATGTATGTTTCAAAAAGATCAGGCTGACTTCCTAAGGAACAGACTGGAGTAGAGGGAAATGGAATCAGGAAGGTCAGTTAGGAAGAAATTGAAACAATTCATGTGAGGAATGGCACAAAAATATTTTGAGGGGGAATCTGACAGGGTTTGCAAATGGAATAAAGGGAAACTAAAAAAAGGAATCAAAGTGAGTCCAGTGTTTCTGGCCAGAGTCCCTGGGAGGACAGAAATCACAAATACCGATTCACGTACGGAAGAATGAGGAAGTCGGGTTTCTGTGGGCGTGAGGGTATGGATGGCTGGAATCAGGAGTCCTGCTTTACACCTGTTCAGCTGACTGTGACTTTTAGACACTGAAGTGGGAGTGCTGAGTAGACAGCCAGATAAAAAGCTCTGGAGCACAGCGATCCCAACAATAACCATAGACATTTTATACGGGCTGATCAGGGGGAATTATAAAATTCTGCAGCTGTCAAAATCCAATCTCGACATTTAAAGGAGACAGAGGAGAAGCCTGACCTTTTCACGGTCACCTGGTGAGGTAACAGTGCCAGAACCGGCTTTCTCTCAATCCCCTTGGGACATGTAGTGGGAGAGGTACGATCTCTAAAATCCAGAGAGTCTTAAACTACAAAAATCACTTCATAAAGATAAAAAACATTATTGAAAAGCACTGTTACATTTTATGAAAGCTATGACAACATAACAAGTAACTTACTGAAACTAAAACTAGATTTTTCTGCACTGAAGTAAAGAAAACCATTAACATTTAGCTCCTGAGGAATTTTCAAGCCAAAGCTCTCAGAGCATGACCCCAAATACTATGGTGCCTTGAATGTCCCTGTGAAGCACACTGAAATCCCTCAGTGACGGAGAGTCTGATCTATACATAGCTCCCTCTAGGGATGGGGTGATAAAGATGTTTCACCTCCTGACAATCTATGTATATAAAAGGCTAAGCGCCTGACTTTATGTATGTCCGACCGCCCAACCGGCTGGTATATATGATGCACACTGGTAATCTATATATATAAAAGCCTAAGCGACCGAACAGTGGGCCGCTTTGATGCGCACTGACCACCAGGGGGCAGACGCTGAAGGCAGGCGCTGCCCCCTGGTGGTCAGTGTGCTCCCACAGTGGGAGTGACACTCAGCTGACAGCCGTCAGACACCGGGCTCACGGCTGGCAAGTGCAGCTGTGGCGGCGTGAGCCTCTCTCGCCTCTGTAGCAGTGCTACCAACGGGTGGTGGTGGTGGCAGGCACAGTGGGGTCAGGATGAGCGAGAGCGGTGCCCAGGCTTGGGCTCAGGCTCCTGCCTGGCTGCCTGCTGCTTCTCACACTGCTACATCCCCTGAGGGGTCCCAGATTGCAAGAGGGTGCAGGCCAGGCTGAGGAACCTCACCAGTGCACAAATCCGTGCACCACACCTCTACTTTAAAATAATTTGGAATGGCCGCCAGGATCACTGCTTTGAGACGCATTCAGAGGTCAAGCCAGGCTGCAGAGGACAAATACTGTTGGAAATAAGCAATCTGTACTAGCCCTGGCCAGCTTGGCTCAGTGGATAGAGCATCAGCCTGCAGACTGAAGGGTCCCTGGTTCAATTCCAGCTAAGGGCACATGCCTGGGTTGTGGGCTCAATCCCTATAGAGGCATGCAGGAGGCAGCCAATCAGTGATTCTCTCTCATCACTGATGTTTCTTTCTCTCTATCCTTTTCCCTTCCTCTCTGAAATCAATAAATAAATATATTAAAAAAAAAAAAAAGTCCGCTCTAGACAGGGGGAGCACAAGTATAGGTGCTGTGCACACTGCATTCTGGCAGCTAAGAAACTCTCTAAATTTTAACTAACAATGCTTTTATGGTTATGTTTTTGCTACTGGATTTCATTAAAAATCAGGAGTACGTCATATTCAAATAACTCTGTCTTAACGATATAAAAATTAGTTGCAAAAACTTATTCCTATACGTAATAGCATTTTAAATGTTTTAGTAGTTTTGCCTTTTGCCAGTTAGCAGTCAAGTCAGAATCAAATTTCAGATTTTCCTTAGATTCTTGATAGACTTGAACCAAAACAGACTTAAAACACTGGCAAAAGTCTCCCGACTTTTAATACATTCCCAAGAGCCCTCCCCTTCTCTGTCCGCAGAAATGGCTCAGATAATGCCCAGGGGTCTGTAAGGAGCAGCAAGAATAGGGTGCACATTGCTGACAAAACTGCCTAGCCGGTGGCTGGGATTCCATCCGTTCTCCAAAGGCCTGACCCAGGGAAGTTTCCGGATCTCTTTGTAAGTTCCCTGGAGGATCAGAGGAAAGTCTACCTGGATCTGCTCACCTGACTGCCAGGCAAGCTAATCTGGACTGACTTTTTTTTTTTTTTTTTAAGTACAATGTTTTTTAAGTAGATTTTTAAAAATTGATTTCAGAGAGGAAGGAAGAGGGAGAGAGAGATAGAAACATCAATGATGAGAATCATTGATTAGCTGTCTCCTGCACACTCCCCACTGGGAATCGAGCCCATAATTTAGGCAGGTGCTCTTGACCAGAATCAAACCTGGGACCCTTTAGGTCAACGTTCAATCCACTGAGCCAAACCGGCTAGGGCTTAAGTACAACATCTTTTAAAAAATCATAATTGCTTCAGTCAACTAAAATGTTTAGAGAATTAACAACCTGCTTACCCACCACCTAGATGAATAACGGAATTTTTCAAGTATGACGAAAGCTCCTGATTTTTTCTTCCCTCCTTCATTCCAAATAGAAACCACTGGAGTGAATTCTCTTGTATTCTTAAAACTTTTCAAGAAACATGTAACCAAAGGATATGTGAGGATATAGCACGTGTTACTGGAAAGTCGAATAGGAAAAACAGTAGATTACTTTTTCGATGCTGGATTCAGTCCTGCAGGAGTGGACGGCTGTTCAGGATCTTGGTTCACAAGGCAAGTTGGGAAGGAGCAGCCATCACCTAGACTGCAATGAAAACAAAAACTTACAACGGAGTCAACAGAGTGAGACTGTCACAGAGCTCCTGTCTGCGGGCAGAGCACAGTTACATTACGGGCCAAACGTGTGTCAGGCACTGATATCAATTTCAGTATGTACAGGGAGAGGAGGAGCTAATTTATTTCCGCACTGGTACAACAGTGGATCATAAAATAATGCGTTAAAACATAGGAGGTCCGGTGCAGAATAACAGAGTCCCTTTGCTGGATTGCTTTCATGAGTTTAATACCTGAAACATTTCTCAACGAAATACCTTGAAAACACGGGTAGCAACCAGTACTTCTTCTCATCACCAAAAACTTGTCGCATGTTTTTACTGAAACCCAAGCTGAAGCCGTTCTTATCTGTTCCGTGTCGAAATACAGGACTTCTAAAAGCCTCTAAAAGAGACAGCAGAGCAATCACATGAGTAATGAACATACACCTGGTCAGCCGTACCTTTAGAAGCGACTGAATTAAATGAAGGCACCCAAAAATCAATGGCTATCCCCCGAGGCCTTATGTGCCTACCCGCAGCTCAGCAATGAAGACGGCCTATATTGTTTTAAACTAATCGAATGGCTACATTTACTTTAATTTCTAAGTAACCTTTTAACTATTATACTATAGCAGGACATATGCAGTGCAGAAAATTAGAAAATAAAAAAAATACAAGTAATTTATATCTTCTAATTCTTTTTTAGGTACATGGGTGGATGGACATAGGTATAGACAAATCTACATAGGTTTTAACTAAAATGAGATTATACATACATACTGTAGCCTGCATTTTATTGTCAGTATGTTCCATTTTACAATCTCATTGAATCCTACTTTTTTCCCCCGCTAACCCCAAATATACTTGAAGCTGGTTTTGTCCAAACCAAGAATTACATTTATATCATATTTCTAGTCTCTTTATTAATTACACGTAGCGCCTTTTCCAGACTCCTGAAGCCTTCTAGCTGCTGGACATCACCCCAGCATATACCCAAGAGTGGAATTACTGGGTCACATGATAATTCTATATTTAACATTTTGAGGAATTGCCAAACTGTTTTCACATTGACTGCACACTTTTATATTCCCACCAGCAATACGTGAACGTTCCAAATTCACCACCTCCTCACCAAAGCTTGTGGGTTATTTTTAATCTCCATCCCAAGTGAATATGAAGTAGAACCGCACTGTGGTTTTGATTTTGATGTCTCTAATATCTAATGATACGGAGCATGTTTTTAGGTGTTTGTTGGCCATTTGTATATTTTCTATTAAGAAATATCTTTTTAAATGTCTATTGAAATCTTCTGCAAATGTTTAAACGGGGCTGTTTGTCTTGTTGTTGCCGAGTTGTAATATTTACATATTCTGGACACTCGGCCCTTGGACGTATGATTTACAAATATTACTCTCAAAGATACTCTTCATTCCCCCTCTGAATGGCCTTGGAACCCTTGAGAAAAATCAATTGGCCAAAGATGTATAAGTTCAGCTCCGGACTCTCAGTTCAATTTCATTGGTCAAGATTGCTGTCCTTATACCAGTACTATGATGTTTTGATCACTGTAGATTTGCAGCAAGTTCTGAAAACAGTAAGAACTTTTTATTGCTTGGTGGCTGTTGTCTTCGCTATGTGGGGCCCTTAATGTTTTCTATATGTAAGATGTCATCTGCGAAAAAGAATCGTTTTATCTTTCTTTCCAATTTGGACGTCGTTATTTCCTTTTCTCGGCTGATTTCTCTACCTATAATTCCCAGTAGAGTTAAAAGCAGCAGAGAGAGGGCATCCTTGTTTTGTTCCTGATCTTAAAGGAAAGGTTTTTCTTTCTCGTCGCTGAGTGTGATATCAGTGTGAGGCTCTCAGAAAGCCCTTTATCAGATCACAGAAGTTCCCTCCTATTCTTAGTGTGCTAAGTGCTTTTATCATGAAAGGTATTATATTTTGTCGAACACTTTTTTTGGTATCAGTTGAGATAATCATGTGGCTTTCCCCTTCTATTAAGGTGATAGGTGATTTTTGCATAGTGAACGCCCTTGTATTCCTGGGATAAATCTTACTTGATCGTGGCCTCTGGTCCTTTTAATATGCTGCTGGATTTGGTTTGCTTGTATTTTACTGAGGATTTTTGCATTTGTGTTCGTAAGGGATATTGACGTTTTCTTGTGATGTCTTTCTCTGGCTTTGGAATTAGTGCAATGCTAATCTTAAAGAGTAAGTAGAAAGCGTTTCCTTCTAATTTTTTTTTGGCCGAGTTTGAGAAGAATGGGTGTTAATTCTTCTTGAATGTCTGGTAGAATTTACCAGAGAAGCCCTTGATTACTGATTCAACTTCCTAACTTGCTATTGGTCTATTCAGATTTTTTATTTCTTCTTGAGTCAGTTATGTGTTTCTAGAAATTGTACATTTCATCTAGGTTCATCTGATTTTTAAAAAATATATATTTTATTGATATTTTACAGAGAGGAGGAAGGGAGAGAGAGAGAGAGAGAGTTAGAAACGTCGATGAGAGAGAAACATCGACCAGCTGCCTCTTGCACACCCCCTACCAGGGATGTGCCCGCAACCAATGTACATGCCTTTGACCGGAATCGAACCTGGAACCTTTCAGTCCGCAGACCTACGCTCTACCATTGAGCCAAACTGGTTTTGGCTAGGTTCGTCTAATTTTTTGATGTACTAATGCTCATGGTTTCTCTTATAGCCTTTTTGATTTCTATAAAGTTGGTGGTCCCCACTTTAATTTCTGATTTTCATAATTTGAGTTTTCTCTTTTTGTATTTCTAGCGAAAGGCCTGTCTAATTTTTTATTTTCAAAGAACCAACTATTGATTTCATTGATCTCATTGATCTTCTACCTTTAAATTCTCTATTTTCATTATCTCCTCTCTAATCTTTACTATTTCCTAACTTTTGGTGGCTTTGGGTTAACTGCTTTTATTTTTATAGTTCTTAAAGTGGGAAGTTATTGATTTGAGATATTTCTTCTTTCTTAATGTAAGCATTTATAGTTACGTATTTATTTTCTTTTAAGCACTGTTTTCACAGCATCCACCACTGTCGGGCTTTTGAACATATTGTTTTCTCTGCCTGAGATGTTTTAGCTCTTTCCGTGACTGATTTCTTAGGTTAAATATGTATTATTTTGGTGAGCTCTTCCCTGATCAATCATCTAAACAGGCACCCTTCTACCACCCTCAGCCCTTGATATATACTTCGAGATCCTATTCGTTTCCTTTAAGGCACTTTGCCTGTGTGATTACTTTTATGTCTAGTTATTGATTTTTATATGCCACTCATTAGGCTGGTCGGCCCTTGCTCACACTGCCTTTACACAATGCTTGACCTATGACCAACAGTAAAACAATTATATAGAGTGAGTAAATCTGTGTGTGTCTAAGTCACATCCCACAAAACAAAGTGGGGAATAGGAATTTTTACCACTTCAGGACAGGTAGGCAATTACGCATATGGCAACTTTGGATGAGTATCTACTTATGTATTTAAGTTCTCTTAACTATAAAATTGCATACTCACCTAATGTAGACTTATTTTTGCTGACAAGCCAACAATGATAGCCAAACAGAGAAGACAAGCTGACAGAAAACATAGCTGCAGCAAAGAATAAAAACATAATATGGAACTTGGCTTGAGTATCTGGTAGACCATTCTATAAAGAAAGAAAGAAAATGAAATGTTTTGTCAAAGGGATAAGCATTCCCCTACTTTTACAAGTAAGAAATCTTTTTTTTTTTTTTTTTTTTTTTTTGCTAAAAATATTTTCTAAATTTAGATATGGAGAAAGATACATGGTTTTATGTTAAAATTCAGGGGAAAAAAAACATAGCACCAGATTAATATTAACTGGAATCTGAATATATATGGAAAATATATTCAAACTTGGGGTATTTATTTTGTTGGACGTGACTGAATCATAGAAAAAGGGTGGTAATCTGAGTATAACTTATAACAGAAGCAAGGTGTAAGGAATGATAAAATTTACTTTTGAATTTACTACTTGAATACGTTTTATAACATACTACAGAGTTATAAATGATTACATAATTTTATTAAAGTGCCAACAATGAAGGTTAATTGGCACAGCTAGCTACTATATTCACCGCTATTTTACTTTACTACAAATAGCAGCATCTACTACAAGAACACATACAACAACACATCCACAGTAATGCTTCAGGCTATTGTCAATAAGAGCATCCCAGCAAAGAGGAACAGGAGAGCATAACCCATGTGTAAAACAGACCTTACACTGCCCCGTGGCAAAGGAATCCATCTCAAAGCAGAACCAGCGCGATTCTCACTGTGTGTCTTGCCCAAGGAGACCCGGACTCCATCTAGAACCGTAGATTTGGGGCTACGGACACTCAGTGAAGCACCAGAGCTGCTGGGAGGCGTCTCCTTCTGACAGAAGGAAATGCTGTCTCCACACCCTGCAGTGTCTCACCAACAGCTTCTGAGGGCAGTCCTCACAGTGAAAACGCTGGCTACGCCTTTACAAATACATTTGTGGTTGGAACTAAAGCCATTCACAGGGTCGAGAAGAGTGGGGTGACATTCTCTCAGACATTCACTAGGGACCATTCTTCCAGCTGCACCCTGAAGGTGTACTTGAAGGCTGGGAGCCTGTCCACACACCTGTGAATTCTTAGTGCTTAGCGATAGAAGTGGCGCTTAGTAGGTGCTCAATAAATTCTGGCATTGAATGTGACTAAAGTCCCATCCCACATAAATGATCTAGCAATTTGAAAAATCTTAACCTAATAAAGAATAATTTTATGAAAATAATAAAGCAATGCTGGCAGGAGATAAAATTTTTTTAACATTGTTTGGTACTCACGAGGAGTATCTTTGGATATTTAAAATACTCAATTTTAAATGCTTGCATTTAAAGTAAATAGTGCAGGAAACAAATGAATTAACTAAAGCCTAACCGAGCAATACCTAGTAAAAATTCAGGGCATTATAGATTAATAGTTTAAAAAATAATCTTTTTACACCTAAAGAAAACACTTCTACTTATAAATACGAAAAAAAAAATCTTCTTAGACAGTCAATTCTTGTTATTTCGGTGGCTGTGTTCTGTAAGGCTGCCACGAGCCCTGACTTCCTCCCAGGGAAAACGCAGCGAAGGTCTTGTGGCCTCCGGCACAGTCCTGTCACCACATCTATTCACATCCCGGTTTGCTGTGCATCGGCCACAGCACCAACAACTTTTTAACGTTTGTGTTCATTCACTGACATAGAACGCACCCCAACCTCACTATCACTCAGGCCTGAAGGCTGCTTACCCCCACACAGACTTTCTCCAAAAGCACCTCACACGAGTGCTCAGAACACCGACAGCACTTCAGCACTGTTCTTGAAGAGCATTTTCAACACAGAAACAACCAACACAAAGCACAACAATGCAAAAAAAAAAATTTTTTTTTTTAAAGTGGCATTCGGTAGAGTGAAAAGCACACCGTTGACACGTGGGAGTTGAAACAAGAAGGCAGTCTCCTTGTTTTCTCTCCTTGCTTGGAATGGACACGGGGCCACGCAAAGTTCTGGCCACTCTGTGCATTGTCTGCAAATGGCCACAGAAGCTCTGCGAGTTCTGATTTTGGGCAACAGAAAAACTTCAGCCAGGTGTGAATTCACAAACACGGAATCTACAAATAATGAGGACTGATTCTAAATGAGTTCAAGTCTATAAAATCAGTATCTGAAATAACTCCTTAATGAAACACGGTAGTATGTATTTTTATATACAAAAAAAAAAATTAACAAGGTAATGACTTACTGTCCAAAATTTGATAAAATACTGTAAATCCGTAGCAGCAATAAAAAGGCAGTACAGCAGGGAATACGCCAAGAAAAGGAGGAAAAATTTGTAATTTGAAAATCCAACACAATTGTTCACCCTGTGGATAAAAACAAAACACATTTTCGATGAGTTTGACAGTCTCAGCACGGGCATACATATGCCTAACCTTAACAAGGCGTTAATCACTCAAAATGTATTGGCAAATCTAAAGTGTAATTCATGAGATTTCTTTACACATACAAACATTAAAAATATCCGTTTCGTTAAAAAGGGATTCAAATTTGATGCGCAATATGACTTGACTCAATCAAGAACCATGTCACTATGTACACATAAGGAACTGTTTGACATTGAAATTGGGACTCAAAAGAACTGTTGGCCCAGAAAGAAAGTCACTACAGACTGATTCATTTGCCTCTCAGCATAAACATTATTGCTTGTCTCATTTTCGGTTCTTATAAGTGTATTTCTAGTATCACATGATCTCACCCATCTAGGGGAAATATTGAACAACATAAGCTGATGAACAAAAACAGACCCAGAGACAGGGAAGCATTGATAAGACTGTCAGACTCAGAGGGAAGGCAGGGGAGAGTGGGGATAAGGGGGAGAGATCAACCAAAGGACTTGTGTACATGCCTGTAAGCCTAACCAGTAGTCACAGACAACAGGGGGGTGGGAGCATATGTGGGGAGGGGTTTAGGATGGGAATGGGGGGATGAGGACAAATATGTGATAACTTAATCAATAAAGAAATTAATAAAAATTAAAAAAAGAACCATGTCACTAACTATATAGTTAACCTTTGAACAAATGGGTTGGAACTGCCCGGGTCCATTTAGGCACAGGCTGTTCTGCAATAAATACACAGTTGACACTCTGTACCCCCAGTTTATTTGAAACAAGAAGGGCAAAAATTCAAAAAAAGCTTGTGTTCTTAACCAGTCCCTCACTGAGAGTGGCCTTAGGAAGCATGAATGCCCTGGTACTTCTGGATGGCCAGCCTTGTGAGGTGGCACCCACCCCACCCTGGTGGGAGAGAGCCCTCAGGCAGAGCAGCAGACGGAGGTGTCTCAGTGGGGAGCCGTCAGCAGGCATGGGAACTGCCCCGCAGGTGCAGCGGGCTCAGGTGGGCCGTGGGGACCCGGTGGGCACTGACAGCACATGCTATGGAAGGTCAGCAGAGGAAATGCCCGGAGGACTCATGCTGCTCACACTAGAAGGACTGGGGGAACTACTAGCTGAGAATGGGAACAGAATGAATGAAATGGGCGAAAGAGTGAGGGAAGCAATAGAATGAATATAATGAAAACTGATACCAAATGGAGGTTATTGACTGAAGTCCTTTTTGGGAAGAACCTCATTCTTACAGGAGTAAAGGAGCTTTAGAACCTGTTACAGGAGAACGTGTGCACAGACAGTAGCAGAGGCAGCCCGGGGAGGGCTACAGAAGACAGAAAACCAGACACCCCCCTGCTGTTCCTGCAACGGAGATCCTCATTCTCTGTAGGTCTGTGCTTCAGCCTACAACCAGCAGCATTCCCTGAAGAAGATGAGGCTCATGGGATATCAGGCTTACTGTCCAAGCCAAACCTGGCTGGCCCCCTCAGTGTGACTGGCAAAAGAGCATGCACACCGGGACGGTAAATTATAGGGGAAGGCAGAAAATATCTTCATTAGAGAACTAGGCATTTCCAATACTCTAAGACACCCCTTTCCTGACTTAGAAATATTTTTTTAAAAATAGTAACAAATTCTAAGTGGAAACCCTTATTTCAACAGCATGTTATTCTACTCGCTATTCTACTCTGTAACGCCAAGTTTTATGTAAAATAAACTGTCAAAGCTTTAGATTAATGATTAGAAACTTCCAGGGAGGTATTGTTGTTTATATGTGCATTTTGGTGTATTTCCTGGGGAGTATTTTAGAATTTCTATGTTTATGCATGCACATACAAAGAAAACCATTTGTTCTGAGCAAATATGAGACATTAACTTTTAAATTGTTAAAATGCTGGTTTTAAAATTATTCATGGAAAGTCTCCTGAATAAAGGCTCTTGAACTAATTAAACAAATATTATCAGAAATTAAATCTGAAAGTACCTCCTAGATCAGCTAAGGCAAAATTCATTTATAAAAAGATGTAAATAGATAAATGATTGTATTTACTAAGTTAGAAGGGACAGAAACCGGTTTAAGCATAGAGGCAGACATACCATGGGCAATGATGGTCCATCTTCAAAATACATCTAAAAAAAAACATACACACAAAACTCAACACCCGTGAAAACCTAGTCCCATTAAATTATTAAAATATATACATGTTATTTCAAAAAAGCTGTAGCAAGTAAAATATTGCAAAATTATTTACTTCTCTAATAATGGAATAATAGGAGGGGGCAGGGGCGGGGTGGAGATGGGTAAAGGGTGGGAAGTGGGGGACATCTGTAATAAGAGCCAATAACAAAATAAGTGAATAAAAAGAGAACAACAGTGGAAGTCCTCATCTAAGAAAGAGAGGCTAGCTAATTCCAGTTATGATGCAATAATAGGACTTTCAACTGAAGATATAACATGCTTTAAGGTTTAATACCAATGCAATGTGTTCATATACAATTATCTTATGCTAAAGGAGGTGCAGAATGCCGGCAGATCTACAGGAAGTCTGGGTAAAACTTGTCCTTTCATTTCGATCCTTGGGCCACGTAATTGTACTGCCCTGGTGGCTACACTAAGTATGTGTAATAATAACACCCGACTGTCACAAAGTCCACTGGGAAAGGGTCACAGAAGAAATACTGACCAAGTCAAACCAGCCAGGTCTGAGATGGTAAAAGTCACGCACAACATTCACATCAGTGTGAGTCGGGGGAAGGGGATGACTGATTCTGGCCCTAAACCACATTCATTACTGACACAAGTGATTGTGCCAACTCCGCACCCTAAGAAAAGGCGTGGGGACAGGAGCACGGAGGGAAGGAGATGGTCTGGAGAACAGTGAGGACAGAAGCACGTTCGGGAAGAGAAACGAAGGCTTCCTTACTTGTCGCAGACGGAGCAGTGATGGCAGCGGTCTGGCTTTATGAGTTGGCATCTGTCACAGTATCGGATTGCTGGGAACAAAGAGTCCACTTAGCCTTCGGTTGAATGGTGCATTGAACATGCGACTGAATGGCTCTAATTTAAATTATTCCAATTTACATTCTAAACAACATCCCAAATGTAAACTGGGTAAAGCTGAGATAGTCGGCTCTGCTTAAATACAAACATGGAAAAGGTGTGCCCACAGGCTCAGTCCTCCGGACGGGCATCTTTAGGGGAAATGTATCTAGGGCAGCGATTGCCAACTGGCGGTCCGCCGACCACTGCTGGTCCCTGAGGTCCTAAAGGTTGGCGACCACTGTTCTAGGGCATCCTCAAGTGTCAGTGGTTATCTATCTATCTATCTATCTATCTATCTACCTACCTACCTACCTACCTTTCTATCTACCTACCTATCTACCTACCTACCTGCCTACCTTGTATGTTCCTTTCCATCTGAGTAAACAGAATGTCTCTCTCCATAAAACCAATGATCTTCTGTACCTGCCAGGATAACCAAGAGAGGATGCAACCACATTTTATGCAAAACTAATTTTAGAAATTTGTGAATAAACTCTCTCGATCGCTCACATTGAGAAAGATCTGGCACCTTCTGTGTTGAGCGAGGTACAAGCTTAGAAGTGAGAATTAGCAGAAGTGCTCCAGTGAGAACTTCAGTCCTCGTAACAGAAGACCTGGGCCTTCCTTCTCCAGTGCTGGCGGCTAAGGCAGCCAGGAGTGATGGATTCGGAGAGGCTGTTTCAGTCCGCAGGCTCTTACCGGATGCAGGCAGCTACCGACGCTGCAGGAAAGCAGCTGTTACGTGGGCAGTCCAGTAGAATCAGTAAGGCCACGCTTACAAATGTAAAAAAATGTGGACAAAATACTCGCAATAAATAATGACCAAGGTTATGTCAAGCTAATGCTATGATCTCTGAAAAAGAAAACAGTTGTTATGAACTAAGAATGAGACGTGCTTCTCTTAGACCACAGGGCCTAAATGGAGTTGTTTTCCGTGTGGAAACAAGTCCTTCGTTACCCCGCACTGCTTCATCTTTCGGGAACTGCAGGGATCAACGCATGGCCTTGCTGCTCAGCCCCGGAGGGAAGACACCCACGGCTCCCTCCCCGTGACTCTCCGAGGTCTCCCTGGCTCCTGTTCTTATTGGGGTGTGAGATCTTTCTCAATGTGAGCGATCAACAGAGTTTATTCACAAATTCCTAAAATTAGTTTTGCATAACATTTCTAAAATGTGGGTGTACCCTCTCTCGGTTGTCCCGGCGGGTCTGAGAGTGAGAGGCGGTGGTGTCCAGAGGAATAGTATATAATGGGAGCTCTATGTGTGCTTTTAAACTCCCGGGAGCTAAGAAGAAAGTCCTGTCTGCTGGGTTTTCCCACACCAGCCCTCTGGAACCTGTGAAGTATGTTACATGCACAGTTGCACTGTCAGTGCCTGTGAATGGGCAGCACGGTCTGAAGCCACACTCTCCACGTGACCCCTGGAGGTCACCGCTACGTCTTCTCTGGCCAGTGATTGTCTGCACTTTACAGTTCACCAGGGAAAAGCCTTTCACACCGAAGTGGGCAGTAACTCACCGAGACCAAAACAACGTAGTAATAAGTGTTTTGTCTGGAGTCTTTTATAAAAAGAGAAATTAATGAGAGAGAAAAAAAACCCCACAAAGACTCTGTATACCACATTATGTCCAACTAAAATCATGCCAGAGTAATTTAAAATGAAAGACCTGATTATCTTTTTAAAAACTCCTTACAGCCAACGGGGAATTTTTATGTTAACTGTCTTGCTTGAATTTCTAAGGAATGTATTCATATATTACTTACATAATTGAAAACTTGGTGGGTAAATGTTGAAAAGGCAACATTACTAACTTCTGTGTACGATGATAAATGAGTTACATCCCCTCTAATTGTCACCTTTGTAGTAAAAAACGAGTATAATGTTCTTTTGTAGGAAAAGATCGGGGACAAGGAGAGAGCTAAACAAAAAAAGTAAATAGTCCTCATTAATCAAAATAAGTAATAAACTAAAAAAAAGTCTGAAGAGCCCTGTGAGGATGCAGAAGACGGTGGGTCAGAAGGACGCACAGGACAAACAGAAGTTCGGGGAGCAGACTTTCCAACACCCTGCCTCAAGGACTCGCACACCCTCAGCCAGGTCTCCGGGGCTGAGTGTGTTCTGTGTACAGCCGTCAGCCTCACCCAGGCAGCTGGCATTTCTCTCTCTCAGGTTTGGAGGAAGCCCTGTGGCTTTAGAATGGATGGTAAAATCCCAAATGATATTACCACTCCTTTTCTTCAATGCTCTATAAAGTAAAAGTGTGCGAATGTCAGCTGAGCCTTCATGTGGCTTTAGTCCACAGACTTTCTCCCAAGGTGGAGGAGGAAGTTAACGCACAAGACATGGGTCACTGGGGTGTGGCTGAGGGTCACTGGGGTGTGGCTGAGGGTGGGTAAGGAAGGCCTTCTCATATTCCTTCCCTGGAGCTCCCGTGGCTGCTCACTGCTGAATCCTACCTACCTCTCCATTCTCCATATTCTAGAAGGGGATCAATCACACCAGCATTGCTGTCTGACTATTACACTGAGTGGCCACATTATTATGATCTCTGGATGCATAATAATCTGGCCACTCAGTGTATAGCCTATATAATAAAAGGCTAATATGCAACCTGTCTCCTTGACCAAGCTTTCGACCAGCAGGCAGGCCGGCCAACTGCCTATGTCCCCTCCCCCTGGCCAACCTGGCCAGACCCCACCCATGCACGAATTCATGCACCGGGCCTCTAATATATATATATATATACACACATTGAGTGGTCAGATTATTATGCGTTCAGAGATCATAGTAATCTGGCCACTCAGTGTATACTCTGTGCAATTTAATGGGCTCAATGCCTATAGTATGTTCATAGTGATTCTAGCAGGTATCCAGAATTTCTGCACTGAAATATAAAGATTATATTAGAGAATCCAGATTCTGTTCCAGGCTGTCACATATATGGGGCACTGTGGGTTCATCTCAGGAGGCAGGCATACCGCACTGCGAGGACAGGAGGTGATGGGCTCAATGTCCTATGAACCACACAGGGAGGTGACGTATAAGCCCAGCGTGTAGCTGCTATTAGAGGTGGAAATTAATATTTGTCCTGATACGACCTACACTTCAGCCCTTTCTCTTCATTCAGCGTGTCAACGGCACAGCAGGCAAACACTGCACCGGAAATGAGGAGACAGGTTTCTGTACCTGGTACCATCACTGTCAGCAACTAGCTTTGGAAACTTGTGCAGCATTTATAGGGGCTTACCCTCCCTCCGTGTTTGCTCAGGTTTACACACTAATTTATACAGAAACATATCTGTTTCGAGGGACAGAACCAGTGACATAATATTACATCACAGAGTTACCTCTGGCTCGCTGAGAAACAAGGAAAATGAACAGTAAAAGAGGTCTGTGATTAAAGTTAGATTCAGTTATGATTTTAAAGAGAGCTAGAAACAAACACAAACACACAACAGTAACAAGATATTTCACACTCTCTTCTTTGTACGCAATAGCCATCCATGACCTGGCCCAGTGCTTCCCAATGAGTGTCTGACAGTTTCGAGGACACACACACATGCTCTCCCCCAGTCCCCACAAGCTCCTGTACCTCCAGACATGGTCCTGGTGTAGATGGGGAGGTCCTTGGCTGCTCGCCGGAGAATCTCCTGATGGGCTTCTCCCCGCGGCTCTCTCTCCAGCAATTCTTTCTCTGCGTAAGAGAGGTGGAACTGTGGAGCAGATTTAAACATTCATTAGTGTTTTCAAAGAAATGATAACATCTATTGATCTACTAGCCCAGAAGAAGGCATTTATAAAATGTTAATGGTACACAGTCTACAAATTCAGGAAGGTAATAGAGTCTGAGATCTGGGCTAGTCTGTTAACCTTGCAGGTGATTAGTTTATGCATATAGAAGGTAAAATAATAATAATAATAATAATAATAATAATACCCACTTCCTCAGAGATTTGTGAATCTCAACAGGAACAGAATATGTAAAAGTTCTTTATAAACCATAGAGTTCTATCCCCAAATATTAGTTATATTAATAGATAAATGGCAAAAGAAACAAATTTGGCTCAACGGATGACTTTTTCAATTGGATATCATTAGGAACAAAAATAGAAACAAATCTATCATGCATGTTTTCTCATCTGAGTTCTAAATTAGGAATAATTAGTACATGAATTCTAATACTCAAGACAGACTAATTGTTAATTTTACTTCTTGTACTGCCAATTTGGCCCAACCAATTAAAAAATAATTAGCTGAGAAAAATAAGTATTTCTTTGGGCTCCAATATGATGATTAAAAACAAAACAAAACAGTTTTAAAAGTCTGTTTGAACTCCTCTGAAGGTGTGTTTGAACATCCTACCTTTCTGGGAACATAAGGTGCTCCTGGCTCACCTTGAATATTTCCTGTCCTAGTTCTAGGACCAGCTATTTCCCAGGGAGCTCTCCCTCCTTCCACTGAAGAATGGTATTAGAAACCAAGATCAGGGCTCAAATACAGTTTTCACATCAAAGGAAAGTATCTATACTAATGAAAGAGTAATATGCTAATTAGACTGGAGATCTTCTGGACATCCTTCCGGACAAAGCCACGGCGTTGGGGCCAAGGCAGGGGCAGTTAGGAGTGATCAGGCTGGCAGGGGGGCAGTTTGGGTTAGGGGAGATCAGGCAGGCAGGTGAGCGGTTAGGAGCCAGCGGTCCCAGATTGAGAGAGGGATGTCCAACTGCTGGTTTAAGGTCCCAGATTGCAGAGGGTGCAGGCCAGGCTGAGAGACACTCCCTACCCCCCATGCACGAATTTCGTGCACTGGGCCTCTAGTAATTTTAAAAGGACATACCAATTAAGAAAAAGAAAGAAAAAAAAAGGCTCTAAAAACAAACAGCCCAACCAGCATGGCTCAGTAGTTGAGCCTCAACCTATGACCCAGGAGGTCATGGTTCGATTCCCAGTGAGGGCACAGGCCAGGGTTGTGGGCTCAACCCCCAGGAGGCAGCCAATCAATTATCCTCTCTCATCATTGCTGCTTCTGTCTCTCTCTCCCTCTCCTTTCCTCTCTGAAATCAATAAATATATTTAAAAATAAATTAATTAATTAAATAAGAACAAATAAACAAAACTCTCAAGTGTATTTTCTTTCTGCTAGTTGTTTCTCACTTAGAGGAAAAAAAACCCACATATAATTTCACAAGTACCTAAAATTTAGTGCAAATTTCAACAGAACTTTTTTGCCAATTAAGTCGGCAACAGTTTTCTTAATAACAACATGCAACACCAAGGGTCTGATAAAACTGGAAGCACTTTATATAAATGTCTACAATCCTTTTAGGAAACAGTTTGGCAAGTGACTTAAATTTCCTCGATCTAGTGATTCTACCTGAGAGTTTATATTAAGGAAATGATTAAAAAATGGTAATGGTCTATGTGTGAACATGTTAACAACATTATTTACAATATGAAAAGTTGGGATGTGACTGAGTAAATTTTAATGTTTCAGTGAGACTATTAGGCTGTAGTTAAAAATGAAAATAAGCCAACGATGGGCTATGGTGTGAAAAAAAATTAACTGGAAAGAAATTAAGAATGTAAACTGAATTAGTGGAATGGGATGTTTTTTCCTTTTATTTTCTAAATGTAAATTAGTATGGTTATATCACTTGTATACTGGGAAAACATATTACAATGTTCAGAGCCTATTGGTAAATCTTTATTGGTAATAAATAATGTCTATCTCACACAGTTGTATGAAACAAATAAGGTAAATATATGTTTTGTGGAAAAATCTTCCAACAAATTCTGGTATAGCTGTAACTTCACGGTTGTCAATCCAGTTGATACTATTATTTCTTCTGCATTCTGTATCATTCCATTTCCCCCCACTATATTTATTCACTATTTCAAACCTTCTCTTACAAACCTTAGCCAACCCCTCTCTCGCATCATTCTTAACCAATAACCTCCCACATAATTTGAGGGAGAAATCAGAAGTAATTTCAACTTCCTGCCAAAGCTAGAAACAGAGGCTCACATCAGCACACATACCTTCTCTCCTCTCAATGACTGGATATTTATTGAGCCCCTTTTATGGCCGAGACACTACTTTCCTACCGGCGATGGATTAGTGAACGGAACAGATACAGTGCATGCCTCTTAGAGCGTATACCCTAGGGGTGTTATGAAAATGAATGTGGAACGTGTTACAGGATGATATGCTATGGAGTAAAATAGAGCAAGGTCCAGTTGACAGGGGGTAGTAGGGCTTTGCTATTTTACACAGAGCGGTCATGGAAAACCTCAAAGATGAGGCACCTCTTGGGCAGAGACACCGGGAGGGTCACCCAGGAGAAGGGTGCTCTGGGTCAAGGAGAAGCAGCAGGTGTCACGGCTCCTGAAGGAGGAACACGCTCAGCAGGTTGATGGATCAGCAGGAGGCCAAGGAGGCTCAGTGGCATTCAAGGAGAGTGGTCATTGCATGCATACATGCACAGCCCATGGACGCAGTCAGGGGGTGGGGAGGGCCTGGGGTGGAGGAAAAGGTTAGCTGAAGGGGATTGATGGGGGGGGGGGGGGAAGGGGACATATGTAATACTTTCAACAATAAAGATGTAAAAATAGCAGAAACCGGTTTGGCTCAGCGGTAGAGCGTCGGTCTGCAGACTGAAAGGTCCCGGGTTCGATTCCGGTCAAGGACATGTACATTGGCTGCAGGCACATCCCCAGTGAGGGGTGTGCAAAAGGCAGCTGGTCGATGTTTCTCTCTCATCGACATTTCTAGCTCTCTATCTCTTTCCCTTCCTCATCTCCATATCAATAAGATATATATATTTTTTAAAAGATGTAAAAATAATAATTAAAAAAACAACACAACCACCCACAGAAGAGTGCGTCAGTTATGCAGCGTGGGGCCCGGCCTGGGGCAGCCTCCTAGGCCGCGGGAGGAAACGAGGTCTGTCCTCTGAGTGGGCTCAGATGACCTAGGAAAGTCCTAGAAGGAGAACACGATAGGATCTGCCTTGTTTTTGAAAGAATGACTGGCTACTGCGTTGAAAACAGACAGAAGCGGGCAAGTACGAAAGCAAGGAAACCTGTTGAGTGGATGCTGCTACCCACAATTGGGGAGGCCAGTGGCCTGGACCGCAGGAAGCAGTGAGGGGGCACAGCGCATGCCCAGAGCACGGAGGGCCCGCCTGGAGGTGGGTCTGAGAGAGGAGTCACCAGGGATGAGTCCACGTTTGTGTGAACAGTTGGACGGATGGACGGAGCTGCCATTGCTGAGACAGGAAACCAGCAATCGGAGGAGGTTAGGGGAGTGGCGAGAGGGAGGAGGGAATCCAAAGTCTGTCTTCAAAATTAGGTGCCAAATAGGTAGCTATATACCAGCCTGGAGTTAGAAGGGGGCCGAACTAATGATATTAACTTGAAAGCGATAGCAATGCACAAGATGATATAATATACTAGTAAAGCCATAATGTGGACAAATAAGAGAGAGACCAGAGGCTGAGTTATACAATGCCATGCTAGAGGCTCAGGAAATGAGGAGGAACCAGAGAAGGTGATCAAGAAGGAGGTGCCAGTACAAATAAAAGCAGAATTATTGGGATGAGAAAGGAACTAAGAATAAACTAGAAAGAATGTACACCGGCAGCTACGTGAGATGAAGAACTAATAGTATATAAACTGTGAAATCAGGGTTCAGACCAGAGTCCCTGTTGTCCGACTGAGGCGACGGGCCTTCCCCATATGCGGAGGCCTGAGAAGGTACGAGCAGGAGAGGGGAAGTGCTCCCTGTGCTTTTGGGATGAGTCCTCCAGCCTCAGGACAGAGCATGGATGTCCGCTGGGCTCTGGGGAGGGAATGTCGGCCCAGCTGACAACAGTGACATCATACAGGAGGGGACAGCAACGTCTCTGACAGAGAGAGGGGAGACCCTGAATGAAGTCACTGATCCAAAAAGGAAGAAGGGGCGTCACTAAAACATCTATATGGGGAGGTGGAACCACCAGCAGACTTCGGATGCCCCAGAGGGGCGAGGAGGCCCAAGGACGGGGCACACTGCCAAGCTTCTGGTTGAAGGACGGGGTGGATGTCGGGGGCATTAACCAGCATGAGGAACGGTGAGTCACCGTCCAGGGAAGGAGAGGATGGGGAGCTCAGTGTTTGACGTGCGATGTTTCAGGTGTCAGGGGAATGACTGAGAAGCTATGTTTGGCAGGGAGGTTGTGTGTGAATTCTTGGGAGAGGTCAGAAGTAAAAACACATTTGGGAATCTTCAACCCAGGTCAGAGGTAAGGGTATAATCATCAGTACAGTGGATGAGGTCACCTGCAGTGGACGTCACAATTTCCCTCCAAACCTACAGTGAAGGCCCGGATGGGGGTAAGAGAGACAACAGAAAAGAGGGAAGCCTGGGAGGAGGGAGAAGTAGACAGGAGGAGGAAAAAGGGCTATCTCTAACAAACACATTCCAGCCCAAGCAGACCAGGAATTCTCTGCAAGTACTGTGTTTTGTTTTCAGTATCCTTTCCCAGGACAAATAGCATGTTTACTGGCTTTTTTTCTTTCTTTCTTTCTTTTTCTTTTCTTTTTTCTTTTTTTTTTAACAAAGAATAGCTGCTTTTCAAACAGGTCACTTCAGGAAACAATCTGTAGTGATGCCCGGACTTTACCTTCTTTAAAACCTTTTTTGTTAATCCTCACCCAAGGATACGCTTCCATTGACTTTTAGGGAGAGTGGGAGAGAGAGGGAAAGACAGAGAGAGACATCGATGTGAGAGAAGCACATCGATTGGTTGCCTCCTGCACGAGTCCTGACCAAGGCCTGGCCCAGGAGGAGCCTGCAACCAAGGTGCGTGCCCTTGGCCGGAACTGAACCCAGGACCCTTTGGTCTGCAGGCTGACGCTCTACCCACTGAGCCAAATTGGCTTGGCTAGGGCCTTTTCCTTTTATTTATTTATTTATTTATTTAATTTAGCCTACTAAAACACTTTTATTACTGGGGGAAAAAAGTTTATTTCTACTCAACAAACGTACTGGATTTAGGGCCAAATATATAAACATGATTAAGACTCAGCCCTTTACTCTAAGAATATCTTAACTAACCAATATTAAAGAAACAAATAGCCAGATGATCTTTTCAAAATGCATATCTGATCATGTCACTTTACTGAAAAGCTTCTGTGGATGAAACTGACCCCTGATGTCCGCTCTTCCCTTCCTCTAACCTGGCTAACACGGCCATCAAGAATAACGACTGCACTCCTAGCCTGCTGCACAGATTATGGCGGTAGGACTGAGTTCTAAATGTAAGTAGAAATGGCATCAGCAACTTCCAAAAAGAGTCCTTACGAGAAGGACATTTCCTTCTGCTTCTCTTTCCGTTTCCTGGCCTGCTCCTGGAATACAGACACGATGGCTGGAACCACGCAGCCACATTAGGCCAAGAGGTGACCTTGGGATTGGAGGCTGCATATGTCAGAGCAACAAAACAGAAGCAGCCTGGAGACCTGGCCGCTGAGGCCCGGCTATAGACATTGAATATAGAGATTAGTTAAATAATTACTTTGTTGTTTGGTGGCTATCAGCCAACTAACTCATCATTAATAGGATATTTTTATTTTTAAAATATATTTTATTGATTTTTTTTACATGCCTTTGATCTGAATTGAACCTGGGACCCTTCAGTCCACAAGCCGATGCTCTATCCACTGAACCAAACCAGTTAGGGATAGGATATTTTTAATAGAAGCATGTCTACTTTCTGTTCCACCTATCTATCTATGTATTTATCTATCCATCTATCCTGGTATCTAACTCTAAAAGTAGAACACATGACAGATTGTACATTGGAAATAAAATACTCATCCGGTGCGAAACTAATATTTACCAAGAGAAAACTCAAGTATTTACTAATAAAACATTCGTATTAAAAATTTTTAACACTCAATAAGTTTGCAACATTAATAAAAAAGACATAAAATTAATTCTTCAGACACCAGAATTATTGATTTCCAACTTTAGGATGACTTTGCTGATAGTTTTACTTACTTCTTTTGAAGGGTTCATTGGTAATGTAAAGATAGTTTTCCAATACGACCAGACAAACATTGCGAACAGGAGATGATAAGCAATCAGGCACACAACTAAAGGGAGAGAAAACATAATTTCCACTGTAACGTGCGAGCGGGTGTTCGAAACAACCTGCTTATTCCAAAACGCCCAAAGGGCCGATGGCAGTGCGTTCATTTTATTTTGAATTTTTATTTCTAATTTTTGTTATTGTAAATAAGTTTGCTTATAGCATACCGGAATAGGCACAACTCCATGAATTAATTTTTATACCTAAAGCCCAGGGTTTTTAAAAAATCCCCAATGATGCATAATCAGCTCTGTGACCATGATCAGCGCCCTCCCATCTGGAGGTCGGCCCATCTGTTGGCAGAAAGGGCTCCCGGCAGCGTCTCCTAGACTGTGGAAGGGAGCAGTCCGCCTGCGGCTAGCTCTGAGGCAGAAGCACAGCCTTAACAGCTGCCAAAACGCCCAGGCGTCCGGATGGAGAGAGAAGTCTTCCATTGGAAGCTCAAGTGCCTTATTTACCACCCGGGACACCCGTTAGGAAAAGCCCTCTGACCCCTGTCTCCGGTAATACACACACAGGTAAACACCCTCTGTGTGGTGTTTCATTCTTGACGTGCTATGCAAGTAGAAAATATCGGTTTTTGTATACAACGATAATGATTACTTCTGGGACGTACATATAGGCTGTCCCCCCAAAATGCATACACAATTTTTTTTTTTAATTTAATAAACCTTCATTGTCCAGATTATTACAATTGTTCCTCAAAATGTATGCACACTTTAAAAAGTGGATGGCTCAATTTTGAAAAGGAAATCCATTTTAATAAACACTGCCTTTATATTGACTCAAAGTGTGTTGTATACATTTTTGGGGACACCCTACAGATAACAATTCTGTAAGATGCAGTTGAATAAAATGTGCTGATTTAAAACATAGCCTATTTGGCATTTTAAACCATCAGCAGCAATTTTAACTTCTTTTAAAAGAATGATGATGCTCATAGAATCATTAAAAAGTTAAGTGATCCATTAAGGCATACATAACAAGAGCCAACGATATTTTCCATGGATTATGCGAGAGACGGGAACGGGGTAAGACAGGAAATGGCTGGTATTCCCGGATCAGGAAGCCACGAGCAGCTGGCACAGGGACAGGCATTGCGGGCAGAGTTCCCGCCCTGTGGTGGCAGGATTCAGCCTGGGGACCATGAGAACGGAGAGCTTGAACCCCGTCTTAGCTCCACCTCCTTACAGAATAGTTATTTATCCCAACCAAAGCTAAGTGAATTCAATTTGCTTTTTTTCAAATGATTTTTAAAACTGTACATCTGAAACAAAAACAGAACATATTTTACCTTGTTCTCCAATGTTCTCCATGGACACTGTAGAGAGAGAGGGGGTGGGGGGGAGGGAAAACAGGTTACATGAAGCATCTGGCACACACAGGCCTGACAGACATGGGTTAATAATACCTGGACTCCCCTGCAAACCCATGTTCTTGAAATACTTGTCCAGCTTTATCCAGGGGCGAGGGGAGCAGTGTGGGCGAGGGTGGGGGAGGGAGACAGGGTGGCCTTTATCTGCATTTCAGCCGGGGGGCTCCCAGGCAACACAGAGTCTGGCAGGTCTTGCTCCCACAGGAATGATCAGTCTCTCATCTCCCTCCCCACTACAGGGTTCGGACAGAGGCATCTCTCTCCAGGCCCTGCCATTCCCAGAGGCGATTCGTTGTGGGTGATAAACTGGCATTCACCTACTGAGCGCTCCAAAATGAAGGGGGGGGGGGGAGTGTTGTGACCATGCCACACCCGCCTTTTCCAATTCCTGTCCGTACACATTCTTGTGCCCAATGACTCCTGCGCCCTGCACAGAATGAGTGGCCCTGGCAAGCTGCCAGGCAAACTGCCATCCCTCAGGCGCTGCTGGCGGGGACAGGAGCCTGAATTTTGTAACCCAGACAGCCCCTCGGCGTCCGAATTGTCCACTTGCTGTTTCTCATCTGCTCTGGCTCCATTTGTGCTAACGTCTCTGGACATTCTCCTCTGCCTCAGCTATAGCAGAAGATTTGACTTGTCTGTGGATTTCTGCTACTATTTGGCTTTTGAAAGGGGGGCAGGCCTTAGTTCTAGAATATATCATTTTATTGTCTTAAGAAGCACCAGAATCAGAGGGTAATGTTGTAAAAGATTTTTAAGATTACCTGACCAAACAATAAAGTTAAAGTTAAAAAGAAAACATCCTATCTACTAACAAGGGAATATGCTAATTGACCCTCACGCTGTTTCGACGATGGAGGTGCCCACAGCCAATAAGGAGGGAATATGCTAATTGGCTGCCTTACCCTCAAATATGGCGGTGCCCAGACCCCTCAGCCCCAGCCCCCGAGGGCCGGCCCAAGGCCCAGACAATCCTTGGCTGGCGGCTGCCCAGTCACCCAGGGTCACCTGAGGCTCAGGTAACCAGGGCCAACCAAGGCTTGCGCTGCCGGCAGTGGCAGCAGCAGAGGTGTGATGGGGACCTCAACTTCCCCTGTCGTCGGATCACCTCCCGCCCCTGAGGGTTCCCAGACTGTGAAAGGGGGCAGGCCAGGCTGAGGGACTTCCCCTCCAGTGCATGAATTTTCATACACCAGGCCTCTAGTATTTCAAAAGCAAAAAAAAAAAAAAAAAGGGGGGGGGGTTTCTAATCAAACCAAGCTCCTTTCTAAGAGGCCTACGGACCGTCATCCGGCTAGGCATTTCCAGAGCAGCCCATCCCAGGATTGGATTGCTCTAAGAATGATGACGGGACTATTGTGCCCTGAAGCACTCTGTGGCTTCTGTCTATGGCTCCTGTGCTTCCCACCTGTATCAATAAGCGGAAGATCTGAAGGACAGACCTTCCCATACTTAAAGCTGTGTCCGTCCCCCATAAAAACGTTCTCGTTTAGAGGCACAGCTGGCAGGGCTCTCACCAGCGCTGATGTGGCTCCTTCCTAGGCTCTCCGTTTCCTTCAGCATTTCTGAGCCCCAGAAGGGGACTGGCCCACACAGGTGAACTCTGACTTACAAACGGCCTGCTCCGCAGGTTTGCTTATACATCAGAGGCTGGAGGGTGAGAGAGTGCACTTCCTCAGAGGACCCCTACAGCGGCTGCACTGAGGGTACTGGGGGGAGGGGTCCTGGGAGGGCCCTCAGCGGGCTGTCTGCTCTCTCAGACCCTGCCCTTCCCTCCCTTTATGCATTTCTCTCTAGGCACTGACTTCCGGGTTTCCAAAGTGCTCCAAAACTGACTGCAGCTCTTCCTCGCATCAAAATTTCCAATCCATTAGTGGAGCTCACAGAAGGAATTGGAAAAGCAATTTGACTCCATTTGCACAATTATGTTTGAATGGCCCTTAACGACCATGCCAGAGGTGGTGGTGTTTCAAAGAAAATGTATTTGCTAACCCATGACTCTGTCAAAATTGAAAGAAGTAAAACAAAATGAAATTTAAAACGGAAAAAGTACAGTTAGTATGAACGGATTGTCTTTTTGACCTGGACTACTACTTTATTGGCTGATATGCATTCAAAAGATATTGTTTTAAATGCTATTTCTTCATTGCACAGCTTGTTTTTCTCTAAATGTACTTAAAAATCCACAGGGCATCTATTTTTTTGTTTGTTTGTTTTCAGTTAAACAAGTTATATGCATGGATATGGAGGCATGCTTATTCTATCTAATAAGGAGGGAATATGCTAATTGACCATCCTGCCTTCACAAAGATGGCAGCGCCCACAGCCAATAAGGAGGGAATATGCTAACTGACTTCCACGCCCTCAAAGATGGCGGCGCCCACAGCCACAAGATAACAGCGCTCAGTCCCCTCAGCCCCACAGGGGGCACGACATGGCTGGGCCCATCCCCAAGCAGGTCCGGCTGCTCTGCATGCCTGCCTCTGAGTCTCCCAGTCCCCTTAGTCCCCCAGCTGCCCAAGGCTGGCCTGAGGTGCAGGAAAGCCTCAGATGTTGGTTGCCCAGCCGCACAGGGTGGGCCTGAGGCACAGACAAGCCTTGGATGGCAGCTGCCCAGCCGCCCAGGGTCGCCTGAGGCTCAGGTAACCAGGGCTGGCTGAGGCTTGCGCTACTGGCAGTGGCAGCAGCAGAGGCGTGATGGGGCATCATCTTCCTCTGATCGCTGCGTCGCCTCCTGTCCCTGAGGATTCCCAGACTGTGAGAGAGGGCAGGCTGGACTGAGGGAAACCACCCCCCCACTCCAGTGCATGAATTTTCATGCACCTGGCCTCTAGGGGTAAATAATTCTGTAAAATGTAGAAGTTCAAAAGGGCTGTGCCAACTACACTCCTCAAAGATTCTGCACCTGTCCAGTTTATTATAAACATCAAATAAATCTTTAACTTCTGTGAGTGTCTTAGGTAAAAATAAAAATCGCTGCTTTAGTACTGGTTTCCCTGATTACTGGTGAAGGTTAGCATTATTTAAAAAATATAGTGATTGGTTTTTTTTCTCTCTCTTTTGAGTGAATTACCACTTTCCCATTTGTTTATGTCTCTTTTACTTACAGAAAGCCTTTGATATACTCTGGACAGCAATCCCATGTCTGTTATATATGTTGCAAGTAACGTTGTGTATAACTACTTTCAAATGATTTAATATATACTAGCAAAATCTATGGCTTATCATTGATTAAATAACAGTATCAACATTTTCAAATTGACCTGTTTCAGTAATAGATACGGGGTCTCTCCCGTGGTGAGCCTGAGGATATGAATACTCTCTCAAACATGTACACCCAAGCAGGAGGTCAATGATTCGACTTGTAATTTCCGGTGTGGCACAATGGTCAATTTTCCTCATTGGAAAAACACATAGAATATACAATGTGATCATCAAATACAAATATTTTTGTTCTTGAGTGCCTGTTTTAAGAAAAGGTCGCATTTACTCTTGGGGATAAGAGCACCACACTATTACCTGAAATAGCTCCTATTCGTACATCTGATGATCATCTAAATACACTTAACAGTAACACTGGGGTCACTGTGTTAATTTTCATTTAAAAAATTTGTCTAATTTTATCTTGGATTGGCCTAATTTCTTTCTGGTCCATAGCCTACAATGATCACATTTTTATCAATTAAATTTACTGGGGTGACATTGGTCAGTATGAACATACTAGTGGCCCGATGCACGAAATCTGTGCAAGGGGCTTGGCCCTCGCAGCCCCGGCTTTGTCTGGAAGGACGTCCAGTCTAATTAGCATATTCCACTTTTATTATTATAGGTAGGTTTCAGGTGTGGGTTTTTATGTTACAAGACCTGTAAATTGCACCATGTGCTCACCACCCGAAGTCAAATCTCCTGTCACCAAATATTAGGACCCTCTTTCCCATGATCACATTTTAAAATTTAAAGATTTCTCTCTCTCCAATATGCTTCCAGAACTTTAAATCATCCCTGATTAGCTACAGGGTAGCTAGAAAGCAAGGACTCTGACTTGTTAAGATTCTAAGGAATTGCACCAATTTCTTGGCACTGATTGTGTATATCTACACTAATAAAAGAGAAAGATGCAAATTGACTGTACCTCCATGATGCCCACCAGTCACTCAGGAGTATGTAAATTAACCAAACAAAATGGTACGTTAATTTGCATATGCAGGCATGGAATGAAGACTTCTTGATCCAACTTGGCTTGAACAAAAAAAATCCAAAATTCTTCAGATACTAAAATACGCCTTCATAGTAGATTTTAAAAAAGCACTTTCCCCCTTAAATCAGCCAAGAACAGTTACATACTTGTTGCTAGAACAATTTGGTAGAACAATATATACTGCTGTGACCTTTTTATTTCTTTTCTTAATCAGAATTTCCTTTACCTTGCCTTCAGATCGAAACTCCCTCTTTTGGAGGAGGGAATAATGCACCCATATTGCATCCACACAGCAACTCCTCTTGTAAAACCACTACGCTATTCCCAAATTCAGCCTGACACAGATACGTCTCAGCTCCATGTGGGTAACGAAGAACACCAACAACAAAGATGTGGTTCTAATGTAGGAATCTTGAGGATATTTACAGCCAAGGTCTATATATGTTTTTCCTGCTTATGTTTAACTCCATTTTTTGAAAAACATTTCCCGATCAAACTATACTTACACTGTTGACAGTAAAATGATGAGACTCTGTCCCTGTGCTCAAAAGCTTATGAGAATTCATTTTCGTTAGAAGTTAAAACTGGGGGGAAAACCAACCAGGACATAGTTATTAAACACTTTCAATTAAGGGATTAAGAAGTACAGATTGGCCGTTGCAAAAACAGTCGTGGGGATATACACTACTGCCTTGGGAATATAGTCAGTGACATTACAATCAATCTGTATGGTGCCAGGCGGCTACTGGAAATCTCAGAGGGAACACTTTGTAAACACGGGATTACCTAACCTCTGTGCTATCTACCTGAAACCAATACAAAATAATATTGGATGCAAACTGTATACGTAACCGAAAAATAAAATACATTAAAAAAAATTCCAATTAATCACAGAAGCAGCTCAGGTTCAGAAGATTACGGTAAAAATAAGAGTAACAGCACAAATATGCTTAACCTTCTCATGTCCTAACAAAATCTCTCCTTGGACCTTCACAGGAAAACTCCCGGCAACAGTCACTCCAATTCACTGTCTCTACCCCTCCCTCCCTGCTGCTTCCTCCCCAACTTCAATGGATCCTTCACCAAACCTCACATTACCACCACGCCTCGCATCGCACCCTCTCACTCAGCCTCCCCTGACAGAAGGAGCTAAGAGCTAAGCTCTTGTAGACGCCACGTCACTGAGCCTGGGAGGCCTTTGATGGAACTGGCCACGGGAACCCCTCGCAGCACAATCCTTTGTCCTTCCAGCTACTTTCCTAGAAGCTCTAGTTCCTTTTCCCTGGATGCCGATCACAACGTGGGCAGCGGGAGGGCATCCTAGAAATCATCCCATGCGTACTGGTGATGCTGCTGCCAGACCATTTTAATGGCAGACCTAAGGAAAATAGATTGTTCACACTGATGTTTCCAGTTGAATTCTAACCATATCCTTTTATTGCTAACACATATTTTTTTAAATATATATTTTATTGATTTTTTTTTACAGAGAGGAAGAGAGAGGGATAGAGAGAAACATCGATGAGAGAGAATCATCGATTAGCTGCCTCTTGCACACCCCCCAACTGGGGATGTGCCCGCAACCAAGGTACATGCCCTTGACTGGAATCGAATCCGGGACCTTTCAGTCTGCAGGCCGAGGCTGTATGTACTGAGCCAAACCGGCTTTGGCACACATATTTTTTTAATTTATTTCCTTTACAACAGATCTACTTACATTTAATATATATATAAATTGATTTCAGAGAGGAAGGGAGAGGGAGGGAGGGAGAGAGAGAGAGAAACATCAATGATGAGAGAGAATCACTGACCAGCTGCCTCCTGCATGCCCCTAATGGAGATTGAAGCTGCAAACAGGGCATGTGGCCCAACCAGGAATCGAATCTTGACCTCCTGGTTCATAGGTCTATGCTCAACCACTGAGCCATGCTGGCCGGGGCCTATTTACGTTTTTTAATATTGCTCACACTGTGTTTTCCTGTGATCCTCGCACGCCACTGTAACTTTACTGCCAGATGCAGTCCTGCCTTCCTATCCGCATCTCTCACCTCTCTCCAAGGCTGCGGCATCTCCGGGCCTGCTTGCTCCGTAAGCATGCGAACACCGTCTCCTCCCTTCCCTCTGCATCCAGCTGGGCGGCAGGAGACCTGGGCCCCAGCCCGGTCTTCCCACCCAGCACCTGTGACCTTGGTCATGACCCTCAGCTGACCTGTGCTTCAATTCTATTCCTTAAACAAAAATCTGCACTTTATCTGAAAGGTTCCTCTGGCTCTAAAAGTATCGTCAGTTCTACTGTGATGTATTAATTAAAACAAAACAAAACTGACTTTTAGAAACCTTGGACAAAAGTCTTTCTATGAATACAATCATCAGTGGGTTTGAAGAAACTGTTCTGTCCAGGACAAACAGCTTCAGAGTAGAAACAGAGTGAAGAGAGGCTTTGTGGGTGAAAAGGGGGCTGAATGCCAAAGCTGACAGGCTCAGCGGAGGCCCACCTGGTGGACCTGACAGACCCAGAGCCCTGTGCCCACACAGGATGGGCTGAAATGAGAACTTCCCAACGACAGCGGCTCACCCAGGCAGTCACGTCCTAGGCCAGAGGTCGGCAAACTCATCAGTCCACAGAGCCAAATATCAACAGTACAGCGATTGACATTTCTTAGGAGAGCCACATTTTTATTTATTTATTTATTTATTTATTTATTTATTTATTTAAATATAGTTTATTGATTTTCTACAGAGAGGAAGGGAGAGAGATAGAGAGTTAGAAACATCGATGAGAGAGAGTCATCGATCAGCTGCCTCTTGCACAACCCCCACTGGGGATATGCCCGCAACCAAGGTACATACCCTTGACCAGAATCGAACCTGGGACCTTTCAGTCCCCAAGCCAACACTCTATCCATTGAGCCAAACCAGTTTCGGCGAGAGCCACATTTTTTAAACTTAAACTTTTTCTAAGGCCACTTCTTCAACATAGACTCATCCAGGCCGTGGAAGAGCCACACTCAAGGGGGCCAAAGAGAAGCATGTGGCTCGCGAGCTGCAGTTTGCTGACCACCGTCCTAGGCTAGCATCTTCCTTGACAAAAGCCAACCTACCGTCACTATCTTTTTGAATCTACCAGAGCGAACCTTTGGGATGTCATAGTTCCCTTTTTCCAGACCCCATGGGGCGCAACCTCCCACCAAAGCACTAAGCCAATGAGCCCCTCCCGGTTACCTTGTTCCCCTCACATCATGTCCATGTTAACCATTCACTGCCCTGTGCCCACCTGAATGGAACACACAGTGGGTCCCGGCTGCCTGAGCCAATGAAGCAGAGGCAGGGCTGGATCGTATCTGAGGGTTTATTCCGACAATGCCGGCAGCACGGGAGCGCGGCAGGTCATCCACGAAAGTCACCTTTCCCCCTCCCCAAAAGCCAGCTGCTTACATTGGGGAGGACACAGATGCCACGGGAAAGGAGGAACTGCAGGCCTGGGGAGGTAGGCAAGATCTAATGGCTACAGGTTACATGCGATGCGGGCTGGGGGGGCGCCCCCGGACCTGACTGTGTTAGCAGCAAGGTTGTGAATCTGCATTCCGTTGCTAACTCTGTGTCCCGGGGCGTACAACGCCCAGCCAGGTCAGAACATCTTTCTCTAATCACGGCTAACAGAGCATGATTAATACTTCCTGTATCTGCTACAGCTAGTTCCTACTGCTGTACTTCTGCCCCTAACACACCGATGTAAAAGAAGTAGTATGTGTCTGTCTGTTTTACTTTTGATCCAATCTATCACCAATGGATTTCACGTAACCCCTAACACCTTCCCCTTTGATGCCGATGTGTAAAACAAGTGGTAAAACTGCCCTTTCTAGAGTATTTTCTCAACCATGGAGACTTTGCTTCCTGGCATTTGTCGTCAGTTTGGCTCAAATAAACTCATTAAAATTCTCTATAGGTTTGATGTTGTTGTTTGTTAGTTTTTTGTGTTTTTTTTTTTAAATATATTTTACTGATTCTTTACAGAAAGGAAGGGAGAAGGATAGAGAGTTAGAAACATCCACGAGAGAGAAACATGGATCAGCTGCCTCTTACACACCCCCAACTGGGGATGTGCCCACAACCAAGGTACATGCCCTTGACTGGAATCGGACGTGGGATCCTTCAGTCTGCAGGCCAATGCTCTATCCACTGAGCCAAACTGATTAGGGCGGTTTTGATGTTTTTATTTTTTTTAATGTTGACAGCTTTTATAGTGCAGAGGTTGGACCCTAAAGACATAATTTCCAATTCGGGGTGGGGAGTCGTCCCCCCCCCCCGCCCCCCAGTTACCATAAAAGCCAGATCTCACATGCCTAAGGGTCCTGACCACACCCAGGTGCCAGGCAGCCTACATGTCTCAAGGGATTCCCACGCGCACCTTAAAAACTCGTTCTGCAGTAAGAAAGCTGATCTCTTGTAAGATGTAATCCGTGTTCTCTGGCTAAACACCCTCCCACAGCTTCGCGTGGCCCTGCCAAGCGCACTCTCCTACTGAATGAGGCCAGGGGGTTGGAGGTGACCTGGCTCCGAATCACATCTCCGAGATCACGTCTGATAGCTCGTCCTCTGCCCACTGAGCTGCACACAGGCCGGCCTTGCTTCTAGAACATTCTGGGCCTCAGTGCGTTTCCCCTGGCTGGAGAAGGAAGCACACCGTGCATGGTTAGCTCTCAGCCGGGCTACGGTTTCCTAAGGCTTCCGGAGAGAGAAATGTCAAGTTGATGGGGAAATAATTGCTGGGAGACCTTCTGAGTGTGAGTAAGCAGAAAGTGCAGGTGAATTGCAATGTGGACAGATGGACATCGTGAGAAAACACTAACCCAGGGAATTTTTAAACTGATTTTCTTTTCCTGCTCCCCCCAGAGCTCCCTCTCTCTCCGCCCCCATGTGCGCGCACCCACCGGGGCTGGGCCGGGCCGAGAGGGCCTGAGACGCACCAGAACCTCAATACGAGGAGGAGAGGCCGTGTGATTCGGGGAGGAGCAGGGGGTCTGATTGATGCCCTCCCCCTTCCTGCCTCCGCTCCAGAACGTGAATCTAGCACACTATGCTGACCTGAACTCCGTGCTAGAAAGGACCAGACCACCGTGAGAAAGGGAGAGAAAGGGTGAGAAAGGGTGGACGGAGCAGACCTTCTCCTGAGGAATTGCCGCAATGTAACAACATCCAAGGCAGAGATGGACTGCAGTCAAGTCAGGCCACACAAGCCAGGGTACACACAGGACGTCTCCTGCCGGAGGGGTTTATACCGTAAATCAGAAGACGCCTGCATCAGTAAGCCAAATGAACTTGGAGTTGTTGTTTTTTTATCATTACACTAGTGTTAGTGGGCTCAGAGCCCCAAATAGAGGAAGTCTTTCCAATGTATATGTGTTTCAGTCCTCTGCCTTCCAAATTTGGAATGAGACTTCCGGACCTTCCGAGAAAGAGGTCCCGTGTGCTGGGAAGGGGCCGTGAGACCACATCTCAAGGCCCGGCCTGGCGCCGGCGCCGGCAACCCCATCCGGGACGTCGTTTATGGCCTCCCTGGAATGGGAGCTTTATTTTCCCCTATTATTTAAGCAAGCAGACGTTTACAGAAGCCAGAATAGCCGGGTTAAAATTGTAAGCAGCAGTTCTTACCCAAGATGAGAGGTGACTATGCTTCAAGGGGAGGGTCCAAAAGGTTTGTTATCAGGATAACGCTGAGTGGTGCAGTTATGTAAGGCAACTCGACCTCGGGCTGGTCCCTGCTCTCAGGGTCTTCACCTCAGAGCTTATCAACCCCAAGGCTGTGTGGTCCTCTCTGGCCCACAGGGCGGACGGGGCTCCACCAAGCCCCTGCCAGGCCTGGGTCTCTTCATCTCCAAGTCCCTTCGTCCCCGATTCCTGATGCCTTTGGGCCTGAGGGGCAAAGACTATGCTAGTCCTTGGGGTCACCACTCCCTCAGCAAACCTCTCCACCAGGTTCCCGCTGGGCGCTGGTCTGTGAATGGGAAGGGGCACGTGGGGATGTTAGATCCTGAACACACTTCCCTCGTTAATCAGAACCAAACTGTTAGAACTGGTTGGGTCTTCATGAGGATCCTGCCCAATGTAACTCACATCTTCCTTATAAGTGTACGTATACATTTATGTATTGCTAGCAAGCAAAAGCCCGCTGTACTGCGGTTACTTCAGCATTTAAGAATATATCAGGTCAGACGGAAGCAGTTTTCGTTGTGCGTTTTTTACGCGTCCTTAGACCAATCTCTTACTAGCTGGCATACTCAGGATTTCACAGAGGACAATGCCCAGAGTTGTTCTGTTGCCCACTGAACATTAGCTGTCTGATTTATTTCCCCCTCTCCCCCCAAAAAGAGCACACACACATGCTTCTCATTTACTTCTCTCAGGAAACGGACTTCCTTCCAATGTCACCTTAGCAGCTGCGTGCTGAGGCCTCTCTGGACAGAGTGATAGAACAGAGCGCCCGGAACACGTTAAAAAAATTAAACCCGTATTTCTAGGTGTGTGCACATTATCTGACAATTACACCGTGCCCCAGGAACTGCATAAAGCTGTCGTCCCAGCCTCTCTGTTGATGGCGCTTACCGGCAGGTGCTAAGTGGCCCTCTTGAAGGGATGAGCGAAAAGACTGAAAACAACGTCGGCACCAGCTCCCGCGGGACGGCACCGGGTGGCACATCTATTAGCTCAGCAAGGGGACGCGAGAGCCATTCCTGGCTCGCCTTCCGGCACAGGGTCGCCAGGAAGCACTACTTCCTCTTACAGCCTCCGGTCGGTCGGACAGGCACGGGGTACCTTCTCGGGCGCACAGTCTGTCTGTGACCTCCGCCTGGAGCACAGCACGCCGCCTCCCTCTAACGTGCAGCCAGGCCGCCCCTGCCCCGTGCTGCCTCCCCCTCCAGCAGCGAGCGGGCCGGCTGACAGCCGCTGGACGTACATCCCGCTGCAGCTGAAGCAAAGCTGATAGCATCATGCACTGGGGGCCTGGAGATTGCAGATCGGCCCCGCCCAGCTGTAAGACACTGTCTGCGGTGAGGATGCAACGCTGTGCAAACATCACCTCCTTAGGGGCCGGACGCATCCATTCATGTCTGTGGGAAGTGCCGAGACACCGTGTCCGGAACTGAACCAGACCCATCAGGAAGCCCGGGGCTGCATCTCGCCCTCTGCTCCCAGTGGGCCACATCTCCCGTCTCCTGTCTGGCTCTCTCCCTCAATTACATGACCTTTGCTTGCTTTTCCTAAAACCATTTCACTTACCCTTGGTCCGCTAGCAATGCGAATACCTTGTGATTCATTCCCAAACCGTGTCGGATCCCCGTGCCTGGTTCAGGGTTAATTCCACAGACCGGGATCCCCCATTCTCCACCCGCTGCTTCCCCCGTGTGTGTGCACCGGGTACCCCTGCTGACATATTGCTCTTCAAATGGACAAGGTCTCACATGTCAGCATTAGTGCTCCGGTGACTCAAAACTGTGGTTGAGTTTTAGACTGTGTACAGTAGGCTTTTAATTGGTTATTTGTTGTTGTTGTTAATCCTCACCAGAGAATATTTGTCCATTGATTTTTTTTTAATTTTTTAAAATATATTTTTATTGATTTTTTACAGAGAGAAAGGGAGAGAGATAGAGAGGTAGAAACGTTTATGAGAGAGAAACACCGACCAGCTGCCTCTTGCACACCCCCTACCGGAGATGTGCCCCTGACCAGAATCGAACCTGGGACCTTTCAGTCCCCAGACCGACGCTCTACCACTGAGCCAAACCAGTTTTGGCTGTCCATTGATTTTTAGACAGTGGAAGGGAGAGGGAGAGACAGAGAGAAACACTGATGTGAGAGACACACATCCATCCATTGGTTGCCTCCTGCATGCACCCCAACCAGAGCCAAGGAGCCTGCAACCCAGGTATGTGCCCTTGACAGGAATCCAACCTGGGACCCTTCAGTCTGTGGGCCAGCACTCCATCTGCTGAGCCAAACCGGCTAGGGCTCTGATTGGTGATGTGATAACAGGGCAAAACTTTTACATATTCTAAATTATTCTTTTAAACATTCAAATGGCTTCTTTAATTAATTTTGTCCCCTAAACCCTTACTTCCGATGACTGCATTTCAAGGCCCTGGAAGAGAAAAAAGGCCCGATTGTCTGGGGTGTGTGTCACACACAGGCAGGGCTGCCAGAACCATGTGCCCGGAGGGAGGGTGGCTTAAACACGGAAATGTATCTGCTCGCCGTCCTGGAGGCTGGAAACCTAGGATGTTAGCGGGTTGCTTTCTCTTCCAACCTCTCTTCCTGGCTGGTGGATGACCAAGCAGCTCCCCCTTCTCTTCACTCTGTCCTCCATCTGTGTCTGTATCACCCTGTATGAGGTTAGGGTTCGTCCTAATGACTAATTTTACCTTAATCACCTTTCTAAAGGCTCCTTCCCCCATACAGCCACATTCTGGGGTGCCGAGGATTAGGGCTTCAACATTAGAATGGGGGTGGGGGTGGGGGAAAAGAGGCACACAATTCAGCCTGCAATAATTTGAAACTATAAAAACATCACAAACTTATTGATCGCATCTGAGTGATCACAAAATATAAAGCTAAAACAGGTAATTCTCTCCAAAGATTCATGTGCTCTGATGACTGAAGTGTCTACTTACGTTTCTTACTTGTTCCCCCAGCCCCTAACGAGAATGTAAACTCCCAGCGTAGTTAATAAATATATATTTTTTTTTTAACTTTCAGAACTTTAAATTTTTCAGGCTTGGCTGCTGCTGCCCCAGGCTTAGCTGCTCCAGGCCTGGCTGCTGCTGCTCCTGGCCTGGCTGCTGCTGCTCCAGGCCTGGCTGCTGCTGCTCCAGGCCTGGCTGCCACTGCCCTGGGCCTGGCTGCTGCTGCTCCAGGCCTGGCTGCTGCTGCTCCTGGCCCGGCTGCCACTGCCCTGGGCCTGGCCACTCTGGGCTGGCTGCCGCTGCTCCAACATTCTGTCTTTTTTTTTTTTTTTTTTTTTTTTTTTAACACATTGATGTTGCAATGTTGGCTGCTGAGTTGAGTTCCGTCTTAATTTTCGATTTTTCAAGCTCTTCTTTGTATTCTTTCTTAAGTAATTTTACTATCTTTTGCTATAACCTGATTTCTTCACATTGAAAACTTCTTCGGTTTCTTCCTCCTCGTCCTGTTAGCTCAGCAGGCTGGCCTGCGGCGCCCCTTTATTCTCCGCGGCCTTCTGCGTGGCTTCAGCCTGGTGCCGCCCAGGAAGCAGCCCCATGGGCCAGCGGCACCTCCCCCGCAGGGGCCTTGTCGCCCGGCTCCTTGCTGGCGCTCAGCTTGCTGGTGCCCAGCAGCAGCTCCCGCTCCTCATCGCGTTCTTCCCAAACTGGAGCTTTTGTCTCCTTCCTGCTAGGGCAGTCTAGCATCAGAGTCAACAGACTGTCCTCTGCGCGCAATGTGCACGACTCCGGGGGCTCTGCCTTTTGCCGCTCCCCTGGGGTTCCGCCTCTCAGCCCCATCTCCCTCTGTTTGAGCCTGGGTCCCCAGGGTTTGGCCTAGAACTGGGGTTCAGCGCAGTCGGTTCTGGGGTTCAGCCCAGTCCGGGGCTTTTATTTCCTTCCTGCTAGGGAATGCCAGCCTCCCCCTCCTCTCCGGCTCCGTCCTCTCCATGCGCGTGCAGCATGTCTCCGTACCTTCGGCTTTTACAGCTCCTCTGATTTTCTTTCTGGTTTTCTCTTTCCTTCTTGTTGTAGAATTTTCAGTCAGTCGACTTCCTATAGCTCTGGGCAATGTCCATGTTATGTTTTAGTTGTATTTTATTGAAATTGTTGTGTGCGGCTGCGGCTAGGTGTTTACCTGTGCAGCCATCTTGGATCCTCCCTCCAATAAATATTTCTTAATGAGTGAATCAGTGAAGAGTATTCAATATATTACAGGTGGCCGAAATGCATTCAGTTCTTGGGTTGTGTAATATCTTATGAAATGCAAGTTTGGGGGGGGCTGATAATGAACCACTACCCTCTACCACCACCACCACCCCCCCTCACCCCCCCCCCAGGGACACACGCTCTCAGTTCTGTGTATCTTAGTTTTCAGTATGGCCTAGTCCTGGAATCAGCTGCCTGTCATGTAAAATGTGCTATAAATAACCCCTCAATTAAGTCAGACTGGTGTCTGGTCTCCATCCTTCCCTGCAGACTGGCCTCCCGGATGGACATGCCCGGACCATCGCCGGTCTCATTGAGCAGATAACCCCCTTCCGTCATTCTTCCCAAAACACAGCCATGCAGCTCCCTCCCAGTAATGAGCTTGGTCAGAGTCAGCCCCTGCAAGTTCTGTTCGACTCTCAGGTGGAGGCTCCTAACAAAGTCCTTTACTTGCTCATAAATGGTCTCAGGTGCCTCTCCTGAGGCTCAACCTCAGCAGTTTGGAAGGGAGGTGAGGCTGGGGGTGAGGGTGGGGGTAGGGATAGAGGAGGGGGTGGGGGGTGTCCCACTGTGAGTCACACATGCATTACAGAGCCTGCATTTCACGTCACACTCTCTCACATCCCTACACATCTGCTGAAGCGTCACGCTGCAGATCCGCCTACCTCTTTAGGTTGACTCTTGGGCCCCAAAAGGATCAGGGACACAATCCTGTCTGTTTGAAGTCACCTCATTCTAAACATAGCCTTCAAAGATGGTGAAAACCCTTTTTAAAAAACATTATGCAATTAACACAGAAACCAAAAACAGACAATTTTATCTATATATAAGAAAATAGATTAGCATGACAAAACATTCTATAATAACTTGCCAAATTTCACTGAATTATAATCAAATAAAATCTATGAAGTTCTTGGAAATGATTGAATTGATTTTTATAAAGACACACACACACACACACACACACACACACACACACACACACATATATATATATATATATATATATATATATATATATATATATGTCTAAGCGACCGAACGACCAGTCACTATGATGTGCACTGACCACCAGGGGGCAGACGCTCAACACAGGAGCTGCCCCCTGGTGGTCAGTGCACTCCCACGGGCACCAGATGCAGGGCTCACGGCTGGGGAGCCCCACTGCAGTGGTTCATGCACCGGGCCTCTAGTTGTATTATAAGATGATCATGAAGATAAACTACATAAAACTACTCTACTCTTTGTCTTGTTTTTTAAGTATATTTATTGATTTTGGAGAGGAAGGAAGAGAAAGAGAGAGCTAGAAACATCCATGATGAGAATCTTTGACCAGCTGCTTCCGGCACCCCCTCTACTGGGGATCGAGCCTGCGGAGGTGACTTCAAACAGACAGGATTGTGTCCCTGATCCTTTTGGGGCCCAAGAGTCAACCTAAAGAGGTAGGCGGATCTGCAGCGTGACGCTTCAGCAGATGTGTAGGGATGTGAGAGAGTGTGACGTGAAATGCAGGCTCTGTAATGCACGTGTGACTCACAGTGGGACACCCCCCACCCCCTCCTCAACCCCTACCCCCACCCTCACCCCCAGCCTCACCTCCCTTCCAAACAGCTGAGGTTGGGAATCGAACCAGGACCTCCTGGTTCATAGGTTGGTGCTCAGCCAATGAGTCACACCAGCTATGCTATGGCACTCTTTGGATATTTGCTTTTTAGGACCTCAAGAGAAAGGTGTTGGATTATTGCTTGGCATTTGTTTTGTGGTGGACTCGCCTGGACTTCTGCAATGCTAGTGAAATAGCACCACGAGGCCCAGTTAATGCACACGGAGAGGAGTGCTTCATTTACACGCCACACGAGAGAAATTCCGGGAGACCGCGGAGAAACACTGGCAAAGAACGAAAACCCAGCCACCTTTATCAAAGCATTATCCCTCATCTGCGTCTTCACAGGGCGATCAGCAGCGTCTCTACAATGACCTTCCGACAAGGATGCCTCTCAGAGGGGAGAGAAGTGCCAAGGCAGGAAATGCAGCATCGTTTCTGCACAGGAGCGCCTCCCCCATAAAAACGGACTTTCATCACGTCTCGCCTTTCGGCTGAGACCAAGTATACACTGGGATTCAGTAACAGTTCAGGAACCAATATTTATGACTGAATTTAAAAGACACCGTCAGATGGAAAGTCAACGTGACAGCATCCTTAAAGGAGACGCTGCAGGCCACGCTAGTGGGTGGCCTCACTGCGCCATATGCTCCTTAAGAAACCAGGTCATCCACCTCCTCCTGCGGCCGCCCTGTCCCCACCTGCCCATGCCACTCAGCGTGGGACTGAGCTGACAACTAAGATATTCCAATAAAACCATCCGTAAAGGAATTAGCAAAGAATATTTCAACAATTTCCTAAGGGTCTGCTAAGAAAATTAATTCGACTACCGGTATGTTATACTCTTGGTGTCAATTCTCTGTGAGGTACCTAAATGCTTCCGTAAAAATCACAGGATTCCACACAATATTAAAGCTGTCTTTCCAGCCCTAGCCGGTTCGATTCCCATCAAGGGCACGTATCAGGGTTGCAGGCTGCTCCGTGGCACATGTAGGAGGCAACCAATGGATCTGTCTCTCACACGGATGTTTCTCTCTGTCTTTCCCTCTCTCTTCTATTCTCCCCCCAAAATCAATGGGAAAATACCCTCGGGTGAGGATTAACAAAAACCAAACCAAAACAACAACAAAAATCATCTTCCCAAATGCTCTCTGGAACACTGGCTTCCCCCCAGAGAGCATCAAGGCTCTGTGCCGTGTGCCAATCCCTCATTCCGCAGCCACCAGACAGCGCGGGCGGGTGCCAGGGGCCCACGGCCTCACCGCTTCCTGGAGAAGAGGCTGAGGGGCGTGATGTAAGCCCGAAGCGCACGAAATCATCAGCGCACATTACGAAATGCGAAGTCCCGGTTTCATGTTTTCCGAGAAGAAAAACCACAAGTTTTCTAACACGATGAAAAACAAAAACAAATGAAACAAACAAGCAAATATCCGTGAGGATCTCTCGTTGAGAACTCATCCATCCTCATCTCTGGAACATATTGCTCGCTCGCGCGTGCTCGTGCGCTCTCTCTTCTCTTCTCCTCCTCTCCTCCCCCTCCCTCCCCCTCTCCCTCCCTCCCCCTCTCCCCCTCTCCCTCTCTCTCCCCCCTTCCTGGCACTTTTTTGTACCACGGAAGCCAGAGAGATCAGACGCCTGCTCCTGCGCAGCCCTGCAGCCTGGGCCGTGGGCACAGCCTGGCGGGGTCGGCCGGGGCCCCTGGAAGCATCTCTAAGAGCCACAGGGAGCTGGGGTGGCCTCAGCCCCAGCCATCGGCCAAGTCCAAGGGCCCCGCCTCCAGAACAATGTAGGCTCCACTTCACCCACCCTCTCTTGGCTTCTGCTCATTTTCTTTAAAAAAAAAAAAAAGTATTTTTATTGATTTCAGAGAGGAAGGGAGAGAGAGAGAAACATCCATGATGAGAGAGAATCATGGATCAGCTGCCTCCGGCACACCCCACACTGGGGATGGAGCCCATAACCCTGGCATGTACCCTGATTAGGTATCAAACCCTGACCTCCTGGTTCACAGGTCAATGCTCAACCACTGAGCCACACTGGCCAGGCTACTTTCCAAGCTAGTTCTCCAGTCTTCTCAGGGATCCACTGCGCTGTTTCAGGAGGTTCTCTGCACCCAGCTCAGTTGCAACCCCCATGTCCCCGGCCCTGAGCAGGAGGGAACCGAGTAGAAGTTGCCTGAGCACCAGGTAAGAGACGAGGAGCCCACACAGGCAGCCCGTGGGCAGCAGGGGCAAAAACTGTGGGTCACATCCTTCCTGAGAGACTGATCCGCGGTAAGATTAAGAGCATAATGAGGAAGCCGTCATCGCTCTGTGCATCTGCTGTATTGATTGCTGCTCGCTTGTGTATGCTGGTCCAGCCGCCGACTCCCAGGCCTCTAAGGGGGGGGCTTTCTGTTTTCTGCTTCTGCTCTCCTGCTCTGAAAGGTAACACCCTCTCCTCCTGCCCAAGCCAGACAGAAGGTTCCGAGGGTTTTGTTTTGTTTTGTGGTGTTTTTTTTTGCATTTCTTTTATATATATATTTTATTGATTTTTCACAGAGAGGAAGAGAGAGGGATAGAGAGATAGAAACGTCGATGAGAGAGAAACATCGATCAGCTGCCTCTTGCACACCCCCTACTGGGGATGTGCCCGCAACCAATGTACATGCCCTCGACCAGAATCGAACCCGGGACCTTGCAGTCCGCAGGCGACGCTCTTTCCACTGAGCTACACCGGTTTCGGCAGGGGTTTTGTGTTTGATTTGGGGTGTGTGTGTGTGTGTGTGTGTGTGTGTGTGTACTCTCTCCCGAGAGGCAATTTGTTTTCTTAGCTATTAGGAAAAGATCAATTCAGTTCCCTCTAAACCAGTGTTTTTCAACCTTTTTTGGGCAAAGGCACACTTGTTTCATGAAAAAAATCACGAGGCACACCACCATTAGAAAATGTTAAAAAAATTTAACTCTGTGCCTATATTGACTATATATAAAGTAATTCTCTTGAATAGGAATCAAATAAACACAAAGAAAGTATTTTATAATTACTTTATTATGAAATATTAAGTAAACAAAATAGTGAAAAATTATAAAATTCTTGTCTTGTCTGCACCTACGGCACACCAGGCAACATCTCACGGCACACTAGTGTGCTGCGGAACAGCGGTTGAAAAACGCAGCTCTAAACATCTTTGTGGGTGAAAGAGCCTGGCACAGGGTTCAGTAAAAGCCTCTGCACCTTTCCCACTACCGCCCGCGGAGGCTAACCTTTCTCTCACTCTGTGGAACCACACCTCCCCGGAGAGGACCGATGACCTTGATTTAAGAAACCACCCCCAGCGTCTGTTCAATCACCAGAAACACCCGCGTGAGGATTCCATGTAGGGGCGAGGCTGACAATCTCCGCAAACATCTTTACAGCGAACCTTGGCTTCAATTGAGTTTTGCCTGCTGCATCCTATGTCCTCACCTATGAACCTTAGACAACTGCTTGTTTTCATATGAAAAGTGGACTGAATAATCATCTAAAATCAAATGACGAAAAAAAATCGAAGAGATTAATTAATTCAACACGTGTTAAGCACCTCAACGCGCTGAGCACAATAACCGTTTGACGTGTTATCTCTGATAGGATTTAATAGCAAATAATAAGGCTGCATTATCCAACATATCAAAGGGAAACATTTTTCTGACACTACATGGAACCCAGATGGCATTAGCCAGTCTTCTCTCCCTTTCCCAGCGACCATGTATATTAAAGCCAAATGGCAGCACCTATGTGATATTAACCAATGTCACCCCAGTAAGTTTAATAAAAAATAAAGTTAAAAGAGAAAATGAAGCATATATTTTATACATTTGAACTTTAGACTTCAAGATATACCCACAGAACTTTAAATCTTCAAATTATTAGATATCCAGAAAAGTCACAGAAGTAATATTCTTTGCATCATTATAGTCAACAAAAAATGTCTTAATAGTGTTTTATACATTAAATGTTTTACATGCATCTGTTTCCTATGGATGTGCCCTCCATCCACCTTATTTAAGACCATTTTAATAATTATAGATAGTAATTTGTGTTCCCATGATCACCTGTCTGTGTTTTCTTTAAAAAGGTTTGATATTCTGTATAATTTGGTAAAGGACAGTTTGCCAATACCAAGAACACACACTGCTTTCTCTTGTGGCTCAAATTCATCTGTCCAGAACAGTGGTTCTCAGCCTTTCTGATGCCACAACCCTTAAATACAGATCCTCATGTCATGGTGACCCCCAACCATAAAATGATTTTCGTTGCTACTTCATAACGGTGACTTTGCTACTGTTAATGAATCGTAATGTAAATATCTGTGTTTTCCGATGGTCTTAGGCTCTACAGCAGTGGTTCTCAATCTATGGGTCTGACCAACCACTAGCAGGATCGCCTAAGACCATCAGAAAACACAGATATTTACATTACGATTCATTAACAGTAGCAAAATGACAGTTATGAAGTAGCAAACGAAAATAATGTTATGGTTGAGGGTCACCACAACATGAGCTGTATTAAAGGGTCGAGGCATTAGAAAGGTTGAGACCCGTTGATCTATAATAATAAAAGTGTAATATGCTAATTAGACCAGATGACCTTCCAGATGAAGCCGGGCTTCGAGGGAAGCCCGGGTCCCAGGTGCCAGAGGGAAGGGGGGGGGGGGGGGGCGGACACGGACGACACGACACACACACCCCTACTCTTGCATGAATTTCGTGCACCGGGCCTCTAGTTTAATGATAAAAGGCAACTTCAAGGCCCCTTCAGTCTCCATCCTTGAGCTTGCTATGGCCTTGTAGATCTTTGCTTAACAGTATCCAAGAATGAGGTTTTATATAGTTTATATTAAGGATATTTGCTTGTTTAAATGAAGGAAACCATGATTGTGTACCTCCCAAATTGACCCCCAGGTATGCAGACTAGTTCTTAGACATCTTCAGGAATCACTTCGGAATATAGGAATTCGCTGCAATCACCGGAGAGATGTGTAAGACTGCACGCTGTGAGTAAGAGCCCAGTATTCTCACGAGCTGACTTCTAACACACTCCAGGGTCAGCGATCGATTGCCCAAGGGCCAAGTCTGGCCTGCCAAGAATTTGTGTAATTAAACTTTTACTGGAACACACCCACACCTCTTTGCTCAAGTACAGTCTGAGGCTGCTTTTCTGCTACAGCAGCAGAGCTGAGTCTGTGCCGCTTACCGAGGGGGCTACCTTCTGAGAAAATGCAATGTTAGGCCGCTCTGTCCTTGTGCAAACATCAGAAAGCAGACCTGCGGGACCTAGAAGGTCTAGCCCTACTACACACCTCGGCGAGACGGCCTAGCCTACTGTTCCCGGCTACAGGCCTGTGCAGCGTGTTACTGTACAAAACGACATGAGATTAATTCCAACACAAGAGAAAATGACGCATGGCTAAACAAGGGTGTATGAGGGCAGGTCACTGGTACTATTCTTGAAACTTGTCTATCACTTTGAAAGTACAACAAACTAAAAAGATTAGAAACAGAGTTCAAACAAGTTTCAATGTTAGCCTTTAAAACAGAGAACTTCAGGTACCTTTCACAGGCAAAGTCAACGCAATGTCCCAGGATAGATCTGCGAGACATTCCAACCCTGTGTAGGACGCCCGCTGCTGACCCAAGCCGCCTGAGGCCACACCCCACCGTGACTCCCTCTAACGCTGCAGCCTCAAGTACCAGCTTACAAACTTCACCCTTTGAATTCATCTTACTTTATGGAAAGCAAGCTCACTAATAATTAAAGGGATCAGAGGACTTGAAGAGAAAAGAAGCTGGGGCTGGGAGAGGAGGAGGAGGGAGAGGGGAGAAAGGAGGGGGAGAACTAACAGGAATAAAGGAGCCTGGTTAATCAGTAAACTAGACAACCGAGCTCTGGAGACCACCAGCACTAGGAAGGAAACTTACCGGACACGCTCCGTCCTTCTACAATATATGCACCTCCCCTACAGTTTTCATATACACACATTTCCAGGAGAGAGAGGAGCTTATTTTTATAACATGCAGACATTATGCTAACGGAGAAGGTGCCCAGAGGGCCACATACATCCGCGCTGTTAAATATAGAAACGAACTGTAAGGAGAATCATTATCTCCGGTTTCCAAGGAAACCAGGACACGCACTGCTCCCGAGCTGCAGGTCCCTCGGCGAAGGGCACACAGGCATTTAGACTCAGGGTCATCCCCAGCCGGGAGCAGATGTGGGAGGAGGAGCAGGCGAGCCGCCCGGATTGTTCTGTTCTGTTATCTCATCGAGTTCCCGGCCCCAACCAGGGCCAATGGATGTTTAATAGGGGAAATAGGGAAGACCTGATTAGGAGTAGCAATGTCCAAGAGAGAGAGAATCCACAAAGGGCCGGATAGCCCGAATGTGACTAACGCTGGGGTGGGTGGGACTGGGGGTGGGGGAGCGGGCAGGGAAGGCTGGCATTCCCACTTGCTCTGCTGGGGAAGAGGAGAGGAGGCTGGTGTGTGTCTGTCACACGGACTGCCATCTTCCCTGTGCCAGCAGAGGCACGGCACAGCCAAGATCAACTTCCCCCTCAACCAGCGCTCCCCAGCTGCCACCGTCTCTGGAATCCAATTCCTGTCCCACGTGTCCTGCCTTCCGGACTCGGGACGACTCACTATTTGTCTCTATCGCGATGAAAACAGAAGAACTACTTTCTGACAGCCTCAGAGATGCTGCCTCTGAATCATTTATTGGTTCGGCCGAACCCACTTATCGATTGCTTTCAATGCGACGGGCACGGTGCAGGCGGAGGAGGAGCGGTCCGAGACTCCACTTTAGGTCCCCGGGCTTCCACAGCCAGCAGCGCCGCTTAGGCAGCTGGAAAAGACGCATGCTCAAACAGTGCTGGGATGCTTCGGGTTTATCCTAACCCTACAGAGCGCATTCAGGGTGGGGCAAAAGTGGGTTTACAGTTGTCGGTATGAAAAAAGACACGCAGGTTGTTATGAAAACAGCGACACGGGCGTAAACTCTGTTCCGCATGCTCACCACGTGAACCTCCTTTTGCCCACCCCGTCTACAAAACAGGCCGTGCAGCCCCAGCTGGCCCCTGAGCGGGGCCCTGGGAGCCAGGAGGTGATGGATGATCTGATTCCTGGTCAGGCCCAGGCCTGGGTTCAGTCAGGCTCCATCACCAGGAGGGGGCGTGCAGGAGGCAGCCGATCACTGATTCTCTCTCATGATCTCTCTCATCATTGATGCTTCTCTCTCTCTCTCTCCCTCTCCCTCCCTCTCTGAACTCAGTCACAATATATATACATTTTTAAGCATCATCCAGATATAAATAGCAGTTTCCCGCTTAGTTCCACCCCATCCCCTGCCCACACCTTGCAGGAAGACCTCCAAGTCGCACCTCCGCCAAGCGCAGGGCCAGCTGCGCAGGAAGGAAAGCCCTCCCCCAGGCCAGCACACACCTCCTCCTCCTGATGCACAGCAGACGGCGTCCCAGGCTAAGCCTCTTAGCTTAATGGGCTGACACGGGCGAGCAAGCCGCCTGTTTTGCTCATCAACGCCTCCTGCTACTTCCCTCTCTCGCTGTTGCATCCACTGAAAACAGCTGCTTTTAAGAGGGCGAAGGGATGACTTGCCACAGGGGTTCCAACTGTTACGTAACATGTACAGTGTGTCTCGAGAAGGCAAGCTGTTCGAATACCCACAGTTACCAGAGAGCTCAGACACGCTTCTGAAAACTTCCTCCCGGCACACTGAGGGTGCCGGCCATCCACAGTCAGAGGCAAAGGGAAGCCTCTGATCTCCGCACAGCCGGGCCCTCTGTGACAACACAGACCCGCCTTTGGGTACCGTTCAGTGCAGAGGGGCAGTGCCGCCTCTCAGGGCTCCATGGAACTGGAAGTCCGTCCCAATTCTCTTAAAAGTCACCTCGGCCACTGCGTCTCGTATATTATTACTCTGACATGACTCCCATTTCTCACGAGGGGAAAGAAAGGCTTTGAGACGAGATGGCTTCTCTAGACAAGTCTGAATGCTGACACTTGGAAAAAGGCTTCTGCTGACAAGGTCCCGCTGCACAGGCCGCTCCCACCGAAGGCCAGTCCCTGCTCCCGGGGAAAAACACACCCCATTGTCTCAGGTGGGACGCCCAAGGCAAGCAGCACTCACAAGTCAACAACCCGAATCAGTTCCCCAGAGCCTCGGACCCAAGGACCCGCCTGCTCCCTCACTCATTGGAAATCCTCCGCCTTGGAAGCGCCTTACCCCGCAGCTCAGGAGCCTGACCCCCGGGCTGGAGGCCCTGGGCTTTCGGGATGGGTGTCCAGCCCTGCTCCCCTGCCTCTGGAGCATCCTCAGGGTGCATCTGTCTCAGACAACACTTTCTAGCGGCTCCCCTCCCCCCTGCCTCCTTGCAACCAGAGTGTCCGCCTGCTAATCCCCGGCCCCCCGGGCGCTGTCAGGGCATTTGAGGAAGTGGATTGAGGGCGCCCCGCAAGGGGCCGCGGTGACCCCGAGGCCGTGGCCCAGCTGCCCGCCCCGCTCCGGGCAGCCGCGGCTCCGATCCCTCCGACCCCGGGCCCAGGCGGAGCCCGCAGCCTCCGGCGCTGCCCTCCGGCCTCCCGGGACCGTCCGCCCGGGTCCCCGGTTCGGTCCCGCCCAGGGGGGAGGAGGTGTGGCCGCGGCCGCAGCGGGCAGCGGAAGGCGCAGGGGTGCCGGGCGGCGGGTGCAGGGGGTGCAGGGCTCACCGTCCCCGGGGAGTTGGGGGGGAAGGAGGCTGCCCCGGGCTGGCTTTGGGGACCCCGGGGCGGGGCGCGGCGGGCGTGCAGCGAGGCTGCGGGCGCCGGTCCGGGGCCGGGACGCGGGGCGCCGCGGGGAGCTCACCGATGCACAGCTGCACGGCGTAAGCGTAGTAGGACCAGCCGAGCAGGAGGCCGATGAACACCACGGGGATCCAGTACAGCACCCGCCGGCAGCGCCGCCGGACGCGGCCCGGGCCCGAGGGCGCCATCTTCCAGCCGCATCCACCTGCCCGGCGCTGCTGCCGCCCGCCGGCCTGGCTCCCCGGCGCCGCGGGCCCGGGGGCGGCGGGAGGCTGCGCTGCGGCCACTGCCGCCGCCGTGGCGCTAGCTCCCCATCCCGCAGCCCGGCCGGCGCCGCGGGCTCCCGGTGCGAGGGCCGAGCGGAGGGCGGAGAGCGGAGGGCGGAGGGCGAGCCCGGGCGCAGGGCGGAGGAGGCGGCGGGAGCCCGCGCCCCGCCCCGGGCCCGCCCACGGCCACGCCCCCAACCCAGACCCCGCCCTCCGCCTCCCAGGTCCCCCCCGGGCTGCCCATGGCCACGCCCCTCCCACAGACACCCCGCCATGGCCACGCCCCTCCCACAGACGCCCCGCCATGGCCACGCCTCCAAACCCACCTCAACCACGCCCCCCGGGCCCGCTCCTGACCACGCCCCGCCTACCACGCCCCGCCTACCAGGCCCCGCCCCGACCACACCCCCTCCGCGCTGCGCCCCGGGCGGCCCTGTGCGCTCCGGGGGGCCCCCCCGTGGCCCTGCGCCCCCGCGGGGACCTGGGACCCCGAACCCGGAGGCGGACCCGCGGGCGGTGCAGGCGCCCCGCTGGGGTCGGGCTGGAGGCGGGCGGCGTCCGCAGCTCGGGCCGCCGGGGAGCCGAGTGGACGGGAGGCGGCCGCGCAGACCCCGGGCCGGTGGGCGCAGAGTCGCCCGCCCGGTGCTTGCGCCCCTGGAACGCCTCTGGGCGCGGAGGCCGGGCCCCCCGCCCGGGACACTGTCCCCCACGGTGGCTCCCGAGGGCGGGCCGGGCAGCCGGGCGGTGCTCCCTCCGCCAGCCTGCGGGCTCCGGGCGGGAGCGCCCCGCGCCCCGGCGTGTGGGGGGCCGGGAAGACGCCCCGAGGCGGGGGAGGGCTGAGGGAGAAGCTGTTTGGGTTGAGAACCCTCCGGAGGTAGAACAGGTCACTCTGAGCCCCGGAGCTCCCCGTGAAGAGAAGCGGGGTGGGAGGAGCAGCCTCCCCGGGCCCTGGAGAGGCCGGTCCGGGCCTCTTCCCCCGCCTGTCCCGGGGCCCAGCTTAGGGGAGCTGGCTGCAGCACCCCCTCCCGGCCTGGGAGGGACCCCGAAGTAAGTCCAAAGCCAAGGGCGTATGATGGTGAAATGGGAAAAATGCATATGCTTCCGAGATTTTCTTTTCTTATTTATACTTTACTGATTTTTCACAGAGAGGAAGGGAGAGGGATAGAGAGTTAGAAACATCCATGAGAGAGAAACATGGACCAGCTAGCTGCCTCCTGCACACCCCCCACTGGGGATGTGCCCGCAACCAATGTACATGCCCTTGACCTGAATGGAACCTGGGACCTTTCAGTCCGCAGGCCGACGCTCTATCCACTGAGCCAAGCCGGTTTGGGCTGAGATTTCCTTTTTATCTTACTGTGAACAACTTGGTCAATGGAGTGGATCTGAATTATATGCACAATTACTCTGTACAATGCACACAGTTTTAATTAACCCCGGTGGGTGTATGTCTACTGACACCGCAGCGCCGCCCTATTGAATGAACTTCATCTGCAGAATGAAAAGATAAAGCAGGAGTCATAAAAAGCACCGGTTTGCATGAATTTGGTCAAAGAAATCTAAGCTCTGATGAGTGTGTGATTATCTTTCCAGGACTGGATTAAACAACAAGCTAATCTCCTCTCCTATATTAGACGCAAATCCCAAATCTCTGGCCCATCTAGTCACACAGGCATAGGAAATGTCAGTCACGTCTCCGTGGGACTTGAGATCATTGAAATGAAACAGCTTTCGGTCCCGGGAGCCGCTTTGTTTTCTTGCAGCGCCATTTACCCTCTGCTGGTTACACGCCTCAGGGCAGATGAGCGTAACACATAACGTCCCCGAAAATCTTAACTTTTCCATGGATGTTAGCCTATGTTCCCAGCCAGGGAAAACTGAAAGCAGGAGATCAGTGTCCTGGTAGGCCCAAATGTCCTGGGAGAGATGAGCGGATCCGTGACCGAGGTCCCTGCAGACTGGTACGGAAGGAGAAGGAGGGGACCCGGTTCCCAGAGGGTGAGACGGTGCAAACTGTGCCTCTTTCTCCTGCAGAGGCTACGGCTCCCTTGAGGTCAGAAATGCAGGAGCATTCTATTCAGTTTTCACATTTTTATTTTTATTTTTGGAAGAATATGCCGCTGTAACATCTGTGGAGGAGGCTACATTTTTATTCGTTATCTAAAATGTGACTTAGCCAAAACCAGTTTGGCTCAGCGGATAGAGCGTCAGCCTGTGGACTGAAAGGTCCCGGGTTCGATTCCGGTTAAGGGCATGTACCTTGGTTGCGGGCACGTCCCCAGTGGGGGGTGTGCAAGAGGCAGCTGATAGATGATTCTCTCTCATCGATATTTCTAGCTCTCTATCTCTCTCCCTTCCTCTCTGTAAAAAAAAAAAAAAAATCAATGAAATATATTTAAAAACATAGATAAAATGTGACTTAATTTTCATACTTATCCTGTATAATAAAAGGCTAATATACAAATCAACCAAATGGCAGAAGGGCCAGTTGCTATGATGCGCACTGACCACCAGGGGGCAGACGCTCAACACAGGAGCTGCCCACTGGTGGTCAGTGCGCACCCACAGCGGGAGTGCCGCTCAGCCAGAAGCCAGGCTCACTGCTGGCGAGCTCAGCAGTGGTGGCAGGAGCCTCTCCCGCCTGCGGTAGCGCTAAGGATGTCTGCCAGCGATGGGACATCCCTCCAGGGCTCCTGGACTGTGAGAGGGTGCAGGCTGGGCTGAGGAACACCCCCACGCACAAGTGCACGAATCTCGTGCACCGGGCCTCTAATTCTAAACATGTGTGGAATAATTGCAGCCTATCCTTGAGCATGTTAAGAGTGCTCTCGTTACTGAGTTCTCCAAGGGTGCCACGCTCATCTTTTAAAAAAGGTTGAGCTCAGGCAGAATTGTCTCGAACGCCGCGTGAGGCCAGGATTCCTCTCTGCACAGTCACTCGTTAGGCAGGAGCGTGCGTGCACACGTCCTCTCTCTCAAGAGCAGGCTTCCGGGAGAGTGGAACAGTGACTTTAGTTTTTAGGAATTGGGGGTCATAGTCAATGAAGAAGAAACGTCGCTAGAGATGTTTTAGAGAGAAGTACAGAAGGTTAACTCGCTGAACTTAGATATTCAATTAGTTACAACACATTGTGACTTCCATGCTATCATTTTGATAAAACTGCTACAGCCGGTTTTTGAACAAGAGTCAGCCAGCAGCAAGGAGAGAAAGGGCAACACTAAGAAGAGGGAGGGGATGGCCGGGCAGGGGCAGGGGGAGGGGAGTATCGGAGAAGAGGAGAAAGGCCCTCTCCCCTGGCCCACCCCTTCCATAAGGACCGAAATTCCATCCTTCAGGCCCCTCCCTGGATGCTCCGCCCACTCAAGGATTTGTGGGAGACATGAACCCCTGAAAATGAAAAGAAAGACCCTTATGGTCGGTCCCTGCTCCCAGGAAGGAAACTTGACCTTGTTCTCCCTCTTAGCCAAGGTCAACTTTGAACCAGCCCCCCAAACCTCAAACTTCAGCCCCCAAACCTCAAACCCGTCTTGCTGTCTCGGTTAATGCTCCACAGGTCCCTCCTGCCCCCAGATCCAGGTTACGTTTTCCACTCACTCCCTTCCACAGTCTGAATCAGAAATAGCCTGGCAGTCAGGCCGACGAACACAGCCTCTGGAGGGAGCATAGGCTTCCATTCCGGCCGCCTACACCCATCCACCAGAACCGTTATTCGCTCCCCTGTTTGAGAGTGACACTTCCTTCTGAACGTGTTCTCGGAGGGACACGTCGCACCTTGGAAGCACAAGGTCACTTGTATTCCTCTCAGGTACGTGATACATGGTTCTGACTTCACTCTCAGGGTATGGTGTGCAACCCGTGGTTCGGCAAACTCATTTCGTCCACAGAGCCAAATATTATAGCAACAGGACAACGACTGACACTTCCTTGGAGAGTCACATTTTGTAACCTTAAACTTCTTCTAACGCCACTTCTTTAACACAGACTCGCCCAGGCCGTGGTATTTTGTGGAAGAGCCACACTCAAGGGGCCAAAGAGCCGCCTGTGGCTCGCGAGCCGCAGTTTGCCGACCAAAGGTGTGTGACAGATGCTGCCTTCCGAGTTTCACCAGGCATGGAGCCAGTGAAGCTGAGGTCTGGACCTGCTCTTTTGCTCATAGCTCCCCCATTCGTACTGGAGCAGGTCGGTGAGAATATGGAGAGATCCCCTTCTACTGTTTTCTTAAACGAAACCCACCACTCTTTTTTTGGGGGGGGGGAGGGAGGGGAGCGGAAATCCCTTTGGAAGTCAGCAGTCCGCATCCATGATCCCAGAGATAATTGCGCTTTTACAATACTGGCCAACACAGTCTCTGTGGGAGAATAAGAATATGCCCAGCCAAAACCAGTTTGATTCAGTGGATAGAGCGTCGGCCTGCAGACTGAAGAGTCCCAGGTTCGATTCCGGTCAAGGGCATGTACCTTGGTTGCGGGCACGTCCCCAGTAGGGGATGTGCAGAAGGCAGCTGATCGACGATTCTCTCTCATTGATGTTTCTAACTCTCTGTCCCTCTCTCTTCCTCTCTGTAAAAACAAAAAACAAACAAACAAACAAAACATATATATATATATATATATAAATATATATATATATATATCCCCAAACCGCATGCTTTCGGCCACAGGTAAATAAAAGCCATCTTAGAAAGGGCCTGGGTTAGGGAACGTGGGGATGGCCCAGGGCTGTGATACCTGTGCCTCCCAGAGATGCACAGTTCGCAATGAACCGAGGGCGGAATGGAATACCATGCAAGATCATTTGAAAACTCTAAGGCTGTATGGTTCATTGGCTCAAAACATTGGAACAATTGCTAGAATTGGAAAAACCAAGCTCTGGCCCAACCTTGCTTTCCGAGCACTCTGGATTTTCTCTGTTGCAGTAGGAACGCTTGCCGCCACTAGATGGCAGGCGCACGCCAAGCAGGCCAGCCCGCCTGCGGTGTTTCCAGAGACTTCAATAGCATCCACCATTAGCTCACCAAGCCAATTAATTATAAATTAGGAATTATAACTTCATGACAAATGACGTGTAATTATGCCTAATTATAATTGCATTATAATTGTACAATTCTATGTTATAATCCAGGAGCTAGTGATTAATCACTAAAAGCCATATTCAGAAAATGGAAAAGGATTAAGAGAACATTTTTTTTTTTTCTTTCTGTATGGCAAATCACTCTGATTCTGCTTCCCCTTCTTTACAGCTTGCACGACAGTTACTCTCTTTAGAAATAAAATTGGGACTTGGTACTTCAGTGAATGCTACTCAGAGTCCTTCCCCCATGCCACACGGGGAGAAGGCAGTGTCTATAGAACCACCACTGGTGGGATCTTTGAGGGGTGACACAATGGCACGAGTTCGGCCAGACTATGGGAGGTGGCCGTTGTGGACCTGAGAGGTCAGTGGCCGGCCATCAGAGAGTGGCCGAGGGCAGCAGAATCCTGCAGGGTGATGGCTAGCGTCCAGCGTTGTCAAGGCCAGCGTTGGCGTCCTAGGCAGGCTGTTCTAGATGCAATGTCTTGGCCATGTGTCAGATTTATTCCTGTCAGCTCAGGCTTGACTCTCCAGACTTCCTACTGAATCTGTGGGGGTTTATATACTTGGGAAAACATTTTTTGTCTCGTTGTGTACATTAACTAGATTGGTTATGTTTGCAGCCAAACACGTGGACTGGAACATAGTTTTAATTTCACTCTGTATCCCCTTTTTAAAAATATATTTTATTGATTTTTTTTTTTTTTTTACAGAGCAGAAGGGAGAGGGATAGAAAGTTAGAAACATTGATGAGAGAGAAACATCAATCAGCTGCCTCCTGCACACTCCCTACTGGGGATGTGCCCGCAACCAAGGCACCTGGTGACAGAAGGAGCCATGTTGTCTAGAGCTGCATGTGCAATAAGTAGCTGCCAGCCACAGGAGGCTATTCGCATTTAATTAAAATTAATTAATTAATTAATTAAAATTTAATTTAAAAAAATTCACTTCCTTAATCGCAGTGGCCAAGTACTCACAGCTACGTGTGGCTCATGGCAACTGTGTCAGATGGTGAGGATCTAAAACATTTCCATCATCACCGAACGTTGTACAGGATAGAACTGGCTGGACATTTTATCCTACGTGAGCAGGCTTTATATTTACAAATGGCAGAAACAAAAAGTCCTCCCTCTAATTATAGGTCTGCTATTTTGCAGAGACAAAAAGTGAGAGGTATAGGGCGGTGAAGAAACGTTAGGATTTACGGAGTCTGGAGCTCTCTTCCTTTGAAGACATGCGTCCAAAGAGGAAGGAGCCGGTTGGTGAAAGTGGAGGGATAAGAGGGAGCATTACAGAGCATTACAGCCTGAGGTTTGTGTGCAAATGATTTATTTCAAAGGATATGCAGGGAGAAACTTAGCGCCTTCTGTATCCAAATTCCTACACATAAAGCCAACTCTTGGATTTGGCTGTTCAGCCAACAGTACTTGAAGGTCTAGCCTTATTCCTGGAAAACTCTGGCCTTGAAACAGGGAACCATCTGTCTTCATCCAGTGGCCACAAGAACCCTTCCTGTTTGTGGTTACATCCAGCTCTGTCTCTCTCAAGCTGTAGGCTAGACTGGTCATACCGGATTTTCTGTATCACGTGTGTGTGTGTGTGTGTGTGTGTGTGTGTGTGTATGTGTGTGTTTGGTGGGATGGGGGGTGGAATTAATGTTTCCTGCCCAGTGGTCTCTACACGTCCACAATGGCTGTGGTTCCAAACATACTCTTCTGGGGGTAAAAAAAAAAAAAACCCAACACATTTAATGGTTCATATTGATAAGTATTTCCAGGTGTTGTCAGAGACTTTCAAATGTGACTTACAGCTCCATTTCACAGTGCAGTTTAGATTGTAAATGGGGGAAAAGCCTAACCAGGGTTTTCCTAGGTCTTGAAGAAGACCAGGCAAGATGAAAAGTAAATATTTAATGCTGACATTTAACAACAAAAAAGGCACGCTGGCTTCAGATTTGTAGCAGAAAGCATTCTGTTCACCAGGGGTTCTCCCACCAGCGAGAATGAATCCAGTGTAAATTATATCTTATTCCTCAGAGTCCGGCTCTGTAATTACTTTCCGGTGATACGTGCACACCCCCGATGACGGGATCTCTTTTTGATTTGCTGTTGCTGCTTGATAATACCTTTCTCCACTTGCTCATTTCCCGGGCTCCTCGGCAATGAGCGAGCTGTGAGAGACGGGGGGCTGGCGGTGGGATACAGATCACCCTTACATCTGGACCCCGAAACAACAGGAGTTTTTGTTTTGCAAACGTTCAGGAGAGTGGTGGAGGGTTCAGAGTCCGTACGATCAGAAGCACCATCAACTTCGAGGCAAACACCATTAGACCAAGGCCGTGGTCGGCAAACTGCGGCTCGAGAGCCACAGGCAGCTCTTTGGCCCCTTGAGGGTGGCTCTTCCACAAAATACCAGGGCCTGGGCGAGTCTGTGTTGAAGAAGTGGTGTTAGAAGAAGTTTCAGTTTAAAAAATGTGGCTCTCCAAAGAAATGTCCATCGTTGTCCTGTTGATATTTGGCTCTGTGGACTCATGAGTTCGCCGACCACTGGACTAAAAAATGGTACAGAAGCCTCCACCTTCAACAGTGGGACGTAGGCCTATTTGCCCATAATGTTCCCAACTATTTGTCCATAATGTTCATCCATGTGTAAAAAAAAGAGTACATTTATGTCAAACTGTATAATGAAACATTCTCATTGGGAAGAATGCTGCATTTATCTCCAGCGTTCTCGTATTGACGAGAAGGTGACATTTTATCACGGTTGCATTTTGAGGCCATGGGCATGTTTTGGGAGCGATGCTGAGAAATATAACTGAAGCGCCAGCTTGGTTTCCTCTGGGGGTTGTAACTGGAAAAAACCTGGGTGTGAATTGCGGTTCTTTCCCTTACTAGTACCTTGATCTGCAGCAAGTTACTCAAAGTCTCTGGCATTTCTTGTTTCCTCGACAAATAAGTGGGAAAGCAACCCATGAAGGTCTTTTTTTTTTCCTTTTTAAAAATAAGGAATCAGTTTTATTAATTATCAGCTAAGGGTGCACATCTTAAGGAGACAGCTGGCTGAATTTTTCTATAGGCATACACCTACGTAAACACCACTCAGAGGAAGCTACCGGACATTTTCAGCTTTCTCACACCCCCTTCCCAGCCCCTCTCCCCAAATGGTAACTACTATTCCGACTTTTAAAACCATAGATGAGCTTTGTCTGTTTCTGAACATCACATAACTAGGAAAGCACAGCGTATGTGGCCACTGGGAGCTGACAAGATGCGATTTAGGGCCCGTCAAGACCTGCTTCTGTCTTGGAAAACATGTTTGGGGCCACTGAGTGGACAGAACGGGGACTCAGAGACCAGCCGTCTTTAAGAGACTGTTCTCGGGTCTGTGTGCATGTATTTTCCCTGGCTGATCTCATCCTCTTAGTCACAGGGGAAAGCGCCTCCTGAACAACCCCAGGCGCTGAGCACAGTGGCTCCATCTCCCTCTGCAGTTGCTAGAGCTACCCCCCAGGGCTCACTGAGCCCTGAAGGTCCACCGGTCCGTCAGGGATGTCCAAGGGTTGAACTCAGAAAGGCCCAGTGTGTGTGTTTGTTCCGCGTCTCTCGAGGTCGTCATGGTGCCCGAGTCACTGCGTCAGTCACGGGCCGTGGAGCCGCGGGGAGAGTGCGGGCGGCGGCGGCGGAGCGCGCTGTGGACCCATGAAGGTCTTTTAATAAACCCATGCATTCACCCATTTAACAGGTGTGGATGACTTGCGTGTTTGAGGTGTTAGGATAGGTGATGGTTGTTACATGGTGAGAGAAAAACACAGATAAAGAAAACAAGGAGCATGCCTAAGTGAAGTTCACCACGGAGCTGGGGAAAGGTCCTCTGTGACTCGAATGGGGGTAACTGTATGAGGCTCATTGATGTGGGTGTCCCCAAAAATGCCTTGCTGGTTTGCAGGCTGTTTTTCCTTGCATAAAACAAGGTGTGAGATACGTACATCCAGATGCGAGAATCAGTTTGAATTGCCATGATCTGAAATGAAGCCAGTGTGTGTGTGTGTGTGTGTGTGTGTGTGTGTGTGTGTGTCTTAGAGTGACAATGTCCATAGCTAGTGTGATACCTGGACACCTTTACATGAACAATTTGGAAATGAAATGGACTAGCATGTTCTGCAAACATTGCTGATGTTGAGTTAGAGTGTAAAGGTAAGAATTGCATGCATGATCTTCGGACTCTTCTCACCAAAACAGAGCATTTCCTGGCATTTTAAACAACCCCCCTAGCTGGAGATTTCCATTTGCCCTTCCAAATCCTCTCTCTACCCTTCTTTGTGTTATTCAAGGCTCCCTTTTTAAGATCTATAGCAGAGGACTCCCTTGCCCTCCGGATTCCGGTTGGTTCAATGAATTGGGGGGAGGCTGGGGGAGGGGGAGGGCAGAGGGCCAGGGGATAACTTGGGCATGTATGTTTCTGCTCCCAGCCTAACCACTGACCACAGCTTCTGTAAGCCCCAGCTACTCTCTCCCTTCACCTCTGCAAGCCTGGGGCCGGGCGGGGACCTGATTCCCTAGGGGTGCCTGCCGGTTTCCTCTAAATAAATTCTTCTCGGTTACCGCTTTTGCATGTGTCATCTCTTACCTCCAACTTCCATCACTCATTTAACTCCTAACAAGCCTATCTGTAAGCCTGAATACAGTCTATTTTTTGCTACCTAAGAAAAAAAATACACAAGTTCCTACTCAATCCTTATTTTGAATTTAGTATTATTTTATCTTCTTTAAAAAAACCCCATATATATATATATATATATATATATATATATATATATATATATATATATATTATTGCTTTCAGAGAGGAAGGGAGAGAAAGATAGAAACATCAATGATGAGAGAGAATCATTGAGGACTGTTGAGGATATTAATGAGGTCATGTATACACAGACAGTCCCCGACTTATGATGGTTCAACTTAACAATGTTCCACTTTACAATGGTGTGGGAGTGATACACATTCAGTAGAAACTGTATTTCAGATTTTCAATATTGATCTTCTCCTGGGCTATGAGGATGCAGTAGTATATCAGATTTTGAATATTGATTTTCTCCTGGGCTATCAGGATGCACTAGGACATCAGATTTTGAATATTGAGCTTCTCCTGGGCTATCAGGATGCACTAGGACATCGGATTTTGAATATTGATCTTCTCCTGGGCTATCAGGATGCACTAGGACATCAGATTTTGAATATTGATCTTCTCCTGGGCTATCAGGATGCACTAGGACATCAGATTTTGAATATTGAGCTTCTCCTGGGCTATCAGGATGCACTAGGACATCAGATTTTGAATATTGAGCTTCTCCTGGGCTATCAGGATGCACTAGGACATCAGATTTTGAATATTGAGCTTCTCCTGGGCTATCAGGATGCACTAGGACATCAGATTTTGAATATTGAGCTTCTCCTGGGCTATCAGGATGCACTAGGACATCAGATTTTGAATATTGATCTTCTCCTGGGCTATCAGGATGCACTAGGACATCAGATTTTGAATATTGATCTTCTCCTGGGCTATCAGGATGCACTAGGACATCAGATTTTGAATATTGAGCTTCTCCTGGGCTATCTGGATGCAGTAGGATACACTCGTGATGCTGGGCCAGTGGCAGTGAGCCCAGCTGTCCTCTTCTGTGCACCGTATTGCCACCATTTTATCAAACACTAGAGGCCCGATGCACAGCATTCATACAACGGGCTTGGCCCCCCACCGCTGTGGCAGCCGGGGTCCTCTGCCTCGGCCCCCGCCGCCATGGCTTCATCCGGAAGGTGGTCCGGAAGAACATCTGGCCTCATTAACATGTAAGCTTTTATGATTATACACTGTGTTCGGAGCATACTGACAGTAGTCTAGGCTGAGCCATGATATCTGGTAGGTTAGGTGTACTATATGCATTTCAACTTACAGTATTTTCGACTTACAATGGATTATTGGTTTGTGATCACAACATAACTTGAGGAGCATCTTTAAAATGTTTGGCCTGGTGCCTGCATATACAGAAAAGCTATGCATATACAATATAGGTATTACTATGTATATAGTACTAAGTATTTTATATATGAATATATGCTAATGAATCAGCACTTACTAACACAGAAGGCAAATTCATCTCCTCTAGAGGCTGAAGTATTTTAGCTGTTGAGGCAGGTATTTTACTGGAAAGCTCTCGAGTATGGGATTCATTGTATGTATTAGTTTTCATATTAGACGGCAAAGGCCTACTAAAGGAAATGTGTTAAGGATAAAGTAAAAGTCAGGCAAAGACTGTGCCTCCTCTTCAGGCTTGATATGTCTTACTTGGTTCATTCGTTCGTTCATTCATTCATTCATTCACGTTCATTCACTAGATCCTAGGCACTATGTCAGTCACAGGATCGAGCCATACTTTTCAACAAGGATAAAGCTTTATTCCCACTTCTTAAAGGAAAATATTACACTTAAAAAAAAGGTGCTGTGTGGGAATATGAGTGACTAGGGATCTGAAGCTAAATTAAAATATATGTGTTTTCCAGGATGACTGGATTTTATTTCAAATTAGCTTTTAGCAATAGAGCACTTTTCTGCTATAAAAGGAATGTGTTTTAGTGTTTGACTTAATGTGTGTTTTTTAGAACTAGGAGTGGGAGAATGCAAATTACGTGAATATATAATTTGGAGTCTTTGAAATACCAGCAGAAGGAGCTGACAGAAAAGCAGAATTTTTATTTTTTGCTGTGGGCATTCCTCTTTTCTGTTTTTAAAAACGAGGAAAACCAGTAGACAGAAATAGTTCGAGGTCCATGGACTATATGTACATTTCACATGCACAACATAAAATATTTAATAAAGTAGACGAAGATGGTGACAACAATTAAAATAGCAAGTATGTATAGGTTAGGGCTAAAGTACTTGGCAATACTTATCAAAAAAATTTTTTTAAAGTATTTTTATTTCACTTTAATAATAAGTACCACTTTATATTTTTTAATAGTCCCTGAATTTAACTTTGTACTAATCTTTAAGGTCAAGTTGATGAACATGATTACAAATAAACTGATTCTAGATAGGGATATTATGTTAGGGATAATAATAAATTGCATTTATTGTTTGCTCAATTGAATGCTTTTACAGGCAATTTCCCATTTAATTCTCATAACAACCCCAAGGCTCAGCTGCCATCATTAGCTCATCCTACAGGTGAAAACACTCAGGCATGGAAAATGTAAGCAGTGAGGGGTGGAGGTGGGGGGTTGGTGGGTGGGTGGGAAGAGATTAAGCAAAGAACTTGTATGCATATATGAATTACCCATGAACACAGACCATAGTGTGGGGAAGGCCTGGGGTGGGAAATGGGGCGGGCTAGAAGGGGTCAATGGAGGAAAAGGGGGTACATCTGTGTAACTCCCAACAATAAAGATAAATATATACAGAAAATGTAAGAACCTTGCTTAACTACATGGTAAGGAGCGACAGCGCCAGGGTTTCAACTCAGGGTTCTGAATGGATGGACACAATACTGGAATGTCTCCCTTGTTTTTTGCATATTTTCCCCATGGATCCTTTTTTTTGAAATCGTCTGTCCTCGTGGAGACTGCTTCCTGTCCTTGCCCATTTTCTCGGTTCTATCCGAGGGTCATTAACTTTGTAACTATGCAAGTCGACACCGCTCTGAATGACACAATGACTCACTCATTAAGTGGAAAGGGAGAAGCCAAATTTATTTTTAAAAATACCATTGGAAATCTAATTGGGAGAAAATTCAGGAATCACCTTAATGAGAAATTGTACCGGGATCTCAGGAGCAGAGAACCGGAGCCAATGGCTTTTTCCAAAGGGCTCACCAACCACCCGGTCATCCAGAATGGACAAGGTGCTCCCAACCCATCCTCCGGCAGCAGCAGCCGCCACTCAAGCCCGGGGGCTGAGAAGCCGCTCCGAAAGGACTGGTCCTCACCAATCTGTCTGAAGGTGATGATGTGTCTGTTATTGCAATGCAGGTGACCAGGATTCTTTCCAGCACTGGGACAAATTAAAAACAAAGCTGACACATTACTTAGTATTGCTGGTTCTTGCATTTTTTTTTCTTCTTTGCGATTGTCATTTATCAGTTCCTTCCCTGATTTGGCCCCAAAGTAGGCTCTCTGTTATTGCGGTCACTCGCCTGTAGCCCTCGGCTGAGCCCTAACGGTTGAGGGTGCGTTTTCGGTCCTCTTTGTTCTGTGTGTCCTTTCAGTCTCCTTTTTACCTTAATGGCTTCTGCCTGATGTAAAATTTTTAAAAATGGTATAACATCTTGCTATTATTTCTTATAAATTTACATTCTGCCGAAACCGGTTTGGCTCAGTGTATATAGAGCATCAGCCTGCGGACTGAGAGGTCCCAGGTTCGATTCCAGTCAAGGGCATGTACCTCGGTTGCAGGTACATCCCCAGTTGGAGGTGTGCAAGAGGCAGCTGATCGATGATTCTCTCTCATTGATGTTTCTAACTCTCTATCCCTCTCTCTTCCTCTCTGTAAAAAAATCAATAAAAAATATATATTTAAAAATTACATTCTGCAGGAGTTATAAGGTTAACTTTATACTTTTAAGTGATCCCATGTGGAATTTGGTTGATGACATCATATTGATGAAACTTAAAAAATCAATTCAGACAGTTCATCACAATTGCTCCCTAGACACCCAATTGTCCTGGAGCCGAAGGCCATGTTGTTTGTTGCAAGCAGAATACTGGTCTTACTCTCATTTTCTCTTAGTGTTCTTATAAAAAAAAAACCCACTTTCTCCACTGGAATTTTGAGAACATCCATGTCCATTTCCTCACCTGTCTCTTTACCATCCTATCCCCACCAAACCCATTGCCCCCTGGGCACACGTGGCCCGAACTTCCACATCCCCAGGAAGGACTGCCTCCGTCATATGCGGAACTTAGGGCGAAAGGAAAAGGCAGGACTCTTTGTTAAAAAAACAAACAAAACCGAAACAGGGAAAAGTGTCAAAACATTAAAATATAAAGCTTTTCCCTTACTTCCGTGGTCTCTCTCATTCGCAACTTGATGTTTGTTTTTTTTTTATTTGCTACTTAATGTCATTTTAAGTAAACGAACATTTAAATGACTAGCCTGACGTTCCCATGCATCCTTCCTTACACAGTGCGGTGCCAGGTTTAAATGCAATGTCAGAGCACGGCACTGCCAGGTGGGCCCCCGGCGCCACTTACTGTGTAAGGCGGGCTTCCGGCTGCTCCTCAGACTCTTGGTGGTGAGTGTGTGGACCCCATGCCATGCCTCCAGTGCACAGGCATGGGCTCAGGCCTGGCAGCTGCCGAGCTCCCTCTGGTGCCCCCTGCTGGACGGATGAGCCATGCTCCAGCTGGGGGAACACCCTGGGAATGTCCAGTCACACACCTCTGCTTCCTACAGGCCTGAGACCCAGTGGGAGTGGCAGTCTCTGCGTTAGAAAGCCCTTGTACTTGGCTTAGGAGTGGGTGAGAGGCGCCCCCTCCTGGTGGTGGCCGCGGGCTGGCTGCCAGCTGACACAGGGTGCACTGCGGGCCTCCGGCAGGGTGGCCTCTGTGTTGTGCCTCAAGAAGCTGTGGGATGCTGGTACCCTTCCCCTTCCTCATCCTCATCCATACCTCCACCCAGGACCCTGCAGGGGGGTTGGTGGGTAGAGGCATGGGTAGGGAGGGTATGGGTAGGGAGGGTGAGAATTAGGCTCCCTCCTCTCTGGTTCTGGCTCTTTATTGTATAGGATAATAGAATAAACTGTTTCACTTACAACTGCAAACCTACTTTGCCACACCCTGTACGCACATACCCTGTTTCCCCGAAAATAAGACAGTGTCTTATATTAATTTTTGCTCCCAAAGATGCGCTAGGTCTTATTTTCAGGGGATGTCTTATTTTTCCATGAAGAACAATACGGTACACATTTATTGTTAAATGAAAATAAAGGAAATTTATTACCTGTATACGGTACGGTAGTTCAGTAGTTGTCAACACAAACCGGACAAACTGTGAATCCTACGGTATCAAGAATTTACTCATTTAATGACAATCATGTCATCATCTTCTGGAACATCATCGTAACAATCCAATTCCTGAATTTCCTGGTGAATTTCTTGTGACTCCATTCCTTTCAGAATCAGTGGACCAAATCTCTCATGTTTAGCAATAGCATTCTGAGACAGAGCCTGAGGGGGGAGGGAGACTTATTTTCGGGGGATGCCTTATATTTCACTCAGAAGGAAACCTGTAAGTAGGTCTTATTTTCGGGGAAACACGGTACTATCAGTCTAGTACTCTGGCCCCAGGCAATCCTGCCCCTCCTGGGGCCTGCAAGCTCTCTGTCCTTCCTGCGACCCCATTGCTCTCGGAGAGCCTCACCATGTCCCTGGGTATTTGCAGCAGGTCCAATTCCGGTTCCAAGCCACTTAGTCCTCATTCCTGGCAATGTGAGTCTTGGAAAATTTAAAATTTATTTTTACAGTTTTTCTGAAGGGAGAAATGCTTGGAAACTGGAAACACGTCAGTGTATGTTGTATTTGGTGAGGGGATTGTCTGGTTCTTTTGGAGAAGTTACATGAACCTCCGAGCTTATAAAACCTTAGGTATCAGGGAGCAAAAACACGCATTAATTTTATAATCAGAAAATGAAAAAAGTTTAAAAAATACACCTGTACTTGAGTTACTAATCTTGAGTTACTAATGTATGTGCCTATGTGGTAATCAATCACTATGAGAAACTGAACTACCAGAATAATCTAGTCAGCATCTTCATGTTATTTTTATTTCTCAACTACAAGTACTATCCTAGCTAAAGGACACTTTCCATGGGCTGAATCTCTGTAAATTTTAGAAAAACATAAGTTGACAAACAAAGGCTAACATTTGGTCATGCTTTAATAGGCTGAACATCAAGCAAATCCTATTTATTTGTTCATTTTGCAATAAGTCTGACATCATCTTCTCCTCTTTCTTAAATTTGCTTACTTAGCTGAGCACAATGCAGTTTTGATGTGCAATCTGATTTCAAAAGAATCTTTGAGACAGCTAATCTGTACACTCGCTGTAATTAAATATTACAGCACAAATGGTATATAAGATACTCACCTTATTGAGAACCTCTTAATACCAAAGAGCAATGACATTAAATAGTATAGATTTTCATACTGGTTTGTGTAGATTTTTCAGCTTGAACTTTTAACTCTTACAGCACCTAGAGCTTGCAATGAGTAAAGCAGTATATACCACAGCCTGAGAATATTCTTATTGCCTTTCATGTTGTCCTAAACGCTCATTTTAACTCAGTTTAAAATCTGCTAGTAGATTAATCTGCTAACCTTTAAGCTACCTGCTTCAACCCTGGGAATATGCAATAGGGAATGCCATATTGAATTAGACTGATGAATCGGGTCAGTTCTTTGTCTCTTATGGTAAATGTCAGAGAGTATGGCTATTGTCTTTAACTTTTTAAATCAAGTAACTTATTTCCACTGATGCTCCTCCATCGGTTCATCCCTTTCCCATCCCAGCCATCCAAGCTCACATCATGTGGTAGTTCCATACCTACCATCCAGCTCACACCATGTAGTAGTTCCCACCCCTACATCCAAGCTCACACCATGTGGTAGTTCCCACCCCTACATCCAAGCTCACACCATGTGGTAGTTCCATTCCTACCATCCAGCTCAACCATGTGATAGTTACATCCCTACCATCCAGCTCACACCATGTAGTAGTTCCCACCCCTACATCCAAGCTCACACCATGTGGTAGTTCCCACCCCTACCATCCAAGCTCACACCATGTGATAGTTTCATCCCTACCATCCAAGCTCCCACCATGTGACAGTGCCATAAATTCATGATCACCATTATACTTTCATTTTTTCTTAAAACTATATCTGCTTCAAGAAGTAACCTACCTCTAGATTTGGTGACTAAATCTCCCCACACATGACCCTCATGATTTATTACCACCTTTTCCAGACTGAGATCCTACGTTTTAAAAATGTGCTTTTCTTGAAAAAGTAAACTAAGGCATGGTAAAAACACTCAAACCAGTGCAATAACCACTTGTTGGATACATGACCGTATAGCCCCCTTCATGCCTATGGTCCCATCTTCAAAAGGCCTCTGTACCAAGTAGCAGCCAGGGTTTGAGTTACCAGGCAGCAGAAATCTGACCAAAGAGAAAAGACCTATCAGTACTACTAGTCACGGTCCCTCAGAGGAAAGGGCCCGGTCAGAAAGCAACGAGGGAAACCCATTGGTCAAAAGTTCATTCCATGCACAAAGAGCTTCCAAGTTGTTCTGTGTTAGGACTAGATAACAACCATGTGAGACGGGCTACTAAGACAGAGAGCTCCAGGAGGCATTTCTAAAAGTATAATAAAAATTGTTACAATGTGTTAACAATATGTGTTTAGTCGTGGAGGTGAGTCTGTGAAGAATTAGTAATAGGTAAATGAGAACTTCATAAAAATTAAGCAGAGTGAAAAGGAGAAAATTATTAACTCTAGGGAAAGTAAGATGTTTAAAGAAAGAAATACAGTAATTGATGTTATACTAATTGATTTATAAATTTATGCTCTAAATATACTGGAGGATTTTATACTAATAAAATAAGTCTTTATTAGATAGGGAAAAGGGGAGAGAGGAGGAGGGGAGACAGAGAAAGAAGGGGAGAGAGGGAGAGAAAAAGGAGGGGAGGAGAGGGATGGAGAGAAGGGGGGGAGGGAGAGGGGGACAGAGATTTAAAGGGGGTTTGTGTAATAGAGCCAAATTATCATCTCCGTTGCAGGAAGTCAACAGTAACGTATCAAAAATAAATTCAATCAAGAAATACTAGTGTAAGCATGTCATCTTGAAATAGGAAGGCAGATAGCGAAAGAGACTGCTGAAAGATTCGGAAGCAATTGCTTCAGAGGAGCAGAAACGAGGCAAGAGGCACGCTGTGTTTACGTAAACCCTTTGGGGCTACTTTCCTTTGAACAAGCCGTACACATAACTTCGATAATGATATCGTAAAATAGAATTCTTTGCAAGGAAAGTGTGTTTTGAACACAGACAGAAGCATATCGTACCCTCTTCTATAGCTTGATGTGTTCTCATAAAAATATCTTGTAGAATCATCTCGTATCAGCATGATGAATGCACCTCATTCTTTCTCATAGTTGCACACTATTTCATTTAATATGCACTTATGACATGCAAATCTATAAATACATGTATTGGGATATTACTATCCCAGTAAAGTTTTAGATAAAAGCTTTGAGTTATTTCTATGTTTCCCTCTGAACATTATAGCTTTGTCAGCACTTGCCTCGCACACTTACCAACACTGTATACTACAGAACCACTCTGTCTTTTCAATCTGGCAAATGAAAGGACTTTTGTCATTATTGCTTTATTGCATTTTTAAACATTTATTTTTCTAAAAAATGTCTACTCAATCCCAATTATTAATAAAAAAAATCTGTATTTATTTAGATCCTTTTTCTATCCTCGTCTTGTCTTTTCTTGTGTTCATAAACACGTGCCCTTCTCTTCCTTTACAAGACTGACACAACTTATCTTTTCCAGAGAACTTTTATAATAATGTTTGCACTTTCTCTGAGCACTGTATACTAATATGCATAAAGTCACAATTATATATTCCTCAGTTTAAGACGTGTCAAAAAACTGATTGTGATATAAAGAGAATTATAAAGATATGCCAAGTAAAGAGAATTATATTTTTGCAGTGAGTTTCATCTTAAAATATTTCACAGAATTTAAGATGTGACTCATTGCAAGACATACCATTATTTTATGACTTATTTATAAAGAAAAGAAAAAGTAACTAGGCTTTCTTATCACTAAAACTAGAGGCCCAGTGCATGAAAACTCATGCACTGGAGGGGGGTTCCCTCAGCCCAGCCTGCCCCCTCTCAGTCCGGGAGCCCTCAGGGGTGGGAGGCAACCCGGCAATCAGGGGAAGGTGACGCCCCCATCACACCTCTGCTGCTGCCACTGCCAGCAACACAAGCCTCGGCCAGCCCTGGAGACCTGAGCCTCAGGAGGCCCTGGGCAGCTGGGCAACCGCCATCCAAGGCTTGCCTGTGCCTTGGGCTTGCCCTGGGTGACTGGGGGCTGAGGGGACTGGGACCAGAGGTAGGTGCGTGGAGCAGCCAGACCATCTACTGCCCTGGTGCAGCTGAGGGAACTGGGTGCTGCCATCTTTGAGGGCATGGCAGTCAATTAGCAAATTCCCTCCTTATTGGCAGTGGGTGCTGCCATCTTTGTAAGGGTCTGATGGTCAATTAGCATATTCTTTCTTTATTACATAGGATTTTTATTGTATACTTATTCAATATTACACAATTGGTATTTTTATTTCCTTTGGAAGTAATAGCAGTATATAAAAATGTTAATTTATTGTATGGCTATAAAGAGTAGGGTAGTGAATTTTGAAAACTAGTAAATTTATGAGTCATCTTGATAAGATGATGTCTACAAAAGAACCAAAATTAGTACCAAAGGGGCTCTGTTGGTTTAACTATTATTATTATTTATTTTTTATATTTTATTGATTTTTTACAGAGAGGAAGAGAGAGGGATAGAGAGTTAGAAACATCGATGAGAGAGAATCATCTATTAGCTGCCTGTTGTACACTCCCTACTGGGGATGTGCCTGCAACCAAGGTACATGCTCTTGACCAGAATCGAACCTGGGACCTTTCAGTCCGCAGGTCAACGCTCTATCTACTGAGCCAAACCTGTTTTGGCTGGTTTAGTTATTTTAAGCCATTTAAGCAATCAGTTCTGTAAAGCAAAACTGATACTCCGTAAATTTTCTGGAAGCTTCTCAGTACCAGTGACCACATTATACAAAGTATCAATGCCTATTTTATATTTTGAGAGGCTTTATGGCTCTGTGATTTGTTTACCTACAGAAGTGTTGTGATTAATTTCACTGGCAGGTAGTATGAGAGCAGTGGGTGTGAGACCAATGGAGGTTTGGTAAACAAAAAACAGTTCCGTCGTTTGGAGGTGACAATTTTTTAGAAAAGACATTAGTCCACAGATAAACATAAAAGCAAGGTACTAAGTTTCTTGATTCAGGCATATTTATTTTCAGATAATATAAGAATGTAAGGTTGCTTTACATCTTTCCAAAGAATAATTTGTAGAAGGAAATTCTGAGAATACTAGCATAAATGTATTTAGTATATTACTATTTTCAAAGCACTTAAAATTTTTCATTTGATATAGACAACAATCAAAAGATTTTTTTTTTTACCTCTCATTTTAATTAGAGGGTTAAAGTTCATGAGTGATAATATGTAGGGAATCATTGTAATTTACTATTCTTTTCCATTTTAATTGACCAGAATATTTTATTTATTCCAATTTTAATATTATGCTATAGTCTTATAAACAAATGAATATCCATTCACTCTGATAAGCAATTATGAATAAAGATCACAATGTAGTATTCCTTGGGAGAATGACAGAATTATAAATAATTTTAATGAGCTATATTTAGTTTTTAATGTACATTTTAGGACGTTCCTAAATGGCAATTTTTCCATGTATGCAAGATAATATAACTTATAGTAAAAGATAAAAGTAAACTGCATTTTTCAATTATTTTAGATAGCAAATAATGTTGATTTAGGTAAGGTAACATAGATCAGGATATGTTAAATGAGTGAATAGGCATTTTCATTTAGTCCATCAATTGAATCAAACTTGAAAGAAGGTGAAATTAAATTATTATACTACATAGAATCCTCACATTTATGAATCACATTGCTACATTAATGTAATAAATAATATCGATGAAGAATGTAAAAAGGTAAATACATGGTCAATGCTAATAACATTTTCTTGGATATAGCATTACTATTATAAATAGGCTGATGCACAGCTATCAATTTCACATTTAATAACTTATAAAAACAAAGTCAGTATTTCTTGTTTTCATATGCAAAAGCAAGGCAATAGCTGGAGTGTGTACAAATGACAGTAAATACATCTTGGAAAAGAAGATAAATGAATATATCTTATACATATAATATATTAACATTTTAATTTTAATTTATTGTTCTACTTTTGTTGTATAGTAATCTTTTATAAACTAAACTTTTCAATTGAACAGATTTCCATTAAGTACTATCAAATTTTCTCCATGTGAAAATCGAATGTTGTTATTTCTTAACAGTTTTTCTTTTCTCTTTTAAGACAGACTTTGAAATAATGAAGTACATTACATTATTCATTATTACTATTTGTTATCACTTTTGCAGGTGGTCCTTTTGCAAGAAACAAAATATTAACTTCTACCTAATATTTACATAAGTCCTTAAACCATTTTATATTAGTCTTTTACATTTGAATGTTATAGACATTTATTAACAATGAGCAATAAGTTACAAATTATAAGATATGATTTTTAGATAAACAAAAATAGATTCAGAGACAAATGGAGGTGGGGGGTTAGAGAGCAACCAAAGGGCTTGTAAGCATGCATATTAGCATGCCCAATGGGCACAGACACTGGGGCGGTGGGGGCTTGCCTGGGTGGAATGGTTGGGATGGGGGGTCAATTGGGGAAAAAGGAGACATATGTAAAACTTAAGATACTTAAAAAAAGACATGATTTTTACTAGTGCTATTAACATACACCATCTGTAATCAGGAGCAGCATCATGTTAAAACAGTAATGACAATGACGGTGACTAATGCTACAGCTACCACTATTCTACCTCCAATACAGGACTTTTTTTGAGGAAAAACCTACATTTTAAATTTCTTTACTGTATACATAAAAGAATACTAGACATTCTTCAAAAAACAAGACCTTCAAAAAAGTTTATATGACTCAAATAATACCTTGTTAACTTAGTAGTTTTAACAGATAAAAGTACAGTGTAAATCATCGTATTGTATAGTATTTTAATTTCTATTTGTTTTTCAGGACATTTTCAATGTAACTGAACATCATATAAATAATAGGGATTTATCAACAATTCTCAGGCCCTAATTTAAATCTTAAGAAATATTCACTTTCTTAAAATAAGTTCACAGTCTAAAACCAAAGATAATATGCCATTGTTCATTTTTAAATGATCTAGATTCCAGGAATCATACATTATTTTGAAGTTAGGCAAATTTGTAGTAAATTTTAAAATATTTAAAATACATTCTTATATAGTCAGTGGAAGTATCTATGTACTTCTGAAAGGAATGAAAAAGTGCAAAGTTCAGTAAATCAAGGCAAAAGCTTAACCTGATAATATACAGCATTTGTAGTTAGTAAGAAGATAAAGTTTATCTGTCTTATATTCAAGAATCCAGTTCAAGAAAAAATATAATCAGCATTTCACCTTTTCCTTCATTTCTGCAAGTTTCTGACCTTCATTTCTCTGAAATCACTGCTTCTTGCATTTGTTATGTAGATAAATTCTTTAAACTTTGCTTTAAAGTACCTAATTGAAAATATAAGCAATATTTATTTAGCATGAAATTTATAGGTGATGACATTAATAAAACATTATTATGATAATAATATGAAACAGTAAGGCACATAATAAAAACACCGAACAGGAAATATAAGGATAAAAAAAAAAAGACTTTAATCATAAAACATTTTCTTTAATTTAAAAGTTCAGTGTTTTGTTTAGTAACTTGTCTAGTCTTCAGTCCTTTCAAGGTCTAGAAAAAATGTAGTCCTTTTTGTCTATGGTTCTATGAAGTACAGCTTAGAATCAATAGCGTCAGAGTGACAACATGACAAATTAGTTGAGTACACTACCTATGTGCACATATAAATGGTATGGTCCTGTTTTTTAATGTTCAGTTAAGTTCCTACAGGGCAGGATCAAGTCTTTAAAACAGAGATTAGGAAGAAGGTTTGTTAGCTGTCACAACACTTACACCTCAGATGAATGATTAGCCTACTTGCCACTAAACAGTTTAGACCAGCATTTCCCAGGATTTCCCATAAGACATTAGGCCTCAAAGCTACTTTGCAAAACACAGAATACTATCATTTTCTTTTAGAGACACAAATGCATAAGATCCCCTAAGTTCTAAGGAGGAAGGAACCTATTTAACTATGTTTATTACATTTCTCTAACTTACTTGACTAAACCTTTAAAATAATATGCATCAATATCGCTTGGAACAATTTTGGTAATACTGCTATATAACAAACATAAATGTTTCCAGCTTGAGAAAAACAGCAAAAATATACTTTTGCAATTAAAGACCTACTTAACTGTAATCCATAATGGACCAAAATTTTATAGGTACAGGTGACTTATAGAAAAGAACAAATCCCTCATTTTGGAGATCAGTAACAAGTATGAGACATTTCTTTGGGTTGAAATAAATTGAATGAACCTCCTGTACCTTCCTCACCTATGGCATTCTACAGGGATAGTTTAGAAAACAATAAACAAGGTGACTATGCCATGAGACAGAATGAGGTTCAAACCCGGTTTGTGACTAACTAGCGCATGTTATCTTGGCAAATGACTCATTGAGCCTCTATTTTCTCAGCCGTTAAATGGGATATGTGTGAGGATTAAATGAGAGTCTACACGTGAAAGAAAACCTCAAATAGTGCCAAGCACCTAAAATAACTATGTAAAAATTAGCTGCTATTATTGTAACAGACATTGGTAATCATGATCCTAAAAAATATTCCTTAGGTGTTAGTGACTCTACATTATAAAAGTAGAATATGAAGTTATTTTGTGTCTACGCAGATACAAAGTTGCAGGTTAAACAGAATCATTTTTAATCAAGACATTCCAAAAGAATTCCAATCAGATGAGTATTTAAATCCAGTTTATTTCACAATTTAATAAAGGCAAAGCAGTTCTTTGTTATAATGATTAATTCATCAAATGAATTACTAAATAAAATCAAGTTACTAAAATAAAATCATTAACAGAGTAATTCTAAGTTTGAATTAGTAAGCTAAAAAATTAAAAATAAAAGGTATTTCTCTTAGTTATTTCCTAAATGTCATAGCAAAAAAATAAATCATGACCTTTTCTTTATTGTTATTGAACAATTTCAGACAGAGAAGCTAACATACTTATCTGCTATGCAGTTCCTTCTTCAGACAGGATTTGAAAGTGGGATACTTCTGAACTGTTTTATAACCCTGTGGTACAGAGAATTAAAAAATGTAAAAGTCAATGAAATGTTACGGGGCCACAAATATGCAATAAATAAAGCAAAAAATTAAAAAACACGCAACATTTAAGAGAAAAATGCGCATCAGAGGTTTATAAGCATAGTTTATATTTTAATTTGTTATTGCTACTCTAAAATTTCTGAGGAAGAATAAATGATTTTCAATACATGCTCTTTCAGGTCCTTTTGCCATAATTTCAAATGTTAATGACTGGCCGCTAGGTGGCAGTTAAGTACATAGTATTGTTACCAAGACAGCTTGGATTTTAAAAAATCATTAAAAAGGTTTAAAAATATTGTCTATGATGAATCTTGATTTTATTGTATATATAACTTTTTCTCTTTTTAAATGTATAATACTTAGGGATATTCTTACCAAAGAGGGATAGCTGCATATTCTAGCTGTTAATAGAAATATTTTTTTCTTTTCCCATTTTTGGCACCATCTACAAATATGCTACATGTGTAAACATTTATTGATTCATGCTATATTTCGTTGTTTAAAACATACTTGAGAATAAAATCACTGAAATTTTCATATTATTTTACAGGGTAAGATGTTAACAGGAAGAATGGTTCAACAGACAAAAAATATTTTTACTTTAACTTCTATATTAAAAGTGCTGAATATACGGTGACTTAAATAAGCATCTCAGTTGCCTACTGGAGAGCTGCATCATATAAAATGAGAAATAGTGGTATTCCTTTGTATACTAAGAAGTTTGATAGCAAGTGAGTAGATGAATTAATAAAAAAATATTTGGTAACACTTGCTCCCACAAACTGGGATAAAGACATTGAACTACTTGATTATGAAATTAAGTTGTTAATATTCAAACTGATTTTATATTTAAAAAAGCATTGTCTTTTATCACTTCAAATTGTTTCTGAAAGTAGGTGGGGCCTTACATTTTTCTTTTCAAGTATAACATTTTATGTTTATATCTTGAAAAATGTATATGAATTGTTTCTGAAACTTAGGTGGATTTTTCCCCCCTTTCAGTTAAAAAAAAATAGTATCAATAGGTTTGAAATGTATAGGTTTACCCGGAATCCTCTATGGAGTCTGTCTTTCATAATTCCAATAAATTCTTTATAACTTAGTTGATCATCTTTGTCAACATCAAAAATCTTGAAGACTGTGTTCACTAAATGTGGTGAAAGTTTGAGACCAGTAGCCACATAGACGGCACGCTTAAATTCATCTAGATAAATGTTACAGAAAAGGAGTAAGCCATTATTATTCTTATAAAATGTATTAATTACTACAAAGATTATAAAATACTTTTTTTTCTAAACATGGCTCATGATCTTATGATTTTCCATTAATCATACTATCTTTTAGGAAACAAAAATTTTTGGTAATTTTTAAAATTTATCTTTATTATTAAAAGTATTAGATGTCTCCCCCCCACCTCCCACCCCCCTGCACAGGCCTTCATCACACTATTGTCTGTATCCAATGCATATATGTATGTAAATTCTTTGGCTAATCTTATCCCACCCACTCCCACCCCCACCCTTCCCCCACCTTCCCTCTGTTGTCAGTCTGTTCCATGCTTCTATGTCTCTAGATCTATTCTGTTCATAATTTTATTTTGTTCATTAGACTCCATGTATGAGTGAGATCAGGTGATACCAGTCTTTCTCTGTCTGGCTTATTTTGCTTAGCATAATACTCTCCAGGTCCCTCCAGGCTGTCTCAAAGGGTAAGAGAGCCTTCTTTTTTACAGCTGCATATAATCCCATGGTGTAAAAGTACCACATCTTTTTAATCCAACTTTTGTAGTTTTAATTTAAAGGACCAAGAATAGCTGTATTTTAGTTTAATAATGCATTCATAGTCAGTGACTGTTTAATGAGCACTCACTATCAGTGACAGAGAGTTTGGAGGTTACTAAGATGGTAAGTTCTCTTACAGTCCCAATAGGAGATAAGACATCTGCCCAAGTAACCATACACAGGACTACACAAAAGTACCAACAAAGCACGGTGACAATCTGGAAATGAGTGATTACTTCTGTCTGTAGTGCGGAGTAGGGAACGGAGAGAGAAGCACAGTGATTAGGAAAAGCTGCGATTCTGTATCTGAGCTGAGCCCCCAGGAGAGAAGATTTCAGCTTGCAGAGATGAGAGAAATGGCAGATGAGATGACATGCACAAAGGATGGAGGGGGCAGGAGGGTGTAAAGAACCAGGAGAGTGTGGACATGTAAGAGCTGGAGAAGCTCTGTGCAGGGACTTTGAAGTGAGGAACCTGTATGTTCTTCAACAGGCAGCTGGGGAACTAGAGAATTTTCCATGGCAGGCATGTCAGAGAAAGGCTAGTCTGTGTTTTCGAAAGATTATTCTGTGAGTTGTGTAGGAAATATCAGAGAGGGATGTGGGTATTAGCAGGAACACCCGGTCCTTTGAAGAGGTAATAACAACCTGAATTAAGGTGCTAGTAGTGACAACAGAAAGTAAGAGATAGATATATTCCTAGCCCCTGCAAGGGTACACAATTGATTTTTTCCAGTTCCCACTTCCACAAAGTGAAACAGTAACTGTGCATTCTGAACCAGACTTTTTTTTTCTTCGGTGGCTGATTAGTAGTTTTATCATGGTAGTAAATGCTTGTCTGGAATGGCTGGGTTCCTTCATGAAAACGGGTTCAATTAAGAAGATACCCTATTTGAACATCTAGAATAGACCAAAGATAAAATGACAAATTTTCAGGTTTTTCTTCCTCAATGAATAAATTAGTGAAGCCATCTGAGGGACTCACTCTCCATGCTTTTGGGAGAGAGATAATTATCATTAGCGCTCATGACTGCAGTTTGGCTTCTCCCTGGAGCTTGGCAATAAAACAGTAAGTTCTGTCCCCTTAGACTACATTTGGAAAATGGATTACGACAGACACAGGTCAAATCATCTTAAACACATGAATAGAAAGTCCTTGTACAGCAAGAATATTTAGAAAGGATATTGCCATGAGGGAAGAAGGGAAAGTAGTTATAGCCATGGAATTCGAGAAAGGAACTTAACTTGTACCTACAGAGAAAGAAAGAGCTTGTTCTGAGGTCACCAGTACTGAGGTCCATGACAGTTGAATTTTTTTTTTTTTTTTTGCAAAACTGACATTCAATTTTACAAACCATTCTTAAAACATGGTTAATGTGAGTCCATAGCTAAGAGGGGGCCTTTGTTGGCTAAATTCAGGTTTCTGAGCCACAGGGATTGTGGGCAATATGCATCATCCTGTGATGATGGCTGAGGCACGACTAGCTGGCTCTTCTACAAGTAGAAACACAACCTTCAATGTCATGAGGTGTCTTTCTCTTTGAACTTTTACAAACATCAATAGCTTTCCCCCATAGTAAGAAATGAAGGGCAATAACATTTTTTATTTATTTATTGAACTTATTGGGGTGAGATTGGTTAATAAGATTATATAGGTTCTAGGTGTATGATTCTATAATACATCATCTGTATATTACATATACAGATATTTAGCCTATTTCCCTAAACTCTGCTTAGGGAAAACAGATTTCCCATTGAAGGACACAACAAATTTCCAGGCAACTTATGGCTAATATGCTATTATATCTAATTATTTTGATGTCAAAGTCTTTGAAACAATGCAGGGTTATTTCTTGCTTTTAATTTTGAAAGATTATTACTTACCTTGCCCTACAGAACGACTTGCAAAGTTGTACATATTCAAGGCGATTGCAAAATCTTCTAGGTTGTTCAAAAACTGGAAAAATGACCTGAATTCATCAAATGTGATGCCCTACATTGAGAGAATATATGTAAATAGATTTTAGTGTGGCCACATTTATTAAAATAAGTACCCACACTTATTAGAAAGAAACAGACTAAGCACGTGCAATATATCTTGCGAGTGAACATTTCTAGGGCACATTCTGAAACCTTTCTCCAGATGGAATGTAAAATTCACTCACATTTTTTTCTACTTAGCAGTGTTGCTACCATTAGGAATGTTAGTTGAAAATATTTTAAAAATATTCTCATATCAGCACAAAGTTCCAAAAAATTGCTACAATCAAGATGGATAGGAAAGCTTCTATTTTGAAAACTCTTGCATAGCAGGCCTCAATTTTTTTAAACCCTTAAAGTAAAGATGATGATGAAGGGAAAACGAAGAGTTTTAAATAGACACCTAAAAGAAAGTTGCCACCGTACAAATACTCATGAAATATAATTTAACATTGTCTGATGGTCATCACTATCTTTATAGTGACAATGAAAATAAGCCAACAGTAGTGAATTTTCACTTGCTCCTGCTGCGAGGGCAGGCCAGCACAGCAGGAGGAAGCACGGAGACTGGACATACAACTCTGGAGGCCTGATGCTGGGCTTGGTGTGGGGTCATGGACAGGACTCTGGAATGTCATTTATGTAAGCTACGATTAGTGCCACCCCTATTACTTGACTTAAACAGGGAAGTTATTTAAAATAAATACCACATATTTCAGATAATACAAATTTGGGCAACAAGAGCTTCCTTTAGCCGAAGCCGGTTTGGCTCAGTGTAGAGCGTCGGCCTGCGGACTGAAAGGTCCCAGGTTTGATCCCGGTCAAGGGCATGTACATTGGTTGTGGGCACATCCCTGGTAGGGGGTGTGCAAGAGGCAGCTCGTCGATGTTTCTCTCTCATCGATGTTTCTAGCTCTCTATCTCTCTCCCTTCCTCTCTGTAAAAAATCAATAAAATATATTTAAAAAAAAAGAGCTTCCTTTAATTAATGTGTTCTACTCAGTAAATTAACGTGACTGAAAGGAAAAGTAAACCGAAAGAGCAGAGGGCTAAGAGCTTAGGCCTAACCAATTCTGACCTGAATGTAGGGGGAGGCATACTAACAAGGCTGCACTGGAAAGCTAGGGACAGAACCAGAAGAGTCTATTTTCATACAAGCCAACTACTGACTAAGTGGTTTATTATCAAGATAATATTTATTATCAATTTATTATCAAAATAAGAACAAAGTTTTATATACATTATTCCCACTTTAATTACAATCCCTCTTTATTTTCAAGGCGAATCCTCACTGTCTTTTCCCTTCACATTTTTCTTTCTCTTTTTTCTTACATTCAGGGTTGGCTGTTCCAAGCCTGAATTCTGCTTGTGACCCACCCCCACCTGTCATTTTTCCAGAGAGGACCATTCCAACCAATTAGGGAGACGAGCCCGAGGGGTTAGTCCTGCTGTGGAGAGCTTGTTGCCAGGGAAACTGGTCACTGCTCGGGCTCTGAATCAGTGCTGCTGCGGCCAGATGCCACAGCAGCAGTCTCTGTCTCAGGGTGACATGCTAATTGCTGGTAAAGGTGAAAAACAGGAGGATGGGATATTTTTAAAGCAAATTGTAAGTATACCCTAGTAAATGTCAATACTTTCATGGAGAATACTATATTATCTTCTTCCTGGATCTGGGCATTTAAGAAAACTTATATCAGTTCTCTGGCTAACCACTAAGACAATGGAACATAATTATTAGCAAACGGACACGACAAAGAATACAAATGAATTGTGGAAGAGAATCTCATTTCCAGAGTTACTACATTATAATATTTAAATGTTTAGTTTTTAGCAAAAATTACAATGAGTATGAAGACTTAGAAAAAGTTAAGTCAACAGAAACCATCCCTGAGGAAGTTCAGACACTGGAATAAAAAGAAAAAGACTTTGTACAAATTGTCCTAAATATGCTCAAAAGAGCTAAAGGAAACCATGAACAAAGAACTAAAGGAAATCAGGAAAACTATCTATTAACAAAATAATGAAACAGAAATTGTAAAAGAAGAAACAAACAACAAAAATTCTGGAGCTGAAAAGTTTAAGTAACAGAAATGAAAAACTGACTAGAGGTTCAAAAGTAGATTTGAGAGGGTAGAAGAAAGAGACAATGAATTTAAAGACAGAACAATTGAAATTATTCAATCTGAAGAGCAGAAAGAAAAAAGAATGAAGAAAAATGCAGTCTAAGGAATCTGGGGACACCATCAAGTGTATCAATATACACATTACTAGGGGCCTGCTGCAGTGATTGTTAAGGCAGATTGTTAAGTCACTATAGTGGGAAATCATAACGTCTCCACTGTTAATTCCTCCCTAACTAGCAAGTGCCTTCACCAGTTTGAGCCTTAGTTTTCTTGACTGTTCAAGGAGGGGACTAAATAGGTGATCGCTTTAAGATGCTTTCAGGCTCTGACATCCCGGGATCTTTTCCCCCCATTGCCAAAGTTCATCATATTACAGTTAACTGCCTAGCACTCTCAAAGGGTTTTATCATCAAATTTGGGAGATCATTGGAGAGATTCACTGTTGTTGTTTTTTTGTTGTTGTTTGTTGTGTTATCAAAGATACCATTTACTGGTCAGCAGCAATATGAAAGGGCCCAAGTCAGGATCAGGTTTCCCTTACCTTCCTCAGCACTGCAGGATTCTTTAAGACTCTAAAAATACCCTAGTAATTTGACATAGTATAATTTCAATATTTATTTTTAGGGAAGTGTCTATGAATCAAAAAAAATTCAGTTTAGCATGTAAAACTGATAAGAGGCCCCTAATTGAGAGATTATGTAAAACTAAAGGCCAAATACATCAAGTCCTTTTTTCTCCTGGAGAATTGTTAGCACTGTCAGGAGGTATCCATTTTAAACAAAGTCAAACTATTTGCAAGTCTTTCTTGGATAGATTACCTTGATCCTTCTACAAACACAAATAGAAGGCAATATATCCAAAACATCCCATGCTTGAAGGAGTGCTTGTAACACCAGTTCTATTTGGTTGCAACGATGCATTCAAATGCCACTAGATAATGCACAACTGCACAGAATTGCTGACAAAACACTTGCCACTAAACAAATAGACAACCAGTTGTTCCAGGTCCTTAACCATTCATGCCATCCAAACTCTTTGAAAAACCTCACTTCAACTGCTGATAAGATCATTCACTCATCAATGGCCATCTTCAAATGACCTTTTACTAAGGATGTTATAGAAAGGAATCAAGTGTGACTGATGACAATATAAACTGCTTTGTATGAGGTAATGTTTATATAGAAGTCAAAGCATATAGTTCAGCAGAATTCTCTTGAAAAATGATATTTGTAATTTGAATAAAGCAACTGTTAACAAGCTTACGGGTTTTTAGCATATCTAACAAAAATATGAATACCTACCCAGAATTTTAAATTAAGCCATTTTTAAAAAAATTTAGCCGAAAACTTAGGACACATAGGAAAAAAAAATATCCAGAGTAACTATTAATGCACAGAGCAAAAGAACAAAGGAAAATATATTTATAAATTTATATATTTATAAACTTATATAATTACAATATGTAATAAAGTGAAAATAGGGGATTAAATACCTTTTCTTCAGCTATATTGTAACGCACATTTTCCAAAAATACGGATGTATTTTCCACATTTGTATATCGTAAAAGAATATGAGCAAAATCTTCTTCGCTGATGGTATTCATTCCATTAGAGTAGGAAAGGAATTCTATTTCTAAAACTTCTGTTTGGAGGTTATCCATGAACCTATGACAAGAATGTATGAAGAATGAACAAGATAAATGGAGAGTGTTGGTGTAACAGATGGCACTCAGCCTCTCAGCGCTTTGGCTTCCTCATCAGTAAAATGGGGATAACAAAAACCCTTGCAGGGCAGTGATGAGATGAGTTAATGTGTCCTGTCTAATATTTCTGAATGTAGAGGAAATCAAAATCCAGATGTCCACACATTTTTAATCATTCAGTAATTTCCTATCATTCTTATCAATAAAACCACTGGAATGAAGGAACTGATAAGTGGAAGACATAGTATCTCCAATTAAGATGAAAGCAGAGAAAAGGTTTCACTGCACTAGGTGTTTCTGACTTTAGCATGTTAACATTTTTTCAACACAATTACAAAAATTAAGCCCACCTATAAAAATCTTCAAAGTTGAGCTCAGCTTTTCCTTTCTTTCCAAAAAAGTGTACAAGAAGTGTGGTATCTGTTACCAAACTCATAATGTCATCAGCACGCTTAAAAAAAAAAAAAATCACAATTTAAAGGTTAGATGCAGTGAGCAAACAGAATAAAGATACCCAATAACTCTCAAAGAATCTTATCAACATATAATTATCTAGGATATAAATATATTAACATTAGAATGAAAGGTATAAGGCTATATTAATAAATGCCATTACAGTTAAAAAGAAGTTCAAAATTAGAAAATATAAATATGAACAAAACCTATCTTTATCATCAAAAAACTTTAAAGATATTTGATTATATATTTTAGGAAGTTTCCTACCTCAAATTATGCAAAAAAGGTACCCATATTTTAAATTACCTAAAACAGTTGAACTCTTTTAGTAATCGTCTAAATATTTTATTTTTACTTAAGTAATTTATAGTGGAATTTTCTTAACTTAAAAATCTTTTATTAGGATGTTCAAAATAGATAAAGTCTCAGATGTATTGAACATATGGGGCTGACAAAAAAGTGGTCTCAAGCTTTACAAAAGAACTTAAACCATAATATTTTTTTTACTGTATTCCATATTTATGATAATTTAGGTAGGAGATAGTATAATTTGAAGGAGAAACTACAGCAGTAATACTTTGAAATTTATATCTCCTACAGTTTTTTCAAAGAAAAGTCTTGCATTTTTTGAAAAATTCCAGAGGGTATTTCCTTTCCCATTCAACTTGATAAACCAAGTTCCAACAAGTGTATTCTTAAAACAGCTTAATTATATAGTCCTTATAAAGTTCAATGGCTTATGGAAAATCTTCATTATTTCCTTTTATGTAGCTTTATAGGTTTTTCCTTTCTTTCCCTTGCTTCCGTCCCTCCCTTCTCCTCCTCCCCTCCCTCCATTCTTCCCACCTTCTACTTCTGTTCCAGTCCCTTCCTTCTTTATTTGGCCATTAACTCATATCTCTTAGAAATTCAGGTAAAAAATGATAAATTTCACATAATTGTACCTTTCTCATGTATTATCCTGCAAATTAAGAGTTATATAATAACTACCATTTTCTCTATTAAAAGGGACATATTTGAAATGTATTACTTCTCAGCCAGAACCCTGACATTAGTCAACAGAGCGGCAAAACTGGGGCTCGCAAGCCCCATGTGGCTTGTGAGCAGCAGTTTGCCAACCACTGAACTAGGGTATCCATCTAGAATAGGGGTGTCGAACTCAATCAGAGAAGGGGCCAAAATCTAAAATCCAGCCTAAATCGCGGGCCGAATGGTTTACTGAACAGTCATAAACTGTCATTGTGATGGAAATGCAGCAGAGTGCAGTGATGACAGCGCGGTGCGGGCCACATTGCAAGGCCTGGCGGGACGGATTTGGCCCGCGGGCCTTGTGTTTGACACATGTGATCTAGAAGCTAAAAAAACAGAACGTGGGAGGGACAAAATAGGTCAGAGGAGGCGGGTTGTGTTTTAGAAAGCTGTTTACTTCCCAAGTAGTGTTGTGAGCGAATACAATGAAGCACAGGAGTCAGAGTCTGGCTTTGAGTCCTGACCATTTTCCTTATTAGTTTAAGTGACTGTGGTGAAGTCAGTCTCTTTAGGATATTATCCTCAGGAATAACAAAAGTATCCTATATATTAAAAGCGTAGTGTGCAAATTGTCCCCTTGACTGGGAGTTTGTCCTGGAGTTTGACCAGGGGGAATCCAGGGGAAGGGAGAGAGGCCCTGGTCAGCAGCCTTTAGGGACCCTATCAGTGCACAGATTTCATGCACTGGGCCTCTAGTCTACTATAAAGGATTATTGCATTAGGTAACACATGTAAATCATTTAGCACTTTAATTGGCACATTATAAAGGCCCAATAAGTATTAGCTACTTTTATTTTGGCTAAATCAATGTATTTTAAGAAGTTCAGATAAAAAAGATGATAATGTTGAAGCTTACTGCAAAAAAAAATATTTTTACGTGGTACACTTAAACTTATTGAAACTACACATATAATAGTATATAGATCTGAAAAAAAGATGCCTTAAAATGAGAGGTTACAGGAAGACCAAAAGTTAGTGAACTCAGATAACATAATTATGGAATGCTTTCTCTAGTGCTGTGCTGTTCTTTACCTTGAGACCTAACACACGGGAATAGGATGGCTTTGTCTTACACAGGTTTAAATAATGACCTCATTCAGGCAGTTTTTCTCATGCCCACAGAACACAGCAGATCTTCATTTACAGTCTTTCATCATGAAAATCTTATTAGACTTAGGTTGCACTTATCCAGATAATCCAGAGCCACAGAGGCATAAGTAAAAGTTTGACATTAGAGAGAAAAATTAGAAAATGGGAATGGTGAAAAGTGCCCCCCTTCAATGAAATGGAGTACTGTTGGGAGTCACTGAAAACTACACCAGAGTCCTTGGTATCCTAACAGTGTTATATAACTTGCATCACAGGAGGGCTGGGACAAAAATAGAGATTTCATCCCTTTGATTCTTGTGCTCATTGTTAAACTAAAATGAATTCAGGTGTTTTCATAAGAAAGCAAGAAACTGCCACAAAAGAATCCCAGGGGTCATTTACATGGAAGGCCATTATCTAACTTTGTTTTGATGAAAACATATTTTAAATGGTTTCATAAAAAATGAAATAAATTAGTAAATTTGCATAAAATAAAAATATCAAACTGTTAAAATAAAGAGTTTTAAGGATATCATTTCAACATATTTTTACTGATTCCAATCTTATCAAGCTCTGTCCCAGGGCTGGAGGATTGTTGGCAGAGGTTCTGAATAATCTATTGAAATTTATTAAGGATGAATAAAGTTTAAAGCAAACAAAAATTTTTTAATTTCATCTATAAAACTCAAAATGGTTTTTAAAATTTTGTATTCAGACTGTTCTCAATAATTGTTTGAGAGGCTTACATAAATGTATTACCTATTGTTTTGATTAGAAAGTGGCATATTAATTTTCATTATAATATGGATTTACTATAATCAAAAATCACCTATTGTTACCTACAATATTTGAAGAAAAGTGCTTATCTCAAGATTTACATTTTAAATATATAAGAAACAAAGAAATACAAATAGATTTCTAAGCTTTCTTTCTGAACCAATTTGAATCCTGAAATATTGATACTATAAACAATTCAGTGTTATACCAGCATCAGTAGTAACCTATGAGGAATTAGAATGATTTGTAACTTAACCATAGTTCATTCTGTATCCTCTCTAATATGGGAAGGTGGTAACAGACAATCCTCAAATAATCATTTTCTTTTGGAAGATAGCTTGTTTTGTTTTCTTCTTTTTCTTTTCTACTTTCTCTTCTCCATAAGATTTACTTTCATGATACTTGAATCTAGGAGCTTATGATTATAGTGAGGATTGGCTACAGCCAACAGTGTGCTGGTAAACTGGCTCTCCTGGACAAAAAGCCCAATGGATAGTGTTTGCCCATTTGTATGATATTAATACTCCCATCATGGTCACTTTCAAGGTACCAACGAGATTTAACAGGATGATGAGTTAGGAAGAGCTGTGCAGAATTAGCTGTGAGAAGCCAAAAAGCCAGCTCCAGCCCACATCCGAGTAATAAACACCTTCAAAAGAACCTATATCATTTAGCACCTTCGAGTGTATGTAAAATTTGCCTGGTCTTCTGATACTAAACCTCCAGGATATAAATTAAATTCAGCATCTAATGAACAGATTGTGTCGAATCGAGAATTTCTAGGAGAGTTAAATGAGATTAAAGATGGGCTGGAGGCTGAGAGGTGGACAGACTAGTATGGGGAGGGACAACAGTGACACGACTTGGCTAGAAGCGAGGCCATAGAACCTCGAAGGGCTGGTGTCCCGAATGGCTCTTACTTTTAGACTCTGGAAAGTAAAGGCTCACAGTGGTGCCTTTGCTTTGTGCCTGCACAAATGATCACAGAATTAAGCACTTCCAATGTGTGTCTGCACAGCTGATTAAAGTTAATTAAGCACCTCTAAATGATCTATAAGTAGAATGTCTGTTACCACTTTATGCCTAAAAATATTTCAAATTTAAAAGGTAATTTAAAAAGAGTAATTGCTCACCATAATTATACCATATTGATATATCAAACACAGTTTAGAAATAGGGGAAAGCTTTATTTCTTTGGGGATTTTAAAATTGAGCACAACTGACAAAAAAATCGAACATTTCTAAGCGTTTGGTCTAGTCATGTAACACTGTATATGTAAATAGCAAATTATACCCAATCCAGTTTACTCTCTAGATATTTTTAGGTGTAATCTTTAAAAGTCAAACCTTAGAAAAAGAAACAAGAAACCAACTTTTCAAAGAAAAAACTAAAGAGAGATATATCTGTTAGTATTTACTGGAAAGTCCTATGTGGTAAGATGATAGTAATCTCTAAAAAAGTTCTTTAAAAAAACTCAATAGAGCCGAGACCGGTTTGGCTCAATGGATAGAGCGTCGGCTTGGGGACTGAAAGGTCCCGGGTTCGATTCCGGTCAAGGGCATGTACCTTGGTTGCGGGCATATCCCCAGTAGGGGGTGTGCAAGAGGCAGCTGATCGATGACTCTTTCTCATCGATGTTTCTAACTCTATATCTCTCTCCCTTCCTCTCTGTACAAAATCAATATAATATATTAAAAAAAAAAAATCTCAATAGAAACCATAACATAACTCCTGGCCATGTAGCTCAGTTAGTTAAAGCAATGTCCTGATATGCCAAGGTTGTAGGTCCCATCACTGATCAGGACACAAAGATGTATGAACTGATGAATGCATAAATAAATGGGTCTGTTGTTAACTGATGCTTGTCTCTCAAGTCAATAAGAAAAAGGTTTGAAGAACATAAATTACTGTTTAATCTACAAGACACAGCCCTTCTTTTAAAATGACAAATCCCTATGAACAGTGGCATAATCAGGGCAGGGTGGTGGGAGCAGTCTGAGCGCAGCAATAAGGTGTCTCCATAAAATTCAAAACCAGCATGAATAACAGTCAGTGTGCTTTTTATTTCCCATGCACTGAACAATGTCAGGAGGAAATGTTCTCCCTTCCTTGACTGCTCCTACCACACCAGCTCCACACTAAGCTACTCTCTACTGATAATTAGGAAATTTAATTGTTTAAATGTTGCGTAACTCTAGCAATTAGCTATCTTTTACCAAAGTTAAGTTTCATCATTTCATGAAATATTGCAAGTTAAAAGGTGAGAAGAATCTGTGAAACTATAAAACAGCATTTTCAAATTGTCTAAAAGTGATCCATAAGTTAGAAATAACAATAGTTCCTTTTAATTAAGTTGGAAAGTCATGTTTTCTACAAGCAAGTGGATTTAATGTAGATATAGGTGACCTTGTAATCTCTGCCAGCACAGCTGACATACTCAAATACACCACTTACACAGAGAAATTATTGCTTTACTGGAGGAAAGGAAAAACATAAAAGATATCTTTGGTTCCATCATTGTGACTCTAAAATAAAACGAGGATGAGATGAACAAAATGGCAAACAGTACAACGACCTGGTCGAGGTCTAATTATACCTCTGCGAGGTCTGAAAAGAGTGCTTGGCTTGTGTTACGTCTCAGTGTATCCCAGTAGCTTCTGGAGACAAGTTCCTCAGCATCTGGTCTAAGTACCTGTAGAAGTTTTAAGAAGCACAGCTGAAATCTAAAGGGTAGTCACAAAGGATGGCAATTTATACACTTTAAATCTTTTCTACCCAACCTTGAAAAGAAAACACATTAGCTTACCTCCTTTTGTTTTCTGCTGCACACAACAGTATTATATTACACTGCTGGTAAACCCTGGGTATTTTCAAAGGTGTAATGGTATATAACCACTCTTTCTAAGGACAATGTGGCTTTGTCAAGAAGAATCATATTCTTCCCCCTTCCCCCATGCCCTTCTACTGAAACATGCGTAACTTCTAAGAAAGTGTGAAATGAAAATTTTACTCATGCCTGATGTGAAGTCAATTCATTTGTAGACGATCTGGGGAATTTTGTAGCAACCAATAAAAACCATGATTAATTTAGAAATAAATTATTGTTGGCTGGCATATATGGTGGTAGTGCATCAAAGGATCAAAATAACCTGTCCACACTTTAGGGAAATAAAATTTAAACTAATCTGAAATTGTCAAGAAGAGATAAGGCAGTTTACTCAGAGTTCCTCAGAAATTTGATAGGTGTGTCTGTTGTGAATAGATAAGGTACTTGCTATTACCAGAAGGAGAGAACACTAGCTTCGACCTCAGTATTGGCTAGTCTGGAGAAAAGGATATCTAGACTAAGAAGTGTAGTCTAATCTTCATATGAAAATGCAGAACTACAAGCTTAGGAGTCTATAAAGACTCAAAAATATTTAAATGTAAGTTTCTGTCCAGATTTACCAGGGAAGGCTTCCCACGTTCTTGGGCTTGGAATTTCTTTGATTCTCATGGAAAGAAAATGCAGCACGGTACACTTAGGAGTAGCAGCTGATGACTTTTATTTATGTGTGTATGTGTGTTAATTTTTAAAAGTCTGATGCCACTAATAAAATTATAACGCATCTGAGGATTATTTCAAAGATCTAAGTTTCAATTCATTATTTACTTGAAAACACTGCCTATTGCCCGTATTTGAATAAAATCTTCAAATATGTTAATAGTATAGTATTATTCAGCAGCAGTCATGTATACTAGTATAACAAAGACATATTTATTACCATAAGTGTAAATTTAGCCATATGACATTTTGCTTATCACCACTTTTAAGAGTCTCATGCTCTACCGACTGAGCTAGCCGGGCGAGACTGCTTATCACCCCTTTTAAGAACCAAACAAGCTTTAACTGAAATTATAAGTGAAATAAGTAAAATGAGCTGAATATAGAGCTAACATAGTTCACTTTCTTTTATGTAGGTATGCTAGAACCTCAATAAAGGGTAGCCAGATTAAATACTGTACAAATATTATCCAAACATTTTGAACATGGGTATACTTTTAAATTGTAACTCAGAAGGTTAATATATGATAAAGAAAAGGAAGATTAAATCTATCAAGCTAGAAAACAAGACTTAAATATATTATTCTTCGGAGGGTTACAAGGATGACTTGCTTTGTGAAGCCCCTTCCCTACTTCCAAACACTTGTCAACACCACACACACACACACACACACACACACACACACACATTAATGACATTAGAAAAATATTTACAACCTATTAAGGGATAAAATCAATTTTATAAACTTTACTGAAATGGATCTCTACAGAAAAAACATATTTCCTGTGCATAGAAAAGAGGTAAGTGTACTCCAGTACACTGATTATCTCTGAATGGTGGCATTAGGATATTTTTTATTTTCTCCTTTTAGTGTTGCTATATTTTACACTTAGGTCAGCTGAGAAAGACAAGTGGGAGGTACGACTGTTCTGTTTATTTGGATGACTGCTGGGGGGAGGGGGGAATAAAACAGAGAAAGATAGTGAAGGCTTATACGACCAGTTATAGATTCATCAATCAGGATAATGTATCATTTAAAAAAAAAATATATATATATATATATATTTTATTGATTTTTTTTTACGGAGAGGAAGGGAAAGGGACAGAGAGTTAGAAACATCGATGAGAGAGAAACATCGATCAGCTGCCTCCTGCACACCCTCCACTGGGGATGTGGCCAAAAACAAGGTACATGCCCTTGCTCAGAATCAAACCTGGGACCCTTCAGTTTGCAGGCCAAAGCTCTATCTGGTTAGGGCAAGGATAATACAATATATCACCTTTTAAAACAAAATAAAGGTCTTATTTAGAACATAATAATAATAATCCTCCTGCAGAAAGCTTTCCAACTTTTTATTTAGCTTCAGGTTAAATTTTGCTAGAATATACAATGGAATAACTGCAGTAAAGTCTTTTAAAATTATGAAGTTTCTGAAGGAAGGGGCAATGTTTTCATAGCAACTACTATCATGCCTTGTGTTAAATAAAGATATGGTATGCAATTACAGGGAAATATGGCTTATATATTAGTGCTTTTCCTGGCACAGTCATAGATTTCTATATGTATGTCTATTCAGGAGCCAATATTTAATGACTTAATTGATGGTTTGGATGATGTAATTAAGAGTAAATTTTCATAACATGCAGAACTAGTAGAAATCTTTAATACCAGAAAAATATAATACTTAAAATAAACGTAAGGTAGCCATAAAAATTAGAATAGATTTTAATAGCAAGAAATGCAAAGTAAACACAAAATCAGAACATACACATACAGGCTAAGGAAAGACTGATAGGGGAATATGCCCAATAAAACTGAGTTCTGTGATTATAAAACAGATATAATGTTACGATATGTAAATAGTAGAAAAACTGGCAAAGAATTTCTTCAGTCTTAGTGCCTCTGATGATTGTGAGCTTTAGGCCTTCTTACCAGAGACTAAGGTAGTTATACAACTTTGTTAAAAGAAGTAAAAGACAGATAGTTCAGTGAATATTCAAGAATAAAAGTAAATAATCTTCATATTTGAGAGGTTCAATAAATTTCATAACAGGTAATAGTAAAAAAAATTTACTATATAATTATAAAATACCAAAGGCAAAAAATCTTAAAAGTAGCGAGAAAGAAAACAAGATGATTTACACAAGAATAATAACTAGACTTAGAACTGACTTTTCAATGTCAATGGAAGCCAGAAGACCAGAATCTACATTAATAAAAGAGAAACATGCAAATTGACTGTACCTCTGCTACACACACACACAAAGCCATGCCCACCAGCCAATTAGAAACGAGTATGCAAATTAACCCAACAAATATGGCGGTGGCCAAGGGGCTGGAGCAAATAGGAGGCTTGGGATTCCCTGGCAATGGAGGAATCCAAGCTTTCCACCCACTCTCGCTGGTCCTGGCCTCTGCTCAAGGCTACAAAGTTTCAATTATAAAAGATAAATAAATCCTAACAAAAATGGCAGTGGCCATGGAGCTGGAGAGAGCAGGAGGCTTGGGTTGCTCCTGGCAATGGAGGAAGCCAAGTTTCCTGGTCAGCCCTGACTTCCGCTCAAGGCTACAAAGTTTCAATTATAGAAGATAAATGAATCCCAGATACCAGGGCCTCCGCTTGGGTCGCTGGGGGGCATGGTGGACTGTAAACCACCACAGGCCCCTTGCCCAGGGTGCTCCATGCCCCAAGGGAACCCCCACCCTGATCTGGGACACCCTTCAGGGCAAACAAGCTGGTTCTCACCCGTGCATATAAAAGAGTAATATGCAAACTGACCATCACTCTAACACATAAGATGGCTGCCCCCATGTGGTCAAAGATAGCTTCCCCTATGTGGACACAAGATGGCCAGCAGGGAAGGGCAGTTGGGAAGGACCAGGCCTGCAAGGGAGGGCAGTTGGAGGTGATTAAGCCTGAAGGGGAGGGCAGTTAGGGATGACCAGGCCTACAGGGGAAGGCAGTTAGGGGCAATCAGGCTAGCAGGGGAGCAGTTAGGCATCAATCAGGCTGGCAGGGGAGTGCTTAGTGGGTGATCAGGCTGTCAGGCAGAAGCTGTTAGGGGCAATCAGGAAGGCAGGCAGATGAGCAGTTGTGAGCCAGCAGTCCTAGATTGTGAGAGGAATATCTGACAGTTGGACAATCAGGCCAGCAGGGAAGGGCAGTTGAGAGGGACCAGGACTGCAAGGGAGGGCAGTTGGAGGTGATTAAGCCGGCAGGGCAGGGCAGTTTGGGGTGGCAGAGGGAAGTTGGGGGCAACCAGGCCTGCAGGGGAGAGCAGTTGGGAAGGACAAAGCCTGCAGGGAAGAGCAGTTAGGGGTGACCAGGCCTACAGGGGAGGGCAGTTAGGGGCAAATAGGCTGTCAGGGGAGCAGTTAGGCATCAATTGGGCTGGCAGGGGAGTGGTTAGGGGGTAATCAAGCTTGCAGGCAGAAGAGGTTAGGGGCAATCATTAAGGCAGGCAGGTGAGCAATTGGGAGCCAGTAGTCCTGGATTGTGAGAGGGATGTCTGACTACCTGTTTAGGCCCTACTTGGATTGGGCCTAAATGGGCAGTTGGACATCCCCTGAGCAAATTGGAGAGAGTACTGGCTGGACTGAGGGACACACACACACCCATGCATGAATTTCGTGCACCGGGCCTCTAGTATTTCAATATTTGGTGTAGAGAGACTGGAAGTATGCATAAAGCGCTTCTCCTGCCTACTAAAGTCATATGATTGTCTTCAGAAAAAAACATTTGTGTGATGGTTAGTGTTGAAAAGGAAAGTAGTCACTTCTTTTCATGAACAATCATTTTTACTTGAAAGAACAACTGATAGACAAACTATGGTTGTTTAAACTTTGGTATCTGGCAGACATTTTTTTTTAAGTGAGCCTGTCACTCCAAAGGAAGCAATTGAGAATATTTGTTGCCAAAATAACATACTGCAACAGCTTGACTGCAGAGCTTTTATGAGAAACCAGCTGTCTTCTATGAAGCCAGACACTAAATAGATTTGCAAAGAATGTAAAATGCCACTATCCCCACTATATTTTTAAAGTTATTTTTCATAAAATGTTTGTTAACATGTGAGTTTTTATTTTAAAATGGATAATAAATATTTTTAAATTTCTCAGTTGTAACTTCTAATATGGTAAATACTAGTAAATATAAATAGACATAACCAATATAAACAAAAGCTCTTTTGGATACTCAATAATTTTCAACAATGTAAAGGCGTTCTGAGATCAAAATGTTTGAGAACTGATGCTTACAGCTATAACGGTGAATGAACTAGACCCAGATACAACAATGAAAATGAAATGGACAATCATGATGTTGAGTCAAAGAAGAAACATGAAAAACTTTTATAATATGATTCCATTTATATGGGTTCCAAAATAGGTAAAACTAAATTATATGATTTATGATGCAATAGGTTGTAAAACTGCAAAGAAGTGATTTACGTATAAGTTATTTCTGTAGTTATCTTTTGGAGAAGAGGAAAGGATTATCATTAGAGAGACAATATGAAGGAGCTTTTTGAGACATGGCAATATTTATTTTTTAGCTATATGGTGATCAAACTTTTATTATTATTTATTTTATTAACAGTAAACTTCTGAACTAAAATATATTTTAAAAATCAATAAAAGCTTCATTATTATTAGAGGGAAAAGAGAAAAATAAAAAAAACACAAAATACAAAAATAACAAAATATTAATAAAAATAGAGGTGGTATATTTATTTAACAACAAAATAGATTTTAAGACAAAAACACTTCTAGATATCTAGGGCTAGTATATTATAGAAGAGTCAATTCACTAAAAAGACATAAGTAATTTCTATTCTTAAATAGGCAATAACAATGCTTAAAAGTATATAAAGTAAAAACTAACAATTATAAGTAGAAATTGACAAGTCTATTATTGTAACATAATTTAACATACTAACTGAAAGATTTAGCAGACAAAACTTAGAAATAACAGATATTTAAAACATTTAATTAATAAGTTTGTTCTAATATATGATTTGATATATTATTTATCTTAAAAATACAACCCTAATCCGCAAATTAGAACATACATATTTCTTTCAAACACAGATCATTTATAAATATTAACATTGTTTTAGTCCATAAAACACATCTCAAAATGTGTCAAAAATTGTATAAAAGCTAGTACATTTTTTTTACTACAATGAATATAGGGTAACTAAGATAATCTTTAAGTACTTTAAAAAGTCACATAAGGCATACGAAAATCAAATATACTTCACTTTCGCATTATTTATTCTTTTGAATTTGTAATATGTGTTTTCATTACAGTAGTAAAATAATCAACAGTTGGCTATGTCAGAAATATGAAAAGAATCAGGGTTGTTTGGAAAAGTAATGATGTTCCAAAACGGGTAAAACTAAATTACCCGTTTACTCAAAGCAATAGCCAAAAATAATTTGACAGAATACAGATAGAATCTACTGCAGGAGTGCTTAAATTCTGGAACAGGGTACTACAGAGGGCACAGAATCTCTGTCTCTAGTAAAAGTCGAGGGCCTCTGCCTTTACCGAGAAACTTCTTCCTAAGGTTAGAATCTTAGGTTGTATTAGCTCCATGAACTGTACTCAAATTAGATACTTGATCACTCCAGTTCATCTACAGCTCTGGAAACCAGCTGATGGTTACCAGTTAATTCATAATATTATAGTAATATATTTGTGCAATACATACATCAATCGTATTTCATATAAACTTTTAGGCTATCTGAATTTTTTCTAATTTTAAATGAATTTTCCTTGTTTGCTTGCATTTTTTGAAAATTATTATTATGAATTTAAAGGAAAACTATAAATTGCCATAGTTGGAAAATGGCTCATGCAATGACATATTAGATTAGAAAAATAAATAATAAAGTTTTAAGTATTAACATTTATTAAGTTTCACAGGACATATGGTATTATAAACTACAAGGTATTTATCTTTCATATTCTTACCAATTTTTGAAATGATTAATAGAGAACTCTTTTTAAAATTTTAAGAAAATGATAGACCATATTTAAAGACAAACAGTTGTGAATTTTGTAGAAAAGATTTAAGCGTCTTATAAAGAATCAGAAAACTAGTCCGTCCTAGGATCCCATGGACTTGGCTTGTTTGCCGGCCCATTCTATCAATAGATCCACTCATTTCGACTTTGGCAAGATATCTGAGGTTTATGTGATGCCGAATCAGCCTCTAGCATACGTTCAAATCAAGAACAGAGTCAGGTTTTGGGTGTTAGACTTTTGATTATCCAACACAGGAGGCAGCACAGCTGCTTACAGAGCTGCACACTATAACTGAACTCTGACCTGCATTATGCTGAGTCCATCACCCTGAATTCAAAGGCCTACTCTCAGGCGGAACTTAGGTAATTTGAAAGATCCTTCTAACCTTGGGGAAATTAAATGGATCGTGCATGTTTATATTCAAAAGGGGCATGGCCTACTCTTAGTTGTTTAGTAGCTGGGGTAACCAACAAGCTCAACTTTCCAAGAGAAAGCAAAGAAGAAAGCTTAGCATAAGAAGAGTACATTGGAAGATCATTTACAGAACTCCTAACTTTGTCAGGAAGAGAAGAGTCTGAAAATCATAATCCTCTTTGAGAAATAACATGATACATTGATAGATTAAACATATCTAATGTCAGCTTATACCAGACTTTTGTATAGACCATAGGTGATAGGAAGGGATCAAAGGTTTTACAAAAAAAAAAAAAATAAAAATAAAAATTGGGAGAAATACTGAAAACTAAGAAAAGTCTATCCATTAACATACCTCTGTATCAGAATTGAGAAAATAATGTATATCAGATATGTAGACCTAGTTCTTAAAATGCCTGTGTTTGCAGGAACACAGTCTAAAAATCTGCTCCATAATTTGTATTTAACTCTTCAAATACTGGTGAAAATTATAAAATTTCAATTATTTACCACAGTTGTTGGTTATTGTTCACTCAACTTTTCTTTATTTCAATCTAAAATTAAAGAAATATAATTACTCTGTAAATTTTTAGTCTTCTCATAAATATAGGAAGGAAATTAAAAAAATTTGGCTTGGTTGCATCTTATCATATTTAATAAATTCCTAAACATTTCAGTAGCAGATATAGTTTTATATAACAAAATAACATCATCAAGTATAACAGGGGAGGGATATTCACATAAAGAATATTTAAATTGTTGTACATACACTACTAGTAGGCGAATGGTATCCATACAGTTGAAGACGCTGACATGGAGCACAAAGGGCCATATGAAGCGTTACATTTCAGAATGAATCCAAGTATAGGAAAAGGAGAAAAGAAAAAGACAACAAAGTGATCAGTCAGGAGGGGCAAATCATTATGCTACATTCTATACAGAGAGCATAACACAAGTGGGATAAATGTTAAAGATTTATCTCATATAATTAAACATTAAAAATGTTATCTTTTATGTTATCTCATAAAAAATCTCATATAATTAAACATTATTTATAATGTGCTCATTTCAACCATTTCAATTGTAACTTTCTGATGGAGCTATTCTTTGAGTAAAACTTGTTCCTCCAGAGTATGTGATTTGATTTAGACATGCTTCGGTAATTCTATACGCAATAGGGGAAATCTAAATGTAGCATGGAAATGGTCTGAGAGACCTGCGAAGGAATCTTCTTCTCCTCTTAAAATGCCATGGCCTTAGGCAAATTAATGAATCTAAGATTATTTTCTCATTTGCAAAACAGATATGGTACTTACTTGGGAGACACATAATGAGGACTAAATGCAAGTAAAATTTATAATAGCTGTAACACAGAGCTTAGCAAATAATGTGTCTCAAGAATATTATGTTCATTTCCTCTCTCCTTCTGAAGCAGTTAATGTTATTTGGCATGTAAATATTTTTAGATTTGGTTTTGATTTAGTTTTGAATTGGGTATGTAAATATTCAGTTTAAGTAGCTATATGGTTCTACTAATTCCTTTTTGAGTGTTTATTTCACATACTGTTAAATGACTACATGTTTTAGCTCATTTAAACCTGTAAGAATCACATGGGATCATTACTCCTCTTGTCCCCTTTGTAAAAGTGAAGAAGCTGAGCCACAGAGACGTTAAGGACCCTTTTCAAAGTCACCCAGGTATTAAGGACAGAGCTGATATTCAAGCCCTGTGCCATGCTCTCTCTCTAATATAACCCATATAATTTCAATTTTAATAGCTTCAAAGCTCAAAAATCTCATCAGTTCATATTTGCATTATTTAAAATATGATGGCTATTAACAATAAGTTACCACTAATTAAACATAGTAACAAACATTTGTGGAGAGCTATATTATCATAGAGAGCTGAGGGTGTTTTAAGAAATAGTCTGATAGCTAAACTAGGTAAATGAGATTAACGAAATTATGTATGTTAATTATTTGAATTCCTGGTAGACCAATGCAAATCACTAATTTGCAAATGAAACAATTACCATTTACATGCCAACAAAATTCACTACGTTTTTGCTATCTAAGTACTAGATGAAGAAATATGCTTCGTGGCTAAGGGTATAGACTTTGGAGCTAGTCAGACCTGGGTTCAATTCTTGGGATTGTCATTTAATAGCTATGCAATTTTGGACAAGATGTTTAACCTTTTCAATGATCAGTTTCCACACCTATAATTACAATTATATGAGAATTGCTGGGTGGATTAAATGAGAAAATGCAGGCAAAGCATCTAGTATGGTGCCTGGTAATAAGGACTCAGTACCTGTTATTTTTTATTATGTGGACCTGGGATGCTGTCAGATTGAAATATTTGGGGCAAGAAAAAGAAAACTGGTAGGAAAATGAAGTGAAATGTTGATTAACTCTACCTTTGGAGTAAGATGAAAACATCATCCCAGAAGAAAAATCTATAATATAAACTTCTAAGAATGTAAAACATTATTATTAACATTATTACCTTGTTTTTACTTCAACATTCATAGTTATAGTACCATTAAATTCTACATGGGTAATAAAATTTTTGCAATTCCCCTTAAATTGTATATGCATAATGATTTATACTAATCTGTAATTGAATCTCATAAAATACAACAATATGAATAAAATGATTTAAAGAATGTAATTATGGATACGGATATGTAATATCAATATTTGACATAAATATTGGTATCAATACATATCAATACTGAAGCAATTTTTCTATATTATAACTTTAGAAAGTTTTTAAGAAAGGAACATCTTCAAAGTTACAGACTATTGTTTTCAACATAAGTAATGTAATTCTTATCTAGAAAACCCACCTGAAACTACTATAAATTATTCTTACCAGCATTGCACGCTTTTCTTCATCTCCTTTAGTTTCTCTCTTTTCATTTTTCTTTCTGAATATCTCTTGAAGCTGAAAAGAAAACCAATCAATATAAACAAGAGTTTCTGAGTACCTCCCTATTTATCAGTGGGTTGCTGATACCAAAGAAAACACATCCTTTGGTATCAGCAACCCATAGTTAGTAAAATGTTTAAAATTATAGTTTTATTTTGTCCGTAAGGCACAAAGACAGAATTTATGGCACAAACAAAACAAAAAAAAAGAGAGGAAGCCCACTGGGGCATAAAGAACACTGGAGTAGAACTCAGGGTCTCTGGTTTGAGCCCACCTTCTGTCACACACCGATTCGAAGGTGGTGGACAGGCCACTCAACCCTCGTTGGGCTCCAATTTGTTCATACATTAAATTAAGATGGACAAGATGACCTCTAAGCTTTCTCCGGTAACTGAGCATTGTGATGGGAGCATGGACTCTGCAAATATAATCTTTGAAAAAGTTACTCTCATTATTTAAGGCTGGTTTTCCACACCAGGAACATAGAGATAATGCCTTACCTTACAGGAAATATTTTTCCTCTGGCTTTATAGAGGTATGATTGACAGGTCTTATATGAATGTTACACAGGAGTAAATATTGCAAATAATTACTTAGCACATTGCCTGTCACACAGTAACTTCTCACTAAGTGTTAGCTCTTATTATAAATATTATTTCTTCTCTAAAATCCTATTTTACAAATGGAAGCCTAAGTTTCCTGGTAAGGTTATTGTTCTTGTCTGTGTAATGTACACAGCTATCTTAACTCTCCATTTCACTTTGTATGGCAATAGCTGAAAGTCAAATAAAATGTATTATCTCCTAAAATATGAAATAATTACAAAATATAATTTATTAACATATAAATTAATTTTCACACTTTTTCTTAGTGAAAGTTTTTTTTTTTTTTTTTTTTTTTTTTTTTTTTTTTTTTTAGCAAAGGTTATTAATAATCATTTTGTAAACAGGCACGAGAATCAGACTTTAAGCCTTAACAAATAACAGCCAAACTCCACCTTCTGCTTTCAGAACTCTTTGCTGTTTGCAAACAAACATCATACATGAGGAAGTAGTATAGCCATTGCAAAAAGTAAACCGCAGCTTTAAGGAGAGGGCAGCTTTAATGAGTCTAGAGTGGAAACAGAAGTTTTCCATAAATGCTTTTACCTTCCATCTCCACAAATGGATAGTATTCCAAAAGACATCTATATAGGCAACTTCCAATGGACTGAGTTCCAAAAGTCAGTCTTTAAGTCAGTGGGGTGGAACCTGGCAGTGTTGTCACAGAAAGTCTACTGATAATTATTTAGATTACTAGGCCCACCAGGAAAATCCTAAAATACAGCTGTACACTATCATAATAAAACTATATTTAAAACGCAATCTGTCCATTTGAGGATGTTAAGAACACAGCGCTGTCTTTGCAATGATATTGAAAACTCTCACCATCCTACCATCCTGAAAATGAGGTGAGAAAGATCAATGGACAAATATCTAAAAAGCAATCTTTCTCTTTCCTCTTTAGATCAGCCTTTGGTCAAAGACAGGAGAACAGAACAGGAAAATGGGGACAAGACTGGAATGCAAGGCGGAAGTGAATGAAAGAGAACAGGAAGAGCAGCGACTGTAAATCCTGTAACGAGAAGGAAGTTCCTGTGGCAGAGTTGTCACTGGGTGGCTGATAAGTTGGGGTCTGAGCACTCACTGGGTATCCACTCAGAATAAAATGTTTATTTCAAACTTCCAGAAAATGTGTATACAACTGTAACCATTAGATAAAAATAAATTAGATTCTATACATAGAATCTAATTTATTTTTACTGTAAATATTATTCAAAGAATATGAGAATATACATGAAAGCATAATTTTTTTCATTCTTGCTTTTACGATGTTATTTTAAATAATGTGAAACATAAAAATACAAGGAATTAATATTTAACCATTGATAAAAATCCAGCAAATAATATACATACCACCAAAAACTCCTTTTTGTCCACCATCTCATTCCCGTCAGTGTCAAACATGTTGAAAGCTATTCTAAATCCTGCACGCGGCTCTGCCAGAAAAGACAGAGTATTGGTGAAATGAGAAATCGCTTTAAGTTTGTATGTCTATGTACAAAGTCCATATTAGTTTTAAACAGTAATTTATATTCAGTTTATAAATAATTTCTTTGAGCAATAAATTAAAGCAACATGTTGCTATTAAATATAATAAAAGCTGTGTATAAGTACTATACACATTTCTGCTTCATATATTAGTGTATTTAGTAACAGAATTGATAATATACTTTAAAAATATTGTGTGATACTGGCTACATTACCCTGACAGTAAAATTTCACTATCTTCCTTCCAAAAATAAATATGACACAATAAAGTAATCCAAATTGTGGAGGAAATTACCTATGAAAATAAAAGTCAAGCATGAGAGATTGCATATTTGGGTTGAAACTTTTAAAGTTTAAACTTCAAAAACAGAAATATGAAATAAGAGACTTAAATAATTAATTCCCAATTATTCCCCAAATACAAAGAATAATTAATTTTCTGAAAAAGACAGGCTTTCACAAACTATAAACTGCTTTAATTTTATGAGCTCTACAATGAGGTTCAATCCTTTTTCTCTTTTCACTTCTAAAGTATGAAGAAGAAAATGTGGACATCAGAAAACTTGAGCATGTTGTTAAAAGAGCTCAGTGTAACCTTTGACCTACACTTTTTAGATGACTGGCAAACAGTTTAGAATGGGACCTCCCACAGCTACACTTGCCACTACCTGTTGTGAAATTTTGAATCTAGCAAAAGAGAAGTACAGAGTACTTTCTTATCTGGTAATAACTGCCTGAAAATAAAGGAAACGGAAGCCAGTCTTTTAGGCACCGTCATTTCTTGCATGTATTTTAGGAATCTACACTGATTTTCATTATTACTCACTTGAGAAAAATTAAAAAGCTACACCATCTCTGATAACCACGTTTAAGCTTTAAAAAGATCATAAGATATATGTAGAAAGGAAATCCTTACAAGCATTATTTGGAAGGGAAAATAAAGTTAAAGTAATAAAAAGTAAAGAGGAGAAAACTATAGATAGGTAATAGGTGATCTAATCTACCTTCTGTTAGACCTCTTTTCACATTTTTCTTGGTTCTAACTTAAACAGTATCCATAATTCTAAAATGCAAACTCCTAGAAGTTTCTAAGAGGGGTCCTGAATTGCAAAAGAAGATTTACACACCCAAAGGTCTTTACCTTCCGATAGTAAGCAAAAACCACCATATGTGTTTTTTCCAATACCCTTAAATCATATCTAGTCCCATCTCACATGGCTTTCTTAACTAGTTCTATTTTAGGCTTATGCTACTGGTTTAGGTACATATTAACTTCAAATTTTGCATCTGCAGTTATTCTAGATAACAAGATAACTTTTTAATAAGTCTTTGAAATACTCTTTGGCACCCACTCCTGTAATTTTCATGCCAGCATTCATTATTGATTGAACTCAATCATGAGAGTTCTTATTTCCATATATCTCCACAAATCCCCACAATGGGAAATTCCACCACCAATATTCTTTTATTCATGCCTATCTTCATTCATTCACCAACTATGCTTTAAAAGGCTACCACATGTCAAACACTGTTCTTAATACAGAAATGGACAAAAAAAGATAAAATCTTTGCCATCATGGACCCTGCATTCAAGTGTGGCAAGACAGACAAGAATATGTAAACCAATAAAAAAATACTTTCAAATAATTTAAGTACTATGAAGAAAATAAAACACTGTAAAGGGATAAAAAGGAAGAGATGAGAGAGGGAGCTATTTTAGAAATACAAGGAATTTTAGAAAGGGTGATCAAGTAAGAATTCTCTAAGTCTTCGCATTTCAAAGGAAACCTAAATAATGTTTATGTTCATGAGGATCTTGAAGAAAAGCACTGAGGGCAGAGGGAGCAGAAAGTACAACTTCCTGAGGTGGCAATAAAGGAATAGAAAGGTCAGGTGGCTGGAGTATAGTTCCACCATTAAATGCAATGAAATTTAACTGAAAACCTTAGTAGACCTTTCATATATTTCATAAGAATTGCTGCACATAAGAGAAAGAGAGAAATGAAGCTATTTCAGGATGTATGATGTATATTTTGATATTCTTTCACAATAGTTTTGCAGAAAATGAGTGTAGCAGGGCATTTATAAATCATTACATGTCCTACTTTTAGGCTCCCATGTAGCCTAACACACAGGGATTGATATAGGTTATTAAGCTTATAATTTATGAGCATTTTACTAATATATAATTCTATAAGCCATAATATCAATAATATTTATGATTTTGACCCTTGATATGCCATGCTTAGCATTTTCCGTGGGTATTCTGACATGAAATTTGCAAAACAGCATAGACATACCTAAAGCGTTTTAAGAGAATCTAAGAGAATCTAAGAAAGATTTGTTTTATACAAATTCTGATTTAAAAATTTTTCATCCAGAAATAAATTTAATGAGTACACTTACTTGTTAAAATACACAAGAGAAAAAGATATTCTGTGTAAGAAATCACACCTAGAAGAAAAACAGTACCAGTTATGTTCGGTAAGAATATTATGCTTTCTTCATATTTATCAAGTAAAATATTCTTATATAGCAATAAGTAATATTAATAAAGAACTTACAGTTTTAAAGAAAATGCTAAATTTTGTTTTAAATGAGACTAAACTATTATTATTAAATCATAGCCCAAAAGAGCAACAAAATTAATTTTACTTTCATTGTAAAAACCTATAAAAATTACCATAATGCTTCTAGATATATTGGCAGTAAAAATAATAATTATAATGTTTACTTATAGCTGCAACTTTTAAACTTATGGCTAGTTTTCAATGTATGAATCAAACATAAAACAAAAAAGTTGGAAATGGTTAACATTGTAAAATGCTTAATTCTTAGTAGCAGTTTATAAAATATTATAGTTCTTGCTCAGAATTTTGATGTCTGTATTACATTCAAAAAACAAAACTCTATAGTTATCTTTTTGCTGACATAAGTTATCATTATCATTTGTAAACTTAATGCTTCTATTAAACGTAATCTAAGAAGTTTATATTTTATTTAAATGGCTTATACTTTCTGTATACTAAGCCTGAGTTCTCTGTAATCCCAGAATTGTAAACTTTAAAAGGAGTTAGTGTGGGTAAATAAAAATATACATCCTATTACTCAAATTCATTCTTTTAGACTATAAAACCCAAAACTAGAATTAAAGCATTAATTTACTTTCTAAGTAGATCCTGGGAAAATTAAAGTCGGGAATAAGCCAATAACACTTAACCAGATATCAGATAGTCCTGATGTTTGGTTAAAGGGTATAAAAAACCCTTACACAACCAGACTGTGAACTTTAAACCTCCATTTTACCTGGTGTTCTCTGAAGCTACCTTCTTTGTTACAGAACAAAGAGAAGAGGAGTCACTGTCAGGCAGTTTGTCAGAAGACATGAAGGGACCGAGCCAGGAGGCCCTGAAAGCATTCCCCTCTTTTGTTTATACTAGAATATTGTGACCTATAGACATAGTTCTGGTTGATTGCCATGAATGCTATGGGAGAAAGATTCTGGAATGGTCAATGTATATAAAGATACAATACCTAGATTCCATAGGGATCCTTCAAAAAAAAAAGTGAAAAAGAATGAATGAAGGAGGGGAAAAAGGAAACTGGATCAGGAAATGGGCTCTCTGTCTCCACAGTCCCATCTTACTGACTGTTGTTCAAATTGATCTGGTGGAATACAATTCCTGAGCTTATCATCCCACCCTAAAATCTGAACAGCAATCTTTCAGACAACTTCCAGGAAAAAATTTCTAAGGGCTTTAAAGATACCTTGGCCAAGATTTTGCAAAGAGGTAAAAAAAAACACACACAAAAAACCCTACATTATGAGAGGCCTAAAATAAAAGTAAAGTGTCTCTTCTTTTCGGATTCCATGAGACCCACGTGGAAACAATTTGAATTTCTAATTCTATTAGACAAAATATATGGATTATAACTACTCCTTTAAACTATTTGTCTTCATATTAGATAAATACATTTTCCAACCAGTATTGGTTAAAAATGATGAAAAAGAAAAAGGTAATTTTATGTAATTTCTTTAATATTTTTATATCATATATTCTCATTTTTGAGAACATTTTAAAAAAATTCCTTTTTAAGATTAAATTAATCTTAAAGATTTTATTAGTTTTCTGCATAAATATGTACAAAAATTACAGTGTAAGAAACTGCAATAAAAACTATATAATTTGACTATATGTATGAATTAGTAAGCTAAGTTAGATACACAGATATGGGTAACAAAGTTGAAATAAGTGAATTTTGCGATGTGTTGTTTTTAAAAGAAACAGGTTCAAATTGAGTGGCCAACCACAGATTTAATAATTTTTTTCACATTGATTAAACTTAAGAAAATCTATAATTCCCTGGAAGTAAGAGTCATTTAAAAATCAGTATTTTTGAAAAATGCTTTCTATAGGTAATTATAGCCTATACTTTTCAATATGGTTAAAAATTTTTTTTTTAAACCTGTAAAAGTTTATTTTGTTGTAAAAATTTTAGAAAATATAGTAATATATAAAAAGCAAAATTAAAACCACCTTTAATCCCACTACCCAGAAATAACAATTATTATATTTGTATTTTTCTCTTCAGTTTTTTCTCTATGTACACATAGCTGTAAGATTATTTTAAGTATGAGGAAAATCTGTATATATAAACAGTATAAGTGTCAATATTCACATACATAAATACTAAAGTTAACTTACCTCTTTCTTTAAGGTTTCGAAATAGCTTTGATGATCCTTTCCAAACTGGCGGTGTTTCAGAGAGCATTTGATTTAATTCCTATGACATAAGGTATCATAAAGCTAATTAATAGATAAATTAATCCAAAAATATTTATAAAAATATCTAAACGCCTATGTAAAAAAAATTCTTCACTTAGGAGACCTGAGACATGGCTGTATTTACCCTATGCTTTACCCATAGTTTATTAAACCACAAAAAGCCAACATTTGCCCAGAGTTCAAATATAATATAAATGATAAAGATGCTACAATTGGTAGCTCAATTAGAGCTACCAAAAATTGCAAATAAATTTAATAATTAGAGTAATGTATATATGCTAATCAAATTAAGATAAAACAGTGAGTAAGTTGTGGAGCCCGTTAGAAAAGGACAGTTTCATGGAAGCCATTGAAAAAGGTAGGCCTCTTGAATTTAGGGGGCTTTATGGTAGAAATAAATGGACAAAGGGTTATATCAGGAAGGAATGAAGAATATTTTAATAGTGACTCAAAGAATTATGACAGATGAAATTAGAGGACAAGGACATTAAGTTATTTTGTATACTTTCAATTCTTTTCTAATTTTATCTTAGTCATTAAAGAACACAGACTTCAATTGTTGATTAGTTGTGTGCTTTTTTTTTTTTTAATCAAACTCACAGCTGGTGGGGGGAAAAACTATTTTGGAAAATTTATACATTTGATTCACTCTTTATATATAATACTAAAATTTTTAATGTATTTATATATTGTGTTGAAAACAACTAAGTGAAAATTATAGTTTGTTTAAATGTGAAGAAAAATTATTAAAGGATTTGGAGAGATAACCTGAAAAAATTTGAAATTAAAAATTAGTCTGCTATGAACAACAAATACATAACTATCAACAAGTGAATCTAAAAACCAAGGGAATTTAAAAAAATCTGATGAACAATATTAACTGGGGAGTGAACTGACGATTCTCGGGGAAAAAGGGGAGTAGAGGGTGTGGGAAGAGACTGAACATAAACTGTGCACCTATGGATGAGGACAATGGGGGGTGAGGAAAGGGCAGGGGGTGGGGTGGGAACCTGGTGGAGGGGAGCAACGGAAGGGGGGAGGAATGAGGAACATTTGTAATAATATGAACAATAAAGATTTATTAAAAAAATAAATAAAAATTAGTCTGCTAAATAACACACTGAAGAAAACACTAGAAACCACTTCTATTTCTAGGTCTGATTCTTGGTATTCAAAGTGCTATAGCCCAGCCATTGTTATGGAACTGAGACTCCCACCTACCATCAAAGGCTCCATCATCATTAAAAGACTCTCAGTTAGAGATGCAGACTCTCAGTTCCCTACCAGGCCTGCTGAACCAGAATCTGTTTTCAGCAAGATGCCCAGGTGACGTTTATGAATATTTGAGTTTAGCAGCACTTTGGACAAATCCTTCCTGATGTAATTTTACCTGAAAACGTTCTGTGACATTTAGAAATCATCCTCTTCATTAAAAAGTGGAGTTAGCATGCAAATAAGAAATCTCTGGATGCCAAAAACAGGAGAGGTATTTTTAGGGGACTTAGGGACTCCCTGAGAATCCTGTGAATTCCTCCCGTGGATCCTGGCTTTCATCTCCTTTATGCTGTGGTCTCTGCACTGCAGGTATAGATGCCACCAGGTAATGGGTAGGGATGGCAGAGAGGTAAAAATTCAGGTGTGAATAATGATGAAAAGCTGGTATACTTACTGTTTATACATCACTAAGACAAATATTTTTTGTTAGAGCAAAAGATTTAAAAACATTTTAAATGTATTGTCTACACTTAATTTTTATCATCTCTATTATATATTAACTTTATTTTATTTTAACTGTTTCCATGAAAGCGTATCTACCATTCATTGAGTGCTCTCAATGTGGCTATTACAACATCTCATTTAATTGTAGAATTTGTAATCCTCATTTTGTATATTTTACTGAGTCTTAAAAAACACAACTCACCCAAGGTCACACAGCTAGTAAATGACCGGCAGATCCTGACTGATTCTAAGCAGTTTATTTTAGTAATAATTTAGTTTTTTCTGATATAGGTCATCCAATGACACACTTATTTCTTTGCCTTCTGTTAAATTTAAACAGTTACATTTTATTAAAATCTATTTTCCGTTCAGGCTGGGAATCTCTCCCCCCTCTCTGGTACCTATCTTAGTCTCTTATATGTAGCAATGTTGTATAATAAAGAAGTTGATACCTTTGTCCAGATTCCTGGGAGGCAAACTCTATATCCATGGGTCACACCTGAGTTTAAGCTAAGATGCTGATCACCAGAAAGAATCACCATGTGATTAGAGCACTGGGGCATTGAGCTAGCCAACCTCTGAGGGGAAGGGAGAGGGACTGGAGATTGAGTTTAATCACATGGCCAATGATCCAATCAATCATCCTTATGCAATGAAACTCCAAAGCTCAGTGGAGCTTTCAGGTTGATGAACACACTGATGGAACATGAGGGTGACACACCTGAGTCTATGGGGAGAGGGCACAGACGCTCTGTGTTTGAGGCCCTCCCATACTTTGTCCTATGTGTGTCATCATTTGGCTGGTCCTTATTTGTATCCCTTATAATTATTATAAACTGTAATTTTAAGTGTAGAAGATTCCAGTCTATGAGGAAGACTAGCAAATTACTGAACTTGAAGTGAGTTTGGGAACTGCATGGATTTGTAGCCAATTGGTCAGAAGAATGGGTAGCCTGGGAACCTTGAACGTGCAGCTGGCATCTGAAATGAAGGCAGTCTTACTGGGGGTTGGGTCCTTAAACCTGTCGAGTCTGACAATAACTCCGGGTAGTGAGTGTCAGAATTATATTGCAGTATTGCAAATAGGTTCAAAATCAATACTTGATGGATTGAATTCAGTTACCTAGAATTATAGTTGCCTTTTAAAGAATTCATATAATTTTCTTAAATTAGTATAATTTTGTCTTATTATACAGTTAATATACACACATTACATGAAAATTAGTAAGTAAAGGCAAAAGTTAAGTGCATGGAACTCTATCAAACTAAAAAGCTTTTGTAGAGCAAAAGAAAGTGACAACAAAGCAAAAAGCCAACCATCCAAATGGAAGATGATATCTGCAAACAACAGCCATGACAAGGGTTTAATACCTAAAATATATAAAGAACTCATACATATCAACATAATAAAAACAAATAATGTAACTTAAAAATGGGCAGAGAACCTGAACAAAGGCTTCTCCTAAGAAGACATATAAATGGCCAACTGATAAATGAAAATGTGTTCAACTTCACCACCCATTAGGGAAATGCAAATCAAAACTACAATGGAACACCACCTCACACCTGTTAGAATGGCTATTATCAACAAGACAAATAATAACAAGCGCTGAAAGGTTGTGGAGAAAAGGAACCCTCCTTCGCTGGTGGTGGGAATGTAAACTGGAACAGCCACTACGGAAAACAATATGGAGGTTCCTCAAAAAATTAAGAACAGTTGTTACCACAGGCCCCAGCAATCCCTCTTCTGGGCATCTACCCTAAAACTTTTGAAAATGTTTATTCATGAGGACATATGCACCCCTATGCTCATTGCAGCATTATTCACGATGGCCACGACATGGAAACAACCCCAGTCCTTCAATAGTGGATTGGATAAAGAAGATGTGGTACATACACATAATGGAATACAGCTCAGCCATAAGAAAAGATGAAATACTGCCATTTGCAACAACATGGATTGGCATTGAGAATATTATGCTAAGCAAAGTCAGTTAGTCAGAAGAAGCTAAGAACCATATGATTTCACTTTTATGTGGGATAGAAAACTTAAAGTCACAGACACAGACAACAGTATGATGGTTACCAGAGGGAAGGGAGTGTAGGGACTAGCAAAGGGTAAAGGGGCCAAATATATGGTGACAAAAGTTGAATTGACTTTGGGTAGTGAACACACAATGCAATATACAGATCATGTATCAAAGAAATGTACATGTGAAACCTATATAATCTTACTAACCAATGTCACCACAATACATTTAATTAAAAAATATATATAAATTAACATCTGTACCTCTTTTAGGTACACTAAATATATAATAGGTTTTCTTGCTATGATAAAATATGTCTTATTTGATAATACAGTTTCAAATTGCTATTGCTGATGCAGAAATATTTTATTCATTTTGGTTGAAGAATGTTACATGCAGCAGCAACCATATTAAACCTGTACTAAATTTGAATAAATTTGAAATCTATGTATTTTTATATGTTTCTCTCAATAATATTATTTGCTACAGTTTCAATCCTTAGAGTCTCTCTCTTTTTTTAATCATACTATAAGTTATAGGCTAAATTGTGTCTACCTCAGATTCACATCTGAAGTCATAACTGTCAGCACTTCAGAATATGACCGAGTTTGGAGACAAGCCTTTAAAGGGGAGTAAAACTGATTAAATGAGGTCATTATGGCAGGCTCTAATCTAGGGGTGTCAAACTCAATCAGAGAAGGGGCCAAAATCTAAAATCCAGCCTAAATCGCGGGCCGAATGGTTTACTGAACAGTCATAAACTGTCATTGTGATGGAAACGCAGCGGAGTGCAGTGATGACAGCGCGGTGCAGGCCACATTGCAAGGCCTGGAGGGACGGATTTGGCCCGCGGGCCTTGTGTTTGACACATGTGCTCTAATCCAATGTGATTGGTCCCTAATAAGCAGGGATTAGCACAGACACAGGTAGAGGAAAGATGTGGAGACAGCAGAGGGAGATGGCCATCTACAAGCCAAGAAGAGAGGCCTCAAAAGAAAACAAGTCTGTAACCCTTGATCTGGAACTTCCAACTTCCTGGACTATAAGAAAATAAATTTCCGCTGTTTAAGCCACCAGACTGAGTTATCTGTTATAGCAGCCTGAACAAAGTAATGCACGGCATTAGCTGACACCTACAGTCAGAGAGTAGCAGCTGTGAGAGGACTCACATTTGTATTATATTCTAATTTTACAGAAAATGTCTAAAGTTTCAAAGTAGCCTCTTTGCATCCTTCACTTAGAATATTCCCTCCATCTCTCCCAGAGATAAATTTGTCTTTAATTTTACATCTATCATTCCTTAGATAGGTATTTTCCCACCTATGAATGTATCCTTTATAGGATGGTTTCATTTCCCCAGTTTTAAAATGTATATAAATTGAATTCTATTTTATGTAGTATTTTTGAATTGCTTACTTTGTCATGGTTTCTGAGATTCAGCTAGTAAAAGCATTACTATAGTTCATTTGTTTTCACTGTTAATATAATATTCACTGTAGGACTATATCAAAACTAACTTGTTAAGTCTACTATTGATATTGTATCACAGTCTTTTTGGCCAACATGAACAATCTATGGCCATTCCTATCAATCTGTCCTGCATATATGAAAGTTTTTCTGGATATGTACACTGGTGTGAAATTACTGTATCACAGGGCATATTCAACTGTAAGGTCACTAGGTATATATGCATGCACAGTTGTAGAACTTAAGTTCTACAGGAGTAGAACTGCTAGGTAAGGAATATGTGGATCTTTAGTTTTAGTAGACACAGCCAAATTGTTTTTCCAAAGTGGGTATACCAACATACATTCACACATGAGAGTTACCAATGATCCACATCTTCAAATGGTTCCTGGATGTGATTTAATTTCCAGAAAATATATATACCATATTGTTTGTGTGTGTGTGTGTGTGTGTGTGTGTGTGTGTGTGTGATGAGAGAGAGAGAGAGAGAGAGAGAGAGAGAGATAGAGAGAGAAAGAGAAAGAGAGAGAGAGAGAGAATATGAATGAATATGTATGTATACCAAGAGCTTTAACTTACCGGTTTGGAAAGTGACTTCCATGTTTTAGCAACTATAATAAACAAATATATAATAATTAGATAATACTTAATGTCATATATATCTAAATTCAGCAACTATCAACAACCATAACTCCTAAAACCAAGCTTTTATATCTAAAGGCAATGTTTCTCAAGACTTGGTATTTTACTTATGGTATGTTTTTGTTTCATGTACTATAAACTATAATAAATAATTTGAATAGGAAACACATTTTCCATAACCATTATCTAATTTGGGGGATTTCTAGATTTATAAAATAATTTAACTTCATGTTAAACATCCTATGGTCTTAAAAACACAAGTAATGATATTTATTAAATATTCATAGAATATAAAATATTATCATAGAGAAACTATAATTTTAAGGTGTTATCCATGCTCTCTGCTGTGTTACTATTGGTGATTATAATTAAAAGGTCAGGTCTCTCTAGGGTGAATGGGAAGGATAGGGACAAAGTAAAAGAGATGAAGGAGAGAGCAAGTAATGTGAGGTAGGGAGTCTCATCCTGTTTTCCATTCTTCTTCCATAAAAATATTATCCTATATAATAAAAGTCTAATAGGCTAAGTGTCCAGTCATCCGTTCAACCAATCAAAGCATCATATACTAATGATATGCTAAGGCTGCTCAACTGCTTGCTATGACATGTACGGATCATTAGGGGGCAGACAGTCGACTTGTCGACCAGTTGCTATGATGTGCACTGACCACCAGGGTGCAGATGCTTTGACCGGTAGGTTAGCTTGCTGCTGGGATCCAGCCGATCAGGACAGAGCAAGACGAGCTGGACATGGCCTGGAGCCCTCCCGCGATTCCCTCCCCCCTCGCGCCCCCCCCCCCCCCCCCCCCCCCCCCCCCGCTCCCAGCTGTCTAGCCTCCTGTGCCCCTCCCTGGCCCCAATCGTGCACCAGTGGGGTCCCTTGGACTGGCCTGTGCCCTCTCACAATCCATCCAGGACCCTTGGGGGATGTAGGAGAACTAGTTTCAGAACGATCCCACAGCCAGGCCGAGGGACCCACTGGTGCACGAATTTGTGCACTGGGCCTCTTGTAGTTGAATAAAATACGAGTGATCACTGTCTTTTTCTGATTTCACACTCTTAAAGATCTTAACTATAAATCTTATGATATTGAAATAATTGTGAGTCATATTGGTTTCTTTTGCTCATATTTGAACACTGATATCTAAGTTCATGTTTATATACGATTAAGTCCTATTAAACAGCTGAATTAGAATTGGTAAATATTAAGTATCTTAGCTACATTACAATAATGACAACCAATAATATCCCCTTATGGCGATGTTGTTATCTACACTAATAAAAGAGAAAAATGCTAATTGACCATACCTTTGCTACACCCACAGCCAATCAGAGCGAATATGCAAATTAACCCAACAAAGATGGCGGTTGATTTGCATACGCTGAGGGAGGGAGGAGTGAAGACTGAAGACTGCATAGAAGGAAGAGGGAAGGAAAGCAGAACGCAAGGAGGCTGCAGGAGGGAAAGCACAGGCGAGATGGGCGGGGGGTGCATGGTAGTGGCGAAAAAATGTGGGGGGCCAGCAGAAGGGAAAGCACGGGGCAACAGTGGCAGGAGGGAAAGCACAGGGGGAGGGCGGCAGCTGCTGGAGGGAAAGCATGGAGGGTGGGGGGCAGCGGAGGCGGGAGGAAAAGCGTGGGGTGGGGGTGGGGAAACAGAGGCGGCAGGGAAAGCATGGGGTGGGGGGCAGGAGAGGTGGCAGAGATGGGAGGGAAGCCTGCGAGAAGCCCTGTTCTTGCAGGAATCTTCCTGCAATGGGCCTCTAGTTTCTATATAATTAACCATAGTTAATGTAAACAATATATCAAATTTAAGATTTATAAGACAGGCATTTTTTTGCTATGTAACTTGCTTTTTCTTAATCAATATATCATCTTAAGATCCAAAGGAAGTATGTTCTAAAATTTAGCAAACTGATTTATAGGCAGATAGATTTCTTCTCTATGTAGAAACAACATCCTTTCTTTACCCAAGATAGTTTATACAAACATGTAATCAAGTGATTAAAATCATACGCCTATAAAGTTGAATTCAGCATTTAACCTTAATTATGATACTATATACATTCACTTGTAAAGACATCCTCCTTTTCATAATGAGCAGAACAATGTAAATAATATTCTATTGGTTTTGAAATATAGCAATAAAAAAAGGAGAAAAATAAATGGCACAAAAGTACATACACATGCTCTGATGTAATGTTCAGAAGCTATTTATCAAAAGAGGAAGTTAGAAATACTCTTGAGTTTTGTAGGTTTTATGAAATCTCCAGGGTAAATTATTCACAAAAGACATATTCATTCTGCCGGATATGTCACCATGTCCAATATTATTAGCTTTTCCTTATAAAGACTAAAGAGCCATTAATATTATTCTTCAAAGGATTTTTGGATTTTCTAAACTCCTTATTTAATATGAAGTTACTCCACACTATATAAATACTTGTATGAAAAGGGACTTCAATTCTATTGGATATATTTTATTTCATAAAGCTATAGGTTGTTATTCATTGTATTTTTAATATTTTTATGTATATTATGTCTAATTATTTAATAATATATCTTTAAAACTAAAATAATATTTAAAGCTATATGAGAATAAATAATTACTTATTTTAGTTCTAGAAGGGAAATTCACCTTTTAGGTTTTATTTACGTAGGTCAAATAAGAAATTTTCTCAATTTCAAACATAAAATTATACTCGACAACATTCAAATGTATACCTCAATTGATATTTACTTGTACTATAATTATTGTGCAAATGTTTACACAGGATACCTTTTTTTCCTATTGATATCACCAAAAGTTATATTAAAAATATTTTAAATCATGGTTATGAATTCAAGTGATAATGATGGTGACTATATCTATTAACATTTATTAAGCAACTAGAGGTCCGGAGCATGAAAATTCGTGCACTTGGGGGAGTCCCTTAGCCCAGCTTGCACCCTCTTGCAGTCCCGGAGCCCTCAGGGGATGTCCTACTGATGCGCCTAAGCTGCAGTCTGGCCTCCCTCTGTGAGAGGCCACCGGTTGGCCGATCAAGGAACAGCACCAACCAGTGAGCGGCCAACCCTGCCCCCTCAAAAGCTAGCCGCTCCCCCATCGCCATCCCCTCCCTCTGCCCACTGGCACGTGCCTTGACTGGCCTGGCACCGCCTGCTTGCTGGCCTTACCCCCCACTGACCTGTTGTTTTTCACCTTTCGGTTGATTTGCATATTATACTTTTATTATATATGATTATTATGTGTCAGGTATTACACTAATTCAATCCTCAGAAAACCTCATGAGGCTGTTTTTATTTTTAGCTTTTTAAATGAGGAAACAAAAGATTGAATAACTTAACCAAGCTCTCAAAGCTAATAAATGAATGCCAGTCTAATTTCAATATACTTTTGCTACTTTTATATCTGTGAGGCAGATTTTGCTCACACTTCATGAAAAACAACAATTGCAACATATTGAATACAAAAGCAGATATGAGAATCCAACTACCTTTATTAAATCAGATATTAAGGAAGTTTTCAGAAAAGTATATATTGCCAAAAAGTTTGAGAGCCACTGCCCAGCACATGTAAAGGTGAAAATCAATCAGCCTATATTTATTCTGCAGGAGCCATGGCAAATATAAAAGATATAGGCACAATTCTTGCCCAGGTCTAACTTCAAAGCCAGTCCTCTGAACAACTCTGTTCAGGCTGGATATAAAAACTGACTAGGCAGAATATAAGTTTAAAGAATATGAAGTTATAAAGAATATCAAGAATGAAGGTGGTGTTTAAGCTTAATGTACTGAGAAAGAGGGAACAATTGAAAAATTCTGAAAAGAGAAAAGATACCAATAGGAGTTTGTAAGAACGATTAGTCTGGTAACACTGTATAGCATAATGTCTTTTGAAATACATTACTTGGTTAGTTGTTCTGAAAAACTTACACTGCTCCACACTAGAGATTTAAAATAATCTTATAAATTAGTAAGGTATTTTTAAAAATATACTTACGTTTGGGCTCATCTGTTGTAACAGCCAAAATGAAATCAGACGGAGTCATGAATAACTGCCCTTCACACTCTATAGAGGCAAACAAACGAAAGCGCCTTTCCCGAGATGAAGCATAGAGGTCTAAGTCTTCAGGGTCTGCTCTGCCAATAGCAACCTGAAGAAAGGAAAAAACCTCAACTTTGTGAAATAACATCCCCCTTTAGACTGTAAGTGTTTTAATTGTGCTAAAAGTGAATTAACAGAGTAAATGAAAACTTGAAAATATTGTCTTCTGAAGAACTGAATTATTTTATAAATTAATTGCCTACATGAGTACAATGAATTAATATTTCAAAGATCCTACAATGAATGTTGTTAATGGCCTGGATATTTTAAACTGGAACTTTGAAAGACTTGTAATTTATTTCTTCAGTTTTAGTCTTAAAGAACATTACATTTCTGAGCTAACAGTTTCTCTAGAACACTGATCTTCAACCTTTTTCATCTCATGATACACATAAACTAGTTACTAAAATCTGTGGCACAACAAAATATATATATATATTTTTGCCTATCTGACAAAAAAAATAGGTAAAACTTTGATTCATTCACACCAGATGACTATTGTTCAGCTGTCATCATTTTTTTTATGTGACAATCTAAGGCAGGCATCTTCAAACTACGGCCCGCGGGCCACATGCGGCCAGCAGAGGAGTCTGATCCGGCCCGCCAGGTTTTTTGGGCAGTGAGCGCAGCCGAGGTGTTACAGTAGGAATTAGTAGTTCATATAGTCCGGCCCTCCAGCTCTCTGAGGGACCGTGATCTGGCCCCACTTTAAAAAGTTTGAGGACGCCTGATCTAAGGGAAAAGAGGTCAGCTATTGCTTGTTTTAAAAATTCTGCAGCACAAAAGTTTAAAATCACTTCTAAAGGTAGAATGCCTACTATGCACTCTTTATATACGCATATTTATCTAATTAGAAACTTACTCATTGTAGTTATTAATTTTCTTTAAAAAGTGAAACCCTGATAGGGTGTTCATGCTACCTCTAAGGGAACCATTTAGTGGTAGTACTTATATTAGAACTACAGTTGCTAACTCTAAATCACTATAGTATAGTTACTACCAACAGTCATTCTGAATTCTCTCTAGGGTTAATATGAACAGAATTAAAAGTGTGTAGCAGGGGAAGGAAGTCTCTTCTGTTTTCCTTAATTTGCAGTCTTTACCCTGTATATAAATAACTGTCCACTGTTATTTATTTTCTCTGAACTAACTATAACAAATTAATTTTTTAACAGAAAGATTATTTTCCTGATTATAAAAGTGACATAATTATTGTACAATATATAATTTAGAAGACAGAACTTCAGAAATTTATAGATATAGTTTTTTTTAAAATAAAAGGGATTATACTATACTGTTCAGTAATCTGATCTTCTTAACTTATTACTATTCTAGAGGCCCGATCATGAAATTTGTGCACGGGGCCTGGCCCTCGCAGCTGCGGTGGCTTGCCTCGGCCCTCATAGCCCTGGTTTTGTCTGGAAGGTCGTCCGGAAGGTCATTCGGTTGTCTGGTCTAATTAGCATATTACACTTTTATTATTATAGATGAGGGCCATTTTCCCAAGTCATTAAATAGTTCAGTAGATCATTTTTACTAAATGTATAATACTGCATAGTAAGTTAGTAATAACCTTCCTGGAGCATAGGATTTTCATTCACAGAAAAAAAAGGTAAATTGACAATAATCTCTGTGTTATGTCCACTGGGTGGGGGTGTGCTCCAAGCCCCATGGTGGCTGCCAGGAGCATGCCCCCAGCCCTGTGTTGTGTCTGCTGGGCTGAGGGCATGCTGCTTGCCCAGATGCCCGCCTTCCTTCACACCTGGGATGTGGAACACTGGCCTCATCGATGGGATGATGATGCCAGCATCCTGCCCTGGCTGTTATGGGTGCCGCCATCTTTGTGACAGAGTGATGGTTAATTTGCATATTACCCTTTTAAAAAATATATATTTTATTGACTTTTTACAGAGACAAAGGGAGAGGGATAGAGAGCTAGAAACATCGATGAGAGAGAAACATTGATCAGCTACCTCCTGCACCCCCCCACACAAGGGATGTGCCCACAACCAAGGTACATGTCCTTGATTGGAATAGAATCTGGGACCCTTGAGTCCACAAGCTGATGCTCTATCCATTGAGCCAAACCAGTTTCCGCAACCTTTTTTTTAGATTCAATGAAATAGGGAAAGCTAGAAAGAGGTGAATACAACTTTTCAAATTTGAATGAAAACTGGGAGTTACAACATAGAAAAGGTCCTAGGTTATTGCTAGAGAAAAAGGCAAACAAACATAATTTGAAAGAAGCTCAAATTTGGTAGATTACCCTTTGGCTACAAAGAAAATTGCAGGAGGAGCAGCAGTGGAGGGGACAGAAGCCAGAACAGAAAGGTATAGAAGAAATAGCATATTTGATTTATTTGACTCATTCCTGAACCAAGTACAAACTATGGATCTCAGCCAGGGATACAGGTATACCCAGAGGTTCAAGCAGCAGGCAAATTGGCTTAAATCCATTATTCAAAGAAGAGATGAGTAGATCACATCAAGAGGAACCTGAGTTCAGAAAGAGCTGTTGTCCATTGGATATTGGCATAAAGTCACTGGGGTATCAGACAAGAATCCGTAAGACTGGGGCTAAATCTCAGGACCAGTTACATTAACAATGTCAAAAGTGGCCAATTGCCAATTAATCTTAAATTTATATTCTCCTATTGGTCTTAGTGTCTGTCTATGGAGAGGTTGACCTTACAGGTGGATGGATGGTCAGCTGAATTCTCATACCAGGAGAATACAGATCAGTCCAGCTGACAAACTTAATTCACCATTATAAAAAAACAACCACTTTCCTCCATCATCAGATGAATGGATAAAGATGTGATACATGCATTCACACACACACACACACACACACACACACACACACACATACACACACTATCCTATATAATAAAGAGCTAACATGCTAATTAGACCAAACAGCAGAATAACTGCGGACGACCATCTGGGTGACCTTCTGGATGAAGCCAGGGCTGCAAAGGCCAAGCCCCTTGAACAAATTCCGTGCACCAGGCCTCTAGTAATACATATAATGGAATATCATTCAGCAACAAAAAACAATGAAATCCTGCCATTTGTGACAATATGGATCAACAGAGAAGGTATTTTGAGAAGTGAAATAGTCAGAGAAAGACAAATACTGAATAACTTCACACACACACACACACACACACACACACAGACATAAAATCTTAAAAAGAACACAAATGAACAAACGCAATAAAACAAAAACAGAGAACAAACTGGTGGTTGCCAAAGGGAAGATGGGTGAGGAGACGGATGAAAAAGTGAAGGGGTCACAGTCAGTAATATTGTGATTACTTTGCATGGTGACAGATGTTACTAGACTTAGTGTGGTGATCACATTGTAAGACATATAATAATGGTGAGTCACTATGTTGTACAACTGAAATAATATAACCTTGTATGGTGACTACTTGAATAAAAAAATTTATAAACAAACGAAAAGCAATTAATTTCCTTCTCAAAATTCGAGGCCTTCACCAACTAATCCTCTCTTTTGTATATTAGATAGGGTGGGCTAAATTCCTCAAATGTAACTGCTCAAACACAACAGAAACATGTTCATTCCAGAAACGCTAGGTCTGTTGGGTGGGGTGGGACTATTTGAGGGGGGTGGGGTGGAGCAGCTCTGATTCACACATTTATCAGAGATCCAGGCTGATGATGGCAGCCATTATCAACCAACGTGGGGCGGGGCCATTATGGAAGAAGGTCATGTGAGGAGCTTTTATAGGCCAGGCCTAGAAGTGGTCAAAGAGAATTTAGTCACTTAAGTGCAAAGGATAATGGATAATGAACCCGCCATCCACAGCTCTATTATGGGGTAAGAGAACAGATTATGGTCAACAGCTTGCAGTTTCTGTCACAGGAACTTTTGGTGACAACATCAAGGACTTACGAAATATAAAGAGTAGGGGAAAAAAAACACATTAGAATTATATATAGTATGTTTAAAAAAGAATTGGAGAGATACAGTTCCAAAACAAACCACATCTATAACTTCTTGGGAGGTAAGACTTCTAAATGACCTTCATCAATTTTTTAGGAAATACTAAACTACTCTGATTCACCTTAGATTGACACTGCCACACATTTTCTCCTCTGCATATTGTATTTCTCCCCAAAGTCTCAAACAGCCACTATTCACTTGAAATGCAATGTTTGCACTTGCACTCTCCCAGCTGTGTTTTTCCAAATTTGGCAAAACGCTTCGATAACGCTAACCTTTTCACTAAACAAAATCAGTGAGATTAAGAAAACATTCGTTCTGGTCCTCCATCCTTGAATATTGAGAGAAGTTGAGGGTAAACAGATGTTTTGTGCTCTATCTCACAAACCTATCCACAGTATCTATGGGAGGCTGAACAGTAATTCCTGTCCAAAACTGAATTGAACTGTCTATAGGTAAAAAGATGATGACGTTTAAAATTTTGACATATGATTATAAAACAGTTATTCCTAAATTCGGTTGACAGAATGCTATACCCAAAATATCCAAATAAAAGAACTAAAAATTCTTAAAATTTAAGAAACAAATAATATATAAAATTATCCAAAATTTACATTCTACAGTATAAACTTAAGTTTAAATTCTAACAAGTTCATTTCTTTCATTAATAAAGTAAAATTCACTGTGAAAAGAAAGTATCATCAAACTTTTAAAAAATGAGACTATAAGTATGATTTCAACAAATATTACCTTATTAAATTAATACAATTATGATTTCTTGGCTTCATGTGGGCATATTCGAACTAGATATGTTAGCATTTTTATGGTGTTATTTTCACAGAAAAGGAAAATACAGACATCCTAAGTTTAAGAACTACTGCAATATTTTTATATTTGGCAAATTTCATTGAGAAAATTGAATTTTTCATATTAAAAAGATCTCGCAAAACTGCTACTAAGAACTATACAAGCATGGGTTTCAGAGTTGGCATATCAATTCTCTTCACTGCAAGTGCAAGAAAACACAACAGAAAAATCAGAGAAATCTAGAGGTAAAAGAGAATTAAAATTTGTCTTTTTATTTTATTCCTTCTAGGAAATTATATTTTACACGTTCTAGAAATTGCTAAACAAATGTTTAAGGAATCTTCTTTCTAGCTCCAGGAAGCTCTATCTTTTTTGTTCTACTGAGAAACTGTGAACTACATTCTAATTCTTTAACCTCAGTCTCCCTACTTCTAAAAATGGAGAATTTCATGGTATAAAAATTTCACACACACCTGTAAACTAACCCACACAATTTATTCGTAAAAGTGAGTAAGGATCTTTTTCAGGTACTTGGTGGATATGCTGACATAAGAGCAGTGGCTTAAGAAGTGGTAGAAATTATAAAGATTACATTTAAAAATTATCTCATCTTTCCAAAGGAAATAAAAATATGTGTCAAGGCAATTATATTATCTGGAATTTCCAAACTCCAATCTTTGTAACTTGTGCTTAGATGTTACTTCTGAAGGTAGTGAAACCAGGGCCTTCCGGCAACAGAGTGTATCAGTATTCCTCCTAAGAATAACAAGAAGCACAGGTTCACTGCCAAGGCGCAGTGTCCTGTTACCCAGGTCAGCAATTTGAAAATTTACTCTGTGGTCAAGTCTGGTTTTCTCAGGGAGGCAAGATTAAATGCCAGATAAAGGATTCACTGCTTGACAATTAGAGAAACTGATGCCTACAAGCTGATAATATCCCAAAGAGGTAACCTGAGACAATTATATCAATTATCTAAACACTGTATAATGCATTATCTCTTAGCAGCCAAGAAACAGACATGAAAATGAAGAATGAAAAAAGGAGAAATAAAAACCATTTGTATTAACCAAAACTGTTTAGATTATTCATCCTTACTACTTTCTTTAAAAAAAGTATGTTTTATATTAAATTAAATCAGTATTAATGTTTTAAAATGCATGATTAGGAAGTTTACTTGATTATATGTAGGAAGTATAGAATTTTATGCCCTTTATTGGCAACTGTACCAACATTTTATGAAACATTACAAAGCACATATCTTTTAAATTTGGATTTTTATTTTACACTTTCTGGGGGGAAAAAACTCTTATGAGATGTTTATGAGACTCAATTCACATTTTTTTCTTTTTGCTCCATTTATAAAAAATGTTCATGGAAGTATTACACTTGCTTTCTCTAATGGCTTCAGGCTTATTTAAAAGCTTCTAAGAAGATAAAAGTAGTCACTTTTTTTTTTTTTTTTTTTTTTTTTTTTTTTTTTTTTTTTTTTTTTTTTTTTTTCTGGTTGGGTGGTCGAAAGGTTAAACATCAAATTCCCAGTGAGGGAAAACCCCAAAGTACTCCAGGTGAAATGTTTTGATGCTTACTAAATGTATCTATGTGGAAATACACACAGCTGAAGACTAGCCAATGGTATTTCCCCGACTGAGATCAAATAGTAAAATAGCAGAGACGAAGGTGGGGGAAAGAACGATCACTTATGATGTTAAGTGTCCACTGTACTGTAATAGCAGCTTGAACTGTAGGGCTCTTCACACCATTTCTCTCCTGCTCTGTACAGCAAGGCTACTGGAGAGAACTGCCTACATTTCCTTCTCTGCTATCCTCTACTTCAGCTGGTTCTCCCCTCTGTCGCTCCACTAAAACTGTGAAGGTCATTGATGACTTCCTTGTTTCTAAATCTAAAGGTCAATACTCAGTTTTCATCTTACAGCATCTGACACTGTTGATAACTCATCTATGACTTGACAGTTTTAGTGGAGGGATAGAGGGGAGAACTCCTGATTTTTGTCCTACTCCCCTGGAAGTTCCTTCCCAAAACTTTTGCTAGTACTTCTCATCCACACAGTGCCCCATGGTGGTTCCACTCACCCACAGTGTCCTATGAACCTCTCTTATTTTAATCTATAATTACTTATTTGAAGATCTCATCTAGGTTTTACATATTATAAATTCACTATCAAATCCAAAATAAAGGTCATTGACCAGAGATAGGGCAAGGTGGCATGTGCTGCAGACACAGCGGAACACAATACTTCGGAATAGCTTTTGTGGGATGAGAAACGGAGGTATCAGGGACATGAAAAAGGATTGTTAAACATTTGTCCTTATGCACACAGTTCAGTTTCTCAAGAGTATATAATACCTAGGTAGAATTTTGGAGTTAAGAAGTATGTGAATCCTTAATTTAACACACACTGTCAATTTATTTCCCGAAGATTTGCACCCCTACCACCAGAGTAATAGGAATTTTTGTTGTTCTACATCAATGCCAACATTTTTTAATTTTACCAATTTAATTAATAACAAATGGTGCTTTACTCTGGTTATCATAATATTTCCCTATAATTAGTGATGTTGAACATCTCTTCATGTGTTTACTGTTTTTAATACAATATATTCCTCTTGAATTGCCTATCATAGACCCTTTGCTCATTTTTCTGGTTATACTCTCTTTTTTTTCTTATTGATTTGTAGATCATCATGATATATTCTGGATATTTATTACTTGCAAGAGCTATAGAATGTAAGTTATCTTCTTCCAGTCCGAGATTTCTTTGCATTTTATTAAATACTAGTAGCCCTGCACATGTATCCATGTGCCAGTAGGTCGCTGCTGCCCTGTAGCTCTCCGCCTGCTGCCCCCCTCCTGTAGCTCCTCCAGTCCCCCTTTGCCCCCCCCCCCCATAGCTTGTTGCCCTTCCCCCTCCTGTAGGTCTCTGCTGCCCACTTGTAGTTCACTGCCCCACTCTCCTGTAGATCCATGACCTGCTCATTACACATCAGGATGTAACAGATAATTAGCATATTACTCTTTTATTATAAAGGACTAGAGGCCCAGTGCACAAAATTTGTGCACAGAGGGAAGGCTCCCTCAGCCCAGCCTGCACCCTCTCCCCTTGAAGGACCTCTGACTGCAGTTTGATGTCCAATGCCAGGGGATGTATGACTGCCACAGGGATCAGGCCTAAACTGGCAGTTGGACATTCCTCTCGCAATCTGGGATGGCTGGCTCTTAACTGCTCACCTACCTGCCTGCCTGATCACCCCTAACTGCCTCTGCCTGCCAGCCTGATCACCCCTAACTGCCCTCCCTGCCAGCCTGGTTGCCCCCAAATAGATGTCCTGACTTTGACTAAGTCTGTGTTATAAAATACTCAAATCAGAACTCTTCGCTGACTTTCATGATGATTAGGCACTCACCAGGGCTGACAGACCAGAGGACATGAAAGGCATGTGTGCTTTAGCACATCTGCACAGTGCTGGACAGAAAGGTTACTAACACTACATTCTTTACTAGGAGGATATAAAATCCTGCTGTGATCCATTTACTTGTACTGGAAACAGTCTGGAGGAAGTCATGAGACAACAAAGGTGGGTGAAAGTTTGAGTCACACTGATTTGCTTTTACTGTAAACGCTAGACCACAAGCTCCCTATTATTGTCCTTATGATTCCATCATTGATCCTGTGGTAATAATATCTCAAAACCTTTCTTTTTTAAAAAATTAAATCTTTATTGTTTGAAGTATTACATATGTCCCCATTCCAAACCCCCCCCCCCCCCACTGACCTCTCCCACCTCACTCCCACTCCCCACCCCAGGCCTCACTATTCATTTTCAATGTCCCAAGCTTTGAGAACATAAATAAAAGGTGGAGATTGTTGTTGCCATAAGCAATAGTACACACACAGAGTCTCTTGAGACAGGAAAAAGAAATTGATAAATTGATTTTTCCACGGTTTTACATACTCCACAATGGTATTGAAAAGCAGTTTCTCAGCACATAACTATTGATCTACTGCCCAGGAGGGTAAATTAAATATGAGATCACGTGAAAACATGTGGGTTGTTCTTTTCAGTCATGTGAGATGCCTTTTAATGATCACCAGAGCTGTAAAAGCATGTGGGGATGTATATGCTCCATTTACTTTCAATAAAACAAGAGGTAGGAAGAACCAATGTTGCTTTTAAAACTTAACCCCAATTATTGTTTCATCACCACATGCAGGTATTCAAAAGACCTTTCTTAATCTTCTTGGGACAATGAGTGAATGTACTTATATGAATACTAGTAGCCCTGTGCATGAATCTGTGCACCAGTAGGTGGCTTCTGTAGCTCCCCACCCACTGCCCTGCCCTCCTGTAGCTCCTCTGCCCCCCCCCCCAACTCCCTGATAGCTTGCTGTTCTGCTCCCTCCCGTAGCTCTCTGCCTCCCATTTGCCTATGCTGCCCTAACCCCTCCTGTAGCTCTCTGCTGCCTGCTTTAGTTCACTGCCCCACCTTCCTGCAGATCCTTGATCTGGTCGTTATGCAGTCAGTTGTTACACCTCAGAGTGTAATGGATAATTAGCATATTCCTCTCTTATTGTATAGGATGGAGAATTATAAATCAGATCCCGTCTTTAGATTTGTAAGAATAACTTTAAAGAGGTTGGAAGAAGTACAGAATAATGGGCTGGAACTAGCTTAAACTGGGTCTAACCTATGACAGCCTTTCTGACATGAAGTAAGCCTGTTAGGAATATTCACTTTTGAATTATTGTAAGCAATTTGAATAATCCATTATATTACTTCCAGGGAAAGGGATAATCCAAATATTTCACCTAGTCAATATTTATAGTATCATTTGGATAGATATTATCCTTATCAGAGGCAGAAAAAAATGGAATTATTTTAAATTCTTTTATATACACTTTCTATGCCTAAATTTTGGAGGTGGAGTTGAGTATTAAAATAGTTAAAAGACAATTTAGTGAATGGAGAAAAAAGCAGGAAACTTGGATTCTACTTTCCCAATTTGGAAAAGACAATTCTTTAATGAGCAAACAAATGTCCTAGGCTAGTCAATTGACTGACAATGCACTAAACTTCCACATTTTACTATATAATCTATTAACATATATAATCTATCAACACTTGAGAGAATAAAGGAGTAAGGTAAAAAAGCAATATATTTTAAAATTTCTGCTTAGTACACATGTGACTAGGCATTTTCTTTAAGGCTAGATAAATAGCCATAAATAGAACTTGTTTGACTTTTTAAAACCCACTTTTCTCCAACACAAGAGTATTTACACTACACAAAATAAAGTTACTCAAATTCTCAGTGTTTGGCACAATTACAGAAGATCAGTTAGAACTAATATTTTACAGTTTAAACTTGCCTATCAAGTTTACATGAAAGAATAAAATCTGTTGGTATATTGTCTACATAAGTTAAATATTATATTATGGGGGGAAAGTACTAATCATATCATATTACTAAGGGTTATACATCTCAAAAAAAGGGAATAACGTAATAATTAGAACAGCATAAGTTGTGACTATGTAAAAATATTCATTGAAAAACTACATTTCATGAGTAAGCTAAAAATTAATTTTATCATTTAAAACTCCTATTTAATAATGAAAATACAAAACCGAAGTAAATTAAAAGATGTGATAGTACCCTGGTCAGTTTGTGCCGTGGTGAGAGCAGTGGCCCACAAAGGGTCAAGGAATCCCAGTAAAGCGCACGTACCTCAGTTGCAGGCTCAATCCTCAACCCAGGTTTGTGAGAATCAAGTGGGAAATTACAATAACCCCAAAAGTATTACCCAAATTCCAATTCAAAATACAATTCAGTGTTTTTATTTATTTATTTTGAATGTGAAAATTACATAGACCAAGAGAAAAACCTGTTAAATACTTTCATTCAAACTGACTAATACGCATTTCTGGAGAATTTCTAAGTCTTGGAAGAGAATTATAGATGATAAATTTTTTAAAATTTAAATTCAAGGTCATGACAATGTATTTCCTAATTCCCTACGTGAATCTAAATAAAAGGAAATCCATAAAATGCTGTAACTATCGCTCACTGCAACCCAGACAACAGGTGCATGGAGTTCCATAACTCCAGGTTTTGTGTAGCCAGAGGAGGAATACTATTTCCAAATTCATTCAAATTTTATTCTGTGATTCACTTAGAAAAAAACCAAAACTACACTCAAATTGTTATATGTGAATGTACACCATGGTCAGGCCACTAGAAGGAATGCAGGTAGCATCTGGAAGATTTATTTGTCACAAAGTGATTCAGAAAACCAAAAGAGGTGATTGCCTAATTTAGTACCCAACGTTATTCTACACAGAATTAACCTATTTTCAATTTCACCTCTGTAGTGTTTGTATTTTAAACATCTGTCAAATTCTTTGATATTCTGGAAAGAAGAAGCATAACCCTGTTTCAAAATGTGCTGCCTTAAAATGAGGCTGAAAAAGAGATAAAGTGAAAGAAACTTAAAAAATGAATAATTACTGGAAATTATTATAGAAATAAATGAGAAAGATACAAATACTGTTACATTTTTTACTTGAGAATAAAAATAAGTTGCTTAGAGCTTCTTAAGATTAACAAATCATAAAATAGATAATGTGTTCTGTATAATAAGTAAAACACTGGATTAAAGTATTTTAAGCAATTTAGTAAAGTAATTCTGGATCTGAAACAAAAAGGCAATTATAGAATAAAACTTTTTTTTCCATTAACAAAAATAATACTTTAAGGCTAAAACTAAAAGGTTCTAAACAAAATCTTGTCAATATCTCTTTATAATATTAATAAGTTCAAGGCCATGTTTACTGAAAAAATTTTGGCAAGATAAACTTGCACAATTAAAATAAATATAATGTCATGTGATTTGGTTTCCCAAAGCCTGGAATTTTGACCTTAACTGAAGTCTTCCGAATTCCAATGCTATAAATAACTACTATAGCTGAACAAGATATTAAACTATTAATTCTCACAGACTGTGACTGTGTCTTTTCAATGTGCATATCCCATACAAGTATTTGATATAAGCTTATTCACTTGATAAACATTTATTGCCTATCTATCAGGGTTATGCTCCATAGCAGGCAATCTATATATATAAAAGCCTAAGCAACCATCATAACCGAAACGACCGAACAGGCTGCGTGGGGCGACCAGGCCGGGAGGGGACTTAGTAAGGGGTGACCAGATGACTGAACAGGGGCCTGCGTGGGGCGACCGGGCGGCAGGGGCAGTGACTGGATAGGGTACAGGCTGGGCTGAGAGGACCCCTTCCCCTGTGCACGAATTACAAGCACCGGGTCTCCAGTGATGATATAAAGGTGGTTGAGACCAACACCAGACCTCTCCTTAAAGGGCTAAGACAAGCAGAAAAGACAGACAATTAAAAAATAACTACAAAAAGTCATCATCTTAGAGTATATGGTAGAGTTGGGGAAGGCCTTCTGAAGTTCAGAGGCAATGTCTTTAAAAACCTTCAAGGCTGTGGTAATAGAACAGTAGGTATGTAGGTTACTGCTGCACATTGTCACCCGTTAAATCAGTCTCATAACACACACAGGGTAATTTATATGCTAGGCTGTGTTCAATATAATATACCGTTTAATTAAAAGAGGCTTTATAAATCAAGGGCTCTTGCTATAGTTTTAAACATCAAAAGGAAACATTTCTATCAATTCAGGAAAATCAAATAAGCATAATAAATGAAGTGGCAACACAGGTTTAAAATACTTCTGAAAAAAAATGGCAGACTGACCTGGTGAGTTTCTTTCAACCTCTTCCTCCCAAAACCACATTAAAATCACAATAAAATACTTTTAAAAGGTATAAACATACAGAAACTAGGACAGAGAAAAGGACTGGAGACCAAAACACTCAAGAGAATTCATTAATTTTTTTATGAACTTGAAGAGATGGGGGAAAGGTAGTTGACCAGAGGGGCCGAGGCACATCCTGGGTGCCACGGAGGAGGACACCAAACAGAAGTAAGCTAATTTGGAGTACAGATCCCAGAAAGGACAAGGCCTTCAGAACACAAGGAACTGTGTTGGCAGAGAAAGTTGAGAGGCTGAAAACAGAGGATAACAACATGTAAGTACATCACAGGATATTCCCCCAACACGTGTTCTCACACATACATGCAATGTGCTGTGTGTGCATCGAGGGTCCTGCCCCTCCCACCTCTCCCATTCTTCGGAGAAACTCAATGAGACCAGAGAAAAATGTCTATAAGATACTGGGATGCGGATGCCATTCTAATGAAAGGCCCAGGTCACCAAATAAAAAGCCATGTTCCTGTAAAAAGAGCTGAGTGGCCTCAAATATAGATAGGCAACAACCACAGACATGTGGAGGAAGCCTCAAAATGACAGTGAAAGCACTAAGTAAAACATAAAAAAGAGATAACACAATGCATGGAGAAGACAACTTAAAAACAAAACTATAATTCATATCCTTATAGTAAAAAGAGACATGTAGCAGCCGTAAAACAAAATAGATCTCGGTAACACAGGAACATCAGGGAACAGAGAATAGTTCTTTGAGCTAAAAAATTTGGATAACTGAGATAAAACATTCACTAGAAAGGCTAGAAGATAAAGTTATCTCTGGAGATAAAGATGTCTCCCACAAAAGCAAACCAACAGAAAGATGAAGTAGTTGGAACAAAAGAAAGAGTAGAATTAGATTAGGATCTGTCAGAATTAATAGAGGTTTCAAAGAAACCAGAAAATAGAAACAGAAAATGAAAACAGAAAATGGAGAAAATTGTCAAAGAAATAATACAAGAAAAATATACAGGCCCAGCCGGAATGGCTCAGTGGTTGAGTATCAACCTATAAACCAGGAGGTCAGGGTTGGATTCCAGATCAGGCCATATGTCCAGGTTGCAAGGTGGATCCCGTGTGGAACTCCCAGGAGGCAGCCAATCAATGGTTCTCTCTCATCATTGATGTTTCTATGTCTTTCTCTCCTTCTTTCTTCTTCTCTGAAAACCAATAAAAATCTGTTTTTAAAAAAGTATACAGAACTTTCAGACCAGAATTTCCATACTGAAAGGGCCCTGAAGTACCTCTTACAATAAATGAAAAAATGCCCATACCAGTGGTCATTGTTGTGAAGCTTTTAAACACTAGGATAAAGAGAAGATTATAAAAGTTTTCAGAGGAGGAAAAAAGGTCAAATATCAAAGGTATAATGATCAGAATGTACAATTAGAAACTTGGGAAGGGTAAGATACAGGACTTGAGTATTATCTGACTTCTAAAACAATGTATAGGTACTTTCATTAACAATAAACAATAGTAACATAAGCAAATAGAGTCATAAAATAAATAAGTAAAAAAAATAAACAAATTGATTGAATGCTCACTAAGTGCGAGGGGTACCATTCTTTTTAAAAATGTATTCTCATTTAACTCTCATAACAGTATGAGAAAGACACTGTCAACCTCCTTTTGCAGGCTTTGAGAAGTTGAGTAACGATACAACCAGTAAGTCATGAACTCAGAGTCCTGGCTTTCTGAGTTTGGTCTTTTAAATGAAAACTACATGATCCTGTTTCTCAACTTTAAAAGTAAAGTTTATATTTTTTTTAAAGAAGAAAAAAAAAATACTTGATGTTTCCTACATTCCTATTCTGTTCCCAGATCAACTGTGGTTGATTAAAAGTTCTGTCTCTGTCCATCAGAACACAAGTTTAATGTAATATATACATTGAGTGGCCAGATTATTATTTTCTGAATGCATGATAATCTGGCCCCTCAGTGTATATTCTATATAATAAAAGGCTAATATGCAAATTGTCCCCTTGACCAGGAGTTCGACCAGCAGGCAAGCTGGCCAATCGTCCATGTCCCCTCCCCTTGGCCAGGCTGGCCGGATCCCATCCATGCATGAATTCATGCACCGGGCCTCTAAAATACACACACACACACACACACACACACACACACTGAGTGGCGAGATTATTATGCGTTTAAAGATCATAATAATTTGGCCACTCAGTGTATATGTGTGTGGGGTTTGGAGGATGTAGGTTGAAGTATTTTCTAGTATTTTAAATATTCATTGGATTAACACACTTTATGCTAAGAACTTGTGATCTGCTGCTAGAAGGACAATAGATTCCTTGATCTAAATGCATTAACAATCTCCACCAAAGGAAATGACACACCTACAGCATCAGATCGCCACCGTGTATCCTGTGCAAAGAATAAAGGGATTATACATTTCATTAAAAACAGTTGCCTGTTTTCTAAATTATTGCCATCTGAGCCCTTCACACTCCTCTAGTCCTGCAGGGAAAATATCCCTGGCGATTTTCCTAGCCAGCTACATGACTGTTAAGAATACTGATGTAACAAAAACATCATGTGCCTGCTCTCATTCTTGCCTGTCACTCATCTTTACCTTATATGAAGGACTAATGATACTTGAACATTATCCTCATTTAGTTCCCGCTTTTGCTGTCCTATTCATCCATCTCCTCCCTTATTGTCCCTATTTAAGAGATTCTATCTTGGGAAAGGGGCAGAATGGATGGGTTAGATTCTTGAAGAGGTGTGTGTGTGTGTGTGTGTGTGTGTGTGTGTGTGTGTATTTCCCCCCCAACCTTCCTTCTTTCTGACCTGAAACACCGAAGTTCCAGTTTTGGGCATTTGGTCCTTTGCGGCTGATAAACAATGATGTCTTTTCGGACCTCGCAGCCTGCACTGCCCGGGGCCTCCTGGGACCTCCTGGACCATTCGCTGTGGCCAGCCCAGCCCAGCCAGTGAGTTCCTTCCGCTCACACAGGCCACCCCTCTGCTTTCTGCCTGCCATGACCTTGATTTTTGTTTGTTTTGTCCTGGTTTGGGGTTTCCCTTGGTACGCTGTCGCTGCAGCAACCCTCAAGCTTCCCAACCATCAGTGACAGCACCGTGGAAGCCTTGGCGACATCTGAATGAACACGAACCCGGGGCTGTCCGGCCTGGAGGGGGTCGGTCGGTCTTGGTGGCGGGAGGTCTGTGCAGAGCTCACACGCAACCACCTCCCCGGCTGGGGTCGCGGGGTCGCGGGGGCCCAGGCCCGGTCGCACCGGCCCACCTGGCGGGCGGACGTCACCTGCGGCGCCCGCGCACGCGCACCTACCGTCTCCTTGGCCGCGGCCACCGGGATGGGCAGCAGCGCCCGGCCGCGCGGCGGCTCCTCCGGCTCCAGAGCGGGCCCCCCGGGGGCCGGCGCCGCCCGCGCCCAGTCGGGCCGGGGGTCCCCGTACAGCTGGTAGCACACGAGGCCCACCAGCCCCCCGCCGGCCGCCGCCGCGAAGCTCAGCTCCCCCCAGCGCCGCCGCCGCCGCCACGCCGCCTCCGCCACGGCCCCGTCCTCCTCCTCCCCCCGGCAGGGCGCGGGCCGGCCGGGAGGGCCCGCGGCCGTGCCCACCGGCCGCCCCCACGGCCCGGGGAGCGGGTGGTGCGGGGCGGGCGCCGGCGGGAGCCGAGGCGGCGGCCACAGGAGCCTCCGCAGCGCAGCCATAACGGAGCCGCCGGCCCCGGGCTGGAGGGGGCGGGAGTGGGGGGTGAGGGGGGAAAGCGTGTGGGGGAAATCTCGCGAGAAGTGGGAGCGTGGAGGCGCGCTCGGGGCGAGAGCCGCTCCTGGGAGCGCGAGGTCCGCCTGGGGGACCCCGGGCAGGTGTCCGCGGCGGGGGCGCGGGGTCTCCCGCCAGGGGCGGGGAGAGCCTGGAGGGGAGAGCCTGGGGGGCAGGCCAGCCCCGCGGACACGGCCCTGTGCGCGCCCGCCCGGCGGCGCCTGTCGCGGGACCAGCCCCGCGGCGGCGGCCAGGCCAGCGGGGCCGGAGGGGCCTGGCTCCGCGGTGCCGGGCGCCCTCCGCTCACCGCGCCCTCGCCTCCGCCTGGCCGGGGTCCTGGGCCACTAGCAGCGCCGCTCTGAGAAAGCCTAGTCCCCTAGCGGTCTCCTCATCTTGTCTGGAATCATTTGCGGTTGTATCTGGAGTCCGACAAAGATGAAGTCATGAAAATGGCAAATTACTTCGAAGGGGGTTTTGAATACACATTGAAAGCTCCTGGACTTTGGAAGGGGGAAAGCTAATGCTGCTTTTTCCTTTCCTTTTTTAGTTACCATTAAAAAATTATATATATATATATATATATATATATATATATATATATATATATATATATATATATATATATATTTGAAACCAATACCATGCCTGAGATCACTTAATTCATCAAATTAGAACTGTCTTGAGAAATACTACCCTTAATTTTGGAGGGAAGCTGTTGGTTTAAATATAAAGAGTTGATGTGTATTGTGGCATCTTTATTCTTGTTGTTCTACTTGTTGGTTACACTGTCCGTGTCACTTCTGTGAGAGACACCAGAGGTCTGGAACTCAATCTCCAGAGCCCAGAGCTACGGAAACCATGTTACTGAGGCACTGAGGATCCCTTTTCCATTTTCATTGTCTCCCCTTCCCAGGGACGGTTGACAGTGGTTTGCACCCTGCCCCTTTCCCTTCGTCAAACTAATCTATATCTAAGCTCCAAGAAGTCAGAGCTGCTTAGTATTTATTTGGCCCAGTTCCTGGCACATAGTAGGGCCTCAATAAATGTTTATTAAATGGAGAGAGGAGTTTATTACTGTGCGGGGGTTGGGGGGGGGGGAGGCCAAGATAGAAATGGCAAAGCAGAAGATAAACAAATATAAAGCAGCTCGTCAGGCACTAAAGGAGATGATACACCAAGCAGCACATCTGGAAACAAAACGAATGCAAATGGAAGGCCCAAAGGAGAAAGCCACTGAGTTGGTAAGAAAGGATCAGAGAGTGTGGTCGTGGAGATGGATCCATTCAGGAAAAAATGTGATTTTGTTACTTGAACCCAATCTTACATGTTGTACTTTGGCATGGTCCTGCTGGACTGAGAGCAATAGGCTTCCACCAGGCTCTTCCAAGCCTCTGAGGAATGCCAGCATGATCCATGGCCAAAGGTCAGCAACTTGACCTTGACAGCTCCCTTTTTGTTCTTACAGTCTCACTAGTGACAACAACCAAGCTGCCAGTTGTGTACATTTAACTATCTGACTTCAAGACCAGCAACAATCTGACCAGTTGGACTTCTACAACTAATGAGTTTATACTATCATTTCCAGGGCCTTTGCTGACAGTGTCTCTCTGTTTAATTCTTACTGTTGTCTTTGTCCTCCATTTAGTGGCAGGAACCTCTGATCTTACATACTTGGGAAACAAGGAATAGCAGCTCAGACTTGATACTAAGTTCAGCTTCCTGTCTAACAAGTGAGCCCTTTTTCAATTGTTATATCCTTTTTTTTTTTTTTCATGCCTGATAGCAATTCAAGTGTCTATGCCCATTAAAAGCTGTTTTCTGGTGAAGAATAGCTTCAGAGTAATATAGTGATCATCTTTTATGCAAGAATAGCACTAGGGTAGCAAAAACAATCTAATAATGTAACTGAACATAAACATACAGTATGACCCATCAATTTTCACTCCCATTTTTTACTCATAAAAAAATGATTACTTTATGCACACCAAAAGACATGGAGAAATATTTGTAATTGGCCCCAAACTAGAAAGTATTCACATGTTGACCAACAGTGGTATGGATTTTGTGTGTGTGTGTGTGTGTGTGTGTGTGTGGTACATTCATATAGTTGAATGCTATATAGCAAGAAAATTACTGAAGTGCAGCTCTTACATATTTGGGAAATCATGTGAGTAAATTTCACAAGCAGAAAATTGTGATCATGTGAGTAAATTTCACAAACAGAAAATTGAGTTAAAGAAGGCAAACATAAAAGAACCACCTGTATTATATTTTTAAAATGAAAATGACACATACATATTTATATTCAGAAATACAGTGTTTTTTTGGGTAGAGGATAGTGCCTGAAGGGGAGAAAGAAGGGTTCTGGAGCTCTGCTCATGTTCTGTTTCTTGATTTGCGTACCAAGGAGACAAGTGTATTCACTCTGGAAAAACTCACAAATCCCTTTTCATGTATGTTATACTTCAATAAAAAGCTTATATAAAATAAAAAATAGAATTTCTTTCTAGTGCTCTTAGGCTATGTTCTTTACTAGAGGACTTGCTGAGTTCTGAACTGAACAACTTAGAAGGAATGTATAGAACTTGTGAAGAGTTAAGAGTGAAAAATGGAACAGTTGGAAACGAATGGAAAAGATAGATAATCTTGTTATAGTTTTGAATGATTTAACCAAGGGGCATCTTAATAAAAGTCTTTTGGTACCTAAACACCCTTCAGAAGATGCTCATTAGCTATTTTCCTTATTTACTAAGGAAAAGCCAAAAGGAACGTCATATTTTACGCAACCACCCAGTGTGTTATCTTCTTTGAGTTGTAGTACTTTCTCCTGTAATGTCCATATGGCTAGACTCGGTAGGTACCTAATAGTAAGGCCTAGTGCAACCAGTATACACCCTTGTCTTTGGCTCTAACCCCAGGTTGTCAGGTGTTAGATGAGAAATTGCTTTAAGGGCAGTTAACCGAACAGAAGGGCAGCCTTCAGAACAGATGGACAGCTCAGCACCAAGAGGAGAAATCAAGCATAGCATAAGGTTAAGTCAGTGAACATACTGCATGAAGCTTAGTGGGATGGCAAACCAGCAACTCCAATTGATTGGTATTGGTTACCCAGAATACTGTGATGAACACATTTTTCAGATTGGGTCCAGAATGCATAGGAAAATACCTTGGTGGATGAATTATATCTGCTAAGAGCAGGCTATTCAACTGAGCTGAGCTGCATTGTTGAGCCACCATAGTTCTTTTTGGGATTTTTTTTTTCAATTCTTCAATTAGAGAAGGCACTGCAAATAATTGTAGGAACAGATAAATTAAAAAATATTTAAATTTTCTGTAGTATACATGTGAACATTTTGTATTTACCCTGTAAAAATAGAAAGAATTTAGAGATAACTAAGTCTGAAAAAATTTTAACCTTTTAAAGGTTTTGTTTTTTTGTGAAGTGGGGAGTCTTTAGTGAAAACTGTCAAAAGAAATCTTGAGCTACAAATGGCAAAAATTTACCTATCTTTTAATCAAGAAAGAGGTTTAACAACATCCCTTCCCTTCTGGGGTTAATTGGTTTCAATCAACCTATATACAGACATTAATATTAATTACTTTTACTCTTTCCAAATAATTATATTTATTTTTCCAAAGACTTAAGAGTTCAAAACAAATCATCTCAAGCTTGGACAGAAATAACTGACTATCCAGAGCCAGTGGAGACTTGAGCTGAGTCTACAGGGAGCCAGTCAAAAAATGTGCCTTTATCAGCTGGTAACCAACAGGAACCAGCTCTCATTGGATACTGCCAGCTAATTAAGTGTTGCTTTATGCTAATGCTGACTTTTAAGTTTGATTAAACTATATTATTTCAAATTTACAACACAATGATATAATACATCTAAACAATACCGAAATTTATTACACTTAAAAGTTATATCTTGTCCACAGCAAAGTAGTCATTCTTAAGGCAAAGTAATAAATCAGGTGATTTAGATCACTGTGCAATGTCTTTTTCTGTTAAAATAAATCAGCTTGCCTCAAACACTAGAGACTGATCTGAAACCGAAAAGTCTGAGGTATGGGCTTTCATAAATTCCTTGGCAACTGAAGCATATCAAAACTCGTCTGCACTTTGGAAATGATTGTAATTTTTCTCAAGTTTGTCTCAAATCTTATGTTCAGGAACCTGTAAACCTCAGACCACCACATCAAGGGGAATGAAGTGAACCTTTCACTGATGATAAGACTTTACAAAAAAAACCCCACTAAGTGAGCTACTCTCACATCGTCATGCAGGTGCACAGGTCTCCTTGAACAAATTATTCCAGAATAAGGAGTCTGTTCCTTCATCCTTGCAGTGCTATACAAGGAAACCATGTCTGATTAGGATTTTGCTACGTGTAGTATTTGTTTCAGGGCATATGCTGTGATCAAAATCTATGTACTAGCGGCCTGTGCCCTATATCTAGAATTAATTATTGAACTCTTGGCTATGGCTAAATATATTACATGGACTTACTTTTTAAACAACTGAGCGAGGAACTGAGCAAGTCCTCTAGTGCCTACCTATTTCCTGGGAAGAATGTGTCCACAAAGTGATTTTTAAATAAAGAGGAGCACTGAACAATGATAAAACCAATATTTGAAATTCGAGATCTTTATCCAAACCAGGTGCTCTCTCAGACTGAAAATAAATCAAATGAAGAAGGAGGAGCTAAACATTAGAGTAACTGGTCATTTTAAGTCTTTTACAAGTGGAAACAAATGAGAAGGTAATTTCAGAAAACTCTGTGAATGTGCTTTTGTTCTTATTTCCAGTCTGTAGATGAAAATTAAATGTTTTCATAATCCACTTTGATAATTATGAAAAACTGATATGCATTCTACTGGACCAGGCAATGAGGCAGAGATATGAAACAAAGGTTTGGGACAGAGGTCTTAAAGGTGATAACTGACTACTCTGTGGCTTTATATGGAACTTTATTTGGGGTTTTATGTGAAATTAGTAAAAAATACCATACTTTGAAAAATAGTTTACATATGCTATAAGTGGGTTATGTTAGAGAAAAAATTATAAATTACACAGCATTTACATAATAATGGGAACTTGTAGGTACAGCTACAGAAATATTGTGTCATGTTTAAGAGAACTTCAGATGTTGGAAGCTCATGTATACATAAACATATTTTTATATTTGCTTTTACAAAATATCACTATTTGAGTGTCATCCTTAGAATCTTCCTTATCTTTGTTAAAGTCCTGGTTTTAAGGGAAGGAGAATTTAAATAATTTGAAGACAGAGGTTTGTGAGCAAAGTTACTTAATTCTATTTTCCAACTCAATTTTACCTGAAATTTGGGTAGAACATCATAAAATGTGAGGTTGAATGGGACCATGGAGATAATTGAGTCTGAGGCTTGTATCTTAGAGCAGAGGAAAGTGAGTGAATGGTGCCTTCCCAGGAGATATTTCCTGACCTAGCCATTGTCTGCTCTCCCTTCCCTCCCTGGCACTCCCTAATGGGACTCTGCTGAGATGGAACTTCTTCCAAAATGCTCACACCACCCCAGCCTGGTTTAGTCTACCCTGCTACCTGCTTTTAGGACTTATTTTGAATTCCCTATCATAGCACCACTACTAGGGCTCTCCTCTCCTTGTTTCTATCTGCCAAATAGTGGTAAGCAGCAGGAAGATAGAGATTGTGTTTTGCCTTTTAACAAACACAGACAGACCTGTTCTATAGTAAGAAGTCACACATTTTTTGACTGAGAGACAAATATTTGTTTTTATAAAATGACTGAGAATCCATGTGAATTTAACATGGGTATAAGTTCAGAAGGATAAAGTGATGAGTTGAATTATTGTTCAAAATTCAGACATCCAAGCCAATAAACTGCTAGGTTAAAATGACTGCCCTGAAAAAGATATTTTTTTTCAATAGTTTCAGCTCATTGGAAATATCTGTAATTTACTATACTGATGACTTTGAGGAAATACTGGTGGATCTGAGTTTACCGAGCTCACTCCTAAAAGGTTGCTGTCTGAAACTTTCTTCTCTTATTAAAAAAAAAAAAAAAAAAAAAAATCCACAAAGAGGTTATTTGCTGTTGTGATCATGTCTTTTTGTTGCCAATTCTGGTACCTGCTGAGTTATACATTTCTCAAAGAACTGCTCTTTGTTTTGTGACAACAAGGTACCCCGAATCCAGTTCCTTGCTACTTCTTGTACTTGACTTAGCTCCTTGTCCTTGAACGCAGTTCACAACTTCACTGCCAGCTAGAAACTTATAGCCCAGTTCACAGGAATAGCTGGAGTCAAATATTTTCAGCGTCAACACTTTCAAGGTGTCCTGACAGCTGCACAAAATCTGCTGAGCTGTATTTCATTCCCCTTGGGATTATCGACATTTTTGCAGTTCTTCTGACTTTTATCTTTGCCAATGACCTACTCATTATCATTGGGCTATTATCCTGCTTTTGTTTTCGGAGCTGAAACTTGCGCAAGGAATTTACCAATGACTTGAAGCTGGAGAAGTGGAACTTGGCTGCATTCCTTCCTATCAAGGTCGCTCTTGGCTTTCTGGGGGCTGGGAGCGGGTGTGCCCACACCGTCCCCTAGTGGCTGTCCTTTCTCTCAGTGCGCGGAGTGTATGCCCAGGAGTTCTTAATTTTTAAGATGAAGGATACTTTGCCCAGCGTGCATGCGTTTTCTAACAGTCAAATTAAAGGTAAGTCTTTGAATATACATTCTATGATTCAGAATCATTCTTTGGGGAAATATAAAAAATAAATATAAAAAACCAAAGCAAGTACTCAGGTTTCTGAAAAATTGTTAGGTGTATGTCAGTCAACCAATAATATTTATCAAGTATAGAAATATGCCAGGCACTGTTGTCAGTGCCTGCTACACATTCATGAACAAAATAGACAAAGATCCCTGCCCTCATGGAGCATACTTTCTTGTATGAGGACTATGCCAAAGAACGTGTTTCTCCTTAGGATAACATTCAAACCAGGCTACAGCAAATGTACAATATTTCAATAACTGCTTTTCTGAACTATTGTACATTATTGACACCTGTTCTTAACATCTACAATGAAATGTGATTGACATTTGTCTTTTCGTCTCTAACCTGTCTTCCGGGCAAGTTGCAAGGTGACTTGAAATACATCACTGGCATAGCTGGTTCTAGCCCCAAGCTGGTACTCACCTTACAAATGCTATCACTTGGCTTCCGTGAACTGACACTTCTCACTCCAGAGTGGGTGAAATTTTCAAGTGGCCTAAACCCCAGAGAAAACTGATAACGATTATTTTCACTGAAGTAATATCTCAGATGCTATAGCACTAATGGGTTTTCATAGGTATTTGGTCATAGGATTCCTACAACATTTCAGCAGGTTGGCTGCAAATGCTTCATTATCCCAGTTGTAAACAGGAAAAACTGAACTCCAAGGAGGCAATGTAGTTTTCCCAAGGGCTCATACCTACTGTGTGGTGATACCTTGCTTGTATCTAGTAAGATGAACAAGGAAAGAAAACAATACAAGGCAAAAATCAGACTGTGTTGTTTATTACTCTTCTTGTTCTTGGTGATGGGTAAAGTGGACAGAAGGACTGCATTAGAGTAGTTGACATTCCTGAAATAAGAAGGTAATAACAACGATGTCCAGTTTGTGTCAAATTTTCATTCTGCTTGATTTTGGTTCCCCAATTTATATGTCTTTATGATCAATTAATATCCACTTTTCACATGTGTTCAACAAGACCCACAGAGAATATACAACTTGTTCTGGTGCAGGTTTGAGATTTGAGCAGACTGGAACTCTCCTATGCAAATGCATAACTCAAATTCTGGAATTCTGATGTATCTCAATTACCTTATGTAATAACTGTTGTGTTTAGATTTTCTCTAGTATAATTAAAGTATTTCTAATATCTAAATTGTGATCTTTTAAATTTTATATTAAAACTTTTATTTTGATATAATTTTATACTTACAGAAAAGTTATAAGAATCGTACAAAGAACTCCACATACCCTTCCAGCACATTCTTCAATTGGTAACACCTCACCTCATCTGCTTTATCATCTATCCTCTCTTTTTCTATATCTAGCTGTGTATACATTTTTTTGAGCCATTTGAGAATAATTTAATAGAAATCATGCCTCTTTATCCAAACATTTTTATTTTGAATTTTTTAAGACTTCCTTATATATTCATGGTAAAATGAACAAAATTAGGAAATTCAACATAGATACAATACTATTATTTAATTCAGAATCTATATTAAAATTTTGTCACTTGTTTCTATAATGTCTCTCATATGGTTTATATTTTTCTGGTTCAGGCTTCAGACCAGAATTATGCATCACCTTTAGTTTTTATGTCTCTTAAGTTTCTTTTAATCAGGAACAGTTCCTTAACTTTTTTCTTTTTCTGTCTTTGTTGATTTTGACAGTTCGTGAGACTATGGGCAAGTTGTTTTGATGAATGTCCTTTAATTGGGGTTTGCTGATGTTTTTTCATGATTAGATTCAGGTTGTGCATTTTGGATGGGAACACGCACAAAAATGACATTGCATCCTTCCTATGGTATCAGGAGGCACATGGTCTTTTTTCTATTGTTGTTTACTTTTATTATTTGGTTAAGATAGTATTTGCTAGATTTAATTCACTATAAAGTTATAATTTTCTCTTGGTGATTAAGAAACAATTTGGAGGAGATATGGAGACTGTATATAGCTTCTTCTTCATCAAACTTTTACCAATTCACTTTATTTATTATTTCTTATTTATTTTATTTTTCTTTTTATAGTTTTAGCATGCATTAATGACTTTGCAGATTAGCAATGATTCTATGATAGATGAAAAATCATCATTTTATAATTCCATCATTCTTTCAGTATTTATTAGTAGGAATCTACCATAAGGAAAAGTGTTCCCTTCTTTACTTACTGTTTTCATTTGTTTGATTGGTTGTTTATTTATTTGAACAGTTGCACTCATAGATTATTATTTTATTCTATGAATATCTTGCTCCTATTATTATTTGGATTAAAGTTATTTATGGCAATGGATAAGCTGAGTCTAAAGTTTATATGGAGAGGCAAAAGACTCAGACTAGCTGGAGTCACTCAGTAGTTGAGCATCCATCGACCTATGAATCAGGAGGTCATGGTTCAATTCCTGGTCAGGGCACATACTTGGATTGTGGGCTTGATCTCCAGTAGGGGGCATACAAGAGGCAATCAATCAATGATTCTCTCTCATCATTGATGTTTCTATCTCTCCCTTTCCCTTTCTCTCTGAAATCAATAAAAAATATATGTATTTTAAAAGACCCAAACTAACCAGTACAATACTGAATGAGAACAAAGTTGTAGGACTGGTAATACTTGACCATAAGACTTACGATAAAGCTATAGCATCAACATACTATGATATTGGTGAAAGAATAGACAAATAAACCAATGGAAGAGAATAAAGATCCTAGACATAGATCCATAGAAATATAGTCAACTGATCATTGAAAAAGGATCAAAGGTCCTTTGGGATACTTTTTCAATAAGTGGTGCTGGAATAATATTGTAGAACATCCACATACAAAAAAATGAATATAGATACAGATCTTACATGTTCACAAAAATTAACTCAAAATGGAACATACACCTACATGTGAGATGCAAAATTATAAAACTCCTAGAAGATAACGTGGGAGAAAACCTAAATGACTTTGGGCATGGTGATGACTTTTTAGTTATAGCACCAAAGACATGATCCATGGAATACAGGGTGGGGCAAAAGTAGGTTTACAGTTGTTTATATTGAAAATAATACAATAATTAATAAATAATACAAGAATAAACTCTGTGTCATGTACTCATAACTGTAAACCTAGTTTTGCCTTGCCCTATGTGTAATTTGCTAAGCTAGAATTCATTAAAACCTTCTGTTCTGCCAAAGTCAAGAGAATGAAAAGACAGCCACAGATGGGGGGGAAATATTTCCAAAAGACACATTTAACAAAGGGCTGTTATCCAAACTCTTCCAATAACTCAAAATTCAACAAAAAGAAAGCAAACAACCCAATGAAAAGACTGGCTAAAGAGCTTTAGAACTACCTCATCAAAGAAGATATCTAGATGGCAAGTAAACATATGAAAAGATGCCCCCACATCATATGTCGTTAAGGAATCACCCATTAAAATGAGATACTACTCAATACACATTAGCACGGTCAACATCCAAAACACAACACCAAAATCCACAACACCAAATAACGGTGAGGATGGGGAGCAATGAGAGCTCTCATTCATTGTTGGTCAGAATGCAAATGGAACAACCACTTTCAAAGATAATTTGGCAGTTTATTACAAAGCTAACCATACTCTTGCCACACAATTCGGCAATCACACTGCTTAGTATTTATCCAACGGTTTTTTACACAAAGACCTGCACATGGAAATTTATAGTTTTATTAATAATCATTAAAACTTGGAAGCAACCAATATGCCCTTCAGCAGGTGAATAAGTAAACTGTGGTACATCCGGACAATAGAATAGTACTGAGTGCTACAAGGTAGTTATTAAGCTGTGCAAAGCCATGGAGAAAACTTAAATGCATATTGCTAAGTGAAAGAAGACAATGTACTGTATGATTCCAACGATATGACATTCTGGAAAAGACAAAACTATGGAGACAGTAAAGAGGGAAGTGGTGCTATGACTTGGGTGGGAGGAAGGATGAATAGGCAGAGCACAGAGGATTTCAAGGCCATGAAAGAATACTATAATGATGGACACATATCATTATGCATTTGTCACAACCCCTAAACTGTACAACACTAAGAGTTAGCTCATATGAACTATGGGCTTTGGTTGATGATGAGTCAATGTAGTTTCATCAATTGTGACAAATGTACTATCTTGATAGGGGATGGGGAAGCTATCAAGTGTGTATCCTCTTATTTGCTGTGAACTTAAAACTGCTCTAAAAAAGTCTTAAAAAGAAAAAGGTGCTCCAGTCCTGAAACCAGATATTTTCCAGGAATTATGGGTCATATTAGCGGTAGATTGAGTTGAGAAACTAAAGATCTAGCACTAGGTGTGCTCAACTGTCTGTGTTGTATCCTTGATACTAGGCCCCTTTGGTTGGCAGAACTAAGATGAAACACACACACACACACACACACACACACACACACACCTCTATGTATTCATACCAATAACTGCAATTTCAATTCACACTATAATATTCATTCTACTCTTCCTTGTTTTCATGTCTATAGCTCCATTTTTTAAAACTGAAACACATAACTTTCATTATTGTCAGTGTATGTAATTATTTGCTCAATCTTACAATATACTAGTCTAACCCCTACCACTGGAAAATTAGTCTTTGTAACTGAAATTCAGTGTTTATTTATGTTTATTTTTCTCTTTAGACCTTAATTATATAGCCAAAGAACTGTATTTGAAAGTTACTTAGTTTTTTAAAATATATATATCATTATTCCATTTTGTGTGGTTATATTATTTATTTGAATTCAGTTAGGTTCATTTGTTTCTGGTCCCATTCCATTTCCCCCTAATTTTTAATATTTTATCCTACTTAAAAATTTTTAATAAACTTTACATTTTTCAAAAAGTCAAAACTCTATAAAAAGCTTCTCAAAGAAGTGTCATTTTCCTTTCTCTTCTTACATTCACCCAGGTAGTCAATTAACCAATTAGTTTCTGGTTTATCCATCTATGTTTAATTTTGGGAATAAATGGACATACACAGGTAGAAGTTTATTATTGTCCTCCTTTCTTACAGAAAAGGTAACATACTGTACATAAAGTATGCTGAAGTTTTGCTCTTTTCATTTAATAATATATCCTGGAAATGCTCCACTTAGTGTAGAGCCATCTTTGTCATTTTCCCCTGGCGGTATAATGCTCCCCTGTGTGAATATATCATAACTTAACCAGTTTCCTATGTAAGGAAATGCATGTTGTTGCCAATATTTTGTAATTACAAGTAAAAATAATGTGAGCCAGGGTACTTTTATTTTATGGGGGTAAAAGTCATGAGTTTTAAATCAGCTCTTTTTTTTTTTTTAAGTTAAACACATATAGAAGTATCAAAAACCATCTTTTTTGATGTGTAAAATGAAGATTCACAGCAATATGCTTGCTGCAAAGCTAGCAGGAAATTCTATGGTCTGGAAAACTGTAACTACGTTTGTGGAAGTAGAAATTGTACCACATATTTGTAGACCAGCAAGGCAAGTGTGGTCTCTAGGAAGTATAGGCAGAGTTGATTAGATTGCAGTGTATACTTAAAAGTTGAATAATGCACTCTTGTAAAACACTCTTCAAAATTATTTAACTTCCCATGATATCATCACAGCATGTGCAAAAAAATCTTTAGTGTTATCTTTTCCTGTCACATGACTAGTGCAAACAAAAGAAATCCTTATCTTTTTGTTTCTATTCTGGCCCTTTATAAAATGGCATTAAGCACCATTCAAAACGTACACATTAAAGGTTTGGTTGGGGGGAAAAAAGACTTATTTTGTATTTCAAAAGAATTGCATTTGTTAAATTATAAAACAGAATATTCCCCAACAACGGAAGGTGTCTAGCATCTTATATGCATGGAAAACTGCACAGTTTTAAAAACACTTTCCTAAATATGTTCACATTTAAGTCTCATAGCAATCCTAGATGTAGTGAACTAGGCAGGAGTCATATTGTTCTTATTGTACAAAAGAGGCAACCGGCCTGAGAGAGCCTAAGGACATTGCCCTGGGTTGTAGGACTAAACCCTGAACTAGAATCTGGGAGGATTTCCCCCCCTTATAATGTGGACTGTGCCTATCTCATAGGATTATTGTGGTGATCAAATACTAGTAAGACAATGCACTGGAAAATACCAACACTGCACAAAGAGAAGGTACTTCTATTATTAAAGTACTTGGGTTTTGGTGACTATGTATAAAATGTCCCCATATTTTTGCATATATAAATAATATAAAAGCAGTCTTAGAGCTATAACTCACACAGCAAGACTTAGAGTGTGAGGAAATGTTTTATAGTATTAAAACATTTCATTTTGTACCAAACTAGTACTCAAGGAACAGGTGATGATGTTATATATCCATGGTGGCATAATTAATAGCATTATATGTTGTGCAGAACTTAGACCTTGAAACAAACCTCATTAAAAGGTACTTGATCTTTGTTTTAAACCTTTAAGTATCTCTTCTTTAAAAGTGATCGATGTATGTACTGGCTATTTTAGTTATCCTGCTATGAGATTCACACAACTTTGATCTAACTTTCTTTGATTTAGCACTGCAATTAAGAAGATTTGGTTCAAAGTAAAAGCTCATTGGTTGGTGTTTTACACTGATGTGATAATGTTTACACAGATGTCCTTTGAAATCTTGATGATGGTGGATTGCAGGGTCCCACCACAAGGCAGACTGCTGTTATTTGAAAGGTAAAACAATATGACATTTACCTGGTACAACCTTTAAAACAGACTTGGCAGCATACATTTCTAAAGTGACTTATCTGTTTATTGTTTTTAGCCAGTGTTTTTGTTTTATTTCATATCTATCAACAGTAAATCACTTGTGTTAAGGACTCTTTTATAATTTGGTGGCACAAGGGTCAGTCCTTGGGGCCACAGTGATGAAAAGGTGTAACTTTACCTACTTTAAAGCACCTGCCAATTAATTAGCAAAAAAACCCCAACCCTTTAGACCAAATAAAATAAAGTGCTCCCATCCATTTGGGCTCCCAGGTTTAGGCTTTTGCTGAGTAGACAATGAAACAAGACTGGAAAACTAATCTTGGTGATGGCCTCAAACTTTTTGCTCAGCGGAAGCATAAATCTCCCAAAAGATGGATTCTCAATGCTTCTGCTGCTGAAAAAAAAAAAAAAAATAGCAATGGGAACATCTTGAATTTAACGAGTGGTCCAAACCCAGAGTTTATAAGTTCAAACGGAGATGCATCCAATTCCTTCACTTCAATGATTTTTCTATTTAATAAATACATATAGGCATTCTTTCCTTTTTTTTTTTTTTACCAGTTACTTTCCATATCTCAAAAACATGTCAAGAATCAACACTGTTTTTATAATGAAAAGTAAACTAAAAATCTAACCTTAAAGAAAACGCAACCAGAACAAAGGCACGTGCTCTTGGTTTGGGAAGGGCCTGGAGCCTCCTCACTAATGACACTATTACAGATCCTCATTTCTATTCGTGGCAAATACAAGGATGAGCAATACCCCTTTCCCGCCTATTTGGATTTACTCACAATCCCCAGATTCAGGATTTATTCTATTATTATATTATATTGATTAAAAGTTCACGATCTTCGCACCCCATGTTACACTGCCACACGCCTATGAGACAATCGTGGCTATCTCGTGTGCTGAGTAAGGATTCACATTGAAGAGGGCCTGGGGAGGGGGATCCCGTGTGTGTTTCTAACCTAACCCTGATTATGTAAAGAAAATCCCCCATCTGAATGATAAAAGAAGAGAGTAATGCTTGTACATTTTATTAGTGTTTTAAAATTAGTGAGTTAAACTGTCAAAGCTTTGATTCTCCTTTCATGTGTGTCTGGGCAGGCCTAAGCCTCGGGAAACACCCTTTTTCCCTTTTCCCTCTCCTACCTTTCTTTGCACCTGTCCACTGCGGGCTCTCCAGGCAGCCCAAGGAGTCCAATTCTCCTCCTCTCCGCTCCTTTCCCCCCCACCCCCCGCTCCCCTCCCCCTCGCCCTCGCCCTCCCAGCCGCCCCTCCCGCCCCGCTCCCCCTGCTCCCTATATACCTGCCAGGCCGGGCCCTGCCAGCAGCCATCCATCACTGCGGAGGAGCTCACTTCAAAGGCAGGGGCGCAGCGGCACCGAGGCTGTTCCCCGGCCGGCCAGCGCGCAGAGGGGCCTTGGCTGCCTCCGGACGCTGCCGCCGGCGCTGGCCGCGTGTGGGGATGCTTGCTGCGGCCGCGCGGACAGAGGACCGTCCGGGGCCCCTCTGGTCACTTCGGAAGCGCTGAGACCTGTTGCGAGGAGGAGGCCGGTTTAGGGTTTCAAACAGAACCTCCCCAGCGCGCCTGAAAGGACCGATTAGCATATGTCAAGAGGACCCGCTTATATACTCGGCGGCGTGTGTGTCTGCGCGCGGGACTGAGTGCTCCGATCGGCGCAGCGGCCGCAGCTCCGGATGCTTCTGCGGAGCCGGCCCGCTCCCACCTGCCCGCGGAGAGAAGATCGCCCCGGGACCTGGACCGCGCACAGTGCCCCCCGCCGCCTCCCAGGAGTAGCCGGGGATTGACCTTTCGCGCTCCCTCCGTTCGCCGTCCTCCTTCTGCACCCGCCGCCCGCCCCGGCTGCGCTTCCTATCGGGGAGGTTCCGCATTCGCCTCTCCCGCCCACCCCTCCCTCCATGGCGCCCTTGGCCGAGGTGGGGGGCGTGCTGGGGGGCCTGGAGGGCCTGGGCCAGCAGGTGGGCTCGCACTTCCTGCTGCCCCCCGCCGGGGAGCGGCCGCCGCTGGGCGAGCGGCGGGGCGGCGAGCGGGGCGCCCGCGGGCCGGGCGCGGCGGAGCTGGCGCACCTGCACGGCATCCTGCGCCGCCGGCAGCTCTACTGCCGCACCGGCTTCCACCTGCAGATCCTGCCCGACGGCAGCGTGCGGGGCACCCGGCAGGACCACAGCCTCTTCGGTAGGTACCTGCGCCCCGCCCCGCTCCTCCTCCTCTCCACGCCCCGGGGCCGCCTCCCTCCTCCCCAGCCCGCGGGGAGACCAGGTTGGCGGGCGGGGCTCAGGGAGCAGCGGGGACCCCGAGGACTTGTCCTCTGACTGAGGTGAGCCCGGCGGCTCCGGATGCAGGGAGGGGGGGGGAGGGGGAGGAAAAAAGGGATGAGGGTCCACACGCGCTTTACTTCCCAGTCCTTCTGCCGCCTGGGATCTTCCTACCACCACCTACCTGGAAGGCAGTGTTTTGTTTGCATTTGTTTTGTTTTTAAAATTCCTATACTATTTCCTCCCACTTCCTTTAAACCCCCCCCCCCCCCAAAAAAAAAAAGTTTTATCAGCAAAAAGCAGTAACAGGAAGCATTCAGCTTCTTTACACACACACTACAGTTAAGCACCCGGGCTGCTCTGCTCTTGTATGGGATGCAAGCATTCACCTGCCACACAGTGAGTGTCCATCTAGAGCACAGTGAGTGTCCGCCTAGATAGAGCACAGTGACTGTCCACCTATATAGAGCACAGTGAGTGTCCACCTAGAGCACAGTGAGTGTCCGCCTAGATAGAGCACAGTGACTGTCCACCTAGATAGAGCACAGTGAGTGTCCACCTAGATAGAGCACAGTGAGTGTCCACCTAGATAGAGCACAGTGAGTGTCCACCTAGAGAACAGTGAGTGTCCACCTAGGTAGAGCACAGTGAGTGTCCACCTAGATAGAGCACAGTGAGTGTCCACCTAGATAGAGCACAGTGAGTGTCCGCCTAGATGGAGCACAGTGAGTGTCCACCTAGAGCACGGTGAGTGTCCACCTAGATGGAGCACAGTGAGTGTCCACCTAGATAGAGCACAGTGAGTGTCCACCTAGATAGAGCACAGTGACTGTCCACCTAGAGCACAGTGAGTGTCCACCTAGAGCACAGTGAGTGTCCACCTAGAGAACAGTGAGTGTTCACCTAGAGCACAGTGAGTGTCCACCTATATAGAGCACAGTGAGTGTCCGCCTAGATAGAGCACAGTGAGTGTCCACCTAGATAGAGCACAGTGAGTGTCCACCTAGAGCACAGTGAGTGTCCGCCTAGATAGAGCACAGTGAGTGTCCACCTAGAGCACAGTGAGTGTCCGCCTAGATAGAGCACAGTGAGTGTCCGCCTAGAGCACAGTGAGTGTCCGCCTAGATAGAGCACAGTGAGTGTCCGCCTAGATAGAGCACAGTGAGTGTCCATCTAGAGCACAGTGAGTGTCCGTCTAGATAGAGCACAGTGAGTGTCCACCTAGATAGAGCACAGTGAGTGTCCGCCTAGAGCACAGTGAGTGTCCGCCTAGATAGAGCACAGTGAGTATCCACCTAGATAGAGCACAGTGAGTGTCCGCCTAGATAGAGCACAGTGAGTGTCCGCCTAGATAGAGCACAGTGAGTGTCCGCCTAGAGCACAGTGAGTGTCCGCCTAGATGGAGCACAGTGAGTGTCCACCTAGATAGAGCACAGTGAGTGTCCGCCTAGATGGAGCACAGTGAGTATCCACCTAGATAGAGCACAGTGAGTGTCCACCTAGAGCACAGTGAGTGTCCGCCTAGATAGAGCACAGTGAGTGTCCACCTAGAGCACAGTGAGTATCCACCTAGATAGAGCACAGTGAGTGTCCACCTAGATAGAGCACAGTGAGTGTCCGCCTAGATAGAGCACAGTGAGTGTCCACCTAGATAGAGCACAGTGAGTGTCCGCCTAGATAGAGCACAGTGAGTGTCCGCCTAGAGCACAGTGAGTGTCCGCCTAGATGGAGCACAGTGAGTGTCCACCTAGATAGAGCACAGTGAGTGTCCGCCTAGAGCACAGTGAGTGTCCGCCTAGATAGAGCACAGTGAATGTCCGCCTAGATGGAGCACAGTGAGTGTTCGCCTAGAGCACAGTGAGTGTCCACCTAGAGCACAGTGAGTGTCCGCCTAGATAGAGCACAGTGAGTGTCCACCTAGAGCACAGTGAGTGTCCGCCTAGATAGAGCACAGTGAGTGTCCACCTAGAGCACAGTGAGTGTCCACCTAGATGGAGCACAGTGAGTGTCCACCTAGAGCACAGTGAGTGTCCACCTAGAGCACAGTGAGTGTCCACCTAGATAAAGCACAGTGAGTGTCCACCTAGAGCACAGTGAGTGTCCGCCTAGATGGAGCACAGGGATTGTCCACCTGCAGAGGTAACAGGTTAGATTCCGTTTGTGCCCTCACTCCTGTCAGGCTCATCTGGCAGCTGTCCTCTGCGCTTAGTTCTATTTGGCTGAGAAAAAAAGCCTGTGGCTACTGAGCATGCCCAGTCCCTCAGGTAGGCTCCTCTTTACAAACTATGAAACCCCAAAGCAAAGACCTTGGTGTTGACCACATGTAAGAGGAAATGGGGAAGCGAAAGGAGATATGGGTGGGAACACCTAGGAACAGGTTTCGGAATACCTCCAGCAGTGCTGGGAGCCGCAGGGGTTAAAGGAAAGAAACAAGGGAGTGATTGTTAAGGCAGATTACTAAGTCACTAGACTGGGAGATCATAACGTCTCCACTGTTCATTCCTCCCTAACTTGCAAGTGCCCTCTCCAGTTTGAGCCTTAGTTTTCTTGACTGTTCAAGGAGGGGATTGAATAGGTGACAGATTTAAGATGCTTTCTGGTTCTGACATCCGGGATCTTTTCCCCCCATTGCCAAAGTTCATCATATTACAGTTAACTGCCTAGCACTCTCAAAGGGTTTTGATCATCAAATTTGGGAGATCATTGGAGAGATTCACTGTCTTTCTTTCTTTTTCTTTTTTCCCCTCCCTTTCCTCCCCCCCCTCCCCCCCCAACAACAACAACAAAAAAAAACACACCAAAAAAAACACCCAAAAGACAGATACCATTTACTGGTCAGCAGCAATGTGAAAGAGTCCCGCAGGGATCAGATTTCCCTTACCTTCCTCAGCACTGCAGGATTTTTTGAGAACCTCTTCTCCAAATGACCTTCCTTCTATCTTGTCCTCTTCGCCTTGTTTTACTCTCATTCCCTTTTTGGTCCGCAGTACTCATTAAAACTTTGGAGAAGTGGAAATCTTGGACTGAGTGGCTTTTGTCACTCTCAATGTAGAAAAGAGCATGTGGTGATCATTGGGTAGCACTCAAAGGCCTAGAAAATGGGTAAAGGTAGAAAGCTATTGAAGGAAGTTCCAAGTACAGAAAGTATGTCTATATACTTTTCCAGCAGAGTCTAAGAGGAAGAACAAGACAAAGACATTAGTCCAAAGGTTAGAGAATGCATGCTGCAGACATAGACATTAAGTTTTGTGGGGTGTTTTATTGTTGTTTTTCTTTACTATGGTATTTTAATGTATTAAGTGGAGAGTTTTTAAGGCTACATTATGTACCTCTGGAAACACATGCAATTCATGAAACTTCCCCAATGACAAGAGTTGCTTCTTCCACTTTGTGTCTCTTTATAAGACTATTGGAAGAGATGAGTAAATATTTGTACACTTGATAACACTCATTAAACTGGTATTTAAATCCATTCTTTAAGAAATGAAGTTTGCACATCAAAATTACTATCTTACAGTAATTTTTTTTATCTTACGTTAATTTTTTTTGCTAAAATTTTGTATAATTAATCAGTAAATGCAAAAATATGAATGATTGATTTTTGTGCTAGTTTGTCACTCTATGATGAAAGGCTACTTATCAGAATAAGATATTTATTGTCACAACGAGAAGATAACCAGATTGGTCTGATAGCCTAAAGGAGTGAACAGACTCTACAATGCATTACAGTGCCTACTAGTGGCCTCTGATAGCTAAGACATCATAATTTACTACAAAGAAGTGAAGGTGAGAAGAAAGCTTATGTTTAGCATTTTTAATTTTATATGTTTCTCTACTTGCCTTCTTTTACTACAGTTTTAATTACTAATTATGAAATTATTTTGCCATTTTTCTTTTAGACTCATTTCTGGGTAATCAAAAACCTAATTTTGAAAAGCTTAAGATTGGATATTTCTGATGTTCAAGTAAATTAACATGTTTGATAATTTATACTGATTTGGTTACAATTAAGTAAAAAAAATCAGAATTCTGAATTTTAAAATTTCAAAACCACATCAATAGACAGAAAGGTCCCAGTGAGGTTAAAATAATTTCCTATTGGAGTTAGCCCTATACTTATAATAGAGTTTCTCTGCACAGTAGTATATTACCTAATACCTAAACATGGAATCATTACTTAAAAAAAAGCTTAACAGAGATCAAACATATTTCTTTAGAGGCTTTTCCTTTATTCTCCCCTATTCTCCATAGATTTGTCTGATGTGGTTGCATTGTGGGTTGACTCACCTGTTTATTATGATTTAAAAGAAGGCTGGCTTTGAAAATGATACCAGAAAGACAAAGTACCTCCAAGTCTTTTTATGGGACACTGGGCATTAGAAAATCTATCTAAAATCTGTGATTACCTCTGAAGGAAAGTTTTTCATGTCTGCTCTTTGTGAAGGAATTAGCTTAGTTGCCACCTCATATTATAAATAAAAAAGACTTGTCAAATCTCATTTAAGAATCTAATGACTACAAATTACTATGTGGTATACTATTTCCTTGAGGAGAAAAAGGATCAGAATTTAAAAGTGTGGCTAAAGTCTTTAAGAGGGCACATACACAAAAAAAACACACATAACCCTTTCCCCATCAACCCTATGAGCCATTGCAAAATTATTTATACCAGGTTATGTATGAAGTTTTGGATGTTATTTAATAAAGTTGAAACTATCTAATAGGATTATTCTAAGAATGTGTAATTTCTGTCTTTTCATAATATCATATTTTTGACAAATAGCAATTTCTTAAGATGAGAATTAAAGTATAGGTGGTTTCAGTTTTTCAAGAAAAATAAATATAAGATCTGTTTTATAATTGGTCTATATATAAATGAAACATATTTTATTGTATTTTGAAAACTGGCTCTATTATGCATCCTAATCAGTTAATCAGTTCCTGTTCTTTGAAAGACAGGAGCATCTTAATGTAAATCAGACACTTAAATAAAATTAAGTTACATGTGAACCATGGTATCCTTTTCAATTTAAATTTAACATTCAATACAACTTCAAGTAATTACACATTTACAAGTATATCCTGGATGAAATTCCATTAACCTATCTGCTTCTACCAACATGATTTGGCCTGATATTTTTATTTCTAATATAAATTCATCCTTATTGAACTTGACAGCAAATTTAAAAAAAAATTTTTATTGATTTTTCACAGAGAGGAAGAGAGAGGAATAGAGAGTTAGAAACATCGATCAGCTGCCTCTTGCACACCCCCCACTGGGGATGTGCCCGCAACCAAGGTATATGCCCTTGACCAGAATCGAACCTGGGACCCTTCAGTCTGCAGGCCAACGCTCTATTCACTGAGCCAAACCGGTTTTGGCATTGACAGCAAATTTAATTGCCATTTATTCCCTACCTCTAAAGTTGTCATTATAATGGCTGTTCTATGGCGTCTGTGTCTTCCTGCTATGTCTTCTCTTCTCTCTGCCTTAGGGAGATTGACTCTTTTAAGCAACTTATAGTCTATTTAGGAATGTATTGTTGTTGTAAAATCCTTGATGGCTCTAGTATTCTAAATGATCTTCTAATAGTTTGAAAGCATTCATTTGGGCTCTTAAGAATCTACATGAAAGCTTAAGAATCTGCATTTTTGCCAAAGAATGTAGTAGGCTCTGGACAGAATAGAGCCCTCTGTATAGGCAAATAACTAGATTTTGAAATTTTCCTTGGACTTGGGAACATCTTGTGACCAAATAGAAACTTGCACAATAGTAAAAAATGACTTAAAAAGCAAGACTCAGGCTAAATGGTGCACATTCACACTGTTTGTAGAGCTTAAGAGGGGGTGAATGGGTAAGGGTAGAAAGCTATTGAAGGAAGGAAGTTCCAAGTACAGAAAGTATGTCTATATACTTTTCCAGCAGAGTCTAAGAGGAAGAACAAGACAAAGACATTAGTCCAAAGGTTAGAGAAAGCATGTTGCAGACATAATCATTGTTTTGTGGTTGTTGTTTTTTTTCTTTATATTGTATTTTAGTGTATTAAGTGGAGAGTTTTTAACACCAGTTTACCTTCTGGTAAATGAAAGTAATTTCAGAAAATTATTAATAGAAAATTGATTTGCATGCTAAATTCTTGATATTTGGCTATCACATTTAATGAATTATAAAGTGTTTTTTTTATTTATTTGAACTATAAAATTTACTTTTAAAAATCATGTAACAGAAAATAGCATATTATGTAAAGTTTGAAACTACTGTATTGTCTTCAAGAAACAGTGTCCTGAAGTAGAAACATTGGATTAAGGTTCAGAAGTGTGAGTTCAAGTATTACAGATGTCATGTCCTTGGGCAAGTCAGTAAACCTCCTTGAGCCTCAGTTTCTTTATCTGTAAATGGGATGATAATATCTCCATACCTATGCTAGAGGACTGTTTTTGAGGACCAGATAGAAAATGTAAATAGAAGATTCTCAATAAACTATAAAATACTAACATACCCATACAAGTTATACTGGTTGCAGCTAGAAAAAGATTGACTTGACTCACGGCATGCAGAAAAACCCACACAAAAACACAAACCCCCACAAAAGCATAATTAATAGGACATGATTATAATTAACTAATGAGATCACAGAGAGCTAAGAACACCTCTATTATATACTAATTTATGGTCATAATAGCACCCATTTGTAGAATGCCTAATGTGTGTTCTAGCTCTTGCCTCTCTCTTGTAGGGAGGCATTTCCCTCAATTTGCATATGAGGAAACTGAAGTTCAAAGAAGACAAATGATTTGCATAGTTCAAATAGCCAGTGAATTACTGAACTGGCATGCAAACACAGGCCAGTCTGGTTTAAGGTGTTATACCCTTTATGTTATGCAATGATGAGATTATTTTCTTTTTTGTTTTTCCCCATCTATAAAATGGGAGGGCCATCAGGATAAGACAGTTATATAGCACTTTCCAGTTACATAGGTCTATCACATACCTAATTATATTTATATTTAGCAATATTGGTGTACTGCTGTTTGGAAGATTTTCATTAGTCACATGTTCATTAATAAACACAAATGATTATTTTGTTTATAAATTTAGGTATCCTGGAATTCATCAGTGTGGCAGTGGGACTGGTCAGTATTAGAGGTGTGGACAGTGGTCTCTACCTTGGAATGAATGACAAAGGAGAACTCTATGGATCAGTATGTATTATTTTTTTAATTATGTGATTCATAAAACAATGACTATCAATTTTGTAAGTAAAATGTCTACTGATAATGCATTTCAGAAGAAATATATCTATGTACAAATTAAAGTTTTATATTCAGATATGTTTCTATGTGTCTGGGCAATGGTATAGCAGCTCAGTTTTATTTTCTAAAGCTTAAACACTAATGCTTTCAGTTCACTAGGCTTTCCAGCCATTATCTTAGGTCTTTTTACTTTTCTTCATCTTTTGGTCATTCCCACCAGAGATGAAAATGAGAGCATTTTCTTTCTGCCCTGTTAGATTCTTTTTGTCTTTACATTCCTTTAATGTATAATTTCTCTACTCGTTATCATCCTCTATAGTTAAGTATAGATCACTTGCTATCTTTGTTTTATTCTTTTAAAATATATTTTTATTGATTTCAGAGAGGCAAAGAGAGGGAGAGAGAGATAGAAACATCAATGATGAGAGAGAGTCATTGATTGACTGCCTCTAGTACGTCCCCCACTGGCGATGGAGCCCACAACCTGGGCATATGCCCTGACCAGGAATTGGACCATGACCTTCTGGTTCATAGGTTGATGCTCAACCACTGAGCAACACTGGCCATGCCAAAATCACTTCTTAAAGTCAAAGTCTCTAACTAGTTACAATGACAATTTACTCTTTATGATATAGCTGTTGGGACTGTCTAGTATCTTTTTTCCCTTAAAATCTCAACTGAGACCATATGTACAATTAGAATCTCCATATATATGGCAACATTGGTTATAATATTTCAGTAAGTGGCATTCCACTTATTTTTGTCCTTCATAAGAGCAAACCTTGCTCTGTTCAGAAGCGAAATACTACATGTGTAATAACCACAAGAGTAGAATTACAATGGAAGGAAAAAAACATGCACATAATTTTCCTTTTTCATGTATATGTTGTATTAAAAAAGTCAACTGTGGCCCACCTCTTAGAATAATATACAGTCCATCTTGGAGAGACAAGAAATCACTGGGCTTTTACTGCATTTACCTAAAAGTAACATCCATATCAAAGTTAGTCATGGAGAATGTATTAACAAATAATTAACAAATTCATAAAATGAATATATATGATTTGGAGTGATGATCTTAAATTAGAAATTTGGATGTTAGCAAGATCTTAAAGTATTTCAAGATGTAGTAGAGATTTTCTACGTAGAACTTTGACTTCTAATGATGGAACAACATAAACTACAGGCCTCTTCGGTGGTGATGGTAGGAGGAGGTAAATAAAATGGAGCATGAGAAGGTTCAGAATATTTTTCTAAGTATTTGAAAATAAAATTGGAAATTGACATGAAACAAAGTTCTTTGAATTGAACTTCTGGAAGAAAGAATTCCAAGTTATATAATAACTAAAGCAAAATAAAATAAAAACATCTTTCTCCTTCCTTGGCAAGGATATAAGAATAGGCAAAGAACTAAGAAGATAGAGTTGAAACTTTTCTAAAAAAAAAAAAGAAAAAAATACTTTCAAAGGTTTTCTTTCTTTTTTTAATGGCAGTTATCTTCTCTCTTTTAGGAGAAACTGACTTCTGAATGCATCTTTAGGGAGCAATTTGAAGAGAACTGGTATAACACTTATTCATCCAACATATACAAGCATGGAGACACTGGCCGCAGGTATTTTGTGGCGCTTAACAAAGACGGAACTCCAAGAGATGGTGCCAGGTCCAAAAGACATCAGAAATTTACGCATTTCCTGCCAAGACCAGTGGATCCAGAAAGAGTTCCTGCATTGTATAAGGACATTCTAATATACACTTAAAGTGTAAATTGTGTCTTTACTGAAGAACCAAATTGCAACCATTTTTTCTTGTTATATAATGTTTCCAGTGTAAAATAATAACCCAGGAAGACATTCAGAATGTTTCAGAGCCTATTTTCCACTCAGAGACTGAATTTGGAAAGAATATTAAGAACAAACAAAAAAACTTTGACAACATGGTTCAAGATCTCTATAAATGGATTAAGTTCCCTTACAGACATTGACTCAGTCATTGATGGTTGATTGAAGCTGAGAATCTATAAAACGTGGATGATGGGAACCCCACCTAATTTGCTGCTCTGGTGCCTCACCTCTCTGGATAATGTTTACTTTAAAAGTTACATTAAAAATAGATACTTCATGTTGAAGAAATGGATTGACATGGTTGGCCAGGATTACTGCTACATATATTTTAAAGACCTTGAAGGATTTTGCAGGTTATGTAAAAAATGCTATGTAAAAAACCTGGGCGTAACGTGGACTATGAAACATGCACACCAAGACGGAACATTATTTTAAAAAGGATGGACCTATTTATACATTTTCAATTTTCAAATATTTATTATATATTTATTTATTAAAGAGTTTATTTTTTACTGGTATATGAAGATATTACAAAGAGAAAAAACAACAACAACAAAAATTCATTTATTGTGCCATTATTTTGTTGTAGTATCTTTGTCTGTAAAGAAGACATCATTATTACAACAATTAAACATAGGATAAAATCTTGAGTTACTTTTTTAAAATAAAGTAGAGCATAGATTATATTTTTTGCAGTCAATTGCCTTCTAAATGTAACATTGGTTCTTTTGACCTAGAAAAATGCTTTAACAATTTGTACTGAATTCAACACACATCCGAAAGGAAATTAAACATTTTTAATTTTTTGTTTTGGTTTCATTCCTTTTTGGGTGAAAGTTATTCTACTTGTATAACATAATAATTTAAATGACAAAATTTTAATTTCCCTAGAAAAAAGCCTCTAGTACTTAGAGAACTTCTAATGTTGAAATTTATCAAACATTATGGACAACTTACGTATTTTCTTGATTCAATGTGAAAAGAACATTTCTTTTCCTACTGCGATCACAGAAAGAATTAATCTTAGTGGTATCACCACTAACAATGGTAAGGCTCCATCTACACTGAGTATCCAGATTATTATGATCTCTGAACACATAACAATCTGGCCACTCAATATATATATATATTTAGTGTGTAGATAGATAGATAGATAGATAGATAGATGTGTGTGTGTGTATGTGTGTGTATGGAGAGAGAGAGAGGCCCAGTGCATGAATTCGTGCATGGGTGAGGTCTGGCCAACTGGGCCAGGGGGAGGGGACATGGGCAGTTGGCTGGCTTGCCTGCTGGTCGAATTCCTGGTTGAGGGGACAATTTGCATATTAGCCTTTTATTATATAGGATATACATAGAGTGGCCAGATTATTATGTGTTCAGAGATCATAATTATCAGTGTATGTATCTGAGCTTGGTATCTTTTCCATAGTAGCTCCTATTTAATAATTTATCCAGTAAATATCCATTGAAACCTGTTATACAGAAGATACTGTTAGGCACAATGTAGTGATCAAGGCAGATAGGCCCTGCGTCACGGAGTTTAATGTCTAATAAGAAAATAGATGGTGAATAAACAAGCTAACAAATACCATAATTGTGAATTGTGACATGCTCTATGAGGAAAAAAGGATCAGACACAGGGAAAAGAGAACACAGTTTGATAGGATGAGTTAGAGAAAGTGTCGCTAAAGAGGTGGTGTTTTTAATGGGTCCTAAAGGATAAGAAAGAGCCAGACAGTTGGACATCCTAAGAGGAGAATAAGAGTCTTACTAGAAGAGAAGACAGTGAATGTGGAGTCCCAAAGGCAAGAAGGAGCTTTGTGGCTAGAGCTTTGTGGGAGCGTGGCACAGGTGAGTTTAGAAAGGTATGTAGATATAAATCCTGCAGATTCTTAGGGGCCTTTCTGAGGTCTGTTCATTTCAATGTCAATGTCACTACTCTTAGATGAGCAATCATCAGTGGGGATGTGGTAATGATAATGGTAGAAGCTGCCACCTGTTCCCAAGCTGCAAGTCCTGGTAAAACACAGATTGCTGGGCCCCGGCTGAAGAGTTTCTGACACGTTGGTCTTGGGTTGGACCTAAAACTTTGTATTTTAACAGGTTCTCAGGTAATGATGCTATTGGCTGGAGATGATACTCTGAGAGCCACTAGTTTAGTGTAGTGTTTCTCAAACTTTACAGAACTCACAAAATCAACTGCAGGATCTTGTTAACGGATGGATTTGCTCATCTATGTCAGGAGGAGAAGAAAAAGATAAGAAATACACATATTATGCCGAAACTGGTTTTGCTCAATGGATAGAGCGTCGGCTTGGGGACTGAAAGGTCCCGGGTTCGATTCCGGTCAAGGGCGTGTACCTTGGTTGCGGGCATGTCCCCAGTGGGGGGTGTGCAGGAGGCAGCTGGTCGATGACTCTCTCTCATCGATGTTTCTGACTCTCTATCTCTCTCCCTTCCTCTCTGTACAAAATCAATAAAATATATTAAAAAAAAAGAAAAAAAAGAAATATACATATTATTTCTAACACTGTCCCAGATGCTCTTTGATGCTGCTAGGCCACGGACCATACTTTGAATGGCAAGACTGGCTGTTGCTTTAATGCTCTGGAGTTATTCCTATTTGTTTATCCTCCAGTTGCTTAAATAAATTAATGGTGATATGTGGGGTGAGGGTAGGAAGTTTTACACATGACTTCAATAAAGCTACATGGGAATGTGTATGCATTGGGGGAGTTGTGTGTGTGTCTACTTGAGTGTATTCAGGGTGAGAGAGACAGATGAAATGTCTTAGCTCGAAACCTTTTGGTTTTATGAATGGAAAAAAGAATAAAGATGGTTTAATAATCTCTAAGACAAAGTAATTCCTACTTTTTCTAGTGCTAGAATTTATCCCTATTGTAGGACAATAAAGGTATGATTCTGTCCAAATGAAGTCAAACTAGATTGGTGACCAAAGTTAATAGGGATCTAAAAAATGTATTTGCTACATCAGTGATCATGGATTACTAAAAGGTTGGTTTAATGTTCATCTCTATTTTAGACTAGTCAAATATGGGGTAATTGGTGGGGTTATTATCAGTTCTTTCAACGCCCTTGTTATGTAATTTGGTAGGATCCTGTTGTACTTTGGTAATATTTGCAATTGTGATATATAGTTGTTCTAGAGGCTCCCACGTGGTATGCCCAAATGTTTGGGTCCTATTCTTTAACCTTTTGAAAGTTCTTTTCATTCCTAGAATTGCAATAAGTCACTTGCAATTACACAATCAGGGGAAGGAGATGTCACTTCAGGAAAACTTCTTTGGTCTTCTGTATCCAGCAGTTATCACATCCATATCCTTCGATAGTCGAAATGATTTCTCTACCTATATTCTAGTTTCCCAGAATTAATGTTATTTTTGATCCTGTATCTAAAGGTCCCTGAGATTCTTGAATACTATCCTTTGTTCAAAACAGGACTTTCCAGGCAGATCTCACATTATAATGGACCTGCTTGCATGTTAAGGACTTTGGGGCAATTTGTCCTTCCCTTTGAAAGACTGGGTCTGATCTCCAGACTTTAGGGCCAGGCTTCTTAAATTAAGGGAGATCAAAAGAAATCAAAGGAAACGCTTTGGAAGTTGTTCTTTGTTTTTCATGTGTAGGGAGTTTATCCTTAAGATTTACAAAGTCCTTGTCTCAGTGTTCCCTCTCTTGGCTCAGCTCCCAGTGATTTTGAAGTGGCTTGTTGCTATCTGTGCAGAGGGTTTGCCAAGGTTGTTGCTATGGCTGCTGTGCCAGCAAGTTCAGTTGATTCTTGTGTCCTATTGATTGCCTGTGAATCTTAGCAACTTGCCAGTGTTCCTCTTATAAACTTGGGAAAGTTCTCCCAAATCTAATAACTCTTTGTCTTAGCCCACAGTTGCGCAGACAACAACCCTAGTCCAAATCCAAATCTTTCCATTAGCCAGTTCTCCAGAAATTTCCCATGAAATTCATGTTTTCATGGAAAGCTATTGGGAGGAAGAAACAGAACCCTTTGAATGAGACCGAAGATGCCCATTTCTTTGCATTTCAGCATAATGACAATTATCTGAGTCTTTGGGCTCTCCTATCCTGTTGGTCAGGATGACAGTTATTAGAAATTCTTCCTTTCTAGCCAAAACCGGTTTGGCTCAATGGATAGAGCGTCAGCTTGGGGACTGAAAGGTCCCGGGTTCGATTCTGGTCAAGGGCATGTACCTTGGTTGCGGGCATATCCCCAGTAGGGGGTGTGCAAGAGGCAGCTGATCGATGACTCTCTCTCATCGATGTTTCTAACTCTCTATCTCTCTCCCTTCTCTCTGTACAAAATCAATAAAAATATATATATATAATATATAAAAAAGAAATTCTTCCTTTCTAAACTTTGGATCCCATTTATCAGTTTTCCATGACTATGGTTGCTCCACCACTCCTTGCAAACCAGCCCATGTTGGTTTCCACAAAGCATTAATTTCAAAGAAATTCCCACTGTTCCTCCTCACATATTGTATTCACTATCTCTCTCACTTTTTTTTAGTGCTAAAATATACATAATATTGCCCTAACTGGTTTGGCTCAGTGGATAGAGCGTTGGCCTGCGGACTGAAAGGTCCCAGGTTTGATTCTGGTCAAGGGCATGTACCTTGGTTGTGGGCACATCCACAGTAGGAGGTGTGCAGGAGGCAGCTGATCAACGTTTCTCTCTCCTTGATGTTTCTAACTCTCCATTCCTCTCCCTTCCTCTCTGTAAAAAAAAAAAAAAAAAAAAAAAAAAAAAAAAAAAAATCAATAAAGTATATACATAATATTTTAAAACGTACAATTCCATGTCATTTAAGTACATTTGCATTGTGGTGTGACCATTTGCAGGTAGCACAGACTCTTGGGATAGTGATGTTTGCTGAGACGCTATGGACAGGAAAGGCAATTCATATCTAGAAGGTCTGTTCCTAATTCAGTCTCAGAGCTTTTCAGTGTAGAAGGGGCTCAGGGTAGACAACTTGCCATCAAGTGGACAGATAGTCTCCTTAACAAATGGTGCCACATAAGCACTCAGTGTTGTTCTTTGTTGCTACCCATTAATCCTTATTATATATATTCTAATTTGAGGCAACTTCTTTTTATCATGCAGAGTAGATGAGATGCACTGTCCCAAACAGGAAGATTCCCCCTGAGTTAGGCTGTAGTGGTTTGGATCTACACTCTGAGAAGACTTATCTGTAAACAAATTTGGGTATTTTCATACTTTATCAGCTAATCCTCAGAGATGCCCCTTCTGGGCCATAGGATTGAGCTGAGGAAGAGGTGCCAGTGTAGCCACAGTGGATGAAAGGAGTCTGAGTTATCTGAATTGATGAATAATGAAAAATTCAGCTCATGTGGAAAATTATAGCCATATGATCCCTTGGTATCCCATAGTCAAGCTTTCAATTTTTACCATAGCTCAGTACCACGACAGAACTTGCAATTCAAAAGCCATATATTCACTATTGCAAATTGTATGTCCTTGCTCTAGTACCCCAGGGACCAATGTTGTGATTTTCCCACCGTGACTTCTCATACATTCTACATAGTATCTTTTCCTTCCCCTGATACCTATGATACCAGAGGGTCTGTTGGCTATAGTGGCAAGATACCGTGATGGTGATGGTGGTGGCGGTGGTGGTGATGGTGGTGGTGGTGGTGATGGCGTGGTGAGGTTGGTGGTAGTGATATTGGTAGCAGTATGCTGATGGTGATGGTGGTAGTGATGGTAGTAGTAGTGATGGGGGTGGAAGCATGCATGTGTGTTTAATAGAAAAGGAGGACAGAGAAAGAGAGTGGAGGGGTGGCAGAAAATCCTCCAAATTAGTTGTTTATTCATGGAAAGAAGTGGTAATGAGTTACTATTGTACAATATTTCTACTTCCCAGAGGGGCAAGTCTGAGCCCAGATCTCCAGTACACCAATTCAATACACTACACATTAACAAATATAAAGTAGAAATATAGAAATGGCAAAACATAGATTCTATTACCTTTCTTATGGGAAGAGGGAAATATGTACAATTTATTTAGCTTAAGAGTAAAAACATTAGGATTTTTAGAGTTAGGATTTTAGCTATCAATTATTCAGTCTCTAGAAATGAGAAAAATCTTGTATCATATTGACTCTTTTCAATAAAATCATGAAACATTTTGTTGTTTATAAGTTAGTAAATATATCAATTAGCTTTTATAAGTTTCTTTTGTGATTTTGGGCAGTAATGATGAAATTAGTATGTTTTGATCTTTGTACAAGTTATTCAGAAAGAACTTAAAAGAAGTACTTAGGAAAATCCAAGTGCTGAAACATTTAAGATATGCTTTGTGGTTTCAATTTTGTGTGATTGTCAGCCAGGAAGTTTTCTGATTAAGATGGCTTGCCAATTCCTTGACAAATACATTATTTATTATACTAATGGGGATTTCCTATTTGAAATGTTAAAGACAAAATATTACTGATGTTTCTCCCCAAAATAATTGACACAGAGCAATTGATGCATTCAAATAAGTTAAAACCAGGGACAAGATGTAGTCTATAAGGACATAGAGGTGATTTTTTGGCATATACTTATCAAAATAAACCAGATTTCATTGGATTAGAGATTTCTCATACCTTATTGAGAGTAAGTCTTGAAGCTCTACTTTACTGAATTTATATGATATTTTCTTTCCTTTTTTTGGATCTAACATTGTGCAAGAATGAAATAAATTTTAACAAGGACTAAATTTTGTTGGGCTAAAAAAGCAGTTAGAATTCAATACCTGTATGTACAAATTTTAAAATTTTAAAGAAACTTTTGCACACTTGAGTTCTAAAGAAACTTTTGCACACTTTTGTGTATATTGATTTTTCTTTATAGTAATCCCTAAAATGGGAAATGGGTTCCAAGCACCTATTAAAAAATAATATATATATATATATATATGTAAATTAAGAAATACTCCAAAGTAAACATAATTTCTACCAGGCAGCAAAAGCATGAAATACACTTTAATAATTACATCTTTATTATTTGTCTATAAAATTAAAATAAAATTATAGACTGTGATACATACTATGAATAAAAAGAGCAAGGTGATATAAAAAAGAACACAGGGCACTGCCTTTAACTGAGGCAATCATGAAAAAGCCTTTCTGAAGGTAAAGAATTTGTGCAGTTTGTTTGTGAGTGGCAGATGTGTATGGATAGGAATACAGGCACTCTGGTGAACAAATGAATAAGTTCTTAGAGTTGGGAAAGGGTGTTTAAGAATTGAAAGGGCCAAAATAGCCATAGCCCAGATAGTGAGAACAAGCAGAACATGAGATGAGAGTGCAGAGGCTGGCATGGATGCACCACATTCACATCTAGAAGGCAGGGCCTTGTGGGCCATACTGAGTGGTTTGAGTCATATTTTAGTATCATGGGAAGTCACAGAAGGATTTTAAATAGGAGAGTGGCATAATTTCATCTATATCTTTAAAAAAACAACATTGGTTACAATATGAACATTGCATTGGATTGGGGTACTGAAGTGGAAGAAGATAGATATTGAAAGGAGACAATTTATTTAATCTAGATGAGAGTTAGAATAGCATGCACTCGGGTGTTGGTGGTGAAAATGAAGAGTGATGAATAAATTCAGGATAGTGTGAGGGTAGAGTCACTGAGTCTTAAAAACATATTAAATGTTGAGACAGGAGAAAGATGTCAAGATGTGCCCACATTTTGGCCTGAGCAGATGGGTGGGTGATTTAGGGATGATAGTATCATTTATTAAAATAATTTGAATCTGGCCCGGCCAACATGGCTCAGTGATTGAGCATCAACCTATGAAGCAGCAGGTCACAGTCAGGGCACATTTAGTCTCGATCCCCAGTTTGGGGCGTGCAGGAGACAGCCAATCAATGATTCTCTCTCATAATTGATGTTTCTATCTGTCTCTCCCTTTCTCTTCCTCTCTGAAATCAATAAAAGTATATTTTACAAAATATTATTCTCGAGGAGACACAAGCTTAGGATAAAAAAACAACAACAACACTTCAGTTCTGGAATTGTTAAATCTTGTGATGCCAGTGAGGTGACCAAGTGAATAGGTTAAGGAAGCAATTCAGCATGTAGGACTGGAAGTGTGAGCTAGAGATACAATTTAGGAGCAATTGGCATGTAGATGTAGTGAGAAAAAAATGAAAGTTCTGAATCATATCAGGTCAAGTGGAAGAGAAAGGGTCATCTACATAGAGGGAGGGAGATACTGAATAAGAAAGTCAGTAAAGTTTTGCATTATTTACCAGTATTTCCCAAACTTTTGACCTATGTGTCCCACTTCTATAATTTTCGTAATGCTGAGTACCCCTTGTACTCATGAGAACATAGAATTAGGCGCAGCTAAGCACAGTGCAGTGTATATCCCCACCAAACTCTAGTGCAACGCGTACCCCCACCAAACTCTTCCCGTACCCCTGGGGGTAAGAGTACCACACTTTGGGAAACACAGATACACCAAGAAAAGAGCATTTCCAGGAGGAAAATCAAATGTGTCACAAGTTACTAAGAGGTCAAATAAGATCAGAACTGAAAAAATGTTTACATTTCAGAACATGGAAGTCAATAGCTGCTTCAAGAGGTTACTTGAAGAACAAGAGGGACAGATGATAGATTGGAGTGTACTCAAGAATGAAAGGGAGATGGAGGTGGAAAAAAGATGGGAGAGACAACTGCAGGAGATATCCTTGGTTGGCTACCCAGAAGCTATTTTCCCACTGCTAATAGAATTCTCCAAATGCAAATAGAATTGTAATAGTTTTTTCAGTGGTATCTGAGTGGGCAAGTTCCTTAAATGAGTGAATTGATATTGCCCAAATTAACCATCGTGGTCTCATTCACTTTGCCATGTGATTGGATTAGCCATGAGCATTTTATATATTCTGACTAATGTCTTCTTCCAAGTCTTAACTTCTGACAACATTCTAAATAAAATATTATCACAGTTAAGAAAAGAGCTTCAATTTTCAACACCCCAGTAGTAATCATGAACATTTTTATTATCTAACATAACAACAGTTGTAATTATTACAATTTATTGCTCTCTTGCTCTATGCCAAATATTGTGCAATGTGTTCTATGTATACTATTTCAACTAAGCCTCAACAACCTTGTGAGGCATAATTACTCTTAATTTTCAAACAAGTTAATCAAGACAAGGAAATTAAGTGTCCAAGTTCACAATCAGGTAAGTGGGAGAAGCAATCAATGGCCTATTCAATCCATTCCAATTGTTCATTTCCTACAGAATAGAACACACTTTCTATTGAAAGGATGTTTTACCTTGTCTACACTTGCGAATTTTCTTCCTTGTTCACACTTACCTTTTTGATTCTACTGGCATTCAGCCAAGTACTACACACAAAGATTAAATATGTTGACTTTACCAGGCTGACCCTACTAAAATGATAAGCATTCAATGACAACATTGGGGGCAGGGATTGGGCTATTTAAGGACTGAGCTTGGTTATTTTGCTACTTCTAAAATCCATAAGAGACTTAGTAGGGCCATCAACATGGAGAAGAAGAGATTATGTCTCTATTAACTTTTGTTGCCTAGTGATCCACCTCAAACTGAGTGGCTACAAAGAATGATTTATTCTTTGTTGCCAATATAGGAGTTGGCTGGATGGTTCTATGGCTGGTCTTGCTGGGAACATTCCTGTGGTTGCAATCAGATTATGATTGGAAATCCTGCTTGGTGCAGGATGGACTCACTCATACATCTAGCTGTTGGGCTGACAATGGGCTAAGGCGTCTCCCTCCTCTACAGGGCCTTTCTTCCTTGAGCAAGACTGACTTCTGTACATCAGTGTGTCTCAGAGCAGGGTTCCAAGAGGACAAGTCCCAAGGTACAAATGCTTATTAAACCCTTAATTTGTGTCACATTTGCTAATGTTTCATTGGCCAACTCAAATTGCATGGGGAAATCCAATTATAGCGAGAATAGAGGCATATGATTTGTGTCCATGTTTAGTTAACCTATCAAAAATGGTTTGAGGTGTTTTAGAGGCAAAGTTGATGGTATTTGGGGGACCTGAGATGTGGGAAATAGAAACAGGGAAGATCAAGGATGACTCAAGGGAAGAGTGAATAGAGGTGCATTAGTGGAAGCAATGAATGTAACAGGAAGATTTATTGGGAATCGGTCAGGAAGACTGGATTTGAATATTTTGGGGAGATGTTGAATTGGTGCCTATGGGACATGCAAATTAACTATACAGTAAGACTTAGAAACAAAGATTGGAACATAGAAGGACATTCCAGGAAAGGAACAGAGATTTGGGAATCATTGGTTTATAAGTCTGTAATGCTATCAGAGAGGCTTAGATTTCATAGCAATGAAAGGCAATACAAAAAGAAAAGGGGGTCAAGGATGAAATTCAGAGAAACACTAATATTAAAAAGGTGAGCTGCAGAAGCATCTAGAGAGTAAGGAAGATATTCAGAGGGAGAGAATCATGACAAAGAGATACCTATAGAAAGAAAAGGTAAATTATAAAAATACACCCACAGCATATGCTACACAATGCTTAATCTGTACCTATTGATAAAGAGATTTATAGTTACAACTAAAAACTGTCCTTAAATTTTTTTTGTATAAAGGATTAGCCTGAAGATTATTTTAATTCAAAGAAAAGTCTGAAGTGATAGGTATATTCAGATGTAAATTCATAACTGAGCATTTCATACTGAAATAGAAACTTAAGTGGTTGAGATACCAAGAAAGGTCAGCTGGAAATTAACAGTGATCAGCCTGAGAAGATACAGTGTGTGAATCATAAAGTACTCTTTGTACTGCATATAGCTACAGCCTAGGAGTGCTCCTGATCTGAATCACTAATGTTAGAGAAAATTCAGAGACAATGGATGTCAGCTGTTAGATAGAGGGGGTGGGGAGGGAGAAAACTGCTTAAAAAATACATTGGTTTCTAAATGCCTATCATTGAAATCTTTAATCTTTAAAAGTTACCCTTTAAAAAGTATGATTAATAATGATGTGAATGAGATGATGTAGCCTACCATATAATATCTGAGGGAACACTCTGGACTTAAACATGGGGACTCAGGAAGCTCACTCAGACCTGGCTCAGGATAATTAGTTTCTTGAGCCTTTTCATGTTGACTACTTAAGGGAGGAATTCTGGAGTTTGGGGTTTGGTTTAAGTCTCTAAATATTATTGTTGAATTGTCAATAGCTGCCTTTATTTTTGCTTTATGTACTATCGTATATGAGAGCTTTTTTATTTATTTATTTTTAAAGTGCTTTAGAGCATGCCTTTATTTTATTTATTTTTTGTTAATCCTCTGAGGATATCTTTTCACTGATTTTTAGAGAGAGAGAGTGATAGGGAGAGGGAGAGAAAGAGAGAGAGAGAGAGAGAGAGAGAGAGAGAGAGAGAGAGAGAGAGAGAGAGAGAGAGAGAGAGAGAGAGAGAGAGAGAGAGAGAGAGAGAGAGAGACATGGCTATGAGAGGAACACATCCATTATCTGCTTCCCGCACACACTCTGCCTGTCCAGGACCAGGAATGAACCTGCAACCTAGGTACCTGCCCTTGACCAGATTGAACCTGAGACTCTTCAGTCCTGGGGAGGGAGATATAGAAACATCATTGATAAGAAAGTATCATTGATTGACAGTCTCCTGCATTCTCTACTCTGAGGCTCCAGCCTGAAACTGGGGCATCTGCCCTGACTGGGAATCTAACCGTGACCTCCTTCATAGGCCAACCCTCAACCACTGAGCCATACCAGCCAGGCAAGAGAGCTCTTTTATTAGGTACATTAATATATGCTTATAATTATTATGTTTTCTTTATGCATTGATCCTTTCATCATGATGGGAGGTCCTTTTTTGTCTCTAACAATAATTATAGTCTTGAAATCTATTAGGTCTGATATTAGTATAGTTACTGCAGCTCTTTTTTAACTACTGTTGAGTGGTATAACTTTTTCCATCCTTTTACTTTCAACTCATTTGTGCCTTTAAATATAAGATGTGTCTTTATGGGCATTACAGAGTTGGATCATTTAAGAAAAAATCTGTCTGCCATTAGATACCTTTGTTTGGAATGTTTTATTCATGTACATTTAATATAACTACTGATAATATTCATGCCTGCTATATTATTTTTTTCTATACTTCTTATGTCTTATTTACCCCTCTATATGTTCATTACTGCTTTCTGTTCTAAATAGATATTTTTCTAGTTTATCATGTTAATTCCTATATTTCTTCTTTTATTGTGTTTTCTGAGTTATATATCATATTTTGTTAACATTAAAAAAGTATGATACTCCATGAAATTACCTAAGTTGCTTCGTACAAGTGAAAATTTCTTGGCCTCATAATCTTAGCATCAAAATCTTAGATTTTGCTTAGAAATTTGTCTTTCTCACAAACTCCACATTATTCTTATATACCTTAATTTGAGAAAAAATATATAGGGAAAACTGTACTCTGGTATCAAATATAAGGAAAGAAAGACTAAAGTTAATTAAAGTGTCAATGCATTAGTGTCTGTGCTAGGCTTAAAACACATTATTTTTAATCCTTAGAACAACCTTATGATATGCATATTATTATCCTCATCTATGGTTAATATAATGTGTCCAAGGACACAAGGATAATAAGTTGCAGAGTCAAAATTTAAATTCAGGATGTTGTATTGAACAAATTGAAAGAAAACCCCAGGCAGTGTAGGGCTAACATACAGAAAAAAGGAGTACTGATAAGGATATTGAAGGATCCCTAGCTGGTTTGCTCAGTAGTAGAGCATCAGCCTGTGGACTGAAGGGTCCTGGGTTTGATTCCTGGGGTGAATTCCTGCAACATAGCTCAGTGGCTTAGGTCCTGGTCAGGGCACATGCAGATGTGTTTCTCTCATATCCATATTTCTGTCTTTCCCTCTCCCATTTTCTCTAAAAATCAATGGAAAAATATCCTCTGGTGGGGATTAACAACAACAACAACAACAGAAGGCTATTGAAGGAAATGGAATACATATGCTTTGTTTTCTCTTCTTGGCAAGAGATTCTGATGATTGTTTTATTAAAAAAAAAAAACTTAGATGGGCAGACTTAGATGGTACTAATCCACATGAGAAAAATCAGAGTGAGCCTAAGCTATAAAAATTGTCTGTGATCTATAAGATTTAAAATACCTGTGGTTTTGCTCACATTTCTTTTTAAAATTATTTGGAAGTGATTTTTCACAGGCTTTTTCTAAATTTTCATTGCTAATTTAGTCAACAAATACTTGAGTTCATAGTGTAATAAGTGGCAACATGTGTGAGTGCTTATTATTATACATGCCAGGCATTATGTTAACTGCATGCACTTTTATGATACTTAACACTACTACTGATGAGGTAACCAGTTTTACAAATGAGTAAACAGAGACAAGAAATATTAAGTAACATGACCAAGGCTATATACACAACTCTCTGTGCTTTGTTTCTACTCTGTCTAATGTTAAAATTCCCTTGAATGACAAAAATAGCCTTTTTAAACTTTCTATATATTTTCCACTTTCTTTTTTAAAAAAATATATTTTTATTGATTTCAGAGAGGAAGGGAGAGGAAGAGAGAGATAGAAATATTAAGATGAGAGAGAATCACTGATTGGCTGCTTTCCACACATCCCTACTGGGGACCGAGCCCACAACCTGGGAATGTGCCTTTGACCAAATCAAACCCAGGACCCCTCAGTCCACAGGCTGACGCTCTATCCACTGAGCCAAACTGGCTATGGCTATTTTCCACTTTCTTTAAGTTAGAATTCAACTTAAAGCAACTTGAGATATTTAAATTGATTGCCTTCTCACAGTCTCAAAACAAAGTAATCTATGTTCTTAAAATTAACATGAGCTTTTGGAGGTATATTTCCCTAATTTATAATGCACATGTAATAAATACACTTGCTATCTGAAAAGATTTAGACATTGGACAATGTATTCTGTAATCTTTGTGCACTTACAGATTATAGGAGGGAGGGGGATTAAGAGGATGGGCATAAAAGCTGAAAATTATTAAGTATATGTAATACTATATGTAATACTTTAAGCAATAAAATAAAAATTAAAAAATAAGTATAAATTGCCAGCTATAACAATAGTCTTAAAGATGTAAAATACAGCATAGGCATTACAGTCAATAATCCTATATAATAAAGAGCTAATATGCTAATTAGACCGGACAGCATAATGACCAGTGGGAGGGGGGGAGGGCCTGCAGAGGTTGCAAGGGCCTACCCTTGTATGAACTTAGTGGTACCATCCAGAATAGTTTCAATACCCTAAAAATTCTCTATGCATTGCTTATTCTTCCTCAATTCCTTCTGGCAACCATTGTCTCATATTGTCTAGAATGTTGGATAAGTGGAATCATATAGTATGCAGCTTTTTCTGATTGCCTCATTTAGTAATATGCATTTAAATTTCTATCATATCTTTTCATGGGTTTATAGCTTATTTCTTTTTAGTGCTGAATAATATTTTGTTGCATATGTGTACTACTGTTTATCCATTCACCTACTGAAGGATATCTTGGGGGTGCTTCCCACTTTTGATAATCTATACTAATAAAAAGGTAATATGCTAATTATATTGGACAGACTGGACATCCTTCCAGACAAAGCAACAATGGCGGGGGCAGAGGCAGAGGTGGTTAAGTGCTATCAGGCCAGTAGGGGAGCAGTTAGGGAAATCAGGCAGGCAGGCAGAGTGGTTAGGGGCGATCAAGCAGACAGGCAGATGAGCAGTTAGGAGCCAGAGGTCCTGGATTGCCAGAGGGTACAGACCAGGCTGAGGTACCCCCCCCCCCCCGCCCCCGTGCATGAATTCATGCCTCTAGTTATAAATAAAGTTGCTATAAAACATGTTCAGATTTTTCTCCTTTGAGTAATTACCAAGGGGCATGTTTGATCATATAAGAATATGTTTAGTTTTGTCAGAAATCTCCAAACTGTCGTCTAAACTGGCTGTACTATTTGTATTTCCACTAGCAATGAATGAGAGTTTCTGTTGCTCCATGTTCTCACTAGCATTTGGTGTTAGTGTTCTAGATTTTGGCCATTCTAATGTGTGTGTAGTGGTATCTCATTGTTTTAATTTGTGATTCCCTTGTGACATGAGATGTGGAGCATCTTTTCATATGCTTAGACTTGCCAGCTCATTGTCTTCTTTAGTGAGGAATGAAAGGAACACAAAGCAGAAGCTAGAAAGAGGCAAGGAAAGATTCTCTTGCATAGGTTTTGGAGGAAGTGTGGCCCTCCTGACACCTGGGCTTTGGACTTCAGATATATGAGATAATACATTTCTATTGTTTTTGTGGTACTTTGTTACAGCAGCCAAAAGAAACTGGTTTATCACCTCATGGGTCATTTTGTGGATAAAAAGATTTTATGTCTGTACATTATCCAACCTAGAGTCTGGTGCATGGTAAACCTTTAACATAGTAATTTCTATTGTCTGAACATTCTGAATTATGACAACCTTTTTACTAGTACTTGTTCCTCTACTGTAAGAGAGACTCCAAATTGTTTAATAATATTTTTTCTCTCTTCTTCCTTATTGACAAAATCCCAAATTTTAGCCAGGCATTTTACCTCTCTTCCAAAAAACCAACCAATGATATTTCCCCTTATCCTTCATTTGATTTTAGTCTGTTTTCCACATTTTCTGTAAGGAGTATAATTACTATAGTTGCTAATGTTAAATCAGAAAAGAAAAAGTTAAAGCTTCTGCAATAAAATAAGTCTTAGAAGAGATGGTAGAGTGCTGTTTAGTTGTGTTTTCAGGCATGTATCTAAAATTGACATTATCATTCTACATGCTGTTCCATTCTCAAAGACACATCAATGATGATCTCAAATCTAAAATTAATTTAGGCTGAAATAAAAATTTCATTGTTCTTCAAATCACAAAAGGTTTTGAAGAGTCCTTTTACTCAAATAAAAAACATTTTATGTGCATGCATATTGCTAGACTCCACAAGCTGTTTTGCTATTTTAGATACATATTTGAGAAAGAAATTTACCTGCCTATTCATGTCAAGGAATGTTTTTGGGTAAGGATGACGTCAAGTGATTACAAGTTGAATTATTGCTAGGAAACTGTCAAAGCATAGAAGTGTATTGACTAGTGTCTTCCCTTACAACCTCACAGAGCTCTAAGTCAAACTAACATCTTGTTGGGTAGACCACCTTACACGCCTTGCACAGAGAAAACTTCTTGCAGGGGCCTGAGAGAGCACAGAGAGAAAACAAAACTGACAGATGAGAAATTGAAACTTGGGCAGGGGAAGGTAATAAAAAGGGGAGGAGTGTTAACCTCCTAAAGAAACTCTATTGTTCTAACCCCAAAAAGTCATAAATTCAGAGACTCAACCAGACACAGAACCAAAGGGTCAAGGAAATCCAAGTCTTCTTTGGGTGACCAGACCCTGTAGGGCAACCTAACATGACCAAGTAACACATTGGTCCAGCCATCTTTCAACATTACCAGGTTACTTAACATCTCCTGTTGCAACAGTGCAATTGAAAATTATGGTTTACTCCCTCGAAGGAACATGAAGATGGTGAGGAGGAGTCTGTTGTGTGCAAACAGCTTTATTCCCATCAAAGCCACATTCTCCTCCTGTGTGTTCCAAATAATTCATGACATGACCAATCTTATTCTAAAATGTGGATGAAAACTGCTTAAATAATTCACATCTATGAGATTATATAATCTCAAAACATCTCTGAAGTTTTTTTTTTTATATCAATGATAAATTATCTATATACCAAGTATTAGTTAATTTGTGCTGTTAACTGGGGGAAACATGCAAAAAACCCTGAGACCACTAAAAAGGGACTGAGAGAGAAACCAAAAGGACTACGGGAGCAAAAAATTTCCTGCTTAGGTGTATATTTCAACAGAAAGGCTGTAGATTACCAGTATAGAGAAAATACACATAAAATACAAGGCTGAAATATGGTTTATAAATAACCCAATGTGGGGAAAACCTTATTAAAAATCTAGTAGGCCTTAGATTAGTAGGCAGACACTTTTGGTCTATAGGAGATGCCACATTTATTGTTATGTAAATTTGCAAACATTATAATATCATTTATGAACAAGGCTGCTGCTTCAAGTACTCACTAATGATAAAGGGTACAAATGTAAGCAAATTGCTACTTCATTTTTTTCCTCTTCAACATCTAGACTCTTTTAATACAATATCAAGATGCTGAGATATAAGCAAAATGTAAGCAATTTGCTACTTCCTTTTTTCCTCTTCAACATCTAGACCCTTTCAATACAATATCAACCTTTCTTTGTTAAGAAAGCTTTGCCTGACTATAGTCATTAGCACACCCTGACAGTCATGGCTATCGATACCCCTTGCCCAGAAGATGGAGCATTAGTTTTCACTTGTTGAACCAGGTTCTTTGGACAAATCTGTAAGAGGGAAGGAACCTGTGCAAAAAGTGGGAAAAGCTACAGTAGAGGAAGTTTGTGTGATGGTACCAAGCCCACCTGGCTTGTTTGACATCCCAGTTCTTTGGTTTGTACCTATGCAGGCTCATAAGATGAGTCAATTGGAAGGACCACTGAAGACAGGATAAGGATTCAGTGTTCTGTGGAGGGAAAAGCAGAGGCAGCTCCCCCAGGGAAACGACTGGATCGCTGTAGCTTTTGTCTCATTATAGGACCTTTCATCTCTCACATATAGCAATTCATTAGCCTTTTTATCTTCTGTCTCCCCTTTGCAATTTACTTATTTTCCAGATAGTCCTGGAGTGATGTTTCTAAGAACAAATTTATTTATGGCTTTCAGATAATGCAAATGTGTTGACGATTCATTGAATCAAAATAACCCTAAGCAGAGGGAATGTCTTCCCTCCTCTCTTCAATAAGCTCACCCTTTAGGGACTTAGTTCCTGTATGACTCTTCCAGGAAACCATTCTGGACTCTCCTCTTTTTGCTTAGAGACTTCCTCTTCACTTCTTTCACAGCCTGTGCTCACGTACACTGTATTCTTCCTGCTCTGTACTGTGGCATCTCTTCACCTCTCTGCTTCTTTTACTAGACTGCAAATTCTTTTCCCTGGTTTCATCATTTAATAGAATGTATCAACTTGGCTATGAACCTTTTCCTTTCTTTTCTGAACCTCAGTTCTTTAAGGGACAATGGGAAAGCTGCAGCACCTATGTCACAGGAGTTTGTTCCGATGTAATGAAGTAATTCAGGTACAATGTCGGTAGTGTGTAACAGTAATAATGCTTAGCAGGTGCCGGGATGAGCTCTTTACATGTATGATCTCATTTATTCTGTAAAACAACCTTGCTAAGTGACTACTATGCCACTCTCTTTTCCAGATCAGAGAACCGAGGCTCAAGCAGGGTAAGCCACACAATAATTAGTTGATAGTGTAACTGGGGTTCAGACGTAGGTAGCCTGGCTTCATTTTAACCACTGAGTTATCTTGTCTATAGCAATAAGCACTGAATAGCTCTTTCCATTATCATCATTTCTCTTTTAGCTCCAGCACCATCCATATGGTATGGACACAGTTGGAGTTAGGTAAATTGAGTGCATGTTTAAGCAAGGATTGAAAAAAAAATTTCCCCTTGTCTTTCATATGCCTCAGACTCAAGTGTATAAAAATTATTTTGGTTTCCTAAAAAGCATTTTTTTAAAAGTTCTTAGAGACTGTATTTTTTTAAGTCTTCTTGAAAAAATGTCATTTTTCGTGTCTTGCCAAATAAACTCAATTTTCAAGTCCCCATTGAAATGCCATTTTGTCTGTGAAGCACTTCCTGGCTTCTTGATTGATCAACACTTTTATTGATGCCTCAATTTCAGCACATACCTTTCTATTCTGAAATGAGCTATGTTAGTATTGTCTAGAAGCAGTCAGCTCCCTAAGGGTGTGGACAATGTTTTATTCCATCTGTGTTTTCCCTATGCCTAATGCAGTGGGAAAAGAAAAAAAAAAAGGTTGAGTGACTTTTTAAGGGTTGCAAGATGCTGTAATGTATCATGAAGAGATGCTATGAGTTTCAATGAAATGAAAAAAATGTTAATGCATGACATTTATTACAAGTGTTATTAAAATCAGAGGTCTGTACTGGGTCAATAAGATAACATTTAAAGAAGCCTTATGTTCTGAAATCTTTAAATGGGAGGATGCAATGTTTTCTAGACCAAATGACAAGTAAACAAGCACAGAAAAGCAGGAACTCCAAGACCCAGTAATACCCTTCACCATCTTTCCATGCTGACTCCTCTTCCTCTGAGACTTAAGGTTCATGGCCAAGCACTATGATGACTTTGTTGTCTCTCTCTTGCTTTGTTTACTGTGTACTCACTTGCTCAAATAACCATCTTGGTACCAATGCTGCCTACTTTCCACCTACACTTATGAAGCAGAATGAGGCCAGAGAAAGATACCGCAATGCACTTACTTTTAGAATCATGATCACAAATCTCAAGTGGCCTCCTAATGCCAGACAATCACATGATACTTCTTTAGTGCCTTTACCACCACACTCTTTTAGACACCTTTTCCACCTATTGGCATCTTCACTTAAATACTTTGCTTTTCTGCCTTTTGAACTTCCCCCATTGCTGTCTTCACTGGTGCATGAGATTCCATCTTCTCTCATCTGCTCAAGGACATTACTCTAGAATTCTGCACTCTTTCTCCTTCATGATCATTTCCTCTCTCTATTGAATCACTCCAGCTGGCACACAAGTATGCTGTTATTTACTCATCTTAAAACCCCAACCAACCAACTCTATTCATCCTGCTTCTTCCACTAGTTAACAGGACATTTTCTTCCTTGGATTGACAACGATACCTCCTACCCGCTTGGGTTCCCTTCAACTTATTTATCCTTCTTCCTCAGTCTCCTCTGAGGGTGGTCCCTCCCTAACTCTTTGATTGTAGAGTGCCCCCAGTGTGAATACTCTATTAATTTTCTTTTCCATCTCTATTCTCACACCCTTGGTGATCGCATCTGCTGTTGCAGCTTTAAATATCCCATATATGCTGGCGACTCCCAATCATAAATCTCCAGCTTGGATCTTCCCTATAAACTCCAGACAATCATATAACCAATGTGGTACTGACACTCCCTTTTAAATATTAAGTCCAACCTGTTCAAAACTACTTTCCCTCCACAAAACACATTTACCCACAGCCTTTGCCTTCTTCTTTAATGACCATTTTATCCTTCCAGTTACTCAGACTACACACCCTGTATTCACTTTTGACTCCCCGCACTTTCTCACACTTTCTGTCCAGAATCCTGCGGGGTTCACCTTCAAACTATACCTAAAATCCGACTCCTCCTCACCAGCTCCACTGCTGTCATTCTGGTATGAGTGTCCTTTGGTTAATGGATAACACACGGGCCTCCTAACTGGTGACCCTGCCTTTACACTAGCCCCCACCTCCTACCTGCACTATGTATTCTCAATTCAGCAGCCAGAGTGGTGCTGTGGAAATCTAACTTGGATTTGGTCACTTCTCTATTCAAAATCTTGCAACACGTCCTCACTTTACTCCATGAAAGACACGGTTCTTATAATAACTTACAAGGCCTTATATTATTTGCTCCCTCTCTCCACATGCTCATCTCTTTTATCGAATTTATTATTCTTTTAACAATTTACAGTCTGTTTCAGCAATATGCTAGCCCTTTGTATTAGCCATTTCCTGTTTGAAAGTCTCCTCTAGTTATCTACATGACAGCTTTTCTCATCTTCCTCCAATCTCTGCTTAATGACATTTTATCAGTGAGACCTACACTGATCTTCCTATTTCATGTTATATTCTGACCTCCTACCCCACCACTTTTAATTCTCTCTTTATCTTCCTCCACATTATTTTCTTTATAGGCTTTCATAATAAATTTCTAACATAGATAACTTTTAGTAAATTTTCTAACCTAGATAATTTACTAATGTATCATTTCCATTTCCATTAAATGTCTTCCTCTTTTGGAATGTAAGCTTTAGGCAGGCAGAGGTCTTTCTTTTTATTCAAATGAATAACTGATGCCTTTAGAACATGTTTAATCAAAGTATCTAGAATAGTCCCTGTCACTTAGTATGGGTGCTCAATACATTTTTTAAAAAATGAATTAATGTTCATGTAGTTTTGTGATGTTAAGTCTGTTTTCCAACTTATTTTTTTTTAAATTTAGATGGATGCAATCATGATATGATAGAGGTAGCTCATGTAATACTTATGTTAAATACATTTCATTTTCCTTCACAACTTCTAAGAGATCTATTCCTTACCAAAATGTTAGACTTTGGTTTGGGAGGTTTTGCTGCCATCTAATGAGGTAAATATAAATTACATAAATTTGCTTTTCTTCCACTGTTGTTATAGCTTTTTCAAAACTGATGAAGAGGGAAAGATATCAATTGTGAATGTATTATCTTTAATAAAAAAAAACAAAACATTTGCACAGGAAAATGAAACAGATTATTTTAAAGATCACACTTTGATTTACAAAATAAACCTCTGGTTTGACCTTGTACTGACCTAAAACATATGTAATTTTTATTTTTTATTTTTATTTTTATGTAGTCCCATTAGTTTATTTTCTCCTTAGTCTCTATTGCCCTCAGAGATGTTTCTATAAATATATTGTTATGACATATATCTGCTATTTTGCTGCCAATGGAGTCCTGTAGAATTTTTATGGTTTCCTGTCTTACATTTAAGTCCTTTAGCCATTTTGAGTTTATTTTTGTGTATGATAAGTTGGTGATCTAGTTTCATTTTTTTGAATGTATATGACTAAATTTCCCAGCATCATTTATTGAAGAGACTTTCTTGACTCCATTGTATGCTCTTGCTCCTTTGTCAAATATTAATTGAGCAAAATGGCTTGGATCCATTTCTGGGTTCTCTGTTCAATTGATCTATGTTTGTTCTTGTGCCAGTAGCAGGCAGTTTTGAGAACTGTGCCTTGGTAATATAGTTTGCTATCTGGTATTGTGATCCCTCCAACTTTGTTCTTCTTTTTCAGTATTATTGCTGTGGCTATTTGGGGTATTTTTGATTCCAGATGAATTTTTGGAGAGCTTTTTCTAGATCTTTGAAATATGCTGTTGGTTTTTTAATGGGGGATTGTATTGGATCTGAAGATTTCTTTGGGTAGTACAGACATTTTAATGATGTTGATTCTACCAACCCATGAACATGGTATGTTCTTCCATTTGTTTATGTCTTTCTCTATGTCTTTTTTTCAATGTCCTATAGTTTTCCAAGTGCATGTCTTTTACAGTCTTAGTTAAGTTTATTCCTAGGTATCTTAATTTTTTGTGTGTGGCATTTTTTTGTTTGTTTTTGTTTCTCTTTCTGTGAGTTTATTATTGGTGGATAAAAGGCCACATCTTTCTGAATGTTAATTTTGTGTCCTGCTAAATTGCCAAATTCATTTATAATATCTAGTAGTTTTTTTATGTAGTCTTTGGGGTTTTCTATGTACAGTATCATGTCATCTGCAAATAAGGACAGTTTTACTTCTTCTTTTCCAATGTGGATGACATTTCTTTATTCTTCTTGTCTGATTGATGTGGCTTGCACTTCCAGTACTATATTGAACAGGAGTGGTGAAAGTGGGCATCCCTGTCTTGTTCCCATTCTTAGGGGAAATGAGTTTAGTTTTTGCCTATTGAGTATGTTGGCTATAGATTTGTCATATAAGGCTTTTATTATGTTGAGGTATAACCCCTCTATTCCCACTATGATGAGAGGTTTTATCAAGAAAGGGTGTTGGATTTTGTCAAATGCTTTTCCTGCATCGATTAATATGATTATGTGATTTTTGTCTCCCAGTTTGTTTATGTGATGTACATCATTTATTGATTTGCAGATATTATACCATCCTTACATCCCCAGAATAAGTCCCACTTGGTCATGGTGTATGATCTTTCTAATGTAATGCTGGATCTGATTTGTTAGAATTTCGCTGAGGATTTTAGCATCTATGTTCATCAAGGATATTGGCTTGCAGCTCTCTTTTTTTGAGGTGTCTTTATCTGGTTTTGGAATTAAGGTAATGCTGGCTTCATAGAAAGAGCTTGGAAGTGTACCTTCCTCTTTAGTTTTGTGGAATAGTCTGAGGAGAATAGGTTTTAGTTCTCTGAATGTTTGGTAGAACTCCCCTGTAAAGCCATCCAGAAGAGGGCTCTTGTTAGCTGGAAGGTTTTTGATTGTTGCTTCAATTTCTTCAGTGGTTATCGGATTATTCAGGTTTTTTTTATTCTTCCTGATTGAGTTTTGGGAGATTGTATTTTTCTAAAAATATGTCTATTTCAGCTAGGTTGTCCATTTTGTTGGAACAAAGTGTTGTTCGTAGTAGTTTTTCATTATCCTTTGTATTTCTGTGGGATTGGTTGTTACTTCACCTCTTTCATTTCTGATTTTGTTTATTTGGGTCCTTTCTCTTTGCTTCTTGGTGAGCCTGGCTAGAGGTTCATCAATCTTGTTTATCCTTTCAAAGAACCAGCTCTTGGTTTTGTTGATATTTTGTATTGTTTTTTGTTGTTGTTATTTATTTTATTTTTATTTTTTGGTTTCTATGTCGTTTATTTCCACTCTGATCTTAATTTTCTTCCTTCTGCTTATGCTGGCCTTTTCCTATTGCTCTCTTTCTTATTCTTTGAGTTCTAGGGTTAGATAATTTATTACCATATTTTCTTGTTGAGGTAGGTCTGTAGAGCTATGAACTTCCTTCTTAAGACTACTTTCACGTGTCCCATAGATTTTGGATCGTTGTGTTTTCATTGTTGTTAGTTGCCATGATGCTTTTTATTTCTTCTTTGATCTCTCTGGTAACCCAATCCTTGTTTAATAGCATGCTATTAAGCCTCCAGGTGTTTGATTTTTTCATTGTTTTTATTGTAGTTGATTTCTAATTTTATATCATTGTGATCTGAGAAGATGTTTGATATGATTTCTATTTTCTTGAATTTGAAGAGTCTTTGCCTGTGCCCCAATATGTGGTCTATCTTTGAAAATAGACCATGTGCACTTGAGAAGAACATATATTCCAGGCGTCTTCAAACTACGGCCCGCGGGCCACATGCGGCCCGCAGAGGAGTCTGATCCGGCCCGCCAGGTTTTTTGGGCAGTGAGCGCAGCCGAGGTGTTACAGTAGGAATTAGTAGTTCATATAGTCCGGCCCTCCAGCTCTCTGAGGGACCGTGATCTGGCCCCCACTTTAAAAAGTTTGAGGACGCCTGATTCTGTGGCTTTGGGGTGAAATGTTCTGAAGATGTAAATTAATTTCAGCTGATTTAGTGAATCATTTAGGATTGATGTTTCTTTGCTGATTTTTGTTTAGAGGATTTATCCAGTGGTGTTCTGCTTGACAATTTTAGTGGCATCAGATACCAAGCGGAAAATCAACATCTTGGTTAGAACAAAACTTATACTGGAATGGCTACTTCAAATGCATTTTAATAATTCTCTTCTCTTCTCTTCTAAATATTTTTATCAAGAATCTACAAATGAATTTACTAAGAAATCTGGATATAATTCCAAATCCTTTGAGATTTTGATTTTAATTCTCATAGTATGATGAACCCAGAGGTTACTGTTTCTACCACAGAGCCACAAGGCTAAATTTCTGCTCTAGTAGTCCTTCTTCCTCTATAATTTATTTTGCCTACTTAAATGCCCGAAGCTAAATTTTATTCTCACCTTCATCACTCTTTCCCTTTCTCATGCCTAGAGTCTAATTTTGAGAATTATAATAACCTGCAAGTCATATGAATGGGGGAAACACTACGCTAAATAATTCAAAAGTCTTGACTATGCTTGCAGAAATTGAGTTGTGTCTTACACTATTGCTAGTACTGACTTTGTATTTGGAATGAAGTACTAATTTATTTACACTATTTTATACAAGAAATCCAGACCACCTTATTCAGTGGAACAATCTAGTGTAACTAGACATGTCTGAAGTCCAGTGATGAGCAAAGCTTAGATCAAATCTGAATTCTTTCATTCCATACTCCATTTCAGAAAATAGATGTGAATAAGGGTATGAACATGTCCCAAGAGAACTAATGGTATACTACTTTGCTTGTAATAATTTAGAACAATAAAGAGAATCTTTTTACCATAAAAAAATTTGACAATTTGGTAGTGCCCACAGAACAAGTAAGGTGTCATGGAAAATGATCAGTAGGTTCAGACTAGAATTCCATCTATCCTATTGAATGCATATAATGGTTTACAGAACAAGTAACTTAATTTTCATGGGTTTCACTTCCTTCATCTGAAAATGAAGTGGCTAAACTACATGTTGCATAGCTTCTTACTATTTATAGATCATTGTGGCCACACACCTTTCAAAAACCACAGACACAGAGATCTGAGTTTTCCTTTGCAGGAATGGAAGACAACTAGAGATGATGGCGATTTTACAGAACTTGACATCCAATTAAAATTTTAAAGTTAGAAAACATGAAAACTTAGGAAACTCAGAAAAAAGAATAGATGGAATCAACAATGTAAAATTCCACTGCCACCGGGATAATCCAGTTGGGATACTTCAGTTAGCAAGCCTGTAGGTGCATGCTGGACTTTATACTTTACTAGAGGCCTGTTGCATGAAGATTCATGCAATAGGCCTTCCATCCCCTGGCTGCCAGCACCGGTTTTCCTTTGGCACCCAGAACCCAGGCCTTTGCTGTGGCCTGAGCCTTTAGTCTCCAGTCAGAGCACTGCTCCTATAGCTCTCTCCGCCCCTTGCCCTTCCCCTTATAGGAGGTGCCCTGCCCTGTCCAGCCACTCTGCATCTGCATGCATGCTGCCCAGAGGCCCAGAGCAGCTGAGGAGTGGGGCTGCCGACATTTTTGTTGGGTTAATTTGCATACACACTCCTGATTGGCTGGTGGGTGTTGTGAAGTGCTGATCAATTTGCATATTTATCTTTTATTAGTTTATATATCCCATGCTGGGAATAATCTTTCACTAGCTCTGGTTTTCATTTGTCTATTTTCTTTATCACTCCCCAAAGAGGCAACACTTTAGGAGTAACCAATCAGCCTTGCTCATGTGCTGGTTACCTAGGTTATCTCTCTCTGTCCCTAACCTCCTTTCTGGTCTAGCTGATCAGTTTTTGGGAAGGCAAAAATGATAAACTTGTGACAAAACACCAATCTAGTGAACTCTTTAATCTCATGATTCCAAGACTGATTGATGCAACTTCATGGCATGCATCCAGACCTAGAAAATGTGTCTTAGGCAGAAGTAGGGGATGCATGGTTCAGGTGCCAACCTTCATCCCTGGGCATTGCAGGACACTCACTGCTCTGAGAGCTGCTGCTTCAGGTTTCCCAGATGATCAGAGAAGGCTGTGTTCTTCTGACACTGCCAGCGGTGGCCCAGAACATAGTCATGGGACAACCACTTATCTTCTACTCTTGTGCTTATTCCATTGCCTGGCTTCCCTGAGTTATGACATTTGAATATTGCTATGATGATAAAAATGCACCCTGTGGGCTGGCTGGCATGGCTCAGTGGTTGAACAACATCAATCTGTGAACCAGGTGGTCATGGTTCAATTCTCGTTCAGGGCACATGCCCAGGTTGCAGCCTCCATCCTCTCTCTCTCTCTCTCTCTCTCTCTCTCTCTCTCTCTCTCTCTCTCTCAAATCAATAAAAACATTTTTTTTAAATGCATCCCATGAAAATGTGTGCCATTGCTGGTTTTCTATTAACTGGAACTCTCAAGAAATTCTTGGTTAGTAAAAGGATATATAAAGGTTCCTAATTGACTTGATCTTACTTATAAAAATAAACTGACCCAATTTCAAACATCCTTTTGTATGTAACTATTATAATCCCTCTCTAATCTGCTAACCTCTTCAGTCCTGATCCCTAAGATTTCAAATACACCTTCTAGTGTTTTATTTAAACTTTGTAATTTCCTGTATCTATACTAATAAAAGCCCAGATCAGTGGTTGACAAATCATCAGTCAACAGAGCCAAATATAAACAATACAACAATTGAAATTTCTTTTGAGAGCCGAAAACTGACTTCTGCACATGGGCCCACTCATGATATTCTGTGGAAGAGACACACTCAAGGGGCCAAAGAACTGCATGTGGCTTTTGAGCCACAGTTTGCCAACCACTGGTCTAGGTGGTCATCATGCCTTCACACTGTCATGCTGTCACTCTGGGTGGGCGTGGCTTGACACTGTGTGTGCGGCAGCTTCCCCTGGGGGCCCTGTGACCCCACACGTGCCACAGGAAAATGGCTCCAGCCTATGTCTTTGGGGCAATCCATCGAAGAGCCCTAGATGGATGGGCGGGGCCTACTTCTTTGAGGTGCTTTTTTGGGGGACTCCTGCACTGTGAGAAAGCACAGGCCAGGATGGAGGAATCCCCCCCCCCACTCCCAACTGCATGAATTTTGTGCACTAGGCCACTAGCGTTCATATAAAGTTACTCTGAATCCTTCATGGATATCTATATAGTAATTTACTTATTTAACTTGTGCTGTTTTCTAGGTAATGAGTATACAATTAATGAACAAAACTTAATTCTTATTCTCAGTAGCATACAACCCTGAGAGGCAAATGTATGTATAAAAGCATATATGTGTTAGTATGAGTCATAGTCCATACATTTACATGGAATGTCCTGGGGCAGTGAATGGGCACCCAACTCTTCAGTGGTTGAGGGGAGAAGGTGTTATGATGAAAAGTTTTTCGGCGAAGTTGACAACTGATCTAAAACCAAGAGGAAAGGAAATATTTTTTAAAATAGAAGAAACATGAAAATGGCATTTTATAATATAGATACAGTATCTGCATAGAAATGAGGACGTAAGTGTTAGGTAGAAAGTTAGACATGAGCGGCTGGAGCGGGGCTTGCCCTGGGGTCCTGGACAGGGGTCAGACCAACATTGCCTTCAGACCCTTCTCTGCGGGCAGCCAGCAGGCACAAGCTGAGCCAGCCTATTCTTGGCACAAGCTGAGGAGGAAACAACATGACATCAATGCCAATGTGACCTTAGTAGGTCCCTGGACTAATTATAACAAAATTTGCATTTCAGTTTTGACCCCACACCCCAGGAGATTTTCTGTATACGTTATGGGTAAAGGCATGCCCAGAAGAAATATAGTTTCTGTCAATCATCCTGAATGCAAATAAAAGTCTCCACCAATAAAATCCCTCTTTTAAACCCAGGAGTTGGAGGCCACATGCTCTGCAAGCAGATCCATGCCATTCCCTTTCCCCTTCCCTTCCCCCACAGACACGTACACCCCAACTTCTAAGGGACCACATGAGATTTGCCATCAGGGGAGAAATGGGCAGCTACAGCTCATCCCTGAACCTGTATCCAAAGCCCTTTTTCTTTGACTTCCCAGCCATTGTCTCTCTTGACTGGCCTGTTCCTCTTTGGAATTTATCTTCAATAAGCCCCATTATGTTTGACTTTTACTTTCATTGACCATAAATGTTTTCTGCGTTGATGAAAAGGTTCTAGCTAGTAACCCTAATCAGTAACAATAGTAAGCATGGCATATTTGGTGAGGGAAAGATGGTTTGGTTAAAAATGGTGTATATTTAGTTAAACAGAGTGTGTGTAGAAGACAGCTGATCAATGTTTATCTCTCATCATTGATGTTTCTATCTCTCACTCTCTCTCTTTGGAGTCAATAAAAATATATTTAAAATATTGGTGTATGTTTACTTTAGACTTTATGATTGGTGATACAGAATCTCTGTTAAGAAAGTGAAATGTTCAGATTTGAGCCTGAGGCATATCACTTTGGTAGCGATCATTGCAGAAGACTTAGAGAAAGTGGCACTCATGCATATGTATGTACATACGTGTGTGTGTATGTACATATGTTTGCACATGTGTGTAAATGGAAATGCTTAGAAAAATGCTCTACCTAGAAAGGAAGCTGAGGAAGACTGGCTAGATGAGAAAAGGGGGTACATTTATAAATTGCAGCTACAGATAAGTACTAATTTTGAATTAAATAAAAGGCTTACATATTTATACAAATTCACATTTCCTCTGTTAGGGATGTTTGCAAACTCAAAGAATCTAGCATTGTTAACATATGTGCACATATGTCACTGGATAGGACATCTGTTGGTTCACAACACAAAAATTCAGTGTGGGTCTCAGAACCATCTGCCATAGCTTGGCTAGTTGGTGTTAGGAAATTAGCAGATTTTAAGGTAGCTGAGGAGTGAGAGGCTGAAATAATGTAGAATCATATTCCCAAGACTGGAAAGCACTTACAACTTCTTATTTTTTCCTGTTAATGACCACTGTCTATTTCTTTTTTAAGCCTCACTCATTGCTGAGTACGTGATCAAAGACGCAATGTAAGAAAGTAGGCAAATATTACCTCTGGTTTCCTTTCCTGCTTCCCTGTTCCTGCCTGTTATGTGCAAATAGCTGCCAGGCTGTATGCTACATGCTGCAAGTAGCAAGAACACTAAGACAAAGATCCTGACCTCATGAAACTCAATTTTTCAAAGAGGAAGCAGACAGGATAAGGACTAATTATAATGCAATTTAATAAGTACTACAATAATAGCATGAGCCAAATACTGGAATAACAGTGAAAAGAACAATAAATTATTGCTGCCCCGCAGCATTGTGGGACTTTTCTCAGAGGAAGTGACATCTGACCTGGCTGTTGAAGGATGGACAAGATTTTGCCTTGTTAGGAGATATGTCAACAGGGAGTTGCAGGCCTCAGACAGACCACATTTCCTTGCTATTCAAACAGAGCCGATGAAGTTTGTGTTCGATGACTCAAAAAATTTGAGGACATATATTAATGCTGAAGCAGACTAAATAAATCCTGTAACTGAATTAAAAAGTTGGGCCGAAGACTGGTTATGATGCTGATATGGGAAAAAAGGATAAATAGTATGTGCTTATTGCTACTATTTACCAAGTTCTTAATATAGCTGGTCTCAATTAATTCCAAAGTCAATAATGTAGGCATTACTCATTTTTTTTTTTTTAAAGAGAGAGAGGAAGGGTCAAAACCTGTTTGGCTCAGTGGCTAGAGCATCAGCCTGAGGACTGAAAGGTCCCAAGTTCAATTCCGGTCAAGGGCATGTACCTTGGTTGCAGGCACATCCCCAGTATTATGAACCGAAAGGCAGCAGATCAATGTTTCTCTCTCATCGAAGTTTCTAACTCTCTATTTCCTCTTCCTTCCTCTCTGTAAAAAGTCAATAAAATATTTAAAGAGAGAGAGAGAGAGAGAAAGGGAGAAAGGGAATGAGAAACACTGATTTGTTGTTCCACTTATTTATGCATTCATTGGTTGGTTCTTGTATGTGCCCTGACAGGGATCAAAACCGCAATTTTGGCGTGTTGGGATGATGCTCTAACCAACTGAGCTACCAGGCCACTGTGTTTATTCTTTTTCTTCTTCTTACCTTTTAAAAAATTGTTTCAAGTACACATATGTCTCCTTTTGTTTACTCATTTTTAAAGATGGGAAAAATGCTCAAGGTCACTCAACAATAATAGCCAATATTTGGACCTGGAGCTTCCTGATGCAAAAGTCAATGTAATTTGCACTGCACGCTCTTGTCTCTATGCACCTGTCTCGAGTAGACAATGTACATGTTCACACAAATGCATAGTATTATGAACCAAAAAATACATAGATCAGAAAAGAGCTCGAAAGGAAGTTGCTCATTCTTTCCTCTCCCAGGAACTCTAAACATAAATACAAACATAAAAACATATACATAAGCGAATACACACTCTCATATCTTATTTATGTTCTTTACCATGGCATGCACCTATGTTGAAGAAATAGTTTTGCCCACTAACGTAAGTGCTTTGGAAATAAAATATATTATGCTTTTAAAAATAAATGCTTTACTAGGGAATAACTTTGAAAATTTATATCAGTGGACATTACAGGCCTAATCCTGGCTCAAGCTGGGCTCTCTTGTTTTATTTTGGTACAAAATATTAGTGGGACAGCCTGTACCAGTGCAAGACTCAGCCCATCCCTGAATCATTTTCCTGAGAGGCTTTCAACACACAGCTCACTTACTGTTTACTAACACTTACAAGTGTGAAAATCTTTCATGTCAACAGGTTAGGGATCTGGCTGCTGAGTGGATGGAGGCATTTTGTTGACTTCATAGGGTTTTCACAAAGGAGATCAAAGGGGTGCATTATGTTTCAATACATAACTTTACAGGACAGATGGAATCCACCTTGAAAGACCCATGACACTTAAAGCCAGATTATCAAAAGTTTCAGACACTAAAACCATTAGCTTGCTCGAACCTTATCCTCACTCTGTCAGCACTTTTTAGCTTCATTTATAGGGAGTGGACAGTCCAATTTGAATTTTAACTACTGCCAAAGTTCAAGCCCGGGTGAGAAGGACGGCCCCGGGAACGGGGGATGGTCTGGCCATGTGTCGGTTTGGTATGGAGTCTTGCTCTCTTGAAGGGTGATATCAGACTTATGATGAAATCACTCTATTGAACTAAAAATTTACCTTCTCATAACTTTTGGGAAGAATTTCAGAACTTGGACTAGTATGTGGATAGGTGGTAGCTTCAACTACCCAAATACTTTCCTTTGACAAGAAAAGAACATGAGAGGAAGTTGTTCCTTCTTTCATCTTCCAGGAACTCCAAAGGGATTCTGTTCCTGCCCACATCTAACACAGGGTCCACACACACGACCTTTACACTGCCCCCCTCCCCTCAACCCCGCTCAAGCCTTGAAACATATTATAGTGTTACAAATGTGGGTGGTGTACCTGGATACTTGGTTGTTTTTTTGGGGTGTGTGTGTATGTGTTTTCTTCTTTATCAGTGAAAAATAATTATTTCTGGGCTTCCAAACCATTAACTATTAAAACTTGTCAACAACCTTGTTCTGTAAAAACCATTTAAATATATTATTATTGTGTAAATTAAGATATTTAAAAGAGCTTGCTGTTTGATTAATTACATAGGTATTTAACCTAGTGTTTGAAAATACTTTTAAATGTAAGTCTTAATTGCTTTAACATATACAAAGTCACAATACTTTCTTTAAAATCTTTTACATATGCTGTCATTTTAAGTAGTGCTACAAAATCCAATCTTTTGGATTTTCTATAATGTGATACTCCAAGTTACACTATTTTGCTCTTACTTCAAAATAAGTGAGTTAGGCATTTCCCCAAACAACTGCTATATTTGTTCATTTCTTCATGCTAATCTACTTCTCAACTCACTAGACTAAACAATTATATACCACTTAAAAAATAAATAATGTGAATGCATATGGCATTACACTGATTAAGCATGCAAACCATGTAAAGTCTATAAAATTACATGCCTGGCATTCGGGAGATAGCTTCGTCTTTCAAAACTATTTTTATGTATTTGGGTGCTCCTGTATTAAGTGCATATATGTTTACCAGGGTTATTTCTTCTTGCTGGATTGCTCCCTTTAGTATTATGAAGTGGCCTTCATTATCTCTTGTTATGTCCTTCACTTTGAGATCTACTTTGTCAGATATAAGTATTGCTACCCCAGCTTTTATTTCATTTCCATTGGCCTGGAAAACCTTTTTCCATCCCTTCAACCTCAGTCAGTGTGCGTCCTTTTTTTCTGAAATGGGTTTCTTGTAGACAGCAGATATATGGGTCTGGTTTTCTTATCCAACCCGTTACCCTATGTCTTTTGATTGGGGCATTTAATCCATTTATATTTAAAGTTATTATTGATAGGTACTTATTTTTTCCAACTAATATGTATAGGCTGTCTTTATGCTCGATATATTTCCTAATAATAACATAAAAATTGGCTACCTAATCCTATGAGATGTCATAAGTTTAGTTTGGTTTAAATAGTTTATCTTCTAGTGTTTTGAGATCCTGCCCCCCCCTCAACCTCAAGCATTCATTAGGAGCAAATTAATTTTTTCCTATTAATATATCCTCCCCCCCCCCTCACCCCCCCCCCCCCCCGCAAGCACACTGCCGGCATATTCTGTAATTAGCATTTAAACGTGTAATGCAGCAGTCTCGTTCGCCTGCTCTCAGTGTCAGCCTTTGAAGACTGCATTTCTCCACCTGGTGGTGGGGTGGGGGTGGGGGCTCCAGGAGCAGCAGAAGCAAAGGCGTCACCCATCCAGCAGGTGCGGAGGCAGAAGGCCCAGCTCCCTTTGTTGGCAGCTCTGAAGGCACAGGTGTGGACCAGCGGCAGCAGCATCCTGTTTGATAGTTCGGCGCTTCTGTGTCAGGTGGGGACAGCTACACTAAATCTGGAGGGGAAACCCTCTCATAACTTTGTTGTCTAGTCTCAGGAGCATAAAACAGATTTTTTTCACCCCTGACTGGTTTTTAAAGCTGAAGAGATTGGTGTGGCTTTACCTGTCAAGCTTATAGGTAGGAGTCTTGTTTTAACTTGACCATAAAAACAGATACAGTTTATTCCTTATTAAAAAAAAAATAAACATGAAACGGTTCTAAATAGGGCACTAGATAGTTCTAGCGTTTAGCCAGGAGCTCTTGAGCAAAGTGAATGCTTGGCCCTGGTTGGAAAACATGCCACCTTTAAGATGCTTCTATTTGTGTAGGTGCTCTGAGTTGATGCTATAATTGTGCTGTGTTTTTTATCACACCGTGTCACTTTAAATTAAGATGTATGCAGCACCAGGTCAGAGGCACTGAAGGAAATCTCCCGTTAAAACACAGGCATGATCTCTGGTATGCCTTGGCCTACCTGGCTCCCATCCAGCTGTCACTTCTGCACCACGACTCAGTCTGATAATGTTAACCAGCTGTTGACTCGAAACTCCATCACCACTGGAGTTCACTGCAGCAGGCTTTTTGGTTCTTTCTGAAATAGCCAAAAACAATATAATAATCATTTTTACGTTCTTTAAACATATTTTAAATTGATCTTTCAGAGAGAGGGGGAAGGAGGGAAGGAGACACACACACACACACACACACACACACACACACACAGAGAAACACCAACCCCGCAACCTGGGCATGTGCTTTGACCAGGGATCAAACCAGCCACCTCTTGGTGTATGAAACCATGCTCCAACTGACTGAGCCACACTGGTCAGAGCTGGTTTTATATTCCTTATATACAAATATGTCATTGCTATTCTGCAATCCAGTGGAAAAGTGTATCTACTATGTTTGGAATTATTTTCTTGCCTGAGCATGACTCAAATGGAAAAAAAAAAAAAACTCTTATATTTGCACCTTGTGGAAAAATATCAGGAAGGTGATAGGTCTCCATGGTATCAACCTGTGGCAACACCAATTTCCCCAAAATATCTAGTGTCACATGCTCCTTCTTTCTCGTTAGTGAACACTTCTATCACACCCAAGAGAAAAGGCCACATGGCTCAGCAAATGTCAATAATTTGTCAAACTAGAAAGCATCTGTCTCTCCAAGTTAAATCCATGATCTTTTCACTCACCAAAATTGTTAGTAAGGTGAACACATTTTATTATAGGATTTTAAAATATCCTTTACATGTTTTTAATGTTAAACCTTGTCTATGACAAAAACTAGGTAGTTAGTACTTTAATAAAAATGTACATAGAAAGAACCACATACATTGGAATATGATAAGAGCTACTATTTATTTAGTACCTACTTTGTATCAACTAGCTCCTTTCATCTTTATATCAAGGATTAGTCAAAGTAAGATAAAATTTAGAATGAGGAAATTTTAACTAATTTTCAGTCACCAAGCTAATAAGTGACAAACACAACTAATTCTCAAACAGCTGCTCTTTCTACCATAACATATGCTTCTCAGTATAGAAAAAAAATTAAAGAAAAAGAGAATTGTATAATATGGTGTTGGAATTAATTACGTTTTCAGATTAGAGTACATTCATTAAAAATAATCTGACTTGTCCCAAGTCAGTCAGCTTTGGTGAACACCGTGTGTATAATTTTGGGCAGAATTTGGCTGGATGAGAAATTGTTATCCTTATATTCTCTGTGCTAAGATTCTACTGGTAAATGTTACCGGGTGGTCTGCTTTCTTATAACTTTTGTGGCTATTTTGTTTTGGCCATTCCTCCAAGTATTTTTACCCTTTTTAGCGTATCAGAAGAGTATTGAGAAAATAAACCTCATTCAAAGATGTATTGATGAGCTCATGAGTTAACAATTGTAAACTGATAAACACTGTATCTTGCCTGCAACAGAGGCTTAATAAAGGTTTGCTTCCTACTTATTATTAAACACAGCATTCCCTCCTAATTGGAGTTTACTTTATATCCTGAATTATTTTTCCATTTTGTTGTTGTATCCTTCACAGTATGTCTAACCAATTTTATTATAATAGGTCAGTTGATTAGCATAAATGTTACAAAATAGTAACTTCAGTCAAGATGATACGTAACTTCTTAATCCAGGTCACCCTGTTGAATACTTCTTTCTAATTTTAAATACTATCTTTGGCTGACCCAGCATATTATAGTTGTTTAGCCAGGTTTCAGTCTTTGTTATAGAGCTTAGATCCAAACTCAAATTAATGAATTTCATTACATCTATATAATAAAAGCCCAAGGGACTGTTATAGCAGAACGACCCGAATGACCAGTCGATATTATGCCCACTGACCACCCCGGGGCAGATGCTCAATGCAGGAGCTGCCCCCTGGTGGTCAGTGTGTTCCCCAGGGGGAGTGCTGCTCAGCCCAAAGCCAGACTCACTGCTGGCGAGTGCAGCTGCCATGGCAGAGCTTTTCCCAACTCCGTGGCAGCACTACCAAGCAGCCACAGCAGGCACAGCGGGCTGGAATGAGTGCTAGTGGCGTGGTGTCAGGCTCTGATTCAGGCTCCTCCCTGGCCACCTGCCACTTGGTGCATGGCTACATCCCCCAAAGGGTCCCAGACTGCGAGAGGGATGTCCGACTGCCGGCTTAGGCCCAACCCCGGTGCAGTTCTCTGTAGAAGGCAGTCAGTCTGAACAACTCAGTGACTCAGGGAAGCACAGGGAACTCAGGGTAAGCCTGCCTCCGTGCTTAACTCACCCACTCGATGGTGTTCGCAGGACAGAGTGTGGTGGCCCAGCCCGTGCATATGCAGAAGCTGCTGAAGCTCAAATGGCAGGCTGTGCAGCAGTAGAAGGCCATCCAGCCACAACCCGGCAGTTGGACATCCCCTGAGGGGTCCCAGACGGTGAGAGGGCACAGGCTTGGCTGAGGGACACCCCCCCCCCCACACACACACACACAGTGTATGAATTTAATGCTCCAGGACTCTAGTATTAACATAAAACATTGCTAAACCTCGAGTGCATCTACTACTATAATTGCTAAGTCTAATATGAATGTGTTGAACCACGTAAGCATGTTGCTCCACTCGAATGTGCCATATTTTTATATCATTAAAAATAACACTATAATTTGTTTTTCATAGGCAAGTAAACTTTAAAGAACATTATGTGCCTCATAGGTGTTTGGAAGTTAGTTGAATTGTGAGTTTTTGAGATAATTTCTTTTTCTCTTTTAGACTGTTCTTTAATACTTCTTTTGAAAATATCATTAGATACTTGAAAAGCAACATGTTAAAGTATATTGTTTTATAATAAATAAATTATTGTATAAAGTTATATATAAAACAAAAATGCCTTCAGCTACTCTGTAACCATTGCTAAAAGGTAGGCTAGATATACCAAACCAAACATATCTTTTTATATTTATAATTTCTTTATGTGACTCAAGATCCAAATACATTTAACACGTTGTGATTAATTGATACAACTCTTAAATCTCTTTTAATCTCAGATTTCAATTCCATCCTTTGCAATTATTTCTTTAGTTTTTTTTTTGAGATATAATTGACATATAACATTGTATATGTTTAAGGTGTACAATGTGTTGATTTGTTACACTTATGTTTTGCAAAATGGTTATTACTAACACCTCCATCATGTCACATAATTACTGGTTCTTTTTTGTGGTAAGAACATTTAAGATCAACTCTTCTAGCAACTTTAAAACATATAATATGATATTATGAACTATAAATACTATAGAGTGTATTAGGTCCCCAGAATTCATTCATCCTCTAATGAAGTTTGTGCCCTTTGACCAACATCTCTGCATTCTAACAGCCTGACTACAGAATAAACAACATTGCGCACACGAAGGGTTGGGCTTGTGCTAAAATTCAAGTTTTCATATTTTGCCTTTACAGAGGAACTACGGAGCCCGATTCTGTTGATAGTATCATTCATTTTGTGGGAGTGAAAAGATTCTTGTGACTTCCTGTTATTGCCATTTGAGATTGTATAAACTTACCGTATTTTTCGGACCATAAGACGCACTTTTTTCCCCCCAGAAGTGGGGGGAAAAAGTCCCTGCGTCTTATGGTCCAAATATAGCCTAAACATATACTTTAAAAAAAAACGTTTTTTTACTTGCCTGGCTCTGTGTGGTCTCTGTGTGCTTGCCCGGCTTTAAAATGGTTCTAAATGCTGCTGTTTACTTTACAGGGTTGATTACATGTGTTTATGACTGTGATGTTGGGTTTTAATGCACATAAAATATTTTAGGACACTATTTGTTTCAGAATCTTTTTTTCTTCATTTCCCTTCTCTTAAAAACTGGTGCGTCTTATGGTCCGGAGCGTCTTATGGTCCGAAAAATACAGTATTTGAGACAAAGTGCAAGAAAAAGTTAGATGACTGTGGAATAAAATCTGGACCTAATAGGTGTGCTTTTAACCTGAGGACTCCATATGAAGTGACTAGAAGGTTGGAATGGGAAAAGGTCAAGCTTCTAACTATTGTGTTTTGTCTAAAAAACAAACATACCCAACCCAACCCAATCTTTATAATCAATAGTTTCTAAAACTATATTTTGTTATTTATTAGTTCAACCTTAAAATAAATACAGATGACTCAGTAGAAGAGAAACCCCATTAAAACAAGTAGGGGCACACAGGGATTTAAGAAGATATCACTAATGAAATGCAGAGCTTCGGCGCTGTGAAAAAATTAAGACTTGGGCCGAGAATCAAAGAGGAGCTCAATAGCCTTCAGAAGGCGTTTTTATAGTCTGGGATCAAGGAGGTTTCATCTGCTGAAGTGTCGAGGACTAGTAATGGTCTGTTAATCTATGAGGTGCTTTTATATTGTTTTCTTTGCCATTTCTGAGACTATTAAAGCTTAAGAGTAAGAGGCTGTAGGCTAGAAATCAGATGTAGTCTAGATGCAAGGTGTCCCACCTTATGGCAGCAGATGAGATGTTCGCAGGGCATGGAATGCTTTTAGGATTCCCTTAAAGGTTAAAGATGTTAAACACCCTCAGTCACTTCAATGACAATCCAGGAGAGAGAGAGAGAGAGAGAGAGAGAGAGAGAGAGAGAGAGAGAGAGAAAGAGAGAGAGAGAGAGAGAGAGAGAGAGAGAGAGAGAGAGAGAGAGAGAGAGAGAGAGAGAGGAAAGAAGAAGATCCAAAGGCATAGTCAACTTTTCAGTTTTTTGAATTGAGAATAACAATTGCATATGGAATTTTTTGGATACATGACATTTGATCCTTCGATTCTGAAGTGACCTAAATGGCCAGTATAAACTGGGTACATATTTGCAAGTTATTCAATTTGAATGTTTATGGAGCAAGCAAGGCTCTTCATAATAAATGTCGATGTTTTAAAACTGGAATTCGATCTTCTTAATGAAATTCTGAATGCAGTGGTACCACAACTTACCAGGGGCTTGTTTCTCAAGTTGGAGCATGCAAAAATCACAGGGAGCCAAAGTTATGCTTGAAAATTCCTCTCTCCTCCACTGCACGCATACCTGGCTTTATGTTAACACCCTTATAAGTATGTATGTTCATGTTAAAATATATCCTACAAATATGTAAATTATAACTGTACAGTATATAAAATTTCAGTTGTAACTTTATTATTGCCAATCAAATGGTCTGAGCACGTTAAATATGCATCTGAAGAAACTGCTTTCTCAAGAAAAACCAATTAATTACCTGATAAAATTAAAGGAAAATGTCAGTGTATAGGAATGTACAGAACATAAACATTATCTTGCTGTAGTTAATACGCAGTAAGAGTTCGTTGATTCATTAAGCTTTAACCATTGGTTTCAGTTAGGCAGTCCCCAGGGCAGTGCTGAGTGCTCTACAGAACTACCCCAGCGGCTTCGAAAAGATGAGGCCCACAATTAGATCTACGAGTTTTGCTTGTGAACATTCTCAATTCTGTCATTTCCTTTCTGTTTCAAAGTTTAAAAAGCATAAAGTAAAATCTGGCAATTAATGGATGACCTACTAAGAAAACTTAAAATTTTAATGAAAAGCGAAACTGGAAATGTTGCTATAGTTTCCTTACTTTTACTTTCCCATTGTGACATGTCTATAAATACCTTCCACCTTGGAAATGATCACCACTAATAAGAGTCATGCTCTTTATTAGCTAACTAGAAAAAATAAAATCCCACACCTCCCCCTGCCATTTTACCTAAGAATATGTTATGGCAGGAAGATGGGGGCGCTAAATTAAAAAAAAAATACTTAGAAAATTAAGAAAAATATTTATATTTTAGATATATTATAAGTATATCTAAATATCAAGTATGTTACAAATACTATAGTAACCCCACTGGCACGTGCCTTTGCCAGCCTGGCACTGCCTGCTTGCCAGCACTGCCCCCCCCCCCCCCCCAACCAGTCGCCTCTCCCTGTGTGGTGACTGGCGGGGCTATAGGGGGACCCCCACTGGCACCTACCTTGGCAGGCCTGGGCTGGTGGGCAGCTCCTGCGTTAAGCGTCTGACCCCTGGTGGTCAGTGTGCATCAGAGTAACCAGTGGTTCAGCTGGTCGTTCTGTGGTTTGGTCAATTTGCATATTCGGCTTTTATTATATAGGATTAGGAATGGCCAAATCACTGGTTCTACCACAATGTTATTTTATCTAGACACATCTATTCTTTCTGATTTTTTAATTAGAAAACTTTATTGAAATTATGTTTTATTTAATATTATGTTTATGTTAGGCATACTATATTAGCATTGTCTGTGTAAGAAGCATGGGCATAAAAAGTGTGCATGAACAGAAAAGTCCTATAAACTAATCCATTTATCTATATATCTTATTATCTATATATCTACCTATCTTTCTATAATCTCTTCCAAGAAATAAGTTTTTGTTTACTAATTGTTTAAAAAGTAATAATGGGAGTAATTTATTTTCAAATAGTCCTATACTTTTTTTTAAGACTAGATACAGAAATTTATTAAAGTATATATATATATATATATATATATATATATATATGCATTAAGAATTATTATTCTATTTATTTTTAAATTTTTTTCTTTATTGATTGAGGTATTAGATATGTGTTCTTATCCCCCCATTACCACCCCCTCCCCCCATGCCTTCACCCCCCTGATGTCTGTATCCATTGGTTAGGCTTATTGGTTAGGCATCCAAGTCCTTTGGTTGATCTTTCCCTTTTACCCCTACCCTCCCCTACCTTCCCTCTGAGGTTTGACAGTCTGATCGATGCTTCTCTGTCTCTGGATCTGTTTTTGTTCATCAGTTTCTTAATCATGGCAATTCAATAGAAAGCAGATGTTGGAAACAATGTCACTCATTTCAAAAGAAGAGAAAAGTATAAATTGTATATTATGCTTCTTTATGAATACAAGAGTGATAGAGAATTACTTTTGCTACACCCTTCCATCTTTATAATATTTCTCTATAACTGAAATTTAAAATATAAGTATTAAATTGAGTTTGGATATTTGACAAAAAACAACAATCAACTTTGAAAGTAGCTGCTTAAAGCTATATAGTTTGACTACCATTCATTTATGCACCTTGGGTGGCTAACACTTTAAACACCTCAGGTGTCCCATAGAACTATCAGTGGACCATTAAACAGCTATATCAGGCCATAAAGCTATATTCCTGGAAGCAGATGACCCATGTCATCATGTTCTTCCTTGCACATCTTCTAAAATAACAGTCCGACAGCTTTATGTACCCATGTGTAGCCTAGTAATACGATCTCAGGCAGGGTGTAGGGATCGTGTTCAGCTCAGATATGTTGACCTGTGGTCCAACAATGGATCATATGTCAGTCACAGGATTCATTTCCAATATGAGAACTTTGTTCTAAAATATGACATACTGTGGTACATGTCACTTTTGTGTAGATTGTCAGCTGAAATCATAATTTTGAGGAAAAGATGTGGGTAAATGTATTTCAGAGTCCTTTCTGTTTTTCTTCTCTTAATGGGTGTACCCCAACCAACTGTCAGTCAAATTCATGGAACTCACTTCATGCATATCTTTGGGAATGCTCTATGGTCATTAGAGTCAAATGAAAAAGGTGGCAAACAAAGCAAAGGATAATGACAGCTAAGAGCAGCATGATCAGTGAATGTGTTGCTTTGAAAGATGGGTAAGATACAGATTGGTCAAACAGAGAGTTAGACTATGGTGGACAAAGAGCTTAGGCTTGATGTGGGAGACGAGGGTCTTGAGAAGAGTAGAAACTTGACAAAAAGCAGTGTTGTAGGAAGATCAATAAAGCAGTGGGCCACAGGAGAACCTGAAGTAGGGAATGACTGAATAAATGAGATAAGAGAATATGACTATATTTATCTACAAGTCATGCCATGGGGGCCTCAGAATACAGAAGGAAGGTGGCAGCCAAAAATAAAGAGGCAAAGTCAAGAGGAATTATGTGAAGACTCATTAGAATTGAATTTGGAATATAATTAGCTAAATGAATAGATTGCTGGAGGAGCACACAAATTAGATTTATTAGAATGTTTACCCCTAAATCTTTCTCCTTAAATTATCTATACTAATAAAAGGGTAATATGCAAATTGGTCAGGACACCCTCACAGTAATGACTGAACAGCAGGCTGAGTGGGGCAACAAGGCCAGAAGGGAGGTTAGTGAGGGATGACCAAACGACGGAACAACAGGCTGCGTGGGGTGACCAGGCCAGCAGGGGGGCAGTGAGGGGCGATCAGGCTGGCTAAGAGGGCAGTTAGGGGCAATCAGGCAGGCAGACAAGCAGTTAGGGGCCTGTGGTCCCAGACTGTGAGAGGGATATCCAACTGCCTATTTAGGCCGATCCCTGGAATAGGGCCTAAACAGGCAGTTGGACATCCCCTAAGGGTTCCCGGATTGGAGAGGGTGCAGGCTGGGCTGAGATTCCTCTCCCTACTCCCCAGTTTTTGGTAAAATAGTAAAAAAAATAAAAATAAAAAAATCTTTCTATGGGGTAAATATTTTCATTATCCCCCATTCTGTAGGTAAGGAGTCTGAGACCCAGTGAACTTAGGTAACTTGATTTGTGTTACATAGCTGATAAACTTTGGACCAGAATTTAAAGTCTGGCAGTCTGACTTTCAAATCACTAGGCTCTTATACACTCTGTTAAACTGCCTCTCTAATGCTTCATACATGGAGCTGTCCTTAATTATCCTGCACTAGGTGAATCATTGAAGGTTCCCAAAGATTTTTCTGCAACATGTATCAAAATTATATTGAATTGTCTATGGCCCCATTAAAATCAGAATGTGGAGGTCAATGAAATACATTGTTGGATTTCACACTCGGATAATATTAGCATTTGCCTTATGTTTACCCCTTCAGTCTGTTTTACCTACTTCCCCTGGCTCACCTACCGCTATTCACGGGCCTTGGGCTCTCCACGTCCTGGGAGTTATTGCTGTGTTCCTAAGAAGCTGCGATAGCGAACATCATGGCTGAGGCATCAGACATCATTGACCTATGTGCCTGGAGCTCTTAACTGGCAACCTCTAGACAGCCTTCCTAACTGTACCCGTTTATGGGGTAGACTATGCAAAGATGCTATACGGACTATCAACATTGAATTACCTATGGACACATCAAATACAGAGTTTCAGATCCTACCACTAACTACTGGAGTTGAGTTTTACAATCTTATAATTTTATTTATTTATTATTATTATTATTTTTAAATAAATCTTTATTGTTCATATTATTACAAATGTTCATTTCTGCCCCCCCTCCATTGCTCCCCTCCACCAGGTTCCCACCCCACCTTCTGCCCTTTCCCCACCCCCCATTGTCCTTATCCATTGGAGCACAGTTTATGTTCAGTCTCTTCCCACACCCCCCTCTCCCCTTTTCCCCGAGAATTGTCAGTTCACTCCCCTTCCATACCTCTGATTCTATTATATTCAACAGTTAATATTGTTCATCAGATTTTAAAAATTCCCTTGGTTTTTAGATTCACTTGTTGATAGTTACATATTTGTTGTTCATAGTTTTTATCTTTATTTACTTTCTCTTCCGAAAGAACCCCCTTCGGCAATTCATATAATTCTGGTTTTGCGGTGATGAACTCCTTTAGCTTTTTTTTTATTAGTGAAGCTCTTTATCTGGCCTTTGATTCTGAGTGATAGCTTTGCTGGATAGATTATTTTTGGCTGTAGGTTCTTGCTATTCATCACCTTGAATATTTCTTGCCATTACTATCTGGCCTGCCTGGTTTCTGTTGAGAAATCAGCTGACAATCGTATGGGTGCTCCTTTATAGGTAACTACCTGCTTTTCTCTTGCTGCTTTTAATATTCTCTCTTTGTCTTTTGCTCTTGGAATTTTAATTATGATGTGTCTTGGTGTGGTCTTCTTTGGATTCCTTTTGTTTGGAGTTCTGTGCGCTTTCTGGACTTGTAAGTCTAATTCTTTCACCAGTGGGGGAAGTTTTCTGTCACTATTTCTTTCAGTATGTTTTCGATATCTTGCTCTCTCTCATCTTCTGGGACCCCCATAATTCTGATGTTGGTTTGCTTGAAGTTGTCCCAGAGGTTTCTTACATTATCTTCAACTTTCTGGATTCTCTTGTCTTCTTGCTTCTGTGGAAGAGTGTCTTCTGGCTCTTTATGTTCCAAATCTTTGACTTGATTCTTGCGATCTTCCATTCTGTTTTTAGGACTTTGTATTCTTTATTTCTTGTTGATCCCTTATTATTTCTTGTTGATCTCTTATAATTTCTTGTTGATCCATTTTCATCTCCTCATAGGTCTTGCCGACGTTTTCTAGGAAATTCTTGAAAAACCTTATAAGCGTGGTTTTGAACTCTATATCCAGTCTGTTCTTTTCCTCCATTTCTTTCGTTTGTGATCTATTTCCTTGTCTTGGCATTTTCACAGCTTCCCTAAGTTGGTAAGGTGGCTTTGTGTGCTAAGGTGTCCTATATGGTTCAGTGAGTCAGCCTCCCAGTTACCTGAGGTGGATAGTCTTGGTATAGCCCTTTGTGGGCTGTGTGTGCAGTCTTGTTGTTAAGCCTTGCTTGTTATTTGTATAACTGTGAAGCATTGATCTCTAAGCCAATTGGCTATGAGGATCAGAAGTGTCTCAGCTAGGAGGGTTTCTGTATTCCACTTGAATGGGGCGGAGTCTCGGGGTGGCACAGATAAGCTTTGTTGAATCCCGCACAATTGGTTGCAGACAAGCTTTAGATTCCTGTCTGCCCCTCCCTAGGAGAGTCCTATTGGCAGCAAACGAGGAAGCTAGCCACTGGAAGGGTTTCTGTGCTCCGCTTGGGTGGGGCAGAGTCTCAGGTGGTGCAGACAAGCTTTATTCAGTCCCTCCCTACGAGGGTCTGGTTTCTGAGTCCCGCAGTAATGGCCGCTGGCTTCACACACCTCAGAGAGATCTCTGCCCACTGCCTGACAGTCTGGCCTCTCCCTGTTTGGGGCCATCTATCAGCGCAATAGGGTGATTCTGTTTTCCTCCCGAACAAGAAAGCCAGCTGCACATTAGCTGTCCGCCTTCTCTGCGGGCAGGGAGTAAGCCAGTAGCGAACTCGGCCCGCCCTCTCTGCACTCCGCAAGCAAGCCTGCAGCGAAGTTGGGCTGCCGCCTTTTCGCACGCACAGTTCTCCGCACCTTCACAGTTCCTGAGGTTCAGCGTGCCTTCTCTCTCCTTCCCAGATGGTAGAGCCTCCTCTCAGACAGCCGTCCGGCACTTCAGGGTGATGTTTCCCCTATTTTTCAGTTCTAAATTCAAATTTGTTGTGGTAGGCTGCATTCGGGTGTCTATCCTATGCCGCCATCTTGGTTTCTCCCCCATAATCTTATAATTTTAATGAAATTCCCAGGTCATACGAATGCACATTCAAGTTTGAGAAGCACTGATATAATTTTATCTCTCATTGCTGACATCTCTGTGTGGAACTTGATTTCAAATGTAATTTCTGATCTATTGTGTAAAAACTTTGTTTCTGGCATCTAGGATACATTTATTTATAGATATCTACTTGGTTTTTCAATTGCAGCCCTATCCAGACTTCTAAAGTCCACATATTTCTCCATTTTTCTACTCTTAGTTTCTTATTCCCTTCCATAACCTACCTTTACAATACCCTCAAAACTAATATGCTGTAATCTTTCTTTATAAAAAAATACAGCATATAATATATGCTATAATCTTTCTATATAAAAAATATAGCAAAATGAAGATATGTAACCCAAAGAGTATAAGCTTAGCAGAAATTCATTTTAATGATTCAGACCTAATATTTTAACTGTTTTTAGTTACAGTGATACAGTAAAAGACCAGAATGCCTATCCCACTATTCTTGCCAAATTGAAATATGTGGCATTGCACATGAAAAGGAACTTGATAGTTCTTATTTTCTCATTATGGTAAGTAATAAGACAAATAATCATTCATCACTGTTCCGTGGGTTATGATTAATGAATGTCTTTGGTTGCTTTTCTCACAAGTGTAGAGGAGGTCAATTGGTTGTTTCCCCCTGTAGCTCCTTCTAGGATTCCTATGGTGTGTGGGATATTTATTTAATTTAGGTATTAGTCATCCATGGGGATTTCCTGCGTAATAACTTTTACAAGTACAATTTCAAAGAAGAGCAGAGAGGTGTGTTTACAGTCATCCACCCACACCCTTTCCCCGGCAAAGTGTGCTTTGCAAGTGCTACTGTGAGCCTTTGAAGATCCAACATCAGGTTGAGTCTAAAAAAAGGAAACTTTTCTCTTAGTAGAGTTACAAAAATGTTTTTACATTCTATGTTAAGAAAACTGCACAAGGCTAGTCATAGAGAAAAGTAAAAATGCACAGTAGTTTCAAAATTATGAATTAACATAAAAAAATGAAATGATGTATTCATGAGAAATAAGTAGTAACTATTCCTTTATGCTTTGTAATTGTGAAATTTGTGTAATTGTTGCTTTCAATTCCCTTAGTTATTTTTAATAGGAATGAAAAGTGATAGCGAAGACCCTGTCTCATTATTCCTGACATGCAAAAGTTAGGCATTTGGAAGGTTTTGCTCTCCCATGGAGAGTTTGTAGCAAGAGAACAGTAGCATACAAAATCAAACTTCCAGGAAACCCCCAGGACACTTTGAAATATTTTGAAAGCAGCCTTAAGCCTAAATTGATCTCCAAAGGCAAAAAACTGCAACAAGAAACATGTTCATTTTTCTAGGTGATTCAATTCAAGGTAATTTTTTTTATGATGCTCTAAGATTCCAAGGCTGTCCCATCATAGAGTGAGCAAAGAGCTCTGGTATATGTAATATAATTCATGATTTTATCATGGTTGTCTTCACCATCTTTAATGATTCGTAGAGTGAAGTTGATTGATTCTGCATCAATTCATATTGAATATTGCAAACTGATTGGCTATTCACTGAGGTGTAGAGATATGGTTTGATTGTGCTGTGTGGATTTGCCATGGGCGCAAAAATGAATCTTATACTTTTCTAGGGACAACATAAGGGCTGGAATAATTCAAAAAGTATAGCCAAAGAGGTTTCGTACTTGACTATCTCAGCATATAAAGGTAGTCAGGAGAAAGGGCAATCTTTAACATCAAACAATTTTTAAATCTCATAAAATAAGAGCCTGCCTAGGGAGAAAGTGCTGTCTAGGTGTCTATGTGGTCATGACGTGTTTCCAGCAGCTAGCATGTGACTCAGTACTTTCCTTGGCATTATTCCATTCTCTACTGGTATAGCTTTTGCTTGATATATGCTCAGATCCTTTATTCACATAATTTTTGAATTTTCATACACCATCCTGTCTACATTCAACCAATGTTTTTTGTCTATTCCAGGTCTATTAATTGGGTGGTCCAGGATGATTCACACTACTCAAGTTTGATTTATACATTTCCAACCTCTTTTAGTATCACTTCTGTTAAGATCCCTTTGGCCAAAGCAAGCCATATGCCTGAGGCCAAAGTGAAAGAGTGAAAGTTCTTTTGCTCCAAAGCAAGTCTCATGAGTAGGGGGAAGAATGGAATAACTACATGCTGAATACTACCCTGTTTCCCCAAAAATAAGACAGTGTCTTATATTAATTTTTGCTCCCAAAAATGCGCTAGGTCCTATTTTCAGGGGATGTCTTATTTTTCCATGTGCTGGGTCTTATTTTCGGAGGATGTCTTATTTTCGGGGAAACACGGTAGTATGCCATCATCATGATCCTAATCCTGAAGGCATTCTTGGTATTTCTGACTTTCCATCTTTGATAGAGTCTTGAACAAAGTAGGGAGATCTGAAATGCTACAATACTGTCAGCTGCTAACCTTCTTTGTTAGGTGAGCCTAACACTCCTATGGCCTTGATTTTGCTGTCCTAAGTGGTCTGGACAATGCCTTTTTTTCTTTTTTACAGTGGATTTCTGAAGTCTTGAAATAAAAAAGTCTACTGATTGCAAGTAATCAAAATTAATCAAATTAACAACAACAACGACATAGATTTTAGAGAGACTGTGTTAGTTTGGTAGGGCTGCCATTAGAAAGAGGCACAAATTGGCCGAAACCGGTTTGGCTCAGTGGATAGAGTGTTGGCCTGGGGACTAAAAGGTCCCGGGTTCGATTCCTCCGGTCAAGGGCATGTACCTTGGCTGCGGGCACATCTCCAGTAGGGGGTGTGCAAGAGGCAGCTGATTGGTGATTCTCTGTCATCAATGTTTCCAACTCTCTATCCCTCTCTCTTCCTCTCTGTAAAAAATCAATAAAATATATTAAAAAAAAAAAAAGAAAGAAAGAGGCACAAATTGGATGACTTAAATAACATAAATTTATTGTCTCATAGTTCTGGAGGTTAGAAGTCCAAAATCAAGGTGCTGGCAGGGTTTGGCCCTTCTGAGGGCTGCAAAAAATAAACTCTTCTAGTTCTTTCTCCTTGTCTTACAAAAGGTCATTTTAATGATCACCTGGTGTGCATATCTGTCTCCAAATTTCTCCTTATTATCAGAACACTATAATAGTCTTTTATAGATGATAACAGCACAACATAGCAATGTTCTTTAATGACAAAAGCAGAGAACAAATGCTTTCAGTTTTAACCAAATGCTCTTAGTTGTACAAATTTCTGTTCACAGCTGAGTCAGCTCTTTGAGCAAACCAAGATCCTCTTAGTCCTCACCTAGTCCAAAGATAATTATGGGAGTTTCAACAAACAAAGAAATAAAAGGAAGATAAGGTGATTTGGGTTAATTTAAAAAACAAATGAAGAAGAGATAAGAGGTTTTCAGGAGAGATAACCTGCCACTGTTAAAGGAGCCCAACTAAACAATGAATGAGAGGAAGATGGGAGTCTGAGGTCTTCCTGCATAGAGGAAATGCCTCCCTGAAAACAGGCCCTGAAGATGTGAAAATCCAGGTAATTTCAGGAAGGTGGCAAGAGAGGCATCTGTTTTTAAAGGCTGGAAATGATTGAGTTTGTATGAGCAGGAGTGTGATGGAATTGGAGAATAAAGACGATTCCTGACTCCTATTTTAGTGCACATCATTATTTCAGCATTCTAGGTGAGCAAATAATCACCACTAGGAAATGGACACACTTTATACATTTCAACATAGCTGCTTCTTTCCCATCACATAGCTTAGTATGTTCTTTTTAAAAGGTAGGACATTATTTGTGTGTGATTTTAAAATATAAAGTTAAATTCAATGACAATGATGACCACAATCACAAAAATATTGTATAAAAGAATTATTCAAGTCTCAAATGACCCCATTTCTCCCTTTCCCAACTCAGTATCTACTGACATCGTTTAGCTATGAAATATATAAATATATAGATACAGGAAAGCAGAAACTTCCCAAATCTACCTGTTGAACACTGACTCTTGTTTTGAGTGCCACATTTTCATCCCCAACTGTCTGTGGGACAGTTTGCATATATTGTTCTGACTTCAGATGCAGTATCACTAGAAAATTATAATCATCATCCTTCTCTATGAATCAGTTTCCTTTTTGAAGTCCCAAATTCTCTCAATATTACTACTGTGTTCCTGTATCTCAGCATCATCCTTCCTTCCTACTTATCTTTTAATCACCCCAACCACAGTTGCTGATGAGATCTGTTCCTTTGTTTTCCTTTGTGACACACTATTCAAGATCATATCTCCCTTGTCACTCACACTACTTCCACCTTTGTTTACAGTCAGTCACTGCTCACCTGTATAGGGTGACAACCTCAGTTCCCTGCATGCAGACATTTTCCCTGTTTCAATATATTCTAGGTCATGCTAATCTTTTTTAAAAAAATCTGTTAAAAATCTTTAAAAAATGTAAATCTTAAAAAAAATTAACCATGTTGACATTTCCTCTGTTCAAACACCTTCACTGCCTCTCTGTACTAACAGAATAAAGTTCAAGTTCTTAAACTGACACTAGAAATTTCTAAGATTATAGTTTCCTTTCTACCTCCTGTTCTTATAATTTATATATATATATTTAGATAAAATATACCACTTAATATTTCCTTCAACCCTTCTTAAGAATGAGATATTTAATGTTTTATTTTGTAAAACATATTATTAAAATAAGATTTTATAAAAATAACTAGAGGCCCGGTGCACAAAATTCATGCACAGGGGTGTGTGTCCCTCAGCTCAGCCTGCACCCTCTCCAATTTGGGACCCCTCCAGGGCAGTCAGACAATCCTCTCACAATCCAGGACTGTTGGCTCCCAACTGCTCACCTGCCTGCCTTCCTGATTGCCACTAACGGCTTCTGCTTGCCAGCCTGATCGCCCCCTAACCACTTCCCTGCCAGCTTGATTGATGCCTAACTGCTCCTCTGTAGGCCTGGTCACCCCCAACTGTTCTCCCCTGCAGGCCTGGGTCCCTCCCCCAACTGCCCTTCCCTGCAGGCCTGGTTACCCCAACTTCCCTCCTCTGCCAGCCTGGTCACCCCTAACTGCTCTCCCCTGCAGGCTTGATCACCTCAAACTGCCCTCCCTTGCAGGCCTGGTCTCTCTGAACTGCCCTCCCCTGCTGGCCATCTTATGGAGGCCATCTTATGTCCACATGGGGGCAGTCATCTTTGACCACATGGAGGCAGCCATCTTGTATGTTGGGGTGATGGTCAATTTGCATATTATTCTTTTATTAGATAGGATTAGATAGGATAGGAGCCTGGTGCTCGGGTGGGGGCCAGCTGGTTTGCCCTGAAGGGTATCCTGGATCAGGGTGGGGGTTTCCTTGGGGAGTGGGGCATGGGGTGGCATGGGCCAGGGGCCTATGGTTTGCAGGCTGGCCACACCCCCCGGCGACCCAAGCAGAGACCATGGTATCTGGGATTTATTTATCTTCTATAATTGAAACTTTATAGCCTTGAGTAGAGCCAAGCCTTCTGCTCGCTCTGTGGCCACAGCCATTTTTGTTGGGATTTATTCATCTTCTATAATTGAAACTTTGTAGCCTTAAGCGGAGGCCAAGGCAGGCCAGGGCAGGCGGAAGGCTTGGCTTCCTCCATTGCCAGGGAAACCCAAGCCTCCTGCTCTCTCTGTGGCTGCAGCCATCTTGGTTGGGTTAATTTGCATACTTGCTCCTGATTGTCTGGTGGGCGTGGCTTGTGGGTATAGCAGGGGTACGGTCAATTTGTATATTACTCTTTTAGATAGGATTTGTATTTCTAAATTTTTAGTTTTAAAACAATACATTTTAGAGGTTAAAATTTCAATAATACTCTCAATTTATCAAATGTAGAAGTTTACATTATAGATTAATTTAGGTAGAAAGTATATACACATCACTGGCTTACCATTCTGCTATTATTTCAAGTAGGAGTGATTTGTTCTTCATTGTCTGGTCAAATATCAACCTTCAAAATGACCCAGGTCACATCTAAGAATGTGATAACCTAAGTCTCTCTCTAATGATTCTTAATGGAAGTAAAGGCTTTTTAGAATAGACCTCCCTTGAGCCACATCTGAGTCCTAATTTATATAGTACATTCACTACATTCCACAATTTGTGTAATTTTTATATCTATGATTTTATAGCCCACATTCTCTCTGATCTGGGGAAGCCTCATGTGCACAATGCTAAGGTTAAAGGACATAAAGATAAAAGAAACAAGTCCAATATGAAAATAATTTTGTTAAAAAAAATTGAAAAAAAATAATTTTTACAGATTGACTATAGGGAATAAAATTTCAAGTTTCTAATGAGAATTATAATACCACTGACCTGAAAATAAGGAATTAGGTATTAGAGGCTGACAGAGGAAGAAAGATGACAAATTTGGATTCAAACATATTTAGTTGAAATGTGTGATCATAGAACATCCAAATGAAAAGAAAGAATTTGGGTTTAAGTGGATGGTTAGGACTGTAACTATCAATTAAGGCTCATATGATTAGAGGCAATAATTGGAACCGTGAGAGTAGATACTCTCACCAAAGAAGAGACTGTAAGGTAAAGGAGAATAGAAGGCTGAAGGCTAGTCAGAAAAATCCTTTGCTCCTCAATCTAGATCCATCAGCTTTTCTTATTATAATTTTATTTCTATCTCACTGGTATTTTGATGATCGGTCTTACTCTACTTTTTCAACTCTTGCTAGCCACTCAAGTTAAGCTACTCATGGCTCTTATTCTGACCTCAAGCATCTGCATTCCTTGATTTCCATTAGCTTTTCTGGTTTCTAACTATACTGACTTGATTCTTTGTATTTCACCTTACTTCCCTGATTTCAATTTCTCATCTGCTGTTCACGGATGGCTTGAAAAATGGGTTAATAATAGTGGAGGAAGTTTCAGTTCAAATTTGGAATATTTAGTTTGACAACATAGATCCAACTTATAATTTTTTCTAATTTATCACTTTTTACATTACCTCAAACTATTTAAAATGCAGTGGTAGATAAAAAGAAACACCTTTAAATGATGTATATTAATTGGTTACATCTTTGTTTATTTATATTATTAATACTGAGAAGTATTAGGACATAAAGTATAATTAATGAATGCTAAATAAATGTACAGAAAATGAACCCTTAGAGTCTGACAACCAAATGAAGTTTCTACAAGTATAATTTTTATTATCTTCTTTATACTAAGAAACTTTTCTTTTAATAAGAAATGCCATAATTTTTAAAAAAATGTTTTTACTGTTTTGTTTTTTTTTTTTAGAGAAAAGAAGAGGGAAAGATAGAAATATTGATGAGAAACATCATAAAAAAGTTGTCTCCTGCTGAAACCGGTTTGGCTCAGTGGTAGAGCGTCAGTCTGCGGACTGAAAGGTCCCAGGTTCGATTCCGGTCAAGGGCATGTACATTGGTTGTGGGCACATCCCCGGTGGGGGGTGTGCAAGGGGCAGCTGGTCGATGTTTCTCTCTCATCGACGTATCTAGGTCTCTGTCTCTCTCCCTTCTTCTCTGTAAAAGATTAATAAAATATATTTTAAAAAAACAGTTGTCTCCTGCATGTTCCCTCCTGGGGATCAAGCTCACACCTTGGCATGTGCCCTGACTAGGAAGATTCATGGTGACTCTTGGTTCTTGGTCAATGCTAAACTGCTAAGCCACACAGGCTGGGCAGAAGTACCATCATTTTTAACAGTGTGCCTACTTTTGCAAAATCTCTATTTTTAAATGACTTTAGTGAAGTGTAATTGATGTATTAAAGCACACATATTTAGAGTGCTCAAAGTGACATGTTTTGATATGAAAATGCCCATACAATCCTCACTCACATTCAAGTTGATGAACATATCTATCACTGCCAAACTTTCTTTGAGCCCTTGGTAAACCCTCCCCCTCCCCTCTTTCCTTCTCTTCAATGACCCCACTATCCTTGAGGCAATTATAGTCATTGCAGTGTGCCTTTCCTAGAATTTTACATACACTAAGGCAATCAATATGTACTCCTGTTTTACCTGATTTTTCACTCAGCTTCATTGTTTTGAGAGATATCCATGTTGCAGTATGTATCAATAGTTCACTCTTTTTTAAGACTAAGTACCAGTCCTAGCTTCACCAATAACTCATAGCTGTGAGGGAAGTTTGTCTATTTCTTCACCTATAAAATTAAAGGAGCGTGATTTATGACGTTCTTTGATTTTATATGATTAAAAGTGGCAGGTAGGAGGTAATGTGTGTGGCAGCACACATATAAACTTTACTTTCCAATCAATCAATGAAAGTCATGAATGGCATTGATCTTATTTTCCGTTCTTCCTTTGGGGCTCTAAGTACAAAAATAGAAACAGTCTGACATCTGGCCAATGAACACCTACAATTCAGAATAATTGGAAACCCCCCTGAAAGTGGAAATTAATCCTTAATTTATTTCAGTGCCTGCTCAGTGTGACTTATCTAAGAAAACAGTTGTAGCACAGTGTTAATTGTTCATTTTCCAGTTTTAGGCAATCTAGAGGAAAAGAGCTGTTGAGTCCACAGTGTTCATTAAACATGGAATTCTTTCTTTATGTCAAAAAATGTTTCCCATCTTATCTGGATCCTGATTACCTCCATACCTTCCTAACTTCCCTGCTTAGGAGATGTGTTGATAGGCTTAATTCCACATGGGATTTTTCTGACAAAGTAGATGGCAAACTATACAGAGTAAACGCAGAGACTACCAACTGTGATAACAGAGTTCCAGAAAGGAGACCTTCTTGGTGCTTTGTAGGCAACGGCCTATGTAAACAAACCCACTCAGGTGAATAGCACACCCAGCAGAGGAACAAAGATGGACCAAATACCCTAATAACTGGAGAAAAGAGGAGCAAATAAACGCATAGGTGAACAAAATCTTGGAAATAAAAAAATGAGAGCAGCTGGGATGATAACGTTATATGTAACTTCATGGTGGAGAGGTCACTTCTGTGGGAGTGATTTTCCTACCAATGTGCTTAGATTACCAATGGGGGGGGGGGTTAAAAAGAACTTTTTGAAATTCACTGTGCTATTGTTATTTACAAAAGTATTCATTATTGTGATATTTTATAATAGTATAAAAAGACAGAACAAATCATGCCAAATGCTGCAACTAAATCTAGTCTCTAATAATACTGGGTACTTTCTTCCTTTCCCTTCACGGCCTCTCCCTCTTCTCCCAGGTTAGGCAATCATAAGTATTTACAATAAGCAAATGCCACTGCTTTAAAATCCTAAAAATAACTCCACTGAGATTTAAACTGGAATACTTTAAATGTCAAGCGATAAAAATGGTTCATAAAAAGATAAATCTTTGAAATATGAGGCGTTGTGCTATTTTCTTTTGAGAATGACTAACAACTCAAAATCAAGGAGAAATAAAAAAAAAAAAAACTCACAAACTCCTGGCAAAGATGAAATGATGAGGATCTCAAACTCAGTACTCATCCAGTGCACTGGAACTTGGCATTAGTGCTGAGACCATCTAAATAGGGAAGATTCATCTGAGCAAACATTTCAGCCCCTTCCACAGAAGTTCCTCTCACCCACTCACCCTGAGTTTGCTCTTCACGATTAATTTAGGGGGCATCTTCTCTGTGGAATTCTTGGTTGGCGTGATCTATCCTGGGAGAGGCTGAGTATCCAGGTTGTGCTTCTATACCTCTATTATGATCCAGAGAGGATCTCATTTGCTTGCCACATTGATTCACGGTGAACATAAACTACGCAGTGATGTCCAGTTCCCAACAGTGACTTATGGTGATCTTATTAACTTTTCAGAAAAGCTGTCGGATATTGTGTGGCTTTTCTTGGTGTGCCCTTGTTGAACAGTGTGGCTCACCTTTTTCTCAGGTTAAAAATGTGATGAAGTGCCACGTTGGTCTTACTGTTAGCTATTTCAGTTAGTTATGGTTCCGTTTACTACATGCTGGTGTCAAAAAAAAAGGGAAACTGGCCTTTTCCATCTGTCACTCAAATGGAGTGAGGTGACAATGCTGGCGTATTTCCCCTCCAAGATCTGAAAAATTCCCTTTGCAATTTCAATGTAGGGTGAGTGAGACATCTTTTATATGCTAATGAGTATCCCAGTGGCCCACATTTTTGCTGGCTGTTGCTGCAGCAACCAGCGGTGTGCAGCTATAGCCTGAGGGCACCTGGTTTGGCTGCAATACTCATCTGCTTTCTGCTCCTGTTTGTTCCCCGATCCACCCCTGCAGACTTTAACCAATGGGGATGGGAGCCAAATGATATATATAAAGTAGAAGCATGGAACGTACTTCTACTAAAAACATTATGCGTTATTTATCTGACATTCAGTTTCAGCTGGGTGTTGTGTATTTTTCTTTGCTAAATCTGGCAACTCTATTCCTGGTGGAAATGAGACCTTGTTGTCCATAGCAGTAGTCATTGGAACACCATACCCTTAAACTGGATTTTCTTTTCTCCTGACTTTCTTCTTCTTCTTAAATGTTTTTATTGCTTTTTAGAGAGAGAGAGGGAGAAAAACATTGATGAGAAAGAATCATTGATGGGCTGCCTCCTGTGCATACCCTTCTAGAGCAGCGTTTTTCAACCGCTGTTCCGCGGCACACTAGTGTGCCGCGAGATGTTGCCTGGTGTGCCGTAGGTGCAGACAAGACAAGAATTTTATAATTTTTCACTATTTTGTTTACTTAATATTTCATAATAAAGTAATTATAAAATACTTTCTTTGTGTTTATTTGATTCCTATTCAAGAGAATTACTTTATATATAGTCAATATAGGCACAGAGTTAAATTTTTTAACATTTTCTAATGGTGGTGTGCCTCGTGATTTTTTTCATGAAACAAGTGTGCCTTTGCCCAAAAAAGGTTGAAAAACACTGTTCTAGGGAATGAGCCTACAACCTGGGTATGTGCCCTGACTGGGAACTGAACCAGTAACCGCTTGGTTTCTGGGTCAACGTTTAACCAGTGAGACACACTGACTGGGCCTGGCTTTATTCTTTCCAATCACCCTCCTCTAGTTCCTGGCTTTCCGACCTCATAGAAATTATCCTTATGCAAACCCTCTCTCAGGCTCTCTATTTTTATTTATTTATTTATTTATTTATTTATTTATTTTGGGGGGGGGAAGGGAGTCAAGCTAAAATATAAGGTTAAATATGAAGCATTGTAGGTTATAGCCTATTGGGTTATAATTACAATTGCATAGATTATAGCCCATTGGATATAACTGGGATTATAATTACTTGGTATTTTCTGAGTAGTCGATCTGTCATTCAAAGTTCTTGGTTTTTGAAATATTGATCAGATTGATTAGAACTGCCAAAGCTCTGTGGGAGGCCAAGCTGCCCTTTTACTGTCAGACATATGTTCTTCCCAATATGCTTACTTATATACTTATGAGAGGCCGGTGCATGAATTTGTACATGGGTAAGGTCTAGTCAACCCACCCCAATTGGGGCCAATTTGGCCCAGCTGGCTGGGGGGAGGAGACACAGGAGGTTGGCCAATTGGTCCCAAACCCAATTGTCAGGCTGGCCCTGCCCCTTGATCAAACTCCTGGTCAAGGGGACAATTTTTAAAAAATATATATATATATTTTATTGATTTTTTACAGAGAGGAAGTGACAGGAACAGAGAGTTAGAAACATCGATGAGAGAGAAACATCCATCAGCTGCTTCCTGCACACCCTCTACCAGGGATGTGCCCGCAACCAACGTACATGCCCTTGACGGGAATCGAACCCAGGACCTTCCAGTCCGCAGGCCGATGCTCTATCCACTGAGCCAAACCAGTTTCGGCCAAGGGGACAATTTGCATATTAGCCTTTTATATTAAAGGATAGGTCACATAGTAGGCAATTAGGCAGACATGTGCAGAGTAGGAACAATATGAAAGGTAACCATGTTGGAAAGCACTGGGTGCCTGGCAACAGATACTTGTAAGTGGGACCTTGCCCCAGGGTAACCTTTCCTCCTCTAGCATGTTATGCACTTTAGACCCGCTGACCTTTCATATCACTGGTCATTTGGTTCCAACAATTCCCTGACTCTTCATCCCCTAGCATATTGCTAGTCATGGTAGACTTCCCTTAGAAAAGCAATAAGGAGGTCAGAGAATAGCCTCATAAGATTCCCATACAAGCTCTTACACGACAACTCGCTTAAGCATTAAGCCCCAGACATAACATGTAGGCCTCAGTTATGTTTCAGCTCCGGGCCAAAAAAGCAGCAAGGCCAGGCAGCAAAGGCAGGCTAATGTCAGGACCAGCTCTGATAACTAATGACACCTTGCCTTGCCCTGGCACAACCCTAAAGGGGCACACCTGCTAAGTTGATGAATAGTCTATTTGAGATCCTCCCTTGAGACTTCCAGATAAAAGCCCTGAAGACCATGGACACAGCTCCAATGCTCTCCCTCTCCTATGCCTCCCCCTACCTCTGACCCTCTCCATCTCTCACGCCTGAGCCTCTCCCCTTCTCCTTCCCCCAGGTGCATTTTCTTTGCCTTTCTTCCTCCTGGGCTCCAAAAGCCCTTCTTTTGACTCTGTGCCTTGTTTCCTGAGTCCAAACAGCCTAGCTGGCTCTCTTCTTCTAGAGCTCATTTCTATCCCTGTGACTTTCTAAATAAACTTTCACTTGTATTTGAGTCTTGGCTGTGAATTATTTCTTAGCCAGAATTCAAGTACGGAGGTATAATATCTGGTGCCATTCCACTTAACGTAGCTATTTCTGTTGTAAACTCATGATTCTGTGAATTAATTCAGTTTATTGATCTCACCAACTTGCACATCCTAATGCCAACTGAAAATCCAGATGTGTAAATTAGCGATTTTCTCAATAACTTGGTTATACAGACAATGTTGTTTAGTTTCTATGCATCTGTGAATTTTTCTTCTTGTAATTGATTTCCAATTTCAAACCACTGTGGTGGGAAAAGATTATTCATGATATCAGTCTTTTAAAATCTGTTTTAAGATTTTCTTTGTGGTATACATATAATCCATCCTGGAGAATGTTCTGTTTGTTCTTAAGAGGAATGTGTATTCTGATCCAGTTGGATAGAATGTTCTCTGTAGGTCCATTTGTTATTCAAAACCACTGTCTCCTTATTGATTTCATGTCTGGATGATTTATTCATTGTTGAAAGTGGGGCTAAAAAGTCCCCTTCCTATTATTGTGTTGTCTATTTCTACCTCCAGTTCTGTTAAAATGTGCTTTAAATATTTAGATGCTCCAATGTTGCGTGCATTTACATTTATAATTGTTACTGTATTTTTCGGACCATAAGACGCACTTTTTTCCCCCCAGAAGTGGGGGGAAAAAGTCCCTGCGTCTTATGGTCCAAATATAGCCTACACATATACTTTAAAAAAAAAGTTTTTTTACTTGCCCGGCTCTGTGTGGTCTCTGTGTGCTTGCCCGGCTCTAAAATGGTTCTAAATGCTGCTGTTTACTTTACAGGGTTGATTACATATGTTTATGACTGTGATGTTGGGTTTTAATGCACATAAAATATTTTAGGACACTATTTGTTTCAGAATCTTTTTTTCTTCATTTCCCTTCTCTAAAAACTGGTGCGTCTTATGGTCCGGAGCGTCTTATGGTCCGAAAAATACGGTATATCCTCTTAATGAATTGATCCCTTTATCACTATTTAGTGACCTCTTTTGTCTTTTGTGACCAATTTGGACTGAAAGACTATTTTATCTTATATAGAGGCCCAGTGCACGACATTTGAGAGGCTCCCACCACCGCTGCTGCACTCGCCAGCCATGAGCCCAGCTTCTGGCTGAGCAGTGCTCCCCCTGTGGGAGCGTACTGACCAACCAGGGGCAGCTCCTGTGTTGAGCATCTGCCCCTGATGGTCAGTGCACGTCATAGCAAACAGTTTTTCCGCCATTCAGTTGATTTGCATATTAGGGTTTTATTATATAGATAAGTACTAGAAGCCCAATGCACAAAATCTGTGCACAGTCCCCCCTCCCTCCGCCTCCCTGCCTCCCCCTTCCCTTACTCCCTCGATGCCCTGCTTCCACCACTGGTCACCTGCCATATTCTGCGCCATTCCCTGGTGGTCAGCACACATCACAGTGAGCGATCAGACTCCCGATCTCCTAGTCTAACTCCCGAGGGGAAACTTTGCATACTAGCCTGTTATAAATATATATATTTGAGGCCCAGTGCATGAAATTCATGCATGGGGGGTGGTCCCCTCAGCCTAGCCTGCACCCTCTCCAAGCCAGGACATCCTTCTCATAATCCAGGACCACTGGCTCCTTAACTGCTCACCTGTCTGCCTGCCTGATTGCCCCTAACTGCCCCACCCTGCTGGCCTGTTCACCCCCATCTGTCCCCCTTGATGGCCTAGTTGCCCTCAACTGCTTCCCCTGCTGGCCTGGTCACCCCTACCTGCCCCCTGTTGGCCTGGTTGCCCCTTAGTGCCCCCCTGCCAGCCTGGTCACTCCCAACTGCCCGCCCCCTTGCCGCTGGCCTGGTCACCCTCAAATGCTCCCCCCCCCCCCATGGGCCTGCTTGCCCCATGCATCCTGCTGTTCAGTCATTTAGTCACCTCTCACTAACCCCTGTGCCGGCCTGGTCACCCCACGCAGCCTGTATGGTCGTCTGTTCAGTTGTAATGGTTGCTTAGGCTTTTATATATATAGATACTAGAGGCCTGGTGCATAAAATTTGTGCACAGGAGGGGGAGTGTCCCTCAGCTTGGCCTCCACCTCTCTAATCTAGGACATCCTTCTCACAATCTGGGACCACTGGCTCCTAACTGCTCACCTGCCTGCCTGCCTGATCGCCCCTAATTGCTTCTGTCAGACTGCCTGATTGCCCCTAACTGCTTTCCCCTGCCAGCCTGATCACCCCTAACTGCTCTGCTCTGGCCCTGCCACCGTGGCTTTGTACAGAAGACATCTGGTCTATCTGGTCTAATTAGCATATTATCCTTTTATTAGTATAGATGGCCACTTCTGCTCTCTTTCGGTTTCTATGTACATGAACTACCTTTTTCATCCCTTCACTTTCAGACTATATGTTTCCTTAAAACTAAAGGTATGTCTTGAAGGCAGCATATGGTTGGATCTAGTATTTTTTTTTTAATCTATTTAGTCACTCTGTGTCTTTTGATTGGAGAATTTAATTTATTTTACATTTAAAGACTCTCTGTTATTAATTGGGCTCTGTTTTAGTTCTTTTCTTACTTTCTTCCTCTCTTCCTATGTGATTTGTTTTGTAATTTTCTTCTTTAATTCCTTTTTCTTTATCTATTGTGTATCTACTAAGGATTTTTCCTTGTGGTTACCATCAGGCTTACATAAAACATCTCACTGAATAATGTTTTTTATTATTGTCAGTATGTCCCCCCACTTTCTCCCTTTTTGTCCCCCTCCACCCAATTCCTACTTCACCCAAAGCCTTCCGCACACTATTGTCTATGTCCATGGGTTATACATATATGCATATATGTTCTTTGGTTAATCTCTCCCTGGTCCCTCCATACCCCTCTGTTCATTGAACATTTTTTTTCATTTAATAATTTTTAAAATATATTTTATTGATTTTTTACAGAGAGGAGGAGAGAGGGATAGAGAGCTAGAAACGTCGATGAGAGAGAAACATCGACCAGCTGCCTCTTGCACACCCCCTACTGGGGATGTGCCTGCAACCAATGAACATGCCCTTGACTGGAATTGTACCTGGGACCTTTCAGTCCGCAGACCAACGCTCTACCACTGAGCCAAACTGGTTTTGGCTCATTTAATAATTAAAAAAAAAAAAAAAAAAAAAAAAAAAAATATATATATATATATATATATATATATATATATTATTGATTTTGTACAGAGAGGAAGAGAGAGGGATAAAGAGTTAGAAACATCAATGAGACAGAGTCATTGATCAGCTGCCTCCTGCACACCCCCTACTAGGGATATGACCGCAACCAAGGTACATGCCCTTGACCGGAATCGAATCCAGGACCCTTCAGTCCCCAAGCCGATGCTCTATCCATTGAGCCAAACCAGTTTCGGCTCATTTAATAATTTTTAATAGCAAAGCTATTTAAGGGATTTGGTGAGATAAATTTAAAGCAAGAATATTAGAAATCTGATATAAGGGAAAATTATCTCTAAAATGATACCAATAGGAAGTTATTTATTACATCAATAGATGTAGTGAAGTCAATAATCAACATTGCAAAACAATATTGAATGTTTTAATATATGTAAGCCGTTGTGTTACATAATTTACCTGCCTTCTCTCATAATACTTTTGTACAAAAGATACTACCATTGCTTATGTTTTATACATACTGTAAATATTTGGCCTTTCGTCTTATAAGTAGTGAGTTGAACAACCATGAGTCAAATCTAAGCATTTTTGAATTCAGATTCTTAATACCAAATTATTTGGGAAATAGGAAGGCACCTAGGAATAGTCAGGGCGAGGTCTCTTGGTGGTAGTAAAGATAATTGTTGAAATTAGCTAGAAGTCAATATAAATTTTATTTCACTGTCTTTTCTTTCTGTGTTGATGAATTTGAACAAAGTGGTCATAAATCTTGTTTTGTCATAAATCATGTTCTGTCACTAATACAACACACATAAAAGCATAGCCGGATATTTTAACATAATTGATGCCCTGACTCCAGTTTGAAGCTTAATTCCTACTTTAGTTCACCCATTTGGAATGTCTGTGGTTGGTTTGGTGACTAAGCTGATGAACTACACTAGCTGCTTTGATAGTGATTCAATCTCAGCTTAGTTACATAAAAAAAAAAAAAAAAAAAAAAAAAAAAAAATCCCACCCTAAAACAAACCCAGTTGAATGAAGGCAATTTAGAAGAAACATTATATGTTAGAAAAAGTCTTTACATGTTATTGCTGAGATAAAGATAAAGTAACTCTTTGGCATTGTTATAATATAGGAGTCATTTTCTTTATGGTCTTTGAACTCTAACTTCTTAAATATCTTTAATGTTTGTAGGCAAGAGATAATGTTCATAGGTAAAAGACACATAGCAGCATTCAATTTCTGACTTCTGTAATTGGTGTTTTAAACTTAAGAGGGAAAACTGAAGCCTATTTTAGAAAGACTCTTGGATACCTGTATATCTATTATAAAGATGATAAGCTTTGTATCCACTATAAACTATAATATGTTTTATTCCCTTATCACTTCTTGGAATGATCGTTTTCTTTAGCAAATTATACTTCCTATGCTAATTTCATTAACATTAAACCTTTGCATAGTTCAATTTTTCATAAATTCTTGAAGAGGACCCTTACTAAGGATGGTGTATACATTTATTAAAAAATGTAGTTTTATTTCATTTAATAAATCAGCTTCCAATTAATTAAATGTGTATTGTGGGCAGAGCAGCTCACGCCACTACTGTTGATTGTGAGGCACTTGCAGTAGGGATGTTTGACTTGTTTTTTGTTCACAGCATTTTGCAGGAGATTGGGCTAAAGAAATGCAACCAAGAACAAGCTATCCCACCAGGAACTGAAAAGTCTTCCTAGCTGTTGTGAATGAAGTTTGGAGTGACACACATCTTGTTGGGAGAGCTTACTGTGCGGTGCTGGAGAATTAATCTTTGACTGTAAACCTTCTTCTCTTTCCTTAATCAGATAAACTGTCTGGCCTGAAACACAGGTCTTTTCTTTTCACAGGCAGCTCTGTTTTCTCCTCTTAAGAGATTTTATACAGCGTCAGGACACTTTTCAGTCTAAGAGGAAAGTGCCTTAGATGTGGATAATTTCACTGATCTTAAAGCAGTTGTGGGAAAGAGAGAAAATCATTATAAATTAGATTGTTTTAAAACTTATTTTGTGAAAAATCTGAGGTGAGAAAATGATTTGCATCTTCCTGATTTGGTCAAGTATAACTAGATTATTTTATTTTTTAAAGGTATTCATTTCATTAGTTTTTCAATAGGAAATATAAGCAAAAAAAACCCACAAAAACACCTAACTATATAATAAAATATCCCTTCACTTCAATGTGTAATTGAAGCTTAGTTATAATGTTGCAGACATAATCCTTACTTTAGAATATGATGTTGTATGTTTTGTGTTTCTTACTTGGCATTTAACATTTTTGCCTTTTTCATATCTCTATGTCAAGCTGAAAATTTTTCATTTAAAAAGATATTTTAATCTAGTGACATAATTTTTATATTTTTAAACCAGTTGCTCACCAAGTCTTCAGTAATTAATCACTTGTTTTTCTCTACTCTTCCCATTCTCCCTTCCTTTCTTCTTTAATATGTTTAAATTGTCCTAGATACTAGCTGTATAAATAAGTGTATTTTAATTATTACATCATAGTGCAATCTTATAACATATCTTTCTTAATGATAGCTAATTAATTATATTTCTTTCAAACAATTTTTCTAGTATATGAAATATGTTTGTAATACTATTTGTACAAATGGAGACCTATAAGGAAGAAAATGAGGTATTCACTGAAGTGCTAGACAGCATCTGACATGAACTTCAATGATTCCCACCTTTTGGATATTCCTACTTTTGTGAATTCCTCCACGTTAGTAACTTGATTCCAATAGAGGATAGTAACATTGAGGGGATGTTACTTTGTGATTACCAGGTAAGTAACGAAAGATTGTGATTTCTGGTTGCTAGCAGACAGTCACTCTAGTTGGCACAGAAGAAGTTGCTAAGCTGCCATGTTGGAGAGGCCCATGTAGCAAGGATATGAAGGTGGCTTCTGACAACAGCCGGCAAAGAACCCTTAGTTCAACACCCCTGGAGGAAATGAGTCCTGACTACAATCATGTAAGTGAGCTTGATAGCGGATCCTTCTCCAATCAAGCCTTCACAGGAGGCCTCAGGCCTGACTGATGACGTGATTTTAACTCCTGAGGGACTCTGAAGCTGATGCCTGGATTCCTGACTCAGAGAAATGATAAGATAATAAGTACAGGTGTTTTTTAAGCTGCTAAATCTGGGGATAATTTGTTACATAGCTTATCTATGTGTTACACATAATGACTGATACAATTGATAACAGTTTATTGTTTTATGTTTTCATTTATTTTTTGTTAATCCTCACCCAAGGATATTTTCCCATAGATTTTTAGAGAGAGTGGAAGGCAGAGGGCAAGACAGAGAGAAACATCAATGTGAGAGAGACACATTGATTGGTTACCTCCTGCACGCACCCCAAAGGGCAGGGGAACCTGTAACCAAGGTACGTGTCCTCAATGGGAATTGAACCCAGGACCTTCAGTCCTCTGGCCGACGGTCTACCCACTGAGCCAAATTGGCTAGGGCCATTTCTTGTTTTCTTTTCAAGTCTTTTTTTCCAAACAAATATGTATATATTAAAATAACATAAAGATAATTTGATTCTTAATTCGTCTCATACTAAATAATCCTTCAAAACCAGATTTTAATGATATATGATATGATTGTATAAATGCATCACAATTAATGAAATAACTCATGGTTAGACTTTTAGTTTATCATCACTTTATGATGGTAAATAGTTCTGTGCAAAAGTTCTTCCACACAAATATATTGCTTACCCATAATTTTTTATTTATATATTAATCTAAAAGTGAATTACTTGGATTAAAAAACCAACAACATGTTTTAAAAGCTCATGAAGCCCTAGCCAGTTAGGCTCATTGGATAGAGCGTTGGACTATAGACCAAAGGGTCCCAGGTTCGATTCTGGTCAAGGACACGTACTTTGGTTGCAGGCTCCTCCCTGGCGTAGGCCCTGGTCAGTGCTTGTGCAGGAGTTAACCAATCAATGTGTTTCTCTCACATAAATATTTCTTTCTGTCTTTCCCTCTCTCTTCCACTCTCCCTAAAAATCAATGGAAAAATATCCTCAGGTGAGGATTATCAACAAGAACAACAACAACAACAACAACAAAAAGCTCATGAATAGTATTTTTAAATTCCATTTAGGCAGATGGCTCCAATTTCTTTTTCTCACCAGAAAGGTGTGAGAAAACCATCTTTTTATTATAATTATTTTCTTGCTTAACAATTTGATTAAAGTTTACCTATTTTAATTCACATTTTTATTTCTAACAAATTTGATCAAACTTTCAAAGTTTAATTAGGCATTGGGTATTCTGTTTTAGTGATATTCTTGCTTATCACTTGCTCACTTAAAAATATATATATATATATATTTTGATTTTTTTACAGATAGGAAGGAAGAGGGATAGAGTTAGAAACATCTATTAGAGGGAAACATTGGATGTGCCCGCAACCAAGGTGCATGCCCTTGACCGGAATCAAACCTGGGACCCTTCAGTCCATAGACTGACACTCTATCCACTGAGCCAAAATGTTTAGGTCTCACTTGGTCACTTTTATATATGTGGTATTTATCTTTTTCTTTATTGATTTTAAGAGACATTCGATTTAATTATATATATGTATGTATATAATTATATATATGTATGTGTATAAATATATATATGTATATATATGTATATGTATTTATTGATTTCAAAGAGGATGGAAGAGAGAGAGAGAGAGAGATAGAAACATCAATGATGAGAGAGAATCATTGATTGGCTGCCTCCTGCAATGTATTCTACCGGGGAGGGAACCCACAACCCAGGCATGTACTCCAGACTGGAATTGAACTAAGACCCATTCAGTCTGCAGGCCAACACTCTATCCCTTGGCCTGGCCTGCACCCTCTCCCAATCCGGCACCCCTTTGGGGATGTTGGAGATCCCATTTGGCCTGATTTCAAAGGCATAAAAGGCTAATACACAAATCGACTGAGTGGCTGAATGACCGGTTCCAATGATGCACACTGACAACCAGGGGGCAGATGCTCAATGCAGGAGCTGGCCCCTGATGGTCAGTGTGCTCCCTCAGGAGGAGCACCGCTCACTCAGAAGCCTGGCTCATGGCTGGTGAGCGCAGCAGTGGTGGGGGGAGCCTCTCCTGCCTCCACAGCAGTGCTGAGGATGTCTGGCCTGTCAGTTGGATATGCCCTGAGGGCTCCCAGACTGCGAGAGGGTGCAGGCTGGGCTGAGGGACCCTCCCAAGTGCACGAATTTCATGCACTAGGCCTCTCACTGTATTATACTTTTAAAATCATTGTGTTTTAAAATCACGTTTATTTTTACCTTGATTCTAGAGCAAAAAAAGACAAAATATAGTCACTTTTCTAGTAGTATTTCACTCTCTTTTTCTCTGTTTCACATACGTTCATTATTGACATCCTACCTAATAAAAACATTAACATCAGTCTTTATTCAATCTGTATAATATGCACAGTGCCTTTTATTTATTTAAGCACTGTAATATTTGTTATCTCATTTGATATTCACAACAACCCTGCCAATGGAGGTATAGAGGGATCTTGGTGTCCCAATTTTATTAATGGTTTAAATGTAACTCAGAAAAGTTACTTATTTGATCCTAGGTTAGAGAGTTTGGTAATTAGTAGAGTTAGACAAACTTTACTGACTTCACATACAATGCTTTATCCTTCATGGTTTTTCTCCATATTCCTTATCCAGCATTGTTCTAGGTACCAAGGAATGTAGACAGAAGGTGGTAGGGAGATAATGTTTACAATATTCATTCATTTAATGCTTATGAAAACCCTGTAAATTATAATTTCCTTTTTAAAAAAGTCTCAAATATATACTTGCCCAAGTTATAAAATTCATATAGGATATTACCCATCTGTTAGGAAGATTGCATTTAAGGCCTGTGATCTACTCTTCCATAATTTGGAAATGGTTTAGAGAATGGAGTAAGAGAAAGTTATTCTCGAGCTGCTTTCTTTTGATACTTCTCTTTTCCCATGGTCTTTGCCATTTCCTTCTCTGGACTCTTATAAGAAAATTAGGTTTCTTTGGGGGACAGTTTTTACTTGGTTAACACCCAGTCGTTGGTTAAGGCTTATACCTGGCATCATTTCTTCCAGGAAGTCTTCTTGAACTCTTTCTTCCCACATTATATCTCTATCATGGCATTTGTCTCATTGCATTATATCTGCCTAACTACCCGTTTCCCCAAAAATAAAACAGTGTCTTATATTAATTTTTTCTCCCGAAGTTGCACTAGGTCTTATTTTTGGAGGATGTCTTATTTTCGGGGAAACACGGTACTTTAAGCTGTGAATGTTTAGAGGTCTTGGAGGACTGCTTATGATTCATTTTGAATTCTCATTGCCTAGTACTGTGCCTGGCTCAAAGTGGGTGATCAATAAATGTTAAATGAATGAGTGAGGAAAGAGATGCACTAGAGGGGATTAGAACTGGGGGTTGGGGTATCATGCAGCTGGTTCATCAGCACTTCTGTGAGCACAGGAATGCTGATGTATAGGCAAGTTCCATGAGAAAAGTCAGGAGAAAATTTCATTTTGCTCTCTCTTCCCTCCCACTTTAGGGTATCTATTGAAGTATTAAAGGTAAAGACAAGAGCCCTAGCCGGTTTGGCTCAGTAGGTAGAGCATAGGTCAGGGGACTTAAAGGGTCCTAGGTTCAATTCCAGACAAGGGCACATGCCCAAGTTGTGGGTTTGATCCCCAGTAGGGAGCTAACAGGAGGCAGCAGATCACTGATTTTCTCTCACCACTGATGTTTCTATCTCTCCCTCTCCCTTCCTCTCTGAAATCAATAAAAATATATTAAAAAATAAAAATAAAGACAAGAAAATTAAGCCAAAACAGCAATTTAAATGTGACATTTTAGAGTAAGAGGCTTTATGGGAATTCCATTGGGTTCTAAAGAACAAAGTTGGAGGGTATGTATTACAAATGATACATATTTTAATTTTCCTGTTTTTGTTAGATAAATATGAAGTAGTCACATACTCTGGGCATGAGCATGTGAATATACAGTATACATATGAAACTTATATTGATTATAGAGTAGAGGTGTTCAAATGCTGAATACAGATGATAATTCTGTTATTCTTGCTTGGATTCTACAAGTGGAAATTGGAGGCAGTGATAATTTTCTGTCTACGTCATGTTCTATAGAAGAGAGTTTTAAAACATTATTTTCTGAAAAAGATAAAATGCTAAATAAAACCTTTTTCTGAAAAAAAATAAAAGTACTGAAAAATATAAATAGTAAGTACTAATTCTAAATACAACAAACAAACAACTAAAATCATTTCTTTGTTGGGTAGTTTGCCTGTGACTCATTTTAAATTAATGGAGCTGAGATAAGAGTAGCACAGAGTAATTGCCTCTTTAGTGGGGTTGCTAATGGAAGTGGCCTATCTTCAACTTCAAAGTACCTGAAAAGATGTAAACAATTAAATTGAATTAATAATTAAAACCGAATAATTACGTGTTACAAAAAGTTAGCTATAGAGCGGTTAGTACTTGGCTGAATGTGTGCAGAGTAAAGCAGTTGAATGGTGTGTTTGCCTTCGCTCTGTTGGAAATTGTGTGATTTGGAAGGAGGGAAAGATATCTTGAGAAATCAGCTGGGTGACTGCCAGTTTTGATCAAAGAGAAGCTTCTGGCAGAATGTTATAAATCCCAAAGATCCATGGGATTTTTAAAGGAGCTGTCTCTGCTGAAGAATTTCACAAATACATGGAACATATTGATACTGTTAACTAATGAGCAAGGTTAAAAATTAAAAAAAAAATTAAAAAAAGGATTTAAAAATGATGAAACTTCTGAATGTGAATGCTGATGGTCTTACTTCAAGGTCAAATAAGGTATGTAATATATATAAATGGGTGTCTCCTTTCAAAGATGCAAAATATTACTCTCAGAAGAGTTACATTTAGAAATTCTAATTATGGTCATCTCTTTCATTACTAACAGAGTCCTATACTCTAAAAAAATATAAAACATCTATTTGACTAGGAATTTCCACTCAGCAACTGTACCAGCCCAATTCTCCATACACATGCTCTAGCACCATCTAGCTAGATTCCGAGGTAATTCATTACAACTCAGTTCTGTTTCTACTCTGTAATTACTCCAACACTCTTTTCATCTTTTAATTATACTGTATTATTTAGATGTTTTTATTTTCCTTCCTTTTAAACATGTCCCCAAGGATTTTAAAATCCCTCCTGAAGGAGCCTAATGTGGGAAATGGAGTGCCACTCATTTGAGAGGTATTCGTGAGCAATCAATCCCTGACACATTACAAAAGCATTTGGTTCTAGAGTAAACAGGAGACTGATTAGGTTTGCATTTTTGGAAGTTTGTTCCATGAAGTGACTAAAACTCCAAGGCCAGTTGCCTCTATTAAGACTTGAATTATTTATTTATTTATTTTTGATAGGCAAAACTAGGTTAAGGTAAGACTGTCCTCAGGTAGTATTACACATTTCTCCAACAGGTCAGCTTTGGCAGGCCTAGAGTGCCAGAGTGAGGAGGTAACAAGAGAATGCAGTGATGGTGGGGGTGGGGGAGTGGGGGTGCTGGTGACAAAGGCAGGACTGGAGAGGCATAGGATGGCTTTAAAGAGGAGAGTCTTAAAAAGATGAAGAGACTTGAAAAGGAGAGTGCAGAAAGAGGAGATGAGAGACACTAAATAGAGAAATCAGACGAAGGGACAGACAGGGGTCAACCTGGGGTAAAGAAAGAATAAGAATAAAGGAGGTCCCACAAAGAATAAAAAAATAAAGGAAGAATAAAAGAAGAAAGTCGAGAATAGGGATTTGTTTTCACCTTCACAGTGAACATTCGTATGTGATACTCCCTATTTGAAAACCAGGGTCCATAAACTGGAACCAAATCAGCATTGTTGACAGTTAACTAGCCCACTAACATTCACTTTCTTGATCTTCACTTGATAGGTAGAAATTTATGGGAGTTGACAATACATTTTGGAATTAGCTGTTGGAGACTTTATTTATTTTATCTTACATCCATAAGAGGAAAAATTACTTAAGGAAATTGAGACCTAGTTTGATAAATACTTCACATATTATTAACTTTTTCTAGTAGTCAGGGGTGCTGAGATGTTCATGGGTGGCCAAAAGATACTGAGAGATATTCAGAGCTTCCTCCATAGGAACAGATTGCTTTACTGTATAAAATCACATTTCAGATAGCTTTTCTTACCTCTAAATACATTACACAATGAGGCAGCTCATCATAATAGACAGGTCTGTAAAGATTTTTTGATAGTCTCTTAATGTAATAGAATGTAAGTGGAGGAGGATCTTTTCAAATATACTTTAAAGCACATGTGTCAAACACAAGGCCCGCAGGCCAAATCCGTCCCACCAGGCCTTGCAATGTGGCCCGCACCGCGCTGTCATCACTGCACTCCGCTGCGTTTCCATCACAATGACAGTTTATGACTGTTCAGTAAACCATTCGGCCTGTGATTTAGGCTGGATTTTAGATTTTGGCCCCTTCTCTGATTGAGTTCGACACCCCTACTTTAAAGGGACATGTTACTTAGAGAGTATTTAATCTAAATTTTTAGTGTTTTTAGGTTAATATATTTAGAAGAGATTTCTTCCGAGGCGTGTTAAGGATTGGGTCACATGTTTATTTCTGAAACATTCCTGGGAAGTAGAGGTTACTATAATGAGTTTAGACAAGTGGTTCTCAGCCTTGGTTGCAAGTTGAAAGCTGAGAAAAATACAAATACCTGGGCCACACCCTGAGAGATCCTGGGACGCAGCCTGGGGCAGTGAGAGTTTTAATGGAAAGATATTTTGATAGGGATCCTTAAAGGAAAAAACCTTCAGGAGACAAAGGAATAAAAAGATACCATAGGTGGTGATGTGAAGGTGGGGCTTAAATCCTGCTCAGGAGCAGCTCAATCTAGTGTTGACATGGAGACATACTCTAACGTTAGGCAGGTGAGTGTACATACTGTTAATGGCCAAGCAAACCAAAATGCTCTGGGCATATTAGTATAGCTGGAAAGTTCACTTCTGATTGAGAGGGGATTCTGGGAGATGTTTTAAGAGAAAGAACTGCAGACATATAGAACAGAACAGAGAACTCAGAAATAGAGCCAGACCATTATACTCAATTAATATTTGACAAAGAAGGAAAGAGCATACAATGGAGGCAAGACAGTCTCTTCAATAAATGTGTCAGGCACATGCAAAAAAACAACGAAACTAGAGCACCAACTTACACCATACACAAAAACAAACTCAAAATGGTTACAGAACTTAAATGTAAGATGGGAAACCATAAAACTCTTAGAAGACTCCATAGGCAGCAAAATATCAGACATATGTCGTAGCAATATCTTTAACAATACAGCTCCTAAGGAAATGGAAACTAATTTGAAAATAAACAAATGACACTACATAAAAATAAAAAGCTTCTGCACAGCAAAAGAAACCATCTACAAAACAACAAGAAAGCCTACTGCATGGGAGAACATATTTGCCAATGCTATTTCAGATAAGGGATTTATCTCCAAAATTTACAGGGAACTCATACAACTTAACAAAAGGAAGATAAACAATCCAATAAAAAAAATGGGCAAAGGACCATTTCTAAAGAGGACATACAGAAGGCCAAGAGACATATGAAAACATGCTCAAAGTCACTAATCATCCGAGAGATGCAAATCAAAACAACAATTTGGTACCATCTCTCACCTGTCAGAATGGTTATCATCAACAAATCAACAAAAGCCAAATGGAGAAAAAGATACCCTCATGCACTGCTGGTGGGAATGCAGACTGGTGCAGCCACTGTGGAAAACAGTATGGAATTTCCTCAAAAAGTTAAAAATGGAACTCCCATTTGACCCAGTAATCCTACTTCTAGGACTATATCCCAAGAAACCAGAAACACCAATCAGAAAGGATATATGCACTGTTACGAAGCGAGTCCCCAAGAGATGGACCACCGGAGCCAATTTGATTAAGCATGCTAGAATTTATTACAGATTCGAATCTGGACTCAAACCATGGCTGACGCAGCAGCTGGTAAACACCCAGGTAAGAGCCCCGATGGAGGGGCAGTCCCTCCAGAGCGCTCACACAAAAACACAGACAAACACACACCTACCGCGGCCAGTCAGGCTCTTCGGAATGAGGGTCCCTCATGGTCCTGGCTGGGGATTCCAGTCATGATCCCCAAGGACCACCAGGGAGCCGAGTCTGATGCAATAAACAAAAGAGCCATCTCTATGCTAGCATAGGCTATCCCACTCATGCAGGCAGCATGGCGGAAGAGAGCAAATATCGCCCAGTCCAGGAGTTTTATTCAGGTAGGTGATGTCACTGCCTCAGCTAACCCTGATTGGCCCCTCAGGACTAAATTCTAAAGACTGGGGACAGCCTGCAGGGTTGGTTCCCAGTCACACCCTGCTTGACATTGGATGTGGCCCTATCTTGCCCATAATACAAAAGCAGAACTAAAGGTTATCTACAGTTTCTACCCCTGAAGCTACTGAGTCAGTGGGAGTCAATCTCCTGTAACTACCCTATTGTTTAAGCAAGCAATCGAAGGTAGAAGTCAGATAGCAAGGTTAAAATTCAAACAGCAGTTTTTACCCAAGTATGAGTGCTACCATATTTCATGCACCCCTATGTTCATAGCAGCACAATTTACCATAGCTAAGATCTGGAAACAACTTTAGTGTCCATCAGCAGATGAGTGGATTAGAAAACTGTGATACAACTACACGATAGAATACTTTGCTATAAAAAAAGAAGGAACTTTTACTATTTGAACAGCATGGATGGAACTGGAGAGCATTATGCTAAGTGAAATAAGCCAGTCAGAGAAAGATAAATATCACATGACTTCACTCATATAATGATCAACATAAACAAAAAAGGATCCAGAGACAAGGTGATACTGAGCAGCCCATCCAACCATGGGGGGAAGGCAGGGGAGGAGGGATTAGAGATCAACCAAAGGACTTGTCTGCATGCTTATTAGTATGACCAATGGACATAGACATTGGGGCGGTGGGGGCTTGCCCTTGGAGGTGAAGTGGCTGGGTGGCATTAATTGGGGGAAAAAGGAGACACGTAATACTTTAAACAATAAAAGTTGCTGGATTTTGTTTTAAAAAGAGAGAGAAAGAATTGGACTGTGTTGTAAAGGACATGCAAAACTGTAAGAGAGGTGTAAGGGACAAAAGATCGTTGAGTAGCAGGAGTATAAACTTCGAAATCAGACAGGCCACGATAAGAAGATGGCCCACGCTCTTCATTCTCTGTGTAGTATTGGTAAGTTACATCACCTTTTCCTACTTGAATTTTCTCATCTGCAAAAAGAGGATAATAACATTTGCTTCACAGAGTTTTATGAGAATTGAATGAGATTCTGAAAAAAAAAAAATGCCTACCATAGTACCTGGTAAACTGGGTGTGAATACACAGACACACACACAGTCAGGAAATAATGCACCCATGTGAATATAAGTTGTCACATTTTCATTATTTTATTGCAAAATTACTAATTGATCATCAGAATTGAATAAGTTTTGTTCAATCATTAGCTATTACTCCTTGCCCCCTAAGTGACCTTATGGTTTGCCCATCTTCCTTTGCTATCCTTAAACAAGATCTTAGATTTTTCTGGAAATTATGGTTTTCAAGGAAAAGAGGGAGCTCTGAGGTGAATAGGGCAGAAAAGCTAACATCAGACAAAGCCCTTTCATAATTTTTTTGGCCTACTTCTTATGCAATGAAAAGCATCAGAAGGCAGAATCTACCTCATTGAATGACCTCCTCTTTTATCTGGGAGATAAGTACTTGTTATTACTGAGAGAAGGGAATAGCCAGTGGCCTGTGAATGACGGCAGTTACCTAACTGTACACAGAGTGGCTGGTCAGCCATTGGCAAGCAGCCCAAGGCGAAGGAAAATGATGAAATGGAGCGAGAACGCTTTGTTCTCTGAGTCCTCATCTTCGGCTTGAAGGAGCCTTGCTTTTCCATTAAGTGAGGACATCATTGAGGATGTCTGCCAGGAGATGGAGAGGTTTAGGTCTCCAGGCAGATCCAGCCAGAGGACAGCCCAGGGAGCGCTGACTCATCTAATTGAATGACTAAAGATGTGGCAGGGTGCCCAGAAATTAGGTCACAGCCTTTGGATACAGAGGGGAAGTTTTTCAATATATATTAATTTTTTTTCCTGGCATCATGGCCCGACTTTATGGAAAACAAATTGACTCTATGGAAATTGGTCGCTCAACTTAGATTTTTCAGTGGAGGAATCAATTCGGAGGAAAAAAAAAATCATTTTTGTCTTAATAAACACTTTACTCTGAGTAATACTGGGTGGCAGCTAGGTTGCTAGTATTCTATTCAATTATCTCTGTTTAAAAGCACTACTAACTTATTATTCTATATAAAATTTTAAAACTATATAACTTGAGCACCTCTCCTAAAGAACTGTTTTAGACAACATGGAAATTAGGAATAATTATATTAAACATAATCTATACTGAAACTGTTCTTGAAAATGCTCTTTAATCATAATTATATTAATGACCCCTCCCATCAGAGAGTGATAAAATATTTTAAGTGGCATATTCTAAAAGTATTTCACTTGTGGGAGATGTTCACATACCAACTATAATGTTTAATGGAGAAACTTTTAAAAATGTATGATTTTATTGATTTCAGAGAGGAAGGAAGACGGAAAGAGATATAGAAACATCAATGATAGGAGAGAATCATTGACTGGCTGCCTCCTGCATGCCCTGCACTGGGAATTGAGCCCACAACCTGGGAATCAAACCATGACCTCCTAGCTCATAGGTAGACACTCGATTACTGAGTCACAGCCAGTGGGCAATGGAGGAATTTTTAAACATGCATTTTGTAATTATAGAGTATTTGTATTATTTTAAAAGTAATTATACTGAATATGGAGTTCTTTTCAATAGGTGTTAGTACTAGAGGAAAAACATTTGGAATGAACCTCAACTGATCTATGGCTTGAAGCAGAGATGCCCTAGCTACTTCATAATACCCTGACCTATAAAAATAAATATTAATATTCTGAGCCACTAATTTTTGAGGTCATTTATTATGCAGCATTATTGCAGCAATAGGTGACTAATACAATATATTTGTATATGAATGTTAAGAAAAAGATTAGAAACAACAGTCATGGGATTATAATCTTTATTTCTGAGTATTAGGATTGAATGTAAAGTGGGATTATAATTATTTTCTTATACTACTGAATTTGCTATTTTAATTTTTTAAATTTAAATTCTGAATAAGTAATGAATTTTTGTTTCAAACATCAAAACAATATTAAAAGTAGGCACTAAGAAGGTGAGCTACCAATCTTTTCTTCATCTAGCACATTTGTGCAACATGTAGATAATAAATTATGCCAAGTGAAGCAAAAAGATACTCTTATTTTCCTCCTTTACCTGTATTTTGTTTTTGATTTTTTCTTTCATCAGCATATCATAGAGATCTTGTAATTCCTGTACATGTACACATTCCTATTTCTTTTTATTTATAACTGAATTTTATTTTGTGAATATCACATGCATTCTACTGTTAAATATTTGGGTTATTCTAGTTTTGGCTATTAAAAATATTGCTGCTATGAACATTCTTATATAGATCTTTTGATGTACATATGCCCACATTTCTATTTACCTAGAAATAGAATTTTTGGGTTGTTAGGTATGTTTAAATGTTAGTAGATAACACTACACAGTTTTCCAAAGTAGTATTACCAAATCTATGCTCATATCAGCAATGTATGAGATTTCTAAATGGTCCATATTGCTGCTAACTCTAACTTTAGCCATTCTAAGTGGGTGTTTAATGATACCTCACAGTAGTTTTATTTTCATTTCCCTCTGCCTAATGAGAACAGGGATCTTCTCATATGTTTATTGGACATTTGTATATCCCCTAAGGTGTTAGCTAATTTATCTATTGGATTTTTTTCTAATTTATTTCTATGAGTTTTTATATATTTTGTTGGCCATATGTGTTTTAATTATATTACCTCACACTATAGCTTGTTTGTTTGCATTTTTAATGACACCTTTTGACAAATACAAATCTTAAGTTTTATGTAGACTGGGTAATTAATGTTTTCCAATTTTGCTACTGCTATTCTTTATTCTCTATATAGATTTTTCTTACCTCAAATTCCTGAAGATAAGAATTATTGGGTTTTTGTTTTTGTTTTTTTTTTAGAAAACACTGTCAAAAGTATAGCAACTAGCTACATATAGCTATTTAAACAAGTTAAATGTCAAGTGCTCAGTAGTTACAGGTGGCTTAGTATCTACCCTATTGGACATAGCAAATATAGTACTTCCATTATCATAGACACTTCGATTGGCCCATGCTGTTCTGAAGCTTTAGTGGTTTATTGTTCACTTTTAGATCTATAATCCACCCAGAATTAATTTTTAATTGTAGTATAATTGCTATACAGCATTATATTAGTTTCAGGTGTACAGCATAATAATTTGATATCTGTATATATTACAAAATGATTACCACTATAAATCTAGTTAACACCTGTCACCATTCATAGTTACGAAAATTTTTCTTGTGATGAGAATTTTAAAGAGCTACTTTCAGCCTCTTTCATATAGGCAATACAGTATTATTAACTACACTGAGTGACCAGATTATTATGATTTCTGAACGCATAGTAATTTGGCCACTCAGTGTATAGTCACCATGCTGAATATTGCTTGACCATGGCTAATTTATTTTTACTAGAGCCTGGTGCATAAAATTTGTGCATTCAGGGGGGGGGGGGGTCCCTCAGCCTGACTAGCACCCTCTCACAGTTTGGGAGCCCTCGAGGTAGATATGTCCACCTGCCAGCGTAGGTCTGGTCCCCAAGGGGAGAGGGCCTAAGCTGGCAGTCGGACATCCTTAGTGCAGCTACGGAGGTGGGAGAGGCTCCTGCCACCGCTGCTGTGCTCTCCAGCCAGGAGCCTGGATGCTGGCTGAGCGGCGCTCCCTCTGTCGGAGGGCACTGACCACCATGGGGCAGCTCCTGTGTTGAGTGTCTGCCCCCTGATGGTCAGTGCGCATCTTAGCGACCGGTCGTTCCACAGTTCAGTCAATTTGCATATTAGCCTTCCATTATATAGGATAACTGGAATTAATTTTTGTATAGTGTAACTATAGCAGTTAGCTTTTATTGTGTAACAAACCATCCCTAAACTTAGTAGCTTAAAACAGCAATCATTTTACTTAGTTCACTGTTCTGTAGCTGGTTGGGAGGGTGGGATTCTCTGCATATGGCCTCTTATCCTCCAGTAGGTCAATCAGTCAATGTCATTATACTCCTTAGTTTGACTAAAATATTTCAAATTAAGTTAGCAAATGCATGGTCACTCAGAATCTTGCTTTCTCTAAATATTTTATTTGGATGAGCTACTGGCAATATCTTTCATATTTCTATTGCAACATCATACTATGGACTACCAGTGCCTCTTTATCTCTGGAAAAAGTTATTAGTAATTTTTAAAAAATTTAAATATTTTTTGTTTAAAGTATTACATGAGTCCCCCCATTGACCTCTCCCCAGCAGCTGGCATGTACAGGGTATTAGTACTTTTGAATATAATTAGGTTAGAGAATAAATTCTCAAAAACCTGGAGCCAATTCAAAAAGCCCCTCCATAAGATTCTTCTAGAACCATGGAAAGCAGCAAAATCTATGTCCATGGCTCATAGTCAATCTGGCTTCAGGTATTCTTTTGTCCCAACCAGGTTTTCTCATTCCAGTTTGAAATATTGATGTTATTCTACTATTTGTTGATTTTTTTTACATTGCCTTTTAGGGGTATCAGTTAGACATATAGTAGATCTTTTTCTGTCATATCACTTTATAACCTTTTTTCTCTCTTTGTTTCTTTTTCCCTGTACCTTTTACGATGGTGTCTATTTTCACCTATGCTCTTTGTAATTTAATCTTCAGTTCTGAGTGGAATTTGCTTCTTTAATTCTTTCCTTGTATTGTCAAATTTGTGCTATTATTATGTTCCTGTTCATTGGATATGCTCTTCATTTCTTCTCTGATTTAATATTTTGCCTTTTGGTTTTTCTAAATAGCTACAATTTTAGCCAATAATTTATCTTTCTTGTTTCTTCTTTATGTTCAGAATGTTACAATTTTTCATTAACTTTTTGGAAATACTTTTTTCTAGTGAGTTTACATCATCTGAAGAAAAGTTATACTGTTCTTTTTCATGATTTTCTTATAGACTTCTATACAGCTCTTTCAATAACTAATAAAATAGCAGACCAAAAAACCAGTAAGGATATAGGAGATTGAAATGGAACAAAACAAACAGAGCACCCAGAATTTTTGCATGTAGGGAGAGGATTTTACTCCCATTTTATCCACATTTTAGGAGATGGACTTTCCTTGTCTAGCAGCTGAAAGATCCAGGAGTGTGTTTTGGGAGCAAGGTGGGGAATATGTCAAAGTCATATCCTGGGTTACTTCAGTGTTATTTCAGCGTGGGCACTGACGCATGGCCCCCCTCGATGGTCACCTGTTCTCGGCTTCCAGAGCTTAGACGAAAACAGAAGAGTTACTTTCACCTGCCCCAAGCTCCCCAGATCTCTTCACATTCTTTGTCTTCTAAATATTGGACTCACTTTTAGAAATTGGATTTTGCTGCAGCTTTTCAAATCAAGCTACCTCTTTCACTGTGCACACACCATGCACTTTCTGAACCTACTCTCTCTGTCCTTTCTTAGTGATCTTACTCTGTTCAGTTCTCAAACAGGTCCTCACAGGTAGGGTCTCTTCCTTTTGGGTGGAATATTTCATTAAGCCTGCTGAGGTCTTCCCATATCCATATTCTGAACTTTTGCTCTTCCTCACAGCTTACCCCTGTGGGCTTTCTGTCTGTCTTTGCCTTTGGCAGCACTGACCACTTAGAATGTGTGGTTGTCAGGTCTCCTCATCTATGAAAATGTAGCTTATGGAAATTTAAAAACATTTCATCTTCACATATGTTATTCAGCCAGAAATGTGGGAAAATGAAGAATTAAGCTGCTGTCATATTTCCATAGAAACTAGAACTCCCTATATTTGATTTTTAGCAGTAAGAGTAAATTCTTTATTTCTATAATTAAATTAAGAAAAGGGAAAAAATAAATTCCTTTATTTCTTAAGGTTTGTTTTGTTTTTTGAAAAGTAGCAGGCACGGTTATATAATAGATATGCTATGATCTAGCCAAATGTTTAAATGAGCATTTGTGTTATAAACTGGCAGGATATAAACTTGATGCCTGACTAATCAACTGTCCCCCAAACAGACTCCTGTTGCCAATGTCATATAATGGTGTTTACCAAACTCCTCCCCGCCATGCTGATGAGTTTGGAAACAGGTCTACCTAGTTTCCCTTAAAAAAATCTTCTTCACTTAAAACTCTTACTTTTCTATTTCACTAATTTTCTCTTTAGTGCATTTCAAAAGATTTTTTCCCCCTAAAATGTAACTGTTAACTTTTCTTTCATAGTAAAGTTTATGGTTGTTGAGAGCATTATGATATGATTTTGAGGCAAACACTTAGAAACATTTACTTGGTTCAATTTCAGATTGATAATTTGTTAAGCTGGTTTTTACATAATTTATGGTGTTTTACATTGGGAAAACTAGATAGAAACCCAGTGATTAATCCCTGCCTCCTACCGGATGAACTCCTTCAAAGATCAAAGGATGACTTGTTAGCCACTTAGAAAACACAACAAATGAGTCAAAGCCCCTGCAGTCCTGAACTGTTCAGAATTTCCGGTTACCTGTCAGGTTCTCAACGAGACAAAAGTGACAAGTTCAAAGGGCTAAACAAAAATTACCTTCCCGTAGTTTCTACCGACAATAACAAAACATGTTCACAGGTAGCTGGTGTGTGGGGTTTATCCACAACATACAAGTGCGGCTTTCAGGATGGTTTTGCAGTATGTTTATATTTTGGTCTCTTTATTTTTCTAAAAACAAAACAGGCTACATTTTCTCAAGTAACAATATGATTATTAAAATATGGTAATTCTCTTCCAGAGCATCTTATGTCTTTTTCCAACACGCTGCACAGTTTAAATGATGTACTATTTTGAAATAGTTTGTATAATATCTGTCTTTTCAGCTCTACCATTAGCTACACAGGAAAAGGCTGTATCTGTTTCTTCTAAAACTATCATATTTCCACTTCTTAGGATAGCATCCCGCACTCCGTATATTTACTGGCTAGCAGACAATGACCTGAATAAAAGTGTGTGGAAATCTTTTCAGCATTTGTGCATTAGGCATGCAATAGAAAGCTTGGAGTTGAAATCCTATAAAAAAGTAATCCTACCCTGTTTCCCCGAAAATAAGACGGTGTCTTATATTAATTTTTGCTCCCGAAGATGCGCTAGGTCTTATTTTCAAGGGATGTCTTATTTTTCCATGAAGAAGAATATGGTACACATTTATTGTTAAATGAAAATAAAGGAAATTTATTACCTGTATACGGTACGGTAGTACAGTAGTTATCAATACAAACCAGGCAAACTGTGAATCCTACAGTATCAAGAATTTACTCATTTATTCAATGACAATCATGTCATCATCTTCTGGAACATTATCATACCAATCCAATTCCTGAATTCCTGGTGAATTTCTTATGACTCCATTTCTTTAAGAATCAGTGGACCAAATCTCTCATGTTTAGCAACAGCATTCTGAGACAGAGCCTAGGGGGGCCTTATTTTCGGGGGATGCCTTATATTTCACTCAGAAGGAAACCTGTAAGTAGGTCTTATTTTCGGAGGATGTCTTATTTTTGGGGAAACATGGTACAAAAGGGTAATATGCAAATTGACCTTAATGCAGAATGACTGGGAACCACTGGTTGCTATGACACACACTGACCACTGGGGCAGACGCTCAATGCAGGAGCTGCCCCCTGGTGGTCAGTGCGCTCCCACAGGGGGAGATCTGCTCAGCCACCAGCTGTGCTGAAGGCTGTGAGTGTAAGGGCGGTGGCAGGAGCCTATCCCGCCTCTGCGGCAGCACTAAGGATGTTCCATTGCTGGCTTAGGCCTGCTCCCCACAAAGACTAGGCCGGTGGACATCTCCTGAGGGGGTCCCAGACTGCAAGAGGGCTCAGGCTGGGCTGAGGCACCCCTTCGTGTGCACAGATTTTCATGCACTGGGCCTCTAGTTGCAAATAAGCCTCTAACGTTTGTAGGTTTACTTGGATTCTTGCTCAAAGGCTGACATTGCAAAAGCTTCTGCAATACCATTTCCATGTAACTACTAATGAATTGTACTCACTCACTCTAACTGACCTTTCTTATTAGTATACTGCACTATAGTATCTTTTCTTTTTCAGTTTTTCACTGACATTACTTTGTCTCTTCTAGACTTTGAGTACTTTTTGGGCAGGCCTTGGTATTCCCAGTAAGGACTCAAGAAATATTTCCTGATAGACTGCTTAATTGAATGAATAAAAAATTACCACCCCATTATTAATATTATATGTGTCCTTATTGAGAGTACCTCTATATACAAGAGAATTCTTAAATACAAATTAAATTTGATTTAAATATATTTCCATCAGTCCTTTTGGCAGGAAAAGAAAAATGATAAAGTATTTAATATATTATAAAAATGTGACCATCCTATATTATAAAATACTAGTATGCAAATCGACTGAAAGACGCAACGACTGGGAGGGAGGCAACTGGCTTTAGCAATCAGGGGGCATGTCCTCACAGCGGTGACTGGGGGCCGGGGCCGGCTAGCAGGCAGTGCCAGGCCACCAGCCACGGTGGATGCCCCCAGGGGCCTCCCAATCACCCTGCCTGCTGGTCGCCCCACAGATTGGCCCTGGTCACCGGCCAGGCCTAGGGACCCTACCAGGCATTATCCTGTTTTTTCAGTGTTAGAGTAGCCTTACCAGGCTTTAATTTTGAAATCTAAGAGACTTTTATTTATTATGCAAAAAATATTTTGTAATTTCACTCAACATCATAATGCTAGACGAAAAACCTTTCTTTACTGATGTCAGTGATCGTAATGATCATGAAGCAGTAAATCTTAAAAATGTAATAATTAGATATTCCATATCCTAGTAGATGTGAAAAACTAAGTAGCTGACACCTAAGTAGCACCTATCCATATAATTGTTGCAGTAATCATCAACAATGCACTGTGTTTTTTACTTGCCGAAGTAAATCTGTCAAGCCATAGATGACCAGTGTGGCATATGGGAGCTGAGATCTGCACACTCCATTTTGGTCGAGCAAGTTGTCCTTGTAGGGCCTCTTCCTCTATTGATAAAAGTGTGAAAAAGGAGATGATTCCCTCTGTCCCCTTCTCCTCCCCAGTGCTTTTCACACTGTAGTTTGAAAATATGTCTAGAAAAATACCAATATTTTCTTTAAATATATTTTATTGATTTTTTACAGAGAGGAAGGGAGAGAGATAAGAGAGTTAGAAACATCGATGAGAGAGAGTCATCGACCAGCTGCCTCTTGCACACCCCCTACTGGGGATATGCCCGCAACCAAGGTACATGCCCTTGACCGGAATCGAACCCGGGACCCTTCAGTCCCCAAGCCAACGCTCTATCCATTGAGCCAAACTGGTCTTGGTCCAATATTTTCTTTAAATGTAAGGCATGTGCTAGCTGGTTTGGCTCAGTGGAAAGAGCGATAGCCTGCGGAATGAAAGGTCCTGCATTCAATGCTGGTCAAGGTCACATGCCTGTGCTGCTAGGCTGATCCCCATTGTGGAGCGTGCGGGAGGCAGCCCATCAATGATTCTCTCGCATCATTGATATTTCTAGCTCTCTTTCTCTCCCCCTCTTCCTCTCTGAAATCAATAAAAATAAACAAATAAATAAATAAATAAATGTAATCATGATTTCATTTAAAATATATATACTACACTGATTTTAAAAGCATTCTTATAGGGTTTTATCTACCTATTATAAATTACTTATATCTTTATTCATATTTATTAAGTGAATTATTTAATTGTTATTCTTTTACACTTAGAAATAAATTGAGTAAAACATTTTAAGTGTTTAAGGACATATAGAAAAAAATGTAACAATCTGCTCTCTTCATTGATTGACTAAGTAGCGTCAACTGGCCAGTCAAAGGACTCTACCTGATTGTTTAGACACATTGAGGCAAGTTATCTCAAAGTCATCCCAACAATCCCTTTCAAAAAGCCAGCAATTCACCCAACTTAAGCATTTAATTTAAAAAAAGACCTTCTGTTCCAGTTGCTTTTGTCCCAGAGTGGGTGGTGTGGGGTGGGGGGAGGAGCAAACTATAGAGTAAGCTTTTAAAAACAGACAGAATGATATTTTCCTTTAGAATGGGCAAGGAGCGTTTCATTGAAAGGAGCACATCTCAGGTAAAGCTAGTTTTCCTTTTATTCTTCATCTTCTTAAACCTGACTGGAGAGAGGCTCATTGTGTACCCCCACTTTTGTTCTGGGCACCTGAGCAGCGCACAATGTATCACTTATCAGTAGAACAAAAGCCCCCTTCATCAGCCAGGCGCAGGGGAAGATGACAGCTGCAGACTCAGAGCCTCTCTGGGCAGCTCCTTTGCTGAGAAGGAACAGGAAATAGACTATTCAGGTGGACTTTCATGTCTAACCCTATTTAATTTGACTGAAGTAAGATTAGCTTCTTTCAAAACATATCCATGTTTAATGGTAATCCTAGATGTTTGTTTCTTAGCAGAAACTCTGTTCAGAGAATGTGGAAAATAAATTATGTAGGCTTTATAGTAGAAACAAAAACTATTTTTACTTAGTCAAAAAGTTCTCTTGTATATTTTATACACCTTGTGTTTTGGAATCATATATTTTAATAAAAAATGACAATATAAAAATAATAATTTTTTTCAAAATGCAAGACCAAAGAAAATCAGGAAAGTTTTCCTCTGTTGATGGTGTAAATTAATATTAAAAGAAAAAAATTATTATCCTGCAAAGACATTATTTTAATTATAGTGTAATTCTAAATATTAATCTTGTTGAGTAGTATATCATTTTCTTGTTTATGAGATTACATTTGTCCTTTTAGGAATCTAATAGTATATTCATATTCCCACTAGAATAAAAAATTGGAAGGTCACTAAAATGTAAAACCCCAAATTCTTGAGCAAATATGAAAGAAAAAACTGTTTCCTTAATAGTTAAAAGATTTCTTAGTTGCTATGTAGCTTGCACTATATGAAAATAATTTAATACCGAATATTTCATGCATAAGAAGTCAGCATGGGTCACATTTTCTTTCATTGTTTTGTGTGTCCCTGATATAAATGTTGGAATAATCATAAATTACAATAGATATAATAATATTTATGTCACCATATACCCTAGGCCAACACTAAAACAGAATAATCTATAATAATAAAAGCATAATATGCTAGTTAGACCACACAGCCCAATGACCTTCCGGATGTCATTCCAGACGTCCTTCCAGATGCAGCTGGTGCTGAGACAGAGGCTGTTAGGGGCGATCAGACAGGCAGGCAAATGGTTAGGGGCGATCAAGCAGGCAGGTGAGTGGTTAAGGGCAATCTGGCAGGCAGGTGAGTGGCTAGGTGTGATCAGGCAGGCAGGCAGGCCAGTAGTTAGGAGCCAGCAGTTCTGGATTGTGAGATGGATGTCTGACTGCCAGTTTAGGACCGATCCCACTGCAGGCAGTTGGACATCCCCCAAGGGGTCCTGGAATGCAAGAGAGTGCAGGCTGGTCTGAGGGTTTCCCCCCACCCATGCACAAATTTCATGCACCAAGCTTCTAGTGTTATATATTTGCAATGTGATTAATTGTAGAACCTTATTAATCTGTGATACTTTTATAGAAGGAGTGTCTATATTAAAACATTTAGAAAAATAAAAAAGTTACAAACTACCTAAATTTATAGCCTGATTCTTAGGGGCAGTAAAAACATGTTATACTTCTTTCAATACATAGTTAAGAATTGCTTTTACCAGTTTTTGTCAGTAGATACTTCTATATACTTTCTCTTTATCTCCTACTATATTTATGGCACTTATTTACATACTGAAAATAGCTAAAAATAAAAAAATGGCTTATGTAGCTTAATTATATGTCCTATGGAATATTTGTATTATTCTTTTAAATCACTAAATGACTGATATTAAATTTACCATGGTGTAATTATAAATAATGTTTTATCCAGATATAACCTTCCATTTAGTGTTTTTATTTTTTATTTTTTTTGGTGTGTGTGTCAGGTCAGAAAGTTGGTCCAACATTGAATAAGTAGTTCCTAAAATTTATAATTGGTATGTTGGTTTTGTAATAATTTGGCACCTGATTATATCTATCTATCTATCTATTCATCTATATCTATCATTTACTGATGATACATATAGATTGTGTGTATCTATACATCTAAATACAGATGCACATATATATATTCACCCTGACCCATATGCCACAATCTTAAGGAAATTCCAAGAATAATATATCGTGTTTCTTTTTAAATATTCCCTTTATTTTTCCATAAGATTCTTTTAAAAGTAAAAATGTCAAAGCAGTCTAAAAGGAGTTTGAATTAAAAATTGAACTCTTAAGTTATTTTTTTTTTTGAGGACTTATTTACTATTGGTTTTTATCATCTTATTTGGGTGTTATGTATTAATCCCTCATGATCTGCTTGCCTGTGGTTCTTATTACCTTCTGTTTGAAATCAGCCAATTCATCTGTCTCACTTACACAGTTGCATGTAGAATTCAGCCAGGAATAATTTTTCAGAACAGTTCAAATTTCGTTTGTTTTATCCCATTCTCAGATTGTCCAACCATATGTGTGTTGATCTTGGAACATTTGGAACCAAAGTATGTCTTCTTTCAGTTTACTATTTAAAAACCATTGGCTAAAACTTGAGAAATCTCTAGGCTTTAGCAATGCTTCTTATTCTCTTCAGAAACTTTTTTCTTAACCTCATCACCACTCCTGGGGTGGTTAGCAAAGCAGTTTACTTTTTATGATGAGACTAGAGGCCCAGTGCACAAAATTCATGCACAGGGAGGGTAGGGGTGGGGTCTCTCAGCTCGTCCTACACCCTCTTGCAATCTGGGATCTCTTGGAGATGTCTAACTGCCATTTTAGGCCTGATCCCTGCAGCCGGACATCTGGCAGTCAGACATCCCTCTTACAATCCGGGACTGCTTGTTCCTAACCACTTGACCACTTGCCTAATTGCTCCTAACAGCTCACCTGCCTGCTTGCTCACTCCTAACCACTCTCCTCCCTGCTCACTGCGCATCAGAGCAACTGGTCATTCTGTAGTAACAATCACTTAGGCATATATATATAGGTATAGATATAGATATATAGATATAAATAATGCCAGTTAGGAGTGGAGTATGTATAGGCAACTTGAATGTTTGAATCATTCCATATGTCCCTGTAAACTTATGCAGAATATTCCTCATAGGATGTTCCTGATTGTGAGACAAAATACTACTTTATGTTTTTATTTTTTAGTTACCAGAAGCTTATTTGTTTTCAATATTATTCTTCCAGGGAAAACACTTTTTGTAAATTATATAGTCTATTGAAAAAAATGGAAATGGTTAGTGTGCTAATAAAATAAGCTATAAGAAAATTAGCCTCCTTTCTTACTCTTTCTTTTCCTCTACCTTTCCTGGAGTTGTTGGTCTTCTTTAGGATTCTGCCTTCATATTCTCTGTTTTTGGTTTCTGCGGGAATGTGTCGGTTTCCTTAATCAGTACATTATCCTATCAGCAGCCCTCTATATCTGCATGTCTCCTCAGCCAGAAATTGTCAAACTTTCCTGTTTTCATATGCATTAGGTATACTGAATATGATTTAACACATATACTGCTGATGAAAACCAAGACCTCTGCCTCCTCTCCCCCAAGCAGGTCGTTGCAGGTCAGTTGAACACCATAGTTTACCTTCTTTAAACTATGCAATCTTATCTGCTCCAGGGCTTTAACTATAATCTCTATACAAAAGAATCCCAAAGCTATTACTTATGCTGACATTTAGTTTTCATTTCCATTCCCCCAATTCATATCTAAATTATCTTCCACTCTGAGATTAGCCATTCTCTGGCATTGTACATGTGTGTGCATACATGTCACCACTCTTTGAAGGTGAATGTTAGCGTCATTCTTTATTCTCTTCTCTGTGATTCTTATTCATTAGACCTCTATTCCTATACGGTCCACTTCTGCAACCAACATTCTCTCTCTCATTCCTCTTCTTTCTTGTCTGGACTATTTTGTTTGCTTCCCAATTTGTCTTCTAATTGGCATTTCTATCAATCCCAGTTATCCCATTTCTTCGTGTTGCTATTAGGATTATTTTTTCATAGTTGAACTTTCACTTTTATGAACCTCTAGACAAACAAATGTACTAACAAACTGTAACACGGCAAATAAAGCCTGGTACAAACTGGCTCCGATCTACTTTGACATCTCACCTCTCTCTGCTTGCCACCACCTTGTTACTCCAGAAAACTTTAATAATAGCACAGAGGTTGGCCCAAAGGTAGACACTCCATAAATAATTGTTGCTTAATGAGAAGACACCTGTAGGTACATTGACCAGTATCAATATAAAACTAATTTTGTTTTTTCTGGAGAAATGAAAATGTGTGAATTCTGTAGTAATAAAATGGTCTGGTCTAAATCATTGGCTCTCATACTTTAGCTTCAGAATTACCCAGTGGGCTTCTCAAAACCCAGACTGCTGGGCTGCACGTGCACCTCGTTTCTCATTCAGTAGGTCTGGGATGGGGATCGAGATAAGGTCCCATGACGGTGATGCTTCTGGTCCCGGTCTACATTTTAAGATCTACTGGTCTAGGTAATACCACCTAACTTGTTAACTAAATTGAAAGTCATTAGTATTTTTTTGTTGTTGCTTTTTCTCTATACATTAACAAGAGCTTACACTTGTTTATGGTACCTATATACCATATATATAATTTCTGCTTGTATCTTGAATCTTTCCAAATTCCTTATAATAGTTAGTGCTACATGTCAACTTAGCTAGGCAATGGTACCCAGCTATTTGGTCAAACACCAGTCTAGCGATCTCTGTGAAGGTCTTTTAGAGATAAGATTAACATTTAAGTCATTGCATTTTGAGTAAAGCAGAATACCCTCCCTAATGTGGGTCTCATTCATTTGAAAGCTGTAAGAGAAAAAGACCGAGGCTCCCTAAGAAAGAGGGAATTCTGCCAGGAGAGGGAATTCTGTGGACTCAAGCTGCAACACCCATTCTTCCCAGGGCCCTCTGCCTGCCAGGCTGCCCTGCTAATTTCAGACTTGCCAGCCCCACAACTGTATGAGCCAATTCCTGAATATCCACCCCCGCCACCTCTCTGATTCTCTGGGTAACCCTGACTAATATACCCATTATGTGCTTAATAATTGAAGGCTATCCCAGGTTGGGAATCACCTGGCATCTGCTCTCAGACTTTTGCTAGACCTGCATAAATAGGACTGATATCGTAAGGACTATATATTTATCACTATTTCAGATAGAACTCATATAAGTACTAAGATAACAAAGAACTATTGAAGTGTAAATCATATCATGTATATTAGTTCTAAAATTTCTAATCTTTGTTTTAATCACCATTTGTACTAATTTTTAAAAAAAAAATGAATTCACCTTTTAAAAATACTGAGCTAATAAACTGAGTAGAGTAGAGAAGGAACAATATGCTTTTTCTTCCTCATTCAAGAGCTAAACGTTTTTACTGGCAGGTCAAGTCAATTAGGAAGAGAGACAAAATTAATGGTAACTACAACAATTAATAAAATAGGGACAGACACTTTGAGTTGAGAAGTATCTCCTTAGTTTTGAGTCTTTAAAGGATTGTAGTCGTGTCTGTGTTGGTTTTATAAATAGATAATATTGCAAAGAAAAATTGAGTCCCAGACAAATAATATGGAAAAGTAATGAAAACATATCCCTATCTCAAGCATCTTGGTTCACTGCAAGAAAACTATTTTCTTATTTCCCTTCAGAGGCATAATTACATTTTAGCAGAAGGAAGGGATCAGCAATGTGATAGCAGTTTGTCCAGTTTCACACTAAAGAACATGATCATTATGTATACATATATATACATATATTTTTTCTTTTCTCTAGCTTATAACCAATAAGAATGTAAGGATTACGTAAAGTAATTGCACAAATGGTTACTTCCTGCCAATATAAAATGTCACTGAACACAATGGTAGGGTCTTTCTCCAAATCACGGCTGACTTTTTGGTCTGACCTATGGAAATAAATCACATAAGCTACTTAAAACGGAAATAATCATCTTTGGAAATTAAAATGATGAAAGCTTAAAGCTGGCCCGATGCCAAAGTCTGATTTCCTGTTGTGTCTTTGGGACATGGTGTGGTAAATTTGGGAACATTGTTCTCTTGCGTGGTGTTCAGATACATTTTTGAAGTCCACTCTAATTTAGCTATTGTCATATTTTAAAAGTTGGGCAGTTTCTGGCCAGGTAATAAGTTCGAAGAAGCATGATTCTTTAGTATCATCTTCCCCATTTATTAGTAACTAGAGGCCAGGTGTATGAAATTCATGCACTGGGGTGTGTGTAGGGGGTTTCCTCAGCCTGGCCTATGCCCTCTAGCAGTTCAGGAGCCCTCTGGGGATGTCCTCTAGCCTGTGGGGATCAGGCCTAAGCCGGCATTCAGATATTTCTCTTACAGTCTGGGACCCCTCCCTCCTTACTGGCTGCCTGCTCACTGCTCCTTACTGCTTGACTCACTGCTCCTCACAGCTGCCATGGAGGTGGGAGAGGCTCCAGCCCCTGCCACTGCATTCACCATCTATGAGCCTGGCTTCTGGATGAGCAGTGCTCCCCCTGTGGGAGCACACTGACCACTAGGGGGCAGCTCCTGCATTAAGTGTCTGCCCCGTGGTGGTCAGTGCACATCATAGCGACTGGTCATTCTGTCCTTCAATCGATTTGCCTATTAGGCTTTTATTATATAGGATGAGGCTGTATAGAGACTTAGAGCACAGATTTTGGACAGAGAGAAGAATAGGTTCAAATTTCAGCTTTTCTTTTTATTAGTTCAGTGCTCTGGGCAAGTTAATTAGCATGTGAATAAAAATAAAAATGCATACAATTGTTGTGAGAATCATCTCAAATAAGATGATGCATATAAACTGCCTAGTATGGTACGGTCCCTGTTGTATCACTTAGGAAAGCAAACACATGTTCATTTCAATGTCTTCCAGGCATCCCCATCTTAACAGGCTCAGTTGATGGCAGCTCCATTTTTCCAATTGCTAAGGCCTCACTTAGTTTTGTTTCCCTGTATAAATCCTTGAGGAAAGCCTTTTGATCTACTTCTGAAGTATTTTAATAATAAAACCAATTTTTCTCACTCACTACTTACTACCACTTTGTTCCAAGCTATCATCATCTTTCACCTGCAATAAACTCCTAACTTGTCTCGAGGTTTCACCCTGACCCACTGGAGTTTATTTTCAATACAGCCACCATATTGGCCTTTAAAAAATGTATGATGGATCATGTCACACCTGCTCAGACACTTCCAATGGTTCTGCATTTCCCTCAGAGTAAGTGCCCAAGCCCTTTAATGGCTCCCATGCTCTCCGAGTCTTTTCCCAGAATGCATTGCCTGCGTCAGCTCTGTGACCTTATGTTCATCTCCTCTCTCCTCACATCTGTCTGCAGGCTCACTGACTCTCTCCTTTGACCTGTGCTCACAGCCGCCTTCTCAGGGAGGCCTGCCTTCACCAAAGCACTCTCAATTCCTCTCACCTGGCTGGACTTCCCCCTAGTATTTGCCACCTTCCAACACATCTGGCAATATATTATTTACCATGTTTGTTACTTATTGTGTTTATGATGTTTATTGTCTCTCTCTCCACAAAATTTATAACCCATAGTGGCAGGGATTTTTGTCTATTTTCAAGGATATAAATACTCAGTACTCAGCCAACATCATACTCAATGGGCAAAAACTAAAACCAAATACTCAGTACCTAGGACGATGCCTGCCACATAGCAAGCTAATGCATTATCATTTGTATATACAGTAAGTCCTCACTTGACATTATCAATAGGTTCTGTGACTTAAAATGAAATGACGTATAATAAAACCAATTTTACTGCAGGCTATAAACAACAGTTAAGTTCTTATGGAATTTCAGGGACATTATAATGAAACAATGTTAAAAGAAATGTTATTTGAGGACCTACTGTATACTCAATATCATGATGGCTCACTATCAATGCAAAGATTTCACAGAGTACTTTAACTTATTTTATTTCCTTTTGAATTAAAACTTGTCCAAGAAATAAAGTGATTAAATTATATATCAGGATTTGAACGCAGCTTTTCTGATACCATTTTTATTCCTTTTCCCTTGGGAAGGCAATGGGAAGCACATCTGAGTTTGGATCAGTTTTTAGCAGAACCAAGGAAGCAAGTTCAGTCAATGGGACTAAGTCATGTTATTGCTTAGAAGTTGAAGTTGTTAGTGAGATACAATAATCTTTGTTTGGTCTGAATTATAATAACCAATGTCAAGTTTTCTCACATTGTACCAGAATTAATCATTGAACTGTTCCTGTTGATTAAGATAGGCTGCAAAGTACTTGGGGAAAGGGAGATGATAATCCTTTTGGACAAAAAAAAATAAAAAATCTTGTGCTTAGTATGGAAATGAAAATTGTGGCAGCTAAATACACATTCTATTTTCTCATAGTTGGTAACATTTTATGGATTGCTTTATTAATTTTTTCTACATTGATTTATATCAGTTCTGAATGCAAGGATGAGCTACGTGAATTTGGCCTGCTTCCCATTAATGCCCAGCTCAGCCTGGTATTGTTGTAATTTACCACACTTGGAAATTGACCTCAGTAAGTATTGAGCAATAAAATCTAAATTGAATTAGGAGAAGTTAAAAGTAGGAGAACTTTATTTGGCTAGAAAGAACAAAGTTTTCTATTGAAACTTATTAATGTAGTCAACAGAAATTGACGAATAAAATGTGAGTTAAAAATAACCAGAGAAGTTAAATATAATTCTGACTTGGGCAATTGTATGAAGTTGTATAATTAAATGAGATATTACATATGAGCAAATTGAAGCAGGCCTTCGACATGATGCAGTTTTAATTTATTTAGTGACCCTTTCTTGAATAAATTTTTGATTAAAGGAGTACTCTGATAAGAATTTCATAATAAGAATATCTTGGAATCATAAAGTAAGTATGGAAGGAGCTTTGGGTAATTTCCAGTTCAATTTCTGTGTTTAATCCATGAAGTAATTAATATCAGAATAAGATCTTCTGGTTTCTAGGGTTGATCATATTATTCTGTAATTGTCATTTAATCAGATTTAAGTCCTTTTTATGGTTTTAATGTACTATGTATGACCTGGCAGTTTAACAATTCTCAGTTATTATCTGTATTACAATGTTTTTCCCTCTTTGTTCCTCTAAAAAAATTCCTATTTTTCTCCTTAAGACCATGTTTATTTATTAAAAGTCTTCTTAGACAACTGCACATTGCTCTAGTCATTAGAAAGTTCCATCATTTCCATTATATTAATTCCTAATTCCAGAGAGCTATATAAGTGTCTTGGCATCCTTTTATTCTTCTGCTATGTATGTCTTATTAGAATTTTTTTAAGCCAATAATTATCAAGTACTTACCATGTACCAAGATTTTTGCCTTTTTTTTTTTTGGTAGTCTCTTAATTCTCACAATGGATTCGAGGGTAGTACTCTCATTTTACAATTAGAAAAACAGAGGCAGGGAGAGATAAGGTAACTGAACAATGATCACACAGTCAGCAAGTGGCAGAGCTTAAGAAAGTGCATATGGAGTGGCCTCTGCAAGCTGCACACCTCCCTGTGTGTTTGTATGGTTAGAGTCATTCATTCTTCCATTTCCTCTCTTAGTTTTGAAATGACTTTAGGGTAGGGCTATACCTGTTTTCAGTGTGCAGTCTCCCACAGTCTTTGTCCCTGTGTTCCCCGTGGTGTCCATGCTTAGTTTTGAGTGACCAGATGATTTTCTTTGCCTACAAAAGCAATTGTCTGATGAGTTCATATGAAGCAACAGGCAATCCAACATTTGTTAGTAAATGTTAGCCCCAGTGCAGACCCAACCATGTTGCTCACCGAGTTTCTGCGGAGCCCTGGACACTGATCAGCGGCTGCTCTTTGACCAGTTTACTTGCCACTGTCAGTAATGTCACCCAGAGGGTCCCACTCTCCTACAGCTTGCTCTTTAACATAGACCGCTCACCAGAGGTACATCTACCTTACAATGGTCATCTCTCACATGACTTTGAGAAAGACTCAAGGTAGCAATTATTCAACTTTGTGGTCTCACCAACCAAAGACTTTTTTGCTCTAATGGGCTGCCACGCTGTGTGGTGAGAGTGTCCAGAAAGAGGAGAACACACTGGGCGTTAGAAAAGCAAACTCCACTCCCTGGGGCTTCGGCTAAAGAGCTGGCTTTTAGATTTCTGTTTCAAGTGGCTCTTTGAAATGGGCAGCTGTGATTAGCTATGTGACCCCCTTTATCACCTGTTCTTGTTAACACAGAGGTTCACAATGTTGCTTCTTGTCGAAAGAACTACACTAAGATAGAGGAATCTAATTGCGTATTTTATCATGTTGATATTAACGACCCGCAAAGAGGCAGACCACCAAAACAGACTGTGCAAGAAGGATACTGCACCAAGGCGGCAGCCCACGGCACAGGCGCTCTGGAAAGATGTGATTTGGGTCCAAGCGGCCAGATCTCAGATTCATTTCTTACTGCATGTTTATGCTTTCTGCGGGCGGCAGGTGCCTGAGGTATCATTTGAACAGGGACAAATTGCTATTTTTTTTTTTTTATAGTCCAAGGCTGTTGTTATCAACAGATACAACTGTATTAAGTGCATCTTAAAAGAACACTTCAAGTGGGTAAGATAATCGTTATTTGATCCTCAATGAAGACTTTTATCTCACTTTCTATTACTCTAACAGGGTATTATGTTGCATCAGGCCAATTTGACTTACAACATTGTGGAGTACAACAGCATTTAAACCTGTTTCAGGAAATCTGGTCTGCCTGACATGATTCTGTACTTAGTGGTGGAGGATATGATATGAGATTTAAGGCCGTTGGAAACAAGAACCTAGCATGGGATTCCAAGGCGATGGGTTCTCTTCAGGTTGAAGATGAAATGAAAAAAGATATGTTACTGTGAGATATCAGTATGTTATTCAGTGATATTTACAACCTCAACACAACAGATCAGGAACTAGAATTTAGGAGAGGATTAATGTTGCCACTTTCACAACTGATAGCAGAGGTATGAAATGGCTTTACCGAAGGCAGTGATGCTTCTTATATGGAGGCTGCTGGGCTTGAGCCAACTTAACAAAAGCAAAATGGATATTATTTACTGTATAAAAATGTTATTGCATAAAGAAGTTCAAAGGAGTGAGATTTAGTATCAGGATTTAAAAAAATATATATTTTATTGATTTTTTACAGAGAGGAAGGGAGAGTGATAGAGAGTTAGAAACATGCATCAGCTGCCTCTTGCACACCCCCCTACTGGGGATGTGCCCGCAACCAAGGTACATGCCTTTGACTGGAATCGAACCTGGGATCCTTCAGTCTGCAGGCCGACTCTCTATCCACTGAGCCAAACCGGTTAGGGCTAGTACCAGGATTTTTAAGGCTCTATATATCTTTTAGTTAAAAATGTCAGAACTTTTAGATGATAGTGAACATTAAGGAGAGAGAGTGTGGTAATAAAAAAAAAAGTTGAAATGAAAATCTTTCTTGACTTCACCCAAGTTCCCTATAAACGTATTGAATTTTCAGTAACATTTTGTATGATTGGAGTGCAGAATCTGTTTCTAGAAATCAATGTAAATACCACAGTAAAAGACTCCTTGGAAACTCTCATTGCTTGCCACTCTGAGCTAAATATCCAGTCAAGTCTAGATTCTATCAAATGAAGATCCTTATTTAAAAGGAAAGAGAAATTTGATCACTGCTGGGAGTAGGTAAAGTCAATTGCTGAATGAATAGGGAAAGGACACAGTTTCAAAAAGAAAGTGAGAGTATCAAAGCTGGCTCTTTCAATACGCTTCTTGACGGATGTGCCATCGCTGGACTTCTTTCCTTGAGGTAGTTAAGGAAGCCAGGCCCTAACAAAGGAGGGTTCTCACGTGCCCCCCTGCATGGAGGGCTGCATCTCTGATTGCAGCTGTTAGTTTCAAAAGCCACAGTCTTTGTAGTTTTGAGCTCTTGTGATTCTCAGGAAAAAGTTTGAGAAAAGCAAATATATTTTTTTCAGAGGCCAAAGAGGCAGGTGTCATTAAAATCTATCCAGTACATCTTATATCGAAATGGAAATAGAATGCTAAATATTTCTGAGTTACTTCATCGCAATGTAGGTAAATTATTCTTAATTTATCATAATATTTTCTCCATTATCTCAATGGATTTGTTTCAATTTAAATGTGTACTATACCGATATTCAAGCTTTGATTTGTTTGGGAAGTAAAACTTCTTTTTTCAGACCAGTTCTGTGGCTAGGTCCTCTGCAGGCAGGAAGTGAATGACAAAAAGGACTCAGGTGTCCCTGAGAGGTTCAGTATTTGCCATACTGGGTATTGAATGGGAGGGGAAGAGGATCCGGGATATAGTTCTCATGAAACAAAACAAAACAGGACAAAATGAAACCAATAAGGTAAAACAGAGAAGTTACCAAGCAAACAAAAGTTGGAGTCATTGTTTCAATTGAAGAAAAGAGAACTCATATATTACGCATAATAATGGTAAAAATAATATTATGTCTGTATAAGTAATTTAAATAGTGAGAGTATTTTCACATATATTATTATTATTTATAAAAATCTTCATTGTTGAAAGTATTACATATGTCCCTTTTACCCCACTGACCCATTCTAGCCCAGTCCCCCCCTCCTCTCTCTCCTCCCCTCCCCAGGTCTTCACCACCCTATTGTCTGTGTGCATGGGTTATGCATATATGCATACAAGTTCTTTGGTTGATCTCTTCCAATCCACCCATTCACCCCGGCCATCCCTTTGAGATTTGACAGTCTGTTCCATGCTTCTATGACTCTGGCACTTTTTTGTTCATTTCACATATATTATTGTATTTGATCATTGCAGCACTATGTTGACAATGGCAGGACAGGATGGGCTTTTATTAACCCCATTTTGTAAGTGGTAAACTGGGTATATTAGTTCTTTAGGGCTGCCATAGCAAATGACTATAAAATTAGTGGCTTAAAACGACAGAAATGTGTTCTCTCATAGTTCTGGGAACTAGAAGTGTGAAATCATGGTGTGACAGAGCTGCATTCCTTCTGGAGGCTCTAGGGGAGAATTCATTTTTTACTTCTTCCAATTTCTGGTGGCTTCCAGCATTTCTTGGCTTGTGGCCACATCCCTCTCTTTTCTGCTTCTGTGGTCACATTGCCTCTCCCTCTACTTTTCTCTTACAAGGACAGTTGTCATTGGACTCAGGGCCCTCACCCAGATAATCCAGGATGATGTCTTCATCTCAGGAGCCTTCACTTAGTTATATCTGTGAAGACCTACTATACTATGTGCTTATAAGCTAAGCACCTTTGAAATTGTTCTATGTTCCAGGTATGCTAAAGAGAAATGCAATGATTGCATTTTAGAAAAACAGAGAGTGCAAAGATGAACTAACAAAAATTAAAAGCGAATTTGGAACTAAAGGGTTGTGTTCTTATATATGTGAAACTGTAAAGGTAAACAAAATGAAAACTTCTTACACATAGGTCTCTCGAAGTCTTTCATGTGTTTCAATATGTTTTGACTTTCCAAGGCAAATGCAGTGTTTTCCAAGATTACTTATGGAAGGAAACTCCTTTTGGCTGAACTTCGGGGAAGAGTGGGCTTCAGAACATAGTTTGGGAAACAGTACATGTGCCACTCAACAATGAGAATTTAGTTCAATTTCTGTGAAGAACCTGGGAGAATAGTGATATGAATACCTATCCTTTGTGGAGTGCTTACTCTGCATTAGTGCTTTAGGTGCATTAACTCATTTAATCTTTACATACACTCCCCTCCCCTATGTGATAGGTTCTATTTTAATTATTTTACAGCTAAGGAAACTGAGGTAAAGAGACATGAAACAACTCTTCCAGGTTTACACATCTGGTAAGTTGTAGAGCCTGGCTGGCACCTAATCAGGGAAGTGTACCTACTCAAGCCTGCTGTCACAGTCACCATGTTATTCTAATATTAAAATATTCTAACAGAGCAGTTCCAGTGCAGCCAAGTGATTAAATATATATGCATATCGGAGCTCTAGACCCTGGGCAGTAGCAGCCTGGGCTACTTGGATCTGTATTTAGCATTAGGGGAGTGAGGCTGGCTGTCCAATCAGTCCGTCATCATTTCTGTCTGTCATTCTGGGCTCTAAGATGAAACAAAGCTAGTTTCTGAAGGAGGAAAAGAAATATGTTGCTCTGTTCTTAAGACTTATGTCAAAAATGTTTCAGTCCTCAGGTAATTTACTAGAGCTGGTTCCATCCCTATTTACTTCAAAGCTCCAGTAAAAATGAAAGGGATGCAAATGGTATTTAGTTTTGCAGAGAGACATCTGGATTCTTCTCTGGGACCTGGCCTTGCTGACAGGAAACGTCCTCTGACAATCACATGGCTATGCCGAGGGGAGGGGGAAGACATTTTTTTTCTTTCTTTCTAAAAGAAAATTCCGAATGGTTTTCTTGAATATTCCCTGTCAAATTCTCTATGGTGCACCTACGGCTTTTCTCCACAGTGAACTGCTACTGCCATTGCTCAACGTTTATTTTAGTGATGAAAGTTGACTTATTTAACAATGAAGAATACAGTATCAGGTAGAACAAGGCCACAGGCAATATTTCACAGGGTGACCTCAAACTCAGAGGATTCAATCAGTTATTGTTAGTGAAATGCTTCATACAGTCCCTGCCACAAATAAAAGCGCTTGTTAACTAAGGTAACTATTATGTTACCCAGGCACGTAAACAGCACTGACTTAGGTGCCTGCTCAGACATCTTTGGGTACAAACACAGAGGTACCCAAAGACTGGGTAGGACAGTCTAAATATTAGTTTTTCACTACACAGTATTCATGAAACACTTACCAAGCATAAGCATCTCTCTATACGCCTTTCCTATCATCCGCTGACAATATGTTGGACATTTGTCATTAACTGTGGCATGTGTCTCAGAATATTTTCTTAAGATCCATATTTCAGGGAGCCAGAGGTAAAACATTGCAAAAATCCCACCTTCTGTCTCGTCTAAAAAAATTCCAATTTTCAGAGCACGCTATGTGCATTCCAATTTTAGAGTTGGTATAAAAAGTGTTTTGAAGCTAATTTATGAAAAGATTATGCCAAGAGACCTTTTACCTAAATGTGCTTTAGAATTACCTAGTAAAGAATAGGATTACAGAAAGAGAAACCACAAAATCATTGTCTAAATTAATATATTTTTTTCAAGTGCTCTTTACTTTCCCCACTACTTCATAAAACAGGATCCCCCTCCCCCACAATTCAGTTCTTTGAACCTATTTTTGCTTTAGCGTAATGGATAACTCTTATTTTTAGCTATCACCAGAGCCTACACCTTATTCTTCAAGATGAGTGGATAAGCGATGAGTGCCTTTGGGCTGCTTTTTTAGAAAATACATTCAGGATGAATTTGTAGAACAACCTGCCTCTTTTGTGTCTGCTATTTTTCACTGAGGGCAAATGGATCTGCCTCACCCTGAGACCCTCGTCAGGCAAGTTTGCCTTCCCTTTTCCCATCCCCAAGACAAATTAAGAATGCTGAAACCTCTCACTCATAACAAAACAGTGATAAAGCAGGTAACAAGACCTCACATTAATCAGGTCTTTCAAAGAAGCGGCCCCAACCTGCACCCTTTGTCTAGCCTGCTGGTAGGTGGGGGTTTTTCAACCTCTTTTTAGGGTCCCAGCCTTCTTTAGCCCGGCAGCACATTCTCCTTGGAAATGTTTCACTTTTCAGACAGCCTCTGTGTTGATAAAAAAAAACAAAACACAACAACCCAGAGAGCCACTACAGAAATCTGAACTTCTAATGATCTTCCTTTATATTTTCTTACAATGGACAATGGTTCTCTCCGACTAAGGACATCCGTACATAACGACAGGCAACAATGCAAAGAGATGGAGGGTGGGGGAGGCACAGCCACTGTCATAATCTGTGCTATATCATCGTGGGGGGGGGGGGAGGGGGTGTAGGAGGGGTGAGGGGGTAGAAATCCTGTTTTCTGTAGCCAAATTGTTACTGTTTCATGTTAAAAATATTCAAGGCCCCCGTGAACCAATGCTGAGATGAGAAAAGATAAGAGCAAAAGAACAATTTTCTTCTCAGGAAGAAACATTACTGCCACTTACATGGTAACAGACCGGTCATCTTATGCTTTTCTAGTTCCTTTCGCCCCAGTACAATAGAAACTAACTTACTAGTAATTCCTCCACGTTTCCTTCAAGCATGCTTGACCTTTGCCAGGCTAAATGAAATAAGCTGCCAGTGTGTGTATACAATTTTGTTGGATCAACGCGCCCTCTTCTGATCAATCAAAATATTACAACTGGTACAGGATTCCCAGGATTCCTGTAATCAGAAAGGAAAGATAAATTGGGCAGTTTTATTTGTATATTTTTCAAAATATCATCATATAAAAAATTGTAAAAAACATGTGCATTAGATTTAATAGAATCAGAATTAAATATAAATAAATATTTATGAGTATTCATAACAAAGCAAGTGTTGGCAAACTTTTTCTGTAGTAAACCAGATAGTAAATCTTTTAGCTCTTGCTGGTCATTATGTCTCTTTTGCACTTACTCAACCCTGCCATGAAGAAGCTTCAGAGAGAATATGGGAATAAATGGGTGGGTTGTATTCCAATAAAACTTTATTTACAAAAACAAACTTCAGGCCAGGTATGGACTATAAAGCAATGCACCTGAAAGTCTGTAGTGCCATAACAATGATCTAAGCAACAAAAAAGTGTTGCATTTTTTCAAACAAAAGCATTACTCTGAGGAAGTGACTATAATTTTTGCTTAAAGACTGGTATCATTTCCAAACATTTTAGTACTTTGTTTTTATGAGTTTGTAGACTGAACCAGCAAACTTCACTAAAGATAATGAGAAGTCAGACCTGCAGGGTCCTCAGACATCATTTAATACAATTCTCTCATTTACACAGGAGAAGACAGAGCCCAGAGTAATTCCTGAATGCTGCTCTGATCATTGAACTATCTCTAGATTATTTTTGGCTGTTTTGGTAAGACAACATATGGAATAAGCTTTGAAACCAGGAAGAATTAAACATGTATTATTGTTATTACTATGTTAGAAAAGATATTTATATTTTCTCTTCTTTTAAAGACCAAGTCTATATAAATGAAAAAACTATAGTCAAATCTTTTTCAATTGGAAGCACCAAAAGTTTTAGAGATAGTAACTTGCATAGGTATTTATAAAAAAATCACAATTTTATAAATTTAAGAATTTTTATTGGCGATAGAGTCTAGAGATGACTACTTTATCTTGGTATTTGAACAAAATTGTAAATTACATGTGTTGGTTTATGGCAGGGGTGGGGAACGTCTGGCCTGTGGGCCATATAAGGCCAGTGAAATCATTTGGTTTGGCCCTGCCAAGGCCACTGCAGGTGGGACATGAAATTTAATAAATCCAGGAGCTTTTTTTCATAACCAAATAAATTTATATTGAGTGAATAATGTTAAATGAATGATGTTATAAATATCCAAATGGCCCTTGGCAGAAAAAAGGTTTCCCACCCCTGATGAATGGTAACAAAACATAGATATATTTTTATTATTGATTTTAGCAAAAGATGCCATTATGTGAATATGGAAACTTCGTGATAATGCATATAAATAAAATTTCCTTGAACTTGATTGACTGCTGTGTACTCTGACCAAATAGTAACTTTTAGGTGTCTTTTAAATTAAAGCTAAGTCTTTTACGTTTTTTTAATTTTAATTTTTAAAATACATTTTATTGATTTTTTTTTACAGAGAGAAAAGGAGAGAGATACAGAGTTAGAAACATGGATGAGAGATCAGCAGCCTCCTGCACACTCCCTACTGGGTATGTACCCACAACCAAGATACATGCCCTTGACTGGAATCAAACCTGGGACCCTTGAGTCTGCAGGCCGATGCTCTGTCTACTGAGCCAAACAAGCTAGGGCAAAGCTAAGTCTTTTAATGAAAACTTAGAAGAAGTTAATTCTGCAGTCATTCACTTATTGAAGATTAATGCCAGATGGTGACAGACACAAAGTGACAGTGGTATGATTCTGATTTTGAAAAATGCCTGCCTGCTCCTTGCTCTCAGTGAGCTTTTGGGAACTAGTTTTGATAAGGCTTTGAGCTCTGACTTTGAGAACACAAAAATGAACATGGCACCAACTTTGCTCTCAAAGATGTTATATAGGGAATAGAGAGAGAGTAAATGAGAATAATGAGATTAAAGTGTAATAAATATAAAATGAGAATAATAAGTAGCTGGCACTTAAAAGTCATACAGGGAGGAGATTATTTCCTTACGGGACTTTGAGGAATGCTTTGTAGTTGAGTGACTATTTGATCCTTGCCTTGAAGCCTGAATACGATTGAACAAAGAGAGATGAGGTAGAAGAGGGAGTAACAGATTTTTCTTTTGACAAAAGCAGCAGCATACTTAAAAGACAAAAATGTAGTGTTGTTGGGGAATCACTATTAACTATAAACTAATCACTATAAACTTCTGGGTTCAATTGTGTATTTTGTGAGAGGATAACTATGGCAAAGAGGTTGTTTGGTCTCAGATTGTGGGGGTTATTGAAAATGATAAAAGGAGGTTGAGTAGATATTGGAGAGGAATTGAAGGTTTTTCTTCTTTAAATTTAATAAATATTTATTGTTCAGATTATTACAATTGTTCTTCTATTTTCTCCATAGATCCTCTCCTCTCGGTTCTCACCCCACCCTCTGCCCTTATCCCATTCTGCCTCAATTGTCCTCATCCATAGGTGTATGATTTTTGTCCAGTCTCTTGCAACCCCCAAGCTCATTTCCCCCGGAGAATTGTCAGTCCACTCCCTTTATATGCCCCTGATTCTATGGTATTCACCAGTTTATTCTGTTCATCAGGTTTTTTATTCACTTGATTTTTAGATTCACTTGTTGATAGATATGTATTTGTTGTTCATAGTTTTAATCTTACCTCTTTCTTCTTCCTCTTCTTAAATAATACCTTTCAGCATTTCATATAATACTGGTTTGGTGGTGAGGAACTCCTTTAGCTTTTTCTTATCTGTGAAGCTCTTTATCTGACCTTCAATTCTGAATGATAGCTTTGCTGAGCAGAGTAATCTTGGTTGTAGGTTCTTGCTATTCATCACTTTGAATATTTCTTGCCACTCCCTTTTGGTCTACATAGTTTCTGTTGAGAAATCAGCTGGTCTACATGGGTGCTCCCTTGTAGGTAACTAACTATTTTTCTCTTGCTGCTTGTAAGATTCTCTCTTTGTCTTTTACCTTTGGCATTTTAATTATGATGTGTCTTGGTGTGTTCCTCTTTGGATTCCTTTTGTTTGCTTCCTGGACTTGTAAGTCTATTTCTTTCTCCAGGTAGGCGAAGTTTTCAGTCATTATTTCTTCAAATAGATTTTCAGTATCTTGCACTCTCTCTTCTTCTGGCACCCCCATAATTCTGATGTTGGTACACTTGAAATTAGTACACTTGAAGTTGTCCCAGAGGCTCCTTACACTATCTTCATATTTTTGGATTATTATTTTTTCTTTTCTTGTTGAGTGTTTTTTGCTTCTTTGATTTCAAATCTTTGACTTGATTCATGCGATCCTCTAGTCTGCTATTAGATCTCTGTATAATATTTTTTATTTCAGTCAGTGTATGCTTAATTTCAAGTTGGTCCTTTTTCATATCCTCAAGGGTCTCACTAAATTTATTGGCCTTTTCTAGGAAATTCTTGAGTAAACTTATAACTGTGGTTTTGAACTCTATATCCAGTTGTTTGCTTTCCTCCATTTCTTTCATTGTGACCTGTTTCTTTGTCTCCGCATTTTGGCTGCTTCCCTGAGTTGACAGAGTAGCTTTGTGTGCTAGGTGTCCTATAGGCCCAGTGGCTCAGTCTCCCCAGTTACCTGAGGTGGACATTCTTGGTGCACCCCTTTGTGGGCTATGTGCACAGTCTTGTTGTAGTTAAGCCTTGATTGTTGTTCGTATCACTGGGAGGAATTGACCTCCAAGCCAATTGGCTGTATCAAGTGTGTCTATGTTGGGAGAACTTTTGTGCTGGAGACATTCTTTTGGGAGAAGACTTGCAAAAGCCTCTGTGCTCAGCTTGGATGTGGTGGAGTCTCAGGGTGGAGTAGACAGCATCTGTTTCCCATCATTCCTGCCCTATTAGGCCCCTGTATCTCAGTGTCCTGTGGTAATCACTGCAAGCACTTCTGAGAGAAAGCTGCCCTTGAGTCCCGCCCGCTGCCAGATAGTCCAGTTTCTCTCTGAATGAGTCTGAGTCCCCAGAGTCTCACCCAGAACTGGAGTTCAGAACCGTTGAGAGCTTTTGTCTCCCTCCCACTTGAGAAAGCCAGCCGCACACTCAGTTACCCACCCTCTCCATGCATGCCTCAGTACCTCTGCCTTCCACAGTTCCTCTGAGTCTCAGTGTGCTTTTCTCTTTTCTGACAGTCCAATTTCACCCCGTACGAGTCTAGGTCCCCAGAGTCTCACCTGGAATTGAAGTTCAAAGCCGTCAGGAACTTTTATCTACCTCCTGCTTGAGAAAGCCAGCCGCACAATCAGTTTCCAGTCCTCTCCACACATGCGTCTCCATACCGCTGCCTCCTGCAGCTCCTCTGAGTCTCAGTATACTTTTCTCTTATGTTCTAGTTGTAGAATTTCCACTCAGCCAGCCTTCCTGTGGTTCTGGGTGCACAAAATTCGTGCATGGAGAGGAGGAGGTCCCTCAGCCCAGTTTGCACCCTCTCCAATTTGGGACCCTTTGAGGGATGTCCGACTGCCCGTTTAGACCCAGTCAGACATCCCTCTCACAAGCCAGGACTGCTGGCTCCCAACCGCTCGCCTGCCTGCCTTCCTGATTGCCCCTAACCGCTTCTGCCTGCCAACCTGATCACAGCCTAACCATTCTCCTGCCAAGCTGATTGATGCCTAACTTCTCCTCTGCCAGCCTGATTGCCCCTAACTGCTCCCCTGCAGGCCTGGTCACCCCCTAACTTTCCTCCCCTCCAGACCTGGTAACCCCCAACTTCCTTCCTCTGCTGGCCTGGTCACCCCTAACGGACCTCCCCTGAAAGTTTGATCACCCCCAACTGCCCTCTCTTGCAGGCCTGATCCCTCCTAACTGCCCTCCCCTGCTGGCCATCTGTGGCTGCCATCTTGTGTGCATGGGGGGCAGCCATCTTGTGTGTTAGAGTGATGGTCAATTTGAATATTACTCTTTTATTAGATAGGATAATATATATCAAGCACTTACCAGTACCTTGAACATGGTGAATCCTCAACACTTAGCATAATTTTTGTTTAATTTCTCCATGTGCACACTGAGATTCTAATGAATAAATTACAGCAAAAATTTAAGATGTAAAATTAAAAATTAAAGAAGTTATAAAAATTCTATCATTGCCTTTGGAAATTACACTGTTTGCCATCTAATCCACGGGGCTGCTGATAGGAATAAGCTAGACACTGATGGTCTGTGCATTATGGAAACTCACATGGTGTTGAGATTTATGACACAGAAAAATTGTTGCACATTTTTTATTACTCAGCTGTTCTCTGTACTTTTAAAAGTTTGCTCTCTGTCACTTTCTCCTATTGCCCACATCTGCTTTTAAATTTATTATTGGCGAATGTGTCCTTTCCCTGTCTTCCTGAAAGATTAGGAAATTCTTTTCAATTCTTTTCAAGCTTCCAACGCAAACAAGAACTATTTATTGGCATTTCTATTTTGTATTTCTATGTATCTATTAAGCTATTTTACTGTGTTGTCCCCAGTTAAACTGTAAAAACCAAATTCTTGAATTATCCACTGGGGGGAGGCATCACTCTTCCATTAAATGCGGATTTTCATTTTAACAAGTGAAATTTAGATTTTTCTTGTGAAAAGCTGAATGATTCCGTCCTGGTATTAAGACTCTGCTTAAAGTCGTGGTTATATCTTGGCTCTTTTGAGACTAACAATGCAGAATTCACTTAAGGAGAGAAGACACGTGTTTATAAATGAATAGCATTTTATTTCCTTTTTATTAATCCTTCACAGGCTACTCAAGCAACAGTCTCACATAAAATATTGTTTTTCACAGAAGTGTCACACTACTCTAAAGATTAAATCTGAGCACTCCCTCTGTCTCTTTACAGAGATGACTTACTGAAGGATTTTTTCAAATCACACAACCACGCTTCTTATTATCTTTCTATCTTCACCACTTTGATGGAACTCTTCATAGAAAATGTAAAGTGATAAGAATGTTTCTGATGTTTTTAAGTAGACGTTTTTAAAGGAGGGTAACTTTAAATGGCCTATTTGTATTTGAATATACAAATGCTCCCAGATAACTGTCATTTAATTTTTTTCAAATTATATCAATCTAGTGAAATATATGGTAACAGAAAGTGATGGAATAATAGAAGTGCATTAACCAGTAAGAGCGACAGAGGTTTAAAATCCACTTAGATTAGGAAAACTAGACTTGTTCAAAGAACAGTAATAGTTTTTTATCTTGTACTCAAGGAATTTAGTTAGGTGTAGCCACTTTGTAAAAACAGTTTAGCAGTTTTAAAAAAATGTTAAACATAAATATACCATATGAAACAGCATTCCTTCCTAGTTATTTTAGCCAATAGAAATGAAATCACATATCTACACAGACTTTTATGTAGATGTTCATTAGTTGCAATACTCATATGAATCAGGAAGAGGAAACAGTCCAAATGTCCATCAACTGGTCAATAATAAAAAAGTCATACATCCATACAAAGGCATACTACTGGACAATAGAAGAGAATGCTAATATACGCATACAGTTTGCTTTGGGGTAATGAAGTGTTTTAAAATTGGATTGTGATGGTTGCACAGCTCAGTACATTTACTAGAATTCATTGAATTAAAATCTTTTGTATTATAAAGCTGTTAAAATTAGTAGGATAAATTTAAAGATCAAATGTTATAAAAATTTGAAACATTCTAGAGAGAGGAAATCAAACTGATTAGCTATTCCAGCTTCTAGGTCATGCCAGCACCTTGTCTTAATGTTTCAGAAAAGAGCAGAAATACAGGACTTTTCATTTCTACCACTTTGAAAAACACAGCCAAATGCTCCTGAATCAAAGCTTCAGAATTCATGCTATGCGGCTTATGTTTGCCCGTGACCTGTGAACCATTTCTCTAGCTCCTACGATCTCCCCCTCACAGAATGTGACCAGACTCTATTAGGTTTGCTCTCTTCTCTTCAGGAACATGGACACCATATTGTTTGCATATTTTGAGCAATCTCATGCTATTACTGGGAAGTGAACTGGACACATAAAATATATTTATTTTCCTGGCAAATAATAGACCTTGCTGTTTTTCAGTGTGCCTCTGAAACCTTCCTTGGACAGAACAATGGGTTATTTTTTTATTTTATTACAAAAATGATGCTGTATTTCTGGCATGAATTAGGTCTGAAAATATATGCAATGGAAGAATATTCACACATATGTTAATCAATTATACTTATTAAAATAAACCTCTTATTATCTCTCTCTCCCAAATCATATAAATAATGCTATACTTTTGAGTCATTGAAGATGCTTAAAACTTGTTTTACAAAGCCCATCCCAAACTTGCTTCGGTATAAAAAGAAATGATGTGTTTGCATCTGTCTTTCTGTCTTGGATGGCAAAGACCTCTCCTTTCATGTTTTTGGGAAGTTTTCCTTGGCAGGGTTACCTTGGGAATGTCCTGGGTTTCACCTCTTTTCCTTCCTTCCCTTGGCTAGGCTTCCAGGGACTTCACGAAAAGGAAAAGTCAACTCCCAAAGCGATAACCAGCAGAACTCTGCTTCTGTCTCTCACCGACTTTTCAAAATCAGCTGGAATGTCTGACGGGTGATCACTAGCTAACTTCATTGATGGTGTCAGGCCTTGGTTCTTCCTCTCTCCTATGTGGGGAGGATCAAAGTCATGGTTTCAATCAATTAAGAGCAGAGAAGGTACCCTTTCTATCTTGAATATATTCTAGTTCCAGCTGGAAGAAATATTCATTTGTTCCAAAAAAAGAATCCTCTGGAAGATGATTATAGATGAGACATCATTTTTTTCCCCCTTAACAACCAAAATTGGGAAACATGGTTCTATTAAGAGACATTTTTTTTTCTGAAACATTAATTTATTTCAAAAAACAAACAAACAACTCTTATAAAGGTTTTTACATTCCTTATATACAGGAAACTTCTGACATTAGCATGATCTCAGGGTCAATAATGTTTATAACTAAGCAATTATAGTACTACATGGATAGGTAGAAGTATTAGGCGTATTAGCACACCAGAGAGGCACACTAGTCAGTTCTCAAGGGTTAGGATAAATTTTCCATGGATGCAGTATCTAACCTTGAAGACTTTGCAGAAATTTGGTTGCACAGGTGTAGAAAAAAGAGCCTCTGGTGTGCAAAGAGAAAGAGGTAAGAGATGAGGCGTTCGAGCCAGACGTGCCTGACCATGAAGAGCCTTGTTAAGAAGTTTGGCCTTCCTTCTGAAGGCAATGGGAAGCCATAGTACCTTTGAGGCAGAGACATGATATGATGAGGGATGTGCTTTAGAAAGACGTCTAACTATAGTCTGATGGTGTGACCATATGTCCTGGTTTTCCAAAATAGATCCACTTTTTGCTTATTGTCCTGATGAAAATATCAATAGTGGTCTCTTTCAATAATAAAGTTTGATTTGGATGATAAATTATATGGTTCCCCAAGAGTAGCCAAAAGGAGACCAAGTAGCATGAAGATCTTAGATGCAATTGGTTGCGGCATCTGTAGGAGAGATGATGTCTTGCATTGTAAGTGATAGTAAGGACAGGCAGAAGTAGAGGACAGAGAGCAGTAGTAACATTTAAGAGGTATATACACAGCAGATGGTGGTTGTTTGGACGTGGGGAATGAAGAAGAATAACACGAGCTGTAGTAACCTCATCATATTGCTGTAAGGATTAAATGACACAAGATGCAGAGAGAACACTCAGTTGCCTGCCCCCCAAAAAGTTCATTGCTAGATAAATTATTGTTTCACTTTGTTGTTGTTGGTGGTAAAATGTCATTTCAAAAATGTTTTGTATGTATTGAGAAGCCATTTCAAGGTCAGGATTAAATCACTATTAGGGCTCTACGAATAAAGCTGATAGTGTCTTTTTCTGCAATATTCATTTGCCTGCTGTATTAAAAAATCAGGGATAATCTTCTTAGTGCCAGTCAACCCTCTCTGCTTCTGCCTTACATTAGCAAAAATTCTACTGTCCTTTCCTGTCTTGTGTTGTTTACTTATGACTATTGGCATTCCTACTTCTTGTGGAGAGATTATGGACTTTTGGGGTTTCACTTAAATGTTACAAGGTTTAGATGAATCTGCCAAAGAAATCCCAAGTCACTGAGTATAAGAGTTCTAAATCAGTGATGTCTGAAGCATCCTTAGCCAGAGCTGTTAGAGGTGAGGGGTATATACCCTACACTTTGCCATGTTGCTTGGAAGATTATTAGATATATTTGATTTAACACTATTAGTTTTATGAATTTATTAGCCACCAATATCAAATGAACAAGGTCATTATAGCTCAGGAAGAGAAGAAAACATACCTTTTTCACCTACCAATCAAAGAGAACACAGGATGTAAAATGCATATGGAATACTCTCAGTGTGCACAAAAATGGCAAATTTCTGGATTGGCTAAACTGTACTGTGCACAAGGACTAAGAAAAGATTTGACAAAAATGAAACATTCATGCTTTAAGTAGTCACTAGCTTGACTTAGCACATCTCATTAATTTATTAATGGCTGAAAACTTAGGTTGAAGGAAAAACAATGACTCAAGAGATAGGGGGATGTTGGCAAAGTGTGAACAAAGTGATGGATGATAGAATCTAGATAATGAGTGTAGAATAGTAAGGCAGAATGCGTTTGGAAAGGTTCCCAAGAGAACAGAGGGACAGTGGACCTAGGAATTAAAAGGTGTTATACAGTGAATTTATTGAATTGAAGTCAGTTCTTGGTAACGAGTGACAAGACTTTGTCATCTACAGAATGGTTACCATTACTGCTGCTTTTGGAGATAACTTGGACCAGAAATAAGTTAACTATATAGCATTTGAAAAATGTACCAGGATGCTAGTTTCCTCTTGGGGAAATGAGTCATTTTCCTTTTATATGAGGAGATACCAATCTGTCTTTATACATACATTTTTATACTCACTTAACTGTTTTATGGTGTGCTTTGAGTTCATTTGGATTCAGAGAATACTGTACATGAGTCAGTACTTTGCGATAATATTTTGTAATTTAGATTAAAAAAATTTTTTTTGAGTGTAGTTTTCAAAATTACCTACAAGGTGTGGCTCAGAACCATGCTCCACAAAACCGTGTTAAAAAATAATCCCCTGCATGCTCAATTGCATGGTGATTCTTAGAATTTTTAATGGCAGGAGTTCGTGAGCTGTCTACTGAAAAATGATCAAAGAGCTATTAGAGCTAACCTTACTTCTATTAATAGTCATCATAACGGCCTCCAACCCCGACTGCTTCTCTCGTTCAACTTCATTCATCCTGAACCCATCACTGAGTTTTCAGGAGATTGGCTTATTCTCCTGCTTACAGTTTTACTGATGAATGTTTTCTCCCACCATTTGGTGCCTGCTTTTGGAAAGATAGAAACACTCATTAGCTCAGTTATATGGGGGAAGCACTGGAGAAAGGGAGACTTTTCTCAGTGATGTAATGCCATTTTTGGAATGATTAAACCTCTAGAGGAGTAAGTGATTTTTCCATGCATATTCCAAGCCTTGTCGAATCTCTTACAAACACAGCTACTGACTTTCAAAAATACTACTTAAAAAATACAAAACAGCTGGTAGGCATAACATTTAAATATTGCCCAAACGTGATGCCCAGCGCTGCCTCTGAATAACAACTGAAGTGCATAATAGTTTTTTTTAAAAAGTCCATTTTATTTATTTACTTATTTGTTTATAAATGCTTTTCATTGATTTTAAAGGAAGTGGGGAAGAGAGAGAGAGAGAGAGAGAGAGAGAGAGAGAGAGAGAGAGAGAGAGAGAGAGAGAGAGAAACACTGATGTGAGAAACATCAAATATCCTGAGTTGCCTCTGGCATGCATTCACCCTGACTTAGACTGAACCCACAACCCAAGCATGTAGCCTGAAAACCAGCAACCTTTTGGTGCATAGGAGAACACTCAACCAACTGAGCCACACTGGCCAGGGCAAAATTAGGGCAGGCTCTGGCGAGGTGTACAGAGAATGAATGGAAACTTGTGCTCTGATTTATTTATTTTTTTCACTGAAGGGAAGCACTGAGCAGGAGGAGAGGGCAGGAGAAAGAGATGTGAGAGGTAGATTCTTCAGTGGAGGTGAGGGATGAGATAATGAAGTAAGTTAATTTGGGATCTGCTGACTTATCTGTTCCTGGCATTGTTGCTACCTCCTTTGTGAGGTTTTAATGAGATAATTTACTTGAAATAATAATAAAAAGAGCTTTATATGCTGCTTGCATTTAAATGAGTCCTTCCTCTCCAGCGCAGTTCTGTGTAATTGACTAGTAATCCGGGATGAACAGATCCCAGGTCTCTCTGGGACTCTGGGTTAATTCATTAGTGCTCCACCAAGTGACCTGGATTGTTTTACATCTTCATTTACAGTGTGACCATGAAGGCTTTGAGAAGGGTAATGTAGGGATTGTCCTCCCCAAAGAGAAAAGCAATCTAAAATAAACCAAACAGGGAAAAATAATATTAGTCTTATATGACTGTTGAATGCACCTCTCAAAGGTTTTAAAATTCCAACTTTAAAATTGATTTATAATTCAAACTTTAAAATGGCTATAAGTTGTCTTTTGTAATATTCAGATAGTACTATTTGGTATAGGATATAGACTCAGAAAGGCAAGCACTTTCTTTTGGGAATGGTTTGCCTAGTGCCAAGTATTCTGTGAGCTCAAAGTGTTAATTGTTCTTGAATCCAGAGGCACTTATGTGCACGACTGTCGTTTTGAACACTGAGTTTACTTAAAAAAAAAAAACTATCTAGGATTTAAGAATATGTCTTTTTGTGTTTAAACTTCCAGAAGGATATTTTTTATTTTTCCAATGACTTGTACCACCCTCTGAAATCATATCTATATGTATATGTAGATATAAAAGCCTAAGCTACTGAACGACCGGCTGACCGGTTGTTATGATGTGCACTGACCACCAGGGGACAGATGCTCAACGAAAGAGCTGCCCCCTGGTGGTGTGCTCCCACAGCAGCAATGCTACTCAGCTGACTGATGGGCTTACACCTGGCGAGTGCCGTTGTGGTGGTGTGAGCATCTCCTCCTGATCCAGACTTACTGGGTGCAAGCCTATGGCAGGTGCAGTGGGGCTGGGATGAGCGGGAGTGGCAGGCAGGAGCAGCAGGTGGCGTTGGACTGCTGATTTCGGCCTGATTCCCAAAGGCCATGCTGAGAGACCCCACCAGTGCACACACGAATCCATGCACTGGGCCTCTAGTGTAAGTATAATTATAGAACCACAGGACTCTTCCTCAAGAGGTTATTTCTTTGGACCCAGGTAGCTCTTATAAAACTACATTTAAAAAGTTAGGATCCTGGATGCAACAATGTAATTTTTTAAGATTATATTCTAGTGTCAAATAGGTTTTACAGTTGAGAACTTTTTCCTGTGTAAACTAAATTCATCTCCTGAAATTTTAAGCCTGTATAAAGAATCCATGACCCATCTTGTACAAAGCTATCATTCTCTTTTGTCTGGTAAGATGAGACTGAAAAAACCTGTTTGGGTTTCACACAAGGGACCAATTTTTCACCTTGACAAACTCATGAGATTACTGTATTTACTGACATTGTTCCATGACCAATCTTTGTGTCATTCATTCAGAGACTTTAACAGGACTACAAGGGGAAGAAAAAGTTATATGGGGCTATTGTTACAGGAGTATCAAGTACTTGAAGAACAAAAACTGTAGAATAATAGTTTTGCCCAGCAGGTTCAAGGATATCAGCAGCAGCTTTCTAAGTGATTAAAATTTCAAAGGATAGAGATAGCCATTTAAATGTAATGGGAATGAAGATGAAAGTGCTCAGGGTGTTGGGTTAATTCCTTAGGACCTAGTCTAGACTTGTTACAGCTAATGTCCAATAATGGGACAATGTCCATTACTCCATTATTAGCCTAAAGCTTTTTCTCAATTTCAATTTTCAATGTAAATCTAATCATCACAAACATATTAAACTATTGGGGATGAGTGAAACAAACAGGAGGGTATAATTGTTGCATATTGACTCTTGTTTTCATTTTTGCTGGAGATGAAACATTACTTAAGATGATATTTTTTGCTTGTTGATTAATGCTCTACAAGGCACAAAAGATAAGTGCAGGGCATGTTTTTCACAATGTGAGAAGAAATGTAGAAATGGAAGAGAAACAGTAATTATTGGGGAAAGACCAGTAAATCCAGTCACAAGTGCTGAACAAAGTGTTGAATTGCTGGCATGGGAGGGAGAAGATGGATCTGAAGAAGAACAGATATTACTTTTGTCAGAAATCTAACCATTTCAAAAAGCAGCAGGAGCTGAATAACTTTTTAAGTGATATGAATGAGAAGACATAGCTATATTTTTATAAAATACTAGTGCCCCAGTACATGGATGTGTACACATTGAAAGGTAATTAGAAGGTGGCCGACAGATCAGGACTGGGCAAGACAGGCTGGACACACCCTGGAGCCAACCTCTTGATGTCCCTCCCTGGCTGGCCGCACCTGGGGTGGTGTCTGCAGAGTGGGTGGGATCCCTCTGGCAGGTGAGGTCCCTTGGCCTGGCCTGGGGGGGGATTGGGTTGAAACTGGCTCTCTGACATTCCCCGAGGGATCTTGGATGGTGAGAGGGCAGTTCTTGGGCGATGCACCCTGGAATAGGGTTCCCTCCTCTCTGGTTCCGGGTGTATCACCTAAGAACCGCAGCTCAGCAGCCCCTGTGGTCATTGTGCAACTAAACGGTCAGATGGTCACTTAGGCCAGCCAAGGTGGGCGCCATGGGAGGCCCCCCATCGCCCTGCTGGTTGCCCCACAGAGAGAGGAGGCGACTGGTGATGGTGGTGGTGGAGGCTGGGGCTGGTGAGTGGGCAGCACCAGGCCAACCAAGATGGGTGCCAGTGGGGGCCCTGACTGTTACACCACAGATCAGTCCTGATTGCTGGCCAGGCCTAGGAACCCTATCCATGCATAAATTTTGTGCACTGAGCCTCTAGTTTAGGGGTGTCGAACTCAATCAGAGAAATTAAATCCAGCCTAAATCGCGGGCTGAATGGTTTACTGAACAGTCATAAACTGTCATTGTGATGGAAACGCAGCGGAGTGCAGTGATGACAGCGCGGTGCGGGCCACATTGCAAGGCCTGGCGGGACGGATTTGGCCCGCGGGCCTTGTGTTTGACACATGTGCTCTAGTTATTTTATAAACTCTATTAAGACAAACATAATTGTACACCTTCTATATGCCAGGTGAACATTAGTCATCAGTGAACGATACACACATACACGCACAACCCTACAGAGTGTACAATCTATTCACAGATATATTATGATTCTTTTCCTTTTTAATTTTTTTTAACATACTATTGTTATATCTATATTGTATATATAGATAGTATTAGTAGACATGGCACTATCTCTTGCACATGCCTTATCGTTCGATCCACTACCTCAAAATAGCTAAAGCGAGGTGGGTCTATTTATCTTTCTAGATTTTAATGTATTGTATTTCAGCAGACTAAGTAATATTGGATGAATATGTAGGAACATACATCTTATGAGAAAATGGGTCGGCTTAACATCTTCCACTTTGAGATGGGCACGCTGCCCACGTCACTCACAGCCATCAAATTATTCCTTAACTTATAATAATTAATGAGAAAAAGGTGCCTCTTTCTCTCAGCTATATTCTACAGATGACAAAACAAATAGATGAAATAAAAGTTGTTCATGGTTTTTTCATGACTCCAGTGGAGGCTAGAATAACCAGAATCTGATGGGCCATGGAATGTCCACTTTTCTCTCCAAGAAAGAACCTCATGCACTGGCAACTTGGAAACTGCTCATAGGCAAGTGAACACACTCGCATCATCAGGTAAACAGTATTCAGGGAGCAAATAGAATCCATTTGTTAACATTTATCCTATGATAAATGTGCTCACCATTTCTGTGGTGGAAATACAGATATGGAATTAATATTGATATTAGGAGTCCTTTGAAAAGTGTTTTCCTCACTTAATCACAAGAGAGCACACAGGCTCAAATTAGGAAAGGGAATCGGGATAAAAACTAAAAAATGTCAGATACAACAGTTAAAACAAACAAACCAAAACCACCATTTTTAACTTAAGAGAAAATAAATTTATCTCTTACTGATTTAAATCCGTTTTTATTTTCTCCCAGTGAGAACCAAATAGGCTATAAAATGTAAAATTCTCTCTCATCCATATATTTAAAAAAATATTTTTATTGACTTCAGAGAGAAAGGGACAGGGAAAAAGAGATAAAAATATCAATAATGAAAGAGAATCATCAATCAGCTGCCTCCTGCACTCCCCACACTGGGGATCAAGCCTGCAAACCAAGCATATGCCCTGTCGAGGAGTCAAACTGTGACCTCCTGGTTCATAGGTTGATGCTCAACCACTGAGCCACGTTGGCTAGGCTCATCCATGTTTTTTAGAATGGGTAATACAGCCATGGTAATTTGAGATTAAGGCCAATAGGTGCCCAACAAAAGAAGCCAATGGGGAAGGACTAGGCTGGTAATGACAACATAGGAAAAGGATGAACTGAAAAAAATGATTCAGAGAGGGATATTTTATTTCAGACAATGGTACTGATTTTGTAGGGTAGATTTTGGAAGTGTAATTTTCTAATCTTGTATGTCAAGATAAGCTGCTATTGTTTTCTGCTCCTGAGCTAAACTAGAGCAATCAGGCAGGTATGTGCAAGATTCAAACCCACACCCCCTTTTTTGGGGGGCCATCTAATCTATTTTCTATGATTGTTTGACCAGGCAATGAACCTCTGACAGGCAGATGATTACAAAACATCATGTTTTAGCCACCATAGCATTGGTTTTTCTGATATTTTTACCACTGTGATAATCACTATATTGGAAAGGTTATGGCCAAGGACAGAGTTGTTGCTGAATGAGTTAGAAATAAAACAATCTGAGGGATCTGCACAATTTAGTTCAGAAACTTGATGGCTTTAAGTATGATTTTTTTCCTTTTGGGGGTATTGTGTAATTTAAAAAATATGTTTTTTTTTAATTATTGATAGTATTACAGATGAAATTTTTCATACTCAAGAACAATAATTAGCCCTTGCCTGTCAAAGGGTGAAAAGTTGGCTTCATTAGTGGACCCAAGAGAGGAGGCTCTCTGAACTGATTTTAATGTCAACTGGAGATAGTCAGGATTTAGTAGAGGAACATCTGGCTGCTAAGGAGCTGGGGACCACTTGGGGGATTTTTCTCCTAAGGACTAAATACTGCTGGCTATGAAGATTTCTGTTATCCCAGGGTGAAGGGAAGGAGCAAAATAAGACTAAGGAATAAATTGTGGGCAACCAGAATCTGATTTCTCCTACTGACACATGCAGTGATTGGCAATTCCTACGTGAAACAGGACTTGATAAAATATTTTCTCCATTTCTCCCTGTTATAATTATATAGGAAAGAAAGAATTGCATATTTGTTCAAGGATATTGGTTTCCAGACTAAGGTGCTCCTAACACCTGACTATTCAGAAGATGCTGATAGGCCCAAATCATGTCTATGAAAATGTAGCCAAGGGCAATTTCCATTTTCCCCCCTCTTTCCTCCATTTTCTGGTTGGCTAGTGAAATAGGGCCAGAGTATCTTATTTAATGCAGTCTAATAAAACTTTCTGTGATAGTGGGAATGTTCTAGATCTGCACTGTCCAATAAGGTAGCCACCAACCTTGTGTGGATGTTAAGCACTTGAAATGTGGTTAGTGTGACTGGGAAATAGATTTTCTATCTTGTTTAATTTTAGCTAATTTAAATTTAAATAGCTCCATGTTGCTGGTGGCTATCACATGGATGGGAGCTCTAAGAAATGGAGTAAAACCAGAGGCCATACATTTATCTTCATTGACTACATCGTTCAGATGCTAGAATTAAAATTATTAAAATGTCACAACGTGTTGCTCCTTTACAAAAATGAATTTACTTTGCCTTTTGCTTTTTAAACCAAGGGAGAAACGTGCATTTTCAGATAGGGTTCAGTGACTATGCTTTCATGAATAATTTTACTTCTCCTATTTTGTGTAGGACATTGATCTCTGAGTCATGTAAAGAGAAGTGTCTGCCCCTGGAGGAGACACGTCATGACACTCGGTAGTAATTGAACATGAATTGTCTGAAAGTTGCAATATCTCGGCTCTGTTCAGGATTACATTTGCTCGCTTCAACAAGTCATGAGAACTGTCAGGGTGTTAGGTGATGAATGTTAGATGAAGGTTGCAGGGGTGGTCAAATTTTTGCCTTACAGTTATATTTTTATCAGAAGTCAAATAACAGGTATTTAATGATTTTTCACTGGTTATTATTACAATGTGTTCTGTTATGTGATATTTTGCATTCATGTGTTATCGATATTATGGTAAACCACAACCTCACCCCAAATCAATAATTCGAGGTAACAGGCAAAAACATAGCCTATCTTAGTCTCATAAAGATACCAACATTTTTTCACACTAGAAAAAATGCAAAAAGAATACAAATATAAATAAGAGGTATTGAGACGAGTTTCTATTTCTATGAACTTCTTTAGGTAGCACACATGTCATTTATAGCTATTTACAGCATTCTGGCATTATCCAGTGGTTAAAGTTTGCATCCCGTAAGACATAAAAGTGGCTTTTATGTAAGAACTAGAGGCTTAGTGCATGAAATTCGTAAACTCGGGGAGGGGTTCCCTTAGCCTGGATTGCACCCTCTTGCAGTCTGGGTGCCCTTGGGAGATGTCCAACTGATGGCAGTCAGACAGCATTAGTGCTTCTGAGGAGGTGAGAGAGGCTCCAGCCACGGCCATTGTGCTTGCCAATCTTGAGCCAGGCTTCTGGCTGAGCAGTGCTCCCCCTGTAGAGCTCAATGACCATCAGGGGGCAGCTCCTGCATTGAGTGTCTGTCCCCTGGTGGTCAGTGCGTGTCATAGCAACCAGTTGCTCTGCTGTTTGGTTGATTTGCATACTAACCTTTTATTATATAGGATTGTGACTAATTATAACAGCAAGCATTGTGGCACTAAACAATTTGGCCATCTCATCCACATCCTCCTGTCATCCTCATTGTCCCTGTTGCCATCTATAGAAGATATTGTTGGTGCTGTGTTGGAGTGCTCCCATGGTTGGCTAGAGCTGATTGTGCATCTCTTTCCAACTCTGTCTTCAGTGGGAGCTTGTAACTGGCTATGTTGGGGGTATTTACACGGAGCAATTGTCAAATGCTACAAACCAAAGCTGTTTACTTTGGGAGAGCTGGTTGTTAAACATATTCCAGATATGGAGATGACCAGCTTGATGTTAATTGCAGTGGTGGAACTAGAAGTATTTGGAGTAGAAGATCAGAGAACTTTGTTTCCTTTCTATTTTTGTCTCCTTAGTCCCATATCCCAAACAGGGGAATGGAATGTGTATGTCACATTCTATATGGTAAGCTTTGGATAATTATTTATGAGCCTCCAATGTGAAAAATTTAAAGAAATTTGTAACTGAATTGACATCCCAAGGCTGTAGGTAAACCGTCACTAACCCACTTTATTTAGGATTCTCTAACAATTATAATAGTTGCCAAGTCCTATTGCATTCTTGGAGAACATTGAGATTAGTAATTTAAATATAGCTTAGTAGTAGAGCCATACAAATTAAACCCTGTACAACTTTATGATGGATTTAAGAACTCATGGAAATGAAAATGCCTCCTTTGCAACACTAAAATTTAAGTGAAGTTCATTACATCATATGCAGGGCTATGTTATATGCTTATTTCTATTAGGTAAAGTTCATTTCTACCTATAATTTTAGTCTGAATTCTGGCTCCAGATACATCTATAATTGTACTTTTCCTAATTTCTGTAGTCTGAAACCTCCTTTAGATTCAAGAAATGAAGAGAGAATGAAACTGGGAAAATTGAGGGTCTTTAGAAAAGTTAATACATTGATTGTGAATATCTAGAAAACTTTCACACTCTGTTCCATTTCCTTCTTGTCAACTTTCTTCTACAAATGGTTTGCTAAGGTAGAAAGGCCAATCAATATCAATATATGAAATACATAAAACATTGCTAGCCTTAAGAATTGTCCTCTAATAACATTGCTTTTGGGATTTTTTTTTAATATATAAAAGAGAGGTGAAATTACATTCAAGATTTTTCAGTGAGTTATTACCACAGCACTTTTTACTAAAGGGAACGTACGCATGTCCCCTTTCCCCTCCTTTCCTCATTTTGAACTTTGTACCACTTAGTAAACTCTTCGTGTTGTTGTAGCATCATACTCCTTCTAATTAAATTTAAAAACCCTTAAAACTCATGTTTCTAGCATATTTGGAGAGAAAGTATCGTATGAAATTACCTATTTTACCTTAATATATTCCAGAAAAATCTCTTTCCTATGCTGATCATAGACTTCATAAACTTCAGTACTTCTCAACATAAGCTTATACAACAGTGAAAAGTCAAATAGGTCAAAGATTTGGGGGTAAGAGTGCATTTAGGAGGTACAGTGCCAAACTTTGAAAGCTGATTGCTTTTATAGAGAGAGTAAGGATGTTTGCAGCACTGGTATCTTTGGAAAGCTTTTCTCTCTGCACCAGAAATTCTGCTAGGCTAAAGATCATCACACGGCAAAATAGTAATCCTGCAATTCTGATTCTCTCATATGGGTAAGCAGGGTTAGAGATAAACAAGAGTTCAGTTTCCCTTCCTGAAGTGGAAGTTCACACTTCTCATAAAGCAACCCACCCTTTGGAGGACATGGCAACAAAACCCAGTCTTACTTCAAGCAAGAACAAGTTATCCTTCGGAGCTTTGCTTCAGAGCAGGACTTAAGAGACTAAAGAAAAGCAGAAAGAAAAAACAAGGCTGACATTTTACAAGACTAATAAAACAAAACTGAAGATGAATAAAGCAAATACAGCAGGTATACACTTATGTTTTATGGTGCTCAGTTTGATTTTAGACTGGCTGGCTTAGGAAGTGTTAAGGTGAAGGCTAATTTTTCAAATAGCCACACTTCTTATCCTAACAACTAAATGGCAGTCAGAAATTTCTGTGCTTGAACCTTAGCTTATCTTGGGCTAAGTTTTTAAATTCTGTAAACCTTAGTTTCTTTATTTATAAAATTAGGATAATCATCAAACCTATGTCACAGGTTTCTTATTGTTATTATTTATTTTCATTTTAACCTCCAAGTCATATTGTGTTCTGACTTGGTCTCTGTTGCCAGTACCCTAACCCTTCTTCCTGTCACTTCTTGCCTGCAACTCCACATTCCTTTCTTCCTGGTCTTCTTTCCCTTTTTGATCATCTCCATCCTATCACACAGAAACCAAAGTGACTAGAAACAAACAACTGGATCAGATTATGTTCCCCTCTTCCTTAAGATTATGTGACGCTTTCCTTTTGTTCTTGGAATAAAATCTAACTCCTTTTCATAGCCAGCAAGGGCTTGCGAGACCTGGCTCCTCTTCTATGCCATCTTCTTGGGCTTTGGTACTTCTGCCTGAAATGGTTTTCCTAATTCCCGGTGTGGGTGGCTCACTGTCATTCCTGAGGCCCAGCTCAGTGATTCCTCTCCATACCGGTTTTCCTTAGTTCTCAAGCGTCCTCTCCTACCTATTGCCAACCTCATCACCATGGTTATAGTCTTTGTCACAATATGAAGTTAACTTTTTAAAAAACTTTTTAAAAAATATATATTTTATTGATTTTGTACAGAGAGGAAGGGAGAGAGATAGAGTTAGAAACTGCTTCTTGCACACCCCATACTGGGGATGTGCCCGCAACCAAGGTACATGCCCTTGACCGGAATCGAACCCGGGACCTTTCAGTCCCCAAGCCGATGCTCTATCCATTGAGCCAAACCGGTTTCGGCTAAAGTTAACTTTTAAAGTTTTATTATTCTCTTTGTGTTTCCCCCCATAGGAATGTAAGGTTCACTGAGGCAAGGAACCCTGGACATGTTGCTCCTCATCCTGTATCTAGCACCCAGAAATCATGGAGAACATAGCTGCCGTGCACAGTAACAGCTACGTTTACTGAGAGTTACAACGGGCACTCTTTCAAAGGCTTTACATGTCCCCAATGGCATTTTTCACCATCTGTGAGGCAGGTTTTTCTTTAAAAAATTTTAAATATATTTCATTGATTTTTTACAGAGAGGAAGGGAGAGGGATATAGAGAAAGAAACATCGATGAGAGAGAAACATCGATCAGCTGCCTCCTGCACCCCCCCCCCCCCACCACCACCACCACTGGGGATGTGCCTGCAACCAAGGTACATGCCATTGACCAGAATCAAACCTGGGATCCTTGAGTCTGCAGGTCGATGCTCTATCCACTGAGCCAAACCAGTGAGGGCTGTGAGGTAGGTTTTTATCCCGTTTTACACATGGGAAGTTAAATACTGGGGCAAAGGTCATTTAGTTAAAAGTGGTAGTCCTGAGGTCATAACCAAGGAAGACTAGCTGCAGAGTCTAACTCTAAAATTATTTCAAATAATACAAAGTATTTTATTCAATCCTGGCTAATATTTATCGAATAAATGAATATTTGGTGATTAGTAAGTACCTAGAACCTAGCAGATGTTAAAAATAAAGCTATTATTGCTCTAGCCAGGGGGCTTGGTGGGTTGGGACATTGTCCAGTACATCGATAGATTTTGGGTTTGATTCCCAGTCAGGGCACTTACCTAGTTTGTGGGCTCTAGCTCAGGTTAGAGAGCATACAGGAAGCAGCCAATGGATGTTTCTCACACCCATGTTTTTCTCTCTCTTACTCTCTCTCTAAAAACAGATTAATAAACTTATTCTCAGGTGAGGATTAAAAAACAATAATGATAAAAAAGCTATTATTAATATTCTTTATATTGAAACAATTTAATCTCAATATTGGCTTTCTTCCTTGGAGTGGCAATGATCAGGGTATGAGTTAAAGCTATTAGAAAGTGGAATGGCTGTCTAGTGGGTAAAACTTCTCGAGAATTTTCTGTCTGTATATAATAATTCTATGGCAGACATGCCTGATCAACCAGTTGTATTTAGCTTAAGGATATCTCAACAGCCTTGTAGAATACAAATGTCTATTTTCCATGTGAGGATCTAATGCTCCTTGATGTTTTACAAATCTTACTTACAATCCGTGTGCTACACTTCTATGGAAGCCATAAAATACATCTCAGTGACTGGAAGTCATTCAGAAGATTATCCAGAGATTTACTACTTTTAAACTGGAAGCAGAATAAGCACAGTGGCTGAGCCACAGAGGAGAAACTTCAGAGCAGGTAGTCATCTAACCCTTACCACTATATTCTGTTGGCCTTTGCTTATTTCAAACAAATTTGACCTTTAATAAAAGCTTTACAGTATAAAAGGAGGTGAATACTTAATTAAATTTAAAATTGTTGTACTGATTTGGACTAACAATACATCCAAAAAAGACTAGGTGATGTTCCAGCAAATAGAAAGAATATCTGGACAGAATTCTGTTCACAGAGTGGTGGGTTCCCCACCTTAAATCCGATGGCTACAAAGGGGTTCTAATGATTGTATCTTACAAGATTACTATGAAAACTTAAAAATAATGATACATGTGAAACACTTGTGCAGTGCCAAACACACAGTAAATAGTCTTATTTTTACTAATAATTATAAGTATAAAAATATTTGAAGATCTTTCATTTTTTTTTGTATTAGAGATTCTGAAGGAATATGTTGAGAATGACTGAGCATCTTTTTAAAAAGAGAATAATATGCCAAAACCGGTTTGGCTCAGTCGGCCTGCGGACTGAAGGGTCCCAGGTTCGATTCTGGTCAAGGGCATGTACCTTGGGGTGTGCAAGAGGCAGCTGATCGATGATTCTCTCTCATCGATGTTTCTAACTCTATCCCTCTCCCTTCCTCTCTGTAAAAAAAAAATCAATAAAATATATTTTTAAAAAAGATAATAATATACAAATCACTGTGTGTTTATGCATATATAGCAATATGTGAAGGCTATGTGTACAGAGGAGGCATTATTTCTTGTTACAAATCTCTAAGAAATTGTCGATGTCCTTTAACCTTAAGGAAAGAGTCTTTAAAAACGCAAACAGGGAGTGGTCTAGATTCTGTCTTTTGCTACCATGAGTGTGGCCCTGACAGAAAGAGTTGCCTTCCTTTATTATAGACCACAGATGATTCAAATTCCGACTTCAATCTTCCAGTGCTGTCTGCTGATTAGAGTACTTAATCCCTGTGGATTTGCTTGTTTGCTTTGTTGTTCATGTTATGGCAACTGCAAGATGGAGGAGGATGAAAGAGATCATTGAAGCTGTATGCCATGGTGTGGTTATAATTTATCACTGAATTTCAACTGGATAAGGAGAAAAGTAGAATGTAGAGGGTGTAAAAAAATAAGACGTGGTGCTGATAACAAATTGGAGATTTAGTTAGGGCTAAGGACTGTTTGAATTGAGGTGCAAGAGTAAGTAAGCTAAAAAGACCCAAGATGATGGTCAAAGAGTGGGAATCTTAAAATGAGATTATGAAGAAAATGCTGTTATTGCTGGTGACAAAGTCTATTTATGGTCATGGGAATGACTATAAATTCACAAGTTCTGCATGTCTGTGTATGTCTGTTTTAGGTGGAAATAAAGAACGGTACTATATCACTATTCAGGGAGTATATGAACAATATCAAATTTCTGGAAGATAGATAACAAGAAAGATAGTACATGATTTTATCCCATGTCTATTAAAACATGGTTTTGATATTAGCTTAACTAATACCTGTATAAGGAGACCCAGGGCTGATGATAACAGCTCTGAAGCTACAAAGATGCAGAATGTTGAAAAGTGGCTTAATCTCAACTAACTTCAAAGTTCTGAAATGTTTTGTCACTGTGCAGATCACTGCCCTTCTGGAACTTATTAAATAGATAGACATTTTCAATCTGGTTTCCAGGCAGTTCTCCTAGCAATGAAGCAGTAGCTCCATGAATACAAAATGATTACAGATAAACTGGAACCATGGCTTTCCTGCTATTCTTCTGACCTTTGAGAGTCAAAGGCAAAAATCCAATATCACAGGTGAAAAATTTTTATAGGATCAGGATATGACCTGTAATTGCTTTCATTGCGCTTAACTATTTATACTCTGATCTAGATAATCACAGTTTGTTCAGATCAATGGGTTTCTATTATTTCTTGCTTGATGCAACTAATTTAAGTTCAACTTTAATTTCATTTGTTAGAAAGGTGTTGACTAAATATTATGTCAATAATCTTTTCATGTCACAGAAATGTTTCGAATAGTCATATTATTCATAAAGCAGACCTATGTTTTAGTGTAAGTTAGATGCAATTATCCCCAACCTTTGTTGATGACACTTGTGTAAAAAATTATCTATCTATCTATCTATCTATCTATCTATCACTTATTTATATTCCTCTGAATCAATAAAAGTCAGAACTTTGAAAACTGCCTTAATCTCAACTAACCATATCACAGAAAATAATTGAGGCAGCATATGACAGTCTGTATTTGCTAAGGAAATGTCTTTACCTTCTTCATTCCGCAGGTTGATGCTCTATTCATTGAGCCAAACCGGTTTTGCCTTTACCTTCTTTTTATACTAAATCCTCTCATCAGAGTTCATTTACCATTTACCTTTGAACAGCCTTCTTCACTATTTAATTGTACTTCCAAATAGAATTTCTTGCTTCCTGAAGCTTTCAAGAGAAGATCTGGGCCCATGATTTTAACTCTCTTTTTAGTCTCCAGCTCAAGTTGCCCACAGATAAAAATGGCATAGCATGAATATTCATTTATGCTGTCACATGATATAGGAGGCTGGATAAAAATGACGCTGGAATGAGAAATCCAGGTAAGTCAAATGATGCTGAAATGTAATAGAGAATTAGGAACTGTCAAAAATGTTTCCTTGCTTTTATTGTATTTGAGAGAATATTTAACGTTCAGGATCTCCAATTTTAAGGATCAGAGGGTAGAAAGTCTCTTTATACTTGGAAACTTTAAAAGCTCTTCCTTGATCACAGTTGCAATGCTTTGTCAACTTTTTGATCAAATTTGTGGTTGTCTAAAAAAAAAAAAAAAAGATGGATGGGAAATGGCAGTATGCATTAAAGGAGGAAATATATATATATATATATATATTCTTTTGAGAAAGATTAGTGTTAGCTATCTACATGGTGTCATTTCTGATTTAAATCTCTGAAATATTTTCTCCACTAACTCCTCATTGTCTGGTATTCCCCATTATCTTCTCCAATGACTTAAAGCTTTATTAACAGTTAAAATACAAATACCTGTATTTGTCCAGTAAATCATGTTGAACAAGTTGATAGGCTTTGCAACTCGCTGCCCTCAGGGCAGGTTTTGAAGGAGAACTAGTAGAAAGGGTGACAATAGGAAAAACCCCTAACTCATGTTACTACAAACTTTCTCCTTCCTGGTATCAACCATATTCTTGTCTGGCTTTCTTCTTCCCTCTTCCCTTCACTCCTCTTTATTTCCCTCCCTCTCTCTCTGTTTTCCTCCCTCATTCCTTATCTCTTTCTTTCCTCTTTTTCTTGCTTTTCCTGACTATATTCCTATAGAACAGACTTTTATTCATAAAATTCAGTAAAATTTCTTATAAATGTCTCCATTTTGATGATTCTATTTTATATTTATTTTATTTTCTAAACATGGTTGGCTCTTTTAATCAGCAGATGTACTTTTTTCCTTGCATCTCATGAATATTTTCTTTAAAATATGAATGAAGTGATACAGTTGTAATTAGCCAGTTAATAATAATAATAGAAAAGGAGCAAAAGGGAGGCCAGACATTATAAGCATGGCCATTTGGACATCTTTAGGAAGCTGCAATTTCCACTCCCCAGGGAGCCACTGGTCTATTCCCTGAAGGTCACTGGGAGAATGGGTCCAACAAAGGGGAGAGGAACACAGGGTGACAAGGGAATTGCCTGCCAGTCAAACCTGGGAAAACAGATCATTGGCCAGAGTAGGCAAGGCCAAAACAAGCTCTCGAAAATTTGGGATACATAATCCCGCAAACAAAGAAATTCTCACTCTCGGCTTATTGTATTAGCCATGTGGCCCTCAGCCACATGCAATGGACTGAAGGCTTGCAATAGGGAACACAAACTAAGCTAGCCCGATTCTGGACTGGACACGGTTCCAATATGGAGCAAAAATTCTGGACACTGGCTTTGATTCCAGCTCTGTTGAACCATAGCTACCTTTCTTTCTTGGTCCAACAAAGGGAAATGGGACCTTGGAAACTCAGTGGTTTGATTTTATAAAAATAAAGCTTTCTACAATACCTTACCCTCCCATGTGAATCTCAGAAAACTCTTTTTCTAAGGATATTGCAAGAAACCCACTCCCAGGAGCAACAGGTGGAGTTGTGGAATTCTCCCCACCAAAACCAGAACTCATTTCCTTTCTTCAACGTATGGTGTAGAATACAGGATTTTCCTGAAATGAAGAATAATTGATTTTCTTTTGCTGGCTCATTAGCTGATATATCTATTGACTGGCTCTCTTGTAAGAACTTGTAATCTCTTTGTTTTATTCTTTGTGCTCATTTAGCCTCTAATTCAATATTTGGACCATATATTCTGTTTTGTGATATTTTCAAAATTATTTATTGTTTCGGTAATAGTGCTGTTTTGGTCCCCAGTTTATCTTTTTGGCTTTGCAATCTTTCTTCCATTATCATATCCTTTCATCTTGGATGCCTTGTTTTATTGATGTCATATTGTCATGTTGTCCATGAGTTGATTTAAATTACAAACAACTCATTGTGGAAATTCCCACCCCCCTTCATTGGATAGTGTTTAAACTTCACAATTGATTCTTCCTTTGTTCCTCCTCTCTGCCCCCCTCCTCCCCCTTAGAATTCACTGAACTTTTTTTTCTTATTTTGTTTGGAAATTAGAATGAAAAATAATTACATGTTCCTTTTAATGAGAAAAATACTATAGAGGTGTACAAAGAACTGCTTCTTGGCTATACTCCTTCCTCCCATGAGGTTGCAATTACTAATAGTCATATATGTGTGTGTGTGTGTGTGTGTGTATACACACACACACACACACACACGTATTATTTCTTTGGCTATTGATATGTATGTGCATATGCACATATTTGCATATACACATGCTTTTCTATTCCTTTCAAAAATAGAATCCTGTTCTATATACTTTCTTTGGTCTGTATGATGCACATGATTTTTCCCTTTGTACTTTATGAAATATTTTTACCTTAATTTTATTTTTGTTTGTGATATTATAACCTCATAGAGCTTGTTCTCTGCAGAATTTAATATATGCCTTAATCATATGTTATCTATTGTACAGCTTATAGAATTTTTATGTAATATTTTTCAATTCTGTTAGACTCTTTTCTCATCTTACCTGAAACATGTGTTTTACTCTCTTAAATGATATACTGTTTTTTTTATCCCTTCTTTGTAAAATAAATATTTTTTGGCTCCACAAATTTAAATATTATGGTAGGAAAGGTGCAAATCATATCAAGTAGTGGTCTGGAACAGGATTATAATATGTTTTTCCTTAGGTAGTATTGAGGAGAACAGACAAATTCAGGGGATAAATATTGAGGGATGGCAGAAATGAAGATTTAAGTTTGGGAGTGATTTTTCAACATTTTTGAGCATCTCTTTCCATATCCCCAAGTCATGCACAGAAAACCAAGACAAGAAAGCAGTGGGTCGGTGACAGAAAGTACATAGGTTCTATTGCTAGTTCAATTTTCTTTTGTTGGTTTTTGCTGTGCCCTAGATTTCTGTCTTTCTTCTCAGTGAGATTCACAGATCTATTTACTAATCTCATTATTTTCAGTCTTTTTTATTTAATTGCTGAGAATTTGGGTGTGTCATTTCTTAAGTTTATAAATATATATATACAGGTATATACTAGTATATATGTAATATTAAATAAGATAGTGGTAAGGGTGAGAGCATGTTTTGAGATAACTGTTGTGTTGACAGCTTTACTGTGGTATGTATATCTGATATATCTATCAGCATATCTATATCATATCTATCTATCTATCATCTATCTATCATCCATCTATCTATCTATCTATCTATCTATCTATCTATCTATCTATCTATCTTCTATCTTATACAATATGACACAATATAGTATGGCAGATCACAAAAATGCACAGACTCCTTCCTACCTATTAATTTAGGTAGAACTCAAATTTAATTCTGCCACCCTAGCCAGGTAGCTCAGTTAGAGTATTTTCCCAACATGCCAAGCTTGTGGGTTTGATCCCTGGTCAGAGCACATATAAGAATTAACTAACGAATGCATAAGTAAGTGAAACAACTAATTTATGTTTCTCTCGCTTCCTCTCTCTCTAAAAAATCAATAAATTTTTTAAAAAATGTAATTCTTCCATAAAATCTTCCTCAAATAAATATCTACAAATCATCTCACCCACTTCTCTATAATGCATATTTAGCAGTTACCTGATAATATAAGGCAGTTTATGATATGTTTAAATATTAGAATTGATATAAATAATAATAGGCACCAAGTACTGATTATTTATTATATACCAGGTACAGAGGCAGGCAAACTCAGATGTAAATTCCAAATAGGCAAGAACAATGTCTTTGATGTTATTGTATCACCACAGTGTCTGCGTAAAAACAACTTTGAGTTGAATTTCCCTTATAGCTAGCATTTTTTTTTCATATATCTGTTAACCATCTATATATTTTCTTGGGAAAAATGTCTATTCATATCCTCTCCCTGCTTTTTAATTGAAATGTGTTTTTTATTATTATTTGTTGTTGTTGTTGTTGAGTTGTATGAGTTCTTCATATATTTTGGAAGTTAGACCCTTATTTGGAAGAATCATTTGCAAATATCTTAACATATTCAGTTGGTTGCCATTGGTAGCTTTTTTGATGGTTTCTTTTGCTGTGCAGAAGTCCTTTGATTTACTGTATTTTTCAGACCATAAGACGCACTTTTTTTCTCCCAGAAGTGGGGAGAAAAAGTCCCTGCATCTTATGGTCCAAATATAGCCTACACATATACTTTAAAAAAAAAGTTTTTTTACTTGCCCGGCTCTGTGTGGCCTCTGTGTGCTTGCCCGGCTCTAAAATGGTTCTAAATGCTGCTGTTTACTTTATAGGGTTGATTACATGTGTTTATGACTGTGATGTTGGGTTTTAATGCACATAAAATATTTTAGGACACTATTTGTTTCAAAATCTTTTTTTCTTCATTTCTCTTCTCTAAAAACTGGTGCGTCTTATGGTCCGAAAAATACGGTAATGTAGTCCCATTCACTTATTTTTGCTTTTACTTACCCTGCCGTTAAGGTCAAGTTTACAAAAACACTTCTGAGACAAAGGTCTATTGTAGCATTATTCACAATAGCCAAGAAATGAAAACAACCCAAGTTTCCTTAAACAGATGACTGGATAAAGATGTGTGGTATATACATACAATGTGATACTATGCAGCCATAAAAATGAATGAAACATTGTCATTTGCAAGAAGATAGATGAATCTTGAGAGTATCATGCTAAGTGAAATAAGTCAGGTGAAAAGGAAAAGGACTATATGATTTTACTCATATGTGGGATATGAAACAAAAACAACAAATGAACAAACAAAGTAAGCAGACTATTATGACACAGACACAGTATGGTGATTACCTGAGGAGAAGAGAGTAGGCAGAGTTTAGGGTAAAGAGGATCAAATATATGGTGATATAAGGAGACTATATTTTGGGTGAGGAGCACACAATGCAATATACAGATGATGTGTTATAAAACTGTACGTCTGAAACTTATATAATGTTACTAACCATTGTTAACACAATACATTAATTTTTAAAAAGAACATTGAACAAAATAATAAAATTATTCGTTAATTTTTATAGATACTTTAAAGTTTCTGACCTTTAACTTAAATCAGTATTTTTAGAAATATTATCTCCTTCGTTTTCTAAAGTATTGGAAAATACATATGACATTGGATTTTACTTATTGGATATTCAGAACTTTAGTATGATTAGGATGATATGTCTTATTTAATAGAATAATAGTAACTAATAACATTTATTGATTATTTCTGTACCAGATATTACTGTAATAATTTTGAAAAATTAGATCTTTTAATCTTCATAAGTATCCTTATTACCTGCAATTTTAGAACAAGAAATTGAGGACCTCTCCCAAAGCGATGCTGCATATGATAAAAATACATTTTAATTTTATGTCTATATAATTTAATTTTCAGAATACGCTGTTTTATTTCAATAATGAAATGTATGGCACACTCTAATTTTATAAGAAACTAAAGAAAAAAATATATGGGAGAAAATATATTCTCAATTATATGTGACCTCTTTATAAGGACAATAATTGAAAAGCTGCACCAATGTAATTAGTGATAGGATGTTACTTTGGAATATAAGTTATAGAGATATATAAAATTGATTCATTGCCTCATTCAAGTTCAAGTGACTACAGCAAAATAGTTGATATTAGAAAAACCACAAAATAATGCAAATGTAATAAATTTTATAAAAATAAAATTATTATATCTGATCAAAGAATAAGCAAAAGCTTACCCATGGATGAGGTGAAATATCCTTTTTTATGTTGAACTTGAATATTAACATGTATAATAGTTCAGCTTCCTAAAAATCTTCTTCCTCAATTCTTTCCTCCTCATTTTTACTGTGGATAATTGGGCAAAAGCAAGTTGTGATACCTAGAATTTTAAAGAGTTCATTTCAATATACTATCTCCAAGCTTATCTATATTATTCTTAGCTTCAAAACTGTTTATTAGTTAAGCATCCAAGAGAGCTGGGATCAAAATATTATTCTCACTTTGTGGGTTGCTTGAGGCACAGACCAGATAATTGCCTTATCAGAGATCGCTGGCAGCCAGGGGCAGAGCGGGGATTAGAATGTCAAACTCTGGACATTTCATCTTGGGGTTAGTGTAGGGATACTCATTGACTCCTGTGCAAGCCTTCCAGCAAATGGAGAAGCAAAGGTGAAACCAAGAGTCAGTTCTACCTGCATATGCTTGAGGTTTTCTCTGTGAACTTCTCTGCATGTCCAGGGGGAGTTAAGAACTCAGGAGCCCACAAATTATCCTACAGACAATAACATAAGCAATCCATTGTTTTCTAGTTCATATATTTCTTTGAGCTGACAGCCCCATCTCCCTACTTCACTGCCGAAGGCTAGAACTGTGCTGAGCTATACTGTGAAAATCTCCCTCACTTTAGAAAACAGCTACAAAATAAAATGGCACTTATCTCTTCAGTTAAGCCTATAGCTGTTTACTATAGACAAGTGCAATGCTTACTGAAAATGGTCTCTGATTCTATGATATGATAGAAACCTGGTGCATGAAATTTGCACATGGCTAAGGTCCCTAGGCCCGGCCAGCAAACAGGCCAATCTGTGTGGCGATCAGAGACCCCTGCTGGCACCTGCTTTGGAGGCGAACCAAGGGGGATGGCGATAGGAGGTGGTAGGTTCTGGCCCACTTGCCAGCCGGCCCCCCTGCCAGTTGCCTCCCTCTGCGGGGCAACTGGTAGTGCATTTGGGGGCCCTCGCTGGCTCCCACCTTGGCTGGCCTGGTGCCTCTGGGAAGCTCCTGTGTTAAGCATCTGCCCTCTGGTGGTTAGTACATGTCATAGTGACCGGTCATTCCACTGATCATTTCTCTCATCAGTCTATTTGCATATTAGACTTTTATTATATAGGATACTTTAAAAACCAACCTATCCTATCTAATAAAGAGGGAATATGCTAATCATATCACAAAGATGACTGCACCCACAGCTCAGGCCAAGTTCCCATAAGGAGCCTTAACGAACAATCAGCAGGAACCTGAGGCTATGCCCTCCCCCACCCAGCAGGGCTTGACAGTGGACCTCAGACTGCTCCCCCTACCCGGTAGGGCTTGACATTGGACCTCAAGGTGCATCCCCAGTGCTGGGTCCGGGGAACTCAGGCCATGCCCCCCACCAGGTGGGGCTTGACTGGGGACGTTAGGCCGTTCTGCTCACCCTAGCACCAGGTGGGGGACCTCAGGCTGCATTTTCCGCCTGGCAGGGCTTGATGGGTGACCTCAGGTAGGGTCACACACCCCAGCACTTGGCCAGGGACCTGAGGCTGCACCCTGCTGCCTGGCTTGGCTTGACAGGGCACCTCAGGACGTGCCCCTCACCTAGTGGGGCTTGGCAGAGAACCTCCAGGTGCACCCCCAGTGCTGGGTCAGGGGAACTCAGGCCATGTCCCTGCCCAGCGCAGCTTGACGGGGGACCTGAGGCTGGGCCAGGGAACCTGAGGCTATGCCCCCACCTGGAGGGGCTTGACAGAGGACTTCAGGTCATGACCCCCACCCAGCAGGGCTTGACAGGGGATCTCAGCCGAGTCCCCCACCTGGTGGGGCTTGACAGAGGGCCGCAAGGCATGTCCCCCCTCCTGGTCTGGGCTGGGGAACCTCAGGCCACCTCTCTCATCCTAGTGCTGGGCCAGGGATTGACAAGGGTGGGACTGGCCGGGTCTGGATCTAGCCCAATTGGGGCGAGGGTGGTGGTGGCTGGGTCTGGGTCTCACATGATTTTGAGGTGCATGTGGGTGGGCGGGGATTTGACTCTGGGTCCTGTGGTGAGCCACAAATTCTGACAGGAAGAAGGTTTTCATATAGATTTTACTATTTTTTTTTTCATCTCTGATACTTATATTATAGAGAAAGGGCAAATATCAATACTAAATTATTTCCTCTAATTAATCCCCTTTTAATGTGCACTAATTTTGTGTACCGTGTCACTAGTAGTAGATAAAAGGCATCAATCAGCTAAGAAAAATAAAGCAAAACTGTGAAGCCAGAGTAATATAATGAAAGATTGGAGGCAAAAACCATAGTCCCAAAATATTTATGGTTTTACACCGAAACCTGAAAGTACTACTAAATAGGTCAGCATATTGAAAAAAAAAAAAGAGCTCAGTTTCTAGAGTTTCATAGTTTTTAAAGAAAGTTATAAAAACAAAAATTTCCCAGTGTTTTCTTGTAATAGGCAAAATGGCAAGTTTGATTTCTGAAGACGGTTATGTGCAATAAAACAAATCAGAACACTGTCACTACCTAATAAGTAATATAATGTTAAAACTTTTATCCCAACTCCAAATAATAAAGAAGATTCCAAAGTCACAAGACACTACAACTCACCTGCTATAAATTCTCCCAAAAGGAAGAAAGGGAGAGGTGATTAAAAATACAGTTTGTTTTTCACTAATTAGAGAAAATATAGAAAAAAACTGAAGAAAATAAAAATATGCACATCTCTAACCAGAGTAAGCATTTTGTTTTATTTTCTTCAACACATTTATATCCAACTGCACATATTATTAAAACAAAATCATTTTGCACATACATTTTGTAATTATTTCATTTTCAATTTATTGCAATGATTTCCTATTTTTTTTTACTATATTTGAATATATTCTATTAAAAAGCTACATCTTAGTCCATCATTTATGATTAATTCACCTGAACAATTTTTCAAATCTGATCATTTAGCTGTTTATAAGTTTTACTTATAAATAATATTATGAATATGTATATAGTGAGATTTTTGTGCATACAGTTGTTATATATTTTTAGTTCTTCATGATTAAATTTGTGACTTTTGATTAATCCTTTGGGTGGTCAGAATTTGATGTTTACATTTTCTATATCCAATGATATAATTGACATGTATTTGAATTCTTGCATAATCTAATAATGTATTTCTTTGATCTTCATATATGAGAAATATTTTATGTATGGGTTTCTTGGTTAATGATTTTTATCAGCCAAAACTCAATGGATATTGACTCACTGCTTCCTGGTATTTATTGTTGTGTAGGATTCAAAGGTTAGTCTGATTTTCTTTTTCTTTGTAGGCAAACTTTTCTATCTAGTTAACAACTATTGTTATTTTCCTCTACCATTAAAATTAAGAATTTAAACAGGATCAATTCAGGTTTTCATCCTTATTAACATTGCCTGCTAATCACCAAGACTTTTTCACCTAGAGATTCAAGCCTTTCTCTTACATAGGAATACTTATCTTATTGTAACTCAGATTTATTAAGTTTCTGCTAAAATGGTTTCTTCAAGAACACAAATTAAGTTGCACATCATTTTCCATCCACTACATCTACTTTTTCTTTTGTCACGATTTTAATCTCTGCTCATTTTTATATATTGGAGGCAGCTGCTCAAATTTGTTCTACACATTACTATTCCATTTTCAGCAGCATTAGCTTTGTTCTTTAGTGAATATAATCTTGAGTGATTCTAATTTCAGGAAGATATTAATTTTACCATTTTACTTTTAATTTATTTCCTTTTTATTTCAACTTACCTCCTAGCCAGATTCTTTTTCATATCAGTATGTTGTGCTATCCTTTCATCTCTCAGTTCTTATTTCAAAGATCTACACTTTAAATTTTATTGTGAACAAAAGACAATTTTTCTAAAATCTAATTTCCTGCAGTATCCTTTAAAATAATCTATTTTTGAAGCTATGGCCTTTTATGTTAAAGAAAAATTTTCTAACCTTCATATTTTGTATTTTTTACTCACTCTTTGAATAGGAAGTGAATCCAGCCTAGTATGGCCAGTAAGCAGGGATGTTGAGTCAAAATTGCTTTAGGCTAAAGTAGGAAAAAGCATCACAGTGGCTTAACCAGATAGCCTTTTATTTTCATACTAGAGACCTGGTGCATGAATTCATGCATGGGTAAGGTCCCTCTGGGTAAGCCTGCAGGGATCAGGTTGAAACCTGCAGCTCCTACCTGCTGCTCCCGCCTGCTCACCCCAGGCCCACTGTGCCTGCCTTAGGCTTGCGTCCAATCAGTCCTGATTTGTAGAGGCTCCTGCTACCACAGCAGCGCTCACTAGCCATGAGCCCTGTGTCTGCTGCCATCTCAAGGAAAGTGGCCTGCAGGATCGGGCTGAAACTAGCTCTCTGACATCCCCCGAGGGGTCCTGGATTGCAAGAGGGTACAAGCCAGGCTGAGACTCCACCAGTGGAGTCTACAACCAGGCTGGCAGGGGTTTAGTGAGGGATGACCAAATGACTGAACAAGCAGGCTGTGTGGGGCGACCAGGCCATTTTGGGGGGGGAGGGGTTGGTGAAAGATGACCAGGCTAGAAGGGGTGGGCAGTTAAGGGCAACCAGGCCATTAGGGGTTGGGTGGGTGCAGTTGGGGGTGACTAGGCTGGCAGAGGGGGAAATTAGGGGTGACCAGGCCAGTAGAGGGGAGAAGTTAGGGGCAACAAAGTTGGCGGGGGGGACAGTTAGGGGTGACTGGGCCAGTGGGGGGTGCAGTTGGAGGCGACCAGATTGGCAGGGGGGGCAGTTGGGGGTGATTAGGCTGGCAGCAGGGGGCAATTAGGGGTGACCAGGCCAGCAGGGGAGGCAGTTAGGGGTGACCAGGCAGGCAGGTGAGTGATTAGGAGCTAGAGGTCCAAAATTGTGAGAGGGATGTCCGACTGCCAATTTAGGCTCGATCTCTGAGATTTGGCCTAAACCAGCAGTCGGACTTCCCCCAAGGGGACCCATATTGGAGAGGGTGCAGGCTGTGATGAGACCACCCCGCCTCTCCCATGCATTAATTTCAAGCACACAGACCTCTAGTAACCTTTATGAAGGCACTGCATATGCTTTGGTCATATTTATTTCTTCCAAAATCATTTATTACCTCATTAATAGAATTAATACATTTTTTTTCTATTGATAAATTAGGAATGAAAAATCAAATAAATTCAATTTATTACCTGGTAATTTTATCACAAAGGTACATATACTATGCTCTGGGGCACAGCATGGAAACAGATTTCTGATCAGGTTACTTGTGGATGTGGTGGCTCTTGTGTAGGCCTTACAAGGTCAGTAGGACTTGGTCAGGAAAGAAATGCTGAAGGACAGGACCAGGTCTATCATGAGCAGGAGTGTGGCTTTCAATGAAGGAAGCAATGAGAGAAGGGAGAAGGCAGAACCAGTCTGCATCAAAGGGGTTCTTGCCATGATCTTGATCTTTATTCTGTGGACAATATGAAGCTTTGAAATTCTGAGAGAATGTATCAGAGACAGGTAGGTTGAAATGGAGAAGGAAAAAACGGAGACAGGAAGATTATTTTGGATTTTTCAACACTTTGACTCCAGCAGTTAGGATTTAAATGAGTGATAAGCCTATAGTATATCATTTTATCACTTTTTAGAGATTTTTTCTTTATTGATTAAGGTATTACTACATATATGTCCTTATCCCCCCATTGCTCCCCTACCTGCCCAATTATGCCCTTACTCTCACCCCCTGTTTTCTGTATCCATTGGTCAGGCTTACATGCATGCATACAAGTCCTTTGGTTGATCTCTCTCCCTTACCCTCCCCCTCCCCTACCTTCCTTCTGAGGTTTCATGGTCTGATAGATATTTCTCTGTCTCTGAATCTGTTTTTGTTCATGAGTTTATGTTGTTCATTATATTCCACAAATGAATGAGATTATGTGATATTTATCTTTTTCTGGCTTATTTCGCTTAGCATAATGCTCCCCAGTTTCATCCATGCTGTTGCAAATGGTAAGAATTCCTTCCTTTTTATCGCAGCATAGTATTTCATTGTGTAGATGTACTAGTTTTTCAATCCACTCATCTGCTGATGGGCACTTAGATTTTTTCCAAATCTTAGCTATTATAAATTGTGCTGCTATGAACATAGGGGTGCATATATACTTTCTGATTCGTGTTTCTAGTTTCTTGGGATATATTCCTAGAAGTGGGGTCATGGGTCAAATGGCAATTCCATTTTTAGTTTTTGAGGAAACTTCATACTGTTCTCTACGGTGGCTCCACCAGTCTGCATTCCCACCAGCAGGGCACAAGGGTTCCTTAGTGCTTCTCAGATGATTAGTGACTTTGAATATGTTTCTCGTTCTTCCTTCTGTCTTCTTTCAAAAAGTATCTATTTAGGTTCATTGCCCATTTTTTGATTGGGTTGTTTATCTTCTTTTGTTAAGTTGTATGAATTCTTTGTAGATGTTGGAGATTAAACTCTTATCGGTGAAAACATTAACAAGTATGTTCTCCAGGTAGTGGGCTTTCTTGTTGTTTTGTTGATGGTTCCTTTTGCTATAAAAAGCTTTTTATTTTGATGTAGTTCCATTTGTTTATTTTCTCTTTAGTTCCATTGCCCTAGAAGCTGTATTGGTGAAGATACTGCTTTAGCATATATCTGGATTCCTCTAAGATTTTTATGGTTTCCCATTTTACATTTAAGTCCTTTATCCACTTTGAGTTAATTTTTGTGTATGGTCTAAGTTGGTGGTCTAGTTTCATTTTTTTTTTTTTTGCATGTATCTATCGAATTTCCCCAGTACTATTTATTGAAGAGTCTGTCTTGACTCCATGGTATGCTCTTGCCTCCATTGTTAAATATCAATTGAGTATAGTGGTTTGGGTTGATTTCTGGGTTATCTGTTATATTCCATTGGTCGATATGTTTGTTCTTGTGCAAGTACCAGGCTTTTAAGAAACTTCTAAATGCTCAGAATTGGAAAAATTGTTATTCTTATTACATGGCACACTCTCTTCACTTTCAAGGCATGGCTTGCTTTCTTTTATTTATATATTTATTCATTTTTATGTAAAATGTTATAATAGGCACTATGAACACTGAGCTTAAATTAAACTAAATATGTTCCCCTTCAATCTAACCACCTGGTATCATACTTCCTCCCACTTGATTTTTGTGATAACCATTTCTATTTTTCCATTTTATATAATTTTATTGATTTGCAAGTATTCCTTTAAAAGTATGGTTTTTTTTTTATTAGTTGCTTTTATCTTTCTAGGAAGGTATTATGCAGTTTGTAATATTTTGGGATGTCTCTCATTTAATATTAATTTGCTCAGATCCATACCATATTTAAAAATGCAAGATCTTTTTGCATTTTAAATTATTTTACTTCTAGTTGTGATGAAGTTGATAAAAACTCAATAATAATTTAAGTATATTAGTTAATTTGTTTGTCTCATTAGTTTCTTGCCACTGGGACAAATTTATAAAAAGTGTGAGTCCAAACTTAGTTTCATTTGTCATGGCAATAAAATAGTGAAATCTATTAAATTCAGCCTTAACTTAATGGAAATGTCTTTGCTATCATCTAGTAAATATCATCAATAAAATAGAAACATTGCCATTTTGGCTATGCATGGCAGAACATTTCCTCTGATGCACCATGTTGAGACAATTTTAAGCAAAATATCATGTATTTGATGAGTTTTTAGTTATCATCCCCCTAATTAGAGTATGCATAAAATATATATTAAAGTAGTAAATATTGCATATGCCAATTACAAGTGCTGATAAAGATAACTTTGGATGATTTCTCAGATCAAGCAAGGCTGACTGGAGAAACTTTTTTATTTCAATTATTTATATATATCACACAAAAATGTCTCTGGACCAGAAAGATTTTTTTTCCAATTGTTCTCCAGCTCTAGGAAAAATTTGGGGCCTGATTAAACATAAATAATTATAATTGCCCAGTTCCACAAGAAAGTATACAATTCACATGCATTTTTTTCATCATAAGGATATTTTTCCAGATATTTGTGTCTTTCCTAGACAGTGGCTTTCCATGGTACCTGATCCTCCTCTGGAATTTGGATAACCACTTGAGGCAGTTTGCCTATGCTTTCTCCAATTAATACTAAAAGTCCCCAATCCCAATTGGGACCATGCCTATAAATGGCTTTGTCAAGCACATAGATTCATGGATAGTTAGGTCATGTATTAATAATACATGTATTTCTGGTGATGAATTTCAGATATGTCAGGTTCTCATTTACATTTTAATATAACATTTGTACTATTTCTAATTCATATTTTATAGTATGTTTGAAAAATCTCAAATATGAATATTTAAAATCTACCTTTTTAACTATTCTGAATTGTAGAATATTTATCATCATTTTAAATTTAAGTATATATAGTAATTTGCATTAGAAATATTTTCTCATGCTTTAATGAAGAAATGAGAAAGATTTGTGAGTGGTATTTCAGTTGTTTGATGCAATGCATAAAAATAATCTGTCCTAGAAATAGTAAGATTTAAAGAACTTCCCCTTTTACTTCTCTACATTTAGAAAAATGTAGTCTCTCAGAGATGAAATAAAGTGTAGTAGTTTCAAGCATGTCTACTGGAATGAAAAATCATGAATACAAAGGCTGGCTCTTCCGTATACTACTGTGTGACTTGGGAAAGTTGCTTAACCTCATGAGACTCAGTTTCTCAATCTGTAAACTGGTATAATAATTAGTACCTTCCAAATAGGTTGTTATGAAGAGCAAATGAAATAATATATGGTAGTCATATATTACAGTGCCTGACACATAGAAAGTTTTCAATATTTTGGCTCCAAGGTAAGTTGAGCTCAGACTTGTGCTGGAGTAACATCAGCTCTATTTATTTATGTTCTGTAATAGGAATACAGGCTTTAGAATTAGGGCTGTGTATGTGTGTGTGTGTGTGTGTCTGTGTCTGTGTGTGTGTGTGTATGTGTATGTTTGGATTTTATGGCTTATTAGAAAATTTCAATATATATTTGCAAAAGGAATTCTGGCATCGCTGGCCAACTGCCCTTTAATTGAGAGATATGGTGGAAATGGACAGCTAAAGTGAGGTGAATTATTTCTCCTATTAATTCATTGTCTTATGTCTAATTTTTATCAGGAGATGGGGCAACAAGTTGACTATGTTTGTTCTGCTCATGTTTACTCTCTTCTTGTAGATATGTTTACTAAAATAAATGTTGAGATTTTAATTGGTTTCAGAATGATTTAATCAGACAGTGTTTATTATGCTCAGTCATAAAGAACACACTGAGATAGGTTTGCCATCTGTTCAGGATGAAAGTGAAATCCCCTTTCAAGAAGTGGGCAGTTGATACCAAGTATTTAATGAATGTTTAATGTTTTTGTATCTGTGTGAGGGGCTTATTGTGACGATAACATAAATGTTGTATGAGCTAAGGGATCAATCCTAGTGTTTCAATCCCTGTTAAGACTCTGTTGGATATTGTATTTTGAAATTCTCAAGTTGTATACTGAAGTGATACAGGGCAGACTTAGTCTTGCCTGGGAATGTGGCTTCACTCAAGTTCTGTTTTGAATCTCTATTCACTCCTGCCTGGGTACTGCCATCAGCTCAACCAGTCTATTGATTGCTGCATGGTTTCCTCCAATCTTCCTTTAGATAGTGTTTTTTAAAATTATGCTTTATGGATTTTAGGCAACACTTTTTTTTTTTAATCTATTTGGAATCTATACTGAATTACCTTACTACTCAAATATGCAGTAGTTTCTTCACTGATACACATTCTAACAATATTTACTTCATGTCTGAATGACCCTGCATTCTCCTTTCTGTTTCCAAACTTGGGTCTATTATAGTCTCTGCACGCCTTCTGTAACCACTGTTGTCTCTTCAGACTGTAGCACAGAGGCCTAGTAAACTCAGTGAGAGGTCCAGCCAGGGAACAGTTTTCTAATTTAAGGCTGCCACTGCATATCCTTTAGTTTCCCTTTGGATTTCTGATTGAGGCTGTTACGAGGGTATTATAAAAGGAAAAGGAAGAGGAAAACTTTCCCCTAAATGTGACATCATTAAGTATATAAACTTGACCTCCAATGTGAAAATTTAGTCTTTTCTTCAATATAAAATGCTATTTGGCACAGTACATGTTTCCCAGTGTCATGTTGCTATAGAATAGTTGCTTACCAGTATTTGTCAGAAGCTATTTGTCAGTTCCCTCAAGTTTTGCAGGAGATAAGTATGCTTCAGTATTTGGAGAAGGAAAATTGTGCGCTCACAGGGATTTGTGCAAGTGCTTTACAAAAAATATTACCTTATTTCCAAATACTTGTACAATCTGAATAAGTATAATCAGTGAATTTGTTAGATTTCTTGCTTATTGGGACAGCTTAATCCTTACACATAAAAACTGTCAACATATATTTTATTCTCTAATTATTACATTTTAATTTAAATCAATGTAATTTACATTGAAATACTTTTCAAAGAAAATTAGGTAACTATGATGAGAAATTATGCTAATGTAAATGTTAGGGTACAGTAGGATGACATACTTTGACAATGGCCTTGCAGGTAGAAGAGCAAGTTAAGTGAGATATATGAATCAGAGTACTTTAAAAAATACATTTTTATTGAATTTACAGAGAAAGAGAGAGGGAGAGGGAGAGAGAGAAACTGATGAGTGAAAACTATCCATTGGCTGCCTCCTACTGAGGATCTAGTGCACAACCTGAGGAATGTGCCCTGACCAGGAATCTAACCAGTGACCTTTTGGTGTATGGGACGATGCGCAACCAACTGAGCCACACTGGCCAGTGCTGGAGTGCTTTTGTCCTTACTATCAGACTAAATGCAGTTTTGGTAATAGAGGCTTATAATTTATGTGAAGAGAAGTTCAGAGACAGGCAGTACCTTTTATACAGGGTACAGATTTTGTCCCAGGAGATCCCAGCAACTTCCCTTTGTTCCTCTCTGCTCAGAATTAGATGGCATGCCTACTGCCAAGCCACTCTCTAACAAGGGTCTGGGGAGGGGAGTGGAGAACTGTGATAGGCTGGGACCAATCATAGTGAACACCCTGAAGTTCCCCTGCCTCCCTCAATTCCCACTTCCCTGAGCATGTTGCCACCTCAACATGTGGCCACCCAAAGTATCCTTTGATAGATTGGATAAACAAGATGAGGTGTATATAAAAATGAAATGCTGCCATTTGCAACAACATGGACTGATCTTGAAAATACCATGCTAAGTAAAATAAGTCAGGTGGGAAAAGTTAAGAACTACATGATTCTTCTCATATAGAATATAAAACTGAAACAACAAATGAACAAACAATACAAATAAACAAAAACTCACAGACACAGACAACAGAGCAGAAGGGGGTAGGAGTAGTAGAAAAGGGTACAGGGGGCCAAACATACGGTGATGAAATGAGATTTGACTTTAGATGTCAAGCATACAATATCATATATAGATAATGTATAGAACTGCACACTTGAATTCTACATAAATTTTATTAACCAAAGTCTCCCAATAAGTGTAATTTAAAAATGAAAAAAAAAATACCATAGGCACTACAATGATTTCACTAATTGTCCATTATAAGTATAAAATACAAGGTTTTAAGGACAAAAGGTGGTTTGCTTTGTCTTTCATGGCAAAAGTAAACAAAGAAAATGATCAAAAGCTAAATAAAACTAAAGGAACTAACACTGAAAAACATCAATAGACCTATGTGCATATGTGAAGGATTGTGATCTGGAGGGCAATAGGATTTTCCATGAAGATGAATGAGGTCATGAGGGTGAGATGTGAAGAATGGAAAGCAGTGGGGATAGGGTGTGTATCGAGACATCTTCAGGTAGTGAGAGGACCTTAGGGCAGAGTACCATGCTAGTTATCATCCTTGTGGTTGTTGACATGGACATCCTATATAATAAAAGCCCAGTGATTGAAATGGCAAAATGACCAGAATGACCAGAGACCAGAACAACCACACCCCAGCCAACAGCACCCTAGTGAGCAGTTAGGGGTGATCAGGCAGGAAGGCAAGAAGTTAGGGGCAATCAGGGAGGCAGGCAGAGGCAGTTAGGGGTGATTGGGCAGGCAGATGTGGTTAGGGGTGATCAGGCAGGCAGGTGACTGGGTAGGGACCATCAGGCAGACAGGTGAGAAGTTAGGGGTCAGTGTCCCAGATTGCGAGAGGAATGTCCAACTGCCGGTTTAGGCCTGATCCACAGGGATTGGGATCGGGCCTAAACTGACAGTCAAACATCCCTGAAAGGTCCTGGATTTCAAGAGGGGGCAGACCAGGCTGAAGGACAGCTCCTCCAATGCACGGATTTCATGCACTGTGCCTCTAGTTAATATAATAAGGAACCACCCTAATTGAAGCTGAATTTCCATGGTGATTCTAATAGGATAATGGGAAGGAAACTTAAATACATTATGTTGAGGCTTGATTCTAGAGGACTTTGAAAGCCAGAAAGTATGTTTTTAATCTTAGGCATTTACAGGTGAAAATGATACTTGAGTTTTTTTTTAATTAAAGAGGAGGGAAGCCTAAAGTTTGCAAGGAGGAAGAGAAGATACAATTGTCCTGAAACTGGTAGAAAGTGATGGAAACCTGAACTGCAGGGAGTAGTGATAATAAAATAGAATGGAAGGAAAAGATATGAAAGATACTGAACAGTATGTGTCAATACTGATCAGTATGTAGTATGTGAGTAGATTTATGTGAATGTATTATTCACTGTGTTACATGCTGGTGTTCCCCTTCATTAATGCAGAAAATGAAAGGCTCTTGATTTGGGCTTACAATTTGGATTTCAATGTAGGGATGTCTGACAGCTTTAATATTTATTCATAGCCTTTAAAAAAGTAGCAGATTGGAAATAAAATGATGGCTTTTATTTCATGCAAAAAGTGTGGATTCAAGTGAGGACGTAGGACATTTTTTTCTTCTGGTTTTAGAGACTGAGCATATATTTCAGATTTTCTTTTAATTATCTATAATTACAATGCTAGGAAGAATATTCAGAAAATTCCATAAACTGGCCTATGTCACTTTGTTCTTGTGCTTCAGAGTAGCATACTGGAAAAAACACACAGTCAAAGGAAATTTGCCTGAGAACTTGAGAACATCAAGTTCTCAAGGGTGTGGGTTATAGTTTGGCCAAAAACATTGAATAAAGTCTTCTTTGGTTTAGATTCCCCAATATCTACTGCCATTCACAGTGAGGTGACATGGATGGGTAAATTAGTATGCTATACTGAGTAATAAAGTTAAAAACTTGTGTTTTAAAATGTTTGGTAAGAATCCTTAGGGAAATTATTTAACATTTTTATTCCTTTAAAAAAAAAAAGAGAGAGAGAGAAATGTAACAAAAGTGGAATCAGATACATTTAACACAAATCAGGAATTCATAATTCAAAACCAGGCATAAATACCCAAGAAATATTCACATAGCTCCATAAGTGGACAAATATAAGAATGTTCAAAGCAGTATTGTTTGGCTATGCTAGTATATTTTGCTAAATTCTCAAAGAAATGTAGTTCCTTAATCATATGGTACAATTCAGTCAAGAACTATTTAAAGAAAACCTACTATTCCTGAGTTCCGTTCTAGATTCTTGGAATACATCAAAACCCAAAACAGAGATCCTTATCCTTCCAGACATGCTATTTTAGTGATGGGAGAGAAAAACAAAAAACACAGTATATGATTGGATTATATTTTATGTTACAATCTGATATGTGCTGTGGAAAAAATTAAACTAGACCAGAAAAGGGATGAGAAGATATGAAAGATAAGCAGGAGGAAGTTGGAAGGATGTAGTATTAAATTGGTTGCCAGTGAGTAGATGAAATTCTTAAAAATGGTAAAACCTGAAGAGGTAAGGAAGTTGACAAGAGGAGAAGAGTATTCTAAGCAGAGAAAAATAGTCTTAAACACAAGTCCAGAGGCAAGGAGGGTGCCAGCACAGCAGGGAGGCCAGTGTAAAAGGCTGAGTTGGGGAGAGGGAAATAGAGATGAAATCGGAGAAGCTATGGAGTTGTCAGAACTTGCAGTCTTTTGGGGCATTTTAACAACTTTAGGTGAGAGAGGCTGGTGGCTTGCATAGTGGTGAAAAGTGGTAAGACTTGATTGGATTTTGGAGTTATCTTAAAGCTGGAACCAATAGAATATCTTAACAGGTTATATATACAAAGTGGGAGAGAAAGAGAGGAGTCATACAACTACAGAGCTTTGGCCTGAACAATAGGAAGAATTGAACAAGTTGCCAAAAACTCGCATAGGGAGGGTTACAGGTGGGACATGTTTGGAGAGAAAAATCATGACTTTGGTTTTAGAAAAACTGAGTTTGAAATGCTTTATGAGTTATCCAAGTGGAGATTTTGACCACTCAGTTGAATATATGAGTCTTGAATTCAGAAGAGTGGTCTAGGTTGGAAGTACAGAATGATTTGTTAGCATATAGGTTGATGGTACTTAAAAGCTCTAAAATTGGATGTGAGTCCAAGGAAGGGAGAGTAGATAGGAAAGAGACCAAAGGCTGATAACTCCAAAACTGAGTTCAAGAACAAGAGGGGGTACTGGGAATGTGCAATTAGTATGGTAGGAAGAAATTTCGGCAAGTGGTAGCCAAAAGCAAGGATCGGATAAAGATGTGGTACATAAATACTATGGAACACTACTCAACTATAAGAAAGGAGGAAAAACTGTCATTTGCAGTACATGGATGGACCTTGAGAGTATTACTCTAAGTGAAATAAGCCAGTCAGAAAAAGCTAAGAACCATTAACTCACATGTGGGTTATAAAACAGAAACTCAGACACAGACAACAGTAGGGTAGTTACCAGAGGGAAGGGGATGAGGGAGCAGCAAAGGGAAAAGGGTGCCAAATATATGGAGATGGAAGACAATTTGACTGTGGGTAGTGGGCACAAAATGCAATATAAAGATCATGTGTCACAGAAATATACACTTAAAACCTATGTGATCTCATTAACCAATGTCACCCCAATAAATGTAATAAAATAAATAAATAAATATCTGCTATGTTACTTTAAAAAAGGATATATTGAACTGTTGACCAAAGAAAACCAAAAATAGTGATACAGAACTAGCTTCACACTGTCTATAAAATTATCTTGGTAAGATATCTATCTATCTATCTATCTATCTATATATTTATTACTAAATGAACTTTGTCTAGTAATACAGACATTCCATTGAGCATAGGACCAGGAAAAGTTCATATTTTTAAAGAATTATAAAGGTTCCCTTTAAAAACATAAGAAAAATCCTAATGTAATAATATATATATATTTTTTTTTGATTAATACATTTTTATAAAGAGAATGTGAGTTGACTTTCAGGCATACTGAAGTAAGAGGGAAGAGGTCATAATAATAATATAAAGCCCAATGGAGGATTAAATGACAGAAAGTCATTTTCATTGTAAAAGGGATCAAAACTTTAGCTTGGACCTTCTAGTAGCTAGAACAAACAGAGAAACAAGCATTTGAAAGAATCATTATGTCTGTAAGATAAAAATAAGAACTATTTCTGATATAGAAATCATAAAAACATTTTTCTCATGAGTTCTTATAAAAGGACTCTGTAAGTTTTAATGGATAAACAGTAACACCCTATGATACCCAACAGTAAATTTAACTGCATTATTTTTCATTATTTCTCACCTTATGAGATAATAAAATCACAGAGAAATTTTTCATCAAATAATTCTGTGAGGAACCACATAAACTTTATTAACCTCTGGATTGATCTAAGTATAACATTAAAGTTTTAAATTATAGTATCAATTTTTGTCTATTCCCTTTTATATATGTGGCTAAAATGTGTATATAAATATATATATATATTTCTGTGTATTTATGGTAATTGAGGATGATTTAAATGCTTAATGAAGTCAGCTCTTTGGACTTCTTTCTTTTTCAGGGAATGAAAGATGACAATGGAAAGACAACATATTTCTAAGAAGCAAAATGAAGGCTTTATGTATGTGTAACACATGTAAGTCACACACTTCCTTCCAGATGATGAAGCCTGTTATCCTTCTCAAGTTAGATTTTCCTACCACCTGGACCTTTATGCTGAAAGTACAGGCAATTCTTATGCCACATTAAAGTAAGAAGATCAAATTCTTTTAGCCACCCAGCCATTAAATTATACAGATAGTCTACGACTTATGACAGTTTAATGATTTTTCACTTAAAAAGGGTTTGTGTTAGATGATTTTGCCCAACTGTAGGTTAATGCATGTCCTGAATATGTTTAAAGTAGGCTAGGCTAAGCTTAGGCTAATGCATTCTCTACTTAAGATATGTTCAACTTACAATGGGTTTATTAGATTGTAACCCCATAGTTACAATCCTAATGTTCAGTATTTTTTTTAAAGTGAGCCCTATTATTATAATATTAATGCACTTGATTTTGATATTGTATCATGTTTTTGAACTAATCCTGTTTTAGAATAGAGAAAGAATCCCAGAAATAAATTTCTATCATTGCTTTTCTTTGAAAGAAACACTGTTATTGAGTATTAAAAAGAATTTCCAAAATGCTGCTATTTTTCCTCCTGTTCTTAATTAAAGAATGGCTCAGGCTGAGATGACTTGGAGAAGGAGGAGAAATATAAGGAAAGGCATTATGTTTAATTACTATAACTGTGAGACTTACTGCATTTGGAGAAAATATAAAATGCTAAATAGGTGATTATAGAAAACTAAGGATTCACTTTTTAATTGTTGGGTAGATATGACTGGAATCATGACATAATTACTATCAAATATACATTTTAGTAGTAGTAATAATAATAGTACTTCAAATAAGTACACAAACAAAATACAGAAATAGTTCATTTTTGCTGTTTTATCTTTTAAAGACATACCATAGAATATACCTGATATATTCTTCAGAGAGTGGGAGAACTTTTATTGGGAATAAGTTGTATATAACTGTTGAAATGAAAATAAGACTTATATAGAATTTTTAAATTGTTATTGATAACATGTTCACTAAAATGCATGATATAGAAGTTAACTTTCTAAAAATAAATAAAATAAATATCATGTCATTTCACCCATAGTCATGATATAATGTTGAAATGTGTCATTAGGGTTTACTTCTATGCTAACCACTTAGCATTTCATGCATCTAGGCAGTTATGCAAACAATAACAATGCATACACTTGTAATGATACATCTAATCCAGGCAGTGGGAGAGAATATAAATGCAGATACCCGTTTAGTTAACTGTGAATTATAGATACATATACTTAGTTCATTGATGTGATATTGTCTTTCCATACTGACATTTGATGTACCATTGGATAACAGATATCATTTCATCAGTATTTGACTGAAAAGTATTTTATTACCTTTTGTTCAGCTCTTCTTTTTCACCTCATTGATTTCACATTTTCTACTTGCTTTCTTATTTCCATTCTTTGGGTTTCCTCAGTGGAGCACTTTATCTCACTCTTAAGTAGCTCCAATTGTTCCAATACACAGTTCAGTGAGTCAAGCTGATCAAGCATTGAGATTGTAAGACATTGCTATAAGAGATTGTAATCATTGGAACAATTAAAATAAAAGTAGATTTTAGATGAGAAATATACCTGAATATACACCAAGAAACATTAGTTTACAGTCAACTGTAATTTCCTATGACTTATATGAGCAGAGATAAGACTGGGTTTAGTTTCTAATCTGTCCCATCTCAATGTTGATCCCACTGAATTCACTGTTAAATCTCCTATTTACTTTTTTTTTAAAAATTAAATTTTGGCTATCTTTTATATCTTCCTCTTTTATACTTACATAATTACTTTTTTTGAACATAAACACAGGCAATGAATTCATTTTTTGAGTTTGAGATCCAGACTCTCATAGTGATAATTAATATTAACTTCATTATATTACTCGACTTTCCTACTTGGTAAAATCTGCATACTTGATGAGAAGAAATTTATATTTTAGTTATTTCTAAAATAGTTATACCAATTGTGAAATATAAGTGTACTAAGTATTATCTATATATAAATGCAATAAGTCTCACAATTATATCTATATATAAAAGCCAAGCGACTGGAATGACCAGAATGGCCTGTCGATATGATGCACACTGCAGTGGCCAGCCGGCCCGATCGGCCATTCCCAACCTTCCTCAACCTCTCCTCGCAGCCTGCCTCCATTGGAGTGGGAGGCTGGATCCCACACATGCACAAATTCATGCACTGGGCCTCTAGTGAAGTATATCACTTAATTTTCATAATATGGATAATGAATGAAGTCAAAAGAGCAAAAAAAAAAAAGGGCACTTATGAAACTTAGAGATTGGTTTATGTAAAGACAACTGGAATATTTACAAAGATAAAAGCTTAGGTAAAACAAGTTAAGACTGAAGGATAACTTGAGTAATATATGCAAAGTGCTCAAAAGAAAGCTATAGAAGATCCTTAAATAATCAAGGAAGAATAAGATACCATCTCACACCTATTTTTCAACAAGTGAAAAGTGCTGGTGAGGATGTGGAGAAAAAAGAACCCTTGTGCACTACTGGTGGGAATACAGACTGGTGCAGCCACTGTGAAAAACAGTATGGAGTTTCCTCAAAAAGTTAAAAATGGAACTCCCATTTGACCTAGTAATCCCACTTCTAGGAATATATCCCAAGAAAAGAGAAACATAAATCAGAAAGGATATTTGCACTCCTATGTTCATAGCAGCACAATTTACAATAGCTAAAATTTGGAAAGTCTAAGTGCTCATCAACAGATGAGCGAATTAGAAAATTATGGTACATCTACATAATGGAATACTACATTGCTATAAAAAAGAAAGAATTCTTACCATTTGCAATAGCCTGAATGGAACTAGAGAGCATGCTAAATGAAATAAGCCAGTCGGAGAGAGATAAATATCACATGATCTCACTCATTTGTGGAATACAATAAACAACATAAACTGATGAACCAAAATAGAACCAGAGTCATAGAAGCATTGAACAGACTGTCCAACCAATGAGGTAAGGAGGGGGATGAGGCGATAAGAGATCAACCAAAGTTCTTGTATGCATGCAATGAGCATAACCAATGGACACAGAAAGTAGAGGGGGTGAGGGCATATGCTGGGGGGTGGGAATGGCCAGGGCGAGTTAAATGGGGGTAAAAGAAGACTCATGTAATACTTTAAAAAATAAAAAAATTTACATGAAAAAAAGGAAGAAGTACTAAAAAAAAAAAAAAAAAAAAAAAAGCTACCCAGAAAATCAATGGGACCACTTGTTCACAGTCAATTTTTATTTCAATAATGAAAAGGAGTAGGTAAATAGACTAACAATTATGCTTTTTCTCTATATCTGTATTGAAAGGTGTGATGAACATAATATCACTACTAAAGTGTCACTGAAAATTATTACGCTCTAGAAACTTTCTAGGCATTATTTTTAAAAAATATACACTTATTGATTTTTCCAGGCATATGCCCTGACCAGGAATTGAACTGTGACCTTCTGATGGTCAACACTCTACCACTGAGCCACACCAGCTGGGCTAGACTTTATTTTTACAGCTACAATGAACATGACCTATCTGAAATGTCACTCAAAATCGTTAATGTACAAAATACACTTACAAAATGATTTATAAAATACCTCTGGTTTAGAGTAATTTTCTTAATCACTGGGGAAATGTCTTTTTAAGATTAGATGAAGTATTTCCTCAGAACCATAGGAAATAATAAGATGCACACATTGAAAGCTTTTACTATATGGGCCGATGTATTTATCTATTCTTTCATTCCACAGGCTTTCATTTAGTGCCTTCTATGTAGGGGATGCTTGATATCTTCCTCAAGCATTTCACCATCTGGTAGTGTTCACAACCTCTCGAGCAGCTGGAGCGGTGGGATTCCTTGTTCTGACCTGGTTATCATCTTTCCATTGCATGTGTTCATTACTCCAGTGGCACACAGGAATAATGAACAGTCTTAATGTATATTGTGAAAAAAGGCTGAGTTGAATACTGTGATGTTCACAAAGCACTATCAGCTTGCAAATAATTGATCAATGGAATTGCTGGGTAAACCAAGCATCTACTTTGAAAAAAAAGTTCATTCAACTGATCACTACTAAGAAATTACATCATAAGAATAAAATCATTTGCTCAACTCACATATATTTTATTTTACTTATTTATTTTTCCTTCTTATTGAATTTATTGGGGTGGCATTGGTTAACAAAATTATACAGGTTTCAGGTACACAATCCCACAACACATCATCTGATACTGTATCGTGTGTTCATCACCATCACCATTCATCTCCCATATAACCTCCTCCACATTTTATTAAAACATTTGAATGGCTAGTAAGCTCCTTGGCCTAGAATGCAATGTATGGAGAGAAAGATACTTTTTTTTTTAAGTTAGAGTTTAGAAACAAAGTTGAATATACTATTGCTAGAAATTGCTATTTTGTTGTTTTATTTTTAGTGTTCTACAGTTAGAATGTAAGCATCATAAAAATAAGGATTTTGTTTGTTGTGTTCATTTCTTTATTCCCTAGGGCCTGGCACAAAGCAGGTGCTCTCAAAAAAATTTTCCTCTGGTGATTGAAATGGAAATTAAAATTCTCTTGAGTAGGAATTAAAGCAAATGAAAACAACTTCTCCCACATATGTTAAATGATTTAGGAGTCACAGAAAAGTGAGGAAGGGCAAGGTCTTTTGTTTTGTTTGTTTTTGTGAAGGATAAAGATATTTGGAGGGCAGAGTGGGTATCCTTTCTTCTACTACTAATTTCACAGCAGTTGGATACAAAAAATGAGGTTCAATGTATGAGGTCCAAGAATATGAGTTGAATCTTGCCATTACATTAAGGTCATGCTTATCAATAGACCTAAGTATTGTGACATTGGTCTGAAAACTGATACCATCACTTACAGGAAACAGGAATTTGGGTGCCTGTGATTTACTGAGGAAATGCTATTCAGGGAAAACCTTAAGGAAGAAAGTGAAGCAGGAGAAGGGGAAGAGGAAGGAAGAGATGGAGAAAGAGCCCAATAACTCTATAGTTTTAGATGAAGTCTGGCCTTGGTCTGATACATGGAGATGGTGGTGGTGGAATTATGGTGTAGGAGGGGGGGCTGAGGTCAGGATGAGAGAGGAAGTTCTAGAATATTAACTTCATACAAGGTAATGCGTTGACCTTTTTAACCCCATCGTTATTCAGTTATTATCTAGGACCTTGGCTGAAGATGAGCTGGGGAGGACAAGGCAGCTCCTACCACTGGAGAGGAGTTTCTGGAGAACGGGACAGCTGCGAGTTCTTTACTGACAACACAATGGGGTCTTACCTTTGTTCTCAGGGTAGGGTTTAGGTGAGGTACTATGAGTTACTAATGGTGTTTTCAAACATCAGGACCAGAAGGGTTTTCTGAGCCACAGCTATTAGAAATTATAGGCATTCGAGCAGCAGATTTTGACTTTGCCTTTGTTTTGACACTGTTTGCATTTCCTATCCTATATAATAAAATGTTAATATGCAAATCGATCGACAGCAAAATGACGAGTCGCTGCAACCTGCACTGACCACCAGGGGGCAGATGCTCAATGCAGGACCTGCCCCCTGGTGGTTAGTGGGTCAGTACGCTCCCACGATGGGGAGCACCACTCAGTTAAAAGCCGGACTCATGGCTGGTGAGTGCAGGGGTGGTGGAGGGAGCTTCTCCTGCCTCCGGGGCAGTGCTAAGGATGTCTGCTCCCTGGGATTGGGCCTAAGCCATCAATTGGACATCCCCCAAGGGCTCCCAAACTATGAGAGGGTTAAGACTGGGTTGAGGGACACCTGCCTCCCCTTGAGTTCACGAATTTCATGCACTGGGCCTCTAGTAAGACAATAAAGTTGTAAATGATTTAACTGGATAGAGATGAAATTTCTCTATTGATTTGTATCAACACTTATGGCACCAGTTATTTTGACTATGATTATAGCTTCTGTCAGGTCACAGCCCCTCATGTGTCTGAGGTTGGAATGCCTAGAAATGACAGGTCTATGATAAGAACTTATTTTAAGTTAAAAGCAGGATCAAGTTCAGTTTCTTTGACAATGAGCTCTCACAATACTCTTAAGAACAACAGTTGCAGGAGTTAAACTCTCTGGCCTTTTGGATTTTCCTCCTAGCAAGGAACACTGATTTTTCATAAAAGTCTCTATGTGGGTTTTACCACATACAAAAGAATGTGTATTTGCTTGATTGCATTAGTTGCAGTACATTTTCATCCATGATTAGCTGAGAAATTTGGTTAGCTTGAACAAAAATTTGCTAGATGTAAAATTCTGATGGTGCCAAAACTCAATCAATGGTTACTATTACACATCCTTGAAAAGGTGGGTTCAGAAAAAAAGGTTTATTTAGAGTTTACTATCTATTTAATTCTTCATGCTTCTCTAATTATTTTTCAATACACCAAATTTAAAAAAAGTTGTAATATGTATTAAGATTCATCAGTAATCCTGTACTCTGTTTAAGAGCTTGGATTTATGATACTATTATCTATATATATAAAAGCCTAAGCGAACATCACAACTGAATGGATGACTGAACAGGCTGTATGGGATGACTAAGCTGGCAGGGGGGTCAGTGAGGGGTGACCAAACGACTGAGTAGCAGGCTGCATGGGGCGATCAGGCTGGCGGGGGGGTGGGGGAGTCAGTGAGGGGCAACCAAATGACTGAACAGCAGGCTTCGTGGGGTGACCAGGCCCGCAGCAGGGTCAGTTGGGGACAACCAGGCTGGCTGAGTGGGCCAGTGAGGGGTGACCAGGCCAGTGGAGGGGAAGTTGGGGGTGACTAGGCCGACAGAGGGGCAGTTAGGGGCAATCAGGTAGGCAGGCAGGCAGGTAAGCAGTTAGAAGCCAGTGGTCCTGGATTGTGAGAGGGATGTCCGACTTCTGGTTTAGGATCGGGCCTAAACCAGCAGTCGGACATCCCCTGAGGGATCCCAGATTGGAGAGGGTGCAGGCTGGTCTGAACGGATCCCCCCACCCCAATGCATGAATTTCATGCACTGGGCCTCTAGTAATACATAAATACTAAATGTCAATAGTTTATGTTTATTGCACAATGACTGAACTCAAATTATATTTTAATATATTTTTAAATGATTTCAAAATATAACCATATGTTGAAATATTAGACATTAGGTTAAACAAAATTTATAATCTTACTGTTCATATAATTTTGTTATTTCTTTCCCAACACTTTTATTACTCATAGTTGTATATACTAGTAGAATTTGTACAGTTTTATAACCTGCTTTAGCACTTATATCATAAACATGGTCCATGTTTCTATTACCTACACTCATCATTTTTTTTACCTCCCCCCCCTTTTTTTTAATAGAAACATCACATACGTTCATTGGAGTAAGTGAGAAAGAATAAAAAGTTTATCCTAGTCTCACTGATTTCCCATTCTCCCACTCCTGATCTTACTGCTCACAAATTGGACTTTCTCCTTAAGAGTGGCTGGCAAAGGACATTGTCCTAATGACCTCTTGGGTGCTGATTATCTAGAGTCAGGTCTCAGGTAGTTCTTAGATGGAAATCATTAGGTTGGCTCTCCCGGAAGTGTCTGCAGATAATATGCTTTTACAACTGTAACTTCAGCTTCTTTTTGTTGCTGACTTTACGCTGGTCCCTGTCAGAACAGGCTATTTTTTTCTTTTTTTGACCGGTCTATTTCTACCAGGCCTCTTACCTCAGACACTCGGTCTTCTCCTTGGTTCTTTTTGTTAATCCTCACCAGAGGATATTTTTCCATTGATTTTTTTTTTTTTTTTTTTTTTTAAGAGTAAGTGGAAGGGAAGGGGAGAGACACAGAAAGAAACACTGACTGGCTGCCTATGGCATGTGCTCTGACCAGGCCTGGGATAGAGCCTATCTATCTAGCATACTAGAGCTAGCAGGTATGTGCTCTTGATCAGAATTGAACTCAGGACCCTTCAGTCTGAGGGCTGATGCTCTGTCTCCTGAGCCAAACTGGCTAGGGTGGTTCATTTCTTTAGCATTACCAAGTAGAGGAGTGGGGAGTCTAATTGGCTCAACTGTTTTTTACTAAGTCTAATATTCTTCTGGGCCATGTCTAACTGATAAGTATAAAATGTTAATTAAATGTTAATTAATGTATTATATATTTTAAAATAAGACATATTCAATGTCACCTACTCATAATTATTTTGACTGTTAAATCTCTTTAGGAGAAGAAATTACAAATATTATGTTGAAAATTCTTGATACACAGGCCATTGCTCTTTTTATTTTATATGGCTGTATGTTCCAATGAGTACTGTAAACTGCCAAAAGGGTTGTGAAATGTTTTTCTTTTTAATCTATTCTACATCCATCCCATCCTCCCTGGACTCACACTTTAAATTTGAGGTGTTGAAGAAATTAATTTACTGGATCTTTTGAACTTCAGGTGACACTTTCTCAAAGATTACCTGGTAATTGCTTCTTTCCTGTTATTTCCTCAAATGGTTTACCATTTGAGGAATGAAGAATAATTTATTTGTTTTTTAATATATTTTATTGATTTTGTACAGAGAGGAAGTGAGAAAGATAGTTAGAAATATCGATGAGAGAGAGTCATTGATCAGCTGCCTCTTGCACACCCCCTACTGGGGATATGCCCGCAACTAAGGTACATGCCCTTGACCAGAATCGAACCCGGGTCCCTTTAGTCCCCAAGCCGACGCTCTATCCATTGAGCCAAACTGGTCTCGGCTGAGGAATGAAGAATAATTTAATTCTTAGTACAATCTCATACATTCCAAAACAACATGGTATATTAAGACAATGCGTTGGTTGTCTGGAGCTGCTGTTAGGATGCAAATCAGTCGTGCAGAGCTCTGAAAAGAGTTGATGTGACTTTTAAGCACAGTGTATAGGCTCATCTATACCCCCCAAGTCTCACCAACTGGGAGCCCCTTCTCAATCCCACTTATTATTTTTCTAAGAAGAAGGGCACATGCCATTGTTTCTAAAAGCTTGGGCTTATAGACTCCTCTTCCAAACATTGACCACTGACTTTTTATCTGCAACGTTTGTCATCAAACCTGTAGCAGAGAAATATCTACTAGTATTCCCATCCTGGCATTCAATTCTGTGCAATTTCAATAGTTCCACAAAAATGAAATGCTGTAAAGAAAATATCCTGACCTCTGTGTTAACCAACCTTATAGAAGAAGCATATGAAATGTACATTCCTTAAATCCTTTAGTGTCATAAGATGCAGAAAGTAATAAATTGCCTTTGTAGATACTCTTAATTCACCAAAGATTTGCAGAGACTCAGAATGACCATATTTTTAAACTTTTCAGGGACTTGTGCTATCATTTCATGCACCTCCAAAGGCTGTGGCATCTTGTGATATACAGTGCTCTTTCACTTGATGTATTACCTTCTTCATACTGCAGCATATGTTTTCTGTGCCAGTTATGTCAAAATAAAAGATCAGAGAGGTGAAAAATTTCCCTAATGGTTTGCTTATGTTCACATATTGTTTGTTGTTCATACCCAACACTAATTATACCCATTCCTCCTCTGAGTTATTTTACTATTTTCTATGGGCTTAGTTAATAAATTGTTTATGTCAGAATATCTTAGAAACCTAAAAAACTGAAATTGTGGAACCAAGAAATATTTTGAAGAAAACTAAATTGTTGGATTGCTGACCGCATTCACAAGAGTGATCAGGAATGAGATATATGTTACAAACCCTTTGTTTAATAGACATCTAGATCTTCTTTGCTGTGGTAACTTGGGGTTGATGGGAATCCTGGGAAAAAGACAATATTCTGCCTTGCAGATTTTAAGAATGTCCTTTTATCCTCAAAATACAAAAAGCATCTTATGAGTAATACATGTGAAGCTCAGCTCATAGAACTATGTTGTTATGAGTTCCTATAGCCCAAATCTCTCTTCATTATAGTTCCTTATAGTACCATTTGTTGCTCCACCCCCCTGGTGTTTTTGCTCTCTGGCAACACTGTAAAAACCATTTATCATAATTCATGATACACATTGAGGCTATTATCCTAGGGAATTTTTAATGTTTATGCCTTATCTTTTTAAGTGATATATACCCTTTGCATCATCTTTCTCCCTGGATTACTTTCAGAACTGCATGCAACTGATATAAAAAGTGAGCTTACCAGTAGAGCTGTCCCTCTTTTGGGACAAAGCTCCTTAAACTTTAGAGGTCAAACATGGTCATGGGTAGGGAATAGTGGAAATAATAGTATGAAAGACTATCTATTAAGATAGAATGATAAAAACATAAATGACATGATCACCAAGAATTCCAACATAATATTCTTGTTTCTAGTGCTAATTCTTTATGGCATTTTTACTTTTTTAATTACTGTTGGAAATGATTAGAGAATAAGGCACTACCTGATATTTTGAAAATATTTTAGAATTGACTGCTCCTTCACTTAATCTGTTGGGCTATGATTTTAAAGTATTAACAAAACCTGACTAATATATAGATCTTTAAAATTAGTTGGTGGCACTAATATAATTATGTGAGATTATTACATTTTATACAATATTAATAATGTATAATCTTACATAAGTGCTTACATTTTTTTTTTTTTTGGTATATTAGGTGAGTTACATTTTGGAATAATTTAACTAGAAAGGACAGTCCTGTTAAGCCAGAGAAAGCTCACTTCTGTGTGGGAGGGTAACTTTTCTCAGTGTTACTTATTCTTGATACAATTAGAATACTCGAGGAAAAATTCCAAGTGCTGCAAACTGCTGACATGAAAAATAAAAGTGATAATGGGTTTACTCAGAAAAACTGATAAGGTTTCTAGAGTTGAGCCAGAGAATTTTGAGTTAAGCTTTATGGATCACAGCATTAGCCAACAAAGTTTATCACATATTAAAAGTGAGTCTACCATAATTTCCAATTTTATGCTTTAGTTTATGATATAGCAGAATTACTGGTACTAAATCCTTTAAATAAATAATTCCTATTGCATTTGAGATGTATGGAAAATACCTACAAAATAAAGCAATTCTTTTAAAGATGATGTTTATTCCAAAAAGTCTATAAATAAAATTTATTCAGGCAAGGTTAATTAATAGATTGATACCAATGTCCAGAATAAAACTAAGTAATGGAAGGTTAAAATATAAGAAATACTGAACTGATTGGTAAATAATATGGTTCAAAATGTAATGATCTTCATTTTATTTTATAGTAACAATCTCATGTAATAAAAGTCTAATATGCTAAGTGTTCAACCGTTTAATTGACCCATCGCTATGATGCACACTGACCACCAGGGGGCAGATGCTCCAACAACTGCTGCAGGAGTCCAGTGTAGAAGGTGCCTGGGGAGGCACCTGGGCATTTATTTAAATTATTGTCAGCTGAGTTCGAGATGACTGGCAGAGCTGCATCTTGGATACACATTTCCCCAAGATGGCGGAGAGTGTAATCAACTTGGCCTTCATATCAGCCCTGGTGTCGGCAGGGGCAGGTCTAGATATGTAAATCCAGGCAAGCACTAGGAATGCTCTGGCCTACTTAAGAATGCAAATAAGCTCCTTTGATCCTAAGTTTTGGTGATACTTCCTGGTATTTGGGGATATAAAATAAATGTGCTGCATGGGCTGAGTCATCAGTGCCTCTCCATCAGATAGAATGGCAGCTTGCTTCTATTTCTGTGTCTTGCTCTCTTTCTTTCTTTTATTTCTTAATCCTAAGCTCCTCCACTCAGCAACCAGATCTGTTCCTTTTCCAAGCTGGACATGGAAAAAAAGAGAGAACACCTCTACAGTCCAGCTAATTGGGACTGGGTGAGACAGGCCGGACACGTCCTGGAGCCCACCCTCAGTCCCTTCCCAGCCCTGATCGTGCACCAGTGGGATCCCTTGGCCTGGCCTGAGCCCTCTCGCAAACCGGGCCCCATGGAGGATATCCACAGGCCAGGCCAAGGGACCCCACTGGTGCACAAATTTGTGCACTGGGCCTCTAATATATAATAAAACCCTATTGCTTTTGATGACATTGATTCTACCCAAGTTGACTCTGTCAGAGTAAAGGTTGGTACATTTACCTCCTACTCAGTAGAGTTGCCTGGTTCAGTTATACTATAATTCTCACCAATGGAGTAAAGATCACTTTATTCAAAGGTAGTGCTAGGACTACTTCCATAAGTAAAGCTGGCAGAGTTTTGCATGCCCTACTTGTAGTTGCCAAATTTAAAAGCTTCCAGGCCGTGGAGTGTTGGTTAAATGAGCTCATGTCAAATTTTCAGTTTTGGCTGCCTCCATCAAAGTTGACTAAGCTGTGGCCAGTGATGCCTCAGGGTTTTTGTAGTTTAAGAAAACTTAGTATTGGAAGAAAACATGCAGAAATGGGGATCCTACACATTATATGTAAATAGTAGGATGAAAGATTAAGGCTTGATACAAGGACACATACAGAATATCAATTTGCTTCTTTTCAAGACAAATATTAAAATCAGTCATTCCCTGGACTGAGGTTCATTAACAGTTATAACATTGAGAAATAAAAGGAAGTAGCCTAGCTTTTCTATAGCTCTGAAAGCACAAAATAATGTAGTGAAAGTATTCTAGATTTAGGAAATCAGGTGCTTATCATAGATGATTTTACCCTAAGCTGTGGTGCCTTTCATAAATCATTCAGGTCTTTAGTGTATCAAGTTGTTCTTTTTAAAAATTACTTTTGGACCAGATAATCAATTTTCAATAAATGGTTGGTTAGTATTATATGCCAGCTATAGATAACAATAATTAAATTGTCACGGTCAATCCTCATAGGAATTCTACTAGAAGATCATCTATGAATGAGTACACTGAGGTTAAACAAGCCTGAGTACTTTGCTTAAGGTCATGTGGCTTGGATGTGGCCAAATGCAGGTTAGAACACAGGGCTGTCTTCCTCTAAGATTGTGCTCTTTAATGTTCACTTATGTCAGTTCATATAAGTGAATGGAGGGGCCTGAGGATACAGCAGCAAGCAAGAGAGATGAAGATCCTGTCTTTATGGGAGGTGGCTGTCAGTGCAGGATTCCCACACTGCTGAGGGGCTCCAGGGACAACAATAGACTCACAGGGGCCCACAAGATAGTCCACTTTTTCAAGGAAACACAGTGATATCTGTCAAGCCTCATATGGACTTTGTTTAGCTGTGGCTTCTCAATAAACTAAGCTCAGGTGTTTATTTTGGTGTGAGAGTGCTTTGGCTGGAAGAGTTTGAAAACATCTGCTGAGGTTGTTTTTGGTAATGGGGTATGTGAATGAAGGGCTTGCAAGGAAAGAGGCATTCAAGATTCAAGCAGGAGCGTTCTATACTAAATTAACATGGTGGTGTGCCTGAGAATGAGGGAACTTTATGTAGGGTGGTGGGCGAAGGCTTCTCTGAGGGTGGCACGGGAGCTGAAGACTGAGACGAGGCAGCTGTGTAGAATCCAGAGCGATCAAGAAGGGGTCATGGCCTGGGTGAGACCTGGCTCTGTGAAGGATGTCATGCTGGGCCCAAAGGACATGATGGAGAGTGTTTTATCCTAAGTGCAATGGGGAACTGAATGTTCAGCTACACAGTCCAATGAATCTTCAGTTATTTGACATAATTATTCTGGTTAATCCTATATAATAAAACCCTAATATGCAAATCGACCAAAAAGTGGAACGACTTGTTGCATGATGCACACTGACCAGCAGGGGGCAGACACTCAACACAGGAGCTGCCCCCTGGTGGTCAGTGTGCTCCCTCAGGATAAGTGCTGCTCAGCCAGAAGACAGGCTCATGGCTGGCGAGTGCAGCAGTGGTGGCAGCAGCCTCTCCCACCTCTGAGGAGCTTTTTGCGCCTCTGAGGCAGGGCTAAGAAGCAGTGAGCCAGGCTTCTGGGGCAAGCACAATGGTGGGAAGCCTCTCCCACCTCCACAGCAGTGCTAAGGACCTCTGGGGGATGTTAGGCAGGAATTGGGACTAACCCAGCAGTCAGACATCCCCCAAGGGGTCCCAGATTGTGAAAGGGAGCAGGCCCGGCTGAGGCCCGCCACCCTCCCCCACTACCCCACACGAATGTCATGCACAGGGCCTCTAGTTAATACATAAATACTAAAAAATGTTTGTGCTTTTAGGAATGTCTTTACATTTAAAAGTGCATTATTGTCAGTAATTCTCTGTTTACGGCCACATATAGAAAAAAAATAGATGAATGCTAGGGAAATGTCTACAGATGCTCAAGGTCACCTGGCTCAGATGTAGTTGAACCCAAGTAGGTAAATGGAATATTAGTTTTCACTCAAAGGCAAAGTTTCCAGTTTTGTTTATTTTTTTGAAACTGTGTGACTAATTTGTTGCAGACTGAACTGTGTCCTCCCAAAAAGTATGTTCAAGTCTTAACCTTTCTCTCTCTCTCTCTCTCTCTCTCTCTCTCTCTCTCTCTCTCTCTATATATATATATATATATATATATATATATATATATATATATACACACACACACACACACACACACACACACACACACATATATATATATACACACACACACACATAAATATATATCTTGTATTTTTTAAAGAGAGGAAGGGAGAGAGATAGAGAGGTAGAAACGTCGATGAGAGAGAAACATCGACCAGCTGCCTCTTGCATACCCCTTATCAGGGATGTACCTGCAACCAATGTACATGCCCTTGACCGGAATCGAACCTGGGACCTTTCAGTCTGCAGACCGACGCTCTACCACTGAGCCAAACTGGCTTCGGCTCAAGTCTTAACCTTTAAACATGTGCATGTGACCTTATTTGAAAATATGGTCTTTTCAGATACACTATGTGGTTATACCAGATTAGGTGGGCCCTAAATCCAGTGACTAGCGTTTTTACAAGAAAGCCATAGGAAGACAGTGACACACACAGGGAGAAGGCCATGTGAAGACAGGCTCAGTTTAGAGCAATGCATCTACAAGTCAAGGGCACTGAGGATTGCCAACAACCACCTGATGCTGGAGAGGGGCATGGGACAAATGCTTCCTTGGACCCTTCAGAAGAAACCAACCTACTGACACCTTGTTTTGGATTCTTGTTTCCTAAAATGTGAGAGATTAAATTTCTATTGTTTTAAGCCACTCTGTTTGGAGTCCTTTATTATAGTAACCCTAGGATCTAATACAGAAGGCTTTAAACACACACACACACACACACACACACACACACACCAACTTTTAAAATTATTTTGACAGTACCAGGTTATTAGTGGGAATATGGTGCTCTCGGGTTGCCATTTTCCTTTTCTTGAAATACATCATTACTTTGATGCTAGAATTTGGTAAAAGTTAATTTTTGTATGCTGATAAGTAATCTTACAGAGAATGTTGCTTAAGAAAAATCATTTTTTTTCCCTAAGGCTGTAGATTATAAGAGAACTAGGGGCCCGGTGCACAAAATTTGTGCATGGGGGGGGGTGGGTCTCCCCAGCCCAGCCTGCACCCTTTCCAATCTGGGACCCCTTGGGGGATGTCCAACTGCTGGTTTAGGCCAGATCCTGGGGATCAGGCCTAGACCGGCAGTCAAACATCCCTCTCACAATCTGGGACCACTGGCTCCTAACTGCTCACCTGCCTGCCTGCCTGGCCACCCATAATTGCCCCACTGCACCAGCCTGTTCACCCTTTACTGACCCCCCTGCCGGCCTGGTCACCCCCAACTCTCCCCGCTGCGGGCCTGGCTGCTCAGTCATTTGGTTGTCCCTCACTAACCCCCCTGCTGGCCTAGTCACCCCATGCAGCCTGTTTGGTCATCTGTTCAGTTGTGATGGTTGCTTAGGCGTTTATTATTATAGATAGATTCTAGTTATTCTGTTTAAAGTGCTGTGTGTATCTTTAAAAGGTAATATTTTTATTCTATTATCTCGATTACGTTTCATTTTATTCTATTTTACTTTTTCCATCACCATTTATCCCCTCTATACCCTCTTCCACCTCCACTCCACCCCCCATCATCACATTATTGTCCATGTGTTATCCTTTTTTTCTTGTTTGCTCAATCCTTCTTTCCCTTTTCCAATCCTCCTTCCACCCCTCTCAGAGCTGTCTATGTCTTTGTTTTAGAAATTAGATGAATTAATTTTTTTTTTTTTGGTTTGGTTGGTTTTGATAGTATATTGAGTAGAAAATGCTATCATTTCTCCTATACTGAACCATCAGGAAAGATAAATTGTCCCTCTCTAGATGCCTTGTCAGCACGGAAGCAGTAAAATAGTGGCTTTTTACTCTGTTGGGTGGTGGTGCAGTCTCCAAGGGAAATTGATATATCTCGTGTACTCACAGAAAATATTGTTTTCAGTTGACAGTAAGAAAAAGTCCATTTAAAATAAGGCAGCAACATAATCAGAAGTGGCAGTTGAAAACATGACCAGATTTGACACACTGCATGGTTAACAACACTGTCAGCAACATTGATGAAGTTTATTTTGATAAGTTATCAGTAAAATGTGACTATTTATTTTCCACAGTGGTAGCACATCACAATGACCTGTGAATTCTTTTTATAATATAAATCAATGCCTGAGTCTGCTTCTGAGATTCTGATTCAAAGGTGTGGGTCAGGCAAAATCCAGTATATTATTTTGATGTGCAGTCAAGGTTGAGAACCATGGATCAAACAGAAATGAGTATTGGAAAAAATAGGTATTGGTGGTGGCGGAGGTGCAGGGTTGTTATAAAACATAGCATGGGGTTCAGCATCCAATACAATGTTTTGGTTGGGTAGTAGAATTTTCATAAAATTATTTCATTATAGCTGCCCTTGTTCAACTGGTGGTAGGGGCCATTTTTAGAGGCTAATAATTTAACCTAAATTATTTGTTCCACAGGCCATGATAATTTCTGCTAAATAATTAACTGACAAACTTTAACATTTAGAGAACCACAATAAAGAATTGTAACAAGGCTACAGTTAGTAAAAGCAGGGCTTAGGTAACCAGGCTCTTTCAAATTTTGAGGACAATTAATTGTTACATCTCATTCAAAATCACAAATTAAATGTAATTAATGTATGATTAACAACTGAATTGTAGCTCACAGGATGGCATAATGCTAGATTGGCAGAAATTATATAATTTAAAATGTTTAGTTTTTGTTATTTTCATATTTCAGAGTCAATTTTTTTTTTTTTTAGATCTTAAATCCCCCCCCCCCCCCCCTCCGCTCCACTGCCAGACACACTGTGAAACTAGTAGTTGCTAGACACCAGGCCAATAGGGCCTAATGGTAAAATGATCCTGGGAATATTGAAATTATCTCTGGTATGTAGTTTAAGATATTTGCTATCTTTCAAAACCACATTAGAGATTATGACTTAGTCTGATTCTATATAATAAAAGGCTAATATGCAAATAGACCGAACAACAGAACAACTGGAACAACCAAACAACCAACCAGTTGCTATGATGTGCACTGACCACCAGGGTATGTGCGTGGAACAAGGTGGGCATTGGCTATGGTGGGATGGTGGAGCAGGTGAGCAGGGGTACCAGACGGGCGGGGCACTGGTCACTGTCCTTGGGGAGAGCCTCTGGTGGTTACGGAAAATTCTCTGCTCCTGCGTGCTGAGGACCCACCCGGCACTGAACCCACTGCCAGCACTGGCCCCACTCATACCTGCAGCCAGCGTCGGAGCTGCCGCTTGCACCTGCTCTCAGTGCTGGTACCAATCCCCATCACTCAGTGCCATCAGCGGGTATGATTCGTGGCTTCCAGCCTTGATCACATCTTAGGGTTCTCCACTTCCCTCTGCTCCCTAGGGGTGATCAGGGCCAGCAGTTACTGCTTGCACCCGCTGCCAGCAACGGCCCCACTCACATATGTTGCTGGCACAAGACCCACAATTCGCACCTGCTGCCGGCACTCAGTGTCAGTCCTGATCACTCGGCACCATCAGTGGTTGCAAGCAGTGGCTGCCGGCCCAGATCACCCTTGAGGGCATCTCTACCTCCCCCTGCTTCTGAGGGGCAATCAGGGCAGCTGCGGCTACTCACACTCACTGACGGCACTGGCCCTGCTCACACCTGCTGCTGGCGTTGGTCCCAATCGATCTGCGCCATCAGCAGGTGCAAGCAGGGCTGGTGCCATCTGTGCATGGGAGCAGTGGCAGTGGGAGTGGGCTGCTGGCAGAGAGGGGACTGGGGGCCACAGCAGGAGGGGCCAGGCAGAGGTGTAAAGGATGGGCCAACACCCACTCCTGTGCCCACTGTAGCCTCACGGCCCACAGTTCCTTTTAAGGTGCGTGAATTCATGCACTGGGCCCCTAGTATAAAATATAATTAGATTTCAGTCAAACTCTAAATAGAATATAAAGGACATATGAATACTTTTGAGAGCCCAAATCCATTGCACTTTAAGAAGAGGCCTCTAGCTACCAAAAACTTGAGAGATGGTTTATTTTAAGCTCTTTGCAATTAAAGATAAATCATCAGGCATAAACACAGGGTGACCAGTCAGAATTGACAGAAATGGCTGTCTTTGCAATGAGTTGGTCAGAGCATTACACAGCACAATAGCTGGTTTCTAATTAGTAGGCCAACCAGTAGCAAGTATTTGAACACACACACAGACACACACACACACACACACACACACACACACACACACACACACTGCTTACACTGACCCTACTTCGGATGTGTTGCTCTGTGATTCTGAGGGATCATTCATCTCATCTCAACAAATGTCAGTTATATAAGTGTAACTGTTTCACTGCTCCAGTGAATCTGATGTTTTTCAAGAATCATAAAAACTGCTTGTGGTGGAACTGGATGATTTTATGGTAATTTTACTGAATATATATATATTTTTTGTACTTTGTTCTCTCTTAATTTTAAAATATTGGACTATGAACAGAAAATATGCTGTTTTACAGTAACAAACAAATTAATTGAACCCTGTGCCTAGAGCTTCTTTGTAGGTTTGAATGTGAAGTTGGATGATAAACTAAAGATTCTTCAAAGGACAGATAAATAGCATCTCAAGATATATCCACACATACATACACACTCTGTTATGAATACATATCTTGAGGTTATATAGTACTTATATCTTCAGGTGATAAAATGTTTTATTATTGTTCTTGCCACTGACCAACTATGTCAACTCTGAAACTGATATCCCCTCTGCCATTCCCTTTACTGAATTCTGGCAAAGTTATCTAATGTACTAGCAGATTCACTAAAAGTAAAAACTAGAGACTCTCTTTGAGGGTATCAACATATAAGCTGTTTATTTTCTTTAGGTGAACTAAAGGAGAAAGCAACTTTCTTTTGTTCCCAGAGGCCGAGTTATAGAAAAATTATGGGTGTTTCTATCACTGGTTTTGGTATGATGAGAGAGCACTGTGTCCTGGCCAAATGTACAGACATGGGGGCAAAGTTGCCTAGGAACTGAGTTCCAGTGCTACCCCCTGCTGAGCAAACACGGGCAAGTATGTAAACCCTCCGTGCTTCAGATTCCTCACCTATACATTGACGCCAATCACAGTACTATCTCGGAGGTTAGAGAGGGGTACTCAATAGGCTAATGATCAGTAAGCAGCAGAGCAGTAGCTGGCATGATCAGGAGTATTAACCCTTGCTATCTTGCAATTATTAAAATATACTTTTCATATCCATTAAAACAACTCTTTCATGTATAATTTTCTTCCTCATGATTGCAGTTGGTAAAGGCAAAATTCAAAGCCACTGACTTATTTCATCTATTATTTAAAAAATCAACTTAAATGTACAAGTTAATTTCTGGTTATTTGAGCTGAAAGAGAAGATAATGAGTGTGCCATTATTCATGTGAGCAGGGCTTTGGACTGAATAAAAAGTGAGTAGCAACCAAAGAAAGCTAAAATAAAAAAGGGCCTTTTCTTTAAAATGAAACTCTTTTTCAAAAACTTATCAAGATATGAATTAAAAGTTGTTTAGTAAAAAAGAGAAGTGAGACAAAATGTTAACAAGCAAGTAGCTATTAGAAGTCAAGTATGAACTGAGACAATAAAGACTACGTATGTCTTGACAATCTGTTGAGTTTCAAAGTTTTGAGTTTTGAAGAAAAAAATAATCTTCATCTTAATAATTTTGATTATAGTATTAATTTTCTGATTTATTAAAGTAAAACATGTACCTTATAAAAACATGAAAATTAAAAAATATTACAAAAAACGCAGGTCACTCTATATTTTTATCACTCTGGTAGATACTGTTAACATTTTGAAGTTTTTTCATGTGCAATTTAATATCCTTTCACAATTTGAATCCTACTGTTTAAAAAAGAATGTAAGAGCCTAGTTTCATTTTTATTTAAGAAGCGTAATTAGAGAAGTTTGTCAAATAATCTACACAAAGATTGCTTTTAACAACTGATTACTATTCCAGTAGTTGTCTCTATATTATAATTATTTTCATCATTTCCCTTTTGTTGGATATTTAGACTTTTATATTTTTGCTATTGTAGATATAATTATAGTGAACATCCTCTTATGAACATCTTTTATCTTGTTTGTTATTGTTGCCTTAAGATAGATTTCTACAAAACGATTTGTCGCAACAAAAGGAATGCATAATTAACCCTAGAGACAGATGGCCAACTTGTTTTTCTACAGTTTTCCAGTTTACACTCATGCCAACAGCTTATGGCAATGGACATCTCACCCAACACATGATGACTGCAGGTATTATCCCTTTTAGAATATTTTAATTTTATGGAAATACGTATATTGTTATATACTAAATGTTTTATCCCTCTAAAATTTACATGTTGAACTCTTATCCCTAATTTGATGGTATATGGACATAGGGCTTTTGGGAGGTAATTAGGTGAAATGACTCAGGATTATATCACCCTACACAGAACAGCACTCAATTTAAAACATGAATTGCTTATTTCTGGGATTTTCAATTAATATTTTTGGACTGTGGTTGACTGCAGGTTACAAACAGTGGAAAATGAAACCAAGGATAAGGTGGGACTGCTGTATTATACTCTGCTTCCAAGAGTAATGGAACTTAAAACAGTGGCCACTTAGCAGGCAGGTGGCAACTCTAGGCCTCATGAGGTACTCTTCTAAGAAAAGAATCATAACGTTAAATTACTAATTGAATTTTCAAATAAAGTGATTGACGTCAAACAAAAATTTATTTCTCTATATTTGTCTTATCTTATTGAATTATCTAGAAAATCCTGGCAATCTTAAATAAAGATTTTGATAACAGTGAACTCTTTCTTGTCCCTGAAAATATGCTTTGCCCATGGTTTGTTAAAAAAATATTTTGTATCATGTGGCTGATGTCTTTGTATTGTATTTCAATTTTGTTGTAGATCACTTAAATAGTTAGAAATATTTATGCGTATATGTTTTTTCAGCATCTATTTAAATGATTGTGTTGTTTTGCTTTTAATCAATTTTTATAATCAATATATTAATATCATTTATATTATGGAACTGTTTTTGCAATACTAGAATTTATCCGGGAATTACTATTTTAATATATTGTGATATTTGATTTGGTAATATTTTACTTAGTTTTTTGTAAATATGTTCTTAAGTGAAATCAAGAGTTTTTCAAACTTTGTGTCCATTTAGTTTGTTTTTTGTTTTAAGAATATGCTTGATGCCAAAATTAATTAAGATGTTTTTCTTACATTTTTAAACAATGAGAAAAATATTTGTTACTTAAAACTGTCTAGATCTCACACATTTATTAGAATATTTTTTGTCAACCTGAATTCTTTTTAATGTTTATTGGTTTAATATTGAATAATTTAAAGAAAATTCAACCATCTTATATATATACATCTTATATATATATTTCTTAATGTTTTAGCCTAGAATTTCATAAAATGTTCTTTAAACTTTCTAACATCCCCTATCTAATTCATCACTTTCCTTATTTGTTGCCCTCTCACTGTACTTGATAGGAGATCCTTTGACATCCTTTGCTGCAGCCAGCCGGGAAAGAGGAAGCCCTACATAATATCATGGTGGTTTTCACTTCTTATTACAAACTAGAGGCCCAGCGCTTGAAATTGTGCATGGGCAGGGTCCCGTGGCCTAGCCTGTGATCAGGGCCATCTTCTGCCTGTTCACCAGTCCCCAGTCCCATCCTGCTGCCACCCACCCCAGTTCCTGTGGTCCCCCATTCGCCATACTGTGATCTCAGCCTGCGTGCCCCGGGGGAGGGACCAAGAGGTCAGCCATTTCACCTGCTTGCCAGTCCCCAGTCCTGCCCCGCCCCCACCCATCCTGGTTCCCCATTCCCCAACCTGAGATTGGAGCCTGCAGGCCAACAGGGAGGGACCAAGAGGTGGTCAATGCACTTCATAGTGACTGGTCAAGTGACTGGTCAAGTGGTCATTATGGTCACTGGGCTTTTATTATATAGGATGCCTTTCCATTGGATGCTTTCAACTTTTAGAAGTAAAAGGTTTCAATCTTCTGTTAGGGTTTCTTGGTAAGTTAGTTTGTTGAGGAGCCTCTGCCAATTAGCTGTTTTGGACTCATTGCCTTTCATTCTGATCACTTATGTGCTCTCTATCACAACAATTCCTCAAAATTTGTGAGAGCGCATAGCAACCCTGCTAGTTTTCAGTAATGATGCAGAGTTTTATTTATTTTAATATTTACTTGTTGCTTAGATCAAACATCTGTGATGGTGGTGGTGGTGGGGACTTTGTTCTAGGGGGTTGGTTATGTGTTAAATGCTTTGTCTACTTGATTATTTTATCAGGATTTTTACATTTCAGTGAAATTAAAAAAAATTTGGAGGTACAGAGTTGATAATGGAGAAAATAAAATGTAATAAGCAATGCTTTGCTAGTTACTTAAAATAGTCAGGAGACTATTGAGGAAGTAGGGGGTATGCACATCTTATACCTAAGTTTTCACTGCTGCAATTAAGTTGCAAAACCTGTTGTCAAACTCAGCTGAAGGCTGAGCAATAAACATCATGGAACAACAACTGCTTCATGGACACATGGACTTTACTTCCTTCCTTGTAGTTTTTCACTGTCTCCCTTGTTTGCATTTAGGAACTAACCGGTTCCTGTTGACCTAGCCAACAATCCTTCATTTGCATAAATGAACCTTTATTAACCCTGCTCTCTTTGTTCTTCTGGAGCACAGTTTGGGTTATTACCTAAATTTATGTTTCCAGGTTGCAATTCTTTTTGCTCAAATAAATTCATATTGTTCTTTATTACAACATGAACTTTTACTTTGCTTAACAGAGTCAAATTCGACTTTTTTTTCTTCACTTGAAAAACCCAGCACAACTTCCTCAATAATCTTATCCATTTTTGACTGGCTGGTGATGCTTCTAATATCATGTACTAATTCAACATATCATAGGTGCCATTCCAAATTTTTATCAGACATTGCATTTCAATCCATTTTAAATGATAGACTCCTGTGCATTTTTAACACATTTTATTCTTTCCTGTTCTAAAGATGATTCTCTCCATTATATTCTAAGCCCTTAGACTTCCCGATGCTATTACAGCACGTTTACAGTGCTAGCTACTAGGAGGGTCAGTTTTATGTGTCAGTTTGACTAGGATGTAGTACCCAGCCATTCAGTTAAACCCTGTTGCTGTGAAGGTATTTTATAGAAGTGGTTGGCATCCTTGATAATCTGGGTGAACCTACCTCATTCAATCAGGTGAAAGGCCTTAAGAGTAAGACTGAGTTTCTCTGAGGAAGAAGAAACCCTAGGGGTGTGGACTGCAACCTCAGCTCCTGACAGAGAGTGCCCAGTCTGCCCCACAGATTCCGTAACCTGCCCCATGGATTCGATAACTTGCCCGCCCCACAATCTACTACCAGATCTTTCAATTACACCTATGCAATGTACTGAATGAAAAACCCAAACTATTATTCTACCATCTTATATATTGTGATAATTTACATTACTAACCTTAGCATTTAAGCAGGAATAAAGGTTATTTCCCCCCACTCACTATGACAACTAAACACAACCAGCATGTTTTCTCTGTACCAGCCATCAGGAAGACGAAAAGTGTGTGATGTCCTCCCAAGGTGAGATGAAATCATTAAAAATAAATGGAAGAGTTTATATTATACAGTGGTGCCTCACACAACGAACTTAATTCGTTCCAGGAGCAAGTTTGTTATGCGAAAAGTTCGTTATGTGAAACGTGTTTTCCCATAACAATACATGTTAAAAAAAATAATTCGTTCTGTAGCATAAAATATGCTAAGATGACATAAAAAAAGATAATTTTTTTGTTATTATTTTTATTTAGATACATCTAAAACCATAATTTTTTTTAAAAAAAAAACACATTTTTTTAATTTTAAGACAGACTAAGTAGAGTCTACCAAATCTTGCACATCTTCATCCATTTTCTGCTTTTTGGCCGATGGTTTCATGAAAAACCTGTCCAAAGTCGTTTGTTTTTCTCTTTTCTCCAACATCTGCCAGAAATAACGGACAAGTGTATCAGAGTAAAGATCGTTGATCCTGTTTGCTTCAGCTGAATCCGGATAGTGGGCATTGGTAAACTCCTGAACTGCTTTCCATTTGACCAGGATGTTCTTGATGTCAGCAGTTGGGATTGGTTGATTGTTTGATTGTTGCTCCTCGTTATCAGATGACGCTTCCCTTTGAGCATTGTCCTGTTGCTGGACCAGAAGTGCTTGGAGCTCTTCAGTTGTCAGCTCTTCTTCGTGTTCCTCAATAAGCTCCTCTACATCCTCTTCCTCTACCTCTAATTCCAATCTTTGGGCCACTGTGATGATGTCCTTCACCACTTCTGTGTCATCAACTACTGCTTCTTCCTGGGTCCACGAAGGCACAAGCATCTTCCAAGCAGAAATGAGGGTCCTTTGTGACACTTCTTCCCAGGCCTTCTGTATAAGTCGTATTGCCATAAGGACATCAAATTTCTCCTTCCAAAACTTTCGGACAGTCATATTGTCTCCACCAAACTCGCATTCTTCAAACACCTTATTAAAGAGGGCTCTAGTGTAGAGTTTTTTAAAGTTCGCAATAACTTGCTGATCCATTGGCTGAAGAATGGATGTGGTGTTTGGTGGCAAATACTGCATCTTGATAAAAGGATAATTTTCCTGCAATATTTCCTCTAGGTCTTTTGGGTGAGAAGGGGCATTGTCAAGTATCAGAAGGGCTTTGAGCGGCAGTTCTTTTTCCAGCAAGAATTTCTTCACGGCAGGAGCAAAAGTTTCCAGAATCCATTCGTTGAAGATAACTTGGGTCACCCAGGCTTTTTGATTGGACTTCCAATGGACGGGCAGTTTGGACTTAATAACGTTATTTTTCTTGAAAATTCTTGGATTTTCAGAGTGATAAACCAATAGAGGTTTGATCTTGAGGTCTCCGCTGGCATTAGACGAAAACATAAGGGTAAGTCTGTCCTTCATGGCTTTGTGTCCTGGCAATTTCTTCTCCTCTTTTGTAATGAAGGTTCTGCTCGGCATTCTTTTCCAGAAAAGACCCATTTCATCGGCATTGAACACTTGTTGTGGGCAGAATCCTTCATCCTTAATACATTTTTGAAAGTTAATAGAGCACTTTTCTGCTTCTTTCTTGTCAGCACTGCCAGCCTCACCATGCATAGTAACGCTGTGGATTCCACACCTTTTCTTAAATCTAAAAAACCACCCCCTGCTGGCTTTGAATTCTTCTTCATTATCTTGATTGCTGCTACTTCCAGGGACGTTTTTCTTTAGATCGTCATAAATTCTCTTGGCTTTGTGACAGATAATATCTTGGGTTGTTACGTCGCCTTTCACCTGCCTGTCCTTAATCCAAATCGCTAATAGCCTCTCCATTTCCTCGTGGATTGAAGACCTATGTTTTTCATGAAATAGTTTTGATACTCCTTTGGCTACTTTGGCTGATTTGATTGCATCCTTATTTGTCAAAATGGTGAAAATGGTGGTCTTGCTGAGGCCAAACTCTTTGACGAGGTCACACTGTTTTACCCCACATTCACTCCTTCTAATTATTTCCTGTTTCATTTCAACAGAAATCACCTTCCTGCTTTTTTTAGAAGCCATGATATAAAAAAAATATTGAGTTTAACTTAAAAGGACGACTGCAGTGATACGTGCGTGATTTAATTCGTAATGAAGAACGATTGCCGCGATACGTGCTTAAGTTAAGCGCAGTGACTAACAACTGCCTGCAGTGCCTGCGCGGAAGGATGCAATACATCGGCAGCGATCGTGGAAGCTCGGGCAAAGTGGTCGTGGAAGCTCGGGCGACTTCGTTGTGTGAAACGAAGTTCGTTGTATGAATCATGAAATGAAGTTCGTTGTGTGCAGCGTTCGCTGTGCGAGGCATTCTTTATGCGAGGCACCACTGTACAAACTCTAATGAGATGTATTTATCGTGCTACTAGTACAAACTTCCTCTTACAATAGTGAATGCCGCATTAAGAGAATGGTGATATACTTACTTTAGCGTAAATTCCTCTTCACTGGTCTTCTCTCAATAACCTGAAAACTCATGTAAGTGTTGCTCACATCTTCTCTGACGATAAGGCATGTGCTTTACTGATTCACAGAAATAAATTTCCAAAACTGAGTTTCACTATTTTCTAGGGAACACAAATTGATGTGAGAAACAGTTTTCAGAATTGAGATACCATTTGCTACTCCTTTTAGATTAAACACCAGACTCCTGAGGATATGCTGTGTTTGCTCTTCCTGTGTAAATCCACATTAAGGCATATCCATTCTAAAACTCATTGGTATCACCACCTTGTACTAAAAGCGATTCTAGCGATGCAGAAAACTCAAACAACTGCTCTATAAATGTAGGCACACTGTCAGAAATTGTCACTACTAGTGCTACCCAAATGGGTACATGGAGCATTAAACTTGGTCTTGCTCTCCTTGCCTGGGGTTGTAATGGCATTCTGAAACACTGTATAAGGGATGATTATTAGAAGGTAAAATCAATGTCTCTACACTTTTATCCATCTTCAAAAGGAATCAACTAGAGACGAGTAAGAGAGTTATTGGCTTTACTTTGAATATTTCTCCAAGGTTTCTAATAAACTATTTTACTTCAGAAAAAAAAAAGCATTAGCATCAACCCAGTGAGTAACTACAGAATGACATATTTCTTTAACTATTTTAATGCAGTTTACCACGTTAGCTTGGTAATAAATTCGTTTTACCCTATATTTTTATTTTTTTTGTATATGTCTGTGTATATGTAAAATTTGCTGTATGATAAATTAAATGTATGATTAATTGAATTTAGTATATAATGCAGTACTCCTTAATTTGAAGAGATGGGCTCTTTTCAATTCCTTGGAAAGTTATTTTCTACACCACATGTGTCAAACACAAGGCCCGCGGGCCAAATCTGTCCCACCAGGCCTTGCAATGTGGCCCGCACCGCGCTGTCATCACTGCACTCCGCTGCGTTTCCATCACAATGACAGTTTATGACTGTTCAGTAAACCATTCGGCCCGCGATTTAGGCTGGATTTTAGATTTTGGCCCCTTCTCTGATTGAGTTTGACACCCCTATTCTACACTATAAAACTATATTCTGTATATTACTTTTGTAGAAATATTAAGGTTAATAAAGACAGAAGATTGTAAAGGTATAATGTGTGTGTGTGTGTGTGTGTGTGTGTGTGTGTGTGTTGGGGAGAATTTGTAAAACACAAAGTATTAACTATATTGAAAACTCATTTGTGGATATTTTATTGGTCACATTTGCCACAATTTTTATGTCATTTTGGAAATACTGCAGGGTGAGAGAGTCTTTTTAATTATTCACAATTTTAGATAAGACTCAAAGATGAGATAATCATCTGAAAGACAACAATAGCCCAAGTAACAAATTTACATTTGGGGTCAGAAATTCTCACACTCCATAAATGTGCTCTGGTGTATATACACAATACTATATTAGAAAATATAATTTCAGCCATTTATTAACTTTGGAAATCCTTCCCACTCCTCTCTCCCATGAATGTCACTTCTAGCTTCATCCAACAAACTTTTCTTAAATTATACTCTAATTCCAAATTTTCCTCTTTACTAAAGAACTCAATAACCAGTATTGCAGTCTCTATAATATATTGCATTTGTCAGTAGCATTTAACAAATTTATTATTTCCTCTTTAATCATTTGGATTCCAGAACAGTTCTTGCTCATCATTTTCTGCCATTCACTGATTACTCCCTGTCTTACTTTCCATTGTTAGATAAATTTAGTGGTTTAATGTAAGACCCATTTACTATCCTGCAGTTTCTGTAAGTCAGAAATCTAGGTCAGGGCATCGAGAAGCTGAATCTAAAGTGTTGGCTAGACTGCATTCTCATCTGGAGGTTAGACTGGGGACAAATCGATGTGCATGCATGCTAATTCATGTGATCAGACCTCATCCCTTTGTGGCTGTGTATGGCTTTTGTCCCAGTTCTCTTGCTGGCTGTCAGCCTGGAGCTGCTTTCACTCCTATGGTTGTTTTCAGGTCCTTGCTATGTGGCCCTCTTACAAATCCCCCCCAATAAAACTTGGTTGTAGGATTCTTCAAGGCTAATAGAAAACTCTCTTACATTTCGAGTCTTTCCCTGATTATGTTTCCTTTCAGAAATGGCTTCCTTTTACAGTGCTTGCTCTATATTGGGCCCACATAAAATAATTTCCCTTTTGATTAACTCTCTCAGTCTATTAATTAGGGACCTTAATTATATCTGCAAAATGCCTTTACCTTTGCCATGTGATATACCAAATCATGGGAGTAAAACTCCATCACATTCTAAGTCTCCCCTGCAGTCAAGGGGAGGGGATTATGCAGGCTGTGTACACCAGTGAGTAGGAACCTTGGGGCCCTCCATCTACTGCACTCCTAAGTCTCCTTTGAGCCTTTCTCATCTCTTCATATGTTTGTGCTCCAGGACTCCATACTCAACCTTTGGTTCTTTTTCTTGTCTATCTTCGCTGACTCCCTGGATAATCACATCACTCTATTGTTTTTGAATACTGATGCTGATCTATTTTAATACTAATGCTGATAAATCCAAATTTATACTCCAGCCCCTATTTCATTTTTTAATCAGACTTATGTTTCCAACTATCCTATATAATAAAAGGCTAATATCCAAATTGACTGAATGGCAGAACGACTGGTCACTATGTTGCACACTGACCACCAGGGGCAGACACTCAATACAGGAGCTGCCCCCCTGGTGGTCGGTGTGTTCCCACAAGGAGAGTGCCACTCAGCCAGAAGTCGGGCTCATGGCAGGCAACTGCAGCAGCGGTGGCAGGAGCCTCTCCCAACTCTGGGGCATCGCTAAGGACCCCTTGGGGGATGTCCAACTACCAGCTAGTTGTGTGTGTGTGTATGTGTATATATGTATATTTTAGAGGCCTGGTGCATGACTTCATGCACCAGTGTGGTCCCTCAGCCTGGCCTATGGGATCAGGCTGAAACCGGCTCTTTGACATCTCCTGAGGGGTCCCAAATTGCGAGAGGGCACAGGCAAGACTGAGGGATCCAACTTGTGCGCAATCATGGCAGGGGAGGAACATGGGAGGTTGGCCAGCTAGGAAGGGACTGTGGGAGGATTTCAAGGCATGTCCAGCCCATCTCGCTCAGTCCCAATTGGCCAGACCCCAGCACCAAGTTAATCTACTAGTTAAAGTTTCTGCCCCGGTAGTCAGTGTGCACCATAGCGACTGATTGACTGCCCCCTGGTGGTCAGTGTACAGCACAGTGAGTGGTTGAGCGGCCTTAGCATATCATTAGCATATTACACTTTGATTGGTTGAATGGATGACTGGACAACTGGGCACTTAATATATTAGGCTTTTATTATATAGGATAGGATGACTTGGATATATAATAGACATCTCAATATTAACTAATCCAAGGTAGGCCTTTATCTTTCTTCTCAAATCTGTTTGTTTTATGTTTTCCCTTTAACACTTCATTTTTGACAAATCCTATCAAATTACACTACTAGCCCTTTTGTTTTTATCTTTATAAAAGCAGTCTCCTTTACTTCTCCCTCAAATCACTCTTCCACCTCTGCCTTACAGACTGTCAACCCAAGATTAATCTTGTTTGTACTACCTTTTACCTAAGGGGACTGAACAGTGAGAGAGAACATACATAGGAATCCATTTCTTTTTTTTTTGTGCTATTTTGCTCTATGGCAAGTAAATGGTTTCCAACTTCAAGCTACCTCAGTACTTCTGAGAGATAAGTTTACTTATCTATTCAAAGTCCTCCTCTTTTTAATATAAATTCCTTTAAGCCTTATCATTCTTTTTAATATTTTGTGCACCAGAGAGAGTCCCCCAAGAACAGGAGATGCCTTTCTTCCTAACACCTAATGCCCCTACATGTTTACCTACACTCATGAATACTCACTCAACTCTTTTCTCAGATCTCAGATAAGCCCCCAATTATTGCCTTTTTCCTTTATATTTTCAATGTTTTCCTTGCCAGTGACTCTTTCCTTATCTCAGTGATTTTCATTCTTTTTCATCTGATAACACACATAAACTTATTACTAAAACTCTGTGGCACACCAAAAAATATATTACAGGTTTTGCCAATTTGACAAAAAAAAAAAAAAAAAAAAAATAGGTATAATTTTTTAAAATTTATCTTTGTTGTTGAAAGTATTACAGATATCCCACTTCCCCCCCAATGACTCCTTCTAGCACAAAACTGTAATTCCTCACCCCCCACACTACTGTCTGTGTCCATGGGTATAATTTTGATTCGTTCACACCAACCAATGGCAATTGTGTTGACGGTTGTCATTTTTTACTTGACAATCTAAAAGAGGTCAGTGCTCCTGACTATATAGTGAGGTTTTTCATGTTTTAAAAATTACTGTGGCCCAGTGGTTGAAAATTGCTGCTTCCTTATTTGATAAAAATTACAAATCTACAGGATTTAAAAACAGACAAGAACACACCTTCTTGTCCTTGAGTACCTTTCTGCCTGCTGCATTCCCCCCTCCCCCCTTATTCACTACACAATTAATCATGTTGAAAGAGTGGTTTTATTTACCCTTTTTATTTTCTGACCTTCCTTTTATTGTATAACATTCTAAAATCAGACTCTCTTCCCACAATGCCATTAAAGTTCTCATTCTCTAAAGTCACTAACAACTGCTAAATTGTAAAATCCAATGGCCATTTCCCACTGCTCTCCTACTCCCAGCTGGTGGCATTACTTCTTTTTTATTGAAATAACGCAATTCTTTGCCTGTGGTTCTACTTCTACCTGATAACATTTCATTTCCTCAGTAATTTATTTCTTCATTTTGTGTCTTTTAGTTTTTTATTTCTTTATTATTATATCTTACTAGAGGCCCAGTGTACAAAATTCGTGCACTCGGGGGAGGGTGTGTGTGTGTGTGTGTGTGTGTGTGTGTGTGTGTCCCTCAGCCTGGCCTGTGTCCCCTAGCAGTCCAGGAGCCCTCAGGGAATGTCCACTGGGAGCTGGCAGTCAGACATCCTTAGTGCTGCTGTGGAGGCGGGAGAGGCTCCCACTGTTGCCTCTGCGCTTGCCAGCCATGAGCCTGGTTTCTGGCGAAGCAGTGCTCCCCCATATGGGAGCACACTGACCACCAGGGGGCAGCTCCTGTGTTGAGATTCTGCCCCAGGTGGGCAGTGTGCTTCATAGTGAATGGTTGTTTTGCTGTCAATTTGCATATTAACCTTTTATTATATAGGATTATTTCCTCATCTATTCCTACAGCTTTCACTATATCAAATAGTCTGATGATCCAAATATTTGAATTTACCTTTTAGATCTGCTTCCTAAGTTTGAGATCCTTACTTTAAATCTGGTTGTTAAACGGACCCAAAATTCTTAATTAGACCTTTACATAACTCCTTGTTCTTCCCCCAACCACAACTGTCTTCTGTAGTACTGATCATGGCATATTTACTCAGTCACAAAACCAAAATACATGCTGGCAATCTTTTCATTTTATATTAATTTATTAAACACATGTCTGAGTGCCTCCTATGTGCTCTGTATGGATCGTGCTAAATGCTAACAGTACTTAAAGGAGGCCAAGAGTTGTAGTTTTTCTGCCAATTTGGAGCTTATATTCGAGTGTGAGAGACAAAAACAGGTAAACACGCAAACCAGCAATTACAGCTTTCGTAATTATGCTGGAGAAATAATTTTCTCTGTCAGAGACTTGAGGGTGGAAATGCTACTCTAGATGAGGAATGGCCTTTCTGGGATGATGAAAGTGAAGATCTTTCTTTGAGGACAGGACAGCATGTGCGAAGGCCTAGACGCAGGGATCTTCAAACTACGGCCCGCAGGCCACATGCGGCCTGCAGAGGAGTCTGATCCGGCCCGCCAGGTTTTTTGGACAGTGAGCGCAGCCGAGGTGTTACAGTAGGAATTAGTAGTTCATATAGTCCGGCCCTCCAGCACTCTGAGGGACCCTGATCTGGCCCCCACTTTAAAAAGTTTGAGGACGCCTGGAGAGTATGAAACTACTTGTCCTGTTTCAGGGCCTGACAAATCCCAAGAAGTAGATGATAATCAGTCTACCCAAGAGATTACCCAGACTAACTCCAGCTTGCCTTTCATGCTTATGTAAATTAAATCTTAAAAGAAGCTCAAGACTCCTTTCTCTTTCCCCCAGCCTATATCACCCAGAAGGTTATGACTATGTGGCTCTGATCAAATCTCCCAGTTTCCTAATATTTTCTGGAAGTTATGATTAACTATCAATATTAGCCATATCATTTGTATCTTAAACTTTGTCTCCAAATGTTCTTAATCCCTTCTTGCTTGAATTGAAAAAACAGGTTATATTTTGATTCTACTATTTCTAAAAGTGACTGGTGGCTGTTTTTCTTTAATATCTTGAGTACAATGAAGGATGGGAAAGGAGCAGGTGTTAAAGTTGCTGCTCATGGCTGGTTCTATCCAGCATTCCTCTCTCCTTCCTAATTATACCCCTCACTAGCCTCTTTGAAACTGATGTTATGAAATTATATAGGTATTCATTTTTCTTTACGTTCAGTATTTCCAAACTGTTGACAAATAGTTTCTGCAATTATCAGTTTCTTGGCCATCTCACCTCTAGTCAGCATCCACTCTAAGTCATATCCTAGTCATAATGTATTTATCTTTCATTCATTCTTTCAGTAAAAGGATAGCTCTTTGGGCTACCAAATTCATTAGGCATATCATATTTGAATCCTAATGACATATTATAATTTTCCCCCCTTACCTAATAAGGTCCAAAGGAGAGGGGAAAGTTTAACGCATCTCACAATTTGGCACACTCACTTTGCCTCCTAATTTTAATTTTAATTTTATTGCAGTCTTCTGCAGTTTGGTGATACATTTAAGTATATTTAATTTTTTTCTGTATATCTATCGATATGTCATAATATATATATATATATATATATATATATATATATATATATATAATTGTGGGGGTTATTCTATTAAAGAGTTATTTTGCCCTTTGTTTTCACGGACAAAATTTATTTTGGATATGCATTTTTTCTACTTATCTTTTTTTACATATAATTAACTTACATTTTAATTTAATTATTTTAAGTCTGTGTATTCAATGATATAAATATGAATTTTATACAGACTTAATGAAATTGTTCTGCAAAAAAATTAATTAATTTTTATCATCCACTAATTGGTTTCATTATTGATTGTGACCTGTTCATTCTGTGTTTTTAACTAAAAATATTTACATTCATGTTAGAGCAGAATTACAGATGGTCCTTGATTTATGAAGGTTTAACTTAAAAAAAATTTTTTTTATTCACAATAGTGCGAAAGTGATATGCATTGAGTAGAAATTATACTTCACATTTTTATTTTGATTTACCTCAGGCTAGCAATATGAGATATGATACTCTCTCATGATGCTGAGCAGCAGCAGTGAGACAATTTTTCTCAACGGTAGGGTAATGTAAGTGCTCTGAGCACATTTAAGTAGGCTACGTGAAGCTAGATATTCAGCAGGGTTGGTGCATCAAATGCATTTTCAACATGATATTTTCAACTTACAGTGGGTTTTTATTGGGATGTAACCCCTTCATAAGTAGGAGCATCTCTATATTATTTCTCAAAAAGCAACTTTCTTGAGACCTGCAACAGATTTTTATGAGAGCAAGATGATTTTATGCTTATAGAAGAAACTTTGGCTGTAAGTCTCCATCAGGACTGTACAAAGCCATTTTTATACATTGTTGTAAAAATGTCATCTAATGTGCTGTGTGGTGATGATGTTTATTTCGTTTGTCCTGTTATTCTCTTCCTTCCTAACACTAAATATGGTTTATTGCTGGAGTTATTTCTTTATGGTAAATTATGGTACACTTGGCAGTGTTTCGTTCTGACATTACACTGGAGTGCAATTCTGTAAGTAATATAACTATGAGTACTCTCAAGGTCTCATCAGAGCAATGCTGTATCTAAAAGGATCTGATTTATAACCAAAGAGGCAGCCAGGAAGAATTTTCCTCGGTGAAAGATTCAAAACTCTAAATATTATATAAAAATAAAAATAAAACAGGCTATATCTCATTGAATCTAATTATTTAGTGGGTCTTATTTTTAGTTAAATCTGCAAGAGGAATGACATGAATTCTTTAGAGAAAAGACATAAAATAAATCTAAGTGGCTGTGAAAACATTGAAAGATACAATATTTGTCTCAGAAAAAATGGAATAAATTTACTTGGGAAGATATATAAAAATGACATTTCATAGAGATTTGAAGTAGACCTTTGGAGAAATCTTTTTAAGATCATTTATTTTAATAGTGTTTTCTATCACTAAAAATATAGTCAAATTTGAAATTATTCTACAATTAAGAGATGACCTTGAAATAATATAATAATAATTAGGAAGATGGTGACTAGACTTATCATGGGGGTAATTTTGTAATGCATATAAATATTAAATCATTATGATATATACCTGAAACTATGTCAATGTATACAAATTTAAAAAAAGACGAATAATGCCAAGTGTTGTCAATAACATTAAATAATTCTCATACTTTCTATTGGGAATAGAAATTATCACAACATATAAGTATTTTTGATGATTTTTAAGTAATATTAATCAGACAAAATCATACTACCTAGCAGTTTCTCTTCTAAGTACCTATCCAAGAGATACAAAATCACATTGCAAACAAAAAGTTTTATACAAAAATTTACATAGAAGCTTTACTCATATGGAAAGAGCACAGGTATCAGCAATAAAAGTACTAAACAAACTGGAATAAATAAAAAAATGATACACTAGAATGTGACTTTATGGTGGATTATGACATTTTAAAAATAGAATTGGACCCTTATACTATATAGAACAATCAACTCAAAATGGATAAAACATTTAAAAGATCCCAAGATATAAAACTCTCAGAAGAAAACATAGAGGGAAAGATTCATAACATTGGTCTTGGTAATAATTTGATGAATAAGACACCCGAAGCAAGGCAACAAAAACAAAAAAATAAATATGTGGTACTACATCAAACTATAAAGCTTCTATACAACCAAGAAAATAATCAACAAAATGAAAGGAATCATATGGAATGGGAGAAAATATTTTCAAAACTTATATCTGACAAGGGGTTAATCTTCAAAATATATAAGAAGCTCCTATATAGCAAAACAACAACAACAACAACAAAAACCCCCTCCAACAACACCCACAAAATAAAAACCCACTAATAACCCAATTAAAAATGTTCTAGAGATCTGAGTAGACTATTCTCCAAAGAGTATATCATATAACCAACAGTTATATGAGAACATGCTTACTCATCATCAGGGAAATGCAAATCAAAGCCACAATGAAATATCACCTCACACCTATTAAGAGGGCTATTATAAAAACCCAAGACATGAAAGTGTTGGTGAGGTTGTGGAGAAATTGTTGGTGGAGATGCAAAATGGTGTAGACTCTATTGAAAACAATATGGAGGCTCCTCAAAAAAAATTTTTAAAGTAGTTTAAAAATATGATCCTGCAATCTCCAAAATTTAAATCTGGATCTTGAAGAGATATTAGCACTTCCATGTTCACTGCACCATTATTTATGACAGGCAAGATGTGGAAACAACCTTAACGTTTATTTATAGAATGAATGTATAAAGAAAATGTGACACACACACACACACACACACACACACACTCACTCTGTTTTTTTCTTCATATTGGTACATAATTTCATGAATATTTTTGTTTTATGTAGTGAATTATCATTTCAACTTTATTTTGTTATTTTTATTAAATTTATTGGGATGGCATTAATTATATATGTTTCAAGTGTACATTTCTATGATACATGATGTATAGATTGCATTGTGATAGACTTTTTTTTTTTAAACATGCTTTTAGAGGAGTTTTAGGTTCACAGAATAATGAAGAGGAAAGTAATAGATTTCCCATATACACAGTATCCCCACACATGCATTGCCTTCCCCATTATCAAGAGCCTACACCAGAGTACACATTTTTTATAACTGATGAACCTACACAGACATATCTTTATTACCCAGAACCCATAGTTTATATTAGGGTTCACGCTTGGTATTGTACATTCTATGGGCTTGAATGTATAATGACATGTGTCCATCATTATAACACCATGCAGAGGATTTTCATAGCTCTAAAAATTATTTGTACTCCATTTATTCATCTCTACCCACTCCCTAACCTCTGACTTTTTTACTGCCTGCATAGTTTTGCCTTTTCCATAATGTATATTGAATTATATTGTATATAGCCTTTTCATGTTACCTTCTTTCATTTAGTATTCTGAATTTAAGTTTCCTTTATGTCTTTTCATGGCTTGATAGTTTATTTATTTAGTGGTGAATAATAGTCCATTGTTTGGATGTACCACAGTTTTCCATTCACCTACTGAAGGACATCTTGGTTGCTTTCAAGTTTGAGCAATTAAAAATAAAGCTTCTATAAACATCCACATGCAAGTTTTTGTGTGAATATAATTTTTTAACCCCTTTGGGTAAATGCAAAGGACCACAATTGCTGGATTTATGGTTAGAATATGTTTAGTTTTGTAAGCAACTGTCAAACTGTCTTCTAAAATGACAGTATCGTCTTGATTTCTACCAGCAATGAATGAAAGTTCCTGTTGCTCCATATACTTGTTAGCACTTGTGCTCTTAGTGTTTTAGATTTTGGGCTGTCTAATAGTTGTACAGTGGTATTGCACTGTTTTGCAATAATTTTTATAGTCATATATTTTATATGTTCTCAACTGTTTGCAATGTTTTATAGAACTTTGATTATTTTATTTTGTATTTCTGAAATAGTTCAAACTTTTTTTCAAACTACATTTATATGGTCCCCCTCATATCACCCACTCAAAGATATTCTCATCCTTTCCCAGACATATATCCACCTCCACTTGAGCTCATATTACTAATAATAGGTAGCGAGAAAAAAGTGTTTAAAGAAAAAAAGATCAGTATAGTTCAATTAGATATTCTGTTATTAGCAAAACTATTCAGTTTTCCTCAGTATTGGCTTGTCTTGGCCAACCTTTTGGCTGTTTGCTGGTGAATTTCATACCTTTATTCTATGAACTAGTCTATTATAAGACACTTGTTCTGAGCACTAAATACTCTAAGAGGTTCTTAATTGATCTTTGCTTAAACTATTTATCTTAGTGATATAATTTCTAAGCCTCTTTTTACTTTTATTTCTCTCCTAATTATATCAAGTAGATCAGAATTATCTTTTAAAAGGAATAAATGTAATATCATTGCATTTCTTGATAGCTACTCCCTTTGCGCTCATTATAATACTACTTCTGGATGAATAAGCTTTATTTTAACATGTGAATTTTAAAGAGGCAATTTCTTTTTCCCTTCTGAAATGAACCAAGCAGCAAGACACAGGCCAACAACATTCAAGATTTAATGTTGCCAAACAAATATTTTTCTTTTTCTTTTTAAAAGTCCTTGCATTAGACACTGAATGTATATTGCATGTTAAGGACCCCACTCTTGCTGCTTCAATTCCCCCCCCCCCCCCCGCCGTAATATTTTATTTAATGTTATATTTGAAACACATACTTCATTTACATTGAATAAATTCAGGACATGTTTGGTAGTTAAATTTTTCATTTTTCTAAGAATATGTGGCTACAAAAATACCCCTGTGGTACATGGTCTAGGAACTCTGAAGGTTTACATCCACTCTGTTCCCTACTTCTACATAGAAGTAACTTACAAATATAAAAAATTCAAAGAAGAAATGGAGGCTAAACAGCATGATGAACATCTAAGTGTACTGCGGTGAATGAAAATGAAGAGCAGTAAATTATGTGCTGTAGCTCAAAACCAGCTGGCTTCCACGTGACTAAAGGCAACCAAGGATGGCCAGGACCTAAAGTGCATGACCTTTGCCAGAAAAAGGAAATAGTTTTCGCTATAGTCCTGAAAACAGGAACTAGCAAGAAAGATTTCCAAGAAAAGATTTAGTTGATTAGGTATTATAAAAAGTAGGATTCTAAGTAATGTGGTAATTTGGAAACTTTTATGATACAACTAGAGACTAAAACTTTCTCGAAGTCTTTGAATAGAGGAAAAAAAGAATATAAATCCTAATGATGTTGAAAATAAAAATTCGGTTTTCAGATTTATTTCTCTGCAATAAGGGTTGAAGGGTTATTTGTAGATAAAAATTACTTCATAGGTTGCTTGCTATTGCCTGTGAAATGTAACCAACAATCATCTTAATAATTGATATCAGAAAACAGTATCCAGTCTAACCTTTGTAGGTGCCAGCTAGATGAGTTTGAGTTTTACTGCTTAGGCAGTAGAGTTTCAATTGAATGTATTTGTCTCCTCTTCTTTAGGTTTCGAGATAACTGATATATAGATTTAAGCTGATTCTTTATCTTTTCAAATACAAAAGAGATGCACTGCTTTCCTAATAACTAAAGAAAATGACAAAGAAAATTTAAAATGGAAATAACAAAATAAAAAGAGCACCAAACAAAAAGTGGAATGCCACCACAACTATAGGCCAAAATTAATAAGCTAGATAAAATATAATTGTTCATGATAAAAAAAAAGGTTTTAAACTAAAACATTGTCATATATCTTCAGTAAATCAAGGAAAACCTATCTGGGAATGATGTCAGAGGAAAGGTACTGTGAGATTCCCTTGGTCTTTCCCTTGAAGTTTCAACAATTTGAACAGCTATAATTCAACAAAGTATTGCCTGTTAAATGCACAAAGATGTCAGAGATACACACAATGAAACATCTAAAGGTGGGCAAGTGGGGCAAACAGAGAAGGCGAGAAGGGAGAACTGAGAATAGGCATGGATGCAGCCCTGGAGCCCAAAGCTCAGACCAGGGAGGGGAGGAATCAGGTTGTGGCTGGCACTTCCCTTAGCTGGCAGCATTCCTGCAGAAGTGGGAAGTACAAGCTGCTGCTAAGCCTAGTGACATGGGCAGGGACAAAGCCCAGAGGTGAGGCCAGTTGTCTGACAATCAGCATTCTAGGCAGAGGAACAAGGCCATGGAGTTTGGCTGCCTTCCCTGAAGCACCCAGAGCATACCTCCTAACCCTTTGAGTCAGGTTGCAGAGCACTGTTGGGAGCTAGCAGAGTTGAGGCAAGCAACTCAGTCTTAAGGAAATAGAATTAAGTTCCTTCTAGCAGAGGTTGTGTGGTGCCCTGAGGGCTTGGCCAGAAGATAAGATTAACCTGGGGCTTAGCATCTCCTGTCTTCCTGCCTCTTCCCCTTCCTGACCCTCCCCCCTAGATAGCCCAGCCTTGGAATGTAGCACCTTGGAATGTTGCACATCTTTGCAACTTCCCCTTCCTGACCCTCCCCCATGGACACTGCCAGGGACCCCCCTGCATAAGCGGCCCTGCCCCCCTTTGTCTCTGCTGTATAAATACAGCCATTTCAGAGAATAAAACTGAGGCTTGATCAGAACCTTGTCTTGCCTCCATTCTTTCCGCGTTCCTCGTTTGATTCATTCTCTTAGGTGGTTCCTGCGTGCCCCCCGTTGTTGTCCCGCAGGTCGGGACAGAGCACATTTTCTGCAAACCTGAGATCTGGCCCTACAGAAACACTTTTTCCCTGAGCAAGGGGTGTACGCTACAAATAATTCCAGGGTCAGGAGGAGGCACACACAGGTCTGCTGGTCATCATTTTTGGTCATCAAAGAAGCAAAGAAGGCAGCTAGCTGGGTTTTCCCATACAATGAGGCTGCACTGCTGGTGACATATGGTTGGGGGCGGGGGGAGACACAAGGGAAGTCCTAGAATTTCACAGATTTGGAGTCCCATCATCCACTGTATTCTTCTGCAGGGTTGGTTCCCTGAAACTGGGGCAACCAAATCACAGGTGAGGTGCTTACCTTCCCAGGGAACACAGGCCATTTTCCACCCCACCCCACCCCACACCCTGAAATGTGAAAAGCCAGAAAAGTGTAAAAGAGCTAAAAAAAAACAAACACCTTACTATTCAGTGCCACCTATTGGAAAAAAAATAGAAAGCCTTATTATTAATCTACAAGAGAAGTACCATTCATATATACATGCCAGAGAAAGAAGGAATCTATTAAATACCATGAACAACCAATGTAACGAGGCAGCTCAGAAAGAAAATGAAAAATCTCTAGAAAATAAACTTAAAGACATGGAAACGTGATTTAAACAACAGAGAATTCAAGATTCAAGATGGCAGTTCTAAAAACAAAACAAACAAACAAAAAAACAACCTCAAGAAGATGCAAGAAAATACAGGTACTAGGTTTTTTTAATCAACTAAGAAACAAAATCAACAAACAAAATGAGTTTTGTTTACCCAATTACCAAAAAAATTGAAACTTTTAACAAGAATCAAATATAAATTCTGGAGATAAAAAAACACAATAAAAGAGATGAAGAATGAACTAGTGACATAGAATATAGAGCTGATCAATGGAGGAAAAAGATAGATATCTGGATATGAAGCAGAGGGAAAAAAGAGAGACTTGGACATAAAAAAATGAAAGAACTCTTTAGAACACTCTGAATTCACTAGCAAGAGTAATAAGAATAACAGGCATACCAGAAGAACAAGAGAGGGAAGGGAACACAAAGTTATTCACACAAATAGTTGATAAGAACTTCTCACACCTATGGAAAGAACTCGATTCTTGAATCGAAGAAGCAAACAGAGCACCTGATTACTTTAATCCATAAAGGCCTTCTCCAAGGCACACTGTATTAAAACTGTAAAAAATTAATGACAAAGAATTCTAAAGACAGCCAGGGAAAAGAAGAAAATAACATATAAAGGGAAACCCATGAAACTATTATCAAACTTCTCACCAGAAACACTATAAACTAGAAGATAGTGGAACCAAATGTTTAGAATACTGAGAGAAATTACCAGCAAAGTTATCCTTTGGATATTAAATAGAAATAAAGACTTTCCAGATGTACAGCATATTTTTATTTCAATATTTGGTATTAAAACATAAAAACTATGACAAACCAATGACCAATTTTAAATCATTGAATGATTCACATTATTAATCAGAATTAAGCAAAAGTGAATAAAAACATGTGGCTACTATGTTTAACTCTGGAAATTACAATAAGAACCACAAATACCTAGGTACCATGAAATAAAAACTTATTGGGATAAGGAACTAGCAGTTTCATTAAATTCAAAAAGAAATTAAAGCATTATAAAAGAAAGCTAAAGATTGGTAAATATTATTTTTTGTACTTTTGTACACAGCATTTTGCATTTAATATTTATCCATTTTGGCCCAGCTGTTGAGCATTGACCTATGAACCAGGAGCTGAGGCTCAATTCCCAGTCAGGGCACATACCCAGGTTGCGAACTCCATCCCTGGTGTGGGGGTGTGCAATCAACCAGTGATTCTCTCTCATCATTGATCTCTCTCTCTCTCTCTCTCTCTCTCTCTCTCTCTCTCTCTCTTCTCTCTCCTTTTATTCTCTGAAATCAATAAAAATGTATTTTAAAAAATTACCCATTTGGGGGGTTTTACATTTTAGCCTTCCATCTAATTTTTGATTCAGAATAAATAATCACCATATCTTAGTAATTCTCTCAGTGACAGACATTTATCAAATACCTTCTTAACAAACTAGACTTTCTAAACATTTTTTATACACTTTTCATTGTGGTCCTGTTGAAATTTTCTCTGGCATAGACCCAGGACCTTGATTTCTACTTTACTCTTTAAACTGTCTAAAAAATATTATCCTGATACCTGTTAAAGACGGTTAAGACAGACTTTACTCAGGGGTCTACTACACTGGGGTTTCCTAGACTGGGCTCCACTCTGAATACAACAAGGAAAAGGAAAGATTTATAGATACGGTTCAGTGGATGGAAAGTTACTAAGAGGGTAGGCTAATTCTTTGCTGAACAGACCTAACTGGAGTCTCACTAAAGGAAGGCCTGGGTGATTAGATATCACCTGAAGGGGATGACAGAGGATGAGGAGTTTGACCAGATATCATGGCTGATCTGATATCAACGATGAAGACTTCTATCTACACTGACTTGACAAGATTTTACTAAAATTGGACTCTACAAGGATGAACACCAGAGCCTAGAGGAGCAGAGGGTTCAAAGGATCCTGGTAAAGTTTGGTCAAGGAGAGAATCTCTGTCAATATTACTAAGCCCTGCCAGCTAATAGCATATACTCGTAGCCCATGAGAGCTCAAGCCCTCTCCCACATCTCTGACAATATTTATAATTATTCAGTTTTAATGACCTTTGTCAATATTATGGGTATAGGCAATGTTGTTTAGGGGAGGAAAAACTTTCTTCTCTACCCTCTAACGTTAAATACCTGAGGCACGTGAGTAAATCTGACAAAAGACAGATTACAAATAGAGCAAGATTAATTCATATGCACATGGGAGCCAAAGAAATAGGTGGCTCTTTATTTTAATGAATACATTTTTATTGATTTCACAGAGGAAGGGAGAGGGAGAGAGATATAGAAATATCAATGATGAGAGAGAATCACTGATCAGCTGCCTCCTGCAGGCCCCACATGAGGATCAAGCCAGTAACCTGGGAATTGAACGGTGAATTCCTGATTCAAACACCCAGTCATGCCAGCCGGGCTAAGTGGCTCTTTAAATGGTTCAAGTGAAGGTCTTATATACCTAACTTAGCGGGGGGAAGAGAGGAGAAAGAAATGACTTTTATAGAAAGGACAAATAGCTTTCCTTCAGAATCAAATAGGCTTTTAAGGGAATAAATGAGAGAGAAGAGAGTGTGTGACAGTGGATGTCTATGCAGGTGCAAACAATCTTCCCATCTGGAGGGGAATTTATGTAGGTTTACTCTGGGCATGTCTCCTAGAGCAGCAGCTGCCCCAAAGAGGAAAATTTGGCAGCTATTTCTCAGAAAATTTTTTTTAATTACATTTTTTTATTAAATTATTATCTGTGTACAATTACAGCAGGCAGGGGAGGGAGATCTGGGGGAGATAATAGATCAACCGAAGGACTTGTATACATGCATATAAGTACAACCAATGGACACAAAATTCTGGGGAGAGGGGGGGCAATGTTAAAATATTTCTCAGAAAAAATTTTTTTAAATATATTTTATTGATTTTTTTACAGAGAGGAAGGGAGAGAGATAGAGAGCTAGAAACGTCGATGAGAGAGAAACATCGACCAGCTGCCTCTTGCACACCCCCTAATGGGGATGTGCCCACAACCAAGGTACATGCCCTTGACCGGAATCAAACCTGGGACCTTTCAGTCCACAGACCGACGCTCTACCACTGAGCCAAACCGGCTTCGGCAGAAATTTTTGCTTTTAGTCAGATAACATGAGAACGCCCCCCCCCCCCCTTTTTTTCTTTTTTTCATCTGTTAAGTCTCAAACATTTTCATCTTTAAATAATCATTATACTGCCAAAATCGGTTTGGCTCAGTGGATAGAGCGTCGGCCTGCGGACTGAGGGTCCCGGGTTCGATTCTGGTCAAGGACATGTACATTGGTTGCGGGCACATCCCCGGTGGGGGGTGTGCACGAGGAAGTTGGTCGATGTTTCTCTTTCATCTATGTTTCTAGCTCTCTATCCCTCTCCCTTCCTCTCTGTAAAAAATCAATAATATAGATAGATAGATAGATAGATAGATAGATAGATAGATAATTGTATACCAACTCAAGGTCTCTGAGTAGGTCCCCAAACTATTTTCTTTTGTTTCAAGTTGCAGTGTTCCAATTTCTAATGAGGAGGGACCATCTTTTATTTGATAAGATGGTGTGATGGTGAAAGATGCTAAGACAGTGAAGAAAGGTCATTTAATTTTTGTTGATAAGATGTGAGAGATCAATGTTAGAAAAATGAAATGAATGAAGATCAGATAGCAATGAGAATATTATAATACTGCAGATGAAATGGCTACTGTTTAGAGGACAGAACAAAAGTCACAGCTATAATAAAATACATATACTTGGTGCTTGTTTCTTACTTAGGAAAACAACTCACTATAGGGTTTATTATATAATAGTGATTAAAAATCATGACTCTCTTTCCTACCAGCCATGTTATATCGGGCAAGTTTCTTCTCTATGCATCATTTCCTTATCTTACAATGGGAGAGTTAATACTCTCTACTTCACAAGATTGTTATAAAAATTAAATGGGCTCACCCATAAGATAGGTCACTACATTTAAATACAGAATGTCTATCACTCATTTTCTCTACAAAACCACTTAATCACATCTACAATTTGAAAAGCAAGTGTAGAAACTTAGTGGAGTGGCTTCCCCAGGGTAACCTGACATTAAATAATGGAACCTGGACTGAAAATCCATGCTCTTGATTATATCAGAAAACCGAATCTTCTCTATGTAATTTTGCTTTGGTCATGCTTTTGTCATTTTCCACACCTTTAAAATTAAGCAGTTAGTTAATTAGATTCTATATTTACTTCCAGGAATGAAATTGTGTGATGGACATACAACATGAATGTAGAAATCCATGGGCTCAAGATTTAATTTTTGCTGGTAATTTATTCTTACAATTTGCATGCTTACCTGTATGCTTATATTAGACAAATCATTTTTTTTTGGTTCAAAATCAGAGAAAATATAGGTAGTTTAGTGTCTGATCATGATCCAAAAAAGTTTTATTTAAACCTGAAATAACCTTTGTAGACCTTGCTCATATCCTACCTTATATAGAGAAAATCAGTTAATGTAACCTGTCATACAAAGAAAATCAACTCTATGGATTTTTACTAGCATACAAACCTAATGTCCATAAAATAAATAGTACATAAGCCTTTTCTTCATTTTTATGCTTAAGGCAGCTTTATTGGCTGTTCTTCTGTAAGACATATTTCCTTTGACTCCATACTACAAAGTTTTAAAAAACAATCTACTTGTGAAATTAGCTATCAGTAGACATAGTTTATATTCTGCATTGTATAACGAATTGTAAAACGATTGTATATTCATTGTAAAATGGGTATATTTTGATTAAAAAAAGATCAAAACAGTATAAAGCTTAATTAATTACTACTATGGCAGTAAGTATATATGAGTAATAATAACAGATATTCAAATGAAGTGTTTTAAATTGATCAAAGTTTTCACTCTACTAGCATAATATTCAGGTCTAGAACTCTCCTATGGCAACACAACAGTGCATGAGTGAATAGATCTTGAAGTAAGAAGTCAACATTGCCATGTAAATACTGTGTGATCAACAATCATTAAATCTCTCCTGGATATAATGACTCAATTACTGCTATAAGTACTCAAATTTAGCATTTGACCTTTTTTATCTATAGAATGAAAACCTACAGTTAAGTAATTAAATGTAGTAAAATAAGTTCAACACCATTAAATCAATTTGAAAGGAGAAGCAGTAAATGCCAGGTTGATTAGCACCGTTAACCCACTGGGTGCCACTATTTGAATAGTCATTTACCAAAGAAAGAAAAAGAAATAATGAAGACTATGAGTCAAAACACAAAAGCAGTTTTTTAGGACATTATTTTAAATTTTACAATATAGTTTACTCTGCCTCCCCCCCCCCCCTCTACACACACACACACACACATCTTTTCTGCAATATACTGACAGTTGAATTATGGTTCAGAATGATACAAAGAACATTTATTATTACAGTTATTAAGAGATGATGCCTATCATAGTGAGAGAGAGCAGAATATATCCCCCCTTCCAAACTATGCAACTTTGGCCTAAGGATTATTTTGAGTTTAAGGCCACTGAGGAGAAGCAAATATGAGAGCTCTTTGCCTCCCTCTGCTTGCCTAAAAAGCTGGACATAAATTCCTCCCCTGATTTGCAGAGACAACTCTTATTAGCCTAGAGAAGGCACCAGAAGCCCTTACTTACCATTGGTTTCTCATAAAGCATTTGCATTCCCACGACTGCCCTAGAAGATCAAATTCCCTTTTTTTGTCTTGTTACTTCTTTAAACATTTATTGTGCTTTTGTCAAGATACTTATATAAGCCCAAGTTCTACCCATCCATTTAAGTTACTTATCACTGATTGTTCCCATGTGTATACATGCACTGTTAATAAACTTCTGCTTGTGTTTCTCTTATTAATCTCTTGTCAGTATAATTTAAAGGACCCCAGGAGGAGAATTTATGCTGCTAGGGAAAAAAAAAAAGATTCACCCTCACAACTCCTCCGAAATAGAGTGTTAATGAAAACAAAAAGGCTGGGAACAATAAATCTATGTATTTAACTTTGATTTGTGCATCAAAAGGGAGGAATAGAACTGGTTCAGGCTCAGTAAAGTCCACTAGGAGGAGTGTTGCTCTCTAGTGGATTGTGGATTAGCTGTGGGCAGCACATTGGAAGGTTCATGTGTAAATAAAAAGTGGAGGTTCCTGGGGTTCTCTGGACCCTGGCTTTTTCTCTTTTGGATAATAGCAGAAATAGCCACCTGGAAAATAATCCTAAATTCCAACAGATATACAGGCTTTATGAGCAGTCTTCAGTCAGAGCTGGTGGACAGCTATTAGCAGGCTGACTGTTGTGTCTCTCTCACCCCCTGGCCACTCTAATCTAATTTAGGAACATCTCAGATTTTTTTCCTTGTCACATTTTATGATGGTTTTTCAGAACTGTGAATTCAAGCAACTGGAACATAAATTATATTTGAAGAGCACTAGACAAGTTTCTTCAAATACATGTCGCAGCTCAAAGTAGGGATTTAGATACCTATGCCAGAACTTCACATACTACCTCTAGTCTTACATTTACCTGTCCTGAAATAAGTTTGTTTTACACTATTGATAATTACTTCATGCAACTTATAGTTTTAAAACAAGTTTCAATAAAAACTTTCCTTCCAGTTTTTTTCTACTCTTTAAACTCGCTCTGCCAGCCATTCACTTGAGAGCAGGGCAGGTAAGTGGGGGATTAGAAGATGTTTGAGATTCCTCGCAGAATTCTGATCTTATACATCTCAGAAGACTATTCTATGGCCTACTTTGATCCTACTGCAGCAATCTTGTCTTTTGTTTTCTGTTCAGAAACCTGCCTTTATGAGTTTCCAATTTATGCCAAGATTGCAAATTAGCACAAGCTGTTGCCTCCCTCCAGCAAATCAACCCTAGGGAAACTGTTGAGGAAAACACAATATGGCCTCATAAAAATATGAGGGATTCCTAGGAAAAAAAGAAGGCTCCTTTGAAGTGATGTGTGGCAAGGCAGGTAAATGACGGTAGCCTGCAGCAAAGGGCTTCTGGCTCAGCTATTCCAACACAAATTAGAAAAGAGCCATTTAAATAGTGTCTTTGCTTCTCCCTTTTCTTCCCTCTTGTTGCAGAAATTGGCAATAGTCACCCAAAGGTCTGAAGACCAGAACCTCAAATGGCACCCACCCGGATGGGCATTTCCTTGGGGTAAAATCATGAAAAGACAATACCTTAATAGGATGGGGAATTGAGGAAAAGCGGAAGCCATTGACCAGCCTTGACTTTCTCTCTTTTAGCAATTCCCCTCCAGACTTCCAGGTCTGATGGGTGACATCTAGAGAGATATGTTTTCCTTGGTGTTTGAAGGTTGGTCATTGACCTGGAAAGCTACTTGACATAGTAAAACCAAATGGGAGTGATTAATTCTGGCTTTTCACCTGAAAGCCCATCCCTTCATCTACACTTGACCCCGGAGTGTATTGATCAAGGCTCTCTCTTCTGCCCCTCCCTCATTCATATTAACAGGTAACCTATCCTATTAGGGATAAGCTAAAACAGTGATGATAATAATACTAATAGCTAAAATAATAAGATGTAATTTACTTAAATTAAAAACTACAGGAATATAACATCTTCAAATTAAAAATTGGTCAATATAGCAATCAAAATTTGAAGTAAACTTAATAAATATGTAAAAAGCATGGGAGAAGATATCAATATGGGACAAGATGTGATAAAAAATAATGAAGTGGAAATAGTAGGGGTGAAAAATTTAGTTGAAATAAGAGAATAATGGATGGATTGCCTAAAATAATGGATTGCTAAACAGTGTATTAATCGATTATAAGATAATTTCCTAGAAGGAAACAAATATGATAGAACAGCAGATAAACATGGAGAATAAAAGAGGGACAAACATCCTGATAACAGTTTTTGAGAGAGAAAGAGAAAATAAAAATAGTCAAGGTAAATTTCCAAGAGTTCAAAGAAAACAAGTCCTTAAAATGAAACAGCCAATGTAGTGTCAAATCAAAGACTCTTAGCATTTTTCAACAGTTTGTAGGAAGTGGCCTATTGAAGTGGTTTTCTTAGGGTGACTAGATACTGAAATTAAAAAATCACTAACAGCCAATGTGCTACAGTGATAATATTATGATAATCACCTATTTAGAGAAAGAAGATCAGGATATATTAAGGATCAGCATCACCAAATGAAAACCAGATTTTGATTTATAAATCCAGCTAAAATTTAAGGTCTAACTTAACCTGGGAAAGTCCTAAGAATTATCTGAACTGGAGCAACCAGAGGTAATTCTACTGTGAGAAATATTACCATACAATGATAATATTCAGGCAAGAAGCTTAGAGGTTAGCAAGACTATTTAGGTTTTAGTGGAATTATATTTATTTATTAATCCTACTGGCCTGATCCACAAAGACATAAAAAACAAATCTAAATTTGAGGGGCCTTTAATAGAAACAAGAATTAAGTGTGATGGAACAGATATTTTCACTTGTGATCCATCTGCTCAGGCAATATATGAAATATCTGTAACCAGTACACATGCAATTTGCAGAAGTTTTCAGAACCTGAATAGGAAAATATGGAACGTTCTTTTGCAGTTTGGCTCAAAAGCTGCCTGAGTTGTTTCAAAGAGACACTAGACTAGGAAGAATATAGCACAACAAAGCAAACTCCCAAAGTGGATATGATATATTAGAAGAATTCTTTGGGAAGGGGGGAATTCTGAAGAAATCTAATGCTTATATTAGAAGGTGCTTCACTAAAGCCTTGACCATAAATCAAACCTCAACAAATTAAAAAACCCCACAAACAAACAGGTGTACCTCAAAGATATTGTGGCTTTACTTCCAGATATTTACCCTATAAAGTAAGTATCACAATAAAGCAAGTAAATCTTTTTGTTGGTGGAGGGTCTTGACTTCAATTTTTAAGAAAACACAGTATGGCCTAAAAAATATATTCAATTGAGGCATAACACACATATTGTAAAGGACAAATTGTGATAGGTGTAAATACACTAGTCATAAATTTATACCTCAATGAATTTTTACATATGCAAACACCTATATAACTCCACTACCCTAACATGTTCTGTTGTGCTACTTCCTCTTTATTGCCTTCCTCCCACCAAGAGGTAACCTATATTCTGACTGTTATCCCTATAGACCAGTTTTTTTCTCCTTTTGAACTTAATAGATTACATAATATTTTGTAACTGTTTTTTTTTTCACTCAAGTGCCTTTAAGACTCATTCTTGCTATTTTCTTTTTAATTGCTGTGTATTATTCTACTGTAAGAATATAATACTATTTTTATTTTAATTTAAAATAGAGAACAGCAAGAGCTTGTATTTGCTTAGTTGGCTATCTTACACGAAACGATTATATGGTTCTCACAATATAGTACATCAAATCTATCTTCTATTCTATGAGGTTATATTACCATCCTCAAAAATTGTAAGTTACCTGAGAAGAGGATTACGTACTGTTGTATTTTCTGTCCTTTAAAAGTATCTGACTTAGTATGTACTATATAGTTGGAATTCAAAAGCAGAATGTTCAAAAGCAGAAACTTTAAGTAAATTTCTGCTATAAAAAATAAATGAAATAAAAAATAATAGCAAGTCCTTTTCCTTAAAAGCTCAATATACTTTTTCTAATACCAAATGGCGTAGCAAATTAAAGACGCTATTTATGTGTGCTGATTTGTATCTTTGCCCAAATATCATTTCATTTTGAAAATTCACTTAAAGTTTAGCTGCACTGAAAAGAAAATAATTTGAAATTTAGCTTTAAAAAACAACAACCCTGTATTACTAAAAGTTTCAGAAAAGTATAATTTACCTAAGCACTGATGTAGAGAATAGATTTGGTAGAGAAAATAGTGTAACATTGTTTGCAGTAAGTTTTGTTATTACTGACTATTCATAATTATTGTTACTGAAATTTTAGATTATGAAATGATTTAAATGAACTTTTCCCTGAGCGATTTATTTGAATAGATAGATTATGATTTGTATAGTATTTGGCTAAAGTAGCATTTAAGAGAAGGTAAACTCAGTAATATTATATCTCATATTGAATATACTGTGCATGATGGTAGAATCTGATCTGCAGAGACAAACTAAGGGAGAAAATAATAAACATTCAAAAATATTCATGAAATGTTATTTGCCATAAAGGGCAATAGCCTCCTATTTTGTAGATTATGCTGTGATTGTGTTCTTTGATCATTATTTTAGTTTTTCTACTTATATATAAATATATAAAGCAATTGTATTTTTATATGTATATATTTACTAATTTCAGAAAGGAAGGGAGAAGGAGAAGAGAAGTGAATCATTGATCGGCTGCCCCCCTGCACACCCCACACTGCAACCTGGGCACATGCCCTTGACCTGAATCGAACCCAGGAACCTTCAGTCCGCAGGCCAATACTCTATCCACTGAGCCAAGTAGGCTTGAGCACAACTACTAGTATTTTTGTGGTAGATTTTTTTTTAGATATGAGAAGAGATTTTAGGTAAGACAACATATGCTTGTTTCTAGTGCATTAAATTCAGGCACATTAAAGTCTGGGGATGTGCTGAGGAAAACAAAATGCTATTAAAGTTTCTCTATCTCTGTAATATCCCCAGGGAGGTTATTCAAAAAGCTACTTAACAAAGCCATTCAGTGGCTTGCCTCCTGTTAATGGCTTTAGTGGAAAGAAAACCCAGTGCAAGAGATAAAGCAGCAACAAAATTTTTAGTCAAGAATTTCACAGGGCTAAAACATAAACTGAACCTTGACATGAATGTGAAGAATGAATAACATTTATTCATAATTGGAAATTGATCTGATGTCTGAGGGAACATGAAATACTTCTCTCCATTGTGGATTGTGCTGTCATTCCTGTGACCATTGAAGAAATTCATGTTACATGTGACCACAAAATCTTCAAGTGGCAAACAATAGTATATGGGTTGGAAGAAATTCCTCATGTGAATAATTAATTATTCTGAGAGAAGCTGTAGGAGTACTTCAGGATATTATAACATTTAATTATAAGTAAAATATCATCCCCTTCCTGAAAAGGGAATTCTTAGCAAAATGTGAAATTTATCATGGACAAAACTAAATATGATTACCGATCTCTTTTGGTTTCCGAGAGACAAATATGATATTTGGGATTCATTCTAATATTCTGTATACCAGGAATAGAGTTAAACAGAAACTATTCTGAGGTAGAAAACACGTAGTTGATTCTTGAATAGTTAAAAAGAACAACTGTGTTTTGATATCTATCTATATTAATTTTAACCAAATTAATTATATTCAGTGTCATTTGGAATAATAGATATACAATTTCTAATTTCTAGGAAGGTTTTGCTAAATAAAAGATGTGAATATTAGAAAAATCTTTAGACAAATGCCTTAAGCATACAAATTTTTCTTGTTTTCATTTTCTGCTTTCTGAACATTCTTGGTTTTGAAATACTTTTTATTCACAAATGAACATGTAACCAATGTCAGCTTTTAATAATACTATGATAAAAATGTAAATGATTTTCTGAAATAATAAACAATATAAGATTAAATGTAAATTCTTTAGGAAATTATTTTTTATTAAGGATGATTTGGCTTCTTGTTTTCAAAAATGGCTTTGCTTGGAAAACTCTAGAATGTGTCTAGATCCACATGTCTGAGGCTGATTATTCCATGATATATGTCTGCAATTTTTCATATCAGAACAATCTCTATCTGAGGGAATCTCCATTTAAAATTATCTACTTGTCTACAAATTAGAAATGAAAAAAAAAGTAATATTGTTTTCATTTAACTTTAAAAACATTTCAGCATTCTAAACATACAAAAAATAACAGGACATTGTAAACTGTCTAGCACACAAGGTTCTTAAAGTTTTATTGATGCAGTGACTCTTCACTTTGGTGACAATGAAGAGTTGTACAGTTTTTTTTTGTTTTTTTTTTAAACAAACAGTTTAAAACTACCACATTTAACTAAAAATGACCCAAACACTTTTCATGCCAGCTGACCCCCCTTTTCCAAAGCTAAGAATGGCAGGCAGGAAGCTATGTTATATATACACAAACAAGACAACCTGAAGCTAGATGGATGCTCACTCAGTGCACGCCCTGAGCTGCGGCCCCTCCAAAAGGCATCTTCCCTAAGTCTCAACGCTAAGCAAAGAGCATCCAGTAGTTATTTGCTTTTTTTTTTCTTTTTAAACTATAGATATGTGCAGTTAAGAACTTGGGATTTCTAGCCAATAACCAAATAGTTAACACCACCTTACAGATTAAAAAAAAGAAAAAAAGAAAATGCCAGAAACATCTCTTTTTAAAAATATTTTTTATTAATTTTTTACAGAAAGGAAGAGAGAGGGATAGAGAGTTAGAAACATCAATGAGAGAGAATCATCGATCAGCTGCCTCTTGCACACCCCCCACTGGGGATGTGCCCACAACCAAGGTACATGCCCTTGACCGGAATCAAACCTGGGACCTTTCAGTCCACAGGCCGACACTCTATCCACTGAGCCAAACCGGTTTTGGCACCAGAAACATCTTTAAATGCCTTATCACATCAATAGCAAAGGACACAGAGTGAGAATATGAGAGTCTTTTCATTTTAAAAATGTTTGGAATTATGTACAACTTTGATACAGTTTTTGGGTGCTCCAGATACCCATGGCCACTTCATGCAAACCATGGACAATTTCTGGAGCACTTTGAGAGTGCTTTTCATCATTGCTGCTTTAGAATACATAATGCTCCCAAGTACACATTTTAATTAGATTATGATATAGATGACAAGCAATAGGCCAATGATTTGCTTGAGTTGGCTTGGCCTTCAAAGTGTTTAAATAAAAGGACATATACATTTTCTTCTGAGATAGGTTATTAGACATTTGGCCATATGACTGACGAATGAATTAGTGAATCATGAAGATGTCTCGATCCTTGAAGTCATATAAAAAACTAAATATTAATGAACAAGCTTAGATCATGTTGGGACACAGATCAGTATTTAAGGTAGCAAGAATAGGATGAAAAGAATTGATCTGTAGATAAAATCAGATCCATTTTTAGTCAGGTAGTGTTTCTAGTAAGACAGAAATTCCTAAAGTGTATCTAGCCTTAGAGATTATAACTTCAAATAAAACCAGAAACATAAAAGAATTTGAAAAATTTAAAACGGAAATGTAGGATCTTAAGAACTGTTTACCATCATGTCCCTTCATCAAAAGAAATTGATTGTTTAGAATATTTAAATTCAACAATCACTTTTGCGTACTAGGTATGTTAACAAATGAGCCATGCAGTGGACATGCAGTGAGCATTACTATAATTGCTTATTATCTCTACCTCCATTCCTCGAACTTAGGCGAGACTCTGGCTCTTCTGGACATGCCAGAGTAACTTCTGGGAATATGCATGATAAACAGTTGGTCCTAAGCCATTTGACAACAAAGTTCATGCCCAGTCATGTGGCTCAGTGGTTGAGCAGTGACCTACCTATGAACCAGGAGGTCATGGTTCAATTCCCAGTCAGGGTCCATCCCTGATATGGGGTGTGCAGGAGGCAGTTGATCCATGATTCTCTCTCTCGTCATTGATATTTCTGTTTCTCTTTCTCTCTCCTTTCCACTCTGAAATCATTAAATATGTTTTTTTTTTTTTTTAAAGTTCATGAGGTCTACTAGTTAACTGCCTTGGTTCCAGCTTTTTCCTTAGGTCAAAATGCTTTATTAGTGTTTCCTTTGATTTTATAAGTTTCTGAGTATCTTTTAAAATAAATTTCCTTAAAGAAAACATTGAACTAGCCAGAATCAGTTTGTGAATAACCCTAAATGACAGAGACATTGAATAAATTTTCTCATGAGATACAAATATATGTTTCTAACCCTTCAGAAGATACATCCCCACCAATTTCTAGCAAATGGAAGCTCATGCAAGGAAAGTAGAGATGAACCAGTGCTGGAGAGAGGGAGGCAGAAGTGGTCTGAGCTAAGAGTGACGATGGCCTGCTATATGATGGAAAGTGGAATGGCAGACATGGATATTGGTCTTAGGAGAAGGTGATTAAAAGATGCTGTAGAAGAACACATCACTCAGACATTAAGAGCAGTAGTGAGGGTTTCCATAATTGGGTCTGTAGCTGTTGAAGAAGGCTGAATAAAGAAACATCCTCTACCTCACACACCATAGCCCAACAGAATTCAAGGCTTGGCATCAGAGCAATGGGCTCACTGGTACAATACTCCCCTCTTATCCATGGGGGTATATATTAGAAAGACAGTACTCCATGCAAGGATTTGAAAATGTATTATAGAGTCATTCAGTAAAGGTGGTTATAAGTTGAAAGGTAAGGATTTGTACTGACTTTCTGGCTGCTGACATCCATATTTCATTAAGTGCCAAATTAGCCTCCACCTATAAATATAGGCCAATCTGACAGTAAATTCTGGGAGAGCCAAATTCTAGTGCTTTAGTTTCTTGATTCCTGACCTTCCCTTTGGTTACCCAGTTTCCTGCACTGGAACCCCTGATTTCTTTTGTTAGTAACCAACCTCTCTGAGGTTCTGCAGCTGTCAGTTGTGAGGACCCATCAGTTTAATATTTAGATTGGTAGATAGAATTTTATATCCACATTTTAACCTCTGGCTAATCTTTCATTCCTTGATCAGTTAGTTCTCTGGATTTACTAGTATGTTCACAGAGTCCATTCTTAGAATAGCATCATTTTAGCCACATCCCTAAAGACCCTACATCTTTTGGTATTTGAACTGGGTGTACAAAACAATTTCAGTCAAGTCGGCGGGCGTTGAGTCTGGAAATGGCAGAATAGTAAGCTAAAAATAATTAATTGAAGTTTCCTATCTATTGGCATTCATAGCTGGCTCCACTTCTGTCATTGTTCTGCATATTTAGGTAAGGTATTAATCAAAATATAAAAAGGACTTACCTTGATGGGGACAGAGTTCACATTGGGAAGTTAACAATTTTAAGGACACTTCTGCTAAATGACACTAATTTATGTCTTATCATTGTGGGTTGGTTGTAGGGCTTAGTGTCTTTATTAGGAGATGTTTTCAAAAGGGCAGTAGAAATTTATCTTTTAATAAGTTAAGCAGACCTAAGGCCAAGAAACCACTGTCAAAATTATTGCTTGCTGAGAACTGAAGACAGGTTTCTCAGTTCAAATGGTATGTAGGAAAATTTCCATTAACTCCAATGCCAGTGGAATGAAACTGGTGTATACTTGAAACTCATACGTTATTAACCAATGTCACACCGTAAATTTAATTTAATAAGTTGGTAGGCTAGAAATGCTATGCCAACATTAAAATAGGTAGACATTTATGTTGTCTCTATTTTGCTGTTCACAACTTACCTAAAAATTCAAAATCCAAAGCAGACAAAATAGGAGTAGTTATTCTTTTATAGCAAGAAAAAATTACTTATTGGGTCTCAAACCCCACACATCACATTCTAGATCAATTAAATAAGTACAGCTCTCAAAAATGATGTGCATGGAAGTGATAAATTATAACTATGCATACATACTTTATCTACATAATTAATTCCATGAAACAAAGTAGATACAGGATAAATTCTGGTAGCAGACAGAAGAGAGAATTTTAATTTTTCACAAGATTCAGAATATTAAATGCTAGGAAGAAATCTCTTTTATAACACACAAGTGGCTGTTAGAAGTTAAAAATTTTAATAAAAATCATACTTTTTTGACTCTATGTCCAAGAAAAAGATTTTAAAACATACAGAGTGAGACAGTGGTGATCACATCACATGCTTTACATTTTGACAAAACTTGTGTCTGGATAGATTTTTACTTGTTTGAGGATAATTATAAAAGAAAATATTATATTGTAACATAAACATTATATAAGGTGAGGTTAAGAGGAAATCTTCATTTTATATTCCTACAGTAATAAAATGCCACAAACTTACCCACTTAAGAAACCCAAATTTGTTGTCTTATAGCTAAGTCTAAATGAGTCTTACTGGTCTAAAATCAAGGTACTGGTAGAGCTCTGTTCTTTTTGGAGGCTCTATGAAAAAAACTTTTCTTGCCTTTTTCATCTTCTAGAAGTTGCCTGCATTTTTTGGCTTATGGCCCCATTGTCCATCACCAAAGCCACCATACTGTTGAGTACTTTTCATGCTGTTATTTCTCTGTCTCTCTTTTCTGTTTCACCCTGCTCTCAATTATAGGACCCCTGTAATTACATTGGGATTGCCCTATATAATAAAAGAGTAATATGCAAATTTACTGAATGGCAGAATGACTGGTTGTTGTGACATTCACTGACCACCAGCGGGTAGATGCTTAACGCAGGAGCTGCCCCTGGTGGTCAGTGCACTCCCACAGGGGGAGCACCGCTCAGGACAAGCTGGGAATATGGCTGGTGAGTGTATGGCCCACCTCTGTGGCAGTGCTAAGGATGTCCGATTGCCATCAGTCAGACATCCCCTGAGGATTCACAGACTACAAAAGGGCACAGGCCCGGCTGAGAGACCCCCTTCTCTGCTCCCCCTCCCTGAGTGCATGAATGTCGTGCACCGGGCCTCTAGTTTTGCTTTGTTATTTAATCTTAAGACATTCATGGGTTCTGACTATTCAGTCATGCACATAATTGGGTACCTACAGAGAGCAATATAGTTAATACTTATTGTAAATTCAAAGGTCTATAAGTTAAAGTTCAGAATAAAATTTCAAAAATTAAAATTCAGAAAAAATGTTTTTATAGGTAACAGTACATAATTTTTACAAATTATTAATTTTACTTCTAACTTCATGACCTTTATAATTTTTTATATCAGTTAAATTTGCTGAAACAATAGGGAATAAGTGATTTAAAAAACAAGGGAAATAAATAAATAAATAAATAAAGCACCACTGGAAGAAAAACCTAAAACAATATCAACAATGTAAAAATTCAATGAGATGTTTGGTTTTCAATCCACATATAAGGATCCTTGAATTTGCCACTTGGTTCTAAAAAGTTAAAAGCTGAACAGTCTGAAAAATCAACAACTTTTCTATGACCAGTGAAAGGACACAGGGCAAATTGCTGTCTCTATGACTGGAGAGACACACAGGTGGATGCAGAGTGTCATGCTGGCTTACCAGGACAGAGACTCATGATCAAAAACTGCCATGGGAACTAGTGTCAGTGTAGGAAAACATGAACTGTAACTGATGGCATGCTGAAAGAAGGCTTAGTGTGGGCAACTTTGAGTTTTAAAATTTCTAGGAGAAGTCAGTCATAGGGAGGATTTCACAATTTTGTGAGATTTTACCTACAGGATTTCACAGTTACTTTAAGAAAACAAATAAACAAAACAAACAAAAAATAACCCCTTAATGCTTCAACAGGTAAAAAAGAAAAGGAACCACTTTGATATATGTCAGAGCATGTTGTTATTTTTAATAAGGCTACCCTCAGGAGACCCTGACTAACTGAAGCCCAACCTCCAGAGATATTAGGAGAGTCTAATTGAATTGGGAACCCCCGTCTTATGTAACAGGGTGTGTGAGTAGGAAATAACAGAGAAACACTGTAAGAAAACTACAAAAGAAATAGCATATGCATAACAGAATATCCGGAAAAAAAAAACAGAAGAGAAAAAACTAAAATAAATATTTGAAATAATAACAATTTTTCCAAATTTATTTTAATGAGATACCACTATACATGTATGAAAATGGCTAAAATCTAGAACAGTAACACCACCAAAGCTGACAAGGAGGTGGAGCAACAAGAACTCTCATTCACTTGGAAAGACAGTTTGGCAGTTTCATACAAGCTAAACATCTGACATAATAAAAGCCAAATATGCTAAGTGTCTGGTCATCAGGTTGGCCATTCAACCAATCAAAGTGTAATATGCTAATGATATGCTAAGGCTGCTCAACCTCTTGCTATGATGTGCACTGACCACCAGGAGGTAGATGCTCTGACTGGTAGGATAGCTTGCTGCTGGGTTCAGGCTGATCAGGACTGAGTGAGATGGGCTAGATATGCCCTGGAACCCTCCTATAGTCCCTCCTCAGTTGGCCAACCTCTCGCATCCCTCCCCAGCCTCGATTGTGCACCAGTGGGGTCCCTCGGCCTCACCTGCACCCTCTCACAATCCAGGACCCCTCGGGGGATGTTGGAGAGCTGGTTTTGGCCCAATGGCAGAACAACTGGTCACTATTATGCACACTGACCACCAGGCGTCAGATGCTTAACGCAGAAGCTGCCCCTGGTGTTCAGTGCGCTTCCACAGACAGTGTGCTACTCAGCCAGTAGCTGGGCTCATGGTGGTTCAGTGATGGTGGCAGGACCCTCTTCCACCTCTGAGACAGCATTAATGATGTCTGACTGATGGCTTAGGCCCCCTCCCCATGAATAGGACATCCCTTAAGGGCTCTCAGACTGCTAGAGGGTGCAGGCTGGGCTGAGGGATCCACCCACAAATGCACGAATTTCGTGCATCAAGCCTCTAGTACTCATAATAAACACCCAGTAACAAATGTTGGTGAGGATGTGAAGAAAAGGGAACCCATGTAACTGTTGATGGGTATGTAAATTCATATAGCCACTATAGAAAACATTGTGGAGATTTCTGAAATATTAAGCATAGAACAAACGGTCATATGTTCTGGCTATTCCATTTCTGGGGATTTATCTGAAGAATACAAAAACATTAATTTGAGAAATGTACAGTTGAAAGCTCTATAACTTTATTACCTAGTGTCACCCCAATAAATTTAATTACAACACTAATTTGGAAATATTTTTATATGCACCCCTAAGGTTATAAAAGCATTATTTATAATAGTCAAGATGGAGAGATATCCTAAGTGTCCATCCATGGATAAATGGATAAAGAAGAAGTGGTATACTACTTTTTTAGTATCTATTAATAGAATACCACTCAGTCATAAAAAAGATGAAATCTTGACATTTGAGACAACATGGATGGACTCTGAGGGCATTATGCTATGTGAAATAAGTCAGATGGAGACAAATATTGTATGATTTCACTCATAAATGTAATATGAAAAATGAACAATAACAAAAACAGAAACAGACTCTAAGGTGCACACAACAGAACAGTGGTTACCGAAGACAAAAGGGAAGAGAGGAGGGTAAGATGGATAAAGGGGATCAATTTTATGATGATGGATAGAAACCAGAACTTTTGTGGTGAGTACTAGGTATACAGATGTGGAATTATAATGTGTAATGTATACAGATGTGGAATTATAATATTGTACACCTGAAGTTTGTATAATGTTACAAAAATGTTAGCTCAGTTAAAAAACACACACACAGAATGGAAATTTTAAAAATCATAATCATCATTGTGTGGACTATAGGGCAATATAATCCTTAATGGCCGTTTGCAAGTTTCCTGCCACAAAAGACCAGCAAAAAACCTTGCTAGACACCAGTTCCTGCATTCCAAGCCCACCGACTCATTCTCCAAATGCAGTGATGACAAAAGTTTCCCACCAGTGACTTCATATAAGGATGAAACTCCAGCTCCCGGATGCCTGGGTGCTGCCATCATTGACCCAATCTCCCCTTGGCTTGGTGCTGTGCAGCCCTACCCTTCGGATATCCCACCTCTCATCTCCTTTCCTTAAATATTCGATAAGTTCAATTTTTCATTACTCACTATTTGAGATGGCTATTAGCCTGCCCACACACACCACCATGCTCATCTTTCAACCATGTTACCAGATTATTCAGCACCACAAGATAAATACTTAAAGTGAGTGTCACATTTTTAGTTATCACAGAGCAGTTTCTAGAGCTCTATGTTACATTTAATATACATAGAACTTCTTCCTTACAATCTCCCACATGCAGTGTGTCTAGTTTTTCCCACAATGCATAGCTTACACCCAGAAGCAACAATAGTCATGATTTATGACACTGTTTTACTATATTGAGGTAAAAAAAATCAATGTGCTGTAAAATTTATCATTATTAATATCGTCTAGAAATAACATATGTATTCATATATATAATGCTGTTTTTCATGCTTAAACTACTTTTGTATTGCCCTACAGACCTTTATAATTGATGCATTTTAAATTGAAACTAAAGAAGAAAATATAGATCTCTGAGTACTAAAAATGTACTTCAAAATAAAAAATGAATATGAAAGAATGTGTTAGAAATGAATTCTTATATTTAATAATTTTGGTTTTAAAATTTGTCAGAGAATATTTGTCTTGAAGAAGGCCTCTTTCCCATAGGAATTAAGTCACTGCCTTTTATCTGAATTTAATAGGATGTGCACTTCTTCACAGAAGCACGTTGTAGTCTATGGGTTGTGCATAAATGCACTGCATTTTGCATGTCTGGGATGCTGATGTGAGGACGCACTTTGGTTACCATCGTCAGTCCAGAATACAGTAAGCAGCAAAGTCCGCTCCTGTTCCCCAAGATCTCCATCAGCCACACTCACTTCTAATTGTTTGATATAAAACTAGCAGTTTTTCAGTCTTATGTAAAGAACCATGAAGACATAGATTCAAGAAAAGTTGCCACATTCTGCCTAACACACTAATCAGGCAGTCACTGCAAGGCTCCTATTTGTTAATTTTAAAACTGCCACTGACTACAGTTCATGATTGTTTTACGTTGTTCCTAAGAATGATATGCAGAATTTGTCCTTCAGGAATGCTCTGCAATAGTTGCTGTAGTTAGAGACCTGTGTCTTTGAAGCTTTAATAGGGTGTTATGTGCTCCTCTTAGCACCAAAGGAGATGTGGATGTGTTTAAAATAGTGGCTGTTCATAAAAACAATAAATATGTTTTTGCTAAAGCCCTAGTTTGGTGGCTGTGATAAGTGAAGTAATGGCTTGTAAATTTTGACATGTGATAATATTAGCACTTAATGAAATAGACAAGGCAAGTCCTTTGTTCTATTCTCTTAAAAAAAAGGTGTGGCTGGGAACATTCTAACTTCTTTTTGATAGTTGAGTCCTTTTAGATGTTTATCTGAAATTATGCTCAGTAGAGTGTGAAGTGGGGATATGTAAAAACAATAAGAAAAATGGTCCTAAAAGAGGTGAGTAATTAGCACAATTTATAAGAGTTAAAGTTTTCACAGGAGCTCAAAGAAGAGGAAAATTCACTGAAAGAATTAAATAGTGTTTACAACCAATACACATACACACCTGCTTATTTGCCTAAAGGGCAAATATTTTTTCTTTTCTCTATGTGTGAGTTTTTGGTTTATTAAATCATATCTTCAGTGCCTACAATTCTGATAACAGGTCAAGTTGCTCTTTGGGAGTTTATGTCTGCACTTATATAGTCAGATACTTAAATGGATTTTTTAAATATCAGAAATTCTAGGATTGAGACTGAGACCTCCATTTGCTTCAGCAGTCAAAAGTAAAAGCCAATACATAAAATAGAAATGTCACACTTTAATTTTCAAAGATACACATTTTCCCACATTTATTATCTCTGAAATAAGGATACATCTTGGAATTTCTGGTATGTCATTTGTGAATTGCCATTTAAAAAAATTGTTGATAAAATATAAGATCAGAGTGTATCATGATTGCTGAGGTCTTAGAAGTGATGAAATAAGGCATTTTGGTAGAGTGTAATATTTTCTTGGTTTGCTGACTAACTTTACTTCTTTTGTGTGGCTGCTGATCATTTACTTTGAGTATGCAGAATTTGAAGATGAACTCATTAGCCTTGTAAGTGCATATCCCTCTCAGAGTGTTGTACTTACAACCATCAGAGGACTAAAGCCTTTCTCTAGGCTTTCCAACAAGTTTGAATGAGTCGTTTTCTAGAAAAGCATGTTTAAGATGTTTACACTGTGTTATAAATTTAAAAATCATAAATTACTTCAACTTTAATATGGTGGAATTAAAGTTATCTTTATATCTTCCTATGCCCCTTATATACAACTAGAGGTCTGGTGCATAAAATTTGTGCACAGGGTTGTGTGTCCCTCAGCCCAGCCTGCACCCTCTCCAATCTGGGACATCCCTCTCACAATCCAGGACTGCTGGCTCCCAATTGCTCGCCTGCCTGCCTTCCTGATTTCCATTAACAACTTCTGCCTGCCAGCTTGATTGCCCCCTAACTATTCCCCTGCCACCCTGCCAGCCTGATTGATGTCTAACTGCTCCCCTGCCAGCCTGATTGCCCCTCACTGCCGTCCCATGCAGGCCTGGTCCCTCCCAAGTGACCTCCCCTGCTGGTCATCTTGTGATGGCCATCTTGTGTCCACATGGGGGCAGTCATCTTGTGTTTTGGAGTGATGGTCAATTTGCATATCACTAATTTGTTATATAGGATTCTCTTATTTTAAGCTTATTCTAATGGGATATGCCCTTATTATAAAAAGGTAAAGCAGAAGGATCCTCTGAGAAATAAGCACTAAAAATCTGAAAGCTATAAAAAGGACTAAGAAGCTTGTCATACAGATACTTTAGAAAGTTGTGCATTTGGTGGGAATTTTCTAAGAAATGACATTATTTCAAACATAGTGTATAATATATTCTTTTGGGTGTATATACCACATTTTATAGAAAATTTATACATTTATAATATAAGTTAACTATATAACAAACAATTGTAGTCAGCAGATTGTTTCCATTATTATTTTATAAAGGAGTTGTGATAGAAAATGATTAAAACTCAAAGAGCAATTTGAGTCCTTTCTGAAGCAGTTTTAATTCCCCTAAACATTCATGTTGAGTTTTAATTGTATACAATTTTCATCCTACTTTCAGTTTTTACTCTTTTGTTAAAATGCATTGTGCTTCTTCTATGCGCCTCAAAATTTTTTTCCTGATCTGAACTTGAATTCTTATTTTGTATTATTGCAGTCACTTGTTTATTGAAGAGAACAGCTTATATTTTATTTAATCCCATTTAACAATGATATGGCATCTATAAAGATAAATCCTGTAACGATAAATCATTATTATCACTTGTTCCGTTCCCTGATTTCCCATCTGTAATTTAAAGAATTGGTTGTGGGCAGAGAGTCTATAAACAATTCAGAAATACTACTTGTAAGTAACAATATCTGTAAATAACCAGTGAGTAGATAATTGAAAAGCCGATTAAAAAAATGTTGATTTAAAAAGGCATCTGGAAACGAATGAAGAAATATCAGTCCAAGATTCAAGGAAAGAAGGAATCCCAGATTGGCAAGTCCAGGCATTTAGAGGCACATCCCCCTTGGTTATTGATAGAGAGGCTGAGTATTTTTTTTTTGAGAGTCTCACAAAGCTAGTGTAATGGGGTTAGGAACTGAAGTCTTATCAAAAGCAAAGGCCCTGGTGAATACCTTTTACTTTTAGTTGGAAACTGAGAAACTACATCTTTGAGTAAAGCTAAGCCAGAAGTAGACAGACACTTGCAGGGACTACCTGGTACAGCTCAGCTTGGAATCATTTTAATCTTTAGAATTGAATGGAGGTAACTTCAGGTTGCCAGTCTATCCAGCTACCTAATAAAAACATCTTAATTCTTCTCCAAAGGAAGGTGAAACTCTAGGCCTTGAGTAATTTTTACAATTTTACAAATATAACTTCTGACATGAAAAAGAAAGCAGGCACACCAATAGGTGAGACATCACGAATGACAAAGCAAAAAAAAGCTGACAACAGAAACATCTTCACAAAGAGCCCTAGAACATAAAAACACAGACTTTAAAATAACTCAGCTTTCTTCCCAGGATAGAAAAAAAATGACTGAGAATTTCTGGAGGGAACTAAACTATTTTTAAAACTGAAAAATTGTAACGGAAAACTGTCATTACTTAACATGTCAAAAGTTGTAATTTAAGAAGAAATGCAATACAAATGAAGAAGGAATTCATGATCTGGAAGATAAATCAGAAGAAAAAAAGAAATACAAACAATCACATATGAATGATATAGTGAGAAAATACAAAGTTTGTTGTTGGATTTGTAGGAGAGGGAAAGTCAGACAAATGCAATATTTAAAAAAATGATTGCTGATATGAATCAAAATTAATAGATGACATGCAACAGATCGAAGAAGTCTTATAAACCCCAAGTCAAATAAATGAGAACCACTAAATCCTAGTATACATCTTGCAGGAATGAATTTTGGTGTGTATTTTTTAAATAGCTTAGAATATGATATTTTTCAAAGGTCACATTTCCTAGTTGTCTTACTGATGTTTCACTTTGTCCACCTCATATGCATCTCATGTTCAACCTGCACGCACTGTAACCATGTTATAGAGAGGAAATTGAATAGATAGGCAATCCGAGTTATTTGAGAAGAACATCTGCCAAATATCCTTATGTCACAGGCTGCCCCATGTTTTAGCAGAGGGGATAGCATAATCTCCCTCTCTTAAGATTCACTATGCAAATGAGCTTGAGTGACTTGCACACATTCTAAAGTAAAGAAACCTTCATTTATCTAAACCTTAAACTTCTAAATTTGACATTAGAATCCTTTGTGTTTAACAGTAATGATCCTGGGACACCCCTTAGGAAATATTGTTACACTCAATTCCCTATTACTAAAATAAGGGCATGTGATGCAACAGTGAAAGTGGATTTATTAAGGTCCCACAATAAATAGCACAGCAAAGAATACAAGTTTGCTTGCTTGTTATCTCTTGTTATTTGGTTTGCTTTTTTTTCTAGACAATTATGTTTTCTAGTGGTTGTTTAAGGTTTTACAATATAATAAACATCTATTAAATTTAAAACCCACTAGCAAAATGACTTGTAAACCTTTCAGCAATTTCTTCAGGTAGGAATCTCTATTTCTACATCTGTTCCTTCAGTTTAATTAAAATGTATTTAATTAGGATAAAAAACTAGTAAGACTGTAACTTTTCGTTGTTCATTTTCCAAATATGTAGGAATTATTCAGATACCTTTCTAGAACACATAATTTAATCCTTTTTTGATGTTTGGTCACTGACAGTTTTCAAGCCTCATCACTCCCCTCTTTTCCTCTGCCCCTACTAGGAAAAACTGGTAGAAATGCCAGGAACTCCCTTTCTTAAGCTAACAGGGAAGTTCAATCCATGCAAATCCTGCCCAGGTCCACCCCCTGCACAATGAAACCTGGAACCAGCCACCCTTCCGGTTGTTTCACTCTAGAAGGAACCTGAGCCCTTCTCTGGTGCCCATCTTTTTGCTGCTTACTATGTGAATGATAAACTGTCTTTCGTATTCATTGATGTCGGTGTTATTCTTCCTGTCATCCACCAATTCCTGGGCAGAAAGGGCTGCCCAGCTTCCACAGGATATATCTTAGGTTCCCAAATAAAATGTTTTCTGCTAGTCAGGTCATTCTACTCTAATTAGAGAGGATATGATTTAAATTTTTTTGTAATGGGATGAGATTTGTTTTATGGGACAGCATATTTTTCATTTGGAGTGAACGTTTTATGAATGCTTGAAAATAATATATTTCCTGCTATTTGTGGATGGTGGGTTCTATAAATTTCAACTAGGTCAAATTGGTTTGTGGTGGGTTCTATAAATTTCAACTAGGTCAAATTGGTTTGTAGTGTTATTCAAAACTTTTATATTCTTAATGATTTTATTTCCACATTAATCACAATTTCTTTAACATTCCTGTGTGATAATTCCATCTTTCTCATTTCTGGATCTGATTTATTGATTATTTTTATTTCTTATGTCTCAGCAAATATATCGTGACTAAGTAAATGTTAAAATATATTGGCCACTTTGGTATTTGTTTTCTGTATCTTTTACACTTTTTAAAATTGATATTTTAAGTAAACTTATCTTTTAGATCCAATATATCATTATTATTTTATACTGCCATGCTTTTATTGGCTCTTCACACTTGAAAGGGGACAATTTTATTCTTGCCTACTAAGAGATAGTACAGATATTTAAAAATGGGTTGCCTTACATGTTTTGACTACTATTATCATTATAAGGAAAGATTTTAAGCTGGATGACTGGATGAATTCATTTTAAATTATCATTAATTTCACTTTCCAGGTTGAATGAGAGTCATAGGATTGAGGATGGGGTGGGTGAGCAATAGACAGAAAGTGAAGCATTTTATCACCTCAGGATTGCTTCATCCCATTATTATAAAAATAACCACATTTTGGACAAAGAAATAGATTAGCCCTGTTTTATATGTATGAAAATCTTTTTAATGTGAAGCTTAACATAATTTATTTGCATTCTGATATGTGCTTCTGTAGTCAAACTGTTGAAATATGTTGCTTTGGTTGAAATGTATGACATTTACCTTCACAAAGATATGTGAGTAAAGGAAGATACATTTTAGTAATATATGAATTCACTTTGGGTATTATTATTTGATACTATACCAAACTGTACCTGCATTAGCTTATTAAAGACTAGTTTTAATATGCAATATAAAAGTGTACCAATGATTGTATGTTTGTATTATGTCATATTAAAATTTACTGGGTTACCTTGAACTGCAAATGGCATTTTTACCCAAGTATGATCTGTACCATCCTGCATTGGACATTTAGAAAGTACTGGTTTTACGAGTTATCTAAATATTGATACATTTCATTATATAATATTTTTTTAAAAGTACTACCTATCTCATATTTGAAATATTTCAGTATTAGGAAGCTGTCAAATTCAGTGACTGCTACAAAGGGCAGGTTTCTTATTTTTAAGAAAATAGCTGCCAAATATGAAATTTGAATAACCACAGGATTTTTGCCAGTGATTTTTTTCAAATAAAAATATAATAATGAAAGGGTAATATGCTAATTAGACCTGCTGTCCTTTCGGATGACCTTCTGGATGAAGCTGGGGCTGCAGCCTCAGGATTGAGGGATCCAGGCTGTTGCCAAGGCTGAGAGGAAGGGATCCAGGCAGCTGCTGTGGCTGTGAAGGCCTACTCTTGCACGAATTTCATGCATCGGGCCTCTAGTTTTCCTATAAAAAAGTGTCTACCCAACTTACACATTAAAGTACCAGGCAAGTGCTTTTCCTGGAGACAATCAGCATAAAAGCATTGTGTTCAGAGGTGTTTCTGCTCTTCTTCAGAAGCTTTTTAGTATGATGTAGTCCCACTTGTCCAGTTTTGCTTTTGTTGTCTGTGCTTTTGGGGTTATATCCAAGAAATTATCGCTAAGACCAATGTCAAGAAGCTTTTGTCCCATGTTTTCTTCAGCGTTTTATGGTTTTAGGTATTACATTTAAGCCTTTAATCTCTTTTGAATTAAGTTTTGTGTATGGTATAAGAAAAGGGTCAGCTGGGTGAAGAAACTGAGCAGACAATCCTTCAAAGAACACACACAAATGGCCCTGATCAGGGAATGTGTGCAGAAGCAGCCAATAGATGTGTCTCTCTCACAATGGATGTTTCCCTCCCTCCCTCCCTCCCTCCCTCCCTCCCTCCCTCCCTCCCTCCCTCCCTCTCTCTCTCTCTCTCTCTCTCTCTCTCTCTCTCTCTCTCTCTCTCTCTCTCTCTCTCCCCCCTTCTTCCATTCTCCCTAAAAATCAATGGAAAAATATCCTCCAGAAAGGAATAAATAAATAAATAAATAAATAAATAAATACAGATATAATAAAACAAATTTCCACTCTAAATCACATGTGGCATGTATTCTTACCAGTTCTTTTCAGGGGGCATTTATCATATTTTGAATTTCTGAATAGATTCACAACAAAGTCATGACAGCACACTCTAGTATAAACAACATGAAACTTTACCAAAGTCTGTTTAAATAGACTGAAAATACTCTCTGAGGAATCTTGGGTGATATGCAACCAAAGCTGCTGTTTGACAGAATAAGGACACTAGAGCTCTAGTCCTGATTTGGAATATTTTAATGCAACCTCCAAGGACCTAATTTTCTTCATCTATTGTATAAATTCTGTGGGCTGAGCAAGATGACCTTCACTGCCCTTGTCATCAACTTGAATTTATGATAGCTTTGTGGAATGACAAATTTTTATATGTTTGGCCCTGGTCAGGACATTGATGTCCTCAGAATAAGGACAGAGTTTTGGCCTTACCAGCATGGCAAAAGGCCTTGAGCTCACCCAAAGTACCACATTAATGATTTACCTAACAAAGCAGCCTTGTTGGTGTAACAGCCTCTGTTTAAGTGTTGTTTCTGCTTTGTGCTTTTTACTGGGAGATTCTTGCTCTGAACTTTGAATTTTATCTTCTTCAATCCCTTGTGAGAAGGCTCTGAACAGAAGTAATCAGGACTCCCACCTTAATCACTTGTCTTAAAGTTGGCTCTCTCCCCTAGCTGGTTTGGCTAAGTGAATAGAGCATCATCCACCTGCTGATTGAAGGATCCCAGGTTCAATTCTGTACTAACCGAATGGATGTGTCTCTCTCACATCAATGTTTCTCTCTCTGTCCCTCCCTGTCTCTTCCACTCTCTAAGAATCAATGTGGGAGGGAGGAGCTGGCTCTTTAATTTCAAAAACACACAAAGGGTGTTTCATCTTGAAGGGTGTTTGCTGGTTTGTGTTCTGAAGGAATGCATTTAATACCAGTCTTTGCAGGTGACATTCACCATGCTCTCTGCTACTCAAATTGATAAACACTGGACCTGGTTGTGAATTACAATGCAGTAAGGATATTCAAGTATAATCTGCAGACATATCGTAATTATTTCTGGTATTTAAGTAGAATCTGCAGACACATCATGATTATTTCTGGTATTTAAGTTTCCCATCCTTCATAACCTGATAGTCACTTATGACAGATACTGGGAGCCACAAGAAATTGCCACGGTTCAACTAGAATTATTGAAGTGTCTCAATAACAAGCATCAAATTGATGCCTCACAAAAGGAGAAACGGACAGACACCAACTCAGGATAATCTTAAATTAAACCTGGACGTCTTTGGGCCTTTGAGCCTTTTGAAAGTCTCTTGAGCATTTTTCAATAGAAATAGGCTTCACAAACTTGGTCTTCTTTTGGATGTTCTTGTTTGCTCCCCACTGCCTCTCAAAATTCTTTTTTTCCTGCTTTTAAATTCATGTTATCTGGCACTGGCAGGGTAGCTGAGTTAGTTGATTAGAACATCCTCTTGATATACCAAGCTTGGGGGTTTGATCCCCAATCAGGGCACATATTATACAAGAATCAATCAATGAATACATATTAGTAGATGAGTGGAACAACAAATCCATGTTTCTTTCCTCCTGCCCCCATGTCTCTAAAATAATTAAAACAACAGCAAAACACACAGCTTCCTGATTGCTCAATCAGAAATTAACCCAATTTTGATGTCTTCTCTCTGATGTTCAGAGATTTGAAATATTAATGCTTGACTTGGTGAATTTATTTGACTTTTTTCTCTCAGAAATATTTGTATTTTCTTTTTAAGTCACTCCAATGTCTGTCTACTAACACTATCTTTATTTGATTGCATTTTAGTTATAATTAAATATTAGTAGATTAGATGAACCTGGCTAAATAAAATAAGCTTGACACAGAAGGACAAATACTGCATTAAACTACTTATATAAGAATTCTAAAATAATCAAATTAATACATCCTTCTCTGCAATAGAAATCCCCAAAGCCTATATATTGAACTGCTATGGAAATGTAGGAATAATATTTTAAACCCTTCCTATCTATGTATAGTCCCCAGTACTTAAAAGCCAAATATCTTTGGAAGAAAGAGATAGTGCTGTTATCAATACATCATTTTAACATGCATAATTGAAGTAATGTTTTCCTTAGGAAGTTCCTTTCAGTCTGAATGTAAGTTCATCTTAGTATAAAATTTGAGTAGGAAGTCAATAGTAATACAACTTTTTGCAATTAATTTAAATCATGCATTCCATCCCTTAAGATATTATTTCACTAACTGAAGTTTTACAATACAAGGATTTGCTAAAAGGAAATTAGGCTAAATTTTCTGAATTATTTTAAAAATATGGGTTTATACAGTTGTTTGTAAACATTTTTTTTTTATGTTTCTTTCAATGTTTTTCTCCTACTCCAAAAAGGTGATGCATAACTTTGCATATTCAGCTACTGAATACCTCACCTTATTATTTAAGAGTTAAATAGGAGCAAGGAAAAATTTCAGATTTTCTTTTTATGCTGAGCAGAATTCCTTTGAAAAGAAATAAGAAAAAAACAAACATAAAAGTGTGTTAGGGTTGTATAATGAAATCTTCAATATAAAAATCCTGAGCCTTCTTTTGATGTGCACTAAATAAGAGAGCTAGTAAACTTGTGGTTGAAATGTTTTTGTCAATAAAATTGATGTTAGTTCACACCACAAGTGTAAGGCTTACTTACCTCTTTTAACAAATCAGAATAAGGAGTTAATTTGAACTTGTCAATGCAACAGTGTATGTCATAGTTCACTGACTTTTCTAATGACAGTAAAAGGTGCTTATACATTTCATGGACATATTTTTTGAATTTTGAGGTTACAGAAGAACTTTAACCCATACCACATTAGTTTTTTTAGAAGAAAGAAAATATGTCTAGTTTTTTATAGTCCAATTTTATTTTAGCAACTAGAGGCCCAATGCATGAGATTTGTGCACTCAGGGGGGTGGGTCCCTTAGCTCTACCTGCACCCTCTCACAGTCTGGGAGCCCTTGGGGGATGTCCGATTGACAGCTTAGGCTCACAGGAAGTGGGCCTAAACCATCAGACAGACATCTGCAGAGGAGGCGGGAGAGGCTCCCACCAGGGTCACTGCCCTCGCTAGCCCTGAACCCACTTCCTGACTGAGCGCACTGACCACCAGGGGGCAGTTCTTGCTTTGAGCATTTGCCCCCTGGTGGTCAGTGTGCGTCACAGTTACAAGTTGTTCCCCTGTTCGTTCAATTTGCATTAGTAGCCTTTTATTATATAGGATTACTTTCAAACTTCAGAATTTAAGTGTGAAGCCATTATTTAAAAGTTGTTTGCAAGGGTGTAATTGTTTGAAGACATTTATTCAGCTCTTACAGTTTCTTTAACCTTGGAATCATTACAAAATATAGTATGCCTTTAAAATCTAATGATTTTCTACTTGAGTGCACTGCTGTGAGGGTTAGAAAGTGCATTCGTTCTGAATATTATCTTGGCTGCCTCGCTGAGAAGTCACAATACTGTTTGTTTGTCAAACAGCTTGAAAAGCTTGACAATGATATTAGGAGCAGTATGGAATTGATAAGTAGAGAGATTTTTCTTACCTACTGCTTTGTGATTTGGTAAAGGCATGGCAGTGTGTTTTTTGTTTGTTTGTTTCCCTTCCTTTTTTTTTTTAATATCCTTTCATTCCTAATGAATTGTCATAAGATCTGCAGATTGTTTGTTGTTTTTTTAAATCACTGTATAATCACAGCAGTGGTAGAAAAAATTTTTCAGAAATACAACATTTGGTAATCCCTTTAGAATACATTTATAAAGTGATTTGAGAAATGATGAACTTTCCCAAAATAAGGCAAATAAATTTTATGTACTCCTCATCTATAACCATTCTTTTTGTGCTTCTTGCTTTCCTGTATACATGCAGTTTTTTAACATTATTTTGATGTCCTGTTCAATTGAATGCTTTATTTATGACTATTTCTATACCTCTGCACCTTTTTTTATTTCCTCACATAAAATACAAATATTAAAAGATTGAAATTTTAATGGTTTCATAGAACAATTAATATAGTAACCTCCTAGATATTTGGTTTCTGGCATAATAGGGCAAATGTGTAATATCTCATGAATGTGATTAGGATGGAGGTTAATTCTGCTTGACTTTCCAATTATTCATTGATACTATCATAATGTTTCATAATTGCACTTTCTAGCCAATTAAAAAACCACAGTGTTGTACTTGGAATTCAGAACAGAAATATGTAGGCTTTCTTTTGGCTAAAGAAGGAAAGGAAGGGAAAAAGTGAATGTAATTTTTCATTTTCAGTACTGCAGTTCTATTATAGCACATAAATTCCACTGTATCATAGGATAGAGGTTTGGGGTACGGAATATATAACCAAAATAGGCTAGAATGTCATCCAGAGTAACAACACAGATGATATGAGGCTCAATAATGCAAGACCAAGAGAATTTGGAGACATTAATTTATGTTAATTTAAAATTTCCTATGTTACATTAATATTTATAGAGGCCTGAGATATATCCCTTTGCACAGTGAAATAATCCCAAAATAATGCCAACATAATTAATAGCTTCTGCAGTCCTGGTTGACTCTACATTCTGGCAATAAGAGCAAAACTGGGGGAGGGACTAAAATATGAAAGTACCTTCTCCCACTTTACATTCCACAGAATAACACCTTTACCATCATATTCCAAAGGGAAAAACAATAGTACGTCTTTGCAACAGAAAAGAACACAAAATGTGAAAGTATCTAAGAACATACAAATATTCAAGTGAAATAAGAGGCATTTCATTTGGTTTGATGACAATGTGAATAATGCTTTTTCTACCCCTAATGACTAAACTTGTTTTCCAAAACTATAGAAATAGTATAATACTTCCTTAACCATCTTCCAGTAAGAGATACTTGAATTACTTCAGATTATATCCCTTCAAGCACGACACTTCTTTCAGTGGCTCTGGATGTATTTTTTGTAGAAGGGGAAAGGATATTCAGGGATTAAAAATTGAAGTCCAGGTACTCTCAGAGTAACATTCTGAGGAATATTCACAAAAGGCAGCCATATCCCCCCTCATAGTTCCCAAACAGAAAGCCTAGTTCACTTTCAATTTTTTCCTTAACCTTCATCCAGCTAATTTATAGTAAGTAGAATAGCAATACTGAACTGTATCCTAAGGTCAATGAGACTTTATGACATGTCCAGAAGGTATTGCTTCCAACGTGAAGGCTGATCAAATATGATGTCACCCAAAAGCGAAAGGCTCCAACTTTCCAATGTATTTCTTTCTAAAGAAGGGGAAACAGATATTTGACTCATGAAATATTATAATATATAGCTCCTTCCTTGTTCTTTTTTCCTCAAGGATGAGTTACACTCAGTTGCGCTGAGCCTACCGTCAATGCAAGTCCCCTGTAGTAAGCAAGTTAGGCCTGGCCAATCCATTTCTTTGCTCTCCCTTACAGATTCTATGCTCCTCACAGCATGTGTCAGAGTGCCACAGTCACCATAGTTTCAGGTCTAGTGCAGGAAAAACAGGATCCTCCACTGGTATTAGGGTCCACTCTGCATTTTCTAGTGTCTTTGCCATGGATACTTGTGATGATGTGACAGGGTTATCTCCAATTCTTTCTGTAATTTATTTGCATAGAAACCTTGAGGTGAGCATGGTGCACTCTGAAAATAACTACGATATTAGTATAGGAAGGGTATTATAATTGGGAATAATTCTTTCAGCTGAGAACTATTTTGCATTGATGGCCATAGGCTACTTTTCTGGTGATACAAGTAAACTTATGTTTGAAGTAATGGTACATAGGTTTTTGAAAATCAGCCTTTAAATCAAACAGAAACACTGAGTATCAGTCTTATAGCTATTCATTAATGAAAACAAGTAATTAATTTTAATACAGTAATTGTTTACTTGCAAATGCCCATATACAACTGGCAGTAATAAACTGAGGTACTCTGAAAGCTCAATAAATATGAAACCAGAAACTTCTAAGAATGTCAGGTATGTGTTTACATATGAATAAATGCTTCAAACATATAAAGATAGCATTATATTTCAATAATATAGTTGATAATTTTTAAGTGGTCTTACTATCGTAGATCCATAATCAAAGAGGTTAGGAATTTCAAGCTATAAATATATTCCAATCCATTCAAATTATGGAAGTATATAATAATTTTAAAAAATAATTTGACAAAGTCATTAGTAACAGTTAAATGTTTAAAAAATTGGCTAAATTAATGACCAAACATTCTTTATATAGGTATTTATAGATCAACCCAAATGTTTATGGAGCAACCCAAATGTTAAGTACAAATGGTATAGCAAATAAATTGGCATTGCTGCTGGTTGCCGTTTAATTTTTTAATAATATGGCTGTCTGCTGTTGAATTTGTGAAGATAGCTCCTACAACACTGTGGGTACCCCAGAGACTCTGATGAATCACTTTACCCAGCCAAGATCATCAAAAGAGAATCCTAAATGTTGATAGCATTTATCTGTTCAAGAGTGTTTGTATACAGGATGGGGCAAAAGTATGTTTACAGTTATGAGTACACAAAACACACACTTTATTCTTGTGTTATTAATTATTATATTATTTTCCATGGGAACAAATATAAACCTATTTTTGTCCCACTGTGTCTGATCCAAAAAATACAAAACCAATGATGGGTCAATAAAGTCAGCCATATAGCCATATAGCTTTTGGCTCAAAGAGTGTTGCATATTTCCCTAAGACCACTGATGAACATTTCTAAGAGCGCTTCTCTTTTATTATTTACCTCCTCGCTATTTGAAGCTATTTGAAGTCATATCATTCTTAGTTTTCTGCATTAGATAAGAATCATTAGTTTGTTGGAGGCCACTTCTGGAAACAGTGATTGAAAACACCTTAGCAGTAATTCTGGACATGTTTGGATTGTGCACTCTACTTTGGCACTTTCTAAGTATGTTTATGCACTGTTAATTTCTTGTTCAATAGATAGATGGTCACCCTGAAATTCATTCACATATTGTGACATTGCAAACATATGTCTTTCACTTCATAAAGGTTCTGCTAAACATCAGGTGAAGTTATATAAACCTGGCTATTCTTCTGTGACATGGTCCCAATGAGGTGACAGTGAAAACCTATGCTCTCAAACCATATTGTTCAAGAGCATACATAAGGAGGTGCAGTGGTTACATGAGACTCATTAGAAACTGAAAATCCTGCAGTTAAAAAGGCTTTAGATTGACAACAATTTTAACTAAAGACCAAAATCCTGGAAGATCATAAATTGCTTTGGCTCTGTTACAGAGCACATTGGCCATTTCTAGAGGAGACAGCAGATGCAAAATTTCTTTTGTTTCCTAAGAGCTGTGGCTAGAAGAAGGAAGAATTTGGAGGCGTTACCATGGTTGGAAACCATCCATACCAATTACCACCACTGCCTCCAGCTGTCTAGAGTAAATTTTCTTAAAATCCAAATTTGAACATAGTTTCCTTTGTACTCATTTATTATCCATCGCACTCAGCACAAATCTAAACTTATTAACCTAACATACAAAGTTCTATCATAGTTACTCTAATTTTGATGGCATCACACTTTTCACAGTTTTAATTATAATGTTATCTAATTTAGTACTTTTAAAGGTCATCATGAATTCTCAGATTCCTGATTTTCTCTCTGCATCTCAGGCTTAACTGTTGTATCTTTTCTGCCTGTGTCTTCCTAGCACCTTAAAGTCATAAAATATCCCTCATCAGGAGTTTTCTTTAAAAAATGTACCATCATGTTAAATGTTAGGTTAGCAATCCCACCTATGTGCTCTTCAAGTATTTAATGGCAACTATCACATTAATGCCTATAAGATGAAACACTGAATGTTTTCACTGATGTTAGTGGAATTGGGAAGGTCTTGGATTCAAAGTCAGATTATGTAGGTTCAAATCCTGAACTCATGTTTTCACTGATGTTAGTGGAATTCAAAATCATAATCTGACTTTGAATCCAAGACTTTCCCAATTCCACTAACATCAGTGAAAACATTGATGATTCTAAGTGCTACATGATTTTTCACAAACTATTTATACTCTTTATGACTCAACATTATCATTTGCTGAATGGATAATAATAATAGTGTCTACTTCTTATGGTGCTTGGAAAATTTAAATACATTAATATACATAGTTTAAAACTAGATGTCTTATTATATTCCTAATATAGAACACACTATATATATGTAATAAATAATTGTTGAATGAACAGTTATTACCATTGTGAAGTATCATGATTCTGACTTAAAATTTTTAAGTCCCAGAGAAGTTATATAGGTGAATATGCCACTTATACTATCCTTCTGGAATAGCCTTATTCTACATTTTTAAAGGACTGTGAAGTAAAAAATAATTTATATAAGGCTAAAAACTAAGTGATAAGAAATCTAACATACATTGTTTTTAATAAAATCAATATGTCAATTAAAATACTTTTGGTAGATTTTTGCCAATAAATTATACATTAAGATAAAGCAACTTTGATTTAGTAATGTACACAAATGTCCTATCTATCCATTGCAGTGAGAATGGTTAAGTAGGTACATCATATCTTTTTGTTCCTACAGATTTATATGTGCTATATGACAAATATTCATGCAATTAATACTTGGAATTATCATTTTTATCAAATTTGAGAACTTTTATGCCTTATTCTTTCAATTTTTTTCTGCCCCCTTTCCTCTCCCCACTTCCTTAACTCTCATTATACATATGCTAGTTTTGTCCCACATATCTGTGAGGTTTTTTTTTATTTTCATTCATTTTTTTTTTCTTTCAGCACTTCATACAGGCTAATTTCAATTTATTTACCTTTAAGTTCACAAATTCTTTCTTCTACCCACACTAATCTGTTGAGTGTTTCTAGTAAATTTTTCATTTCAATTACTTTAGTTTTAAACTCCAGAAATTCTATTTTGTTCATTTATTTTATTTCTTTTTATTTCTATATTTTATTTGGTGACATAGTATCCCCAAACTTTCCTTTCATTCTATAGATGTAGGGACTTAAAATATTTTAAAAAAACATATGTAGAAGAGTTAATTCAAAGTCTTTGTTTAGTAAGTCTAACATTTAAACTTTCCCAGGCAGTTTCTATTAACTGTATTATTCCCTATGTGTGATATATCCTTTCCTATTGCCTCTTATACCATTTTTTTTTTAAACTGGACATTTTATAATGTGACTATTGTGGAAATAAAATTCCCCATCTTCCCCAGAAATGCTGTTGTTGCTATTTGTTATTGTTTATTCTGTTTATTTTGCAACTTGCTTGTAATAATTATTCAAGGTCTATATTCTCTGCCATGTGCAGTCACTGAAGTCATGGCTCATTTAGCTTGCTAGTCAGAAAATGATTGTCTTTAAATCCATCTTTCCTGAAACAATGTTTCCTACTCTTTTCAGAGGGGCTGTGTGTCGCATGTGTATTGAAACATGCCTTCAACATTCAAGCACTTTAAAAACTGTGTCTTAGCCTTCAGTTCCTGCATGTTCAGAACTTTAATTCAACCACGGGTGAAATCTGGGTGAGTCCATCAACCTTCTTAATCCCATCACTGGTGAGAGATTAGGGCTTTCTCAGGTCTTCTTGAGCACGCACAAAATCCTTCAGATGCATGGGCTGTGTAGATCCCCAAGAATATTTTGTAGCTTTCAAAATACAACTATGAAATGTCATTTTCCAGATCTTCTTTTTAGCTTTTAGGCTGCCATCTTGTTTGCCCCAACTGCTTTGATGTTAAGCAATTGTTTCCAACAAGTGTCGGGGTGTGGGGGGGGGGGGGGAGATAAGGCTTTCCCCACTGAATCAAGTGAAAAAAGAGAATCTCTGTTACTAATAGATCTTTTTCAGGGAGCTGCCAGACAGATAAAATACATGGGATTAAGCTTTCTGAAGATCTTCTAACCCAGTTTTGTCACCTCTAGGAGCTACTAGGCTGCTTGGTTTCATTGTTACCATGGATGCAAGGCTGCTCTTTGTAAAGGTTGTTGTGGAACTGGGCAGAAAGGGAAGGGGGTAGAGCAAGTCAAAATGTGATAAGGTCCTTGCTGTTCTTACTGATATTTAGGTGTGTTTTTTTTTTTGTGTGTGTTTTTTTTGTATGTATCTTTTAAATAAATGGTCCTCAAGTTGTTGGAAGCTTTAATTTTGTAGTTTTGAAAATGTTAATTTCGACATTTTAAATTAGTGCTTTCATTACTTTTAAGGAAAAACAGATTTTAGAGGTCTTTATTCTGCAATTCTGAAAAAAATGTCCCTCTCTAATAATGTTTCACACCTTTAACACTTTTTCACTGGGCAATGGCATGGTGTTGAACACATAAACTCTTGAATTTGCTCATTTACTAAAGTTCATCTTCTCTACTCCTTCATAATCCTTTCTTTGAACTCTATCCTCATATAGCTCAACTACTATCAGTGTTATGAATTATTTAGGGCCAGTGTAGATGTTTTAAATTGAATTGTGTTCTTCCCCACATATGCCAGAATATATTCCTGGGATCACTTATGCTCTTGGGTAATCTTGTCTAGCTTCATCTGGAGTCATTTGGTACTAATATAGTAAAGCTTTCGAAAATCTGTCTCAATGTCTTCGTGCTCTTCTAACAAAGACAAATTAATTTTTTCCTAAATTCTTGTATGGTTACAAGGATATAAAGAATATTATATATAGCAAAGCAATAAACACATTCTCGGTGTAAATCTTTCAGACATATTTAAGAAGCCTGGCAATTTCCCTAGGATTTCCTTTCCACTATTTTCTATTGCATCCTTGCACTGTGAGATCCAGTAACTACAATGCTATTACCATAATTCAGTAATGGAGGTCAGAGCTTTTCAGTGGAACTGACTCCTTTAGAGGAATAAGTATCTATGGGATGCAAACATGTAAAAATAATTTTATTTAAAAATAAAAAAGTACAATTTAGTGGTTTAAAAGAAGGGTAAGTAAGCATCATAATAAAACTGATTAATATCAAGTGAATAATGCATCAACTTGCAGTTGATTTTGTAATTTGATTAGCTTAACTTTTTCTTTTAGAGTGAATGCATGGGGATAAATACACATTTATTTTACTATGCATCTTTTTGAATGTTCAATTAAAACATACAAAGCAGCTAGACCAACCCATATGTCAGTGGCTAATTCTCAAAGTTTCCTTAACTGATAGAAAGTCTGATAAAAGTTTCTGTATCAAGGTTGAGCCACTTACTCACCTCTGTTTCTCAATTACTTTCCTGGCAAAACAAGTATGTTTTCGCATGCAGAAACTAGTGTTCTATAATATTTAATTATCTCTGCAGATACACTGCATCAATACAATCTTAATTAAGAAGTTCTTCATGTATCTTGGAAGTAATCTGTTCAGTGAGTCTTGGAACATTTAGGTAAGAATATGTCTCCAAGTCATGTTTCAAATTTCTTTTTCCTTCTTCTCTTCAAACAGACCGACCCCTAAAAGTCCTTTGATGATCCATACTGATTCTATTTAGCTACAGAAATTGTATATATTAATAATATTGCCTTATATGTTTACAACAATGCTGTTTATATGTAAGAACTTTCTTTTATAATAAAATAATAAATTACAATTAAAAACAATATTAGAATTATTCCAATTCCCCCACACTCTTGCTCATATTTGTTGTAATGTATGTGGAAATCTAATATTGTTTTCAGTATGATTTGTGACCGTAGATCCTAGTATAACTACTGGAAAATAAGTCAGAAACATGCTTTTGCCATTTTCAGAGTAACATAATAATAGACTGCGATAACTCCTAACATATTCATAATATAAAAAAATGATATGTTAAAATACATTACAAACTATTAAGTACAATCCAAATATAAGGTGAAGTGACTAATTTTAATACAAAACTAAGTATGCTTACTGAACCTGCAGGTTTTCTGTAGAAAAATGATATAATATTGAGTAGAAGCTATAGTAAGACTAGCATTTTAGAAAATAAAGTAAGTTTTGATTTTATTTCTAGATAATTTGAAAAAATGTAGGTATTGCATTGTGCTAAGAATAGGTAAGGTTCCCAAACACATGACTTTTTAAAAAATGAATTTCTCTATATAGTCATTAAAGAAATGAGATTTTCATTAAAAATACAATTGTCAATACCTTGGTTAAAAATACATACTTGTATGTATTTTCGGCTGTTCACTTTCAAAGATAAGAATTGTTGCTAATATGCTTTTAGGAAGAACTGTTTTGGTTCATTAAAACATTTCAGAAAAAAGTAAAAGCTTTTGCAAGTATCAGTAGAGCATAAAAGTTAAACTAGTGTCAAAGAAATGATAATTCCAGTAATAAACTAAATGAGAATTTAAGCTCATTTATTTCACAAGACAATCAATACCTTTCTTATAAGGTATCATATCTTTACTACTAATAGTACTTACTAGGTGTACCGGCTAATAATGGCGAATTTTGTAATCAAAGAAAACACGATAATTTCAAGAGAAACATCAAAAGTGCTTTTTTCTAAGTAATGTCCATCACTAGCTACACATTTCCCCATTTTTCAAGTAATTTGTGGATACCATCCCAATAGAACTCTTCTTGTTTTGAAGCAAACCATTCAGATATCCAATTTTCCACTTCTTGGTACATTGTGAAGTGCTGCTCAGAAAGTGTGTGTGCCTGGCTCACTAAATCCAAACCAAATATATCTCCAATATATCTTCGCCTTAGCCAGGTGCCAAACATGCCCACAATCTCTACATTATGGTATGAGTATAGGTATTTGTGTGGGAATCAGATTAGGAATGGGTATTGGAATAGAAAGCAACAGTGACCTTAATTAAATTTAATATATCTTATTTTGGGGAAATGTATAAGCACTTATGAACATGTGAAAACACAGCTAGGACCCCTCCAATGACTTGAAATTGACCTGTCCAAGTGAAACATAAGATAAGTTCATGGTATATCTTCCTTTGTAAACTATAGAATTAAAACAAAAAGTTCTAAAAACAAAGTTGCTTTATATTGAAGTCACCAAAGCCAACATGGTAACAGTCTGAATTTTTCATATTTTTCTTATAACTGGAGTTCAAGATCAATTGAGATACTGTTGTAATTAGTTCCTTCTACTTGTTATATTATTAAGATTCATATACTAGTACTAAAAACACTAGTGCTGCTATTACAAAATTATAAAATAATATAATTATGTTAGCATTATTAGTAGTGTACTAATAATATTAGTATTATTAGTGTTCTCACTCAAGCATTCTTTGTGATAGAATAGTTCAAGAATAAAGTATGCTAGCATGCTGCAAGTGTTTTACCTTCTTTTTCATTTTTAAATACAAATTTTCTCATATTCCTGCATCCCAATGAGAACCATTGCTCTGAAGGAGTCAGTTTCATTGAAAAGATCTGCTATCCAGATCATTGAGCTATGCTGACAACAACGTAGTTACTGGAGCTTACAGTGCAAGGTTGCAATAGAAAACAGTGCAGCCCTAATAAGTTTGGCTTAGTGGATAGGGAGCATCGGGCTGTGGACTGAAAGGTCTCAAAGGTCTCAGGTTCAATTCTGGTCAAGGGCATGTACCTTGGTTGTGGGCACATCCCCAGTAGGAGATGTGAGCAGGAAGCAGCTCAATGATATTTCTCTCTCATTGATATTTCTAACTCTCTATCCCTCTCCCTTCCTCTCTGTAAAAAAATAAATAAATAAATAAATAAAATAAAAAAGAGAGAGAGAAAGAGAAAGAAATATATAATAAAAAAGAAAACAGTGCAAAAAAAGTCCTGGGGAATCCATAAGGCTATCCTCAAATCAACAAACAAGTGTGATTGAGGATGTGGAAGGGGGAACCCTTATACACTGTTGGTGAAATTGCAAATTAGTGCAACCACTGTGGAAAACAGTATGGAAGTTCCTCAAAAGCTAATATATTCTTTTATAAATTTTAAATATCCTGGCTAGATCAGTTCAGAGAGGTGTTTTTCAAATCTTCATCCTCAATATGCTATGGGCCTCATTCTCATATCTAAAAAGATCATGTGATAATGTGTTTAAAAGAGCCCACTCATACATGTACTGCATTTCCTTATAATAAATGTAAAATGGTTGTATGGAAACCATTGTGGCACATAAGAAAAATTGTAGGCTTTGGAGCTGGGGAAACATGAATTCATATTCCACTTGAATTTGAAATTTTCCATATACTAGCTACTTAGCCTTGTCGCCTTCGGCAAAACGAAGAAAATAATACCACCTGATAGCTTTACTGAGAAGGTTAAAAGGTAATGCGTGTAAAGCACCTAGATCACTGCCACGGAATAGATGAAAAATAAACGTGACTTCCCTTTGCTTCCTTCATATTAGCAGATGAAACTATTAAATATTATTTTTCTAATCCAGAAATCATTTAAATGCTTGGTGCATGAATATTTTAATTCACTCAGCCTTTAATGATTCCTTATTCTCTCATTAAATTAAAAAATTAATACAAAATGCTATGCTATTTTAAAGCAAATTAAGCAAAACTGCAGATATAAAAAGGGAAACATTCTTCTGATGTATTGTGAGTTAAATTGTTACTCAGGCAGTATTGAGTTTAAATTTAGAAAACAGTATTTTTAAAAACTCAAAGCTAATCCTTTAGGGAAAAAAAATTAATGATATATTGTAGACATCCTTACTTTAGTTATCATTCATTTTGGCTAGGAAACCATGTGGAAGAAGTATACACTTCAGTAGTTCAGGTCTTAGAATCAAAATGTAGTGATGGAAATGATACCCATAAGAGTTAATGAAATACTAGGACACTTTATTGTGCAAATACTCTAGAAAAGAGATGGAATTGAATATAACACTTGGCCATCAAAATGTAATTTTCAAAGCAGTCAGCAAATCACATACCTGAATTTTGTTCTAAAATTTTGGATAGGAGAACACTAATCAGAACATAAGATTCCCAGGAACAATTCCAAACAGTCTTTATTTGTACATAGACCATTGTTCTGAAAATAGGTCCTAAATAAGCTCAGTTGAATATACAGGCAGAATCCTTACCTCAACAATTAATACTGATTGAGAGGAGTTGGTACAGTGCACTTTGAAAGTTTTTTAAGACATATCCTCAATACCATGTAGCATATATGTCTTTTCTGAAAAGTATTGATGGAGCATTTACTGATAATTTATAAACTTTCCTATTTGTCTCTCTATAGATTAGAAAGAATAATGAGTTCATTTAGAATATTAATTTAAGTCATTGCTGAATTTAAAATTTTATTGTTTTATTTTAACCAAGAAATGTTTCCTGTCTCAAGATCATCAAATTCTTAACTTCTTAACTTTTCCTTTATTTCAATCATCAGGAAGTGAATTTTTCTTTTCTCTTCTCTCTCTTCTCTTCTCTTCTCTTCTCTTCTCTTCTCTTCTCTTCTCTTCTCTTCTCTTCTCTTCTTTTCTTTTCTTTTCTTTTCTTTTTTAAACACAGGACATATGTCTTACACAAAGAACAAATGATTTAAGTTAGATAACATTTCCCCTCACAAATGTTAATGCCCATGGAACAAAGAATAAATGTTGGCCAAATTGAAGTTAGATTTACCTTTGTAGCCAAGGATTTACATAGCACATTGTAAATATGAACTTTTATTCCAGTTCCACATGACTGTATATCAAAGGGCCTTTAGATTATTTTTCAAGGAGGTGGAATCATAAATAATATACTAAGATTTGCTTTTAACAACAATATGTTAGTAACAGTCAATGAAATAATGATCAGCACATTTACAAATTTAAACTCAAAGAATTTATTTGTATTTGTCTAAATTCCCTAAAAAACCAACAAGCTATATGATGTTGTTACTACACTGTTTTTCTTGTAAAAATAGCATCCTTTAAATTTTTCCCCTCAAATTGTTTAAATAAAATATGTCCAATTTTAAACAGATATCATTATGGATTATAAGGGATATGGCTAAACTCATATTATTACCCGCCCCCCCCTCTTATACTCCCCCTACCTTGCCAAGTGTGATAGTTCCTCAACTTCAGCAGTCTAAACATATGCTTTTGAGATGGCCATACCTTTTAAAGTAAGTCTTTCTGTCAAGGCAACTGTTGCCTCATTTCAATTATTCTTGATTATTGGATATATTCCTGCTGTGGCACTACTTGCTTTAACTTTATCCACTGTTTTAGTTATTTTGATTTCACCATAACTTGCTCCTAATAACTGGTTTATTTTCATCCAATAGTTGATTTTTCCCCCCTTTCAACTCTTGTTTGTTTATTCCAATAGTTTATTTCCAGCCTCACCAGTATTTGAGATTTCCTGGCCTTCTTTCCATTATTTTGAACAATTAATTACAAAATAGTTCACCAGGTTACAATTGATTAGAAAGTAATTTCTCTATTTTATTCTCTCTAAAACAGTATGATATCAATTTTAAAAATCTTAGTATAAAGTGTCTTTACTGAAAGAATATTAAAATTATAAAATACTAATAATTCAATATATAACTATGAAGATTTTTATAGCTTTCTATATGGCATAGATTTCTACAGACTATAGTAAGTACAGAATATCTCTAAGGAGTACATTAATTATGCAGCACCTACTCTCTTCCAAGCATTATCAAATAAATTGAAGTTATAAAGAAATAATGACAGTGAATATTTATGACTTCAAAGATTCAAAGAGTTTGCTTACATTTCACTCAGGTAGTTAGTCAAATATAGCTCTCCTATTAAGTTTCCTCTTAAGTCACTCCAATTAGGCTTTGCTCTCAACACTCAATCAAATGCTCTTGGCTTCATATTGTTAAATCTAATGCTACTTCCAGTTTTCCTCTTACTTATCAAACACTTTTGTTAGAGTTAATTATTCTTTACTTCTTAATATTCTTCCATGATTCATCTCCCTGGAAACCACATTCATTTTTTATTCTTCCTTCTCTATAATTCACCTTTTTAGTCTCAATTGTTGTTTTCTCCATTTCTCCTGATACCTTCAAGTGGAAGTACTCCAGCTCTCAATTCCTGAGTCTTCTATCTTCCTTTCTTTCCTCCCCTTGTCTTCCTCTTCTACTCTCCTTCCCTTTCCATCCTACCCACCCCCTGCTTTTAGTTTTTCTATCTATATGTATTCCCTTAGTGATCTTATGTAATCTCATTATTGTACATATCAATTCAGTGCTGATGACTCCCAAATTCATGTTTGTAACCCAGATTCTTCTCTTGAATTTTAGACTCATATATCCAACTGTCAACTTAACATTCACACCTTGATGTCTAAATAGAACCTCACATTCAATACTGGCATGAGCAAAAGTACATTTACAGTTGTGGGTACACAAAACACAGAGTTAATAAAGCTATTGTAATAGTCATAAATAACCGAAGTGACTTTTTCCATATGAAAAACTATAAACCCACTTTTGACCACCCCTGTATTGCCAAAATAGAACTCCTGAGCTTTCTCTGAAATCATGTTCTATTTATAATCTTCTCCATTTCAGTTGATAGCAATCCAATATTTTCATTTTGGATGCCAAAAACAGTGGAGGCATCCTTGAACTTTGTCTTTTTCACATACTCATCATAATGTGCTAGGAAATCTGACAACTCTCCAGAATCTGGTCACTTCTCACACCTCCACTCTGTTGTCTTGATTTGTTTTCCTACAGTCTCTTCTCAACATAGAATAAAAAATTATTTTCTAAAATGAAGTTTTATCATGCTAATTCTTTGGTTAGTATCTTATTGTGGCTCACAATTTACTTAAAGTAAAAGTCAACTTTTTAATTGTGGCCTTCAAAAAACCATCTTTTATTGCTACCTCTAGCATGGAAGTTTTCAACTGGGGATAATCTTGCCCCCTAGGATATTTGGCAATTTTAATGGTCACTACTCAGGAGAGAGAACAAATGTGACTATCATCTAGTGGTTAGAAACCAAGAATGTTGCTAAATATCTTATAATTCCCAAGATATCTTCTGGGCTTTTCCTTTACAAGGAAATAGTTGGTCTAAAATATTAGCAGTAAAGAAAACCAGATTGTAGAGTCTCATTTCCAAAGCTTTTCTTCTCTCTCTCAACTTCAACACTGGCATTCTTGTTGAGCTTTTGAAATAGGATATAAAGACCTCTCACCAGTTGACCTCAGCCTGGACTATTTGCCTCTTAGAAATTTAAATGATTTTCCCCCTTGCTTTCGCTCACCTCTGTTCAAATGTTTTGTCTCACTGAGCCCTTCTCTAATCACCTGATATTAACTAGAATCTCAAGCACTGATTTTGCCCTAGCAGTCTCTAAAGAACTTACTACCATCTGATATTTTCTAAATTGTATTACTATTTGTTTAGTTTCAGTTTCTCTTTACTAAAATGAAAACTCCAATTGGTTGGGTGTTTTTGTGTTTTATTTACTTTTCCGTCTCTCTAGAATAGGGGTGTCGAACTCAATCAGAGAAGGGGCCAAAATCTAAAATCCAGCCTAAATCGTGGGCCGAATGGTTTACTGAACAGTCATAAACTGTCATTGTGATGGAAACGCAGCGGAGTGCAGTGATGACAGCGCGGTGCGGGCCACATTGCAAGGCCTGGCAGGACGGATTTGGCCCGCGGGCCTTGTGTTTGACACATGTGCTCTAGAACAATGACAGCATACAGAAGTTATTAAGGGTATGTAGAAATAACATTACAACACAACAAAATGGTGGAAATTCACAGGGTCTACTAATAGTCTATGAGCCAAATACCAAACCTAGACATTGACTAAAGCCATCTGGAAAAAGGATAAGTCTGAATTGTTTGGTTAAAAGTGTGATGCTTGCTTCTATGTATTTTAGGGAGAGGGTATAGCACTCTCAGAGGCCTTGCAGTTGGACGAAGTGTGTTCCTTGGATAAATGATGGGAATAAAGCCTCAGAGGGCATAGGTGAACCAAAAGAGTTCAAGTGGGTGAGCAGAGAAGATGCAGGGCACCCTAAGCTACTAAAGCCTGCATATTGTTTGAGTGAAGTATGAGAAAGAGGATAAAGCATGTAAACACTCTAAGTCAAGGATACCTCATCACATCCCAAGTCAGAATTGCTGAGAAGTGAAGACTGAGCTGGAAGAGAGGCAATTTGGAAAGGAAGATTGATTAGGAGGTAGCTCTAGTGTTAGGGGAAAGGTGATAATGATTTTATATATTTTACTTCTTGTACATATTCTTAGATATTCACATTCGTTTCAATTAAAGAAACATAGCATTTCTCATGGGAATTCCTCACATTCCTTTATATTTTTTGTGGTAGTTTGATGATTAATGTGTGTCTTTTGTGTGTGTGTGTATGGGGGGGGTTGTAAACACGTGTGTGTTTCAAGGAGAAAGGAAGACAGGGAGACTCAAGGAGGGAAAGAGGGAGAAAAACAGAGTAAGACGGGAGGAAAGAAAGAAAGAGCAAAATGTTTTTTGTTTAAATTAAAGTGATTCCTCCCTGCCCCCTTTTCTCCCTTCTCTTGGCTATTATGTTGCTGCTAATATTTTGGTGCTTAAAACAAAACAAAATTCTAACAGAAGTTGTAGCAGCTACAACACAAAGTGCTAGCCACTACATGGTCAAAACATGCCACCAGAGACATCTGCCACAGGCCCAAGGCAAAGGAAGTAAAAGCAAAACAAAACAAAACAAAACAAAACAAGCTTCTAGACAGCAAAAGAAACCACAAACAACAACAACAAAAAAGGCAACTAACTGAATGGGAGAAGATACTTGCAAACAAAGCCTCTGTTAGTAACCAAAATATATAAAGAACTCGTACAACTAAATTCCCCACCCCCAAACAAACCAATTAAAAAATGGGCAGAGGACCTGAAGAGTCACTTCTCTCAAGAAGACATACAAATGGCCAAGGGATATGTGAAAAGATGCTTTACTTTTCTAGCTATCAGGGAAATGCAAATCAAAACTGCAATGGGATGTCACTTCACACCTGTCAGAATGGCTATTATCAACAAGGGTTAGCAACAAGTAATAACACATGTTGGGGAGGTTATGGAGAAAAAGAAACCCTCACTCACTGCTGGTGAAAATGTAAATTGGTATAGCCATCATGGAAAAACAGTATGAAGGCGCCTCAAAATTTTAAGAATTGGAGTTACCATATGAGTCGGCAATTCCTCTAAAAATATGTAAACATTTATTCCTAAAGATATATGCATCCCTATGTTCACTACAGCATTATTTATGGTGGCCAAAACATAAAAACAACCAAAGTGTCCTTCTATAGATGACTGAATAAACATGTGGTACATATCTACGACAGATTATTTACTCAGCCATAAGAAAAAAAATGAAATACTGTCATTTGTGACAACACAGATGGATCTTGAGAATATGCTAAGCGAAATAAGTCAGATGGAAAAAGAACCATGATTTCACTCAGATGTGAGATACAAAACTGGAAGCAGCAAACAAACAAACAAAAGCTCATAGACACCGACATTGTATGGTGGTTACCTGAGGGGAAGCAAAATGGGGGGGAGGGGGAAGGAGAGTTGACTGTGGGTGCTGGTGGGCACATGGTTTCTATACTTGAAACCTAAAGGACTGTATTAACCAATGTCACCTCAATAAATTAAAAAAAATTAAAAAAGGAATGCAAAATAACTCAATCACATGTTAATATGGTAACATTTGTGTGTGTGTGTGTGTGTGTGTATATATATATATATATATATATATATTTTTTTTTTTTTTAATTTTGTTTTTTAAACCACTCACCTTTCCATGAGTCTGTAAGGCCTGCTCTGGGCTTCCTGGGCAACTTAAAGAGCATCTTTCACAACAGCTGGAGCCCTTGCTGGACATCCTACTCACAGAGGAGGAGGATGTCCTCACGTTCCTTCAGAAGGAATCCACTGAGGGGGCACCAACCTTGACATTCACATGGCCCGGGGGGCCGTGTACAACAGGAAAAGGGACGGCATCCGCATCGTCCATCTGGAGAGAACCTGGGCGAGATGCTGATCGCATTCCCATCCCCTTCCCCTGTGACATCCCGGCCGCCAGCAGGGCCATGTTCTCCATGAGTCCTGGCCGGGGGCTGAGGTCTGCGGCCGCCGCAGGGGCCACTCCTGGGGCAGCGCCTGGCCCTGGCCCTTCACCAACCGGATGCACACGGGGGGCCAGGCTTCCGGGCTTCCTGCTCCCAGGGGGACCGCCGGCACCCACAAAAGTGTCTTAGGGTTACCCTGCCTAGCACTGCTCTGCGGGACAGACACCCTCCTGGGCTCGCGGGGACACCGCCATCGGCAGGGATGCTCTCTCCGCAGGCCCAGACGGTGTGCGCATGCGTGGCATCCTCTCGCATCCTCTCGCGAGACCCCGAGGAGATGGGGAAGGAAGAGCTGGCTGCTTCTGCAAAGGCGGCGACGGAGGACCGGGCTGCTCCAGCCCCGGCAGCTGCTCAGTCTGAGGTTGCAGGCGGGTCTGAAGTTGCCGGGGTCCCCTTCCTGCGGGTCCAGGGGTTCTCTGCGGAAGCCCCGAGCCCCGGGCCTGCACCCCCGAGGGTGGGCAGCGCCCGCGTGGCCACGGAAAGGGTAGGTGAAACCACTGAGTGGTTCTCTGCTGACCCTTAAGAAACGGAAATAGGGTGGATGAAACACAGAAACAAATCTCAAGCATGATGACCCCTCTAGCAATTGTTGGGACTTTATGTAAATTGCTACAGAAATGCCCTTCTCCAGACGTCCTATCACGTGATGCAGGAACAGTGTTTTGAAATTGTTGTGTCGTTCAGATTTAGAAAGAAGTCTCACTCAGCGTTTGGGTTTATAATTTTAGTCATAGTGTTGGAGAGTGGGGATTGTTGAGCCCATTCCGGAGAGGCCGCGGACTATGCCCCACATAGAGTTGTCAGTGCTGACACCAGGCCAGGCCTGGAGATAGGGTCTCATGGTCCTTTCCCCTGGCACCTCACAAAATAGCCTTGCAAGATAGAACACTGCCAGCTTTCTGAAGAACAGGATAACCTTGTGAATAACATGGTCGCCAATGGCATGATCCTGACGTTGCTTGGGAAAAACTGTTTTGTCTTGGGTTGCTTATTCTGCAAAAACAGGATGTGGTAAATGGGCGTAAAAGCGGTCCTACAAGAAGGGTAGCTGCTGCTCTCCAGACTCCCTGCGTGGAGATTGGCAGAGCAGTTGCCCCGTCGGCCTGCTGATAAGGGCTCCCTAAATTTTAATTTGGTCTGGGCTTCAGTGGTCGTTCACTTGTGTTCGCTCCACAACAATAGCATTTATTTTTAAAAATTTTGTTTTTAATCCTCTCCCGAGGATATTCTTCCATTGATTCTTGGAGAGAGTGGAAGAGAGAGGGAGACAGAAATATCCAAGTGAGAGAAATACATTCAAAGGTTGCGACCCACAGGCGCCAGACTAGGGATTGTGCTCCTCAGGACATCGCTCTATCCACTGAGCTAAACCAGCCAGGAAGGCCATAGCGCTTATTAGCATTTGGAATAATCATATGTATTTTGCTTGGTAATTAGTTAGGTTAGTTAGACAGACTCACCTGTCTTTTCTAGAATGAAAACATCAACCCTCAGGGGAGGGCAGTTAGGCCAACAGAGAAAGGAAGTTGGGGGCAAACAGGCTGACAGGGGAGCAGTTAGACATCAGTCAGGCTGGCATGGGAGTGGTTATGGGGTGATCAGGCTGGCAGGCAGAAGAGGTTAGGGGCAATCAGGAAGGCAGGGAGGCGAGCAGTTGGGAGCCAGCAGTCGTGGATTGTGAGAGGGATGCCCAATTGCCCATTTAGGCCCGATCCCGGTGGGCAGTTGGACATCACTTGAGGGGTCCCAGATTGGAGAGGGTGCCTGCTGGCCTGAGGGACACCTTCCCTTTGCCCCTGCGCACGAATTTCATGCACCGGGCCTCTAGTCAATAAATGTTTGTTCATTGAGAGGATTTCTGAATGCTTAATTGATCAGAATCCTGGCATGGTGGAGAAATAGAAAGATGAAGATGAGGAGGTTAAAACCTTTTCTGTCAGAGAGGCATATAAAGGCTTACCAGGAAACAAAAGCCTGCCTCAGAATTAGAACTTGAGTTCAAAGGCCTCAAGTAACCAAAATGTTGTGTCTTGAACAGAATGTTCTGTCTCGAATGGAAAGGTCTCTGTTTGACTTTGCTTAAAGCCAACCTTGTGACCCTGTTCCCAAGATGAATGTGTTTTTAAAGAGTTCATATTGGTTTCCACATTACCTATTTTGAACAGCAACAACAAAAAAAAAACCCATGAAGTAATCTTATAGATTCTGATGGCTCATTACTCTTCTCAACACTGTTAGATGATTTGCACTTCATAGGTGAGGAAAAGAACTTCTTTAGCCAGCACTTTTTCTTGGATATGGATGCATGTTTTGAAACTTTGTATTTTTTAAAAAGTAATGTTACCCACTTAGCTATGTGACAACTTTATTGACACTATTTCCCCATGAAATTTGTTTCATTGTTTCCCTTTTACCTGTGAATTAACTATTCATGAGGTCACTTGACTCAGACAGTATCCTAAATCAGTTTCACTAACTTATTTGACCTTTACTCTGGCATAGAAGTAAATAGCTATATATTTGCCACTACTGCCAAATGAATCCTGGTGCATCAGTATTTGGGGATAACAATTTTGGTAAAACAAAATACCAAGCCTTTTGGAGACCAATTCTATACTAAAACACAAAAGTCTGAATTTATTACTATACAGACAGCCAATGTCTTTTTTTATTATGAAATCTGTTTGATCTGCTATGGTACACTTCTTTTTAAAAATAATCTATAATATAAATTAAGATCCAGAGCTTCCACCTTTAGTTAATTTTAATATCTCTAAGTGGTGTTAATCTCATTTGTTGTACCTGCTGGGTCTTTTGCACAATTCATAGTTGGGGTATTTTAGTGTTCTTGTGTGTTTAGCACCCCCAGCTTACTTTTCCTATTACTTTATTTTCAAACATTTCTAATATTAGTAACTATTTGCTCATAGGAAACAATGTGGTTTTTGATATTTATATTTTGTTATTATCTTGGTATACATGTTATTAAATTGGATTTAAATATTTTTCTCTATGAGGCCAGATTATGATTTCGAGACTATTATACTTGAAGTTCATACAAACCTTAGTCATATACTATTGATATATGTTTTATATTAAAAACAAAATAATTTATATTTGGAATATTCACCCAAACTGGAAGAGTCAAATTTGGGATCTCATTGCTAGGGGTATGGCACAGTTGTTTTCTATCCGTCATATGCTAGCTGTGCTTTACAAGCATTTGCCTACATTAGAGACAGTTTTGAAAGCACAAAAATGTGAGGTTCCAGGAATGCCAGGCACAAACAATTCTATGAAATTTATAAAAATTAAACGTAGATTACCAAATTGCCAATCCCAGAAATAATGCCCTATGGATATAGTCTTCTTTGGATGCTTAGACTCCTCTGGACACTTATTTAACGAACAGTGTAAATATATTGCCGATATAAACACATTTGAACAGTCAAGAAAATGTCAGTGACTAATATAGTGGCTCATTTATTTGCAACTTTATATTAAGAATTTTAAATATATGTAAGGATTTTATAGTTTTAATCATATCATGGATAGAATTCAGTATGCATTTTCAAATGACATATAATTAACATTATAAAGTGTTTATTTTAAACTAGAGGCCTGGTGCATGGTGGGGTCCCTCAGCCTGGCCTGCACCCTCTCACAATTCAGGCCCCCTTGGGGGATGTCAGACTGCTGGTTTCAGCCCGATCGCTGATTGCTGCAGCCAGACCAAGGAACCCCACCAGTGCATGAATCTGTGCACTTGGCCTCTAGTATGCATATAAGATTTTTGATTAATTTCTTCCCACCCTACACCTTTCCCCCTTTCCCTCTGAGATTCATCAGTATGTTCCATGCCTCTGCATTGAGCATCTGCCCCCTGGTGATCAGTGCATTTCAAAGGTATCAGTCAAATGGTCGGATGGTTAAACAGTCACTTAGGCTTTTATATATATAAAAACTGACTGCCGAGGGGGCTGCGGATCAGGCCTGAAGAGAGGCCTGGAGAGAGAAGCAGGATCTGATCTGAAGCCTCCAAGGCAGCTGTTGATCAGCCCTTGCCTTTCTCTTTCTCTCAGGCTTCTGCTGGGGCTGCTGATCAACCCCACCTCTCTGATCAGGACCATTGACAGGCCCAGAGATTCTGACTGGCATAAAAAACAACCAATCAGAACCAAATCTGGGTGAAGTGTGAGGAGCCAATGGTGCCTAGAAGGCAGAGCTTTTGACGCTGACTAGCATAGAAACTGACCAATCAGAACCTGATCTGGGTGAACTGCGAAAGCAGAACCTAAGGTGGGGGCTGAGGAGGGTTTTAAGGGTTAGAGAGATACAGAGTTAGAAACATTGATCAGCTGCCTCCTGCACATTCCCCCTACTGGGGATGTGTCCACAACCAAGGTACATGCCCTTGACCAGAATCGAACCTGGGATCCTTCAGTCCACAGACCGACGCTCTACCACTGAGCCAAATCGGTTTCGGCTAGTTTCATATTTTTAGATTACTTTTGTTATTTCTGAAACAAAATAAAATTTAATATTCTGCAAGTTCACAATATTATCTTAGGTAGACAATAGCTGAACACTCTAAGCAAAAAGGAAATTTGGTTTTTGAAGCTTACTATGCACAAAAACATAAAGTACATTATTATTATGTAATTAATACTATTTATTTCCAATAATTTACAATAATATACTGAATTAGAATGCTTGGAAAGTAATTAAGTATGAAAAATTTGCTTTTTATTGACACAATAAAAAGTAAATGGAAAATTTTGTAATATATTGTCTAGCTGTAGCTCTTATTAATTTCAAAATATATTTACTATGCATTGAATCTGAAATTACTTTGTCCCTTAGAGAATTTCATAAATTTTGTCTTCCTTAGAATATGATTTCTCTTTTTATTGTTTAGAAATAATTTATACATATATTGCATAATGCATAATTCTGCTATACATATTTATAAATATGGTTAGACTCATGTATATAAAATTAAAAGTTTCATATTTGCTTTATGGCATTGTAATGAAACTCATTAATAACAACTACTCTAGGAACAAATAATTAGAATAAGGAATTATATCTTGAGCAAAAAAAAAAAAAAGTATAGTAAAAAAATGTAGAAAATACTATTTAGTTGTTTACACCAATAAGGGAATGCCATATTGTGAAAAATGTAACAAATTATAAAAGTATATATTTGAATAACTCATAGACAATCTATCTTAAACATTGAAAAATAAAGTTGAAATTTCTAGATAACTTATAATAGTGTTTCTGAAACTTTAAAATATTTACATACATCAATAAATTTGAGAGTGGTGGTAAATTTAACTTTATTTAGTTTATGCTAATTAATTGTTAGACATTCTAGAATATGCTGTCATTTGCAATAAGCAAATGTATAAAAATGTATTATGACTTATAAGATCTCAAAATGGAAATTTAGTTATATGATCTTTACCCTCCAATTATATAAATGCATTGATTAAATCTAAACTATCAGGTATTTAAAAACAACCTTTTGAAAATAAACACTATCAAATATAAGACTATTATTAATTCCAGAAATATTAATATGTCTAAAGTATATAAATAAATACCTATGGAGGTACTTTTGCTTGTTTTCTATAGCCATTTACTTATACATTCCCTTAATAGAAGTATTGAGTCTCTATGTATGAAAGACACTAGGTGTCAGCAATAAGTCAACAAATGAGATGTAGTTCATGCCTGAGGATTTCCAATTTTAGAGATATACAAAAATAATTACAGTAGAAATATGATAAGTACCATTATAGAAGTGTGACTAAAAACTGAACATACAAAGGAGGAACACTAAAATGTGCATTATTACAAAATACTATTGCAAGAGTGGTTTGTTGGGGAAACACATATTGTCTATCTGTTGTGGCATCAGCAGTCCAAATGTTGAAGGAAATCCTCAAGTTTCTTTGAATCCAGCAAAGGGAAACAAATAGATTGTTTTCATTGTTGCATGGCAATTGCCAGATAGTTTTATGGAATCTTACTATTGACAATGCCCAGGCCAGATTTATCTCTCATGCAGAAACCAACACATTTTATTTTAGAAGTATAAGGAACTTCAGCCTCCCCAACAAAGCCTGCATTTGACTCATCTGGGTATCAGGCATTTCCTTTGAGATTAAGATCTGAGCAGACAATGTTTGTCTTTCCTCTCACTAACTCTATCTGATGCTCATCTTCACGCTATACATGCAAACTCTGACTGCCCTGGAAGGTTTAGTATGCTGGATGGAGAAGTTTCACTTGCATGAACACAGTTCAAGAGCAAATTTCAAGAGTTCGTCACACACATTCCTATATTTCAGATTTATGAAACTTAATACACCAATTTTCAAACCACCTTGGAGGACAGGGACAGATACACATCTTTTCTGCTTTATTATCTATCTGTCAATTGATGCATGTATTCATCCACCCATCCATTCATCTACTTATGACCTATCTAGACACACACACACACACACACACACACACACACACACACACACACGTGTGTACATGTTTGTGTGATTCCATAGTCATTTTTCTCAACTAACTTATTCTAGAACTTAGATCCTTTACTTCATGTCTGTAAATTATATTTCAATTAACATTACGGTGTAATGCAAAATGCTTGTTAATAAATTACTTCATTGTGCTGCCCCCATGTACTTTTCCCCCATTTCCTTTAAATGTTAATTTCAATATTCCCTATTGAGAATCAAATTGATATAAAATATAAGATTCATGATTTAATTTTTATAACCTAATTGCTGAACTGGAAGGCACTTGGCATTAATAATGTGCCCAAATTAAAAATAACTAGAACATGTTTTTGTGTCACATTAATTATTTGTAATAAAAATATATACTTACAATACTTAAACCTTCATTTGTGCAGAACATAATACTGCTCTGAAAGATAACACAGGAAGAGTGAGAGGAGGCCCACCCTGTTGTTCAAGGCAGTTTTTGTAAAATGTGGGGGTTCATTGCCCATGTGAAGCCAAGAGTCACAATCACTATACCAAGAAAAACAATTAGCTGGGGAATTGCTAAGTAGATAAAGGCAACACTTCTCAAGACAGCCTTGGGCCAGTAATAAGAAGATTGAGCACACAACTGTAATTAGTTAATTTGTTCAGCAGACAGGAAAAGATAGAGTTATCTGTGGTTAGTGTATAATCTTGGGCATTTAGGACAGTGAAGGATTATGGATGGCACAGAATATGCATATAAAATTGCTCTCAATTAAGTAACATTGAAAATATAAGAATCTTGCTAAAAGAAGGCTCATTGAGAGGATAAGTGTTCTTACACAGAATCAAAAGTGGTTTATAAAAACCAAACGAATAGTAAGAAACAAAACAAAAAAAGATAGAAGAAAATGCAGTGTCATAGTAAAAGGAGAAATATAATTGAAAATAATAATCAGAAGGAGCTTTCCATAACCAACCTATACACGTAAAAATGATTCAGATATTTTTCCGGTCCACAATAGTTTATAAGTTAATGATTAACACACACACACACACACACACACACACACACACAGATATAGAATTATCTTAGTTACTTGGGATTGCTATAAAAAACACCATAGACTGGGTAGTTTAAACAACAAATTTATTTCTCACAGTTCAGGAGGCTGGGAAGTCCAAGAATAGTGTGCTGGCAGGTTTGGTGTCTAGGGTGGGTCAAGGTGGGGGAGATAGGAGGAAGCTTTGGATGTGAAAAAAAAAAAAAATCTGTAATTTGATCGAGGCATTGGTTTCATTGGTAGATCGGTTGTTAAAAGTCATTGCATTGTCAAAAGAGTTTACTTTATTGTATAGAAATTAAACCTAAATAAAATTGGTAAGTATATTTAAAATATATTGCAAGCACAAGTGAATTTATTAAATGCACTTAACATAAACTAAACATTCTAATTTGACTGCAAGAAACCCCTCCACCCATTGTTTTAATGTATGTCCACAAAGTTAAATAATCTCAGAGGAAATTGTAAGTATCATAAAATTCAATACAGGAAAAAATACCTAATATGCCTCACTTTCCCCCCATACCATAGACTGTAATCTGTGCTTTTATTTTATTTATTTATTTATTTATTTATTTATTTATTTATTTAAAAAAATATATATTTTATTGATTTTTTACAGAGAGGAAGGGAGAGAGATAGAGAGTTAGAAACATGGATGAGAGAGAGTCATCAATCAGCTGCCTCTTGCGTACTCCCTACTGGGGATATGCCTGCAACCAAGGTACATGCCATTGACCAGAATCGAACCCGGGACCCTTTAGTCCCCAAGCCGATGCTCTATCCATTGAGCCAAACCGGTCTCGGCTGTAATCTGTGCTTTTAAATTACAGAAGTTTTGTGATGTATTGTGTTAGTTTAGAATTGCAATTTCAAGCATTTGTCATAGTCCTATTCTTCTATTATGTGATTTTATATAAATGCATTTTGTTGCTTACATACTTGAATTTATTATGAGTAAACAAACTAGAAAAATTATATCATTAGTAAATTATTGAAAGTCATTAGTAAATTATTGAAAGTGCTGAGAACAAAGTTATTGTATAGTCAGTAAAAATTTTAAGCATCATTACAACTTATCTAAAAAATATTTCTATAGATAGTTCTAATCATTACGCTCATAACTAATGATACCATCATTTAAAATAAAATACTATGAAAAATGTAAATGGTATATTAAAGCAGTATGTCATCTACTACATTTCTATAATCCTTAATAAAATGCTATAGGAAAAAAGCTTTCCAGACAAAAACAGGACTCAGTGCTTGCATATGGAAAATCAGTCCTGATGTTACAGGTATAGGTAGTCAGATTCTGTAAAGGAAAGTTATTTTCAAGTGTGGGATTTCTGGATGCATCTTTACTCAGATTGCTTCCATATATAGAGCAGTGTATGAATCCATAAAACTTACTTCCTTTGCTCTTGAAAGTGAACTATAGCAGAAGCAAATTGGTTTTGAGAGCAAACCAAAGAAAGAAATCTCTCTGGGCCCCCGCTTCATCACTTACAAATGGAATTCATTTGATTTTAGTGATGATAAACAGCAGACATAATTTAAAGAGCAGTTCAGTTCTGACTTGGAAGAAAGCAACTTCAAAGAAATATTACTAATTTTTAAATGCTATTCTTTAAAAAAAGACCATGGAGACTCAATAATTTATGATTACTTTCCTGTTTGTTTTATAAGATGATCATATATTGTGGAACTGCTTGGAAGGGAATGGAAATGTGCTTTAGGTTTCCTATGTGACCTAATACAAAATGGGGTGGCTAGCTTGGCATCCACATCCAAACTGCTGCAAAGTTCTAAATAGGACATATGCCTAAACAATCTATCCCAAAGAGTATCATCTTCACTCAAAAACGTATCACTCCTTGAAAAGTCCTTTCTATATACCCGATGTGCGCGATGAGCCAGTGAGCATGCAGTAGGTAGGAAAGCTCATATGTTAAGCATTGCTTATTAGGTTTCCTTGCTTAGAATATGAATACTTTTTTTGGAATTCATAACCATAAATGTTGCTAAATTATTTCTCAGGGTATTTCTTTATTAGTTGCATTTAACAAAAGTATAAACAGCATCAGAATGACTAAAGAATAACAGGATTCTTTAAATCCTGTTATCACCTCTGGTGTTTTGAAATGTATGGAAAGGAACACTGTGTGAGATGTATTCCTTTTCCAATTATGAAGGATAGTTCCCCCAAGTATTAATAAATGACTGGTTATTGCTTTTAATGTATATCTCTGCATCCCTTTTCTTAATAATATTTGTTTTTTAGTCTAGGTTTGCCTATAGTTATTTGTCTTACTCAACAATTGGATATCACTAAAAGACAGTAATTTTTTAGGACATTTTAGCAATAGCAATTTATTAAAGTATGCAAATTTAAAATAAATTTTAAAAATTACATTTCCACCTCAATGTCCTAGAACTTTTGGCAGTAAAAAATTTAAAGGGCTAGATTATAACAGTGTTTTATCATCATTATTAAATAATGTTTTAATTATATATTTTTTTCTCTGTAAATTATGTATATCTTCCAAACATTATTTTAATCCCCAGGCTGTTTATTCTTTGTATTTCTACATGATGCCTGCTCTGTCATTTTTATTGATCTTTTCCCTTCCTTGCTCCTTTGTCTTTATACCCATAACCCCTTATAAGACATAAAAAATAGGAAACAGGATCAATTCTTTGAAAAATACAATTTGCCAAAATTCACATAAGGAAATAGAAAATATGATTAGGCCTATATTTATTAGAGAAGTGAGTCAATATTTATAACCTTCCAAAACATAAAACTCCCCAAAAAGCCCCAGAAGGGTTCACTGGTGAATTCTGCCAAACATGTAAAAAAGAAATATATCAATTCTGTAATTTCTTACAGAAGATATAAGTGGAGAAAATATTTTCTAACTCATTTCATGAGGCCAAATTAATACCCAAACAAGGCAAAGGCATTGCAAAAAAACAAAAAAACCCAAACAAACAAACAAACAAACAAACAAAAAACAACAACATAGACCAATATGTCTCATGAACATAGATGCAAAATTCCTAAAATATATATTATTAAACTTAATTCAACAATATATATATATATAAAGCGTTATATACCACGACCAAGTAGGATTTATCTCAGATATGTAAAACTGATTGATTGTACATATGAAAATCATTAATGTGATCCATCACATCAACAGGCTAAGAAAAAAAATTACTTGGTATTTTCAAAAGATGAATCCAAGAAATGTGAGAAGATAGGGACATAAACAAAATATCTTGACCATAAATGTAAAGGGGGAAATGTTTCACTAAAATGAGAGTTTTCCTAGCCTACTTTGAAGGAAGATGGTGAGAATGAAGATTTGGGGCCTCACAGTATAAGAAACTTGTCCTTAGTTTCCTTCCAGAGGAAAAAAATGGCTATAAGATCTATTTGGTAAATGGGATCTCTGGCAACCTCAGAGGATATCTCAGTGCCTGAGATGGAGCTTAGACTTAATAGTTTTCAGGTGCTCAGGTTCATGCTTATGAGAAGAAGATAGAACATGTCAGTATAGATGACTCTATGACAATATACCTGGCTTGGAAATGGATAGGCTTTTAAGATAAGGACACAGGTTCTGAGGGAGGGATAGAAATACCTTCTCCCTAAAAGACATTGAAGAAAATTGGATTGAGCCATTTCAGTATGGTAATTCATTCTTCACTTTGTTCCTTGCAATAATTAAGGAACATTACTAGAAATACCAGAAGTGTTTAGATAATATATTTAATTTAATGAAATTAAACAGTGGTACTAATTTGAAGACCTAATCACTACATTCTCATATAACAGTACTCTCTGGTTAGCATTTTTTCTTCATGTGTTATAAATTGTCTAAATCCTGATATGATTAAACTATTACCTAATTAAAAGCATATTAGAGTTAGACATCATAAATAAATGTAGTTTTTCAGGATTTTTTTTGGTCATGAATTTAATGAATAAAGTTTGTTTTGCATTAAAAAATGCAATTGCAGCAGCTGACAATCATAATACATCTTAAAGCTTAAGGTATGTTGTGCTTATAAATTTCTACCTGAATATATTTTTATTGTTACTTTTATTGCTTATAAATATTTTGTGTCACTTTATTTAATTGAAATCAAATGATGTTATTTACCTTTTAGTGATGCAGTAAAAAAAAATTGCATTTGTAAGCTGATATTATTCAAATGGATTTTCTTATAGAACACTAGCAGTCTTTAGTGCAGAATATTTTACATATAAATGTAAAACAAATGCAAAATACTGTGACATCTACTCCGCCAGATTAATAATAGAGATGATATGGTAGCTGAGAGTATAATTGGTTATGTGCAAGGCACTGTTGAGTCATGGAATGACGAAAGATGTCAACAAATTATCCTGAAAGCACAAAGAGAAATATTTGATATCTGTACACATTAGAATCAATGAGAGAATATTAAGACAATAATATCCACAATAATCTGCATCCTCATCATCATTATATGGTTACTATTGGATTTTAAAAAATATTAGCATGTATTCCCTGACCAGGTGGCTTGGTTGGTTTGAGCATTGTCCATACCCCAAAAGGTTGCAGATTCAATTCCTGGTCAGGGCAGTCAGGGTGGGCATGGGAGGCAACTGGTTGATGTTTCTCTCCCATCCTTTTCCTCTGAAATTCAGTAGAAACTTATCCTTGGGTTAGGATTAAAATATAATATTAGCAGGTGTATTTTGAAAAATAATTCAGGAAAGTGCCTGTCATTGAGCCCAATCCTAGAAGAGATGCTTATTCACGACTGTCCTATGAGTTACTAATATTTGAACAGATTTAGAATTATTTCTAATCTAATACTAATGGTTAATGTCATTCTGAGATTGTGGAGTATCTGCAGGTTTTGGTGAGCATATGTACTAGTAAACTCTCAGCTGGATAATTGTGGTTTCTTTGTGTTTTTATATTCAAGTGGTGACCCTGCTTCAGAGTCAGAAGGTAACCCAATGAAACTGAGGAAATATATGGAATATGTGTTCTTTATATTAAATTTCTTATTTTTAGCCCTCTTATTGGAAAAAATATTTTAAGTCTAAGTGAATGCTGCCTTTGTTCCAGATTCTAAAACGACCACAAATGGTCCTCATCCCTACATGTACACCCTTTTGCACTATGATTTTGCTGTTTTCCCTTTTGAGTCTGAGTCTGGCCAATTGACTTGCTTTGGCCAATGGAGCATTAGCAAATGCAATGCAAACAGAGACCCTTGCCACTAACCCTCTCTTAATACTGAAAACCCTCCTCCCTTATGTGATTAAAAAGAATGAGAGACAACATGGAGAGAAGTCCTTGCCTTTCCAGCAAATGAGTGAAGCCATCTTAGTCCATTTAGCCCAGTTAGTCAGCCAAGATAAAAATAAACTCCGGGTGAATCCACAGTCTGTGAAAAATGATACATGTATGTTATCTTTATCCACCATATTTTGATATGGTGTATAAATATTTTACCTCCTGTTTGCAAGCCTGTGTGACCTTGTGTTTGACCCAGTTATTTTAGATTCCTCAAGACTTAAACTCAGATGAAAAGTTCAGAACCTGTAATTCCTTTGCTCTCATCATTATGATAACAGTCCCCAATCCCGATTTGTTAGTTTACATTAATACCTCATTTGCTTTAGGTAATTACTTTTTATACTCATTCTGTATCTATGGGTGTATTAGTTAAAGCCTTTCCCCCTTGTCTACAGTGTCAAGTCCCTTTATGCAGTAAGTCCTTTTTTAGGTCTACTGAGCTCCACAATTTGAGCCCACTTATGTGCCTCAGGCTCTTTCTGGTCTGCTATAATTTGGCTCTCTGCCCTTCTCTCCTAGTGCCGTGGACAGTATCTTGAATTCTTTGGCTCAGGAAACTGGCTTACAATGTGATTTGAGGAAATACATCTTTGAGGTAAGCATTATTGTTCGACCTATATGAAACCAGGCTAAGAAATGAACTTTGTGTTATAATTTCTAAATAGATTGTCACTGTGCCAAAATTTTATCATTAAAATTTATTATTGAAACAAAATTTCCTTGGTTTTCAGGATTTACTAATTCTGTATTAGAAATAACCACTCAGTTTCATAGTACAGTGGATATATAAGAAAATGTAACCCAGAAAGAAATATTTTGAAAATCAGAGGGACAGGACTCAGGTTATGAAGAACACGGAGATATGCAGACCAAGGTAGAGATGTTATAAACGTAGATTTGGAATAACAGAGACCAAGGTTCAAATATTAGCTTTACTATATATAATTATCTACATGACCTTGGACACAAAGTATTTGAGTTTCAGTTAAATCTGGAAGTTAATACATAGTTCACAGAGTTTTGAGGCACATATAAGATGCTTGTATCTTCTTGGAGCTAGAAGGGTCTCAAAATATGGATATTGGTGTCTGTACTTCATGTCAGAGGCTCTGAGGGAAAAGCTTTGGAGAATTCTTGGACAGGAAAAAAAGGAAAGTTAAACAAAGATGAAACAGTACAAATTTCAAAACAAAATTTTCTTTCTTTGTAGTTTTATCTATTGTATATCTAACCTATGTCTTAATGTATAAAAGATCTATATTCTTGGGAAATAAATAAGAAGAAAATACCTGAATTGAACTATGCAATTTTTACCTTGTCCTAAGAAAAAATAAAAAATTTAACCATAAAAATTTAAGTCTCAGAATGAATTACCCTTCCTTAATGTCACTAATCATCGGAACAATGCAAATTAAAAGTGACAGAGCTATCGCCTCACATCTGTTGGAATGGCTATCATCAATAAATCAACAAACAACTACAAGAAAACCCACTGCATGGGAGAACATATTTGCTGATATCTCCGATAAGGGCTTAATCTCCAACATTTACAGGGAATTCATAAAACTTAACAAAAGGAAGATAAACAACCCAATCAAAAAATGGGCAATGGATCTAAATTGATACTTCCAAAAGAAAACATAAGGAAGGCTAAGGGACATATGAAAACATGTTCAAAGTCATTAACCATCCAAGAGATGCAAATCAAAATGAAAATGAGGTACCATCTCACGCCTGTCAGAATGGCTGTCATCAACAAATGATAAATGCTGGCGAGGATTCAGAGAAAAAAGGAACCCTTGTGCACTGCTGGTGGGAAGAAAGACTGGTGTAGCCACTATGGAGAACAGTATGGAGTTTACTAAAAAAGCTAAAAATGAAACTCCCATTTGACCCTGCTATCCCACTTCTAGGAATATATACCAAGAAACTAAAAACACCAATCTTAAAGGACATATGCACCCCTATATTCATAGCAGCACAATTTACAGTAGCCAAGATTTAGAATCAGTCTTAGTGTCCATCAGTGGATGATTGGATTAAAAAACTTGGGCATATCTGTACAATGGAATACGATTCTGCTATGAAAAGGAAGGAACTCCTACCATTTGCAGCAGCATGGATGGAGCTGGAGAGCATTATGGCATATAAAAGCAATGTTAAAGATATGTTAGTATTCCCTAAAAATGGATCGTATTGTTCACAGTATTAGTGGGCCCTGGGTACTTATTTGCAAAATACAGTAAGGGAGAAAATTTTAGTATCTCTAATACATGGTAAGTTCTTAAAAAACAAATAAGATGAACATATCAAAAGGGCAAAGAGCAAAGGACATGAATAGGCACTATGGAAAGATAAGAGAAATAGCCCTGGCTGGGTGGCTTAGTTGTTTGAAGCATTGTCCTAAATTCCAAAAGGTCATGGGTTTGATTCTGGTGGGGGCACATATCTAGGTTTTGGGTTCAATGTGGGTAGGGCGCTTTGAAGAGGCAACCAATAGAACTTTCTCTCTAACATCAACTGTCTTTCTCTCGCTCTTTCTCTCTTTCTCTCTTTCTCTCTCCTCTCTCTTTCTCTTTCTCTCTCTCTCCCCCCTCTCTCACACACAGTCACACACACCTTCTCACTCTCTGCTTCTCTAAAATCAAAGAAAACATATCCTTTGGCGAGGATTTAAAAAAGAGAGAAATAATGTTGGTTCTATAATGCCAATCAGCTGCCTCTGTTACTTTCACAGGTACTGATTCCTAATAAATACCTTGACCCTAAAATCAAATTTACCATTAGCTTCCAGAGAACCCAAACTGTGACAATGATGTAGATGCATATATGGGTATCTGGGAAGAGTTTTACATTCTTATGCATTCTCTTTATCCAAACAGTTTTACAACTGGTAATTTATCCTAAGGAAATAATACAAAATTTCTTAGGAATTTAAGTTGTATGTGTAGGATTTTCTTAGTTTGTATTAAAAGTGGAATAGGATAATTCTTTAAGTGACTCAAACTGTATCATAAAAATCCTTTCACTTTGATTTAATATAGTAACAATATGTTTTTGAACAAAAGGAGTTTGAACATTCATTAAAGTAATGAATGAATAAGAACCATTCCAAAAGTTAAACAGAAAACTGATAAAGACTAATTTTTTTCTTGAAAAGCTCATTAAAATATATATAAAGAAAGGCAATTTGTTTTTATTGTCAAGTATTGCTAAAGCCAAGTTTCTAAAATCATCAGGGAATCAGAATACCTACTTATCTTCTTATAAGATTTTCTTTTATTCTGGTTTTCTTAATTTAAAAGAAGAGAAAAGCACATTTAAAGAATATATTTGTCAGTTTTTAAAATATGTGTTCTGTTTTTGCCTTCATTCAGAAATCTAGACTTTTCTCCTAAAAACATATAGTAGGAATTTTACATAGTAATCTCTGTTGGCAGGTAAGTATGGAAATAAATGTGATTATGTCTTATTCAATGAATGATTTTGTGCCTGTGTTTCATTTATCATCTTCACTGAAGCATTATATGAATATGCATAATCTTGCTTTCTTTACTGAGCTTTTATAGTGGAATTTCACCAGAAGATGAAAAATGCTGTATTTAGATGGTTGGCTGAATTCCCAGTTGTATGCTTTTTTTTCTTCTTTGTTTTGAAATTCAAGGGCATCATAGATTGATTTATTTTTTCTACATATGCTCTGCTTTTTATAATTAATTTACAATGTATCATTTCTAATGTCTTAAGTGAATAATAGAATCATGGAGTCATCTCAGTTCCTTTGCTTTTGATTTTTCTGATAATATGGAAAATACTTCATATATTAACAATATTGCTTGATATTTTGTTATTAATAGTAACAATTAATAAGATATATTGAGATCATTTGCCTCTCATAATGACTAGATTGCTATATTTCTATTCAGCAATGCTTTTGTTTTATTCTTAACTGAGGTCCACAGAGATGGAAGATATTGAGTGTTCATCTCTGGTAGTGTGACTTTAGATCCCTCAAGATCTTAACCCCTCCCTAACTTCTACCAAAACATGAAATGATAATAAACATAGGTTGAATTTATCTCTAAATGTCTCATTTGATGACATTTGAAAATATTGATTGAGTACATACTGTTTTTCAAGCATTGCTCCCAGGAATTTCAGGTCTAGTAAGTAAATGTTGCAGACAAGATTTCTGCTGTTCCCTGATCTCTAGTTATCCATTTCCCCTTTTTATTAGCACTATCACTTCATACATCTGTTTAAAAATAGACTTATTCTCTCTTGTACAAATGATTTGCATTATCTATAATAAAATGTACCATACTTAGATACTCTAGAATAAGCTACACTAAGAATGTAATCCTGGAATGTCAGTGATTTAACTAGTATATATTTCTTTCTTTCTTTTTTAAAAAAATATATTTTATTGATTTTTTACAGAGAAGAAGGGAGAGAGATAGAGAGCTAGAAACGTCGATGAGAGAGAAACATCGACCAGCTGCCTCCTGCACACCCCCAACTGGGGATGTGCCCGCAACCAATGTACATGCCCTTGACCGGAATTGAACCCAGGACCTTTCAGTCCACAGACCGAAGCTCTACCGCTGAGCCAAACTGGTTTCGGCTATATATTGATATTTATTTCTTGATTGCAATTTATATCCAACCCTCTATTAACAGCCAGGATGTGTTAGAGCTCACATTCTGCTCTATTTATTCACTCGGGGACTTGGGCTGAATGTCTCCATCTTCCTTTTGATACCAACTATAAAACGGGGCTCTGTCTTCCACTGCAGAACAGCGGAGTCTGAGAGGGAGTCATTCAGGAGCAATTAAGTGCTTCAGTTAAGTCATTCAGGAACGAATAAGTTGACCTTTGGTTTCTTATGCTTGCAAGCCATTGGCCATAACTAGTCACATGGTTCTGAATCAGCAACTAGACCCCACCCATGAACTGGACTATATATATATATATATATATATATATATATATATATATATATATATCCATCCATATCCTTTTATGTGTCTAAGTGGTATGCAGGATATTTTGAGCTATAGGCAACCAAGACTATGTTCTCTGAAGAGAAACATCTGCTGCTCCCTTAATGATGTAGAAAAATGTAAATTAGAAGCCTATCCCATGATAAGAGTTATCATAGAAATGGTAGGACAGACTAATAATTACTGAACACATGCTCTTCAATGACCTTCTGAAGTCCCAAAAATGCCTTTCTCATCCCTAGCTCAGAATAGATGCCTCAGTGTTCCATTTTGTCTCTGTACTCTCTCATGTATTAATATATAGGGTCCCCATACATATATATGTAGTTAAATTTGGTCATTTTCTCTTGTTAAGCTGTCTCGTGTCTGTTTAGTTATTAGACCAGCCTAGACAACCTTGAGGGTGAAGGAGCGTTTCTTCCTCCCCCACACCATGTGGGAAAGGCCAGTCAGGCTGATCCTTGGGATTCTATATTATGTCATCTCTTCTGAGGAGGATGCTTAAGCTTTGTCTGTCCACAAGGATCAATCAATATTTCTTTATCAGTCTCTCTCACCCCTGTTTGTGCACCCAAGGTGTTTCTACAATGCAGTTAGTAGCATAAAAGCAGGGTTCCTTTACATTCTTTTTACTTCGTACGCTATTTATATTATTTATTTCATATACACCTATAGCAACTAGAAAAACACACAAAATAAAGCCATCCAGTATTCTTTTACCATAACATCTTCTGCACTCAAACACAGTGATAAATAAAATAAAATGATCTTTTTTATTATAGTCCCTTCATACTATAATTTGCCATGATCTTTACTAAACATTAGACTATAGTATTTCTCTGAAGAAAGTGAAAAGAATGAATGATTGAGTCAGCAAAAACGCTCATTAATATGGATAAAGCTACAATGTTCATTAAATTATTTAATAGGAAAACTCATTTTAATTTTGCTTTAATTGTACATGGTACTCAACCGTATTATATTTAAAATACTTAAGTTTGGACATGAAAATGTTAATTTTGGAGTGCACATCATTCTTTAAGAAAAAAGAGAACTTAATCCCATTGTTTTGACATTTCTTCTTGTCATAATAATGTCATAGAGTCCCTTTATGCTCTTTTCTGGTGTCATTTCTCTCTAACTGAAACAATATATTATAGTTTGACAAAGGAACAAGTTTTTTTTTTTTTTTCTAAATTAGGTTTCAGTTCACTTAAAAAAAACAAAAAATGACTTTCATTCTCTCTGTACAGAGGAACTTACAATGTTTGTGGTTAAGCAAAATTACCTAATAGAAAATATATATGTAATTGAAGATGTCAATTTTCAGGATATGACAAAAACATTACAGTAATTCAAATATCCTTCAAAATTTTCTTATTGAATTCATGAAGAAATAATAAATGCATTTTTCAAATTGGTAAAATATTTTAAAAAGGCATTTATATTCCTGTTTAAATTGCTTAGCAAAATATAAATGAAATTCAAGACCCTTACTTAAGAAATTAATTCTATGTGTGTATAGCTAAAGTGAAGTTGTAAGTTTTGAATTGCAAATCATAAAACTGTGGTGGTTTAAAAATACTCTAATTTAAATAGAATGTAAGAGATTAATTAGTTAAGTCTTATGACTTTAAATAAGGGCAAATTGAGGCCTATTGTTGATAGCAGAATATTATTAATGGCTTAAATAAAAGTTTAAGAATTAACCATCGTTCTTTTATTTGCTTCATTAATAAAAGTATTGCAATGTTAATTACATTAAACAATTCTTGATTTAAAGTGTCACAACTTTTAGTATTTAATATTTAGTCTCTAATATTAGTAGTAGATGTTTCTTTCTGTCACAGAAACAATGCATTTCTGTGTTATTCCTTTATATTTAAAACTAGAGGCCTAGTGCACAAAATTCCCATACTTGGGGAGTGGGTCCCTTGGCCCTACCTGTGCCTTCTTGCACCAGGCCTCTTGCAGTCTGGGATGCCTAGTTCCTGCCACCTCCACTGAGCTCTCCAGCAACGCTCCCCCCTGGGGGCAGCTCCTGCATTGAGCATTTGCCCCCTGGTGGTCAGTGCACATCATAGCGACCTGTCATTCCCCTGTTAGGTTTATTTGCATATTAGGGTTTTATCATATATATCATAATTTAGGGGAGGATAGAGAATTTTATGATTAACAATTGTTTGCTCAAATTAAAATTTCTCCTCAATTAATTTCACTGTAAAAATACTTTTATAATAAAGTATCACCATTTAACTCCATAAAGCATTTGTGTATAATATTTTTCAGATTGTGAACTACACAACCTTGAAGTCTGGCTGAACTGAGCCCCATGGATCATGCAGAGCATGACTTTTAGGGCACAAGGCAGCCCTTACTCTGTCTCTTCAAAAAATTAGTTATCGTTCTGTATTTGGATTTAGAGCTTTCAGTCATACTTGACACATGTGTACTGTTTTTTGAACAGACATTTATTAGGGGTATGAAGCAGAATTATTTTATTTTTATCCAAGTAGAGTCTTTAGCTATGCTGTAATGAGATTTGCTTCTCTTACTCTCAATCCCCCTAAATTGAGTGTATTTGATAGTTATGGATTTATTCAGATTTTTCATTTTTTCTTGAGATAGTTTTAGTAAATCATATTCTTCTAGAAAAATGGTAGCTTTACACTTTTTTATAATGTAATGGGTTCATATTATTCTATTGTCTTTAATTATTAAATACTAGAGGCCTGGTGTACAAAATTGATGCATGGGGTTGTGTGTCCCTCAGCACAGCCTGCACCCTCTCCAATCTGGAACCCCTCAAGGATCGGATCTAAATAGGGCAGTCGGACATCCCTCTTACAATCCAGGATTGCTGGCTTCCAACTGCTTACCTGCCTGCCTTCCTATTGCCCCTAACCACTTCTGCCTGCCAGCCTGATCACCCCATGCCACTCCCCTGCCAACCTGATTGATGTCTAACTGCTCCCCTGCCAGCCTAATTGCCCCTAACTGCTCTCTTCTGTCATCCTGGTCCTCTCTCCCCCCCCCCCCCCCCCCCCAACTTCCCTTCCCTGCAGGCTTGATTACCCCCAACTGCTCTCCCTTGCAGACTTGGTCCCTCCTAACTGCCCTACCCTGCTGACCATCTTGTGGCAGCCATCTTGTAGTAGCGATCTTGTGTCCACATGGGGGCAGCCATCTTTGACCACATGGGGGCAGCAACCTTGTGTGTTGGAGTAACAGTCAATTTGCATATTACTCTTTTATTTAATAGGACTAGAGTCCCAATGCACGAAATTTGTACAAAAGTAGGTCTTCCTTCCACTGGCTGCTGGCACTGGCTACCCTCTGGCACCCAGGACCTGGCCTTCCCTTGCAGTCCCTGCTTCATCTGGAAGGTTGACCAGAAGGATGTCTGGTCTAATTCATATACTACACTTTTATTATTATAGATTAAATGAGGCAGTATATGTGCAATGCTTAGAAAAGTGCTGGGCACGTAGTTAGGGCCATATAAGTTTTAGTTATTATTGTTACAGTAGACCCTTGATTTTGCAGACCTCAATTTAATGGAGTTTGTGTTAAGGGACAAAATTTCCATTCCATATGTCATATGCAAAAATGAGCAACCTGTTAATTTTAAAATGCCTTTAACCAAGATTTGCTTATAATTAAATTCACAGGATATTTTTGTTATGACTTCACTGTTATTTTTGACATTTTAGCAAATATGTTGAAAAATACTGTAGTAATTTTACCTATATAAATATTACCTATCTACAACTAGAGTCTACATGTTTAAATCCAAGGGTCACACTCCCAAACAACATAAGCAACATTCTGCAAATGATGAGCATGTGATCACACTGGATTGCCTACTAAAGCTGACCGGCTTAGGGGAGGCTTTATAAAGTCCAAGACCGTAAGTAGCCGCATAAGATGATCTGAAACTAAAATTTCCTAACTGTAAGCTAGTAAAGGCAGGTAGTCACATCTCAGGCCAAAGGCCAGTCTTTACCTTAACCGTGTAACCCCCTTATGTCTTCCGCTTTAGTTCTGATATATAAAATAAGTGGTAAAACTGACATTTTTCGAAGCATTTTTTCACTCCTTTTAGGTTTTGCTTCCTGGTAGTTGTAGTGAGCTGTGCTCAAATAAGCTCATAAAAATTCTTTACAGGTTTGGATGTCTTTCACATTGATATTTCAATCCTCTTATGTATCTAAATTAAAATACATTAAACCCTATTCCTCCCAACTGAATTTAAATAAAATTAACTAAAACAAATTAGCAACTTTCTTTTCTGGACTGCAAATGTGAAACTTCCTGTGATGCATTCATTGCCAGCTAAAATAAATATTTCACTGTTAATAGTGGGACCATTTCTTAGTGTTTTTTTTTTAAGGGTAAATACTACTTATTTAGATTCTGTACACTAATATCAAGATAGGTTTAAAACCATTCAAAGTTCTGAAAAAAATAGGAACTTCTTTTTAAAGTTACTATAATGACAATTTATATAAAACTATTTTTACTACAGCAAGATAATAGTAATATATCAATTATTATTGTTGTTTTTTATGTATTTTTTGCTGCTGTTTATAGAATGATGTTGAGAAACTTTAAAGCAAGTACTTTGGGGTCACAGTTTCTTTTTCTTAAAAGATTCCTGTACATTTTGGAGTAGTATGTGAAATAACTTTACTCTATGCATTTAAGTATTTAAAGAATTTTAAGTATATCCACATGAGTACCTTTTTCTTTGGTCACTATAAATGTCAGTCAAAGCCTGTGCCAAGCAGGCATTCAGGGACATAGGGAACCGTCACTCCATGGTGCATTGTTCTATTTCTATGTACCATTGTTCCACAGTAGATAGAGAATTCAGAGTAACTTTGGTAGATTGAACAGCTGGCGATTAAATCTGTTAATAATCAGGGAAATTATGTTATCTAATAATTTTACCAACTATAATTTTATGATGCATGAACTTGAGATGATTGAGCTCTGTAGGACTTTTTTTTAAAAAAAGCATAGAGACTTTATCAAACTGAATAAGCTCACTTCTTGTTATTTAACATCAACATTTAACTTAAGTACATAACAATTACTGCAGTGTGTGTGTGTGAGTGTGTGTGTGTGTGTGTGTGTGTGTGTGTGTATTAGGGATCCATTCTATTCCAGTCTTAATTAATTGTGGGATTAAGAGAGCATGGAAGGAGAGGGAATGGATACAGTGAGACCACTATAAAGATCAGAGAAATGGTGCATTAACTGGCAGGCAGAAGTAGAGCTAAGAGCATTTCTTGTTATTTTGCTTTGTTTTTAGGATAGAGAATATACTATTATAAGTTAATACATAGGTGTGACTAAGTAGGGAAGGAAAGTTGTTGCTATAGAAGGAGCATTAAGAAGGTGATAAAAATATGACCTGGTGTCCTTTGAAGGGAGAAGAGAGTTAATTTCTAGAAACAGGAAGGCTGAAAGTACATATACAGTTGTTGATGGGGGCATACCTATGCGGTGACAGCATTCTATGGAATTTTACATCTGGTTGTTTCAGGGTTAATGTTTTTTTCCAGTAGAACAGAAGTGGTTTATAGCTTAGAAGGAAGTTGGGAAAAGAGATGATCAAGCTTTGAAGAGCAAAGAGAAGTGAGAAATAGTCATCTAGAAGAAAGAGAAAGTGATTGGACTAGGGAAATATATCATGTTTGCATGAAAGAAATACTTATGGGCCTACTTGAAATTAATAGTCATGAATTTGAAGTAAAAGCAGAGTTTTGTGCTCTTCCCCAGCCACATTTTGTGGAAAAGCGCAAATCCAGGTAGGCAAACAATTAGATTTCTACCAAGGTTGTGTTATTCTCCAAGTGACTATGACAGCAAGGGATAGACAAGAGAATTGAGATAGTGTGCAAGGGAGTGAAAATGCTCCTTCTCCCATGAAATTTTGTGCTGGATATGGAGGGCTGGTGGGTAACGTGATGAGAGACAGAATGAAGATGGGGGTGGCATGTGTTGGTCATCCTAATATAGAACTGAACAGTGAAGGAGTTGGCAAACTAGAGAATTAAACTGGAAAGGTAGGAGGCAGTGGTCAGCAAGTGAGGTGCCTATAATTAACTGAGAAATCACAGAGGCTAGTAATAATAAATCTAGAGTATGATCATGCAAAGGAGTTTCTGGGTTAAGGCAAAGATAGAAATCATTAGACTAGATAAGTTCAAGGAAGGTGAATTGAAGGGTTATTTTGATATATATTAAAATAGAGTTTAGGCAAAAATCATGTAGTCAGGAACCAAATCATAGAAAAATGATTGACTCAAGAATGAGTGCATAACAACAGAAATGAAACATGATGAGTATCAATGTCTATTGACAACATGGTTCTGATGGAGGTTTTAGATAAGCTGGAGGGAGAATGATCTGGGTCTGGCAAGGAGGAGCAAGAGTGTGCCACTCACTAAACTCTGAAAGGTACATAGAAGGGCTGTGGGAGAGGAACTGATGGGCTTCAGGGGAAGCAGTATCCTCAGGAGGGTCAGGTTTCTTTTAGATCAAGAAATTCAGCACAATGTTTGGGGAAGAGATTTAGGGTATAAGAGATTTTGCTAACAGTGGGCCATTAATTACAGAGTATAGGTTCCAGCGCTTATAGAGGGCTGAAGAATAGAGCAAATAGTGAATTTGGAGAGTCTTCTAGGAGTTAGAGGGCATTAGTTTAGGTATAACTTGGAAGTCTGTAGCCTCTCATGGTTATTGCTATATTAGTCCCTAAGGCTGCTTGGAATTAACTAAAAATTGTTTGACTTTCAGTTCTGGAGGCTGTAAGTACAAAATCAGAGTATCAGCAAGTACTGGCTCTCTCAGATGGCTTTAGAGAGAATCCTTTCTTGTCTCTTCTAGTTTTTGGTATTTGCTAGCAATCCTTGGCCTTCCTTGGTTTCTAGATACACTCTAGTCACATGGTATTCTAGTCTTCTCCCTTTGTCTTCACATCTTCTTTTGTCTGTCTGAGTCTCTCATGTCCAAATTTCCCCCTTTAAAAAAGAAATATTTCATTGATTTTTTTACAGAGAGGAAGGGAGAGGAATAGAGAGTTAGAAACATCGATGAGAGAGAGTTATCGATCAGCTGCCTCTTGCACACCCCCTACTGGGGTTGTACCCTCAACCAAGGTACATGCCCTTGACCGGAATCGAACCTGGGACCTTTAAGTCCACAGGCCGATTCTCTATCCACTGAGCCAAACCGGTTTTGGCTTAAAAGGTACCAGTCATAGGGGTTACAGGCCAACTCAGTAAACTTATTTTAAATTAAATATCAATGTACTGTGAAGACCCTATTTCCAAATAAAGTCACATTCTGAGTTACTGGGGTCAGTATTTCAACATATTTTTTTGTTTGTTTATTATTTTTTTAATGGGACACAATTTAATAACATTAAGGAGCATATGTGCATAAAATTAGGTACTGTAAACTTAAGATAAATAGAGCTGGTCTGGCTAAGAAATGAGGGAGAGAAAGGAATGAGTAACTAGAGCTTCTTTGAAAAAACCCACTTAATAGAACAAAGAAGATTAAAAAACAAAAAACAAAAAAACAGCCTTATTACCAGGCTGTAGGAATCCCCTTTGCCTATAATTGAAGAATACCTAAGTTACCCCTAGAATACTGTTTCTTAGCACTTTCCAGTGACTTTTAATAAATGTTCTTAAATGGAACATTCTCCTTTGAGTTATTTATATGCTAAACTATCACAGATTGACTTTGATCAGCTCTTCACATTCACTTTCACTAAGCTTTAAAATTGAGTTTGGCATATCAAATAACTTACCAGCAGATTAAAAAGCATCTTTTTTCATTAGTTTCATTAGTTTCACTATTTACCTAACTCTAAGTAATGACTTGTTTAATTTCATGTGCATAGCTGATGCTCATTACTGAGCAGCAAATTTCTGCAATGGGAAAATGAAGGATTCTAGGCAGATATAACTGATGGAAGTGAAATCCAGGTAAACTAATTGCATTTCAGCTCTTAGAAATTCAGAAAAGTGAAACTAAAAAGCCACTAGATATCTGGGTGCAAAATGCTGTATTAAAAGAACATTGTAAATGTGTCATTTCTAATGCTTTTCACGTAGGATTTACTTTCTTTTTATATTTCTGCTTCAGCATGTTCAGGTCTGGGAGCTGGCATTAAATAAAGCAGTGGACTGAGGATTCTCAAATAGTCTTGAGAGAATAATTTTATAATCAAGAATGAGAGATGTTCACACACTGATCAAGCAATTTCTTCTTAATTATTTTTATATTAATTCTTATATTAAGTTAAAAATCTTTTAAGCTGATCAAGAGGCTAAGCATGTAAATTAAAGCATTAAAAAAACATCATGTTAGAAATGCAACTTTTAAAAAACAAATTTATTATTATTTTATTGTTACGGATGTTTCCTACTATACTCTACTCCCCTACCCCTTTGCCCAACCTCTGTTCCCTTCTCCTGACCCTCACCACACTGTTGTTTGTGTCCATCGGCTATGCATATATGTTTTTTGGTAAATCTCTGTACCTTCTTTATGCTAAGTGAAATAAGCCAGTCAGAGAAAGATAAATACTCTATTATCTCACTTATATGTGAAATCTAATGAACAAATTAAACTGATGAACAAAATTGAACCAGAGGAATGAATACCTGGAGCAGAGTGACAGATCTCAGAGAGGAGGGGGTTGGTCTTGGTAATAGAAATATGAATTTAAAACAGGTGTCCATATTTTTACTCTTAAAAAAGTTATCTAGTAAAATGTTTTGTAAAAAAATTAAATTTCAGAGCCAAAGATGGAAAGTCCTTTCAACTCCTTACTTCCCACCCACATTCACTCTAAAACAGAGAGATTCTGTGAGTCATTGTGCATTTATCCTTCCATTCCTTTATCAGTGACTTACATAAAAGATGTGTGTACATAAAAATATCACAAAGCAAAGTTCATATAAAATGTATTAATTATAATGCTGATCACTTTCTCCCCTTAAATATATTTTAGAGAACTTTTCATACCCATACTTAGAGTTATTCTTTATTTTTCTTTCTACTTGTTAAATAACTTTTGTTTATGTAGAGGTTTATTTAATCAGATCTTACTGGTGGACATTGTTTTCAGTTTTTACTAGGATGTATAACGTTATAATAACATCCTCTGTACATGCCTCTTTTAAGTGTATTTGTTTTCTAGGCTCCAATAAAGAAAAGTGAACTGCTGGTTCCCTGGAATACATGTTTATATTCCAATGACCAATGTCAAATTCTTATCAAAAGACTTTATAAATTTAGACCCTCACCAGGAGTGAACGAGCATTGCAGTTTTCCATGTGTTTGAGAGTCCCATTTTATGAAAAAGTATTTAAACCAATGACATGGAAAATTTTTGTGAGTTTTTTTTTTGGGGGGGCGGGGGGCAAGAGTCTTCAATTTATCTTAATTTTCCTTGAGGATTGGTGAAGTTGCACATTTTAAAATATATTTAGTGGTAAGTTAAAACTTATTTTTTTCTGAATTAGCTATTTATATTCTTTGACCTTTTTTTTATACGTTCATTAGTTTATTCATTTTAAAATACTTCTTGCAAGCCTACCATGTACCAAGTAGTATGTTAACTCATTATAATGTACAGTCCTTGCAGGAACCTTCAATAGAAGAGCAATATACATAAAACTTAAAATTCCAATACTGAAAGAAAAAACTGATTATGATAGAGTATAACAGAATACTCTTCAGCATTTCATATAACACTGGTTTGGCGGTGATGAGCTTTTGTTCATTTTTCTCTCTCACTGTAGACAATAACCTTTGATTTTTTATACCAACTTATACATATGCAATGTTGTAGTTATATTTAGAAGAACCAAATCTCCTTCCCACAACTAATTTTTGGTCTGGCTAAGCCTTATTTTTCCTGTTTTTATTTTTTTATTATTATTTTTTAAATATATTTTATTGATTTTGTACAGAGAGGAAGAGAGAGAGATAGAGAGTTAGAAACATCGATGAGAGAGAGTCATCGATCAGCCGCCTCTTGCACACCCCCTACTGGGGATATGCCCGCAACCAAGGTACATGCCCTTGACCGGAATCGAACCCGGCTCCCTTCAGTCCCCAAGCCGACGCTCTATCCATTGAGCCAAACCGGTCTCGGCTATCCTGTTTTTAGTTCTCAAGTTAAATGGCATTTAATCAAAGAAAGCTTTCCTGATGAACTCCTAATCTAAATTAGGCTTTCTTCTGTAATACCCTATCATAATCAATTTTTTCTTTCAGTATTGGGATTTTAAGTTTTATGAATATTGCTCTTTTATTGATGGTTCCTACAAGGAATAAACTAATGAACGTTTCATATTCTCAATAAAGAAATGAAAATAAGAGAGTTATTAATGAAGCATGTAAAATAGTGACTAGCACTAGTAAGTGCTCCATAATTCTTTAGATTGAAAGAATGATGCAGGATGAATTCACAGAAATGAAATTGCTAGAGAATAGGTTATCTGCACAGTTTTTGTAAATGCAATTAAATACATTTGAGGTATAATTTATATACCATAAATCCACCTTTTTAAGTGTACAATTTAATGATTTTTATGTAAATATTTTTAATAAAAATAAATTTTGAAATGGCCAGACTCACAGCTTTATGCTAACAGAAAAATACTGATGATACCTCTATTTTATTTAACTGTTACATGGATTCAACACATTTTTACATGTTTCCGACACCAAAAAGGCAGTTTTATAAAAGCTGTTTTGCATAAGACATAGGAAGTTGAACCACTTGGGAAGAAATCCTGGTTCTGAGTTGATTCTGTTATCTCCATGGCTATTATGTGTATTTTATCTACTAACAAAAGTACCTGGGAATTTTCTCCTGATTGCAGCTGATTAATTCAGAATCTTAATCATTTCATTTGTTTTATCTAGAAGTCTTCTATTGAATTGAGCAAGCCAGTGTACATTGATTGTTCTATAATAACTGAAATTAAATTCATTATAGATCCTTTTCTTTTTCTAACAAGTTCATCATGTAGTTTTAGGATACGCATAAAATTTTTACCAAAAACAGTTTTCTATTTTGGACTTTCATGAGCTAAATTTCCTTTTCTTTATATGATTCTTTAACTTTTCTGTCATTTTACTTACCTTGTTGGTATAATCTTAGGTCCTGTTTATAAAGCATTTAATAAGAAAGTACTGTGGAAATGGAATCAATAAATAAACATGTGTTCAGGAACATTTTCTCTCTGGCTTTATGTGCTATTATCTCTAATAATAAAAGCATAATATGCTAATTAAACCAGACATCCTTTAGGACAACCTTTCAGACGAAGCCCAGGCTCCTAGTGAAGCTTACTCCCAGGTGCCTGCAGGCAGCTCGAGGGAAGTCCAGGTCCTGGGTGCCTGCCAGTGGGTGCCAGAGGGAAGCTGGTGCCTGCACTTGGGGGAAGGAAGGCCTACTCTTACACGAATTTCATGCATCGGGCCTCTAGTTATTCATAATTTACATTTATTGAGCACTAAGAATTATACTCTGTAAAGAATAGTAGATACTATCTCTGTCCAACAGACTTAAAAATTCTATGGAGAATTCAATTTGTCCATGTCTCAAAAGAAGCCTTCATAGATCAATGAAGGGATAAATTAAACTGTGAAGTTTGAACAATTTAAATTTACTTTTGCTCATAAAACCCCAACTAATGTCTGCATGAAGATTAAAATCTCACCGAAAGCGTTATTGGCATGCAAGGGTATTAACTAAAAAGTGGGATCTACATATCTGTAGTGTGATATTATAGTCCCGATCTCTTAAGTGAATTCAGTCACAACTGGTATTTACAAATCATTAGAATGACTATTTCAAAACAATGGGTGATTTTTTGTTTTTAATCTAACTTCATCTATTCAAGAAGGTGTCTTTGAAATCAATTCATTCCCCAGTAGAAGAAACTAAAAGAAAGACAAACACACATTTTCTTGAGCTGTGACCTTTTATACAGGGACAGTCTGCCTGAATGTAGTTTGTCATTGCCTTTGCTGGACTTCCAATATGAGAGCTGGGAGTCTACTCCTATCTTCTCTTCTTGGCTGAAGAATCAAGACCTTCTTTCCTTCTGAGTTCAATATTTCAGGAATTGGCACACCAGAATGTGTTACCTACCAATGTATTATTTGATATAAATGATAATCCCTCTTTGTCATCTGGATGTAAGGGGAATCTCAAGGCTTTGTTCTCAGTTGTGTGTTTTAAGCTTTGCTGTAAAGTTGGAAAAATATTACATAAATTTTGAGCAGAATTTTTCTGTGATAAATACAGAGTCAGTTGCTTTAAACATTTGTCAAAGTTCCTTAAACCACAGGAAATCTGTGTGAGAAATACATGTTATAGCATCCTCACTGTTGGAGGAAGTTTCATTCTCTCGTTGACAGTCAACTCTGTTTAGCTTTTGAACTCTGAAAAGAATGAAGCCTCAAGTGGAGCAAGGGGCATGGGAGAGCTTTTGTTAAACAAAATATTGTCAGGTAATGCTGGCCCCTAAGGAAGAAGAAAATAAAAGACTAAAAATTGTTTTCTGAACAGTTTTATTTATTTGCAAATTGTAAGTCGTTAAAATCATTGTAAGTTGCAAATTGTAAATCGTTCAAATGTAGAAAAATCTACATTTTTATTATCTGCCTTACTGTTCTTTCTGCTTCAATACCTTATCTGTAAGTAAATGTTTATATCTTATGAAAAATACAGAATACTGATTATATATAATACTGTCAAGTCCTCATGGGGAACATGCTATCCTTCCAATTTTTCAAGGCTCTACTAAAAGAAAAGAAAATTACTTTTGGATGAGTGTAAATTAATGTTGAATGAATAATTATATCTATAGCTTTTAATATACTAGTATTGATTGGAGAACATGGGGCACACACTTCCTTAAGTCCAAACCCTTTAGCTATGGTTTCATTGAAAAACAAAATCTATTATACTTGTCATGCTGTTCTGAAGGCTAATAGCTAGCTTTATTAGGAACACTGTGGCCCATTTATATTCCCACTGCTGAAGTGTGATCACTGAAATGCAGCGAGTGAATCAAATCAAACACCTTGAGACAGTGCAGACCACCAGCCTAGACTCTCAATCACACAGTTTTTAGATGATTTGGGCTCACGGTTTCTTGTTCCATAAGCCTTTATATGAGTACTATACCTCCAAAGCCAAGGCAGTATATTAGATTCTTATATTGGCTAATCCAACATAGGATTTCATAAAATAGTGGTTTATAACCATGCTACAAATAAGATTTCTCATCATTTGCGCATTTCAGTCAGTCAGTCTCCCTAACCCAAAGTCCTTGCATTGCTTATGATATTCAGATTGGTGTTCTTTGCACATCCTATATAATAAAAGCCTAGGTGGCATGGCATCATCCCCTTGCATGATGCCCTTGTGTGATGTCATCACAAGATGGCTATCACAAGATGACTGACAGGATGTCAGTTGGGGGTGACCAGGCCAGCAAGGGAGGGCAGCTGGGGGTGACCAGGCCTCCAGGGAAAGGCAGGTGGGTGTGACCAGACTGGCAGGGGAGGTCAGTTGGGTGCGATCAGGCTAGCAGGGTAGAGCATTAGAGGCAACCAGGCCAGCAGAGGAGGGCAGTTGGGGACCATCAAGCCTACAGGGGAGGGCAATTGGGGGCGAGATCAGGCCAGCAGGGGAGGGCAGTTGGGGGCGATTGGGCCAGCAGAGGAGCAGTTATACGTCAAGCAGGCTGGCAGGGGAGCAGTTAGGGGGTGATCAGGCTGGCAGGCAGAAGCGGTTAGGGGCAATCAGACAGACAGACAGGTAGGTGAGTGGTTAGGAGCCAGCAGTTCCAGATTGTGAGAGGGATATCTCCCAAGGAATCCCAGGTTGGAGGGGACAGGCCAGCCTGAGGACTCCCCCTCCCCCATGCACGAATTTTGTACACTGGGGCCTCTACTCTTATATAATAAAAGACTAATATGCAAGTTGACAGTCGCTATGATGTGCACTGACCACCAGGGGGCAGATACTCAACACATGAGCATGCCTAAGCCGTCAGTTGGGCATCCCCCAAGGGCTCCCAAACTGTGAGAGGTGCAGGCTGGGCTGAAGGACCCCACTCCCTTCCCAACTGCATGAGTTTTATGCACTGGGCCTCTGGTTTTAAATGAATTTTATAGAGAACAAAGACACAGCCATCTGTCATGCTCATTTGATTTGGATTTCTTTGACCAGCCCTTTAGAAAATGTGTAATAATTTAAAAAGCTGAAAATGTGAGTTATTCGTTATCTGAAATTCAGAACCCTTTCTTTCAGTTCAAAAGGTCCACAGCACATGCTGTTTACCTTGGGAACAATTATAATTATTATAAAATTAGTTTTCCTTTACAAATCTCCACCATAGTCAACCACAGAGTTGTATTAAATTAACCCTCAATTTAAAAAAGATCTTGCAACAATAGTTTTTTGTTGTAATGCTAATCTGGCACATACTTGAAGTCTATATAGCTTATATTTTGTACATCTTAAAACTAATTTTTGGTCAATTTTGGATATGTTATTGTTCTTAGTAATGAGACAAGGGGGGAACCAGTTACCAGATCATTGGCTGAAGAGCATGCCTCCATGATTTCCTCTCTCCTGAACATCTTTGGAATGGTCAAGAGCAACAACTTTGTTTTCAAAGAAAATGCAAATGAGCAGCACATGTAGCCATTGTATCATTAATGTACTAGTAATAATTGATTTGGTGCACCCTGACTCAGTCTTTTATAAACTTTGGACAGAGAGTTGAGAGGAAAAAAGCTGAGTGCTATTGATTAGGCTGACACTTTGTGAATATGTGGAAGGAAGTACCAAAATGGAAAATAGATATTAATGCAAACAAAATAAAGTTAATAATCAGAAATATATTACATCATCTAAATTTGTGTTTGGTTATGAGGAAGTTTATGTATAGAAGAAAAGGCTGGTTTTCATAACAAACATTGGCCTATACCCGTGGTTGGCAAACTATGGCTCATGAGCCACATGTGGCTCTTTGGCCCCTTGAGTGTGGTTCTTCAAAATATCACGGCCTGGGCAAGTCTATTTTGAAGAAGTGGCGTTAGAAGAAGTTCAAATTTTAAAAAAATTGGCTCTCAAAAGAAATTTGAATCGTTGTAGTGTTGACATTTGGCTCTGTTGACTAATGAGTTTGCCTACTACTGGCTTATACTATTATTATAGAGAATAGGGTTTTTCCATCTGTAAAAAATAATTTGGAAAAAAATTGATAAAAATATTAAACAAGTTTTTTATTCTTAAAAGCTTAGAGAATTGGAAAATTAAAAGCATCACATTGAGTTGATAGCTGCCAGACATACCTAGCCAAATACAGATGACCAGGGACAACTTAACTGATTAATTCCAAGAAAACTAAGTATTTTAAACATTAATTTTCCTAAAATAAAAAAAAAATAATAAGATGGAGTAGTGAATAAAAGAGAAGGTGGCTATTTTTGAAAAGTATTTTATATGCAGTTTAAAAATTTCTTGTGAGTGTATCCCATATTTAGGGTTGATTTTTACCTTCTTATCTTTGAATTTTTTATATGAATGGTGAATTGTAATGTTGATTGGAATTTGTTTTAACCTTGGTTTTCTCTGTTGCTTTTGAAATTGCTTCTTCTACTTCTCACCATTTCATTTACAGTGCCAAAACAAAGAGGTCTGCACTTTAAGGCCAAATTCTCCTTAATCTATTCCAAATTTGCAAAAATGAAGCAAAGGCAACATTTGTCAGCTCTCTGGCAGATGCTTATGTTGGACGATCATTTTGTGTTGTTTTTGGAAAAGGAGGGCTGGAAATCTTAATTCTCATCCCTTCATAGAATAAATTTTGGACCATATCACAACCATTAATGCCAACTCCAATGTGAAGAATTCCAGCCGTTGAATTTTTCTTTTTCTCAAATGACTTCACTATTCTGTGTTCCCATGGCTTTATAAAAAGCATCCATCACTTTATTCAACATCACGAACATTCTGCAGGTTATCTGTTCCCTCTTTAAGCCAAATATGTTGCTTCTGAAATTCAGTTAGGATCAGTGTGGCTTGAAAAGACAGACCATGAGAATTGGTGGCTGACTGCTGAATAAATGTGTTTCTTTTTCCTTCTTCTTGCCAAAGTACCCTCCATTTCATTTTTTTTTATCCCTCAAACAACAGTCATTCCCTGTGGATGTTGATTAGAATTTGGAAAAAGGAGAGCCCAAGATATGCTTTGACTAACTTACCACAAGTTTGTAAAGTGATTTGGCATGCTTGGTCTGGAATCTCAACTATCTTTGGAACTTGAACTGTAAAGTGAAATTAGGATACCTGTTGGGTTATTCCTTATCTAATAAATTTACTCTTGGGAGCAGTAAGTTCTGACATTTCATGATCATAAGTTTTTGATTCTCTATATCACTTACTTAGCTCCTTTGGTGCTAATAGGATCTGATCCCAATATGGTGCACAGCATGGGTTCCTCAACAAACACACAGGTCCAAGGCATAAATATATCATTTGTTTCCTGCCGTGGTGCCTTGGCCAGTCTGCCTTTTCTAGCATCTTTTTTTCTTTTCTACTCTCTACTTGCTTATTTCTAATATTCTAAATGATAAAGTAATGTCATGCTGTATGATTTGTAAGAAAGAAAATCAAGAATGCAATCAGGAGGTACCATGTTTGAATTCATTTTAGTTCTAGAGAATAGCCAAGTTTTAAAACTATTTGTTAAAGAGACTAAGTTTTATTTTATATTACTTGAAAGTCATTTCTGTCTCTGACTGAAAAATGCTCGTAGAGTTATTTTTGTAATCAACTGGACAGGAAAGATTAATTGATTTTGGGGAATCATCATTCTGTTTGCCAGATATAGTGCTAATTCTGGGATGATAGTATATCAACTGAATTCTACAACACACACACACACACACACACACACACACACACACAGATTTCCAAATAAGAAAATGTCTTGTTTTTATTTATTTTTGATAAAATAGACTAACATTTCCAAAAGGGTGTGTATAGCAAACAACATAGTAAGTAGTAAATTTCCAACAAAACAACAAACAGCTAATTAAATAAGGTAATAATGTATGCAAAATGCCCATGACAGGATAGAAAAGTAAAATGAGAAATCACTCAACCATCTTTGTTTTCCATTGTAGTTAAGAATTGTAGAATAAAATTTGGGGAAAAGATTATAAAGATACATTTTCCTCTTTATAAAGATTCAAAAAGTATAGCATTTCCAAATGCCTGCTCTAAAATTTTGATATTTTATAAATATTCTCTATAGGTTTTAGAGTGTTAAAAGTAATTTTCTGTTTGAATGTTAATTAGTTATAGAATATGACTTATGTATTAACTATAGTTATATTTCACATGTAATATAATAATTAAATGTTGACAATTGATTAACATTATTTATAATCTTCTGATAGAAAACTATTGTAAAACTGAATCTATACTCTGGGAAAGTTCAGATGCAGTAGTTGCTAAGACCTATTTCTCTGCTCAGGCATCTCTACTTTTAGTAATTTATTCTAGTGTTTAAGAAAAAGTCTATATGTGTCATTTACTTTGCTTGTTTCATTTCTGTCAAGAATATTCTTGTGCTTAAATGTATTGCAAGCACATTTTTCAAACTCATACCATTTGCTTCCAGGTTGCAGCAATTTCCAAACCCAAAGTGGTTGAAGTACAAAGTTTTATCTTTGTTAGCAATAAATCAACAAATCCAATTAGGAAAATGTAGAACTCAAAACATTTGACAAGACAAAATAGTCAGCTTTCAGTTTTACTGGATCAGCAACTTATAACAAGCTCAAATATATTATTCAAGAAATGTGCCATAAAATTCCATTGTTTAATCAGCAGAAAAGATTGTTCAAGGGGATGAATTGTTCTGTGGATACTATAGGTTAATCTAAACCTGAATCTTGGTTTGTAGTGCGCATGACATCTTACCTTGAGACCTGAAAGTGTGGGTTGTCCAAGGATCACAAGTGAAGAAAATCTCTCATACAAGATTGACTGCACCTACTGCTGTCTCTTTTCTTAGAATAATACAAAATTAGCTAATGACATTATCAGATTGAAGATTGGTTCTACTGGTAATAGAATATTTTTCTCTAAATTATCTTGTGGTTAATATATAATTTTATAAAATGTAATGATATAATTCAACTATTGGAAAAGGTTTATCTTTCAGAAATTTTATTTTAACTAAATTATAAAACATTTGTTTTTTAATATTTATTTTAGAGTGTTGATTGTAGTCCATGTTAAAGAACACACACATACACAGAACTTGATAATGTAAAATAAAATGTTCTTGCCCAGCTGACATGGCTCAGTGGTTGAGTGTTGACCTATGAACCAGGAGGTTACAGTTTGATTCCTGGTCAGGGCATATGCCTGGGTTGTGGCCTTGAACCCCAATGTGGAGTGAGCAGGAGGCAATCAATCAATGATTCTCTCTCATTAATGTTTTTATCTCTCTCTCCCTCTCCCTTCCTCTGTGAAATCAATAAAAATATATTTAAAAATAAAATATAAGAGTATTGGAAATAAAGTTGATTGATTTTAAGTTGTGACAAAGTTTTATTAAATAACTAGAGGCCCAGTGCACAAAATTCGTGCACTTGGGGGGGAGGCTGTCCCTCAGCCCAGACTGCACCCTCTTGCAGTTCAGGAGCCCTAAGGGAATGTCCTACTGCCAGCTTAGGCCTGCTCCCCCTGGACATATTTAGTGCTGCCACAGAGGTGGTGAGCCCAACTCAGGGGGAGCACACTGACCACCAGGGGGCAGCTCCTGCATTGAGCATCTGCCCTGGTGATCAGTGCATTATAATAATAGGTCATTCCATCATTTGGTCAATTTGCATATTAGCCTTTTATTATATTAAATAATAAGTTAGATTCTAAGGACTATTAGAACATTAGAAATATTTGAATACTAAAAATATTAAACTTGAACCTGTCAACGCATTATGATACATTAATACATATTATTATAATTTTTAATGCGTAGTTACCTTGCAGTGCTTTAACTTTGTGAATATTGATTATTTCACAGCAGATTAAGTTTTTAAATTCTATAGCTTAAAAGTTGCTGAACGTGAATCAAGAGGAGGTGGTAGTGTGTAATAATGGGGTGTGCTGATACAATACCTTTCTCTCTCTTTTGGAGTCCATTTACTTCATTAGTCCAAGTAAAGGAGATCTTTTTGAGAAATTACCTCTAAAGATATATTGATGGTGACAGGATCAGTCTCCTACACAGGCATGGTACTTAAGCAGATGACTGATGGGTGCCAGAAGTCCCCTCTGTCCAATTTTACCTGTCCCATTAGCTATTTGAGAGATCCCTAGTGTGCACTTCTTTGGATACGAAAATGCAAATGTTACTGGATTTTTTTTTTAGAATGATATTGACAAATGAAAATAGATACAAAACCAAGTAATTTGCTTCATGATGGTCTAAGAAATATATCACATGAGGAATATTAAAGGAACTGTGATATTAGTAATGTGAAAAATAGAAGCATTTGGAGGCAATAAGTTATTTCTATCCCCATCTAGGAAAAGTAGCCATATGTAAGAGTGAATGTTGTGTAATAATTCTAAGTAATTTCTGGAGCAAAAATTTCAAGCAAATAATAGCTAGAAGTCCCAGGATATCCAACATGAATCCTATATAATAAAAGATTAATATGCAAATTGACCAAACAGCAGAACAACTAGTCACTATGACACACACTGACCAGATGCTCAATGCAGAATCTGCCCCCTGGTGGTCAGTGTGCTCTCATGGGGGGGGGGGGGCACCACTCAGCCAGAAGCCAGGTTCACAGCTGGCGAGCACAGCGGTGGTGGCAGGAGTCGCTCACACCTCTGCTGCTACTCTTAAGGATGTCTGACTGACAGTTTAGGCCCGCTCACCACAAGGAACAGACCTAAGACATCACTTCGACTTCCCCTGAGGGCTCCCAGACTACAAGTGGATGCAGGCCTGGCTGAGGGATCCCCCCTACCCTCAGTGCACACATTTCATGTACTGGGCCTCTAGTTAATATACAAAAAGGTTTTATCAGTTCATCTATCCAGAATGAAATGAACGTCCATGGGAGATGATCGTATCTCTGTCAAAACGGAGTGCTTTAGCACCTTGGTTAGAAATCATATGCTGGAGACAATAGAGAAAATAAAGTTAACACAAATGTTACATCTGCCAGGCCCTGTTTAAGTGTTCAACATATAATCGGTGAATTTAATCCTAACAACCATCTGGAAAGGTAAATTTTAAATCACTCCATTTTACAGATGAAGCAAAGAGAAGTTTAACATATCAAAGGTCACACAAGTAGTAAGTGTGGAGCTCTGTTTTGAACTTATGCCCTTTGGCTTTCATATCTATTCCTTTATTCATATACCGTAGTTACTCTAAGGGTGGTCTATGTTACTAATGGTGACATAAATACTATATAAGTATCTATCAGTTATCTAATATAGTGGAAATGGGAAGAGGAATATATATGAAAAGTAAGTCAGAAAAATGAAGGGCATTAATTTTGTTGCAGATACCACTCAGAATGATATCTCAAATAAGATTTAGAACACTTCTCAAAACATACTTTCCAATATATTTTAGAGTGATCATCACTTACAGATTAGAGTGAAGAATAATTTTTCAGTAATCCTCAGTTGGCATACTGGAATAAATTTTTTCTAACAAAGTAAACCACAAAAGAACACATTTTCATCATGATTTCTTGCTGACCTGTAGTTTTCCATGAACTTAAGTATAATTTTATTGCCCCCAGTATCAAACCCCACTTTAGCATTCAACTCTTTTATAAAACTGACTTTTCTCATTTTGCTTCTATTTATACATTCCCTATATATCTAATACCTCAGTTTAGAGTCTATTCTTTTGCCTATGTTATTAACTTAAAATAACAAAATCCAAATTTAGCTGTAAGTGAATATTGTTTGATCTCTTTTTGAAGGCTTTTCCCACAGAAGTCTTTTTAAAAAAATGTATTTTATTGATTTTTTTACAGAAAGGAACAGAGAGGGACAGACAGTTAGAAACATCGATGAAAGAGAATCATTAATCAGCTGCCTATTGCACACCCCATACTGGGGATGTGCCTGCAACCAAGGTACATACATGCCCTTGACCGGAATCGAACCTGGGACCTTTCAGTCTGCAGACTGACGCTCTATCCACTGAGCCAAACCAGTTTCGGCTGGTTATTGAGTCCATTCTAAATAAAAGTATTTATTTAGTCTAAATTATGGTCATAAATATAGCTAGTAAGTTTAGAATTTCTTAATTTGCTACTTAAAGTATAAACCACTTATTATATATGCTTTGACAACTGTAGTTCAATAATGGCAGTTTTTGATACTATGAATAACTGTCAATGATTTAATTCTAAATTTCTTTATTTGCCTGATATAGTAATTTCTATAGGGATTAATAATAGTGAGTAATTTTTTTCCTATAATAAGTTTCTCTTAGATATCTAAAATTCTTATTAAAAAATACATGATTCAGTGTTCTAGTTACTTGTCTCACTAACTGTTAGCATCTTTACCCTCCTTTCTAAAGCAGCTGGAAGTATGCAAAGTAATTTTTCATACTCTCTTGCTAGCAGGTTTCCAATAGATTTTGGCCAATGACAAGCGGTGGCAGGAGATTGAAAGAAGAGGGGAGAACAAAGCATTCTTTATTTTCTATGGTATCTCTGGTGGCTGTGGGCTCCAGGAACAATTTTAACTGACCTGGTCACAACCCTATCAATGGGGATTTCAGCAATATTGGTGGAATTCATGTTCCAGGGTTTTTGCTTAGCAGTAGTCAAAGCGTCTATAGCATCAGTGCCTCCAAATCAGCTGAAGGGCTGGCTCTTGTGTTCAGCCTAGGGTTAGAAAGAGAGCCCTGATTTCCAACTAATATTTCCTTCTATCTTTTGCTCCTCTAATATTTCCTCTTCCTTGGTTTGTTTCTTTTGCCCTTCCAATAAATCTTAGTCATTAAGTCTGTCTCTACTTGAAATACTTGAAGTGGTTCCTACTTTTGTGACTAGATACTGAGTAATATATCTAGACCAATTCTACTTCTGGTGCTGGGATCATCTGTACAACATCCTCTCAGTTAAGTACCTTTTCTCTGTTAAAATTCTACAGTTGGGGTTGAGTACATTCAAGGCAATAACTCCACTAGTATCGATATTTATGGGGAGACTTAAAAAAAAGTGAACTATTTTGTTGACCTGATCTTTGTCTCTTTATATTTCCCTCTCAATTCTGTTTTATGGGTTTCAGAGAAACCCCAAAATAATAGTCATTATCCCTGTCTGAATTCTAAGCTTATTAGAGTTAAAGAGATGGGCATAAAATTATTTAGTTGACACTACAAACTGCTGTACACATGGTGGATTTAGATCTTTGACCAAATGGGTGTCTAATATTTGGCTCATGACCTGACTTTACACAGCAGATTCTTTCTTGTTCATTTAACAAATTCTTATAGAGTCCATTCTATAATCCAAGCAAATTTCTAGACAGGGGTGAATACCACTGAACCAAGCAAAGTAGTAGGTCCATAAAATGAATAAGAGGAAAGCTAAAGTGAGAATATACAAGTCCTGTCCTACCAGTTAGAGGAGTAAATCCTCTTTTCCCAGTGTGGAGTGACTAGGAGTTAGAGAGAAACAAAGAGCCTGCTACAGCTAACTGGGAGTGTCTTTTGGAAACATGAAGTAAAGAGATTGAGGCTCCCTCTGACTTAAACAAAGCTTAGCCTGTATTAACATTCAAACATTATGGAAGACATAACAGATTAAATCTTGCCTTTCATTTAAGTGCCAGGGTGATATTTGATATGAATAACTTTTGTAAATAGGTAGCAGAGAAGGAAATAGTGATATTCAAAATATTTAGCAGTGATTTGTCATGTGTGTTGACCAGTTTTAAAGGATAGTGGTTAAAACTACGCTATGGTCACACCAAGATGTACTGGTGAATTTTATTAATGAGCACGGAAGAATTGAGAAAAGATCATCAAAGTACAGAGTGATAAGGAATCTGTAGTTACTAAAGATACAGTCACCCACTTTTGCTTACTAACACCTGGCCTAACCATAACTCTGATTTTAATTGTAGTAAATTATTGTATAATCAAGAATCACTTTTACTTTGAAATTATTCAGAAACATAGTCACCCATACATCCAGAAATAACTTTTTATTTGATAATATGTTAAATGTTTAGTTAGCTTCTTAACTGAATAGTTTTAAGCAGGTGACTAGCTATGCTAAAAATCTTTAAAGTACATGCTTATTCTTAAGTTATTTTTAATTTGTAAAATACTTGTACTATTTTTATGTTTTTTATTTTGTATTATTACAGTATTATGAAAGTACTTGATACAGCTTAAGTAATATCTCTTAATTTGACATTGTCATCAATTCTTTAAGGGCCAATCCAATAACATAAATTTATACAAATTCAGCTTTTCATTGTATGTGCAAAATATGTGGCTATGTAAAACTTCTAAAATGATTTTAAAACCTTATTTATGCTTTTTATTTTTTTTAATTATTTCAAAATATAATTTGCTTTTGTAATTGGAAGAATTTTGCATCAGTTGAATCCATTGAACACATAATCTTGATATATTAGATTAGCTTTTTCTTTAAATTCTGGCACATTTTCCTTAAAATAAAATTAAAGGATTTTATAGTAAGCATACTTTTATTTGGTTACAATGCTTTAAGAAATAATACAGATCTTTTCCAATATATTGTTAAATATGTGTTTGTTTCTGCTAAGTTGCTTAGATGTATTATGAAGTAAAAAAATACACAATTCCTTTTTAAGCCTATTGCTAACTGAATCTTGCTAAGGTGTAAGGAACTACTTTGATATTAGTTTCATACCCAGGAATTGCAACAAAGATAAATAAAAAAAGGCAACTGCCAGATTTTTAATTAGGAAATATGCAAAGACATGCCTTATAGCCTCAGTGTGTGTGTATGTGTGTGTGTGTGTGTGTGTGTGTGTCTGTGTAATCTTCGCATTTGCCTACATATATAGTTTTGTAACTGAAGACACAGAGCTTTGTATATCACAAGCCTTCACTGAGGCAGTGTTTTGGTTGTTTATAATGACTGTGGTTACTCTTGCTGACAAGTGATAGCCTTTTGTGCGGAGGTATAACCAGTTTCTAATGAACCATCAGCATTTCCAGCCAGAAACATTTTTTTACCGGAGCTATGCTCTCAAATGCCTCAATGTCTTTTCAGTGATAACTTCTTCCATGCCCCTTATTTACTAGCTTTGACATTAAGATCTTTGGGAATCCATGTTTTCTTTTGGTTTATGAAGTGTTGGCAAAGGCTGGGTGAGATTCCTCAGGAGAAACTTGAAATAACTAACCCTATGTGACATCCCAATACATTTACTGAGGATCTAAACGATGCCTCAGAAGTATCTTTAAAAGTTTTTTATTATTAAAGTTGTGAACAAATTTCCTGAACTTGATTTAAAAAAAAATATAATCACTCTAATTTCTTCCCTCAGAATCCTTTAACCTAATCATCAGAGCCTTTAGCATGCCTATTAGAAAGTTATGACATCAGTATTACTAAAAATAAGAGCAGAGTTTAAACAAAAGAAATGCATTTAATTATCATAATGCTATAATTGCATTACCCAATTGTAATTACAAGGAATTTATTTAGAACTGGAACAAATACCGTTACCCTACTGTAGTTAAACTCCTCAAACAAAAGTTGAAATGTACAGTTGTTTAAATTGACTTTATTTTTATTTTTTTAAATATATTTTATTGATTTTTCACAGAGAGGGAGAGGGATAGAGAGTCAGAAACAATGATGAGATAGAATCATTAGTCAGCTGCCTCTTGCACACCCCCTACTGGGGATGTGCCCGCAACCAAGGTACATGCCCTTGACTGGAATCGAACCTGGAACCTTTCAGTCTGCATGCTGACTCTCTATCCACTGAGCCAAACCGGCTTCGGCTAGTTGTTTAAAGTGACTTTAAACCAAACTTCCTACAAGGGCATTTTTTATGTAAAATGATGATTCAACTTAGCATAATGCTTTTTGTAAAAATATTATAAAATATTAAAAAATAGTAATAACATGAAAACTGTGGCTTTGGAAACCAAGTCCATATAGACATAAAAAAATAAGTTCTCATATAAAATGTAGTGATAACTCATATAATTGAACACATGGTCAAGAAAATATCAAAAAATAAAAAATAATTATCAAAATTAAAAAAAAATTGGCATTACGCATTTGTTTTCTATAGGTAACACAACAAAGCACCACAAACTGAACATGTGTAGGACAGACATTTATTGTCTTACAGTCTGGAGGCTAAAAGTCTGAAATTCAGGTGTGAGCAGGGCTGTGCTCCCTCTGAAACCTGTAGGGGAAAGATCCTTCCTTGTGTCTTCAGCTGGTGTCAGATATTCCCTGGTTTGTGGCAGATTAACTAGTCTTCACATGGCATCCTCCTTATGCCTGTCCACACAATCTTCCCCCAGTGCATGTCTGTCACTGCATTCAGAGTTCTACTCTTCATAAGGACACCAGTCCTATTGGATCAGGATCTGCTCTAATGACCTTATTTTAACTTCATTATTCTGTAAAGACCCTATTTCTAAATAAGGTTGTATTCTGAGTGAGGTACTGGGTATTAGAACATCAGTTTATCCTTTATAGGAGAGATACAGTTCAACCTATAATGGGCTACAAACATTTTTATTTGAAAAATTAAAATAAAAGTTTATACATTTTACCTTTTAGTAATGCAAAGTATTATCAAGTTCCACTGATACAAAATTTCTGCTTTTTTTTTTAATATTAGAATTCTCTCTGATCATGGCTAAAAGATTTAAATGTCTAGCTTTGTTTTACAGATGAGTTTTAAGGCAAAATAGAACCATAGTGATTTATTAGAATTAAATTATAACAGTTGTTTTATGTAGGTCCCAGTTTAAAGGAATGGAAATAAATTAGTTTTGCCTAAGACTTTTGCTCAACGTAAATTGCTATTTTCCACATTGCATTGCTTTTTAAATACTTACACAAGCCAGTAGTTTCCTGTCACTTTGGGTGTCTACCCTGTTATTCCAGCTATTGTATATTTTTGGATGGCTGAGAAAATTCCAAGAAATAAAAGTAACACATATAACTTATTAAATATTTAGTTGCTTGTTAAAATTATCTTTGTCTTTTCTTTGGCAATGTAGCACAGTACTGGAGATATGGATTAGCAGTTGGATGTGTTTTATTAAAATTTATCTTTATTGTTGAAAGTATTACAGATGTCCCTCTTCCCCCCCCTTCCCCCTTCCACTACCCTCCATACCTATCACACTATTGTCTGTGTCCAAGGGTTATGCATATAAGTGCTAGATGTCATTTTCTTTTTTTGTTCATCCTCAACTGAGGATATTTTAGAGAGAGTAGATGGGAGGGGGAGAGATACAGAGAGAGAAACATTGATGTGAGATAGGCACATTGATTGGTTGTCTCCTGCACTCACTCTGACCAGGGCCAGGGATCCAGCTTGCAGTCAAGGTATATGCCTTGATTGGAATCTCCACTCAGGAACCTTCAGTCCAAGGGCTTACATGCTATCCACTGAGTGAAACCGGCTACAGCTAGATGTCATTTTTTTTTTTTTTTAAGCATGAGCACAGGATTGTTAAGTGGTCACTTTCATATTGGAAATTTCAAAAAATAGAAACTTGTCCTTTATATTGCAGTAATCTTAGCATACAGCTTTTTACTAAAGATATATTTTATTGATGTTTTCTAATAAAAGGGGAGCAGACTTTATGATAGCAGTTGTCATGCAGTATGTTTATTAAGGAGTCTCCTTGGGATCACACTCAAAAAATATGGGAGAGAAGTCAGGATTGGGCCAAGGAAGCAGCTGATCTGTGATGCAGACCGAAGACAGTCTTAGTAAACTCCATGAGAAATTTTGGTGTAGAATGGCACTTCAGAGATGTCCCTAGTTAGGCTGAACTGACCAAGCCATAATAAATTCTCAGAGATCAAGTCATTTGATAGGAACCATCACGAGAAAGCGTGCCACCTTGGGGAGGTAGCCATCTTCAGGTGAGGTGATCCTGGAAGCAACTGACAGATATCTGCCCTAGCCTCCTCAACAAATGGGCAAGTCCTCCTTTGCTGGGGCATCTGGGCAGCACATCACAGTATGCATCACAGGGAAAGGAATCATAATAATTTGGGGATGTGCTTTCAGCCATGCTTTGGCTGGCTCTGCACCAATGATGTGTATCCACACAACCTAAGGAAAAGGAAAAAAAAATGTAATGTTGTGTTCACTGAATAACAAAAAGTGGTCATATTTTTGTTTTCATATCTTTGCTTTAGCAAGTGAAAATATGATAGACAAATTTAGGGCCCATCAGTATGAGTCTTCATATTCTCCATAAACTAAGCAGAATCTTGGACTCAGAAAATCTAAGCTTATTTGTTGAGATTTCCACCTTGAAAGTGCATAATGCCTATAAAAAATTGAATACAGAAATGATAAAACTTCAGTTTTGTCAGCAGAATTGTCCTGAGTTGTGCTAAAATAAGAGACTGAAGAAGATAACTTGTTTTCCATTGAAAAGTGAAGTAATTTTTTGGAAAGAATGATATCTTTTTAACTTAGAAATCAGCAGCCTTGAAGGGAGAGATTTCAGGAGAGTACAAAAATGTCACCCTGTTGCCACCTATCGTTTTCCCTGTCATGTTTGTCTCTAAACATATAGAATAAATCTGGTCAGTCATAACATGTACTGCTAATATATGATGTTTGCTTAGTATTGATCTTTTTCTATTCTGATGTTTAGTTAAATTAGCTTTATAATAGTTCCTAAATTTTCTGTTCCAATCAAGTTAGGTAAAATATACATTTATATTATTGACATAGATTTTCTATCTGGTTTCCTGATGTTATTTATTCAAAATCAAAATAGTCAATTTAATTTTCCAAACATGCAGCTATGTTTGACTCATATTCCTGCTAAAAAAAACTGTGTACTTCAGTACATATAAAATTATGTAAAATGTCATCTTGAATCCAAGATCATTCATAAAATGGTTTCATTCAATATTTAAGCACTACTCATATTGATGGGCATTTTTAATTCCCAACCTCCATGAGCCAAATCAAATGAAGCATAATTGAACTCCATGATTTTAAATTAGAAATTCATATAATGATGTATACTCTCTACCTCTCTTCCTTATTGACAGATAAGTTAGTTGACTAAATTTTTAATATTTGTCTTAACTCCAGTATTCTAAAAGTTTTACAAAATAATTACTTTTATTTTACTTGGTCTTCCTATACATTTCCTTCTTTTCCCCCTTTCTTTCTCTCCTTTTATTTTTGTTATAGATTCCATTCTTCTTCTGAAGAATTTCCCAAGATTTCATCCCCCTAATATGCACAACAATATTTAACAGTGTATTTTAAGACTTCTGATCTGTAAATACCACAAATACAAATTACCCTATATATTCAACATACTCTTCTCTTCTATAAATTATTTATGTTGCTTATTTTGAAAAATTATGTAGCAACTTCCTGAATTAATTTAAAACACAAAAGTATTTACTTCACAATTTAAACTTTAGGTTTTTAAAAAATCTCATTCAGTACTGTATTTATATCTGGCAATAATCACCATGTTTCACTGTTCTTACATTTGAACAGGCCATTTGAACTTTCCACATAAATATGATTTTCCAGTTAGGTTGTCTTTAGAAATTCTAATTATTCTATTATTTTCTCATCTTTGTTTCTAACAAAGAGCTTAATTGGTGACTTAAACAGCTGAGTTTATAATTAGGCAAATGTGTTCTGATAAAATTTTAATAGTGTAACAAAAAAAAAAAGCACACACAGAAATGAGAAAAATTAAGAAGTTAATATTAAATAAGTATGATAAAAAGTTGAGAGTCAATATAATTGTGTTAAAGCTGCTACCATGAGCAAAGTAATAACAAATAGTAACAAAAATGATGGGGAATGGGAGAACCCACACAAAAATATGGGCCCAGCAGGTGTGGCTCAGTGGTTGAGTGTCAACCTATGAATCAAAAAGTCATGGTTCAATTCTCAGTCAGGGCACATGCCTGGATTTCAGGCTCCATCTCCAGTGTAGGGTGTGCAGGAGGCAGCTGATCAGTGATTCTCATCATTGATACTTCTATTTCTCTCTCCTTTCCTCTCTGAAATAAATAAAAATATATATTACAAACACACACAAAATGGCCATTCCAAAAAATAAAAAAATAAAAAAAACATAACTCCGTGACAGAGGGACTCCTCATTAGAGAAAGTATTAATACAAATTCATGTAAATAGGAGTTGATAAGTAACCTGATAAACAAGAGTTGATCATGGGAAGAAAAATTTCTGTGCTAAGATAATAATCTGAGACCACAATTCCATAGTTTTTATTAAATAAATAAGTTAGAATGAATGAAATTAGAATAGTTTTTGACATCTCTGAAAAGTGAACGATAAGCATAATAAAAATGCTTGATATAAATGAAGGTTGAACATCATGAACCTGGGGCACAACCCCAGCTTGGTGAGTGTGAACCACCATGCAGAGAGATGCATGGAGCAACATCAGCAGCAACGACAACAACATTGCAAGAGGCATGTCCGACTGTCAGTTGTGATGGGGCAGTGATTGCTGGGTCACCTCCTGCCCTTGAGACTCCCGGACTGTGAGAGGGGGACACTTCCCCCTCAGTGCATGAATTTTCATGCACTGGGCCTCTAGTCTACTTATAATCACTTAAAAATGAGCTATGTGATTTTGACTTTATAGTATCTGTCTGAAAGAGAGACAAAGCATAGAATGAAGTTAAAATGTAGATAATGAGGCGGACATGCAATTATATTTAAGTGTATAGAGCATTAATTAACATATCTGAGTTTAATGAAGAGTGCAATTAGATTAACAAAAATCCAATTCCTTGATATTGTACATTTATACTGCACTGACATTCTGCAATTAAATTTGTGTTGATACTGCCCTATTGGTTCAGAATCCTCTTCCAAAATATCAGGCCACTGTGAGTTAGCCAGAGTGTGATTGACTAATCTCTACTCCTTCATTTCTACCCATTTCAGACATTGTAATATTTTATGTATTGTGCCTCTAATCTTGAATGAACACAAAGAGTCAGAAGAGATAAAGCTCAGTTTATGTAAGATGTCTAAATTTGTCAAGTAGTAAGGGGCAAATAAGAATCTAAATACAAAGCTATTTCCTTTTCTTTCTACCAAATGGGCTTCACAAAGATATTCTCATCAGTTCTATGATTTATTTTTATATTTATTGTCATCGCATTTTGGTTCAGAAACTTGATGAAACATGTGAAGCTATTGAAATTTCTAGCCTTAATTACTATTTAAAATAAAATTATAGATTATTCCACAGTAGGTAGACTAGTATACATATAATACAGAGTAAATTTGCTGAGTTTTGGAGGAATCCTAAATAAGAGTATTCTGAATTGAAAATGCTAACACATTAATCATCCAATTTCAACTAAGCCTAAAAATTTTGAATGCCCAATTTCGCCATGACTCACTGGAAGCACCAGACCTAAGCTCCTCAGTGTTTCGTGACACCAAATACTAGATCCTTTTGAAGTTCCCTCCTTGTCCCCCACTCAAGTCCACTACACCTTACTCTTTCTGGCTCTCATTGGCATGCTGTTCCAGGCACCAAACCTTTCGTGAAAATATTACCAATCGTTATTCAAAGACATGCTATTGTTCTGTTAACAATATTCTTTTAAAAAAATATTTTATTGATATTTTACAGAGAGGAAGGGAGAGAGCTAGAAATGTCAATGAGAGAGAAACATCGACCAGCTGCCTCTTGCACACCCCCTACTGGGGATGTGCCGGCAACCAAGGTACATGCCCTTGACCGGAATCGAACCTGGGACCTTTCAGTCCTTAGACTGACGCTCTACCACTGAGCCAAACCGGTTTTGGCTCTGTTAACAATATTCTAATAACTATGATGCCAGGTGGGCACTTGAATTATCAGAGGAAACCCTGTAACTTATATGACTGTCTATCCGCTGTGCTGTATACTTAAGACTAATTAAAAAAAAGGTTGAATGGAAACTATAATAAAAAAAGTAAAAAAGATGTCTATAAAAATTTTATGTAATAGTTAGATGAGGTTTTCATAACTAGAGAACAAAGTTTCAGTGCCTACAGATTATTTGGAAATCCTAGTCACATGCAGGATATTTTTTAAAGAAGCGTTGAGCTCTCAATCTTCATTTATTGAGTTGCAAACTGCAAAACATAAATCTAATAAATAAAAAAATTACCTGTGATTTAAACAGGCTTGCATGAAAGTTATATTATTTTTATGTTGCATGGTAATCAAGTTTGTTTTCTGATTGGTGCGGAGAGTAAAAACTATTTTGCAGTCTTTGCAACACTAAAAAGAACAATTGCAGCAAAAATCTTCTAATTAAATAAGTTTCTTCAAAACACAAATTTGCTGAATCAGAAGAGTGCTTCTCTCAGCTCTGCTCATTCTTTAGAAAATTTCACATTTAAAGCATAAAATAAAATAAGTCTTATTTTGCTGTGAAAGGAAAAACTATATAAATACAATAAGTATTCATGCTTTTTTGTGAAATGTCCAGCTCCTAATATTTCTCAGAGTTCACAAGTTCAAATATTACTAAAAATATGTTATCATTTTTGCATATAATCAGATTAAGGCATTTTGCCACTATCACATTGAAGAAATGTTTAATTTTGTTATGTTTTTCTTAATATTTCCTCAGAGGTAAAATAAGCAACAAAGTTCATCTGTCTAAGTATAATATTTTTATACCTAGGCTCATGACACATTAACAAAAGAAAATGAGATGTCATCAGATTCTTAGAAACCAGCATCCAATGTTATTTAATAATATCTAATGATACGCAAGGAATGAAATTGTAAGTTATTATAATTATCTGGCGTTTCCTTCAAATCAAAGGTTATAGGGAAGCAGTTGGAAAACACAACCCAGGAAATGGGCTTTCCACTGATTCTACGATCAGAGGATGTGGTATTTTTAAAGAAGAAATGACTGGGGACACCACACCAGACAGTGACAGATTGGTGGTGAGTACTGAGTATGTTTAATATAAAATTAAGAACAAAGAAAACAAAGACTGACATAAAATGACAGAATGCATTATATAAGTGCTATATGTTCTACTAATATTGAGACAGTCCAACTAACAAAAATAGTTATTATATAATCATCCAGTTATTTAATAAGCCTCACATTTAATAACTTAAAGACATAGTATTAAAGTTGACAAATTAAGAAGTGAAAGTGTAAGCATATTTATGAACATGAAGCTACATACCAGAAAAATATAATACTATATACTAAAATAGGAATAATGGTGGAAGGAGGGGAGGGAGAAGGACAATAAATTTTATTTTTACTCATAAAAGAAACAAAGAATGAGGAGACTAAACATATTAATATAAAACTTAGCGTAGCAAGTGTATGCACATTTTTCAAAATAACAAATTTTAGCAACAAAAAAGAACATAGAAAACAATGGATATTGTAAAAATCTGTGTGTGTATGTGTGAATATATTCACAGATTCACATATAATAAGTATTAGAGGCCCAGTGCATGAAATTCGTGCATAGCGGGGGGATATCCCTCAGCCTGCCTGCACTCTCTCCAATCTGGGATTCCTCTAACAATCCAGGACTGCTGGCTCCCACCTGCTTGCCTGCCTGTCTTACTGATTGCCCTTAACTGCTACTGCCTGACAGCTAGATCACCCCCTAACCACTCCCATGCCAGCCTGATTGATGTGTAACTGCTCCCCTGCCAGCCTGTTTGCCCCCAACTTCCCTCCTCTGCCGGCCTGGTCACCCCTAACTGCCCTCCCCTGCAGGGTTGATCACCTCCAAGTGCCCTCCCTTGAAGGCCTGGTCCCTCTCAACTGCCCTCCCTTGCAGGCCTGGTGCCTCCCAACTGCCTTTCCCTGCTGGCCACCTTGTGGAGGCCATCTTGTGTCCACATGGAGGCAGGATCTTTGACCATATGGGGCAGCCATATTGTGTGTTGGAGTAATGCTAAACCTGCATATTATTCTTTTATTAGATAGGATAAAGGCCTGGTGCATGGGTGGGGGCCAGCTAGTTTGCCCTGAAGGGTGTTGCGGATCAGGGTGGGCGTTCCCCTGGGGCATGGGCGGCCTGGGCAAGGGGCCTGTGGTGGTTTGCAGGTCAGCCACGCCCCCTGGTGACCCAAGTGGAGGCCCTGGTATCTGGAATTTATATTTACCTTTTACAATCGAAACTTTGTAGCCTGGAGTAGAGCCAAGCATTCTGCTTGCTCCATGGTGCCACCATTTCTGTTTGGATTTGTTTACCTTCTATAATTGAAACTTTGTAGCCTTGAGTTGAGGCCTAGGCCAGTAAGAACAGGCAGAAAGCTCAGCTTTTTCTGTTGCCTGGGAAACCCAAGCCTCCCTTCTGCTCTCTGTGGCTATAGCCATCTTGGGTTTATTTGCATAGTCGCTCTGATTGGATGGTTGGCGTGACTTGTGCGTGTAGCAGAGTGATGGTTAATTTGCATATTACTCTTTTATTAGGTGGGATATGTATATGAAAGATTAGATACGATATACATCAATATGTACCTACACATATATACCTGTACATACTCATATATACATAAAATAATATAAGGTAGCTTTTTTCTGTGTATTTTAAAAATATTTTATCTCAAATTGTTTGGACTGACATATACAAAGCCACAGATGGAGAAATTGTTTATATAACATCAATATAGTTTTTTTTAATTGATTTTGTACAGAGAGGAAGAGAGAGAGATAGAGTTAGAAACATCGATGAGAGAGAGTCATCGATCAGCTGCCTCTTGCACACCCCCCACTGGGGATATGCCCGCAACCAAGGTATATGCCCTTGACCGGAATCGAACCTGGGACCCTTCAGTCCCCAAGCCGATGCTCTATCCATTGAGCCAAACCGGTTTCGGCTCAATATAGTTTTGTTACTCAATCCATTTCAAAAATTTCTCCAGCATATTAAAATGGCAAATGTCTTCTCTGGGAAGGTATCCAGGTTTACATGAATTTTATTTGTTTGAACAATAATTTAATTTTTGTGATGCAAAATCCAAATATGGTTTTCATTATATGCAGCTTAGTTTTTGAAAATTTTAAATATTTTCTTACTAACTCCATTTGCCCATAAGAGGACATCAGGTTTAAACTTATTTCATTTTCAGAACTTTGTAATATTAAATTGAGCCTTTTAGAATCTATTTAAAAACCCAAAATTAGCCCTAGCCAGCTTGGCTCAGTGGATAGAGCACCAGCCTGCGGACTGAAGGATCTCAGATTCAATTCTGGTCAAGACCACATGCCTGGATTGCAGGCTAGGTCCCTGTAGAGGGCATGCAAAGAGGCAGTCGATCAATGACTCTCAGCATTGATGTTTCTATCTTTCTCTCCCTTTCCCTTCCTCTTGAAAAACAATAAAAATACATTAAAAACAAAACAACAACAACAAAAAACACACACCTGGAATTGAATTCCTGGAAGCCCCCTCACTGGCAGTGGTTCCCTAACCAGTGTTCACTGCTTTAGATGAAGCATTTCAAAACCCTGCTCTTTCATCACTTCCCTGCTTAGAAGCACGCAACAATTCCAGTGAACCACTCCTTGCCCTCTTACTTAATGTCCCACAAACTCATTCTGATAACCATCTCAGATTTCCCTGTGATTCCTTGTTGCTTCCCAAACCAGATGCCTATGTTGAGAGCCCACAGAGCTGTATGTAAAGAGTGTGGACTCTGGAAACCTGGTTCTGCCCATTGGCAGTTGAGTGTGCTTGCGTGCTCTAAACTTCTCTGAGCCTTGGTGTTGTTATCTACTTACCTGAACACTAATGACTCCTACTTCACTGGGTTGTGAGTATTCAAGCAAATATAACATATAAAGCACTTAAAATGGCATGTGGCACAGTGCTCATCCAGTGGAAGCCAGTACAGCGCATTTATGGACGTTCCTTATTTTTGTATGTCTATTTGTTTTCACTAGCAGTTGGCTTATTAGCTTTGCTTTTATGGAGTCATCTTCTTAATAAATGTATTCTAATTGATTAATTTTGAATTGGTGTAACTAAAAAAAAAGGCAGACATTACTCATTTAAACATGCTAGCAGGCATTCTCAGTAGATCTTATTTATTTAAGCTACATGTTTCTGATTGCTTGGTTATTAGATTTAAGAATTTAAAAGGCCAATTTTTGTTTATATATGTTTTTATTAAAACTAGTATTCTGCTAATTTAATAATTAAATAATTTCAACACTTGAAAGTGTTTTATAACATTAAGAATATTATACATAACGTTAGTTTAACAACCTATTTAATACCTTCCTTTTTACAATATATCAAATACACACTGTTTTAATTTGTGACTTACGGAAAAATGAAGTTCCCTCAAGATTCAGAGAGTTTAGAGGGAACCGGAATATAATTTTAACTAGTTTTCTTATTTCTCAAGAGAGAAAATTTGACTTGCCCTGGGTCACAGATGAAAACACAGGTTTGCTAAATCCATGTCTTTTTCTGATCCAAATATGCATAATTATTTATAGCATTGTAGAACACAAATTTAAAGATCAGAGCTTTTACTTTTTATTTAGCATCTTAAATATTGTATTTGTGTATTTTAAATTCCAGCTCAATACATTTTTGTTCTTTTTAAAGATTAATAGAGTAATATATTTTAAAATGTTAGGCCTTCTCTATATAAAACATTCTATTATTTTAGAGATTTGTGTCAGAATTTTAGGGGTGATTGAATACATTTCAAACAGTTAGCAATGGCACCTGGCTTACAGAATTATCTGGATATGTCTAGACTTATTCATAAAGGGAGAATATATTTGATTTTCTGTATAGTTAGGTCTTTCTATTCTATAATAATTAAGGTATAGTTCTACTTTCACTAGTGTAAATTTTCATCCCATTCTGTTATTTTTTAATATTTGAAAATTATAATGGCATTTACACTGCACTAAAATTATAATTTGTGCTTTTACTCTATTTTCAAAAATCATAAATCCTTACTGTGTCTTGTGTAGTCAATGAATTTCAATATAAAGCCTTATTCCATGTGACTATGCTACAGAGCTCTGCACCATCTGCCTCAGGACTTGTAACGGAGCAAGGTGTTGTTTTTTATCCCTTGGGAACAATTATTGTCTTCTCAGTGTGTTGGTTAATGTGGATATCTTCATTTCACTGAGGAAGTGCAGATGCTTACGTTTTATGTGGTTTCTCTGTGGGACAACTAGGCTGATGAGTAGTGTGTCCACGAAAAACACATCATTAGATAATGTTGATGCAAAATGGAGAATCGTTGATTTTTTGTTTTCTTTTTGGGAAGTATCATTTCTGAATATAGTCATAAAGTATTTTAACTACTAAGTAAGTAAATAACTTTAGTTTATTTACTCATTATTTTTTATTGATTGATGAGACGGGGGAAGAAAGGATGGTTTGTTGTAGCACTGATTTATGCATTTATTGGCTGCAACCTTGGATGTCAGGACGATGCTCTACCAACTGAGCTGCCTGACTAGGGCTGGCTTATTTATATACATATATTTCTGAGAGCAGTAATAAGCAGATTAAAGACTCCCCCAATTAATTCTCAGAGTATTTTTGTTACATAGATACCAGTGGTGTAGCAGAACTCATCACACACATGAGCAAGTTGAGGCAGTGGGAAGTTGTTAATGCCAAACAGCATGTCAGCAGTGAGTTCAGGGGAAGAAGCAACACTTTCTAATTCCCAGCAGCAGTCTTCCTCTGAAACACAGGATTTTCTCTATAACCGTGGTTGGCAAAATGCGGCTCGAGAGCCACATGCGGCTCTTTTGCCCCTTGAGTGTGGCTCTTCCACAAAATACCACGGCCTGGCGAGTCTATTTTGAAGAAGTGGCATTAGAAGAAGTTTAAGTTTAAAAAATTTGGCTCTCCAAAGAAATTTCAGTTGTTGTACTGCTGATATTTGGCTCTGGTGACTAATGAGTTCGCTGACCACTGTTCTATAAGAAAGCAAAACTGTTTTGTAAGTTTAAATGTGATGTCATTTTTATCCTATAAAAGAGTAAGGCATTCATTAGCTAACCAAAACAGCATTTGCAATCACAAACATTCTTATACAAAACAGCGGGATTTAATGTTAAGTGATAGAGTTGGAACCAAGATCATAGTCTCTGAGGAATCAAAGACTTCTGAGCAGTTTTCTTCATTGTGTGACCATAAGAATTAAAGGAACGCTGATAGAGAGTTTGATAGACAATGGGTAGCTAATGACATTCATGTAATTGTGATTGTGTCCTTGTGTATTAATATTGCAGAAATGTAGATCTGGATTATCCTACCCGGTTTTGAACAAATAATTTCTGAATGCTATTTTTAAAATATTCTCTTCTTATTGGAATACAAATCCAGGTGGTACTGTGTAGAGCTATAGAAAACAATGAATTACAGCTTATTTAAGAATCATGGCTTAAATCCCAAGAGACTTTTTTTTCAGGTTTTATAGGTCAGAAGTCAAGATCTAGCTATGTGTTCTCACAACCCAGGCAATTTTGTTTCGTGTGTGTGTGTGTGTGTGTGTGTGTGTTTTATCCTTATACAAAAATGACCAATTGTATCATTGGAGATGGAAAGGCAATATCTTGTCATATATGACTAATTTTAGGTTTTGTGTCACAGTATCATTGAGAATCAATTTCAAGTAATTTCTCCAAAGTGATACAAGAGTTTATGACAAAGTTGTAAATAGAAATTGGATACAGTATTCCCATGCCAGAACTGACTAGAAATGCTATAAAGAAACATTTTAGAGAATCAAAAAAGCATTAAGTAGATCAGTTGTTCAAATTTGGTGGTTATAGTATATAAGATATATGACTTCTAACACAGTATTTGGCTCATAATTAGCATTTCATTAGAGGTTTGTTTATTGAGAATGTCCTTTTAATTAGAATATTTTGGCTAGAAAACATAGAATTTAAATCAAGCACATAAAAGCAAACCAAAACAAAAAATATTTTAAATTCACCAACTGTTGTGAACAAATACTTAATATTCAGTAACAAATATATATGCTACATTTAATTTCTATAGAACATGAACTTTTGAACATCTTTACATATTTTTTTTCAATTTATTCCCTTTTAACGCAATCAATTAAATACTACTCATGAACATAACTGTATTAGTTGCTTTAAGAATGTACTTTATATTGCTAAATACTTTCTTAATGAGCAGATTTCATTTATTTATTTTCTTATTTTTTTAATATATTTTATTGATTTTTGTACAGAGAGGAAGGGAGAGAGATAGAGAGTTAGAAATATCAATGAGAGAGAGTCATTGATCAGCTGCCTCTTACACACCCCCCACTGGGGATATGCCTGCAACCAAGGTACATGCCCTTGACCGGAATCGAACCCGGGGCCTTTCAGTCCCCAAGCTGACGCTCTATCCATTGAGCCAAACCGGTCCTGGCTTAATGAGCAGATTTTAAAAGTACAACTATTTCCAATCAATACATCCTTTTTTCATACTACAAGGTGTCTTAATACAGTAAATACTAGAAATCTGTGTCCTAAGTAGTGTGTCTCACGAGGAACAAAAGTAGAATATGATGTGAATGGCCCATCTGGAATTTCCCCTGACATGGGAAATACTTTTTCGTGAGTTTCTTGCCTGGTTCTCACTGTACCTTCAGAATGAGTGAACCCTTGTTGAGTAAGGAGCCTGCTGACAAGAGAGTCAGAATGTTAAATTCTACCCTCAGGACTGAAAGTTCAAAAGTGGGAGAGTGCACATGAAAACCAAGCAATGGTTATGAAAGAGAATTGAGAATGTGAAATGAAAGCTCTGTGCAAACAAATGTCTTTAAAATGGAAACTCTGAAAATTCAACTCATTTGTTTTGTTTATCATATGTAGTAAGTCCTTTGTTTTCTGTAGGAGGAAATCGTTGAGAGTCAAAGTACAACTGCCATTGCCCTATCTCAAATTCACAGAGGGAATACCCTCGAGAAATGATTGCCTTGCCCTCACTGATGTGGCTTAATTGTCTGGGCATCATCTTCAGGGCTCATGTCTGGATTTTAAGCTTCATCCCCAATAGGGGACATGCAGGCTTTTATTATTACAGGTAGTATTTCATTGTGTAGTTGTACCACTCATCTGCTGATTGGTAGTTAGGCTGTTTCTAAATCTTAACTTTTGTAAATTGTGCGGATATGAATATAGGGGTACATATATTCTTTCTGATTGGTGTTTCCGGTTTCTTGGGATATAGTCCTAGAAGTGTGATTCTTACTTATTTTTTAAATATATATTTTATTGATTTCAGAAAGGAATGGAGAGAAGAGAGAGAGAAACATCAATGATGAGAGAGACTCATTGATCAGCTGCCTCATATATGCACTCTTTTAGGGGTCCCCGGGTTACGTGCTCTGACCAGGAACTGAACCGTCACTTCCTAATTCATGGGTTGATGTTCAACCATTGAGACACATCTGCTGGGCAGAATACTTAGTTTTTTATTTTGAATAAAAAAGTATTCTTGGCGGTAAGGAATATTAGTGTAAAATTATCTCAGTCTGTGGTGGGTTTAAACAGTAATAAGACTTCACTTAAGGACATCAGCAAGCCATGATGAGGGGGGATAGTAACAGTCCTATTGCAGGTGTCTATTGAGAGTAGTAGCTCTTTCAACACCCTTTTCATTCGTTCAGCCCCAAGAGAATACTAAAATTCCAGGAGTCAGGAACTCTTATGAAAAAGGTGAAAGATTTTGAAGTTGTATTTAAAATTTAGCCTCAGTGCATCTATTTTGATGAAAGAGTGTAAAAATGCAAATTTCGGTAACCATTGCAAATTATCATTTTATATATTCTAAACATAAGCTGGGAAATTTTAGTAGCATAATAAATTTAAGTTTAAGTAAATTTAAATTCTCTGATGATCCCTCTGCTGCCTGTAGCTTATTTCATTTTACACCAAGAATGAAGAGAAATATCCCACACTTTAGGAAAGCAATTTGGGTTTTATGTTTGCAATGCTTTGAAAGACTAAGTAAAGTATTTGTCTGAAAGAATTTATTTTCTCACCTTTATAACTGGATGCCACTACATGGAGCTTGTAAGTAAAGCCATACAGACTTTGAAATGTATACCTTTTAAAAGAATATAAAAACTTTAACTCTGTCTGCTATTTTTTCCCTCCCAGATTGTAGTATTAAACCAGGCGTGGTTAAGTGTTGGGTGATATATGACTCTATTGTTGCTATAGCTTTGGTCCAAGCCAGCCCTCAGGAATCCCAACGAATAAGTATTTCTCACTCTTAGCTCTTAACTGGTCCAAAGGCCTCTGAGTAGTCAGAAATGATTTGGTTTTACATCTTCTTTTACTTGAATGTTTCCTGTAAGTTCTCCCCAGAAATTCATGCTTGCAGAGCCTATTCAGGAAAGTACTTAAGGATTCCTAGACTTGTGGCGCATAAACAGAGTTGTGTTTCTTGTAATCATATAAAACAGACACTTTCATTTGCTGAGCAGCATGGTGTAGAATTGTATCAACCATTGTGCTTCTTGGAGAAAGGTAGTGTGGTTTGTGCTAAAATAATCTTTCCTTAAAAAACAATAACAACAACAACGAAAAGCAACAACTAAAATGGTTTTTTTTCTGGAGGCTAATTACAAAATGAGTAAATTCTGTAGTTCATGGGAAATACCAGCTGCTGGTAATGGATATTTTCTTATTCTCTCTCTTTTTTTAAGTTTCATACATTCATTTAATGTATTAAAATATGTATTTATCACATTTGCATTAATTCACAAAACATCCTTTTCTCTTTTGAAAGGAAGAACATGGGGTTAAATTACTTAGCATAGATAGTTCCAAATGTTTTTAAATATTTTAATGATTATTTGAGCAATTAAAACGGGAAGCCTGGGTCCCAGGTGCCAGGGAAGCCAGTGCTGGCAGCTAGTTGCACAAATTTCATGCATTGGGCCTTTTGTTAGTAATAATAGCTAATGCTTCTCTGCCTTTATTTTATGCAGGATGCTGTTCTATAAGATATACACATAACTAAATCAATACTCTCAAAACTAATTTAGTCAGTTCTGTTATTTTTCTCCCAATTTTATAAATACAAAAATAATATAAAGAATTTAAGTAACTAGCAAATTTTTATTTCTTTCAACAGTGTGACTTAGAATCATGTCTTGTATATAATGACATGAAACCCAAAACAATCAAGGTTTCCTCTAGGGGAAACATTTACCATACTGTCAAAAACAGCTTAGTGTTCCATAGAAGTTCCATGCATAATTGGTTATTGCCTTCTTTACCCCGTTTTTCCATTACAAACATTTGTCTCCTTAGTAAATTTTACAGTTGTATTAATAATGATAACTTATACGCTAGATGCTGTGTTAAGTTCTTAGAGCACATTTTAACATTTACAGCCACATGAGTCCACATTTCTACTTATAAGTGAGGATGAGATACCTAGGCTTGAATTAATTGTCAAATATCCAACTCTGAAATTCAAAACTTAACTCTTTAACTTCAAATCCATGTTCTTAATAAAAATGTTAAATGTATAAAAAATTAGTTTCTCATAATCATTTCTTGAATGGAATTAATCATTCTAAGAGAAATAACTCTTAATAAAATTGTCTCATCAATAGTAAAATTTTGATAAGAGACGAGGAAAAAATAAAAATTAAAAAGGTTTTTGTCATGCCTTAATAACTCTGAAAAAATAGAAATATCTAAAAAATTTTGATTTTGGAAAAAATCCAACAGAAGTACTAAAATATCCTTTGTCCCCTTTTTCTTTGCTTTTGTTGTTTTCATGATTTCTGTATTCTTCAACTTTACTGTGTGTTTCTGACAATTCACAAATAGAAAGATATTATATAAAAACAACTTGATAAAATGAATTTCCTAAAGTTACAAGAAAAGGAAGTACATTTTTAACTTCATTGAAACTCATTGTGCACAACAGATGACAATTTAGATATTGGAGGACATCGACAATAATGTTTTTATTTAATTCAAAACCCATTTATTAAGTACCTACTATTTGGCAGTTCAGTTTCTTATTTTGCCATAATGACTATTAGGGGAAGAAGATCTGGGTTGATGGGTACTTCATTGCTTGGCTACAATGACAAAGGTGAAGTACAGGTACTAGCTTGATTAAAGGAGAATGAGGGAGGAATGGAGAGATGAGAACTGTACTTATCTTGTTCTATTTTGTGAAATCTTTTGTTGTAGCCAAATAAAATATAAAATAAATTTCTCTCTTTAGGAAGATGAGAATGGGGTGAACATGGAACTCATCTAATGCACAGTCCACAACCATGGAACCCAGAGTTACCTCTTCACATTAAGAGGGCATCCTTCTGGGTTTCTCACCATTTTCCCAAAGCATGGGCTTTTTCAGATTTTATTTCAAATACTAGCTTTTGCAATAGGCTTCTCAAAGCTTCTATTCCTTTTAAACATTTTCATGTATATAAACACAAGAGTACTTTTAAATAACGATATTTTATAAATGGGATTTCATTAATACCATTTTTTCTACTTTCACTTTAGAGAGTGATTATATTATTCAAATACATCTTAAAAATTTTAGCAAGGATATATTACAATGAAGAAGACAGTATCTTATAAATAACTAGAGGCCCGGTGCACAAAATTCGTGCATGGGGATGAGGGGGTGTCCCTCAGCCCAGCCTGCACCCTCTCCAATCTGGGACCTCACGAGGGATGTCTGAAGGCCCATTTAGACCCAGTCAGACATCTCTCTCACAAGTTATATATCACTAGAGGCCTGGTGCAAGAAATTTGTGAACAAGAAGGGGGTCCCTTCAGCCCCGCCTGTACCCACTTTCAATCCGGGACCACTAGTTCCTAACCACTCACCTGTCTGCCTGCCTGATTGCCTCTAACTGCCTCTGCCTTTGCCCCCGCCACCATGGCTTTGTCCTGAAGGATGTCTGGAATGACATCTGTAAGGTCATTCGGCGGCAATCCAGTCTAATTAGCATATTATGCTTTTATTATAATAGATACATTTTGGAAAACACCTTTCACCTAACACATGCTATGTCGTTAATGTTCTGTAGAAACTCATGCCTCTTAATTATATTGAAACCTATTATCTCGTATATTTACTATTAAATTTCAGGATGACAACAACAATAAAAAAAAACTGTTTTTTTTTTTTGTTTCTCTTGGTTTTGCGACTAACAAAATATCAGCACATAATTCAGTGACAAAAGTAATCATCTATTTAAATTTCCTTTAATATTGTAAGCTAGAGATATGTGCCTGTTTATGTATTGATATCATCTATCACATAATTTATTTTCTTCAGGTGTATGCACTCCATTGTTTGATGGCCTTAGCTTATTGTTATAAAAATTTCATTAAATGTGATTCTTTGTCTACATAAAAAACCTCCACTTTCTCAGTTTCAGAGAGATGCAAAGATATCTTTATATATTAAAGTACTTCCCTTAGGATATATGTAAACAAATATAAAATAAATGCTCTGAGAATAAATAAATATTAGGAATGAAGTAAAGAAAATAAAAAAATAACTCTCGAAGTATAAAAATACTTTAAAGAATTTAGATTCATTATAAACTTGCTCTTTATTTCAGGCTTGGATTTATAAAAAAAAAAACCTAATGAAAACCCATTTAATTTTGTAAAATATGTTCTTTACAATACATTAAAATGGAAACTATTCAATAGTAGTTGAGCTTGAGGGAAGGTAATATTTAGTACTAGGTTTAGGAAGAAGAGACAACTATATTGCTTCCTAACAAGTCCAAAACCAAAGAAAAAAGATATAGAAATATGACTCAAGAATCTATTGAGATATTTAAAAATATATAGAAGATACTGCTTTTATTATAGCACATACCATATTTCAGACATAATTTAAGTTTATACCCAGTAATTATTATATTATAGGTCAAAACAATAAATCTGTAAAGAGAACGACTTTATTCAGCTAATACACGTGTGTATCTCAGTGTTTATAGAATTACCTGGTTAGTTTTCTGATTAATTTTATTGTTAACCAATCTAATGAACAATACTCACTATGTTGCTTATTCAGCTATCACTTAAAAAAAAATCCATGGAGATGCACCCTTGAGAAGTGGAGAGTGAGTGGGGAGCCAGGGATACTGCAGTCACTGCTGTCTCACTACCCTTGTTGCATTGCTGCCAGGTCTCGTGGGAATGAATTCAGTCTCAACTGAGGAAGGAATTGGAAATTGCTAGGCAAGTTTGAAGTAATAATGACAGGAGTCTTCTATGCAAGTAGATAGAAGTTGAATTGTGAGTTTCCTTTTCATCAAGATAATTCTGCTATTATCTTCATTCCTCTGGATAAATCGCCTTCTTTCTAAAATATCATTGTCTCCCACCTTCTGCCTGCCACGAAACTAAAATAGAATTCAGAAAACTGCCTATAGATGAATGTAGATAGGTAAAAAGTAAGACAGTTGTTCACAGGTATTTGTTAGCCTTTTCCTAAAAGTTATTTTAAGTGGTGCTTAGAAGTTTTTCTTTGGCTCATGCTTTGGTTTATTCAGCTTTGTGAATTTTTTATTGCTTTATCTATATATTTTGTCATTATTTGCCAGAACTAAATGAAAGTAAAACCAAAAATCAGGTAGGCAATCCATAATAAAATGGAAAGTGTTTGAAGTAAAATTAGTAATATAGGAGAAATTACCTTGCAGATTTGAAATGTATTTTATTTGTGAGTAATTATAATAACACTAGAGCCTCGGTGCATGAAATTCATGCACTTGGCTGGGGGGAGGGAGGGAGGGTTTTCTCAGTCAGGCCTGCACCCTGAGGAGATGTCTAACTTAGTGGGTCTAAATCATCAGTTGGACTTCCTTAGCATTGTCACAGAGGCAGGAGAGGCTCCCACCACTGCCACTGTGCTCACCAACTGTGAGCCTGGCTTCTGGCTGAGTGGTGCTTCCCCTGTGGGAGCACACTGACCACCATAGGGCAGCTCCTGCATTGAGTGTCTGCCCCCTGGTGGTCAGTGAGTGTCATAGTGACCGGTCATTCCATCATTTGGTCATTTGCATATTAACCTTTTAGTATATAGGATACGCGATAGATGAGGCCCCTAGAACCATAAGAAATGCAAAAAGTTCACTGTTAACTCATTCTTGAATTGCCCCCACCTAAAATCAAATTGCCCCCCTGTGGGGCATGTGCTGCACTTTGGGATCCACTGGGCTTAACGCTGTTCCTCTCTGAGCTTCATTTCTGAATACATAGTCATATACCAAGAGAACTGTAATCTCTTCTCCGGCTACCTCACTGTGTTGTCATGAGGAGGTTCTGATCTAATAAACCTAGGAATCACTTCAAGTAAGTGATGTCTAAACGGGAAAGGATCGTTATTTTAAGCCCACGGGTACCCTCGCAGGTAGCAGGTGCTGATTAGGGGAGGAGGCATGATTGTTTCCTGGGACTAGCTGCGGAAGCTCTGCAGATGGTTCTGCAGGCCTCGGAGGGGCAGGCTCTGGCCAGCAGCCCTGTAGCTGTGGTCGTCTCTGAAGGCGCTTGGTGGGGTAGGGCGGGAGGAGGCGCTAGGGGGGCAGTGAGGCCAAAGGGGGAGTAATTGTCGAACCTCTCCACTTGGCGCCATTCTTTAAATTGTATGGGGCCATTCCCAGCTGTATGTGCTCAGGGCGGGCTCCAATCTCCTGGAGCGGGGCGGGGGCCAGGCCAGGGCAGGGCCAGGCGGGCTAGGAGGGTAGGTTTAGCCACACCCCCAGCGAGGTTCCATGAGCTTCCACTGCAGAGAAGCCACCACTGCTGTGGGGGTGGGAGACTGGGGGTTGGGGGAATGGGTCTGACCCTGGGGGGCCGCTCAGGCCTGCCTCCACGGGGTCTGGAGTTGTTGGGAGGAGAGGCAGGGGTGCCCGGCCCCAGTGGAGGGGGCCCGGCAGTGGCAGGCCCTGTGTCCCAGGTGCCTGGGGGGCAAGGATGAGTCTTTGCTGGTGTGCTATTGTTGTGGGCACCCCTGGAGGGGATAGTTGGAGAAGAGATTGGGAGTCTGAGGTTACCCCGAGGCTGCGTCTTCTCCCTGTCCAGTCTGCCTCCCTGTTCCCTGGGGGAGTGGGGCCTGGGGTAGGGTGACCATGCAGGGGGATTGGAAGAGGTCCCTGTGGCTGTTTTCTCTTCCTTTTTTTGCAGTCTGGGCTCCTGTCAGGCGCTATCCTCAGGCCCCAGGGAACTTGGCTCCAGCCATCCCACCCCTCCGTGGCTCCCTGCAGCCCCTGCCCCACTCACCTTCCCCGGCCTCCCACCTGTCAGGAGCAGGGGTGGGGGTGTGGAGAGCAGCTCCAGTAAAGTTTAATAAACCCCATTTTGGTGTTGGGATTCAGCCTCAGGGCCGTGGGCGAGTCTGCCTGGGTGTGACAAAATCGTGCTAGACCTGGAGCCCCACCCCACAGCCTCACAGTCCCACTCACCCTGTGAACAGTCATGATGTGACCGCATCCTTGATAAATTGCATATATACACATATATATATGAGAGAGAGAGAATATATAGATTGGCATTAACCATCTTGATCAGTATGAACCTTTTGAAATTAAGAAAAAAGTCTGCCATGACAAGGAAAATACGATACCTGAGAAAAATTCTACACAAAGTCTGCTGTATATAAATGTGCAGAGACTAAATGGATGCATTTGTACTAGGGTTGGATATTATAATCAAAACCTGTTTTTATTTCCTGATCAGATTATTTAAAGGATCTTAAATCAGCAAACCCTGCTGAAAATGCACAGTGAGATTTAGTAATCTGTTATTCAAATTGACTGGCAAAATATGTATGTATTTGCATGGTTAATGAACCGTAAAATACATTTGTTGTTTTAGTCAAAGATGCTGCTGCTAAAAATCTTATGGATCTGAAGCCATAACTGAAGAAGCAAATGTAAAACTGATATTGCTTTCCAAATCCTATAGACTAAAAATAACTCTACAATTAAAGAAATTCAAACCTGTTTGGGACTGCACTTTTGTTATATACATGATGGACCAAAAGTAAATCTATTGTGAGTGCATGAAATAGTTTATTCTTGTATTATAATTTATTAATTATTGTATTATTTTTATATGAACATCTGTAAACCTGCACAAGTATTGTATCATCTCAAATGTTCTATATTTGGTATTGCAATCTTCTTAAAATCACTAAGTACTCAGTGCTTATTGATGTGCTTCAGTGTGATTTTGCAGAATATTGCTATCCCTCACTATTTCATCATACAATGAACAATTAATTAATACCTTGTTATTGACTCCTGAATTTCACTCTGCATCGGGATATGCTTACATTAGCATTTCCTGACCTAACTTTTCTACATATTCACCACGCTCCAAGTATTTTTTTTGTTACAAATAGATTTAAATTCCCATGAAGCCTCCTCCTTTGCCACTGTATCTTTGTTGTATTTTGTTAACAGATATTATCCTAATATCTATATATTATTCTAATATTCTATATATATATATATGAATCTAGCATAGTGATCAAATGACAAATTGTCCTAGTTTGTCTGAAATTGAATAGTTTCCCAGGACACAGGACTTTCAGTGCTAAACTAGGAAAAAAGTAAATAATAAAAACCAGGCAAGGTAGGAAGATTTAGTCACTCCAAATATATCAATTTTTCAGAGAAGGTAAAATTATTTTATCCACATCTTTTTCAGTATTTCTTAATTCAAATGAACAAAAGATACCCCCTCCCCATTCTTCAAGAATCTGAAACATTTGTGTTCATAAAATCTTATGGAGAGGATTTCAATCCTATAAAGAAGACACTGATTGCTGCAATATCCCCTCATATTAGTCATTGTATTGGCCTAAGCATCTGTGTATAGCTATGTGTGGTTTTGCTGAGTGCTGTTGCATATGGACCTGTCATCTGAGCTAGAATGCAAATTCAGAAACAGCTCCAACTTATATTTGAACATCTTGATGTCTGAGCATCTGTAAAATGACATCTACGGCATTACCTAGCTAAATGACGTAAAGCATAATGGTGTCAAAAGGCATTAGACCCAATGACCATGGTTAGGTAATTTATTCAATTTATGCTTCTTTTTTTTTTTCTTTTCAATTTTATGAACCAATAATATTTCCTAGGTATTTAGTGCTTTCTTGGCTCTTTGTGAGATTAAGAAGTACAAAAACAAATGCCAGGTTTGCAGATTGATTTCTGGAGCCATGCCAGAAGGATGGGGATAGAAAGAGCAGGAGGAGAAAAAGTCAAGCAGTGGATGGGAGCAAGACCTGTGACTAGGCTCATGGGCATGAACCCAACTCAGACTCTCCCCACTTTAGAAAGAACTCAGACTGAATATGACTGCGCTCCAATATTAAGTTGTTAAAAAGAGGTAATAAGTATACAGAATTATCATTAAAATGAAGAAGTGTTTATAGTTTATAACCACCATAATTATCCACTAATAGGTGGGTGGTATATTATATAATTAAAAGCTCATCATCTCTATGATTTTCACTGTAATGGAGCCAGAATGAAATATGTCTTAAGTATGGCAAGATCTTTTCTGCATGAAAATTGTTCTAAAACCTAAGAAGCATTTTATGGGTGAGGGAATCAGGATAAAATTTTCTTGTTAGCATGGGTAGCTAGCTAGTTATTAAAGGAAGGGAGCAAATGAAATCAGACATTTAGCTGAAACTAGGGAGCTGATTGACACATTAAGCCTGCTTTACTGGGAAGCTATAGCACTCACAAGCTCTACTCACAGGCTCCCCAGTGAACCACAGCATCCTCCGCTGAGGGGGCTTAATCCTGGAAGCCAGCAGGAAGACTCTGCTCCCTGTCATTAGCCAGGATTACCTAGGAAAAAATAAAAATATGTTCAGTAAACATACGTTCAATAAAAACCAGAGGACACAGCAAAACATTGGTGCATGTGCAGTGGGAGACAGCATGGTGACATGAAGGGGCAGATTCTAGCCTGCGCCAAGAATCAGATTGTGTAAGGTTGCAGAACCCAGAGAATTCCAGGAAAAAAGACTGGTTCAGCACAGTCCCTGGAAAATACAGGGAATTGGTTGGATAGTTTGAAGGAAAGCCTGCTCTTTCTGAAAACCAAGAAAATACATGAGGATTATCAAGGAGTAGTGGTTGCCAGGGCCCGCTGGCATTCAACATCCCATGGGCGCATCGCTTCCCCTCACCCTAGTAAATCTTGCAACTAGCTAAACTTCTCCCCCGTGTGTGCCCTCTAAAATTCCTTGCTTGCAGCACAAGGACAAATTTTCACCTGCAGCATTCTGAGTAGTACTCTTTTGGAATCAGTTATGCAGTTGCAGTCAGATGTCAATAGTATGCTGTAAAGAAGTTTAGGCTGTGAATGCTGAGAGATCCTGGAGGATAAGAAACCCTTATTAAGAGTCAAATGCTTTCTTGGGATATAGTCCTAGAAGTGGTGTTACTGGGTCAAATGGCAGTTCCATTTTTAATGTTTTGAGGAAATGTCATACTGTTTTCCACAGTGCTGCACCAGTCTGCATTCCCACCAGCAGTGCACAAGGGTTCCTTTTTCTCCACATCCTCTCCAGCACTTGTCATTTGTTAATTTGTTGATGATAGCCATTCTGACAGGTATGAGATGGTACTGTATTGTTGTTTTGATTTGCATCTCTCTGAAGATTAGTGACTTTGAGTATGTTTTCATATGTCTCTTAGCTTTCTGTATGTCCTTTTTCTAAAGGTGTTATTTGGTTCCTTTGCCCATGTTTTGATTGGATTGTTTATCTTCCTTTTGTTAAGTTGTATGAGTACCCTTTAAATGTTGGAGTTAAACCCTATCGGGGATAACATTGGCAAATATGTTCTCCCATGCTTTGTTGATGGTTTCTTTGGCTGTGCAGAGCTTTTTATTTTTATGTAATCCCATTTGTTTATTTTCTACCTATTTTCCATTGCCCTAGGAGTTGTATTGGTAAAGATATGGCTAATACAAATGTCTGCTATTTTGGTGCCTATGGCTTCTTCTAAGATTTTTCTGGTTTCCTGTCTTACTTTAAGTCCTTTTTTCCATTTTGAGCTTATTTCTGTGTATAGTGTAAGTTGGTGGTCTAGTTCCATTTTTTGCAAGTGTCTGTCCAATTTTCCCAACACCATTTATTGAAGAGACTGTCTTGACTCCATTGTATGCCCATGTCTCCTTTTGTCAAATATTAATTGAGCATAATGGCTTCGGTCAATTTCTGGCTTCTCTGTTCTATTCCATTGGTCTATATGTCTGTTCTTGTGCCAATATCAGGCAGTTTTGAGAACAGTGGCTTTGTAGCATAGCTTGATATCTGGTATTGTGATCACTCCAACATTGCTCTTCTTTCTTAAGATTGCTGCAGCTATTCGAGGTATTTTTTTATTCCAGATGAATTTTTGCAGTTTGTTCTAGGTCTTTGAAGTATGCCATTGGTATTTTAATGGGAATTGCATTGAATCTATAGATTGCTTTAGTTAGTATGATCATTATAATAATGTTGATTTTACCAATCCAAGAAAACAAAACACCAATCAGAAAGGATATATGCACCCCTATGTTCATAGCAGCACAATTTACAATAGCTAAGATTTGGAAACAGCCTAAATGCCCATCAGCAGATGAGTGGATTAGAAAACTGTGGTACATCTATACAATGGAATACTATGCTTCTGTGAAAAAGAAGGAATTCTTTCCATTTGCAACAGCATAGATGGAACTGGAGAGCATTATACTAGGTGAAATAAGCCAGTCAGTGAAAGATATCACATTATCTCACTCATATGTGGAATATAAAGAACATTATAAGCTGATGAACAAAAATAGATACAACAGCAAAAAAACATGGAACAGTCTGTCAAACTATAGTGGGACGTGTATACATGCATATAAGCATAACCAATAGACACTGGGGAAGGGGAATGAGGACAAGTGCCGGAAGGTAGGGAAGACTGGGGGGAGGTCAATGGAGAAAAAAGGAGACATATGTACTACTATTTGTAATACTTTAAATAGTAAAATATTTTTTTAAATGCTAAAAAGGGTCATCTTCTGCAATACCCATCTTGCTTTAGTACATAATCACTCTGTACCAGGTGAAGATTGGAAATAAGAACTTCTACCCATTTAATTCTTTAATTTCTGAATCCAAAATAGTTTTCCACTGTTAATGGGAAGATGGCTTGACCTTATCCCTTTGGCTGAAATTCCTTTTTTGTGTGTGTGTGTGTGTGTGGTATAGGAGAAGGAAAGGCAATTGGAATTTGTTCTTGAATGAATGCCCCTGTGTTAACTTTAATGTCAACATTTAGAGATCCCCTATGGAATTTTGCAAAATATTTAGATATAATATTAATTTTATTTAGATCTGTGTGAGGTATTTTGCCACCAGATGGCTTCCCAAAAGACAAACACTAACATAAGAGCTGGTGATGGCATAAAGTGTTATAAATTATCTGGTGAATTTTACTTTTTCTAGAAGACTACCCAATTAATTCAGAAAAGACAAATTTAATTATTTTACTATGAGATTTTTTGGCTAAATTACAGTTTCTAAATTTTTATTTTAAGCAATTCCAAATCCTTAGGTTTATATCAGCCAATCCTTTTCTTTTGTTTTTGCAACAATATGTTTGCTATAGTCAAAGGATAATTCTTGATAGAGTAAGCACCCATGTTTTATAAATTTCTATATAATGCAAATGAAACACTAAGAATTTTGTAAATAGGACAACTAATTCAATGCAATGCCACATATTTAATTACTCAATGCAGCTAGTTCTGAATAAAGTAATAACTAAATCACCCCATAATAAAACTATTTGGTCAATTCTATTATTTTTAAGCTGACCAAAGTATCTTTTATGTCCTACTTTCCCTGTCTAAGATTATGATTAAAAATTAATGCATTTCATGCATTTTTCATTAAGTTTATTATATGCCTTGTCTATTTAAGTGTGTTTAAATCATATATTGTTTCATAAAAAATCAAGTCCTATCTAAATAATAAAGAAGGAAAAGGCTAACTGATCCTCACACCATCACATAGATGGGAGAGCCCACAGCCAATAAGGAAGGAATATGCTAATTGACTGCCCCACCCTCAAAGATAGCAGCACGCACAGCCAATGAGGGAATATGCAAATTTCCTGCCATGCCCTCAAAGATGGTGATGCCCACAGCCACAAGATGGCATAACCCAGTTCCCTCAGCTCTGCCGGGAGGCAGGCAGGCCAGGCCACTCTGCTTGCCTGCCGCCGGAGTCCCCCAGTCATCTCAGCCCCCCAGCTACCCAAGGCTGGCCCAAGGTACAGGCAAGACTGGGATGGCAGCTGTCCAGCAGCACAGGTCTGTCCGAGGTTCAGGTAACAGGGATGGCCAAGGCTTGCCCTGCTGGCAGTGGCTGCAGCAGAGGCTTGATGGGGCTTTGCCTTCCCCTGTTTGCCGGGTCACCTCTCATCCCCGAGGGCTCCCAAACTGTGAGAGGGGGCAGGCCAAGCTGAGGGACGCCCCCTCCAGTTCATGAATTTTCATGCACCTGGCCTCTAGTTACATAATATATTATTGCTTAGCAAGCCAAAAATGCAATGTTTCTTATAATCAACTTCACTGGAATTTCACCTCATTTTCAGTACAAAATCATCATTCTCAAACTATTTTAAGAAAAGTATTGCCAATATTATTATAAAAAGTGTTTATTTCATGAAATTTTAATAACTTATTAAATTAGGCGTCTTCAAACTACGGCCCGCGGGCCACATGCAGCCCGCAGAGGAGTCTGATCCGGCCCGCCAGGTTTTTTGGGCACTGAGCGCAGCCGAGGTGTTACAGTAGGAATTAGTAGTTCATATAGTCCGGCCCTCCAGCTCTCTGAGGGACCGTGATCTGGCCCCCACTTTAAAAAGTTTGAGGACCCCTGTATTAAATTTATAGTACTTACTTATTGTCCTTGAAATTTTATTTAATTAGTAGTTGAGATTTAAAATTAAAAGCTACATGTGCACATAATATATAATGAATATGAATGGACATACATATTTATGTGTGTATAATTGTATAGACATATAGGCACATACAGGAAACCAAAATATGGTAATCTAGTGACTTAGTTGACCTAGGAATAGAACACTAGGTCTCTGAATCCTGTGTGGTGTTCTTTACATTCCAAATAAATCTTTATGAATTTGGATGATTTGAAATTTCAAATTCTAAAGAAACAACACCTTTATGAAATAAATTAACCATACATTAGTAATAGTTTGTCTATCTACACTAATGAAAGAGAAACATGCAAATTGACCATCCATCCACTATGCCCACCAGCCAGTCAGGAGTGAGTATGCAAATTAACCCAACAAAGATGGCTGCTAATTTGCATACACAGGCATGGAGCAAAGACTGAAGACAGTGTAGAAGGAAGCCAAGCACTTCAAAAGGGAGCAAGGCAGTGGAGACGGGAGGGTGCCAGACAGCAGGAAGCCCTATTCTTGCAGGAAGAGGCCCAAGGAAGTCCTATTCTTGCAAGAATCTTCCTGCAATGGGCCTCCAGTATTGTATAAAAATGTATTAATTTATGCATAATATTTATTCTCCGACTCTCCACTTTACACATATTTCTATCACCTAATTAATATGGAAATAAAACAAGCATTATTAATTTTCAAAGGGGTATTATATATTCTTTTGATAAAATTTATAATAAAAAATGTAGAATGTGATTTAATAGGGAAATAACTGTCTCTTTAGCAAAACTGAAATTGAAATCAAAATTACTACACAAGCAACATCAAAATACCTCAAGATGATGGATAAAGATGACATTTACAAGGTTTGCCGAGTAGTAATGTTTACAGGAAATTAATCTAATATTGGAGATGTATCATTTTTCACAGGAGCTTAATCATAATTCAGCTGTCTCTCCCTGACAAGGTCAGTATTTACCGCTATGCAACTCAAATGCTGTAGCTGCAGCAGTTTCACCACATCCTACATCAGTTTCAGTATAATTTTATGTATAAAATCAAATTCTGTGGAAAGGTCTGTCTTTAATATACTAAAAAACGAAGCAGAAAAATACCTTGGACACTTTGTGCTAAACTATCACAGAAAAAATGAAACCGCAGTTTGATACATAATTAATCAGAATCATCAGCAGCTGGGTTTCACCCATGTTATTGGGAATCGTAACGCAAAGAAAGCCAGCTGTTTTCTTTCAGCATATCAAGGCCACTGCTGTCTCAAGAGCTATTCTGATTAAGCCTAACATGATGTGATCACTTTCATCATTTTGCAGCTGTTCTTATAGTGTTTAGATTTCAAAAATCAGCATATGTTGTATATTCCAAAACCTAAGTAAATGAATTCACACCTGTGTTATTTAAGTGGTTCCAAAATTAGTGGACATGCTTTTCCCAAAAAGGTAGATGTTGTTTTTTTTACCTCCATCTAATATATGCTCTTGAATGAAGTATATTTTGAATAGGGCTTAGGTTCGTTCTTTACAGGTTTGTGAAATAATGTAGAATGTCTTTATAAAGTGCATGGCACTTAGAAAATTTAAATAGGAGTCAAAAACAAGTTATGTGCTAGGCATAAGAAGGTAATAAATAACAAAAACACATTACTAGTGTTCACATTTTTTATTTGAAAATGGCATAAAATATGGTGAAAAATTCAGATTTGTTCACTGTGTTTGCTTTAGTCTCCCTTTTCTTAAAACAATCTTATTAATTAATTCAAATAAATGACCATTGTGTCATTTATTTCAAATATATTCTTTGTTATAGTCAAGAAAATATTTTTTTTGTTAGTAACCGGTATGTATGGCCTTCCTCCCACCATCATTCCAGATATACTTTAAGGAGCTCACCATTCAATAAGCTACTTCTGCTACTTTTAATACCAATAGCAATCATAACTGCCCTAGCCTTTTTTGCTCAGTGGTTAGAATGTCAATCCACAGATGGATGGGTCTCGGGTTCAATTCCAGTAAAAGGCACATACCTCAGTTGCAGGTTCAATCTTGGTAGGGATACATGCAGGAGGCAACCAATTGATGTGTTTCTCTCACATCAATGTTTCTTCTTCTGAAAATGCATATAGATAACAAGACAAAAGTTGGAGGAACTACATATGAGAAGGAGGCTGGGTTCTTGAGCAAATCCGTTTGCTTACTAAATTCATGTTCCAAATTTCTCATTAAAACAACCACAATCCACAAACCTCTGTTATATTTTGAGCTTTTATATTTTGTTACCTATTTGTTAAAGTGATTTAGCCTGTAACAATTTTTTCTAACGTTAACAATTTCTCATCTGGGACAACTTTGAGGAGACAGAACAATGGGATAGCAGAAAAAAAAAGCCTATCGATCCAGTTAATTGGTGAAGTTTTTGTTATTGGGCGATGTATTGGTTTCACAGGTGGGAATTATATTAGTTTAATAATTCACATATATGTTTCCTGTATTACTATTTGCTTGTCAGATATTATACATAAAATCAGATGAAAGAAAAATTAATTCTAAAAAGAAATCATCCCCAGCTGGTTTGACTCATTGGATAGAACATTGGCCTGTGGACTGAAGGGTCCCAGGTTTGATTCTGGCCAAAGGCACATGCTTGAGTTTCAGGCTCAACCCCTAGTAGGGGCCATGTAGGGGGCAGCTTATCAATGATTCTCTCTCATCAGTGGTGTTTCTATCTCTAGCTCTCTCTCCCTTCCTCTCTTAAATCAATAAAGAAATGTATTTTTTAAAAATAAATAAATAATTGCATATGCAACAAACAAGTCGTTTTTGCCACAAATTTGCCTCCCCTTTTGTTGTCTCACTATTTCAGTGTGTAACTGAATAGTCACCCCACACAAATAAGCTAGAGATAATAGATGAGAGGAATGGAGGTGAGCAGTGATTATTAGGTAATCATTTGTGAACAATGGGGACAACTGTAGAAAAAAACACACTATGAATCACAAAGTCCATCCAAATCCCAGCCCTGTTCCAGAAAATTTTTATATGCCTCCTTTTTCAGTCACAAATATTTTGATATAATAGCAAAGAAATTTTAATGGAGTGATTTTATATAGTCATTGCTTAATTAAAGAGTCCCATGAACAAATCATAAATTTAAATCCTGAAGAAAGGAAAACACACTAATGATAACAGGTGAAGTAAAAAATTCAATCAGAATATAAACATGAGGGAAGGAGAGACTGATTCTGGAGGCTCCAAGTATAGAGTCACAGAGCAAGAAGGGCCTTTGAGCAATCTGGGCAGCTCTTTTATTTCTTCCGTAGTTTGCACTAGGCAGTTGACAGGGGTGATGTCTTTCCCCACAGTTAATTCAGTGTCTTTAGACCCTGAGGCCAGAAACGTAGAACATTATTATCTATCTTCTACTCAAGTAGATAGAGATTTTGTGAAGGAAGGGAATAGGGAAATTCTAGCAGAAGAGACAAAGACTGTCATGGTTGGTTTAACACTCTCATTGTACACTCTCACTGGGAGTAGAACTTTCATTTTTAATCAGAAATTTAAAGTTTCTCTTGCATGAAGATGAGCTCATCAGACATTTAAGCTTTTAACATTTAAGCAAAATACATGCCAGAGAAAGTCAGACCTACTCACATTCATTCAAGGAAATTAACTCAATAGGTAAATTAAAGGGGAATTTCTTGAATTGGACTACTTAGTTTAATCTACTTAACTAAAACACATACACAAGGATAAAAAATAAAAACAATGTGGACAAAAATCTAAGGAGAAGAAATCAAGCTTCCAGATTGAGAGGGCATATTTAGAACTTAAAAGGCTGAAATGGAAAGGACCCACACCAGAAAAAAAATAATGAAATTCAAGATTTCTAAAGATAAAAGGACCCTAAAAACTTTTAGGCCATGAAACACAGACAAATGAAGTCCTTGCTAAATAAAAAAGGAAAAAGAAACACCTCAGTGACAAAGACGTGTCCATGTACGAAACTCCAAACCTGTAGAGAACGTTTATAAAAATGTATTTGGTCCAAACAAAGGATACACCTGGAAGCAAATGCAGTTTTCCCTCATTTGGAAAGATGAGTATTAGGTTCTACAATCTGTGATATGAGAAAAGAATTGTGCATGGCAGGACTAGGCCAGACTTACTACAGGATGGTGGGAGGGGGAATGAAAAGGAATTTTGTGTCATTCTAACTTTACGTATTCATTTTTTACTCACATACACCTAAATGAGTCTCCCAGAGCCATCAGCCATTAGAGGAGGCGAAGAAGCTGATCTATGATTCCAACACTGTCCTCATCTAATGCAAATTAAGCTCACCTTCTTCCACTCTTTGAATTCCCCCAAATAAATTTGAAAATGCAAACTCTATGACCACCTTGAAATATTAAGAGTATGTAATCTGGAGCTTTTCCACATGCATTCATGCGTTTGAGTGGGGAGCAAGGTGGAGAATACAGACTCAGATCCAGTCCTGTCAGTTCCAAACCATTTTCAACCCAAGTGGTTTTCCCTGTTATATTTTATATCCTAGGTTTTATATATGCTTTTCCTCTGAGCAAAAAGGCTCATGTAGAAAAATGTTTGAAAATCACTGTTCTTGCTCTATCCCCTTCATTCACAGATAAGCAAACTAAGACTTATGGACATTAATGTGACTAACCACAGATTACAGATCTAGTTGATGTTATTATATAATCAAATATATTTCTATCACTCAGTAACATGTTCTACTTTTATTCTTCCTATTGCTGCCCTTACAAACAAAATGGTTGTTTGATGACCCTCTTCTTAGAAATACAGGTGTTCCTTGGAAACTCTCTCTGTTTTCATTAATGTAAAGAAGAAAAACACAAAAAGGGTGTTTAGAGAGACTGCATGGCAGGCAGAGGAGGCAGGAGTCCAGGTCATCTGATTCCCATCAAGTTCTCCTGTGATGGTATCTCACACTCGTTCATTGCAGAGATAGTGCCATTAAAACATCATGTTCCTCAACTATCCCAAGATGTTTGCCTGGAATAGGACAGTGATGCAAATTCAATCTATAGTAGGTCAGGAAGAAAGGCTTCTAACTTTTCTGAACTCATTCCAGAAACAGTCATTCAACTTGGAAAAACACTCCAAGGTAGGCAGCCCCCTTGGGGGAGTGCAGGGAGTGAGGCATTAAGGGCTAAGTCTTAGTTTCATAACATGTATCTGGGCATGTTATGCGTGGTGATTCCATGTACTACAGTGTTCCAGTCACATAGCAAGGGAGCACCCAGAACTCATATATAAAATGAAATTCAAACGGGATTTCAAGAATGAGTGTTTTTCTCATGTACTATACCCAATCACTGCCATTTGGTGTGAATATTAGTATATTTGAAATCCTTTAGTGGGCTAAAAGTAGGTTGCTGAATGAAGATGACAATTATTTCAATTAAATATACTCAGAATATCCCAAGAGGCTCATTTTGTGGTGGAATATTGTGATGAACTGTCTGAACCGTCGGCAATGACTGCCGCTGTGATCATGCCCTTTGCTTCAGTAGTCCGCAGGATAGCTATAAAATCACACTGGTGTCCTCAAATAAAATGATTTTTCAAAACTACACATAGCAATAAAAAATAAGCCTTTCGTTATAATAAACAAGGCAATGGTAGCTATTAAAACATCTACCTTATGGATTTAAAAATATACAAAGCAGTAAAAAGGAAAACCATTTCATCATCTTTGTTATATTTAATCCTTTAAAAATCTGTGTAACTCTGTTTTTGAAATAATATCAATATTTTAAAAAAATCAATGCAAAAATCCTTTTGGTGAATTGTGTTTTGATAACCTCTCTACAAAAGCTGTTCTGGGCACCCTTTACCACTTGCCTGTGTGCATTATCTGTAATTGTCTTTTAATAGACTGAGACTAAATTATTAGAAAAAAACTGCATCTCCAGGGAGTAAAGGCTGTCAGATACTACTGAGATGTAATACATCAAATGCTCAGGTGTTCAGCTTTATCTCCTTGGCTGTTTGTTTTCAGGACACACATTTAAAAAAAAAAAACAGACGTTTTCAACTTTCTAACCAGTTCTGATTTCAAATGAGCAAAGTAATGAGTACTAACAACAAGGAGAACAATGGAAGTAATGAGTCTTGAACAACAGCAACATATTAGATAACGGATTTCTGACTAAAAGGAAGATAAGTTAAGCCTTTCCTTGTTAAAACCAAGGAGTAAACATTTTATTCTCAAAACTAATTAAAAGTTCTCTATGGAAAGGTTTTCTTAACTAGTCAGGATTTAAAATGACTCCATATTTTTCAGAACAATATTTTGTAAATGGAAAATTTAATATTATAATTATCAATGATCTATTTTTAGAATTATTCACATTCTCATGTATGTGCTATAATTGTGGACATTCATTTCTAAAGCACTTTTTTTGCATAGCAAAAAAAAATAAAGGTTTGATATAATTTATAAACAGTAATTTTAAAAATAATTTATTTTTAATTCTAGATTATTTTCCTTCCATTGAAGTCCACGTACTATGATCATATTTAATCCCTCTTGACATTTTCTACCATGTATGTCAGGAACAAATACCTGGCCATGACTAACTTCTTCATTATCTATTAGTCTTATTCATATTTTTATTAATGTTTTATGTTTAATCTAGTTCTATTATTTATTTCCATGACCAAAATTGCTTCTTTGTGTAATCAAATGTCAGACCTCCTTGTCCTTTAAAATATAGATTATCTTTTAGCCACTCAATCTTGTAATTTTCTGAGTAAAGGGTAGCATGATCTTGTTTCTGATCTACATGTTAAGTAGTCTATTCCAATATGCACTCTCTCACTGCTGCTTCAAAACATGCTAAAATATGAAGACCCCCAATATTTATGTTTCCCTTGAGCCGGTAATTCTTGGTTCTTAAATTTTAAGACACATTTCTATAATATATAAAATTTTAAAAATATATGTACAATATATTAAATACTTTTATATTATTTTTTTAAATGAAACAAAATGATGTTTCAAACTTTTGTGTAGTGGAATCCATTTTTCTATCATTATTTCTATAGGGGTTGGGGATCGTGCTTAGAAAAAAATATATATATATACTAATAAAAGGGTACTATGCTAATTAGACCAGATATCTTCTAGACTTCCTTCTGGACAAAGCCATGGTGGCGAGGGCTGAGACAGAGGTAGTTAGGGGTGATCAGGCTAGCAGGGGAGAGCAGTTAGGAGCAATCAGGCCAATAGGGGGGTCAGTTAGGGAGATCAGGCAGCAGGGGAGCAGTTAGGGGCATCAGGCAGGCAGGCAGGTGAGCAGTTAGGAGCCAGCGGTTTTAGATTGTGAGAGGGTTCAGGCCAAGCTGAGGGACCCCCCTCCCCCTCCCCCATGTACAAATTTCATTCACTGGGCCTCTAATATATATCCTATATAATAAAAGGCTAATATGCAAATTGACCAAACGGTGGAACAACCAGTCACTATGATGCACACTGATTATCAGCAGGCAGATGCTCAATGCAGAGCTGCCCCCTGGTGGTCAGTGTGCTCCCACAGGGGGAGTGCTGCTCAGCCAGAAGTCCTGAGCTGGGCTCACAGCTGGCAAGCGCAGCAGTGGTGGCAGCAGCCTGTCCCGCCTCCATAGCAGAGCTAAGGATGTCTGACTGCTGGCGTAGGCTCGCTCCCCTGAGGACATCCTTCAAGGGCTCCCAGACTGCAAAAGAGCACAGGCCAGGCTGAGGGACCCCAGTCATATGCATGTTGGAGTGACCAGGCCAACAGGGGAGGGTCCTTAAGGGTGACCAGGCAGGCAGGCAGGGGCAGTTAGGCGAAATCAGGCAGGCAAGGGAGCAGTTAAGGGAGCAGTTATGGGCATTAGGCAGGAGATATATAGATAGATAGATAGATAGATAGATAGATAGATAGATAGATATTTTTATTTGTGTAATTTTTCCTTTCATAATAAATATTAAAGTTTATTAATGTTTTAATACATTACATAGGAAGTAGACATGAACATTTACTTTTTTATTTTAAATAGGTGCTTTACTAATAGTCATTGAAGGGTCAATGTTATGAAGTCTCCTCAAGCTCCACCATCACCCTGTACTTTCAAAAAAAATTTAAAAATGCTCCTTTACTCTTCATCCAAAACAGTAAACTTATCAAATCTTTCTCATACTCCCTTTTAAGCATTATGAATGGACATGGGATAAATACTCATGTCCACTTATTGCAAACCTCTTTCAGTTTCACAGGCTGGACTATTTAAACACTTGAAAGACATGTAAAATGAATTCTCTGGCAGCAATTCACTAGTTGATTTTCAACTTTTATTAAATCATATTTCTAATTTTCTTGGTTTTAATGAAAAAAACAACAACCTAGAAATATAACTTTTGAGAATCTGTGTTGTTTTTAAAAATAAAAATAAAAAGTGTAAGAGATTTCTTGCATGAAGTCACTCTGTCTAAGAACTTTAAGAATAACTAAGGGCTGATCAAAATGAACTCTACTTGGTAACTCTGATGTGTCATAAGCTTCAATATAAATTGGCAGATAAAAACTGTAATTTATAGAAGGTCAGGCTAGTTCTTTAATTCATACAAAATTTTCTTTCAGTTTAATATAATTTGGAGAACTTGCATAGCAAATTATTTACTAAAACAGATATTAAAGTTTTATAAGTTTTATAAGAATAAGTTTCTTTCATAGACTAAAGAATTTATGTATTTCCTCCTTTAACAATCATTTTGATTCCTCCTAAACAATGGTAGTTAATAAAGTAAATAATAAGGGAATCTATCCTATAAATATTGAGGTAATGCCAATGGCAATTTTTATGAAAATTATGATTTAATAGACTATTCAATCAGATCAAATAGTTAAAACTCATGGAAAGAGTAGACATATTTCCCCACTAATAATTTTGCTTTTAGTTGTTTTCTTTCTTACCCCATGCATAAGTACTTCATTTTTCTCAATAAATGTTCAGTATTGTACCATTAATATATTAATGGATTGATTTTAATTCTGGATTTTTCATTTTTGTGCTCTTGGCCATTCTGCCTAAATAGATCTTTAAGTTGAGACATTCTGGTGATGAATAATATTCTAGTCCTTGAGTACCAAAATAGATTCTTGAAATTCATAGCAGAGGAAATAACCTTGAAATTATGTGATTTTAATTTACAAGAGTACTACATTAAATCATTTCTCTCCAAAGTAAAATCAAGGAATACTACATATTATAATCATTAGGTTAACAAGAGGATATATAGGGGAAGAAGAGTAGTAATTAATTTCTAACCACTAATGGCTTTTATATTTACTTGAAAAGTGCCTCCCCCTCACTAAAGAAAGGGGTGAAAAAAGATGTGTGAAAGGTAGAGAATGAGAACAGAGCAAGGGTGTTTTTTTTTCTTTTTCTTCTGGGTGACTCTATAACAAAACCAATATTTATAAAAGCCAGTTTCATGTTTACCATGAGACTATTAAATGGTTCTATTTACATGGTGTACAATCAAATTGTATTGAAACCCAATTTGAAAAATTATACTTTTTGGTTAAACCAACTAATGCATTCATTCTATGAACTGGAATCTCTTTCTATTGTCAAAAGCACAAGTGTATGATTTATTTGAAAAATTTACTTGAAAGTATTTGATGAGTATTTAACTGTAAATTATTTAAGCATATCATACATTAGATTGGGAGAACTGAACATATGAAATTATAACAAAATAATTTTCAGTGATTTCTGGTTTGTGATTTCCTAGAACCTAGAAATTAGGATGCTGAACGTATCCCTCATATTCCTTGCTTTCTCTCCAACAATTATGAAGAGGAGGCAACCTACTATTATCTAGATATATAAATTCTTTCACAGGGTGAGTACTCTAGTCCACACTAACTATTTGAAGAGTTCTCAATGTTATGAAATTATAAATGCCCTTCACTCTTAGGTTAATAGTCATTTTAATCAAGTGCTATTCTCATTTTACTTGAAACCATTATGCTAGAAAACACATTGAGTTCTGCCAATAGTTTTCCAAGCATTTAAAAACAAAATTATAAGTATAAAGTGTACTTAGGATGTTCTAATCTGTACTACCTCAGAAATAGCTACATGAAAATGAAGTGTGAAGATCAATTTTTAAATTAAATAGGATTTCATAATGTGATTTACTATGGACAGCATCTGTCTTAAAGGAAGGCTATGGAATACCTGGAATATGTAAAAACAGTTTTTGGTGTGGGCTTTTTGTTTGTTTGTATGTTATTAAGTGATAGGTACAGGCTTAGGAAATTAGGCCTAATTTGCTTCAAAAAGTTTTCCAAATTAGTAATTGAGCTTGATTTTTCAAGCATGTAATTGTCACTTCATAAACTCTGCACCAATGCACTCATGGTGCTCCGGACTTCTGAAAGAGTTAAAACAGCTGCCAAAATGGACTCATTTACTCACAAGTTATAGCGTATACCTTGGGAAAAAATCTGGATCATGATGCACCCCAATGACTAAATTCTGTATTGCCACAGCCAGTGACGGCTCATCAAGTTCTCTTTTTCCCAGCCTGGCAATATTGAAAGAAAACTATGAGGAAAACTAGCAATAAATAAAAAATTGCTTTTCTATAAATCAATAAGAACATTTATCACGCATTCCAATTTCTAATGTAATAAAAGCAAATTTTATCATTCTTACAACATTCTTACGCCTTACTGGCAATCGGGGCCAGTCAGGGCCATCTCTCCCAGTCCCAATTGGGGCTGATCAAGGATGGTGGCCAGGAAAGGGCCGCGGGAGGGGCCGAGAGAGGGAACACTGGAGGCTTCCAGGGCATGTTCAGCCTATCTTGCCCAGCCCTGATAGGGGCTGATCAGGGCCAGCCAGCTGGGGAGAGACTATGGGAGGGCTCCAGGGAATGTCTGGCCTTTCTCTCTCAGTCCCAATTGGCCAGACCTCAGCAGCAAACTAATCTACCAGTTAGAGCATCTGCCCCCTGGCAGTCAGTGCACATCATAGTGGACAGTTGAGCAGCCTTAGCATATCATTAGCATATTACGCTTTGGTTAATTGAACAGTCAACCAGTCAACTCGACATTTAGCATATTAGTCTTTTATTATATAGGATTAGTGGATAATCTAAGTTTTTTTGGTAAAAGGCATTTTTCTTTATCTAAGTTTACATGTGATCTCACCTAACTCCGTAAAGAAGAGAAACGTAGTTTGTGATTAATTTCTCCAAGTCTGTGAAAATCAATATGAATTAATTAAGATGTGAGTTCCGGTAGCATCTTCACCTGAAAGGCACAGCCTATGAGTCTTAGGTCTGAAGTAATTGAGCATTAAAAATCTTAAGCTGCTGCGTCTCAGGAACTACAGTAACATAATGCGAAATCTTTTCTCCAGCCATAGATAAGAGAACATTCAACTTCTATTATCACACACACACACACACACACACACACGCACAAAACTAGGGAGGAGTGCAATAGCAGCAAGCAGAGAAAACTCAAGTCGGTGGTAAAATTGAGGTCCACATAAAGAGCATACCTCTTACAATCTTGAAAAGGGAGGAAAACAGGTGGTAGGATTTTCAGGCCATTTTGCAATAAAGCAGACCCTCATTCAGAACATTTCCTTATGATCTGAGTTTTTAGCTGTTACAAAATACAAGGAGTTATGAAGTGGAAGGGAAAGAACAGAATGGAAAACACCAAAGGGCCTCAATAGGCCAGAAACTGTCCAAGACACACTTGGCACACGAGAGGCACTTTCTCCTACTACCTACTGCATCTCATAATGGTAGAAGGCCCAGGACTAGAAAGTTCTTTCTATTTTGTTCTGAATTCTCAGGAAAACTGTTCTAATTATTAAAGTGAAATGGCTTAGTATTCCATTACCTTTCATCTGTGTTTTTATTTTGTTTTCTGGAATGGGTTCTTTTGCATAATCTGCCTCTGGTTCTTCATCCTATTTTCCCTTTTTGCCCTCAGAAAACAGTATTCTCTGTTCCTCCTGTTGAAGTCTCTCTCACATGTCGCAATCCAGACTTGGCAGCTGGAGAGGGGAAGCTCCTGAGTTCACCCAGAGGAAGGCTTCAAGCATTGCCTGCTCTGCAGAGGTTGACCAGTAGGGCTATTGTTGTGGTCAAATCTCGGACTAGAGATGAGACCATTTTAGAGACTTCTGCCTAACATTTTGATCAATTTCAGGCTTACTTTATAGATGTTTGTATGCAATTATGCCTAAAATAAATTTATAATTTTAGAGAATTCAATGTATGTATCAGTTGTTTTGTTTACTGTAAAACAGAGAAATGTACAAAATCTATACTAATATTAGAGGAATATGCAATTTATCTGGGACACAGTCACAGTAAGAGTAAATGACCAAACAACAGGCTGCAAGGGATGACAAGGCTGGCAGGGGGGTTAGTGAGGGACAACCAAACAACTGAACAGCAGGCTGCCTGGGGTGACCAAGCTGGCAGGGGGGTTAGTGAGGGCTGACCGAACAATTGAGCAGCAGGGTGTACGGGGCGACCAGGCCGACAGTGGGAGCAGCAGAGGTGACCAGGCTGTCAGGGGGTCGGTTAGGGGTACTAGGCTAGCAGGGGGCAGTTGGGGCAACCAGGCCAGTGGGGCGGGGGACAATTAGGGGCAATCGGGCCAGCAGAGGAGCAGTTAGGCATCAATCAGGTGGCAGAGGAGCAGTTAAAGGGTGATCAGGCTGGCAAGTAGGCAGGTGAATGGTTAGGAGCCAGCAATCCCGAATTATGAGAGGGCTGTCCGACTGCTGATTTAGGCCCAATCCCAGCAGTCGGACATCCCCCGAGGGGTCCCAGATTGGAGAGGGTGCAGGCTGGGCTGAAGGGACCCTCCCCACCCCGAGCACGAATTTCATGCAACAGGCCTCTAGTAAAAATGCATAGACACCCCTCTAACTACCACTCAGATCGGGATATTGAATATTGTCAGTACATCAAATCCTCCTAGAGCCTCTCTTTCCTTCCGAAGTTACCATTGTCCTGGTTTTTATGCCAATCACATTCCTACTTGATAAATTAATCATGTAGAATTCATGCCTAAGTATAGTTTTAATTGTTTTTGTCCTTTATATAAAAAATGCTAAAGTATTTACTTTTTTGTGTGCTTTGTATCATTAATATAAAATGTCTGAGATTCATCCATGTCATTTCTTATATCTGAGTCGTTCTTTTTTGTTGTTTATAGTATTCTATTGTGTGGTTATATTACAATTTATCCCTTTAATTATGTGCTATTGCTAATGCATACTTGGGTTGTGTCCAGTCTGGTGCTGTTATAAGTGATGCTGCTCTGAACATTTGGGTACACCTCTCTTGGTTCACATATGCATGTAATGCTATTGGATGTAATCTAAGAAGTAAAGTTGCTGATTCAAAGGTCCATTAAACTTTAATAGAAAAATATTAAACTGTTTTTCCAAAGTGGTTGTACCTAGAGAAATTGGCCCCAAAAGCATATGGAAATTTCTGTTGATTCACATCTCTCTAACATTTGTTTCAATTTATTATTCAGAGAATTTTAATTAAACAAAAATATTAGAAAAATAAGTTATCAATACTGTCAAAAAAGACTAAATTAAATAAGTGAAATGTCGTATAGCTATTATTAAGAATGAATGTAAGCTTAAAATATCCCCCCACACACATACTAAACACGAGTTCCAATAGTTCACTTATGAATTCTAGGTCATATTAAGGGGATGCATAACTCCACATAAACTCATCCACAGAATAGAAAGTGAACAATTATTCAACAACTCATTTATGAGACAGGCAGTAAGTTGACACAAAAACCATACAAAGCTACCATAAGAAAATCAGAAGCAGATCTTAGCCATGAATAAAGATGTAAAAGTCCTGTGCAGATTGAATCCAACAATTTATAAAAAATAGTAACATGCTAAGACCAAGTATGGTTTATTCCAGGATTATAAGGTTGGTTTCACATTTGAAAACCAATCAATGTAATTTACCATATTTAAAAAGTGCAGGTGAAAATTCATATGGTCATCTCTGAAATGCAGAAAAAGCATTTAATAAAATTTAACATTAATTCATAGTAACATTTTTAAACATTAGTAACATAAAAATAAAAAGGAACATCATTAACACAATAAATAGTATGAACAAAATAATCTTTAACAGATACACATTTAATGGTGGAATACAAAAAAAGCTTACTAATGAGACTGTGAACTAAATAACCAATGCATCTTCTCACAGCTTCTATTTTTTTATTATTTCAGAACTCCTCAGAAATGTAAGAAAAAATTTTTAATATAAAGATTGGGAAGGAAGAAATAAAACTATCATTACTCCATATATATCACTGTGTTATGAATAAAATCCAAAATATTCATTAGGCTTGATTCTTTTATTAGGATAATTATAAAGATTTAAGTTATTACTATTCAATACTATTACCCACCAATATACATGGCGTGCCGTAGCTAACTTTTGTAGCTAAGAATCTGATGCCTAGAGGGATTATGCAATGCTCATTTATGTCATTTAAATACTTATTTATCTTATTTCTGCTTTGAATTACATAGTGTTTTGAAATCTTATTGACAGCAAATGATCTCATTTAATCTTTACCAAATTTGTACAAAGACACTTTTTTAAAGGAAAATTAATCTTAGTCACAGGGCATTGCCATAATTTGCAGTATTTAGGCTGACAATTTTATTTAACAAAAAAGCATTCACTAATTCATAGTGAAAAGTGCAGTTGTCATAGAGATGAAAACAATTGAGTCAGCATGATCAGCACATTTTATCTGTACCCACAGGATATATCATTTCCTTGATGAGCACAGATTTAGAACAAAACAACTTAGCTGGGCCAAATAATAAATCATGTAAATGATATCTAAGATAATCAGATTCTCTGTTTAACAGTGGGAATGTTATTTCCAACAGGACAGGTTACAGTTGAAGTGGATTATATCCTCTGTTTATTGCTTCACTAGAGGCAGTCTTACTGTTGGGCCTATAAATACCCAAACTCTTACTGCTAAGATATCTTCTCCCTTAGGAAGGCAGAGTTGTGCTCAATGTTTGTCTTCGTTGTTCATGTAGGTATACTTATATTGAAAGAGTACTTATTGTTTATTCTTATCCTTCAACTAATCACAACTATTGTACATTAATGGCAGAATTTGAAGTAAAATGGCTTTGTGTTTTAAAGTGTAGGACACAAATTCTACTTAAAGTAACACAGGTATACTTGTGTTTGTACTTTCGCTGACATTGTTGAGACTTTACAGTCATGATCTCTTTAATATATTTATATATTAGAGAGAGAGAGAGAGAGAGAGAGAGAGAGAGAGAGAGAGAGAGAGAGAGAGAGAGAGAGAAAGGAAGAGAGAGAGCTGCCTCCTGCTTGCCCCTACTGGAGATCGAGCCCACAACCCCAGCATGTGTCCTGACTGGGAATTGAACCATGAATTGCTGATTCATATATATATGTTCAACCTCTGAGACACTACAATTGGGCCAATCATTATCTCTTTAAATGCAACAGGACAAATTAGCCTAGGAGAAGATCTAACCTAAATTTGGATGGTCCATTAGAGACCAGCAGGGTTGAGTAGAACTGGATGTATTGTCAGTGTTGGGAGGGAAATTATTATGATACTTTGAATATGATGCCACAGGCACATGAGTTGATGGCCAATCCATTAGAAGTGGTCATAATCCATGTAATTTCTGAAAATGATTCAATCTGAAATCCTCTTATTTTAGACAAGAATGCTAAATGTGCACCTGCTCTCCAATGGTGCATGTTACCAAGCTTGAGGAATAGTATGAGGGAGCAGGTTCAAATGGAGAACAGTTTTCCTAACAGGTATATAGTACACCACCTAGAACTTTATGGAATGCACTTGTGGCCAGTTCCAGGGAAAGACATTTTTTTTTTTTTTTATTGATAGTGAAAAGGAAAGAACTAGAGTACATCAGTTGCCAAATTTTCAAAATCATGCCAAAATCCCCTTACAAATAGTTGAGAGAAATTTTCAAAGACTAAATTAGGAAGACCTTTTAGTATCTATTTATCAAAACTGAGACTGTAAATGGAATTGAAACCTATTGTACATATAAATGTAAACTTTGCAGGATGTAGTGTGCATGTTTGGGATTAGACTCCATCTGTTTTTAAGAAGGCTTTATAAAAATTTTGGACATATCTGTATAATTGAAAAATTCTTTTCTGGGACAAAGTACTAATATCAGCCAAGGCTGCTTAAACCTAGTAAATAAGTATGAATGAATTCAAACCAAATATCATGTGGAGAGAATCTAAGGTATATTATCTAACAAAACAAAATAGTAACTAAACAAAATGTTTGGAAAACAGTTAACCTCACCTCACTATAAATATTTTAATGAAAATATTAAAATATAGAGAGGTTATATCTTAAAAAACATATTCTAAATGAAGACAACAATAGAATATTAAACATGTGTATGTAAAAGCAAACCATGATGTATTAAGTCAATAAACAAGTTTACAAGAGAGATGGTCTCTATGTGGCTGATATATTTTGAGCAGAAAATAGCCTTTGTAATCAGAAGTATTGATTCTAAGTACAGAAAAATTGGGGAGATTTTTCGCAACATATGTGATATACAGAGATTTACTACCTATCTAACATCTTAATGTCCATAATAAAAAAGGTATATACTAAACTAGAAATATCAGCAAAGGACTTGGAAAGGCTATTTCATAAAAATCACAAATGACATAGAGTATGTTAATATTTTTAAAGACTGGATTATTTATAAGATACATAGAATAGAAGTAAAGTACCATTAGGAGTATCAATTTATCAAGTATAAGGAATAATGATAATACCCATGTCAAGGATAGGGGCTTCTGGGAAATTCTTAGCACAGCCTTTCCATTTGGCAATTTGGAAATCAGTAACCACAGTTAATATTTTATGAACAATTACGTATCTATAAATGTATACTAAGAAAATGGTTAAACTATTATAAAAATGTTTAAACACAGGATCACTTCTCACAAATTATTTTTTTATTTTTGTGATTAACAGGTCTTTTATTGATAGTAAACTAGAGCAAACAATCAGAATAATACAAATGCAGTTTTCAGTACATACAATAAAAGTAAAAGAAATCCAAAACCTGTATAAAACAGAACACTGGGGGGAAATCACACATCTTAAGATACAGTGGTAAAATCCTCTCCATCCTCCTCACAGCTCGTACTCTGCACCCCATAGAACTTAACTGCGTTCCCCAAATAAGAAGTACAGTAGAACCAAGTGTATATCAGAGGGTTAAACACATTTTCTAAGAATCCTGTAGGGACATGTAGGTGACCCTTAAAGCACACTTAGGGGAGGAAAAGTGGGGAAGGAAATTAGCTAGTATTTTGTAGTCATTTTAGTAACTTCTTATTTTCTAAAACTGCTTTCATAGCAGAAGTGCTTTACACTTCTGCAATATTAATTACTTTATTATACATGGAAACCGTGGTAAGCTGGTTACACAATAAGACTGCAAACAAACAGTGGTACTTTCCTGACCTCAGAAGAGGACATAAGACTGAGACATCCCCAAAAGGACATAAAAACTCATCGGCATAAACACCCAAGTACACTGAAAGATAGAATCAGGAAAAAAATACAATTGCTTATAAGTGGTTTGGACCAGAGCCACTGTCACCAGCAGCTGCAAATGGCGATTTGAGTTGAGAGCAAGTTCAGATAGATGACTTTGCATGACCCCTGCACAGTGCTGGCTGATTCCCCTTTGCAGTGTGCAACCAACGCTGCGATTCCACCAACACGCTCAGAGGCCAGTAGGAAAGGCAGGCCCACTCCTACCCCTCACTATGGCGCCAGCTGGAATTACATGCCTTATTCATGTCTCCAGCTCTGAGTACGTGGGGCTTTATTACACATGAACATCTATATGGGTTTTTGTTGGTGTTAAAGGTCAGAGTGGCAGATGTTTATCATATTGTTTAATATTTAGATGCCATAGGTATATTAAATGCTTATTGGAATGTAACTCATACTACAATTGAAACTGTCAAGACAAGGAAGGCTCAGAACACCTAAGAAAGCAGAAACAAAGAAACCCAGAAGTGTGGGTGACATGTAACAAACTAGAGGACAGTGTCTCTAGGCTGTGTATGATAATAACACACACTCACCCGGTTTCAAAGATCTATGTAATTCCAGCATGGGTCCTAGCACTGGGACCTCTGACTTGGGTTTCAACACTTTGCTAGATGCCAGCTAACTCTTCATGGAATTGCAGCTTTGTCACAGGGTGCTTTTTACAAGTTATTTCTTCTTTAATTGAAGCTATCATTCCAGCTATCATCTGATCAAAGATCCTACAGTCTTTGTCCTGCTAGGCCGGAATGGATGTGGTCTGAAAGCTCAGAGCACAGTTAGGAGCTGCAACAGAATAGAGAGCCCACACCCAAATTATTTTAATTATATAATTTTCAGTTATTTGATATTACAATAAATTGTTGGTTGCTTAGACTATTTTCTTGTCATGAAATACTATACAAGTAATACAAATGATATTGTAGAATTTTATTTTGCTGTGAAAATACTTGATTAGAATATGGTTTAAAAAACAAATACATGGGGGAAGGCAAAAGTAGGTATACATAATACAAATAAATAGTACAATATTTAATAAATAATACAAAAATAAACTGTTTCACATACAACTGTAAAACTACTTTTGCCCACCCTCTATATTATGATTTTATTTTATGTTAATCTGCATGATATTTTCAACATGTTAACTGTTTATTTCTTGGTGGTGAAATTATAAGTAGTTATTGTTTTCATCTTTCTATGTAATTGTGCTTGACTTGGGTTTTTCTAAAATCACCTCCCCTAAAATATAAATTATAATTTTCCTCATTGATTTCACATGTTTCATCACATACCAAATTCTTATCCTTAAATGGTTTTCAGAAATTTTATTCTAATTTTTGTATTTCTTGTCTGCTCTGAGCAAATATCATTAGGTAAGCAAAATCTTTCTTCATTATTTTATAATAAAAATATTTTTTAATGGTCAGTGGTTCTTATTCTTCCAGGCAACATTATGATTATTTCATGAAGTTTTAAGGAAAACAAAATACACAAACAAAACATTCCATTTCTAATCTGATTAGAAGAGCATTATAAATATTGGCATCCTTGCAACATTTAATCTCTTTAAGTACATAGAATGCTTGTTTAATAATTTAATACCTCTTTGAATCAGTTTTATGAGTTTTCATATTTTTTCTAGAATATTTATTGCAATTTTATCATTAACTTCTAAAAATTTGTTTTATTCTTATTGCTATTGTGAATGGAATTATTTGCTTCAGCATTTCTAACTCATCACTATGGGAAATACGTTTAGCATTCAAATACTAAGAGAACAATAGTACAAGGTTACTTTTTATATGATATAAATAGGCATATTTAACTACAATATAATATCATAATACCTCCCTCCGGTTCTATTTATAATTAATTAAATCCTAGGAAGGTATTTACTTATAGTTACATATTGGTTACTGCCCACTATCAGTAGATCACAAATATTTGCCCCCCCCTTTTAAAATAAAATAATAATTAATATACAACTAGTTCCTAATTTTAAAAAGAAACCCACATGCTTTAATCATGTATGTATCAATTGAAGTGTATTTAATAATTTTTTAAGCAATCATTGGTAATCAAGAAATCTTAGGGTAATTATCTTTATAGTTTTGTTAGTCTGAGGCTGTTACAAAAATGTGAAGAATTACTGCTATACCAATTTTAGGACAAGAGAGATGCATGACCAGAGGGTAGAGAACCAAGAAGCTAGAAAAAGAAGCAAATTTGTTTGGCTTGCTGGGAGGCCGTCAGTTCCTCACGCAACAGATGAGCTGCCAGGGGTGTCATAATGAAGCATGCCGGTGCCTCCCGGGACCTCAGGCTGCAGACACCTTCTCATCTGGCTTTCCCTAGACTTTTCAACAGACCATCACAAGACAGATTGTGCAGGTTTCTGTGTTTCCTTTTTACTGTTAATGTGATTGTTACATTTACAGAGAAAAAGGCCTTTTATATTAGACGAAGCACTTTCTTGTTACTTTCAACTAATGTTTTATGTGTTTTGAAGGCAATTCATCCTACATCGAATATAGAGAACCTAGAGTTCAATTGAAAATATAATGTTGCCCAATTGCCAATCAGAAGTTAAAAGCACCAGAGTAGAGAATTAGCCAGACCCTTCAGTCAGAGGAAAAAGGGGATCTTCTTTATCACATGAATGAATACATTTTCCATTGAAGGGGGGAAAAAGTCAGAAAATGAAAAGGTGTTATTGTCATATTGTCTAGATCATTCAATTTTGTTTTCTCCTCTCATTAAATTTGTCACAAAACAAGGAGATGGCATTGGATAAATGTGCACGCTGCTGGTTAATACTCTCCTCATGATTTAGGGACTTTTTTATGGCAGGGTGTGTCTCTCCTTTGGACACTTAAAAAATTCAAGCAGGTGATCCTATCACCTCTCCTGAGTCAGAGTCATTTGCATTATAGTATTCTTTTCTTACTTATGCAAGTGTAACAGGGATATTATTTCCAAGTTCAAGGAGAAATAGTCTCTGCCAGGATGTGATCTTGCATTTGTATAAAAATAAGTTGACTTTAACAATTGTTCACAAAGCAGAACAAGAACTTTGGATGAGTTGGGATGTAATGTTATACTGTGGGATGAATACAGGCATAATCTTATTATAATTCCAAACATAATTAGATTCTGCCTTAAATAGCCAGTGTCTTATTTGCCTTTGAACTTTGTTCTTATATAATTAACAGGAGTATATCTTTCCAGTGTCATAAAGGCTGCAGTGACTTCTCTTGTCTATTGAAGAATATCATTGAATTTAAGAAATTTTTGGAAAAAAGTCCAAAACAATGGGAATCAAGTAGAAGGATTAATATCTGGATATCGCTGCCTTTTGTTTTCAAATAGCATTCTATAGATAATACTGCCAGCAGTATGTGCAGGTCTGGCTGGGAAGGCCAGCAAAGGATGGCAGGCAGTTGTTTTCAGTTGCATACAAATGAAGACTGATTTTGTTTTATTATCAAACAAGTACTTATAGATTCTTTGTCTTTCTCTCTAAGATTTACCCATTGTGAATCGCCAAGTTTTCTGATAGCTATATGTTGTTTGCTACTATTCTGCCCCAGCTCCTTTGCATCCATTCAACTTGGGTTCTTATGAAAGCTGACACTGACTGTATCTTGCCTTTTAGCCTTCTGGGGCTACTCAAACCCTTCCTATCTAAAGTAATTTCATTTTACCTGCCATATAGCAGCTGTTTATATATTCCTTTGTCATCCATCTCCACACATTAGCACAGTTCTGTATTTCAAAGGAATAAAAAGTGACTTTACTACTAATAGAAAGGCTGCATTTCAGAAACTCATTTGTAGGGAATTTACCTGAAACATAAAAATTATTAGAACTTTGCTTAGAGTTTACAAAGTACTTCTATGTTATCCTACTTTTTGCCATCATCATCAGCATCATGAACATAATGAAGCAGTTACTTTTTGTTTTTGGCAGATACTGAGCTAAGACATTGTGACCTTACCAGAATCATATCATCTCATGCAATTTTCTCCTTAAATCTGTGTGTGTGTGTGTGTGTGTGTGTGTGTGTGCACGTGTGTGTGAAGGGGAGAGAGGAATGATGAATAAACTCATGCTTAGAGCATATAACTATCTTCCCAGGAATCATAAAAATGTGTGAGCAGCCGAAGCCGGTTTGACTCAGTGGATAGAGTGTCGGCCTGCGGACTGAAAAGTCCCGAGTTCGATTCTGGTCAAGGGCATGTACCTTGGTTGCGGGCACATCCCCAGTGCGGGGTGTGCAAGAGGCAGCTGATTGGTGATTCTCTCTCATTGATGTTTCTAACTCTCTATCCCTCTCTCTTCCTCTCTGTAAAAAATCAATAAAATATATTTTTAAAAAATGTGTGAGCTATGACAAATCTATTTAAAAAGTACTAATTCACCTTTTGAGTTGTTAAAAATAAAATTACTAATGGAAGCAAATGTTTCATTTTCTATACCTAAGTTTTCTCTTCTTTAAATTGCATATAATAGTAATATTTTCTTCATAGACTTGTTTAAGATTTAATGAGTTAATATATTTAATATACTTATAACATTTCCTAGCACATTTTAATAAATGTTAGCTATTTTAATGGTTTAGTATGGAAGTTTATAAAGATGTTGCTATCTTTCAGTTATCTGAAACAGAACACAAATCACTGTAATTTTCTCTAAGTAATATATTTTAAGTGTTATTAATTACTTTTCATTTTTGCATTTATTCTGTACATGTTTTGAATGTCATGATGAATTATAGTTTAGGTTCAGATTTTTCTTATGAGTGCATTAGCTCTTTATATCTTTTTATAGTCAGGGTATTTTCAGTAATTTGCTCAACTATATCTACAGAGTAGCATGTAATCTTGATGATGCCTTATTAAATAAATATTACACTGACCACATCAGCAACAATTGTCATTTTTAGAATAAGTTAAAGGATTATTGAAAATATTGTGATCATCAAAGTTATCAATCAGCAGGATTTAATTCAAATTACTTAGCATCGAAATTATCTTTGTTTTGACAAAACACATGGATGAAATATTATGAGCTTACATTATTCTGATTTATTTTGTGGGAAACAAAGAATGAACCAGATGTGAATGAATTTGAATGGAGAGTAGATTTATGATATTTCAGAATATAGTGGAGATTCCAAGTTTCTTTACAATTCTAGTATCAGACATTTTGGTAATTCAGATTGAATGAAATGTAAATAGTTATGTGGAAGCAATAGGTATAATAACACTGAGAGATTATAAAACATAGAAAACATTTTTAATGAGTGAAGATGAATGCTCTCTTATGGACAAAATTCATTCTAATAATTTTACTGTGACATACACCTTTTCTTTATAATAATAAAAATGGAATGCTAGATATTTCTACAAAATTGTCTATTAAGATTTATATGGAAATACTACTTAAAACAGACTATTCTTCCTTGCTATCATTTATTTTTTAACTATATATTAATCTTCACACTTTGGATAAGTAATTATTTGAGATAACAAGAATATTGCCATACTTAAATTGATGAATACTTTTTAAAAATTTCCTTTTTCATGTGTTTCATCCAATAGATTTATGTTTCAGATTATGAAATGATAGCTCAAACAATATGATTAAGAAAAATTTCAGTGGTTTGGGAAAATCTCAACCTTTTTCTTTTCAATGTTGTCTCTTTCTTCTGGAATTCTAATAAGGTGGATATTAGACATTTTATTCTAAAAGTCTATTGACATAATTTTCACTACCTTTCCAACCTACCCCCTATGGAATTCTTAATTTATAAAGATAAATCTTTCTGTTCAGTAATTTCCGTTCAGGTGTGTTGTATCTTCTATTAAATCTAGCTATGGATGATTCATTTTTAATTTCAACAGTTACAGTTTTTATTTCTGGAAGTTTCTTTGATTCTTTTCATATATGCTAACTCATATGTTAGCCCACATTTATTTAATCATTTTCTACATAGCTATAATACATAGCAGTTGTATATTCTCTGACACTTCATACTCAAAATTCCTATAGACCTACTTAGTTGTTTAATATTTGTGCTGATGCTCGCTCTTGGTGACTTGACTTCTGTGTTCTTGGCATTACTTGTGAACCCATATTTGCTTCTTCTCAAGCTGTGTGATTATTATCATCCTAACTAGCTAGTTAATGATAGTAAAGGAGCAAAGGGGAGGCCAGACATGGTCATACTCCCTAGGGAACCACCAGGACCTCTGAGGGAAAGAGTCCAACAAAGGAAGAAATGGGTACATGTGCAGCGAAGTCAGGGTGACATAGGAAAGGTGCTTGTCTGTCAGTGTAACCTGGGAACAAAGATCCCAGGAGGATGGACCCCAATGCAAGCCAGTGAAATTTTGAGACTGCATAATCCCCAGATAAAGGAATCATCTCCCTCTCGTTTCTCTTGCTTTTCTCCTGCTTCCTTGCACTCATCCATACTCACTTCATAGCCATATGGACCCTATACACAATGGATTGCTGCTGTAAACACAAGCTAACCTAGCCAGATGCTGGGCTGGACTGTGTGATTATGGAATGGAGGCTCTGGGCAGTGGCTTTGCTGAGGATGAAATGGGACTTTTTCCATGGTGGGACAGAAGAGATGGGACCTTGAAAACTCAGGGGTTTAATTCCAATGAAATAAAGCTTCCTATGATACCTTCTCCTCCCACGGGGACCTTGGGAAATTCTTATTCCCACAGCACCTACAGATGCCCACTTCCTCTGGCAACAGGTGGGGACACAAAGGACGCCTCACTGATAACATAATGAGTGGCTAGATCAGAAATACTCTCGTTCAGTGAAATTTTATGTCCACTTTTGCTAGAAGTCAGGGTACTCCAAGTCGGAATAGTTAAAAGAAGATAATGGCAGCACTTTATCTTTCCTCAATCGCCTTTACATAATCCATGATTTTATATTTAGTTCCTACTTCTGGCTACTGGCCCAAAACCCAGTGTTTGGATTGGAGTACTGTCAGTAATATTTGCCATCAAGTAATCTTAGTTCTCCAGCTCCCTTGTTGCTGACCATTACCAGTGAAAATTTGGGTGCTTAGTTTGTTTCCAATTTCTTCATGCCTTTTCTTGCATGGTTCTTTTTTAAATTTATTTTGATTGATTTCAGAGAGGAAGGGGGGCGGATAGAGAGATAAAAACATTAATGACGAGAGAGAATCATTGATTGGCTACCTCCTGCATGCCCCCTAATGGGGATCAAGTCCACAACCCAGGCATGTACCCTTGACCAGAATTGAACCCAGGACCCTTCAGTCTATAGGCCAGTTCTCTATTCACTGAGCAAAACCAGCTAGGGTTTGCCTGGTTTTTTATTTATCTTCTTTCTATGCACCCATGTTTCCTTGTAGCTGAGATTGTGTAAGTCATGACAACACAGTGCAGATTAATAGACACTCGTTCTTGCAATAATCAGAACAAAGCAATATTTCTGTTTAGTACTCTTTCACTGGTCAACCTTTTCTTAGAATTAAGTTTCTCAAAGGGCTATGATATAGGTAAAATGTGCTGACACTGGTATAATATCTCAATATCACCTGATAGTTCACACAAACTACATTACCTACCCAAGAATGTATAGGCTATCTATTCATTTTCGGAATAGAGAAATACTTGAACATTTTTTTTATTATGTTTTGCTTCAATCAGGATAGAAGGAACAGCATATTAAGGCAAGAATGAAGGGATGTTTCTAGATTACTAATGTACCTATTTGAGAAAATTGAACTTAAGTTTAATAAAAATGTCATGTTGATTTTATGTTCCATCATAGATATGCTGGTTTTATTTTTTCTATTTTTACATTTATTTGTGACCCCATGACAGATAGAAACAATTAATAAAATGAAAAAGCAATTTCATTGATGATTACCTAAGAGAAAAGCAATTATTTATAACCCTCTGTGGAGATTTTTCAGAATCTTCCTTCTTTTTTAATTTTTCAAAATTCTGAAGACATTAGTTTTGCAACATGCATCACATCTTGGTAAAATAGATAGTTTAATAAAAAGAGACATGACGTATTTCTCTGAGAAATGATAACAAATGGAATATAAGTTAAATCTATCTAAGGATAAAATAATGAAATACCTCTCAGGATATGAAGGAAATAAAAAATACATATATTTTAGCAATTTATAACATACTTTTGAATCACTGAAAAGTAGAGAACCAGCTTTGAATAAAGGTATGCTCTTTTAAAAGAACATCTATGCTACACAAAGACTACACACATTCTTGTCTCAAAAAGTATTCAAGTATCTAAGCTGTACAGACACGTGTTTTAGATAGGAACATTGCTATTCCCATTGAACATTGTTCACAGTTAATAACACAGCGTTTCATATTCTTCTCTAAAGGTACATCTGGGCAAATAATACAGGTTAATTTCTTTCCTTGACAAATGTGGTACCTCCCACCAAGTTCACATTTCTTCCAATCACTTGTATATTATATCATAGTGGTAATTACCATGGGGAGACTGAAATAAATATGGTGCTATAAAAACTGGGAAAGCCAAAGTACATTTTATTCTTTCCTTTTTTTAAAAAAAAATATTTTATTGATTTTTTTTACAGAGAGGAAGGGAGAGAGATAGAGAGCTAGAAACGTCGATGAAATAAATATGGTGCTATAAAAACTGGGAAAGCCAAAGTACATTTTATTCTTTCCTTTTTAAAAAAAAAATATTTTATTGATTTTTTTACAGAGAGGAAGGGAGAGAGATAGAGAGCTAGAAACGTCGATGAAAGAGAAACATCGACCAGCTGCCTCCTGCACACCCCCCTCCAGGGATGTGCCTGCAACCAACGTACATGCCCTTGACCGGAATCGAACCTGGGACTTTTCAGTCTGCACACCGGTGCTCTACCACTGAGCCAAACTGGTTTCGGCTCATTTTATTCTTTCATCTAGGAGTTCATCATCTACAGATATAAATGTACATTTTATCGTATGATATGTACAGCTCAAAACTCTAATAGGAATCAAATAACTATGAAAAATACATACAGTAGCCAAAACCAGTTTGGCTGAGTGGATAGAGCGTCAGCCTGCGGACTGAAAGGTCCCGGGTTCAATTCCGGTCAAGGGCATGCATTTTGGCTGCGGGCATGTCTCCAGTGGGGGGTGTGTAAGAGGCAGCTGATCGATGATTCTCATCGATGTTTCTAACTCTCTATCCCTCTCTCTTCCTCTCTGTAAAAAAATCAATAAAATATATTTTAAAAAAATACATACACTATATTTCCACTAAATTATTCGCCCAATTTTTTGTTCCACCAACTATAAATTAGGCCTGTGTAAACTGAAAATGACAAGTCTTAATGATAGGATGAGGAAGATGAGCCAACAATTTATTCGTACAGTAAGTAACACTAATACTTCTACTTTACAAACTTTATTGTTATTATCATCATTTATCTTGATAAGAACTAGTATATTCAACATGCTAACTTCAGATACTCTGTTATTTTATCTTAATGACAGACCCAAGGAGTAGGGTACAATGAACTTTATAATCTGTGAATCTCTTACTGGGAAAGCCAAATGCAATGGTCCAGGAGATCCTTATAAGCAGCAATTCAAAAAGAATGGCTTAATCCTGGACTAAATTCTAAAGTAAATTGGGAATAGGAGACTGTCACCCTCTCAGGAATATACCTACTGTGGTTCATACATGTCTATTTAAATAAATAGACTTCCCTCCTCTGCCGGATTGGTCACCCCTAACTTCCTTCTCCTGCTGGCTTGATTGCCCCCAACTGCCCTCCTTTGCAGTCCTGGTCCCTCCTAAATGCCCTCCCCGGCTGGCCTGATCACCCACAACTGCCCTCTCTTGCAGGCCTGGTGCCTTCCAACTGCTCTCCCCTGCTGGCCATCTTGTGGTGGCCATCTTGTGTCCATATGGGGGAAGCCATCTTTGATCACACGGGGGCAGCTATTGTCTGTTGGAATGATGGTCAATCTGCATATTATTCTTTTATTAGATAGGGTTATGTTAATACTTATGAGACAGTTCTAAAGCTGCTTTGAAATATTATTCAATTTTTTTTATTATTATCAACTTTTTATTATCCTCAAGGTTGTTGATGAATAGTTTAGATTGGAAGGAAGTATCAAGTTCCTTTTTAATAGCTTGGACAAAAGTTGAAAAGCAATAAAATGCCCAGAAAAGTGCCACACAATAAAATTGTGATAAAAACGGCTGGGATTTTATTATTCATATTTGCTATTTGGAGTCTAGGCTCAAAAACAGACAAGAGGGCCTATTTTATACACAATTAATTATTCAAAACTGTTGCGTTATAAAAAGTTAAAGCATGGAAGTGCTAACTATTCTTTCTTTTCTACTTCTTTGTCCTACTTTCCTTCACTACTAAGTACCTAGAGCTTTAAGGATTGAAAATGGAAAAACCTAGACTATTAAAACCTAGAGTATTTAATCTCAGAAATCCAATCCAATTGAAATTTTCTAGTTACCAAGCCACATACTTATTCTTGGCAATTTTTGATGTTTTGATATTTACATATCTATGCCAATCAGAGAAACATAACTTTTCTTCTCAGTTTTTAATATTTTATTGGTATTGTTGTAAAGAATCTTAAATATTAAACTTATTGATGTAGGGACTAAAACACCATTAGGCAGAAATAAATTGTGAGCATAACTGTAAACCAAAGGGAAAATGTAAATATTACGCTCAGTCTGCACAGCCTACAAATACCCCTTGGATTTTACTTGGAAGTAATTGTTCTATTCCCACTTTGAATCCATTAGATGCCTTTTCAAAACTCTCTCACGTTCTGTGATGTCTTTACCATTCAGAAATGACTCACTCTAAATGATTATTTTTGGAGAAGTCAAGTTGATGTGGGAATTACCTTTCTAAAAGGTAATTTTTTCAATCAGGTCATCACTGTCATTAAAAAAAAGTTTAATAATAACACAGTAACACCTCTTAATACATTGCATATTTTTAAAATGTTATTTCACAAAACAGTCATTCTGTCTAACTTCCACCTCGATCCCCACAATCAACTCTAAACTCATCCACTTGTACTTTGCATATACACACACTTGAGCTCATTTTATTTCTCTTCTGATTGCTGTCTTTTTAAGACCATAGTAAATGACCCCTCTTCTTGGAAGATTTCCAAGACTGTGAACCCCTGGGGAAATTGAACGTCTCTCCCTGCCATTTCCCATAGCACCAAAATTCAGGAAAATGGCATAGGCAGCCGTGAGGACTGTGCCTGGATTATTATGGCACTAACCCTTAGACCACACTGTGTGGAGTAGATACTGAATCTACCATCTTATCCTTAAAGCCATCCAGACTCCGGGAGACAGTGAGCATTCAGATAGATGAACAGCTATGCGGAGGAGGAGCCTGATTCACCACCCATTTTGAGGATTCCACACTGTCCAGTTTCCTTGATGCAGCTCTACCCTATCCTGTTTTATTATGATCCTCTTCCAGTTTCCCTCAGTAGGCTCATTCAATGTTTGTGAGCGCAAAGTGGCTCACATATTTATGTCCCAAGTACTTAATGTTCTAAATTATCTCCAGTGTCCAGCCCCGGTTTCAGCTCAGGGCCCTGCACTCAGCTCAGCCAGCATCACCCTTGTTGCCCCAGGCTAAATAAAGCTCAAGGAGCTGAGTTCCAGGATGACTCAGCTCCCTCCAGCCCTGCTGCCTTTGAGCTGAGGGCTGCCCATTATCTGCTGGAGCAAGACTGCCCAGGACTAGTTCTGCCTGAACCAACATGGTGGGCTAAGGGATCATGTTTTCCCTCCCTAAAATGTCCCTTTTTGAACAAGTTTTCCAGACAATTCTAAATGCCTCCACATGAGCAAAGAGGAGGGGGTGGAGGGACATGATAATGTGTAGAACAGCTCTGCTTGGGCATAGTGTTGGGTGATTTGGGGTGGCCAGCTGTAAAAAGGACATTCGGTCTTTCCCGGGCTGAGCTCCACACCACCCAGGTGTACCCCCATTCCCCTGTATTCAGTGCCCCATCCTCTTGCTGAAAGTGGGGGCAGGTATGCTTTTGCCTCCTGCATTTTCTCTTGGCTCAATAGGTAGCTGAACTTTCACATAACTTTCTCCTAAGAACAAATCAAGTGGGGTCCTCTGACCCACCTGATGGTGGCCCTGCTCCCAGCTAGACAGTGTTTGCAAGGACTGGGCTTTATTCAGCTTTTGACAGTTTCTGGAAAAATCAGGGGCTGAATGATTGTTTGTTAAATGAGTTTTAATGAGGTAAAATATGTTTTCTATTTTAATCATCACTAACAGAGAAGCCGTATTACCCTCAGGGACACATACATAGGAGATGTATAATCTCAGAGAATTGCAATAGTCAATTAAAAATTCACACGCTGCTCCTGCTGTGTCAGACACTCTGTACATTAATGGTGTATTTGGGCCATTTTCTTCCTTTATTTTTCGTCTTCTATTTCTTTTCTTTTGGATATTTTACCAGTATGAGTGTTGAGATTGCTCAAATCATAATTCTACATCTCCAGAAATGTTCATTATGCATGCAACCTATACATTTAAAAGTTGTTAATTAAAAAAAACAAAAAACATTTATTTTTTTAGCTTATGATTCCATGTATTGAGCTTATGCTCTTAATCACTGCAGGTCAGCAATTGAGGCTGGGCTCAGCAGATGCCTCTCGTCTTGGCTGAGCTCCATTGTGTGTCTGTGGTCCCTGTGGACCATCTAATTCTAGGTATTTGTGAGTCTGGGAGTTGACTGGCTGCTGGCTGAGGCAATGGGAGGATTGGACCATGGGCTTCTCTCATTCGCTAGTGCGCTAGTCAGATCATATTTCAAATTCACAGGTAGCATGTCTTCCACGCTGCCCTTCATCAATGGCCCCTTCCATCTCAGAGGAGTCCTGTAAGGACTGAATGTAGCTCTCCACATGTAAGATTCCCCCTCCCCTCCAAGTCAACTCTCCTTCCATCACCTTTTATCCCCCCTTTATCCTCTTATATCTCCCCCTGCTTCCCTTTTCTCTTTGGTAAAACACCATATTGTTGTCCAAGTCTGAGTTTTTAAAAACTGTTCATTTTTATTTTATTTTAATTTATTTGATTTTTAAAAAATCTATATCGTTGAAAGCATTACGTATGTCCCATTTTCCCCCATTGACCCCTTTTAGTTAGAATCCTGCCTCCCTTACTGCCCCCCCCCCCCCCAGGCCTTTACCACATTATTATCTATGTCCATGAGTTATGCATATATACATACAAGTTCATTGATCACTTTCCTCCCCTCCCCTCTGAGGTCTGGCAGTCTGATCCATAGTCTATCAAAACTGTTAATTTTAAAACCTGATGCCACAGACTCCTCATAGCTGTTCTTTGTAACCCAGGGATTTCTTCATTTAACAAATACTGAGCACCTATTTTGCGCTAGTCACTGGGAGTACAACAGTAGATAAGACTGTTTTCTAACTGATCTCTGTCATTAATTTTTTTCCTCTTTCCACTCTATTCTTCTCAGAGCAGCCAAGATGAGACTTTCAAAACATAAACCAGGAATGCCATTCCTGTATTTAAGCCCTCCATTGGCTTTCTAAAGTGCTAATCCAGACTTATGGCCAACATTTTCTAGGCCCTTCCTGGTCTCTGGTTCTTCTCAGTTTCTGCTACATAGCTTACCATTTGCTCATTCTCCAGACTCTTTCTACCCTTTAATTCACCAAGCCTGTTCCTACCTCAGGGCCTCTACATGGGAGATTTCTCAATTTAGGGCTTTTATCCCTAACTGTCACAGAACCCCAGATCTCAGTCAGAAAGCCACATCCTCAGACACATAATTCCTGATCCACCTTTCAAAAGTTGCTCTCGCCCACAGCTTACCACCCTAGTTCACTCTGTAACGTCCAATGTTCTGCATAGCAGTTATGCATATAGTATAGTATATTACTTATTTACAATAACTTTATGTAAGTGCCTTATAGTTTCTTCTACACCGGCCTTGTTTCTGATTCCAGACAAAAGACTGTGCTGTGGAGCTGTGGAATCTGCCATTGCCCTGGCTTAATATAAAATGTTGAGTTTAAGTTTTTACATTGAGACAAGATTAATAATGTCTTTTACAAATATGCTATGATGCCACTACTCTAATTTCAGGTAATGACATTTTATTTATTATTATTATTATTTTATTTTTAAAAATTTTATTTTTATTGATTTCATAGAGGAAAGGAGAGGGAAATAGAAATATGGGAGAGAGAATCATTGATTGGCTGCTTCTTGCATGCCCCACACTGGGGTTTGAGCCTGCAACCAGGGCATATGCCCTGACCAGGAACCAAACCATTGCAAGGAGTTTTAGGGGTAAAATAAGCAGATTTAGGGAGATTTAGGAATAAAAAGGGGCAATGGGGGAGGACTGCATAGGCGAGGGCTTGGAGATGCCAAAAGGCATACATTCACAGAGAAAAATAAGAGGTGCCAGAGGATAAGGGGAGAGGAAGAAATCCATGCAAAGAAGATGGGAAAAGCCACAGGGTATGGGGAGCAAGAGGGAGCAAACTTTCACAGAGGATAGAGAAATGTCGACAAAAGGGAGAAGGAGGAAAACAGATTTTCACGGGAGATAGAGAATTCCACCACTGAAGGGGAAGAGAAAGAGGAGGGCACCACATGGGGTTTGGGCTTTGAAGCTGATATTCCACCAGTAAGAAGGGAGTATGAGGAAACAAAAAACTGCAGCCTTTATAAACCTTAAAAAAAAAAAAGAAGAAAAAAAAAGAAGAAGAAGAAGAAGCTTATTGGGTCCCCCTCCATATGTGGGTGTCTGTACTTGCTTCCAATAAATCTCTACCCTTTTTATCTACCACCTTTTATCTGTGACTTCATTCTTAGAATCCATCTGGGCAGAAACCCGGAAAAGAAATCACCCTTGCATCTTGCTCAGGAAAACAATTGGACTCACCATGACCTCCTGTCTCATAGGTCAGTACTCACCCACTGAACCACACCAGCCAGGCCCGGTAATGGCATTTTATATAGTTAAATTATTTCAGCTCTGCTTTTCTCATTTAAGCAACTCTGAATATGGGGTTCTGTTTTTTTCCTTGATTTGCTGTCTTTGTTTTTGGGTGTTAAATTCATTTTTAGTTATCCCTTGAGGTTGTGTCTGTGTGTGTGTGTGTGTGTGTATAATTTAGGATACAAATCGGTGTCTATTTGAAATATTATTACCTAACTTTCAAAATGCAAAGCAGCCTGCCAAAGATCTCTAGTATACATTTAGTGGTATCTGTTAGGGTTTATTAAAGAGATATATCCTGCGGGAAGGCTGTGGAAATACTCAGAGGCAATGTGAAAAGATTATAAAATGAAAATAGTTTTACTGGTTTCCTCAGGAGAATGTTACTTTTGAATTTAGTTGCCCTTGGTTATGTTCCTTTTTTCTTTCTTCTTTCTGTTTATAATATTTATCTTATGGATGCTGTGGGGTTTGTTTGTTTTTTTCTTCTTCTCAAAATGCTTTGCTTATGTATTTATAAGGAATTAGTCATAGATGATCTATATCTTCCTGTCTAATGATGCTTCTAAATTTCTTTTTGAATACTGGCCTTCATATTTTAAAGAAATACATAAAAAGTAAAAGACTATATTTCAAAAATAGCAAAATATTTGGTAGCTTCGTTTTTGAAAAGTGTTTGTGTCTGAAGACTGGTGAAACGTTCTTTAAAAAAGCAATTGTGTCCCTTAAAACCTTCAAATACATGTTGATGTTGGCTGTTGTAGTTTGCTAGGGGTGCAGCAATAATGGGGCCACAAAGGAGTGGCTTAAAGAACAGAAATGTACTGTCTCACAGTGCTGGAGGCTAGATATGGACATCTGTGGGCAGGCGAGGCTCCTTCTGAGGGCTGCAGGGAACACCTATTCGTGATCCTTGGCTTGTCAATGTCTGCCTTCGACCTGTGTCTTGTACACTGGCTTCCCATTTCTATCCAGATTTTTCCTGTTAGTAAGATTACCAGTCATACTCGGGTTAGAGTTCACCCTAGGGACCTCATTTTATGATTACCTACGTAAAGATCTTATCTCTAAGTGAGGTCACATTCTGGTTTACTGCAAGTTAAGATTTAATCATGTGAATTGGGGAAGGAAAGGTTACACAATTCAACCCATAATACCAGCTTATTACAAAGCTCTAATTTTTAACATCAACTGACTTTTCTTGAGTTATTAATATGAATATGCTATTTTAGATATATTTTAAAGTCGTATTTTATTTCCTCAACATGAAGATAGAAGAAAAATTCCTGCTAACCTGGTGACTTTGCCAATGGTTCTATATGGAAAGAACCTGTGTTGAAATAAGAAATATGACATGAACGGTTTAGTGAGTGAGAAGTTAAACTTCCACTGCTCAAATTATTTCACTCCATTGCCCTTTATCTGTTCTTGTGCTTATAATGTCTGTTCTAATATGTCTTTCCTATCTACATGAATTATGAAAATTCATTTGCTAACTAAAATTTATAAAAATTCTCTTATCAGTGTCATAGTAGGTGCATGGAAATTTAGCATCAAATTCCATTGAAAATCAATTCACAGGGTTTTGTTTTGTTTTGTTTTTTAATCACAAATTGAAAAGTTCAATTTAGCAGTTAGCGGAGCAAGCAGTTTTAGATCTGGCAAATGGGATTCACCTAAGGTCATCTTACATCTCCTTCCAGATTTTAACTCTTTCACAGAAATACCGAATGAAAATGATTTAATTTAATATTTGAGTTTTTATAACATTTATATATTTTATACATAAAATATTTTTATGGGAGTTTTATTCCCCTTCAACATTTTACAATCAGTTTATAGTTTAAGGATATTATTTTGGTCTTTATTTTCTATCCACTTAAGAATTTTCTCTGCTTTTTTTCCTTAATTTATATTCTATGTTTTTATATTTGTAATAAAAGCAACACATTTTATAAAAGATAATAGTAATATAATCTTTTAATATAAAAGATAATAGTATTATAATAATGAACTTTCACCCTACAAATAAAAGAAGTAAAAATCTTTCTAAATCTACCACCCAGAGACAAATACTGTTAACACTTGGTTGAACGTAATTTTAGATATTATCTACTTTTCTACTTATGTACTCTTTCTCTAGCTATGTATTTTCAAAATTATATTGGCTAAAACTACACTTTTATAACTTTTATAATTTCCCCCCCCAACAGTACGCTATGAAAAAGTGTGCATGTCAATAAATGCACATATACATACAAGCATATAGATACATGATTACATACATGGGAGTATGTATTTTTATTTTAACAATTGCCAAATATAGGCACATATATGTATACAGAGGTATATGTTATGTTAATACTTGGATAGTTTATGAAATATATGATAAATATATAATAATGTACCCAATGATTAGAGTTTAAATAATTAAAATAAATTATTTACATGCCTCCCCACACTTAATAACATTATTATTTATAATTGCCCAAACTTGCATGAAATCACGATCAATAGTTTCTGCCTCTTTCCTATAAAGGAGATGAGCTAGACCTATAAATCTGTACTTAATACAGATTAGCCAGATTCATATTGCTGCCAACTATGTGGGTCTTGTTGAAACTTGATGACCTTCCCCAGAGGCTCTGAGTTGTTGAATATACTAAGAAAAAGTCAGGAGACTTCAATTGGAAATAAGTAATAACAAATTTTTTAAGGGTCTTAGGGCTTGCAAGTCAGAAGCACAACTAGGCACTACCCAGAGTGTTCCAAAGAAAGAAAAGCTAAGAGTTCTCATGCTAAACTACATTCTTGAGAAGAATCAGTCCTGCATTCTTAGCCTCTGTCCCCTTAAGAATTTTCGAAGTTCAAATTTTGATGGTGAAAGGATTGGTCCATGACGGTCATCCTATAGATGACCAGTCGTCTGAATAATAGATGGCAGGTGGTCTGGGCAAGTAAGTAAACATTCTTTTCCTAGTCCTTCTGGGAGTAATTAGAGGTTTATCTGGAGGTTTGATACTATATATATATATATATATATATATATATATATATATATATATATATATATCTCCAGGCATTGAAAAGGACTGGAAATTTCAAAGGTTTAAGTTAAAACAGGCTAATTAAAACAAAAATATAATAGCTTTCTCAACCTACTTGCTTTTAGTAATTTAGCATCTTGACTATAGTGACTCCATTTTACTTCTTCACTCTATTCCTCAGGGTAAAAATTAATGACAAGTGGAAAGAAGAGGGAAGTGACTGCTCTTGAAAGGAAACCAATAAAAGATCATTCAAAAAGAAAATGCCTACATTAATTTGGTGTTGTGTGAGAAACTGAGGAAAAGAGGATATTATCTCTTAGCTATACTTACTGATGCCCACTGGGATGAAGCTAATTGCTTGCAATACCACCTAATTTGTTTTGGGTTGAAGATCCAATGTGGGCTCCAAATGATTTAAGAGGCATTCAATCTGGAGTCATCTATCTTTATGTGTCAATAACACTAACAACACATTGAGAAAGAACGCTTGAAGTAATTCTAATGTTGCTTCATCTGCTCAAGGTCAATGGCCTGGGATCATGGCAGCAAAAGCACAAGGAATAATTTTATGAGAGAATTACGGAACTCTAATTTATAAGAATTCATAATTGGCTAATGTAATTTGCATAGGTGCTCTGTGATTGCCAAGGTCTAGTCATTATATATTCATATTCAATAGTGCAGTTTGTAGAAATTGGAAATCTATCAAACTTGACTAGGATTTCACCATGGAGGAGAAATGGGCATTACTTAAAGGCTCATTGGGAACCAATACTAGCAAGTTTATAGCATGAAAAAAGACATATGGCTATGCCCATAAAGGGATTTTGAATTCAAAATTAGCTGAAATTTAACTTTTTGATTTATATCCTAATCCATGACATTTCTTACATGGACAAGAGCTGCTTTTGTTGGGAAGGCTAATAAAATGCTATTATATTTAAAACTGACTAATTTTCTCATAATTTTATTCTAAAACATAATACAACTGGTTTTTATCATAATATTGCTGTAGTTGATACAATGAAAATGAATCGATAATATTGATATCAGTTATCAGATATAATAGTAGATTGAGTGAAAACAGACACAACATATTCTTCTCTTGGAAGCTGGTTTGATAAAGAGCAACTAGATTTACTTAATACTTAAATAATTATTACTTAGTTAATCTGGTAATACCATTGCCAAAGTTCAGATTTTGATGGTGAAAGGAGGTAACAAAGTTGTCAAATTTCACAAGATTGCAAACAATTTTGGGTTGGAATACTAAAAATGGAAATGTTTCTTTGAAACAACACTATTGACTAATACAAATAATTGATATTTTGGTTCTTTGCTTTTCTATTTTATAAAAGGTGCAAAACATGCAGATAATATGATAATAAGCAGCTATATTGGAACACCTATGCTCATTTTTGGAGACCCTTATAATCCTTGTCCTGTCCCTTGGCCAAGATTAGGGTAAGATACTCTAACTAGTGATGATGTCCTGTTTAAAGTTCAATATTATCCTTGAGACACCAGGGACTAGTCTTTTTGTATTATTTTAGGATACATGGAATGATAATTACACCTGGTATTACCAGTTTTTCAGCCTGGCTCAACTTAGTGACCAGTGAGGCATGGCATAAAAGATCCTGTTGGAATGCTTTTGTCCAGTGTCTCCTATGCTAAGATTCCTAAGGCATAGCTTGGTGTTCCATAACCTGGTGATGAATCGCATCATGTGTGCCCAAGGAAGGCCTCTGCTGGGTTGCCCCTGAAATTCTCTCTGATGCCAATGTTGCCTTCACTCTTTTTCTGCTCCTCAATCTCCCCTCTGCCTTTATTACAAGCTTTACCTGTTTCTGTCCACATTGAGAACCTGTGAGTCCTTTCAGTTATCCCACCCAGAGTAACAGACACGCTTTAGCACAACTACCTCTACAAATTTTGTTTTTGTATTCTATACAATGACATATATTAATGTCTCACGGTTTCTGATTTTTTTTTTTTACTATTAGTAATAGCTCATATTTATCGAATGCTTATTATGTGTCAGACAGTGTTCTAGATACTTTAAAAATATTGATTCATTTGGTTTTCAAGACAACATTGCATGAAGGTGACAACAAAATATTTTATTCCCAAATTTCATGCGAGGAAACTGAAATGCAGAGGGCCTTGGAAGTTAGTTCTCCCAGGTCACTTTTATTAGTTAATGAAGTTGGGCCTTGAAGTCTTTTTACCTCCCTCCATTTTTATCACTGAATATGATATTCTGATATCAGATTTAGAAAATTTTTCTCAAGCCAAAATTATAAAAAATAGTTTTTATATATTTTTTCTCCTGTTGTCCTCATTTCTTCCACATGAAATCATTTGCATTTTGTTAAACATTTTATATTTTCAATCACTACCTTCTTTTGATGTTGTCTTTCCTTCTGTACGGTAAACCTTTTTCTTTAATTTAATTCTGCTTGCTAATTAGGACTCTTCCCATAGAGTTCAAAGTCCCTGTTACATCTTCCAGTGACAAACTGCACTCCTATGCCATAAAATTCGTAATGATAGATTTTATTTAATCTTATACTTTTTCTAATGTATGTGTGTGTGTGTGTGTGTATATATATATATATATATATATATATATATATATATTTTCTAATGAGCATTTTAACCCCAAAATGTGAGCTTCTGAGATCAGGATTATACTTTATTTTTATATATGCAGGGCCCAACACAGTTTGAGACATAGTAGTTCAATAAATATGTCAAGGTTCATATTTTTGTGAAAACAGTTCTGTCCTTTGAACAAGTTTTGCTCTTTAACTTTATTATTTGGTCATTTACTTTTCCTGATACACTCAATCAAACAGTAGCCCTGGTTTATGTCTATTTTTCTTTATGAAAATACTAACTACTGAATCATCAGCATCATTTTACTTTTACTTTTCTGAAACAAATGTGGTAGGTAATAATAATATACAAGAATAAATTTACTCTTTTACTTATGCAAGGCTAAGCAAAAAGTAACAGGGCATAAATCTGTATTTAGTATATGTTCCAAGTGTAAATTTTTTAAAGACACAGAAATGGATTCCACAAGGCCTTCTTTGGGAGGAATGCTGAGCTTCCTTTTCTGTTCTGAGCTGTCAGATGCATCTCTTCTAATAACATGCACTTTGAATTTCCTAAAAAATATAGTCAATGACCTCTTCTTTAAGAAAGGTAAAATGAGAATCTTAATGAATATAATTAGTGTCACTTATTTTATATGGTAGGTTTAGAATGTTAGGTCTTAAATGAGTAAGTTAGAGATAACTTTCGAATTACCATATTCCCTGCTCCCAGTCTATGCCCATCAGTAAGGAGAATCATTTGCCAAAATTTAAGGAGGTTCAGCCCATGAGCAGCAGCATCACCTCTATTAGATATGGCATAGTGTCTAGCAGCCATTGAGTGAGGTTAAAAAGATTATGATTCTACTTTATTTACCTATGTGTTCCATACTGACAAACTCATTGATTGGAAAATTTAGATGGCCTTACTATCATCTTGACCTTTTGTTTAATGTTGTTTGTCTATTTCATAGGCTTGTACACATTACAACATGAACTTCTACATACTGGCAGAGATTTGGGCTTTCCTCCTACCTTGGAGGGCCACTGAGGCCAAAGTTTTCAGTCAGAAATACTAAAATAACAAGTGAATTTTTAAATTATTTTTGATAAGTAGCCTTTATTTCACATGCCACCATATTTTCTATAGAATTCAATAATTATTTTTCACTAATATAATCTAAAATATTCCCTCACCTTGATTTAATGTTAGATGGAGTTTAGCAGTCTATAGACAGAAACTAGCATCATTCATTGCAGAAATACATCCGTTTACTTAGATTTCCTCATTTAATCCTATATTAAACTATATTTTCTTAAAGCTACAATCTTGGACACTCAATTGATGAAATAATAGAAAGTATGCTGTAAATCCAGATTCTTCTATTTTGGGGGGATCAGTTCATTTTTTCTAATCAGTTTTCTCAATCATCAATTCCTTGTTCTTGATGACAATGGGAAGGGAACATATAAATCTATAATTCCCATACAAGATTGTCATTTTCTGTGAACATGAAATAAAAAATTGCATTCTGATTCACTTTTATTTACTTTATATTTAGACCATCACACTAGTAGTTTTCACATAGAATAAATCAGATAGCTAGTAGGCACTCTGGCCCAGAAACTATGTGAAGACATTCTTTGGTCTAAATACCAGATTTTTATGAAAGTTTTAAGATGCGTTTCTATACTTTTTCTTTAAAGAAACTTTCAAAAAAAAAAAGTGTTAAAAGCAGACACAGGAAAAGGGAAGGGCACCATTCAACAAAAGTTGGAGGCAGGATTGCGCAATTCCAAAATAAGGAAATTTTCAAGAAATAATTATTAGTGGGTCAAGGATGTGGCATTAAAGAGCTGGTCTCAACCAAATTTAAATACAGATAAAGAATAGGCAGCGTTAGTAATTGCCTGCCCTCCCCACCCCGACTCAGTATGCCGCAGTCTCTGCTGGATTTACAGGTTCCACAATAAGCTCTGCTGGGATCAAACCACCGATGCAATAACCTGAGGCAATCCAGGGGCTCATCTTGTAGTTCCCTCTCTCAGGAATCATTGCCTTGTGCTACCTTGTATCTAAAGTCTGAGACTGTTTTCATGTCTTTCATCTAGTTTTATAATTATTCCATGCAGGAGGAAAAATCTAGTTCTGTTACTCTATCATGACTAGAGGTAGAAGTTCTATTCATTTTTCACCTTAAAAAAAGAGAAAATTAAAATTCACATGAATATTTTATATTCACATTGAAACTGGCAAGTTCATTTGGTTCTTTCATCGCATGCTGTATTGGGAGTTATCCTGAGATAAAAGTCTTAAGTTTCTTAATTCTGGGGGTGGATGGGTAGTGGCATCATTTCCTTTTCAGAGCATTAAAATTAGCATAGTATTTCTAAGTAAACATATGTGGAGTTTCTGTCATCTAATTTTAACTACAAAAGATCAGGAGTTCTAAAAATTTCACCAGGACAAACAACTTAATTATGTTGAAAATAATTAAGAACAAAAGAATGATAAGAAAATTATTTAGTTGTCATGTCTAAGTATAAATTCTTCATCAGCTAAAGAGGCAAAAACCTTGTCAATGTAATCTAACATGAGAAGCTGTAAGATACTTAAATTATTAAGTATTCTGAAATTAAAAATTGCATTTATTTTTGTAAAAAATAAATTGTATTTTAAATAGATTCTTTAAGATATTAGCTAATAATACAGTGAAAACCTCGTGATTTGCAATACACTTAAAGAATTTGACATAAAGCCCAGCTGGTGTGGCTCTCTGTCACTCTCCCTTTCTCTCTGAAATCAATAAAAATATATATTAAAAAAAAATAATATGACAAAAAAATAATAAAATAGAATAAGAACCCCAAAGCAGACCCATACATTTGATTTGTGACATAGGTTACATGCAAAGCTGTTGGAAAGGAAATCTCTTTTTTAGTAAGTTGTGCTAGGTCAATTAGCTATCTACCTGGAAAATGTTTAAAATCTTCAGACATAAACAAATAACATAAATAAAAAATAAACAAGAATATATTATCCCCCAAAAGACCCATATCTATTTGTTTCCTTATTTATTCTATACTTACGAAAGGAGAAGAATAAGTATGAAAAAAAGAAGCATTAAAATTATATGGAAGATAGACTTACAAGTTGCCATAGTTTTCAGGAACAGAAGAGCAGAGTTTGAAGGGCTAAGTTAGAGGTTTGTGGAAAGAATGATATGACTTTTGTAAGAACATATCAAGTAATAAGTATTAAAAAATCACATTTAGATACATATATCATTGTCAACTACACACTAGAATAAAAGAGAGAATGGTAAAATAGCTACCAAGATAACAAAACAAAACAAAGGTCTATATATTAGTCTTCTTGTATCATGGGCTCCTGTAACAAAAAAAATACTGGGTGACTTAAACAACCAACATTTATTTCTCACAGTTCTGGAGGCTGGAATCAGACCACGTTGCCCGCATGGTGAGTTCCTGGTGAGGGCCCATTTCCTGGCTTGCAGATGGCCTCCTTCTTGGTGTGTCCCCACAGGATGGAGAAAGAGCTCTGGTGTTTCTTCTTCCTTAAGGGCACTAATCCCACCAGGGGAATTCAACCAAACTCTTTTCTTCCTATCACTTCGGAACTCCACGATTTGGGGTAAAGGGTAGGAGCAGAATGCATTCTTCTAATTACATTTTTAAATAATATTTGAATTTTTAAAACCAGCAATGAAATAAAATAAATGTCATATGGTTAATGTGTGTGAACTTCCAGAGTCTACTTAGAATGCTTATGTGAAAAGGGAATCCTAATATATAAAAGCCCAGAGTCTGTAACATCCAAAACAACTGAAGGATCAACCGGAAGTCAGTGCTGGGTTGGGGTAGCGACCCAGCACTGACTGCCACAGCTTTGGGCACCTCTCCCCAGCACTGACTGTTGAGTGGGCTGCTGATCAGGCCCAGAGAGAGGCCCAGGGAGAGAGAAGCAGGGTCTGATCCATAGCCTCCGTGGCAGCTGTTGATCAGCACTTGCCTCTCTCTTTCACTACAGGCCTGGCCAGCAGCCACACCTCTCTTTCTCTAGGGCCTCTGCTGGGGCTGCTGATCAGCCCTGCCTCTAAGATCAGGCCTATTGATAGACCCAGAGACACTGACTAGCATAGAAATCAACCAATCAGAACCAAATCTGGGTGAACTGCAAAGGTAGAACCTAAGGTGGGGGCTGAGGAGGGATTTTAAGGATAACAGCTTTTGATGTAAGCTGTGAGAAAGCGGTTCAATTTTTTTAATGACTGGTTTGGCAGTATAGTTCATATGGCTAGCTATCAGTCCAGATATAGGGATTATGTATTTTTGTCTGACAAGATCACCTCCTCCTGATGAAAAAGGCTCCCCTCCCCCACCCCCCACCTTCTCATTAGAGAAATCCTATCCTATATAATCTATCTGTACTATTAAAAGGGTAATGTGTTAATTAGATAGACCGGGTCAACTGGCCATCTTACAGACATCTGACTTCCTTCCAAAGTCATGGTGGAGGGAGCCAAGGCAGAGGCCCTTAGGAGCTATCAGGCTGGCAGGGGAGGACAGTTTGGGGTGAGATCAGGTCAGTAGGGGAGGGCATTTGGGGGCAAGATCAGTTTGACAGGGGAGGGCAGTTAGGGGCCATCAGGCAGGCAGGCAGAGGCAGTTAGGGGTGATTATCTAGGTAGACAGAGAGGTTAGGGGTGATCAGGCAGGCAGGCAGGTGAGCAGTTAGGAACCAGTGGTCCCAGATTGCAAGAGGGATGTCTGACCACTGGTTTAGGTCCTATCCCACAGGGTCGGGCATCCCCCAAGGTGTCTCTGATTGGAGAGGGTGCATGCTGGGTGGAGGGAACCCTTCCCCCCAACCATGCACAAATTTTTGTACCATGCCACTAGTTAATTCTTTAAAAGATTAAGCTCATTTGTAAGAAATCCTCAAAAGAGAAGCTTAGAAAAATATTAATACCAGAGCAAAAATTATAGCTTAGTAATCATATGACATAAAGTAAGCTGGGGGCAAAGCAATCTCAGGAGCTGGGAATTAAAATCTGACTTTTGTCTTTTAATCTATGTGTACACATCTGCTAAATGTTGAGCAAATGCTATGGTGGTACCATGCGACATTGTCAATATTGATATTGCTTATAGATAAAGGCACCTCACGATGGAAAAGCAGACCAAGCAAATCCACTTAAGTATTCAAAGAATTATAACTCAGTCATTTTTCTGAGAACTACACCACATAGATATCTCTTTGCCATGCCTTTGATTAAGTGCATCAACAAATCTCTATCATTTTAATTTCATTATAAATTAGTTGATTTGAAAAAGATGTATTTATATTCAGCTTCTTGACCATGCTATTTCAGATCATGACAGAAAATGATACCATCTTGCTTGCAGAGTTTAATCAAATAGAGCGATGTGTTTAAATCAGATTTTCTTTCTATCATTCCATCTGATATTTTAGAAGGAAACTGTCTAAAAATTATATTTTCTTCATATAAGTTATCATCATTATATCTTAATTGTTATTATGATTTCACAATAAGCACAGATTGTGAAATGAGTAAAACAGCATTTGACACACTTATAGAAACAGCCACTTCAAATATAGAGAGCTTACTGTAAATGCTAGTGTAAGACAGTGAAAATGACTATGCCACTTTAAAAAATAATAAGTAAATTTAGGCAATGAAAAAAATTACAAGTTTTCTTAACTTCAAAATTAAATTTTGTCCAAACCTTAAGAAAACTCTTTACTGTAAGTGACAGATGTATAGGAAAATTAAAAATGATAAAACTGTTATTTCTTTAATGTACTGTAATTTAAAACATCAGAAGAATTACAGATTTACTTTTTTGTCAAAGAAAAAGGAATACTTTGAATAGTGTTTGCCTTCTAATTGTGGAACTTCCTGCAGAGGAAGCCTCTTTATCTTGGCAATTTTTCATCCTCTTCTATGATTAAATCAGCTTTTAAGATTTTAGTCTTTTGCTTTCAAGTCTTGCACTGTCTCAGACAGTTTTTTTTAATTTAATTTGATTTTATTGATTAAGGTATTACATATGTGTCCTTATCTCCCCATTGCCCCCCCCCCAACCCCCTTATGCATGCCCTCACCCCCCTTTTGTCTGTGTCCATTGGTTAGGCTTTTATGCATGCATACAAGTCATTTGGTTGTTCTCTCTCCCTTACTCCAACCCTCCCATATCTTCCCTCTGAAGTTTGATGGTCTGAAACCCATTTATAGAAAATAATGAACAATATAAACTGATGAACAAAAACAGATCCAGAGACAGAGAAGCATCTTTCAGACCTTCAGAGAGTTTTTCAGTGTGAAGGTTTTGCAGGTATCTTTAAAACACCTTCATTCTTTTTTGATCACAGCCACTTCCTAATTTTGTGAACAAGTTTGTCTTCACTTTGTTGCACAGCTAAAGGCTCTTGAACATTGGTAGTTTAACATCCCTCAGTCAGCTGTTTCTTCTGTGGCTCCATTTACATTTGATTTAGAGTTCACTTCTAGCTCAGCACTTTTTGTTTCCTTGTTTCACTTTCATTTTTTAAAATGTACCCAGATCTTGTATGTAATAGATATTTGGAACCATAAAACAAGTCTCAATAACTTTGAAAATATTGAAACTATAGATATGTTCTCTGATGAGAATAAAATAAAATTAAAAACAAACCAAAAAAGCCCAGCCAGTGTTGCTCAGTGGTTGAGCCTCGACCTATGAACCAGGAGGTCACAGTTCAATTACTGGTCAGGGCTCATTCCTGGGTTGCGGGCTTGATCCCTAGTGTGGGGCATGCAGGAGGCAGCTGGTCAATGATTCTCTTTCATCACCATTGATGTTTCTATCTCTCCCTTTCCCTTTCTCTCTGAAGTCAATCATATATATATATATATATATATATATATATATATATATATACATACATACATACACACACACACACACACAGTTTAAAAGACTACCAAAAGCTTACATTAGATCCTGAAGGGAAAAAGTAAAGACCAGTAAAAAGACTGACAGGTTATAAGGGTTCAATTCAATTGGAAATTATTATGAATTTTTAGGTTCTAGTTTTGATTAAAGTTGAGATTTGAAAGACAGCCACTCAAAAGATAAAGGAGTTTCTTGAAAGTGTTTCTAATCAAGTAGTTCTAGTGATTAAACTTTATCTTCGGGATGGAAAGGAATGATGAAGGCAGTAAAGAATAAACAATTCAGAAAAAATTTAAAAGACCAAGGATGGGATTGCCTGCAAAGGTTAAAGAGCTTGTGATTAGTTTTAGGTTAACTTGAATTTTTTTTCTGTTCTCAATTTCAACTACCCAAAATGTTAAGTTATAACCCATGTTGCCTGTCAAGCTTTTTAAAATGAAAATCCAGCCCTAACAGGTTTGGCTCAGTGGATAGAGCGTTGGCATGTGGACTGAAAGGTCCCAGGTTTGATTCTAGTAAAGGGCATGTACCTTGATTTTGGCCACATCCCCATTAGGGGGTGTGCAGGAGGCAGCTGATAGATGATTCTCTCCCATTGATGTTTCTAATTCTCCATCCCTCTCCTGTCCTCTCTGTAAAAAAAAATATATATATATATATATATATATATATATAAATTTTCAGATTAAAAGTCAAAAGTGAGATAGAAGCCATCAGGGTCCTTATCCATTGCTATTGACAAACAAGTACATGTTGCTGTGCGACTTTCTTGGAACATTCTGGCGAATGGTGCTCATTTTACAGCTCTCTGGGTGAGAGAACCAGTGATAAGAAGGGGCCTGAGCCTGCTTCTTTGGGCTGGATCCTTCAAACTTCCTCACAGGTCCTCAAAATCCCTTGCTAGGTCAGTTTTAAATTGTCTGGGAGACATTCCAACAGTCCAAAATTAATTTGGCCCCTTTCCACCATTTCCAACTATTTGTGGATACTTTGGGTAACTAAATAATAAAAGACCAAAGTGAGCCGAGACCGGTTTGGCTCAATGGATAGAGCATCGGCTTGGGGACTCAAGGGTCCCGGGTTCGATTCTGGTCAAGGGCATGTACCTTGGTTGTGGGCATATCCCCAGTAGGGGGTGTGCAAGAGGCAGCTGGTCGATGACTCTCTCTCATCGATGTTTCTAACTCTCTATCTCTCTCCCTTCCTCTCTGTACAAAATCAATAAAATATATTAAAAAAAAAAAAGACCAAAGTGAGAGGCATCAAGCATTAATTTCAGATCAGAGGCAAAAAATCACTAATTTGAGATCCAAAAGAATAGCAAATCGGAAAACACTGATTCAGGCAGAAACTAAATAGTGTTCTGAATAGGTGAAAGCAACTGGTATTTATGAGAAAGGGAAAGGACCCAGGAAGGAAAGAAAGATCAACTGTTGATGGATACTAACAATATCTTTTGTATGCCCCTTCTAGATTTTAAACCTAAACACAAGGAGTGTTTTACTGTATAATAAAGGCCCAGTGCAAAAAAATTCATGCAAGAGTAAGCCTTCACAGCCCTGGCTGCCTGGGCCCTCCCAGCCCCATCTGCCCCTCGGCTCCACCACCACCCACTGGTCATTCCATTTAGGAAGGTCATTCTGCTGTGGGGTCTAATTAGCATATCAGCTCTTTATTATATAGGATTTATTTTGCCCACATGTCTACCAAAATGGCTAACTCCTAGTAGATCCTCCATAAACATATTTTTGAAATATGGGCAATGTCAAAGTAGTAGGCATTTATCAAAAGTTATAGCAAATGTACATTTCAAAGGCTCAGGGATGGATACTAAAAATTGAATTATAATTATTTCATAATAAGAATTATAATGATACCAGTAATAACAATTAACACTTATGAAAACACAGCTATAAACTTATTTAATTTTCACAACAAACCTATGAGACAACTTTCTTTTGTGCTTGTTTTGGAGATAAGCAAAACTGAGGCACAGTGAGGTTAAATAACTTGCCCAAAACTACATAGATAAATAAGAGTAGATCCAGAATTTGCAGCCAGTTAGTTCAGCTCTGGAATCTGTGATTGTTTTTCCCCCATGATATTAGCCTTCCTAAGCAAACCAATCATAATAATATACATAATAAGAATCTTCCCACTCATTATAAGATTTAAGTTATTAACTTAAATTGTTGAATAATCAAGGAAAATATGTCAGGAGAGAAATAGATAAGAGAATAGAAAATATAACAGATCATTGAATTTATATAAAAACAATCTACTATTGAGTTTTCTGAGTAATATTAAAAACTAGGTACTAAACATGAGAGAATATTGCTAATCAGTTAATATTTCCTAAGAGGTTGCTCTTTTAGGAAAAAAGTTGAAATAGTAATGAAGAGGATTCAGTGTTTTACATTTTTGCATTTTAACACTTCTATTTATTTATTTATTTATTTATTTATTTTTAAATACATTTTATTGATTTTACACAGAGAGGAATTGAGAGGGTCAGAGAGTCAGAAACGTCAATGAGAGAGAAACATCGACCAGCTGCCTCTTGCACCCCCCCAACTGGGGATGTGCCTGCAACCAAGGTACATGCCCTTGACCGGAATCGAAGCCAGGACCCTTCAGTCCGCAGGCCGTCGCCCTATCCACTGAGCCAAACCGGTCCCGGCGACACTTCTATTTATTTTTAATAATACTCTTACCAGAGGGCTGCTAGTTGCCAAGCACTCTTAAACATGTTTCATAAATATGAATTTATTCAATTCTAATAGGATCTTTCTTAAATTCTCATTTTGTTGATAAAAAACCAAGGCAAAAGTATTTGCCTGATGTCACAGCATATTCCAGAGGCATGATTCAGTCTCAGCAGCCTGCATTAGCATCTGTACTTTACCTATCGTGCTATTTAAATAAGGATCTTGTGTATAACAAGGAGTAAATTATCATAAGAAAATAAAAATGTTTAGTTCCTAAAAGACATTGAGGATTCTAGAGTGTGCTCCTCAAATAAATAACACCATGTTTCTTTCCTGAACAGTTTGCAACAACTAGTTTATCATTAGCGGCCTCACCCAGCTCATGTTCTCCTGTGTTGTATGAATAAAGCCCGCGATTTGGATGCAGGGAGTTTATTTTGAGGCATAAACATAATAACATCCATAACCAATTTTCTAACAATTCTCCTTAATCTGCCCTAGCTAGTGCATATTTTAAAATGTATTGTGTTTTCGGTACAGGTTTTAGAGACAGACTGGAATATTTGATATGCCGGTGTCTCCCACAGTAAAACAAATAAAATGAACAAATAAACAAACAAAATACCTTCCATGGGATGTGAAACAGCCAGTGCCATGTGAATCTGTGTAAATTTGTTGTAAGCATCATGACAGATGACTCTTTTTTTGAAATTTAAAAAACACTTGCTTGTGAATGAATCCTTTAAAATAATTTTTATTCATATATAAATAATAGAAGGTTCAAGGTTAAACACTGAAAGGGTCATATATATGATAGAGAAAAATGCAACTTGAGCAGTTTACATTAATTCCATTTCTTCATTTTTCCTGAAACACCCTCTTTTTTTGAACTGTTATTCAAAAGGTAGTGCTTTTTGTCCTTTGTGGGATATCCTTCATGGTGGCTAATGATGAAAAGTTGGCATTTTCTTTCATCCTTATTACCACTGTCACTGTTCTCCTTAGCTAGTTTTTTGGATGACACTCTGGTCCTGCAGAGAGCTGTAGGACTCCATCAGATCTGCTCAGTCATCTGAGCCCCATTAATGAAGTTTGAACTGTTCTTTATATTGTTGTAGATTTGGAAAATTAAGGTGTTTTCCTCCAAGTCATTCAGGATTAAGTGAATATTTTAAAATGAGACATTACCAACAGTCATAAAGCATTTCTCATATTTTATTACATATCATATTACACATCTAAAGGAGATAAATAGAATGTGACCAATTTTCATGTAAAATTCAATTTATTTATGTTGTCCATGATTTCATAGAGATAGCAGGCCATTTACAAGGTTATCATTGGAATAAGGTAAGTCATTAAATTTTGAACTCTTAACTGAATTGGAAAGTAAAGAAAAAGTTCTAGACAATGGTGATTAGCCAGAATAGTTTTTAGTACTATTGAGACCATCTTTATATCTACTTTTATTTGGTTATGTCAATTATCATCGCTATTGTATTATAGTAGTAAGAACTCTGGCTAATTTGAGCAAAGAAATTTACGGAAAGGCTTTTTGATCCCTCCTGGAATCTGTAGGAAGGCTGGCAAACGCAGCAAGGAGTAGAGAAGGCTAAGCACACGGGCCCAGAGCCTCTTTTACTTAAAGATGATGCTCACAGCACCACCAACACAGGATTCTTAACAGTAAATCTTCCTCTGAACTCTCATTCCCACCATTGCTATCAATCATTTCTGACCTATCCTAACATCTTGTCTTATTTTTTTCTCAAGACTCACAACCCAGGCAGGATTAAATCACTGGCCTGGCTTAACTCATAGCTGAGATCCAGGAAGGAAGAGAGAGATGCTGGAGTTTGCAGCCTCAAGGACCTTGCCTCCCAAAATGATACCCACAGTGAGGAAATTACCAGAAACAGAAAGGGTCTTTCATGCTGTTAGTCAACAGGCAATGGCTTACTTCAGTCATAAGTATTATATTCACAGGTAGGTAGTACAATGTTGCAAAGAATGACCAGTTAACAAACAGTTTGGGTTCCAATTCAAACTCCACATTTACCATCCTCATGATATTGACTACGAAGTTAATTCTCTGAGCCTCTGTTTTCTAAGAAGGATGATGATGATAAATGTTGACCCAGCCCATCACCTGATAGCAGTATGCTATCAGGTGATGGGCTGGGTCACAAAAATGAGGTATCAGGGGTTACCACTGCTGTTGATGCATTGAAAGCGCATTAGCCACAATATCCAGATCGTCCTTCTTCAGCTCAGGCGTCGCTCTCACCTCTGTTGCGAGATCACTTTGTACATGTACTGGTGGCTTGTAGAAGAGACTTACTGGCTTCCCCCAGAGGAGGTCAGCTTACCAACATGATTATTAGATGAACTTAGGCCAAGACAGTTCATAAGCATCCCAAATGGCATGAATTCTGAGCTCTAATTAACAAGGCCCAGCAAGTCACCTGAGTATATTTTCCCCAGGACCTTCAGAAGATGGCATCAGAGGAGGTTTATAATATAGAGGAGATTTATAATATAGTCCTTGTTATCCACTAAATTGTGTTCTCCTAAAATCTGTACTAATAAAAGGGTAATATGAAAATTGTTCAGGATACCCTCACAGTAACAACTGAACAGCAGGCTACATGGGGTGACAAGGCCAGCAGAGGGGTTTATGAGGGATGACTAAATGACTGAACAGAGGCTGAGGGAGGCGACTAGGCCAGCAAGGGGGTAGGGGGAGTGGAGGGGGTGGGGAGAGTGGAGGGGGAAGGAGGGCAGTGAAGGGTGACCAGGCTGGCAGGGAGGCAGTTGGCAGCAACCAAGCTGGCAGAGGGGGGCATTGAGGGGCAACCAGGCCGGTGGGGAGGACAGTTGGGCACTACCAGGCCAGCAGAAGGGGAGAGTGAGGGGTGACCATGCTGGCAAGGGCAGCAGTAAAGGTCGACCAGGCTGGTGGGGGGTGGGGGGGCAGTTAGAGGTGATTAGGCTGGCAGGGGGGCAGTTAGGGGCAATCAGGTAGGCAAGCAGGTGAGCAGTTAGGAGCCAGTAGTCTCAGATTCGACTGTTGGTTTAGGCCTGATCCCTGGGATTGGACCTAAACTGGCAGTTGGACATCCCCCAAGGGGTCCCAGATTGGAAAGGGTGCAGGCTGAGCTGAGGGGACCCTCCCCCCATGCATGAATTTTATGCACAGGGCCTCTAGTCCATGATTAAACCCTAAGTCCTAGTACCTAAGTGACCAAATTTGGAGATAGGGCCTGGAAAGAGGTGATTAAGGTAAAATGATTAAGGCCTTAATCTGACCTGACCAGTGTCCTTATATAATAAGAAGAGGAATGTTCAATACATAGGAGACAACTGGAAAGTGAGCACTGAGGGATGGCCATGTGAAGAAGAAGCAAAGTGGCAGCTATCTGCAAGTCAAGGAGAGGCCTCAGTAGAAATCTGTCCTGCTGAAACCTTGGTCTTGGACTTCAGTCTCCAACTGTGAGAAATAAATTTCTGTTGCTTAAACAACCCAGTGTAGTATTTTGAATGACAGCTCTAGGAAATGAATACAGTCCTATATTAGTTTGTTTGTTTGTTTGTTTCTACTGCTGTAATAACAACACAAACTTAGTGGCTTAAGAAAACACAAACTTGTTTTCTTAAACTAGTAGTTCTATGGCTCAGATGTCCAAAGTGGATCTGACTGGGCTAAAATCAAGTGTTGGCAGGGCTGCACTACCTTATGGATGCTCTTGGGGGAAATCTGTCCTTCCCCTTTCCAGCTTCTAGCAGGCACCACAGTTTTTAGAAGCCTTCTTCCTTCATTGCCAAGGCTAGCAACCTTAAGTTTATTTGGCCATTCTTTGATCACCACATCACTTTTTCTGACTCTCTTCTGCTTTTCTCTTCTACTTCAAAGAATCCTGATTATAGCATTGGACCCACTCAGATACTCCAGAATAATCTCCCTATTTTAATTTCAGGTGATTAGCAACCTTAATTCCATGAGCAACTTTAATTCTTTTTTGCTCTGGAATATAACATTGTTCTTGGAATTAGGATGTAGATATCTTCCTGGGCCAGAGCATTATTCTGCTTACTGTAAGTCCTATCACTTGTGGGTTGCACAAGGCCCCCATAACTCAAAAAAGTACGTAGTGGATTTTTTTTTTTAAACGGTTACAGTTCTGGAACTGGGTAAGTTATTAAAATCATCATCATAATAAGAGTGAGCCCACCAGACCCAGAAATGTTCTGCTGAATTATTTCAGGTAGCTCCTTAGGAGGCCACCTAACATTCCCAGACAATAAATATTCATTTTATTTCTAGGCAATTAACATGAAGAACGAACCATCCTTCCTTTCATAAACCTGTGGGGCTGCCCATTTGCCAAACCTAATTAGAAGCCAGAGGAGAAGGGAGGCATTTATATAGTGTGAAAAGGTTAGCCTGTTGGGGAAAATAGAAGGGTGAAAAGAGGTAAAGTAGATCTTGAGTAGTAAATGAGAAAATGCCAAGCCTACCATCTCTCACAATTTAACCCATTATCAAGCCCCATTAAATTTTCCTTTTAATATCTATCCACTTCTCCCCATTGCAATGACAGCACCCAAGTCAGTCAACTTTCCTAACTTTCTAACTAGTGTACTTGTCCTTAATCTAACTTCAAACCTCTAATTTATTTTCCTCATTGCATTGCATTGCAAACTAGTCAACTTTTCCCTTAATCCCATTTCAAAATCATAAGTCTTGCCACTACTCTTTTTTTTATATATATATATTTATTGATTGATTTTTTTTTACAGAGAGGAAGGGAGAGAGACAGAGAGCTAGAAACATTGATGAGAGAGAAACACCGATCAGCTGCCTCCTGCACACCCCCTACCGGGGATGTGCCCGCAACCAAAGTACATGCCCCCGACCAGAATCAAACCTGGGACCTTTCAGTCCGCAGACTGATGCTCTACCACTAAAGCCAAACCGGTTTCGGCTCTTGCCACTACTCTTAAGATCAAGAAAAACTTCTCAATCCATTAGCCTCCTAGTAATTCTCAGCTTTATCTGGAACCTTGCTTGCCATTTTCTGGGTTTTTGTTTTGTTCTTTTGTTTTGTTTTTCTCCAGCCACATTTGCCTTCCTTTCTATTTGATGCTCTTCATGCTCTTCCCTTCTTCAGGCATTTGGAAACACTGCTTCTTCCATCTAGAATTTTCTCTTCCTGTGCAGCATTTCAACTTCCAGTCCTTCTTTAGATAAGTGTCCCTTTCTCAGTTCCTAGCCTAAGTAAGTATGTAGTATGGCTTTTTGCCTCACTACACAGCACTGCTATTCTGCTTTTTACCATTTTTTTTTTTCTGTGCCCTTGAGAAGATGCTAGTAACTGCGTTGTTCAGAATCACCTTCACCATATGCTTCCCGGTTAGAGTTCATCACTGAGTGGTTCCCTCAAGAAATACAGAAGACAAAAGAGAAAGATTCCTTTATTCTCTAAAAGCCATTGCAGACAGATCCAACAGCAAAAGACAGATCTGAGCTTTGGAAGCACTCCTGAAAATTATCAGCAGTGGCTTCTGAAGATTTTAAGAGAGAAAATAGAGAAGTATAGACAAATAATTATGTATATTCACGAAAGCTAAGTATCTATCTGTCATGGAAATGGAAAGGAAACTATAGAATTCAGACTTAGTTAATACTCTGTCTTTCTCCAGGCCGACCCTAGGTAAATTTTTGAGGAGTCTTTAAGTTTCCTCATTTTAAAATGAAGAGGTTTTGCTGTAAGAAGAAAAGGATAGGAAGTATATAAAATTGCTATAAAGTAAATGATATCTACAATTCCCTTGGCTCTAATACAGAGCTCCTAGGCTGGCATCTCATAATGATTCCAGGAAAAATCTGGATAGGAATTCCTTAATGAAGTTTGTTCAGACTTAAATTAAGTGACACTTTTACCACTTTTAAGCTTATTTAAACTACACGGGTCTGTCACTGAAATTCTGAAGCTGCACTTCCCCATACCAAGTGCAATGTGCATTCATGTTTTTAAAAATATCTCTTAGAAATTACTTCACATTTAATTTTTTCCTTAACTGGTATTTTTCTGTCTTTTTATTAAGACACGAGTCACAAGGAAAGGGTAAATTGTTAATATTGCTTTGGGGAGTCAGCTGAGCTTGTAAAGAAATTAGTCACTAGCACTTTGTGCATACTCTTACCCCATGCACTTCCCCAACTGTCCAAGGAGTGTGACTTTTAGGGTCCGGGATACACTTTCCTGCCATTTGACAAATAACTTTTTTTCCTGCCATTTGACTTGCAACTTTGTGTTGAAAGCTGGAAATGAAGGGGTGCTAGGCAGGTGGCAGCAGCAGATCCAGTGGAGTGGTCAGGGCAGTGGGAGAGGGGGCAGGGGATGGCTGAGGCTTTTGGGATCTTTATGTAAAATATAAAATTTTGGAATGTTTGTTCTAGTTCTATGAAATGCATCGTTGGTATTTTGATAGGAATTGAGTTGAATCTGTGGATGACTTTAGTTAGTATGGAAATATTAATGATGTTAATTCTTCCTATCCATGAACACGGTACATGCTTTCACTTATTTGCATCTCTCTCAATTTCTTTCTTCAGTATCATATACTCATAATTTCTGAGTGTAAGTCTTTTAACTCCTTGGTTAAATTTATTCCTTATTTTTGATGCAATTATAAATGAGATTGTTTTCTTAGTTTCTTTTTCTGATAGTTCATTATTGGTGTATAAAAATGCCATTAATTTCTGACCATTAATTTTGTATCCTGCTACTTTACTAAATTTATTTATCAGTTCTAGTAGTTATTTATTTACTTATTTACTTATTTATTTTTTGTTTTTTTAGAGAGAAGAAGGAAAGGAAGAGAGAGATAGAAACATCAATGATCAGAATCATTGATTGGCTGTTTCCTGCATGCCCCACACTGGGGATTGAGCCTGCAACCTGGGCCTTGAGACTGAAACCTGAGCATGTGCCCTGACCAGGAATGGAACTGTTATGTCCTGGTTCTTTGGTTGACACTCAGCTGCTGAGCCATGCCAGCTGGGCTCTAGTAGGTTTTTGGTGGGGTCTTTATGATTTTTATATACAGTATCATGTAATCTTTAAATAGTGACACTTTTCCTTTCTAATTTGGATGCCTTTTATTTATTTCTAATGACTGATTGGTATGGCTAGAACTTCCAGTGCTCTGTTGAATAGGAGTGGTAAAAGTAGATGTCCCTGTCTAATTCCTGATTTTAAGGAAAATGCTTTTAGTGTTTGCCCATGAGTATGAGCATATTAGGCTTTTATTATATAGGTTAACTAATGACCTGTTGCATTTTGGGGCATACGAAAGTATCTCTTACTGAGTATAAAATATATCTTCCTTTGAGTTCAGCATGCATTCATTTACCACAGTGAGCCCCATGAGACCCTAGTCAGTTCTTCCAATCCATTTCTCTCTTTGATTGTAAAACTTTATCTGAACACAAGGGATAATGTTATATAGCCTCCACTCTAGACACATATGTCCTCAGGCCACAAAAACAAAGTCATTGGAATCCCACGGCAGTAACTGATTGTAAAGCCACTATCCCAATGATCTGGAATATGTCCATGGTTGTGGTTTGTTTTCAATATGACATTTCTGATAGAGACCCTTTAAAATGCATACACTGATCTTAGATTGAGAAAAATGTATATTTTGCCAAGATTTGAAATCTAACTTAACTGGGTTTGAATACTATGTGCGATGACTCATAACTCTATTCTTGCCAAGTTTGCTTAATATCTCTAAGCCTCAATATCTTAATCAGAAAGATGTCCTGGCAACGTTTCTGTGAAATCAAATGAAACCATGAATATAAACTTCCAACTCCTTAGACATTACCTCTGTTCTTTCAATTAATCATTAGGTTGACTTGAATATATTTTCTGCATGGTTCCCAAGTGAGCTATGTTACATATAGAAAAACCTAATGGAGAATATCATGTAATGTAATACGTTACATATTACTTTTACACACACACACACACACACACACACACACACACACACGGGGCTTTTTAAATGCATAATCTCATTTTTGAAGAATGTGGAAGTAATCAAACAGAAGTGGTTAGCATTATGAAAAGAAAGATATACACATTACAGAGACATGCTAGAAATATAGCCTACTCTGACAAAATTAAACCTCACTAGGCTAAAAGTTTGGAAAGTTTGTGCCTTAGCTTATTAGTCCCAATCTGACTTTTCTAATATTAAAGTGTTGATAGGGGTATTCAAGTTAAAGATTTTTCAAATTCCAGATTTGTTAAAGATCACAAAAGGGTCATATTTTATATGTACATCTAAAACAAGATTTATACACAATTATATAGGAAATAGAGTGAGTTCGATGTTAGCGTAAGTTCCTCCTCACTAAGAATTTCGTGATAAACTTAGTGTGGTTAAGGAATAGCTCAATAGCCTTCCTGCAGGTCAGCCTTGTCTACCTCAGAGACCCTACTTCTTGTCTGAAGCTACCTGGCTAGACCTCTCACAGCATACCTCAGTGTCTCTGTTACTATTACTTTTAGCCTTTCACTTGAAACCTGTATAATTTTACTAACCAATGTAATCCCATAAATTTAACTTTAAAAAAGAAGAAATAAGTGTATGGGACCTGAAGTCAAATGTTTGGATTTGAATTCTGGCCCAACAATTTACAAGGGCAAACCATTTAAGCTCTGAGCCTCATTTTCCTCATTAATAAAATGAGGGCACTAACAGTACCTATCTCAAAAAATTGTTGTAGCCCAGCTGGCATTGCTCGTGGTTGAGCATTGACCTATTAACCAGAAGGTCACAGTTTAATTCCCGGTCAGGGCACATGCGCAGGTTGTGGCCTCCAATCCCACGGTGAGGTGTGCAGGAGGCAGATGATCAGTGATTCTCTCTCATCATTGATGTTTCTCTCTCCCTCTCTGTTCCTCTCTGAAATCAACAAAATATATATTTTAAAAATTATTGTAAATATAAATGAAACTATAGAAAAACTTACTATGTGGTTCATGGAAATTTGGCAAATATTTTTAAAAAGAATTTACTGTTAGAATGTCAGGTGGATTTGAAAAAAAGAAAGAGACGTGGGTACATGGAACAGACTGACAGCTGTCAGAGGGAAGAGGGTTGGAGGACTGGATGAAAGAAGGTTAAAGAATTAAGCAAAAAAACATATATACATAACACATAATCACACCAGTTTGATAGTTGCCAGGGAAAATGGGGATCGGGTGGAGGTGGAGGTGGGCAAAGTGGGGGAAATGGGATAAAAAAGAGACTTTGCTTGGGGGGTGCATGACGCAGTATGCAGATGATATTTTATCAAGTTGAAACCTGTATGGTTTTGTAAACCAATATCACCGCAATAAATTCAGTTTAAAAAAGGCCCTAGCCAGTTTTTCTCAGTGGATAGAGTGTCAGCCTGTGGATGACAGGTTCCTGCATTCAATTCCAATCAAGGGCATGTACCTTGGTTGAAGGCTCCTCCCTGGCCTGGGCTTGGCTGGAGTGCATGCAGGAGGTAACCAATCAATGTTTCTCTCACATCAATGTTTCTCTCTGTTTTTCCCTCTCTCTTCGCTCTCTAAAAGATCAATGGAAAAAAATATCCTCAGGTAGGGATTAATAAAATAAATAAATAAATAAATAAATAAGGAAGCGATTGAAATATTATCTAATATTTAAAAAATAAGAATGATTGTATGATACTATTACTTTCTCAAGCACAGCGCTCTGTTCCTGCATTCTTCTCACAGGCATACTGTCCTTGGAGAACATAGCATTCTGTGGTACTCAAGGGCATCACAATATCATTTTGGCCATGTATGGTAGAAAATATGATCTCTCCTGTTAGCGGATTAAGAAGTGCCTATGGCATAAAATCTGAACGCCTCTCCCTAGAAGAATTAGATCTAAATATTAGATTCATTACGGTAATGTTTGCCTTTTCTGTTTGTCACACTGGAACTTGTTGAATGTGATCAAGCAAATGAGATGAAAACTGCAAACTCAGACAGGGTGGTAGAAGGTGAAGGACATTTCCTTCCTCTGACTCAATACTTGAGACCCCCTTTCCTGATCTCTTCCTCTGGGAAAACAAATAATTAGTCAGATACTCAAAAGAGATCTGTAGATAATGCTAACATCAGTCTAGATAGAACTGAAGTGAGCATTGTTCTATTATTACTTTTACTTAGTATTTGTTTCCTTTTCTCGTGTGTTTTGTGTTTGAAGCAAGAGATAAGAATGTAGGGGGAGAAGAGGTTAAGAAAAACAACTCACTTGCCCAGCAGGCATGGCTCAGTGGTTGAGTGTCTACCTCTGAACCAGGAGTTCATATCGATAGTTCGATTCCTGATCAGAGCACATGCCTGGGTTGTGGGCTCGATCCCCAGTGTGGGTTGTGCAGAATACAGCCAATCAATGGCTCTCTCTCTCACTGATATTTCTGTCTTACTTTCCTTCTTTTTTCCTCTCTGAAATTAATAAAAATACGTATATTAAAAAACACACACACAAAAAAATTACGTAAACATAGACTTTCTCATCAAACTTACATCATATGAAAAAGGATATGATGAGAACCCTATATAATAAAAAGTCTAATATGCTAAGTATCTGGTTGTGTGGTTATCTGTTCAACCAATCAAAGCGTAATATGCAAATAATATGCCAAAGCTCCTCAACCGCTCACTATGATATACACTGACCACCAGGGAGCAGACAGTCTACCAGACCCTATGATGTACACTGACCACTAGGAGGCAGATGCTCCGACTGATAGGTTAGCTTGCTGCTTGGGTCCGGCCAATCAGGACTGAGTGAGATGGGCCAGACACACCCTGAAGCCCTCCCATGGCCCCTCTCCAAATGGCCAACCTCCTGTGTCCCTTGCCAGCCTAGATGGTGCACTGGTGTGTCCCTCGGCCTGGCTTGTGCCCTCTTGAACCCAGAACCTTTGGGAGATGTCAAAGAACCGGTTTCAGCCCAATCTCACAGGCCAGGCTGAGGGGCCCCAGTGGTGCATGAATTTGTGCACCTGGCCTCTAGTAGAAGATAATAGAGAATAGGAATTTATAGAAGGCATATACATCATAAAAAGGAAGAATTCATCTGCCATATATTCTGTTCCTTATTATAACAACCCCTGTTCCTTTTTCATCTTACTTCTCTTTTTATTTTGTAATGTCCTAGATGGGAAGACAGATTTAGATTTTGCAAACTTGTGCTTTGGTGAGAATACAATTGAATTGCATTGTTAAGAAAGATTTTCAACACTCAGTGTGTCATTTCCTTTCTTCATGTATCAGATGCTGAAATACTATGTGATAAAGATTTTACATTTCAATTGTAAAAAGTGGGAAGTGGATAAATCAGTTCAGCAGTCTTTAGGACAAACAGTAAAGTAAGTTTATTTTAATGTTTTTTCAAAATTCTATTAATTATATGTGTCTTCTTTGTGTCTGGGTGTGTGTATAGGATATGTGAGATACAGGTGTATACATACAAAATCAATCATTTCTAGTAGATTTTTTTTTATTGTAGCACTAATAGTTTGGTTTAGTTGTTTCAATGATAATTTAAAAAAAGGAAACTTGTGCTAAATGTTCCATGAACGGACAGTATATGTGTGTACATAGATATATACCTAAAATATACTAAATACTTTGCAGGTTAAACTGGTAAGAAATTTTGAGCATATAACTGTATATTTTACTGAAAAATATCAGCTTTATTAAAAATATGATTAAACACTTTAATTGGACACATTTCCTTAATTTTCACATTATACTTGTGGCTTTAATATCTTTTATTAGCATTACATGCTTATGTAGGAACTATTGGTTGTGTATATATGCACTTCACTAGACTAGTTATAGGGAAGTATACACTCAAAATATAGAATACACAGTTACTATCTTCAGGAAGTTTATGATTTAACTTGAGCATCTTGATATGATATGATATATGATATAATATAATATAATATAAATATAATATAATATAATATAATATAATATGATATAATATAACAACATATAATTTAGGTACATTGACTAGTGTGAAAGTGTACAGACAACTACTATGGGAATATAGGAAAGGCCAAAATTACTTCAAAGAGAGAAAGAACTATTAAAAACATGTTCATGAATTTGTTAGAATTTAGATTCATCTTAAAGAATGGGTAAGTGTTCTCAGATAAAAAAAAAGTTATAGCACTCAGATTATTAATGTTTTATGCAATAGTTAGAAAGCTGATTTTCTGGAAGTACACACAAATCTAAGCTTCCTCACTCATTAATTAGTTATACAAAACTTTTATGTCTTGGCTTTCTTGCCTTGTACAATGGAAACAATGCTGCTCTATACCTCATGAAGCTGCTATGAGGATAAAATAGAAAAGGTACAGATAAAAAGGCATTGTTGTTTTAAAACAAAGTGTGATTAATTTTTTTTTATGGTTGTCCGTGTACCAGGCAATTTACAAAAATTATTTTAAATCCTCAAAATAAATATTTAAATTATAATAATATCTTACATATATAGAGAAACTGCAATAAAATAAATTAAAATTCTTGTCAAAGGTCACATAGTTCAGAAATTGCACAACCAATATTCAATCCTAGACTTTATGTATTTTAAAAAAGATACCATTTTCCCTTCACTACCAAGAATGAGCATCAGTAGTACCAGGCACAATATAGTTGTTTCCATTTCTTACCTTAATCCCTTTTATGGATACATTTCTTAAGTGTAGAGCTATTGGTTTCTCAAATATGTTAGTTATTTTCATTCTATACATATTTTTTTAACTTTTAATGCAAAATCAAAGTTTTTATTAATAATAAAAGTTACAAAGTAATTATTTACCCCAGATCTTAAGGATATAGTTAACCTTAATCATTTGATGACAAATATGAATAGGGAACAGTCTTAGAAGGAAGTCTGCATAAAATATATATTGCTTTAAAGAGTTTATTCATATCTATATAAAGATCTCCTGATATGAATACACAAAACCCAAGAAGAAAAATAGTTATAGCAAATATCTCTTACAGACTAATAACAAAAAATATAAGAAAAGCCACCATGGTATTAACTCTTATCAAAGTCAAAATGATTCTAAAGTAAATATTATTACTGAATAGTGGTGAATTTGGTTTTAATACTACCATACTTATATTTGTCTGTAATCTTTGTAAATTTGTATGATCTTTATAAAGAGCAGTTAGACAGTAGATATCAAGAAGTTTAAAATAGTTTTTCTGCTAACTCGTAGTTTTAACATACAATGAATTATCCTAAAATAACATTTCAAAAGAAGACAGATATTATGAAAATATTTACATTATCTATATTAGTAAATATTGTCCTCTAAAGGAGAAGGGAAAAATTAAAAATAATCACATTATAGAAAAATGACTATATGAATAAGATTCATATATTTACTGAGTTGTTATGTAGCCCATGATTATAAATTAAAATAATTTGAAATATAACATATTGATATGATTTTAAGGGAAATATATAAGACCAAATGGTAATGTCATTATAAATCAACTAAGTAACATGGATATTTAGGTACAAAACTCAAAATTTATGTAAAAGTGTGAAAGTATATTTTTTTTATATTAGGACAAAGAATGATAGAAACTTTCCTTTAGTTTACTTCAAACATTGTTATCATATTTTTATAATAAAAACAATAGGAAAAACGTAAAAGGCATGTTTCCAAACAAGTTAACATTGAAATTCTTTCACGTGGGTTTCCCGTGGCAGCTTCTGTAAACTTTTCACGCACTTTACCAAAAGCTGATATTGCAGAGATGTGTTTCACTTCCCATGAGAACATGCTTTTAATAGATTATACAAACTCAGAAAATTTCACAGTCCTTTGTCAGTGCATTGATAATTTGGCTGGAATGATAACTTTATGTGAAGTTACTTTTCCTCTTAACCTTGGAAATAACATTTAAAGGCACATTTGAATTGCATAAATTGTGAACTGGCTGCTAACTTCATATGTATATGTTCTTTAAAATTATTTAAAAATCACAATAATAATAATACAGTAAAAAACTGAAGTAGCCCTAACTGGTTTGGCTCAGTGGATAGAGTATCTGCCTGTGTACTGAAAGGTCCTGGGTTCGATTCCAGTCACGGGCATCTACCTTGGTTGTGGATACATCCCCTGTAGGAGGTGTGCAGGATGTTTCTAACTCTCTGTCCCTCTCTCTCCTCTCTGTAAAAAATCAATAAAGTATATATATATATATTTTTAAAAAAGAACTGAAGTAATCTAGTAAATCTAATTAATGTGTTTGAGGCAAAATGGGAACTTTGAGGTTGAAATGTTTTGTTTCAGTTTCCTATTTACACACAATTCAGAGAAAACATTTTCATTTTCCAACGTATAAAACAACTTTAAAAATTTCCACAATGGTGAAATACAAACTTTGCTTGAGGCATAATCTTACATATGAAACCTAGTCATCTTGCAAAAAACAGTCTTTCATTTATTTTATGAAATTTCTTATAATGTATATGTATGTAATTGGAATCTACCAACTGCAAGGAACTTTCTGGTCATTGAACTAAAGAGATAAACACTCCTGAATCATAGATCTAACTTTTGTGAAAGGAGACAGAAAATAGACATGATGAATAAGAAAAATGTATTTCATATCAGTTAGATAGTGAAAAAAAATTTTTGAAGAACAAACAAAAAATTAAGCCAGGAAGGACTTGAGGAAGTGAAAGAGATACGCTGTAATTTTACAAATGAGGCTCAAGAAATGTCAGTCTTTCTAAGAAAGTGAGGTTTTCATGAGGAGCTGAGTGAGATGGGAGAGTGTCCACAAGTTTTGAGCAGTGGAGTGACATGATCTGACTTGCTTTGTGAGAGGAACACTCTACAGGTAGTATGGAGAATAAGTAAGCATATACAATAAAATGGAAAGAGTAAGAGTGAAGCTGAGAGGCAAGTTGAGAAAGATGATGGGACTCCAACCAGGATGGCAGAAGGGAACATGACAATAGATTGGATGTGGAGTATGAGATAAGGAAGACCCCGAGGTTTGGGCCAAAGGGAAATCCAAGTTGCGATGCTGTAAGACCACTGCATGTACTAGTAAGGTCGGGAGTTAAGAGGAGAGTTCTGGGCAACAGGCATCAATGTAAGAGTCATTAAGCAGCCTTCAAGTTTGTATTTAAAGCAGTGGCTAATGAGAACACCGAGGGAATGAATAATACAGAAAGAGGACAAGAACTGAGACATGGCACAATTTAATGTTAAGTTGGGAGATGAGGAAGAATAAGGAAGGAAAAATAAAACTTCCCTCGATGTACTATCTCAGTCCAATCTTCAATATCTCTTCTCAATATAAGAGCATGAACATGACCAAATTTCTCGTTTACATACTCAAGGCCTATCATTTTTATACATTTATTGTTTCTTGATTTCTCAAGAATCTGCTTCTCTACCATATAAGCAAGACAAACTCCATGGTAGCAAGAAGCTTATGGATGTTCTTACATGCCTTGGAATTCTTTGTCCTATTTCATGACTGGACTTCTTCTAGTATAGTGTCAAAAGTGATTCCTTACCCTTAATGCTGATTCTTCTTCCTTTACTTGGTCATTAAATATATTTGTTCTCAAGTTTTGTTCTCCACATTTTTTCCTGAAACATATTTTCTGTTTGATATTTTTCTCCTAGTATTTGTTAAAGTGTTATATTTTGATGCTTGCTCACCAAGTTTTTTCATTTCCTTCTCTTTTTAAATATCTCTTGGATTCTCCCCTTTCATTGCCAACTTCATTTTGTTACCCTAGGAGCCTAGCTGGGGTAGAGAAAAAGGAGCTGAAATTTAAAAAAAAAAAAAAATTGGAATAGAGTGGAAGGAATGGAGGAGGAAGTTAGGAGTTGCCATGCAATCAGATATGGGTCTGGTGGATGAGAGTGAACTAGAATAGACCTTGGCCTTTGGGTGAAGTGACTATGCTTGGCTAGCATCTCTATTTATCTTTACATCTGACTTTATCATGTGTTTCTCTCTGCATAAAAAATAGAAATGAATTATTATAATAAACAGATGATATAAAGACATATGCCAACACCAATAAACCTGGGAAGAATAAAAATTAGGTTGATGTGGAAAACACACTGTTGTAGCTAGTTGTATTATTTAAAGAAATGATTCTGAGCTGGATCAGAAATAAGATCACAGCTGGATATATGTATATGTATAAGTGTAAGTATATATATATATATATGTATATATATATATACATATATATATATATAATGTAATATATATATATATGTATATATATATACATATATATATATATAATGTATCTGATAATTTATATATTAGCCTTTTTTATTGGTGCATAAGATCTTTGGAGCTTGAAAATGTTCTATACACATTGATCTTTGCTGTCTAGTGACTTGCACAATATAAGAGGTGATGGTACATGATAGGAAATTGGAGTAGCCTACATGAAGGAATAGGTTAAAGTTATTGATTGAAAAATATCCCAATACTTATCATCATATATAATAAAAGTCCTATATTATTCTAAGTGTCCTGTCTACCAGTTGGCTCTTCAGCCAATCAAAGCATAATATGCTAATGATATGTTAAGGCAGCTCAACCTCTTGCTATGACATGCACTGACCTTCAGGGGGCAGATGTTCTGACTGGTAGGTTAGCTTTCTGCTGAGGTCCTGCTGAGCAAGAGGGGCTGGACATACCCAGGAGCCCTCCTACAGTCCGTCCCTGGCTGGCTAACCTCCTGCTGACTGAGGGTAAAGCCCATCAATTTGTTTTTAATCAAGCCTTTCAAATGATTCTGATGAATTTTTAAGACACATAGGTATAGATTGTATCATAGAATATGGATTGTGCTTTAAAAGGTACAAGGATAGCCCAGCCAGTGTGGCTCAATGGTTGAGCGTAGGCCCATGAACTAGGAGGTCATGGCATCAATGTTTCTGTCTCTCTATCTTTCTCCCTCCCTCTCTCTCTGAAAAGGTACAAAGACATATTTATGATGCTGCCAGTGTATAATGAGGACTCCTGAAAAAGAAGTAAATAAATACAAGTAAGAAAAAGAAAAACCAAAATTAAGTTTTTTTCTGTAATTCCTAACCTAGTGATTAGATTTTTTTTCTGCCCAAAATGATAAACAGATGCCTTGACAAAAGAAAAACTGGCTCATAAAGTTCTGATAAAAGACCATGGAAATATGTACAAGTGTATGTAGAAAGATACATGAGTAGGTCCTATGTAAGTCTATCTTACTGTTACAATGAAAACTTATTGATATGTATGGTAGATATGTAAATTTAGTTAGTTAATTATGTTTTCTTGCTCAAATTGAGTTTTAATTCTAAAATTCAGTTGGAAACATTATGCCAAAGGGTCCTAAGCATTTTGTGTGTAATTAATGTTTTTCCATGTGTTTAATAGAGGGATGGCACAGTGGGATAGCTTTCCTGATCAAGATGGGGACACTGACAGCTGCTCAGAATCTGTGAAGTTTGATGCTCGATCCGTGACAGCTCTGTTACCTCTGAGTAAGTAGAGGAAGGGCTGGATCCCAGGGAGGATGTCCTTAAGAGTTGTTGACACTATGTAACATTAGTCTTGTAGCTTACCTTAAATGTGTATGAATGTTAAAATAAGACTTAATTGATAAGCAGGTATTTCCCTGTCTTGAGAGAGAATACAAAATAAATTGAAGTAAGGAAACATTATAATATATTAAATTAATCTGAGATTGATTGAGTTATCTGATTTCCCAGCCATGGACTAGGTCCTGGAGATGTCTTTGATTGTAGCAGTATGAGGGAAGGAGGGTGGGTGGGAAGAGATTAACCAAAGAATTTATATCACATATGTGCATAACCCATGGACACAGACAATAGGGTGGTGAAGGCCTAGGGGGGAGGGGATGGGCTAGAAGGGTCAATGGGGAAAATAAAGGGTACATCTGTATAACTTATTTTTTTGTGTGTGTGTTTTTTTCATCTGTATAACTTTCAACATCTGTATAACTTTTTCATCTGTATAACTTTTTTCAATAAAAAAGAAACACATAGGTGGTTGGTACTTATATTAGTTTCCTGTGGCTGCACCCACAAAGTAGGTGCCTAAAACAACAGACATTTATTCTCTGACACTTCCAAAGGCCAGAAGTCTAAGTCAAGGTCTCAGCAAGGCCATACACGCTTGGAAAGCTCTTAAGCTCAGAATATTTTCTTGCCTCTTTCTAGCTTCTAGTGACTCCCGGTAATATTTAGTACCGCCCCTTTACTTGTAACTTCATCACTGCAATCTCTGCCTCCATCTACACATGGCCTTCTCTCAGGGTGTCTCCAAGTCCTCTTATCCTAAAGATATTAATCAATGGATTAGGCCCCACCCTAATGCAGTACGGCCTCCCTTGAACTTGATCATATATACAAACACCCTTTTCCCAAATAAGTTCACATTAGTTTTCAACAAATATCTTTTTGAGAAACACAATTCAGCGCGTAACAGTCCTGAAACAGATGCTTGTTCAGGGTACCAGAAGACTTCAAAAGAAGAAGTATTTGACTGTATCTAGATAGGTCCATTTAATGTGAGGATGGAGATGCTTGAATTCTGCCAAGCCTTAAGTATTTACCAGGTGCTGAGGTGGGTGGGGGAGGAGACATAGAGATATTTCAATTAGAGGAAGCAGCAAATGCAGAGTTACAGGATTGTATATTAATTCATACATAGAAAAACCTGAAATACAGACCACAACTGCAAGACACGATAGATCTTATATGCTGTGTTCACAATAGATGATGAGACACCAGTGAGACAAGAAAGAGAACAGTAAAAGCTTTTAAAGGTGGAGATGTTGAGAGACTGAGGAAGGAGAACAGTCAGTGGGAACAGAAAAAAGGCAAAATAACAAAAACAAAAACAAACACACACAATAACACATTTGAGAGTTTTTAAATGGCAGCCTATGGATAATTTGTGATTATAAACTGGAGGCTTGGAGATGATGACTCCTGGGTCTCAGGCTTAGTCCACCTGGTGGATGGAATACCCCATCTTGCTTGTATTGTGGGTTGTTCTTTTTCCTGAGAATCTATCCTTATTTTTTTAATGTTTTTATATTTCTTTTTTTACTTTTCTTATATTTCTTTTGTTTCGTTAGTCTCCTCACTTAAGGACATTTTTCCATTGATTGTTTTTGTTTGTTTGTTTTCATTTTATTGTATAAGGTATTATAAATAGTAGTACATATGTCTCCTTTTTTTCTTTTTTCCCCATTTTTCCCTCCTCCCCTATCCTCTGGCACTTGTCCTCATCCTCCCCCTATCCTGCTCTTCCCCCTTCCCCCCAGTGTCTTGTGTCTGTTGGTTGTGCTTATATGCATGCATGCAAGTCCTTTGGTTGATCTCCATTGATTGTTTTTTAGAGAGAGTAGAAGAGAGGGGGGAAGACAGAGAGAGAGATTGATGTGAGAGAAACACATGGATTGGTTGCCTCCTGCCCAAGCCCCAACCAGGGCTCAGACCTGAAGGAGCCTGCAATCAATGTACAGGCTCTTGACTGGAAGGGAACATGGGACCGTTTGGTCCGTAAGCTGATGCTCACTCAACTGAGCAAACCAGCTGGGGCTTAACTTTACTTCCTAATTTTTTTTCTCCTTTTCCTTTTCTTTCCTCATAGAACATTACTGAGAACTGTCTGAACTTTTGTTTTTAATTTTGAAGTTTACAACCTGAAAATAAAATTTACTTTTTTTAGGAAACTGAGCAACAAGAGCAATGGCTATAGGAAAAATATTTTAATAAATGGTTTTATTAATTTGATAAATGTCTTCCTCTTCTATTGAGATTCCTTCTACACAAAGTTATCTTTTCCATAATTAGTACCCATTATGTGAATCACTGTTTATTTAAATTAATAATACTGAAATGTTAATATTTTCTAATATATACAGAGGATGAACTTCATTGATTTATTTCAAAATTTAGTCAAAATGTGAATATTTCGTTTACTTCTTATTTTACATCTTATTCACATCATAAGAGGTATCCAAATACAAAATTATAGAGATTGGATTTTTAAAAGAAAATTGTACTAGTATAATCATCATAGAAAATAAATGTTTCTATCTGACTTAATATAAGAAAAAAATCATAATTACATAGTTACTTGGAGGGGAGGAGGTATTTTCACCCAGAATATATTCCCATATGAAACAGAAGAATAAAATTGTTTGCATATGTTGGTATGAATATTAAGATGTATCAACCAGTGGCCCCAAATGAGACAAGTACAAACTGTAGAAGATACTCACTTAGTGCATGGTAAGTAAATCAAAATGTCTGCAGTGATGCCAATATTGGCTTAGACTGTGATTGTCCCTTTTTCTTCCTACTGAATAAACAAAGACTTATCCCCTGTCCCCCTCTTTAAATTTAAATAAGCTTGGTAGTTACAGGTCATAAAAATTGTAATTGAGTAAGAGTAAGTTTTCTAACAACAGTTTGGGCTTTTGTTTTTTAGGTTTTAAAAATGGCCCTGCCTTTCCAAAGAAACTGAAGTCCGTCAAAGCTGCCCTGATTGCCCTTTATCTCCTTGTGTTTATAGTCCTCATACCTATCCTTGGGATACTAGCAGGTACAGTATTCTAGAGTTCTGAAACCCAGCAGCTCAGCAGGTGACTTAGTTGCTATAAAAGCAAAAGAGAAGCACTCAGTCTTTTGTATTTGGGAGATTCATAAGGTAAACATCATATCACAAAGTGTTCCTCAAATTTATTAAATGAAAAAATGGATTCTTCAAAGTTACTACCCTGTTTCCCCGAAAATAAGACAGTGTCTTATATTAATTTTTTCTCCCAAAGTTGCGCTAGGTCTTATTTTCAGGGGATGTCTTATCTTTCCATGCGTTAGGTCTTATTTTCGGAGGATGTCTTATTTTCAGGGAAACACGGTAAGTCAAAAAATAGAAATAATGAAATAGAATAGGAAATTAAATATTAAGATAAAAATATAGCTGTGGAAAGGATTATTTCAAAAATAGATTATCCTCTGAAGTCCTATAGACGTCTAGCGGTGAGTCACAAATTTCAAGCTAAGTATTCTAGTTGCCAATGTGAAAATATGAATATGACCATTTACATTAACAATGCCTAAAATATAAAAGCAAGCCAGTTTTTTGGGTAAAGATCTACTCCTAATATTGAGAGCATAAAGAAATATTCCTATAGGTCTTAAAAAAAAATAGTGGCCTACACGTCAGTAATATCTTTACAGTTTATATAGCCACATATTTCATAAAGCCATTATTTAAAACATCTCTAAACACTAGAACACTTTACTTGGGCTCAACATAACATTTTCCAGGTACATATTTATTTGGAGAGTCTGACTTAAATTGGGGATAAATCTGAGGGTTTCTATAGAGGTGTCTTGCATATAACTCAGTGAAATCTGTAAATATTATTCCCCTCAGAAACATTTTTTTTATGTATTTGATTGGCATTTGCTTTTATATACCGTGTAGCTCTCCTTTCTCTATGACTGAAGACATGTCTGGGCATATGATATTCTAAGAGATAGGCTGGGAGTAAGATACATTTTTTGTGCACACACTAATCAGCTTAACAAGAAAGTGCTCCTAAATACAAGGCCAAACCTTCTCTGCTAAGAAGCAATCTAAAGGAATATTCCAAGACAGAGCCAAAACTATGCTAAGAAAGAAATGATAATAAAACAACAATTGTAACTGTAGCTATCGATTTTAGGCACTCACTATGTTCAGGCGCTGGGCTATAAATTATCCACAGATTGTCTAAATACACCTTTCCAGTTACCCCCTAGTAGGCATAAATTCACCCTCCTTACCCACAAAAAAATCTGAGCGTGTTCAGTACTAGAGCTGCAGTTCCCACCCATACACTTGACTCCTAACCTCTGTGTCCTACTGTCTTCCAGGGTAATTGGGTTTTTAGCACAAAATATGATTGACCAATAAAAAAACAAAGAAGCGTTGCTGTAATTTTAGCGAGGAAAATATTTTTTCCCCAGATAATGATCAACTCCTATTTTGGCCATTAGAAACAAAATAAGAAACGAAACCAACAAGAAACGAAACCAGTCACTCACTCAAACCAACCACAACCATCTAAATAAAAGAACCTAGTTATCTCTCATGAAATGAACTTCCTGATGAACTCAGGTTATCTGTATGCTGTTTATAAACATGCTTATCTGTAGTTGGAAAGACATAACAGAAAGATACTTTATTGTTTGGGATTATTAGCAATTTGCCAGTTATGATTGGGTTAATTTAATTGCCTTTATACAACCATGGTCTGTAGCGCCAACCCAAGAGTGCAACTACTTTCTAATAGGCCAGTGTAGAATGTGGACTGAAGTCTGAAAAGAACTCGGGGTTCTCAGCAAGTTCAGGATCTCTGGGCTATTAGAAAATACTATCCAGTCAACACAGTTAATTTAGGGTTGACAATGATTTATCTGAAGTGGTTTTGTTTACTAAAACTATAATAGTACCTATGAAGATTGATGAGAAGTTTAAAATGTTCAAATCATATGCTCATGTTAGCACCCAAATTCATAAAAATAGGGAAATCTTGCCATGTCTATCACTCTTGAATAATAAACAATTGATCATCCATTTACAACTTTAATTAAGTTGTAGATCAGAATATATTCCAAAAAAAGAACTAAAATGCAATACATATCTCTACTGATACCAAAAAATTATAATTATAGACCAAATATATCCCTACTAAAATAATAGTAATCACTTTGTTTTGGCAAATAAGAGTTGGTGAGTGAAGTAAAATGTTGTACATAAAGACTCTGCTTAAATTTAAAGTGTCATATTCATAAAAAGATATTCCTTAATTTTAAAATCTATTCTATATGCTATCTTTTCTTTAAGAACCTACTGGATCACTGGCTTAATAGAACAGCATAATATTTCTTCACAATCAAATATAACTCAGTATCAATGTATATAAATTGCCACTGAAATATTTTATATTCTTTAGCTCATAATAATATAGGTTTTTGGTAGGAAAAGGTATTACCAACACAAAAGAGTAAATGTGATCCATGGAATCAAATATAAGTCTCCCTAGGCCTTTAACACAAGTCCTAAAATCTTGTCTCCTTTAAGTGTGAAATAGAAAAGTAAAAAAAAAATGCCATCTCTCCAATGATAGTGAGATAAATAAAGATCTGAAAATAGGAACTCTTGCGTTCTTTACCTAGATTTATGATACAAAATTAAACATTGCTAAAAAATGTAGGGATCAAATTAGTTCTCATTCAGAATTCAGGGAAATAAGAACTGTTTTGTTTTTAAATATATTAATAAAATGTAACCTTTATTGTCAATCCATGTTGAACTTGATGTCAAATAAAAAAAAAACTTTGGTCATATGACATTTTGTTAAATCAAGTGTCTCTCTTATATTGTGAACAAGAGTTGCTTTACTTATATAATATAGAAATTTTTTCCAGTATAAGTAAAATTACATGATTGAATAATTATATCCATATGCCTAATAAAAAGAGATTACTGTACTCATTGCAATATGGAACTTCCTCCAGTCTTTTGTATTACACAATATTAATTGCCCCTAATTATCAATGATGTGCATATGGATGCGCGTCACAAGCACTGAATCCAAAATATTAATAATAACAAAAAAGCTGAAACTTGCCAAAAGCTTATTATGTGCCAGGATGTATTCTAAAGACCTCACATAAAATAGCTCATTTAATTATTTGAACACTGACTATTCATACCCCATTTATATAAAAGTGAAATGAAAGCATTGACACCTTATTTTGCCCAAGGTCACAATTTGTAAAGGAGAGAGCAAGAATTGCTAACCCAGTTCTAATTTAGAACCTGAATTCTTAATTAAAAAACAACAATAATAATCACTGTAAAAGGAAAATTTTAAGGGACAACTTTGAATTTCAGTCTATCTTATTCCCAGTGTTTTATACTTAGTAGGTGCTTAATAAATAAATCATAGTATTGATGAATTCATAAACGAGGCTGTCAATCCAAAAATTACTCCTCACACTTAACTTAATAAATGGGATAAAATCTTAGTAAGAAATATACTTTTTTTGTCCAACTTGTTGATAAATTAAGAAGTATAAAATTATGCACACTTAAAATGGCCTTTGTTGTGGATCATATAAAAATGTAGTCACATTTCGCTTAATTGTAAAGAGAATGTAACTAGGACAATAGGATATAATGTGTGTTTCTAAAAATTGGGATTTAAGTGCATATACTATATGCCTTATCTCATTCATCCTTAGTATTACTGTTGAGATAGTTACTATTTCTAGATCTTTGTGAGGACTTAAGCATGGAGAAGATAAGTAACTTGCCCAGAGTAACCCAACTAATAATGAGAAGTATAGCTAGAATCCAGAATCAGGCAATTTAATCCTGTGTAAACACCAACGTCTTATTTAGAAAACAGGTATCCTGAGCTAAGGGTGAAAACTAAATGTTTTCTCATGTGTTATTTCATTTAATTCTCACAAACCTATAAAGATGATACTATTGCTATATAATTTTTACTCAGAAAACTCACAGATCAGGTACAACTGATTATGCAGATATATTTTTAAACTATGTGAAGTTATTTTTTTATTGCTTAATAATGGTCAGATATGGAAAAATTTATATAATAAAACAAATATAAATGAAGGACATATTTATGTAGATAAAAGGTATAAATGATGGAGAAAAATATATAGAGATATGAAAAAACAAGAAAATCTTAACCATCACTGGTTAGTGGTAAAATGGTATTTAATGTTTTCTTTATTTTATATAAATATGTATTATTTTATCTGCAAAGTTAATGTTTATGCTTTTCATTTCTTGAAATTCTAAGCATATTATATTGCTGTAGGTCATTTCAGAAGGATAATTAGCTTGTTTAGAGAATATATGTCCATTTGGAAGTACATATCCTCAGCTCTACATGTCCCAAAAATATAATCTTGCTTTTGTAATAATAATATGATAGTGAAAACGGAGAGTCAGATTTGATATATATACACCAAAATGTTAGCATTTAACTTGGAAGAAGATCAATGTTAAATAGTTTTTTCTTATTATTCATCTTCTCTAAATTTTTGCTATGAATAAATATTTCATAGTAGATAAAGACTAAGCTTAGAAAAACAATACCTTTTAAAGTAAGAATATTATTTGCCCAATTTTTTGTTCCACCAACTATAAATTAGGCCTGTGTAAACTGAAAATGACAATTCTTAATGATAAGATGAGGAAGATGAACCAACAATTTATTCATAAACTTATTAGTAAATAGTACTAATTTATTAGTAAATAGCACTAATACTTCTACTTTACAAACTTTATTGTTATTATCATCATATATCTTAAAAGAACTAGTATATTCAACATGCTAACTTCAGATACTCTGAAGTTATTTTATCTTAATGACAGACCCAAGGAGTAGGGTTCAATGCACTTTATAATCTGTGAATCTCTCTTACTGGGAAAGCCAAATGCAATGGTCCAGGAGATCCTTACAAGCAGCAATTCAAAAAGAATGGCTTAATCCTGGAATAAATTCTAAAGTAAATTGGGAATAGGAGACTGTCACCCTCTCAGCAATATACCTACTGTGGTTCATACATGTCTATTTAAAATAAATACCTGATTTGGGATAGCATTCAGAATGTTAGAATGGGATGATATACTGGTATGCATCTAAGGAGCCAGGCCATGACTCTGCTTATATTTTCTTAAATACATAGCTCAACTCCTAAAATGGGAAAGGAAGAATTGCACAGTTGGTTCAATGAATGCCAGTGATTCATCTCAGAGTCTGATGGGAAAAGGAAATGACCGTGAAGAGGATATAAAATTCCGAGAAGTTGTCACAGGAAACTTGAGCAGCATGGAGAAAAGAATCCACTATATTTCAGATGCACAAGCCAATCTCATAGATTCAGAGCATTTCCAAAATGTCAGTGCAATGACTAATGAAAGATTTGATGATGTTCTTCTCCAACTGAGAACCGTGGCTTCCTCAGTCCAGGAACATGGAAATGAAATAGACGAAATCTTCAAGTCATTAATAAGTCTGAACAGCACATTACTTGCTTTGCAGCTCAGTATTGAAACACTGAATGGCAAAGTCCAACAGAATGCAGTTAAACAACAAGAGGTAAGAACTTTCCTATTGGAAGGCAACATGCTGATACTGAATTCATTTAGCTCCTATCTCCGCATTGGAGCAGGAGATCAAACGTTATAAACCCTGATTGAACATCATCCTACCTACCTAGATTCCATTCAGAAACTTACCAGGTCTCAACCTAGTTTCTTTTCCAGATTCCCAGCAAAAAGGAAAACATTTTTCCATTGGATATAGCCTCTCAAGGTATTTTAGTATAATAAAACCTGGTAGAGTAGCTCTTGTGGCTGCCTAAACCAATTATGATTTTTAGATTACCTTAGCAGATCTGGGGAGGTGGGCACTCTGTAAATTTTACAATAGACCCCCCATTTATCCTCATCCTTCACATGGATAACCTAACAAACCTAGTTTAAAATAGTTACTTTGTCACTCTTAGGAAGTATACGTAACTTTTATGTGTAAATTAACTATAATTTAAAAATTAAAATTTGAATGTATTATCATAATAGCATCAAATGTACAAGACAAAAGAGCAGGATATATTCTAGACCAATTGCCAGCAAAAGTTTCTTTTTAAAGGGTCAGATAAATATTTAGCTTTGGGACTACATGGTCTATGTCAAAACTGCTCCACTCTGTGATAAAAGTAAAACAAAGAAGCAAAACATTATCAAAATAGATAAAAAAGGTTTGGAAGATCAGCAAGAGAAAAGGCCAATGCACAACAGAAAACCAAGAAAAGACTTGAAAGAAAAAGTAATAAAGAAAAATATAAAAAAAATTTATGATTTGGTATTTAACTTTATCATAGTTGAAAAGCAAATTAAGTATTAAGAATTTATTGTGTCTACTTTTACTCTGCCAAGGGAAATATATTGATAATGCCAAGAATTTAGGTGCAAAAAGTAGGCACTAATGTACAATTAATAAGATTTTTAAATGATATCAAGTATTTGGATGACAGGGTGAGAGTATTGAACAAAAATTTTAATATTTACACACTTGGATCAGATTCACTTTCAGGAAGCTGTCTTATAGAAACACACACATATATATAAAATGATGTTCAGCCCAGCCAGTGTGGTGCACTGGTTGAACGTTGACCTGTTGACCTATGAACCAGGAAGTCATGGTTCCAATCTCAGTCAGGGCACATGCCCAAGATGTGGACTTGATCCCCAGAAGGGGTCATGCAGAAGGCAGCCGATCAATGATTCTTTTTCATCATTGATGTTTTTATCTCTCTCTCCTTCTCCCTCTCTGAAATCAATAAAAAATTTTCTAAAGATGTTCATTATAGCATTATTATTCAGGTCCAGCTGAAACTCTAATAGGAATCAAATAAACTATGAAAAATAGATACAGTATAATTCTACTAAATTATTAAATATAAGTCAGCCTCTCAGTATTATAATAGGTACATATACTATTGAATAAAAAATTAAATATATTATTGAGTAAAAAATTAAAGCATGTCCCAGATCAAACAAGTACTATCTCGCTTGTTCACAATCTCTCTATACTAGTATATGCATATATGCATGCAGGTATTAAATGCCATTAAAATCAAAATAATAATGAAATCTCAAATACAGAGGCAATAAAAATTAAAAATAAGATATTGTTAATATGCTAGTTGAGATTATATTGAATATGAAAAGCGATCCTGAATGTTCATTTCCACTGGGAAATATGGCACTAAACTTTGTTACTGATATAAAATAATTATATTTTCAAATCTGTCAAATTCACAGAATTGGAATACTAAATTTTACTATAAGTACAGTATAAAAAAGCCTTACTTGAGATAAATTAAAAACCATATCACAAGTGTTTTAAAGTTGTTTGTGTTTTGACATCTGTATATTTGGAACTAGAATACCTTAGATATATTCAACTAGGTGGGAGCAGGGCAGAGGGTGTGAATATTCAGTTGTTCAGTCAAAAGAGGAAATGATTAAAACCAAAGAATCTTTTAAAATGGTTCTCTAATTTTTGTATTCTTATTCCATAATATTCTTGTAATATTATATGTATTTTTTAAAAGCCTGGCTTCCAGGATTTCTTAAACTTACATATTTTATAAATAATGGTGTAACAAAAATTGTGGATGCTTGCTTATGCTTCACAGGAAAGGACTAAATTAGAGGAGCGAGTGCACAATGCATCAGCAGAAATTATGTCTATGAAAGAAAAACAAGCACTTTTGGAACAGGAAATCAAAGGAGAAGTGAAACTGTTGAACAACATCACTAATGATCTTAGACTGAAAGATTGGGAACATTCTCAGACACTGAAAAATATCACTTTAATTCAAGGTAAAATAACTTCTCTTTCTTCCAGAAAATGATATATTAAAATGTAATGATACACATGAGATTTGATCTCCAAAATCCTATGACTTAAAATAGTTTTTGAGCAGCAGAAATCGGTTTGGCTCAGTGGATAGAGTGTCAGCTTGTGGACCGAAAGGTCCCAGGTTCAGTTCCGGTCAAGGGCATGTACCTTGGTTGCAGGCACATCCCCAGAGATGTTTCTAACTCTCTATCCCTCTCCCTTCCTCTCTGTGAAAAATCAATAAAATATATATTTTTTAAAAATAGTTTTTGAGCATACATTTACTACAAATATCTAGAGAGAAATCTTCAGATCATATTAGATCCTGGTAAGGTAACAGTATCCTGGTATCCTTTAAATAGTAAGAGATAAGTTCTAATGAATCATTATCCCAAGTTTTCTGTAAGGCACAAAGTTCTCTATCTGTCTATAAATCAAGCTTGTTAATTCTCTTTTTCAAAACTTCCAGATTCTTTCTTATATTTTACCCTATTGTATTATTAATTAGAAAAGTCTTTGAACTCTCCGTAATAAGTGAATTTGTTCATTTCTTTTTCATTGGTTTGTAAAGCAAGGTAAATTTGCAAATTAATATTTTTACACTAGTTTCTAATTAATTAATTGTTAGTATTTTTCCTTTTACTTTCAACCTTTGGGATTTTTTTGTTTAGGTTCGTCTCTTTTTAATAAGTCCCAGAGGACTATATAGAGTACATTTTTGCTTCCAATGCTCACAATTCAGAGAAAGTAAATAATGTATATTTATAGATATATACATATACAATAAGAAAGCTTATTTTTAAATTCAGGTTAATGAAACATACTAAGTTCATATTATGTTTTTAAGTATTTATCTTTGAAATGGAAGTAGATGAATGAGTCTGGTAGAATGTAGATTAGATACCTATTTCTTAGATTGCAGGGATTTTTTTTTTATTACTCTGTAGTATAGCTTACTTATAGGAAACACATATATATTCTTTAATTATTACATTAAAATAGATGATAAAGAGAATTTTCAATTAATCAGATTTCTCTCTAACAATTAGACAACTACACTTTAGATTTCAAATAAAGATCCTAAACTTTACAAATCCAAATCTAAATCATTGATTCTTGAGCATCCCACTCTATCCACCTCCAAATCTGTTGCTTTTCCAGTCTCTCTCAGACATTTTGGAAATTATCTTTGACATCTTCCTCTCACTCCCTACATCAAATCCATCTATAAGTCCTGTTAACTCACAATATTTCAAATAAAATTTGTTTTTACTATCTCCTCTGCTACTATTCTAATTCAAGCAACTATACTCCAATTTGATGCACTCCATCAGTTTCCCAATTGTTTGGCCTAACTGTACTCTTAATTCATTCTACATAATTTAGAGCAAAAGGGTGCTATCAAAAAAAATGTCATTATCCTGGCTGGGGTGCTCAGTGCTTGAGAGTTGGCCCATGTACCTGGAAGTCATGGTTTGATTCCAGGTCAGGGCACATTCCAGGTTGCTGGATCAATCCCCAATAGAGGGCAACTGATCAGTATTCCTCTCCTTGATATTTCTATCTCTCTATCTCTCTCCCTTTCTCTCTAAAATTAATAAAAACATATCCTATATAATAAAAGGCTAATATGCAAATTGACCAAATGACGGAATGACCAGTCACTATGATGCTCACTGACCACCAGAGGGCAGGCACTCAATGCAGGAGCTGCCCCCTGATGGTCAGTGCGCTCCAACAGCACCACTCAGCTAGAAGCTGGGCTCAATACTGGTGAGCACAATGGTGGTGGCAGGAGCCTCCTGCCTCCGGGGCAGTGCTAGGGATATCCGCCTGCTGGCTTAGGCCCCGCTCCCTGAGAGCACAGGCTGGGCCGAGGGCCCCCCACCCCAAGTGCATGAATTTTGTGCACCAGGCCTCTAGTCTTCTATAATAATAAAAGTGTAATATGCTAATTAGATCAGACCTCCTTCCGGACGACCTTCTGGATGAAGCCAGGGCTGTGAGGGAAGCCCCGGTCCTGGGTACTGTCCGTGGCCAGAGGGGAGCACCAGTCTCAGGTGCCAGAGGGAAGCCCAGGACCCAGATGCCAGAGGGAACCTGGTGCTGGCAGCCTACTCTTGCACGAATTTTGTGCATCAGGCCTCTAGTTTAAAAATATCGTTAGAACTTCCTTCTTTCAAGCTAAGATGCTCCAATATCTCCCTATTGGACATGTAAGAAAATCTTAATTTCTACTTGGTCTGGCACTCATCTCCTTATCTGCCCTTATTTTCTAATTTTCCCTCTGTCTAGCTTAGAAATCTGGAAGAATGAAAATGCCATTAAAAGGTGTGAGTTAAGCCCTGGCCCAGTGGCTCAGTTGGTTGGAGGGTCCTTCCATACACCAAAAAGGATTTCTCATCAGGGCACATACTTAAAGGTTGCAGATTTGGTCCCCAGTCAGAGTCTTTGTGGGAGGAAATCAATCAATGTTTCTCTCTCACATCCATGGTTCTTTCTCTCTCTTCTCTCTCTCCCTCCCTCCCTCCCTCCCCCCAATAAAAACATATTCTCATGTAAGCATTTTTTAAAAAGTGTAAGTTAATAAGGAGGAAGTGCTAGTTTCACTTGTTGCTATCTAGAATGAGCAATAGACTCTCTGTCTTGAAATGTCCTTCCCTTACCTCATTTTTCTTGCCTCCACTCAAAATCACCTTTTTAGAGATAAGTTCTCCCTTCCTCATTCTCATTCTTCTCTCCATCTCTTACTTACTTTAAATTCCTCATAGTACTTATTGCTATATGAAATTGTTTTCCACTTTCATTTGCTATTTGTTTATCATATATCTTTCAGTAGATTGTGAGCTCCAGGAAGTTGAATCTTGTCTTGACTATCTTTTCTAGCACATGTTAGAGCACCTGATATATAGTAGGTGAGCAACTATATATGTATTGAATGAATAAGTGAAAATAGTACTTTTATTTCTTTTAATTTTTAGTACTATCTTGTCAAGTTACACTTTATAATGGCAATAGCATTCTTCCAAGTTTCCAGGATATAATATTTAATTATTTTTTATTCTTTCTCCCAAGGCTATTAGTTCTTATGTTCTACCTTTTATATGCTTGTATAAACTGTTTTTATTACTGCTCTCCCAGACAATTGAAATAGTCTCCCAATTATTTCCTGCCTCAATCTTTCACACTATAATCCTTTCTACATTCTTGTTAGAATGCAGTGTTCTTGAAGGGAACCTAGATTACAAAAAAGCCTTTCACTTCCTCCTCATTAGACATATGTCTCTTTTTGGCATTTATGGTATTCTGTAATGTGTTTCTTAACTATTTTTTTAATGTCTCATGCTCTCCTTTTATCTTTTTGATCCCAAATATTTCAATTGCTTTTACTGTAATTATAACATACCCAATACTTTCATACATCCTTCCTTGGGTCTTTTACTTCACTTGAAATAATATTTTTCTTCTTCTGTTAGTATCTGAAAATATCTACCATTCAATGTCCACCTAATATCTGAGCTCTTACATGAAGCCTTCTCTAGTTCCACCATAGTAATACTATTGCTGACGTTTATATTTTGCTTAATATTGAGCAATAAGCATTTTTTTCACAGGCGTATTCTTAATATGATCCAATATAACAAAGATGTAATACGCAAATGGTTGTTTTGCCACGAAGTATAACAACTGACCATGTAAGGACCAGATCACGGATCAGCAGGGGGGTAGGGCAGCAAGCTACAAGCTGGCAGTGGACAGCTACAGGAGGAGGAAGGGCAGAAGTGATGAGGGGAGTGGGGAGCAGAGGGAGCTACAGGAGGACAAGGCAGCAAGCTATGACGGGGCCTAGGGGACTACAGGAGGGCGGGGCAGTGGGCAGAGACCTACTGGAGGGTGGCTGAGAGCTCCTGGTGCCCGGATTCATGTGTAAGGATACTAGTTGTCATATATGAAAGAATCTCATATTACCTAACAGTGAAATGTTAGGTCTTCTTGGAAACAGTAAGTTCCTTAAAATGAAGGACTATTTCCACATTATTTATAGCATCTTACCACAAAATACATTTATAAATACAAATTTTAAAACTACAACCCATATATATATATATATATATATATATATATATATATATAGTATAAATTAATGAGTTCTTTATCATTTGTGGTTTGTAGGATCATATCATTACTTTCTGTCCTTTTCTTTATATTAACAATGGTTAAATAACTATAAAGATAAATTAAGTAAAGATGTTTTAATACATTTCTCAGCTAATTATAGTAAGTAAAGTGTAAAGGACTAAATTATTAAAATGGTAAACAGAGTTTGGTAGAGAGTAGGGGACAGCATGACTTAAAGTTGGTGAACACTGAGGCAGGAAGCTAAGAGAAATAAAATATGTCTCTGTTGTGAAAAAAATTAACATAATGTTCACTTAGGAAAATTTTAATGCATTATTCCAACATCTAAAAGCACCAAATAAATATATTTCATGGTAAGGAAGAAGAATAAGCAATTGATTGTATTTAAATTTGGAGATTTGTGTGCAATTAATTATTGGAATTTAAAAATAGATTGACATGTCTTTAGCCACAATAAAGGAAAAACTAATCTCAGGAATAATGGAAGAACAGATGTCAAAAATGAAGTCGATTAAATTTGGAATACTCTATCCCAGGATGTCAGGAAAGAAGGGTTCCAGCTCTGGTTTTACCCAATTAGCTTTAAGGTCTTGAATAACTCACTCTCTCTGACCCTCTATAAGTATGTTTGACTAAGGAATCTTTAAGACTTTTCCAGATTAAATATATCTAAGTCAGTGAATATGAACACTGGGAGAATACAAAACAAGGGGACAGGTGTATGTAGTTAGACCCTATTAAGATTTGAACTCAATATGAGGCAAGATTGAGAACAAATAATTTATTATCATAATAATTAGGACATGAAACATAACTGGAAATTTCTGCAGATATTAGTGCTATATTACCATCTGAAGATTTAAAATAATGGTATGACTGGGATTGCTCTGTCAGTAAACTGCATAATGTTGATCTATAATATTTATGATTACTGAGTGTCCTAAATCAGTACATTTCTTGGACTTATGTAGAAATCTGTTTTCCTTTTAAAAAAAAAAAAATATATATATATAGAGAAGGAGCTAAATAGTGGATTTTTTAATATGTGTTCTATAAGGGAAATTGTTCACGAAACATTTTTGCTATAGCATTTAATAATTATTCCTGTAACTTTGCAGTTAGGAGGTATATAATGAAAAAAAAATAATGTGAATGCTTACAGCTTTTTGAACCAGGGCAAATAATATATTTTGACCTATACCAATCTCATTTTTTTGACATATGCTAGCAAGGGAGTTGACATTTAGCATTATTTCCATTTACTTATGCACATAGGTGATATTGTTGTAATTATGGAACAGAATTTTGAGAGGCTAAATAGTAACTCAGAACAAAGAAGGTGACTATGATAGACTCTAAGTCTCCTAATTTGAAGATCTTCATCCTTTTTTCCCTCCATAACATGGCAGAGTAGATTGCTACGTTTCTTTATAGTTGAGTTGGAGAGATAGACAAGATATATATAGATAGATAGATAGATAGATAGATAGATAGATAGATAAAGAGATACACAATTTTTAAGCTGACTGAAGGAAATATGAGGGTGAAATATACAAAATACTTTCAGACCAGATTACAAAATATCTAGAATCATCAGCTGAGAGATGAAGGGCATGTGAACTACTAGAGATGGAAAGGAAAGCAGTTTTGGAAAATAGCATGATAGCATTATGTGTTCAAAAGTTCTATGCAAGAAGCTAAGAGAAAAGTGGTTTATGATCTGTGTACTTTTATATGCTCAAACTATTTAAGACACAAAACATTTATTTAAATATTACTCACATTTTCTTCATAGCAATAGAAGAGATATAACAATGGCTAAAAATAAAATATAATATAGTGACTGACATTAATGTTATATGAAAAATAAGAACAGCCAGAACCGGTTTGGCTCAGTGGATAGAGCGTCGGCCTGCGGACTGAAAGGTCCCAGCTTTGATTCAGGGCAAGGGCATGTACCTTGGTTGTGGGCACATCCTCAGTAGGGGGTGTGCAAGAGGCAGCTGATCGATGATTCTCTCTCATCGATGTTTCTAACTCTATCCCTCTCTCTTCCTCTCTGTGAAAAATCAATAAAAAATATTAAAAGGAAAAAAAAGAAAAATAAGAACAAAGAAGTAGCATCTAACATACATAGTTAAAACTCCTTAAGGGAAACATTAACCTGATTTCCTTACTTTGAGATTCAGATACCTGGTATCAGGTGATTATTATTGTCTTTGTTGTTTAAAGAAATGCCTTTATTTACTTACTGTTTAAATTATTTTTTATTTTTCAGTTACAGTTGTCAATCAATGTTATGTTAGTTTCAGGTATACAGGATAATGGTTAGACTTTTATGTAACTTATGAAGTGATCCCCTGATTAGTCTTCTACTACTCACCTGACACTGTACACAGGTATTACAATGTTACTGACTGTAGTCCCTCTGCTGTACTTTACATATTCACAACTATTTTGTAACTGCCAATTAGTATCATTATTATTACATTAAAACAGAAAGAAGGGGATTTTTAACTCAGAATATAATAAAATAACATGTTTTTTCTGATATACTTATTTATTTAAGTGTATATATATATATTTTTTTCCATCACCATATATCCCCCATCCCCTCATTTACCTTCACCCACATCCTCCTTCCCCCAGTGTAACACTGCACTGTTATCTGTGTCCATGAGTTCTTTCTCTTAATTTTCTCTTCTGCTCAATCTTTCCACCTCTCAACCCCCATCTTCCTTACTAAGCTGTCAGCCTGCTTTCTGTCTATGAGTCTGTCTCTATTTTGCTTGTTAGTTAAATCATATGGAATTTGTGCTTGGCTTATTTCACTTAGCATAATGTTCCTTATGATTGAACTAATGCTCCAACCTTAGAGCTGTATGTGGTTTATTATACATAGTTACATGCAAAATAACTGAAAGGATAATTAGTGATTATGAAGTTCATTTCTTACATACCACAGAAATGGTAAAAACTTTTTATTTCAGAGGCTAAGAGCCTAGATCTAGTCTGTGTGCCCTTCGTTTCTTGTCTCACACATTCTAATTTTCTCTGCTTTAGAGAGGCTGAGTGATTAAATCAAAGTTTTTGCTTGTCCACTTTTTTTAAAAAAACAGCACCATCCTTGGGTACCATGGATTTCTTCCTTTCATTTGATCAGAGAAACTCAGGATGCAAATTGAATCTTTTTGTTCCGCTTGCCCCTCCATCATCACGGTGTGGAGAATGGCCTGCTGCTGTGTGCATGGTGGGAAATTAAACTTCCTTTGTTGGGAAGAACTGCATTTCACATAGATTAGGACATGCATACAGATCCCCACTGATATACTAGTAGGACCATATTTCTTGTGGGACATCTAAATATATGTTTCCAACAATAAGCTATGGCTTAGGAGAATTTGCTAGTTAATTATTTAATGCGCAGTAGTATGTAGTTTGCATGATGATTATGTGAAAAAATGTGCAAAAATGGACAACATATACACAAATACAAGAAAAATGTACAGTGCTGTTGTCTTAAGATGATAGAATTATAAATTATATTTTTCTGTCATGTCTTTTCTAGGCTTTTATATTTTCTAGAATAGAGTTGCTTTTGTAATGAAAATAAAATAAAACAATACTGTTCAATGTTGCATATGAAAAAAAAGGACAATGTACAATTGAGAAGAACAATGATATATGAAAACTGAGTAAGCAGGAAAGGAAGGTTCCAAAACACAAGTTATACCTTAAAAAAATGGAACAGATCAGAAAAATAGAGAGAAGCAAAAACAAGGACTTCAAAAGAAACAAAGGAAATGGATGAATATACTTACTCATGAAATAATCTTTACCTATTTATGTGGCCACCTCTCAGAATTCTTCCATTGTTACATCTCTAAACGTAATTAGAATTTGTAAACAAACTACTCTAACCAATGATGCTAACTGTAGTTGTGTATTGTCCTTGGGCTTTGTATGTGGCCAAACCATAGCAGTTGAAAATGCCTCTTTTAAAACATTCTACTAGTGGCTTGGTGCAAGGATTCATGCACATTGAAAGAAAATTAATTAGAAGAAATATTTTTTAAATGTATATTTTATTGATTTTTTTACAGAGAGGAAGGGAGAGGGATAAAGAATTAAAAACATCAATGAGAGAGAAACATTGACCAGCTGACTCCCACAAACATCCTACTGGAGATTTGCCTGCAGCCAAGGTATATGCCCTTGACCAGAATCGAACCTGGGACCTTTCAGTCCGCAGGCCAATGCTCTATCCACTCAGCCAAACCGGTTAGGGCTAGAAGAAATATTTTAATATCACTATTCACCCTTTATAATAGAGTGTCAACCAAATTCATGATTGACAATGACGGATTGAAATACGCACATGCAGTTGGCGAGAGCTTTATATGTATTGTGCGTGCACAAGTCAATGCTTATTTTTAAATTGCCAGTGCATGTCATCTGTACTGGCCAGTTGGTTGGGCAGATGGACAGTCAAGTCACTTAGCTTTTTATATATATAGACTAGAGGCCCGGTGCATGAAAAGTCGTGCACTTGTGGTGTGGGGGAGGGAGGTATCTCCTCATGCTTAGCAGGGGAGGGCCCCCTCAGTCCAGCCTGTGCCCTCTTGCAGTCTGGGACTCCTTGGAGGTTGTCCACCTGCTGGCTTAGGCCCGCTCCCGGGAGTGGGGAGTGGAGAATCAGGCCTAAGCTGGCAGTTAGATATCCCTCTGGCATCCCAGAATCCCCGGGCCTAAGCCATTAATTGGACATCCTTTAAGCTACGGTGAAGGAAGGAGCTGCTGCACTGGCCAACCATAAGCCGGCTTCTGGCTGAGTGGTGCTTCCCCTGTGGAAGTGCACTGACCACCAGGGGGCAGCACCTGCATTGAGTGTCTGCCTCCTGGTGGTCAGTGTGCATCATAGCAACCAGTCGTTCCCAGTCGGTCCACCTTTATGGTCAATTTGCATATTACCCTTTTATTATACAGGATAGGATGATGCATCTGGTTTGTTTCTTCTTCTTAGAGCAGAAAAGAAAATTGCTAAGTGTTTCACTTTACAGATGGGGAATAATATTTTTGCCCTGTGCACTCTATATGGAAGAGAGAATACTAGTAGGATACCTTTAGGTTCTAAAGACATGCTCAGTACCATCATTCTAAAGAAATGATCAACACATATCTTATATCTGTTTTTACTGGGCACAGAAAATTCAAATGACTGTATTAGTGTTGCTCTTACTCAGTATTCAAGGACATCTTGAAAATTATGAGGCCAAGTAGTCATTAATATTCCCTGCAACCCCTCCAATTAGATAGATAGATAGATAGATCTGTTTATCAGTAATATTTTCAAGTAATATTTTACTTGAAAAACTATTCATTTTCACCTGCCTGCCATTCCCCACATCTCTCCCACTTACTCAGAATTTTCTTTCATGTCATTCTACTTGGTGTTCAAAATATCCTGCAAACCCCACTCCCTCAATAAAGCCTTTTCAAATATTGCTACCCATGCTGATCTGAACCTATCAAATACCGGAGTTTGTCACTTTCAACATTGTTTAGTTTGTCTAGTATGTGTGGTTCTGTTTCCCTTGAGGGTATCTGTCATGAGTTATAAGTCCTTATACATTTCTTACACAATATGGAACTCAATACAGTGAACTATGTCAAGCATGTGCACAATACCACATGGGGTTGTGCCATCATTGACTCATTGTCTCTTCTCTGCCCTCAGCTTCTGAGAACCTGGAAAAGTGCTAGGCACTCATAAATATTTATAGATAATTAGGCCGTCCAATTTAGGGCTGGCTCATTTTTACCAGGATAGGGCATTGCACGACTCAATATGGGTACGCTTTAGTCCTACTTATTCTGCGTTATTGTGTAACAAATAACAAACTCTGTATTTACTTATACAATTATCTTAACAAATGACAAGTTCATTTTACCTATGTTTTAAAACTGCAATCCGTAATTATAATTTATTTTTTAAAGGGCCTCCCGGACCCCCAGGTGAAAAAGGAGATACAGGCTTTGTTGGACAACCTGGCCACCCAGGCATGCCAGGTCCAGTGGGTATGATAACAGAAACCTCTTGGTCATATACATGTCCATGTATGTGCGCAGTGTGTCTATACATTGAAGGGCACATCACCTGTTCCAGCCGCCTAATCACTATCATGTACTGAATGGCAAACACTGATTTGGAAGAAAGTTAAACGCTTTAGCCAGAGCAGCCACATAGAGTGGTTCATAAACCTCAGAAATGTAGGAGGCTCTCTCTACCACGGGCTGAAGACAGTATAAGGCAGTGATCTAGCTTTAGCTCACTGTGAAGGAGAACAGTAAAATCATCTTCACTTTGAATATATTTGCAAGTTACCTGGTTTTTAGGATACAAAAATATTCATTAATAGCAGTCAAAAGCAAGTTCGCTTATATTCCTTGTATGGCCCTTAAGTGGAATGCATCTGCATAAACCTACGGAATCCAAATGTAAATACTGACTAGAATGCAGGTGATTTTTTTTCTGTGCTTTCAGACATTCTCTGTATTTTAGTTAGAGCAAAACTGTTTCAAATGATTCTTCTCTGTCTATGTTGTAATCTTGAAAGCAATATTTTGAAAGAAGATCGTAGAAGACAGAAAAGGCGAAAGAGCATAAACTTTCTTTGCTCGCAAGAAAATAAAGAAGACAGAAACAATAACATGATTTTCATGTTATTCTTGGCTAGAAATCAATTACCCACATGCTTTTTGAAAGTGGGGAGTATATTGCATGGTCTAATTATAACAAGGTGGTTTGTGCAGACAAAAGTGTCTAAGTATCATGTATTTCATCTTATTTTTCTGTCTTCTGAGTATATGAAAGACTCTCTTTTTCCCCCCGCAATCAATGTATTGACCACCCCAGGTGACATCAGAAAAATAATTTTTAAAAATGAAAAGCATGGATTTTACACCTGCCTGACCGTCATTGTGTTTAAAAAGCCACTATATGACATTTATGTGGGAAAAGTTTAAAAAATCATTTTAAAGAAAAAAATCTATTATATATCTAATGGGTTGTTTGTGTGCTTTGGAAAGTACTGTCAGGTAAGATCTTTTATTCATAAAAGTCTTTCTACTTGACTAGCATTAAGCAGATCTTAATAATGGTGCATTAATGGCATAAGCAGGTGAAGTAACCAGTAGTAGTCAGTCAGCTGCCAGAGCTGCTATGGTCGGAGGCCTGTCTGCTCCTCTCTCACAGAGCATGGTTGTCACAGCTTTATAATTCAGACATAAAAGCGGAGAAAGCCTCATCTGGGAGCATCTTCTGCAGCTCTTTCTGAAGTATGGATGCATGAAACACGAAAGAAGGATTTACAAGCCTTAGCTCTCGTTAACACCATAAACAGATGCCAGGGTAAAGCTGCTTTGATTCATGGAGTGAGGCTTAGTCTAGCGCTGTCAGTACTGCTCATTTACACAAACAGGCATTATCCAGGCCCTCATACCAGAAAGATTTCATTTGTGGGGGTGGACTCTTTGAGGAGGTTAGGTTCAGTCCACTTGGTTCAGTAGACTGTAGCAGAAGTACCCATGTCATCAGGCATCTCTCTTAATGAATGCCTCCTTCCTTAATTGCTGTGTTCTGTTTTGTCCTCTGCCAAATTGCCTAAATAGGCCATACTTGGTACTGGAATAAAGAAGTTAAGAATATATACCGTATTTTTCGGACCATAAGACGCACTTTTTTCCCCCCAGAAGTGGGGGGGGGAAAGTCCCTGCGTCTTATGGTCCAAATATAGCCTACACATATACTTAAAAAAAAAAGTTTTTTTACTTGCCCGGCTCTGTGTGGTCTCTGTGTGCTTGCCCGGCTCTAAAATGGTTCTAAATGCTGCTGTTTACTTTACAGGGTTGATTACATGTGTTTATGACTGTGATGTTGGGTTTTAATGCACATAAAATATTTTAGGACACTATTTGTTTCAGAATCTTTTTTTCTTCATTTCCCTTCTCTAAAAACTGGTGCGTCTTATGGTCCGAAAAATACGGTAATGGACTGTCAGGATAATTCTACTTCCTGATTTGAGCAAGTTTATTAAAATTCCACCTGTACATCTGATTAAACCCCCTAAACTCAGCTTGACAAAGTCAAAGTCACTTAGACTCACACCAACAATATGAAAATCTGAGAAACTTCACTGGTTATGCTAGTGGTCTTAAATAATACCATCACAATTTTACTTATGTACAGCGTGGATATTATGCTAAAATATGCTTTACCTCAAAATAATACGATAGAAATTTATTTCAGAGTGTCATTTCCTTGGAGTTATGCCAGGGAAATTATTGCCTTTTACTCGAGATTCTGTTCTTTCTCTGTGCTGGTGCTTTATAAGCCTCTGTGGATCCCGTGCACAGAAATACAGTTTCTGCCCTCACAGATCATACAGGATGATGAGTAGTTATATAACAGTGATGAATTTCATAACCAAGGATTCCTGATCTCACATGAGATTTTGGGGGGCCACTTTGGGGGAAATTTCATCATGTCGGGAATGCCTGGAAGAACACCTCCTAGTTCCTACAGAAACCTCTTGGTAGCCATTCAATGGACCGTTTCTTTCCATTGTGGGATCACAGGGCTGCCTGACCTGCATGCACAGGAGGTACGACCTTTATAAGATGCCTTGAGAGGGTACCAAAGACTCCTTGGCTGTAAAATTCTCATCCCCTAAGGCTGTTAATTTTTCTTATGTGGTCTGTATTTTCCACCATGGATTATGCCTCTGGAGGAGAAAGGAACACTATCCTTATGTCAGAGGTTGGAGTCCAGGAACCTTATTGTATCAGACTTTATCTCCAGGCATGTTTTTATTCTAGCCAATCCTACTGCCAGGCTGACCTAGGGAGGCCCCGCCTCAGGTGTCCTTAGCATAGTGCTTGCTAAAATATACACGTTGTGCCAATGAATTTAAAAAAATGGCACTGCTAACTATAATATGTACATACATTAAATAAAACTAAATTTAGCAGCCTTCACAAAAGGCAGGTGAAATACTGTGTTTCCCCGAAAATAAGACATCCTCCGAAAATAAGACCTAGTGCAACTTTGGGAGAAAAAATTAATATAAGACACTGTCTTATTTTCAGGAAAACAGGGTAATAACTATCCTGTCTAATAAAGAGGGAATATGCAAATTGGCCATCACACCATAACAAAGATTGTGGCTTTCACAGCCACAAGATGGTGGCACTCAAATAAATCAATAAAATATATTTTAAAAAAATAATAAAATAAAATTTTAAAAAAGTTATCATTATAGTTACAGCAAATCCTGCCATTTGAAGATTCCTGATTAGATAACATAAGCCCTTTGGTTAAAACACCAAGACTTTTTCCCCCTGATATGTTTTTATTTGTAATAACAATGCTATTTATTGAAAACCTACAATGTACTAAGTACACTAATGTTACTACCTACTGATGTAAAATGGATGTTTCTACTTACTGTTTAGATATAGTATATGGAATTTTAGGAAATATTCTATTCTTTGGAGATTTACCTATATCATATTCATTAACGACACTATATTGTTTCATTATACTCATTTTCTTTTTATTCATTAACCATGCAGGTCCTCCAGGTCCTAAAGGTGATCGGGGACCAATTGGCTTTCCTGGAAATCGAGGATTCATAGGACCAGCAGGGAAGACTGGGAGGCAAGGTATTATGATAATTGTATTTTCTTCATAGAATATGTAAAATAAATGCTGGATCATAGCTATTTTTTCAGCTTCTTATGTAGCAATGGCCATCACAGTATGAATGGTAGCACTCAAATGCAATACATTTAGTGGTCTGAAACATTTTGAAACTGGTTATTATTGTCCTGAGGAAAATTCCTATGTCCCGAAGGGAAATAATTAAAAAACAACAACAACAGAGGATTTATAAACTCCACACAACCATAAATCACCATGAAGAATGGTATCTATTTTAGAACAAAGAGAGTGGAAAGACTGGCAAAGACAAACAAGCAAAGTACAAATATTGCTTTAACCAAAACCAGCCAAACCCTCTTAAGGTATAGTTAGCAAAATACAGATGAACCTGAAATTCTATCCTATGCAAGATAAACTGCCTGCTGTTATATAGTACTACTTAATAATCAACCTTATTCATATCCTTTAAGATTTACATACATGATGATATTATTTCTAGTCCTGACACTACCCAGTAGCTTAAGCTTGAATTATTAACTTTGCACAGACATTTAGACTTGAGCACGTTTATTTTTTCCCAATTTAAATTATGACCAAAAGAATATGATCTTTATTATTTAAAAACTAGTGTGTTTTTATAGTAGTTTTAGGTTTATAGAAAAGTTGTACAGAAAATATATACTTTCCACATACCACCTATCCACGAATAGTTACCATTATTATTTTTATTTTTTAAATATATATTTTGTTGATTTCAGAGAGGAAGGAAAGGGGGAAGTAGAAATAAAAATATCACTGATGAGAGAATCATTGATGGGCTGCCTCCTGCACACCCGCTACTGGGGATTTATCCCGCAACCTGGGCATGTGTCCTTACTGGGAATCTAACTGTGACCTCCTGGTTCATAGGTCAAAGCTCAAAAACTGACCGGGCCGGTTACCACTATTATTCATAACTAGCCTTAGAGTGGTGCATTTGTTATAAATGGTAAACCAATATTGATACATTATTACTAATTAAAGTTATAGGCTACATTAGGATTCACTCTTGGTGATGTTCATCCTATGGGTTTAGACAAATGAATAATGGCATGTATCCACCATTATAATATACAGAGAAGATTTACTGTCCTAACCATCCACTATTCCACCTACTCATCTTCACCCAGTTCCTCCTGAACCACTGATCCTTTTGCTACCGCCATACTTTTACCTTTTCCAGAATGTCACATAATTGGAGTCAAACTATATGTAATCTTTTCAGAGTGGCTTATTTCACTTAGCAATTTAAGTGAATGCATTTGAAGTTCTGCATATCTTTTTTTTGTTGCCTAATAGCTCTTTTTAACGCTCAGTATATCCTAGTGTATGCATGTACTATAGTTTATTTATCCATTCAACTATTGAAGGACATCTTACTTTCTCCCCAATCTTGGCAATCAGGAAAAAAGATGCGTTAAGCATACATGTGCACATTTTTGTGTGAACCTAGAAGTGCAGTTGCCTGATTGCATGGTAAACTTGTGTTTAGCTTTGTAAAAACTGCCAAACAGTCCTTCCAAAGAGACCATACCATTTTGCATTCCTGTCAAGTCAATGAGAATTCCTATCACTCCGGATCCTCAGGCATTTGGTGTTGTTAGTGTTTTGGATTTCAGCAATTCTAATAGGTACACTGAGGTATTTTTGTCACTGTCAATGTTTATGGACTGGCACTAGCATGAGGCTTAGAGGAAAATCAGCAGGCCACAAATAAGCAACCCACACTGTCTTCCCCAGAGACCTGAGTGCCTGAACTGAGTGGTCTATTTAGGTACCAACCACCTCTCAAACCATCCAGCTTTAATCAGGCCTTTTTGTCATCCTAGGAAGAAGTGTTTGTTCATTTGTTCATTTGTTGGAAATTATCTGCATCACTCAGGAATTGTGAATTTCCTATATGACAATTGGGGTTCAATAGAAAAAAATTTTTAAATTTAAATTTGAAAAAATTTCAAAGCTATTTATAGATTCCAAGACAATTCAAAATAATTCTGTGAAGTGAGAAAACATATTGTATCAGTGAAACGGAATTTTTGGACTGGAACACCACGCAGTATTCCGCCTGGGCAGAATGGTTCCTGGTTCTTTTTCTGTGGGAATCAAAGAATGAAAACCATGGGTGGAAGGAAGGTGGTATATAGCAAAGGTGGGAATTTACTGAAGAACAGATTTCCTCGTGGGGAAAGGGAAAGATTCTCACAGCACAGACTCCCACCTGGGGAGGGGGAAAGAGTCCTGCTGAGTTCCTTTTCCTAATGGCTTATAATAAAGGCTGCAGATCTTGGTGCCTTGATATCCCCTCTGATTGGTCACTATTTCCTTGGCCTGGTTACTATAGTAACTTCTGAGCTCAGAGGTCAAACTCACAGGGTACATATGAGGTTCTCTCCCCGCCTCCTTCCTTATTGTTTTCCTGTTCCCTTTCAGGTTTCTTCTTCTCCTTCTGGATGAAGGGCTTCCTTCCCTTTATTTTGTAAATATAGATCTTCTGCTATTTCCTGCTCCCTCATTCTATGGAAATGTACCTGTTGCAGCTTTTCAGCTCCCCTATTCTATGGAAATATACCTTCTGGTGCTCTGCAGCCCTGTGTTTCTCTTCCTTTAATTTCTAAAATTTCCCAAAGCCTGTCTTTTTTTACCCCTAAAAGTTCCTGTTTCATCTGTATTCTAAGTTTAAAATGAAAATGGTGTATTAGCCTGCTATGTATCTCAAATAGCTGGTCATTTACTGTCCTTGGAAAATCATGGTAAGATAAATATAGCATAGTCACTTCTGTCAATGGCCATAGAGAAATGCAGAAGCAGTTAGCTCTGATGCAGTATGCTAAGTCATAAGCCTGTAGGAAGCAGGACAAAATGCTATGGGAGCAGAGAGTAGAGAATGATTGATTCTGTGCAGCAAAACATGTTAGTGTTAGCGCAGACCTGAAAATTGCATGGAATTTGATCATCTGTAGGGGCTGTTAAAACAGCCTGCTGGGTTTGATACCCAGCATTTCTGATTCAGTAGGTCATGGATTGCATGCCCAGAAATTCGTTCACAGCCCAGTCTTTGGGATGCACCACTCTAAGGAGATGGAAAAGAAGACAGATAAAATGGTAATGGGAATAGAACAACACAGCTTAGATTGAGGTGGAAGTCACCAGGATTCCTGGGGTAGGGAGGAAGGCAAAGTCAAGAGAACAACTAAGATGAATAATGATCAGCCAGCGTGGCTCAATGACTGAGTGTGGATCTATGAACCAGGAGGTCACGGTTTGATTCCCAGTCAGTGCACGTGTGTGCCCGGGGTTACAGACTCGATTCCCAATAGGGGGTGTGCAGGAGGCAGCTGATCCATGATTTCTCTCATCAGTGATGTTTCTGTCTCTCTCTACCTCTTTCTTCCTCTCTGAAATCAATCCTACATAATAAAAGCCTAATATGCAAATCTACCAAATGGCAGAATGACCAATGGAATGACCAGTCACTATGATGTATAGTGACCACCAGGGGGCAGAGGCTCAACACAGGAGCTGCCCCCAGCCTGCAGGCCCCAGGCCAGCCAAGAAGGATGCCAGCAGCCCCTTCTACAGTCCCCCAAACCCCCGCATTGCCCTGCTGGTCGCCCTGCAGAGGGAGGAACTGCAGCAGAGGGGGTATCGAGGTGGCAATGGCCAATGAGTGTGCCAGTGCCAACCCCGATCACCCCACCAGCTGCCCCACAGATCGGCCCTAATTGCCTGCCAGGCCTAGGGGCCCTACCCATGCATGAATTTTGTGCATTGGGCCTCTAGTAAAAATATATATATTTTTTAAAAAGAAACAGGAATATTTATTTTACAAGAAGATGAATAAGTCCAAACCCAGTTGATTAACACCTTAGTTTTGCCTTCTTGTAGGAAAATGGATATTTAATGCTCTTGTACATTATTTAAGATAATGTGTGTAAAGGATCTACCCAGAACAGTGCCAGGTTTGTAATAGGGCTTCTAGAATAATATAATGATATAATAATTATCATCATCAACAATAGCATTATATTAAAATTCTGCAGGTTGTTATAAAGTGATATTCTAGATTACTCTGTGATGTTCTGTCTCCATTTAAAGTAAGCATCGTGAATTGTCAGTATTTTAAAAAGCGTTTTTTTTTTGTTTGTTTTCTTTTTCTATTTCCCCCCAAGGAAATCCTGGACAAAAAGGCCAGAAAGGGGAAAAAGGGAGTAGAAGCATGGCATGTAAGTTTATAGTTTCTTGTTTTTTTGTTTTTTCTGTGCACCTCTGTAATAAACAAGCTTTGATAGTAGAGGTCTGGGCTTGAGGCAACGGCTGAGAAAGAACTTCAACATTGATCCATAGAGAGTCTGGAAGTCAGCCCCATTTTCCACACACACAGTGTGCTAATTGGAGTAAAACAGATAGATTAAAATTGTACAACACTTTGAATCTCATTACCCATTTGTGCTTTGGTTTTGTGATGAGCACAATTTTCTAAAAAGTCCATGTAGAAAACTGTTCAATTTTTAACCTGTTAACCGAGTGGGACCTATAAATACGTCAAACATAAACAATATCAGGAACGGGTAGGACGTATGCATATGTCATTGAAATATATGTTGCGCCCCAAGAGGGATGGTATATATTTTTTGTAATCTTTTTTTTTTAAACATTTCATTGATTTTTTACAGAGAGGAAGGAAAGGGGAGGGATAGAGAGTTAGAAATATCGATGAGATGAGAGAGAAACATCGATCAGCTGCCTCTTGCACACCCCCCACTGGGGATGTACCGGTAACCAAGGTACATGCCCTTGACTGGAATCGAACCCGGGACCTTTAGGTCCGAAGGCCAATGCTCTATCCACTGAGCCAAACCGGTTTCTGCTATTTTTTGTAATCTTTATCATTGTTTGTAAAATTTATAATTTTTAATTCTACGTGTCCATTTTTTTTGGTCGGTATTCTTTTCTTTTTTTTGGTAATTTTGTATTTTCCTTTGTGCTTTATATATATAAATAAAAAAATAATATGAAATTACATCCTTCGGGCGTGACGTACTGACACGTCCTAGTGAAAGAGTATGCGCCCGTTACAGGTTGTGTCATTAAAAAGGGACCTCCCCGGTTAACAGGTTAAGCCAATTTCTATCTGATGAAGGAATAATTACAGCCACCTTACCTGTGACCTGAGCCAACAGAAATATTAATATAGGAACCTGGACAATGTAAGAACCCTGACAGACTAATTTTCAGATGGCTGGGGATTTTGTGTTTTGTTTTATTTAACTAAAAATGTGAAAAGTGGTATTCTGTGTCAGAGACCTTCAAAACTGCAAAAGAAGAGATTTCACAAAAGGAATCTCTGTTCAATGGAGGCTAATCTCATATTGCAGTGTAGAGAATCTGTAAGTTGGGCCTTCCAAACTAAATATTAGACAAGATGTCTTCAATATGCCAAAGGCAATCACTGTCTTGGCCAAATCTACACAGATATAATGAAAGGATTATGAAAATGAATAAGGAATTCCTACTTCTCAGAATTCAAGGGTTGCTCCCCTGGATTCGCAATAGGAGCTACTTGAGATGTTTGTGTGTATGTCTGTGGGAATAGCTGATACACATACACACGGATCATAATCCTTACCCATGTCAGTAATATGACTCTACCTTTTTGCTCTCAATAGCTATACATTATTCCATTGTACAGCTATACAGTAATTACTATATCATTCAATCCTCTAGTCATGAGAACTTGAAGATTTTTTTTGCTTAGATTTGGGTTTAATAAACTGCTACATATAGTATTCTCATGCATGATCTTGTGGGAATATTTTTAATAGAGAATTTTCCAGAAGTAGAATCAATATACAAATTATGGCAAATTCTTTAACATACAAACAAATCTAGCAGTTTTTCATAATAATTATTTAAAAATACAGTACCAATTTCTCTGCATTAACAAAAGTAATTATTTTAACCTAATGCTGTGTGTGGATGCCCCCTTTAGAAAATTTAGCGTCACCATTGTGAATGCCAGGCATTAAAGTATGTATAACCACATGACTTTTTCATCAATTTTGCGTTGTTGATCTCTTTGCCCTTGAATTAAGTAATACTAGCATTGTGTTTCTCCTCAAAGTGCTTTAGTGTTATTCAATGATTATTAGTGTTGTTATTATATTAAGATAGTAGAGACATTAGTATATCTTTTTTCCTTTGATCACTTTGAACTACTGTATACTTTCCCCCCTCTTTTCCCCCTTTCTCCTTGTCATCCATTTGTTTTCAGTTGAGCCCCTTGTATAACTCACTCTTCCCTATCTTTATGTTTTTCTCTATCATTATCTTACCTTTGTCTTTGGTTCTTCTTTATCTCCTTTTCTCCTTTTCTTGAGACTTTCTCTGAGCTACTTAACTATGACTGGTTAATCTTGGCAAATACAAGACTTCGTTATTTTGTAGTGTGTAAAGCAAACACATTCACAGTCTTCTGTTGCCTGAGGTTATCAAATGCTTTTTTGATGTGTTCAGAAATGTTTTCAATTTCAGATACTTTCATAGATGTTTGAAGTTCATGTGCACTCTTTCTTTGTCAAAGCATTAAGAGAGATATTTCTGTATATAAGTACATATAGCCTCCAGACTCCACGGAGAGTATATAACTCTGTGATGTTTCAAAAACATCTATACAATATGTTCTGCTTTTCTCTTAAAGTTAATATGCCAGTCATCTGCCCATGTCAGTACACATGGCTCTACCTTTTTGTTCTCAATGTATATACATCATTCCATTGTACAACCATACCGTAATTATCATAACATATCATTCAGTCCACTAGGCTTGAACACTTGATGATTTTTCTTTTTTGCTTTGAAATAGCTTTAATAAACAATGCTAAATACAGCATTCTTCTACATGATCTTGTGGGAATATTTTTTAGTAGAAGAATTTTCCAGAAGTAAAATCAATAGTTCAAAAATGACATGCATTTTGCAATTTGATAGATTCTTGCAAATGGCTCCTAAAAGATTGTACCAATTTATTCTATATGAAAGTGCCTGATTCCCCACATCTTCAATTGATTCTAATATATGAAAATTTATATTAAATTATTTTAATATACAGTTTTTATATGTTTCAGGCATTATTTAAATATAATAACAATAATAATTAAATTCCTCTTTTATATATGTGTCAGGACCGGTATCACTCCCTGATCATATTAGGGCAGGACCCTTTTAAGATCAGGTGGGCTGACGGGACACCTTCTGCTACCATCTCATTAAAAGGCCCTTCACCTCTGGACAAGTCACCAGTACAACTGACTCCAAGATCCCTTTGTGACTCCTCCAAACAACCTTGGTTTCCGCGTGGTGCCCAGCTTCCTCCTGGTTTCCTCTACTGGTCCTGGGTACTGTTTGGGCCTCTGTTCTTATGCTCATACCTCTCCCTAATCTAGTATCCCATCATCACCCCTTAGCATTCCTAACTGGTATTGTATGACTGGCATGTTTTTCCAACCAGCCCTCAGCGCCAAGCAAGGTATCCTCTGCCACCCACTCATCCAGTGTTTGCCGAACCAATTTAGTCCATTGGGTTCTAAGAGAAATCCCATGGGTACTGACTAAATGTGGGTTCTTTACTTTAAAATTATGCCTCAACCAGCAATAGGGATAACAAGAGAAAATCCATTCATTCATTCAACATATGTTTATCTTATACCTCCTGGAGCTGAACTTCACAACTAATAAGATTGCTGTTGTATCTGGCTTACTGAGCTAATCATCTCTGAAAGATATAGACATGTAAATAGACAATTATAAAGTATAGTGGAACTGTATTGGAGGAAGAACAGGGCTCTCTATAGGTGTTTAAAAGAGATCAAAATATTTACTTCCTTAGGAGATTAAAAAGATAAATTGATTTTGATTTGCTTAGTTTACCTTCTTGTCTTCTTACCAAATTACAGCATTTTTTCCAAGTTTTATAGTGAGGTAATAGTTCATTGAACACATTTTGAATAAGAAACGAAACTTGTTTTCTTAAATTACCTGGCCATTTCAAGTAATACTTTTTTTGTCATTAAAAAGTAATGCTGAGATATATATATATATATATATATATATATATATATATATATATATAAATTTTTAAAAGCTTTTTATATCTTGTGCTATAAATATCGAATATAGATCCTGGAGAAAAGAAATATTTTAGTAGAACTGGAAATATTTTGTGTGGGTAAAGAAAGGGCTAAAAATGAGAAAGGATGAAAGATTAGAAGAGGAAGATCAAGAAAAAAGAATAGGAAATATGTGGGATTCCATGTCATTCTTGACTATCTCTCTATTAATAGGTTACATTTTCACAACTCCTCCTTCCTTCAAGGTTTAACACATAATCCCAGGATTCACAGCATTAGGTCTAGTAGAACTCTGAGTAGTGTGCCTGTATGTATCTCACCACTTCCACCCCCTTCCCTATGAAACGGACGTCTGACCACCTACCTCACAGGGTTGTTGTGAGGATCACGTGAGATACGCTGTGTGTAGGTACTCTCTATAATCATAAAGTGCTTTAAACACATAAGGCATGGCTCACAGTGTTCTCTTTTGAACTGATTGCTATTCCTTGTTGGTATAATGTAGACATTTCAAATCTGTAATACGAAGGAGTGAAAGCAAAATGAAAGTTCAAGAAGCCAAAGAAATGTCATGGACAGAAAGAGAGATGCTAGAAAATAAGATAAGATTTCACATTAGACAGAGCAATGCAGGTGTGACCAGATCACAAATCAAGGAGTTTGAGCCAAGCAGAAGAGCATAAATTATAAATAAAAACAGCATCCTACCTGAGTGCATGCAAGAGGCCATAAGCTGTCAGTAGAGGTCAGGAAAAAAAAAAAATGTCAGGCTCATAAAACAATAGTTTTGGCTCTGAAAGACAAAGCATGAGCCCAAGACACTGCTGATGAGAAAGCAGCTGAAATGTTGAAATAAATCAGAATTGTCAGTGATACTCTGGGTCTGGGCCTCCATGACACCAGTCTCAGGGGTTAGGAGGGAGAAAAGGAAGAAGGGGAGAAATTAGCCAGTTGTCAGGTAGTCCTAAATGTTAGCAAGCTGGCAACATTGACTAGCCAGTTAGTGCAAACATCTGAAACTAGTTGGACCTCTTTGTCCATGGTTTAAGTGGACAGGACCTCCTTCCTGCTCTGCCCTGGGGAGCAGGTGTAAGCCGAGCAGCCTATTCACTAGTCCGTGTTGGCCACAGAATGGCTCAGAGCCCGGACAACCCGGAGACAAGCCCAGAGGGTTCCATTCATAAGTTACCTGACACCTCAGACTACAAATAGATTCTTAGTGTGTGGCATACTCACCTTCTCCAATCACTAAATAATTACAAGGAAGAGCATTTAGAGAACATCTGCTGTGCAGTAGGGGCTTTTGATGCATTATATCACTTAACCCTCAGAAGAGTATTTGAGGTAAGTACTGTTATTATTCCCATTTTATAGATTAGAAACTGACGCTTCCACTGCTTACTAAGTAGAAGGGCAGAAACTTAAAGCCACGCTATCCATCCCCAAAGTCCCCGTGTGTAACTACGACTCCATTCAACACTCCCACGCCCGTTTTATGTCTTCTTTAGTGTCAATACCACATGTCTGTATACGGAGGCTATGGAGAGAGGAAGGAGGAAGAGAGACAAGTTTGTCATGAGTGTAGTTTTCCAGAATGGGCTTATGAATTTAAAGACCCCATGGAGATAAGCATTCATACAGCACGACTTCCATTAGATCAAATTCCAGAAAGCACTCTCAATGAATCTTTATTTGTGTATGTTTCCATCTTCATCTACCCCTCCATCTATTGTCTGCAGTTCCTCCCCCAAGAATATTACTGAGAAATACAGACTCCCCAGGATGTACACAAAGCTTCCATTATCAGCAGAGAGAGTTACTTATGTGCAGGGGGAAAGGAGCCACCTGTTACTATACTATCTTTATTTCACTTACAGGCTCAATTTTAACATTTTCCAATATAATTTGACTGCTTTGTTGTCCCTGTTTTACTGAGTCTCCTTTTCGCCTCCTCACTTTTCTCCGTGGCCCCAGTGGTGACTGAGCACAGCAGAGCGTACCTGAGTAGCAATGGCTCCAGGAAACTCAGACAGCTGCTGCCCATTCTCCACAGTTATGTAATGTTTAAAGCTTTGTATGATTCTACAGATGGTTGCTAAACATATACAGTGTTTCATTCACACAATAGACGTGTCCCTGGATGGTGTGTATAACTAATATGTTTTGTAAGGTGAAATAGAGATTTCAATCAGTAATGGATCCAGCAGTAAGCCCTTGTCCCGTTTAGTCCTTAGCCCAGCTAATTCTCACAGCGGCTCTTAACAGAGCCACTTGAAAGGGGGAAATTCGTTCCAGCTCCAGCCAGTTCTTCTACACCAGGAAAACCTGAAATTCATCCAGTTATGTGCCAGGATGCAATGGGAGTGGAGAGACCCAATGTGCCACTTCACATTCCTCCACAACCTCAGAGGACACGCGGGTTTCCTGACCTTTAGAGAACTGGGTGCTTCTTCAGATTCTGCATGAACATATCTCAGACTAACACAGGGTTGTTTAGTTCATTCCAAGTAAAGCACAATCTGAATAGAGCTTCACAACCTATCCCTTGCCCCCTCAGCCTGGCCTCTGGAAATGCCCTGCCCTGCAACGTGAGTCTTAAGACCAAATTCCCTAGACCAGTGGTTTTCAACCTTTCTAATGACACTTTGATACAGTTCCTCATGTTGTAGTAAGACTCAACCATAAAATTATTTTCGTTGCTACTTCATAACTGTAATTTTGTTAAAATTATAAAAGAGTTTCTTAAAAAAATAATAGTCAAGATTTAAGCTGAGCAAATGGAAGCAATGTTTGCTGGAGCATTCTTGGCTGAATTTTTGTTGAGTTTTCGAGTGATCTGTCCTTAAATACCTCTGGGCACAGCTGTTAGACACAAGTTATGGCCTCTCCTATCGATTGTAGGGTAATAAAGACTACTCACACTATTGTCTTCTCACAATTCCTATAAGTCAGCCTGGTAGCAGCTTGCAGAGCTTTGGACAGTTACGAGCATAAACAAAACATAGCCTAGAGTGCCCAGGAGAATGGGTACTGTCTTTTCATTTACTTCCCGATCCAAATCAAGGTACAAACACTCAGTTCCTTTAAAAATTATTTTATCTTCATAAAAAGCCAGAAAATCTGACTGAGTGGTCAGCCCTGCCAAGAATCAGACAGATTAAATGTTAGTGGGCCAAATTTGGGACATTTTTCTCCACGAGATCCACAGCTCAAATTCCCTACAGTAAATGCTTTTATAGGTTTCTACAATAACTTTCAGAATTAAGCATAATTATTCTATCACTACCATTTATATAGTACTTTAAAGTTTAAATACCAGTTTTTTACATATTGTCATATTTGAAACCTCAATCGTAGGAAGTAGGCATTATGTTTATTTTTATAAATGAGTAAATGAAGCCACAATGAGTTAGGTCACTTACATCTCAACAGCTTATAAAGATAGACATGAAGGCTTCCATGAGATCTAGCTGAGGCCTACATTTTCAGAAATCAGAAAAAAATAATAATGTAATTTATGCTTTTTTATGATGTGAGTTTTCTAAATTAGCTTTGTTTCATATATTCATAGATGACTTGATTATTTTTATGCCTTAGGGTTTTAAGTGAAGAGCAAAAATTAAAATACCTTACAAATGAGTAAATAAAATTCCCCTTTATAAAGTTTTAAATATTCTCCTACATAACTCTAGAAATTAAGACTCACTTAAAAATGACATGTTAAAAATAGTAAGGTTGCTTTAAAATTATGACAAATATCCCTTGAAGAAGCAATATGATTTTTGAAATACAGACCTTTTGATTTAATTGGTATTTTGAAAATCCAGTGGTAGGAACAGTTTATAGCTGATGACACTCAGGAGAACTTACACCAGGGACCATGCTCTGCTTTTCTGGACTCCCTCGATTTTTCAGTTTTGTTTTCCACACATATGCTTATTCTTAAACATCACATTCCTATGAGAATCTGTTCAACTAGAGAGGTCTTCTGAAATACCAAGTTCTTTCATATTAAATATTTACCACTTTTTTAGTAATATGTTAAGTCCTATCTTATGATTTCATTCAAAAACTTGACAAATCAATATTGAAAATAATAGCCTTCTGCTATTTTTGAACTTGCATAAATTGAATTAATACACTCTTATGCATGATTAAGTTTGATTTACTTAGTATCATGAGTTTAGTATAGTTAATTTGAAGCAACAAATTCTCAACCTTTAGTTATTCGGCAATTGAACTATGGGTGTTCAGTATAACCATGGCTGACTTTGCTAACTAATTTGCAATGTAACCAGCTATTCTGCAGTCTCAACTCTTAGTGGTCAGTTTGTGCTTTAAAACTGAAATGAAATTATTTGAGCAATAGCCTCATGCTCTAAAACAACTTGAATGATTCCTGTCTAAAATAGTTACTTGAAAACATAGAAAGCTTATATTCCTCTATATATCCTCATTCAAATCCCTGCCACCTCTGTGATAATGGGTATAATCGTGCTTCTAAAAACTCATGGGCACCTAAAACCTCAGAATGTGACCTTCTTTGGAAATAAGGTTTTGCAGATATAATTAAGTTCATATGAAGTCATTTGGATTCAGATAGGCCCTAACGCTAATGAATGACACCTTTATAACAGGAGGACACTCAGAGACACAGTGAGGATCCTGTGAAAACAGAGGCAGAGATTGGAGAGATGCAGTTGCAAGCTGAGAAGCCACTAGGAGCTGGCGAAAGGCAAGGAAGGATGTGATTTCAGACTCTGGCCTCCAGAGCTGTGAGAGATGCATTTCTGTTGTTTTAAGCCTCACACTGTGAGCATTTGTTACCACAGCCCTAGTTTCTTCATATTATTCTGTCCTGGGATTTCCAGAATGTTTGTCTCTCTTAACATCCAGAGTCAGATTCAAAATCTGTTACATTCCTTGCTGGAAGCCAATTCCAGCATGTCGTAATTGTAAGAGTTTCATCAAAAGGTTGATGGAACTTGAGGACTCAACAAAGGCTGAGTCACATATGTTATCACCTGCTGGAATGGCTTAAGGCATTTCCCCAAACCTGAAAAGGATGATTGTTTGCTGCCAGACAGCTCTGGGCATCTTAATCTACATGTTATTATCTCCTATTGGCCAAACACTTGAACTGAACAACCATAGGCTATTCCCCAATCTAACAATGCTTCTGTAGAAACACTACACTGTGAAGTGTATATCTCCACCTTGCTTTAGGACAAGTTTTGTTAATAAAAAGCAAGGGGTCCTGAGACAAGGAGAACTTAGCTCCTTTAGATAGACTCCTCTGACCCCCCAATGCCTTTAAAAATTATCTTTTGTCTCTGGACTCCTATTTAATCTACACACAGCCCTTTCTCCTGATTCCAAAACCCTTCTAGATATTGGATCAAGACCACAGGCATTAATGACACCCAACGTCTGATATTAATTCCTTTTCCTTTTCCAGGGAAATTTAACTTGTTTCTCCAAACATCTGATAATCTGGGTTGTGGCTTTCAGAGCTAAGTGCCTCATTCCAATAATGATCTTAAAAAGAAAAACCAGTTCCCTTCTTGGAGGAATCTTGCCATATTGCAAGGACATCCAGGTCAATCTGCAGCCATTGTTTTAAATGTCTGTTACATTTGGAACTCAAATATAATAATTACCATTGTAATATATTTAATTCTAAATCACAATTTAAATAAATTATATAAAAAGGACCACAAGGTTAACAATATCATAATTGAAAATGAGTTCCACTCCTCAAGTCGTTTTTAACCTCAGTTCTTCACCCAAGCAGCCATGATCGACACATGCAAAAAGCCCCAGAGTTCACATTCTTACCAACTTCTCTTTTCAAATTAGAATGTTGTATGTCTAATAGAGATTAGCAGATCCACAATAGGATCTGGGGGGCCATTGGGAGTGGTGCCAGCAGGGGTGAGAGGTTGTGGGGTGTTGGCTGGCCCTGCCCCTAATCAGAGTGGGGAGGCTGATTGGGAGCAGGATCTGCTGGAGGCAGGGGCCATTGGAGGGGCCAATTGGGGCCCTGATTGGGCCTGTTGGCTGCCATAGTACTCATCATAGCGACTGGTCATTCCATAATTGAAATAAATTGTAAGTGTCAATATAGTCATTTAATATTTTATTATCATCTTTCCCCCATTCTACACAATCTTTTTGACAATTGGTCTTAATGTCTCAAAAACTATCCATCTACTGTATAACTGTCTATTTTGAGATACTTAATATATTTCTGTTTTACTCCCCCCTTTAAAAATAAATCTGTAATAAAAAAATAAAAATAACTTCTGAACTTGTTAACTTTTATTATATTTGGTGTCATTTCCTCAGATTAAGTTATAAACCATTTTATAGAGTATCTGCTCTATTACATATTTTTATTTGGTATCATGTAGTCATAGAAATATGAATGTGCTATTTAAATAAATATTTCATATTGTTTTTATTTTATATACACACTTTAGAAATTATAGTACTACATTCTTCCCCCCAGAACTAAGAAGTAGGAATAGTAAGATTGCCTTTAAAAAGTTAAATTACAATGAATCAGAGCAGAGATAAATGTCAAATCAATTCACCTGACTGAATGTATTAACATATATAAAGAAAAATGTGTTAACCAAAGAGCTTGCTGTCCAGTCCCAGAGGCAAAATCTCATTGCTATGTCTCAGTGTAAATTAATAAATTAATTAAATGAAGAATTCACTTATTGTAATTTGACTTCCTATAAAGATTGCTCATGGGGAGAAAATGGCCTTGTCAAGCAGATACAAATATTTCGGTTTTTGAGGCAATCACATTTCTCCTTGTAAATTGAATTGACATTTAGTCTCAAGATTCTGTTTAACATTAGTCTGCCACTAAGAGATAAATTCTCTAACCCTACAAAATCAGGTTTTGGAATATGTAAGGCTTTTGGTCAGACCTTCCCACCGGACCCTGCTGCCTTGGGGACTTTCAGTAGACAGCTATGTCGTTTTTCTCCATAAAAATACTCACGATTAATTCAGTTAAATCAATCTTTTCCTTCACAATTTCCCTTACTGCTTCTACATATAGAGACTATATTCCCTCTAGAGACTTGTAAAATACTAAATTTTATTATTTCTATTGTTTGATATTTTAAGCACTTACCAATTTAATTCATTCAGTTAATGCAATTTGCATATCAAGAAGAGTTCACCATTCATTCATTTATTCATTCATTCATATCATAACACTTTCTCAAGTAACTACTAAGTGAAAATATAGACTTTGTCAAGTGCTAAAAAGATAACAATAAGGATTTCTGTCTAGTGAAGAAAATAAACTATTTGACAGTGTTTTGATAGGTCAGCTTGCTGTGGGAGTTAGAAGTGGGAATCCTGTACAAACTGAGGGGGTAGGGGGAGAGAGAATTGAGGATGAAGAAATGGGAGATTTGTGTGTGGGGGAGGGAAAGGTGCAGGGAGGTGGTGAGGGGGAATAGAAGGAACATTTCAGAAAAGGACCAAAGCTCCAGAAATTAAGGAGTGTAAGGCTTATTTGGGCAAATTGAATAATCTATATATAAAAGCCTAATATGCAAATTATCCCCGTGGCAGCCAGGGAAGGGAGGTCCCAGCTAGCAGTTGGAAGGCCTCAAATGACTCTGATCGCTGGCCAGGCCTAAGGACCTTACCACTGTTTGAATTTTGTGCACCGAGCCTTTAGTTATATTATAAAATAAAATAAAAAGCAGGAGTGAGGGGTGTAGAGGTTCTCAAAGGGTTTGAATAGAGAGGAAAGCAGAGATGAATTATGACCTTGGTTATTTCAAAGATCACTTGCAGGCTTATCCCTACTGAAATCCTTGTCTATTGTGTTTTTAACTTTTTTTATAAAGGGCCAGATAGCAAATAAGCCAGAAGGTCTCTGTCACAGCTATTCAACCTGCTGTTTTAGCCTGAAAGGAGTCCTAAACAACATACAAATAGGTGTGGCTGCATTACAATAAAACTTCATTAGTTCAACAGACAATAGGCTGAAATTGGCCATGGGCCATAATTTATTCTTCACTGGTATAGCAGACTTTCCTAAAAATAATAGGTAATCATGCTTTTAAGTAACAAAGGTCAAATAAAAAGAAACATTAATGAGTAAGGTGATTAATATCACATATAACATATTCCAATGCTTTCAACAGAAAACGATAACCTCAAAATTTTCAAAACTTGTAAAAATAAAAACTTTGTACTTGTATACCATTTTAAAGAATGCACTATTTCTAACTTTCATAATGATCTGAAAAATACATGAATCTTGAAGGAAGGATTCGTATATTATTCAAACTTTTCCAGGAACCCATTTAAATGCCTGGTACAGAAAAGTTATGTGAAGATACATTTAAGAGCAAATATCATTTTCCCTTTTAAGCAGCTGTTAGGTTAAATGTCCCAATAAGGCCCATAAACAAACAGTGTCAGAGGCAGAACCAGTGTCCAATAACCTGTCTCATGGATTTTAATTTATTTTTCATATCTACAGTCACAGATATGAAAAAGAACACAGAGCTAACCATGTAGTATAATTAATATTGCATAAATACACAAAGATTATTAAAATGACTTTTATGGAATGAGCTATTGTCTTTGCTCAAAACTCTTCAACTAGGAAATGCCTCTGCCCCTCACTCCAGAAATACCATGTACATGCAAGTGACACTGTCTTTGGCCCAAGCTATTAAGACCATAGATGGACAACGTAACTCAAATGAAATCAAAGGAGGAGTTCCCTGGATATTTAGACCTGTCACTGAGAAGGAGACTATAAAATAGAAACCCGAGCATTATTAAAACACATGTTTTATCATGCGAATTGGAAAACAGATATCTATATTTCAACAAAAGAAAAGAATGCAATAGTTTACGGAGAGGCTTTTGTGTAAAGCTTGGAGAGAGATTACTAAGCAGAGTTGAGTTAGTCCAGCTGTTCTATTAATAGATGCCTACACATATCCTTACCCCTAGGATCATAGGAAATCCTGTGGTTCCTACCTACATCATCATTTCCATTTTGGTTTGTGTTTCTGTTTTTAGCCAATTACAAAGTAATGACTAATACAAAAGAGTCATTAGAGGGACACATGGTCAATGTTTATCTGTGTTTACCTGATTTGAATCTGGAGAGAGTCTACATTGATAAAGTTAACAGGAGAAATAAGACAGCTACCAAAAAAATACAAACAAGCATTCTTTAGGTACAAGGTAAATATTCCCCAATGGAGAAAAATCCGTCTGACAAAACATGTTACTTAATAGCAAAGAAACCATAGCCATTATTCACAACCATATAATGAGCTGGCTAAATTCAGAGGAAATTCTGACCTGCAGTCTGACAGAGAAAATGGATTGTGGATGTTCAGAATGACAAAATGAACTTTTCTCCATGAGCAAAGCAGAGTAGTTGAAAGAGCCTGTTGGCCTGTCCCTTTTTTCTGTATCCATGCATAGGTGATCAAGGATTGACAAAATATGGTCACACTTCTGTAATTGATTTATAATTGAAAAGTATTTATTTGACAGATAGGCATAGACATTCCAAACATATGTAGCCATAGAAAATTCATTAGAGGACATATTCCCCTTCAAAATCCCACAAGCATAAGGAATTGGGGGGGGGGGGGGGGGAATTCAGCCGTTCTGTTTGGAATAAATATACATTCTAAAGAATCCTATAAAAGCATCAGCAGGTGTGTCTGATTAACATGTCTCCTCATTTAAATATATAATGTGATCTTGTAGGTTAGTGGCTCTCAAAGTCTCAGGAATAACAACATCAGCATCAGCTGGGAACTTGTCCCACTCAAGACCTACTGAATCAGAAACCCTAGCTGTGGGGCCGGCCATCTGTGAATCTAATGCATACTGCTATGGACTGAATTATGTTCATTCATCCTCCTCTCCCTATCAAATTTATACGTTGAAGTCAAAAACACCATTGTGATGATATTTTGAGGTAGAGTTTTTAGGACATAATTAGGTTTAGATGTTATTATGAGGATAGGGTCCTCATGATGGAATTAGTATCCTTAAGAGATCAGAAAGCTTATTCTCTTAGTTCAAAAATTGTCTGCTTTGTATCTCATTCAAAGAAAGAAAAACATGTTGGGACACAAAATCCAGTAGCCTTACTAGTATAAGTAATATCTTTGCTATTGTATATAATAAAGAGATAATATGCAAATTGACCATCACTTCAACATACAAGATGACCACCCACAAGTGGTCAAAGATAGCTGCCCCCATGTGGACACAAGATGGCTGCCCCAAGATGGCCAGAAGGGGAGGGCAGTTGTGGGTGATCAGGCCTGTAGGGGAAGGCAGTTAGGGGTGACTGGGCCAGCAGGGGAGGGCAGTTTGGGGGAAGGAACCAGGCATGCAGGGGATCATTGTTGGGGGGGATCCAGACCTGCAGGGGAGGACAGTTAGGAGTGACAAGGCCTGCAGGGGAGCAGTTAGGTGTCAATCAGGCTGGCAGGAGAGTGGTTAGGAGATGATAAAGGCTGGCAAGCAGAAGCATTTAGGGGCAATCAGGCAGGCAGGAAGGCAAGTAGTTGGCAGCCAGTAGTCCTGGATTTTGAGAGGGATGTCCCAGATTGGAGAGGGTTCAGACTGGGCTGAGGGGCACACCCCCTGCCTCCATGCACAAATTTCATGCACCGGCCCTCTAGTTTCTAAATAAATGTCACTATAGTTATCTTGTATCTCTTACTAGAAGATAGGATGTTTGGTCATCTATTTTTGTGTTTATGATATTATAAAATATCTTCTCCTCCACCTCCTATATCATTGAAAGTCACTGTACTATGTTTTCCAATTTGTGTGTTAGCGTGTCAAGAATATAATAAATCATTTGTTATAAAATTTTCTAAATAGTATGCAAAATCTATATAACATTTAAAAGCTTGTAGCTGTTGAGTTTTATAGTCATTGAAATATAATCTTAGAAGTGTTCTCATATACATAACTTACATAAATGTTAAAACAGAGAGAATAGATTTTAATCTTCAGCTTTGACTTATGCTATGCTTGTAACTTAACTCTTCAGTGGGTGATGCTAGAAAGTTTAAAATATATCCCAATAGTTGACCTTATTGAGAAGTACTAAAATGATTTTTAAAGCATTAGGAAACAGTGTTAATATGTAACTAACCCCTGCTGACTTTGGTTACAGCTCCACCTCGGACAGTGCGACTAGTCGACGGCAGTGGCCCTCATGAAGGCAGAGTGGAGATTTTCCACAATGACCAGTGGGGCACAGTTTGTGATGACCACTGGGAGCTGCGCAGTGGACTGGTCATCTGCAGGAGTCTGGGCTACCGCGGTGTTTTAACTGTGCACAAGGGAGCCAGTTTTGGACAAGGTAATTTTAAAAAAAATATATTTTATTGATTTCATAGAGGAAGGGACAGGGAGAGATAGACACATCAATGATGAGAGAAAATCATTGATAGGCCGCCTCCTGCATGCCCTACTGTAGATGGAGCCACACCCAGGAATGTGCCCTGACCAGGAATCTAACCCTGACCTCCTGGTTCATAGGTCAATGTTCAACCACTGAACCACACTGGCTGGGCAGACAAGGTACTTTAAAAAAAATTATCATTGTTGTTGAGAATATTACAGATTTTTAAAATTTTTTTGTTTTAATGAAGCGCAGGCATACTCTAATATGTAGAAGCAAGTAGAGATAGATACTTATAGCACAGGAAGAAAAATTGTGTCTAGGATTTTTTAAAATGGCCTTTTCTAGGAAGTAGAAGAGAAAGGGACATTAAAATCAAGTGATACATGCTCTCAGACAAATTTTAATATGTAAATTTTATGTAAATTCAATTGGTTAGTTGCAGGGTACTAACAGAGGAAAATAGAGGGATTGGCAAAGTAGGACAAGTGAATTAATAAGGTGACTTAGGATCTATAAAGTGGACAGCTCATTTCTAATAGAAGGCAGCTGTCATCCATGCTGATTACTCACTGCTAGGTGATGGCTAAGAACTCGTCAGTTTTGGAAATAACAGCATGTGATGATGATCTGAATTCTTAGGATGTGCTTTTGTTGACAAAATGGAATATAGTTTGCCAGTTGTCCAGATCATTCAACCAATATAGACTGACTGAATAGCTCAACCCAAAAAAAGAAAAATACTCTAAAATAGCTTTTATCAAGATGACTTACACTTTACATGTCCAAAGAGTTGACAACTTTGCATTTATTGTAGCTTTGTATCTCTAAGGAACAAGCCTCATGGTACAACTTATTAACTTCTTATATCCCAGATGGTAAAATCGCCACTGTTTCAACACTGCATTCACCTTAAGACCTAGTCTCACAAGTAAAATATCCTTTGTTCCACAGCTTTTATTCATGCCTGCTTAAATCTTGAGGGAGTTTCTGGTCTAATGCACTGGCAAAAAAAAATAAAAAGAAAATTATTATAGAATACTGGCAAGAAAATGTTTTCTATTTAAATAAGTAATGAAACAATAGAGTTTAGTCTCATGTGAAATTAGTTTGTTTGTTTGTTTATTTATTTATTTATTTATTTGGCTACATGGAGGCAGTTTTCTTGAGATAACTGGCCAGTTCTCTAAGATGAATATCCATTTTTACTGAGGCTGTGCATTAGGGGACTCGGGGATGCTATATATTATATATTGCAATACATTATACTAGAGTTTTATTGATAAAGCAGCAAGGTATGCCAGAATTTTGTTGTCTGTATACATTTTCAAGCACCTGCTGAAATGAATCAGAAAGAACAGGCGTTTGATAATGAAGGAGATATGAGTTGAAACTTTAGTGCCGATACTTATGTTTCAGATGTCAATCTCTTATTTTAATAAAATGAAAATAGTAATAATACCAAGCCAGATTTATTTTGAATCTTAAAAGAGCTGGCATATAAAAGTGTCAAACCCTAGACGGTTTTGCTCAGTGGATAGAACATGACCCTGTGGACTGGAGGGTCCTGGGTTCAGTTCCAGTCAAGGGCATATACCTCTGTTGCATATTTAATCCCTTGCTCTGGTGGGACGCAGGAAGCAACCAATCGATGTTTCTCTCTCTCTCTCTCTCTCTCTCTCTCTCTCTCTCTCTCTCTCTCTCTCTCTCTGTCTCTCTCTGTCTCTTTCCCTCCCTACCACTCTTTCTAAAAACCAATGGAAAACTATCCTCAGGTGAGGATTGACAACAACAAAAATGTGTCCAGTATAAGGCCTGTCTGGTGGCACTGCACAACAGAGGCGGAGAGCACCCTCAATAGGCTACTTCCCATCCTCTGAGAGTTAGGAGGGCCAGGTCTGTGTGGCACTGAACAGTGGCAGAGTGACATTCCAAGGGTCACAGAGTTGAAGGTGACTTCGTACTGAACAGAGAGGGGTGTGACTGAATGTCCTAGGAACCGGGATAATCTCCCCTCTCCACCCAAGGAGACCCAGGTCTAGTCTGTGCTCACAGCATGGAATCCATACCAAACAAGGGAGGAATGAATGATTGTGAGAAATTTAAAACCGCAAAGCAAGATGAGCTGGGAGAGGTAGTAAAACACGGGATATTCATTCTGAAGAAAAAGTCCGAGACATAAATTTCACGATCTGCCTCATCGTATGTTTTGTTTTAAGAAACAGGCTTACTTTGTAAACTGATTTGGGATTAGACTTGGCAAACAACCTTTTTATGTAAAGCTGCTTACGCTCCCCCTTCCTTTCCCACTCCACCTTACATTTACAGGGTAGCTGGGGTGGAGGGGGAGGTGCAGGAAAAGCCATTGGAATGCAGCATAGAGACAGAAAACAGAAATATGAGTGGAATGGTTTGGGAGAGAAAAGGATGTATTAGAATTTAAATTATTTGTAATTTCTTAGTAAAGCAAGAATAATCAGATTCTCTCTCTCTCTCTCTCTCTCTCTCTCTCTCTCTCTCTCTTTCAATACAAACAAGAAGAAAAAAACACATTTGCATTAATTTTCTTTGTATAAGTCCCCATTAAAGAAAGAAAACCATTTTCTTCATGCAGTTTCTCCCTCCTCCCTCCCTCCCCCTGCCCCTCCTTCTCCTCTTCCTCCTGCTCCTCCTTCTCTCTCTCTCTCTCTCTCTCTCTCTCTCTCTCTCTCTCTCTCTCTCTCTCTCTCTCTTTTTCTCTCAGTTTTGAAATGGCAGACCTGGCTCACCAGAGAGAATCCTTGTTGGCTTTAAGAAGAATTAGTTTTGCAGCTGCAAGGAAAGTGGCTGATAGGAATAAAGCTTAAAGCATGCTCCCTTACATAGGTTCCTCCATTTGGTTGTGTCTTTTGCTAAAGTGGAATGTTCTTTTTCCCTCCCCCTCAGTAGACCAAAAGGTTAACTTTAGGAAGCATTGAGAAGCATTTTGCCTGTCACTGCATGGGGCAGGGAAGTAGAGGGCGATCACTTCCTCCCTGGGCAGGCTCTCCCGTCCCTTGTCCCAGTGGTCTCCCTGCAGCAAACCTGGGTGAGCTTTGCCAATGGTGGTACCTCCTGGAACGTGTTCTAACCCACCTGAGCCCCCGTGCTAATGCAGGAAGCATATGCTGGGCCAGGAGCAGCTACTATCTCCTCTTCTCCTCAGTTTACAGAAGTTTGTCCTGAAGCCCCAAACCTGAGAGCAGAAACAAAAGACAGTTCTAGATATACCACTAAATGTCATATGCTATTCATCACTCCTATCCCGTTGCATAATCAAATTTCTAAGTGGACTTTAAAATAAATACAAGAATAAGCCGAAGGAGATCAAAGGTATAGCTAACTATGCTTCTCAATTAAGCTTTAGTAAATAGGAGTAAAAAACAATATCAAAGATAAGTAAAATATCTCAACGGATAGGAGCTCAAATTCCTGCATACTATACATTGCATATTGACAGCTTTAAAAGAAGTCTGCATGTTGGATCTTATGGAACCTGATATGGAGCCTATAGAGTTCTTAGCACATCTGTTTTGTTACTATGGTAACAAAGACAGTATGAAGTAGGAATAATATTGTTTAGCAAGTGCTGATTACATGACTTCATTTAATGCACATTGTGCTTGTGAAAAATAGATATTATAGCCCCAATTTTTCATAGAGAAACTAAAGCTGTCACAAAATTTGCCCAAGTTTACGTGGCTATTATGATGTGTTGTTTTGTTTTTGTTTTTGTTTCTTTGGGGGGAGAAAAGAGTGTTCTATTATTGTCATAACCTGTCTCTTCACTAGACAAAATGTTCTAAGTTCTTTATGCTTAAGAACTTCATGTTGGAAGAGCTTGCTTCTTCAAATCTTAAAATCATAGATTTTTTAAGAGGTAAATGAAATTTTAGAGGTACTTCAGCCATATCCCTTTATTTTGCATGTCTAATACAGTAGGAGACATGTGTGACTTCTTTAAAACCACAAAACTAGAATCCAGAATGTTAGACTGTTTCATCATTCTCTATTCTGATTCCCATTCCATTTTCACTTTGATCTGAAACACAATGATTTTCTTGAGAGGCTGTTGACAAAGTACTTCCCTACTAGAAGTCTTAAAATGGATGCAAATGCATGTCACTCAGCCATAACTAGATTTCATTCACATTCAGGCAGAGATTGTTAACCACGTGATTTTTACTCCCACAGATATCAATTCAGCAGCTAGTCTAAAAATCTCATCACATTGCTATATATCTGGCTAATATATAAAATCTGATTCCCTTTCCCCCCCATAAAAGTTTTGAGTTAGTGATGAGTATATTAAATAAACTCAGTCCCTCAAAGAACAACACTATCTGCATTCTTTTCAAAGAAGAGATGAAGGGAAAATGGCATTTTCTATCAAACATGCTCTCAATCATCACAGACTAGGGGTGTCAAACTCAATCAGAGAAGGGGCCAAAATCTAAAATCCAGCCTAAATCGTGGGCCGAATGGTTTACTGAACAGTCATAAACTGTCATTGTGATGGAAACGCAGCGGAGTGCAGTGATGACAGCGCGGTGCGGGCCACATTGCAAGGCCTGCCGGGACGGATTTGGCCCGCGGGCTGTGTGTTTGACACATGTGTCACAGACCAAGCTCATGAACCCCAGAAGCCACGGACAGTGCCTTCATTATGTCTGCTTTTGGAATACCAAGTCAGTTTGTCCCGACGCAGCCCTCAAATATTAAAGGAATTGAAGCTGTGCAGAGGATTAGGTGGATGACAGATAGATAGATAGATAGATAGATAGATAGATAGATAGATAGATAGATAGATGATAGATAGGATTAGAGAATGAAAACATCTATAACATACTCATCAATTTTGCATAAGTTCCCACGAAAAAGAAAGAATAGTTTTGAGGCAAAAAATAAAAATGACACCAGCCGCAACAAAATCCTCGAGTAACAGTTATTACCTGAAGAAATAAAAACAAATTCGCTTTTTTTTTTATCTTTGAGGTTCAGATGAAGATAAAATCGTATTAATTTTATGCCACCTTAGCATTAATTTTTAATGCAGAAACCAATTTGGAAGGATATGGGAAATGTGTATTAAGTAAATTTTTCCCTTAGGCTCAATAGTCCTGAATAAATTAATATAAAAATAAAATGACAAATCTTTGAACATTACTTTTATAACTCTTATTTGGGCTCCTATGTAGTCAATAAATATCACCAAGCTATAAAGGGCATTATGTTCTGTTGCTGGCTCTGTTCTCCTTGAGAAAGCCAAACATCCTTTCTGAGTCTGTTTGTCTACCCATGATATGGAGATAATTACCATTATTTTACAACATTATTAGAAGAGTAAATTTTTTTTAAATCATATGTGGAAAGGCTTAGTATGTTCACTGGGTCTGAGTCTTTTCCACATAGAAAAGACCTGATTACCCACCAGCACAATCTGATTTTCACATCAGTGGGGTCAGAGTTAGGAGTTCTACATGCCAGGGTCAGCTCTGCCACTAACTACATACGTGAGCCCAGTTGCTCCATTTGCCTAAAGCAGAAGTCCTCCCTAGGAAGTCAGGTCAAGAGGAAATGGATTTTGATTTTGTTCACTCACGTAGATGCTCAAAACATCTGCTGAACAACCCAATGAATAATGCAGAGCATTGCAGTGAATCACTGATTGAAACCTGGCTCTAGACGGATGCCGGGGAATGCTCCACCAGGCATTAACTACGTGACCTTGACCAGCGTTACCTGTTGTCTCCGATTTTTACTTTCCTCTCCAGTAAAATGGCACATAGAAGCACTTAACTTTTTACGGTTTCTTGAGGATTCAATGAGATAACAAATCAAAAGTACTTTGAGTGTTTCTGCCTACATTGTAAAGTCTTCCAAAAGTGGGCTGAGATATTCATGCTTAATACCCCAGAATGGTATTCTAACATTCATGGATTCCTCTGCTGTGGTTTCTAAAAACAGACAATCCCTGTATGAACATTTCAAGCTCACATGAGTTTACCAGGTCCCCCTTTTACAATTGACCAACCAGTCCAGGATAGCCTTTGTTTTTCCAATAAATGGTTTGAATCCTAATGATTTCATTTCTCTTATATTAAATGAAAAATACAATGTTCCTAGTTCCCTCAGTAATGTAAACCAAAATATAATTTCGTCTTGTATTTGGATCTTTCTAGTGAAGGCACAAATTATACAAAAATTAAGTGATTGTACCAATTTATGTTACATGTGGAAATCAAAATTTCTTGTCTAATGCAACAAGTAAATAAAAACATGAGTCATCACAGAAAATGTCTACATCAAGATCCTATTAAGTTATAGACTCCTCAATTTAACTTCCACATTTATGGTAGGCACAGTTCTAAAATGTAGTTCTGATTATGTCATTTCTTGTTGTGACTTAAAATTTAAAATATTTTATAGTGTGGTCCTAGCTTTTTATCACCTTCCTTCTTCCTCATTAATATACTTTGTGTTTGGATGCCAGCATGGTCATGTTGTCCCCACTATATGGAATGACTTCTATTTTATGCATGAAAACCTCTATCCACTTTTTAAGAGTGGGTCAAATTTTATCTACATTGTGATTACAAAATTCCCAATACCTGCTAATTTATTCTTATATTATATTTATATCTGACTATATTATTGTACACATTAATAATCATGCACATCTTGTTAACTTATGGAGCTAACAGAATATTTGAAAAATCAGGAAGAATAATGCCATTGTATGTGCTTTACATATGCCTCTGAAAAACAAGGTTTTATTTAACTCTGTTTTATAGTGACCCAAAGACCTGTTTGCAAGTTGAATTTAGTATTTCTAAGTACATTTCATATAGCTCTTGTGACTGAAAGAGGACCTTTTAACATATTGATCCAAATGAAAAAGCCCTCCACCAGTTTTGCAAAGGTGCTTCCTGAAATTTAGCTGCTAAATCAACAGTTTCCTAATGGCATGAAATGTTCTTGAAAATTCATTAGGAGGTTTGCCATATTGTATGTTCCACAAAACCCAATGAAATCATTCATTTAGAAGTTTTCAAAGGTTCTGTTTTTAGATGTCATAAGCCTAAAAGAAAGGAGAACTTTAATAAATGAAACACTTAGAAAATTTTTTAGAAAACATTTCAAAACCTTCTTTATTAAAGTTATCTTTTCTTGCAATGAATTCCTTTCTTTGGATTTTAGTATTTTACACATTGACAAAATATAAAGTTTTCTGTGGCAGGGTACTGATTTTTTAATCCTAATGATCAACACATTCTGTTAAATTAGTGAGTAAATAAATGGCTTTGTTTCATTCAAATATAAAAACTAAACTATACTTCCTAATAATGCAATTGTATCTGATTTCTGTAGGTACTGGTCCAATATGGCTGAATGAAATATTTTGCTTTGGGAGGGAATCATCTATCGAGGACTGTAAAATCCGACAGTGGGGTGTGAGAGCCTGTACCCATGCCGAAGATGCTGGAGTCACTTGTGCTTTATAACGTATTATATTTCATTCACATTTATGAAATTGCTGCAAAATGATTTTTATTACTTTTCTCCATTAAATTAGTTTAATGAATATTTAAGAGATTAAGAATATTGCCCCAAAATACAGAATATTTAAAAGTCACTGGATAAACATATTAAAAACCTTCATAATTATTATATGTTTGTTTTTGAACCATTTTAACATCTAAGTTGCCGAATGGAATTCTATAATGATTTATACATTGAATTGCATATACTGAATTTTAAGATTCTAGATTATAAATGTCAGTAATATGGAAACAATCTCAATCAATGGTTCCAATTCATATCTTCACCAGGAGATTTTTATAGTTTTTTTCTTCTTTGTAATCTATTTAGTTGATTTTAATTGAATAACTTTCTGAATAATGAAAAGGTTGAGAAAATTTCTTTGGTGTCAAGTTCGCAAAATATTTAATTGATGCATATTTTTAAAGAAAAAAATCTTACCCAGCTGTCTAGATGTCTAATGAGCAATAACTTGGCTGTAAATGGTACATTTTGGTCATGTAAAACTTTTATCAGAAGGTTTTGCAAGATTATGTATTAACATGGTAAATAATAACATACTTAATAGCATATTTATTAACAATAATAATGTGGTTGTTTTACATGGTAATGTACTGAGAGTTTTTTTTTTAAGTATATGTTATTGATTTCAGGGAGTAAGATAGAGGGAGAGAGAAACAAACTCATTAGTCAACAGAGCCGCAGTTTGCCGACCACTGTTCTAATTTGTAGAGAAATGAGATTGTTTTTAATTATTTTGGCTGTTTAACTGTGCTTTCTGAGATTTAAACATAGGTTTTTAGAATTACATCAAGTATCAAACTCTCCCTCTGTAGGTTTTTCTATAAAAATGTCAAGTACGCAAGTGATTTTAAAGAAGGGAATATACTATATCATTGTTAATAACTCTAGAATTGAATGAGACCGTTAAAGCTCTTTGAGGTTCCCTGAATGAAAAACTCTATTATACTCCTTGCTAGAGTAATTTTAGGTAATGGAGGAAAAGCAAACTGAAATACATTTGTTAATCACCCATTAAGGATCTCCCTAGGGGCCAAGTAAGTTCAATCAAACCTGTGAAACATTCCAATTACTTTCAGAAAAATCTTTGATACTTCATACTTACGCTATTTCCCTAAAAAGGCTGATGCAATTAATGACATAAATTGCTCTTATGTTTTCTTTTGTTAAAATTCATAAAACAGTCCTGTTCTGAAGGTTCAATGAGAATAAAGTGAAAACAGCAACTATTCTGAATTAGGGCTCATAAGGGAAGGCAAGCTGACTTTCAGAGAAGCAATTTGTCTGATCTCCAGACCAGCTGCCAGAGTGATCAGAGGGCGAAAAGGAATAACCTGAGAGAATTCAGATATATTAAAAACAACAACAAAAACCACAAAAAACAGGAAGGAGGAGAGAAGGGAGAGGAGGCAGGCGGCAGGAAGGAGAGGAAGAAAGAAGGACAAGAAAAACGGAAGAAAGAAGATACAAGGAATAACAAATTTGCTGATTGTCACTTCATCATGTGTCGAAGTTCTGAATTAAAAGGTAGGCCAGTTTGTGATATTTTTAAACATCTTATATAGAGGAAGTGAGGTAACAAATTAATTAATTGGGGGAAAGTGATTCTTGGGATTGTAGTAGAGTTAGACAGTTCTTTCTATGTTAATAATTCAAATTCTAAAGTTGACTTCCTAGGCAAAGCCAAGTTTTATTTTGTATCACAGGTAGTAAGGGAATCACGGCATTCAAGAGAACCAATTTATTGTTTAGCTCTGACCGGTGGCTGCGTACTCGGATTATAACTGAAGGAAATCATGGCCTGTAGACTTGACTTATGTTTACTTAGACACAACAGACCAAACACTTCCTATGCTAGAACACCATCTGCTCTGTTTTTCATTTTCAAATAGAATCACAATATTATAACTAATCATTTACATTGAGAAAGGTTATATTAAGATAAAGCAAACGCATAACATTCTGTCTGTGGATTATGCTTTTCCTGTAGAGATAAAGAAAAAACACAAAAAACTTAAGTAATTCCATTTTATTTTCTAAGTGATCTTCTTGTGAACAGGAGAGCAGCATCTTTTCACAAAAAGGCTCACATTTAACAGAAAGCCCTGAGAAGCAGTCAGTGTCCTGTGCAGGCAGCGAGAGACCCCGGTTTCTGTCTTGGGTGCGCCTCTTGCTTGCTGCATGTGCTTTAGGGAAATCCTTTCACCTCGGATCCTCAAATCCTGGCGAACACAAGAGGAGGGTGTCTTAGTCACTCCGTGTTATGGCGAGGACCAGAGGTCAACGTAAAGCGCCAAACAGAAGTCATTCATTTTCTCGTCCCCGTAATATTTACCGGCCACCCCCGTCCACACATACACAGGTGATAGTGTTAACGCAAGTAAAGAAACAGGATTATGTTGAAGTTGCTTTTGTTTTCCAGTCCGTGTTCTCTTCATTTTTATGTGACTTTGAGGCCCTCACACATGATAGCATTATTGGGGCTAGAAATGGGATTGTGCTCTCTAAATTACAAAGGAAAGTTAATTGTGTATCTAGAACTTTTCATTGACTTGGGTCCTTAGGGAGAATGCTGTGCAAATCAGCATGGTCTATGTCAGTGAAGAGATGATGATCTGGTAAGCAAAAAACATAAACAAACAAACAAACAAACAAAACCAGTAAGGGGGGCATTCCCAAGGCTGCCCTGGGCACTTGGCTTGTGCAGTGCGAACAGCCAGCCCCCCGCCTCCATGGGCACTCAGAGAAAGACAAGAGGAATGTTCACAGGCGGATCCTAATGGATCAGGTCCAGAAGCAGCTTCCCCTCTGCCTTCCAAAGCTCCAGTCCTCCAGTGCAGGAGGCAGCCAATCAGTGATTCCCTCTCATCATTGGTATTTCTATCTCTTTCTATCCCTTCCTCTCTGAAATCAATAAAATATATATATATATTTTTAATAAAGAGCCTCTTTCAGCTGAAAGAGATACTTTTCTTGCTCGATAGCAACTTGGAGCAGGTCACAGAACGTGGATTGAAGGGTCAGGATGCCCCTAATAACACTGAGCAAGCCACGGACACTCTCTGTGCTTAACAGTGTCATCTTCAAAATAAGATATTTCCATCTCGACTCTCTTCATTCTCAGTGTCACTGTTGTGATAAAATTAGATTGATCTGAAAATCTGTGTAAACTGCATAATCTAATGTGTAAAATAGCCTTACTGTGATTGCTACCTAGGAAGAAAAGGTGAGAGAGAGAGGCTGGGTGCTTTTCTCTCTCTCTCTCTCTCTCTCTCTCTCTCTCTCTCTCTCTCTCTCTCTCTCTCTCTCTCTCTCTCTCAGTGCTCTCCTGTCTCCTCTGATTTTTGTTTTGTTTTCTTTTCCCTCTCACTTCCCAAAAGGCCTGGGGTTTCATTTAGACGCTGTTAGGTAAAACCGGCTGGTCCTGGAGAATGCCAGTCAAGACCCTGGTCCAAACCACTTGCTGGTGCAGCTGGTCAGCCACACCTGACTCAGCAGCCATCCCAGTGGGTGGGGTGTTCCTGACAAGTAGGAGACCAGAAAGAAAGAGAAGAATCCTGGGCCCTTCTTGGGAAGTGGTTCTGATCCAAACAGAAAGGACGCTTGGCCCAGAGGGCATTTTTATGTCAGAGCCACAGAAGGATAAAGCTTGAGCAGCCCGAGTAGCACACTAAGCTGAGAACAAACCAACAGTCTGCTAGTATAATAGAACAGACACTCCAGTTTAGGAGGGTTTAATTGGATGTAAGAGGCACCCTAACACTGCAGAAAGGAAAGTAGCAAGGAGGGTGGCTAGAGAAAAGGTGGTCATCTCCAGACTTGAGGGACTGGCATGCCTAATACCAGGCAGCCATTTAGCTGGATCAAGAATCTCTTTCAGCCCTAGCTGGTTTTGCTCAGTGGTTAGAGCATCGGCCTGTGGACTCAAGGGTCCTGAGTTCAATTCCTGTCAAGGGCACATGCTCAGGTAGCAGGCTTAGATCCCAGTGTGTGTGTGGGGGGGGACCTGCAGGAGGCAGCCAATCAATGATTTCCTCTCATCATTGGTATTTCTCTCTCTCTCCTTTCCTCTCTGAAATTAATAAAAAATATATTTTTAATAAAGAGCCTCTTTCATCTGAAAGAGATACTTTTCTTGCTCTATAGCAACTTGGAGCAGGTCACAGAACGTGGATTGAAGGGTCAGGATGCCCCTAATAACACTGAGCAAGCCACGGACACCCTCTGTGCTTAACAGTGTCATCTTCAAAATAAGATATTTCCATATTGACTCTCTTCGTTCTCAGTGTCACTGTTGTGATAAAATTAGATTGATCTGAAAATCTGTGTAAACTGCATAATCTAATGTGTAAATTAGCCTTACTGTGATTGCTACCTAGGAAGAAAAGGTGAGAGAGAAAGGCTGGGGAAATGTTTCTAGTTTATACTCAAGGAATGAGCCTGGCTTAGTGTAATTTTGAGTATGGAATTAGACACGTGTAGGATGAATTTTAATATATGACAATATTATAAGATTCTTAGTCGTTTTGATTAATCATGTTGGCATAATTGCCTCGCTTTATTGTATAATTCATGTTATGACATTGCCAGGTGCCAGCATAGTTAGTAATGAGTCTTCTGCTTTCATTTCCACCTTTTCCTTAAAAGGTTTATGCAAGGGGCACCTTGGCGTATAAGAGGCACTGTGTTCTGAGGAACATTTTAGGGAAGGAATTTGGGGCACAGGCTGGACTCCTCCCTCACTTACCAGTCACCCCTGTTCTTAGGTCTCATGGTGAGGTGTGAGTCTGGTGCTGGAAATTTAAACTCCATAAGCATCAGACGATGAACATCCATTTTCTCATCTGTGCATGTGGGAATAACAAAAGTACTTGCAGGTCTGTTACTAAATTTAATAAAATAATTTGAGGACCACTGGCGGTGTGCCGGTGTTATGTAAGATTCATTCAGAAGGGAGGTTTTCTCAGCATTGAATAATAATACCTAGGGGAGCTTTGTTATAAGCTTTAGGGATGGGGACAATGTGCAGAATTCTGTATGTCCTCTTTAACTCTTGGGGAGTTGAAATTCTAGCTCCCACCCCTAAAGTCTTAAAAATATACTTTTAGCCCAGGTTGGTGTGGTTCAGTGCTTAGAGCATGCCCCGTGCACTGAAGGATCTCAGTTTAATTCCTGGTCAATTCTGGGTTGGAGCACATGGGGGAAGCAACCAGTAAATGTGTCTCTCTCACATCAATGCTTCTCTCTCCTCTCCCTCCCTCCACTCCCTTCTATACTCTCTTTAAAAACAAACAAACAAAAAAAGAGCAATGGAGAAAATATCCTCTGGTGAGAATTAACAATAAAAACAAGCAAAAAAGTACTTTTATAACACAGCAGAAGGCTCATTTAAGAAGTTCATCACTTTGAAGGATTATAAATGTATCTTTGTGGTAATCAGAAGTTTTAAAAGATCCAGATATATTTAATGCCAGAAACATACTAACTGGGAAGATAAGCTGTACAGGAAATTAGAGAATTGTCTTCCCTTATGGTCTAGAACAGGGAAGTCTTATAAAATTAACAGATTCCTTAAATTTACATTAAACAGATTGATTTCTGTCTCCCCTCCAGCAAAGGAGGCCTAAGTCCCTTTCAGTCTCTCCAGGAACTTCACCGAAATGAACTGTCAGAATAGAGGGTTTAACGAGTTCAATCTGAGACTCCCGTTCCTCCTCCTCCTCTAAATTAGTTACATTTAGGGTTCCTACTCATGCCCCAAGTACAAATCCTAAATGTCAGTTTCTTTTCCTGCACAGCCTCATGGGCACTGCTCAAATTCCATTATGTCCAAAATGTCAGACCCAAACCCTGAGAGTTCAGAGAATCATGAGATGAAGCCCAATAGCATGAGCATCTCAGGACCAATTACTAAATGTCCTGTTGTCCGCCAATGGAACAGTCTCATTGGTTGATTTTACTTCCCTTTTGCTTCTCAGTTCCCTACCTCCCCTCAACCCCTTTCCTATCCTCTCAGGATGTCAATTAGCACCCAATACCTAGTAATTGCTTGAGCATCACAGGTCTTCATTTCATGCTTTTCCCTATGTTCATGACTAAGGAGTCTCCCTCTCCTCCTCCTTGGCCTATTAGTTACCATTCTCTTTCAGAAGATCTGTTATACGCAACTAAAACAATATTCCCCCCATTTTATGGGCTGGCTTCAAAAGGAGAGCATTATCATACATTCACTTGAAAAGTCAAAATAGGCAGGCATATAGCTACATACTGTGGGAAAAACGAAAGTGAATAAGATATAACTGGTAAGTAAGAAATGAACAGGAAGAATCACCATGGATAAAGAGCTATTGAATTTATGATTCATAATCTGCAGAAGGCTCTGGCAAGTCTCTGTCACTGAATGACTCATTCTGGCCAGTTCTTGAAATAAGAGTGAACACGTGTAAGAGACCCAATCCGCACCAAGCAGGTGTGACCTCAAAATCATGAGCACAGCTGTCGCCCTGGTATCCATCCTGTGTCCTGAGAATGCCGTGTCCCTGCGCCTTACAAAGCTGTCTTCTTATTACTCTTGCTGCAGAGGTAGCCAAAGCACCCGATGTTTGCCTCAGTGACAGGACTTCCTGGTGCTCTGCCCAGCTTTCCCCCAGCAGCTAGGGTCTTATGGTCCCAGGTAGTCCAAGCAAACTGGGTTCTCGGGTCCAGTAAACCCCAATATATTCCTGCTCATATCAAGAGAGACTGGGACAAACCATACCCCCTTCTGGTGTTGTGACTTATTTTTTTACCCAATGAAAGTAGCAGCCCTGCTTACGTGCCCCAGTCAGCAATCAGAAGGGATGGAGCTCTCTTTATCCATTACCTGTCTCTCTTATGCAGTCAACTCATCCATCCCATACCATCTCTCCAGCTATCATTCCAAAATAGTTCAATTCCTTTATCACTTTATTCCATTGGTAATGGGAGGCATCATACTACAGCCCAGCGCTTCTGAACAATGCTCCGTTTAGAAGGTAATGTAAATAACTACTAGCTCATGCACAGAATCGTCAATAGGCCATAAAGAGGTATTTGTTCATGTAAAGTATCACTCATTGCTTCCTATTGTACCTGTTAAGTACCATGTTGATAACCTTGTGCAGTAATAATTTCATTTTGAACTTTAAAAGAAGTCTTTAAATGACTTGCGTATCTGCTTAGCTGAGGAGGCAGAACCTTCCCTGAGTCTTGATGCCAGGGCAGGTTAACTGAGCTCTCTGGATATTTTCTGACTTTTCAAGGAACTTCTTAAAAATTAAAGCTAGTGGAAAAAAGTTTCCAACTTAAATAGTTGTGAGAAAAATATAACATAGTTATAAAACATTTTCAATAGCTAAGTATTCTCTCAAATAAGAATGATGGCATCTCTGAATCAGTTGCCTTTATAGACTGCAAATAGAAAAAACTGGGAATTTAAAAAAAGTTGTAAAATAGAGAAAACTTGATTTTTTGTCATTTGTAATATTCTGCCTGCCTGCCTGATTGCTCCTAACTGCTCTCTTTCCTGCCTGATCACCCCTAACTGCCTTTGCTTTGGCCCCTGCCATGGTGGCTTCATCCAGAAGGATGTCCAAAAGGTCGTTTGGCTGTCCTGTCTAATTAACATAATCCGCTGTTTTAGTATTATAATTTTAAAAAACGAGAAAAAAAGGAGAATATAAGATTGAGTGTTCTTCATGAATTTGGCTCATGAGTACTCTATATGAGTTTTATGGAATAACAAATGAAATGTAAGGTATGACATAGGTAATCAATCTATATTCACCACCCCATAAAGACAATTAGAGATCCCTTTGGCTAAATTCCCTTGGGTATAAATCTGTATCAAAGGCTGTGTTCTATTTATGTGTGCACTAAGGGAGGATGAGAATCCATATCAGCCACCTGCACTCCTAACAGCTCAGACTGAAGAGTTTCTATACTACTATCTCTAAGGACAATCTAAACAACATCTCCTCAGTACTTGGGAAGAATATTAAAGTCTGCAGCTCAATGAAATCTTAAAGCATCACCTTGATATACTCTTCTGATGTATTATTCAATTAGTGCCAATATTAGCTATTGCCCCAGATGCAAAAAAACAATGGTAGGGTCCAATGTCTCATTTCTAGGGAGTCTTGTCAACTTATAAATCTTTGTATACTGGTTGGTACATGGGAAGAATGCAATCAATGCTTGGCAATTAAATGAAAACCATGAGTGAGAGTTATTTCTGGAATTCAACTTCTAACACAATGTCAATTTATATGAGCGTATAATTTTGGATGCGAATTAGTATCTTTGCTAGCAGTTTCTTAAATTTTACAAGCGTATTGCTCCCCTAAACTCTAATTTATTCTTTAAGAAAATCAATTTCCCTCCCTTTAGTTATGCTAATATTTTACCTGGAAATAAGGTCCAGAATAATGGACCATGTTCTGCAAATTTTATAAAGCTTGAGAATACTAGCTATTGAAAGAGCTAAAATTTACCTGACTGGTTTGTATAATATTGAATCACTGCCTTGTTCTTCTGTAACTTGGAAAGCATGTTTTCAACTTGTGATAGTTGAAAAAATATTGACATTATTTAGAAGAAAAATTTAAAGGTATTTCTCTCAAATAATATCAGTTCCTTTTCAATATATATTCTTAAATGTGTTTTTATTGATTTCAAAGGGAGGAGAAAGAGACAGAAACATCAATGAAAGAAAATCATTGATCAGCTGCCTCTTGCACACCCCCTACTGGGAATCAAGCCCACAACCCTGGAGGCATGTGCGCTGACTGGGAATCAAACCATGATTTCCTGGTTCATGGGTCAATGCTCAACCACCCAGCTGGGCTCAATATATATTTTTGTTTAACCTATATGCTTTTCTTATTTCTCTAGTATCCCTGATTGACTTATAAGAGTTTATAATTTACAAGTACTATTTTTTAGTTCCAAGAGTTAAGGAGGTAAATTTTTTTGATCTTTAGGAAGAACATATTTGTTGATTTCTATCTCTGTATGATCAAAGCTCACTTTTAGATTTCCTCTAATTTGTTTCTGAACTTACTCCTTTCCTATAAGAGTTCAATCCTTGAATTCTTCCCAACTTCTCATCAGAATGGATTGTTTTCCTTTCTCTCCTTCTTCCTTTCTTTGCTCCTTTGCTCCATTTTAATAGCATTCATATCTTCTCTCACCTATGTTTCTGTGTATTTTCCTATATTGCATTATAATGAATATTTGAAATATAGCTCACTGTGGGGCAGATCATCATTTACGTGCTGGAAAATATGATTTATGTTTTATTTTATTCTCCCACTGTTTCAGGAAGCTATTTAGCTCCTCCTATCACAGAAAAGTGAAAAGTTTCATAGCAAATGAGGATAGAAATTACAAGAGAAATAGGAAATAAGATAGGTAAGTTTATAAGAAAATCTACTTTTCTGGGTTATATATTAAATGAGTAGAAACAAATTTCTTATCAAAATACTTAGTCTTGATGGGAAATTTTTAATAAAGAATGTACCAAGTAATATCTGAGGGCTTGGGGAACTAGGAAAGAACAGCACACATTTCATGCTTCCTGAGTGCTTACAGTTTACTTGTGAGGAAACTTACAACCACAAATAATTGCACAAGAATATAAGATATAATGCAAGGTCATATTTTATTAAGAGATAAATAAATTATCGTAATTCTAAGCCCAGAGGGGAAAATGGAGTTTTATTACAAAGATTAGAGCCTTGATACTATTGCATTAATATATTTTAAAAACTCTCTTAACATAATAGTGCCAACTGACTTATAAGTTAAACAATTTTATGTAATTTTGGAGCCAATAGTTCTTGTTGATTATTATAAACAAGCCATCTGATACAAAGGGAGATTGGAATGTTTGCAATAAAAGTTTGAAATGTTTGCAATTTAATTGAAGACAAAATAATTACAAAATATGTGTGTAAAATGGCAGTGTTGTTGAATTTAAATTTTTTATTGTTGAAAGTATTACATAAGTCTCCTTTTTTCTCATCAATCTCTCCCTGTCTGCTCCCCACCCTCACCCCCAGCATATGTCCCCACCCTTTTACTGTCTGTGTCATTTAGTTACCCTTATATGCATGCATACAAGTCCTTTGGTTGATCTCTTACCCTCCCTCCCTCCTCTTCCCCCATCTTCCCTCCCAGGTTCAATGGTTTGTCCAATGCTTCTATGTCTCTGGATCTATTTTAGTTCATTAGTTTATGTTGTAGATTATATTCCACAAATGAGTGAGATCATGTGATATTTATCTTTTACTTAGCATAATGCTCTCCATGCTGTTGTACATGGTAAGACTTCTTTCTTTTTTATAGCAGCATAATATTGCATTGTGTAGACATACCATAGTTTTTTAGTCCATTCATCTGCTGATGGGCACTTGGCTGTTTCCAAATCTTAGCTATGGTGAATTGTGCTGCTATGAACATAGGGGTGCATACATTCTTTCTGATTGGTGTTTCTGATTTCTTGGGATATATTCCTAGAAGTGGTATTACTGGGTCAAATGGGAGTTCCATTTTTAATTTTTTGAGTAAACTCCATACTGTTCTCCACAATGGCTGCACCAGTCTCTATTCCCACAAATAGTGCATGAGGGTTCCTTTTTCTCTGCATCCTTGCCAGCATTTGTCCTTTGATGATTTGTTGATGATAGCCATTCTGACAGGTGTGAGATGGTACCGCATTGTCGTTTTGATTTGCATCTCCCTGGTGATTAGTGGTTGAACATGTTTGTTTGTTTGGCTTTAAATTAATGGGATAGTGAGTGGTACAGACAAAGTAAAAATTCTGAAAATGATGAACCTGCCATCAATCTGAGGTCTGCTAACCCATATTTTTTAAAATGAAAAAATCCAAAAAACCATTATCAGAACTCCAGCCCCCTTCTCAGTCTTTACCTTATTGCCAGAGGGACTTCATAGAACTTGCTTCGCCAGGGTGTGTACATCTTTAACCTTTTGTCTGTGGTTAATGCCAGTATCTTAGTCCACCTGCCTGCAATGAATCTGGTCATGTTTGTCCACTCTACTAAAGTTCAAAGACATTTTTCCTCAGTTGTGGTCATATCTAAGAAAGGAAAACAATGAAAGATGAGTGATCATCCTTGCTTTTCTCTTGTTCTTGTTCAGTTCTGCAGCCTTTCAGAAGATTGGGTTGGGAATAGGCAAGACTGAGCCAGCTGGAAGAACAGTTTGACAGGCAGTCTGAGTTATACAGGAGAGGGAATTGCTTCTAAAACACCTTGCTGCAATTTTCTGCCCGGCCAACACAAACTTCTGTTTAGAAGCCTATTTAGGGAACCACATTCTGTTTCCAACATTTTCAAACATCTGCCTTCTTCTTTAAAGAAGCCAATTGCTAACAACCAGTCTGGAAACTGTAATAACTTATGACCGTCACTGGAATCACTGTTAGTGGACCGTTGATGGCAGATTTTAGACAATTCCCAAGGACCAAACAAAATAATACTTTAAGTATTATTTATAACGTTTCTATGCATATCTCTAAATTCAATATTCTGTTCTTTGTGACAGATGCTGCAGAGTTTCATCAAATTATACTGTGGAAACATGTTCCACACCAGCAAGGTCTCCTGGGAATTAATTATTTTAACAACAGTTTCATTTTTTAAGTTGTATTTTAGAATGAACTTGCAGACTATTATATTAGAAGCCTGTTATAAGCAGTATGCTCTTGAATTTGTTTTAGTTTGATGCCTTCATTTATGGTTTAAAAAATAATCTCATTCAATTCTGATAATCTTTTCTTGTCCATCTTAAAAAATCAGAGTTAGCAGACCTCAGATTGATGGCATGGCTATCTTTTTCAGAATTTTTACTTTATCTCTACCACTCACTTTCCCATTAACTTAGTGCCAAACAAACAAATAATGATTTTAACATGAAAACAAATCAATATATTTAAGAAGGCCTTTATAATTTTTAACATAAAAGAATAGAAAAACATAAAATCCAAGGCAAGTTGTCATGGGCCCATGAGTAACCTCCAATTTTATTACCCAGGACAATGGGGTGCAGGGAGAAGAGAAGTTGGGTTGAATGATCATCAAATGACTCAATCGCCTCATTATTCACTAGGCCAGCTGCTTCCTCACAACTCTTATTCATGAGCTACTAAAAAGTAGAAACATTGAGGGACTTGAGTTTCATCTTTTTAATTCCTCTGTCTTCTCCTTGATGCTGCTGCTAATAATCAGAGAGAAGGTTCTAAGGAACAAACAGGTGGGTTATACAGATGGGGGAATCTCATCAAACTACAAAGCTAGGTAGTTATACCTGAATAAATGGGCTCTCTGGCCTCCCATTGAGGTCTCCAAACCCCTTGGAGCTGAATTTAATGCTTTTGTTGCCCATTTCTTTTTGCCAGTGTCAGTTAAAGACTGTAGAAGAAAATTCCTTTTAAGCACAGCGTTAGCAGGAAAAGGATGGTCTGTGAGTTGCTCAAGGAAAAGATTGCTTCTTGCTAAGTGATAAGTGAGTAAATAATTGACTAGGGCAGTGGTCGGCAAACTCATTAGTGAACAGAATCAAATAGCAACAGTACAATGATTGAAATTTCTTTTGAGAGTCAAATTTTATTTATATTTATTTATTTATTTATTTATTTATTTATTTATTTATTTACAGAGAGGAAGGGAAAGGGATAGAGAGCTAGAAACATCGATGAGAGAGAAACATCGACCAGCTGCCTCCTGCACACCCCCTACTGGGGATGTGCCTGCAACCAAGATACATGCCTTGACCAGAATCAAACCTGGGACCCTTCAGTCTGCAGGCCGATGCTCTATCCACTGAGCCAAACCGGTTTCTGCGGCTTGGCCCTTATTGAAGACACAGTGAAGTCCTGCAAAGCCCGTCTTAGAACGCCCTCACCTCCTCCTAATCTGTGTGGGTCTGTTACACATGGCCTGATACACCAATTGATCAGCGTTTGGATGCATGTGTCCCATTCCCCTCTGCTCTGATAGTTGTATCCCCAACCTTAAATGAGCCTCAACTTCTGAGCAAATCTCTGACAAGCAGCTTCAGGATTTTGTCCTAGAGCTGCTCAAACTGGGGATCTTCCCTCTATCTTTGCCATCAAACCCGACTCACGTCTCTGACTTCTTTTCATACCTATAATCTTGGGCTGGCCACCACCTAAAGCACATGTGTCAAACACAAGGCCCGCGGGCCAAATCCGTCCCGCCAGGCCTTGCAATGTGGCCCGCACCTCGCTGTCATCACTGCACTCCGCTGCGTTTCCATCACAATGACAGTTTATGACTGTTCAGTAAACCATTCGGCCCGCGATTTAGGCTGGATTTTAGATTTTGGCCCCTTCTCTGATTGAGTTCGACACCCCTAACCTAAAGCATTAGCGCCCACAAATGGGGCCTCCAGAACCTGGGTCTCAGAGCCTTCCTATAGCAATCCCGCTGCAGTGGGGAAACTTCAGATGCCAGGAGCCATTCCCATTGGATCTGAAGTGGTTGACTTGGAAAGCCCTGGGCTGCCCCCTCTTTAAGAAAAAACAAAAACAAAAAACAGCAACAACAACAACAAAAAAAAAACAATACAAAAAACTTATTTTTTGTGTAGGTATCTACAAAGTCAAAACTGCATTAAAATATGCACACGAAAATTAATTTTATGCTTCACACCCACAATTGTCCTCTGTCCCATATAAATATTTTTATTTGTTTACTTTTCCACTGTTTTTACTCAAATACAAGCAAATATGAAGATCCAACACATATTCTTATTTCCCCCGCATTCTGACATGAAAGTCATCACGTACTCTTAACTTTTCTTCCCCATGAATTTTCACTCAACAAGGCATTCCTATTAGCATATATCCACCGATACATAGAAAACTTCCCAAACTTTTTTCAACTAATCCATCAGTTTCTGAAAAGTAGGACTTAAAAATCTCAAAATACATTGGGATTTATTTCCTTCTGCAATTTGGTCAGGTGTTCCTTTTTATGTTATCAGACTGTATTTTCTGGTGCAAATGTTTATGACTAATTTCTCCTTCATAGAATATCACTTTTTTTTCCACTATGTAGCTTTCCTTTTTATTCCTTATAATTTTTTCAGTTAGTTTCACTGGCTACTAAAACAGCTGCTATAGTTTCTTTTTGTTTATGTTTGCTTTTCATGTAAATGTCCACATACATGCGCAGGGACTCAAAGAAGTCGACAACATCTACTCTAGCATGAGAACGGATCCTGGTGTCATCTCTGTGTCAAGAGGTCCAGGAGCTCCCCAGTGAGACAGCGGTGTAGCTGGGGTAGTAGGAAAATGTGATTTTTCTTTTCTGCTTGCCTTTAAATATTTGTTTAAATTGTTTATTTTGGAGTCTTTCTCTTATGATTCTTATACTTCTCAGGGACTTTTAGTTATTTAGTCCCCTGAATTCATATTCTGTAATGTGTTATTGGAGGGAGGGAAGTAGAGAGATAGGATGAGGTAAAACTCAGACCCTACCTACTGCTCTCTCTGAGTATTTGGAGATTGTAGTATAATTTGTTTTAGGGCAGAAAACTTTTAATATTTAATATACTAGAGGCCCAGTGCACAAAATTCGTCCCCCCAAGGGGGAGCTGCGGGGGGTGCCCTCTAGCCAAGCCTGTACCCTCACCAATCTGGGACCCTGACCACCCATTTAGGCCCAGTCCCACCTGGATCAGACCTAAATGGGTGGTCAGACATCCCTCTCACAGTCCAGAACTGCTGGCTCCCAATGTTCACCTTCCTCTGTCTGAATGCCCCTAACCACTTCCATCTGCCAGCCTGATCACCTCCTAACCACTCCACTGCCAGTCTGATCAATGCCTAACTCCTCCCTGGCCTGCCCAATTGCATCTAACTGCCCTCCCTTGCCAGTCTGGTCACCCCTAACTGCCCTCCATGCTGGCCTGGTCCCCCCTAACTGCCCTCCATGCTGGCCTGGTCCTCCCAACTGCCCTCCCTTACAGGCCTGCGTCCCCCCAACTGTCCTCCCTTGCAGGCCTGGTTCCCCCCAACTGCCCTCCCCTGCATGTTTGGGTCCCTCCCCAACTCTCCTCCCCTGCAGGCCTGGTCCCCCCAACTACCCTCCCCTGCAGGCCTGAGTGTCCCCCACACAACTGTCCTCCCCTGCAGTCTTATTTCCCCCAACTGCCATCCCCTGCTGACCTGGTCCTCCCCAAACTGCCCTCCTCTAACAACCTGGTCACCTCCAACTGCCCACATCTGCCCTCCCCTGACATCTTTGGTGGCCATCTTGTGTCTTGGAGTGATGGTCAATTTGCATATTACTCTTTTATTAGATACCATTCCTATCACTTCTCCTGACTTTCTCTTCCACTGACCAATCTTGTATTTCAGGGCATCTGTTAACATCTCAGTTCTAGGCAATGCTTTTTGCAAAGGGTTGATTCACCTCGGTGTGGTAGATGAAGACGAATTCATAGTTGCCCACCTATGAACACCATGTGGAGTTCACTTATAATCCACTCATTAGTCAGCATGTTTCTGATGCTACCTCAGTGACTCTAGTCAGCACTGAAGTGCTCCTTATGGTTTTTTCCCCCCATACAGAGCTGGGACAGTAAACGGCCCAACGAGGTGCAATCAGAAGAGCTGCCAAGGGATTCTATTTGGTGCCCATTCCTTTCTACCCATTGTTTCCTTAACTCACATTCGGACTAGCTGATCAGCAGTTTCTTATCATTTTCATGTTAGGTTCTGAGATAAACCAAGTGTTCTCTTGTTCTAGCTACCAGCAGGGTCATGTTTGCGGGAGGTAATCAGCAACTGTTAGTTCACCCTCATCCTGAAGTGGACTTTTCATCTCCTCTCACCCTTCCTAATAAATGCATATAGCAGTTTGCAATGAACTTCACAGTATCTGCCTTGAAATCATGGTAGAACATATTTTTTTAAAATCTCTAAGTCTTTACTGCATTTCTATTTTATAAATAATTCAAACACATAGGCCTCTTAAAAATCGAGGTCATATATGATTGATTATTGCATGTTTCCAAATATCTGCCAAAGTGCTTTGAGACCAATAAGTTCACTATAAAAGCTATTCGACTTAATGAGCACTAAATTTGGAAGGATAACTTTCACATAGAATAAGAGGTATAGAAATATATGGCTTCTTAGATAATTTTTCATAGAAGGATATTGCCCATCATGTTGCTTCTTAATGAAATGTCTCCATGGAGATTACAGCTTGAATTAACTCCATCTCATTAGTTTTAAAAGCCCAAAGCAGAAATGTGGTATAAACATTCTTCACTGCTTAAGAGCTATATTCTCTTTTTCCTTTATCATCTAAAACATAACCTAACCTCATACTGAGCCAGGAAAATGCAGGTCATAAACTTGGCCTTTGGAGAAGAGGTTATATTACATAATGTTAAAATCATGAGTTTTAAGACACAGTTGTTTTGTGATTGTATTTTTCCTTTAAGAAAAACCAGTGGAGGGAATTACAACTGGTAGGTGGAAAACCAAGATAATGGATTAAAAATGGGATGTGAGAGAAAAAGCAGAGTTCAGGGTAATTCAAAGGTTTGGGGCCATTTTTTAGTATTAAATTTTTAAAAAATTATTGACCACCCCTGTGTCAATTTTTTATTGATAAACCTCCAGATCATAGAAGGTGAATAGCAAACAGAATTGCTGGTGAAACTTTTAACACTTAGTATTACTGGGAAATCAAATCTTTATTGACAAATATGATACTTTATTCCCAATAATTTAAAGTCCCCCAATACATAATCTTTTATTCAGATCTGGCCATAACACATCTATAATAATAAAAGCATAATATGCTAATTAGACTGGATACCCAAATGATTTTCCAGACTTCCTTCCAGACAACCTTCCGGATGAAGCCAGGGCTGTGAGGGCCAACCCCCTTGCACAAGTTTTGTGCATTGGGCTTCTAGTTATTGTATAAAATCATTGTGTACATCTTGGTCACCAGTTTCTGGGTATCTAAATACAACTACAAAAAATGATAAAAGATGAACTGATACCACTATAAATGCATAATTATTAGCTCTCAAAAGTGCTTACTATGTTTATCTGTTTAACTCAATCTTATGCTGCTTGATATGAAACTTAGAAAACTTCTTATAATTTCCTCTAAGTGGGTTACCTCCCATTCTGGGCTACCACCATCTACATTTACAAGCCAGGAAGAGAGCTCTCATCAGCAACAAAACCAGCTAGCATATATATCTTGTACTCTTCAACTTCCAGAACTGTGAGAAAATAAATTTCTGTTGTTTGAACTACTCAATCTATGTTATTTTGTTATGGCAACCTGAAGAGTCTTGTGAAGTACTGTGACTTTAACTTGTGGGGAGTCTTAGCTATTTCTGGGTAGTGTCAGAATTTAATTGAACTGTAAAATGTCCAGTTGATATCAGAGAATTGGTGTTGGAATACAGCATCAAAGGTGACAATCTTAACTTTTCTTTTTCTAATAGTTTTGAAGTAAAAAAACAATACAATCAATAATATTTGACCTCTAGACTTCCTATCTGCTGAGGTATAAATATCACATGGATAACATTTCAGGCTGCTTTAAATTCCATTGTTTGCATCCTCAGCTATATCCCCAGCACCTAGGACAATGCTGACACATGGTAGATGCTCAATAAACTCTTGTGTAAGAAATGAATGAGTAAACTAATAGCCTTTTCCCAGAAAATAAACATCAATGCTCTCAGAGGCTTTACATATTTTTTTTGCCTGAAATTTTTTTCTAAAATAGCTTGTACACTTGCTAGTTAGATTTAACCAAGATGTAATATGGGGTCTTCTCAGTTCATTAAATCTAGATAGGATTGCCTCAAACCCCAATTTCACAGTATGGCAAAGCTCTAAACTCATTTTCTCCCTAAACTGTGCTAATTTATAAAAGCATGTCCATAGTTCCCTTCAATTCCTGTCTCAATTTTTATATCCACCTTTTCTGTTTTATCTTTTGCTGATCCTTCCACAAAGGTTAGTCCTGTTTATCAGTACACATGCACAACCACGCCTAGCATTTTGTAGGGTAGAGGTCAGAGGCGGTCACATGACACAGCAGGTTATCCTTTGCCTTGTGCTACTGCTCCCCTAGATCCTCCATCTCCGAAGTCCTAATGCCAGGTCATGCCCATGCCTTGCAGACACTCATTTACCCGAGTGCTCTAATCAAGGCTTGCTCCAAACCAAGGCAGCTTGATCCCTTAGTCGTTTTTTCCTACCAGCTATGAAAACTCAATTTTCTCCCTCATTACATTCTCCTGTGAGCAAAACAGTTATAGCTCCTTACAAATTTATTTCATAAGTTCTCTCTGCAAACCTGAGGTGAGTAAAAGAAAAGTACAGTGAGAAACAGTCCCTCTGTCTTAATCCAGCATTTCCTGTTTCTTTCTAATCTAGGTTTCTGTAGGGCTCTTCTTTGAGGGCCTGGTAGAGTATTACTCCCAGCATTTTCCTATTGCTCACTATCTTCCTCTTTGAGTGTTCATTACCTGTAACAAATCTCCTCTTTATTCAAGCCCAACAATGGGTTCCCCTCTCCCTCTGCAGCAGCCTGGTGCCCTGTAGGCCATGAGAGTGGCTGAGAATTGTTCAGATATCTTTCGTTCAAACAAGAGAGAGCCTTTAGATGTAATTAAGAGAGAGAAAAAGATAAATTCCCAATAATAAGAGTCTTTATTCATAAAACAAGGCCCACACCTGTGTCCAACCCCCTGATATGAAGAAATTGTATCAGGAATGGGATCCTTCAGCTAATAGGAGCAGCAAAGACCAACATTCCCTGACCCATCTTCTGACTCCAATCCTGCCATCTAGATCACCATGAAGATTTACCCAGGAGCCCCTCCTCTCTGTAACCAGGGCCACTGGTCTGTGCTTTTCCTTACATCTGCCACATATGGACTGCAGCCTACTGGATGCCAGGACATGTGTGTCTATTGTTCCTGATGATCCTGTGCCTTGTGGTATTCTCCATAAAGAAGGCTAATCAATGGGCATAATCTCAGACCAGGCCACGGGCCTCATTCTAGAGAGTTCTCTGGTTGGACGTGGAGAGAGCCTTACTTTCACTACCTGGATCTTGCTGGTTGTCAGTTGAATGGATGAATGTTCCATCATATCCAACTCCCGTATCTGAGTGAAGTCACTGCAGTCCCAGCTCTACTTGGGGTCCTTTTCTGTGTGGAAGTTAATGTTGCTTTTCTTCCTTCTGCCTCATAAGCTAATTTCACTAATAGTGACTCTGCATATGATTTATTGCAAAAGTTTAATTTAACCATGCACAGAAGAGAGAAAGTGGTTTAAACCTAGGTGTCTAAATCTCTGAAAGCTTCTCTAATTAATGCCAGTGTTAGCTGGCCAGACATTCTGCTCAGAAAAAGCTGGACACATTTCTAACTTGTGAATGAAAACATAATGACTCTAAAGCATACTTTCTCTAACTCTGAAGCCCGACAATCCTATAATATTTTAGTGATCTATTCTTCCCAATTCGAAATCCCTCTCTCCAATCTTTGACATATGGTGAATGTTCCCCGTTTCTCATAGAGAAATGTTGTAAAGGAGGCTGAATAAACAAAGCCATGATAGATAACAGTATTCCAGGGGATTCTTTCTTGTCTTTAAAGCTGAAAGGGGACCATTTGAGAATCCTAGATAATAATAATAGGGAAATAATGCAAATTAACCCTAATGGCAGAATGACCAGAATGACCACTGGACCAGTCACTGTGAGGTGCACTGAGCACCTCCAGTCCTTTTCCCAGGCTGGCAGGCTCCCATTGCCTGATGGTGAACAGGGAACAGGAGGTGGATGGTGGAGGATGTGGGAAGCACCAGGCCAAGGCCTCTGCCCCACTTGTTGCCCCACACACAGAGGGCAACCCATGGCAGGGGCAGGGCTAGCGAGCAGGCGGGAATGGCTGACCTCTCAGTCCCTCCCCTGCCCCTTCCTGGCCAGTGGCTCTGATTGCCCAATGGCAAATGGGGAACAGTGGTGGGGGGTGGTTGGGGAAAATGACTCTGATTGCAGGCCAAGCCTAGGAACCATTGCACTGGGCCTCTAGTCTTATATAACAGCTATAGGCCGTCTTTCTTGTCCAATAAACACATATTTTCCAGTAAAATAATTATGTATCTCTTGATGCACAAGGCTTCTTTACTTGCTTCTTCATGGGAAAGCTTCATGAATTTTATCACTCTTGTAAGTGTGTGTAATACTGACCTATATCTCAAAGCCTGCACATCCAATACTTACAAGGCAGTATTCTCAGAGCCATAACTGCCTATTAAGCACAGATATCCACTGTTTTGGAGTCGTGTTGACAATGTTCTTCTGCTGGGCTGGGCTGGGGATTTCATCTGATGCAAATCAGGAAAGTGTACTTGAAGTTTATATTTCCTGAAAGAACTTCCAAGCACATGTAGGGATGGCTGAGGCCCTTCCAATCTCAGGCAGAAGAGAGTGCCTCAAATTCTATAATGTGGGGAGATTCTAATCTTCCCCGCTATTCTGCTTGGTCTTAAGTTCTTGAGGGTCTCCTTCCGCCTCGGCCCCAGAACCCTCCTATGTTGCTTCAGGTTCACCCCATGGAAGTCCAAATGCACTTTTCCTTCTTCTCCAGGGTCTACACACCTGTAAACACACAAAGAATTCTACCAACTTGAGAGCCTGTTTCAACTTCCGAGAATTCACAAGGAGCTTTGTGCTGTGGCATATGCAGTCTTCTGACACAATGCAAACCAATTCCTTCTGTTCCCTCACTCCCACTGCAGCCTTTTTCTGCCTTTCCTCCTACTCCTGCCGGCAATCAAGTGACTGTCCTTTTCTTAAACCATGACTGTCCTTTTGTTCTCTTATGTGACAACCATGATCAACACGTATTCTCAACACAGCATATTCCAAAGTCAATTCAATTAAATTAAAAAAAAATTAATCATCTATTATAGGTAGAAAATACATTTATTTATTATCTGCAGAAAAGCACAATGAAGAAAGTATTAATAAAAATTTCACCAATCAGCATTAGCTATTATGAATATTTTGGCAAACATATTTTGGAATTTTTTGAAAAAATACATCTTTTCACTGTAAATTCCACTATATCTGTTTCTTAATTTAGTTAACAAATACTCACTTTTTGCACACTTATTTTTTTTAAATTCTAAATTGCTATAAGCAATGCTATAGAAAATAATGACCTCATAATTATAATTTTCACATGCAAAGACACTTTGACTTACCTTTAGCTCTTTTACAGTTCTTTTACATTTAAGCTTAAAAATCAGCTCATTTGGTTTACTATAAGCAAGAACAGATAATTCAAAAAGTGTCTTAGAAAAAAAATATTTACAAGTTGAATATCTTCAGGATGGACAAAGGGAAAGCTTTGTATTTTTAAGAAGCCTTTTTCTTCCTAAGTACAGCTGAGAAAGTATCAGAAAACATGATGGATTCACTGACAAATTTTATTTGAAGCGTGACAACTAAACCATCTATAGATATTTACTGCAAACCAGCAGCAGAATTTCGTGATCCTTGTTTTAATAAAACAGGAGACCAGATTCCCAGAAGCAATTATTTTCTGAACTAAAAAAAGGTTCAAAGAAAAGATAATCTTTCTAAAACTACCAGAGAATTCACCCTCTTAGAGAATATAAACATTAAAATCTTGGAGAATCTTAACAATTGAAAGAATAAGGGATCCATATTCTCTCTTTATATCCATAAAAATGTCACCACCCTAAACACCTTTACAAAAATCACTGAAAAGAATTCACTAGTTACTTCAGGGATCTTCTATCTTACTATAATTGACTGATATAAGACTACTTTCTTCGGTGTGGGAAGTTGAAATACAATATAATGTGTGTGTGTGTCCGGCCCACATTCGAGGCAGATATTCACAGACATAAGTATGATTGCAAAAGAGCAATGTAGAAAACTTCAATTATCAATTCTTACATAATAGGTTTTCAAACTATAAATGTATGAACAATTGAAAAGTATTTTCATAAAATAAAATAAGTGGAATAATATTTTTGTAAGCATTATGTACATAATTATGCACGAAATATCTTATTTTTCTATATTAAAAGATAGTGAAGATCAATTATATAAATTAACATTTTAAACTATTTAATTTTTACCAAGGAAGATATAATGTTTTAAAATAATTTTACTCTAGGAACATTTAACATTTCTCTAAGGATTTGGTTTGCCTTTTCTCTCCCTAATTGAGAACTTTAAAACAAATCTGGTTTCCCTTTGTGTAATAATTTTGAAGAAGCACAGAGCCAAATTTAAAATTATATTGAATTTCATGGCTTGCATTTGTATCCCCATTGTCTTAGGTCCTGATTTTCTATTTCTATTGCATTATTACTTGTATTTATCTTCTATTATAAGCCATTTAAGAAAACTTTGTAATAAAAAATTGGAATCATATATAATAAAAGCCTAATATGCTAAGTGTCCAGTCAACTGGTAGGCCATTCAACCAATCAAAGTGTAGTATGCTAATGATATGCTAAGGCTGCTCAATTGCTCACTGTGACATAAACTGACCATCAGGAGGGGGTTGACCAGTCGATCACTCGCTATAACATGCACTGACCACCAGGAGGCACATGCTCTGACTGGTAGGTTAGCTTCCTGCTGTGGTCTGGCTGATCAGGACTGGGAGAAATGGGCTGGACATGCCTTGGAGCCCTCAGGCAGTCCCTCCCCAGCTGGCCAACCTCTCCTGTCTCTTATAGGCCCTGATTGTTCACTGTTGGGGATCCTGGGCCTGGCTTGTGGCCTCTCATAATCTGAGACCTCTCAGGGGATGTGAGAGAGCCAGGTTCAGCCTGATCCCACAAGCCAGGATGAGGGATCCCATTGGTGCATGGATTTGTGCATTGAGCCTCTAGTATAAAAATAATTTCTTTGAACAACTAAAAATGTTGTAATTATGTGAAGATGTATTTATATGTATCTATAATAATAAAAGTGTAATATGCTAATTAGATCATATGTCCTTCTGGACGGCCTTCTGGACAAAGCTGCCACTGGGGGCAGGGCTGAGGCAGAGGTAGCTGCCACAGCAGTGGGGGGGCTGCGCCCCTTGAATGAATTTTGTGCATTGGGCCTCTGTAATATATAAAAAACATAAAATTTCAGTCATTTGAATAATATTTATTAATCTTTTAGTTTGGAAATGATCCTATGAATAAAATAATTATTAATAAGAGAAAATCTATGCTAGCCCTCTTCTCCTTAGCTTTATCATATACCTTAGAATAGAAGCATTTAAATTAGCAAATGGTATCATTTTCCTTTAATCTATTAATATGTCTGAAAATTCTGCATGATTTTCACAGAACACTTTTATATATTTTGTATTATGAATAATGGTCTCATCTCTCAATAAATTTCTAATCTGAAAAACTACCTAAGTAAGAATTTACACTTGCAGTTTTCTACGTCGCTCTTACTACAGTCATGCTCTCTCCTTTGATTATATAATACCTACATCTAGTCTAACAACGGCAGAAACTCCAGCTACCTTGTTCGCCATCAGTTTTCATGTTCCTTTAGAGAAGGGGTGAATGAACCTTTTTTTGTATAAGGTTAGATAATAAATATTGTAGGCTTTGCAGGCATAAGGTCTCTATCACAAAAATGCAGCTCCAGTGTGATGGTATGAAAACATCCACAACAACTCAACTTGCATGTGAATGAATGGGTGTGACTGTGTTTCAATAAAATATACTTTACAAGTGTTAGTGAATGGCAAGCCATAGTTTGCAGACCTCTGCTACTGAGTACAGTAAGTATTCAATGTTTTTGAAATAGAATGAATGAAAATAAAAATTAACATGATAAGATCTGGAGAAATGATAGATTTCATGTTTAAGAGTACTAATGGTGAAATAGCTTTTTTTTGCATATTTTTCTTGAGTAGAAAACAATATTAAATATTCCAATAAAAATTAGGGCCAAGGTTAATATGCTCACTATTGGCTAACCCTGGATGGCAATAGAATCTAAAGAAATATTATTTCTGTTATTTGTAATGTAATTTCTGTGGCTTTTCATGCCTTTTCCCTAAAAGAACAGAAAATAAAATTGTGTATTATTAAATATTTTCAAATTTCAAAATTTTGATTTATTTTTGTTTTCAATTATATCCTTAAGCTATAAACATCGAATTTAAAAACAGATTTAGCAAGCTTTAAATAAATAATATTTCTCTTAACAAATTATCTTTTCTGTCCCAGTATATTTGTCTAAAACAAAATCTATCATTGCAAAGATATAAAATAACAAATAATAGAGCTAACACTGTAATCACAATAATTTAACCCAAAACAGCACCTTTGCATTTTGTGAGAAAATATTGGTTGGCCTGATTTATCAATGTAATGAAGTAGATGATTATCTTTTTTTTCTGCTATATTCAGAGATAGTTATAATAGCCTAATAACAAATGGAAAACATACACATATTATTGATATACAGGGTTGGGTAAATCTATAGTTGTTTGTATGGAAACTAAGTCAGTAATCTTACCTAATAATAGACAAACATACAAATTGACCATCCCTCCGCTATGCCCACAGGCAATCAGAGTGAGTATGCAAATTAGAAGGGCAAACATGGCAGCCCCCCAGCTGCTCCAGGTGTGGAGTGCTTAGGCGGGACAGGACACCTGCTATAAGAGGGAGAGTGGGGGGGGGGCCGAAGGGATCTACAGGAGCAGAATGCCTCAGTGAAGACAGAAGATGAAGATGGCAGACTCTGGCCAGAGCGAAGGCCTGGGGGCCAGGCGCCGGAGGAAAACCAGCACTGGAAGCCAACGGAAGGAAGGCCTATTGCACTAGTCTCTTCATGCCATGGGCCTATCGTTAAGATCTAATAATACAAGAATAAACTCTATTTTGTGTACTCACAAGTGAAAACCTACTTTGGCCCCACCCTGTAAAGAGTGTCATCAAATCAATAAATCACTGTAGTTACGTGAATTAACAGTAAAACTTCTTAAAGTACCAGCTGTACTACTGAGCTGTGTTTCCGAAGGCGGAAATAGAGTGCCTGAAAGCATAGCAAAAGACATTTCAGACAAGGCCTAGTGGATAATGGATGCATGGTAGGACAAGCCTTAATTGTCCACTAGATTTTGCTAACTTAGGCCTCGCCCAAATAAAGAAGTATTAAACGAATACTTCCAAGTCGTTTAGCTCTTAAAAGTAAGGCTAATTTGTCCTTAGACACTGTTTTCCAATAATTCACCTAAAAGTAATTTCTGCTCCTCTCCCACAGACCATACTATTAATTTTTGTAAGCTTTGCAATTTCTGTTGTTTCTGTCTACCATCTCTTTCATGCTCTGCTTTGGAACTTATCTCACCTGCTGCGCACACTGCTGGTGGAAACATTTAATCTGAATTTCAGCCATTTTTTCATCGAGATCTCAAAGAGGAAACGAGTTTTTTTTTGTTGTTGTTTTTTAAAAAATCTTTATATTATTTGTTTACTGGGAAAAATGTTAACTCACTAGAGGTCTAGTGCATGAAATTTGTGCGTGGAGGGGGATTCCTCAGCCCAGCCTGCACCCTCTTCAATTTGGGACCCCTTGAGGAATGTCTGACTGCCTGTTTAAGCCTGATCCCACAAGTATTGGGCCTAACTCAGTAGTTGGACAGCCCTCTCGCAATCCGGGATGACTGGCTCCTAATCACTTGCCTGCCTACCTGTCTGATTGCCCCTAACCCCTCTGCCTGCTAATCTGACCACCTCTACCTTGCCCTCCTGCTGACCTGATTGCCCCTACCTTGCCCCCCTGGTGGCCTGATCATGCCTAACTGCCTCTATCTGCCTAGTCACCCCTAATTGCCCTCCCCTGCCTGTCTGATCTCACCCCCAACTGCCCTCCCCTGCAGGCCTGATCTCACTTCCAACTTCCCTCCCCTGCTGGCATGGTTGCTCCCAAATGCCCTCTCTGCCGTGGCCCCCACCACCATGGCTTTGTCTGGAAGGAAGTTGGACATCTGGAAAATGACTGGTTGGCCCAGTCTAATTAGCATGTTACCCTTTTATTAGTATAGATAGATTGTATAGAATAAGATTGCTTAAATGGGGGGGAGGAGAGGCATTTTTCAGCAGGAGGAGATGCTCTTGGCAGACAAAAACACATAATCCCTATATCTGGACTGATAGCCAGCTATATACACAATACTGCCAAACCAGTCATTAAAAAATTGAACTGCTTTCTTACATCTTACACCAAATAGCTATTGCCCATAAAATCCCTCCTCAGCCCCCACCTTAGGTTCTGTCTTCCCATTTCACTCACAGTAGGTTCTGATTTGTCAGTGTCTATGCCAGTCAGCATCAAAAGCTCTGCCTCCCAAGCAGCCAGTGGCTCCACGCACTTCACCCAGATTTGGTTCTGATTGGCCAGTTTATATGCCAGTCAGTGTCAAAAGCTCCACCTCCTAGGCAGCCATTGGCTGCTCACAATTTCACCCTGATTTGGTTCTGATTAGTCCGTTTCTATGCCAGTAGGCTTCTCCGAGCCTATCTCTGGGCCTGATCTAAATGAGATATTCTTAGTTCCAATAACATACATTTATTTATTTTGCTATTTTAAGCAATAAAGAAAAGTATCCTGAAAGTATATGATAAAATTCCCTGCCCTGAGAAACAAGAGATTTGACTCTTACTTCAGGTCTGTGAGAATAGTCTAAATGTGTGCCTCCTTGCTATTTAACCAGTTCCAATCTCAGTTGTCTGATATTTAAAATGAAGCTGGTTTGGATAATTTATTGAGGTACTATCTAACGTTAGTGCCCTCTAAAACTGAAAGTTATGCAACTACATGCATTATTAGACATGTTCCCCATATTTCATCTTGATGAAAGTTTTACTTTTAGTCACTAAAATATTTGTCTCCATTAGGAATATTCTCAACCTCCAGATTTATACATTTTTTAAAGACCCAGATAGCCAGTTAAAAATTAAAAATAGTCCCTGCCTAGATATAGTTTAATTTTCATTTGTTAGTTGGACATGAGTTACGAAGTATGCTGAGTCAGCTCAGACTAAGCTGAGTCTGCATAGACTCACAGGTAGAGATCCACGTGAGGAATCCCTGGCCACTCCTCCAAATTTTCCAACACCATCGAAATTGGGATCTTCATTTAAAACCATTTATGTACCATATGTTACAAATTATACATTTGCATAATTGTTCCCCTTATATTGGGAAATCCTCTACATGACCATGGTAGTGTCTTCTAAGTCTCCATAGCTTTGACCACTCTGCTCCTGGATTTGAAGACAGGCTGTTCTATCTGGCTATACTCATGGGAAAGTTGTAAACTGAAGACAGGAGAAAACAAAAAGGAAAACAAAGCCCATTTTTAGAGGAGAGACTCACCAACTTGGGTAGTAAACACTCCAGCCCCACTTGAATGTCAAGCTTTCTCACCTCAGAGGGAAACACAAAGACCTGAAGAGGGAATGAAATGTAAAGAGAAGGCTGAGGACTCAGTCAGATGCCAACATCATGGAAAGAGAGGGTGGCAGAGAGCACCCTCCCGGCTGACCTGAGCTCTGAGGGACCATGTGATGCCATCTTTACAACAGAGCCCCACAAAGAAGGCTGTGTTATAAAGGAGGATAGAGATTAAAAACCTCTGGAAGCTTTAAGAACACTTTCCATGTTAATGAGAATGAAATTAAAAAGTGGGACTGAAGAAAACGTGCAGAATGGAATGGAAAAAGGCATTAATCCATGCTTTTTTCTTTAAACACAATCCTCTTTTCTGATACATCTTCGTGGATCAGCAGTCTTGCAACAAGAGACCTATCAGTGCAAGGTCTCCCAAAGTGCACAATATTATGTCTTAATGGTTTCCTTTTTGACAGCAGATATTACCTAATTAGGAAAAGAGATTTTATCTCACTGTAAAAGTCAAATGTATATAGCATTTTCCCAAGGTGGTTGGCTACATAAGAGTCTCAAAAAAAAAAAAAAAAAAAAAAAAAAGGCAACTGGCAAAATCCTCCCCTTTTCTGTGAATGATTGGTGAAAAAAAGTAATAGAATCGTCTTCTGTCTGAAAACATCAGTATTTGTTAATGTAGATTAAATCTATGGTATTAGAAATTGTGTGTTACAATTATCAACCTTGACAGAAAGGGCAGATTTGAACTTACACATTCATTCAATCTTGATTATCTGTGATGCACAGCATTGTACTGGATGTGACAGATTCAGGGTGGCTCTACTAATATTACCCCTTACTCCATTTCAGTTCTGAATCGAATAAGAAATATATATAAGAAAAGAAACATCCCAGTAAACTGATCCATTAAGAAATCCCATCAAGATTCCTTGCTCACTCTTAACTGGTTTGGCTCAGTGGATAGAGCATCAGCCTGCAGACTGAAAGGTCCCAAGATCAATTCCAGTCAAGGGCATGTATCTTGGTTGTGGACACATCCCCAGTAGAAAGTGTGCAGGAGACAGCTGATCGATGTTTCTCTTTCATCGATGATGTTTCTAGCTCTTTATCCTAATTGGTGGGCACAGCAGTGGTGGCAGGAGCCTCTTCTGCCTCCATAGCAGTAGGATATGCCCTGAGGGCTCCTGGACTGTGAGAGGGTGCAGGCCAGGCTGAGGCCTACCCCCCTCCCCCCACCTTCCAGTGCATGAATTTTGTGCACTAAGCTCTAGTAGTTATATATTGGTTGAAAACTCTCACAGATTTTTATCTGCAAGTATCTTTGTTTCACCTTCATGCTTTAAGTATATTCACTGTGTAACAAGACTCTATTAACAGATACTACTTCTCAGTCCTTTGAAAATATTATTGCATAGTTTTCTGGCTTTTATTTTGTAGCAAGAAGTAAGCTTTTCATCTAATTCTCTATTTTCAAGTAAATTATTTTCTTTCTGGTTGCTTTTAAGGTTATTGTCTTTGGTATGCTGCAGTTTCATTACAATGTGCCAAGCTGTTGATTTGATTTATTTTACTAACTGAGGTTTGCTCGTATGTCTGAATCTGGCCATTTATTTCTCCTACAAAAATCTGGGCATTTTTCTTTTTCCACCTCTACTACCTCTTTCTGCAATTCCAGGTGGGCTCATACTCACTCAACCTTCTCCCTTCAATTTTTTGGGAGGTAACTGGGTATAGATTTTTCTTGACCAACAAAGAACTGATTAAAAATTAGATATTTCTAAAATATCCTACATTGCCTTAAGGAAATAATGAGGATTTTGTTTTCATTACTGAAAATGTATGTATAGAGTCTGGGTATGCATGAAGAATCTCTTCTTAATGATATTTAAATATGATCAGGGTGAATTTTTAAGATGATCTTTAATTTATTCCAAATTTTGAACTTCTATTATTATTTCAAAGAAGTAACATTTAAATAATTTTACATATAATGCCTCAAGGGTTATTAAATGCAGTATTGTAAACCTAAATTCCACAGTAATTTCTACAAAAAGGGTATAGCTCGCCATTTTTTCCAGAATCCTGAAATTAACTTAAAATGTGCTAGACAGTTGACCTTGATGTTCAGTCAGCATGGGTTAATATCAGCATGAGTAGTAAGTTACCTGTCAGAATTATTTTAGACAAAGGCCTGGTGCATGGAATTTGTGCACTGGATGCAGGATAGGGGCCCTCAGCTGGCCTGTGCCCTCTCACAATCCGGGGGCCCCTGCTCCTTACCGCCCACCTGCTCGCTGCTCCTTTGTGCTGCCATGGAGGGGAGAGAAGCTCCCGCCATCGCAGCTGCACTTGCCAGCCATGAGCCTGGCTTCTGGCTGAGCAGCGCTCCCAGAAGTTCCTGCATTGAGTGTCTGCCCCCCGGTGGTCAGTGCGCATCATAGCAACTGGTCATTCTGCTGTAATGGTTGCTTAGACTTTTATTATATAAATTGCCTCCATATTCTTGTGAAGTTTTATCATCTTAAAAGCACATATTAAAGAAATATTTTCTCTTTGGCTACAGCTTACATTTATTGATGTGTAACTTTATTTTTTAATTCTTGACTATGGAGTCCTTGAAAAAAAAGATACCAAAAAAAATAAAAAATAAAACAGTTGGGATAATATAAATGAACTATTAAGTAATCAGGAAGAACAAAATCTACTTCTGTTTGTCCAAATGCTTGCTTCCAGGAAGCATTTCTACCATCACGTCCCCAGATTTCTTGTAATCCTTAGGTTCATAAGGAATTCACATCAGTCTACTTTCTCCCATACTACTAAACTGTCTCTCTTATCAATCAAAACAATAAACTAATATATATGTAAAACATTTAAACAATGTCTATAGCATAATAAGAGTTTTAAAAATGTTATTATCCTACTTTCATAGAGCCACAGTGTCACCAGACTCCTGGGGGAGCATGGTAAAAATGGCATCCCCATGGTTGCATAGTACACAGGCTGTGGCTGCAAGATTGGCTCTGGGCTTTAATGGATCTCACAAAAAAAACTATCAAAAAAATTTTTGTTTTTGTAGAGATGAAAAACATATTCTCATTGTTTTGGTCACAAAGAAATTCAATGCCCATTATGACTGCTCTGAAGCACTTTCTAGGAACACTAATTATCATTATTCATTCATTCAAATCAATATGAGCTTTATTTATATCTATGTGTATAGCTATTTATAACTTTCAGAAAGTTAAAATTTTGAGTCTCGTGCAAATACAGAATAAACAGAAGTTAGCAATTTCATTCAATTCAGAAGTTAATGAGCAAACTAACAAGATGCAAAAATTGACTAAAGATAATTTGAAGAACATATATGCACCTGTGTATTATGCTGAAATGAATGTTAATTGATACTAAACAGATTCTTATCCTTTAGGGCAATAAAATTAGATATTTGTGGTTATCTTCTACAGCAGAAATTATTTGTATCTTGCTGAACAAAATTCATGTGTATTACTATGGACAAATATTGCTTGCATTACCTATTGTTCTATACAAATTAATTTCTAACTCACAAAATTATAAAATAGCCTACAAATAGAAAATCAATTAAGTGTGCACTCTCATATACAATGAGATAATTGCTGGAGAGATTCCTAGACAATGTGCTCATTTCCAAGTCCCAACTCAGAGAACTGCCAGATATATTAAGGATATGAAAAATAAGAATATGGTTGAAGGTACATGAATTGTAGTGGCCTGGAGCTGTTTTCTCTGAACATATAAATGAAGGCCAACTTTGTTTTATTACTTATTTATATAGTTATATTCATCTTGGAGTTAAGTATAGTATTTATTCTTCAGGCACAATTTTGTTTTCTTATATAGTTTTCCTGAGTTAATACTTTATGGGTTATTTTGTGTGTTTACTTGTATCTATAATATATTGCATGTAAAAAATTTAAGATGTAAGATCAGTGGATATAAGTAAAAAGTCTTTTCCATAGAATGCAATGTTATGTTTACTTTTGAAGCATCTCCAAATAAGTTTATCCTCCATTAATCCCGTCTGTTGTGATAGTTTATGATTTCCATGACTACACTAATAAAAGAGAAACATGCAAATTAACTATCACTCCACTATACCACCAGTCAATCAGAGCAAGTATGCAAATTAACCCAACAAAGACGGCAATTAATTTGCATATGCAGCCAGTTAGGAGTGAAGACTGAAGACAACATAGAAGAAAGAGTGAGGGAAAGTGAAAAGCAAGGCAGCTGTGGTGGCTGCAGGAGGGAAAAGGTGGGAAGGGAGGAAGCCACGGAGGAAAAGAGCAGGGCATAGCAGAAGGGAAAGCATGGGGCAGCAGTGGCAGCGAGATGGAAAGCACAGGACGGGGTGGGGGACAGGGGCAGCAGGGAAAGCATGGGGGGGAGGGTGGCAGTGGTGGGAGGAAAGCCCACTGGAAGCCCTGTTCTTGCAGGAATCTTCCTGCAATAAGCCTCTAATTATCTCATAATTGGGAATCTTTTTTCAGACATTTAACAAGTAATTGTATTTGAACATTTTACCCATAGAGTTTAGACTATGATTCCTACTAGTATATGTTCTTCCTGCTGATTGAGCTGTTGTGAAATCTTCATCTTTTTGTAGGGTGAGATGCCCTCTGTTCCTTTTTCCTATCACTTCTTTCATCCCCTGATTATATTCAAAGGCATTTTTTGGCTTGTATTTATTAATGGGTGGAGTCATTGAAGTGCCCAACATTGTTGTACCCTCATTCCAGCTTCCTCTCACCTCCAGGTGAAGTAAGTAAGCCAACCATTTTTTCCTTCATGCACACTTTCTTTTGTACACATAGCTAACTCAGGCTGGTTATCACTTTGGATTGTGCAGCCAAGCAGAAGGAAGTAAATCCATAGGACTAGCATTGCTGCTTATGGAAAGATGACCTGTTCCCTCTGAAGTTTGTATACTCCAAGCAATGTCTCTGAAGTCTGTATACTCCAAGCGTATTTTATGAGACTCTGAACTTGAGCTATGCCACACTAGCCCAGCTAATAATGGGATGGCTGCTTTTTGCCCAGCAGTGTTGCTGTGTCTCTTCCTGTACTTAGCTCCCTTGGAAAGCCTGTGCAGAGAAACAGTGATTGCTAACTTCACTCATACACCTAACAGTTGTCACTATTGATTCTTTCTGCAAAATGTGTATATGGGTTAATACTTGATAAAGGCAGTGTACAGTATGTGACTATGTTTCTATGCATTGAAAATTGTATAAGTAAGACTAAAAAAACAAACATCAAATTGAGAAATATGCCACATGGAAAGACTCCCCCTGTTGTTGCTGACTTTGAAGGTACAGGAAAGGAATACACATTGGCCAAGGGATACAGGAGAGAGAAGGAAGAGAATCCTTTCCTAGAACTCCAGAAGGAACACAGGTCTGTCAACACATGGTTTTAATCTGGCAATGTTCATTCCAAACTCCTGACACAAAGAAATGGAATCTAATAATGTGTGTTGTTTGAAGTCACTACATTTGTAGCAACCTTTAATAGCAGCAATAGAAAACTAATATACTAGCCTAACTAAGTACATTTACTATTTTGATCTCATCCCTAAAAGTAAAAAAACAAAAAACAAAAAAATTAAAAAACAAAACAAAACACCAACACATTCTCTAAAGAGAAAAAAATACAGAAAAGAAAGAGAAAGAGTCTTAGCATATCTCTGACATAACCTTTGAGGTTCTTTGAATACTGGGTTCCACAGAGACCACAGAATGCCATCTGAAAGGTATTCCTCATTAATACCACGTTAGTTCAAGGAAGAGTTTATGCAGGGGAAGATGGCCATGAGGGAGAAGCAAGAAAAACATTCTGAATCTCAAAATCATTGGGTTTTTATTTCAACACTAAATTTAAGCCTTTATTTCTGTATAGTTATCTTTTAATTGCCCCTTTTGCTATACCTCAGCAGGGGAGATATAATTATGAAGTGTGATGTGAGCATTTTTGTTTTTTCTTTTTATTTATTCAGTGACAGAGAATGGTTGAAAATTGGTCTCTTATTTTTCTGTTATACTTTTCAGATATTTAATCTGATCTGAATAAAACTGCAAAAGGGTTTCTGAGCAATTACTTGCCTCACGTGTTGAAACCACAGTCCTCATTAAAATATAATAATCAAGTTCTATTTTATGCAAGAAAGAAAAAACACAACACATTTGTTATCAATTTACTCTATAGGGAAGAAATGAATTTGGGGGGGGGGACTTGCATTTTAAGAACGAATTACTTTTGCTTTATAAATGTATGCATTATAGTACTCTAACAGCTATTGAAGACTGAAAAAGTTTAAATTGACAAAATTACAAATGACTCAGATTTACTTCAAAACATCATACCTTTTTGCCTGCTTAACATTCATAGGCATATACATTCTTGGGAAAGATAATGCTTATGAGCATTACTGATGGGGGTAATATAGTAAATATGGCCCATTTTATTTGCTGAAGTTTGCCAATATAGTTCATGGATTGCTTATTGCAGGTAATAAGCTAGACAATTCTAATCGTAGCGCTGTGATGAAAGATGTCAAACAAACATGTAAGCGTTCTGACATCCATGGTGTCAAATTCATAGATTCTCACCATATTCCTTCAGTTGCTTCAAACAATAGGCATTCATCTATCTATCTATAGACACTAAGTGGCCAGATTATTATGGTAAGGTCCAGCTAGTCTGGCCAGGGGAAGGGGACATGGGCAGTTGGCCAGCCTGCCTGCTGGTCAAACTCCTGGTTGAGGGGACAATTTACATATTAGCCTTTTATTATATAGGCTATACACTGAGTGGCCAGATTATTATGCATCCAGAGATCATAATAATCTGGCCACTCAGTATGTACGTGTGTGTGTTTGTGTGTTTCCCCTTGAGAAAGTCAGTGCTGCATCATCTTATCCAGGGTCTTCTTTAAAGTCATAATCTACTAGAAATTGCCTTTGCTTTTCTGAACCTCTTTCAAAACTTTCTTCTGGTCTTTCTATCCCTTTCATCCTTCTGACTCTGTCAACATAATGCCCCAATCTCTAGAATCATGTTTTCGTTCCCTAAATACCATAGTAGATGTATATAACTACAGATATGTGCTCCCCTAATTTAATGTTCACTGAGGTTGTCTACGTCTGTCTCAAATGGTTTGAACTTTTCAAAATCAAATCTGTGATTTAATAATGTCACTGTATAAAAGTTTCTTATTAGCCCTAGTTGATTATATATATATATATATATAATATATATATAATATATATTATATATATTATATATATATTATATATATATATATATAAAATGCTTTTTATTTTTACACTTAAACTTATATATAATCTACATGAAACAGTCAAATCAGTTCAATTGCATTGATGGCCTCCTGAAGCTGAAATCCAAGAAGAATGTTGTAGAGTCAAAGAAACAAGCAACCTCCAGAAATCTCCACATGGTTCAGGCACTTTTTGACATTTCTTCCTTACACATTCCCCACAGCAGCAGCCCTTAGTTACTCTTTCCATGTCTCTCTTTTTCTTTCACTCTCCCATATCCACTCTGCCCCTCTCTTTCCAAACTCTCCTTATTCCGTAGTTCATCAAACTTTCCAAAATATTTATGGAATACATACTATCTATGCGCCAAGCACTAGTCAGAGAGCCCTGAATCACAAGAGTCTTGGCTCTCAGGGGCCTTTTATTCTGGTGAGGGGATAAGATAATATATATCTAAATAAGTGACCTAATAAAAATAAAGCAAAATACAAGATTGTAGAGCAATTAGTGAGCCAAATTACTTCTAAGGGCTAGGAGAGGTCTGGGTACTTTTGGGGTTCAAATAATGAGAACTCTCTTACCTTTGTAGAGAACTGATCTTCCTCACCCTAAAATTGCCAAGAAGAGACTGGAGAGGTGATTGCTAATTAGGCTGTTCTGAAAGCCTGGAGATACCAGGAAAGCCACATTCATGGTGATTTACCCCCAGGGGCCTTTGCAGGACATGACCGTCATCTGCTTATGTACTGTCCCTTCTAGGGTAGAGACAGTATGGATTTCTTCTACTTGTGGGATTGTTTCCGTTAGTGTTCTCAACCTCAGCATCCAACAAAAGAAATAACAACCTATCAGAAAAAGAATAACATTCAAATAAAGAATGGCCAGAATAAGCAGAATGCATATCCGGAGAATAAAGCTACTGAGAGATAAGATGATAATTTGATGTCAAACAGCAAGAATATGTAAAGAGAGTCCAGTATAACAAACACCTTATAAAAGTTTTTTTGTTTATTTTTAAATAAATTAACAGCATACTAGTAATTTATCAACCAAACAATGCAGGAGATGACATGAAAGAGAAGATGTTTATTACTCAAATGTGTGTTCTGGAAAATGAAGTGCAAGAAATAGTCCAAAGCACAGAGAAAAACTAACAAAGAAGTAAAAACAAAATCATGAGAAAAATAACAGAATCTTGAAGGATCTAATAGGAGACTTAATATACGATTAAAAGTACCAGGAAGAGAAAAAAGACAAATGGTGGGGAGTCAATAAGAAGACAAATGGTGGGAATTTTCCCCCGGAAACTAAAACCTGATGCCACAGATGAAATGGGCTTTTAGAGCTCCAGGCCAGAGTGATGAGAAAAGGCACCTAAAGGCACCCTGTAAATTTCTGACTCTCAGGGAGAAAAAAAGGAAAACAAATTAAAAAGTAGGATTCAGGGCAAACAAAAAGGCAAAGGGACAAAGAGTCAGGATGCTCATCTACAGCAGTGGAAGCCGGAAGAGCAGCTACCAACCACTGAGCAAAAATGGTGCAGTTCAAGAATCCTGTGCTCCGTGAGGATTTTATTTCATTTCAGGGTTAAAGAAAAATATTTGAGAAACCACACGGGAAACTAACATCCAAGTACTCTATCTGAAAAGCAAGCAAACAAACAACAACCACCAGAAACAAAACAAAACAAAAAAGAAAAAAACACAAAAACACTTTAGTTAAAACACTTTAACTAAAAGTTCTAGTTAAAGTGTTCTAACTAAATGTGTTAACTTTAGTTAAAGTGTTTTAACTAAACACATCAGAATAGGAACCTAAAGATGACAGAACAGGAAGTCAGTGGAAAATAATCAGGATGCTCTATGTGTAGAAATAGACACATACACATACAAATACATGCGGTGTGAATGATACTAGGTCAAATGTGTGATACAGTTATTTTCCTCTTTTCAATGGTATCTTGTACCTAGTGTTGAGGCCCTAGCTAGTTCCTCTTCTTCATCAGCTGATTAACTCTATAAGCCAAACACTTCCCTTGTCTGGCTCTCACAGTCTGGACCATTGTACACACCTGCCCTAATTTCCCCAGGGCCAGTGCTAGACAACTAGGGACAGCCCCTATGCCCCAGAGCCCAGATAAATGATTCTAAGTGGCCAGGTTCCACAGATACTGAAAAATCTAGGCCACCACTTGCCATATATAGACTTCTGCGTGCTGTTCCGTTCCCCTGGTCCTGATGCAACCCCCTGAGTGGCACTGCCTCCTAGCTTTCTCCCAGTTGGAGCTGCAGGTAACAAAGGGTCCTGCCTGCCTTCTGAGTGTCAGGGTGTTGTCTCCTATCACCGAAAGAATCGTTCAGTCTTATAAAGCAAAGGATGAAAGTGCAATACATTTCTGAATAAGAAATCCTTAAGTGAACATGATGCACTGTATAGGAAATTCTGATACTATTCTAGATCTAAAAATCTGAAACTACCTAGAACCTTCAAGTCAAGCATGGAGAAGGATTGCAGATTTTGTGTAGTGATAGTTGTAGAGATGAGAAATCAAGTTCTATTTTAGGTGTATCATATTTAAGCGACTTATTGGACATCCTACTACATATCTATTATATAAAAAGCCTGTGGCCCTAACGCTGTAACGACCAAAGACTGGCATGGGTGAGCAGAGCGTGCGTGGGTGGGTGGGGCCATGCGATTTCACAAGCCGGTAGTCTGGTGTCAAATACGCAGATGCAGTTTTTAGTCAGGAGCTCACACACTCTAAGTCTGGGGAGTCATCAGTGAATAATTACACATTAAGGAGCTGTAAGAACTGAGATTACCCAAAGGTGTCACGTGAAAGCATGACCCTATGGCATGCCAACATTTAAAGGTAGAGGAAGGAAGAGAGGGGCTGTCTAATTAAAAAGAGCAATGGGGAAAATACTGGGAGATAGGGAGAAGCTTGGAGAATATGGTCTCTCTGGAGCCAGGTGAAGAAGTATTTAAGGAATGAAAGAGGGATTAACTCTATCAAATGCTGTAGAAAATTGAGTAGGGAAAACACTAAGAATTGAGCAATGCATTAGCAAATATAGAGGTCTTCAGTGACCTTGAAGAAGTTGTTCCAGTACAGTATGGACAAAATCCAATAGGGAAAGTTTCTAGAGAGAACAGTCAGTGAAAATGGGAAGTGAAAGAGGCAGTAAACATAGATAATGTTTTCCAGTTCTAGTAAAAAGCCTGCTTAGATTGGCCAGAGTCAGAGAGGCGGGCTATTAAAAAAAGAACTGGTGCTGCCTCGGAAGTGGGGGGTAGTCTTATACAGCGAATAAACCTATGTTTTAACTGTAAAATTAGGGGGTCGTCTTATACGCCGGAAAATACGGTAGGTGATTCTAGGTAGGGTGTAGGGAGAGAGATTGAATGAGAGGGAGGATTTTTGTAGGAAGAAAACCTTGAGTAGAAAACAATAGATAGTGTTCTACACATAAATAGAAGGATCAATGTAGACAAACAGAAACAATTCATTATTACAACCAGAGGGAAGACAGACTATCTGTATCCAGATACAAGTAGGTAGTTTGGTAGAGGAAAAAATGAAAAGATTCTTTTCATTCTTTTTTAAATAAGAAGCATGCTCATCTGTTGAGAGTGAGGCTGTGAAGAGACTGTTGATGGTTTGAAAAAGGTGTTATCACAGGTAGCTAGCTAGTTATTAGTAAAGGAAGGGTGCATATGAAATCTGACAGTAAGCCTAGGGAGCTGAACCGAACATTAAGCCTGATTCCCTAGGAAGTTGCAGCATTTCCAGGCTTTTTGGGGGACTGCTGAAGGGACTTACCCTGCAGGAGGAATCACTCTCCCCAGGGGACAACTGGTCTGGTAGCAAGTTTATGGGGAGAGGAATAAAACAGTGGGGGGATTCCTTTGCTGGGCACATGCACAGTAGAAGCCAAGGTGGCACCGGGGGGGGGAGTGGGGCCGGTAAGTGGTTCTGCAGCAAAAACCAGATGAGGAGACAAAACTTTGGAAACACACACGTTAGGAGCCAAAAATGGCAACATAAAGGGGGTGGAGTGTAGGCAGAGAAAATCTGGGAAGAGGTTCGGATTGGATAAGGTTCATGGAACCTTAGAAGATCCAGGGGGAGGACCCAGCACAAGCCCTGGGAGAGTCTGTGTGGGCCCCTGAAATGCTTTCCTCGGTGTAAATCCTATTTCCACCAGCAGCAAAGATGTGAGTGAGTGAGTTTACAGACTAGGGAAATAAGTGGTTCAAGGGCAGTATTGAGGCCCAACTGGAGATCTCGGTAACCACCAAAAACGAGATGGGTAATTATGACTTTTTTTTTCTTTAGCACAGATGGGGTTAGTCAGAGTTGGGTGTGGCCAGGACACCACAGTGAGGGAGATTCAAGAGTCTGTGCTGGGGAAGATGAGAACTGAAGGCACCCCTAAAACTGCTCTCAGGACCTTTTGTCCTTATATTGCTTCTCCTTTCCTCCAAATTCTCCAAATTCTATCTCATAAAAGTTCAAAAAACTGCCAACATTTCTCATGAAAGGTAGGAAACTGCCAGAAAAGACCAGAAGCCTTTTGAACAGACAATTGAGGAAAACATCTGGAACAGTATTATATGGCTTAATAACTTTATTTGTCTTTTTCTTCTTATTTAAGCTTGAGAAAGGACAGATTATATGGATCCAGTTGAAAGTAGGTAGTTTGGTAGAGGAAGAATGAAATGCTTCAAATTATTATTTATAAATACAACATAACTATTTTTGGTAAATAACCAATTAATTAAAATAGAATTTTAATGAGCTAAATATAAAACAAATATTTCCAAGTTTATGACCTGGCACTGTACACCCTGTGGATTTAGAACCCAGGAAGAAGTTGCACGTAAAACTATTGATTCAGCCATAATAACACATAAATATATAGGCAACACTTGTTTTGTTGCTGTTTGTGAGTCAGGGTTTATAAGAAGTTCTGGACTGGAGGATCTAGATAGATCAATTCAATATGCTCAATGTTACCTTACTAAAACATACATTTACCTTCTATTTGTTTTAAAGTATTATTTATCAACAGGTGTCTACTGGATAGTCTTAAGAATGACTTTTTAACATATAAAATGGGGGGAAAATAATCATCACTACAGGGAACTGAGAGCTGTTTTAATAACTTAATATTAATAGATGGTATATGAAGACATTTTAGTAGCATTGATTTTTTAAATCTTTGTGGCATAAAGAAGTACTATACAGATTATTTTTATTTAGATGTGAGATAAACAAGAAATAAGGAATCAAAAAGTAGCCAGAGCCATTTATAACAGTCATGCCTGGACTTTAAGAAACAGAGGCTCTACATATAAACAAGTAGTTCAACTCTTTTATTTGAATTAGCCTATCTTCTTGAGGATAGAAACTCTTCTAAAAACTATTAATATAGGAGACTGGATTATATGTCTCCACCATGTTTCAATCCATTGATTGCTTATCGTGATTTGGCCAACCTGACTCCCTGGCAAAGAAGTTTTCACCTTCTGTTGTGTTCTTTGTCCTGAGTTGCCTTTTTCTTCATCGTCTAGGAAAATGAGCTGTCCGGAAAGACAGGACAGCCTTTTTCAGCAGGGTGTTATAACTAATGTCCCTTCAGTCATAATCTCCAAACATCCAAAGTAACCAGCGAACAGTGCGATGAGATTTCAACACTAAAAAAATTTTTGCTGGAGAATGAAACTCAGAATTAAATAATTAAACAAGACTTGTAGCCGAAACCTGTAGGCTCAGTGGATAGAGCATCGGCCTGCGGACTGAAAGGTCCCGGGTTCGATTCCAGTCAAGGGCATATACCTTAGTTGCATGCACATCCCCAGTGGGGGGTGTGCAAGAGGCAGCTGACCAATGATTCTCTCTCATCAATGTTTCTAACTATCTCTCTCTCTTCCTCCCTGTAAAAAAATCAATAAAATATATTTAATATATTTTTAAAAAGTCATGTAACGAAAGGGAAAGACATAGGGAGAGATTGTGATTTAAGTTCATGTAAATTGTCCTGGAAAAGAGAAAGAAAAGCAGGAACCTGTCCAAACCCATTTCTGTGGTCATAAACGCAGTATGAAAAATGTGCCACCTTCAAGAAAACATCTTGTGCTGAACTTTTCACTGAAACAGAAACTAGCCTGTGCGTGTGCTCCTCTTCTCCAGCACTGTGCATTCACAGACCATCGCGCTGGGTGTGATTGATGCCCCCATTAAGTGCCTTGTGCTAGCACTGTGTGTTCCCACTCTCACCTAGACACATGCCAGATTTCTTTTAATACAGAAAAGCAAGAGGAAGAGAGCATGTAAATGATATAACCTTCCTTAAACCACGGTCCTTCCATGGATAGACTTGCTAGATACTTTGGCCAAATTTTGTATGGGTGGGAAAAGAGAGGAGAGAACAGACAATGCCAAATAGCCCTCAGGAACATGTAGTAGGTCCTGTATTTTACAAATGCACGAAGCAATCGAGTGCTTTGCAGCCTTCAGAATTCATCCCTCTCAAAGGACCTGCTTGGGCAGGCAGGACTCTCCGTGGCACTCAGACAAGCCCTTGTGTCCTTCCCAGTCTGGGCGCTTCAATGCAGCCCCCTCAGTGTCTCCCCATGACCACATCTCCTCTCACTTTGTATGAGTCCAGCTTACTCAGTTCCAAAACAACAAAGCCTCTTTAGAGAGTTTCTTCTGGGAAATCTGAACTTTCTCTTTTCTGACAAATGCACAAAAAGACGTGTGCGTGCACGTGTGTGTAAACTACATAATTTATTTTTTAAAATCTTTATTGTTGCAAGTATTACATATGTCCCCTAACCCCTTCCCCATTCACCTCTTCCAATCTCCCCTCCTCCCCTCCCACACACACGCCTTCACTCCCTACTCTTGGAATTAGAGAGTTTCAAAATGAAGTGTCCTAGGGAAGAAGGGTAAGCTGGGGAGATGTGGCTTCCTCTAATGAATCACGCTGTTGCATTCGTATTACGAAATGTGATCACAGGGTACACATGACTCAGAAGTTAAAAACCATTGAGCCCTGTTTGGTTGTTCTGAATGGCCTTCTCCAGAGCTCTGCATTTAGAAGAAGAGTAGGTTAGGGAAGTTGTTCTTGCCCAGTGCTGGTTGAATGGGAGTCTCACACAGAGTCATGGTCAGGGACCAGCTATGAGTTCTGAAACAGGAAGTGTTGGGGTTTAGGTGTCATGGGACCACACACAGTGCAATAGCAGCATCTTCCCATTATACGCAACTTCACGCCCTTTTGAAGACCAGCTTTATTCTGTACAGTGTGAAAGATAATTGTTATTGGCCACAACAGAACTTGTAGTAAATTAGATCGATAAGAAAAATAAAGGCGTTTTGTTAAGAAAAAGGCAGAGGATGGTAAATACCCTAAGAGAGACAGCATGTGCTTCTGCAGAGAGAATCCCAGCAGTTTGAGAAGAATGAAAGAAGGTAAGATTTGCCCTCCGTTTTAAGTGGATTTCAAACTCTAGGTCATGACCCTTTTATGGGAGAGAAATCAATTAATGGAGTATGTGCAGTATTTTAAAGAATCAAATCAAATTGAAAGAATATAAAATGTCAGAGGGTATTACCAATAGGAAATATATAATCAGATAAAAAATGAGGTTTTTCAAACAGGTAATGTTTTAAAGCACAGACAGGGTGGGTTACACAGGTCATGAGTTGTCTCATTTATTGAAATCATTGAACAACTGAGAACAAGGAGAGTTAAAAACATATAGATATTTTGAGAAAATAAAAATAAGCACCTCAAACCTAGCATGTCTGAAAAGACACTTTCTTCCAGCCCTAAATCTTTTCTTCTTTAGTCTTATACTCTTGATTAATCGACACTCCCCTCTCATTTGCACAAACTGGAAAAACTAAGAGTCATTTTTGGGTCAGTGTGGTCTTTCATTCTTCCCCCACATTAATTCACCAAGTCCTACCTGCTACTTCCAAACACCCTACAACTATCTACCTCTCTCCAAGGGTGCTAACACCAGGGCCCAGGCAGCCATTGTTTTTTGCCGAGACCATGTCAGTAGTTTCCTAAGTGACATCTCTGTATCCATTTTTGTGCCTCTCCCTCTGCCCACTATTTATTCCTCACCTATCAGCCAAAAAGGTCTTTCTGAAGCTCTGCTGCCCAATATGGTAGCAACAAGCCACGTGTGGCTACTTAAATTAAAATACATTAAAATGAAATAAAATAAAAAATTCAATAACTTAGGCACACCGGCCACATTTCAAGTGCCCAGTAGCTACATGTTATGTCCATGTTGGCAACCACACTGGGCAGTGCAGAGAAGAACATTCTGATCACGGTGCAGTGTTATTGGATCAGGCCACCCCCCTGCTCAGACACCTCCACTAATTTCTCATTACAGCTAGAATAAATCCACAAATTCATCCATCATTCCCACTGTGGCCCACAAAACAAACAAACAAAAAATATGAGAGGCACTTTATTTCTGCAATTAAAGTGTCACAGAATGACCAGAGCTTTATGTAACCGAAACTCAATGTTCATATCTGGACTCACAGTCTCTGAAGGCAACCAGGAACATGACCAAAAACAAGATGATAAATAACAGTGAGAACAAGCAGCCTTGTTCTGTGCTGGTGGCCATAGCAAATGTGTTTGGTGTATTACCTGCACCTGTAACACTCTTCATCAGTCCCATGAGATCTTCAAGGGGTTTAGAGACACTTCTGTAGAGCTGGATTTGATAGGCTTGCATTCATACCAGATTTTTAGTATACACAGACACCTTTAAAAATTGACTATTCATGTACGCACTTCAGTCTATCTTGCTTCATGCTTATAAAAGAGATTAATGAAACTATGTTTTGTTAGTCAAAATACATTTCCAGTGGATTGTTGAGTTACTGTCTAGAGTAAAACTGTAGGAGAAACTGGTAAATGAAGAAAATCCCCGTGAACTAAAGAATCTCTTCTTAATTCCTCTTTTGTCCTAATTTAGATTTGTCTATTTTAAACTTTTTTAATGTTCAGTTAGATAGAATTTTGTTGTTCTGTACAGTGTAAAGAGTCTGTGTTCATGGTCATTATGCCATACTAGAGGCCGGATGTATGTCATTTATGCAAGAATAGGCCTTCCTTCCCCCAGTTCCTTCCTTCCCATCCATTTCCCTCCTGGACGCAGGCCTCCCTCCAGCTGCTGGTGGGCATCCGGGACCTGGGCTTCCCTCCACCCACCAGCTTTGTCCAAAAGGTCGTCCAGAAGGATGTCTAGCCTAAGTAGCATATTACATTTTTATTATTGTAGACTGAATAGTCTTTATCCTAATATTTTTTTAAGTTGCTTAGTTCAGAGTGATTAGATTGCTGCATCTATAATAATAAAATTATAATATGCTGATTAGACCAGAAGTCCTTCTGGACAACCTTCTGGGACAAACAAAAAATATGAGAGGCACTTTATTTCTGCAATTAAAGTGTCACAGAATGACCAGAGCTTTATGTAACCGAAACTCACCTTCTGGGACAAAGCCAGGGCTGCAGCCTGGGGATCAAGGCAGCTACCGCAGCTGTGAGGGAGGGATCTAGGCAGCCATCTTGGCTTCAAGGATGGATCGAGGCAGCCACCACGGCTGAGAAGTCCTACTCTTGCACAAATTTTGTGCATTGGGTCTCTAGTGTTAAAATAATTTCACATGTAAAATAACCTGCTATCAGCCAAAACCGGTATGGTTCAGTGGATAGAGTGTTGGTCTGCAGACTGAAAGGTCCCAGGTTCGATTCTGGTCAAGGGCATGTACCTTGGTTGTGGGCACATCCGCAGTAGAGAGTGTGCAGGAAGCAGCTGGTCAATGTATCTCTCTCATTGATGTTTCTAGCTCTCTATTCCTCTCCCTTCCTCTCTGTGAAAAATAAGTAAAATATATTAAAAATAAAATAAAATAACCTGCTATTATCTGTATAAAGTTAAACTCTAAAGATAAAAATAATGAAAACATTTGAAAATTCAATTAAATTTTTGAAGTCCACATTAATCTGTGGGTCTACATTTCCATAAAGTAGATTTTTATGAAAAATTAATGTACATTTTTACTTTTTCTATATATAAAGCAAAACTGCAATTTTATATATAAGGTCAGCAAAAAGTGCAAATGCACTCGGATATTCTTTCTCCTCATGTTTTTTTTTAAGTTGCTTAGTTCAGAGTTATTATAATAGATAGAAGGTTTTTCTCTTTAGTGTAAAAAATCATAGTCCCACTGGTTGCAACAACCCTAAACTAACCTGTGTTATAAGGAGTGATAGTTGGCAATTGTGTTAGTGAACCACTTCAGCTCTGAATGTGGATGGCTTTAAATTAGTTAAAAGATAATAATCTGAAAATATTCATCTGAATAAATGACCCACTCCAGCTTCTAATTCAATCATGAATGTAATCACTAGACACATACCCATGACAGAACACACATATGGTTAAATGTAAAAGAAGTCAGAAAACAAAACCATGAGAAAATTGCAGTATCTTAATTCTTAGGTGAGGTGTGTTTGAAACTAGAGAAGAATTTAAAATTTGAGACTTCGTTCTCTGCTTTTGTATATATGAGGGAGGTTATCTGCAGATGCTTAGGTCCAGGGACACCCGAAAGATAACTAGTTACCCAGGCGTCATCTGTCAGCTGTATAGAGTAGGGGTGTCGAACTCAATCAGAGAAGGGGCCAAAATCTAAAATCCAGCCTAAATCATGGGCCGAATGGTTTACTGAACAGTCATAAACTGTCATTGTGATGGAAACGCAGCGGAGTGCAGTGATGACAGTGCGGTGCGGACCACATTGCAAGGCCTGGCGGGACGGATTTGGCCCGCGGGCCTTGTGTTTGACACATGTGGTACAGAATGTCAGTGCTGAAAGCACCTGGCCTGTAGAATTCAGAGGACAGACTCACCTAGAGAGAGAGAGACCTCATCATGCCAGCATTCTGTACCATCACAAAAGTGATGTTCCCTACAAGGATCCCAACACACTCTTTGATAGGGTACTAACAAGGGTTTTGCAGGAAAAGGATCCATGGACAAATAATCAATTCGGGGAAGGGCTGGGTCAAAGTGTATTAGTTTTCTATGGCAGCTACAGGTACTTGAACTTGCTCCTGTAGACTGTGGGCATGCACATTGGCTATGTATGTATTAGAATGAATTGTTTGACCTCAACAAGCTTAGTGTTTTATCCTTTTTTTTTTTTTTTTTTGCATGTTTGTTTAGTAGTGGTTTGGGGTTATTATTTTTTTTATATCAAAACACAATAATAGTATTTCATGGAAGAGCATACAATGTTATTTGTATCACTTAGATTTTTATGTGCTCCCCATTAAAGAAAAATAAATAAATAAAAGAGGCTTACACAATATAGGATTTTATTTTTCTCTCAGGCAAAGGAAAACGGAAGATAGCGTCAAAATTGTGAGGTTCCAGAGTCCTCAGGACTCATGCTCCTTCCATCTTTCTGTTCTTCCTCCTCACCTGTGGCTTCTATCCTGAAGGTCAGTTCATAGACCAAATTTGGTGCCACAGTTTATTCCATTTTGGTCCCAGTCCCGGAAGCAGTAGAGGCAGCACTCTGTTGTTGTTGCTTGTTTTCCAGCAGCATTTCCAGAAAGTTCACACAACTCATTTGTTAATAACCAGCCAGAACTACTTGAAAATGATTTCTACTTCAGATGAGTATGGTATAACCCCAAATAAAATTTGGTTTGTGCAACTAAGGAAGGAGTGAAAATATATAGGCAGTTGGCAGGTAGTCTTTTCTACACAGTCCTGGGGCAAAGAAGAAAAAGAAAGAGGGAGAGTTGGAAGGGGAGAAGGAAGAGTAGGAAACAGGAAATAGAAAGAAGATGGATGAAGAAGGAAAAGCAGTTATCTTCAGTGATTGTAGAAGTACACATTGTTAACGCCACAAGCACCTGGAGGTAAAGCAGCACTTGGATCATGGCAGAGATGGTAAATGGCTGATCATTCTCATCAGAGCTCAGATGTCTGCTTACACAGAACTCAGATTTTGACTCATGTCTTCCAATGGCTGAAAGGCAGGACATATGAAATTGTCTTCCTAACAGTCCTTAACCTTGCTTGCTACACTTTGCATACCTTTACCAGCTGCACCCATTATCATAATGAATAAAACAAATAGGTGACTGTTCAATTATGCGATGTAATAGGGCCAAAGAGGGGAAATTTGTAGTCACATTGGGAAGTTTGTTTTTTAACAGTTTATAACATCCTGAACCAACATGCTTGCTGATTGCCAACTACTTTTCTAACTTATGCCAGGTTACTCTCAATAAATAGTAGAGAAAATGAAAATATCAAGGGAGAATTGCACTTTGGTTATTGCAAAGATTTTCTGTCAGTTCTCATAAGTGTCCAAAATGGGAAGCAAATCTTAAGCAATCTCCAGTTTTCTTGGAGATAAGACCTGTGCTGTTCAGAACTTTTTAAAGTGCATCTCTTTGGAATAAGTATTTATGTATAATTTTAAAACATATTAGTATATTTTTCTTTGATAAAAGCAGATCAATTGAGTTGATTGGGGGGCAGAAGTCATATTAATAGCATTGATCACCAGAGTATATTTGGAAGAAGATGATTCATATCAACACTGGCATGGTTTCATGGTTTATGATCAGATACTGAGACTCCCATCTGTCCGTTGTGTTACAATTGCTTGTACATTTTCTATTTTGAACTCAGTGTAAATGATGTGAGGACGTTGAGGAGGTGGGATACTAACATAAGAGAATAAAACATTGCCTGAGCATGCTCTGTGTTAGGTACCACATGCAATGTCCCATGTATATTTGTGTATTTATCTTCCATAACTAACTTATGAGTCTGTGTATTAGTCCTGTTTCCTGGATGATAAAAGTTAAATGTGGACAGAATAAGGTCTTTCTTCATCAGTGAAGACACAGGCTGTGCTGCTCACCTCAGGCTGTTCCAAAGACGTTTTTCTTCCTGCTCCAACAGACCTGGCATGTCTATGCAGGGTTTTTACTCCCTCGGGAGTCATGCATTTACTTATTTAGAGCAAAGGCTCTTAAAACCAAACCAGGTAGGGGCTGCAGGAGGAAAGAGGACATTTCTCATTTCTCAGTATGGTTGCAAGAGCCACGTTTACTTCCTTATTGAAAGTGAAATGGAAAATGCAGAATTTTGGAGCCAACATAGTTGAAACTGACGCCAGTGCAGCTCCAGGGACTTGCTGGGGGGATATTTGTAAAATAAGATTTCTTCATCCTAAAAAACATAAATGAGTAGAGCTGAAGCAGAGTGAGAGAGACCTCTTGGTAGACTTGCTCTTGGGGTGGTGGTGATGATGTAGGGAGTTCAGGGATTTGGACAGTGGTAGAAAGCTGCGGGAATTCTTGTAGCAGCATACATAGTAAAAATGACTGGGCAGAAAAACAATGAGAAAGCATTTCGTCACAGCATGAACTTACCAGAAAGCCATTGTGAACTCGGCACAACCACGGGACATATCTTCTTGGGGCACCCAGAACCTCGGCCACCCAGAGTCTCAGGCCTTTTGATTAAATGCATCTTCTTAGAAATAGTCTGAGCTCTCTGTCTACATTAATGGGCCTGGCGGTACAAGGAGTGTGGAACAGAAAGCAGTGTGTGAATCACTCCCACTCTGAACCTTCTCCCCAGTTTAACATGTAGATGGGTTCTGAATTCCAGCAAACATGAAACCTGCGGTAAGGGGCCAAACATAAGAAGTACTGCTTTGTTAGTGGGTACATACAACACACACACACACACACACACACACACACACATACACATACACACACACACACACACACCCCACACTCCTTTTCTTTCTCCTATCTGAAAGAAATTGCTTTCTAACTTCTAGTTTCCTGGAAGAGAGGAAGAAAAAAAGAGAGAGAGAGAGAGAGAGAGAGAAGAGAACCAATCTCTTTTGAAGAGAAAGCATTGCTAATCTCCAATTTGTCCTCGCTGCCCAAACGGGCTATTTCTGAGGAGATGAGACTCAGGAGGAAAGAGGCCAAACATGGCCAGGTCCCTTTCTTTGGAATTTACTGCTTATCATCATGCCTTCTGAATTCCAATTCTTCAAGAAGCCACTGTCTTACTGAAGGCACCAAGTTGCCTATTCTGACATTTCCTTTCCAGGTAATTCGAAGCCATCTCACTTCTCATTCTATCTTTCAGGATTTGTCCCCTGTCTATCCAGGTTTAAGTGGATACAGGAACCCAGGAAGAAATAACTGAAACGTGTGTGGAAATGTTGAAGGCTCATTGTCTCTATGCTTCTGTGTGTTCCGTGTTCTGCTCGAGCTGCAGGGGAAGTTAGGGGAGCACCCCTGAGCCTCGGGCCTTTTGATTAACTGTATCTCCTTAGAAGGAGTCTGAGCACTGTCTACATTGATGGACCTGCTTTCTGAGCTTGGTCACCATCCCCCGTAAGTAATAATTCTAAATAAAAGGAAGCAGAACATAATAGAATCAACAGCCACCTCAAGTGACTGCCTTTCCTTCCATTGCATTGGACCCAGAAAGTACTGTGTGTGGAGCTACAGAGCATAATGCCACCAAGAGAAGAGAACTTTGCGGTTGAATATTTTTAATTCACAGGAATGCAAACTTTTTATTTTCGGAATGCGCTAAGTAAATTTAGTAGTTAAGCTGTTTTCTGCAAGGCACAATAAGACTCATTGTCAGCAGAAACAAAACTGACCCCCAGGAAATCGTAAAAGCCCCACACACGTTCTGGGAAAGTAAATGGCAGAGTCACTCCATAATGCCCCCAGCTCCTTCCTGGCACTGCCGTTCTGCAATGGCGACCAGGAAGGGACTGGCCTTCCCTTGGAGACCAAGATCCAAATACCAGGAACCCAAGCATTTCTTACCCCCATGCTCTGAGCGCCTCTTCTGTGTGTGTGTATCCCCAGAATAGCCCACATCACTGGTGCCTGCATCCTGGGGAGAGGATGGACAAGGAGAAGCTATTGAGGGAGGGGTGGGAATGGAGTTAGGAACAGGAACACGTAGACGGGATTGTGCACAAAGCTCTCTCAGTGTGCGATGAGAGGGTGGGGAGACGGGGCTGGGCGAGGACCCAGTCTCTACTAGCTTCCAGGGTCTTGCCTTGGAACTCTGAAATGGCTGAGAATCATAAATTGACTTTTCAAAAATAAATGTAACCCAGCAAGTCTGAAAGGCGTTCATTCCCTTGAGAAGCTGTTGTTAGACGATTCTTAGTAAGAAAAAGTAAGCTGACTTATTCCCCAACTCACATCTATGATTTGCTTTCATTTAGAGTTTTCTTTTTCTTTTGTTCTGAGCCGACAGTAACAGTCAAATACATACAGATACACTTTGACAAGGAAGGAATTGCCATATGCTGTTGTTGAGAATATAAAACTTTTCTGGAAGACAATGCGTCAATATATATCAAGTCTTAAAAGTGAAGATATTTTTTTTATTATTCTAAAATACCCTTTCTAGAAATGGATCTAATGAGAAGATGCACAGATGACACTAATAGTTTCTAAAAAGGAAACTTGTGCCACTGTGTCTCTCATAGAAATATTACTAAATACCACATAGGTTTCAAGGAGGAAAATTGTCAAATAGTACATGACACATCTATGCAATATAAAACCACAGCTCCTAAATGTAATATTGTAGAATAACACTGCATGCCACAGAAATATATTTATGATATATTTTGAGTGAAAAGGGCTAAGTAAAAATAAATGGAATATAATCCTTTTTCAAAAGAAGATAGTAGTGGAAATATTTGTGCACCTATAGGAATATTTGTTAAATATATACTTTACAGTTAACAGTGGCTGCCTCTGAGTGTGATAATACAATGCATGTTTTATTTTCTTTAAGCAGATATGTTTTGTTTTAATAAATTGAATTAAAATAGTGAATATTTGTAAAAACAAAGCATCTCAGCATTTATCATTTTTAGTCAGATAAATTTATTTTCTATGAAATTAAATTTCATAAGATTTAAGAAGATTCAAGTCTCTTTAGTTGACCTGTGCCTACTCTAGTGCCTTTAAACAGAATGTTAATAGTGTCTTGTTATTTACCTTTGACCTTGCTTTTGCATTATATTGTTAGTTTTTATTTTAAAAAAAATCCATGTTTTCTCATCTATAAAATATGGGCAATAATAACCTGTTTTTTCAGGCATTTTGATAGTTCTAAAAGGAAATGAAATATCTTAATTTTTTCTTTAAATGTTCAATGTCTTTGGCATTTAATATTCATTCTATTTTAGTTATTTTGCCACAAACATCATGTTTTTTTAAATGTTGCTTCTTGCCTCAATCTTGAAATAGTCATAGCATTACTAAACATTTTTACTCAGTTCATCAAGAGATTGAGCAGGTAATATTTAATCGCCAAGAAAAAATATGCTTCCTTTTAACACATTTTGCAACAAATCAGAATATTTTTACTATTTTAGGAACAAGATCTCAAGCCAACAATCACACTCAAATGTTCAGATTCCAAGACAGTTTTCCAGTATAAATAATTTGATTTTTTAAAGCAAATTTTGCTCTGTGATAATTATACAAATAAATGTCCTAATGTTTATGTAAGGATTCTTTATCATTTCATGGGTGGATTAGAACAGTTTGGCTGTGTCTCTTATTCAGTATGGAAGACTATTTGCTCTCAGTAAGAAAAACTGCCAAGATTGTAGGAGGCACCTATCGAGTTGAATATAACAATACTATCTTGACCAGTATCATTTCCTTACAGAACACTCAAAGCCATTTCTTACATTGGGTCCTGTGCAATTGGTATTCTCTTTGACTAGAACTTTTTTCCACCCAATGCATAGCAATTTGATGAAAAGTCATTGCTCACATATATTTGAGAACAAGATTCACTTGAGTCTCAAAAACCAATTAGAAAGTGTAGGTTCTGGACACCCTTTTGATTTCCTCCAAACAGTGAAATATATATATATAATTTAATTTAAAAATAATTCAATTTAGTAATTGACTTTTAAAAAATATATATTTTATTGATTTTTTACAGAGAGGAAGAGAGAAGGATAGAGAGTTAGAAACATCAATGAGAGAGAATCATTGATCAGCTGCCTCTTGCACACTCCCTACTGAGGATGTGTCCACAACCAATGCCCTTGACCGGAATCAAACCTGGGACCTTTCAGTCCACAGGCTGATGCTCTATCCACTGAGCCAAACTGGTTTTGACTAGTAATTGACTTTTATAGTTCAGTTATATTATTAAAATCTCAGCCATTGTGTCTCAAGTCACCCTGGCCCTCCTATCTGGAATGGTTGCCCATTGCTACCACCACACCAGCATCCGCTTGTTCTTACCCATGATCCTATTCTGTCTTCATGACATTTAGGATTCTCAAACTAATATCATGTATCTGGTTTTGTGGTTTTTTGTTTTTTGTTTTTTTCCCCCCTGAATGCATCACCTCTTGATCTCCTAAAATAAAAGCAAACAGGTTCTGTGGTGAAAAACCTAGTTCTTTGTACTTATGTTTTATTTCTCTGATTATATACTTGGAGTTGAAACACTATTTTAATTCCAAGTACAGGTCCTACATATTAATAATGTGATCACAATTTAAAAGTGATTTACTGCTGAATGCATCAATTTGCAAATGAAGAGACCCCAACTGGATCCCCAAATTAGAGCACCAAGGATGTTTGAATACAGAAAGGTGAGACCATTGTCAACCTGGTTTCTGTTGGGAATTCTACAATGGCAGCCATTTTTACTTCTACCAAACAAGGCTAAAAGATCTAAGAAAATAGCATGAAAAAATACCTGGTTAAGGATTAAGAAATGCAGGAAAACGTCCTCAAATGGAAAAAAAAATTGGATCATTTATATTCTAGACATTATGATAAAAAAAAAAAGCACTTGAAAAAGAAAGTTACTTGATATTTAAAATAAAAATTTATATGCTATTTAAAAAGCAGGGGGAAGGTGGAAAATTTATTTTTGCATAACCAATTTCACACTGGGGCTTTGTAGAGAAATAAAATTCTTTGTTATAGGTGTTTTATTATTTAGATATTTCCACTAAAATATGTTTTGCATGATTTAATGAACTACCTCAATTTAAATAGCTGCTTTTTTCTCCCTTGAAGACATCCTTCTTGTGTGATTAATGCTTGAAATAACGGTAAAACAATTTCTACACGAATCTATGGAGTGCTAGAGACTAACAGCCAAGAAAGCATGATGTGAATTTTTAAATTAGTTCAAAGTTCAGTTATCCTAGGGACTGGTATGCAATCAACAGAGATTGTTATGAAACAAAATCAGGAAAGTCGCATAAGCTTCTCTTTTTAAAGATCTATTAATGTTCTGTGTTTGTCCGACTGCACAACACAGCATATCACATCAGTGGATGAAGGGGAACAATTCCATAGAGATACAAAATAATATTACTGAGTCTTCATTACATGATTATTAGCTCAATAAAGCCATCAACACCTTATTGTGAAGTAATTGACATGACTGTGTTACTGCTCTGAAGTAAAATGCTGTCTAACTACCCATTTGGCTATAATTACCCCACAAAGTAATGTACCAGAAGGTAATAGGATGCTAAGTGGCATTGGCATAAAAAAGAAAGGACATTTTTGTTTACAAAAGTAATAGCACTTTCATCTGAAACCACTACTTACTAATCTGGCAGGCATTCTTCGCCTGAGGAATTTTTTCTGAACTTGCTTGATCACAGGATTAAACTGGCGAATTGGTTAACTGACCTATTCATACTTTCTTCCACTTCTGTTTCTACAACTCATTTTTAGTTATTTTTATATTTTATTGATTTCAAAGAGAGGGAGGAAGAGGGAGAGAGAGAAAGAAACATCAATGATGAGAGAGAACCATCGACCTGCTGCCTCCTGCATGCTCTGCACTGGGTATCAAGCCCACAACTAGGGCATTTGCCCTGATAGGCAAGCGAACTGTGATCTCCTGGTTCATAGGTTAACTGAGCCATGCCAGCTGGGATACATCTCTTTTTAAATTGAATATATTGTAGTGTTCATGAACGTTTAGTTCATGACTGCTCAGGAGTAGCTCTTTATGAATCTACAGGCACTGGTTGGTAACTGGCAGCATACAGTCTGCCCAGGAGATGGGCGCAGCCTGGTCACTCGGTGAGCTGTGGGTTTGTCAGTGAAGTTGTTACCAAGGATGACAATGGGTGTCAGGCAAAAAGAGGGAAATACAACAAAATCTAAGAAAATAACTGGCTTTCTGTTTAATGTGTGTGAATGAATATGACCTCAGGAACATAAATCAAAATTGAGGAACAAATAGATAACTCCATTGTTCAGGTCATATTGTAATGGCAGATGCTGTGTGTCACGTTGACCTTGTTTTTAAAATCTTGAATGGTCATTTCAGTATTGGTAGAGAAAAAGCATGTTCAGGAAAGAAACCAGAATAATAAGTATTTTATTATCTGGGTTAAGTCAACAGTTGGACTTTCTCCACGCCTATTCTTTCTCAATGTTCCTAGGCATATATTTTTTAGAAACTCAAAATATTAGGAAAACATAATGATCACCAAATGATCAGAACCTGTAGACACCATGATCAATCTGAAAAGATTCTGACTGTAAACAACAAATATGACATTCTGCATATTTGTAACACTCTATGACTTTTCCCCCATGGGCTCTCATTTCATTCGTTCATTTTTGCCAACTCCTCTTCAACACAGACAGACCTGTCTAACACTTCTCAAGATGTCAACTTATTAAAAATTTTAAGAGACCAATAATGGAGAGTTCAGAAACTATCACTGGTATAGTGCAGTGGTCGGCAAACTGCGGCTCGCGAGCTGCGGTTTGCCTCTCTGTTGACTAATGAGTTTGCCAACCACTGACCTAGACTCTCGATTCCAATAATTGCAGGCTGTTGTTGTTCCTTGTGATTAAGTCCCTATCCCAGTGGTCAGCAAACTCATTAGTCAACAGAGCTGCAAACTGCAGTCTCGAGCCTCATGTGGCTCGCAAGTCGCAGTTTACCAACCATTGGTATAGTGTATTGAAAAGACCATATATGAAATCAGTAAGTTTGCTAGACTAGCTGTACTCATCCTTCATAAATAACTTTGGAGGAAGTATAGTGCCTCCAAGAACATCTCCTTTCTCAGATAAAAATGAAAATAAAATAATGTAGGTTGTTAAAAAAAATAATTGCTATAGAAAATGTAGTCATCCAATAGAGTGGTTAAAAAATGTTAGCTATTTGTTGTACAACCTAATTGAATTCTTTTGTGGATAGCATACACTAATGCTAATACGTTAAATCTTTGTATACAATCAAATAGTGACTTTTAGTTTGACCACATCAAAATAAGAAGGGTAGTAGAAAGACAGGTCAAAAAATTAGGAAATAGTTGTGTCCCTTCAGTCCTTCAAAGCACCACCTATCATATCATTCCTATTAAAAGGTTCTACAGTGATGATGACATCTTGGTTAAATTTTTAAAGAAAAAATTGTGTTATCAGATAATGTATGGCATTAATCAGGAAGATAACTCTGGTAATAGATAAATATGAGATAGGAAAAGTTGGCTTTAGTAGCTATTATGACCCATTTAATCAAATGATCAATAATCCCTTGCTAACCTCTAATTTTGAGCTCTAATTTTGAGCTCTAATTTTACTCCACTCAGGGAACAAACTATTATTTACTCTCCCACTTGACCTGATTGAGCAAGTGTTTTGCAGTCAGGGTATGAGCTTCCATGGTGATTGTGTGAGATGGTTCATTGGCCTAGACACATGGTTGGCAAACCGGCTTATGGGCAAACCGGCTTGAGAGCCACATGCGACTCTTTGGCCCCTTGAGTGTGGCTCTTCCACAAAATACCACAGCCTGGGCGAGTCTATTTTGAAGAAGTGGTGTTACAAGAAGTTTAAGTCTAAAAAATTTGGCTCTCCAAAGAAATTCAATCGTTGTACTGTTGATATTTGGCTCTGTTGACTAATGAGTTTGCCTACCACTGGCTTAAACCAAAGCAGATGGTGGCATAAAAAGAGTGCTATCAAAATGTTTTTTGAGAAATGCTGCATTGGTGAAAATTATATTATGTAGAATTTGTACTGGGGAGGGGGAGGCTTTATCTCTAACACTAATACTTAATTTGTATGTTTCCACTGGATTTTCATAAATGTAATAATATGGAAGCTGAGAGGAGTCCCTTGTGGTGACTCTAAAATAATAGGGAATCTGAGGTCCATTCTTTTTTATTATATTATCCTGGTTACTTATACCCACTGATCAGAGTTGAACCCTCGTTATACTGAAACTAGAGGCTCAATGCACAAAATCCATGAGCTTGGGATAGGGGGGCTGGCTAGAGGGTCCCTCAGCTCCGATGACCTCTTACAGTCGCAGTCCTAGAGCCCTCCTGGGATGTCTGACTGATGGTCAATTTGCATATTACCCCTTTATTATGTAGGATTAACTGCCCTTTCAGCTCTTTGAGCAATATTAAAAGCAAATTGGCATCATGATCACGAATCTTAAAAGTAATCATATTCATTGATACAATAAATAACATTTCATAACAGAAATATGCCAGTATTATAATATTAATTAAAAATTCACATAAAATGTTATATGCATTATAATTTTGACAGTATGAAAAATATTCTGAGATGAATACTTGAAAAAATACATGAAAATATTAAAGTTGATTTCTTATCTAAAATAAAATTTTTCTCCTCTTTCTTTAACCTCATATGTATTTACTGCTATGTGTATATTCCCTTTCTAATCAGAAAACAAGTGATAAAAGATAAACTAATCTGGACATCATTTAGCTTTAGAATTGGCAGTTCAAGAAAATTTTTAAAAATGTGTAGTCATTTCAAGATTAGATTTCAGAGAAAATTGAACTTTCTAAATAATACTGAAACTAGAGTCTTAGCAGAAAATATGTTTTTGATTCATTGCTGAGTTATTCCTCCTGTTTACTGGTACATCTGATGATAAGACTCTGAAAATCTTTGAAACTTCAATATCAAAAGCATCTTTTCACTTCCTAAATCAACCTGAACTTTGAAGATCAACATGCTTGTGATTTTTTTTAAATGCACTAGTCTAGGTACTACCTTTAGAATGCTTGCTGTGGGCATCTGACATCCCACTCATAAATCACTATGGAGTGTCACCAGGCAAGGCATCCTGATGAGACATCACTCGCAAAACTGATAATATGCTGCTTGAATATATCCGTGACATAACTGATAGCTAGACAAGGGATTTTCTAAAAGGGTCTCTAAGAATCTCATGAGAGAAAAAAACAAAACAAAACAACATGGTTTAATTTTAAGTTATTTCTTAATATTAAACCATTAAGAAATGGAAGAAATATTGGCATGTGTGTATGTTTATTGTGTACATGCTTGAAGATATAAAGAAATTTATCATGAAAGTCAGGCTCTGAAAAGAAAAGTTATGGTATAATTATCAACTGACAAACACAGGGGATTATGGGACAGAGGCTATATGTAGGCCATAGAGACAAAACTAGATCTGTGTCTTTACAGAAAAAGCTTTCTGACAAACCCCTGTTCTAAGTGTCATACATTTGCATTATGGAGAATAGAAGAATATAAATTGCTACAATTTAAAAAGTATAAAAGTTCCTCAATAATAACTGAATTTACCAACATATAAACTTCTCAACCAAGTTAAGATCACCAAGTAATTGAATCGCTGAGCTACTGAGTGTATTCCATTAAAGTTATGTTAACAGACAACTGATGTTTCTACTTTAATATAGTTTACAAATAGAAAAGGACAATCTTTTTAAAATATAGTATATTACTATTATTCCTATTATTAAAGCAAGATGGTTTTTTGGAGATAGAATAGAGAACATGGATTCCTGAATCAACCACTTGAAATGTGAATCCCAGTTCTGTCACCAGCTATGAGATTTGTCCAGTGTCTCAACCTCTCTGAGCCTCAGTTTCTTCACCTGTAAATGAGAATAAAATCATTATAGTTTTGTCCCCATGATAATGAAATGTATTAATACTCATCAAAAGCATTACAGTGGTCAAACCATTCTATGCAATGTGTTTCGTAGTAATACTATTAACTAGAGGCCTGGTGCACGGATTTATAGACTGGTGGGGTCCCTCGGTCTGGCCTGCAGTGATCAGGCTGAAACTGGCTCTCCAAGATCCCCAGAGGGGTTCTGGATTACAAGAGTGCACAGGCCAGGCCAAGGGATCCCACCGATGCATAACCAGGCCGGGCAGAGACCACAGGAGATATACAGGGCTCCAGCTCATCTTGCCCAGTCCCCAGCAGCCAGACCCCAGCAGCAAGGTAACCTACCAGTTGGAGCGACTGCACCCTGGTGGTCAGTGTATGTCATAGTGACTGGTCGAAAGGTTGAACGAACAGTTGGACACTTAGCATATTGGGCTTTTATTATATAGAATTATCTGCCATAGTATTTATTGTTAACACAGTTCAAAAATTATTCACATCACCAAAATTTTAAGGAGCTGATTCCTTTCATGATAGTTTGCATTTATAATTAAATTAAAGAGTTTGATATCATTCATTCAACAGCTATAGCTTAATAAGCTAGCACAATGAAGGGAGATCATAATAATAAGACAGGGCCCACCTTTATGAGGACTTTACGGAGAGTATCCTTGAAATTAGTACAGGGACATCCCTGCATATTTCACTCAGGATAAATACAAAATCTAAGTGCTGGCATGGAGGCTATGCTATACTTAAGTGTACATATCCACAAGATGGGTTTCTTTTACCTATAATGGAGAAATCATGAAAATATAAGCAGAAAATAAAAATAAATTGCTTTATGACCATGGAAACCAAAATAGGTTAGGCTTCTCTTTGCACATGAAACATTTTCCCTGGCTTTGGGTTACAGAGATAAATCTTGAACCATGCTAATTCTGGCACAAAGATAGTGTATACAATTTTTATAAAATAATAGCCAAGTCAATATGTAGAAGAATGCTTTGTCATCAAGCTATCTAAACACATTCACATGGAAAAAAACACACACACAAATTTATGACTATTGAAAGCAAAGTTACACTGAACTGATAAAGCAGAGTAAAAAGGCAAACCAATTTTGTTCAAGGCAAGTCTGGCTCTCAAAGTTGGCCCAAGTGCAGGCTAAACTGTAGCTGAATGCAAGTGTAAGCTTTTCTTCCTGCATGTTCAAATTTTTTAGTATGGCTGGTTGCCTTCCAAACTCAGATTTGATAACTACTTTAAGCCTAGAGTCATTATTTGGAAAAGACAAAATGCTAAGTCTGTTCCCTCGATTTTCCACCTTCAGCTGAGTTGTGTCTGTTACCCAGTCATCCGTTACAGTTAATGTCTCTATACTAAACAGCTGAAAACCTGTCCAGAAACAAAATTTTTTATTACTAAAATGTAGGAAATATAAATATTTTTAAAAAGTACAATTGTAAGAAATTTTCCTATAAAAGATTAACTAACCTCTTTATAAAGCAACGACTGAGAGGACATACTAGGTTGTCATTCTTTTTAGTTTCTGTAATTCTAAATAAGGTAACATAAACAATACCTGGGCATGGCCCATGTGGTTCAATGGTTGAGCATCTATCTATGAACCAGGAGGTCATGGTTCCATTCCCAGTCAGGGCACATACCCAGGTTGTGGGCTTGATCTTCAGTGAGAGACATGCAGGAGGCAGACAGTCAATGATTTTTCCCTCTCATCATTGATGTTTCTATCTCTCTATCCCCATCCTTTCCTCTCTGAAATTAGTTTAAAAATTTTTTAATTAACCTGGAAGACTTAAATGAAGTTCTCAAAGCATTATCTCCTATAAACTATCCAGCCTTTGTCACTAAAATCTCTAGTAGTATATCTTTTGTGTTCAGAAGGCTTGACACTGTTATACAGTCAGAGATAAGCCAGATGAAGAGGGTATTTTAGATTTTTTCGTGTATTAAACAGTAATCTCTGCTTGAGATACCCTTTGCCTCTGTGCTTCAAAATACTTCATTTAGGAAATCATGGGAATCCTAACTTCTCTGTATAATAGGAAATGCCTCCTCACCTACTAAATTTCTAGTTGAAAGTCATTCAATCCAGTTTGCTTAAGTATATTATATCTAATCCTATGCCACAGGCATATCATGTTCACATTCAAGACCCCAAGGAGAGCAATGTATTGAGGAATACTAATAAAAATGTTCATAATTGAAATGTACAAAAATTTCACTTTGCTTTTTACACTTGATCTTAGCCAAAAGGCTGAGAAGCGATTAACTTTGCTTTTTAAACAGCATTTCGGGTTTCTGAATTTGCAAATAGATTTTTTTGTGGTCCATGTCTCAAATCATTTTAGAGCCATTAAATATCTTCACAGCTATAGAATCATTATTGAGCTGAATTCTCATGGCCAGTCAGACATTTCATGATGAAAGTTCATTTGCCTGTAAGCTAATGATGGGAATGCACTAGCTAGAAGATTCCTGAAATCACCTTTCTTGTGGAGGCATCTTAAACCCCTAATAAATGTTTTTGTGTCACCAAATTGAAGGCAGAATAACTATGCAGTCATTTGTTTGTTCTAACACCTGTATATGTTCAGTACCATAAATTCAGCTAAGCATAACAAAAAGTAATTACAGGCGTATATTTACATCCGAGTGTGTTAAACAAGCATATTGTGCAAGCAACACGTAACTACACAGTTTATATTAACAAGTTGTCTCTCTGGCAGCTGTCACTCCAGTTGAGATAAGGAAGCCATACATCAAATGTAAATTACTTCCCCTCCTCATCTGTAACAATCAGAAAGCAGTGCTTCGCAATAAACAAAACCACTACCATGCTCAGCTCTCCCTATGATTTAAGGCAACAGTTGGCATGAATGCTGAAGGCTAGAAAATAATGAAAAGCACAGGCATCTCACTCATATCTTAAATAAACTTTAAAAATGTAATTCAATTAACCAAATATTTATTAAGTCCTTACGATGGAAAAGGCAGAGAAAACTTCTCTCCATTCTACAGTCTACAATCTACTACGTGGGGAAGGAAATGAAGGAAATGAGCTAGAGATTGGAGAAAGGGAAAGAAGGAGAAAGAGCTGCTGTGTGAATACAGATAACGGCATAAGATAAATATGCACACTGCCTTCAAAAGTCATGTGTCCCAAGAAAACAGAACACCAAGCAGAAAGGATATATGCACCCCTATGCTCATAGCAGCACAATTCACCATAGCTAAGATTTGGAAACAGTCTAAGTGCACATCAGCAGATGAGTGGATTAGAAAACTGTGGTACATCTACACAATGGAATACTAAGCTGCTATAAAGAGGAAGGAACTCCTACCATTTGCAGCAGCATGGATGAACCTGGAGGGCATTATATTAAATATTATCTTTGTCACTTTATATGACTTGAATATATAAGTAAGTAAAACTTTCACTTACTCATATTGTTGTCACTTTACAAGGTAACCACTATTTAAAGAATTCTGTTATTTGGAAACAGGTTGCTCCTGATAAATATTTTGTATCTCGATGATAAAGCTTTGAAGTTATTAGTGCGATGTATATTCTTTCTGTTTTATGTGTGATAACTATACTTTGTAAACATGCTAAATAGTAAATTTTGTTAAATGATAATGTACTAGCTATTTAAATTCATGTAAAACCACTCATGGGATATTACTTATTAATCACTTACTGTGTATTATTTAGTATCAGTGACCATCATTTACTGGGTTTGTGTGGAGAAGATGTCTATAATAAGTCCAGGAAGTGATGGAAACTATTTAGATAATTCTGACCAAATGACCACTTTCCATGTTGTCTAGACACTGGACAGCCCTTCTGTGAGCTGTAAGGATACTTGACTGTGACTTTCAAAATGATAAGGAAAACAAATTGACTCATCCAGATGCTACCCAGCCAAGGGCACTGAGAGTAACATGATATGAGAGATCAACTGATATTTAACTTCCCTAACACTTTTTTGTACTTTAGAGAAATAGTAAGCAAAAAGCTAATTTTATGTAAGTTAGAAGACTGATAAAAGAAAAGCAAACAGCCCTAACAGGTTTGACTCAGTGGATAGAGCATTGGCCTGCAGACTGAAGGGTCCCAGGTTTGATTCCGGTCAAGGGTGTGTACCTTGGTTGTGGGCACATACCCAGTGGGGAGTGTGCAGGAGGCAGCTGATCAATGTATCTCTCTCATTGATGTTTCTAAGTCTCTCTCCCTCTCCCTTCCATTCTGTAAAGAATCAATAAAATGTTTAAAAAAAGAAAAATAAGAAAGAAAAGAAAAGCAAACAAAAATGACCAGTTCAGGTTGCACTTCCTCTTTGTAAAACAAGTTGGGCACATTTTTTAGGAATGCGCATATAGGAACCTTGTCCCCTATGGAAGAATTCAGGCACCCTGAAGGAAGACCATCTACAGTGTTCCTAACTACTTGTGAAACTTCAGCACACATCTTTAAACTGGGAGAGGCAGATGTGTTAGAGGAGCAGAAAGTTAGGGAGGGAGGAAGCAAATCTGTCTTAAAAAATGACTCAACACACATACTTTTCCTCTGTCAACTAAATTGCTTTAAAAAAAAATCACAAACTTAAGAAAAGCATTCTTGATAGCAAGCCCTTTAATTACTGTGCATTCCACTTCCACTGTGCAAGGTATTTCTGCCACTGCTTTTTTATGTCCCATTGTTGAAACCGAGACAAGTTCTCAGCACTGGCGTAGACATCATTAGAGTCCGCGTGTAAACACAGTGCCCTCTGCTCATTCACAGGGCATTTCCCGTCCAATTATCTCATGCAAATTGACCGTACCTTCGCTATGCCCACCAGCCACCGCACACCAGGAATGTTGTCATAGGTGGGACACGTCCTGACCTCAGTAATGCACCTTGTCACTGTTCTAGTTTCCATGCAGGTCATGTCACCGACACTCACTTTCCAGCCATGCTTGTTAGTTCCTAATGAGGAACATGGTGATCTTCCCCCAAAGTCCTGCTCTGCCCCTTTCAGTGGCTTTAACGGACTGGCTGGGTTAGTTAACGAGGGAGTGTGCACAAGTAATTCTGAGCAAAGACCTCAGTTCCTATTTTACGATAGCACAGATTGATTGCAACGTATTCGCTGGAGACTGGCAGATGTTTCTGGATGTGTCCTGTATTTCATTTCCTATCTGTGGTGCTGAGATAGTGTTCGATGCTTGGAAAATTGACACGGGATACTACTTGTAATAGGAAATGTGGAGATGTCTCTCAAATGCTAACTTCATGATAACAGCACAGCTCTGAATTTAGTCTGAAGAGAAAAACTTTTTCTAAACATACATGTAACAGAAATCAGAAATATGTGCCAAGTGAGACTCAGCAAACATGGCATGTAGGGTCTAAAAAAGGTAGCCTAACTTATTTCCTCTCTCAAATCCTACCTAATAAATGAGAAACATGCAAATTGACAGTACCTTGGCAATGCCCACAAGCCATGCCCACCAACCAATCAGGGCGAGCATGCAAATTAACTCAACCAATATGACGGTTAATTTGCATATGCCAGAACAAAGACTGAAGATAGTATAGAAAGAAGCCAAGCGCTGCAGAAGGGAGCAAAGCTGCGTAGAAACAAGCAAGCAGGGTGGGGAGAAGGAAGGGAAACAGGTGGGGCTGCAACTGCAGCAGGAAGCCCTATTGCAGGAATCTTCCTGCAATGGACCTCTAGTATTATATAACAACAGATGACATATTTCTTAGGCAAAGGAAAAATAAAATAGAAATGAGATTTCAAGCCTTGTCAAAAATGAGCAGCTTGTTTGTAAGTAATAGCTGGTTGCTTACAGGTTGAAGAGAATACCCCCACACAAATAAATGTTCATGGCAACCATCCTAGTTCATCTTTGTTGCATAATTGAATATTTTCCCACTTTTAATCCATTTAGAATTCCACTAAGATCTGAAAGTCTTAGCTCAGGCTGTCATACCAAAATGCCACACACTGGCTAGATGAACCAATAGAAACTGGTTTCTCACAGTTCTGTGGGCTGGGAAGTCCAAGATCAAGGTGAAGACCACCTTGGTAAGGGTCCTCTCCTGTCCTACAGATATCCACCTCACTCTGTGTCCTCACATGGCTCTTCCTCAGGGCGTGTATTAGGGGAGAGCAGGCAGGAGGCAGGCTCTCTGGTGTTTTTCTGGAATGGCACTGATCCCATCACACCCTCATGACCTTATCTCACCCTCCTTATCCCCCATGGCTCTGTTCTCCAAATACCATTACACCGGAGTTTAGGACTTCAACCTCTGAACTTTGAGGGGATACAGACATTCAACCCATAATGTCATATATTTTCAGAAATGTATTTCTGGGGCAGCCAAAGGGTCAGAATGCTTGACCTTGAGTTCTAGCCCCCTGGTGTGTGTTTGGTACAATGCCGACATATAGAAAGTATTAAAAAGTATTTTCCATTTTTAATACATGCTATAAATATTGCAGGAGAGGAACAGATAAAATTATTTGTGGTTTTCATAGAGATGACAATGACCATACCTAATGTAGATTGAATATTGACTTTATTCAGCCTCAGTGAAAACAAAGAAACTTGCTTTAGTAGAGTCAAGTACATAAAAGGATAGTAGTTTTACATACAGATCTTTTTAAACAGTAAGTTTTCTACCAATTTGTCATGCCTAAATGTAATATAGATAGATATATAGATATTTGAGTACAATATCCATTTAGCACTGAAAATAGATATAATAATAATTGTATTGCCTTTCATAACTGTTTCAAGAATTAAAATCAATCCACTGATTTCTTCATTTCTTTTTAAAGTTATTTTTTCAACTATAATTGGCACACAGTATTATATTAGTTCCAGGTGTACAAGATAGTGATTAGACATTTATACACCTTACAAAATGATCACCAGATAAGTCTAGTACCCATCTGGCATATTTCTTCATTTCTTGAAGGCATTTGCTGCTTATTTGTAGCCTCATAAATCTACAACATGTGATATTATAGCATTTTAATGTAGATATTATATTACCAACCATTATATCATTTCAAAAACACATGGGGAGATACTCTTATGTTTAGATGTTTCAAAATAAATCTTAAATTATTACATTCTCTAAGCTCCTGGTAGAGCAGAATGGCCACAGACAGGTGAGAAGGAGAAGAAATAAGACAGCCATGGAACCTGAGAGCAGGTCCCAGTGCTTCATCACCAGGAGAATAGGGCTCCTGGGACCCATGTAACCCTGCTTGCTAGGTGCGGGTGAGGCAGAGTGGTATAGGTGGGCTTTACTCTGTCTTATGCTTTTGGGAAGGGATGTAATTCAGTGGTTTCTCACCAGTCAATCCCTAAGAGGCCAACATATTCCTTTTCCCTAAAGCACCAACTTCAGTAGAATTTTCTGCCAAATCATGAAATTCTATTTCTTCCAAGTCCAGTAGATTAGAGGTTGTATCGTATATCATATTCCCTGGGACATATTCTCAGAGAGATTTCCATGTAGGGCATCTATTGGAGAATGTGCTCAGAAATACCTGTGAGTGGTGAGAGCAGCAGGTTTTGGGGTGGGAGGGAGAGAGAGAGAGAGAGAGAGAGAGAGAGAGAGAGAGAGAGAGAAGGGAGAAGGGGGAGAGAGAAAGAGAGGGAGAGAAGGAGAGAGAGGGAGAGGGAGAGGGAGATGGAGAGAAAGGAAAAGAGAAAGGGAAAGAGAGAGATAAAAAATAAAAAAATAAAAATGAAAAGGGAAAGAGAAAGGGAAAGGGGACTGTGGTGCAGCAGTAGCAGAGGCCACATCCAGAGCCTCGGGGAGGTCTCAGCTATTTTCTAAATTGAAGCAAGGGGATGCCACTAACCAAAATGGAAAGTACAGGAAGTCAAGTAGAGTTAGAGGTGAGACATGAAAGTACAAATTTCCAGAGAGTACTTGTAAAAATAGGTCAGGCATCCCAGGGAAAAGTCAGGACTGAAGTCCTAACTTGGGAGAAGGTAAGGGGATTATTCAGGGAAGGCTCAAGGAAACATGGTGTTAAGAGGTTGGCTTAGTACTAGCTCACAGCCAATGTAAGAGAATGAAGAGGAGTCATCAGAAATAGACCAGGCCCTGGCTTGTTTGGCTCAGTGGACAGAGCATCAGTGGACTGAAGGGTCCTGGGTTCAATTCCAGTCAAGGGCACATGCTGGGATGCAGGCTTGATCCTCAGTGTGGGGAGTGCAAGAGGCAGCCTATCAATGATTCTCTCTCATCATTGATGTTTCTATCTCTCTCCTTCTCAGATCCTCTCTGAAATCAGTAAAAATATATTTAAAAAGAAAGGAAGAAATAGAGTAGGAGACTCAGGGTGGAAAGAGGCTGCAGGCATCTATGGAGGTTCCATAACAGGAGTGGTAAATGGGGTAAAATGTTATAATCTGGTAAAGAGAACTAGGATGGAAACATGTTTATTTGAACTGGAAATTTAAAAGAAATTGGTGAACTCATTGAAGACATTTTGATACTACCGTAGTGAGTGAAATTAAGATTGGCTGGGCTATAAAATGAAGCCACAGGGTAGCAAATATTTAATTTCAAGAAAATTGGTTGCTGACATAAACAAATAATGCCTGCACATAACAGGTAGGCAATGAGTATTTATTTGTTGAAGAAAATAACAGTACATAGGCATTAAAAACAAAACAAATATAAAACAAAAAAGGGAAGTGTTCTCTGAAATTAGGGGGAAAATGATATTTCCTTTAGCTTTGTGTGGTCCATATTTTATTTTTTTTTCTTTTAGGAGGCTTGAGAACTAGACTATATTTCATTATATTTCATTTTGGACTATCTGGGCTATTCACTTGCTATTCAAGAGGCAAGGTAGAAAAACACCATTTTAAAAAACTCTGTTGGAGCAAAGTAGTATTGTTTTATAATATGAAACATCGAGAGGGACATATCTATAGTGTTACTTCTATAGCATTCCTGCACCCCCTGAATATTATTATGAGGAAACACCAGACAAACCTAAATTGAGGGACATTCTACAAAGCAACTAGCCTGTACATTGCAAACATGTCCAGAAAAGTAAAGGCTGAGGACGTTGTTACAGATTCAAGAAAGTTAAGCAACATGTCAAGCATACGCAATACATAAAGCTGGACTGGGTTCTTCATTGAGAAAATAGCTCTAACAGACACTTAGGAGGCAATTGATGATTGTTTAATACAGATTGTGAATTCCATAGCATTGTTGTATCAATGTTCAAGTTTCCAATTTTGAAAATTAGAGTGAAATGACGTGAAAGAAAGTCTTTGTTCTTAAGAAATACATAATTACTTCAGGGTAAACAGGCACATCTTCAAACTTGCTCTCCATTGATTCAGAAAAAATATTATAGATATATTATGATAGATGGATAGATGCATAGATGTCTAGATACATACAGTGACAAACCAAATCTGTGAAAATGTGAATAATTGGTGAATCTGTATAAGGGATATGTGAGAGTTTCTTATACTATTATTGTAACTTTTCTGAAAATTTCAAATTATATAAAAAGTTACAAAAAAGGGACTCTGGAAACTAAACACATTTTATTTCCAAAGCTAAATCTTTATGATTAATTATTGGAGACCAATGTGCTATAATCAGGGTACCACTTGAGCAAAGGCAGAGATGATTCTGAGGGAGATGGCAAAGAGCTATTTTAAGTTGTGATGGGCAACGGGAGTACAGAAATGAGTGCATTTCAGGTGAACAGTGCCTGTGCAGTCTATTGAAACTGTCAAACAGTGAGCTCAGGAAATGCGTTGTCAGAACATTCATCCACAGGAAAAATGCTCCGACTAACAGAAAGATGAAACGAGACCAGCTCACTGCGTTTTATGAGCCCTCACATTTATGCGTGATGCTCATTTGAAAGACGGCACAGTCAGGCATGTTTTTATTTTCTTTGACTTTGCATGGTTTGAAAATTGATGCTATTCAACAGCACATTAATGCATCTTAATGGTTTGAAAAGAGCTAGCATAAGACAAGACACGGAGAGAAATAGAAGAAAATGGTGTCGAACAGAATGGTTAAATCTGCCCTACAATGAGAAATGGACAACTTATCGGGAGATCGGTCTGAAAGGGCACACTGGCAGTGCAAGGCATGTCACAGGCATTGCTGATGTTTGTGTGTGTCCATAGAAGCCTCTTTGTTCATGTCTCTGGCGTGTTTTTACTCTCAAAGGCTACTCCACAAAGAGGCCGAGGTCCCTTGTGAGCTAGTATCCTCACATAATAAGTTTATTATTTTTCAAACGATCAGCTCCTTGTTAAGTACCCAGGGTCTGCATGGCTATTTGACAGGAGGGGGAACTTTTGTGAAGACATGACCGAGTCAAACGCAGCCAGCAGCCCTGGCACATGGTTGTAAGTCATACCACCTTACTTTTGCAACACACACACACACACACACACACACACACACACACACACACCTTTCTAGTCACCATGCAGTATCCTACAGATACCACTCCCATGGTATCAAGTGCTATTTAAAGTTATCCCTGTCAAAAGCCTAAAATGAAATGCCCTCTTTTTATAACCTGTTCAAAAACTAAGGGGCAGGTATTTTATTGTACAACCTGAATGCAAAGTCATCACCCAGGTGTCCTCATATTTTTCTTAGGATTCTCCGGATTCACTGCCAAGGACTTGTTTTCCAGAGTAGCCTGGCAGAGGCAATGATATCTGGCTTACAGCATGGTGTCCACGGTGTCTGCGTTAAGCTGAAACAACAGGTGTGAGTGGCTTTATTTTCTCCGGGAATTAGTGTGAGAGCAGGCAAAGCACAGACTCTGTGACAAGTGAACTTTAAAACATATCATCTTTGACTTAATTTTTTGAGAACAAAGAATCAGTACTGGTATATCAAAATATATTTAATTCACAGTGCAATATACAGATCTTATAACATTGGACACCCACACCTGCAACCTATGTGATCATATTAACCAATGTCACCCCAATATATTTAATAGTAATAAACAAACTAATAAGCAATGACTAAAAAGATATTTTTAATTCAGTAAATAAAAAAATTGTAGGAGGTATCAGTCCTCTTTGCTTGCTTGCATGCTCTAATGAAACATAAACCATGGTGCAAATTATGTGATAGGTTAATATTAGGATTTTAAATTAATTTTCTATAATATGTATATTTATTTAGACCAAAAAAAAACCCAACCCTGAAAAGTTGCATTTCAGCACTTCTGAATCTCCCTCAAAAATGATCATCTTATTCATTTAACTGTTGTACTATCTTTGAGAATTTAATGGACTAACAAACAAAACACCCCCACCTGTGGGGTGTGTTGCTTTATGCATATTCCCGGTTTATTCTCTACCTCTCCTTGCTCCAGCCATGTCTCAAACAAAGCTGTCATGACCATAAGTGAAAATTATCACTCAGGTTGAGAATATTTCAGAGTAGTTTTCTCTCACAGAAAACAAAGATTATAATGAGAGCACTAAGTTCATATGTGTTTTGGATACTTGAAATCATCACAGGATTTTTTATAATCTAAAACTATCAGCTCCTAGGTAATTTAGGCACCGCTGTTTTTTTGTTTTGTTTTGTTTTACGACGTAAGAGAAGGAAATGTATGTTAAGGTGCCGTAGACTTGTTCCTTACGCGTTCTATTACTTTCTCTGGGGAAGGCTGATAGAATAAAATACACTTTTTTTCCCTTGCTGAATTTGGACTGTCGAATCACCGGTGTTTTTCAAAGACTCTACCTTTAGTTTTTGGAGAAAAAAGTAGCTGTGAACTATCTTGTTATGAAAAGAATTTTACTTTTCATAACACTTAAAAAGGAGATCATTTGATCAGGATTCATGGTTCAATGTAACATTCACATTCTGCATTACTGGTTTGTATATTTTGCATACAAATTTCAATCTACTGATACTGATTTTACTGTTGATAGAAAACAATGAAAGAGGGTGTAGATGAATATAATTTGGGGGCTAGGGCATAGTGAAAAAAATGTTTTATTACCTTAAAAAAACTGTTTCAGCTGACTTAATAGAAAACTTAGTAATGGAGTAAGAAAATATGTTACTTTATGATCCTATCAAAATACATAGCCGTTCATTTAAAAAATAAACTGTACTAACTCTAAGAATTAGTAGCAAGCAGTGTATACCTATTAGTTATTAAATTTCAAAAAAATTGCTGGATTATTTACTTTAGAAGTTAGTTCTTTTTTGCTCATAGAGCCTATAGGCAATAAAATATATCCTATCATGGACCAAAATAGTTATCCTTTTGGAAGATATCATCCTATCTAACAAAAAAGTGATTTGCAAATTGACCATTACTCCAACACACAAGATGGCTGCCCCCATGTGGTCAAAGATGGCTGTCCCCATGTGGACACAAGATGGCCACCACAAGATGACAAGCAGGGGAGGGTAGTTGGAAAGGACCAGGCCTACGAGGGAAGGCAATTGTGGGTGATCAAGCCTGCAGGAGTGGGCAGTTAGGTGCAATCAGGCTGGCAGGGGAGCAGTTAGGCATCAATCAGTCTAGCAGGGGAGTGGTTAGGGAGTGATCAGGCTGGCAGGCAGGTGAACAGTTGGGAGCCAGCAGTCCTGGATTGTGAGAAGGATATCCCAGATTGGAGAGAGTGTAGGCTGGGCTGAGGGACACACACACCCCATGCACAAATTTCATGCACTAGGCCTCTAGTGAAAGAACAAGAATATAAATCATATGCTGTGAACTAAGGGCACTGCATTTTGTGTTGTTTGCTTGTTGACTTGTTTTTGAGAATCCCCCAACCCCAATTCATTGCTATGAACTTGATCCTAGGCCTTCGATAACGTTCTCTGATCCGCTGTTCAGAGACTACTGAAAAGAACAATCCACACCATCTTTACCACATGTGTTCTCTGATTACAGGCCCGTTTGCTTGTGCTGATTTTCACTTCTGACCTGAATTAAAATACTGTATCATAGTCTCTTATAGAGAAAAGATGATATTTTATGAAGGTATTGGATGAGGACTGAAAATTCAGAAATAATGATGAGTGCCCAGGGCAAAATTCTGAAGCAGCTGAAGTTCATTTTAAAAGGCTTCCCTCCTTTTTTGTCAATACCTCTTTCATACCTTTTGGTTTCTGGTGCCCCGGATTTGATCACCCACAATTCTTTTCCCATAGTAAAGTGAGACTCATATCTATTATAGTACACACACTCCTCCAAAGTATACTATTCTGGGGTTTTTTTCCTTTTCATTAACATGAAAACATCTCTTTTCTACATGCCATTACTTCTTAGATGGCTGTTTTTTGGAGAGTAATCTGAAAAAAATCATCTTTCAAAGTCTTCTAAAAGTATTCATGACAAATAATACCTTAGTCCTCCCATGATATTTGACTTTTATAAACTTATCTTGGAAAAAGTAAGCCTGAATTCAAATAAATTAAACACCAATGATGTCATCTTATCCACCCACACCCAAGGGCTCCTGTATGTGGGCCAGAAAACATCATTTGTTGTTGATGTCTCAAGTTATATCACTCTCAGGCCTACCTAAATAAGCAAAAATAAGCAAAGTCAATGAATCATACTAAAGGGTATAAAATGAGAAAGGAACACCATGGTATTGAAGTATAGGAAGAGAACTCGGGCAGAGTTACATTTTTATTATTTGGATTATGTAGATGGCTACAAGAGAAAGTAAAAATGGAGCAATTTGAAGGAGTCAGTGTCTTAGGCAGCCTGGACTCCTATAATAAACAATATGTTAACAGCATCCATCTATTTCCGAGGCTGGAAGGCCAAGGCCATGGTGCCAGCATAGTCTGTTTCTGGCTAAGGCCCCCTTCCTTGTTTGCTGATATCCATCTTCTTGTTGTATCCTTACACGGGAGAAAAGAAGCAAGCTCTGTCTTGTTGCTTCTAATAAGGACACAATCTCATTCTGGAAGGCTCCACCCTTATGATCTAATACCTCCCAAAGGCCTGGGCTCCTAACACTATCCAGCTGGGAACTAGAATTTCAACGTATGATTTTGTGGGGGATATCATCATTTAAACGTAGTCAGCGGATGCTGCAGTGGATGCCGTGATAGAGTACGGATAGTTCCTACCATGCATACAGGGCATTAGAACTCTGATAGGAGGAGGTGAGCTGGGGTGGAATTGAATGGGATAAAATGTAGTAGAAGGTAAGATACATCAGGCATTTGAGACTACACAGGATACAGTGAGTATATGTGTAATAGAGTAGGGTGGCTATTGCTAAGCATAATTGATACTTTGGAAGAAATATGAATTTATTTTTTTTAATTAAAATAGTGTGGGCATGCTCTCCCTCTCAGGAGCACACCCCCATATTCCCTTTCCCCCAACTAGTAGAAAAGTGAAGCTTTTTTACAAAGCAGATCTGAGGATGAAAAGATATAGTTGGCAATTGCATAAGAAAAAAAAAAACATCAGAAAGGAATAATTAAAATGTCAGTTTAGCAGAATAAAAATGACTGGACAAAAAAATTTTACTTGTTGAAAGATAGTGTTTTTAGATGACAGTGTTCCAAGAAAGCAAAGTATGAATGGGGGATGCCTTGGTACGAGGAAAACAGGAAGATAGAGGAGGGAGTCTGAGTACAGCACACTCAGCGTCTGTTTGTGTAATAATGTAAGTTCAGTCATTATGAATAGCAGAGAACTAGCACCACAGCTTTCATCAATGTCTTTTTAAAACCATTCCTGCTGGTACTGACAAGGACCAGCAGGGAATATGTGCTTGGAAACAAAGCAATTGTGAAGTATCTGACATCAAAATAACCCAATAGACAGGTAGGGTTGTGGCTGTAATTCTGAGCAATAGCATTGTGGGGCTACTTCATAAAATTGTGCAGGGCCACCTAACTCCTGGAGCAGAGATGTCACAACAGATGAGAGACCCACGTGTTAATGCTTTTTAATGTAAATCAATAACTCCATTCTTAAAAGGAAAATGACTGCTGATCCCCGAACAATAACTAATGAACTCACGCTCAATTACAAAGAAGAGACTGCATTAACATGCAGATGTTATCTGTGGCTGTGCTTCCTGCTGAAATGGGCTACACCTGTGGCTCACAGATTGCAAGAATTATCACAAACAAGATGCATTACCCAACCCTGACTCTCCTTCCTTTTCTGGTAACCTAGTTCTAGCTTTCACACTCTTCCCTGATTCATCCTTTAAAGATTGGAGGTCACGCTGGCTGGTGAGGCATCATTCTGTCATTCTGTACACTGAAAGGTTGCCGCTCTCTCTCTTTCTCTCTTCCCTCCCACTCTCTCTATCAAGCTCCCTCAATCCCTCTAAAATAGGGGTGTCGAACTCAATCAGAGAAGGGGCCAAAATCTAAAATCCAGCCTAAATCGCGGGCCGAATGGTTTACTGAACAGTCATAAACTGTCATTGTGATGGAAACGCAGCGGAGTGCAGTGATGACAGCGCGGTGCGGGCCACATTGCAAGGCCTGGTGGGACGGATTTGGCCCGCGGGCCTTGTGTTTGACACATGTGCTCTAAAATCAATAAGCATGTCCTTGGATAGAGAATGTATACTATATTCACTCTTTAAATATTGGAGCTCACCTCTTGTTGTATAGGCTTTCTCTGGGTAGCCATATCTCATTCTCATATGTTCCATGACCACATGCCCAAACCTGTTATCTCTCATTTGACCTCTCTTCCCAGCACGAGATTCAGCTATCCAATTGCCTGCTGAGTACATTGATTGGAAAGTCCCATGGGCAATTCAAATGCAACTTGTCTGTAGTTAAACTCAGGACTGATCTCTCTCCCAACTTGTCTTCAGACCTGCTGCTGTTCACTTATGCCTATTTCTGTTAACATCATACCTCCAAATTATATCTTGCATCTTTTTCTCCAGCCTTTTTCTTCTTATTCTTTCAGCTACATCAGTTCTCTGTTGACCATTGCAGAATCCTTCTAACAGGTCACTCTTTCTTCAAATCCCTTCTCTCTACAGTCCATCCTGAACCTGCTGGTGTGACCATGTCCTGCAAAAACACCCTTTATGCTTTTCCATCACTACATAAGAAAGTAAAGCATGAGCTTGACTGGCCAGGCCCTTTATGACTGGGTCCAGTTCTGCATCTGACTGTCCTTTGCTATCCTTTTCCAAGCTCCAGAACACCCCTATGGGCTTCTGTGCTTGTACTCAGGGCTTTCTCTCTGCCTGTGGTATTTTTGTCTTTCTTCTGCACTTGATGAGCTCCTTCAATTACTGTTTAAACCCTAAATTGCAACCTCTCTGAAGCCATGCTTCTATGCATGCTCAGTTATCCATTTGGTCCATACCATAATGCGTATGATCTTGTATCTTGTGTTATGTATCACTTGTGTTGCAGTATAAGCATGTTTAGGAATCTCTTTCTTAACCCATAATTAGGACAGAGATTATGTCTTATCCATATTTGTCTCTGCACAACAACACTAAAAGGCTATTTTCCCAATTTTAAAAATTGAAACCGTACCTTGAATACTTTTTTTTCTATCAGAACCTTGCTCTGAAAATTCATGGTTGATCCAGACTTTCCCAATGTTGTATTATCAGCCAATGTCATCTAATCTTCTCTCTCCATGCTATCCCCAGCATCCATGCTTCCTCAACTGCTGTCCAGCATCATATTTAGTTCCCATCTTGTTTCATGCCACATTCACATTCCTTCCAAATACACATTATTTGTGGCGCTTAAAATGCCAGGTGTACAAAACTAACTTCTTCACAATTACATTCATACATAAACAGATTCTTTGGTAAATATGTAATTTGTGTTAAATGTGTTTATTGAAACTTTTAACAATCAGAAAAATATCATGAGAATATTGATTTATGCTGAAAATGATGATAGAATGCAACATTTGTATTTTCTCTGTAAAGTGAGTACTGTTTTTTTATTTTATGATTAATCTATTTATAATAGATATATTTAGTTTAGAATTCCACTATCATACTGCATGATTTAAGAGAGGGACTTTCCATGTTAGTGGAAATTGCTTGACATAGTGTTCCCTCTCGAAAGAGTTATATTCATGGATATCAATAACATCATTTTCAAGGTTGATCTATACATTTATGCTCAATGTCTTTGTTTTTACATTCTCAAAGAAACAACTTTGCTTTCTGTGCATCATATTTTTCTGTAATGAAATTGGCTTATTTCATAGTACTATTTCAAGTTTAGAATTAGCCACTTTCATGTGACTTCTATGTCACAGTTAAGGAAATCAAATTTTCTGTCACTACCAAAAATAATGTATATTCAAAATGATATTTCAAAATATAAGTCAGTACTATTTTCTTTTCTTAAAATACAAATATTTTCAAGTATTCACAATGTCCAGTTTTCCATTTAGTGATTAGTGTGAAAGTGCATTGTCATGTATTGAAGTATTTTATATACACCTCTTAACCATAAAAATTTCTAAACATATTTGAAATGACACCAAAGTTTAATATAAACTTTTTAAGTTTATAAAAATAATATTTCAAAAAATGCATATTAAAATAGTATATATGAAACTCAGAATCATAAACATTCTTATACAAGTAAGATTATGATAAATTAATGACATTTAGATTCCCAAGCCAAAAAGTCTCATCTTACAGTGTGATGATTCAAATGTAAATAAATATAAAACATTAATTCTTATAAAATATGCAAGCATTACTAATTAGGGCCGGTGAATGCCTCAAAGTAATTGCTTCATTTTAAATCATTATGCAATCATGTATGAATACATGCATAATTTGAGTTTCATAATTACCTTTTAATGGAAACAGTATCTTCATGTTTAATTTCTTTTTCAATCTGCATATGCCTAAAGATAGCAGAATGCATTTGAAGAAATTCCACCTAGGGGAGTAGAGCTTCAACTTTATAACAACATAAGAAAAGGTTAATGTGATACTCTGTGGTTAATTAAAGCTGAGTCCCCAATAGTCTACTTCTTAATTAAAGGAATGTTCTAAATAGGACATTCATTTTATCTTCTCTTTAGTTGCACCCAATGGTCCTGGCTTGCCGGCCTGTAGGGTTAGAGAACAGTTTCTCTTCATCCTGTACTTCATGGCCCTTCATGGTCAAGGAGAACTTTTTCTTCATCTAAGATCAATTTTTTTTACTGAAATCAAATGCTCATTTGTACCTAGTAACTCATATGGACCTACACCACATTTGGGAGTCAGAGTGGACATTCATAAACATATCTATCAGAAATTATCTGGAAGCTTCTGGAATGCATAACTGTGTTCCTACTCATCTTTTTAACACCCCACACTCCATACACTGGCCCACAGAAGTCAAATACTCATTTTAACTCACTTCATTAGATAATATTCCAATAATATAGCTCAATTCACTTCTTCTTTAACTTCAGTTACAAATACCCCCTACACACACACACACACACACACTCACACACACACACAAGCACGCACACACACACACACACACATATACACACACCTTATTTTGGATCCTTCTTTTAATTCTTAGTGTGATAAACTTGGTGTCCTGTGTCCTAGTTTATTCCTGATATCATGGCATAATTGTCAACAGTGCTCTCTGTCATTCTCAAAGGCAACCTGTTTGGACACTATAATAGGCACAATAATGTCTTCAAAGATATCCATGCTCTAATTCTCAGAACCTTAGACTATGTTAGTTTACATACAAAGTGATTTTAAAGATGTGATTACAAGTATGGACTTTGAAACTGTGGAGATTATCCTGGATTAGCTGGGTGAGCCCAAGGAATGAACCCTTAAAACCAGAGGCTCTTGAATGCTGTTATGCCCAGACTTCGTGATCCCCAAGGACCACCAGGGAGCCGAGTCCGATGCAATAAGCAAAAGAGCCTGTACCATGCTAGCAATGGGCTCCTCCCACTCATGCCGGCAGCATGGCGGAAGAGAGAGAATTTCTCCCAGTGCAGGGGTTTTGAGGGCTAGGGATAACTCCGCCCTACGGGGCGGAGTTGGGAGCTCATCCTCGCCCCGCCCTGCCCTTTCAATGCAACAGGGAGGTATGGCAGAAAGGGAAGGACGAAATATTTCAAGCATGAGAGGGACTCTACCTATTTTTGTGTAATATGGGAACAAGTAATGTGGGAGGCCTTCAGAAGCTGGGAACAGGCCTCTGCTCACAGCCAGTTGAGAAAGGGTGCCCTCAGTCCTACAACCGTAAGTAACTGAATTCTGCCAGTCACCCAAATGAGCAAGGAAATGAACCTTCCCCTAGAACCTCCACATAGGTACACAGCCTAGTGACACATTTGATTTTAGCTTGATAAAACCTATACTGTATTTCTGATCTACGGAACTGTAAGATAATAAGTTGTCTAAGCTGCTAAGAGTATAGTAGTGTTTTAGGGCAGTGTATTAGTTGGCTTTCGTTGGCATAAAAAATACCATAGGCTATATGCCTTAAAGAGCAGGCATTTATTTCTCACAGTTCTGGAGGCAGGGAAGTCCAAGATCAAGGCTCAGGCAAATTCAGTTCCTGGGGAGGATTCTCTTCTGGCTGGTGGGTGGCCATCCTCTCACTGTGTGCTCACAGGAGGAGAGAAAGGATATGCAAATGCATTCCATTCAATGTTAGAAATTATTCATCTATAAATGCTGTCTGCTGCTGCTCAACCAGGGGAGGAAAATGAGCTGCACTCTTTAATTCTTTAAGATGCTGGATAGTCATTCAGGGAGAAACTGGAATGAAGTAACACAGGGTCATTAATTCATTGTATGAGCCAAGGTCAAATAAATGCAATCCCCATGAGCTACTGTTCCCCCCTCTGAAAAATAAGAGGTTTGCACTATGTGAAAGGGCCCTTCCATCACAGGTAAGGTGTGCCCACGTGATGTCTCAGACATTTTCTGAGCTGATCCTACTCCAGGCCACACAGCCCCTCCCAGAGTGTGTGTGCAAATGGAGTCCCCCCACTTGTCCCCATGTCTCTTGAATGACATACAGTCATGGGTTGATATACTGCTGACTCTCAGCTGTAACATCAAAACAACTTTTTCATTTTCATCTTCAAAAGCGTCCTTTGAGAGTATTTTTTTCAGAAGAATTTCAGCATTGCTTCCTTGGGAGCTGGGGTTGCAGATGTATGTATGACATATGAGGAAATTTTCAAAATATAAAAGTTGTAAGAGACACCTTGTGCAGAAGCTGAATGGAGGGGGGATTTTTTGCGGGAACCGTTTTGATGCATCTCAGCCTTAGGTCTGTGTGCATTTTGTGTGAGACTTTGCATTTGCTGCTTAGGGAACCAAATAAGTGTCTCCAAAACAGGAAGAAAAAAAAATCAAGCTACATTTCCCTTGTAAAATATGCATGCTGATGAAACCTGAAAATATTTGCTTCTCTCTTTTATGCTCTCTGAGTTAGAAGGGAAGAAACTTGGAGTAAGCCCATGCCACCCCTTCATTAAGGACAGAGTCCCTTAGCATGTCTTATGAATATTTTAGGTCTGCTACCCAGTAATAGCGCTGTTAAGCCCCGGAAGTGTCAGGAGATCTGGTCTCTGCCAAGGGCTTTAGAAAGGCTACTTTTCTGTTCTGTGCTTTGCCTCTGGTGTTCACCAGAAAATGCCCAATAAGTGTTCTTCCCCCAGAGGAGATGCAGCCTATGACACATTCTTAACCTCCATCAATATGCTTCTGGTTGCTGCACACAGAATGAAAATGAGGTCAGGCATATATGTGCTATAACCTTTACTTTTCATAAAAGCTCCTAACCTCAACCAAAAAAAAAAAAATCACCTTTATGCAGGGAAATAGACACAAAGCAGGGACATAGGTTTGCCGTCAGAGGTGGATTCAAATCCCAATTCTACCACGAATGCTGTGATCTTTGGCAAATCGTTTAACCTCTCTGATCCTACCTGTGCTCCGTTGTAAAAATGATATTATAATGCTTACCTTTCTGCATTGGTGTGGAGCTTAAAGTAAACATGCATGCTGTCCCTTGGGGAGATGTCTGGAGTTGAAGACATTTACCATCCTTCCAACACTATGCAGTGCGTGGCTTTAGTGGGATTACAGGGGAGATGAAGTCGCACAGAATGACAAGACATTCACAAATAATAAAACAATAAGACAAACAAAAAATAAATGTTGATTACGCCCAACTCAGTTCTACTAGTGGAGAAGACAAGGAGCATATAGTCTTGGCATGCAAACAAAGTGACAAGTAGAAATCTAGCTGTATAAAAGTTGACTCTGAGGTATACGTGGCAGATGCAGAATAACACTCGAGCATGAAGTAAGACAGTGGAGGTGAATGATTTTCTTTTGGTGATATTGGCACTAGCCATTCATATTCTCTATCTCCTCCTTCTCTCCCCTGGACTCAGGCCCCTTTGCAGATCATCTCTCTGTGTGATAAGGCTTTCTTTGCTCTGCTAATGATGTCCTGCCAGTGGATGCAGTAAAGGTGAACCCTCATTAAAAAAAAAAAAAAAAAAAAAAAAAAAAAAAAAAAGTTAGTCCTTTTGAGTCCTAACTCATCTATTTATCTTTCTGCATTGATTTTTGCCCAAAATAGCCTTGTCACACCACAGACAAGCTTCTTATAAGCAGAAGTCAAAATGATTTCTACTTCAATCTTGCTGTCACCTTGGGCTTATTAAATGCTGACAGTTCTAGCATATTTTTCAAATCTTTAAAAACTATTTTTATTTCATGTACTATGTGTCCCAATGTTAAGACCTCCCTTTGACAAGATAAGCATGCCCATCTATTCATTTATCTCAGCAGTCGGTTTCCAGGCTCTGTGCGTTAAAAGATCAGGAGGAAGGGCTTTGGGTTGTTTCTCATGCCCAGAGGAGACTCTCCTTAACTCGGTGTTATCAGGCGTTAGCAGTTCGACTGTGGAAATCATTAGTATTTATTTTTACTGACAGCTGGTAATTGACCCACCCCTCTCCAGGATGGAGTGACTGCAAGAGCCAAACAAGATTGCAGGCAAAAACAAATTGTAAACTGGAGAGGATTATGCTAAGTGAAATAAGCCAGACAGGGAAAGATAAATATCACGTGATCTTACTCATTTGTGGATTATAATGAACAACATAAACTGATAAAGGAAAACATCCAAAGACAAAGAAGCATTGATCAGATGCTCAAACCTCAGAGGGAAAGAAGAAGAAAGTGGGAGTCAGGGGGAGAGATCAACCAAAGGACTTGTATGCATGCATACAACCAATGAACGCAGACAACAGGGGATGAGGGTATGAATGGAAATGGGGTGGGGGACAATGAGGGGATAAGGACACATATGTAATACCTTAATCAATAAAGAAAAATAAATAAATTGTTACACAATTAACCCTCAGAACAAGTTCTACCACCCCACTTCTCCTGACCAAGAGAACCCGGGGTTCTGAAGCATCATCCAATGCGGACACGTCCATCATGTGACCTACACCCTCCCACCCACAGGAGGAGTCAGGCTAGGGTGGACCTCATCATCATTTTGACATGTCACTATTTCGTAAATTATGTGTTTCTCAGAACCTGAATTAAGTAAGATATTAATGGGTTTAACATCCCTTCCTGACTGTCTGATTGACCCTAATGAACTTTGCCTGCCTGCCTGCCTGATCGCCACTAACTGTCCCCCTTACCCCCACCACCAGCCTAGTCGCCTCTCACTGCCGACCTGATCACCCCATGCAGCCTGCTGTTCAGTCGTTGCATGGGTGCATTCTGACCAATTTGCATATTCCTAGTATATTATTGCATATTATTAGTATAGATTGTAGTAACCCCTTACCAGCTACATGTAAAGCCTATTTCTTTGCTTATACCAATTTCTGGTTTTTTATTCCTTATTATATAACTTATTTTTCCAGTTAGTAATAGATAAGCAATCTTTTCTTCCCATTTTCTCTATTTCTGGATGAGTAAATTCATTCCTGAACTGTAACTCCAATTTTTTTTGGAAAGTATTCTTTGAACTGACTGCAAGTATTTTATTTTATTTTGCTAATAATCACAACAATGTTAGACATAAACATAATTTAAAAAACACACAACAAGATTGTTTTCACATTAGTGGCATAAAATAGTCCTGCTTAATAGAGGCCAATAGAATATAATTTGGGGGATTTTAAGTGTTAGTTTTAAATTTGCTATGCTGAAGAAACTTACAGAATGCTAGATTTCCTAAGGTAGACCCCAATAGCAGTATCCTTTGCAAAATAATTGAAGATCCTGAGATGCCTTTTATTAGAGCATGGTTCTCCACAAGGCATTGGGGAAGGGGGGTCCAGGAGACCATGAGCAGGGGTGTCCCCAGCAAGATGGAATGTTAGAATTAGTTGGGGCATTTTCGCTAGAATTCATGTGGCTTCCCACCTCTCAAAATTCTGACTCATCCACATGAATACTGAAAGATCCCCCATTAAGTGTAATACGTCAGCCTTCACCCTGGGCCTCAGACTGAGACACACTCTACTAGATAATTCTGCTTACCCATTGAGGGGCTTCCAGAAGCCATGGGGGGGCAGGGAGAGAAGCAGCCTTCCCTGAGCACGCGGGATGGAAGTGCCAGTTGCTGTCCTGTGGCCTCTTCTCATCCAACGGGGCTCAGAAGGGTTTGCAGCTGTGGCGTCTCCAGAATCTCTTCAGTGTAATTCCCTCAAGTAGGAGTTTGGGAATCAGACCGGATGCAGTGATTCTCACACATGGATGACAAGCTGGCCCCAGGGAGATGGAGGAGGGCATGCACAATCCCCAAATGGTCTGCTTTGGCAATGTGTTGTCTAATGGCATTGAGCAACTGTGAACACTGCATTCGCTGCCAGGCAGACAGGGGAGGATGCTTTGCTGAGAAATTCACTTCACAGAGGACGTGATCCGTAAGCTCTTTACGAACTGACATGTGTTATTGCTCAGAAGCCTTAGACGAACTGTTATGAGACTAAAAATCTGGGGAAACATTCAAACACTTCAGCAATTAGAGATACATTTATGGAGGTTAGCATTAAAATAGTAAGTGAGAGGGTGGCGATGTTGTGTTATTCTTTTAAGTTTAAATTTATACTTATTATATTCTCCAAGAGAAAATTGTGGCCTATATATCTTAATATCTCTTAAGTGAGATTAATATATTCTAGGTTTTGATGATGAAAAAGAAGAGGGATTATAAATTACTTGCATATATTTTTACAGATCAGAAATTGCATACCATCAGCACACATCCACGCATGACTCAAAGACACAGAATGTATACCCAGTATTTTGTTCTTTAAAATAGGGAATATGGAATCCAAGATGGCTGCACAGGTAAACACCTAGCCGCAGCCGCACACAACAATTTCAATAAAATACAACTAAAATATAAAATGGACATTACCCAGAACTACAGGAAAGTCGACTGACTGGATATTCTACAATGAGAAGCAAGGAGGAAACCAGAAGGAAGGACAGAGGAGCTGTAAAAGCCTAAGGTACGGAGACACGTGGCGCGCGGAGAGAATGGAGCCAGAGAGAAGGGAGGCTGAGTGCCTGGCTGGCGTTCCCTAGCGGGAAGGAGATAAAAGCTCCGACTGTGCTGGGCCCCAGACCCGACTGCTCTGAACCTCTGAACCCCAGTTCTAGGCCAGACCCTGGGGACCCAGGCTCACACAGAGGGAGCTGGGCTGTAAGGCAGAACCCCGGGAGAGTGGCGAAAGGAGGTCCCGGAGGCACGCACATTGCGCACAGAGGACGGAAGAGAAAGTAAATAAAGATAAAAATTATGAACAACAAATACGTAACTATCAACAAGTGAATCTAAAAACCAAGGAAATTAAAAAAAAAAATCTGATGAACAATATTAACTGTTGAATATAATAGAATCAGAGGTATGGAAGGGGAGTGAACTGACGATTCTTGGGGAAAAGGGGGGAGGGGGTTATGGCAAGAGACTGAACATAAACTGTGCACCTATGGATGAGGACAATGGGGGGTGGGGAAAGGGCAGAGGGTGGGGTGGGAACCTGGTGGAGGAGAGCAATGGGGGGAGGGGGGAGGGGAAGGAACATTTGTAATAATACGAACAATAAAAATTCACTTAAATAAATAAATAAAATAGGGAATGCTTTTCTGAAGTTCCATCCATTAATATTTTTATTTGTGTCACTAAAGATAAGGCCGCTTTTCTAACATAACCACATTAACCTTATCATATTTTTAAAATATATTTTCATTTAAACATATTTTACCTTTTAAAATGTATTTTATTGATGTCTGAGAAGGGAGAGGGAGAAATAGAAACATCCATGATGAGAGAGAATCATTGATCGGCTGCCTCCTGTACCCCTCCTAGGGATCGAGCCTGCAACCTGGTCATGTGCCCTGACTGGGAACTGAACCATCGTACTGTGATCTCCTTGTTCATAGGTCAACGCTCAACCCATGAGCCACACTGGCCAGATAACCTTATCATATTCTTAAAAATCAACAATGTTTCCTTGATATCAAGTATCCAGAGAGTAGATTTTTTTAAAAAAGTTATAATTAAAAAAATCAGGACTTGTGTAGGTTCACACATTGTAATCGGTTCGTGTATCTTTTCAATGGCTCGGTTATAAATTCTCCCTCCCCCACCTCTTCTGTTCCCTCGCAATTATTTGTGTGAGGAAACAGTGCTGTTGGTCCTACAGTTCCCGACGGGCCGGACTGTGCTGATTGCATCCCCGTGGAGTAGTTTAACGAGCTCCTGTGTTCTCTGTTTTCTTGTAAATTGGGAGTTGGAGCTGGAAGTTACATTGTGTTCGCATTCAATGTATGTATTTTTTAAAAAATCCACAGCACTGGTTCACAGGCAGTGATACACTCTTCCCTCCCCTCTCTCTTTGTGGCGTGAACAGTCACTGATGGACAGTGCCCCGGTAGAGCAACATTTGAAAAAAATAAAGGTATCACAGAAATATCTGAATGTTTAACCTTCTTAGAAAAAAAAATCCATTAAAAATGGACAGGAGCTAAGCAGCAGCTGCCCACTTTTGATGGAGTATGAGTTCTTTGGTCCAACCATCCCCACAAATTCACGCCCCAGTGGTCTAAACTGGGCCCACATTTTCATTTATGTCGCCTCCAAATCTCCTCTGGAAACTTAAGTTGGCACATCTCATGTGCAACTTTCCACTTTGATGCAAACAAAATAGAAACTTGAAGCTTTTTATTTTATTTTTTTAAGTAAAGCCAATAAACAGAGAACAATTAGAGTAGAACAAGCAAGAAATGAGATATTTGTATGGAAGCATGGAAATAACTTTTGATGGTAGAAAATAAAAAGTAATGAATGTGAGTAACTCCTAAACCAAACATATCCTGCAACAAGGATTTATAGTTTGGACATATATAAAAACCCAAGGAATGACAACTCAAGGAGAATGTAGCCCTCTCTGAAATAGTTCCCTAGCAAGGACTAGAATAGTTTATGTCCAATCTAAAATCATGATAGGTTTAATTTACTGTAGTCAGGTAGTATGGAGGTATCATTTTCCAAATACAGTTTTACCTGCCAAGGTTTAAATTATTTTAGTCTAACTAAATTGCTTCTCCATCTGTTTTACCTTCATTCTTTAATTATGAATCCCATATCGTAAGATGTCTTTGGGTTTTAACTGTAGGTTTTCTGTTTTAAATACAGAGATGTTTTTAAACCATAAACAATATCCCAGAAAAGAAAGTAAAGTCAACAAATGTTCAAGTAAATCTAGTTAAAAAGCTCATAGAAAACCATAAAAAAGAATAGAAAAAAAAATATTCTGCAGCTTGATAAACCTCCATGGCGAAATAGTAAAATCATTTCAAAGGGGTAAGATTTGCTCCAAGACAATTTTCTTTAACATCCTCTTTGTTTTAATTCTCCAAGGCTGCTTTGAATAATGGGAATCGTTATTCTAGACTCACAGATGTTAAAATAGTATTTCTTCTCTAGTAGGAAATGTGATATTTACGCTATCAGCATTCCGAGGACAGAATAGAATTAAAATAAGTGTTATTAACAATAACATTCTGTGCAATATTCTAGGAACAGAAAGCTCATTAAGAACATACTCAACCATTCTTCCGACCCTCCCCGGGGAGGTTTCTGGGGGAATTATTTGAACTGCAGAATAGCTGCGGGAGCTCTGTGTTCGTTTGTCAGTAAGAGCCACGGAGTGAAACATACTCAGCAGAAAGAGGGGGAGATCTTTGTTCTACTATTTCTATTAGGATTTTGAAGCCAGGCCCATCAGGCACAGATTGATTCATTAAACAAGCAATTATTAAGCAATTATCGGTGTTAGAATGTACAGTGGTTCTCCTCTTTTCCACAGGGGCTATGTTCCAAGGTGACCCCCAGTTGGTGCCTGGAACTGTGGATAGTACTGAACCCTACTAATACTAATACTAATACTAATACTAATACTAATACTAATACAGAATTGGACCACTGAGATAGATGCTACCTCTTCCACTGATCAGGAGGCCGCAGGTCAGAAACCTCTGTCCCAGGTGCTGGGTCTGGCACAACAACACTGTGCCTCTTCCAGGAAGCAGCCAGCAGGCAGTAGTCAGCCACAGCATCAAGTTGCCATGACTACTGCCTCCAGCATCATTTCTCTCTCGCCTAATTGATGTTTCTTCTCCTGCTCCATATAACTGAGTTCACGAAATTGACAGGGGTTACGTTACTTCCAGGACCTTAGCATTGAGGGTACCCTGAAAATATAAGAAAGCCCTCAGAAAGCACTGGAAATGAGTGTTGGGAGAGACAGTCTTTACACTAACCATGCTTCCTACCCACTCAGCTGCCTCTTTTGAAGATTTTGGTTGGCTGCTTTCTACTCCATTTTATTTTTTCTTAAGAAAATTCTCCCTCACTTACAGGGGTCTCCTTTCTTAAGAAAGGAGTCATGGCCGAGACCGGTTTGGCTCAATGGAGAGCATCGGCTTGGGGACTGAAGGCTCCTGGGTTCGATTCCAGTCAGGGGCATGTACCTTGGTTGTGGGCATATCCTCAGTGGGGGGTGTGCAGGAGGCAGCTGATCGATGACTCTCTCTCATCGATGTTTCTAACTCTCTATCTCTCTCCATTCCTCTCTGTACAAAATCAATAAAATATATTTTTTTAAAAAAAGAAAGGAGTCATGTCAGTGAGGAAATCAGCACGCTGCTTGGCACTAGGCAAGCTGTTTACAAGAGCATGGATTCTGTGGCTCGCCAGTCCACTCTGCTGGGGGAAGGGTGCAGACCGAGGGAGCTCCATTCTGGCAGAAAACCAAGTGGCTTGTATTTAGCTCTCAGAAAAAGGACAGGCCAGGCCCTGGCCAGCTTGTTGTCCAGGTAACACTGTGTGAACTCCCACAGTCCCTGTCAGATAACTCTGCTGATGTGCCTCACTCTCCCTGCTCTCCCTCTACCACAGGGCCAGAGCATCAAAGTTCAAATTCAGAGAGACAGCTTGACCTAAGACCCACTGAGAGACATCGAAGGTGTTTGTTGTCATCTTTATTTTTATTTTTTTTAAATTTAGTGTTGAAAGTGTTACATATGTTCCCTTTCTTCCCCCATTAGCTCCTTCTATCTAGCCCACTCCTGTCCCCCACTCAACCCAGGCCTTCACCAACATACTGTCTGTGTCCAGGGGTTATGCATATATGTGTACAAGTTCTTTAGTTTATCACTTCCCACCCATCCACCCTCCCTGCCTTCCCTTGGAGATTCCAAAGTCCGTTCCATGCCTCTGTTTCTGGATCTATTTTGTTCATTATTTTATTTTGTTCATTAGATTCCACATATGAGTCAGATCATATGATACTTGTCTTTCTCTGACTGGCTTATTTTGCTTAGCATAATAATCTCCAGGTCCCTCCAGGTTGTCTCGAAGGGTATTTATTTATTTATTTATTTATTTTGAGAGAGAGAAGAGGGCACAAAAATAGCATTGTGATAGCTTCTTAAACAATTCATCATTTACGCTCTGAGTGACCATTTAGTGAGCCCCATGCCCACAGAGAGACAGTTCTGTTTAAGGCTGTGCCTGTCCACACCGCAGTGGCAAAATGGCCCAACTGCCAGCAGGCAAGTTAGAATCACCAGTGAGGCATTTTCAAACTCTGGAGGCTTCCCCTCTTTCTTCTGATCCCCAGTAAAAAGGGCTTGGCTGTGGTAGGGGTTCGAACCCCCTGCAGCAATGGACAACTTTTACTGCTGGGACTCCTCAGTGTGCCTCCTCCACAAAGACGGGGCAGAGCCTCGCTTCTGAAAGCCTGTTCCTGGATGTGAACCAAGCAGGAGTGAGTCCTCTTAAAAGCACAGGAAGGAGCACATACTCAAAGTTTATATTTTGGCATAGCCGAGAGGGATAAGATAAAACCAAAAGCTTTATTCCATTATTTTCCCACATCAGTAGAATTTTGTTCCATGTTTACCTCTCCCCTATAGCCTTGGGGGCAGAGGAGGAATTAAACTTCCCATCTATCTGACTTCACACAAACAAACAGGTTTCTAATGGGAGGGCTGGGAGAAGCCAATCTAATCCTGAAGCGCAAATAGCATTAAGATGGCACAGGGAACTCCGGTTTTTCCTCGGGGCTCAAACACACTGAATCAAAACAATGGGCTCTTTTCTCCAATAATTTCACAATCTTATTTAATCCTGTAAAATAAGGTCCTCCTATGCTGCGTTTTACAGAGTCGTATCACTATTTCCCCTCCAAATCCAAAGGAAAAACGTCTGCACTAATCGGTGGATTGTTCGTCTGTACAGCTTGATCATTTGTCCTCTGTGAATCATTCCAAGTTTTATAGATTTCAGAAAAGCCAGAAATAACCATCTGGATTACTCCAGAGTGTAAATTACCTCCTGGAAGTGGAGTCAGTACCTTGAGCGAAGCACTAACTCCTCTGGCCATGAGGGTGTCATTGAGGAAATGGCTGTTCCAACAGCACCTCAGGGAGCAAACTGCGATATTTCCCCAACTTAGGAGACTAAGACCCGAACAGAATAGTGATTTATGCAGTACGCTGCTCATCTGCATTTTAAAATATTCCATTAGGCAGTACACGCTTACTGCATGCTAGCTATTTATTTATTTATTTATTTATTTATTTTATTTAAATGAAAGGTTAAGTTTTTAGCGTCTAGTCCAAACTTACTTAAACTGGATGCAGGAAAACATTAATTCTTATGCATTAATAAGAAAAATTAATTCTATGCATTAATATATGTTATTACAACAATTGAAAGACCTTTGTTGTTCAGAGGCATTTGGTAAACACAATGCTGCAATAAGTTAAGCGGCTCTTCTTTTTTAAAAAAATAAATGAACAAGTTTGTGTTGTTTAATAGAGTGCATTGAATGGCGCTCTTCTAGAAATGGATTATGTAGGTTCCTCAGACATAGAAGGTCAAGTTGTTTTTCTTTTATTTTAAAAAATACACATTAACGTCTCGCAGAGTATCTGGGCTGTGGGAAACTGCGGGCCTTGTCTGTTGAACGATGCTGGCATTTTCAAGTCACTTTCCGTGTCCAAAGCACAGCCCCTGGCCTGACAGCGGCCTCAGGGCAAAGGGGGCGCTCCAGCTTCCATCCCATTCTCACATGGAGAAACCGTCTCATGAGGTTAGCCATCTGGCAAACTCTATGCAAAGGAGGACAATAGAGTGGTGGCCTCCTGATTGGTGCTCTTGGCATGGTAATGTTTTTAACGCTTGCCTTACATAGTTTTTATTGTGACTTTGTAATTCTGCAAGCTAGAGCGTTAGAAAGCTCATTTGTCTATCCTGAGATTTTAATTTCTCTTTAGTAAATTTTAACATGTTCAAAATCATGTGTTTTAAGATTAAAAGACTAAAAAGCTGTAAGACTAAAAGGTTTGAACATGTTGGAGCTTTTTAATACAGAAAAATTAAAATAGAATCCCAAGATAGACAAATGGGCTTTTTAAATGTTTTGTTGTACATAATTATAAGATAATAAAATTATATGAGGCAAGTGTTTAAAACATATAATACATCGAAATTGAGAAATACACATGTATCTGAGGGAACATAAGTATTTAAACTGGAAAGAATAGAAATTTAAAAGTACAGTTGTGAAAAGTAGAAAAATAGTCGAAACCGGTTTGGCTCAGTGGATAGAGCGTCGGTCTGTGGACTGAAAGGTCCCAGGTTCAATCCTGGTCAAGGGCATTTACCTTGGTTGCGGGCACATCCCCAGTAGGGAGTGTGCAAGAGGCAGCTAATTGATGTTTCTCTCTCATCAATGTTTCTAGCTCTCTATCCCTCTTCTTTCCTCTCCGTAAAAAATCAATAAAATATATATTTTTTAAAGTAGAAAAATAAGTTATCTTTTATCAACAAATGTCCATTAGATGATAATTATTTACTGAATAAAAGTTTAGGTAATGCTTTCATAACCCAATACACTGTGTGAGAGGGTTATAGAGACAAAGTGGATGGGGGCTCTCCTGGCTCCTGGGACCTTTTGGGTTTATGGGAAAGATGATTTGTGTATGTGAATGATAAAAAGCATGAAAAACTAAGATGTTACAATGAAGCATAAGGGAAAAAATTATGCTCTGTGGTTCTGGAAATGGTGTCATTGCAGTTCAGTCATAGGAATGGAAGGAACTTCGAATTTAGGCAAGCCATCACCACTGGCCAGACTCTGAAAATGAAGAAAAAATAAGCCTGTGGCTTTCATTTTCAAGGTGCTTTTCTTCTATCTGGAAGAGACATCTAAATCGTGGGAAGTGAAGATACCTACAGAGGTTGGGTAAGAAACTCTGTGTGAAAGTGGCCCATGTAATGCATTTACAGTTGAAGGAAATGTGAGGTTACTTCCGGATGGAGGGGAGAGAGGAAGGAAGCCTTACAGGTCAATGCAGCATTCGAACTGAGCTTCAGGGCGCTCACTGCATTATGGTAACCGAAGAGCAGATAGGAAGTCGTTACAGGTTGGTGGGGCAGCGTTTATTCATATAATAAATTAGTTGAATACTTACTATTTCCCTGATCTGTTTAGCCATTAAAATATATGAAATATAGCTAAAACCAGTTTGGCTCAGTGGATAGAGTGTCGGCCTGTGGACTGAAAGGTCCCGGGTTCTATTCCGGTCAAGGGCATGTATCTTGGCTGTGGGCACATCCTCAGTAGGAGGTGTGCAGAAGGCAGCTGATGGATGTTTCTCTCTCATCGATGTTTCTGGCTCTCTATCTCTCTCTCCTCCTCTCTGTAAAAAAATCAATAAAATATATTTTAAAAAAATAAAAATAAAATAAAATACTGAACTATATAAGACCCAGTCTCTGTCTTCAAAGAATTTGTAGGTCAGAAGAGATAGAACCACAAATAGAGATGGAAAATTGCACATGTATTTAAGAGCATGTAAATAATTACACTGGAAAGAATTCAAATAAGAGTACAGCTGTAAAAGGCTGAAATAGTAAGTTGTGCCAGATTTCATGTCATGCTAGAAAGTTTCGAATATAGGCTCTGAAAAGCTGCTAAACATTTCTGAGTAGAAAATACTGGTAAACCTAACAGAAAGCTCCCTTTTCCTCCATTAATGTACTGGGTTCGATATATATATAGCTCAAGCAGTTATTCTGTCTTAAACACTTTAGAGATAAGTAAAACATATTCTCCATTATCAGAGTTTATCCTTCAGTGGGGAATTCACTGAAAAATATCAAGTACGTTGTAAGAGTCCTGGCCAACTGGGTCAGTTAGAGAGTCCTCTCAACACGCCAAGGTTTAAAGTTTTATCCCCACTCAGGGCACATAAAAGAGTCAGCCAGTGAATACATAAATAAGTGGGAATATCTCTCCCTCCCTCTCTCTCTCTCTACCCCTGCTTCTCCCTCTCTAAAATCAATAAATTAAAAAAAAAAATTAAGTGGCCCTAGCTGATTTAGCTCAGTGGATAAAGTGTCAGCCTGTGAACTCAAGGGTCCCAGGTTCGATTCTGGTCAAGGGCATGTGCCTTGATTGCAGGCACATCCCCAGTAGGGGGCATGCAGGAGGCATCTGATCAATGCTTCTCTCTCATTGATTGTTTTTAAGTCTCTATCTCTCTCCCTTTCTCTCTGTAAAAAAAAAAAAATAAAAATAAATAAATAAATAAATAAAATATTAAAAATAAATAAATAAATGCCCTAGCTTTAAGAAAACAAAGGTATAGAGGGTTGATTATAGGTGAGATTATTTATGAGATCAGGACAGATTCTATGGAGGGAATGGAGTGGGAGAAAATCACCAGACTTCAAGTCTGAAATGGGTGGAGTAAAGGAAGTACACCCAGCAGGAATTGTTACTGAAGTGAGGGCATAAAGGAAGCCCAGGGTAAGTTCATGGAGAGACCACGAAGGGAACCTGGATCATTCTAGAGGACTTGGAATTTCAGAGTAACCTTGTGTTTTCTTGTGGCACAGTGAGGGGCAACCCCAGCCTCTGAAGTTTTGTGTCCGGAAAGAGATAGTGTGTGTTCCTAACTTCCTGAAGGGGTTGTGAGCAATACATGACTTAACGCATATAAAAGGCTTAGAGCACTCCTTGGCATGTCAGATGTGCTATAGAGTATTTAATTTTTAATTTTTAATTTTTTGAAAATAAGTTTGTTTTTTTGTCTTGTTACTTTCTTCTCTGAACTTTACTTTTATTTATATGGAGGGACACTCCATGTGTTAATAGGAATATCGTATCTGTCTCTGTACGAGCTTTGCATTTAAATCACTAAGTGTGACAGAGAACAAGGTTTGTTTCCTTCCTCGTGGAACCAGAATTGTGTCAGTATCATCATTACAGAGCCCGTTTGATTCTCTCTGAATCAATGTAACGCTATTTTCATATGTTACGTTCACGTACGGGAGATAGGTTGAATTGCCTATTCTAGTCTGTTGATGTAGTGTCTGTTCCTAGGTTAATAATATATCGATTTCACTAAAGCAGATTCATAGTTCTTTCAAATATCAAGTAATGAAAGCCCTTTTTAATTCCGTTTCTTTACAGAATTCTCTTCACTATGGTTGAGCATTTGTCCTTTTGTATAAAATTTAAAAATAGTTTTGTCCAATTCTTTAGAATCATTTTGGGGAAATTCTAATTGATTTTGCATTAAACTCATAGATTAATTTTGGAAGAAATAGCATACTATAAGGTTAATCTTATGCTCTGAAAACATATATATCTTTCTAGTTCTTTCAGAATTTGCTTGTTGCCTACAATATTTCATATACATACACATATACATACACATATACATTTGTTTATCATTCCTAGCTTGTCTATTTCTTTTTTTTTTTTAATATATTTTATTGATTTTTCACAGAGAGGAAGAGAGAGATAGAGAGTTAGAAACGTCGATGAGAGAGAATCATCGATCAGCTGCCTCTTGCACACCCCCCACTGGGGATGTGCCGGCAACCAAGGTACATGCCCTTGCCCGGAATCGAACCCGGGACCTTTCAGTCCACAGGCCGACGCTCTATCCACTGAGCCAAACCGGTCCAGGCTATTTCTTGTCACACCATAGTTTTGTTTTCTTAGTCAGGGGGAGATGTTATTAAAAAGTTGGAGGGCACCCCCCAAAAAACAAACAAACAAACAAACAAACAGACTTGTAGTGCCACACCTGGTCTCAGCCCCTGAGGGGCCTTACAATAACTTGAAGAAGGAATTATAAAGTGCAGGGTCCCCTGAGTCACCTGACTCTGAGGCCCCATTTGCCATTCTCTAATGAGAGCGCTCTCCTCAGCTGGATATTGTTGTTTAAAACTGCACCCAAACTTAAAAACTGAAAACAATAGCCATGCATTTTCTTTACGATTCTGTGAGTTGGCAATGTAGGCTGTGTGAGCTCAGCAGACTGGCTTTCTGTTGGGTTCAGCTGGGCTCACACGTGTGACTCTAGTCTCCAACCACCCCCCACCTTCCCGCCTGCCTGGGCATGAGCCGTAATGAGAGGAGTGACTGGGCTACCCACCTCTTACCTCCCAGCACATTTCCCAGTGCTCCCTTTGCCAAAGCGAACCCTTACCCCCTTACCGTCTGCTCAGATAGGATGGGTGAGCTCAAACAAGGGCCACACCCGGAAGGGACCTGTGAGCAATTGACTCCATGGTGAGCCTTTGAAAGGACGGAGGGCAGGGGGAGGGCCTGCAGATAACCTGACCTTTACTTGTAGTAAATAAATAATAATAAAAAACCATAAAGCACAGATTTACATACATTGAAATGATGGACCTTTTTTATTTTTATAAATACTGTAAATGGGAGATGGTGATGTAACCATGAAACGACATACATCAAGTCCCACGTAACTCGAGGACTGCTGGTACCATGAAAGCAGCCATAATGAATATGTAAATACACCAGTATATTATAATCAAAGAAAAAAAAATCCACCTCATTTATGGAATGAAATTTGAACATATAAATTTGAATTTCATCTGTCGAAACATTATTCTTTGGATTTTGTTCAATCACTTAAAAATGTAAAAACTTATCTTAAAACTATCATATATATCCTCTAAAGCTCATTTACCTATCTTAAAGGTCATTTGTGTTAGGGCCTTTGTCTTAGAAATTTCAAATATTTTGTCCTTTTTTTATCTTGCCTTTTAACTTTATGTTGTTTCCATGCAAAAAAAAAAAAAAAAATGTTTAGCTGAAACCGGTTTGGCTCAGTGGATAGAGTGTCCAGAGTGAAAGGTCCCAGGTTCGATTCCTGTCAAGGGCATGTACCTTGGTTGCGGGCACATCCTCAGTAGGGAATGTGCAAGAGGCAGCTGATCAATGATTCTCTCTCATCGATGTTTCTAACTCTCTATCCTTCTCTCTTCCTCTCTGTAAAAAGTCAATTATATATACATACATATATACATATATACATATATATATATATATATATATATATACATATATATATATATAATGTTTATTCAATGTGTAAAAATTATCTGTAAAAAGTCAATAATATATATATATAAAATGTTTATTCAATGTGTTAAAATTATCAATTTCTTACTCCTCCATTTTATTTCTTATTAGAAATACTCCCCCACTCTCACATTGTTAAGCAATTCACTTCTGTTTTTTTTTTCTAGAACTTGTATGATTTGGTTTTTGTCATATATGTCTTCAATTCATTGTATCATGTTCTGTTTACTCTGTGACATAACCAATTTTAAGTTTTCCAAGCATTTATTAAGTTTTAAAATACAATTTTCTTAAAAACACAACTTTTTTCTAAGTGCTTTGAGACGCCACCTGTATAATGAAATAATCTGTCATATGTACTTGGGTCAATCCAGACTTCCTTTTCTGTTTCATTGTCTGTTTATTCCCATGCCTATACCAGATGGCTGTACTTATCATGGCTTCATGTGATGATTTAATATCTGGGAGGGCTGTTCCCTTTGCTCTTCTTTTTCAGGATTTCTCTGGGTGTTTTTGCTTACTTATTATTTTCATGTGAACTCTAAAATTAAGTTTTCTAATTTCAGAAATAAATTATTGGTATTTTCCTTTGGGCCATGCTGAAATGATATATTAACTAAGAAGGACATTCTGTTAAAAACTTAGGAGATGCCAAAACTGGTTTGGCTCAGTGGATAGAGCATCAGCTTGCAGACTGAAGGGCCCCAGGTTCGATTCTGGTCAAGGGCATGTGCCTTGGTTGCAGGCACATCCCCAGTAGGGGGTGTGCAGGAGGCAGCTGATTGATGATTCTCTCTCATCGATGTTTCTAATTCTCTATCCCAGCGTTTTTCAACCGCTGTTCCGAGATGTTGCCTGGTGTGCCGTAGGTGCAGACAAGACAAGAATTTTATAATTTTTCACTATTTTGTTTACTTAATATTTCATAATAAAGTAATTATAAAATACTTTCTTTGTGTTTATTTGATTCCTATTCAAGAGAATTACTTTATATATAGTCAATATAGGCACAGAGTTAAATTTTTTAACATTTTCTAATGGTGGTGTGCCTCGTGATTTTTTTCATGAAACAAGTGTGCCTTTGCCCAAAAAAGGTTGAAAAACACTGCTCTATCCCTCTCTCTTCCTCTCTGTAAAAAATCAATAAAATATATTTTAACAAAAACTTAGGAGATGTTTTCATTTCTTTAAGTGTAGTTTTGTGCTTTATAATACTGTTGTTAAGTTTTCCTCATGTAGATTTTACATATTTTTTATTAACTATGTTTCTAGAATTTTTACTTTTTTCTCTTTTTTTAAATTATACCTTTTGTTTAGAGTTTATGTATCAAAAGACTAATGATTTGTATGCATTGATTTAAGATCCTGCTACCTTACTGAATTATTTGAATGTTCACAGTAGTTTATTCTTGCTATTTCTAGGTATATCTATATTTTTGCAGGTAGCACTAGGTTTACTTCTTTATTTCAATTCTTATCTTCCAAATTTTTTTTTAGTACATCGTTTGATATCTCCAAATGAATTAAATAGTGGGGTGGTGATCCTGAAAATGTCTCTGGGTTTGCCCATTAAAGATGATTTTGGTTTCAGAATAATATGAATATATAGAAGAAAGATAGATGGACTTACAAGTAGAGTCATTTACTTTCAGGTATTATCCATCTGTTGCTGTTAAGTTCTCTTTTTTCAGGAAGAGTGATTGAGTTATATGAAATCCCTTTTTAGTATTAATGGAAAAGATCAATTCACTTATTGTTCTTAGATCCATTAATATAATGAATTCTATAATAGATTTTCTACACTTCAAACATGCTTAGATTCCTGGAATGTGTTCTATATATCCATGTTATATTTTTATGTGCCATTGAATTCTGTTTGCTAACAATCTATTTGGGATTTTTGCATCAACATTCACAAGTGAAATGAATTTGTGTTCTTTTTGTGTGCGATCTTTATCAGTTTTGTGATGAGTTTTACATAATAGAAAGGAACTAATTCTGAGCAGTGAACATAAAATATTACAAAGCATGAAGTTATTTTTTCCCTTTTCTTTGATGGTATGATATCCTCCTGAGCCTAACAGAAGCCTCTTTCCCATAGTGACTAGCAAGGCATTATGCCAATAATAAAATCACCTACTGTGATTGTTTGCAAACCAGAACAAGCTTTCTAAAGTCCTTCCAGGTCCCAGTTGGGGCACCCAGAGTCACGCTAGTAAGAGAGGCATGTCTTTCACAAAATAACATAATAGAATGCATTTTATTATAAGGCAAAAATACACCCAACATCTTGTGCTCATTTACAGTACTAATGGTTTGGTGTTGGCCTTATCTTCAGATGTGCTGTGATCACTGGATTTTGTCCCATTCTTGGGACATGGGAATGGCAAAGGAATACTCCTGGGAGGTAACATGACAGAGAGTACAATCAAGATAATGGGGTTGGAGAAATTAGAGCCTTTGGCAAATGCTCTTAAAGTAGCTCCTTTTCCATAAATTATCATGTCAGCTAAATTACAACTGCCTTTTCATAAACATATTATTTTACATCTAGGGATTTCTTTAGGATAATCACTGATGAACTCTACAGCATGTTAAAACCTCGGTATATTCTAGGCATGGTGTTTTCATCCCATTTAAGTAACTTTAAAATATAATTCCATATATTTTATAAATGGTGCTTCTTTTCCCGTGCTGAGCTGTGTTCACAAGAATTCCTAGTTTGAAGGCTAAGTTTACAATAATTGACTTATTGTATTTTGTACCACAGAGACAACAAGCAACTTTATTGCTTATAAAGAGCTATTTCTCAGCTGTGTCTGTGATTAACGTCATAATCACTGCCTGTAGGACCATTTATAATAATCAACGATAGTCAGCATTTGATTTCAAATTGTTTATGTGGTAATAAAATCAATGAGGTGATTCAAAGAAGCAAAGAGTTGCTAAGACGACTGTTTCCAGTTAGGTGATACTAACCACAAATTGATACCTTTATTTCATCCTCTCAATATAGGCCATATGGTCAGAGAAAACACATGATTGGACAGATATAAGAACATAGATAGCCAAAACCAGTTTGGCTCAGTGGATAGAGCGTCGGCCTGTGGACTGAAAGGTCCCAGGTTCGATTCCAGTCAAGGGAAGTACCTTGGTTGCCAGGCACATCCCCAGTAGGTATGTCTTTCACAAAACTCTCTATCCCTCTCTCTTCCTCTCTGTAAAAAATCAATAAAATATATTTTAAAAAAAGAACATAGATAGATATACATGAAGATACATTTAGACAGATGCCTCCTGTCCTCCAGGACTGACTTGTGTTACAGTCAAAATGTATGTAGCCCTGGGTCATGAAGTGATCCTCCAAAGAACTTCCTCATGGGAGAAGTCAGAGAGATGAGATGAAATAATATATCACAGAATCCCAACCCAAGGAACAAATATGCAACCAGGGCACATGTCACTAGCAAAGACTGTCAATTAATGTTAATTTTTATATAGAAGACAAAGGCGTATAAAAGAATCTGGTTAATTTAATGAGAAATAAAATCCAGTTACTTTAAAACAACTTTTAAAAATATATATATTTTATTGATTTTCCACAGAGAGGAAGGAAGAGAGATAGAAAGCTAGAAATGTCGATGAGAGGGAAACATCGACCAGCTGCCTCCTGCACACCTCCTGCCGGGGATGTGCCCACAACCAACGTACGTGCCCTTGACTGGAATCGAACCTGGGACCTTTCAGTCCCCAGGCCAATGCTCTATCCACTGAGCCAAACCGGTTTCGGCTAAAACAACTTTTAAATAGGTTTCTAGGCAGTGTTTATTTATAATATTAATGAAAATTTTAAACAGAGCAGTATTTGTATAAAAGCACAACAAAATATATAGAGAGGTATGTCTTTCACAAAATAACACAAGTGTTTTTTTGGGTGTGTTTTTTTTTAAGTAATGAAAATTACGCTTCTATAGCTGAATAGTGCCTTGCCTCCCTTAATTCTGAGAGTGCTTGCCTCCACCCAAGACACCCTAAGTCTCCCAGAATGGACTAGCAGCCTCTATGTTTCCAGCTCTGTCACTCAGTGTCTCCCCACTCAAACTATCTGCCTTATTTGTCATGCTTGATCATTCCTACATTCTTTAAGCAGTCTCCTCCTTTGGAATCTGTACCATCACAATATCCTGATTATCTTCCTGCATCCCTGCTCAGTTCTTCACAATCTCATTTTTCAGGCTTCTCTTCTGATCGACCTTTAAGCCTCAGTGTCCCCAAATGCCCCGCTCTTGGCCCTCTCCTCATTCCATTCTCTACCCCAGTGCCATCTCACCCTATCTCTGCCTGTTCATGACTTCTGTAGCCATCACTTCTTTCTTGAATTCCAGAACATGCACTCAATTTTTTTTTCTAGAAGTCATAAACTTTTTGGTGAACCACATCTTTGATTCAGCTTCTCTAAAACTTAGTTCATTATCATTTCTTGTAACCCCACCACTATTTTCCCTAAAGTCTCTATCTATCTCGGTGAGTTTTTCATGCTCATACCATAAAAGAAAGAAAAATAAATAAGTCTTGACATGAATTTTTGGCTTTATCTCTCTTTCATGATCCTTTAACTTTCCTCCCAAATCTCACCTGCTTTTCCAACTTTCTTAATATTCCTCCAATGTCCTTCTGCATTCTCACTTTCTCCATGCCCTAGTCATTTTTGAGAAATATCGCTTCCAGTGTCACTACTCCTAATCAAATCTTCACTCCTCTGTCACTGTGGCTTTTCTAGACCAGCCATCTGACAAGGTCATGTTCTTTCAGGTGCACTACAGAGAGTCAAGAGTTAGGAGCTGGCCTGTGAGGCTCCGGACCTGGTCTGACTACACGTCAGCCCTCACGTTCCTCCACACTCCCCTGTTCCTCACTCTTTAACTGAACCTCCCACCCTCCAGACAATACATGGCAAAGCACACCAAAACTTTGTACCCGCCCCCTAAGACACCAGGCTGCCCTTTGTTTACATACCTTGTTTGTGCAGTTTGCTCTGGTCGGTCTGTCCTTCCACCTTTTCCAACTATCAGAGTAGAAATGCTGTTCAATGCCGACCCTTTCTGAGTAACTTTGCTGCCTCCTGCAGCTGTATTCAGTGACACCCCATGTTCTCTTATAGACATCTGCACACATTTCTAATATCTATATATATAAAAGACTAAGCAATCGTCTGACCATCCAACCAATACCTATGATGCACAATGACCACCAGGGAGCGGATGCTCCAAGCAGGAGCTGCGGAGCTGAGGTGAATTGGCAGTGGAGGTTCTCAGGTGACACCCCGGAACCAGAGAGGAGGGAGCCCGATTCTGGGGTGTGTCACCTGAGAGCCACCCTCTCACAATCTGGGACCCCTCGGGGTATATCGGAGGGCCAGTTTCAGCCCCATCCCTGCAGGTTAGGCTGAGGAACCCTACCTGTCAGAGAAACCCTGCTCACTCCACAGATGCATTATCCTAGGTGCAACTAGCCAGGGAGGGAGTTCGGGAGGTTGGCTCCAGGGCCTGTTTGGCCCAACTTGCCCAGTCCCGCCCTGCTGGCCACCGTCTAATTAATTTCCTTTCAGTGTGCAGACTCCATGCATGGGAGCACTAATTTATGATAAACTTTATTGTAATTTTGTATCGCTCAATAGAGGAAGAGTTTCTTGAAATCAGAGGATTTGCTTTTCAATTCATGAAGCCAAATTCAATGATGGACATGTAATAGATACTCTATAAATGCTTAGTAAAAGAAGGCAGCAGATCTCAAACCAGCAAGTCTAACTGTCCACACTGTATAGAATATGGGGAAGGAGAAAAGAGCCCAATGTATTACTTGAGCCTTTGTTCACTTTTCCATGGAGAAATTCAAAGCTAGTCTAAGAAAATGTCTCTGGTACATTTGCGATCACTTGTATTTCTGTATTGAAATGTGACCTACATACCTGTGATCCTTAGGAGATGTAGAGGGAACAGACCTGGAAAACAAGAGTGAGCCGATACGATGTAGAATTTTCTCAACCCAAATTCTTCCTCATTCCTAATGGACACATTGATTCACTTGTTATTTATTCAGTATTGTGCACCCACTGTATGCCAGGTATTGTGGCAAATTCCAGGGTCACTATGATGAGCAGGGCTTGTCCACTGCCATAAAGAAATCCATAGTAGAGGAGACTGTATGTGAAACTAAGTATTAAAAAATACCTATGAATTAATAGAATCACATCCTCATTCTTCACCATCTTGTGAAAGCACAGAGAAGAGAGTCCTCAGAGCTGAGCGAGACCAAGTAGGAATTCATTGTTAAATTGCCATGAGGGAAATTATATTAGCACCCAGGAATGAGGCTGCCTGGACCATCACCTCATTTCTTCTGCTTGTTGTTACAGACCCTAATAGTCAGCATCTCTTATCCATACCTTATCTTCAACTCATATTTATGTGCTTTCAATTCTGTTCATTTTGAGTTTTCTTAGTGAGATTTCAAAACACCTTAAAAACAGGATTATACTTTCATAATCCTAATGCTAAATGATGTCCTTGTGGATGCTTAATAAATGCTTGTTAATGTACTAGCTTAATATTCCTAGTATCATTAAAATATAAAATCAGTTCTAAGTTTAGTAATTTTCAATTTTTTATTAATTTATGAAATGATGGAGTATGTTGTTTCAAAAGCTCCTCTGTTTTCTTTTTTTGATAGATAATTACTCATCATAAATTATTTATCTCTTCCTTCATAATTTCAAGCAGTTAAGGATTTGGTATATGAACAGTATCACCAAACACAGCTTCTTAATTTGTTTCTCATGTCAAGGTATTAGTAAGATATAAAAATATTTCCTAAATATCAGCAGAACATCAACATAGAATAGAAGGTTACATTGTAAAGCTTCACCTAGCATCCCTCACAGCTTAGTAGGAATGATGAATAAGCCAAAAGAAGCTATAGCATAGAAATATCTAAGAATTGAGTAATTAGATCTGCAAGAGCCAATCCAGGCTACCATTGCTTCTACATGAGTTTGAGAACTTTGTGGAAATTCTCTAAGTCTCCGTTTTCTCATCTGTAAAGTAGGATGGATATAAAAATAAACTAAGAAGCATAAAGCACTTAGCACAGTACCTGGGCATATACAGTTAACGGCTCCTACATTAACACACATATTAATAGTAGTAATTACTACTATTAGTGATGCTGCTTATCAGCTAAGACCTCAATATGGTAAAGCAATTGTTGTTAAGGAAAATATGGAATTACAGAAGTTGTAAACAATTATTTTCATTCCACCAAAGAAAAGGAAAACTTTTCTTGCAAAATTGATTACACAACTTTACAGAAGAAACCACTTTTACCTGGGGTAAGTGAACTGTGGGGAATGTTTTGTTCACTTTATAAATTTTTCCTCTAATGAAAGTGGAGTCTGATGTATATCTTGTCATTCAACAACCTGAGAAAGAATCTTCTACACTGATTTGATAACACAGCATTTGATACAGTCAGACTGAAAAAATAGACACCATCAAAACAGCTCTATCATTTTAATATGTTTATAGTAATAACACCTACACGGCTTATAACATTTTATTAGTAAGGGGAAATACAGAAAATCAATTTTAATTTCTTTTTTAAAATCACTTTGTGTATAGGAATAAATCTCAGCTTTGTGGTTCTTTAGAGAGCTCATTAGAGATGAGGTATGGATTTATAGCCTTGGACAGAGATTCTTTCTGGGGTTAAAATAAGAATATCTAACTGCTCCTTTATATGTTTTCTCTGGGGAAATAACCTTTTAAGTTCTTAAAGATTATAGTTTCTTTTTATACTTTTAAACTTTAAAAAGTATTTTTATAACTTTACTTAAAGGTTTGGCCTACTAGTATAAGATAGCTTTAGAGATCTCTTATAACTAGATCATTTCATACCTAGACTGAAGTACAACTTCTTACAGGTCATTCAGACTTTTATATAACAAAGTCGTATTTGTCCGTTAGGATCAAAGTCTATTCAGAAGCTGACAAAATTTTCATCTATTGCAGAGAAAAAATATATACTTATGTCAATATCTTCTATTTCTTATAAGCAATTTTAACTGTATTACCAAATCTTTGAGTTAGTTAATGTGGGATAAAAAGTAAGCATTTAACTTTAATAAAAATAATTTTAATTCAATTAAATATTTACTTTTCAGATAGAATACATTTAGGTCCATGAATATTTGAATTATTAGTATTATTAAAGGAAAAATGACATTCTCTATTGTTAAGTCTTTACAAAAGAATTTCCAAATATTTCATTTCCAAATCACCAAACTATATTTATTAACAGTCATTAGTTATGATCAGGGTTATAACCTTTATTTGATGAGTATAAAAATACAGTTCTTCTTCAGAACCTGTTCCTCTTCAAAGAAACATTCATTAAGTATTTCGTCAGCATTTCTATGAAGGAGAAACTGAGTCCTCATGGAGGACTGGCGGTGATGGTGGTGGGGGTGGTGGGTGATTAATGATAACCAGACTCACCCTCTCTAGAATGCTGACCACTCTTAGCAAAATCAAGGAGAATTAACCAGACCCACTCCTTATGAAGTTGAGCAAGCATCTACTTTTATTTGAGTATGACCTCAGACTCTACATCTGCTTCTGTATTCAAACAGATAATCAGAGTATTCCTTCTCACTATATAGATGCTCTAGCCAAAGCCCCAGCAAATGCACCATTTCCTATCTCAAGTTTCCAATGGGGTTGTTCTACATCCACAATGCTCTAACAATGCTGACAGAAGGGTCCTGTGGAAAACTACTCAGCCAGCCCACCTGTATCCATTCTAGCTCCAAACTTAGTGATTTCCTTGAACTTCATTTTGCTACCATGACTTCTTGTCTGACAATATCTTTTAGGCTCTCTCACTAATTTATATTTCCAATTTCTAAATGTATTATAGCTACCTACATCTACTTCCAAATAAAATTTTAGGCAAGTCCTTAACAATCTGAGTTCTACTCCCTTTATCTCCCCTTTAGTACACCTCATCTACTTTTAGTTCCTTGTCTGCTAGCAACCATTCCATTGGGTTCTTAAGCTACAAGTTTAATATCCATTTCTCTGCTGGACTTATAATATATTCTTGGGAATGCCTCAAGTTGAATATGTAAAAAAAAAAAAAAAAAAAAAAAAAAAGAAAGAAAGAAATTCACGTTATCTTCTAAAACCTGCTTCTTGTCTTTTCTCTGTTTCCATAAGTAACATTAACATTCTTAACAGTCTCAGACCATGTGGTCTCAGACCCTCCCACTCTCCTACATCTTACCCATGCCTGAATTTTTCCTCCTCTTGTTTCCTCCACCAGCTCAGGACTTCATTGTATCCTATTTAAAGTCATTGTCTAAATGACTTCCTCATTCTAATATCTTCCCTCCTTTAATTCTTTCTACCCAAACACTCTCCCTATATTATATTTTTTTCAATGACTGATTCCCTGTAGCCTATAGATTAAACTCTTCTTCCACTTCCCATAATAATTATAGCTAACACTTCCTTAGTGTGTTTTACTGGTACTTACCACTACTGTTCCTTACACAGCCTACCTAGGCTTGAGTTTTGGAGATATTCCTAGGATATACTCTGCACTTTCCCTCTTTGGTTAACACTAAACTCAGTGGCAGGACCACCTTCTTCACCTTTGATCCCAGGGTGAGTGAGGCTTTTTTTTAAAAAAATTATCCTTTCTAACTAGCCCCACCACAACCACTCAGTTATTCTATAGAACTTGACTCCAACATTTGTTTCATTCATGGTTCTTTACATTTAAAATTTTTAAAAAATATATTTTATTGATTTTTTACAGAGAGGAAGAGAAAGGGATAGAGAGTTAGAAACATCAGTGAGAGAATCATCGATCAGTTGCCTCTTGCACACCCCCAACTGGGGATGTGCCTGCAACCAAGGCACATGCCCTTGACCGGAATCAAACCTGGGACCTTTCACTCCAACGCTCTATCCACTGAGCCAAACCGGTTTTGGCAACATTTTAAATTTTTATGAGGGTTTATATGTTTATCTTCTAAGACTTTAATGTTCAGGGTTAGGGACTAAGAGAGTTGTTGTTGTTTTTTTATCATATGTTGGCTTTTTGTTTTATTTTTTAATTACCATTTTATTCTCAGAATGAAGAAACTGGGAAAAGACAAATATGTGATTGCAATTCTACTCTGTCCTACGTATTGTTTATTGCAATGAGATATTTTGGTTCCACCATTTGGATTCTCAAATCATTTTTAATATAAATATTTTAAAGATAATTATATATATTGATGAGAAATTTTATTCAGAAGTCAGTTTCTGGAAATATGCATTTAGTTAATTTAATTTTGTATCAATTGATACAAGTTTCTCAGATTATTTTTATTATCTTACTAAAATCATGTAATCATTTCTATCAGTTTAAAATTTTCTCCACTTACGCCTTTCAACTAATATTTGAATTTTATTCAATTTTTTGCCCATATAAAAGTTTAATATTAGGATTCCTGCTAATAGACGTATTTTGCAGTCATTTTCTCCCACCCAGTCTTAAATCCTCTGGTTCATATTATTCAATAAATGTTGCTAGATTATTTGCTCCTTCTATATATTTTTATTAACAAAAAAATGTTTAAACGTGCAGTTTTAGCTATTTTCAGTATAATTGTCTTATAATATTATTGCTACTAATGATATCTATTATAGATTAGAAATAACAGATAGTTTTACATATTCATTATATATATGTATAGTATATGAGAAAATTGTGACTCATTTGGTAGAATAGGAGGAAGGAGAGAAGAAATTGGGGACACTGATTCTACCATCTACTCTTCCTTCAGTGCCCAGCCTCCAGCTTGACTCCTCAGAGAGGATGTCCTGATTTACCCATTCATTCCCCTTTCCCCTGACACTAACCTTCACCCTTTATTCCGCTTTTTCACGACACTGAATATATTCTAAAGTTATGCCACTTAATTACCCACCGTGTTTCCTGTCTCCTCACCTGAAAGGAAGCTTTGCAAAGGCAGGAAAGATGCCTGTTTTATTTTCCATTTATTCTCAATGCCTAGGAAATACTTGGTGTATAGTGATGGCTCAGTACACATTCCTTTAGCCTGGCTGGCATGGCTCAGTGGTTGAGCATTGACCTATGAACCAGAAGATCATGGTTCAATTTCTGGTTGGGGCACATGCCCGGGTTGCAGGCTCAATCCCCAGTGTGGCCATGCAGGAAGCAGCCAGTCAATAATTCTCTCTCATTATTGATGTGTTCATCTCTCTTCCCTCTTCCTTCCGCTCTGAAATCAATAAAAATATATTATTAAAAAATAAAATAAATATTTATTTAGTGGAGTTGAATTGTGTAGCACACTGCTTTGATAATATAATTATAGAATTACTTCATGAGCATTCAGCTAAGTCTAACAAATTAAAGACAGTCTTCAGTTGAAGCATATGAACCTTATACAGAATTCAAATACTTTTACATCAAACTGCATAAGAAAATTGCAAAATGAAATACAACGAATATTCCGTCTTTTCTCATATTCCGGAGACCTGTAGGCTTCAGTGGTTTGACAAGTTCTTCAATAAAACATCCAAACTGGGACTGTGTAAACCCACCAGAGCGTTTCCCTCATTACATTTTCATCTCTCAGAAAGGGGTGGATTCCCATGTGTAAGTGACATCCAGCCCAAGCTTCCTTAAGGCTTGAGTTTAGTTTCTTACTGGACTAAATAATTAGTCCAGTCTTACCCAGACTGGCTGTCTACAGTACCTACATTGTCAATCAGCCAAGTGATTCCTAACACAGAATTTTTAGTGGTGAATGAATTGGCCTAGGAATCACAAGACTGACTCTTGCCCACACATTACTTTGGTCGGCCATGCAAACTAGGCCTCACAGAGAAAAGCAGGAAAATTGTAATTGCTTAAACCATTACAGACTATGAGCGTGTGTGTGTGTGTGTGTGTGTGTGTGTGTGTGTGTGTGTGTGTGTGTTTAAAAGAGGAGAAAGGAAAATCACATAAGACACAACACATGAAAGTGTTTTGACACCTGGCAAATCATTTGACAAAGTAAATGACTGTCACTGAGTAGTAACAGCTGATGAATATTCATTGGGCCCTCCATGTGTTCTAGGCTCTTCTCTAGGTGTTCACACTCATTTACTCCTGTGAGCCCCACAGAAGCCACATGTGATAGGTGTGACTGTCGTCCTCATCACACGTGGGAGCAAACTGAGGCGACCAGGGCATGAGTCACCCAGCCAGGGGACCTGCTTAGAAAAGGGAGCTCAGTCTTCGACCGAGGAGGTCTGTCTCTGAAACGTGGGTTCTGGGCACCGTGTTATTTTGCTGCACAGACTTCACCTCAGAAACACTTGGGGATTTTTTTTTCCTTTTCTATTTCCTGTTAGGGGAGAAAAGAACATGAGATGCAGCCCATGGCTGCCTCACGGTAGGGCCCTTAAATATTAATGCCTCCCCTCGTTCCCAAATACAACCTGCCTCTTTCGAGCTTGTTTCCCACCAACCTGCCCTTTCTTCTCACAGGCGCTATGGGTCCCAGCAGGCCGTGCTGCTAAGTTTTCTTTTGTAATAAGACAGAGTCGGTATATATATATATTTCATCTGGAAGGGTGGGTGATACTGAAAACAAATGCTGCTATTTTTTGTTGTCGTCTCCAATACTCAGGAACGGTGCCAAGCAATCGCTGAATATTAACGCATGGCCAAAGGCTCCACGTCACTCTGTCCAACACTCTTTTCTCACACTTTTTAGCATTATGTTGATAAATGTTCTCACATTTTTGTCCACCGCGCAGGCTTGCAGGTTGCAGTAGGAGAAGGATGTACGGAACAGAAGAGGGAGTCGCTGCCCTCATTCTGCCAGGCTCACTCTGCTCACCAAACAGCCTCCCAATATGCAAAAGGTAGGTGACTCAATTCTTACTAAAATACACTCAGAACGAATCCTATATAATAAAGAAGTGATATGCAAATTGACTCTCACACCCTCACAAAGATGGCTGCCTAGGACCAGGCCAACAGGGGGGTTAGTGAGGGAAGACCAAATGATTAACAAGCAGGCTGCATGGGGCAACCAGGCTGGCAGGGGAGAGGCAGTTGGGGGCAACCAGGCCAGCAGGACTGGCAGTTGGGGGTAACCAGTCTGGTGGGGGCGGGGGGCAGTTAAGGGTAACCAGGCTGGCAGAGGGGTTCACTTGGGGGCAACCAGGCTGGCAGGGGGGCAGTGAAGATTGACTAGGCTGGTAGGGGTGAGGGCAATAAGAGGCAACCAGGCTGGCAAGGGGGCAGTTGGGGGTGACCAGTCTGGTAGAGGGGGCAATTAAGGGTAACCAGGCTGGCAGAGGGGTTCAGTTGGGGCAACCAGGCTGGCAGGGGGGCAGTAAGGATTGACTAGGCTGGTAGGGGTGGGGGCAGTAAGAGGCAACCAGGCTGGCAGGGGGGCAGTTGGGAGCAACAAGGCTGGAGGGTGGGGGCGCGTGCAGGGGGCGGCGCCAGTAAGGGATCACTAGGCCAGTGGTGGGAGGCAGTTAGGAGTGACCAGTCTGACAGGAAGGTGGCAGTTGGGGGTGACCTGGCTGGCAGCAGGGGATAGTTAGAGACAACCAGGCTGACAGGGGGGCAGGCTGGCACACACAGGCAGTTAGGGGTGACCAGGCAGGTAGGCATTCTCAGCCTGGCCTGAACTCTCTCACAGTCTGGGACCCTTCACTCTTTACTGCTCACCTCCTTGCTGCTCCTTAGCTCTGCCTGGAGGCAGGAGAAACTTCTGCCACCACCGCTTTCCTCACCAGCCATGAGCAAAGCTTCTGGCTAAGTGGCACTCCCCCTGTGGGAGTGCACTGACCACCAGGGGGCAGTTCCTGCATTGAGCATCTGCCCCCTGGTGGTCAATGTGAATCATAGCGGCCAGTCCTTCTGGTAGTAATGGCCGCTTAGGCTTTTATGATATAGATTCAGTTGTACACATATAGGAAGTATAAGGTTCCCATTGTCTTTCTCTAAGCTGAGTGGTTCTTTCTTAGAAAAAATAATAGACTGGCCCTGGCCAGTGTTGCACAGTAGTTGGAGTATAATTCCACACACCAAAGGGTCCTGAGTTCCATTCCAGGCCAGGGTACATACATACCCAGGTCTTAAGTTCTATCTTTGGGAGGCAAATAATGTTTCAACTGATGTTTCTCACATAGGCATTTCTCTCTCTCTCACTCTCCCTCCTTTCCTCTCTCTCTGGAATCAAAGAAAAACATCCTAAGATAAGGATTAGAAAAGTAATAAATAAAAATAATAGACTGCATTCCTCCTTTGAATTACCTAATGACTTGTTTCAAGCTGTCAGTACAGAAATGATATTTGCAGCTCCACCTCAAAGCCAGATCCTTTTTATTTTTGCTTTTAAGTGAGCAAATTAGGTAAAATGAATAAATCTTCATTACTCCCCAGAAAAGAAAATTATTAACTGCTTGCTTCAACTCTACCAGGCAAATTAAATGGCTAGGAAGTCCTTATTCTGCCCGAAGCTAGGATGACTTTTTAACAATTGGGAAGAGTCCCTGAGAATGTAAATATTCTCACTTCACTCCTGGCCCAGATGTGTCAGGAGTGATCTACCTTTTGCATTTGAAACATCATTCTGTCTAACTGTGGAATGGAGTGGGTTGTATTTGAAGTCAAGTTCTTAAACTTTTCAGACTGCTTAAAATTCTGCTTTCTCATGATACATATGGGCTTGCTCTCTTTTCTGCAAACTTTTCTCTTCTCCCACGCTTCTCTGCTCAGTATGTATTAAGTCAAATAGGCTCATTTTCCTAAGGATATTTTTATTCCAAGTTTTAAACTTACATAAACATTAAGCCTGACAATCTGTGGCCACACCTGGTGATTGGAAAGCTATTATATGATGCAGAAAACAATGTTGGGAAGGTAACAGGGCCTGTTGCGTCATCTTCTCCCAAATGAGTTCAACCACCTTCAGTCTTCATGGTTATTGAATAACTGAAGGTGTGTTCATCCAAGGATGCATATCCAAGGATGCATGTCTACAGGCTGTCATTGTGTAAATTCTTTTTCAAGCTCTCCCTACACCAGCTCAGGTGTATTCAGCAAACTTTAGATGGCCACTCTTTCTTCAGGAAATCTAGATTATATATAATCAGTGTATGCCAATAGCATTCACCTTCTTTCTCCCTAAAGCATCTAACATAGTCAGGTAAGAAGAGAAGTCATGCTTGAGCCAGTTTGGCTCAGTAGATAGAGCATCGGCCTGTGAACTGAAAGGTCCTGAGTTTAATTTTGGTCAAGGCACATTCCTAGGTTGCAGGCTCCAGGGTGCATGCAGGAGGCAACTAATCAACGTGTCTCTCTCATATAGATGTTTCTCTCTTGTGTGTCTCTCTATCTCCCTACCACTCCCTAAAAAATCAGTGGAAAAATATCCTTGGGTAAGGAGTAACAAAAACAAACAAACAAAAAGGAAGAAAATTATTTTGTTTCGTATTGATAGGTGACATTTATTTCAGTCTTCTTCTCTTTTCTACAATTCGCAAACAATATCTGTTACAACCATATGTTTTAGCAAGAGAGGTAAGTAATAAATAATAATTATGATAAACAAATTATCTAACATTTTAAAAAGTAAAAAGTGCTATTGCAAAAAGGGAAAAGAAGAGCCACTTAAGGGGAATTCAGACATTAGGGCAGGAAGGTGAGGATTTTAATAGTGTGGTAATGGAAGGCCTCTATGGCCTTTGAGCAAAGACATCTTTTCAATTATAATTCCTCAAAGAAGGCCAATTCTAAGGTACGGTAAATACCTGCAAGGAAACAAATGTGCCTGGTCAATTAGCTGGATAAAGCCACATTACTGAACATTTAGTATTTTGTGAGCATAGCTCTGACTTTTTTTTTTAAACCTCATCCAAGGACATGTTTATTGATTTCAGAGAGAGGACTGGAGAGAGAGAGAGAAACACTGATGTGAGAAACGTTGATCGGTTGCCTCCTATATGTGTCCTGACCAGGATTGAACCTGCAACCTTTTTGGTATATGAGACAATATTCCTACCAACTGAGCCACCCGATCAGGGCAGACCTGATTTTCTGATAAGCTATTACAGGGGAACATAATACTATGGCCAATGCATGCACACTTTTACCTCTCAACAGACAATCCAATTATCCAGAGTTAGCCACAACACCTACTTTCCGGGGAAATTACTAAGAGAAAAGTTAATATGTTGTTTCCACTTGTGTATTTGAGAACTAACTCCTTCCTTTGATAAACACACATGTGTGGAGAACACAAGCAGAATTTGTTTTCATTTTTGGTCTATCTGCCTATCACTGAAAGCTCCTTTTCTGCATATTTAATGATATACAATTAGCACCTTCATCTCAAAACAACCAGATTCAACAATGAAAACTATCCCCTTCAAGAAGTTTCCTCTGAATTCTTTCGGTTCTTCTAGTTTTTTCCCCCAATTAAAAATTCATATATTTGCTTACAAATCATACTAATTTTTAGGAAGTATATTCAATTGATAGGAAAATAAATTAAGTTGCTGGAAATGGTTAGGTCAAGTGAACCTATCAGCAAATACATTTCTAGAAAGCCATGCTGTTTTGGACAAGTTATTGAATTCAGCTTTAAACAATCTATGGTAGCTCCCTTGTTTCAATTCTTAATGCAAACAGCCTCATTTGTTAGAACCAGCATGCCACTTTTTAAAAATACACTTGGAAGTACCATTTGAACACATATCTGTAAGTGTTTGGAACATTAATTACAGAACTCATGAGCTTCTCTGAATAGATTTTCTCCTTCATAAAAGGAAGAGTTTTTGGTCAGACAACAAAACCATGACAACTATTGAAACACTGAAATCTGTAAAAATATAGGGATGAGATCAAAAGCAGCTTCCTACTCATCCAACCAGCCAAAGTTGGAGTATGTTAGCTTTGGTTTTCTTCAACCCTTTGTAATTCTTTTCATTCACTGGCCTGATATCTAATAAGGTAACTTTGGATTTCATTTACTGGTTACTATGATTTCGGAGCTACTGGGAGTTAGTAATATGATCCAGATGAGAGACAGACTTTTCTACCTTCTGAAGTTTTCATCACCTGGTTTATGGAAGCATGCTCCTTATATACTGTTCTGGTGACTTACTACATCTTACTCTATGACTAAGTTGTGTTGCTTCTGGCTATGGAATAGAATTTAGACTGCGATGATTTCACAGCTTGTGTGAAAGCTACAGACTATTTCTTGAGGAATCTCTTCCCATTATACCATGTCGTGAAGGTTTTAGGCTTCAATCATTAGAATTTTTAATAGGGTGGTGAGGGAGTGCCTCAATGAAAAATAACATTTTAGTGTGTATATACTTCAAGGTGCCCTGTTGTGTGTTTTTTTGTGGATGAGCTTGGTTAATTCTTCTGAAATAGCCTGTTTGTCTTTAAAAACTATAGGTATTCCTGACAATCAATGCTCGCTTTCTTTATAGTGTCTAAAGACATTTACAAGGGTTTCCTGATAACATTCCAGAAATATGAATGGTGCTATTTCAGCAATTCAGTACATTTGTGTAGGGTTTATAGCAAGTGTTAAAAATAAAATAAGCACACCCCACATTAAACATGCTTGAGGCCTAGAACATAGGAGCCAAGAAAAGCACCTCAACCCAGGCAGTATTTCTCTCTCTCTCTCCAAACATTTTTGCTGCTTCTGCTCTTTTTTGGAATGGAGCCTACAATTAGCTGAAGAAAAGTTATTTAAATTCACAATCCCACAATTGCTTCTCGGCCTTTTGGCTAAGATCAAGCGAACATTCACAATCTCAGTGAGCAGTATTGTTCTAAAATTGAAAGAAATGGTCTCTGAGGAAGCCAACGGAACACTGTGTGAAGAATTTATCTCCAGGGCAAATATTTCCCATTTTCAGTTTCTTACAACTGGCCGATGGAAGTTTCCTAATACTTCCATTTATAATCCAAGGGACATTTCTGACAGCGTCTCTGCCGCCTCCCGCTCCCAGCTCCTTCCGGCCTCCCCATCCACGGGGTCACGGACCCCAGAATGAGCGGAGACAACGCGTTCCTTGGGTGCTGAACATGTTATTGACTTCACTGCCATGTCTGTAGAGCAAGCAGAAAAAAAATGATTTCCCCCTCAGGAACTCACTGTTCTCATGAACTTTTGAGCCTTCCTCTGGGTGTGCGAAATCACTCATCCTGAGTGTTAATGCCACAGCTTTAGCAGGCGGTCATATTCTAGGGCAACGTATATTTCAAGAAATGACCCCTAATCAGGACTTGCAGTTGTCTAGTTGCTTTAGAGGGTATCAGAGCCGTTGTCCATGTGTTTTTGACAAGCATCACAGCCCTGGGAAAGAAGGGAGAAAGCTGCCATTACCCCATTTTAGAGTAGATGGAGGGAAATAGGGAAGAAAGCTATTACAATATTACCCCCTTTTGCAGTTGATGGAAGTGAGTAGAAGAGAAACCTCCATCCTGCGGGTGGAGTTAGAATTGAAAGCTCATCTTTTCTGCCACATACCTAGAATGCTTCCTGCTACTTAGTGCTCTCTGTCCCCGTAGCACCTGGCTGATTGGATACAAACCCAAAAGAATAAATTATAAAATGCAAAGCAATTAATTGCATGCACGAAAGGTCTCCTTTTGTAAACTCACTTCTTGTTAAGGTTACTTTCTTAAAATTCTTATTCTGGGAAAAGCCATGAGTATGCCTAAGGCACTGTATAATTATTTCCAATATCTTTTTAAAGATGTCTTACCCATCACTGTCTAATTATAGTCACTGAAAACCAAAACTAACATGATTCACACTGGGCTAAATAATAAGAAATATCTTTATGCTTACATATTAAAAAATCTGTACTTTGATGCCTGTAGATATTAAACCTGCGAATCAGAATACTGATCCGTGTATTCAATCTGTCATTAATGTTCTCAGTAAACCTTATTGGGTAGCCTCCATGTGAAAGTTTCTGGAATCACATGAAATATAAGTATATTCTCAGTTCTCACAGCGAAAGACATTTGCTGCATTCTGAAGTCACAGAGACATGGCGTTACCTTTGGTTGTATGTAACCAGGAACTCCGGCATGGCCGGAATAGAAACAATAAATGTAAATTCAATGGCAATTACTTTCAAAAGTTATGCATAAACTTTCAAAGGGCACATGTAGTTATGTAAGTTTAAGTTTATTTTATATTTTTCCTGAGCTTTTGGAGCTCATTTTTTCTCTGAATTTAGGCAAGATCTTGGCCTTTTCTATGAATTGATGAAAACAAATGCAGTTAAACTTACTCCCAGGACTTCCAAAGAGCCACAGTACTGTGCTGCCCCAGGGACTGATTTCCTAGGTGAAAGGAGAAATATGCGAAAGTATGTCTTCTAATTTAGGTTGCCATAACTGAAGGGAAACGTAGAATGTGTAGTAATATCTGAGACTTCTGGCTCCTAACCGCTCACCTGCCTGCCTGCCTGATCACCCCTAATGGCTTCTGCCTGCTGGCCTGATTGCCTGTAACTGCCCCCTCTGCCAGCCTGGTCATCCCTAACTGCCCCCCCTTCTGGCCTGTCCCCCCCAACTGTCCCCTGCTGCTGGTCTGGTCGCCCCTAACTGCCCCACCCCTCGCCAGTTTAATCACCCCTAACCTCCTCTGCCTGCACGTCTGATTACCCATAACTAACCCCCCTGCCATCCTGGTCACTTCTCCCTGTCCCCGCTCCCCCTGCCGGCCTGGTTGCCCCACACAGCCTGCTATTTGGTTGTTTGGTCACCCCTCCCTGTTCCCCCTGCTGACCTGGTTGCCCCACGCAGCTTGCTGTTTGATTGTTGTGTGAGGGTGTCCTGACCAATTTGCATATACCTCTATTATTAGTATAGATTACCAGTTTATCATTGACAAACTTCTGTTAAATTCCCAGCATTTTAAAATATGCATATAGCATCACAATATCAAGTATTTCCAATTATAGGGCTGTGTAATATGTCTATATATATTCTGACCAAAGTTGAAATATAACTATGAAAAGTAATATTTAATGCTGAGCAATTATAATAAAATTAGAGAGCTATTTAATTTTGTAAGTCTTCTTTTAAATTTAATTTGCATTATTCGTATAAAATTAAAATTATAGCATGTATTTTTCTTAGTTTATGTCATAAAGCATGGTGCACGTTTCTCTTTAAAAATCTATATTCTATTTTCCTCATTTCAAAGATAAGTATATTTTAATGCAAAACTAGACTTTAAATAATAATAGTTTTATGCTAGAGTGCTATCATATAAGTATACTAGAAAAAATATTGATCAAAAACTAATGAATAAAATGTCAAGAAACTAGTACTGTTGATAAATGCTTATGAAAGGGGAGTACTCGTGGGTTTTTTTCTGAAGCCAATAAAAAAGATGCAGTTTTTTCAGAGAGGAAAATAGTTTTCACCAAGTACTTAAAAACTGTATTATCTATTTCTTATTTGTCAAGCAAGAATCGAAGACTTCAGGCTAAACACCAAGAAAGAGTGTTTAAAACTGAGTTTTAAAATGGGGGTGATGGTCTATATGTATTAATGCATTAAAACAAATGTTTATAAAATTTAATTCTCTTAAATGGAGTAAAATAAATTTTCAATAGGAATACTAAACAAAATATTATTAGCATTTTAAACTGACCATTGCAAAGCTTATATTTATATCAGTAGTGTCACAGAATCACGCCTTTAAAGAAAGAATAAAACAACTATGCACTAAAGGTTTAGTCGAGGAGACGTGGTAAGCTTACTTTAAGATATGATAGTTGTTTGAAATATTTAAAAACACATTATATTGTATTATACACTAGAGGGGGAGGGGGGTCACTCAGCCTGGCCTGCACCCTCTCACAATCCTGGACCCCTTGAGTAGGGACCCTAGGCCTGGCCTGAGATCAGGGCCTATCAGGGCTTTCCTTTCCTGGGCTGCAGGGAGCTGGCCTGACCCCCGCCACTGCCACTGCTTGGCATCTGCATAGCACTGCCCCCCTTCCCCTGCCACCTGTAGTCTCCCTCTGCAGGAGACAGGCTGGGGTGCAATGGCTTGGCTGGCCTGGGCCTCCTTCTTTCTTTGCTGGGGGGCGAGGCCAGCCCTGCAAGGGGCCATCTGCCTACCTGATTGCCCCTAACCACTTGCCTGCCTATCTGATCACCCCTAATCATTTACCTGCCTACCTGATCACTCCTAACCATTTTGATTGCCATTAACCATTTGCTTGGGACAGGGCCAGCCCGGCAAGGGGCCATCTGCCTAGCTGATCTCCCCTAACCACTTGCCTGCTTACCTGATCACCCCTAACTGCTGGTCTGCCTACCTGATCACTCCTAACCCCTCTGCCTGCCTGCCTGATTGTCCATTACCGCTTGCTTGGGGGCAGGGCCAGCACTGACTTCCAGTTGGTCAGCCTCTGGTCATTACTGATCATTAAGACCCAGGGTTTTTATATATTAGGATTCAGTTTTCTTTAAAAAAAAATGTTTTGTTTTACTATGGCAATAGAGGCTTTGAACATTTTATTTCAATCTTCATAGTTAAAAAAAATAACAGCATTGTCAAAGCTCATATGCATACTTACCTGTGCATGTGCAGAACTCCAAAGTGGTTATGGGGCTTGCCTTTCGATTTGGATCCCAATGGGCAATACAAATGGATCAAGACATGGACCTCTGTATGGGAGGGAATGGTGAACATTTTAAGAACAATTCCAGTAAACAAAGAAAAATTTCAAGATGCCAGTGGCAGAAAAGCCATGTTTTCAGCCATGCAGCACTGAGGACTAAAAACCAGCACACTGTGGTTTTCTGAGGGCAATGACACTTCCAATTCTCTGTCAAAGCAGTGATCAGGTGTCCCTTTATGAAAATTAAATGCACTTAGGATGTACCGAAGGCAAAAATAAGGATTTCAGGATCATAGCATAGCCAAAGACGTGAACTTCAATTTTTTAAGGTTTTGTGTGTCTAAATCCTGTAGTTATGTCACGGTGAAGATTTTTATGGCAGGACGATTTTTGTATTACCAAATCATTGATAGTTAAAGAAAGAAGAGGAGAAAGAAGCTGGTAATATTTATTAAATATCTGCTGTATGGTAGGAACTTTAAAGTGATCACCTTTAATATTCACAACAACTCTCTCATAGGAAATATTGTCCTCACATTACAAATGGGTAACAGAGGCCACATTAGACTCAAGGATTGAGTTTTCAGTTAAATCATAATGTATGAGATTCCAATTCATTACATTTTATCCATCACCATGGGATTCCAAACAGCTGGTAGCATGGTCTAGCCACTTCAGATACCTGATTAATTCAAGTCATATATGATTATGTGTAATTTTTGACTAGATAAACTGTGGACTTGGACAGCTATTTAAACTCTTGTGTGTGAGTTTTCTTATCCTAAACTAGGAATGATAATATGCCCATTTATATAAACTTCATTGATTTTTGAAACCTCATGAAGTATGTATAAGTATTATCATTTTTTTAGGAGAAGAATAACCTTCACAAAAGAGTTAGTTAGCATCGCTAATGTGGTGGAGCCAGGCTTGGATTTTGAAAATTTGACCTGAGAACCTGCTGACAGCCACTCGGACTTGTCTGCTGCCTTCCTGGCCCTGAATGGTCGCACAGAGATAGAGACAAAAGAAGCTGCTCAGAAAACTAGGCAGTCTGTACAAAGCGCTTCTAAAGAGATGATTCCATTGTATTCATCTTATTATGTCACCTACGTGTATATTGCATACCTAGAGGCACATTTTAGGACTTTTAGCGTTAAACTGATAATACAATTGTAATTTAAAAAAAAAAAAGCAACTTTCTTGCCCTGGCTGGGTTGCTCAGTTGGTTGAGGCATCATCCCATACACCAAAAGGGTCTAGGTTCAATTCCTGGACTGGGCACATACCCAGGCTGCAGATTCAAACCCTGTCAGGGAGCATATGGAGGTAACCAACCAATGTTTTTTTCATGTAGATCTCTCTCTTCTTCCCTCCCTCCTTCCCTCCCTTTGTCCCTTCCTCCCTTTCTTCCTCCCTCCTTTCTCTCTTCTGAAATCAATAAAGCCATATCTTCAGGAGAAGATTGTTTTTAAAAAGCACCTTTTTAAATGTTTCTGCTACTTTATTCTCCCCAGTAGCCTTCCTTGTGGGCACCGTTTTCATTCTCATTCTCCAGCTCTGACATTTTATCCCAGGTAAGGAGACGTAACCACCAGAAGCTCCGAGGGAGCTGAGGCTTCCGAAGCCGCTGTGAAAGGTCATGGGCCCAGAGAATGGGAGGCCGGGCACCTCAGCCATTCCCAGGCAGATGCCCTGGAGGCAGAAACCCCGCAGGATCAGCAAGTTTGAATTTATTCAAGATTTAATATCACTGGCTCCAATAAATTATGCCGAGGCCTTATCAATAACAGCGATCACTGTGTGTAGGGAGCTGTTTTATCTCCCTCCTTTCTCCTCTGCTAATCTTACAGGACTAGCCATTTGAGCCCTCATCTAAATGCCAGTCTGCCAGGGAAGGGTTGCCCTCTATGCCTGCAGGATGCAGAGTTGGTAGTGTCCCGATGCACAGAGGGATGAAATAGAACATCTTTATTTGCCCAAATTCAGAAGCACGGATATACGTGAAGCATGTGTTTCTCTGCTGAATGCAGCAGGAATACTGATGAACGAATCAAAATGTTTACAGCCGAAATAATTTCCTGGCTCTTTCCTTGCACAGAGATAGAAACAAAAGAAGCTGCTCAGAAAACTAGGCAGTTTGTACAAAGCGCTTCTAAAGAGATGAATGTATTTTATTCATCTCTTTAGATTGACTAAAGAGGAAGAATGTATTGATGCCACTGGTGCCACTACCATCTCAGAATGTGCCCTGTCTGTGAGTGGCTCTGAGGCAGGGAGCAGGCCCATGCCTGGTGCTGGCGTGTTGGCCTGGGACTGGCAGCAGGAACAGTAACGGTACCTGAAGGTGGCAGGTCCTCAGGCACTGGCCACTGACATTCATGAGATGTCTTTTTAGCACAGACTCCGTGAGCCCCCGGAGACCATTCGCTCAGCAGGAAGGGTAGCAGTGAGGGTGACTGAGCATTTCTCTGTAGAAATGCAATGGGAAATGTACAAGGGAGCAGAGCCAAAGAGAAAGCCACAGATTTATTTATTCAAATCAGCCAAACTTACTAAGCCACTGAAAATAATATTTTTTAAAAGTCCAAAAATTATCTGGCATAAATTTAAAAAAGTTAAACACCCACAAACTGAAATTGACTTGAATAGATAATATATATATGTGTGTGTGAGTATATATATATATATTTTTTTAATATATATATTTTATTGATTTTTTACAGAGAGGAAGGGAGAGGGATAGAGAACTAGAAACATCGATGAGAGAGAAACATAGACCAGCTGACTTTTGCACACCCCCTACTGGGGATGTGCCTGCAACCAATGTAAATGCCCTTGACTAGAATCGAACGTGGGACCTTTCAGTCCGCAGACCAGCGCTCTATCCACTGAGCCAAACCAGTTTTGGCTGAATAGGTAACTTTTAAAATTAGTTTTGCAAGGACATATAAATGTGAGTTCATAACAAAGAAACACAAAAGACTTTCCCAGAAAAAGAATTAAAAGGATCACAGTGGAAATACACGGCGCTGCCTATAACGTCTTATCTTCAAAAGATTGAAATTGATTAAGTACCTCAATCTAACTGCCAGTTTACAGGAACTGCATGGGACAGAGGAACATGTACTTGTTAAATGATAGCGTGAAGATGAATGAGCAAAATCCAGCTTTTTCGTCTCAGACTTTGCAAAGAGAAACTATTAAAGATACTTAAAAGCCAAACCAAACCATGTCAATGTACAATATAAAACTTAATTTGAATGACCTGTAAAAAAATCTGATAGCACACTGGGGCTATGCGATTGTTGACTGGCTATGTGATGCTACTAAAGGGTTATGAATATTTTAGCATGATAATGATTTTTTTGGTTATGTTTTACTCTTTCTCTCTGATATGCCTTGTTCATTTGGAGCACTTCCATTTGGCTTTCTAAAACTTGCATAGTTTTGATCTTTGCTGAAACTGACCATCTGTTCACACATTGTCCTCTTTCCCCTTTTACCATATTTATCACTTTGTAAAATTGTGTTTTTATTGAGTTCAGAGAGGAAGGGAGATGGAGAGAAAGATGTTAACATCAGTGAAATTGAGGCATCCATCTGCTGTCTCCTGCCCAACCCCTACTGGGGATTGCACCTGCTCTGAACAGGAATCAAACCTATGACCTTTTGGTGCATGGGATGATGCTCAATCACTGAGCCACACCAGCCATATTTATCATTTTTAAAGACACTCTGGTAGTTCCAACATCTGGGCCATTTTAGACCTGCTCTATACCCTCTCCTGGTGACGGCCCCTTTTTATTGCTTCTTCACGGCACCCCATGTTTTATTGTATGTCAGACATGATGTATAAAGTATCAATAAAACCTGAAGTCAAGGTGTTTGCCTTCTGTTCAGCTCCAAGGCTAGTGAAGAGGGTGTAGTGGTAGCTGAGTGGATCTCAGTCTGGGTCTGGGGTTTGTTGTTACTCTGCTAAGAGTTCAGGTCCTGGTGGGCAGGATCAGAACCTTCCTCTTAGCAGGACTTGAAATCTACTTGTCTTGTTCATTGGGAGTTTTTCTCAGTTCTTTCGTCTTGCCCTCAGCCCTCAGCAGAGCCAGGGTGGTTCAGAGGGAACCCGGTCAGCACTCCCGCTCACCCCAGTGCTGTGGTGACCTGTCACTCATGCCACAGATGCTTTCTCGGCTCTCTTGCCACCTCAGTCCTCCACAGGAGCACCTGATGACGAACCATGGGCAGAGTTGACATGTGAGCTTAACTCTTGTGGGCTAGGGCTTTCAGGGATTCCAAACCACTAGGCCAGATCATATTCAGCCTTAAACAATTTACTAAGTCATATGCTAATTTATCTTCACCAAGTATATAGTGTGCTTTCTCCTGCTTCTCCTTCTCCTCCTCCTCCTCCTCCTCCTCCTCCTCCTCCTCCTCTTCTTCCTCCTCCTCCTCCTCTTTCTTTTCCTCCTCTTCCTCCTCTTCCTCCTTCTTCTTCTTCCCACTGCTCTGCCAAAAATGAAAGCAAACTTGGATGTCTATGCCCCTAAATGAATCATTTTAGATTTTAACGTCATTTACCATTCTCTAGATTTCTTTTTATGTAGGCTACTTTTCCTGCTGAGATATACTTTTTAAATTATTGTTTAAATTATTATTTTTATGGTTGAAAGTATGAAAGATGTCCCATTCCCCTACTGACCCCCTCCTACCCACTTCTATCCACTCCACATGCCTTCACAGTGCTATTGTCTGTGGTTTTACAGAGAATGTAGTTTGTTCTTCCTGTTAGAATGAGAGCCACGTTGTATTACAACTTGCTAAATCGCCATACAAGTGGAAGTTCCCTGGTTGAATTCTTTAGAGAGGGATTCTAAGATAAATGTAGGTAAAGTGACATGATGTCTGGGAATTACTTCCAAATAGTCCACTGATGGGGGGAGTGAGTGGAATGCAGATGACACGTGTGTGGCTGTCACTGGTGTCCTTGTTGACTTGACTGTTAAGTAAATGGAGGTTCAAGATACTATCTCCTTTTTATATGTTTGAAAATAGTTTTCATAATAAGTAGCTTTTTAAAGGGATACTGTAAAATGTTAATACCTTGCTACTGGTGGGTCACAAAATTATCTCTAAGTTTTCCAGGGGCAAATACAAAAAAAAATCTAGTCAATTACAGAATTCAAAAATCTCAACATAGAAATGGGTGGGGGGAGGCATTTTTCAGAAGTTATTTTTTGGTCCAGAGAGAATCCTTCCTAAGGGTGCTCAGAAAGGGAACGATGGGTAATTTAATAACAAAACATGTCCTTAACAACCCTCTCCCAGCAGAAACAGTGATGAATTCCTTAGAAACAATGATGAATTTCTCAGAACTTTTATCACAGCATTTTTCAATAAAGATCGATGACATCCCACAGAAGTATAAGTCGGCAAAGAGGGTTTTAACAGATGCCTTGTAAATTGGTTCCACTCATCCAAATTATCTGGGAAGACACAGGCAGTTCTTCTCCTTCAAAGTGTCCTCCCTGAATGGTGCTTTCCTCTAGACTGAGCTCCCAGCTGAGGGCTTCAGCATTCCTCCAATCCTCTCCTCCGCCTCACACCTCCAGCACCTGGGCTCAAAGCAGAAATCTACACAAGACGAGGAGAGAATCAGGAGCGCTGGGCCTCCTGCTTCCCTGCGGCTGCCCTGGAGATGTCTTATTTCTCCTTGTCTTCCACTCCTAGCGTAGTTCAGCAGCTTCTCTCAGGCAGCCGTGATGACCACTTTCAAGCAGCTCAGCCGCTTTATCTCTTGTTGGTCCTTTAACCCCAAGCCTAGCACTGTCATAGGACACTATGTCTGGCTCGGGCACTTAGTGGTCTGATCCTTGGACTGTCTTCGATCTCTAGCTTCACGCTGCTATCATACTCTGGGAAAAGCACTGACTCACGTCTCAGCCACTACTCTCATCCCTTTCAAAGAGCCCAGCAGCTTTAGCACATCTTTTCACACTCTAAGCCTAGGGATCCCCACTTGCAAAGAGATCTGCCCCTGGCCTCCCTCTGTGGAAGCTCTCTGGACACCCTTCCTGCTCCTGTGAGGTGATGGCATAGATTTAGGGGACTGTGGAAATTCCCAGAGAATTTATAAATTTTTTCCTCTGTGGAGCAGAGGATAAAAAGGCAGAATTCTTTCTATCCTCTGCTCCACAGACAGAGCACGTCATCACTGTGGGCATCTTCACCCTGTGATCCCGATCTGGCAGGAGGCAGGAATAAGATCCTTTCAGTCACTATCTGACATTTCTCTCTCTCTCTCTTTAAAAAATATTTTTTTTATTGATTTCAGAGAGGAAGGGAGAGGAAGAGAAAGAAACATCAGTGAGAGAGAATTGAGAGAATCGTTGATTATCTGCCTCCTGTATGTCCCCCACAGGGGATGGAGCCCACAATATTGGGCTTGATTCCTCTCTCTCTCTCTCTCTCTCTCTCTCTCTCTTTCTCTCTCTCTCTCTCTCTCCCTCTCTCTCTCTCTCTCATTTTTAATTTAAATATATTTTATTGATTTTATACAGAGAGGAAGGGAGAGAGATAGAGAGTTAGAAACATCGATGAGAGAGAGTCATCGATCAGCTGCCTCTTGCACACCCCCCACTGAGGATATGCCCGCAACCAAGGTACATGCCCTTGACCGGAATCGAACCCGGGGCCCTTCAGTCCCCAAGCCGACGCTCTCTAGGCGTCCTCAGACTTTTTAAAGTGGGGGCCAGATCACGGTCCCTCAGAGAGCTGGAGGGCCGGACTATATGAACTACTAATTCCTACTGTAACACCTCGGCTGCGCTCACTGCCCAAAAAACCTGGCGGGCCGGATCAGACTCCTCTGCGGGCCGCATGTGGCCCGCGGGCCGTAGTTTGAAGACGGCTTGAGCCAAACCAGTCCCAGCTCATTTTTAATTTAATTTTATTGTTTAAAGTGTTACATATAGTAATACATATATCTTCTTTATTTTCCCCATAGACCTTTCCTCAGCCTCCCCTACTCATGTCTGTCACATGCCCTCATGCCCTCATCCTTCCCCTTTCCCCCCAGTGTCTTCTATCCATCGGTTGTGCTTGTATGCATGCATACAAGTCCTTTGGTTGATCTCTTTCCCCCACTCCCTAACTTGATTTCTCTCTTAAAGCCTCTCCCCTCACCAGGCAGTGTTTTCGTTGCATTTATGCCCTTAATTCCTATTCTGAATTCATTCTATTGATAGTTCTCCAGGCCACAGCCCAGTCTTCAGCACTGAGTTTAAATTTCCTTAATCTGACAAAGTTGACAAAAATATGTAGATTTAATGGTGAAATTCTAAAACATTTCCTTTGCGATTGGGAGTGAAATGCAAGGTGATCAGTTTGCCTGGCATTCTATATGGTGGTCTGGCTTAGTGAGGCAAAGAAAGAAAATGTAATGAAAGCATAACGATTAGAAAGAAAGGAATGAAAACTATATTGTAGATGGTATTACTGGGTAGAGAATATATTTTGTAAAATAACTATTAGAAGAGTTTAATAGGTTGTGGATATGAAATTGATATCCAAAAATTAATTGCATTTTTAAGTACTAGAAACTAATAGAAAATAAATTTGGGAAAAAGTAAGCATTTGAAATATTATCAAGTATATCAAATAACTATTTTAAAGAGAGAATATCAGATATTTTTGCAAAAACACACAGCTTATAAGACTTTGAAAGAAATTGAAACATCAAATAAATCGAATGATAGTACATATTTATGCCATTACAAGTCATAATATTTAAAGATATCAGTTCCCCTCCAAATATATTTATTGTAATCCCAAATTTCCAACAAGATATTTGTGAAAATAGACAAGCTAATTCTAAGAATTATATGAAAAAGCAAGTGGCAACAGAAACTAACACTCTTTCAAGAGAAAAATATGGTGTGAAGGTTTGTTCCACTGGATATCAAAATACAATAAAGTTACAGAAATTAATGTTGCATTGTACTGATGGAAGAACAGACAGCTAGACAGAAACAAAACCAGACAGGTGTTGACAACTCATACACCATACACTAAAACCAGTTCCAGACGGATTTTTTTTTTTATCTAAATAAGAAATACAAACATACAGAGAAGATCTCCATGAAATCAGCATGACCTTTCTTAAAAGAAAAAAGGAAATTAATAAGAAGAAGGTAAATATGTTAACTTTGACACTAAAATTAAGAGCTTTTCTTCATCCGAAGAGAGGGTAAGATTTAAAAGGCAAGCTACCTTTAACTGACAAGTGACCTATATCCAGGGAAAGACAGAAAACTAAATCAAAGAGGCAAAAACGTAGTCATTTAGCAGTGGATAACCAAACAGTCAATAAATGCATGAATAGATGCTCAATTAGTCACCGGGAAAATGCATAAGAAAAGTTCAACTAGATACTATCACACACACACACACACACACACACACACACACACACACACACATCCTGGCATCCAGAATTAGTAAAAATGAAAGAAATGGCAGCAACAAATGTTGCCAAGGATCTGAAACAAGTGTTACCTTCCTACCCTGTAGGTGGGACCATTTACATTGGTATGCACCTCTTGCAAAATTGTTTGGCAATGTCTACCAAAGCTGAACATAGGTATAGTTTATAATCTAACAATTCTATTCCCAAGTATATATTCAGCAAACTGTATGTCTGAAAGAGAATAATAAACATTTTCATGATGGTATTATTTTTAAGCTAAAAAATAAAACAGCCCAGATGTCCCAAGATGTTTTAGCTTTAGAAGTGGATGAATATATTGTGTTCTGTTTATCAATAGAATATTATAGAATAAAATTGCATATGAATGAGCAACCGTTATACTAAAAAACAAACAAACAAATGGCTGTCACAATTATAATGTTGGGAGGGGGGGGGGAAGCCTGCTACAAAAGTTCAGGATCTCCTATTGTATAATTCCATTTAAACTATAGTATTTAGTGAACATGTTTGAGAGCGAAAGCTACCAAGAAAAACAAGAACAGCAAATATTGCAGTTGCCTCTGTTGGACAGTAATGAGTAGAGAGTGACTAGAAAGGGCATGAAGGGAGTTTTCTTGATGCTGAAATATTTTCCTTTCGGATGGACCAGTTGTAACACAGTGTTGGCTTTGGGGTAACCTGTTGAGCTCTGCATTTTGTTGTGGGGATTTTTCTGTATGTGAGCTATATTACACACACACACACACACACACACACACGCACGCACGCACACACGATTAACAGAAAACTACATAGTTGAAAGCATCCTTTTATTTTGATGGAGAATATAGCAGTGGTAAATTGAGTGGAAATAATGAAGTGAAAATAACACCACCATTTGTAGAAAAGTGTATAATCAATTAGCTGAAAGTTCAATGAAAACAAGAAAATCTTTGCCATATACCCTGTAATTGAGATTTGATCAAGTATGAACAGAGCACACGTTCTCGTTTAAGCTGATGCTCCATGTATTGGTTTTATGTGTGTAAGGAATTAACTATACAATGAAAGCAGGCAGTAAGAGAAGGGAACAGTTAGCATTTTCACTTGGAGAACAGATTCCGTGCAGGCTTCCTTCAGTGAAGGCAAATCCTTTCAGTAAGTGCCAACCTAGTCAGAAAGGATGGCTCCTGAATGCAAATGAAAACGTGAAGCATAAGCCGCTGGACATCTAGAGGGAAAGAAAGGGAAGGGAATAAGTCATGGAAGACGTTCAAAGGAAATTAGAACCTGCGGGCAGCAGTGAAGGCAAGGAGGGAGAACACTGCGGCGATAAGATACTATTTTTAAAAGAAGTTTTTAAGGCAAATCCAGGAAAACTGGTCAAGAAAACATGTCAGTCAAGAAATCAAATACTTATTAAGTACCTACTTTCTGCAAAGCACTTTGCTAAATACTGATGGATGGAGGGAGATGCTGTGTGTGTATGTGTGTGTGTGTGTGTGTGTGTGTGTGTGTGTGTGAGAGAGAGAGAGAGAGAGAGAGAGAGAGAGAGAGAGAGAGAGAGAGAGAGAAAGAGAGAGAGAGAGAGAGAGAGAGAGAGAGAGAGAGAGAGAGAGAGAGAGAGAGAGGAGAGAGAGATCCTGTAAATCATAGAAGCCATAATGTAATTATTCTATCGTACATGTAAAAGAAATTTGCTTTCTCAGGGCTTATCTGAGGTAAGCACAGAGAATTAGTGAGGGAACTGAGATGTTGTCAGGGTCTTTAAGGGAACTAGAAGAGATACAAAATGTGAAGGCAGAAAAGCACAAAATGTACTTGGCAATCACTAAAGGCTTGGTTTTGCCAGAGCATATAGTTAATCTAGGAGATTGACGAGAGATAAGACTGGAATAGTAAACTGGAAAATGCATGAAAGGAATGTAATGTCAGTTGAGCAGTTGTAACTTCTTTCCAGAGAAAGCCATTGAAGTTTTTGAATTGAAAACATTCTCTTCTTTTTCTTTTTTTTTTTTTTAGTACTGTGATACACTTTTTGCTTTTTCCTTTATGATTCTTAAAAGCCCTGTCTTTAATTCTAGTTACTTGGCTGTAGATAGCTGTCGCCTTGATCTCAGTTATAAACTTGGTGAACAAAAATCTTCCCATTAATCTTGCATATCATAGAATTAGCACAAAGTCTGATTTATTGCAGAATAATAAGACTGGTGGTTTCATAATAATTGGCAAATAATCTGAATACAAGGGAACCAGAGGAAAAAGTTTATAATTTTTTCTGAACTTGAGCTAGAGTTGTAGCCAGGGGAATAAAAAATAAGTGACAGGGACTGGCTGGTGTGGCTCAGTGGTTAAGCATCAACCTATGAACCAGGAGGTCATGGTTTGATTCACAGTCAGGGCACATGTCCGGTTGCCAACACAATCCCCAGTGTGGGTCATGCAGGAGGCAACCGATCAATGATTCTCTCTCATCATTAATGTTTCTATTTCCCTCTCCCTCTCCCTTCCTCTCTGAAATAAAATTATATATTTTTTTAAAAAGTGATAGTGTTGTGAACATATAGTCAGTCAGTCCTTGGACTTATGCAGCAAGAGAGAATTCCAAAATGGAGAGCATGGGGGAAATAGCAAAATTAATATACTATGATGTTTTTTTCTTCTATGGAAGGCCATTTGCATTAATAATGATATACCCCAGATATAAAAGTCATTGGAAAGATGTTGACATATCCCCAGTGCCTAAAACAGTTCTTGGCACCAGATGGTATCCAGTAACTAGTCATGTAATGAGTGAATGCATGAGAAAATGCCAATTTCATTTTTAGTATTCTCTTCCTTTTATAGCTGATAAAATTGGCCAACTAGACATATGTCATGACTTATTTACATTATTATAAACCAATATTCATATAACTGATATCAACACTTCTTTCTTTTAACATTAACAATATGTACCTGTTTCTTTTTTCCTCCTGGAATTAAACTCCTGTGGACGAGGATGGTAGTATTTTTCAATTTTTTTAAACTGAAAAACTAGGTCCAAGCTGGGCTGTCCAGGATATATTATTTATTGATATTTATTCATTCTGGCTCTAGGCAGTTTGTCTCAAACACACAAAAACTCACTTGTTTTGTAAGATATGTTTATTTTGTTCAATTGAGTAGGGTCTAAGAAGTAAAGATGTGAGTGCCAGGTACATCTTTTCTCCTAGATGAAAGCAGGTGACACATTAGGGACTTCTAGCTCACAAATTCACCCTATTAAGTCAGACTGTGGAGAGAGGAATATAATGTTGAGGTAAATCCCAGATCAATTTTCCTCCTGACCTATTTAGAAGTGCCACATACATTTGTATTGGACTGTGTAACGCAAACTAGGGACGTGCACAGCTGTTCACATATGGAGGTGTAGTCTGTCAGGCTGGTAGTAAAGTGATGCTTTCAACAATCCTTTCACTGTTATAACCAGGTGACTGCTGTAAATAAGATCATAGGCAGCAACTAATGAAAAAATGATTGCATATCTATTCTTTTGTTCTTTTTGTTCGGTGGGAAAGTGTGTCCTAAATTTGAGCATGTACATTTCTCTTTATAAAGGTAGCATTAATATGATCTACTAAGCTATTAAAGAGGCACATTTTATTCAGGAGTAGAACTCTATTATATATCTTTTGTTTGCTTATGCATATTCTAACAAAAGTAATTTGGTGTTTTCTAATTGTACTGTTATATTTATGAAAAAGTAATAATTTTATTCAGCTATAAATATGTATGAGTAAAATTATTTATCCCTCTCTGAGAAATAGGAGTATCTACACTATTTTTTATTTTAAGGTCCTTTGTCACATTTTTATTTCTACACTAAAACATCTGTTGTTTGATGACAAGTCAATTGCTTGTTAGCTACTTGAGGGGGAAAAAACATGAAAATATTTTAAATAAATTTATACTTTTATATCCTAAAACAAAGAAGTAAACAATTATAATTGTGCTGAGAAGATGGCATTTTACTTGTTTCTCTTTTTCTTCTCCTGCTAACGCGGGCAGGCTTGGACATGGTAACGCTAAAGGAAAGTGGGTGGGAATGCATTGACATGATCGAAGCTGCAGCAATAAAGGGTGTTTTCACCTCGCTGGTGAGCCTCAGTGGTTGAGCATGGACCTATGAACCAGGAGGTCACAGCATGACTCCTGGTCAGGCCACATGCCCAGGTTGCGAGCTCCATCTGATCAATGATTCTCTCTCATCATTGATGTTCCCATCTCTCTCTCCCTCTCCCTTCCTCTCTGAAATCAACAAAAATATATTTAAAAAACAAAGGATTATATTTTTAGATAATTGTGAGCTGTCATTAAAGTCTTAGTCTTCCCCCAAGCACCAACTATTACTCCTGCTCTCCAGAAACAGTCAGTGAATGTAAAACCATCGCTCAAGTAAAGACGTAAAATGCAGGGAGGCAAATGCTTACCCGCTCTCAGGACTCAGAAAGAAAGGGGCTTCCTGCAGGTCTGAGAAGACTGTTTGTAGAAATAGGAACACAGACAACAGGAATTCCCAGAGGGCTTCAATTCCCAGAAACTAGAAATGAAACTGACCCGTTTCTGAGGATTACCTGGTCCTTCCTGATGTTCACAAAACACTAAGAACTCTTCTCTTTTTTTTTTTTTTTTTTTTTTTTTTTGTCTAAATATTCCCTCAAGACTTCTTTTTAAAATACATAGTGTTGTTTTAAAATCAGTTGGTTATTACCGAAACCGGTTTGGCTAAGTGGTAGAGCTTCGGTCTGTGGACTGAAAGGTCCTGGGTTCGATTCCAGTCAAGGGCATATACATTGGTTGCGGGCACATCCCCAGAAGGAGGTGTGCAAGAGGCAGCTGGTTGATGTTTCTCTCTCATCGACGTTTCTAGCTCTCTATCTCTCTCCCTTCCTCTCTGTAAAATATCAATAAAATATATAATAAATAAATAAATAAATAAAATAAAATAAAATCAGTTGGTTATCATTTGCTCTCCCATTCTTTCTAAGTCATTTAATTTTATTTTTAATTAATGTTGGTTGACAATTTAGGGCAATTCGAATTTTTACAGAGCCAATAATAATGTATGGCTATTGAATTAAAATATTGGAAAAGACTTGCCAAAACCGGTTAGGCTCAGTGGATAGAGCATCGGCCTGTGGACTGAAAGGGCCCGGGTTCGATTCTGGTCAAGGGCATGTACCTTGGTTTCGGGCACATCCCCAGTAAAGGTTGTTCAAGAGGCAGCTGACCGATGTCTCTCTCTCATTGATGTTTCTAACTCTCTATCTCTCTCTCTTCCTCTCTGTAAAAAATCAATAAAATACATTTAGAAACAACAACAAAAATATATTGGAAAAGACTTGATAAGCAAGAAATTTTTCATGCAGTAGGAAATAAGGCTAAAAACAATGAAGAAGAAATGAGCACATCAAAATAATATTAGAGCAATGAGTGCTAGTAGAAAATATCACTAGTGAGTTAGATAAGGAAGAAATAATGATATAAATGTCAGCAAGTAAAATTTATCATATAACAAATAACTAAATTGGAATAGCCATTTTGTACAAACAACTATGGGAGAACAAACCCAAAATGGAATGACTAATTAAGGACAAATATTCACTTTGAGATGAAAAACACTGCCTCATCATTTCTGAATGACATAACTGGTTTTGTATGAATTTTACCCATTGCATGATAATAACTCATTTAATATTTACTTTTAGAATTTCAGAGTATCACAAACCTTATTGAGAAGTCAGGGTAGAGTGGACATTTCAGAGATGTAAGCTTTGAAAAACAAGCTATGGCAAAATAAAAATAAAAAGTTTACCATCTTGATAAATCACTGTCAGGACTACAAAGGACAAAGACCACAGATGTAGAAATAAAGGGCCCAGGAGGCAGAGGGAAGCCAAGATGGGTGGTATCAAAAGTTCCCTTTAATGGAGAACAACTTGGGCGGAATGCTCGGAGCACTCCGGTTACTTCAGTGCAGCTTCCTAGAAACCCTTGTCTCACTTTCCTTCCTCCTGTTGACACAGCGCCTTGGCCTGTCACCTCTCAGGAGCTCAGCACTGGGGTGAGACACACAAAGTTTGTCTTCCAAGCTGTTGGCTATGCTTTTGTAGTCCTTCACCCAGGAGAGGGCCATGGAGCCAGAGCAGTAGATCCTGATGGGGCAGAGAGCAATCACCCAGCTGGCAGGCACTGCGCTGGGCTCCATCACAGACAGCTTGGTCTCCTGTGCCCTCCTCAGCGGGGCTGGCAAGGCTGAGAGAGGCTGAAAGATGGGGGGCTGTGGGCAGGGATGCCCGGCCGACATCACTGCTGGAGGGGAGATTGTACTTCTTTGTGGATTTCTTTGATTTATGTTTTGTACATTTTATTTATTGTACTTGAGGTTATCTGTTATGGATCTAACACAATACCTTTCCCAGAGCCAAGTATGCTTACTTTTTAGACTCACCATGTGGAAACGTTCTTGTTTAGAAATGGATGGAACTTTATGGGAAAGGCACATGTCTTTCGTAAAATAAATTCCAGGATGATAAAGCTGATGTTTGGGCAAGAACTCTCTGTGAAGTAAAGGTTATTTTTAATGTCTGATTTTAAGTGTAAAATAATATAGTAAATATATTCACCCCCAAATATTCCCATAGACATGGAGTAAGTTAACATTTTCAAAATGCCCCAAACTAAATGAACCTTGACCAAGTGGAATATCTTTGATGTTTAAGCCCAGAGGCTGCTATATAAATCTAAAATATTCTTTATCAGCTCTTGCTAATCAAAGTATAAGAAGTTGATCTCTTACTAGAGCATGCAAAGGATATAAAAATACCTGTCATAAAAAAAGTTTCTATTGAGGAAAAGACGTAAGACTTGAAATAAAAGAAAATATAAGCTACTCAGTGAGGTTAAGTGTTAGTTAAATTCTAGGTTTTAAAACAGGAAATACCTTAGAGATCAAATTATTCAACTTTCTTGTTTATGGGATATAATTTAATCTGTAGCAGTTATCTCCACATGAACATAAAGCCCTGCTCAAGACAATGCACTATCCTAACTCCAAGTTGAAGGGTCTCTATGCAACCTCACTGCTGAGGATTAAAACAGACAGATCCATGATAGTGAGGTGTCAGATAAGCTGGGTCCCTGTGGTTGACCACAGACAGAGAACATGGACTTGCTTTGCTTGTGGAGAAGCACAAGGCCAGGATGGGCACTGGGAAGGAAGAGGAAGCTCAGAGCACTCGCCTCCAGTGAGTCGTGGAAAGGGGTAAGGAAGGGAAAAGCATATTAACACATGTCTGTCCACCGTGTCCCACAGTATTTATTGGTGATTTGTTTTTTGTTTGTTTTTTAATATATTTTGTTGATTTTTCACAGAGAGGAAGAGAGAGTGATAGAGAGTTAGAAACATGGATGAGAGAGAAACATTGATCAGCTGCCTCTTGCATGCCCCTTATTGGGGACGTGCCCGCAACCAAGGTATATGCCCTTGACCAGAATGGAACCAGGGACCTTTCAGTCTGCAGGCCAACGCTCTATCCACTGAGCCAAACCAGTTTTGGCCTGATTAGTGATTTGTATGTAGCAATGAATATTTACTGAGTGATAAAAAAGCAATGCTCTCCCTTATTTCTTGCAACAATCCTGCAAGGTGGGGTTATTCCTAGCTTCCAGGGCATTGAGGCTATTTGGTCAGTGAGCAAATGTTCAGTGTTGAGGACCAGCTCTGTGTTAGACAGCAATACAGAGAGCCACCCCTCCATTCCATACTTGATTAGAAAGTAGGCATGTTAGAGAATGAAGTATGTGCATTCTGTCTCTGAGCTTTATTCCTATGAATTCAGAAATGTCATGTGGCATTTTTAAGATCACAGGGCTTAAAATATAAAAGTTTTTTTTTTAAAAAGAAAAATATATATAAAAGTTAGCTTCCCAAGTCAGAACTCTTAAAGAAAAAAAAACTTTGAAGAAAAAAACAGTCTGCCATGTAGGAGGGCAGCAGAGAAGATGGTGTCATCGGAGCAAAATCAATCTTGGTTAGAAAATGCCACTGGAAAGAAGTCAATGGGGTTAGGAGCAGAGAGCACGGAGGAAGAGGGTACTCTGAGCGCATCTGTGTTCAGGACAATGGCATGGATTCAGACACAAGAACCTCAGAGGAGGAATCTGCAGCCAGAGAGACAAGGCTGGGAAACTAGAAGCAGCTGAAAGAGGAATGGATAGTCTTTCTAGCAGATCAAAAGGAGTTAAAGAGAAATGAGCCAAGTATACTTAAAAGAAAACAATTTTTCTTTTACTGCAGGATTCATATAAAAACGTACCTTCGTCTCCCCCGTCTTATATATCCTCCCCCATGCAAGCCAGAACCCAGGGGCTCACAATTCTTCCTCTGCTGTCCCTCCTATCCCCAACCCCCCAAATTCCATGAGATCTCTTTGAAACCATTGGGACAGGATGGAGATGTGAGGACACATCTAATTTCAAAAATCATGGGCCTTATTCTGTGCTTGGTGTAGACTCCGGCTCAGACTGAGGTATCTCAGAGATTCCTCTTATGGGTCAGAACCTCCCTAGTGAGTCTGAAAGTTGAGCATGCGTGTGCAGTCTGGCAAGCAAGACACACATATTATGGAATATTTTTTTCTCAGGCTTAACCGGGGAAGAAGGGTTTCAGCCTATCTGCTGGAGTTTACCATGGTTAAGTGAAGCACTCTTTAAAAACGGAAGCATGTGAATTTGTGTTGGGTATGTAAATGCGAGGCTCTCAATCTTTATGTCAAAAGGCCTACCATGATGCCCAACCAGTGTGGCTCAATGGTTGAGTGTCCACCAATGGACCAGAAAGTCGTTTTTCGATTCCTGGTAGGGACACATACCAGGTTTGTGGGCTCAATTCTTGGTAGGGGGCATCAGGAGGCAACCTATCAAAGATTTTCTCTCATCATTAATGTTTCTATCTCCCTCTCTCTGAAATCAATAAACATATATCTTTAAAAAAAAAATTAAGAGACCTACCATGAAAAAGTAGAATTGTCCTGAAATCAGGCGCCTCTTACACAGGACTGTAAGACTGGCCTATAAGGTTTGAGTCTACAAATATCTGTAGTGAAATATGTGAAATGGAAAAAAGTAAAGGGCTCCTCGCTATTGTGTTCACCCTTCTAAACCCCTAGCGCAGAAGAAAATAATGTTGCCCTAAAAATATGACAGCTCAGGACTTCAAATGGATCAGTTGTTTCAAATGACCCAATTTACTCCAAACACACGCTGTGACCTGAGAAAATGTGACGAAAATACAAATTGGAAAAAAAAATCACAGAACCTTAAAATATGTTCAACTGAAAGGCAATGTTAGCGACCATCTGGCTCAGTAGTTATTAACCTTTTGAGAGGAGAAGTGTGTCTGCTATAATTTGGGGACTTGTTCTCTGGGGTGGTGGTGGTAGGGAAGTACATATGCATAACAATGCAGTTTGCATAAGATTTTAGGGAGTTCAGGGATTTCTTTAGCCCTGGTTACCAGAGTAAGAACTCCTGAGCTAGTGGGACCCTCAATTCTTCCATTGAGTCAGAACTCCTCATTCCTCAGAACACAATGACTTTCCTAGAATCACACGGCTAACTGGTGTTGGAGCAAGACAAGGACCAGATAGCCCAGTAATGAGCTCACACCTGATGAGAGTTATCATCCAAATTATAGGCAGCCATGATTGGAGGGACTTACAACTACCTAACAAAGTTAAACATCAGGTATGTTCCTTCTTGTTGTAATTCAAGATCATGCCCTACTGGCACCACTAATAACTTTCTAGATGAGTTCAACTTAAAATAAAATTTTAATTAGGTTGTACTGTTTTCATGTTATAAGTTGCATTTCCTGACCTGCTGTTTCCCTAGTGTTTTCAATTTCTTTCTTGCTCCTTTGAAATGTCAAGATAATATATCTCTTTCAAGGGTGGTAGGAAAAAAAAATGTTGAGACCAGTCATGATCATCATTCCAGGGATACTGCTGAGTATCAGGTATTCGTACAGCTCCGTGGTTGTCTTAAAGTAAAATCAGATTCTATAATAAACAGGCTTTCCAAGATCTGAGTTAGTATCATTTCTACTGACATTCATAGGATGGTAGGTGCCAGGTTTTCTGACCAGGTAGGCAAGCTTATCTTAGCACACAGGTTTAAAGAATGACTTTCCTAGGATTAACAGACAAGTAGGAGGTGTGAAGTTATATGTCATTGTAATAACGGAGGTGATAAACATAATAATATGGGGCCATTACTCTTGGTTTTGGCAAAATTCATGGGCAGGAACAAAAGGTACATAATTCTTGAGTTCTGGGCATGTGGTCTTTGCCTGCCTTCGACCTCTCTCTTCTCAGACAGCAGTTGGGTTCATGACACCTTTCCCTGTGCTTGGTGTAGACTCAGGCTCAGACTGAGGTATCTCAGAGATTCCTCTTATGAGTCAGGAAGAATCTGAAAGTTGGTTGGGCATGTGTGTGCAGTGTGGTGAGCAATACACACATATGGAATATTTTTTTCTCAGTTTAACTCGGGTTTGTCCCTATCAGGATGGATTCTGCTACATTAGAAAAAAGAAAGAAAAAAAAAGAGGGGGGGGGGCATCATTGCATTTTTAGTGATAGAACACATCAGGAAGGTGATAAACTTACAGATATGCTGAAATTGATTAGGACATTTGAGAAAGTATATCTGATGGCTTTGCCAGAAATTAGATGTCCCTTCTATCTTCCCAATAAACCAAAGAGATTGATTAACTAAAAATAAATGCTATCAGTAGGGCTTAAGATAGTTATCCTGAAACTTTATGCAGTATTGATAGGAGATTTGATAAACAGTCCAGAACAGATCTTATGGATACATCAGACATTCAAGGGCAAAGCCATGTTAAGACATTTTTGTATCCTCAATATTGGGTATAAAGTTTGACAAATAGTAGGTGATATGTTTATATACTATATATATATATATATATATATATATATATATATATATATACACATTGTTATATATCTTTTACTATATATCTTTATGTGCAGAGATATAGACATAGATTTGAGTTGCATGGTTGTTTTCCGATGTCCAGTGATTTCTGAGGGTTGCTGAGAAGGCATTGCAGTCAAATTTATCTCTTCAATGCAGCTGCCTCAGAACCTGAGACTCCACTGCTATAGATTCATTCCTTTACGTTTTGCTTCTTACTCTTAGAGTTTTTAAAATTAATTAAACAACATTTCAGTAACACTGTATGTTGTGGCTGCTCAAGAGGGGAGATACGGCCACAGCCTCTCCTAAATTTATTTTACTCATAATCTGTTTTCAAGAAACTAATTTTTCATCTGTGTTGCACAGAATATGCACTGGTAATTGACACTGTGGACTACTTCGCACTGTTGAATTATGGTTTTATTGCCATAGATAACGTCTGAGAGGGCCCTGCTGTGTGTGGAAAACCCACGATGAGATGCTTCACATAGTGAAAGGGATTTGTACCCATCTTCCCGCTGCTGCTGATATTATTATGAACAACGAGCCTCATTAGTGATTATGGACATTGTCAGAGAGCAGTATGAAGAGTTCCATGTTTCTGCATGTTTCTGGGCTCTCCTATCAAAAATCACTGGCAGCCTGGCTGACAGAATAGGTTTATGGCCAGAGCCCTGAAAATTTGAGACCGGTCAGTACTCAGGGAGATGTACAGGCTCCTCTCTCTTGGAGCCACTCATTTACATTCCAACGGGTTGTAAACACTGAAGGCCTTTTTCATGTTTTCCTAGAGAGGATTTGTTCACATTCCAGAGCAGTTGTTCTCCCTTGTTAGAGGGCCGCTGTCCAGCTCCTAGATAAACTCCGAGACTCATAATTTCAGGACTGCTCTCCTTGTACAAAGCCCCAATTTGCACACCCAACATCCTCATGGGGGATACGAACATGAAAACCAAGGCTGAGATCACCATTAAGTACATACAGTAATCGATCTGCCTTGGATCCAGAAAACCTGTGGTGAGCGTCAGGGCGAAATAAATAAATATAGATATTAACAATTTATCAAGCTTTTACTATGTCCCAGCACTAAGTCAGCCTATACAATAAAAGGGCAATATGCAAATTGACCCTAATGGGGGAATTACCAGTTGCTATGATGCAGAGTGACCATCAGGGGGCAGATGCTCAACATAGGAGCTGCCCCCTGGTGGTGAGTGCACTTCCACAGGGAAGCACCACTCAGCCAGAAACTGGCCCATGGCTGGCCAGAGCAGCAGCACTAAGGATGTCTAGATAATGGCTTAGACCCGCTCCCCAGAGGGAGTAGGCCTAAGTGGGCAGATGGACATCCCCTGAGGGCTCTCAGGCTTCCAGAAGGCTGTCTGACTGACAGCTTAGGCCTGATTCCCAGGGGAGTGGATCCAATCCATCAGTCAAACATCCCCCGAGGGGTCCAAGGCTGCGAGAGGGCAGAGGCCAGACCAAAGGACGCCTGCCCCCCCTTGCTTAGTGCACACATTTTTGTGTACCAGGCCTCTAGTATATGTATAAATATACTTATTCTTCACAATAACTATTTATGAAAACGATATGCAGATTAAAAGACTGTGGGTTATAACTATCAACTTAACATCACTCTGCCCAAAACTGTTGGGAGGCACTTCTGACCTAAGTCAGACTCACTGGCAATCCCTCTGTTGCAATGCAATTTCTTGAGAGCAGGGATTGTATCTGTTCTGTAGATCAGCGGATCCTTAGTGCCTCGGAGAGTGCTGGGCACTCAGTAAACATCTGCGGAATCTCTCTACTGCCGTCAGCAGTTAGGAATGTGGGTACCATTTTTGAAAGTGAAATTTTGGGTGGCGTGTCACTAACAGAGCTGTCTATGGGATAATTTTTTAATTTGGCTATGCAAATATTTTAAAGTTTCAATGAACCGATCAGGGAAATATTTAGGACCTTAAAATGAGCCACAGGCAAAAAACACTTAGATTTGGTATATATGATTTGAGGGTAAACTGAATTCATTCCAAATGGAATACATGAAAAGCATTTACCATTACACACTGAACAAAGAACGATGTTGTCTCATCACAGTATAGGTTAATTTCTTTGCATCATAATCAATATTAACAGTTTCCTAAGAAATTAATAAAATTTAGTTCAGTTTGCTGATTTTATTAGAATACAGTTTACATGCAAATAGAAAGAAGGATTTGACCTTAGGTGGTAAGTTTATTTACTGTATATGTCGATGTAATCCATTAATTACTACAACGAATTGTGTTAAATATGTAATCTGATCCCTATTGTAGTCAAGCTTTAGAATACTGAGTTTGGAACCATATGTCTGGACATACGGAAACTGAAGCAAATTGATTTAAAATTTTAAAAAATAAGATCTAACTCTCTGCAATTTTAAGATTTATAATAGCTGAAGAGCAGATGAACAAGGAATTTGGATACTTGCTACATGACTCTGATAATCAATGCCAAACTAGGGAACAACTGCAGCTAATGGAGAATATAAACAGAGGTTTTAATTGGACTAAAGGGACTCCCAGTGCTGTTAATAATGAATTTTAAAACACACAAAATACATATCCTCTAGCAATCACTCTTAATAAAACAGTGGGCCAAAAATAATTCTTTGCTGCAAACTAATCCATATATGCATACTGCATTTACCATTAAATTAATGAATTTTTACTTCATGTTTATTATATCATTAAGCTCAGGGACCTACATATATTTTTAATTATCACTTTAGTATTGTAATTCAATTGTATATATGATTCATTTTAAAAGGCAAAGCCATTATTTCTTTCAACTAGTGAAATCATGAGCATGATGGGGGTTTTCTCTGGGTAAATGTGCTAAAATTATTATCACATTTATTCTGATTCTTTTTTAGCTAGGGGTGTATTTTATTTTATATTGTAAAAAAAGGCTATTGAAATTTATAACTCAAAGTTTATCTTAAGAGATTTCAAAATTACATCCTCCTTTACTTTCTTCCAGGCCCTATTACCATCTCTTGATTTTACTATATTTATATTCTTAAATAATTTCATTACATTCTTAAATAATTTCTAGGCTCTTTCTGACCTTAGAGTTTATCAGATCTCTAGGACTTTGCATCTTCTGCTTCTGCTCTACTGAATTTTTTTTGAAGCAAAGGTTCGTATTGAATAACATGTCAACTTCCTGAAGCTGAAAATGGGTCAAAATTTGGGTCTGAATATGGAAGGAGACTTGATCATTCACCAACATGGAGAGTGGTGATGGAAAAGGTTGTTCATAGTCATGATACATAGCTAAGTCTGGAAATTGGACTGTTATGGCATGATAATTATGGCTTTGATTAAAATTTAAATAATCTACAACTTTGAACCACAAAATATCTGGAGTGGCTTCCAAACACTAATAATCTAACTGGGGTGCAAAATGAATCAGAGAGGACAGGGTTCTGGGCCCCTACAATATATGAAAGTATAAGTGACAAAGGTAAGTGATGGCGCCTGACATTCTAACCCCAAATCCTCTGATTTCATTCAATAGAAAATGATTGCAAAGGCTGGTAAGATGTTTTGTGTTTTTTTAAATTTTTTATTAAATTATTATCTTTGTACAATACATATACCATTGCCCACACCTCTGGTAAGATGTTACTAAAGCACAAACAATGGCTCTTGGGCAAATCACATTTGCAGGGGGTGATGTGTAGATGAGGCAAGGGGCAGAGGAAAGGACTTCAGTCCCATGATGAACAACTATAAAGTTGACTACCTCTTTCCACTGGGGAAGAAGTAACACATATATTCAACCAAAAGAACACAATTAATAAATGGAATATATTGGCATCCTTCCCATCAACACAATGAATATAAATAATGTCTTCTCTACTTCCATGGCACATTCCAATACTACTTTACATATATGAGGTATAAAGGAAACTTCCATAAATTACAACTACTAAAAGAATGTTATCTGGTTACAATAGGATAAAACTTGAAATTAATGACAAAGGATCAGGCCACAACTAAACAGTATTCGGAGAAACATTTATAATCTTAAATGTTAATGGAGAAATAAAAATAATTAGGAAAATAACCCAAAAATAATATAAAAAGAGAACAAAAATAAGTAAGTATAAAGGCAAGAATTTATGAAATAAAAAAGGTAAATTGTGACTTTTAATTTTTTTAAAATCAATAAGGGAGTTGTACCATTATTGAAATGAATAAGAGCAGGGAAAGAGAACACAAATTCTAAAATAACAAATGCTGCAGGAAAAAAAATCTTAGAAAATGATCTTGTTACCTCTGTATAAATAAGTTTAAAAACCCGAATAAAAAGAACAATTTTCTAGGGAAATATGATTTACAGAAACGATTTCAAAAAGGATAAATCTAAACAGATGAATTATCATAAAAGAAAAATTTAGTTACTAAAGAGCAGTAGAGAAAAGGAATAGTATTCAAAAATTTATAATAATAAAAGGGTAATATGTCTGTGGGTTAATTTGCATATGCAGGCATAGAGCAAAGACTGGAGAGGCGTGGCTTCTCCACTGCACCTTGCGCGAAGGCCTAGGTTCCAGGTGTTAGAGGAAAACTGGTGCCGGCAGCGAGGGGAAGGAAGGCCCATTGCATGCATCTTTGTGTAATGGTCCTCTAGTAGAATAATAAAATCTAGAATCAGAAAAAGTTAGGGAAAATGGTAGGTATGGGAATAATACATAAATGAAAATTTAAAGATAATTTTAAAAAGGGCATGAGTTAGGAGGTTGACATGAATTCTGGAATTGGATATATCTTGTTTTTTATCAACATGGAAAACACCATTTAAATATTTAGGGAATTCACATGTATGTGTGGTGTTTTACTGCAAACTTTTGTTTGCCTGGCTTCCGATTTGTGGTAAAACAAATGGCCTGAAAAGAGTTAACATACAAAGAAGGAAAAACAAGAGAAATTGTTTTCAGCCTTAATTGGGTTTTGTAGGCAGCCAGCTTCTAGCATGGTTGCTATGAAGATATAATAAGTGGCAAGCAATTATTCCAGCTTCTGTCTGTTGGATCATAGGTTAACTGAAAAGTCAAATATTAAAAATACCTTACACGTTGTCTTCTTATATTGTTATAAAGAAATAGTATTTCTTGTGTTCTAACATCTTATTATGTTTTGACCCAAAAGCAATTGTAAATGCATGCCTTTGGAATTCAGTTTCCCTAGTAAGGATGTAAAAAAAAAAAAAATCCAGTTCTCATTTGTTTGCTAGTTAATAAAATGAAAGCTTGGTAGCACTTTTCAGGCATTAGAAAAGTTGCGAGAGCAACTTAGTGGTGAAGAAGGGGTGAGAATTCAGTCAGTATCTCAGAGTCAAACAGCATTTTGTTGTAAAGGGAACTGGGACATTATGGGAACCTACAGCTATTCATATGAAACCCAATGGCACAAATTGCAGATTCAAAAATGGTATGGAAGTCTGTATGTTTCCTTGGGCTGCCATAACAAGGTACTACAAACCAGGTGGCTCAGAACAAAGACCTGGTCACATAGTTCTGAGGCCAGGAGTCAAATGGACAACTGGCAGGACTCTGCTCCCTCAGAATGCCCGAAGGCCGAGTCTGCCAGGCCTCCAGCCCTGTTTCTAGCTGCCTCGAGTGCTTCTGGACTTAAAGGGAGTGTACTTCTCCCTGTGTCTCTCCACCTCATCTTCCCTCTGCGCTTGTCTGCCTCTGTATTCAAATTTCTCCCTCTGGATAAAGACAATAGTCACCCTGGATAAGGGCCCATCCTAATGACCTCATTTTAACCTGATAACTATCTAAATACCCAGTTTCCTAATAAAGTCACATTCTGAGGTACTGGTGCTGGGATATCAACATCATTTGGGAGGACACAATTCAACCCATAATGGTCTACCCTATTTCCCCCATCCCCATATGTCCTTCCCTCATTAAAAATATATTCACCCCATTTCAACACCCTGAAAACTCCTCATTACTATCAACTCATCTAAATTATCAACATCATAAACTCAAAGTCTCAAATCTCATCATTTAAATGATCCAAGTGAGGTATGGGTGAGAACAGGGTGTGACTTATTTTGAGGCAGATAGCTATATTTACTGATAGAACTTATGAAGGGCACTCTGGCTTATAAAAGCACTAAATCCAAAGACCAAATATACAAATTAGCCAATCTGGGTGTAAATATTAAGTACTGCAATGTGTAACCAGAGCAATGATTTCAAGCCTAAACTCTAGAAATGAATGCCTGTCCTTTTCTAGTTTTCTAAAGGCATCTTGAATTAAAGGAACCTAGAAACAAGGAATTACCTGTGTAATAATCATTGGGAGATTTTAATCTAAACATCACACAACAAAGCCAAATTCAAACTCTTAACACTACTACTGAACCCTGCTTACACCTTATCCAAGCTGTTTCAAACTTATACCCAGTTGTCCTCAGCTTACTTGTAAAGAAAATTCCCTTTCCTTCCTTTTTATTTTTTAAACAAAATATCTGAATATCATGTATCACAGTAGTTTGATGGAATTGTGATAAGATTTTTTTTAATGTATCTCAAGTAAGATGTTATCCTTCCATGAGTGATTTTTTTTTTCAGTCTTACATGAGTTAGCATCAAAGAAAATTAGTATCCCACACAAGACCCCGGGGTCATTTTACAAATGCTCACACTGAAGCACGCTGGTGCTTCATCAGTTATGAGGGATAATTCAGAGGAGTACAGGCAGAGTTCCTAATTTACCTTCCTATCGAGAGACCATAGACAGAGCATGTAACGTGGGGAGAAATTCAGAGGGAGAAACGTTATACAAATGGACAATGGGCAGACCACCTGTAACAACAGAACTGACCACAAGGCCGGGCCAGAATGGTCAGCACCTGATCAACGACTTGGGCTTTCTTATTTTTTTAACCCTTATGTCCAACTCAGGACAAACCAGAGAAAGCCCACTGTGACCTAACACCAACTGTATAAGACAGTGGTCAGCAAACTGGCTCTTTGGCCCCTTGAGTATGGCTCTTCCTCAAAATATCATGTGCAGGTGTGCATGTATAAAGTAATTGAAACTTTGTGGCCCATGCGCGCAGAAGTCAATTTTTGGCTCTCGAAAGAAATTTCAATCATTGTACTGTTGATATTTGGCTCTGTTGACTAATGAGTTTGCTGATCACTGGTATAAGAGGTGCCCTTCCCAGTAAGCTTGTTTCCACCTTCCCCAGGCCAACAGCTTTCAGGCAGGGCCTATCGAAAGCCTTCCTTCTGTTCACTATAGTGTTTTCTTCATCTTTCGCCTACCTTTGAATCTCTGCCAAATGCAGGTGAAGGGGCAGGCTTCTGTGCAATAGCAATCTCTGAATAAATGGCCTCTGCTTGTTCTCGTGTGGGTGGTCTTCGTTTATTTTCACAGAACACTTAACCTTAAGAGCTGAGGGAAATGGCTCAGATGACAATCCAGGCCTGGGATCATTTACTCCAGAGTCCAGCAGCTCAGAGCTGCCCACCTCACAGAGAGAGCGGTGCTCTCTCAACAGCTCCATTCTATTTCTAGAAGTTAAAATTATTATATAAGATTTATTACATAAGATCTTATTGTATAAGATTTTTTCCTGTATTTTCAGGAAAGAACATAATGAAAAAACTGTTAGAAGTATTTTAAAGGTATGAAGAGTACTAACTGGTATTCACTTGTCAATTTGCTCTTTGGAAGATGGAGAATGATTATGATTGAAGTGTGGCAGGTCATAACCTGTTAATGCTCAAAATACCAATATTCCAGTGTCACTGCATACATTTCAAAATGCCCACTGCAGCTACAATGCCATCTTCTTGAATTACATTCTTAAGTGGTCCCTAAAATTTTTTTTAAGTGTATGAGCTCTATTTAAACTAATCAGAGTCATGTAGCATGTTTATGCATTGTATTAATAGACTCTGAGCTCAATTCCCAGCAAACATCCAGTACCTAGAAAAACACTGTGGGGTGGAAAATGTCATGCTGATGGCATTTTACTAAGAGCCAAAAACTGGGTCATCTTAGCAAATTATCATTGTATTATGTTCAACTTTGTACATGGATTTTTCCAGACAAAGAAATTCATTATTTTAAGTGTGTTGAAACTTTTTTCAATAGTTAAAAAAATATATTAGTGACTCAGTTGTTGATCATCATGACTCATTTCATTACAATCAGATACACTAAGGAGAATGAACTTAAGGTAAAATAATGAAGGCTATACCAAAAAATATTTGGATTAAAAAATATATATATAGGAGGTACTCTCGGCCTTGTAACCTCAAGGGGCATATCTCTTACACAATATGTAATGCTTCAATAAAGACAATGCTTTATCAGTGTTTAAGAATCCCAGCACTTTGTTACCAGAATAAAACACAGTAGGTGCTTAATAAGTGTGGAATAATGAATAAATGAGTGAATGAAATTGTCATTGTCTTTGCTTCCCTCTCTTGGCACTGACAGTATTTATGGCAGTAGGTATAAGGAATGCATGGTATGGGATTTGGTAAAATCTGAGGTCCCTGTCCAATGAATATCAGCTTTGAAACTTTAGGTGAATAAATTATAAAAATGTTGGCTGTCAAGTTTCTAGTTTCTATAATGAGAGTCAACTTATAGTCGAGCAAGGCAGAGATGTCATTCTAAGTGTTCACCAACAGGCACTAAAACCTTTCATTCCAATTCAAGGGAGGCAGGAAATGCTACACCTTGGTAGAATTAAGAGATTGGTTTACATTTGTAATGGAAATTATGTGATAATTATGATGGAAAAATATAACATTGAACATCTCCAAGGATTTTAAAGGTCTCCAGTACAAAGATTGCACATATTAAACTTAGTGGTTGAAACTCATCCCTTGCTAATGGACTTAAGTTCTTTAGGAAAACATTGTTGGGTGTTTAAGTACATTTGCCTGTACTCTGTGTATTAACAGATGTTTAAAAGCACCGTAATGAGAAGACTGTGGAGTGATTCATGCACCAAATAATAGTTGTACACTCGTAAAAACAAGATACCTTCTCCCCCTGTGATCATTTAGTTCTATGAGACAACAGAGTGATTCTCAATTAGACTCCGTCAGGAGGTAGAGCCACCCTGCATTTATTGAACCTCATCATTTCCCTTCTCTTCTAAAAGACAGCACAAAACTAGTTTCTTTCTAAAACATTTTCTTGCTCTAAAATTTTAAATGCTTTGAGAATTATAACTTTATAAAATAATAGAAAACATTGTTTCTTGCATCAACTTAATTTTAACGCTGTGTCACTATAGGAAAGGGCATCATATTTAGTTCTAGGTTATATTACCTTTTAATGGAAGCCACAATAATAAATAACATGGCACAAAAAGGATCTGTAATAGAAAAATTCTTGTAATTTACTGTTCAGATGCCAATATCGTGGGTGGTTCTTTTTTAACAAGCTGAACTTTCTGGCCTCAGCTTGATTTGACTGTAAGATTAGAATCCTGATTTCTGCACTGTTTTTTCAGATCCAATTGTTAATTCTCTCTAAATAATAGAAAGTGTTTACATAGAAGTTATTATTCTCTCTAAATCATACAACTGTTGCAAACATCTTACTTGGAGAAAGCCAACTTAAATAAAACTTCCTTTGTACTCTAGATATTTGCCTTAAAATTCTGTAAAATCAGATTTTTATTAATCAAATATTTAAATACATAATGGTAGCTTTTATTTGGAAGAATCTACAATAATAAATAAGTAAGAATCACCCCAAATTTTTATTACAATATAAAATACAAAAATTTAGGGGGGAAATGTCACTTGACTGCTTTATGAATATTATCTTAAAGTAAAGGCCTAGGGTCATAGAATTTTAAAAACATGATAGTCACTTTTGAAATTATATGCACCAAAATTCTTACTTCACATAAGATAAAACTGAAACTGGAACTTGACTGGGGCCTCACCTATTCAGTCTGGCCTCCAGAAACCCCATTGTGTGGACAGAGATAGAGTTAATTAGGATCACAGGAACTGGTGCAAGCTAAACTAACTTTTAAGATACTTAATACCAAAAGCAAAATGCCTAAATGTTTTTAAAATATATTTTTATTGATTTCAGAGAGGAAAGGAGAGAGAGAGAGAGAGAGAGAGAGAGACATCAATGATGAGAATCACCAATCAACTAGGATTGAGCCTACAACCCACGCATGTGCCTTGATGGGGATTTGAACTGTAACCTCCTGGTTCATAGGTCAATGCTCAACCAATGAGCCAAGCTAGCTGGGTAAATTTGACCAATTTATTTATTTTTATTTATTTATTTATTTTACTTATAAAGGAAATAGAAAAAAAAATACTGGTTGATCTGCATATCATTAAAAAAATCTCAGTAAATAATATTCATTGAAAATGACAGCACAGCAAATGATTTCAGTGGTTGGTTCCATTGAGACAGGAATAATAAGTCTGAATACACTAAAGAAATATAACTAAAATCCACTGCAGGCTCTGTTCTAACTCTCCAACAAAATGGATGCTGTGGAGGTCACCAATAAACTCCCCATTAGTAAAAGTAGTAGTTAATTCTCAGGTCTTATTTTACTTGGTATCTCAGTGGCAAATGACAACTGATCCTTCTTAAAATATTATTTTCCAACAAAATTTTCCAAACTCGGTTGCTCCTCCTCTGTCTCCTTTGTTGTTTCCTTATCTTGTCTCTGATCTCAGCTGATCTCAACACTATGATCTCTGGACTTTGGTCCTTGAATCTCTTCTCTTTGCTATCTACATTCATACGCTTGGGCAGTGGTTCCCTAAGTGTGGTCCGCAGACAGGCAGCATAAGGATGGCCTAATTCTTCATGAAAGAAGATACACAAATGGCCAATTGCACATAAAAGGCTCCATGTCATTAATTATAAGGAAAGCATAGGTTAAAACCATGATGAGGAACCATTACACACCCATTAGAAAGGTGAAAATTGCAAGGTGATACACCTGCCTGTAAGGGTATGAAACAACTAGGATTTCTCCTACACTGCTAGTAGGAATGTAACATGGTACAGCCATTTGAGAAAAGAGTTTGGCAGTTTCTTGAGAAGTTTAACATACAACTTCCATGTGTTCTCAGCCTTTCCATGCCTCGTAAACAGAAAGCATGTGTCCACACAAGACTTAAACTTTTAACTGACCTCAGTAAAACCTACCCTACCTTTTATAAATCCTCTTTTGTGTAGTCTCTGTCCACTGTGTCCATCCTACTTTATTTTTCCCAGAAATGATATCCTTATAACATTTTTTATGTTATCTGTCTAGCTTTACTAGAATATAAACTTTATGAGTGTAGGGATTCTTTTCTGTTTTATTTATTCCTATGTCTCCAGAACCTAGAACAGTATCTGGCATAAATGATGTTGAATGAATAAATGTTTGCTAAAAAGTATCCAAGCCATAGCCAGTTTAGCTCAGTAGAGAGAGTGGTGGCCCATGGGCTTGAAGGCTCTTGAGTTCAATTCTGATCAAGGGCATGTACCGCAGTTATAGGCTCAATGTCTGACCACAGTCAGGGTATGTATGGGAGGCAACCAATCTATGTGTCTCTCTCACATCGATGTTTCTTTCTCTCTGTCTCTCCCGCTCCTTTTCACTCTCTCTAAAGATCGATAAAAAATTTCCTTGGCTGAGGATTAAAGAGGAAAAAAAGAAGTATCCAAGAAACCATGTATCCTGAACCTGGTAGCAGCAAACATAATTTATTGATCTTTAGACTCCCCATTTCTGGACTTGGGTTTTTTTTGGTTTGTTTGTTGTTGTTGTTGTTTTTTTTTTTATCAAACTATTATGTGCAATATAATTTATTAGATTCTAGTTTTCTTTGTAATAATCCTACTCCATTTATAACTTTTTTTTGTTTCTTTTTCTTTCTAGTTATAATTCTTTTAGATAACCTGTTAGTCATAGTGATTGCTTTTGAGATGATAAGGTAGTAGCATCATTCATAATAATAGGTAATACTTATTAAAGTCTTACCCTATATGAAACATAATATTAATGCTTTATATTCATTTTCTCTTTTAACCCTTCAAACTACTCTAAGATAAGTGCTAGTTTTCTCAACATATCACAGGTGAGAAAATCGAGGGACGGGAGGCTAAAAAACTTGTGCAATGTCAAACAGATATTGGCTATACCTAAACTATGAACTCAAGCTCATATTCTTTAACTAATTACTGACACTATTACTACTTACAAATAATCATATCAATTCAATATTGTTTTGATCTACTTAATTTTCAAGAAGTAATCTAATTTCTAAGTTCATAGAGGAGAGGTATATTGAAGGCCATTACTGTATTCTTCTGTAGGACTAAATGCCCTGAGTGATACATAAAGTCACTTGGTCACACAGCTAGCTGATGACGGAGCCAAGAATGGGTCTATGATCCTTTCTCCTTTTTCATGATATTATATATTAATAAGCCATAATATATCTAGCAAATTATAGGTTTGTGACTATTTTCCAGTTGACTACTTATCTACTGTTGGCAAAAGACTTCTGAATAATTCTCAATTATTCCCAGGAATCACGTGTAGTAAAAGCAGAAAAAGAAAACCACATTCAAATTCCTAACAAGCACCTTGAGAAAAAGTGGAATAATGTAACAAGTCAGATTAAAATCTGAAATGTTATGCAGTGATTTCCTTCTTTCCTCAAGCATCTAATCCTACTAGAAGGCTAATTGAATATAAGTATATCTTAATGCTTGCATTTTAGAGAACTACAATGGGCTTGCAGTAAATAAGAGGAATTCTGACCTCTGCCTTCAATCAGGGGCTATGCTTTAGGTCAGGCCAGCTGACTAAGAAGGATATCAAGAAAAGGGAATAAATGAAGATAATAGGGCAGTAAGGTTATTTCCTGTTCTCTTTTACCATAAATAAGTCCAGAATCTAGAAAAATTCAACCTCTCTAAAATGCTCACATTGTGCCTTTTGAGTGGTAAGAACATGCCAATAGCTACTCTAGTCACTTGGCATAATCTTCATACAGTAGATATCCCTTTACTGTTTTGCCAGAGGCAACAATACTAAATTCAGTTGAATTTAGTGAGCCAAACTTTTATTAGCTTTCAATTCTATATAGCATATACCAACTGTGAAAAGTTTTGAAAGACATACAAATATGAGAAAAATCTGATTACCAGCCTCAAAGAGACTATTAGCTAGTATGGAAATAAAGGAGTCAGTAGAGCCATCATTATTATGAGAAGTTAATGAAACAGTCAAGTAGATATGTCTGCAAAGTTAAATGAGGACTGACATTCAGGAAAATTTCAAGATGTCAATATAAACTAGGAATGATCTGCCCAGAGGTAATACTGGAGAAGGAAGAGATTGTGGAGATAAATTAGTTATAGAGAACTCAACAGAGCCAGGAAGATTGGAAGAGGAAGCAAAATGAAATAATGAGTAGTTTGTTTAATTTTATGAAATTAAAACATAAGAAAAAGAAAAAGCATATTAAATGGTGCAAAATAAAGATGGGGTAAGCAATGAATTAAAGGTAATGGTTTATGTTCAGTCTACTGACATTACATCTGGGAGAATGCTAAATTACATTTAAGCACACTTTCAGGAAACCATCAATGAATTTTGGTAATTGAGGATGAAATAGAGTCAAGAATGCTCTGAATTTTAACCAGATAAAATAAATAATTTTGCCCATATTGAATTGTTTTATTAAGAAAGTCAAGGCGAAGGGCATTACATATTTCAAGAAAGCCCTTACCATTACATTAGCAATGATGCAAGAACCACATGGTAAGTACATGATTGTAATGAGTTGGGGTATCAACAATTTAATTCATTTTAAAGCAGAAGCAAGTACAATGATATTTAGTTATCAAAAGGATAAGTAGTTTAAAACATATTTCCCAGTTGTAGGTCATAATTATAGTTGCCTTTCATATATATATACTTAAAATGTGAGATTTGTACCATCAAGCTTAAATTTCCTCTTCTGATCCTTGATGTCAATCACAGAGGATTTGGGAAATGAAAGATTTCTATACTCTTTAGACATTCGTTTTTAATCGCCTATCAAATGCAAAGCTTGAATGGAAAGAATGAGAAAGATGACTAGATTAAATTCAAGCTGCATAATCAAGGAATCTAAGAACATTCAATTTTGTCAATTTTATGAAAATTAAAAATAGAGTACATTTGAAAGTATTTTAAAGAGAGGACTGAAAGTAAAATGATAATTTAAACAGGAAGAGAGTTCTAAAGAAAAGCCTAAAAAGCTGTTTGAAAGGGTTTCTATTGAAGTAGTACAATGCTATGTGAAATCTTTACATGCTGTTTGTTCTGAATGCATGTTCTCTCAATCGCTGAAAAGAACAATGAATAGCAAGTGTCAATTTTTTACTTAGTATATTAACTGGGGAAAGAAAACTTTTTAAAAGTTTGTCTTGACAGCATCCTGTGACAGGATCTCATAATGATCCCAGTTCTGCTACTGAATCAACCTAATCTTGTTTCTGAGCATCTCCAAGATTCTAGAATTTAGAACTGACATCGCATGGTCACTGTGATCTCTCCCTGTCACTATTTTGTCGCCCTCAAAGTTTCTTCAGCTGCCTCCTCCTTTCTGTCTCTGGTACAAATAAGACTATCTCACATTTTAAGTATAGAGATGTGAAGGGCAACTATAATTATGACCTATAATACAACTGGGAGATATGTTTTAAACTACTTATCCTTTTGATAACTAAATATCATTGTACTTGCTTCTGCTTTAAAATGAATTAAATTGTTGATACCCCAACTCATTACAATCATGTACTTACCATGTGGTTTTTGCATCATTGCTAATGTAATGGTAAGGGCTTTATTTAAATATGTAATAACCTTCACTTTGTCTTTCTTATTAAAACAATTCTATATGGATAAAATTATTTATTTTATCCGATTAAAGTTCAGAGCATTCTTGACTCTATTTCATTCTTGATTACCAAAATTCATTGATGGTTTCCTGAAAGTGCGCTTAAATGTAACTTAGCATTCTCCAAGTGTGTCACAGCTTTTGACTTGAGTCAAACACTACTCAAAAGTCTACTGGGTTTCTAGGCCTCTTATCTTTACCAGGTTTACTTGAGCACCGAAGGTCAAATTCTCTGAAAGAGTTCATGGATAAGATCTATTGGAGGAACCAAACCTGTGAAAGGAAGTGGGGAGGGGAGAAGCAGGTTTGAAAAGGAAAGAAAACTCTGTTACAGCCTGACAGAGCCTCACCCAACCACACATCACTTTCCACATCGTTGGCTCTAAGAGTGCCTACATTGGGGTTTTATTCCACTATCCATACCTCCCATTCCATCTAGATCAGTGGAAAAGCTGATAACGTCAGGAGTCAAGGAGGCAGCTGTTTTTGCTGACTAGAACTTGACAAAACCAAAGGACTTGTATGCATGCACATAAGCACCACCAATGGACACAAGACGCTGGGGTAAGGGGTAGGATGAGGCCTGCGACACAGGGTAGGGGAGGCTGGGGGAAAGTCAAGGGAGGGGAGAAGATATATGTACTACTGTATGTAATACTTCAAACAATAAAAAAAGAAAAAAGTAAAAGCTGACAGCTTAAAACTGTGAGGACTACAGTCTCCACACAAAGGTAACATCTGTGCCTGACACATTAGCCATATTAGTTTCCTAAAAAATATATTTTAAAAATTTGGCAGTTTCAAGAACATAGATTTTGTAGGCAGAAAGACAAGTATTTGAGTTCCTAAATCTTCCCATTGCTAGATGATTTATTTTGGAGAATTATTTAATTGATCCAAATCTCCTTCTAGTTATCTGTCAAAAAATGATTGCACATGCTTATTTGGTGATTATGAGTATTTAATGAGACCAGGAATTCAGGTTTCTTAGAATAGTGCTTAAATCAATGCTTCCCTGGCTGTCTTAACTCATTAAATATTGTTGTCTGGCATCTATTTCTCAAAATATTATAATTGCATCCCTTTCATGAAATTGACTTTTCTTGGTTCTCCTACAACTCCAGTACATTCTGATAAATTACCTTTTTGCCCTTAAGCCTTATTGAGCTATCCTTGTCATAAACATTGTGCAAATTTAAGGCCTACAACCTGATGATTCAATACATTTATGTATTGTAAAATTACTACCTACTATTCACTTATTAATTGTTCACTTCTGTGTTTAAGTGTATATTTCAATTTACCTGTTGATGTAAAGTCTCAATCCTCAGGCCCAACATATTAAACTTTTACTAGTTCAGAGACAGCAATTAAATCTTGAAAAAACTTGACTCCTATGATAAAACCATTTGAAAATTAATAACAGAGGGACTTCTGAATACCAGCAAAGCAGAAACTTTCAAAAATGTGTTTAAGATATAAACTAATCAAGGAAACAAAGAAAGGAGCACAGAAGAACATGAAACAAGCATCGCTTCAGAAAATTACAATATGCTCGTATCTAGAGGCAAGCTCAAGTAGGTCTTCTTTATGCATTAATTTTCTTTTCCTCCTGTCTTTTGATCTGCAAGATAAGCTGCATTATGATAGCTAAATCAGATACTCAATTGCCATATATGACTTTAAAATATTAGGTATTTTTCCAGTCTGCAAATTATGCTTATAAACACATTTCTTGGTTAATAACCCTGTACAGTCCATCTTTCTTTAATGAACATCTTATGTATGAATATTGTGATCTTTATGCATTTTATCTAGACTTGTTTTTTCAAAAATTTCTATCTATTGGATAGCAGCCAATTGCCTACATTCTTAGGCTGTGTCAATCAAATACTCTCCAAGAATGGATTTGCCATCCTGGATTTCAGATTTCACTGCCCTCTCAGTTCCACATAATCACACCCTGATTGTCATATTCCATAGATGATTTAGATTGGTTTCTCAGATTCATTATGACTGAACTCACATTCTTTTTTTACCCATATCCAGGCCAACAACTTTTGTATCTAAGTTTAACACTAAGGATCTCTTTGGTTGTTGGTTCTGTCCTTTAAAATCCATCTTGTTTAGAATCATCCAAATCAGGAAAATCACAGACATAATTCTAGTTTAAGGACCCTAGCAGTTGCCTTTTCCTTGATGTTTTATGGGCCCTTTTCCCCCCAACTTGTATCTCTCTTACACATTGCTGTTGGTTTGAACTTCAAGAACAGAATATTTATCATATTAGTGCTACTCAGGCGTTCACAGGAGTTCCTATTAGTCTATTGCATCTAGTACCAATATTTCTACTATTTTAAGGGTCTCCAAAATCTGGCTCTGTTCTAAACATTTAATACTGGTTTTTGTTATTTACCCCCTCATAAAATCCTCTTCTTCAGGCTGCTCATTTCTTATAGTCTCTCCCAGCTCACCCCTTGAGTTCTCCTTGATCATGTCCAAGGATTTACTCTCTGTCTACCCTATTAAAATTCCCTTTCACCTTCTGTCCATTTATCAATTTCCTTTCAAGCCCAAGAACCCACTTTTAGTTTTCCACCCTGTGTAATATTTTTTTAAAAAAATATATTTTATTGAGTTTTCACAGAAAGGAATGGAGAGGGATAGAGAGTTAGAAACATCAATGAGAGAGAATCATCGATCAGCTGCCTCCTGCACAGCCCCTGCTGCGGATGTGCCTGCAACCAAGGTACATGCCCTTGACCAGAATCGAACCTGGGACCCTTCAGTCCTCAGGCCGACGCTTTATCCACTGAGCCAAACCGGTTTCAGCCCTGTGTAATATTTAACTCATAGCTCAGCCTGCATCATCCGTTCTTTTTGTATTAAGCATTTACCACAATTTGTCGTACAATAAATACATTTTTATGTGTTATTATCAAGTGGTCTACATCAGTAGTCTTATTATTTGTTTCATATATCTATTTTATCATCAACTAGCTTCTAAGATCTTATGAATAACCAATATTTCTCACATTTGTCTAAACTTAGTACAGATATAACTTTATCATTAGCACTGAATACAAAGCAGGCAATTAAATACTTGAGCCTTAGACTGCGGGGTTTTAGTACATCCTAAGATATTCATGAGCATTTTCTGTACAATCGGTTATATGATACTGCTTGCACTGGGCCTCTAATCATGATATGAGGGGACACACTTTATTTTATTCATTCTCTAACAATAAATGTATATGAGTGAGCATCATCTAAACAGTTTGTGCTGTTGAAAATTAGTGCAAAATTTCCTAGTTGATAGGATCCTTATACTCTTGCCTTAGCTGTTTATATGAGACAGTGGTTCTCAAACAGTAGCGTGTATTCAGAATCACTTGAAAGGCTGGATAAAACACAGAATACTGGGCCCACCTGAGAGTTTCTGATTCAGCAAGTCTGGGATGGGGCTTGAGAATTCACAAGTCTGACAAGTTCACAAATGACTCTGTAGCTGCTACTGCTAAGACCACACTTTAAGAACCAGTGATCTAAGAAATGAAAAATCCAGATAGAGGACCAATTTTTATTTTATTTTATTTTTTATCATGGAAGGGTGTCAAAAAGGAATTTTGGAAAAATGCCAACACTAAATGCCACAAGCAAAGTATATTAAAAAAAAAAAAAAAGAATATTGCTCTCCTGTATTAAAAGTCTACAGCTATGAATTTTAGAACCTTTTTGCAGCCCATTCTCCTAAAATCAGTTAAAAGTTTGCTGTTCTCCTTGCATATTGTGCTCTGTGAGAGAAGGGACTAAGTGTATATATTTTTATAGACCACATTCTAAGATAAATGAATGAATGGCTTTTTATTATAATATGTTCAAATAATTATGCTTTGAGTTAACTGTTTTTTCAACTTTACACATTTGATATATAGAATGCTAAAAGAAAACAAGTATTATTTACTAGGCCTCTGTTTATGTTAAAACAGCAATATTTTACTTTGGGGGAATATGTTCTACATGCATTTAACTTATTTCAGAACATATATATATTATATATATACACACACACATATATATACAAACACATTTGAAACAGACACACAAGTGCAATTGATAGAAAGAAGCATAGTGCTTGGGTTAGGACTAGTCAGGATTTTGGTGTCTGAGAGATCTGAACCTTAAGCACAAGTTATTTCACTTCTCAGCTTCTGTTTTCATCTTCTTTTCACCAAAAAATTGCAGATAATGACTCCTTCTTCATAGATAATCTTATAAGAAATAGATGAGGTAATGTATATAAATTATATAGCTAGAGTCTTGAATATAGAAGGTATTTTAAAAATGATCACTGTAATTATTATTTGTATCAATCACTTATTATATTAGGTTAATAGTATTATGTTAATGATTACATTATTATTAATAATAAATGGTACTTAAGTGCTTAGTAAATGCTTGATGAATAAGTTAATAGAATAATTCACCTTACTGAAACCTTAAAAAAACATACCACATGTAAGTAAAATAGATGATATTTATACCTCAAAAATATTCACATACATCAATATGCTAAAAAATAAAGCTTATTTCTTGATGACAAGCACAGACACAATTTTTGTGATGCTTGTTTTTCATGTTTCAGTTCATATTTATGTTCTGTAGGTGTCTATATTTAGTCATGCTTTCCATGTGACCAGGCTCAGTGAACGTTGACTAATTACCTGCAAACCATTTGGAATAAAAAACGAGTATATTTTCTGCTTGTATTATCTTTCAGCTCAATTTACACATTAACTAAGTGCATCACATTGTTATCCTTAAATATGTACATTTCAAGACTGGACTCCTTTGTTCTGTGATTGGGCAGAAACCAAAGTGCTAACCTGGTGGAGAGAGTGGGCTGGACAGGCACCCAAAACCATGAACAACCCAAATCCTGAGTAATGTTTTTACAATTGTGCTTATTCCACTATCTCTTGCTTCCAAATAATGGAAGAAAAAAAAGCCTGACTGGATTATTTAAAGAGAGAAACTGCATAGAAGCCCTCACTAATAGCAGTGGTCTAAAGTAACTGAGGGTCCCTTTAAGAAAATGACTAGATTACATGGAAATTACAGCTGAATCTAATGATTCTTAATAATGGCAGGTTCCAGATCCTATATAATAAAAGGCTAATATGCAAATCTACCAAATGGCTGAATGACCGGTTGCTATGATGTGCACTGACCACCAGGGGGTAGATGCTCAATGCAGGAGCTGCCCCTTGGTGGTCAGTGCACTCCCATAGGGGGAGCGCTTGTCAGCCAGAAGCCAGGTTTCTGGTTGGCGAGCACAGAGGCAATGGTGGGAGTCTCCCCTGCCTCCATGGCAGCGCTAAGGATGTCCGACTGCCTACTTAGGCCCACTCCCCATGGACATCTCCAGAAGGCTAATGGACTGCAGGAGGGCACAGTCCGGGCTGAGGGAACCCCCCACCCCCGAGTGCACAAATTTCATGTACCAGGCCTCTAGTTACTCATAAGTAATTTCAGTTTCTGGCTTTCACATCTTTGATTTTTTTCTCCAACAAAATAAGAGAGAAGAGCATTCTGAAATAGCAAAAATAAAATTTAATTTTTGCCTTTCATGTGTAACATCAGAGGGGCGGTACTGCTTGGCACTGTAACTCTTCAGTTCTACTGTAAGCATAAAGCCCAGTCTAAACTATGACTGTAAGTTACTGAGATTCTATTTGAAAGGCACTGAATTACATGCTGAGTGTTACAACAGGCAGCTATTCTGTGAGAGCTTTTAGTTATTGGGAAAGCTGGAAATTGAACGTGCGGGAATAATTATGGGTTATGTTAGGGATAGGCACTAGAGGTTAAATGTGGATAAAAGCTTTGGTCTAAAGTGATGTCCTGAATGAACTGGGGGAAATCACCATAAGAATTAAGTCTAAATTATGTAGCACCAGCGAATTCCACAAACACTTGGGATGTAGGAATCAACCCTGGGGATACAAGAGTCAGACCTTGGAGTACTCATTGCTGGTAACTACAATGCTATCTTGCCCTAAAATATCTCCCTTCTTCATTTGTTACCTGATTTTTCACTGGGGTGATTATTAATGTATCAGAGACACCAACTGGACATTTGTTCTCAGGAGAATAGCTAGAACACATGCACTGCTATCTTTTCTAGTCCATCCTCATTTTTCAAGTATTCCCAGCCTGCACTTGTGTCATGGACAGCCTAAATCAGAGCATGAGACTTTCCATTGTGCCTCTTTCAATGCATCTTCAGTTCTCTTCATTATCTTCTAAATCTGTTGAAGTAATTCATAAATCTAACTCCTGCTCCAGGGCACAAAGGTTGGGTCTTTAGAAGCTTCTGGAGACCTCCCTCCAGGTTATATTTGTCCAAGACATGGCTATTGGGAAATGCAGTCACTCATCCCAACTGCCCTGCCTGTTGAAAGCTCCTCAGATGCCCTGGGTAAACCTTCACTCAAATGTGGAGTCAGTGTATCTAGTACCACTTCCTCCTTCTTCTGACAAGTTTGCCAGAAGATAAAACTAGGTTTGTCCCATGATTTGCTATATATGGGCCTGTGTTGGTACCCAAAGAGTACTTTTTCCATATTAAGTGTTCTATAAGACCATTTATTCTGGAATGTTCCCTGGGAACAATGCCAAGTTTGATTTTTCTACTGTTGGGAGTGATTTGAACACCCACTGTTTTTCTGTGCCCAATAAACTGCCCTTCTTGGGGTCAATGGCTGCTGTTGCTATGCAGATGGCCATTAATACATGTTTTTTTCTCAATAAGAAGATGGAGGCCGATGAAGCCTTTGACTCAGCAGGTTGCAACCATGTGCCACAGTAGTTATATAGCAGTCACACACCCGTCTGTTGTTATCTTGTTGGAGAGTGGGAGTTTTTGAATATGCTTCCAGAGAGGCTGTGGACTATGCCCCAGAGTTGTCAGTGTTGACACCAGGCCAGGCCTTGAGATATGGTCTCATGGCTCCTTCCCAGCATGTAGGCCTTCTTTCACAGATCACTGTCAACTTTCTGAAGAACAGGATGACCCTGTGAACAACATGGTCGTCAATGGCATGACTCTGACATTGCTTGGGAAAAACTCTTTTCTCTTGGGTTACTTGTTCTGCAAAAACAGGATGTGGTTAATGTGCTTAAAAAGTGGTCCTACACAAAGGGTCACGGCTGCTCTCTGGTCTCCCTGCTTGGAGAATGGCAGAGCAGTCACCTGGCTAGTCGCTGGCCCAGCCAGTTAATAAAGGCTCTTTGTTCTTGCATCGGACTCAGCTCCCTGGTAGTCCTTGGCAATCTTGAAATCAGGGCATAACAATCTCTGAGACTTTTCTTTAACCAGAAAGTTAATATATTAGAATAAAAACAAATTTTCAAAATTGTGCCACTAGTAGTGATATCAATGTGTAGACTACCATTTCCTTCAGATTTTGGTTACCATTGAGCTAGTTAAAACATACAATATAGTCTCCTAAATATTGCTACTTTCCACAACACTCTCTAAATGTTTGATGTTTGTGACTCTTTTGAAAGTTTTAGTCTACCGTCCTCCAGCTGAAGAAACTCAGATGTTTTCACATTGAGTACTTATTTGTTTATAAGCTTGACATTCATGGCAGCTAATACATTTCAGCTTACAATGCCTTTTAATGCCTGCTGACAATACATTTAAAACTTCCCATCTAAGTTGGATGTCCCCAAAACCTTGACAACAAAACCAATAAAAGTAGCCTTGCATCCTGTGTACTATTTCTTTAGAGAATAAAAAGAATGCAAAGTAAGTCAATGAGAAACCATGGGCAAACTCTTTTAATGGGTCCTCATCAAAGAGAATATAAAATCCTCTGTTCTTCAAATGCATATTACTGGGGTTTTCTTCCCCTCTCATTTCTTTATATTTATAATCTTGCTGAAATCAGTAACCAGAGAACTGGTATGGACATTTTCTACAGGCTTTTGCTATTCAGACACATGTGAAAGTCCTCAAAGAAATTTGAGATCAGAATTTACACCAGATAGTTTTTTTTTTCACCTTCAACACATCATCAAAGAGCTACATGTTTTAAAAAAATTTCATTGAGCATCCACTTGTTCATTTCCTCCACTTCTCCTCCTCCTCCTCTCTTGCCTTCTTTTCAAACTTGAATGGGTACAGACACTAGAGGGTTGTGGGTATGTGCTAGGGGAGGGATGGGATTGGCCCGAGGGGAGGTCAATGGGAGAAAAAGTAGACATATGTAATACTATATGTAATACTTTAAACATTAAAATAAAACTTAAAAAAAGGAAAGTCAGTTATCTATGTTAACCCAAATTTAAAAAGCTGGAATGGGAGGCAACAGTATTTATTTGGATCAAAAACTGTCATTTGGGGAGAAGGAATTCAGGCAGAAGTGTTTCTCCCCCTTTCTACACAATTAGGACTAAGAGTTTTTATGGGGGGGAAAGGGAGGAAGATGAGTTGTTTTAAAGAAAATCTTATTGATCCTAAATGAAGTAAGGTTAAATTGTATTTCATGGATTCACTTGAGATTTGGTCATCAGGCAAAAGGTTAGATTGGCACTTCATTGATTGGGTAGCAATGTGACTGGCAAAGTTCAACATCCTTACACACAGAATATTCTGGTTTCTACTAAGGTTTTGAAACTTTGGCCATCTGATCCAGTTCAAAAGACAACAATAAAAACAAGGAGTTTGGGGCCTCTTCTTTGAAGTGGCTACCCCACCTCTATTGCCACATGGTTCCACTCCTGTCATCTCTCACAGTTTACATCCAAATCACCTGGAGGACACGTTAAAACACAGGCTCCTGGGTCTAACCCAGGGGGTTTGGGATGCGAGCTGATAATTTACATTTCTAACAGGCTCTCAGGTGCTGCTGCTACTGGTCCCAGGACCACACCTTAAGAACAGTGTTCTACTCTTTACTAAAACTTTGACCCATGGACCTGAAGTATCATCGGTGTTAACCGGGTCATGTTAGAAATTCAGCATCTCAGCAGCCTTCATCCCAGGACTATTTCATTAGAATGTGCCTTTTGACAGGTGCATTCTCCCAAATGATTCATATGCTTATAAAAATCAAGGTTCTAAAAAGTAGGATGGAGCAGGGTTGAATGATTTCCCTAAGGCTGGATAAAGTACCACATTGCCAGGTGTAGAGAAATCCAAATGGTGAGAAGCTTTACATTACGTATCAATATATATGTTTGTGGTCTATGAAAACATCCTTTAAAAAAGATTGCTGGTTGCAGATTGAGGAGCTTCAGATTCAGTGACTGCACAATCAGCAACCCAGGTGACAAGCAAAACAGAAGCAAGGTAGAGTTTCCAGGGCAGTAGCTGGCCAAAGCGACACCCACATACTGGAGCCTAGAAGTTGTTACAAAGGAGAAGCCTCCAGGCAAATGTCCACCTACTTTCTCTGGCATTTCCGCCCTTAGGGGATAGAATGGCTTTTGCATGGGCTGTGTCCATGTTCCATGTTCTTAACTTAAAGAACAATGGCAGGCCCGAATGTGATGTTAGTAAGGAATTCTGAAAAATCGGTACTCGGGTTAGGGTGCAGAAATGGCCAATAAAAGGTACAAACAGGCAGAAAATTTCTACCCCCTTAATTTTTCTTTGTCCAGTATCAAAACCTCATTTATAGAAGGAATTAAGAAAGGCTTAATTATCTATAAAGTAAATATATCTATGTTATCCCCTACTGATCACAATATTGTTTTCAAAATTATGTTGTTTCATGTTTAATGTTTAAAAATAAAATTCAGTATTAAAATGACAATGGAATGCAATCTGTGACAAGTCTTTGCAATGTTCCTTAGGGGATATGCTTTACCAGAACAGAGAAGTATGTACTAAAGATGGTGGGTAATTACTAGGCAGTCCGATATTTTCTAATACAGGTCAGAAAATAGAGCATCTATAAAATGATATGGGCTAGTAGTTTTAACAATATATTGGTAATCTAGTTTATGTAGGAGGTTTTAAAAGGATAGTAGTGTAAACATTTCTTAAACATATCTATTTAAACTTTTATGCTACTGAAATTCCCTGTCCATTTTTATTTCAGTCTTGCATAAGGAAATATGTTTGTTGTTATATTAAAGTCTCCAGTTCACATTGCTAAATGTGACCTTTCTTATCTTTTATTAAAAGTGTTTTGTTTGATTTAGAAATTGTAATGCAGATTGAAAGAAGCTACAGCTTTTTATAGTTATATAGAGACATCTAAAGTTATTTTATAACTTAATAACTGCAACATTTTATAGTATTTTAAACTACCTTTTATGGGTCTAATTCAGATAACAATTTACTAAATTTACTAATCATGTAAGCATTTCAATGCAGTATTTCTCATTAGGCTTTACTTATTTTTTTCTGGAAAAGAATAAAAAATAGCACAAAAATGCATTGCCTAAAAGAGAGATTCAATTTTCAGAAATGAGACATATTTTGAACAATTTGAAAATGACTCAAACCTCATTGTTCACTTGCTGCCATGATTGTGATGATCTGAAGAGGGCAAACCTACAGAAGAAAGAAGTGAACATCAACATTGACCTGGTTCTTTTATTTAATTTTTTCTGTCCTCTCCCTGCCAATATTTCTATGATTTCTTCAAAAGGATCACGCATTTGCCTAATAAATACTGTTTTTATCCAGCAATCATTGGCAGGTGAAATAATACACATAAAAGAATTGCACATGGGTATTCTTTTTTTTAAATAAAAAAAAAGTTAATGCTGGAATGACCACTGAGCCTGACTGCAATTAGCAATTTTCTGCTACATTTAGCCAAATCCTGGGTATATGGTTACACAAATAGCTTTTCTTTTGAGAAGCTATGCTTCATTTGAACTACCTCAGAGTTCTGTCTGCTGATGAATGTTTCTCAGGAAGACCCCAGTGTGGATTTTATGACTAGTAGGGATATATTTCTGGTTTCTAGTAAAGTGATTAACCTATGTCTAGTCAATAGACACAATTATAGCCATACTTCACACGTGAAAAAATTGGTCTTTCCATGTAGACCTACAAATAAAGAAAACATCATTTCCTAGGACATCCCAACATTCTTCTCACCAAGGAAATCACCCAGCTGCATAGAAACCAGCATTTCCCACACCTAGCTTCATGGTCTTCCTTTCTCCTCCTCATCCTCTCTGGAGGTCCCACTCTTTGGCTTTCAGCTTCTGCTCTGTCAAACTTCAACGTTCCTTTGAACAGTCCAAGCAAGCACCCACCAAGGAAAGGAGATGTGAACACACAGCAAGAAGGCGGGCGGCCACCTATGAGTGAGAGAGTGAGTCTCACAGAGCACAGCCAGCCAGGCACCTGGTCCCTGACAACAGCCTCCAGAAGTGAAGGAAAGTAACCCCTGTTTATACCTCCCGGTCCGTGGTTGACTAAAGGCACTGTCACTGTCTACTCAAAATTCTCCTTACAAATTTGAAGTTCAGCGAAGATGTCCAAACCCAAACATTTCCTTTTGAAGTTCAATGAAGTTGTCTAATCCCAAACAATTATTTTTTAACTTCATCTGAAGCTTGAAGGATCAGTTCTGCTCTATAACTTAACAGATATATGAAATGTCAAATAAACAATCCATTTCCAGGCAAAGAAAAATCTTTTATAGAAATTTTGCAATTTATATTTCTTCCCAAATTACAATATATCTAATTAATCTTTGAAAGGAGGCACCTGGATCTTTTTTTTATATATATATTTTTATTGTTTGTTTGTTTTTACAGAGAGGAAGGGAGAGAGATAGAGAGCTAGAAATGTCGATGAGAGAGAAACATTGACCAGCTGCCTCTTGCACACCCCCTACCAGGGATGTGCCCGCAACCAATGTACATGCCCCTGTCCGGAATCAAACCTGGGACCCCTCAGTCCACAGACCGACACTCTACCACTGAGCCAAACCGGTTTCGGCGGCACCTGGATCTTAATGAAATTTATTTGAGGACCACAGACAACCAACACAGTTTATTAATCCCCATGTATTTGGACAAGAAAGAAGGAAAGTGTTAAATACCTGGCAATTTCTGATGCTTTCCATGACTGCAATGTGGAATTTCAGAAAGTGTCTCCCAGAACAGCCTGCTCCTCTTGGGATTGGTTTGGCTCAGTGGATAGAGCGTCCGCCTGCGGACTGAAAGGTCCCGAGTTCGATTCCGGGCAAGGGCATGTACCTTGGTTGCGGGCACATCCTCAGTAGGGGTTGTGCAAGAGGCAGCTGATCGATGATTCTCTCTCATCGATGTTTCTGACTCTCTATCTCTCTCTCTTCCTCTTTATGAAAAATCAATAAAATATATTTAAAAAATATATATATGCTTAGTGGATGTTGTGCTTTAACTGAGGTATCAGGCATTCTTCGCTATATTCCTGAGTGATGAATCTTCAAAAAACAGTATGGTCCAGCTGACCTGGCTCAGTGGTTGACCATCAACCAAGGAACCAAGAGGGCATCTGTTCAATTCCAGGTCATGGCAGATGCCTAGATTTCAGACTCAATCCCAGTTGGGGCCGTGCAGGAGGCAGCCAATTAATGATGTTCCTCTCTCTTCAATGTTTCTATCTCTCTATCCCTCTCTCTCTAAAAATCATATAAAACATATTTTTAAAAATGGTATGGACAGGCAAGTGTCTGTGTTTAGCAGCACTACTATTTTGAGGCTCTAATACCATGGCATTTTTGAGATTCTTCTCTAAGGAGAATAGCTGATCTGAGCTGAATGCTTAGGGGACAGATGAGAATTGCTAAGATACTAAAAGCAAATCCAATTTCAGTTGGCAATGTCTTTTCCCACATCCCCCGAGTCCTCTCTCCCATTCTCAACCCAGCCATCACCTTCCTCAGAGGTGTTGTTTATTCAGTTCCTCTACAGAGCAGCATTATCTATCAGAGGATGGCTATAAGTGCCTCCCACAGAGAGGAAACCATTTCCCCCAGTGTTTGGAGGTTCCTTGTGGCAAATACTATCCCACTTTTTATCAGGGAGTTCTCTTGTAGCTCTCAAACCATCTCAGTCACAGAGAGGGTTTCCCCTTCACAGACCAGCCCACCTCACCTTCCACAACTCTTATAACCTCATTGTTGTTTCAATTCCTGTCTCTCTCTTGGTATGTATTAAGTTCCCCGCCACCAATTTGCCAATTTTCCTGCTATTTGGAGACCCTGAGCCATCATATTTACTAAAAACTACAGGTCGGGCCGAGACCAGTTTGGCTCAGTGGATAGAGCATCGGCTTGGGGACTGAAGGGACCCAGGTTCGATTCCGGTCAAGGGCATGTGCCTTGGTTGTGGGCATATTCCCAGTAGGGGGTGTGCAAGAGGCAGCTGATTGATGACTCTCTCTCATCGATGTTTCTAACTCTCTATCTCTCTCCCTTCCTCTCTGTACAAAATCAATAAAATATATTTAAAAAAAAAAACAACTACAGGTCAGCAAAATGGATAGGTCATTTTGCTTGATCGCCTCATGAATTCTAGGTTTAATAAAGGAATAATAGCTGAGTTTGATTATCTTAACTAATAAAAGGATAATATGCAAATTAACCATCACCGCAAAAGATAGTGGTGCCCAGTCCTCTCAGCCCCGCCAGAGTCTCCTAGTCCGAGGGGGGCAGCCACTGAGAGCGGGCAGTGTGCGTGGCCTCGTGGAATGCTTGCTTCCTTGCCACAGCAAGGTCAAGTCTGGGCGGCCAAAGGGTGGAGGTGGTGAAGGATAGTGGGACAGGAGGGGCTAGTGGTGGAGGCACAGGGGTGAAAGCCGGCTGAGAAAAAAAAGAACGAAGCCCTTTATTGGAGCTCCTGAGAACAGGAAGGGAAGTTGTTTGCATTTTCCAGCCCTGATGGGCCTCTGGGCCCTCGAAGAGCCTCTGGGCAGCAGGTGCGGAGCAGCCAGGCCCCGCAGAGAGCTACAGGCACATGGATTTGTGTGCAGGGCCACTAATTCCTACAATAAAATCTGTGATGCTCCTTTAACACACAAGTATGATTTCTTCAGTTAACATGGTATCGACAACCATAAGCATGATTGGATTCTTCTTTAAACTGTCCCTCTCATTCCCCACAACTATACTGATAAGTGCCAGGCTTGAGAGCACTAAACAGCACAGTAAAACTTTATCCCTGAGAAGTTTAGAAGCACAAGCATCAGAGTCATTGAAGGGCTTAATGGACAGAGAGATTGATTTTCTATCCTCACTAAATGCCTCTCTTTGCAGCAATCTGGGAGTCTATGACTGTTTTGTGGCCCATCAGGAATAATTGTAGTTATAATTTTATTAGTAGCTGGAGGATATAGTTATATTTCCTCCCATTTTCATTTTCAGGCAACTTTGCTGTGGACTTGTCTGCATCTGAATTAGGACATGAGCCCAGAGCACACCCTTGCCATTCTGTACCAAGGAGGGCATACCTGTCTGCGAGGCGTTATTTACAAAACACGCTTCAGGTTCCCTCCATGCTTCTAGTCTCTTACCTAGCAGGCCTTTGTGTGCCATACCCTTCAATGCAAACATTTACATTCCTTTACTTTGTTACTGCCCTCACTCAAGGAACATAATCTGGGAAGACAGAAATGTTCTTACTTAAAATGAACCCTTGCATAACTGTGCATTTCAAATTTGTGATTTGGGCAAATATGCCTTTATTGCTGTTACCTTCTGCCTGTTCTTTTTTTTTTTTTTTTCTCACCTGTGAGTTTTCCTCCTTCCTTCTGGGCCTCTCCTGGTGAGATTCTGAACATGTGAATGTGGTATCTTAGACATCTCTCAAGCACTGGAATTTCTAAAAGACACCCAAGCCTCATATGGAAATGCGAGTAAATTTTAGGGGGGACAGTTATTTCCCCATAGAACAGAAGCAAACTATGTCTTTTCTGCAACATGTAAATATATCCCTGTGTTTACAATCAGGATAACTGGACTGTGAAGCTGTCGTGAAACCACACTAGCTGCATATTAGAAGCATGAGAAATGCTAAAGTTAGATGCCCCTAAAAGTAAACCATGGCCTAAGACTGACTTGTTACTAACATTAGTATTTTGGAAATACACACTTGTTAAAAACAAGAGGACAGGCCCAAAGTAGAACTGTTTATGCTAAGTCCACATCACTCCACTGAGACACAGCTACAGTTCTTGGCTCTCCCAGAAAAGCAGCTCAGGAAACAGTCACAGAAATGCCGACACTCTTGCTCCTGCCATCAATTTAAGTTATACACTGTCTTTCATCCCTGACCTGGATGCCCATGTCATCTTCCACCACCTTCTAAACTATGCAGGCTAACTCATTAGCTTGCAGGTAAAGTAAAATTTCAGACCCTTCACAATGTGTGATAGCTCTGTCAGTGAGGGTGGGATGCTGACCAAGACATGCCTTCCTAGAAGCATGAGGACCTCTTGGGCTGATTATCCAAATTGGATGGGAGTCCGTGGGGATCGGTAATGAACATGGAGACCAAATGGTCCTTTACCATTGTCCACTCATGAAGGAATGTGATCACAGGCTGAGAGAGCCAGGAAGCAGGCTGGAAAACAGCTGCCTCAGTGGTATGCCCTTGTTAACTCTGCTGGAGGCAGAGGCACTGCACGGCAGGCAAACGTCTCCTGGCCCTTTCGGACAACAGCTCCCGGGGTACACCGTGAGGGTGAAGCGGGGGAAATCTGAAACTACTCTTTGGAGAAACTAACCTAATTGTCAAGGTGTGGCTGGTTCCTTGGGATGGTGGGGGTGGGGCTTGTGAAGGAAGACTGTCCTCAGCTGGCCCTCTTGCAGCTTAATCCCTGCAGCCCATGAAGACAGCAGTAGAACATTTGAAGACAATTAATTGTATAAGGACTCAAGGTTTACTTTTTTGTTGTTTTTCCTTTTCATTTTTTAGTGGAGCCTTGCAGTAGTAAGAAAGTGCGAGCCCTCTCAGCCAGTTTCCTCTGAGATAGTAAGATTCTTGGGGAAATCATAGATGAGACATGGACTAGTGTTTTCCATCTTCTTGCCCTGGATTGGATGTTCAATGTGGAAAAAGGAGTCCCCACTGGAGGATGAGAAACTGACCTGAGGCAATTGAAATACATTCTTGTGGTCCCCCCCACCACCAGGGGAAGTTCCCTAGCCCTGATGCGGAAATGAGGCAAGGGGTTAAGGGAAGTGAGCGGAGCCACAGGGCCACAGGTGTCCCGGGTTAAAGTGGATCCTTTAAAAAGGGTTCCTGCAGGTGCAGCCAAGCGTGAGTCAGTTGGAGTGTGAGTCAGTGGGAGGGTGCAAAGCCGGTGGTCCCTGAAGGAAGCAGTGTGACTGTGCCATTGAGTCAAGGGGCCCCCCAGACAAGGAAGAGGGTCTTACCACCCAATACAGGGTGCTGGGTGGGTGAAAACATTCAAAATTCATTTTCCTGAAGCAGAACTGCTGCCACTGCTCCAAAGTGAAGGTGAGTGAAGACTTGTTTAATGGCAGAGAGTTCCTCCCTGTCTCTTTCTGTGTCTTTCTGTGTGTCTGTCTCTCTTCCTATGTGTCTCTGTCTTTGTGTTTCTCTTTATGTCTCTGTCTCTGTGTCTCTTTCTGTGTATTTCTCTTTCTATGTCTCTGTCTTTGTGCCTCTGTCTCCAGTTTCTGTGTGTCTCTATGTCTGTCTGTTTGTCTCTGTGTCTCACTCCATGTTGTCTCTTACTTTCTCTTTCCGTGTCTGTGTGTGTGTCTGTCTCTGGCTGTGTGTGTTTGTCTCTGTTTGTGTTTGTCTCTCTGTGTGTGTCTGTCTCTGTATGTATCTGTCTCTATGTGTATCTGTGTGTATCAGTCTCTGTGTGTATCTGTCTCTGTGTGTGTCTGTCTGTTTGTGTGTCTGTCTCTGTGTCTCGATCTGTGTCTCTCTGTGTGTCTCTCGCTTTCTCTTTCTGTCTCTCTTGTCTGTATCTCTCTCTGGGTCTCTCCCTTTCTCTCCTTATCCTCCACTCTTCCTCCTCAGCTACTTTCACTAGAAAAAATGGTTAGAGCTAGAATTAAGGTCTCCCTGTCCCCCGAAGGGAATCAAAGACTCTGAGGATGCTTGGGAACTTTGAAAGGGGAGGAATTAAAACTCTTACGGCTTTTTGGGGATAGGGGGCCACAGGCGATAACCGACACAAAACCCTGAAAGAAAAGGGGCCTGGATTTAGCTCATTGGGTTTGGAAAGAGTTCGCCGTGGGGAAGGGGAGCTAATGTGACCTTGTGTGCCTAGTCTATGTCCTGCTCATGATTCTACATCTAAGTGCTTAGTGGTAAGTGATGCGTGACCACTGTCCTTCTTGTCACATGGTGCCAGGGCAGTTCTCTTGGTTGGGAAGGGCCACAAAGATTGCTCCCCACCCCCACCAGCATCCCTGGCTGGTGTAACAGAAATAGTAGAGCATCTCAGAAAGAGAAAGGAACGTTGCAGGCTTGATTAAGGGTGGTGAGAGGCGCAATAGCTCAACACAACAGCCTTGCGAAGTCAGCAGAGGAAGCTAACAGGAGCTGGAGGTTTGCAGCAGATTATTGCCAATTGAATTCAGTTGTTCCTGCCACAGTCTCAGCTGAGCCATGGCCAGCATCGCCAGAGGAGCTGAATCCCTTCCCCAGATTGATTGCCCTTGTGTGTTTTGCCCCCTCGGTGTCTCGGCCTGGCTCACCGATGCTTTGGCTGAGCTGAAGCCCACTAGCATCACTGGGCTGCTGGGGCTGTCTTTTCTCATCTGCAGTTTGCAGAAAATAGTGCGGTTCACTCCAGTCAGTGGCCATAACTCAAGGCTATTCTTACAGTTCTGGCCTCAACAACGGGGGGGAGAACTTTGTTGTATTTTTACTGACTCTTAGGCTATTCCCAGTAGCACAGCTGTTTTGGGTATGCTGCTTAGAAAACTATCTAGTAGGGAAATAATTCACAGATGCTAACAAAACTGTCTGGGTCACTCATGCAGATACACAGTAGAGCCTGCTCCTTGAGACCAAACTGCCATTAAGCACCAGATTGTTACCGCTGTTCCTGGATCCCTCTTGGAGCCGGGCATGGTAACACAGCTACCGATATGGTCAGGGCACGGGGCAAAGGACTGCAGAGGCAACGAACACGACGTGATCATGACTCCTCTAAAAGAAGAATAATTTGTGTCAAGATGAGGGAAGTTGCATTGTTTGGAGTGTTGGTCCAATCTACTCCTGGCAGACTGATGGTATTGAACTTTTGACCCCCTCTCTGGACTATTGGTGGTGCTTCAGTGCTGTTGACCCATTTTAGGGTTGCATTGTTGCTGTTCTGTTCTTCTGATTCTGAGGTGTTCTGTGGGGTAGTCAAATGGCCATGGGTCTGGTGGTATGAACCAAAAGAACAGGCTGGGCCCACTGACTTCAAGCGATCCCTCCAACACAGGGATGGATCACATTCTTCAAGTTGAACTGAATACAGCTTTCACCAGCCAGCTGGGAAGCCATGCTGGGGACCCTGGCACCCTTTGCATAAAACCGTTGGGGCACTCTAAGCAATATAAACCACACACTTTTTCCAGAGGCACCAAGCCCTCCCTACTCTGCACTTCTGTGTGAGGACAAACACTTCTCACCTCCCTCTGGAAGACACGGTGACTGGTGTCCTAGAGATAGACATGCCAGCTCTCACAGAACCTCAATGAGGCTGTTGTGGGCTAATCACAGAGCTTCCTGGAGGAATAACAAACACATTGTTCCCTTGCAAACTACAGGCAAACTACAGGCAGTTGCCTATACATTGAGAATCTTCCAGTGAGAAAAGGTAGCATTTGTCCCAGACTTTAGCTAAAGAGGTGAGTGATGCCAACTTGTTCCTGGAAGACCATCAGCTCAGTTTCAGCTCACCGGCCAAGGGTTTTGTAAACAATACTTGCCCTCTACTTGAGCTTGCAGGCCAAAGCAGTCTGCAAATGCTAATCCATCTGTTGTATTTGGATTAATGCTTTGGGCCAGGTTAAAAAGAAAGAAAAAAAAAAGAAAGGTAATTCTTAATAAAATATTTCATTGAGAAAAGGTAGATTTTTCCCCCTCTACAATGAAATCTCTATTCTTTCCATCCTCCGTTCCATTTTCCATCATCATCTGTGTGCCCTGAGTATTGCAACTTCCTCTACACCTGTCCCAACTCCACCCATTCTCCACACTGTGGTCAGAGTGTTGTTTCTGTAAATGCACATGCGCATGAACCACGCCTCTGCTGCACTCCCCGATGGCCTCTGGGCCAAGTCCTCAGAAGTCTCTCAGGCTCTTTCATGAGGTGAACCCCACAGAGTGCCTGTCACAGCTCTGGCCTGCCTCTTCTCACACATGACATCTTAGCCCCGTGGAACCAACCTCATGTCTTCAATATACCTTGATTGTCCTCAGGCTTGGGTTTCTGCCAGAAGTTCTCTGTGCATTTGCCTGGGAGATGCTTACTGTCTTCCAAGCATCACAGGTAATGGCCCCACCTGGTAGCCCTGTCCCTCTGGAGTTTGGTGTCTGTCCCATGTGCTCACATTGGCCCACAGTTTTCTTCCTTGTTGCCATCTGCATTTTCCTCTCTTCATCCCAGGTCAACTCATTAAGGGCAGGGACTGGTTTTGTCTTGCTCTCTCTTATAGCCTGCATGGATGTCCTATTGCTAGACTTGTGGTAAAAGTTCCATGCATCTTTGCTGAATAAATACATTTTTCCTCATTAGAATAGATTTGGAATTGATTGTGTTTTAATCGTATAGCTGCATGTACAAGACAGAATTGATACCTACATAGGTGATCTTCATTTTGGGTTTTGTTAGGATGACTGACACTTGCAGAATGCTTTTAATGCCTAAAACTGCATGGCCTCGTTATGTTAATGGCCTTCATTAAGCATCTGTATGAGAGCCTCTGTCAATAAGCTTGTGAGCTGTCTCGAGGCTGCAGTATAAATCAACAGGCCTGCGATGAAAAGGCAAACATGATGCTGACAGGGCGGCCTGGGTTTACCCAACAGGATGCACAGCTTTTGAAAACGGTGTCTTCAGGTAGCTCTTGGTGTGGATACTTGAGGCTTGGCTGTCCTTGTCGTGTGGTGACAGAGGGTATTGGACTCATTTGTCAGGGACCTGAACACTGCCAACTCCTCCGAGAGGCATGCACTGGCTCCCGCTGAGCCCGTGGCCCCCTTCCTGGCAGGTGCGTGGGACGCAGAGAATGCTGGGAGGTGTTGGCCTTACACTCCGGGAAAACGTGGGTGATGCTCTCTGTTCATAGTTCTGGGTATGCTTGAATGGGGACGCTGGTTCTGTTTCCCTGAAATGGCAGGAGCTTCGTTAGACATTAGAGGAGCATATGGGAAGCTGAGCCCGAGAGTAGGAATTCCTGGCAGTTCAGGGAAAGAGGCGGAGTGGTTTGCCAGCTCCATCTGCTCCATTTTCCTAATAATCGAACACCTGCCAAGGAGACGCGTCTTGTATCTCAGAATGGCTGAGAATTGCAGAAGCACCATACGTTCTTTCACTGGCCGGCTCTGGTGAGGAGAAGCGTGGCTCCAGCTTCCCCTCTCTGCTCTGAGAGGGAGAGGATGCTGGTGTCTCGGTGACATCCTCGCTGCCACGAGGGCCCGCTTCCTGCCTGCCTCCCCCATCATGGCCCACTCTGAAATAAGAGGCTGGTTAAATAGCGGGCATCTGAGACAGACAAAGCCCTCACCCAACTGTACTGTTTACCAATGTTTCCACCAGACTGTGCGCCAGGATAAAGACCTCATTTTCTTTACATTTTAATTGTTAGCTAAGCACCTGACCCCCACAAAGAAGAAACAAATACCCGTTTTCTAATGTAAAGTTATCATGATTCCGTTTAGTTGGTGTCTAATCTAGGTTATTTAGATTTAGCTTTGCTAGTTTAGACTGAATTCTTTCAAATAAGAATTTTCTCCCAAACACTAGTATCCTGGGCTGGTTTTCAAAGATCCATATAAGCCGTGGTTTGCTGAACCCCTGGTCTCCCCATGAAGGTGAGCGACATATAGAGGGACAGGGGGTCAAGCTGACAGAACAGGGAAGGTTGAAGTATTCTCCTGAGAATTACATACCTGTCCTGAATCCTTTTTTTTTAAAAAATAAAGGAACATCTGAGAAATAATAATTTACCTGTTGTGACGAAATAACTCCATTCATCTCTCCAAATAATAAATGGTGACTTTCCTTAAATACTGGGCCTTATGAGTAAAGTTCAACTGAGGGAGCATTTATTCTTGCGAGCACTCATTCTTTGAAGAATGAGAAGGATTTGTATGATCTGTGCTGTTACTATTAACCTTGGGAAGTAGATTCCATTTTCAACGATGCCCTCAATGTAGGCTAACAGAGAATGAGCAGTCTAACAACAGACATCAGCTGGTCAGATTGACTTCTGTTGTGTGTTAAGATCCAAACAGAAAACAACTCTTAGGAGATGCAAGCATCGTTCTAATCTTCTAGAAATACCTCTCACAAGAGAAAGAAGTGAGTGATTTTAGTGAGAATACACAGCAGTGTCTAATATTGATCTTATTATGCTAAGAAAAGTTTTTATTGGCAATATAGTCATTTCCAATAATGCATTTTTTTTGACAGCTCTTACGAGAATTTGACACAGACTCAGTTTCCTTTCATAATTCTTGAATAATTTTGTTGATGATTGGTTTTAATCCATTATTAGCCAGTGCACTGTTATGTTATTGTTCTATGACTAATAGTATAGAATGCTTATAACTTGCTTACTTTACTTGCTTTCAAAACCAGATTGAAAAAAAAAAAAACAATCTCAGAATTTAATACTCACTGTACTAAAACACTATTTAATTTCTAGGGTAATATATGTTTCTGAAAAAATGATAGCCTAATTATGGCCACAAATTTTATAAAGTGATAGAAAAATGAAATAAATGTATAATTATATATCAGAAATATTTGGAGAATGCCAAAGTTCTCAATTCTTGAAGTGCAGTATGGTGGGGTAAATGAATTAAAAAGAAGGCAAAAAACAAACAAAAAAAAAAAACACCCAAGAATATGGCAAATAACAATATTGACTAAAAGCCATTAAGTTTCATGATTTCCCTACCACCTTCTTCTCATCCTATATCATGTTGTTCTGCCCTAGTCTCACCTCTAACTAGTTTTTAGTATGTTTTGTGTGTATTTGTGTGTGTTTCTTTGTGTATTAGAAATGCATCATGCACTTTATTTCCTTTATTCAACCTCCCTGATTAATTCTGGGATAACAAAAGGGCAGAACCTATTTTGCCGAAACCGGTTTGGCTCAGTGGATAGAGCGTTGGCCTGTGGACTGAAAGGTCCCGGGTTTGATTCCAGTCAAGGGCATGAACCTTGGTTGTGGGCACATCCCCAGTAGGGGGTGTGCAAGAGGCAGCTGATCGATGATTCTTTCTCATCGATGTTTCTAACTCTCTATCCCTCTCTCTTCCTTTCTGTAAAAAATCAATAAAATATATTTTTTTAAAAAGGGAAGAACCATTGCTTTTATAAATACTTGTGATGAAACATGAATAACCAATTTTCTTTCTGTTCTTGTGAGTACTTCCTCTATATTCTTTTTTAAAGTTTCACATTATTTTATTTTATCTTAAAGATCATTACAGCATTATATTATGCTTTTAAGATACTTATTTTTCATCTTATAAACATTTTGGGGTGGGTGACATTATGTAATTTACTACTTCATTATGGTAATGTCCTAAGTTCTGTCTTGGTACTCACAGCTTTCTACCTCGACTGCTATTTATTTTTTCTCTGAATTGTCTCACCAATGCCATCTCTTTTTAATCCTATGTCCCCTTTATCTTCTTTTACACAGCTCTGGGCCTGATGATTGTTGTTGTTGTTTTCGTCTAAATTGATTGAAAACACAAAGTAGCTTTAATTTTCCTATTTTGGCTCTTAACTAGTGAGCCTATTGGACAATAGAGCAGCACTTTAAATTATGTCTTTTCATTGTGTTAGATCACGGATGAGAGAAAAGCAAAATGGACTCCTGGCCATGGCCACTGTCCGTGCGGAGTTTGCATGCTCTCCCCATGTCCGTGTGGGTTTTCTCTGGGTTCTCCAGCTTCCACACCCCAAAGATGTGCCCGGGCAGTGAACTGGCGTCTCTTCATTGTCCCAGTCTGAGTGGGTGTGGATGTGAGTGTGCCCTCTGGCGGGGTCCTGTCCAGGAAAAGGGCTGGAATTGCACCCTGAGCTGCCATAGCTCAGCAGTGGATCAGAGGGTTAAAAAAGAATTTTTACTTGTTTTTACTAATCTTTCCTAAATGTATTTATAGCTCACATTTATTTCACTGTTTAGTATTAGAAGCATTTTGGGTCTTTACTAGAAGTTTGGTGATGTTTCTTTGACCAGGAGTATGTCATAGGAACTTAACTCCTGCTTCTATCTATTAGCTGAAGGTAAAATCATGTCCATTTAGTTTAACGTAGCACTTTCCAAGAAGCTATGGATGACATTAAATGAGGACTTAACACATAGAATCACAATTCAATTAATAAATCAATGACTTTTTGGTTGACATGGGGGACATCTGTGCAGACCTTTGGACACATTCCTTGAGTATGTCAGTAATCTTGCTAGTGTCATAGAACAACTGCAAGAGTGCCCTAAGGACTTGATTTCCACTCTAACTTCCAGAAGACCCACCAGCATGTCACTGAAATAATGGATTCCCTGTCCAAAAATGAGCATCACTACTTCTATTCTTTAAACCGCTGACCTCTCTCTTTCACAATCTCTCTAGGGGAGGCTGAGATTCCAGGTTCGGAGGCGCTGATACTCACTGGTTTAGGAGAAGTCCCAGCCTGATGGAAACATATGGAAGCTACAGGTACTTCTTGTATTTCATTCAACTTTTCCAGAAAGTTCCCCATGCAACACCTGAGACAAATTCTTGGACCTATAGAGGTAATGAATTTCAAAGCAAAGGTGTTGCTCCCTAAATGCTTGGATTCCTTGTCAGGTATCTGGGGGGGGGGGGGGAACTTTATTAAGGAAACTTAAGATTATACATACTATGTGGGTAAGGAAAGACTGTAGGGAATTTAATAATTAGAAATAATGTTTTCTTTCTTGCCATGAAATCAAGGATAAAAAATTGGCTTAGAGAATAAAACATGTTGTTTAAATGTTAAATATCCTTTTTGACATGTGGCTTTTGTTACAACTCTTAAGCACATAGTGACTCTCCTCTGAATATCTTTAGAAATAGATGATAGTAATTTTTGGCCTTATGTTTGGCATCTAAAGGTCAGTTAAGAACACCTTATGTAAACAACTAATTCCAATGTTCCAATGTCTTTTTACTTTTTTATGTGATACATATACTATATAATGGCTGGTTTTTCTTTGCAAATTTGGTATAATTGTGTGTGTGTGTGTGTGTGTGTGTGTGTGTGTGTGTATAACAGAAGCTATTCAAAGGCTCTTTATTAAATTACTGTTCATTAAATAATATAAGTTGGAATTCTTTATGGACAGTGCATGTTCTAATGTCAGTGTTTGCTAGGATTGCTACCCAATTTTTCTCCATCCTTAGCCTCTATTCAAGGTCCTGGTTTCTCATGTTGGGTTTCCCGTGATCCCATGCATCACAGCATTTCTGGCTAACCTAAAACTGTGTACCATTTCTCTTTTATGAGAAGTATTGTAAAAAAAAAAAGATATTGCTAAGGGTGAACTATTCCTAGTACTTTTCCAGGATGTATTTGAAAATAAGTGAAACAATATTTCAGCTCTAGCCCTAATACTGAAGTATTTTATTAAAGCACTTTTGATGTTCCTATTGAAATTATCATGTTTTCTTTGATTACAAAATCTGCCATTATTAACTGGTACACCTAGTAGAGATGATATTATAGTAAATTAAAGAGTGTTTGAGGCTTAATAACTTTCAAATAGAAGTTTGTTCAAATAGAATTAATGTAAACCCAGAAAGACAGAACAATTTTACAGTAAATGACCTCGTTCTGTACTCCTTATTCTGTGCCCAACACCTCAAAGCAGGATGATTTGCATAAAGTTTCTTCCTGTAACTTTCATTCCCAGATAATCGAGTTAGACTACTGGTGTGCAGTTTAAAGTCCCCATTCTATAAGGAAGGGCACATTTTGGGAAAAGTATATTTGGAAATTTACACTTCTAAATTTTGTGGAATATGTGGTATAAATGTGTGGTATATGTGGTATAAAATCTAGGTAAATAATGGTTTTAGATGAATGGCATAAGGAACCTTTTATACTGTGTTCTACTTGGTGACAAATGTGCAACAGGAAGAAAGAGGAAAGATGCTTGCATTTATGAAATCTTTGACAATAATTTTCTTCTTTGAGTTGGGCTTGAATTTAGTCCCTTGGCATAGTGCCATGGTTGGCAACTGCAACTCTCTGGCCACATGCGGCTCTTTGTCCCCTTGAGTGTGGCTCTTCCACAAATACCATGGCCTGGGTGAGTCTATTTTGAAGTAGTGGCATTAGAAGAAGTTTTAAGTTTTAAAAAATTGGCTCTCAAAAGAAATTTCAATCGTTATACTGTTGATATTGGTTTTTTTGACTAAGAGTTTGCTGACCACTAGTATAGTGGATATTGATTAATCAATAACATCTGATATTAGAGCCCAAAGATCTCTGCCTTATCTTCTTGTCTCCATTATTCCCAGGCCCCTAAAAAGACACCATTTGGGGGGAATGGTTTCTGCTACTCATAACACTTTATCACTTTAGGTTGTTGCCTTAATGCTAATTATAGTTTCCAGAGTAAAAGTAATACATCAGGTCCTTGGGGAGGTCAGGTGAGAGAAGCAACTCTTAATTCTATAGCTGAGAGCCAGGGTGGTGTCAGTTGGTTTCTCCATTTGGAAGTCTGGCTTTTAGTGTCTGATGGGAGAGCATGTTGGCATTGGTAAGGGCTCTGGGAGGGCAAGGAAGATTTTCTCTCATGCTCTTTGTTTCAAAGATCTAGACGTAGCTTATTGGATCTTTTCTAATCTGGTCCATCTGTTCTGGAGTTATGCTAATTCCTTCAAAAGACTGACAAAACTGGTTATCGATAACCTTAATTTTTTTTAAGTATATTTTTATTGATTTCAGAGAGGGAAGGGATAGGGGGAGAGAGATAGACTCACCAATGATGAGAGAGAATCATTGATCAGTTGCCTCCTGCAAGCCCCCCAATGGGGATCAAGCCTGCAACTCGAGCATGTGCCCCAATCAGGAATCAAACCTGGGACCCTTCAATCTTCAGGCCGACGCTCAAACCACTGAGCTAGACTAGCTAGGGCATAGCCTTAATTTTTAAGAACTATGCATTTATACCTTTTGTGTGTGTTTCTATGTATGTGATATTTTAAAAGGGTATTTCAAAGAGAAGCCAAGAGGATGAATTGCGAACAGCTAACGGGCACCACAGTGCATTAATCTTTGAGCTTTTCTCTTTTTCTCTCTGTGCCATAGACATCTACAAAATATATAGTTGCACTTGCCTTAACTATATAAAACTGTCAGGATGGAATGAGATTCCAACTTATGTATCAACACTTAAAGTAGAGGTGCCATGCAAAAAGGAAATGAATTTTGGGTCTATTGTTTCCTTTTTGTTCTCCATTAGTGACTAGCGGAACGCAAGACTGAATTATATCTTCGATTTATATTTAGGTAACATATGTTGAGATGTGTATCTTCTACCTCTTAACCTTGGTGCCCTGGTAGCAGCATATGATCAAATGAAGTCTCCCTTTGTGGGTAATGAGGGCTGAGGTCCAGGCCTTGGGAACTACAAGAGAGTCGATGGCAATTTGTGCCTTTTTTCTTCATCTTTGGAACAACTGGGTAACAACTCTTACCCCACAGGAAAGCAGGCGAAAGTAATCATGCTAGTTTGCATTTTCTGGGGTGCTGGCATACTTTCTCTTAGCTGTTACGCTGTTAGGGCTGGAGGTTGGAGATTTTAAGCAAGGCAGGGCCAGAAAAAGTCTCTGCTTTGATGCCTTCTTTCTTCTAAGACTTGAGCTAGAAAAACTTTGTGAGACTTTAAGCAAACGTGGAAAATATTAGTATAGTTTATGGACTTCGTGACAGGCTGGTGCTACACACAGTGACACCACATTGTTGTAAAGGCAGATACAGTGACACCCAGAAGTTAAATTGTATAATGAACATAAAAGAATAACTAAAATTAATAAGTAAAATTTCAGCCTTATTTTTCCCCATGGTCCTCTGCCCTTTTCACATAGTAGTAGAAGGTTTAATCATATAGAGATTTATGCAGTTTTATTAGAAACTAGAGGCCCTCTGTGCACAATTGGGGCCAGGGAGAGAGACAGAGGTTGGTCAGCAGGGGAGGGACTGTGGGAGGGCTCCAGGATGTGTCTGACCTGTCTTGCTCAGTCCTTATTGGCCGGATCCCAGCAGCAAGCTAATCTCCTGGTCAGAGTCTGTGTTCTGGTGTTCGGTGCACATCAAAGTGAGTGGTTGAGTGGCCTTAGCATATCATTAGCATACTACACTTTGATTGGTTGAACAGATGACCGGACACTTAGCCTATTAGGCTTTTATTATATAGGATACCAGTATGATTATATTAGTCAAAGAAGGCTGTAACATTTATTTTGAAATGGTAGAATGAAAAATGAATTAAGAAATATTTAAATGATAATATAGCTCACTGAAAAATTATAGACAATAGAGATGAGACAAAAATAGTACTAAAAATCTCTCAATGGTAAAAATTGATTTGATTGCCTAGTGCAGTGATACTACATTCTGATATTTCTTAAACACTAAATAATGATAATACAGAGAAAGTTTAAAAAACATTAACTAGGTTGAAACAAGAATAAATAACTATGCATGGGCAAATAGGAAATCTAAATCATGCATTTTGAGATACAATTGGATTGAACTTGGAAAAGAGCATATTGATGAATCAATTGCAAAGATATTTCAAAAAATAGTATTCCCTAGTTTTCAAGCAGCATTAAGTACATTCAAAATGTTGTGAAACAATCAATACTACCCAGTTCCAGAATATTTTTGTCTCTCCCAAAGGAATGGGAGGCCATGTGCTCACATTTTTAGGATGTCCGTTTTTGTTTTTTTTTCATAATGCACACTAAAAATACGCTAAAGACCAAAATGCCTTCTTCCCTGAGGGTCATAGAAAGAAAGTGTAGCTACATCATCAGAGGTGAAAATTTGGGACCATAAATTTTTTAAAGGAGAGGGAAAAAGCTTTAAAAATGAGAGTAAATCTTGCTTCACTATCAGCAAAAAAGCTGCTGACATCAAAGCCATCGTAAGTTAAGATGCTCTTCAAGGCTACTGCCCTTTGCATGGTGATAAGCTGAAAGTGCTTTACCATTCAGAAACCTCTGTGCTTTGGAAAGGGAATTGGATAAACACATCTTTTCTATATCTAAAAACTATACTTTAAAGTTTAATAATTTGAAGATCATTAATTAACCTCATCTCTAATTTTAATTCATCTCCCTTTCTCTGCATTGGCTTATTTTGCTTTCTGTCTATTTTCTCTTGCTTTTCACACAAATTATTTCCTTTACTCATACACAAAGGCATAATCTATAATAAAGGGTAATATGCTAATTAGACTGGACATCATTTCAGATGTCCTTCGGGACAGAAACCAGGGCCAGCAGGTAGCCGGTGCCAGCAGCCTGGGGAAGGAAGGCCTACTCTTGCACGAATTTCATGCATCAGGCCTCTAGTGCAACCATAAAAAGGCACAATCAGGAGTCATGCCCCCCTTCTTCAAAATAATTAAATGTTGTCTTTTCGCCATTAAAGATATGTATGTGTACATCTGTATGTACATATCTGTAAATCTACATATTCATCATTATGTACCTAATTTAGACTCTAGTGGTTCAGATGAGAGGACCATGTTTTATTGAATAACATTGGTTACAGGGAGCCAAATATTTTTAAACAGCTATATACATAATTCATTGGGGGTGGTAAAATAAATATAAAATGTATCATTTAAACCACTTCAAAAATAATTCAGCAGCATTGAGAACATTCACAGTGTTGTGCAACAATTAATACTATCTAGTTTCAGAATATTTTCATCACCCTAAAGAAAACCCTGAACCTATTAGGTAGTCATTTCTCCTCCTCCTGCCCTCAGGCTCTGGCAACCACTAATCTGCTTTAAGATCTGTATGGATTGCCCTGTTCTGGGTGTTTATATAATTGAAATCATACAATATGAGGCTGTTTTGTCTTCCTCCTTTCCCTTAGCACAATGTTTTTCCAGGTTCAGACATGTTGTAGCATCTACAAGCAATTTATCCCTTGTTGATTCCATTCATCAGCTGATGGTCGATTGGGTTGTTTTATAATATAGATTAAAATCAGAAACACACTGTTTAATGTCACTGACCTCAAGACAGTATGTCATGCCTTATTTAGAATAACCACTCCCTTCATGTACCCTTAGGATGGTTCTCATAACAGTAAGAAAGTGAATACTTGTCAATCTCAGTAGTTATAAAATTTAATCTCTCCAAATCACCATACTTGCTGACAAGGAATATGACTTTATTTGCAAAAGAAAATTACAGTAAACACACAACAGCATTGGGCTTTCTCATGTGAATACCTAATGCAAGGAAGAGTGTGCTGAGAAAAATGAAACATGTTGTTTATGTTATTATAAAATGAAACTCCTTTTGATGGAATTTTATATTAGGGTTTTTCTCTAAAACGTAGTAGAAGAGAAATATTTTAACCCTACCTGGCAATTGTTACACATATATTTTTAAGGGAATCCTTAATACAGTGCATCTGGTTGAAAAGTGACTTGAGAGAATATAACATACCACACACAAATTAATTTTTCAATTTAAATTGTTTGGCAAAGGTAACGATGTCATACATCATAGATGTGACTTTGCACATTACATTCTGAAAGCAAACTACATTTGAGCCAATATTTGTTTTTGGAATTTTGCCCTTAGAACTTAACAACAATGATTAGTCTCAAGACAGTTTATTTCCCTCTAGAGTCACTCCCCTCAAGTAACTATTGCCTATGCAGAATTAATAGCTTTTTAAATGATAGAATTCTGAAAACCAACCAACCAACAAAAACCCACTGTTTTCATAGTGGCAGGAATTGAATGTTCACAGATTATATAATTTAGGCTAGAAAACGTTTGCTAACATGGGACAGAGAGGTTCTTTTCACCTGGATCACAGTATCTGAGAACTTAATAGTGTTCTGATTAAACACTATTAAGCTTTATAGAGAGAACAAATACGTGTTAATATCATTTAGTCAATTGCACACTAACTGAAAAAATTTAGAGCTTTAAAAGGACAAATACAAGTAATTATACTTAATAAATAAGTGTTCATAACATTTGGCAAACTCCAACTGTAATGTCTGTTCTGCATGAACTTTAGGATCTGAAAATGCTCAATGGATTGAGATTGACAGGTCAAGTGCTATCTAGTAACAGGCATTAAACCAGTGAGTGTATTCCCTTGTTGCGCTTCCATAAATGCTGTTCCAATACTAAATGTATCAATCTTTGAACAGGAACTAGGGGAATTAATACGGTTTTTAATAATAGATTTGGAGATGAGTTTAGCATAGTTCTGAATATCATCATGTTTTGAAAAGAGAGGTTTCATACTGCTAGCACTGATATTGACCCAGGATTGAACTTAATATGCTCCTGTATACTTTTATATTTTCCATTCTTTATGAATTTCATACGTACAAAATAAGTAAATTCTGTGGATGTACATCGGCTCCTATTTGAGAATATAGCTAACAAAGTTGTTTGTGGTCTATTATTTGGATCTTAATAAAAACTAGATAACAAAGCCTAATGAGGAAAAATAAAAAGTTTATTGGGCTGTTTCTAATTCCTTCTTTGGGTAGCACCACAGAAGTAAAAATTCAGGTTTGAGGTTTAAAAATCTGGCTACAAGCTCTTTTTTCTTTTTTTCTTTTTTTGGCTTTCAGCTTGTAATATTTCTATAAGTCAGACAAAATTTACATTTCCTGTCTAATTTACAGAATTGCTGTGAAGGAAAAAACACCGTAACATATGAGAAGGTGCTGTATAAACAATCAGAAACAGGGTATGCAAACATAATGTTGGACTCCTATATTTGGTTTCAAAACAGCTTCACCGACTCACTCACTCATATGGGGTTAATTCAGGGAATGAGGTTTTGATGGCAACACGGGGGAAATGGAAGGTTAGTTCTGTGATTCTAAGTCTGGATTCCTAGATGACACCTCTGAAGTTGGAGAGGAACGAGTTCTTAGTTCGGGTGCTGCTTCCATTGCCGATGCCTTTGAGGCATGTTGATTTAGCCATGTTTGCTTTAGGTTTATAAATGGAAAGAACCTGCCTTTCCCAGGTTAGGCATCCAAGTTGTAGGTACTAGTCACCAAGCTCCCTGTCCTGCACACCTTACTCTACTTAGGACTAATTAGAACAAAACACTATATAACCATCCATATCCTTTAGCTTGAAACTGCAATAAATATAACTTTTCAGAACATGACATATTCTCATGCATATATCTTATCTCTGTACAGCCCTAGGAATTTATTAACACACACTTCTTAGTTTCCCCTTAGTAATGCTGTGGTTATCCTTACTAATAAGTGAACATTTAAGCATGAATTGACACATTGCCATTTATTTCAGTCCTGGAGCACACACTGAATATGATGATATGCTTAAAAAACACAACAGTTTTTCCTTTGTTCTTTCCAGTGATAATATTGAATTTAACCACACATTTCTATAAATTAAATTCACTGGGAAATCTCACATTTATAAAATTACACAAGAATAAGCTACATTATCACAATCAACATGGAAATGTACTGAAGAATTCAAAGTAGAGTGTCAGGATCACTTTATCTTCATGGTACACTTTCACTTTCTGGAAATCCCACTTGGCTTCATTTAATTAAAAAGCTGAAAAAGAAAAAATTATGGTGAGTGGAAGTAAGGAAAACAATAGCTGTTTACCCCCTTCTAAAATAGTACATATAAATATAACAAAAAATGTCACAATTACATTAATTCACCTCATTTTAATAGTCATATGAGGTAACTGTGCTGAATTAGTTCCTGTAATGGGGTCAGGCTGGGACTAAATGTAGGTCAGTGGTGGGCGAAGATGCAGATAAGAACTTAAACTTGGTGGTGAAGTTTGGGTAAAATACGCTATTTCTGTGGGCCACTCTCACTGTTGGCTAGACCAATGGTTAATCACTCAGACTGGCAATACAGGGGAAATAAAGGAATGGACTGAAATAAAGTGGGTAATTTCAATGCCCTAAATATTACAATTCACTTACATAATGTAAACAATTGATGATTTTTATGAAATGTATAATTTCATTATATTGAACCTGAAAGTATACGTAATAAAATTATCAGATTCTGATGAAATGGTACAAAAACTCCAAGTCCTAATGTTAGTAAAGACAGGTTCTGGATTCCAGTTCAGATTTGTGTGACTTCAGAACCAGAGCTCTTAACTAATAAACAAAATTATATATTGAACTTGAACTGATCTTCTGATTCTAAATACTATTTTTCCGTGAGTCTTAAAAACAGGAAGCAAAGTGAAACAATTATGAGGATGCTTCTTGTTACTTTCCTACTTGAGACTTGATGTGTCATAAATATTGTACAGAAATATTTTGAAAACTTCAGCGTGAGTGAAAATGCCTGTGGAAAATATTGGGAAAGTAATTACCCATAAGTGAACACTATCATGTATTGCTAATAGTATTTTGCTCTTCTTAGTAAATAGGACAAACCCTTAAATTAATCTTTATTTAATACCCAAAATAAATTCAGTGCTACCACTGCAATAGAAAAATTTTTTTTTTGAACTATGGCTCAGATGGTAATTAGATCAAATTCTTAATATTGATGTTTTGCTGGTAGTTTCAAGAGACTCAGGAGACCAACTAAATTCATCAAAAGGTTCAGGGAAAATCTGTTCTTCACTCAACTCAATCATGCAAACAAGTTACTTTTAGGTGTAAAGAAAAATCCTGGTTAGAGAAATGTAGATTAAATATTAAATATAAATTAAATATAAATATTTACATCAGAATTATAATAACTGTTAGCTTTAAACATTTAATGAGTAATTAATACTATGTGCCACTGAGTAATTATTACTATGTAATGGCGATGTGCCATTGATTTTACATGCTTTCTCTCCTGCAGTCCTTACACTAAGCAAAATACTTATGTAAAATTTTTCCATTTACAAACGAGAAAACCAAGGTTTAAGTTAAGTAACTTGTCAAAGGACACAGCTAGTAACAAGCAGATCAGGGATTTAAGTCAGGAAGTTTAAAGACTCAAAAGACAATCTGGGAGAACTGAGTGATGGTATGAAACAATGATGCAGGGGGGGGAGGGGAAGTGAAGACTAAAAATGCGGGGAAGATGTATGGGCATAGGATAACATGTACAGTAGACCTTTATCCTCTTCAGCACAGAGACCAGCAAAAAAATAGCAGTATGAAGTACTGAGAAAAAGTGAAAGGTATAAATGTTTAAGTTTTTGTGAGGTTTAAGAGACAATAAAAATGACATAAAAAGATCACTCTATGTAGAGAAGAAACTAAAACAGATTAAACAGAATCCAAAATTGTGAGGGAAGTGAAAAATTAGTTTACAAATAATGATAGTCATGGTTCTGGAGACTTTACTTGCTCTTTTTATTACTCTTGTTGCCCTGGGAGCTCATGTGCTTGACAACTCCTGTACCCTGCAGACAGGATTGAAGGCGGATGATCCCACAGCTCAGACAGGTTACATTTCTCCACCCCGAGTGCATTTATCTTTGTGTGTGGGAAGAAGAGAACTGGAATGGAGCCTCCGCCATGTGAGAGGAGAGGTGGGGCTGAAGAGGCTTACTCCTCCACTAATAAAGCACCACAGGCACATCTCCCCATTACAGGATTAGTTTTGTCCCCCAGATAAAGCCCTGTACTGTTGCCGTCATTGAGTAATTAATAATATGTGCCACTGAGTAATTAATACCATGTAACACAAAACCATCTTAAGATAACTGCATAGTGCACATTGGGAAGAGATGTAAGGTCTGATGAGATTTAACTTTATCAATGTATCACTAGTTGCCCTAACTCAGCAGTTTTAACTCTGCAAAAGGAAATAATAGGCCCTTTGCTCCCTAATTAAGAGAAGAATGGATTAAGCTATTAGTAGGACCTCATAGAGAAAGGAAAACGTTTATTCTCTTAAGAGAAGCTGAAGAAGGAATATGCTCAAGAAATAAATTTGTGCCTGGTTCATGAAATGACCAAGTATTATCTTGCTCACCAATTGTATTAGGTTTTAGTAAAAGTCTAAAGTTTGGTTATAATGAGGTGATTTGAGAATGAATTTTCAATAACTGTCTACCTCCAGTCATGACAATATATTGGTGGAAATTGAGATATTCATGACAACTCTAGTGACCAGAGATTATTTTAGCATTTAATTTCCCTTTCAAGTTGGCTTTTCTTATTTGAAAAAGCTAAAACTCTGTAGAATTCAAAAGATTATACAAAGTTTAGTAAAAAAAACTTAACAGATTATATGAGGGGGAAAAAACCTGAAAATGCAGTAAGCATGATAGATAATCTAAAAGAAAAAGAAATTTTGATGAATTCAACAAAGCTTAAAACCCATTTTGTTATATGGATAAGCACACACAAACGCACACACACACGGTGATTTGAGAATGAATTTTCAACAACTGCCTATCTCCAATCATGACAATATATATATGAACATCTTTATAAAATATACTCTGGTATATTTTACCAGATTTATAAAGTATATTTTATAAAGATGTATAAAATATACATCTTTATAAAATATACTTTATAAAATATAATCTTTATAAAATATACTCATAAAATATATATGAACATCTTTATAAAGATACCATGTCTCCTATCTTCTTTGTATAATCTATGCTGAACACATAGCAAGTGTTCACATTTGCTTAACTGAGTTTAAAATTTCTGGAAAAATGAGTTATTTACATCACTCTTTGAATATAAATTAACCATTAAAATTCTGTTTATTCTGTCAGTTAAGAATGAATACAGTCACGTTAGTATATTACCTGTAAGGATAGCCATGGTACTTGGAACGAAATATGGAGAGCAGAAAGCTGAAGAAGAAGACCACCAGGCCCAGTCCCACCAGGCAGATGACTAGAGAGACAGAAGACACCATCAGTGTCTAGACACATGCAACCCAAACGTCTCCATTTAAAAATACATTCAACAATCACAGTGTACTTACATCAATAGCTCATGGCACACACAGGTACAACAAATCAGACAGTCCAAAATACAATGGATTCACTATTTTTCACATTCTTCCCAATGAGCTGGTATGTTTTGGGTATGAAAACAATCGAAGTGACTGATCTAAGTATTCTGATAGTTTTCCTCTTAACAGAGTTGCTACTCAATACATGTACTAAAATGCCCCAGGAAGTAAAAACCACAAATGAAATTATCCCCTGTATTATGAAGCATAAACTCTATTAGCATAGACATCTGCATTATTGGAATGCTAAAAATAATTTTATTCTCATTGCCAGGACCGGTTTGGCTCAGATAGAGTGTCGGCCTGCAGACTGAAAGGTCCCAGGTTCGATTCTGGTCAAGGGCATGTACCTTGGTTGTGGGCACATCCCCAGGAGGGGGTGCGCAAGAGGCAGCTGGTCGATGTTTCTCACTCATAGACATTTCTAACTCTCTGTCCCTCTCAATTCCTCTCTGTGTAAAATCAATAAAATATATTTAAAAAAAAAAAAAGAATTTTATTCTCAGGGCCATGAAGTATTTATGAAAAATAATTTTAGATTATTGCATCAGTAAAAGCCTGTTACTTAAAATAATTCATTATAATGTATAGAAAGCTAAGAATAAAAGTTTGGAGAGTAAAAGGGAGTATATGGTATGGTATTCTCAAAATAATGGCCTAGAAATCTGTTGGTCAGTTTTCATTCAACTCTATAGGAATATCATTCTCTCTTGAGTACAAATTAAGCGCTTAATAGCATTCAATTGTAGTCTCTGTGACATTTCATTTCAAACAAGACCATATAGATGGACTTCCAAGGAAGAAAAAAAGGTGCCCTATATCACAAAATGAAAAATTCTTTTATTTTATTTTTTATTATTATTATTTTAAATATATTTTATTGATTTTGTACAGAGAGTAAGGGAGAGAGAGAGTCAGAAACATCGATCAGCTGCCTCTTGCACACCCCCCACCGGGGATATGCCCGCAACCAAGGTACATGCCCTTGACTGGAATCGAACCCGGGTCCTTCAGTCCCCAAGCTGACGCTCTATCCATTGAGCCAAACCGGTTTCGGCGAAAAATTCTTTTAAAAATATTGTAGAATATCCAAATATGCTAGACACCAGGCACTAGATGGAGCATGTAAAAACATAGCTAACAACATAGCTTACAACATGTCTTACAATTAAGTCTTACTAAACCCAGACTTAATTGCATGGTGTTTTACTTTATACCTTCCTACATTTAGTACTTTTACCAAACACTTCTTTTCCTTTTTTATTTTAAAAAGCTTTTCAGAAGCTGAATAAAGCTTTTCACTCCCTTTGCCACTCTTAGTAGCCTCATTTGAATATGCGCAGTGGAAATGAGGCTCAAATATGTGAACACATAAAAAATATTTGGTTTTCTGTAGTGGAACAAAATGCCACCAAATACTTGTATAGGGATAAGGGAGAGGAATTAAATGGCTGGTGAGGCGTTAGTAATTACTAAATGAATCACTATAGCCCACTCCAGATAACAGACTTGTAAGAAGCAAATGCTATTACAAAAGCATTTTGACCTGGTCAATAATGACAGTGGTTGTATTATATCAATCCTGCTAGAATAAAGAAATAACTTAAAAATATAGTCTCTCACACACAATTTGGCAGTGGGGATTGGAGAATCCTATATAATAAAAGCCTAATATGCAAATTGTTCCCTAGACAGGGAGCTAGAGAGGGAGTTCGACCAGGGGGTAGGGCTGCCAACCGCCCCTCGGCCCTTCCCCCCTGCTTCTCCACCCCAGCTGGCAGCGGTGGCAGGCAGCTGGGAAGGGAGGCCCTGGCTAGCAGTGGTAGCCACTAGGGACACTACCTATGCACAAATTTCATGCACTGGGCCTCTAGTTATAGAAATATCGACCAAGAGAGAAAAAGTTGGAAGTATTGGTTTCATAAACATTGTGTGATTAAAATATTAATACACATTACTATTAAGCCTGATATGATAGGACATACGGTAGTATATCATCACATAAGAATTTGCCTCATAAATGTTATTTATCAATCCTAAGAGCATCATATTGTTTATCCAGATATATCATGAAATGATATATCTGAACAATGCTTAGCTAAACAAAGTAACCTTTATTTCTTCTATATTTCTTCAAAATGGTGTATAAAGGACATAATGGAAAATGGTAAACTGTATATTTCACCCAATACATTTTAACACTTATGATACCTAAGTGTTCAGAAATCACTATGAGGTACTAACAATCATATTACCCTACCTACAATCCCATAAAGGAAATAAGTCTTTTATTTTAAACGAAAGGCTCGATGCACTAAATTCATGCATGGGAGGGTCCCTAGGCCTGGCTATCAATCAGGGCTGATCTGTGGGTAACCGGCAGGGTGATCAGGGGTCCCCTGCTGGCACCCACCTTGGCTGGCCTCAGTGCGTGTCAGGATAAATAGTTGTTCCACTGGTCATTCCATTGTTTGGTCAATTTGCATATTAGGCTTTTATTATATATAGGATAAATTATTCATCTTTAAACTTAATGGATTGTTAGCCTTTCTCAGGTACCTGTGCTCCTCATACATAAATTCTGGGTTTTAAAAAGGGCTCAGAAATGCACACCTGATTCCCGTGGCATAAAGGACCTACCATTTGACCATACATCTCTCAGGCTCCCCCACTGCCTGATAATACAGGGACTAGGCAGGGGTCCTCAAACTTTTTAAAGTGGGGGCCAGATCACGGTCCCTCAGAGAGCTGGAGGGCCGGACTATATGAACTACTAATTCCTACTGTAACACCTCGGCTGCGCTCACTGCCCAAAAAACCTGGCGGGCCGGATCAGACTCTTCTGCGGGCCGCATGTGGCCCGCGGGCCGTAGTTTGAAGACCCCTGGACTAGAGCCTCCATGGAGCTGGGCAGAGCACCCCTGATGAGGGTGGATAGAGTTTCTTCTTTCTCTGCAGTTCCACAGAAAGTCACCCAACCCCACGGGAATATAGTATTAATTATTTTCACACATCTAATAGAAGAGTAAAAAACACTGCAACCTTCCTCAGCGAGAACATTTCGTTAGGAGATTGTTTACAAAGGACTTTTATATCCCCGTTTGATTTAAACGAATCTTAAGTCTAAAACAAAATTACAGAAAAACAACAGAGAATTACTTCGTCTTTTTCCAACATCTCCTTTGGATGTTGCCGCTTCATTTAGAAGAACCATCCCCATGGTGATAGCAGCATCTATAGTAATTGTCAAGGAAAAAGTAGCAACAGATGCAAATAAAACAAATTAACTTTTTGGGATCTGAACGCAATGTTTTCTGTAGCAGAATACTTAAATTACAAATGCAAAACAGAGGTAAATACAACTCATTCTATACTGATAAATAAAATGATCATTGTGTATTTAAATCTACCTCAGTTTTAAAAAAATACATTTTTATGAATTTCAGAGAGGAAGAGAGTTAGAAACATCAATGATGAGAGAGAATCATTGTTTGGCTGCCTCCTGCACACCCCCTACTAGGGATCCAGCTTGCAACCCGGGCATTTGTCCTTGACTGGAATCAAATCCGGAATCCTTCTGTCTGCAGGCTGACACTCTATCCAATGAGCCAAACCAACTAGTGCTAACTTGATTTTTAAAATATATAACTTAAAACCTTGTGACATTTTGCAAAGAATTGAAATGCTCTTAAATTCTAGGACCCTCACAGCATGGATGCTTTATGTGGACTCTCAAAACCAATAATGACATTTCACATTATACATAAAGACAGTATAAAATCACAATGACACATTACATTAGCAGTCACAGGAAATTATAATATATTCAGAATAAAACCAACCAAATTTGGTCAGAAGTCTAAAGTACCTGTTTGTAAGTTTGTGTCTTTAAACAATAGCTGTCTTAATCTCCATTGCCTCCATCTCCTGGTAACCAGCATTTATTGTTTTAACACATTTAGTTTTCTCGGATTTCACATGTAAGTGATATCATGAAGTACTTATCTTTCTGTGTGTCTGACTAATCCCAGTGCACATTCCGGTTACCTGCAGGTTTCTCATATATGGCCTTTATTTTGCTAAAGTTTGTTCTGAGTAAAGTTAGTCAGCTGAGGTTTTTTATCATAAAAGGATGTTGTTATATGATTTTCTGTACCTACTGATATGAGCATGTAATATTTTCTTTCATTTTAGTAATATATATTACACTTATTGATTTCATATGTTGAGCCATGCTTACATCACAGCTTACTTGGTGGGTGGTGTTCAATCCTTTGTCTGTGTTCTTGAATTTGCTTTGCTAGTATTTTGCTGAGAACTTTTGCATCTATATACATCTGAAACAGTGGTCTACCAGTATAATTTTTTGGGGTGCCCTATGTGGTTGTGGTAGCAGAGTAATGTTGGCCTCCTATAATGAGTTTGGAAGAGCTCCTTACTCCTCAGTTTGGGAAGAATTTGAGAAAGATTGGTATTAATTCTTCTTAAAAGGTTTGGAAGAATTCTCCAGTGAAGCTATCTGGTCCTGGAAATCTGTGTTGGGAGACTTTTGATTATAGATTCGGTATCTTTACTCATTATCGGTCTGTTCAGATTTTTCTATTTCTTCCTGATTTGGTCTTGATAGGGTGTGTGTTTCTAGCAATGTATCCACTTCTAGGTTATGTAGCATGTAACTATTCATAGATTGTCTTATGACTCTCCTTATATCTGCAGTATCAGTTGATCTTCTGGGGTATTTTGGTTTTTTTTTGTTAGTCTAGCTAAAGGGTTAGCAATTTTGTTTATTTTCTTAAAGAACTTCTTAGTTTCTTTGATCTTTTCAATTGCTTTCCTGGTTATATTTCATTTATTCCTGCTCTGATCTCTATGAACCCCTCTGAAAGGAAAGTTCATATCCATAAATATGTATATAAAGAAATGCAAAACTTGGTAACCTTTGTACATATAACCCTAACATAGGAATTTTAAAGCAAAGAGATGCCTAGATACAGGCTGTGCACAACCCCCAAGTAAAATACCTTATTAGAAAGCAGTAGGGTCAGAAAGTATGATCTCATCCTCAGAATGTTTCCTGCAAAAGTACTGAGAAATGAGCTGTGACCCTACTTTAAACTTGATGGTTAAAATTAAGATATAAGAATTAAACTAAAATGGCTTTAAACTCACCAACCCTCCCTCTTTTATTTTAAAATACTTTTTAAACTTAAAATCTTTGATTATTGAGAATTATTGGGCTTAAGTTCCATAGTATCAAAGGAAACAAAAGTTTTAAATTAAAAAAAAATCTACGTAATACTTATCATTTGAGAAAAATAATTCACATTTATAGATGAAAGATTAATTTTTAAACAGAGGAAAAAGCTAGATGCTCATTTGTCGGAGTTGATGTGTAGAGCTTCCTTCACTGGGTGGAAGGCTGAATAACTAAGGAATGCCCCTAGAAACCTGGGAGATACTCTATGTCTGACTCTTGGATAACAGATGCTTTTCTGCCATTACAATTATGGCTGCAGCCAAATTGGCACAACATTGAAAGATTATATGAGATGTCAGTATATAGTGGATAAACTGTAATGTTCCTGAGACTTGTTCTATTGTTCTGAGATTAATGCATACACACACAATCTAGTCCAGGTATTACTTTGCAAATTTGTATTACTATCGTAGTAATATATAAGGTACTTCAACCACTTGTAGACTGCACAATTTCTCTGCTGAGCCTGCCAATCATTATCTTAAAAAGTCAAAACACTGACATCCCACATAAACTAGAAAATGCTATTTGTGCAAATTATATAATAACCAAAGGCACTGGGCATCCTACTGAACTAATAACAAATGCATTTGTACTGCATTATAATTCATTCTCAATTGCACATGATGTTAGGTTCGCTGCTGCTCCTAGGAAGAGAATCACCACTGCCAATTTAAAGATGAATGAGAACAGATGTTAAAAAATATATTAACACATTACAGAAGACTTAAAGGGATCTAAATGTAAAATTATCTTCAACTTGCATCCATTATTAATTTTTTCCTATGTTTTTGTCTTCAATATAACACAGTAAAATAAAAGAAACATTTTTCTCTATCACAAATTGAAAATAAATGCAGAATCAATGACTCTTTCATGATAAATGAAAAACAAATGTTTTCTCAAATGAAAAGCAAATGTGATCTTTATAATTATATATACTAGAGGCCCGGTGCATGAAATTCGTGCATGGGGGCAGGGTGGGGGGTGTTGTCCCTCATCCCAGCCTGCACCCTCTCCAATCTGGGACATCCCTCTCACAATCCAGGACTGCTGGCTCCCAACTGCTCGCCTGCCTGCCTTCCTGATTGCCCCTAACTGCTTCTGCCTGCCAGCCTGATCAACCCCTAACCTCTCCCATGCCAGCCTGACTGATGTGTAACTGCTCCCCTGCCAGCTTGTTTGCCCCCAACTTCTGTCCTCAGGACTGATCACCTTCAACTGCCCTTCCCTGCAGGCCTGATCACCCACAACTGCTCTCCCTTGCAGGCCTGGTCCTTCCCAACTGCCCTTCCCTGCTGGCCATCTTGTGCTGGCCATCTTGTGTTCACATAGGGGCGGGGCCTTTGACCACATAGGGGCAGCCATATCGTGTGTTGGAAGAATGGTCAATCTGCATATTACTCTTTTATTAGATAGGATAGAGGCCCGGTGCACAGGTGGGGGGCCAGCTGGTTTGCCCATAAGGGTGTCCCAGATCAGGGTGGGGGTTCCCTTGGGAAATTGGGCGGCCTGAGTGAGGGGCCTGTGATGGTTTGCAGGCCAGCCACGCCCCCTGGTGACCCAAGCAGAGGCCCTGGTATCTAGGATATATTTACTTTCTACAATTGAAACTTTGTAGCCTGGAGTGGAGGCTTAGGCCTGCTAGGGCAGGCGGAAAGCTTGGCTTCTCTTGTTGCCAGAGGAACCCAAGCCTCTGTGGCTGCAGCCATCTTGGTTGGGATTAATTTGCATATGTGTTGTGATTGGCTGGTAGGCGTGGCTTGTGTAGCAAAGTGATGGTTAATTTGCATATCACTCTTACATATTTCTAGTATTTCATATTAGCAATTCCAACTTATATTATCTATGCTATCTTCAGAACTCAGACTTTAAGGACACGGGGAATCATGGGACAGGTCAGAGTTCATTTAGCTGGCAGTAAAGCCAATACAATACCTCATGTGTCCTGTACCCACTGGCACACAGACTGTAGCTTGGTGAATTCAGGTAAGGGTCAAGTTTCTTAGCAAGGCATGCAAACATTTTCATTACCCAGCCAAATCTCCTCTTCACAATTTGTGAATATTCTTTCTCATGTTATGTTCTTGTACCTGCAGTGCCTCCTACTGGAATACTCTCCCTCACTTATTCTCCGACAGGGAAACTTCTTTGGCTACTGCAGCAAAATGGACCGACAGTCAGTTGAACTACCTGGACACCCAGGTGCTCCGCTTTCTTGCTGCGTCTGAGCACTGAGTTTAGCACAGGCCACTGCAGGGTAATTCTTTTTCTATCTGTATACTTTGTTGTAAATAGCAAATATCTGATTTGCATCCAGTACTAAAACATAACTGAACAAAAAATAAAAATAATTTTTTTACTGGGAAAACAAAGAATTATATAAATTCTTCTTGGTTCACATATATGTATTAAAATGCCATAATATTTCTTATACTTTTTATATAGTTCTTTTTCATGGACTACTTAGGATTATTCTTTTTTCTTCACTAAATAAGAAACTAAATAAGAGAAAATAAAACACTACAATTAGGGAGAAAAACATTTATAGTAAATATAAGTATATAACCTATGACATCAAACAACTCCATCTGTTCTTCCTTAGGTTTTTTTCCAACAAACTTTTGTGTAGCCATTGCATGTAATCATCTGGCTTACTAACTTAGGAGGAAAAAAACCAAAGGCAGAAATGGTCTCTACAGATTTTTTCCCATAAGGGAAAATATACACACATAAATTGCAAGAAAAAAAATATAGTGTTAAAAAATTAGCAGACTGCCAAATAAAAGTAAAATCACAAATTATTACATAATGACTTCTTTAACTTTTACTGATAATTTTAGTGAGACTACCATTTTAAAAGAAATGTTCTTTTTCATACATATCTATGAAATAAAGCAATAAATAATTACTGGTAACATAAAGAGAACAGGGACTTCTAATTCTTTTAGGTATTCCTGCTAAACTCTATATGGAAGACTTCACACTGCTTATGAAATTTCTTTGCATCCTAAACTCAGTTTCATGTCAATGAGCCATGAAATGAAACCTTGGAGAATTCCTGCATATAATAGAGCTTTCATTTCTTTTGTGAAGTACTCCTGGTGTGTTTAATAGACTAGCTTCTTTGAATAAAGTATGCTGCTAGAATGCTACATCAAGAACTGAAACAGGGCAGAAAAAATGTGTGTGTGTGTGTGTGTGTGTGTGTGTATATTTTTTTCTTTCAGAGTTTAAAAGTGACCTGCAACAAATATTTTTTTCTTACCATTGTACTTGAACACACAAAGCTATTTTACTTCATAAACATACACTTAAGAGACAAAGTAAGAGTAAATATGGCCTTGCCCACATTTTTAGATATAGAGATGTTCTTATAAACATGTTTGCAAATATTTCATTTTCTCACTTAAAGCCCTTCTGATATGCAGAAAGGATTAATATCTTATCATATTAATGTTGGAACACAGAAAACTGTAGTTATTAATGAAAATCACAAAATTTGAGAAAGTTTACTAAAATGTAGGTATTTCCAAGTTCAATCTAAGAAGCAAAGTACAACACACATAAAAATAACTCATCTTAGTCATTTCTTAAGTTTGAAGTCATAAAAGATGGGGTAATTAAATAAATGCAAACAAGAAATGGAGGACAGATATGCACAATTCCCTGTATGAGCCAAGGATGTGTGGTCACGTGGGGGAGGAATAAAAAGGTTGAGAACTGTTACGAGGAAGAGTGTCAGTGCTGCTCAGTGAGCTTTAGGAAGACACAAATAGGAAATGGAGTCATAATCTCTCTCCTCCAGCTTCATTTCCAAAGCCAAAACGTCACACGACTCACACAAACCTCAGTTGTTTGCCTAAAAGGTAACTCCCCACTCATAGAATTGTCTTAAATTAAGTACTTGAACTTCCTTCCTCTGTAGGCTGCTATCTTCTTGACCCTTCTCCCTCCAAACTCCAAGCTGGGCAGAATTACCAGATTCAAAACAACAGGTCTGTTATGTGCCAGAAAGAGATTTCTAACAGTCCTACATCTCCCTTTTCTGACTGATCATAATATTTAAGGGGACCGGTACTAAAATAATGTTTTTCATCTTGCTTTTTACATTATAGGATGCTCCTCCCCCTATCATTAAGATCCTATGGGAAAAACCATGTAAGTTTTACAAATAACTCCTAGCCAGAGATAACCAAGGCAGAGCAAAAGCTCTACTTTAACATCCATTACTCAGTAAAAACAGAAAATTAGATTCTGTTAATGATTCAGAATAAAAGCCAAAATTATAATGGAAAACAATTAGCATAGAAATCAGAAAATTACACATAGAAAATTTAAAATATAATGCCTTTTATAAGTCTCGGTACTTATTAGCAGAATTAATTTGACAGCACGTGGTTTTATCTTTTTCAATCATCAGTACTTTAAAGGATACTCAGTACCAGAATAATGTGGGATTCGGCCACGAACTGGGCCTGGCTGCTTCCATGGATGTAGCTCTAAAAAACAAGACAAAGAAGCAATGTTACAATCTGTGGAATTAGGGATTTTTTTTGTATGTTGTAGTTTTATATCATGACAATAATGGAAAAATCTGTTAACTAAGCTTTATTTGGAGTTGTTTTTTTTACTAAAATTATTATTTAATAACTAGAAATAATAGATGGAAGTGTTGGTGGCTGATATTACTGTAAACGACAGGCAACAACTTAATATCAATGTGAACTTATATCTTGCTCAAAGGTTTACCACATACATACACACAATGTAATAGCAAAAGTTGTAAATTAGAGCAAGTTAACCTTACTAAGTTTACTGAGTCCATTAAAATAAGTCAATAATAATCTATCAAATAGTCACTCTTTTCCACATTATCAAAATAACAAGGTAGCTTTATAAGTACATTCGTTTCATTAGAACATTTTTATTGATTTTTAAAATATTAAAATTATTCTAGCTCATTAAGAAATGTGTAGTTTTCCATACTTAGTAAGAACCGTATTAGTTGATATCAGTAGATTACAGAAAATCTGACAAAAATCATCTAGGATATTTTGCTTCTAAAAATTCTGACTTCTACATTATTTCAGCTATTAATTTCTCATGAAAATTGGTTGCTTGGCAGTTATTTTAAATAAAAATACTTGTCTAAGTTTTCTGTTCATAAAAAAAAATTCGAGAGAAAAAACATGATATAAAATTAATATCCTCAATTTTACATCACATATGAAAAGTAATTGTATTATTTGAGAAGAACCACTTTAGTCCTGTCAAAATTTTCCTTTGTTTTTATTTTGACAATCATATGGATGAAGCATTATGCTTTACTGGAAAGAGTATTTCTGGAAGTATGGAACAGAGTGCGGAATCTCAGAGGGAGGGCGGGGAAAAATGAGTGGGTGGGAGGTAATCAACCAAAGGCCATGTCTGCATATGACCGGTAGTATATGCATAACCCATGGACAGGCTGAAGGTTGGGGCTCGCTAGAGAGGGGATCAAAGCGGGAAAAAGGGAGACATATGTAATACTTTCAACAATAAAGAATTATTTAAAGAAGAAAAAGAAAAAAGTGAATAAAGCAGACTATTTTAGGCTAAAAAAAAGAAATTATTCCTTCTTGGCCTTAGCCCAAAACACATCACCAAATGTCTCAGATATTCAATAGCTCCTCATTTATAGAATTAGGAACAAAATTAGATGATTCCCACTATGTCTCTGAAGTATATAAAGTCATTTTTTTTTTTTAAATTCTGTATTGGTATTTTCATGTAAAGGCTGTTCTTTATACTCTGATCTAAACTATACTTGCTTCCATCTCAAATTTCTCAATAATTTCATAGCGCAACTGCCTCATCCAAAGAGATATTTAGATGTATAATAGAAGCACAGCTTCAAGCAAACTGGCTAAAAGATAGTCGTTCCTTGGCCATTCACATTATAATTTCTGAGGAATCCTATCATATATGTTTTCTTCTGACTCTATATAGGATATTTGTATATAAGTAATATGTTTGAAGTAATATGTAAAGCAATGAAATCCCTTTACAGCTTGAGCATGATGTTTATTGATATTCTTTCTCCCTCTGATTTTTACTAATTCAGATAAGGGGGATATTAGTAAAATGGTAATTTAATCCTAAATATATACATATTTAACCACATATCTTATAACAACAGTGCATTTGCAGATCAGATGACTTGTCAAAAAGAAAATGTGCATGTCTTTTGATATTGGATGCATATCTATTTTTCCATGGAGACAAATGGTTTGATAAACCCATTATTATAAATGTTCTTTACTTATTCTGTCCAATGAACACTTCATAGAGCATACGGATCAAAATCAAATAAAACAGTGACTAATAAATAGTACTTCATCAGAAAGTTCATTACCACAACTTACTTAAAAGCCAGTTTTATACAGAAGAAATATTAGATGACTTGAAGTTTGCAGAGTTAACATAAATAATATATATGAAAAATACACTTAATTTCAAGTGACCTCTTGAAAATAAATTAGTGTGTGTGTGTATATATATATATATATATATTTTTTTTTTTTTACTACAATGGTCCCAACAACTTTTATATAACAGTATCAGAAAAGGAAATGGAAATTAACCAAAATATAGTACATGTCAGAAGATAAAAGAAACCTCATTCCTTTTATTCCTCAATTCTTGGGAGGTAAAATGGTCATTATGTTCTGCTTTTTCAATAGTGAGTGTGTGGGCAGTGAGTCATCGGTGAGGAGTCCTTTATGCCCTGGATGTTCTAAAACAGGAATGGCCAGCGCTGCCCACTGGGCTGTGACTGCGAAGGCGGTCGCCCTAGTGAAGAGCACACTGAGCTTGAAAGGCAGGAGTCCTGGTTTCAAGTGTGGATGCTAAGCATTCAATTTGAGAAACCAGTTGTTAATCTTGGTCCGTTCAATCATCGGAGCCTAAGTCTCCTAATGTGTGAAATAAAAACTGAGATCGATTTTACCAAGAAATCAGGGTTATATAGCGGTTTATAAAATGGATTTTAATCAAAATGTCTGCCTATCCTGGATCTGCCACAAGTATGACCTGGAACAAGATTACTCTAAGCCTCAAACTGTTCAACCAAATAATGGAATAAACAAAACTTGAAAAGTGACTTAGATAATACAAGTAAAAAACTTTGTATCAGGCTAAAAACCCAAAAACAGTCAGTCAATGTTATCTATTAGTCACTTGACTCACAGACAAGCATAATGTCCTCTGGTTTATGACTCTTGTTAATCAAGAATAGTAGATATGCCTGGGTTAAAGTCTCCTGCCATGAATAATTGTTTTTAACCTTCTTATTCAAGTGTCTTACATAGCAAGCTAATATTAACATGATCATCTATGGAGCAAAAGCAAGGTATAAACAACCAATCCATTAGATAAACCCTAATAAAGACTTAGTTAAATGGGCTTTCAAGTAAAATCAAATAGTACCAGAAACAGAGTACAAAATGCTGTCCAGTGACACATACATTAGTATATAAGACAGGAAATAGCACTTTTGAAGACAATGATATATAGGACTCAAATTAGTTCCTATTTCTTCCTTTTTTACTGACAAAATATATATTGGCATCTATTTGCTTTGGTATACGTTTCTTAAATAAAAAGTGTGCTTAAGCCAATTCTAGGGAGATATAAGTTATCTTGATAATTTTAAAAGCTGTAAAGTATTTTAAAATTGTTGCTGACACCAAGAAAATGGCAAATGGATAAAACAAAGAGCAAATATTGAGGGTGTTAAGTAAATGACAATTTGTCTAAGTCCAAGATCAAATCCACAAATATAGATTTTTAGGTCCTTTTTTCATTTTAAAACACATGATTACAAAATGAACCAAGAACTGGTCAATATACATTTTCTTTCTTTCCATTTTCTTTCCTCTGTTCTTGCATAAATCATGAAAAATTACCTGTGTAATCTCTTTTAGCCTTTTCAGGCTTTATTTTTTCCCATGCCTTCCAGTACAAGGACAACAGACACTTGACATTTAAGAAAGTCTTTTAAGTATAACCTCTCAACTATCTAGCAATAGTGGGAAAAAGGAAACATGATAATTTAGTATAAACATAACAATACAGAATGCAAATCTTGTCTTTGACAGCACTTCCTAAGGAGACAAAAGGGTTGCCCCACTGCTTTTAAATAAATTTATGTCTTTAATCTTGGCTGTTTAAGATTTGCCAGCAGAAAAGCCACTAGTTTCTTCAAAGCCTATGTAAAATGAGGGATCCACTTTTAAAAAATTATTATTATTACTTTATCATCATTGAGTAACCCTCATAATATATTTCCCTTCGAAACTTACTTTCATCACTAGCCAGTTGTCACATTTAAGGAAAAATGAATTCCTTCAATTCCTCAGGACCTTAGCCTCCAGATTTCTAAACAAACAGCACTAGATTTAGAATACAGCTTTGCAGCATTATAGGAAAAGTAACCTGTCTACAGGTAGTCTTGTATGTTCACCATTGCATTGTGGTGAATCTAAATGTTAATGAACATAGACACCTCAGTAGATGAAGAGAAGCAGGAAAGCAAGGTTAAATGTGCACAGTCAATATCTTCCCATCATGTACACCCAGGGTATTATTACACATTGTTGTGTGTGACAGAATCTACCATGTCATTCTAACTGAATAAGATAGTATTTCAAAATATGAGTTAGTAGGAAAGGAGTAACGACACCCTAGTTCCGAGTCTGCTTTGTGCACTACAGTACCCAGAACACTAAAATAAAACAATCCCCATTCTCTCCTTTTCAGTTTCTTCCTGGGAATATTACTGTCCAGGAAAGGATTTGTTTGAATTGTGTCTTTAATAAAGACCCAATTGATTGGTACCATCTTGAGCAGGATTGAAGCATCATGTAGTGGGAAGATTCTAGATGCCTTTCAGTGTTTCTATTAGTTTTAACATTATGGAAGATGGCATATCTCAACAGTTCAAACGAATCCTTCCTGAGCAATGTATCCCACACATGGGTGAGATCATGTGATATTTAACTTTCTCACTGGCTTATTTTGTTTAGCATAACACTCTCCAGGTCCCACCATGTTGTCTCAAAAGGTAGTTCTTTTTTGAGAGAGAAGAGGACACAAAAATAGCACTGTGATAGCTTTTTAAACAACACAAACTGATTAACAAAAATAGATCCAGGGACAAAGAAACATGGAACAGACCATCCAATCTCAGAGGGAAGCTTGATGGGGTGATGGTAAGAGATCAACCAAGGGGGGGGGGGGTGTTATCAATCGAGGAAAAAGGAGATGCATGTAATACTTTAAACTAGGGGTGTCGAACTCAATCAGAGAAGGGGCCAAAATCTAAAATCCAGCCTAAATCGCGGGCCGAATGGTTTACTGAACAGTCATTAACTGTCATTGTGATGGAAACGCAGCGGAGTGCAGTGATGACAGCGCGGTGCGGGCCACATTGCAAGGCCTGGCGGGACAGATTTGGCCCGTGGGCCTTGTGTTTGATACATGTGCTTTAAACAATAATAAAACAAAGAAACAAAAACTAGAATAAAAACATATCAGAGCCCAAAGAATCAAAGCTGAATTAGATTTAAGCCAAAAACTAAAGTAGTATGGATTATAACTTCAAGTATGAAATATATATATATACACACACACTCACACACGCACATATATATTATAAATAAATAAATAAATAAATAAATAAATAAACAAAACAACAGCAGCAACCAAACAGTGTAGAGAAGGCAGGCAGGTAGGCTTCTGTTGAGCTGAGGCAAAAGGATGTATCCTGGGTCACAATGCTCCTGAACAAAACAAGCCGAAACATGAGGTATTTGTCACTCTGACATTCTAATAAAAGATCCTCTGTTTCTGGTTACTAGTCATACATCTCCAGCCCTTTCCTTGCGGGTCTTTTCATTCATCAGCCTGCATCAACGTCTCAGTCAGCACTAGTGCTTGCTAGGCTTCCACACCAGTGGCAGATGTGACAGAGACCAGACAATAGCTGGGCCAGGCCTGCTGGGGTTGCCAGAAAGAAGAGGTATAAACAGGTATTACCTACATCTATGTTGCAAAGATTGCCACCGTGTTTGATTTCCCCAGAGGCTATATGTACCTCATGCTTGAAATTCCTAAGTACTTAATTAAATATTTGGCTTGAACTAGAAAACGATTACAGTACACATGAAACAGGTCCTGTGAAAACTGATAAATTGGATTGCTTGCCACGCAGGTTTTCTGTCTGTCAGCTGTCAGCAATAAGACATTGAAATGTGGAGTAAGATGCCCTTACCTACCCCAGCCAGACTCTTCCATTTTACTTATCCCACTGGAGCCTTAAGGCTGACCACTCAACAATGGGCTGTTTTAAAAACCACACAACAGATTCCTAGACTCCATCTATGCAGATTCTCATACAATATGTCAGTGGTAGGACCAGAAATTTACTCAGTTCAGAGCCAAAAGCCATTTCTACCTTCCTACATTTTACAAGAGGCTGTATGGGGAGAGGAACGTGAATTTCTGTAAAAACTGTCAGGCTACAGATTCAGAGAATAATATCTTAGGAATAAGAAGTGTTTTTAACAATAAAACAATTGTTCCATATTCAGAGAAAGCATCTTACTAGTAAAACTTTTTTTTAAAACAATAATGCCTTCCTATTTCATGTGTAAGCAGCTTACAGCTCCATGGTCACAAGCCTATGAGGAGGGCTGACTTCAAATTGGGCTCACACCACAGAAGAAAGAACAAGATGCTCATCAGCAGGTCCAACCGATAGCACCACAGCTTATGTTTAACAATTCCCATTTCAACCATTCTGTCAAGTACGGAGCGGTTCTGTAGATCCTACCAGACCCACGGTGAAGTCACGGAGGCATATGCTGAGCCACTGGAAATGGGAGGACCGCACGCCGGTAGCTCCTGCCCAGGGACATGGAGCAGTGGGCAGTGTTCGGACGGCTTGGCTCCAGCCTAGGTTGGGCATGCTTGGTCTTATTCAAGCCCTTCTCCGAAAAATGTTGTCAGTCCTGATAATAAAGGAGAGAAATCTCTCTCCTACGAGCTTTACCTGAAGGGGGGTAGTAACAACAAAATAGACAACATCAAAAACCACCACAAAAACCTCCAATCAGTGCTAGGGACATCTTAAGCAGAATATGCTGAAATAGTTCAATACAGTTGTCCCTACCTACAAGGCCAGTGAGAACACAGAGTGCAGCTGGAACACTTGTAGGGGACAATGAAACAGCCTCAAGGCCCAGACACTAGTGATACAGTTAGCATTTGAAGACGCACATTAGTCATACAGTTAGCATTTGTAATAGAAAAATGAGAGAGAGCTTCTCATACCAACAGTATACCTTGAAAATGCTAAGAATAAAAATATAACATAAGATTTAAGTATCTTCCAAGTCTACAGCAAACATTTAAAAAGTCCCATGCTTCACCTTCTAGGTAATTTAGTAATTAATATTTTGTTGACAACAGATTTCTAGACTTATGATCAATTTGTTTTATTCAGTAACAAAAGAAAACTTGAAATATGTTGTATAATTGCTCTCAACAGAATTTTCTTTTGTAACTAAAGTAATAGTATCAAAATGAAAAGCTGTTTGTTATATTCTACATTTTAACATCCAACTGAATAGGTTTTAATGTGAGATACTGAATATGTAAATCTATAATGCTTTAAAAGCTTTTCTAGCTGTCATATAAAAAGAATAATATAATTACACTGAGTTTTTCCCCCTCTTTTAATCTCCAGAAAGAAAAAAAAAATCAAGGAAGATTAATCTTCTCATGTCATTATTATAAATGTAAATCCAAAAATGCAAGAACAATGACAACAAAAAAACTAATTCAGCTTAAAAGTTACATCATTCTGTTACAAATAAAATCACTCATTTCATATCACCCAATTTTTGCATCTATCATTTGTCTAGAAATATATTAAGAACATAATTTCTCTGTGCCCTAATCCAGCTTTGCCAATATTTGAATTATTTTCCCTGGAAAGCCATTTATCTCTGTAATTTTTGTGCCTGGTACAGACAGTTTTTGTTATTTATAGGACTATTAAGTGATAAAAAGATGTTATCAGGCAAACTCAATGAAATGTATTGACACAAAGATAAACAAGAACCACTCTGTTTTCTTTAGAAGCTCAGTCTCTTAACATTTTTTTTTCCTGTTTTTGCTGTATCTACATTCAGTCTCTTAACATTTTTTTTTTTTTTCTGTTTTTGCTGTTTTGCTGACTTCCACATTGCCAATTCTCAGTAAACGCTCTGGTAATTCTGTATATGTAAGCATATTCACATAGATGACACATACCCTGGGTGTCTAGGCCATTACTTCTTGATAATAAACTTTTTAGCATATGCTGGGTCATCTTCTGATCATTATTTGTACTCTGTACTTATTCAAATCACTGACTCATTGATTGCAAGTTGAGCATAATATTGATGAGTCTGAGTCCCATTGCACCACACTGGATTGTCTGCTACGACTGTTTCCAGCCCAGTTCTTCAGACAGCTTTAGTTTACATCCTTAACACTTCTCTCCCATTGTGCTAAAAATGACACTTTCTCTAAAGTTCGCCTAATGCCACTGCTTTGCAAGCCCAGAATCAAGCACTTCCCCCACATGTCCAGGACCACTGCACACTGAAGAGCAGTGCGGAAAATCACTGCCTCCGAGTCTCTGGCATCTGATCAGAGATGTCATCCTGACATCGGATCTGAAATGTAGTGCAATGGTACGATAAATGAAACCTGTCCCAGAAATAAAAATGACACTGATCAGGATTCAGATATGAGACCCATATAGCACAGCTGACAGTACCATGGCTTTGCAGGCCTTGAGAATGGGTTTAACTAATGATGGATGTTACTGGCTGAACCTGCTAATCTTCCAAATATGACATTTAAGTTCTTGGGATAATTTTCTATTTCTGCTTACTATTCCAAGGCTACAAATGAACAACATTCATCATTATATTTCATCAGTATACCACCCATGTGAATCCAGGTATATGAGAACTATTTTACATGTAATAGCCTGATACACAACTTCTGGTTCTACTGTAACAGTTTTATAACCCAAACACAGCAGTCATCTTCAACAAAAGCACTGCACTCTAATGGCCGAGGACTCTGGGTCCAAGCCAGGCCTCTAGGGTTGAATTCTGTGTGGAAGTGGGCACATCACTTAACCAATCTATGGTTCAGTTTCCTCATCTGTGAGATCAGACTGTTATAATACAAAGGTTTTGGAAAGGCATGTCATGAAATAAGCCTTCAGTAAGAGTTAGCTCTAAAGGTGTTCTTATACTTATTTATTATTTATTCCACAAATATTTATTCAACACCTAATGTGAGAGGCTACCTTTTTAGTCCCTTGAAATAAAATAGTGAACAGAGCAAGTATCTCTGGCTTACGTGTGTGTGTGTGTGTGTGTGTGTGTGTGTGTTGAGGTGAGGGCAGGGAGCAGAGAGACAAAAACAAAATAAATAATGAATATATAATATATGTGCATATAAATAATGTAAAATAAAGTGTACACTAAGGACATTAGGTAGACACACTGATTTTGTGGGAGTACAGACAAGACAGTGGGAATAAGGACCAACACAAAGTCCTTAAGGTGAAATGTGTTCAAGGAACAGTAAGGCCAATGTGTTGGTGAGGACTTACATTTCACTGAGTCACCTGAGAAACCATAATAGGAAAGTTTTGGGCAGAAGAGTAGCATGATCTATGTTGAGAATAGATTATGGTGGAGCAAGGATAGAAGCAAAAAGCGGTTACTTCAATAATCCAGACAGACGGTGTTGGTAAATTATGTTAATGGCAGGTGCCAAGGAGTTACTGAATCCTGGATATATTGTGAAGGAAGAACAGTGTTTTTTGTTTTCTATGTGTTTTATACAAAAGGAGAGCAACTTTATAGGTAACAGAATGTGTAGTAAAAATTTAATTAAGGTTCAAATTGTAAATATATATTACAGTATTTATACTACTACAAATCTAGAACATTTACTAGTACATGCAATTGGGGATACATGAGTTTAAATAAAATCTGCATGATCAGTTACATTTAGGTTTATTAAAGAGGTCATCATAATGGTAGCATATACTTTAGTTATAAAGAAAATATCTTACATCATTTGTTTGTGAAAGTTCTATTCTCTCTTTACATTTTCTCCTATAGTCAACAGCTCTTCTGTAGCAAAGACCTATTCCCATGCAGGGATATGTTTTCACATCTTTTGGGGTAACTACTAGCATATTTCTACTGAAATATCGCACACGAGTGGCATTAACACTATAAAATCAAATCATTTTAAATGTCAATATTCTCTGTAACAACTAACTTATCTTTGCCAGCTTCCATGCTTCTGCTTGTCAATAACACAACCATTCTTCGAATGATCCGAGTTTCCACTTGGATATCCCTGCCTATTCTAGCTAAATCTCCTCAAAGCTCTCATCAGTCTGCTGCTCACAAACCTTTGAAAATTTAAAATTGCCTCCAGGCCAGTCAAATCCCTTGGCACTGTAAGTCAAATGCCTTTGAATCAATCACTCAGACCACCGATATATAAATCCTACAAATACCTATTTGGTACTTAAGAATAAGAGATTCTGCGCTCCACACAATGAGAAAAACAAGTAAATATAAAACATGGTGTTTCTGCTCAATAGGAAACAGCATACGTGCATGGAAAGCTATCTGATCACCAAGGCCAAGTGCAAGGAGGCCGCTATGGTGAAGCAGGGGTCTTCAAACTACGGCCCTCAGGCCACATGCGGCCCGCAGAGGAGTCTGATCCGGCCCGCCAGGTTTTTTGGGCAGTGAGCGCAGCCGAGGTGTTACAGTAGGAATTAGTAGTTCATATAGTCCAGCCCTCCAGCTCTCTGAGGGACCGTGATCTGGCCCCCACTTTAAAAAGTTTGAGGACCCCTGCTCCAGAGGTAGTAGACCAAGATTGGAGTCTGTGCTGGAGTTGCCTCCTTTGTAAATGGGAATATCACTATCCTTATTGTGAAGTGCTATAGAATTAAACATTATAATTAATAGGTACTAAATTGCATGATATTTAGTAAAGACTATAATATTGGCTATGAATTTAGCTATGTGTTCTAGGGAAATATAAAAGATGAAATTACTGTAGGCTAAAATAGAAGAGACTCCAAAGATGGTTAACTGTAAACAGGATACTTCAATGTGGATTTTGTAGTGCCCTGCTGTTGTACTTGAGTCTTGATTGTTTTGGGCATGTCAGTGGGTGGAACTGACCTCATGCTGACTGGCTGTGAGGGCTGGGTGTGTCTATAGTGGAAAAGCTGTTATGTGGGGGCTAACCCCACTGGAGTTAAGGCTTTGACAACAGGTGAGTTCACCCTTTGGGTGTATTATTTGTGGAGTTGGGTGAATGGTGGGTGCTCTGATGTGGTCTGGAGCCAGCCACCAACTGTGTTGGTTCTGGAGACTTTTGGGAGGGGTTCCAGTGCAGACTGTCAACTGTGCCCAGCTAGGGCCACCTACTGGGAACTACAAAGTGATGCGCTGTTGGTTGCCACTTGTGCTGGCCTTGGAGGTACCTAGGAGAGACTATGCTCCCACTTGATACCCTTAATGCAAACATGTCAAACTCTCGGCCACAAGGCGGTATGCCTACATAAATAAGGTATGTGACCCGCCGGCTGTGCTGTGAGTTTGACATGCTTGCTTCGGTGGGATCCACATTGGTAATAAAGGCCAACTGCTTCTTGAGCCATGTTTGTGATTGCTTATTTGAAGTTATGTTTCAGCTAGCAGTGGTCACAGCTTAGGTCAGAGGGCCATCTAATGGGAATCACAATACAAACTGAGACTGGTTGTATTATATCTTGTGCTGGGCTTAGGGCCACTTAACAAGATGTACAGGGTCCACTGAAGCCAACCCCTGACAGTCTGAGGTTTGTAGACCTATCAGGTATTGTAGAAAAGTCCACAGTGTGAGCTGAGGCAGGCCCGCTGGTTGGGTGGTGTGGATTCTCAGGGAATCACCAGGGTTGGGTGAACACTGTTAGCTAGGCTAATGGAGAGCTCAGATTTGATGCCTATCTGCACCTGAGGGCTGGGTGAGATAAAAGCTCAAGGAAAAAGCAATGGTGCTTATCTCAGAGAGAGCCTTCCCAACCCCTGCTCCTCCACCTTTCACCCCGAAGCCAGTAAATTTAGTTCCTTCTGTACCTCCCTGGTGATCTTCAAGATGCTGCTCTTCCCTGGAGCCCAGAGTGAGAGAGTGAGTATGTGAACGAGTCTGGCTTGGCCCCTCCAGAGAAATGCTTGGGAATGCAGTAGTTCTTGTCTCACTCAGGTGCAATCTCTGCTGGTTTTCACAGCCTGCAGTCATGGGGATTCTTCTTACCCACTAGGGATTGGGGATGGAGAGCTGGAGATGGGGTTAGGGCTCCTGGCTCCACAGGTGGGACCCCCACTGCCCAGATCTCTCTCCAGATTCTTCATTGCCACACATGGGTGAGGGGCCAGCCTGTTCCCATCTCTGCCTCTCCTACCAGTGTTCTGACATTTTTATATTCCTGGTTTATAAGGCTTCTCTTCAGCTAGACTCCAAGATTGTTATTCCATAAATTGGTTGAAATTCCATGTGGTCGTAGGAGGCGGCAAGCACAGCATTTACTCACTCCACTATCTTGACTAGAAGACTGCATAATTATTATTTGATTATCAAGTAATGAAATATTTATCTTTGTATTAGTATTTATCTTGTATTACAGACCACATTTCATTATAAGTTGGCTATACTATAAAAACACTGATAATAGTGTTATGTTTTCTCCACTCTTGCAAACATAATTTTAGGATAAATGTTTCTTCTATTGACATTTGAAATGTTTTTTTAAGTATTCACATTATGACTTTGACATCTGTTTGATAAGTGCAAAATCACAAGGAAAGTTTGAACTGAAGGGCACTTTCTTAATTAGCTTAAGAATTACTATTTTAATATCTAATTGAATAACTTTGTCAGATTATATATTATAGAAAATCTTTGTTCTATTTCCTGGGAAAGCACTTCAAATAGAATGCTGTTAAGAGAGTTAATATTTTCTGTTTTTCCGTTGCTTCCTACTGATAAAAATAAATACAAAGAGCGCTGGCCAGTGTGGCTCAGTTGGGTGAACATTGTCCCATGCACCAGGAGTTGCTGATTCCCAGTCCAGGGCACATCCCCTGGTTGTGGGCTTGATCCTGGGAAGGTGACAGGCAGGATGCTGCCAATCTATGCTGTGCTCTCACATCAATGTTTCTCTCTCTAAAAAAGCAATGAACTCTTTTAAATAAATACAAAGAACAGTTCTACTATGCTCTAAAATGAAAATAAGCACCAGATATCTAATAATAGAGAAATATATAAATTGACCATATACCCACTACACTCACAGCCAATCAGAATGAGTATGCAAATTAACCCAACAAATATGGTGGTTAATTTGCATACATACCTGCGTCCCAGGAACCTCCTAGGCACCCAGGTGACTGCCAGCCAGCCATCAGGAGGGGTGGGGGGGCTCCTTCCCAATCCTAAACCCTGGGGTGGAGGCTTTAGGCTTGGGCAGGGGCCCAGCCTGTGACTGGAGGTGCTGGGGTCCCCCTTCCCAAGCCTAAAGCCTGAGGTGGAGGCTTCAGGCTTGGGCAGGGGCTGAGCCTGGGATCGGAGGGAAGGGGAAAAAAATCAATGGAAACATATCCTCAGGTGAGGATAAAAAGAAAAATAAAGAAATGTCATATCCTATGAAAGACACATCTTGAAAATGCTTAAAGAAAGTTGTCATTTTTTCATGGTGAAGGGACTGGAGTCCACGTTAGTGAAAATACCTTGGTGACTGCAGTGACTGGCAGTGGCTGCAGCAGCAGGGTGGTGAGGCTGGCACCTTTCCTTGATCAGCCTGGTGGCCTCCTGCAAAGGAGGCCAGACTGGGGCTTAGGTCCGCTCGCAATGGGAATCGGGCCTGAGCCTTCAGTAGGGCATCCCATAAGGGCTACCAGGATGTGAGAGGAGGCAGGCTGGGCTGAGGTACCCCTCCCCAGTGCACGGATTTTATGCACTGCGCCCCCAGTATATATCCTATCTAATAAAGAATATGCTAACTGACCCTCATGCCATCACAAAGATGGCGGCACTCACATCAATAAGGAGGGAATATACTGACTACCATGTCCTCAAAGATGGTGGCACCCACAGCCAATCAGGAGGGAACATACTAATTGACTGCCACACCCTCAAAGATGGCAGTGCCCACAGCCAATAGAGGGAATATGCTAACTGACTGCCATGCCCTCAAAGATGGCAGCGCCCAGCCCCCTCAGCCCCACTAAGGTGGCAGGCGCATGGCAAGACCAGGCCTACCCCCAGGCAGGCTTGGCCTTGCTGCGCACCTGACTCAAGAGTCCCCCAGGGCTGGCCCGATGCACAGGCAAGCCTCAGATGGCAGCTGCCCAGTCAACCCCCAAGGCAAAGGCAAGACTCGGATGGTGGATTCCCAACTGCCTAGGGCCAGCCTGAGGTGCAGTCAAGCCTCGGATGGTGGTAGCCCAGCCACCCAGGGCCGCCTGAAGCTCAGGTAACCAGGGCCCGGTGAAGCTTGCACTGCTGGCAGTGGCAGCAGCAGAGTTGTGATGGGGGCATTGCCTTCCCCTTATCGCTGAGTCACCTCCTGTCCCTGAGGGCTCCTGGTCTGTGAGAGGGGGCAGGCTGGGCTGAGGGATCCCCCCTCCAGTGCATGAATTTTCATGCACCGGGCCTCTAGTGTGTGCGTGTGTGTGTGTGTGTGTGTGTGTGTGTGTGTGTGTGTATATATCAAAAGATAGCATAAATATATAACTTAATAGCCACTCGTTTTCAAAGGAGCACTATGCTAGATCAAAGTACTGGGACAATAAAACATTCAGTGCCTGTTTCTAGATTACAATTAAGTACAAAACAAAACTGTTTCTCTTAGACTCTGTTGAAATCTGAGAGATTCAACCAGGCACAATATTAGCATCTTAAAAACCTGTATTTAACTGGCATTTAAAAATCTGAATTTACAACATGTAAGAAAACAAGTAGTAGAAAACGGATGCCTTGAATTTGATCTCTGTTGAGTCTCAGCACAGAGATTCAAGCTTGATAAGCAGGAAAGGGAATATGGAGTTTTACCTGATCATAAATAAGGCTTGGAGTGTGAGGCAGTAGATGATGGCAAAAACTAATTCTGTGTCTAAGAAATGTGCTCACTGAACAGCCCCACCTGCCATCCCCACAGGAGGGAGTACTGAGGAGATGCAGGAGGACCCTCTTCTCATCTATAACACACAGTCACGCTCAGGGACAGAATGCAGTCTGCTGAGAAAGTTTTATCAGAACAAGCTGTCAATGCGTAAGCAAGAGTCATTTTATAAGTAGCTTGGTAGCTCAATCCTATTATAAAAACTGGTTAATAAAGATTTTATTCAATGTATACGTTAATTAACATATATGGCATATTGTTAGGTAATCAAATCCTATTTAACAAACATGTTCATCCGGATTTCTAAAAGTGAGGAATCAACAGGCAAGCATCTCAGCAGGTCTTCCTGGCCCAGGCTCTAAATTAAACAGTAACATGATGGCCTCTGTGCGGCCTCCTTTGTGTAGCTGTTGAGGATTCTAGTGCCAACTGTCATGACCCTCTCCCTGCCTAAGCGCTAACTGCCCAAGGACACAGACTTATTTAAGAAAATAGGAGATCCAAAGCTCTCTGTTATCGGAGCTTCTGCCGGCAATATTTTTCTAATCTTTTTTTGGAAACCACTAACTCTTTGAGGAGGGATTACTTCAGAAATACAGCTAGCTTTTCTGTGTTAACTTGAAGTATGGTTTTTACTTGTACAGACACATGACAAACACTTTCTTCCCCCATTCACTTCCAGACAGTACAGCTATGAAGCAAAGAGCAGGTATTAATTTCTAAGTTACAACAGAATGACAATCCTTAGACAATCCAGTTCCAAAAATTCTGCACATAATTCTGGTGGTTTTAATTCCCCTCTCTAGACCACAGTTGTCTGTCATTTTCAAGTGTGTCTAGTAATGCTGAAACCTAATGAACCTCAGGTTTAACAGTCTGATGTAAGTACTGGAAAAGCTAAGAGAAAGTTAGCTTTGTTTCTGTTACTGATGTTTATTTGAGCAATATAAATTACCTAGAAATAAGGTCGTACTTCTGCCCCTCCCTGTTCAGAAACATCTGGAGTGAGCATGCAAACTTGAGCACGTGCAGTTAGGCAGGGGGACGCTGACTCCACTGCCGAGCAGGATGGAGAACAGTGACCAGGCTGGGGTGTTACAGATGTGCCTGTGACAGCAGATGAAGGAACTGGAAATAGGTTTTCTAGAAAAGAGTCCAGAATGATAACCTCCAATGTTTGTGCAGCTGACCTGTGGATCTTAGAAGGCATCACTCTAGGAGACTGGGGAGAGGAGGGCGGGGCAAGGGGGAGCATATCACTAGCATTATGCATTTCAAAGGAACTGTTTTCAACTCAATACAAGAAACATCTTCCCAACAAATAAAGCTAAAACTAGCTGGCTCATGAGGAAAAAGTTATCTAAATTCTATAAAATAAAAGGCTAATATGCAAATTGTCCCGAGAGTTTGACCAACCAAGATTTTATCCGTTCACTATGACATGCGCTGACCACTGGGTGGTGGCGCAGAACAAGGAAGTCCCCCGCAGACAACCAGCATCCGGGAGAAGGAAGGCCCTGATAGCCCTGATCACCGGCCAGGCTTAGAGACCCTACCCCCATGCACAAATTTTGTGCACCGGGCCTCCAATTGTTTAATAAGAGGCTCAACAACTATTATTTATTTACTGTAGATGTTGTAAAAGGGTTTCTAACTCAACTAGAGGATTCTGGCTTTGATAACTTCTAGAGCCTCCTCAATTGAAGATCTATGAAAAGTCTCTAAAAAATAAACGCCAAGGTTCAAAAATGAGTCCCATCTAGGCCTGAAAATAGATCTCTTTATTTTCACTCCACACACAGTATTGATATAATGGTTCTTTCATTCTCATCCCATTGCTATTACCTCAGTTGAAGCCTTAATAACTTGAAATTCACCAACAACCTTTTAACTCATCTCTGAGAACTGAGACCATCTGTGTCAACATGACTTAATAGTTTCTTCAAAGAAATCTTCGCTTGGTAAAGATAGGATTGTAAAGCCAAAAAATAAAAATAAAATAACCTCACTGCTTGCTTCCGGAAATTCTTACAGATCAATTTATCAGAGACAGTCCACACACCTGTAACAAACAGCTTAAAGATTCTTGCCTCACCATGTCCAGAAAACCTAAGCTATTCTGATTGTGTGTGTGTGTGTGTGCCTGTACTGAAAAGCCCACCTTTAAACCATTTCAGTCCGGACAGGCAAACTCTTTCCAGCGGAGCTCTCCCTCGGCATGGCAATATCCATACTGTGATGGGATAACACGGGCAAAATGAAGCCATCTTCCTTCTATTTTTGTGCAATTACTCTCGGGTTTGGTTTTTTCCCACTGTGTTGCTAAATCTTCCTAAGTGGACGCAGCAGGTCTCCCAGAGCTGTTTCTATGTGTGGATAGCTAGCTATCCAATCGCTGAACTTCGTGGGGGCCAAGGCGGCTGCATGTTTTCATTTTTTGCAAGTGTAGCAATTTTAAAAGTCACATTAGTTATCTCAGATCATTCTACCCGTTTTAATACCAGATTTTAATTACTGATAAGTGATAGCTGATTGACTGGTATTTATTAGCGTTAATAAAATAGGAGGAAGAGAGAGAGAAAGAGAGGCATAAGATTTGAAAGTTTCTAGAATGAAGAAATGCTAGGAGAAAAATGAAAAGTATAAAACTTTCTGTAAAATTAGAATACCCTCAGTGATATCTTATTCAGTAATGAAGTCTAAATCACAACCTCATATTACAGGTAAAGGACTGCTACTTATATTTACAGTATATTTTAATAAACTGGATAGTTTAAAATATGTTGAACATGATCCATGTTTTCAGAACTTAATATATTAACCAATAAGCAAATTGGAGAAAAATAATGCTTTCTAGTGATCAAAACCTAAAATATAAACAATACAAGAACACTGTGAAGACATTGCAATGAAAGGTATGGAAAACACTTCATTTTTACATTAAAATGAGGAATGGTATAGTATCTGACTGTATCAAATATTTTGATACTAAAATATAGTCAGATACTATAATCACCTAACAGCACATACTACTTTGAGATGTGATATTTCTTCTTTACATCTAAGGCTTAAAAGAGTTTGTATCACCGTAGGGCTCCTGAAAGACAAGAGAGTGGTATTGCTCTTTCTATCCTACTCTTTCACATTCCAGATGCTGTCAAGATCTTTAAAGTATGAACTATGGTTGGTCCCATGTAATTGAATTATGAGAATAAGTTGTAAGTATTAGTGTGCATATTCAATTAAACTGACCCAGACAGATAGGTACTGTGGTGTGATGTGACCTCATAGAATGGGCAAAGCATTCCTGAAGATTTAGTGTACATTTGGAACCTAAACCTGTAACTTAAAGTCTTAATAAGTACATACATTGCAAATCTAGTTTTAAACTCAATATATAGTTAGTGATGACTTATTTCATAATGTTTCCTTTATTATTAAAATGTTATTTTCATCCTTTCAGTGAAAGAAAACTATAATGTTACCTAACTTTCAGGACTTTTGATTGATTCCTGCAAAACCTGATGTACAACACAATAATTTTATTTCTTGGCAGAAATAAATGGTTGCTTTTCATAAGTAATTGATTCTTTGGGAGATAATTACAGCTTTTTTGCATTAATAATAGCAGCTCTGCTAGTACATCTATTATAAAATTAATTTTAAGAATGAGGCTTATTTTAGATATAAATTTCAACAGTTTTTTAAAACTATTTTTACACTCAGGGATAAAAGAGTGTAAGTTATAGTAGATGCATGTACTATTTAAAAATTGTTTCAGAACATTCCATGGTATATATTAACTCTGTATTTCAACACACAGTTTGGGGTAAATCCAAATGAAGTATCTTCTGAATAAGTGCAAATCCTTTTAAATAGATTAAACTTTGGGCCTGGCCAGTGAAGCTCAGTGGTTAAGCGTCAACCCATAAACCAAGAGTCACAGGTTTGATTCCCAATCAGGGAACTTGCCCAAGTTGTGGACCCAATACCCTATACGGGGTCTGCAAGAGGCAGCCAATTGATGATGCTCTTCTCTCATCAATGTTTCTAGCTCCCTAACCCTTTCCCTTCTTCTCGTGCTAAAAATCAATGAAAATATATACAAAACAAAAAATTTTAGTACATGTACTTAAAAGTCTATATATAGTCTTTTATTTCATCTAAATTTTTATCCTAAGTTTTCATTTTTCTTTATTGATTAAGGTATTATATATGTGTCCTTATCCAAGTCTATATAGTCTTATAAAGAAGCTATAATAATGAAGCTATAAAGCTGAGGAATATTCCGATTTTTATGGTAAAGATTTCATTTTATTAGTGATGATTATGCAAAAAGATGATGTAAAATTGAAAGGAGTAAATAAGCTAATAATCACCACAGCCATTCAAAGAACTTCATGTTCACCCAAGGTCATAAACTATTTCACCAAAATAGTGACACTTTAACTAGGAAAAGAGGTTTTAAGTGTAGAGAAAGGAGGAATGTCATTTCAAGATTACTTATTATAAGAGAAAATGTATAGTGTGTTCACTGTAAAGCCAAATTAACAGAGAATAAAATAATCTGATTCATTATTTTACCTGCATACCACTCTAATATATGCTTTAGGCCATTATGCGAAAAGGACCTCAAAAGTTGAAAATATTTGGGGCAAGGGAGGAAATAGAGGAGAGAGAAATAAAGAAAATGAGGGTGTCAATAGACAGATATAGATCTGTTATTTTAAAATAGCATGATTTATGCAAAATAATGAGAAATTTCTCCAAGGCATATCTATCATTTCTTTCCTTTAGGGTTATTAATTACTCTGAAAATTTAGAAGTCATTTATAACTAAAGCATAATTTGGTCTTCAACATGACAAAACTATACTGTGGGATTTTTTTTAATAGAAGAAACAGTACATTTTCGTTCTGTTTTGATAAATATATGTGACATAAAGACATATTTTGTTTAAGACTTTATGGGGTAAAAAACTTCCTTAAACATATAGAAACACTAAAACAAAGATATGTTTTTTTAAATGATATTTAATTTAATCTTTTGCTTTTTAATTAAATTTATTGGGGTAACAGACATCCTATATAATAAAAGGGTAATATGCAAATTGACCCTGATGCAGAAGGCCTGGTCCATATGACAGGCACTGACCACAGGGGGCAGATGCTCCATGCAGAGGCTGCCCCCTGGTGGTCAGTGCGCTTCCACAGGGGGAGCACCGCTCACCCAGAAGGTGGCTCATGGCTGGCCAGCATGGCAGCGGTGGATGGAGCCTCTCCCGCCTCTGTGGCAGTGCTAAGGATGTCCGCCTACTGGCCATTAGTTAGACATTCTCTGACGGCTCTGGGCTGCCAGAGGAATGGCTGGCAGGTGACATCCCCCGAGGGGTCCCTGAGTGGACAGGGTGCAGGCTGGGCCAAGGGAACCGCCCCTTGTACGAATTTCATACACTGGGCCTCTAGTTTGAATATAACGTAATCTTTTAAGTTTTATACAAATTTTCTCAAAGCCCCTAATCTTTTAATATAAAGGTGATGCAAATAATATGACTACCAATATCATAATTTTAATGCTAATTCCACCCAAGTTTATGAATATTGTATTTAAATAATAGATTATCATTGCAGACTTGAAATATAATGATACTTGAAAAAGTGTATTGAACAAGAAATACTACGAGTCAGTAACTTATTTTAAAGTTGCAGCAAATATAACTTTAAAATGCTTTTTAAAACTAGACTGAATATGCTTAGTATGAATTATGTTCATACAATTAAATTAATTTTGATAGGATGAGAATAATTTCCTTGGTTTTTAAGGACCACTGGGGTCTATGTAGTACATTACTCTTTCCAATGTACTAAATAATTTTCCAAAATTGGAAAAAGTTTGAACAACATGAACAAGTTAACAAGTAATTTATTCCTTTCTCTGCAGGAGAGTCAATTCTTCTCTTTGTTTTCCATTTTTTCCCCCTCCGGATTCTCAGAGTAAGTGTGACATATTAAACACATTCTCATTTTGTAGTTGTATAATCCCTCTGTGTATGTGCTTTCAAAATTTTAATTACAAAGTACAAACAAACCTTTGGAAGGAAAAACAATGTTTCCCCTGACATACTTAACATTTTTGAAATGTTGAAAATATAACTTAAATCCCTATTTGCAAAGAACATTTATTCATCTATTCAGCCATTATTTACTTTATGTATGTCCTGTGTAAAATGCTTTTTTAGGAAGTAGAATATAAATCCCATGGTCTATCCTAGGTAACAACAGTTGAAAGGAAGTATAGCAGCAGTTTGGGTTGGCTACAAAAATTGGTAATCAAGATCAGTCAGAGGTCAGAATCAAGAGTGCAGAGAGCTAACTATGAAGACGGAAGTCACACTAGGTGGACAGAAAGGCAAAGAATCTTACCAAAGACCAACTAGGCAGACAAAACTATGAAAATCAAAAGACTAAAAAGGCAAAAGAAGTAAAATGCAGAGTCATAACAACAAAGTGATCATGGTACTGAACAAAATTCTAGAACAGCCAAAACTGGTTTGGCTCAGTGGATAGAGTGTCGGCCTGCAGATTGAAAGGTCTTGGGTTCGATTCCGGTCGAGGGTATGTACATTGGTTGTGGGCACATCACCAATAGTGGGTGTGCAGAAGGCAGCTGGTCGATATTACTCTCTTATCAATGTTTTTAACTCTCTATCCCTCTCCCTTCCTCTCTGTAAAAAAATTAATAAAATATATTAAAAAAAATCTTAAACAATTCCAACTTCTAGTACCAGCAATGCAGTAAGAAGCAAGGAAAGCTTTAATGACTGGGATGTGGGAAAATCCATATGCAATATCTGTGAGCTCCATGATATTGGAAAGCATAGTGTCTGGAATTCTTTTTAAATATATTATTATTGATTTCAGAGAGGAAGGGAGAGAGAGAGAGAGAGAGAGAGAGAGAGAGAGAGAGAGAGAGAGAGACATCAATGATGAGAATCATTGATACATCAATGATGAGAATCATTGATCAGCTGCCTCCTGCATGTCCCTAACTGGGGATTGATCCATTACCTCCTGATTCATAGGTCTGATGCTGAACCACTGAACCATACTGGCCAGGCTAGTGCCTGGAATTTAATGAGCTCTCAACAAATATGGATTGTATAGAAAAATAATGAACAGCTGAAACCAGTTTGGCTCAGTGGACAGAGTGTCAGTCTGCAGACTGAAAGGTCCCGGGTTCGATTCGGGTCAAGGTCATGTACCTTGGTTGCAGGCACATCCCCAGTAGGAGGTGTGTAAGAGGCAGCTGATCAATGATTCTTTCTCATAGATGTTTCTAACTCTCTCTTTTCCTCTGTAAAAATCAATTAAAAAAATAATGAACAAATTAAAGGGAAGAATATCAATTGTGAAATCTACCATAAGCTTTCTGCATATCTTTAGTATGTTAATATTGTGTTTCTAATTTTTTGTTTAAAAAATTTCTTCATATATTGACCTTCTCTTTTCTGGTGGTATGGAAAGTAAACATAGTAAACATCCCTGTAAATATATTTATACAAAAATAATTATAGTTAGCTTGAATAAGCCTATATAACTTTCAACTTGTTACTAAAGTATGTCACTCAAAGAGCAAGCTTATGCAAATCCCTGAGGCATGAACGTATAAGGCTGCTAGGCTGCCTGAAACAAAGTGTGCTTCCTTAATGATAAATTCTAGCGTATGCTATATGCCATTTTGCAATCAAATGCTTTTGCAGTGTACGTGGAACACGGTTCTTAGTTCTATTAACAACTGAACTGCAATGCAGCGGAAACTTTTGGATTGTATTTGGTAAACCCAGAGCAATCTTTAGGCAGCAGATAAAGGCCAAATCTTAAAAAAATGCATTTATTTATGTTGGGAGTTATAACCTAAGTATGAGCTTTATCTCAATGAATGCATTTCATTTAAAATGATTGGTTTTTTTTTAACAACAAAAAATGTCTTTATGCCCCAGGTAACTATCCAAGTGTATAGGTTCCCTTTAGCTACCCAGTAATGGCTGCTTCTGTGATGACTTTTATGCTGTTAAGTGGACCATTAGTATTTGTGTCATTCCATAGCATCTTAATAGGAAAAAACAAATAAGCTTGCAATTAGCACAGCACCATACTGTCTGCATTATTCCTTTTCTTTCTCTGTATTTAGACTTTAAGTTCAATACAGTGAAACTTATTCTGATAGCATTTTTAGATTCATCTAGACATGTTTTATTCCACAATTAGCATATGAATATGTTTAATATTTTTAAAAGAAATAGCTAAATGAGGATCCAACAACCCCGCCCCCCCCCAGTCTTATCCACCCTGCCTGATCTAGTTAGTTCAGTCCAGTTAGAAAACATAACTAGTCAAGCTAGAATCACTAGTCCAGAGATAACATCGGTTCATTATGCATCAATTCAGTTCATGACCAAAAACTCTCTTACCCATTCTGGCCAACGTGTCCTGAGAGTATACTGCAGGATCTGAGGCGAGTAAGCAGTAGGGGCAACTAGCTCAGAGGAAGGTCATACATACCACTTCTACAAAATGCAATGCAAAACACAGACCCTGCTGGCAGAGCATCGATAACCAACTTACTATAAGGAAACACATTATCTCTTCATCTGCATATGAACTGTTACATTGTGTAGTAAGAATTATATCATTTCTGATGGATACTCTTTATATATACACTTTTTTACACTTTCCTTGCAGGATTGTTTACAAGACATATGACATTGGCTTAAAAAATTACCCACAATTGGTGAGACATTTTGAATACTATTTGTTGCTATTTCTTGCAGAGCATATCTTAACAACACCAATTCAGAAGTTTAGTTCTCAACGCCTTTCCTTTGCTTTGAAATCAACTAGAAAAGAATAAAGCCAGCACATCACTGGGCATTGCAGTGTATCGGGTACACTCCCTGTGCGTGCCCTGTGTGTTCTCTGGTCCCTACACCTTCAGCCTGACTCTGCCACCAGCACGGCACTGCTGACTGGGTTTCTTTCACGGCTGAAGGCCACCAGAGTGGGGCAGCAATGCCTTCCCAGGGAACGGACACTCAGCCCGGGGCTGAGGAGGTGGCATATAAATACCCAGCTGCCCTCCCACCTGTTTTACTCTGCTCCTGGAGACCCCCCATCACTGACTGACACTTTTTTGACTGTTTTCTCTTTCTGGACTCATCACTGGCTGAACTTTTTTGACTGTTTCTCTTTCTGGACTCAGTTTTCCTCTTCTGACCCATGTTTCCTTCTCCTCTGATACAAACTATTGTCCTTTGCATCACTGTCTTTGAGAAGAACCCTCACTAACTTTTAGAAGTGCTAATACACGTAATACCATATTTTAACTCATAGACAATGGCAAGGTAAGACAAGCTGTATTAGACTCATCTTATAGAAGAAAAGACAGACTGAGTAACTTCCCCCAAATAGTATAACTGGAAGAGGCAGAACTTCGGACGAACTCAACCTTGTTTTCTTTCCTGTTTATTCTGAAGTATCAGGCAAAGAGAAAGGCAAAGAGTTTGCTCTAACATAAACCTCTTTTAATCTTGTAAAATGGCACAGATTAAGCCATGTTTATTAAGGTATGTTAAAGAACACTACTGCACCCCAACTATTTACATCAGTCATATTTACTGATGATGGTCACTGTCTACAATGCACTGGTTACTTCCATATAAAAACACTTTTATAAAGTCATCCTTGGGGTATATCTGCTAGATGAGATGATATCCTTGGCTGCAAAATTTTACTAAGGTTCTCTAGCCCTAAACCAAGGTCTCTCCTTTTTAACACTTATGTTTTGTGCCCTATGATCCTTTTTTGGGGGCTGCCCTTTGCACGGCAGGGCATTTGGCAGTACCCCTGGGCCTACCACTAGCTCCCTTACTGGGTACTTGCCCCACAGCTGTGACACCCTGGCAAGGAGAGGGGTTCATCCTTGGTTGCATAACACGAGTTTTACAGTCCAAACATACCTTCACTTCTTCCTGAAAGACAGCCAATCTCTGAAGGCAGTAACATTTAATGTGGCCTTGGTACATCAACTATATCTACTTTATAAACTGGATTTACTTTGACATTTTACAAATAAAGAAATGTTGCACCTAAGTGCTACCAGGTTCCATAGTTAAACGTGTGGAAGAAATAGCAGTGGCTGAGAATCTTACGTTTCTAAAACATGACTTAATGGTGTTCCACAGAAAAAGCCCTGGCTTTGCATGCTTTAGCCAACAGCGGGCTCTGATCAGTCCATGTTCCCCACGAGTAGCTCCACAGAGCCATCAAGCCATGAGGCAGACCCCAAAAGGCTCCGGTAAGAAAGGGGAAAAGGAGAGATGCCATGCCTTCTTAAATGCAGACAGGGAGGCAGCAACATTACAAAGTACAGCGATTAAGCCCAATGCCAAAGCACAGAACTCCCATTACCATCTGAATCAATGGAAATGGACACTGGCACACAATTTTTGTGCTTATGAACTTTGAAGTTCCTTTTAGATTTTCACCAATTTGCCTACATCTATTCCTATTTCCTCTTGTGACCATCATATATAAGTAGAAAAAACAGTTTATGCATATAAATTTGATGTAGGTACACTGGCTGATTTTTAAATCAAAATTAAAGCAGTCCTGAACTAAAAAAAGAAAAACCAAATATATATTATATATTATGTGCATGTACATGGCAGAGGTAGCAAATGAGGAGAGAAAGAACACGGATTCACACAGACAACCCTTTCTTCCCGAACACTAACCCTAATTTCCGCTTCCTGAATGAACAGAATTGTAGTTGAGAGTATGGATGCTTAGGAAGTGCACCTACCACTTGTCCGTTGTGTGGGTTCTTATGAGCATAGGGAGGTCCACGGATATGATTCCACATCTGACCAGAAGTCATAGCGAAGACAATACACTGAAAGACAGGGTGCGGTGTGTTTCCATTACAGTCACAGTCTGGCTCATTCTGCTAACATTATCCAGCTTAGGCTATTTTACAAAGGATAGGGGGGAAGTACACTGTGATAACACACCAGAGATACCATGGCCCAGCCGGTCTTGTTATAGATGAACTCCAAATTGTTCCTTCTTAAATAGAGCAAACCGCCAACAAGCGACACCAACAGGGCCAGCGCAATGGTGCCAGAGTAGTTGGGTGGTCTGAAGACTCGAATCTGCAAAAAAGCAATGAAAACTTTAAGTGAAAGAAAAGTACCATTTTTTTCTTCTCACCACATTCTTCAATACAAATAATTTAGAAAGGGGACACCTTACTTGCAGACCTTGCACTAATATTTCTTTCATTCCTTACAATTAAAAAATGCATACAAAATGCATTCCTTGAAACATCATGGCAATGTAAAAGGTCTAGCTCTTCATTTAGGCGACTGCAGTTAAACATATGTGAAACTACTTTTGCATATTCAACCCAGAGCTGTTCTAATAATCCAGAGAACATGGGATCATATGGCAAATAGTAAAGGTGAGATGGGAGCATAATATTCATATTATTTCAAATTGGGACCTGTGTAAGAAGGCTTCTTAAAAACAGTTTTATTGATAAATAATCCACATAGCATACGATTTACTACTCAAACTGTACAATTCAGCTTAGCATATTTATTGATACATGCAACAGAAGCAAGAATCAGAAAATTAGAATCATTTCAATAGGAATTCCCATACCATTTAGCATTTATTCTTTTTACCCTCCCTCTAAACCTAAGCAACCACTAGTATACTTTCTGTCGCTATAGATTTACCTATTCTGGACTTTCATAGAATATGTGGTCTTTTGTTATGGCTTTCTTTCCCTTAGCATAATGTTTTCAAGGTTCACCTTTGTTGTAGTATGTGTCCATACTTCATTTATTTTCAAGGGTGAATACCACATTTTACTTATTCATTAATCAGCTGATAGATATTATGAATGCTGCTGCTATAAACATTCTTGTACAATATTTTGTGTGGGCATATGTTTACATTTCTCTTAGGTATATATGTAGGGGTGGAATTGCTGGGTCATATGGTAACTAATAATTTGTTTAATAATTTGAGAAACTGTTTTAAAGTGGCTGTGCTATTTTTCATTCCTACTAGTGGTGTATGAGGGTTCCAATTCTCCACTTACCAACATTTATTATCTCAATGACTTAGCCACCCTTGTGGGGGTGAATGGGTATCTCATTGTGAGTTTGAATTGCAGTGCCCTGATAACAAGCCATCTTTTCATGTACTACTCATTGGGCATCTGTAGTCTACTTTCCTTGCAGAAACGTTTATTCAGATCCTTTACCCACTGTTTAAGTGATCTTTATGTTACTGAGATGTAAGAGCCCTGTACAATAGATATAAGTCCATTCTAAGAAACATGATTAGCAAAGATCTCCACCCATTCTGTGTGTTGTCTTTTCACTTTCATGATTGGGCTTTAATGCACATTAAGACTATTTTTCGTAAGTAGACATAATTGGTATGAACTCATGATTTCACAGTATGTATAGGCCTTGATTATACTAACATTCACCACTAAAAGAAAATAAGGTTCCTAGGAGAAATGGCTAATTGAGTGCTGGGTAGGGTAGGTAGGTAGATGCAAGATGAGCCTGAAATAGAACAGTTGGAGGTTATCACATACCCTGACCTCAAATTTTACCACAAACCTACAATAATCAAAACAGTATAGTTTTGGCAGAAAAACAGAACAAGGAACAAAACTGAGAAAACCCACACATACAAGGCCAAAAAAAAATGTTCTGGCAATGGAGGCAAAAACATAAAGAAAAGAAAGCCACATGCAAAAGAATAAAACTATTATAGAAGGCTGACACCATACTGAAAAATTAAATCAAATGTAAAACCTGCAACAATAAAATATACAGAAAAAAAACATAGGTACTAAACTTAACGTACCTTGGTCTCAAAGGGGTTTTTGTGAACTTAACTCCAAAGCAAGGGAAGTAAAGGCAAAAATTCATGAATGGGACTAGATCAAATTAAAAAAATCTCTGCCCAGCAACAGAAACCATCAACTAAATAAAAAGGCAGCAAACTAAAAGGGAAAAGGTATTTGCAAACTATACCTCCGCTAAGAGTCTGATCTCTAAAATATATAAAGAACTCATAGAGCTCACCACCAAACAATCTAATTAAATACTGCACAGAGGGCCTGAGCACACACGTTTCCCAAGAAGACATACAGATACATGAAAAGATGCTTAACTTCAGTAGCTACAAGGGAAATAAAAATTAAAACCACAATGAGATACCACTTCACAGAATGACTGCTGGAATGACTGTTACCAAGACAATAAATAAGTGCTGGGAAGGATGTGGAGAAAAGGGGCTGGTAGGAATGTAAGCTGGTGCAGCCTCTATGGAAAATAGTCCAGAGGTTCCTAAAAATATTAAGAATCAAGTTACCATATGACCCAGCATTCACTCTTCTGGGTATTTACCAGAAAAAATTTGAAAACACTTTTCATCGCAACATACCCATATTGATATTCACAATAGCAAAGCCATGGAAATAACCTAAGTGTCTTTCAACTGATGACTGGATGTGGTACATTTATAAATGGAGCACTATTCAGTCATAGAAAGGATTAAATAATGCCATTTGCAACAAACAGATGGACCTTGAGTATATTATGCCAAGTAAAATAAGTCAGGTGGAAAAGAATAAGAACCATAGGATTTTATTCACATGTGGGATATAAAATAAAGGAACAACTCAGACACAGACAATAGCATGGTGGTTACCAGAAGGGAAGGGTTCTACATACACACACACACACACACACACACACATATATGTGTGTGTGTGTGTGTGTGTGTGTATATATATGTATGTATTATTGTTAGAAGGATACGAGATGAGATTTTGGGTGATGTGCACACAATGCAATATATAAGTGATACATTATAAAACTGTATGCCTATAACTTATACAGTGATTTCCTCTTTAAAAAAAAAAAATTATGGCTAAGTAGTTGATCCGTGATCGTCAACCCATGGTACGTGGACCATTGGTGGTTGATGAGGTCCAAAAGGTTGGAGACTGCTGGTTTAAATCATCCTTGATTACTTAAGTTAAATGACATATAATAAAGATATGACATAGAATAGGTAGACCACTTTGCAGTGCCAAGAACAGTTTATGTGTGGCATTTTCTTACATGGTTCTTGAAAAGGTGTTATCACATTTGTATCTGCCCAAATAATAGATAAAAATTATACATTTAGCTTTTTAATTAGAAATTGATTATTAATACCACTGAGTAATATTCAGTATATTTTTTAGCTTCTGAAAACTACTTTGTGCCTCACATAGTTTAATAATTCTTAAATGATTTTTAGAATATTTTAAATTCACCTAATTTATAGCTTACTAGTGGCCCAGTGCACGAAACTGGTGCACATTAAATGGGAATTTATTGCTATTTGCAAATGGGAATTTATTGCTATTTGCCCTTTCTCTATAAGAGAAGTGTTAGAAATGAAAGAAAATTAATAAAATGGATATGAAAACCTTTCTCCTGTCAGAGTCTGGGGCATACCATGGGACCCAGAGTCAAGTCCCCACCCACCCATATATATCTACATATATATATATACCTCAAAATCCCATGAGACCTGGATCTGGCCAGCACCACCCCCATCAAGCTCTGCCAGGCCAGGGGCTCAGCCTCAGGTCCCTGCTGATTGCTCATTACAGGAACTCCGCCTCCACTCTCGGTGTAGCCATCTTGTGATGATGTGAGGGTCAATTTGCATATCTCTTTATTATATAGAATAGCTATCAGACAGTTTTCTCTAAGTAAGGAAAAATCCTGCATAAAGAAATTTTTAAAAACCTGTGGCCTTCTTACAATGCTCTAACAAACCAAGCTAATTAGTCTATGATTTAAAACTGTGGGGGAGAAATACATACATGAACATCCGTTCTGTCAGCAATCCACTTTGCGAGCTGTTCAGCTGCAAATCCAATTCTTTGAAGGTCAAAAGTATCAGCTCTCTTGGGTCTGCCTTTTGGAGGGAAATGCATGAATGTAGGAGCAGAGTTCATGTTGAGCTAAAAGACAGAAAAACATAACATGAAATATAAGATCTTTATATAGAGTTCATTTAAGAGTTCATGTATTTTTCTCCATGAATTTTGGAAAGATAGCACTTATTCGAAAACCCAGTGGCTTTCCAGAACTTAATTACTGTTTTATTCACCTTACGGCACTCCTGAGTAAAAATAACTTAAAAATTAGGCTGACCCTCCACATTCAACAGGCATCATTCATATTTTATCAGCTACTTCATTCTTTTCCTACTTTAAATTCCATAATTAGAGTAAAATCTGAAGTAATTCAAAGTGCAAAACAGAAATATTGCAATTTGTCAGTGCATGGACTATTCTATATCTTGAGAAAAAGTACTGGCATCTGATGAACAATGTAAATATACTCTAGGCCTAGTGTACAGCCTGTCCTGTGGGGATCGGGCCAAAACCAGCTCTCCGACATCTCCCAGGGGTCCCAGATTGCGAGAGGGCAGTTCCAAGGTGGTGCACTCTGGAATCGGACTTCACCCAAGAACCACAGCTGTCAAGTCCCCACAGCTCCGCAGCTCCTGCCCCCGGTGGCCACTGCCCATTAGATACTGCCGGAGGGTGGCTTAGGCTTCTACATACAGAGATTATGGAATTAATTCCAGACAAAGTATAAGCAGATTGACCTCTCTATTAAACTTTAAAAATGCTGATGACCGTTACAGAAGCCAACATTTTTGCTCTAAACAATCTGATTTTACCACACTAAAGTAGAAATACACAATGATAGTCTTTTTCTGTTTAACTTCTCTATTAACTCAACTGTCTTAAAAGTGGTTATATCTCATTATTTTCTAAAGGCAATTTCTATTCGAAAAGTCTACTGAGTAAAATATTAGTATAGTATAAACAGTGCTTTTAATAATAAAATATCTGAAAACAAATATTAGATGAATTTACTTTGAGAAGAAAACTGCAAAATATATATACAGATTAAATTCCTGCTGCCCAGGAGTTACAAAAAATGTCACAAATTAAAAGCCAAGAGTTTTTCGGCCATGACTTGAACTACAGATCAGCATTTCCCATAAGAGCCCTGCTCACATCGAGGTAAAGACCCAGCAGTGGGGTGCATGTTGTGGACATTTAATTAATGCTTGTTAAGTGGAACAAAACACAGTCACAGTCCTTTCCGTTTTCTCCCAGTCCTGACTGTGTTCATGTGTGTTTCCCTGACAGAAAGATGCTCAAGGGATAGCTACAGCCAACGTGGAAATAGAAGATTTCAAGGAAGAAAGTCCCTGCAGTGGAGCAATCACAAAATCCAAACAAAGGCTTAACATCCTAGAATTTCAGAGCTAAAAAAATCATATAATTCCAAGTTTTCATCTTAATTAAATGTACAAATTCTTCAAGGCTGCAATAAAGCAGGGTACAGTGCAGGCCTGATTTCTAGTACTCCTAACACACTGCGTTCATGAACTCCTTGGCCTGTTGTCAGGCACTTAGCCTCAGCCACTGCCCAGGAATCACATGTAATTGAAGGCACTTGCCCAGCAAGTTCCCAGTGCGCCAAGAATCGCCACATTTCTGCACTCGTTATCAATATTGTATTCCAACAACACAAAATTGCTGACAGTGCTTTAAAGCATCAGTTTAGAGAGTACTTCAACAAATGTGATTCAATAATCGATGAGAAAAAAAACGTAAGCATTAAAAATCTTTTATTAATAAGTGGTTCTCATGTCAAACAAAATATATAATTCTGTTTTTGTGTGGATTAAAATTACCCATAAAAATCATTAACTGCGATAGCTTTTATACATTTCTGCATTTAAACATGAAAACTCATTGCTAAGCCAGCGGCTAGGTTTTGGAAAAGACAAAGTGGATCTATATTCATAATTCTGCTGAATCAAAATTAGCCTGAGGAACTTTTTCAATTTAAAACGGTCTTGATTTCAGCTCTTATATCTATGCCAAACTTAAAGTTTAAATGATTATCTCTAACCATACAGCCATCTGGTTATATACTGTCACTGCCTATAGTCACTGCCAGCACAAAACAGGCTCATAGTTTTGTTTCATCTGAATTAGCTGCCAATATTTTAAAGATGGAGAAATTGCATTTGGATCTCTTCTTGAAAACCACATCTAGATGGGGCCTGCATTCTTCAGGCCCAGAGCAGGGCTGTTCTCCTCCATCCCTGCAGTCCCCACCCACACCACCCTGTTTCCTCAGCAGGGAGCCCAAGGATCAGCTGCATGGTGTGCAGCTGATTTTATTTCTTAAAGTATAATAGTTAGGAGAACAGCAAAATATAAGGCTCCATTAAAGATCTATTTTTTAGAAGAACAAGAAAGACTTTGTTGTAATAAATATAGGAGAGAGCGTATTTTCTCATGCAAGTGAAGAACTAATGTGTTAAATAGGCTACGAATGTGCATAAACAAAGATACCGTAACAAAATGACACCAATCCAACCTACTCTCTGCTTAGTTTACAGCCTGTCCAGGACAGACATCTGGGCTTGAAGCTTTTGCTCTAGTATTCAGATTGGGCCTGGATGTCTATTGCCCATATATGATAGAGAGGAGTCACGTGTATAATGAAGAGCACATCCATCTGACAATCTCTAAGAACAATTATGAGATTCTATAGAGACCTATAAATTACTGGAATATGTGGCTTTTATAGTATTATAATTTTCCTTTATAAGGAAGTTAATCAATATTTGACTGAATATATGAACAAAAATCAATATCCTCAAAATGCAAAATAAATGTATGGAGATACTAAAAGAAAGACCAAAGGTGAAGGGTACTGAAGGCAAGAGAGGGAATTTCTCTTATTCAACTAGAAACTGGCAAAGATGAATAAATAATCAATCTGGGAGAGAGGAAAAAAAAAAACCTCATTAATGACCCTTTCCAGTTAGAGAACTAGACCAAGATACCCCAACTAATCAATGCCTGGCACTGAAATAAGTTTTATATTTGAAAGGCACCTGTGAAGCAGATAAACATTAATAACTGCAGGGTACGAGCTAGAACTCTGGGAACCAGAGTGCTGAACTTAAATTCTAGCCCCATATTACACTAGCTTTATAACCTCCCACAAGGACTTCACCTTGCCATACCTTAATTTCCTGATCTGCGAAACACCCTTAACAACACCTTTCTCAGTGGGTCATTGGGAAGCTAAGTGAAAGAATACACATGAAGCACTAAAGAGAGTCCTTGGAACATAACTCCTTGCTGTTAGCAATGACAATGACCCAAATTGATGACAACTAGCAAACTTATACCACAATTCTGAGCCTTGCTCTATGGAGAGGACTAGATGACAACCTATTAATCTGCTAAGCTGCTGTAACAGAACCAGAGATAGGCGGCTTAAGTGACAGCAGCTTATGTCCTCGCAGTTCTGGAGGCTGAGAGTCTAAGACCGAGGCTCCAGGAAGATTTGCTGCTAGTCAGACTGTCTTCCTGGTTGGAAGATGGTCACCTTCTTTGTGTCCTCACATGGCTTTACGTCTGTGCACATATACTCCTCCTGTCTCTTCCTCACAAGCAGAGCTAGGAAGTGCTGTCCTCCGCAGACACCATTTTAAGGAGGTAATTAGGGTTAGTAAATGAGGACCTACTGGATTAGGATTCCATCCTTATGACCTTGTTTTATGTTAATTACCTCCTTAAGGTCCCTGTTTACAAAAATGTCATATTGGGGTTAGGGCTTCAACATATGAATTTGGGAGGGACACTATCCAGTCTACAACAGAAAATAGACTAGACTTTGCAAAAAATATTTATTTTGTATATAAAATTATATCTGCCATATGGGAAGATTAAAACACTAAATTTAAAATAAAATTTCATACATTTATGCACAATACTACCTTAAACCACATTCAATTAAATATCAAAATAAAGTTATTGCATGTAAACTGCCATTGCATGATGACAAAACACATTTGCTCCACAATCCAAAAATTAAAATGTGTTTACTGTACTTGCTAATGGCAAACACTATTCAATGATAAAAATAACATTAGCTGTACTTTAATCCCTACAAGCAATTTATTATAACTGCTACTGTATTTATTAACTTAATAAATAGTATGTGTATCAGGCAAACAAAACATATCAGCCATAACCAACTCTATTAAACATATTAGCAAAAGAAAATATATCTTTTACCTGTTGAAAAACATCTGTCCCCTCATCATAGTCCACCATACTGAAGAAGAGTTTGTTACAGAAAGCAGATGAATAGCGCCAGGAGTTAGCCAGGATTTGATATTCTTCATTAGCTTGCCTGATAAGAACAATGGAGCAGAGTAGAAACATCAGTATTTAAGCACCAACAAAGCTGTTAATAAAACAGGCAATTCTAGGGAAAGAAGTGGCCAGTTTTTATATGAAAAGCAAGCTAAGAATATATTTTATATTTTTAATTGGTCATAGAAAAAAGGTGAAATATTCCATGATGTGAAAATTACATAAAAATTCAAATTTTATTGTTCATTAATAAAGATTTACTGCTACAGAGCCACATGAGTCATGGACATATTTTTTCTGGCTGCTATTGTGCTATATATAGAAAGGCAGAGTGTAATTATTGTAACTGAAACCATGTGGCCAAAAGCCCATATTGGCACTTTCAAAATCAAGTTTAACAACTCTTACTCTAGAGCACACATGTCAAACACAAGGCCCGCGGGCCAAATCCGTCCCGCCAGGCCTTGCAATGTGGCCCGCACCGCGCTGTCATCACTGCACTCCGCTGCGTTCCATCACAATGACAGTTTATGACTGTTCAGTTAACCATTCGGCCCGCGATTTAGGCTGGATTTTAGATTTTGGCCCCTTCTCTGACTGAGTTCGACACCCCTACTCTAGAGGATAAAATTATTTGTGGCATACATATTTAAATTTTCTGATAACTTTTAGTAAAAGGCATAAAGCTATTTTTAAGAATATTTGCAACTCACTTTAACAGAAAAATAATAAACGAGAACATTTTAAAGTTGTAAACAGTTATATTACAACTTTTTATAGCCCATTTATCTAAAAATGCATTTACATTCAAACCTAAAGGTAATAAATAAATTAAAAGGGCACAAAGAAGCCAATGATACAAACAAGACTCCTCTAAGAGCAAATTATTTCTATTTTTAATTAATTTCTATTGGACATTTTATTGATTTTCCAGATAATGAAGCACTATATTTAGGTGGAGCGATGGAAACTGAAATGGTATTGTTGGAGGATGTAAGCATAGTAACTGAATAAAAAAAAGGGATTGCTAAAATGTTAATAAAAAGAGAGTTCTCCTTTGATATAGTAGTAGCTGATTTTTCAGTTTTAGGGAGTCCCTCTCCTAAAAATATAAGTGAAGAAATGAGTATACTTCCACAATAATAAAAAGCCTTCAGTGACTTGACCCTGACAATGGAGTAGGTCTGAGCCTCTTTGCACACTAATAAACCTTTAAGAAACCAGTACTATCTTAAAAAATCATTAGAAGAATGAATTATAGTAAAAAAAACAAACTATAATTTTGCACCAAAATAATTTTGCTTTTAAAATGCAACTTAGGAAAATAGCAAATCAGCAAAAACTGGCATTTTTTATGATAGTCTAAAAAATGGAAATTCTTTGTTCTGAAAAATGCAAGGAGAATCAAATTTTAGTATTCAACATCTGTGTATAGTATCTAATGGAATTGGATAAAACAGAGATACTGTTCAATGTTTTTTCCTCATAATGTTCGAGCTTAACACAGACCTACTAGACTCTTATCTACTAAGCATACATTCATACACTCGTTAATTCACTCCATAATACACAGGCATGCCAACAACAGGTCAGCTGATGCAGGAGTGAATAGTGTGTACAAGCTCCCTTATCTTCGGGGGGGGAGGGGAGGGGAGAGGAATATGCCAGTGAGAAAGAGAGGCCTCACACAAGGAAACACAAAATTTCAGATAATCCCAAGTACTCTGAGGAAAATAATAAAATGTGATAAGGAATATTGATGAGTCAAAGAAAATGAATTCATTTTTCTTTCAAACTCTGTATCATCCACTTTTTCAGCTTGACTTCTCAATGATCAATCTATCGTTCCAAAATCCTGAAAAATGTCCCAAAGCCTGCATCATAAAGACAAAAGGCAGAGTAGAAGACAAGATCCTCCAAACTCTGGACACAACTCATGTCTACTATCTATGTCTCTATGAACATACCATACTCAAAGAGCCTCTGTTTTATGACATCCCATGCTCACTCTTTAAGCATTAAATCCTTTGTTTGAAATGCTCTCACTTCCTTCAAAAGTTGCCTCTCCTTCAGAAGTCATTCCCTCTCTACCCCTATCATACTTGTTCAAGTAACTATCTGAAATGAAAATTGTTACACTGCAGTGCTACTTATTTTAAGTACATATCTGTATCATATTAGGCATATTATATTTACACATTGATTGCTCAATGGATGGAACCCAATAGAGAAAAGGCATTAATAAAGTTGATGATGGTGAATAAATATACTTTCCTAAATAGACAATATATCATTTATACCCTAAAGCTAATGAATCACTAGAGACTCTGAACTCCGGAGAGTCTGAAAGTCCACTTAGTCAGATTTAAGTCCCAAGATAATGTCTCTTGTAAGACTAATTTGCTTTATTGGTGGTCTTAGGGAGAAAAAAACACTTTAAATCTATGTACCATCATAAATAAATGCTCTTTGTCAAGAACAGTGGTCATGAGTTAAAAGGTTGTAATGACTAAATTATCAATCATGTTCTTAATGTCAATTTCAAATGCAAATACAGAATCTAGATCTTAATTATCAATGCTATTTATTCAGCATTTTAATATATGCTGTAATAATGAAGTATATCTCAGGTCCCCACCTGTAAGAAGCTTGTTATAGAAAGGAATAGACACATATTAATACATAAGTAAGATATATATGTATTTTAAAAGGTTGCAAATCATTGGTGCTATGTGAAATTCAGAGGAGGCCGAGAACACAGTGGACTTGAGCAGTTAGACAAGGTGAATATAAAATGTAAAACTACCCAGAAAAGAATGGAGGAACTAAAATTATAAGAAAGAACAGAAAGAACATTAAGGTAACAGAATCAGTGTAAACAAAAACTACCGCGTCTGAAATATGTATTGTGTGTTCACAGTTAGAAAATAAAAGACTGGAAGCTCTCTTCAGGTGGAGAGATAAATAGGACTTTGACTTTATTCTGTAAACTGAACAATGAGGAATGTTTTGAAGGAAGGGAATTATGCAAAATGCTAATTAAAAAACCTGTGTCTGGCAACAGTGTTTATAATATATTAGAGGAAGAGAAAATAAATGTTTAGAAACCACTCAGAATCCTATATAATAAAAGGCTAATATGCAAATTGTCCTCTCAACCAAAAGTTCAACCAGTTGTTTGACCAGGGGGCGGGGCTGGCCCTCCAACCTCCCAAGGTCCGTTCCCCAGGCCAAACAGGTAGGCCAGACCCCACCTGTGCACGAATTCATGCACCGGGCCCTCTAGGTTATTATAATGGTTTAATTGGGAAGCATATGAAGCTATTTAAATAGACTACAAATGAAGATATGACCTATTTCTTACATATTCTCCTTTAGAAACTGGAGCACCAAAGTAACCAGCAAAATTTTCTACACAAGTTTCTCTACTTAGGAATAAATCTACCTCGAACAGAGAATTTAGGGGAGCCAAGCAAATTAACTTTTCAACACAAAATACTTAGAGAAAAACTAAATATTGACAAGGAAAATGGGAGATTTCTTCTGTTGGGTATAATTCACTAGCAGTAGGGTCACTGAACAGATTTGCTATTAAAAATAATTCGATGAACCTGAGAAATATGAATTTCATGTTGATGAAATCTATTCAGAGTATAAAAGACTGATTAGAAAGAATGTGCCCCAATAACATAAATTCTGTTTTCTAAACTTGACTCTATTACACTTATCCCCTCAGTCCAACATCCTACTGATTAGCAGGGGACAGAAGAATCCTAACTATGACAAATAAGAGATTCACTGGATTCTTGCACTGGTGTCAGTTTGGACATCATAACAAAGTAAGGCATCACTAGCGCTGATTAGCACACTTCAACCTTCACTGCCATCTAAACTGAATCTGAAAACCACAAACACTCCCAATGTTTCAGTCAAGTAAGTATTATTTCCAACACTGTTAATTAAAACAAATATTTTCTTTTTCGGGAGTTCACAAGATTATTAGGCTTAATTTTATTACTTCAGTAAATTGTTCTAACCTGAAGAGGGCAGTCAAGTTGCACCGAAACATTAGGGAAGGTTTAAGCAATGTCTGCAGGGCATAGTTCTGATCAATCTGTTCTAGAAAAATCTCCATTTTTATTATGGAAAGAAGGGGAAAAAATCATTTAATCCAAATGCTATAACTTTTTATATTATAATCATTTTTAAAGGTTATGTAAAACTAAAAAGAATTAACTCATCTGTAGCTGTATATATTTAATATAATCCCCATGACATTTTTAGCTTTAATGCCCTATAAAATAACAGATTTATATCAAAATCCCAAGATAACCTTTTTATACTCATATTTCATAATGAAGTATAAATGTATATAAATACATCTTGCATGGTGATTCCAAAGTATGTCTTCATGAAACCCCACATTAATCAATTTTTATAGACAGCGATCAATATAAAGAGATCTAGTGTGAGCAGAACAACCTATTAATTATGGTCCTGAAGAAACAAACAAACTGGCTGGCAAGCAGCACCCTACAGAAAGATTTTAACAGAGTGGTTTCTCTCTGGCTGTGCTACACATGCCCAGGACCCTACTGAATACAGTGGACTATATTACTACTAAATAGACCCAATGCCTCTGAAGAGCTGAGAATTCAACAGTTCCCTACCATACTCTCATAGACTCTGCTTAATTCACTACTTGGTAAGATAAATTCAAGAGGTTGGTTGTGCTCATTATGCTCTCTATTTCCTATACATTTATATTTTCCTTTATCCGACCTAAGTAGTCACATTTCCATAGGAAACAACTCTAACATGTTCAAAGTGATGAATAGAAAGAACCTACAACCAAGATTACTCTACCCTGCAAATTCAGAATCGAAAGACAAAGAACTTTCCAGATTTCCAGACAAAAAAAAAAAAAGCTAAGAGTTCATCACAACCAAACTAGTATCGTATGAAATGTAAAATGGTCTTATTTAAGAAGAAAAGATCAAAACTATAAACAATAGTATAAACATGTCAATCTATACTAATACTAGAGGAATATGCAAATTGTCCAGGACACTATCATGTAACAACCAATCAGGATGTGGGCTGGGCCGTGACAGAGAGCTCTCAGCACACCTGTGCCAGGGGTCCGAAGGGCACAGAGAGGAAGGGAGAGCAGATAGGCAGTCAGGGCAATCAGACCAGTAGGGGAGAGCAGATAGGGCAATCAAGCCAGGAAGGGAGTGCAGATAGGCAGTTAGGGGGATCAGGCCGTCAGCAAGGAGCAGTTAGGCAGTTAGGGCAACTAGGCCAGGAGGAGAGAGCACTTAAGGGGATTAGGTTGGCAGGGGAGCAGTTAGGGACATCAGGCAGGCAGGTGAATGGTTAGGAGACAGTGGTTCCAGATTGCATTAGGGATCCCGGATTGAAGAGGGTGCAGGCAGGGCTGAGGGACTCCCCTTCCCCCCCATGCACGAATTTCATGCATTGGGCCTCTAGTGTATACATATCTATCAATACATATCTACAAACAATGAACAAGCATAATAGAAATAGAGTTATAGACACAGATCACCACCATTGCTACCTGACTCCACTACTATAATTACCACTGCAAGGCACCGACCTGGAACTGATACAATTTCAAGCAGAAGATGCAATACAAATTGGACTTAGGACTCTTACCATAACTTGGCCTGTTTACTTTGTGGAGAAGACCATATTAGTCAGGGATTGTCCCTAACCATTTCTAGCAAACTGACTATATTACCCTACGACCTCCTCTCAGGGCTACGACTGGCATCTACTACAGTCAACACCATTCCCAACTAAGATGTCACTGTTGCAGATAAACAAAGTAGGCTTAGAATGTCTGGTTAAGCCAGAAAGCAAAGACTAATAGAGAAACATCATGCAGGTCAAATTTTGGGTAACTTGCATAATGAAGAAAAATAACTATAGTAATGAATTAGTGACTATAATAATAACCTTTGAGATATTATTCCTATAAAGGAGAGCTTTACCTACACCTCTCTTTCCTCTTTTGAGCAGCTCAGGGAATTAATATAGAAGGACCAATAGAATTTAAAAAAAAAAACCACTTCACTATCACTACTAGCAAATTTAGGCAAAGATTATCAATGGATAGGTGAAATGTTACTGAGAAACAGGATAATTACAAGATCTCAAAGTATCCCCTCCCCACACCACCTCCATCCAGTACTTATTACACAGGAAAAAGGACATGTTTAAACAATACAAAATGTGGAGATCATCACCCTAATTAGGCGATAGATTTCACCACTGGCATTTGAACAACTTAACATTATGTGCCTCCTGAGATGATGCACTAAGTACACAATAACTGCAATAGAACTACCTGCAAACAGTAATAACTGAATTTAACCACAAGGAAACAAACAACAGAGATCCAGAGCATGGGACACCACACAAGGCAACTGGCCTGGATTCTTTTTAAAACCAGAAATTTAAAAGTGAAAAGAAACTAAAGCAGTCTAACAATCATGTGCAATTTATGAACTTTGACAACATCCCAAATAAGAGGATAGGCTATAAAAAACATTTGGAGACAAATATAGAATTTAAATATGAACAGTACAGCAATACTTTATTGAAATCAATCAATTCACTTAAAAATAATAATGGTAAGGTAAGAATTCCCTTTTCTTAAAAGATGCATACTTCAGTATGTAGCAGTTATATTTCATGATGTCCCACAATTATATGTACATCTGCTGATATGTGAGTCATGTTTAATGTATACTTAGAAGAGCAAAATCAAATGTGTCAAAATGTAAATAATCCATAAATCTTGGTAAAAGGTAGACTTTATCAATGTACTACTGTTACAATTTTCTATAGTTTGAAATGAAGATAGTGGACTAATGCTGTACTTAATATACAAATAATATACAAAACAGAAAGAGCTTGAGACTGCTACAAAAGAGAACGGACAACTAAAGGTTGCTGAAAAGAGTTGAGATTACCCATTCTCAGCAAGAAACGCCAAGGAAGAAATTTAATGTGGTTAAGTTATATCATATGCCTTAACTTAAAAAATAATAAACTAAATGGAGCTCAGCAATAACCCTAGAAACGCCTTTATATTAAAGTGGTCCTGGATTCATTCATTCAAGCTTGAAACAGTTCTCGTGTATTAGCCAAACCAGGCAGAGCATGTGTGAATGCCAGGAGGGTGTGCCAGTCTGTCACAAAGAAGTGAAACCTTTTGTTCCTGTAGCCAGGCATATTAGGGTGACAATAATTAAGGCCATAGAGAAATATTATCTAAGGAACAGAGGAAATGATAAGGGCTATAGTTCCAAACCCATTTACCAAGCACTTACAAGAGCATTAAGTGATGTACAAGGGTAATTTTATCTATACACAATTTTCACCTTCTGTGCTCACTTTAAAATGTAATCTCATAAGAGACATGACCTCGCTTTAATGAAACAAAAGGCTGACAGCTCTTTCTGCGTGGTTTTGGCCAGCTATCTCCAACGTGCCAGTTCCTGTTATGAGACGTTAGCCTGAATAAAAGCTCTTCATGATCTAATGAGTTTAATAAATGCTGGCGATGGATTCCTGCCCTTAAAAATTAATAATCTTAATTGGAAACACAAAAGCAAAATGCAAATTACAGTTCACAGGATAAAGGCAATGATGAATGTGTACACTTTAAAAAAGCGTTAAACTCTATTAGCTCCAGAGCCACAAATCCCAACCCTGACAGGTATTAGCTGTGTGACTGGGTAAATCATCTCTCTCAGCTTTGAGGTTCTCATCTATAAATGATTTTTTTCAGACCTAACCCTTATAGTAGTAAGGAAAAAAAAATAAATAAATAAAAATATATATATATATATATATATATATATATATATATAATATATAATAAAATATATATATAATAAAAGGCTAATATGCAAATTGACTAAATGTCGGAAAGACTGGTCGCTATGACGTGCTCTGACCATCAGGGGCAGACACTCAATGCAGGAGCTGCCACCTGGTGGTCAGTGTGCTCAGCCAGAAGCCGGGCTCATGCCTTCACGGCAGCAGGATGCCCACAGGGAGTAGGCCTAAGCTGGCAGTGGGACATCCCAAGGGCTCTCGGACTGTGAAAGGGTGCAGGCTGGGCTGAGGAACCCTATATATATTAGGTCTAGTAATAATTAATGTCGTTTTCTAATACTTTTTTAAATCAAATTTATTTAAACAATACAACAAAATTTAATCAACAATATAGTTGCCATTGTTTTCTACTACTTGTGCCGAACGCTCAGGAAGCATTTTAATCCCTCTGTTGCAAAATTCTTGTGATTTTTGATGCAAAAAATTCGGTCAATGCATTTTTGAGGCATTCTTCATTATTAAATTTTTTTCCAAGAAGAAAGTTTTGCAAAGAACGAAACAAATGGTAATCAGAAGGGGCAATATCAGGAGAATATGCAGGTTGAGGGAGAACTTCCCATTCCAACAGGCGCAGTTTTTCAGCAGTGATTCTTGCAGTATTTCAGCAGTGATTCTTGCAGTCGTGCGTTATCGTGGTGAAGAATTACGCCCTTCTGATTAATCAGCGCGGGTTCTTTTTCTCTTAAAGCTTGGGCTAACCTTTCCAATTGGGCACTATACACTGCACTTGTAATGGTTTGGTTAGATGGTAAAAGTTCATAATGAAGAATTCCTTTAAAATTCCACCAAACACACAACATCACTTTTTTCGCATGCAAGTCAGGTTTTGGCGTGGGCTGCGGAGCCTCATTTTTGTCCAACCATTGAGGCCGCCTTTTCAAATTAACATACAGCACCCATTTTTCATCTCCGGTAACAATTTGCTCTAAAAACGGCAAACGGTTTTGACGAGAGAGGAGCGAACTGCAAATTGTGACTCTTTGATTACGGTTGTTGTCGGTCAACTCATGAGGAACCCATTTTCCAAACTTTTGGACTTTGCCAAGTGCACGCAATTGATTGGAAATTGTTTTTTGTGAACAATTTAAAGTTGTCTCAAGCTCTTGTTGGGTAATTTGAGGATTTTGCACCAAAAGAGCTTGAAGAGCTTCTTGATCAAAATTGGACACACGGCCTCGACCACTCTTGTCATCTAACGAAAAATTTCCCTCGCGAAATTTCTCAAACCAACGCTGGCATTTTCTGGCGCTAACTGCATCTTGACCAAGAGCACTACAGATGTTTTTTGCAGCCTCACTTGCTTTTCTTCCTAATTGGAACTCGTAAAGCATGCAGTGCCGAATATGCTCTTCATCCGCCATCTTCTTAGCCCTAGTTTTGCAACAAAAACCAAACCAAACACAAACTTTTTCAAGCAAAACTTGTTAATTGCACTTCACACGTTCTGTAAATACCACATGTTTGAAGATTATGTCAATACAAGTCAATGTCAAGCAAGATTTTAAACGAATGTTAAAAAACGACATTAAGTATTACTAGACCCACTATATATATATATATATATATATATATATATATATATATATAAAAGGCTAAGTGATGGACTGTACATACGTATGTAAAACAGACCTGCAGGTACATATGACATGCACTGGCAATTTAAAAATAAACACTGACTTGACATGCAAGATGCATATAAAGCTCTCATCAGTGCCAAATGCATGTGTGTGTTTCAATCTATCATGTAGGTCGTGAATTTGGTTGATGCTTCTATTATACAGAAAGGGCAAATAGCGATATTAAAATATTTCTTCTAATTAATTTCCTTTCAATGTGCACAGATCCATGCACCAGGCCATTAGTATATACATATAGTCATATATATCACATATTAATATATATGGCAACATAGAACTCTAATAGTTTACACATAGTAAAGAATAATTTTATTTTATCACATGAGATGGATGTTAGCTACTTAACATTTGATATGTTAATGTAACAATTTATTCAATTCACTTAAAAATACCTTTTAAATCACTAAAATTTTCATTTATTTTGAGTCTAATAATATATCAATCTCCAAGACATCAAAACTTTGGTTATACATGCATCTTGCATGACTCTACGTGTACTTTCTTATTTTCCTTCACCTGGACGTTTTCTTCTTATACTTATTGATCCACAGTAATAACCTTAGAAGAGGACATTTTGTTCTCAGAATTTTTTGTGACTTCTGGAAGAGCTGAGTAACTTTGTGGTAGAGTACATCTAAGATTTAGCAATTATGGGTAATATTCCCTTTAATACAATTTGATAAAGGAAGTTGGAGTTAACACTTATGGGAGGTGAGAATTGTATTGAGTTGTCTTAATTAACAACTTTATTTGGCCCAGGAGTTCGATGTTAGCACTGAATAAGGTGAGAATTGAATTCTGAAATTTGTGAATGAACTGACTGTGTGAAGGAAGAGCAGCATGATTTGCTCAGAGGGCTCACAAGGAAGCCAACAGCTCATTCACCAGCCTAAAGCAACTGGAGAATCTAAGTGTGCGTGAACTGTAGAAGAAAATATCTTAAAGAAAAAGCAGGAAGTCTCACAAATGAAAACAAAAAGATTTTAAAATTATAACTACAAATTTTTATAAATATTCTATAGAATTATAAAAATTATAGCAGTTTTATTAAAAAGAAAAATGACTCAAAATTTCATTAACACTGAAAAACCTAGAATTCATGCTAAAAAACATTTAAAAAAAAAAGAGACTACTTATAATAGGGTGTCTTTTTCAATGTCTACAACTCCCTTTGAGGCTAAATTTAGAATACAATTGAATAATTTTTCTCAACACTTTACCTTTTCTTAGTTGAGATATCTTTGACCTACTCTGCCAACTATCCTATGGGTCAAAGTACTCTCTTGATTCCATAACAGTAAATCTCAGAACAATGCTCATCCACAATTTAACAAATCTTCCTTTGACATTTCTATTAGTGTATAATATAAATGTATCATCCTCATCTAACAAACTCCAAGGCATCTCTCTATCAGCTCACTTAATTTTCTTCCTCTCCAACTCCATTATCACCCTGAACAATTTCAGTACACATGATTTAATCTAGACATTACCACAGCCCTGTAAGTTTCTCTACAACATCAACAATCACCTGTATTATACTTCAGTAAATTACTTATAAATTATTAAGTAAACCCTGTATGACTTCTTAATTTTCATCTCCATCCTATTTTTACAAAAAATCTGTTTTTCACTCTCATTAAAATAGAACTTATTTCACACCTAATTTTTCAGCTGATCCCTGGCTTCCTTTGATTCCCCCATCCAACTTTGAACCGTAACCACACATTTCAAATAGTAATACTGTATCACTAGCATTCTCAAAGCACTTCTCTAACCCCCTTCACACCATCAGCCAGATATGCTAACCTTAAGGAAGATTTTCTTGCTCCTAAGTTGCTGAGTATTGGGGCAGAAAATGGTTTAAGTACAGATCCCTCACTAAGAAGTTGGGTGTTCTGGTTTCAAAAGGGATCCTCAATACTATATGGTCATCCAACCAGTCTTACCAATCCCATTACTCCTCAATAAAAACTCTAAATCATGAACTTGCTTCTTATCTTCCCTTTCTCTTTACTGATTACATACTGGAATTAACAGAGATCATGTCTGTGTAAATGCCATTGCCTTGGGGCCATCCTAAAGCAATTAAATTAGAATGTCTGAATATGGGAATCATATATTAACTCTACACTTTTTATTCCTTTTCAAGGCTTCACCTATTTTTTCTTCTTTAACAACCTACCACCACACTGATTTGCAAATTATTTTAACTTTTTATAATTACTTCAAATGTTTTCTCTCATAATTCTAAAATTATTATAAATTATGAAATTGCATTAGAAAACTAGAGGCCTAGGGCACAAATTTCGTAGGGGTGGACATCCCTCTCACAGTTCGGGACTCCTTGCTCCTTACTGCCAGCCTGCGCACTGCTCCTTCGCACTGCCCTGGAGGCGGGAGAGGCTCCCACCGCTGCTGCACTCGCCAGCCATGAGGCCAGCTTTTGGCTGAGCAGTGCTCCCCCTGTGGGAGCACACTGACCACCACAGAGCAGCTCCTGCATTGACCGTCTGCCTCCTGGTGCACATCATAACGACCGGTTGTGCTGGTTGTTCGACCAAAACGGTCGCTTAGGCTTTTATTATATAGTCTATAATAAGCAAACAAATAAGTAAAAGGTTATTTTGAGCTCTGTTATTTAAAAAAAATTAAGGCCAGTGTGGCTCGGTTGGTTGGGTATACTCCCATACATATACCAAAAACATAACCAGGTCTCAGGTTCAATCCTCAGTCAGGGTGCATGTGGGAGGCAACCGATTGATGTTTCTTTTTCTCTCCCTCCCTTCCTCTTTATAGGATCAATAAACAAACAAAATTAAGAGTCCACATTTGAAAATTCATTTAACAACATAATATGTTAAGTAAAATCATTTAACAGTATATTATGGTTAATGTTATCTGACTATATACAAGTATATGTAACTGTGAAATAAATACTTTGATAATAAGGTATTTCTAGACTATACCTGACAGAAATACAATCATCAGCCAAAACCGGTTCGACTCAGTGGATAGAGCAGTCAGCCTATGGACTGAAAGGTCCCAGGTTCTATTCAGGTCAAGGGTATGTACCTTGGTTGCGGGCACATCCCTAGTAGGGAGAGTGCAAGAGGCAGCTGATTGATGATTCTCTCTCATAAATGTTTCTAACTCTCTATACCTCTCTTCCTCTTTGTAAAAAATCAATAAAATATATTAAAAAATACAGTCATTAAATAAATATATTTCTTCACACAGTAGTGAATATAGAAATTCAATTAATTCAATATTTAGGTGCAAGAAAATTATTTTCCTAAAACATATTTGGTATTATAGCATGGCAAAAGACATTTTGTAGTTTTAGGGGAAACAACTCTTACACAAAAATATCAATGAAGGTGGTATTTTTTCTGCCTTGGGCTTCACAGCATCCCTTAAGATGTTTATATATACCTTCCCTATCCATATGTGCTAGCCCAATTCTGACAGCAGTATTAATGCTCACTTGAGTACTGGTCCTCAGATTTGATAGGAGAGGAACTAGGAATCATCTGAAGAGATGTTTTTCAAAATACTTTTGTTCACTATCCTCTCTACCCACTGTGCACCATGCCCTATGATATACACTCACTATTAGGTTATGATGAGATCCTTCTTGAAAATTTCAGAACACTGAAATTCTCTTTCTGTAAACTCCTATGAACAGAACTGTTTAGTCTTATTCAATGACCATGTCACTAATAACTTCCATTGCCACTAGAGCTAACAATGATTCAGATATTTTTAAAAAGTCCACAGATGAATAAACAATGTGTGGAGTTACTACACAAAAAGCAATTATTTTTTCAGAAAACTGTGGTCAACTAAGAAGAAACAGACAATGGGTTAAGGGGGGGACTCTAGGCCTAAATGGTTTTGCTCAAGAATTCTATCAAACATTTAAAAAAGTAGTAACACAATCTTCTAAAATTGTGTAAGTTTTCACAATTTCTTCCAGAATAATAAATGGGGATATAACATTTCCCGATTCACTTTATGAGGCCAATATTTCCCTGGTACCAAAACTAGACAAAATAGCATTAAAATGATATAAAAAGTGACCCAGATCAATATCTATCATAAAGATAGATGTGAAAATTTTCAACAAGATATTAGTAAACGGAATCCGGCAATGAATAAAAAGAATAATATTAAGAGGGATTTATTCCAAGTTGTAAGACTGGTCCAACATTGGAAACTCAGTCAAAGTAATTCACCATATTAACAGGCGAAAGAAGCAAAATCATATCAATTCTGGCAAAGACATTTTGTAGTTTTAGGGGAAACAACTCTTACACAAAAATGTCAATTAAGGTGGTATTTTTAAATTAAATAAGATAAAAACTTAACAAAATCCAACACCCATTCAGGATAAAAACGCTCAACAAACTACATATAAAGAACTTCCTCAACTTGATAAAGGACATTTATAAAAATCCTATTGCTATATCATACTTAATGATGAAAGTCTGAATGCTTTCTCTCTAAGATCAGATCAAAATTTAAAACTAAATTCTTAGAAAAAAACATGGGGAAAAATTTGGGGATCTGGGGTTAAGCAAAGAGTTCTTCAATTTTGTAAGGAAAGCAAGAAATGTAAAAGAAGAAAATTATAAATTGGACCTCACCAAATTTAAAATCTGCAAAGGATTCCATTCTAGCATGAAGAGAAAGCCATGGACTAGAAGAAAATATTTGAAAATCACGTATCTGATAAAGAACTAGCATCTCTAATACATAAAAAACTCTGAGACCACCAATTAGAAATGGGCAAAAAACCACACATATTTCACTGAAGATATATGGATGATAAATAAGCATGCAAAACAATATTCAACATGAGGAATAAGCATATAAAAAGATGTTCAATACCATTAGCCATGAGAGAAATGCGAAATGAAACCACAAGGAGACAGCACTCCATCTCTATCTGAGTGACAGAGGCAATGCTGGTGAGGAGATGGAAAACCCCCCTCACTTACACACCACTCACTCACACACCACTGGTGGACGTGAAGACTGACACAGCCACCCTGGAAACATTTAGACAGTTTCTTGTAAAGCAGAACAGGCAGCCACCATACAACCTAAGCACTATACTGTCTGGTGTTTATCCCAGAGAAACAAAAACTTAAGTTCACACAAAAACCTGTATAAGAAGTTTCACAGCAGTTGTATATATCATGGCCAAAAACTAGAAACAACACTGATGTCCTTTAACATATGGGCGGTTAAAATGTGGTATTTCCATATCAGAAAATATTACTCAGTAAAAAAAAGATTAAACTATTGATAAACACAACAACTTGGATGGATTTTGAGGGAATTGCATTAAGTGAATAAAAAGCAAACCAAAAAGGTCATACACTGTATGACTCTATTTACATAACAGTCTTGACAAAATACAGAGAAAGGGAACAAAGTCTGGAGGTGGGGAGTGGAATGGTGTGGGGGTGGCAATAAAGGACAAGAGGAATTCTTATGGGGATGGACCTGTTCTGTATCTTGACTGTACCAATACCAACATGCTGCCGGAGAGAGTGTGTATAGTTCTGCAAGCTGTTACTGCTGTGAGCCAGCAGGTAAAAAGGATATGATTTGTTTGCATTTTCTTTTTTTTACAATTGCACATGAACCTACAATTATCTCAAACTAAAGTTTCATGAAAAAACAGCATCTGCTACAAATGTATTATATTTGTACTTGTCCAAAATTTTCTTTAGGATATTTCTACTGAAAAATATTTCATGCATTTCAAATTGTTTACTTCTATTTCACAGTTCTAGTCATTGGAGAGATTAAAAATTAAGTGGACTTCTTGTGTCCTTTCTATAAAACTGTTAGAATAGATTAGACTAAAGGGACTACTTCACTGACTACAAGATAGAATTAGGTGAACTACAAGGCAATATTCAAACCAAATTCTATCACATTCTTACCTTTAGGTAGGACATAGTGATAACTATTTTTCATAATTATATATGAAAATGGTCAATAAATGTTATGTAATAAAAGAATATTGGCTTATCAATGTCATTTCCTAGAATACAATTATTTTAGCTTACTTTTAAATGCTCATTGTTATATATGACTAAAACACTGAACTGTTTCATTCTATTATATACATTTATCTTACATATAATAAATATTATAAGCACACGATAGTTTTTAAAATTTTTAAATGCTTGATTACCTGCAAACAGAACACTGCCGCTGAGGCTGAAGAGCCGTGAACATAACAATCATAGAGTAGTTTCGAGGTGGCGTCTTTATAAACTTTCGGAATTTGTCGCCATTCAGTCGGAAGATTGAGCGCCTGGCACTCCATTCCATCAACTGTTCTACTTTTTCGGCTAACAGATTCTGCAATTAAATATAGGAATTTAAATTTACACAAGGTTTAAGTCCCTCAGTTTGTATTTCGTAAAAGCAGAATTACATGAGATTATATTTTAGCAAATGTTATTTTCTGTTAAAAGTCGTTTTAGTGAACAATACCAGACGTAGTAAGACACATCAACATCACGTATTCCCTGAGATCCACAGATAAGAGCACATCACCTCCCTAGTACGCTTAGCAAAATGGTAAATCTCAATCTAATCATGAGAAAACATTACACTGACACAAGTTTAATAACAGTCTATAAAATAACTAACCAGTGCTCTTCAAAGGTGTCAAGTTCATGAAGACCAGGAAAGGCTGAGGAACAGTAACACGGAGAAGAGGGAGAAATGACAACTAAGTGCAACATGGAACTTCTCACAATCTGGGACCCCTAGGGGGATGTCAGACTGCTGGTTTCTGCCCAATCCCCTCAGCAGGCAAGGCTAAAGGACCCCACCAGTGCACAAATCCATGCACCGGGCCCCTGGTTTGCATATAAAATCTTTGGTTAATCTCTTCACACCCTCTCCCCTTCCCTCTGAGATTCATCAGTCTGCTCCATGTTTCCATGCCTGTGCATCTGCCCCCTGGTGGTCAATGCACTCATAGTTACCGGTCAAACCATCGCTTAGGTTTTTATATAGAGAGATACATGTTATTATTTATAAACTTCTAAAATAAAAATTAATCAAGAAAGTACAATATCTGTATATATATATTTTGAGTATTCACACAAGGTTGTTAACTTTTGTTCTACTTTCCACCCACAATAAGCAGTGTGTTCAGTTTTTATATCTCTTGCCTCAAGTAACTTTCCCATTTTAAAGTCAATAACCCAAGAGCAGGAAGCACCAGAAACTGCTATAAGATATATGGCTTTGATCATCATTTCAGAATGCTCTCTGATCATTTGTCACTAATAAAGAGCCAAGGACACAGCTACACTTATTTCAGAAATCATAAAAAATTGAGTTTATTTTTCAAATTTAGCATTATCATTCATACTTTAATATAAGGTTTACAACAAACAGAAAGACATGTTTAATGAGTACTTTCAATGTGTTAGTTATAATACTAGGCATACAACATGTCAGGTGCCAACCAACATCCCTATTCCACAGAGAAAAAATTCAGGTTCAGAGAACCTAAATTACCTACTCAAGATCAAATTACTAAGTGGTTAAGCCTGAATTCAAAGTTGGTTTTTCTATTGTTAATTCCTAGGTTGTTTATCCATGTAATAGTGGTGTGTGTGTGTGTGTGTGTGTGTGTGTGTGTTAAATGTTCAGGTGTGATATCTCTATACACACGTATAGTCTTTAAAAAAAAAATCTGGGGAACCATTTAAACAAAATTAGAGCTCTCTACATAGTGAGATAGTTTATTATGAAAGTTCCTCTAATTTAATTCCCTGATTAGGCTTAGAAAATAATTCTTTGTAAGCATGCATTCCTTATGGTAAAAAATAGGCCAGGTAAATAAGTTAACATATAGTTTCCAGATGCTTAAATGTTTTAAAATAATACAGAAAAATTTATTTTTAAAGTACCAATACACTTGAAGAAAATAATAGCAAAAATATTGAGCATTAAATATGGATTTAGAACACATAATTAAAGAGACCTGAGTTTCAGATTCTCTATTTAGGAAGTAGTTTACAGAAGTGAGCGATTTGATTAGCTGTCTCCTTTGTACTGAAAAAACAGTCTGGGAAGGGAAGGGCATCATGGTTGACTCATGCTTTCTAGAGCATCCTATCTAATAAAAAGCTAATATGCAAATTGACTGAATAGCAGAACGACCAGTTGCTATGATGTGCACTGACCACCAGGGGGGCAGAAGCTCAATGCAGGAGCTGCCCCCTGGTGGTCAGTGCACTCCCACAGGGGGAGCACCGCTCAGCCAGAAGCCAGGCTCACGGCTGCCAAGCGCAGCAGTGGTGGTGGGTGTCTCTCCTGCCTCCACGGCAGTGCTAAGGATGTCCGCCTGCTGGCTTAGGCCCACTCCCTGCGGAGGGCGGGCCTACGCCATTCGTCAAACATTGCCTGACGATTCATGGACTGCCAGAGGGCACAGGCTGGGCTGAGGGAATTTTCATGCACTGGGCCTCTAGTCTATTATAAAGAAGGTTGAGCTAATTCTCCAAAGAAAGTATTGCAAGCTGATATAGTAGAAACATTCAGTAAGGAACAGAAAACTGTTCGTAGGTTGAGCATCAGCCTCCAAACAGGGCTTACTCCACTGCAGCATCTCTCTGGGATGGGGCTGTAGCCCTAGCTGAGAGCCAGATTAGGAGCATTTGTCCCTTCCAGGTATGTATTTCCATTTCAGAGCCATTTGTGCTTCTCTCTGTCGGAAATGTTTTCCTCCTGCTACCATTTCATTTCTGCAGAACTGCTTTCACACTTCACTACCTTCTCTGTTTGGGTGTCCCTTTTGGTCTCTTAAAGAGAGTAATACTCAGGAACCTTGATTCCCTATTCCCAAGGGGGTAAAAACAAATTCTGGGGAACTTTGTGTGGTACATGTTGAAGGTATCTCTTGATGACACATCCATAAGATGGAATATAATGTAAACTTTTAAAACTGAGGAAGATACGTCTATTTTTAAATTAGAAAATAATTTGATGGCTCAAATCAAATGATGGTTCCGTTTTTATATACAATGTGACCTTACCAAATTATTTCTCTGGATCTCAGTTTCTTTATCTCTAAAACAAATAATACCTGACAACAATGTTGGTAAAATTAAATGGCACAATGAATGGAAAACTCATATCAAGCATCCTGCAAAGGGCAGGCACTCCAATTTTGTTCCCTTCTCCTCAGGTTAATCCCTATCAGCAATACTGAGAGGAACAGTGGCTCCTGAAGGAACATCTAAGTGGAACATTTTTAAAAAATAACCTCATAAATATCTTAAATCTCAGAGCTATCTAACGTTTTCCCAGTACTTAGTATATGACAAGCACTGTGCTAAGTTTATAAATGAACACTGAGGATTACTGATTACATGACAAGACTCCGTAAAATTTATGGAAAATGAAAGAGGAAGGAGTACAGCAGGTCCTCCTCTCAAGGCCTTATGGCGAAGATGCTCTAGCAGTAAAAAGAATGCTTATATTGGTATTTCGGTTATAGCTTTGGTGTTAAATGCCTTAGTGCCTTCAGGATAAGATGGCATATAAGATCTCAACACTAACTGGTTGGTAATGGCTAATTTAAATTTAGCACAGAGGAAAATTCTAAAACCTTGGCAGGGGCTATGTAAAGAGTGAGTGATCAGTTCGATTTTTCTGGCTAAGGCCAGGATATAGGAACAGGGATGTCATAAATCTACCAGATCAGAAAAGACAAAATAAATCTAATATTTAGAATCTTAAAAGAAGAAACCCTGTCCTTGCTTGTTACACTGTAAAAAGCAAGAGCTAGCAGTTCCCACGTATTAATGAAGTTAATGTAATCAGTCATATTAACTGTCGGTGCCCAGCCTATATTTTTATCTTAATATGATACTTTTTATTAAATCTGAATTTTAAGGCAAGAGACTATAACAAACAAACTGGCATAATCTATATGCCAATCCTCAACATGATATTACTAAAATTTCTCAATTCATGTTTCTACAAATCAATTCCTAACAAAAATACAAATAAATAAATGGTACATTTCACTAAGCATCATGGAATAAAATTGTTCATTCTAAAGTAAAACTTACATATGAAAAAAAAAAATCTCACTAATCTAATACTTTTATATTCATACTAGAGGCCCAGTGCACAAAATTCATGCACAGGGAGTTGGGGGGGGGGGGGGGGGGACGCAGCTTGGCCTGTACCCTCTCGCAATCTAGGAACCCTTGGGGATGTCTGACTGCCAGCATTTTATCCCTAGGTACATTTTAATGATGACCAGATGCACCAAAACAAACATCTGAATAAAAAACGTAGAAATAAAGTTACTTAAAACATTTATTCAAACATTCATGCCTTTTTTAGACAAGAGAAGCCTTGCAACACTGCAGTATTTCGTTAAGTGAAGTATTTCTAGAGAGGCAGTAAAAATATTCTTAGTAACACTCATGTAATTAGTGGCTTTACCAGAATTGGGAGTTATTCTGTTTTATTTTTTACTACCACATTAACACTGTTATTTTGTTGTTTTGGATTTTTACTTAATTCATGTGGGCTGGCTCAATGACAATTTTTCACTATAAATTGCTTTAATATAATACTCCCCTATCAAGAGATCGCATCATTAGAATTTTGACCCCTGAAGGATCAAAATATGAACCCATTTTAACAAGGGACAGTCATGAAGGGGGCTAAATGAGCATCTGTTTTTATTGCACTGCATTAGTGTCAGTCACCATCTTTATTGAACTCCCTATCTTTCTGTTAAATAAATACCCCATTTTAAAAACAGGCACCAGTGACAAAGACTCACAGCAGCTGCAAAAGGAGAGAATAAACCCTTCGTACAGCTGAACACAGCCATCTGGCCTTACTCTCCTGGGGCCTGGATCCAGGCAAGGTGGCCATTGCCAGTGCTAACAAACATAGCAGAAATCCTATTATAATCATACAATGCATCACAAAATAACACATTGTTTTAGAAGCCTGGTTTGTATATAACTTTACCGGTAATAGCAACATGCAATGTGTTATAGCTAAAGAAAATGTTTTCTACAAAAAAAATGTGAAAACAAAAAATCAACTATTAATTGCAAAACGGAGAGATGATTTTTCTTAGCAAGGTTATTCTTAAGTCACACAAACTGATCAATGAAATCTGTGATGGTTAAATTATTAAAACCAAGAAAACCTAAATAGAATCCAACAGCAAACAAGCCAAGAGCAAAGTTTTAAATGTTTTCCAATGCCTTTCCATCAACCAAAATAAGATGTGGTCTGCTGAATTACTTCCAAATGACAGGAGAAGTAAAATATTTGGGGCAGAGCAAAAGATTTCCTTTAGTTATTTTGTATAAAAGGTATTAAAATTATCACAGCTACCTATTAACTCAAATCTGTGTTACCCGCAGAGGCCCAAAGATTTGTGACCCCAAGTCTCCAAAGAAACTTCTCGTGTGGGGTTTTATGTAGAAATCACCCTATATAAGAGGGTAATATGCAAATTAACCCTAATGGCAGAATAGCGCACTGACCACCAGAGGGCAGACCTCAATGCAGGAGCTGCCCCTGGTGGTCAGTGCACTCCCATAGGGGAGCTCTGCTCAGACACAAGTCTGAGGACTGCAAGCTCAGCAGCAGTGGCGGGAGCCTCTCCCACCTTGCCGCCTCCGCAGAGCTAAGAATGTCTGACTGCAGCTTAGGGCTGCTCCCCTCTGGCAGGTGGACATCACCCGGGGGGTCCCAGACTGCGAGAGTGCAGGCCGGGCTGAGGACCCCGCCCCCCCCCCCCCCCCCCCCGAGTATAAGAATTTTTGTGCACTAGGTCTCTAGCTGCATAATATTAGAGAAAATATCCTAGGTTCACACCTGACCTGAGAGCAGAATGAGATATCCCTGCTACTGTTCCATTTATCCCCACAATATCAAGAATGGATCATAATTGAAATGTATTATTTATTAAAAGCACAACAGTAATGTAAGATAGCAAAGCAAGCAAAAAAATGGGTTCAGTACAAAAAATGAATTCAGACCCTCTTAGAAGGGGCCAGGACTACTACTTGAAGATGAACTCAAGAGATAAATACAAATAAAGGACTCAGGAAGGGAGAATCTATGGGTAAAATTCCATTTCATTGCAAATTCATAAACAGATTTACCAAAACACTCTCATGGCTTACATAGGTCTTGGTCCAGACCCTGCTCCCCATCCACTGTGGCAGAATTTCTCTTCTTAAAGCATTTGCTATTATGATCAGAGAGAGCAGTCCAGGGCAAAAGTGTATTGTTAAAACTTGGAAGTAGTCTGTACATCTGGTCCCATGTTTAGTGTGAATATTCATTTATTTTGTTTCATTTAACACATAAATGTAATATGATGTATTAAAAATACAAATGTAAAAGGTTAAAGGATATTATATTATAAATTGGCAAATCTTTCAAAGTTACCCTAAAAAGACATATGAAATTTAATGCATGAACCCTTAATTACAGCAATAACATTTCTAACAATGTATCCTGAAGAAATCATCAGTTAAGGCACATGTGTTTATGTATAAGGATATTCACTGCAATATTGTTTATAATTGCATATGTTTGTTAATCTTACGTGTGCCTATAAAAGGAAGATTGCTTAGATCAGTGGATCTTAACCTTTTTAATGCCATAACCCTTTAATACAGTTCCTCATGTTGTGGTGACTCCCAACCATAAAATTATTTTTGTTGCTACTTCATATCTGTCATTTTGCTACTGTTAATGAATCATAATGTAAATATATGTATTTTCCGAGGGTCTTCAGCTCACAGGTTGAGAACTGCTAGCAGGGTAGCCTAAGACCCTCGGAAAACACAGATATTTATTGTACATTATGATTCATTAACAGTAGCAAAATTACGGTTATGAAGTAGCAACGATAATAATTTTATGGTTGGGGGTCACCACAACAAGAGGAACTGTATTAAAGGGTCGCGGTATTTAAAAGGTTGAGAACCACGGGCTTAGATCATAATCATAATATGGCACAGAATAAAACAGAATCATAGTCGATAACAAGATGAGCCAGACTTACCTAAAAGGATAGTCACAATTTAAGTAATTAAAAAGGATTACTTGTCAGAATACTGTGTAAAGTACTGATTCATATTTCAAAATAGATGTGTTTAATTTTTTGTTCAACTTATTTTATGTACATGCTAAATATCTGAAAAGACATACAGCAAACTGATAATGGCTTATCTCTAGAGAAGGTTATTTTATAAATGTCTATGTTGTTTTAAATGTTTACCTACATTACTCTGTAAACAACAGAACAATAGTTATTGCCCCTGGACAAAACAGTGAAAAATATTGAAAAAAGAGTGGCTAAAACATAAGATATTGTGATTCCTCTGGGAAGAAATGTTTAACGCAGCCAGGGGTGTGTCAGTTACCCTATGCCTCCTTGCTCATATCATCCATTGATTGCTCCTACACTCATCTTCCCATCTATTGATTGATTCTACAGGTATTTTGAAATCTATACTCACTTCAATATAATCCTTACTTTTGGACAGGTTGGTATTTGAGAAAATGAGACTGTTTCATTATATTCTAACGTGCAGTTACTGCCACATTAATCTTTAGTAACAAACACCTTAGATCATTTCAGAAAAAGGACCTGGAGTATGTATAAAAATTCTTCAGTAGCTGGGGTTTTATGTATCTATTTACTAAGAAACTGAAGAAAGAAATCCCAGAAATTTCAAGTCTAATTTAGTGAACCAATAAGGTAAAGGATAGAAGAAATCAGTATGAGCCCAAAGTATAAAACTATTTTCCTGGCTCTAGCAAAATAAATTTTTGAGTTTTTCTGGTGATAAACATGCCAGAAATGGACAAATTAAATTATTGCAGAGTAACACAGTTCTAACCACATTAATGGAGTTTCCATTCTGCCACCACAAACATCAACCATTATTCAAAGGCTTACTTTTACAATCTAAATAGAAAAGCAAAAAAAAAAAAAAAAAACAAATCCTAGTCTAATGTCCTCTTCCAATATAATATCATATCGAAACTTTTATTATCATAATTTTGTTTTAAAAGCCTATGCATTTATTTCCATTGCTGTAGAGAACCCCTTCATATTATTTTCTATTTCCCTTAACAATGGTCATACAGGTTTTTCCCATTTATTTTTTTAATATTATTTTGTATTAGCAATAGTAGTACATATGTCTCCCCTTTTACCCCACTGACCTTCCCCCAGTCTTCCCGCCCCCCTTCTCAGTGTCTTGCGCCCATTAATTAAGCTTATATGCATGCATACAAGTCCTTCTGTTGATCTCTTACCTCCCCCATCTCGTCCCTCCCCAGGCTTCCCACTGTAGTTTGACAGTCTGTCCCATGCTTCTCTGCTTATGTATCTATTTTTGTTCATCACTTTATAATGTTCTTTATTATCCATAAATTTAGTGAGATCATGTGGTATTTTTCTTTCACTGACTGGCTTATTTCACTTAGCATAATGCTCTCGAGTTCCATCCATGATGTTGCAAATGGTAAGAATTCCTTCTTTTTTATGGCAGCATAGTATTCCATTGTGTAGATGCACCATGGTTTTCTACTCCACTCATCTGCTGATGGGCATTTAGGCTGTTTCCAAATCTTAGCTATGGTGAATTGTGCTGCTATGAACATATTTTAAAATTTATCTTTATTGTTAAAGTAGTACATATGCCCCCCTTTTTAAAAATTCTACTGTTATCTTTGTAAATGCAGATGCAGTGACTCACATATCTGCATATTATACTTCAATGTCTGCACATCTCCTACAATGTAAACTTCAAATGCTTTGAATAGCATTTCTGACCCTTCAAGCCTTGGCTTCCATTTATACATCTGTCCAGCCTCAACTCATTAATCCCAACAGAATTGTGCAAATGCAAAAGGACCCGCTACTTGACAGTCCCTGAACGCGTTATATTTCCAGATGGTTGTACCACCTGGGGTTCTCTATTCCTCTCCCTTCCCCACCACTGCCATCATCACCACCCCACCACACACACACACACACACACACACACACACACACACACACTCTCTCTCTCTCTCTCTCTCTCTCTCTCTCTCTCTCTCTCCATATTCCAGCACACAGCCTTCATCAACATGTCTAACTCCTCCTCATTAGTTAGTAAGACTCAATTCAGTCAATTACCTAATTCTGAAACCTTTCCAGTGCTTACCATACAGAGGCATGGACATATCCTTATAGATCATAAAGTGAATCTACCTGTACTCATCTTATTTTGTTAGTTTTTACATATGTCTCCATCACTAAAGAGAGTCTCTGAATAGGATATGCTTCAAATTTCCCCTAAAACTGTAAACACCTGCAGGAGTACTAGTACACATTTGATAAAATTATCAATTAGTAATCAAAACAGATAAAATGCTATTAAAATTTCTTATATCCAAGTTGAATTTTCCCCACTCTAAAATACAAAGAGAAAAAAACAAGACATCCCTGTCCTCCTTGATCTGTCTGCCTTTAGGTCAATGCTTTGCTGAGGTGAACAATCTTACACCTGCTCACTGACACATCAATACATTGTCCTCTACCTATTTACTCAAATTAACTATGTCTATGAGATTCAAATGTAGAATGTCCAAGAAATATTAAATAAGCTTAACATCAACTAAGATCTAAATATTTTTAATTTCCATAAAAAACATTAAGCAGTTATACTACTGTTTGATCACATTTCCCAAAAATAGCTTTTTAAAAAAATATATTTTATTGATTTTTACAGAGAGGAAGGGAGAGGGAGAGTTGGAAACATCGATCAGCTGCCTCCTGCACACTCTCTACTGGGGATGTGCCCACAACCAAGGTACATGCCCTTGACAGAATCAAACCTGGGACCCTTCAGTCAGCCAGCCAACGCTGTCTACACACTGAGCCAAAACAGTTAGAACAAGTAGCTGATTTTGACATTTTCTTACCATCTGTCTTCAGCTCTGATTCAGCATATCTGCTTACTACGGTACGGTGATTTCCCCTTCTTTCTTCCCTTTCCCGGTTTTTCATCCTAAAACTATTCCTCATTGGAGAGTCTCTTCTCAAATAAGAGGGATTTGTTGTTGATGTTTTGGATAAATGGTTCATGCTTCTTATAAATATACTCTATCAGGAGTTGCCCAAGAAAGAAAAAAAATCCTTTTTTAAAAAAAACCACTACCATTCCCTTCCCTAAAGAATATAATTGAAGTTGGAGTGGATGTAATTTAATTAACTCTCCCACACAGTATGGCGTGTACTATACCTGACAGTTGGTGACCAAAGGTGAACGCTTCTAGTAGAAATTAGTTTGCTATCTCACCAGGTGGCCAATTTCATTTCAAAACCGTGATAATATTTTAATTTCTTCCTTTTAGTGGGTACATGTTTACACATGTAACACCCATCTACTGGAACTACTTTTGCCCTCTGGAGCAAAAGTATGAACCATAAAAGATACATTTAAAAATTCAGAGGGAACAAAGACTAGCCTTTATCTTTCTAAGCTAAACTTGTCAAATTAGTACTTCCAACATCCCCATGTGACACTGCCTTCACACTCTACCATCCCTGTCAATCTCTGCATTGGCTCTTGCTTTTAAATCCAAAGTGAATGGTATTCGCTCTTTATTTTATTACAAGTGACCGTGAATTTATAACACACCTTAGAAAATAACTCAAAATAGTACTGAACCTTATAATTATAGTGATTAAATCATAAATGTTTAATGCCCTACTGTTGTGCCCGGTAGATTCTGGAACCCACAGACGACCAGGGAGCCGAGTCCGATGCGAAGGCAGAAAGTCTTTATTTATTCTAGCCCGGGCTAGGGTCCGAGCCGGGGCTCCAGCGCAGTGGCCTCACCCGTTCCAAACTCGGACCGGCTCTAAGTTTCCTTCTAAGTGTTATACTATAGCCCAGCTATGCAAGCAAGCACCCTTTGCCTCCCCACTCCCCGCTCCCTTGCATAAGTCCTCTTTTGCCATTGCGGCATCTCCGGGGTGGTTGTCTCCGTGATCACAGGTTCGGCTGGTCTGTTCCGTGAATGCATTCCACAGCGATCAGGTCGCTCAGTTCCCCGGAGGTGAATCCCACAGGGTCAGGTCGGTGGTCATGAGTATCATGAGATGAGCACCTAAGGGATGAAACCTCCCTCGGGGCCTAGCCTTGCTTTAATGTTTGCCATAAAGTATTGAATTCTGCCTTTACTCAACCTTATATTTATTGTTGTATTCTGGTTTTACTCAACCTTACACTACAATGAGTAGCAAATCACAACACTAAGTTTGTATCTGTAAAGTGCTGGAAACAGCATTTCACACAGTAGTGGTAAACAGGGTTTGACAAATAACATTAACTGATCCACGGTTCATATATATACTAATACATTTGTTTGTACGGAAAATAATACAATTCATAAATAAAATAATGCAAAATAAAGTTTTGCACACTCACAACTGTAAACCTACGTTTGTCCCACTCTATGTATGAAATGTGTGTGATCTCATGTAAGAATAGTTAACCTATTTAATACTCGAGTTTTTAAAGTTTTTAAAAAGTTTTTTTCTTCAATATCAAATTGCTAAAAAACTGAAATCTAAAAACCTGCCAAAACTTATAGAGCACTATTACCAATCTGTAGTTAGAACTCAACTCAGGATCACTAAACCATTAAAAACAAGAGAAGAAATTCTAAAGCATCTTCAGAAAAGAAAAAAAAATTCCTATTTTCCCAGCATGGGAAGGAATGCAGTGTGTGTGTGGGGGGGGGGGGGGGGGCGGGAAAGGAGAAACCTCATCAGCAGCGACTGCCCCTCCTACCAGAAATGTTCAATGCCACTGACTTATTCAACTGACATCTCTAAATGCTCCCTGGCTAGCCGGCAGAAAATTCTGGGAGAGTGAGGGAGTACATGTATCTTAGGATGTATCTTAATGCAGTATCGTTGACACCTTTTGTTACATTCATAATGGTTTTCAATTGTGCCTAAAATGACGTTGGGGGGGATAATTTTTTAAAATTTTTGTTTAGTTAGTAAGAACTTAACATAAGATTTCCCTCTTAATGAAATTTTAAGTCACCTGAATTACTGTTGACCATAACTGCAATGTGAACAGCACATTTCTAGAACTCGTTCAACTTGCTTAACTAAATCTTCACAGGCATTGATTAGTAGTAACTCCCCAATTCCCCACCTCAGTGCCCAGCAACTACCATTTCACTCTTTGATTCAACGAACTGAACTATTTCCCATACCTCATGTAAGTGGAGTCATGCTGTATTTTCTTTTGGTGACTGGCATTTCACTTAGCATAGTATTCTCAAGGTTTATTCATGTTGTCACATATGCTCCCCTTTCTATGGCTGACTGCATACCCCATTTCCTTTGTCCAGCCATCGACTGATGGACACACACTGCTTCTGCATACTGGCTGTTGGGAATAGTGCTGCAATGAACATGGGGGTGCAGTTATCTCCTCACAATGTTTACTTTAGTTGCTTTTTGGTAAATACCCAGGAGTGGAATCGCTGGGTTACAAGTCAGTTCCATTTTTAATTTTTTTGAGGAACTTCCACACTGTTTCCTATAGTGAATACACCATATTACATTCATATCAGCATTTTTAATTTTTTTGAGGAACTTCCACACTGTTTCCCATAGTGGCTACACCATATTACATTCATATCAGCAATATGCATTTCAACACATTAACAACAAACGTTGTGGGGGGGAAATTTAAAAAACAATCCCATTTTTAACAGCAGCAAAAACAACAAAATACTTACCAAAAAAACTAAAACAAACAAACAAACAAACCACAACAACTAAGGAGGTGAAAGATTTGCATAATGAGAACTACAAAACATTGAAGAATGACTTAAAGCAGGCACAAACAAATGGAAAGACTCTTGTGTTCATGGACTGGAAGACTTAGTATTGTTAAAATGTCCATAATGTAAGGTTGAGTAAAACCAGAATACAACAATAAATAAATATAAGGTTGAGTAAAGACAAAATACAAACGATAAAGTTTCATCCCTTAGGTGCTCATCTCATGATACTCATCTCATGACCACCGACCTGACCCTGTGGGATTCACCTCCGGGGAACTGAGCGACCTGATCGCTGCGGAATGCATTCACGGAAACAGACCAGCCGAACCTGTGATCACGGAGACAACCACCCTGGAGATGCCTCAATGGCAAAAGAGGACTTATGCAAGGGAGCGGGGAGTGGGGAGGCAAAGGGTGCTTGCTTGCATAGCTGGGCTATAGTATAACACTTAGAAGGAAACTTAGAGCCGGTCCGAGTTTGGAACGGGTGAGGCCACTGCGCTGGAGCCCCGGCTCAGACCCTAGCCCGGGCTAGAATAAATAAAGACTTTCTGCCTTTGCATCGGACTCGGCTGCCTGGTGGTCTGTGGGTTCCAGAATCTACCGGGCACAAAAATACTACTGTACCTAACGTGATCTACAGAATCAGTAAAATCCCTATCAAAACCCCAATGGCATTCTTTTATAGAAATAGGAAAAAAACAAAAAAAAAAAACACAACTCTACAATTAATACAGAAGCACAGAAACCAGTCAAATCAATCCTGCAAAGGTAAAGTAATATTGCTTGTCTTTCAAACATTATTACATTTAATTTCAAGAACCAGTAAAAACCTTAACTACAGCTTGTCAACTGTGTATGCCTTAAACCTATGAAATAATATGTAAAAAGAGCAACTGTGAGAGGGTGGATACACATTAGTTGTTACTTTTCCTATTTTAAATCACTACAAATACAATGTTTCCCCAAAAATAAGACATCCTCCGAAAATAAGACCTACTTACAGGTTTCCTTCTGAGTGAAATATAAGGCATCCCCCCGAAAATAAGCCCCCCCCCCCAGGCTAAACATGAGAGATTTGGTCCACTGATTCTGAAAGAAATGGAGTCACAAGAAATTCACCAGGAAATTCAGGAATTGGATTGTTATGATGATGTTCCAGAAGATGACGACATGATTGTCATTGAATAAATGAGTAAATTCTTGATACTGCAGGATTCACAGTTTGTCTGGTTTGTGTTGACAACTACCATCCTACTGTACCATATACAGGTAATAAATTTCCTTTATTTTCATTTAACAATAAATGTGTACCGTATTCTTCTTCATGGAAAAATAAGACACCCCCTGAAAATAAGACCTAGCGCATCTTTGGGAGCAGAAATTAATATAAGATACTGTCTTGTTTTCGGGGAAACAGGGTACTTTATGTCATTTATTAAACAAATGACTTTAATTAATAGGTGCTACCAAGTGTAGTGGGGCAGCACAACCACCATGTGCACATATTCTTCACAGAAGAACTGACCTCGCTACCTGAGCGGAAATTCACTGAGAGCTACAGACACCTAGGCTCATCCACCTAGGCTCTCACAATCAGCCCTGGTTTCAGTGGAGAGAGATTTCACAGCCGTGTCAACCACATCCCAGCTAGTTTGGTCTCAAAACATGTCATACTATCTCAAAATTAAATTTTATACTAACTTAATAACAGTTTAGGAGCCACTGAAATTGTAGAATACGTGGAATCTAAAATTAGGAAGAGAGAGAAAAAAGGGTCAGATTCTTCACCAAAGGGTACATAGTATTATTAAGTCTCCCATGTATTGATTTCATCATCTGTCAGGTGCATAATTATCTCTGAGATGCTTTCTGGAGTCAGATTTCCAAAACGGCCTTGAGAGGAGTGGGGCAGCCCCTCTTTCGCAGCAAAACAGAAGGAAACTGGTGAAAATTATCAAGAACAATCCTTCTGATCTCTGAAACATAAGGGCATGCAAAACTTGAGAAGCCTTTATTCAAGAGAAGCCAAGGAATCTTGGTAAGAACAGCAGGAATCCATGGCATTTAAAGCCAGAAATGCTTGGCTTTGCAGGCCTTCTATTCTGGGCAAAGCACCTAAGAAAGAAGAGGAGACTGCTTCCCCTCACCCAGCCCTGTTCACAGGGCAGAAAGTGGGGGTTCCACTCTTGAAGAAGACTGGGGGCTCCCGTTTCCTCTAACTCCCACTCCTAGGCGGCCATCTATCTCCCCACCCCCAGTTCCAAGACAGTTCAGCAGAGGCCTCAGGAAGAGAAGCAGGACAGGAGAGCCAGCAGTTCCACAACACTGCCTGGGGTATTATGCAAAACAAGAGAGAGCATAATGGCAAACAACTGGAGAAAAAAAGACACCAGAAACAGCAGGAAAACAATGTACTCAGCATAACTCTAACTGAGGGATTCAGGGAAAGAAAAGGCCAAAAAGAGCCTACACAGATGACATTCAGGAAGAATCAGAAAAAGTGCCTGCCAGCTGCTAAGCCCTGGCTAAATGCAGACAGGAAAATTCCGAGATTCGAAGACATTCCTCAAACCCCACACAGATCACTGGCCAGCATGGAAGACTGAGTGGGTCTGAGCTCTTAATCACAACCTCTAACCAAAACCTGAAAATCCTAGGGAGCCAGGCTTAAAAATAAAAACGAGGGGGAAAAAACTAATCAGAGGTTGATCCCTGCAGGAAAAACAGATCACTGCAAGAATTAACCCAGGCAAGCCACTACACAAATAAAAAATTTAAAAGAAAAAGTAAAAAGACAAATTTTGTGCTAAGTAGCAGCAAATAAAGAACCCAAAGTATAATTACTTTTAAATTTCAACAAGAAAAGAATACTAAGATCAGTCTCAAAATCTGAAACTGGTAATCATTTTCAGTTGCTATTACCCTGTTTCCCCGAAAATAAGACAGTGTCTTATATTAATTTTTTCTACCAAAGCTACGCTAGGTCTTATTTTCAGGGGATGTCTTATCTTTCCATGCGCTAGGTCTTATTTTTGGAGGATGTCTTATTTTCGGGGAAACACGGTATATTCATTTGCAATTAATAATTATTTTAATACTAGAGGCCCCGTGCACGAATTTTGTGCATGGGGACGGGGTGTGTCCCTCAGCCCAGCCTGCACCCTCTCCAATCTGGAACCCCTCGAGGGATGTCCAACTGCCCATTTAGGCTCGATCCCAGTGGGGCTCAGGGACACTCACCCCCCTTCCCACCATGCACAAATTTCGTGCACCACGCCTCTAGTATATTTATATACAAAAATATGTATACATATGCAAAAATTATTCAGTTGATTGAATATGTCCCATAAAATGTATACTTTTGATGACAGTATATTTTTTAAATGCTCATTGCTTTTGATAATTAAGTATAAAATTTTTTAAAAGAACAAATCAAGAAAATTTTAAATAAGAACTAAATGCTCAGTAGAAAAAAAATCCCAAAAGTTAAACTACCTTTTTACCTTTAAAAAAAATCTTAACACATAACACCACCAGGATTGTTAGTTCCATAGCTGGAGACATCCCTTACAACTGTAAGTATGAGGTCAGACATGCTTATTAGCTTCTAATTGGCTGACCCCTCTAAATGTTTTCCAAGTGACTTACACCTACTACATGAAAACCCATTTGAACACAAAGTGTAACATCTAGCTTAAAATGATGTTATACTGACCAACTCCTCTAAGGTGGTTGCAGTAGACTGAATATTTGTGTCACCCCAAATTCACATGTTGAAATCCTAACTCCCAATGCTAGGGGTGTCGAACTCAAACAGAGTTCTAAAATCCAGCCTAAATCATGGGCCAAATGGTTTACTGAACAGTCATAAACTGTCATTGTGATGGAAACGCAGCGGAGTGCAGTGATGACAGCGCGGTGCGGGCCACATTGCAAGGCGTCGCGGGACGGATTTGGCCCGCGGGCCTTGTGTTTGACACATGTGCCCAATGCGATGGTACTGAGTAGGGCCTTTTGGGAGGTGATTAGGTCATGAGGGTGAATTGGATCAATGCCTTATGAAAAGAACCCCCGAGTTTGCTTGCCCTTTATGCACCCTGTAGGATTAAATGAGAAATCAACCATCTGCAACCTGGTAGAGGGTCTTCCAGAACCCGACAATGCTGGCACCCTGATTAGACCTCCAGCCTCCAGAAATGGGAAAAATCAGTTTCTGTTGCGTGTAAGTCACCCAGGCCATGGTGTTTTGTTGTAGCAGCCCAAACTGACTGAGACAAGGATGGAAACGCCCCCAAATTCTCAAGAGGATTGAGACGACGTTAGTCAGAACATGAGCTCTCGCTCTTAGAGAAACAACTGTGAGTCAAAACCCTGAAGCAAGCTTTGAGAGGCAGGTACCAGAAAAAATAATCAAGGCAGACATTATTCTCCTGGAGCTAAGAGGCAGGTGAATGGTTTATAAGCCACCTCTATTTTCCAGGCCCACCTAACCCTACGTGTTCAAGGAGAAAAAGCTGCTCCAGCTTTAAGAAAGGGCCTGAGCAGCCCTAGCCGGTTTGGCTCAGCAAATAGTCTTGGCCTGCAGACTGAAGGGTTCCGGGTTCTTTCCTGGTCAAGGGCACATGCCAGGGTTGTGGGCTCCATCCCCAGTGAGGGGGGTGCAGGAGGTAGCTGATGAATGATTCTCTCTCATCATTGATGCTTCTCTCTCTCTCTTCCTCTCCCTTCCTCTCAGAAATCAATAAAAAAATAAAATAAAAAAGGTGGGAGAAGAAAGAAAAGCAAGGACCTGAGCAAAAGAGAGCACCTGATGACCTCTAACTGCCCGAGAGAAGAGATGAGAGCTGGGCAGGGACAACTCAGCACAGAAAAAAAGAAATTGACCACTAGGGAAAGGATGATGCCTCCTATGCAATTTCCCCATTCTCATGAAGTATATGTATACTTATAATCATAATTGTACCATTTTAGTAACAATAATGAGAAATGCAGCAGGTTAATCTCAAAAGATCTTGAGGGTGGTGGTGGAGGATGGAAGGTTGGATGGAGGAAGCTATCAAGTGGCAAAAACTAATAAAAATGAATAAGTTACTAAGAAGTGGATTACGGATTTGAATGCCAGTTAGGCTCCCTTAACAGGAAAATGCTTAATTTCCCTTGCTCTGTCCACCTAAGCCTGATAAAGGATTAAAAAAAAACAGGAAAACTTCCAGGAACAAAATACCATGCCAAAGTGGCAATGGAAAAAAGCTAAAATTACCTAAGGAAAGGATTAGCTTAGCCAGCTCCTGCATTCTGTACCTGTACTATGAAGATAAGTGTGTATTTTACCAATTTGAATTTATTTATATATATATTAAATTCTGTATTACCTTCTTAATCACAGCTGAAAAAGTGATAAATGGATTTCATATTTATCAAAACTCCTTTAATTAAAAATGACATAAGCCTGGTCCAGTCTAGCATGGCTGCAAAGGAACTGTATATGCACATCCAGCAGGAAAGGAAGGAGCTCCTGGCTTCAGGGATGACTAGATCCAAGAGCTTGATTTATTTTCTGAATCAGTGGCACCTAGAACAAAGACTGACAGAGTCAGTACTCAAATATTTACTGAAAATCTCTTTGTTTATCTGCTTAGCTTCTGTGTATCAGAGTTTTTCATGCCAGAAGTGATAGGCAACCTAAAATCCCATCCTTCCAATTTCATGCGCCGATTAGCAGTAAGATAACCGTGCTGCTGGTTCCACTTAGAAAAAATCCCAATGAATGACTCAGTCACCTGCCTAACCGTGTACCAAATATGACAAGTGGGATATGCAGTCTGAGTGGCCTGGCCTGGTAACAGACGTACCTGTGTGGTCATCAAGGAGGAGCTGTTAAGGAAAAAAAAAAAAAAAAAAAAAGGAAGGAGGAGGAAAGGAGGGAGGCTACAGAGAACAGAAAAAATAAAAGTACTCCTGCACCCCTATTTAATGTGACCTTCCTTACCAGCAACCGGAACACAAACAAGCCTCTCAACTCAGCAACTTCATCAAAGGTTTCAGGCACAGTAGATCCTCCTTATCTAAGTGTTAAATGTGTGCCCAGCAAAACTTCAAAGATGCGTAGAGAGGCAAAAGCTATTTATGTTAAATTCACTAATGTCCAACCAGTTATAAAAGTAATACCTATGCAGACATCCATTCTTATTCCACCCAAGCATCTATCCCTGCACACCATGTCACACTATTTTTTGGTCATTCTTACATTTGACTGCAACCTTATATTTAGCAAAGGTTTTCAGCAATTTTATTTTTTAAAACTGATAGAGGAGAACTACTCAAATTATATGCCAAACCAATGACAAATGAGGACTTGTAAGCATTATTACAATTAACATATGAAAAGAGAAAGATAAAATGGCACTTCAAAAAAGAATTATGTAAATCTGCAAGAACTGAAAGATGGCCATTGAAAAAACTGGTAAAATTAATATTTTTGTGAAAATGAACTCCAGAATTATGCTCCAAAGGTCATGCATTAACTGAAGATGTCCATCATACTATATTATTATTTTATTGAAAAAAATCACAACAAAAGCATCACTTCTTCATTCATTATTCTTTCTAACAGATGACTACTTGCAATTAAAAGTTAAATTTTAGCATATGAGCAACTGACTGAATTTTTATCATTTTGACTTAATTTTATATAAATGACCTCAAAGCTTTTTTTTTTTTTTTTATTTCTGTGAAATACTGTTCATCATTTTAACTAGATTAAGACACTGGCCTCTTTCCAACTACTATTTATTTGAGTTACAGGGAGAGGGAGGCGAGCTTGTATACTTCAGAAATGTTTGCAACTACTCCTAAGTATTAAAAAAATACTTAAAGTATCTAATCTGAGGAATACACTGGACTAAGTTCTAAGGGAGAATTGTAGATGAATAATATAAAGGACATTATGCTAATATTTGAGGGGATAAAAAAAATGTACTATGAAAACATCCAGAGAGTTATTGATGGTGACTAATTTTTAAAAAAAGTAAGAGAATATTTTAATTGAAAAAATATTAACTTTTGTGCTCTTTTGAAAATAAAGCTCTTCCTACTGCCATAGTGTTCTCCACTCTTTCCTTAAAATGAATGATAAGGTGCGAAGGTTGAGCGCCATCTTTGATCTAGCTCAACTCTGATTTTTTTTAGCTAATGAAGTATTGTGACAGAGCGATGGAATGGCTTGGCTTACCCAGGAGGACAGAGTCAGAGATAAAGCAGCTATGACTAGAACCTTTGTGTGGATCCCCAATTGGCCGAGACAATAGCAGATTCATTAATGCCTCTGCTGGTAGCCACTGCTAACTGAAGACCAAATTAGAACACACTATGATGCATGCTACGACTTTCAGGAAAATGTGTCTCTTACGAGGCAAGTACAAGTACATGCGCCTACACTGAGGCATGCCTGATGAGAAAAGAGGCCAATGTGTGAGGCACAGCTCTGTTCCTTTACCAACTGTGCAACCTTGAACTTTGTGGGGTTCTCTCATCTTAAAGAGATAATATTGTAATACCACTTATTCAAAACAATTCTATGAAAAATAAATCAGATGATGCTGTGGCTTGAAAGCTATGTTCCTCGAGACACCAGCCATTGAGATTTGCTTCTGAGCTCTAGAAACATTTTAAATCTGGTGAAAATATGCCAGCAATCAAACTCCTGTTATGAGAGAGTATACATAAAGAATAGCTACTGAATTCCACGCGAGTTTAGACCTTGCAAGAAGTTTATTTCATGAGCACACTGTTCTAATTCTGATAATGTAGAGGGAAGCAAATGATGCATACCAATGAGTTAGTTCAGAGGATGAGATTGTGATTTTCTTAATAAGTGATGGACAAAATGTTAGGATCGGTTTTCTTTGTATACTATAATCATAAACATAAATACAAGGAACACATACTGCTCCAAATCAAGTGTTTAAATACACAGAAAGAGACTTGTTTTATTACTTAGTTTTAGCATCTTTAATTATGAAACATAAACCTGACTATAGTACTGTAGCAAAAAAAAAAAAAAAATAGGGGCAGCTTAGAACATCACTGCGGAGACAGGAGAAACAAAGGTAACAAAAGCAGCTACCCACAATGTCAGCAGGCATCGCCAAGGTGATTCTCAAGAGCTCTTATAGTTCTTAAAGACTTCCACCAAGTATCTTGGTCTACAACTACTGGGTAGTTGTGACAGGCTAAACAATGTCCCACCCCATATATTTTTAAAAATATATTTCATTGATTTTTTACAGAGAGGAAGGGAGAATGATACAGAGTTAGAAACATCAATGAGAGAGAAACATTGATCAGCTGCCTCCTGCACACCACCTACTGGGGATGTGCCTGCAACCAAGGTACATGCCCTTGACCAGAATTGAACCTGGGTCCGCAGGCTGACGCTCTATCCACTGAGCCAAATTAGTCAGGGCCCACCCCACATATTAACATCCTAATCCCCAGAAACTTGGAGCATATTACAGTTCGTGCTAAAAGAAACTGTGTAGATTTGACTAATCATGAAATAAGATTAGCCTACATTAGCCAAGTGGGGTTTTAGGAGAGGGAGGATCAGTCAATAGGAGATGTGAGATGCAAGCAAGAGGCTAGAGTGAGGCAGATGAGGAATCAGGAAGAACGGAGGCAGCCTCTCAGAGCTGAAAAGACAAGGAACTTCCACAGCCTTGAAGACCCCTTGACTTTAGCCCAGAGAGGCAGATTTTAGACTTTTGATCTCTAACGGGAAGGGAAATGTGCAGTTTTAAGCAAGTACATTTGTGATAACTTGTTACAGCAACCACAGAAAACTAATACCGTGATCTCCTGAATCTACCTCTCCTAAGTGGTGGCTTTCTCCTCCTTTCCGACCTCAGGGGCACCCTGGCACACACCCTCACAGGGAAGCTGGTGATGAGTCAATGCAGAAGAGTCCCCTGAGCAGGTGGTAGACCAGGCACACCTTTATGGGCCAGGCTGGAGATGGCTCCAGTCCCTTCCAGTCACATGCCATTGCCCAGGACTCGGTCACAGGGCCCTGCATGAATGTGGAGGAAGCTGGGAGTGTAGTCTAGCTTGTGCCTATGAAGAAGACAAAACTGATGTAGTAAACAACTCTGGCACACCACCCACGAATGTAGAAAAAATATAATGAAGTCTGATGAAAAATATTAAAGCCACAGCCGGAAAGCAACAGAAGTAGCTCTCTAGAAGCTGCTGACAAATATGCCCAGTCACTGTGAATGCACTAACAAAAGTGGCTATTAAAAAGATGTATGCATCTTTCAAACCACTATAGAATAATGGCACATAAAGTGTCAATTTTATTATGGCATTGTCTTTAAATCTTACACTATTCAGACTTAGTAATGAAATGTGGACAATGGATTTCATAATTTACTTTTATACTATCAGTCTGTTGGCAGGAGAATGAAGAAGGTAAGGTGCTACAAAGAATATTTTAAATGAGACAAGAAATCACTTTTTATTTTTATTTTAGCTGATAGAGAAATGTGAACTCAAAAACAATATAGTTATTTCAACTTAGGTATGCTCCTAATGTTCTCTCTAATATTAGTCAGGACAGTTTGGAAATGGACGGTTCACTGCTGTGAGGCTTACAAAGATCTGAACTTACTATTCAGAATACATAATTCTGCTATTTTGAAAGTGCAAGTAAAAATCTGATAAAAGAACAGTAGTGGTTTATGCTATAATGGGTGGGAGGAGAGACATTTCTATAAAATTCTTAATTCCTTTTTAATGTATAATTGCTAGTTTCCCCCTGTGAAAAAGAAAATATAGATTATTATCCCAAACTTCATCATCAGTTTATTTGGTATCTGGAGAAACGCTGGTACATGGGTTATTAATCAATCACTGAGCAACACTGGCCAGGCACATGCCTGGGTTCTGCTCAATCCCCAGTAGGAGGCATGCCGGAGGCAGCCAAAAGATGATTCTCTCTCATCATTGATGTTTCTGTAACTCTCTCCTGCTCCTTTCCTTTGTCTGAAATCAGTAAAAACATATTTTAAAATAATAAAATAATTCTTATCATTTCTAATTTTTGTGAATAATTATTTCTCAGTACTATGCAATTTCAGAGTGATGAGCTTTATACACTATCATATCTGTTTATGTTGAACTTTGTAAACCACCATTTAAATATATATAAAAATCTCAAAAATGTGAGCTTACTCACTTTAGGAGTGTAGAATTCTAAAATAATCCCCAATGATCCTTAAATAATTCCCTCTCGGTGAGCATGGACAAGATTGTGAATGTGACAGAAGAGCACTCCCATAATTATGTTACCTTATATGCCAAAGATCTGCAGATGTCAAGTGCCTAATCAGCTGAGCTATTCAAAAGGGGAATTACATTGGGTGGGCCTAACCTAATGGGCATTTTCAAAGCAATTAAACATGTCAAAGAACGGTCCTGCTGGCCGGGAAGGAAGCTAATAACCATGCTGTAAACTGCCTGTGGAGGGTGGCTCAGAGAGCCTAGAGAGCATAGCCAGCAAGAACACAAGAAACTTGGTCCCATGTCTGCTAGAAACTACATTCTGCCACAACCTGAATGAGCTGTAACGTGGACCTAGAGGTCCAAGTGAGAATCAGCCTCGCCCAGTGGTCAGCAAACTCATTAGTCAATAGAGCCAAATATCAACAGCACAACAATTGAAATTTCTTTTTGAGAGCCAAATTTTTTAAACTTAAACTTCTTCTAATGCCAGTTCTTCAAAACAGACTTGCCCAGGCCATGGTATTTTGTGGAAGAGCCACAATCAAGGGGTCGAAGAGCCGCATGTGGCTCGAGAGCCACAGTTTGCAGACCACTAGCCTAGCCACACCTTACTTTCAGCCTGTGAGGCCCTGAATGGATTAACCCAGCTAGGCCATGCTTCTGACCTATAGAAATTAGATTTTTTAAAAAGGGGAGGTGTGAGGGTGTTACTGGAGTTATTTTAAGTCAATACATTTGCAGTAATTTGTTATGCTTTGATAGAAAACTAACATACAGACCATCTTTGCATTTGTATCCCATTTCTTAAATGCTCATATGGATTATTCATCTTAAAAAAAGCAAATAAGAGCGATGGAAAGATCAATTGCTAAGCAGTTCTATTACTAGCTATATATATCACGCTCTCTGAGAGAGGAGATTATTTTAAACCAGGACATTTTATGTGCAATCTACAAATAGCATCTCAGAAGAAATCCGTGAGACTACAGTGGTTGGTAAAATTACCGCAGTTCTTAACACCAGGCAGTAATTCTGTAATGACACCCTGATTATAGGAAAATGCTTGGGAGAGTTTTTCTCTTCAAAAATCTTTGGAGCCAGAGACTCCTGCCTCATTGTTAACTCTGCTGTTTTTCCAGTTGCTTCTTAAGCATGAAAGATTACTGAAAAGTTTATTAATGCCTCGATTTGTTTATGGTTTTGATAATTTATATGCCAGAATCATAGTATTAATATATTTTTAATCAGAGAACTACCGTATTTTTCGGACCATAAGACGCACCGGACCATAAGACGCACCAGTTTTTAGAGAAGGGAAATGAAGAAAAAAAGATTCCGAAACAAATAGTGTCCTAAAATATTTTATGTGCATTAAAACCCAACATCACAGTCATAAACACATGTAATCAACCCTGTAAAGTAAACAGCAGCATTTAGAACCATTTTAGAGCCGGGCAAGCACACAGAGACCACACAGAGCCGGGCAAGTAAAAAAACTTTTTTTTTAAAGTATATGTGTAGGCTATATTTGGACCATAAGACGCAGGGACTTTTTCCCCCCAGTTCTGGGGGGAAAAAAGTGCGTCTTATGGTCCAAAAAATACGGTAATAGTTATTTAAATTCATACTGGCTTATATCTTATAAAGTGATCCACAGCTGAAACAGTCTATAAGAATATCTAATGCTGATACTGCTAAATAAAAGGCTGCAATTTGTAAAATATCATGTTACCAAATTTCTACAAGATCCTTTATACAGAAGCAATATTCCATACATCTATGAAATATTGCAAAGGCAAAAAGCTTATCTGATTCATAAAAAATGTCATAAAATCAGAAAATTGGTTTGAGACCTTGAAAGTAAGGTATAAAAAAAATGAAGGTTATCATTAACTGTCTACCAATTTCTCATTTTAAGACTTCAATACTGCCGAAACCAGTTTGGCTCAATGGATAGAGCGTCGGCTTGGGGATTGAAGGGTCCCAGGTTCAATTCAGGTCAAGGGCATGTACCTTGGTTGTGGGCACATCCCAGTAGGGGGTATGCAAGAGGCAGCTGATCGATGACTCTCTCTCATCGATGTTTCTAACTCTGTATCTCTCTCCCTTCCTCTCTGTACAAAATCAATAAAATATATTTTAAAAAAAAAGACTTCAATACTGTCATCATATCAACGGGGGAAACTTATGTAAAATTTTCAAAATCACAACTAATTCCTTATGTATTACATTTCTGTAATGAGTGTTCACTCCCTTAACCTCTTTGTCAAACCCCAGAGCTACTAAAATTGAAAGCATTCTTCTTAATTTTCAGTCGGGGATGGGAGTAGAACTAGCACCCTCTTACTTCTGTATCCTCCCATAAAAACTCCTGCTCCTTTAGGAGGCATATCTTAAAATCATAACATTATCTAACCTTGTTTAGTCACTGCTATCTAATGAACCCTTGGCCACAACCGTTCACCCTCCCATCATTCTGAGTATTGAATCAAGTGCACATAAACCATCTTACTATACCTCCCCATTCAGCTCCATGTCCCCCATGTCCCCATCAGTTCCAACAGTAGGGTCAACGCCACCTCAGCCACCCACTCCCAGGGTCTCATCTGTGCTAAAAATGGATGCAAATGCACATCAGTGCTCTAGAGCAGTGTTTCCCAAATTTTTGACATATGTGTACCCCTTCTATAATTTCCGTAACACTGAGTACCCCTCGTACTCATGAGAACATAGAATTAGGCGCAGCTAAGCACAGTGCAGTCCATATTCCCACCAAACTCCAGTGCAACACGTACCCCCACCAAACTCTTCCCATACCCCTGGGGGTACGCTTACCACTTTGGGAAACACTGCTCTAAAGAAAGAAGCGCAGAGATCCAGCCATGTGAGCACTGGGGAGGAATCCCATCCAAAGCAGGAGGATGGAGTAATCTGAGTTGGCGCTGGAGGGAAGCATGTATGAGCGGTGAGATATGAAACAGGAGAGTTACACATAGGCTCACTCAGGAAAAGCACTTAAAAAGTAAGCAAAGAACTTAGATGGCACCCTAACCAGCAGTGGTCAGAGAATGTGCAGGGGGAGGATCTTTAACTGAGGTGGGGGAACAAGTGGGGCAAAAGAAGTCATACGGAGTAAAGGCTTAAGACTAAGTGAAATGTGCCCACAGTTTTGGCTTTGGCAAATAGATGCATAAAAAAGCTTATCATCCAGTCTTAGGAACCTTAGCTGGTGTTAGGAGGCACAGTTTGGCAGGGGGTAAAGATGAAACAGAAACTTCCTTTAATACTTTCTTAATCCATGTAACTGGTCATTTTCTTGAAGAAAGGACAAATTATTATAACAGCTGCTTTTGATGATGGCAAAGTCAGTAAGTCCACTGGAAATAATTACAGGATTTGAGTTCTTTTTGTATTATCAGAAGTGGCCATTACAGATTAAAACAATTCTAAATGAAGTTGATTAGGTGATAAGTGTTAATGACATAATAGAAACACCATCAAAATAAAGAAACTCCATGACATACCAGAAGAGCAAATGACATACCACTAAGAGGCTAGTCTCCCACAGTCATATGACAACATGAGTAAGGACTCAAAAATTCGTTTTTAATGACTGTATTCAACATAATTAAAGAAAGTGACTATAAAAATCTCTAGTCAATTATCTTTGCCTGTTCACTTATTTCTCTTGACTATAGTCTTAGAGAATATAACAAAACTAATTATTTTTTAATGATTGTAAATATCTCCATCAAGAAACACACACACACACACACACTCACACATATATACACACACAAAAATCCATACATGCTACCAATTCTTTCATGATGCAAAGTGTCCTAGTGGGAAGTTCTCAAGCAATGCAAGAGCTTGGAATTCTCACTGTTTTATAATAAAACTAGAGGCCCAGTGCACAAAATTCATGCACTGCAGGTGGTCCTTCAGCCCATCCTACACCCTCTCAGTATCTGGGACCCCTTGCTCCTTACTGTCGACCTGCAGCAGAGGTGGGAGAGGCTGCATTTGCCAGCCGTGAGCCCAGCTTCTGGTTGAGTTGCACTCCCCCTGTGGGAGCGCACTGACCACCACTGGGCAGCCACTGGGGGATGTCTGACTGAGGGCTTAGGCCCGCTCCTTACAGGGACATCCTTAGTGCTACTGTGGAGGCAGGAGAGGCTGTCACTGCTGCTGCACTCGCCAGCAGTGAGCCTGGCTTCTGGCTGAGCAGCACTCCCCCTATGGGAGCGCACTGACCACCAGGGGGCAGCTCCCGAGTGGAGTGTCTGTCCCCTGGTGGTCAGAAAAGAACAAGTCATAGCGGCCAGTCGTTCTGCCATTCGGTCAATTTGCATATTAGGGTTTTATTATATAGGATACTAGACAATTTATTCCAGTAACTATATAACGTATAATTATTATCAAGTCCGAGTATTTAGCAAAATAATTAACTTTTAAGAGTATTATCACATTTTAGGGCTTCATCATATATAATGCTTTCATTTAAATGTGGAACATGTAATAATAGCTACCAATTATTAATCATCATATTCTAGACATTTTATTAATCACTTTAGTTAGTCTTATATCTGTTTTTAAAGCGGAGAAACTAAAGATCAGGAAAGTCAGGTGGTATGTCTCATGTCATACAATTAGACAGGAGCTGATCTGTAACTGAACCATCTGTTTGACTCAACAACCTATGGTGATAACAATTACTGTCATAACTATTTCTTCCTTAAAAGTGACTAAGGTCCGCCTGGCCAGTGTTGCTCAGTGGTTAAGTGTTGACCTATGAACCAGGAGGTCATGGTTCCATTGCCAATCAGGGCAATGGCTGAGTTGTAGGCTCCGTCTCCCTACCCCCATACGGGGCATGCCAGAGGCAGCCGGATGATGATTCTCTCTCATTAGTGGTGTTTATCTCTCTGAAATCAGTAAAAATATAATAAATAAATAAATAAATAATAAATAAATAAAATAAGACTAACGTCCATTCTTGATCCCGGGTTCAACTTCAGACTTCAATTTGGCTTCCCCAGAACAAAGGAATACATCATTCATGTGTCAGTAATACATAATGTAGTAAATTAAATTCTAACTGCCTTACTTTCTGGTTCAATGGTGGCAAACCTCACACTGGGCATGCGGTTCTAAACTCAGCAGAGACAGACATATGGTCAAAAAAGTACCACCTCAGTAACCAACCATTTCCCAGCATTTCCAATAAAGAGTGTTTTTCTTCCTCTGTCGGAAGAGATCAGTTTTTTAACCGAGTACCAGACAGAGAACTGAACAAGACTTCAGAGATGTGGGTGCTCATTGAGTATTAAAACGTCCACTATGTAAGTTGTTATTTTGCTCTTCTTTTCCCTTAAATAAAACAGGTGGATTCTGCAATACCAGCACATAATACAGGCATACCTCAGAGATATTGATGGTTTGGTCCCAGATTACTGCAACAAAGCACATTCTAAACTTTTTGCAGGTGGAGAGGCTTGCCCTCAATTTGTAAAAAATGCAACACCTTGTAAAAATGCAACACCTTTTACAATTTGTAAAAAAGTGCAATAAAATGAGATATGCCTGTATTAGGCTCTCCCACCTAAAAAGCAGTTTTGGAAGACAATTGTTTTTTAATCCTCAACCATTTTCTCCCTAACTTTTCATTTAAAAATATTTTAACTGAGATGTTATTGCAACGTATAACTATGATAGATTAACAAAGTTTTTCACATAAGTATGCAAAATTGAAGATGCTGTTTTGCGGATGTACACTTTTTAGGCCTCTTTTAAAGTTTTTCTTTCACCTGAAAATTACTGTGATCACAGTGTTCTTTCGAGGAGATCAAACAGAATTTCCTCATCGTTTAATTGTCTGCTGTGGTAATCGCCCCCCAACCCCCCCAAAACAAACAAACAAACAAACAAAAAAAAACCATACTACTGTCTTAAGACAGACTATGATATCTAAAACTCTTGGACCATAGTATATAAAATGCTAGGAGACATATTTTTAATTTATATGTAAGTACAGTTTTAATTTAAATATGGTTCTTTTCTAAACCTCTCACCAGAACTCCACCAAGAATTGTATATGGCCTACTTTCATATTAAAATAAAATAAAAAGTTAAAGGGAATAAAGAGGAACAATTGTAATAATCTGAGTAAATAGCAACTTGAATTAAAAAAAAAAAAAGTTAACGGGAAGAAGATTGAGTTCAGAATTGTTTCAGGCAAGGAGAAAGAGAACCAAAATTATTTCCTGTGTGTGGCTTTCTATTTGTTTTCCACTCTCTCTATCCAGCTATCGAGGAACTGTGTAATATTTTAAACCCGAATTATCTCTTGAGCCACGTGTAAAACTTCACCAGGAAAAACCATCTTGAATTATATAAAGAAAATACTTTTAACTACTAGGATGTGCAATTAGAGACCTTACTCACACTTCCAAAATAAATATCTGTCTGATCCTGCCGGATCCCAGGGAAAGGAGGATTACTGAAATTTGCAAAATAGCTCCACTATAAATAAAATCAGTCACTTCAACCCTCGCCCTCACCCAAGTTATCAGAGGCCTAGGACAGACATTAGATGATGCGATCTTTACAAATATATTTGCATGGCAATTATACGTGGAGATCAACATACAAAAAAATAACACAGGCACAGACACTCCCAAAGGGTGTTTTCACATCCCAAACGCTCCAGTGCGTGGCTCCAGGGCCTCAAGGTCCTTGACTCCAATTGAGGGTCAAGGGCGCCGGGGTCTGAAAGTCTGAAAGGTGTGAGATGCCCAGGCGCACCGTGCGTCCACCGGGGCTTCCTCTTCTGAGAAAGCCCTGGGCTCACCCACCTCGGAGACCAGGGCACCCAAAGGCCCTGCCCCAAGGCTTCCCGCCCCCTCAGCCCGCCCCGAGGCCAACATCACCCCGGGGCCCGGCGGCTGGGTTGCCTAGCAACGCGTCCGTTTCCCACCCCCCCCTCCACCCCTCCCCCGCCCCAGCCGGCCGGCGGAGGAAGGCCCTGGGGTCCGTCCTACCTCTTTCTTCTTCTGCCCGCCGCCGAGCTGGATGCACAGGAGCAGCAGGAGCAGGAGGAACGGGAAGCTGCCGGCGGGCAGGTGCCACGGCCGCCGCCCCGCCGGCCTGCGGCGTGAAGGAGCGCCCGCGGCCCCCATCGCCGCCGGGTGCCTCCTCCACGCGCGGTAACCGTGCGCGCCCAGCTCCGCCCGGCGCCCCACACCGGCCACCACGCCGGCCGCCGCCGGGGCCCCGCCCGTGCCCTGGAGGTGGCTGCCTGCGGCTCCGCCGGGGACCCCCGCCGTGGCGGCGGCGGAGGACGCGGAGGAGGAGGAGGAGGAGGAAACGGACAGAGCATCCGGTTCCCGGGGAGAGGGGCCTGGGAAGCCGGGGATGGGGCAGGAAGTGGGCGTGGCCAGGGAGCGGCGCCGCGCGCCCCGCCGTTGCCATGGAGACGGCGCTGCCATGGAGACCGCGCTGCGGGGCGGCGTGCATCTCCAGCTCCCTGACCTCAACCCTAGGCCAACCCTAGGCCTTCCTGCCCCTGAGGCCGAGGCTAGTCGTAGGGAGGCGCCTGGGCCTGGGCGCCCAGCGCTACCTGGACCCACATCAGACCTGTCTGCTGGGATAGAATGGAAGCGCTTTGAGGAATTAGCCAGGACCTGGCCACTAGAGACAAAAGGCACAGGCCAGGCTCCTGGAGTGCATGTTTAGGAACACAGCTGGGGCTCACCTAAAGGGACCTCTGAACCGCCTCTGACATAATCCCCAGCCCCTGGAGACACGGTAGCTGCCCACAACCTCACAGCCCTTCCTGGCACCTGCCAAGGAGGTGCCAATCTGCACACCTTCCTTTAGTTCCTTCTCATGAAGCATTCATGGAGCACCGAGCTGCAGGTACTAGACCCTCGGATGCAAAAAGGTATAGGACGTAATTCAGCTCCTGCTCTCGAACCTTCCAAGTACAGCAGCAGCAGGCTGTTTATTGAACATGTGCGATGAGCCAAGTGCTGCTGTCATGCTTCCTAGGGAGCCTTCCTTCCTCCTGGAGTCTAGCTCAAGAGTGTTTCATTTGGATCATGGACACAGTTTGATAGTCTGAGAAAGCCGACTGGCCTGGTCTTAAAATAGCGCTTGTAAATGCATGAATTAAATACAGAGGATTGCAAAGGAATCCATTATAATTAAATACCATTATCAAAATTGAAACAATTCTTCCAACTGGGAGTCAACCAACATTGGTATTTTGGAAATCCTGGAAAGCAATGTAGAGGTGAGAACCAATGTATAAACATCCCAAGATCACACTGTCATTAAGATATGTAATCTAGCAGCATATCTAAAAGCAATTTTAATATAAACAGTAATTTTGAAGTAGTGATGATAATATTTTGAAATATCTGCTACCATTGTACTATAACATGAAAATATCTGTCATTTCTACACGAAACAAAGCCATATGCACTTATAATATTACCATGTTTTACTAGTATTGCCTGACTTCATTACTGAAGAAAATATTTTCATCAATGATTAATAGAAAAAATATTTTTTTTTAATTCAAGGTTCACAGATACTCTGAAATTCCATGAACTCCAGATTGACAACTCCTGCTCCACAACTATCAGATAAATCTTACCAGAGCGATTTTCAGACAGAGAAATCAAGGGCAGAAGATGTAACTCAAAGTCATGCAACTGGGAAAGGAAAGAGTAGGAATTTGAATGTTGGCAGCCTCGCCCCATAGCCATTCATACACACTGTGCTATGCCACCTTTGTAAAAGGAGTTTACAAATACAGTCAAACTTCGTTTCTCAAAAGTCTCCCATCTCAAACAATTCAGTTCTCCACCAAGGTGTTCTCAGAAAAAATATCTCTTCTGCGGAACCAAACTTGGTGTTCCAACTGACGACCCTTTCAAGCTGATATGATATCTCAATGTGACAAAAAGCATCTCGGGCAAAAAAGGAGAGAGTGCTTTTGTAGCATAATTTTAAAACATAAAGAAGCCATCGATGGTGCTAATGTTGCTAAGGGTGTGAAAGAAACAACTATCACAGTCAACTGAAGAGGTAGAAAAACTTGATTTGGACCAAGGAAAAGTAGTCGTAGTCAGTGACAGCAATTTCGGAAGCAGTGATATATAAACAAGCAAAGATGTTGCATGCTGACCTGAAAGACATCATGGACTGAATGCTTAAAAGAGACTAGTTTGAGGGTAGTAGGGGGTGGTTCAATACATTTTAAAAAAGAAGTGCTTATTTGTAGATTAAACATTACTTTGCACATGTACTGTATATAAAAACTTGTAAACTTTTAAAATAGCATCTTTGTGTACCTGGAACAGACTAATTTAATTTGTATTATTTCTAATGGGTAAAAAATGACTTAGTTTTCAAACAAATCACTTCTTCAACAGCCTTCCAGAATAAATTAAGTTGGAGAACTGAGGTAACACTGTAAATCTCTCCTCTCTATCACCCAGTCTGTTAATTTCTCACTCTTCAGTGAGCATGTTTGTCCATAGTAATTTTCCCTCCCCAAAGAATAGCTTCTTGCTTTTTCCTTGGGTCTTGTGCAAGTGGCCTCAGATTTTCTATGTTTGAAGACAACAGTAAATGTGTGATTTGTATCAACTAAACATCTTCATTGACACATACTTAGCATCATCAAAATTTATCATTAGCCCCTTTCTCTCCCAAACTGGTCTTAATCTCTTTGTTGTAATTAAAGTACCCCTATTCCCTTAACTACCAACTTTCAGAGCGTCCATTTTCCCCACTCTCCATTCATGCTGCCACCTCTATTTGGTTTGAAGTTAATCCGACTCCAGTGTTTTAGGAATATGACTTCCTCTACTCACTTTGTAACTCTATCATTCCTTTGAGAGACATCAGACATCATTATTAGTCTGCCATCCTTCCCTTGTTTATAATCTTACCCTTCTCTATGGGCCTAATCCAAGACTTCTTAATCCTGCTTCTTTACATCCTATTCTTGGTAGAACAGCTAGAATGACACTTTTAATATAGAAGTCAGTGCAAAGTATTTTCTCTGTCCTTAAGCATAAAATACAAAGTCTTTTCCATGCCCTCAGGACCCTACATTACTTTGCCCCTGGCACTCTTTCCAACTTCATTTCCTACTTTTCTTGCACATTCTCTCGGCTCTAGCCAGGCTAGCTTTCTTGTTTTCCTCAAATATGTCAAGTATATCCTGCCTCTGGCCTGTTCTAATTGGTGAAACTCTTTACTTAGGTTTCCCATGGCATACTTGATCATTTGATTCAAGTCTAGGCCCAGATATCCTAAAATGTCATCTCTTCATTGCTCTTTCAAAAAAAAAAAAAAAAAAAAATCCTAAAAACACATACCCCTTTAATGTTTTTTATATAACTTATCACTACCTGAAATTATGCTGTTGCTTTCATTATTTCTAGTCTCCCTCATTAGGATTTACACTCCACGAGATAGGGGCTGTGTATGCAACTGTCCAGAATCATCCCTGTTTTCGTTTTTTATAGTTTCCGTCACTCACTGACATTATGCTTTTGTATTCATTTTCCTGTCCTTTCCCATTAGGATGCAAACCACAGGAAGGCAGGGGTTTTATTGTCTCCATTTTTGAATCCACACTGCACAGAATGGTGCATTTGTTGAATGATTGGGCAAATTTATTCCCTAAAGTACAGCACTGATTGAGTCACTATTTTTAGTCTACAGATTTGCAGTCCGTCTTCACTAGGTGCAAAAGGAGCTCCAAACTATCGATCCTGGCTCATAGCCAAGTCCAGCCCTTTATTCCTGCTCTAACACAGCAGCCTTCAAACTGGAGTGTGCACCAGGAACTAGACAGACAATTGGTTTTAGGAGAATTAATTTCCAAAATCTCAACTATCACGTGTACTTTCCTGAAATGGACGGATTTAGGAAAGTGCCTGAGGCAAAGGCTATGAATTGTTCTCTTTGCCCATACCTTTCTTAGCACAATTACCTTCTCTCTCTTCTCCATCCAGCCTGAGTGGTGAGCTGAGGTGTGCTGCCCTATTAGTGATAAAAGTAAATAATACCAATTGAGGGCAGCAGACAAAAGGACAGTCTATGTGTTTGCATAGATGTTGAAAAAGGGAGTGATTCTGGTGGCTTAGCAAAACCCTTTTTGCTAGCCAGAGGTTTCCAATTTTTGCCTCCAACTGGAAGACATAATCTAGTGGTCCTATAGACAATTTAAAAATCATGTGAGGGATAAAATGCTATGTAATTTTTGGCACATTACTCAAAAGGAATTCAAAGGATTGAGTGATATTTTGATAATAGACTTCTATTCCTGTCTACGCATTGTGAATAGTTTCTTAGCATATGAGAAAAAAAAATGATAATAAAGTGACGGTGAATATTATCTCACTTGAGCAATAAATAATATTGGTCCATAGGCGTATAAACTGATTTTTAAAAATCTAAATCATGTCCAAAAGTAATGTCAAAATTTAGCTCATTAATATTTTTTCAAATTTATAATATGTTCTTTTTATCAGTTGGGTAGTACTAATAAATAACCAATGATAAATCAGTGAAAAAGACATTTTAATATAGCCTCATGATCACATTAGCTTGTTTAAATCAATTTATATACCTTTTTGCCAGAGAACAATTGTTTTGAGCATTAAAAAAAAACAATAAATGATTTTCAAGCAGAGAAATATATAAATATTACATTAGGATAAAATTCTGTGAAACTATATTGCTGGTTGGAGGGTAACTGAGTTCAACCACCTTGAAAAACTGTTTGGCAGTATCTACTAAAGCCGAATATATCTACCTATGACCTAGCAGTTCCATGTGGACATATACTGTATTCACCAAATGACATGTACACATTTGTATAGCAACTTAATTTCTAAAAATCCAAAGCCGGAATGAGATCAAACAGCCATTAATAGTAAAACAAATAATTTGTGATACAGTAATATTATTATATATGTTAATGAAAATAAGCCAATGACATCTATACATAATATGGATGAAATTTACAACATAAGGACCCAGCCACAAAATCAGTGTATTTTGGCTTATGGAAATAAATGAAGACCAAACAAGAACAATTATTCAGAGCTTGCTTATAGCAAGGGAGTCATCCACCGTCACCTGAGTTTTAGCAGAGACCAAAGCAGGCAGAGGAGCAGAAAAGATTAATAGTAGAAAAAGGAAGGGCTGCAGGTGTGTCCTGATTGGAGACCATTGGCATGGGAAAGCTTTGAGTAGGCTAACTACAATAGAAAGATGTCTTCTGTGATTGGTTAGTGGTGCATATTTGGCTTTCTCCAATTGGTCCTAAGTTGGAAACAAGGACAAAAATTTGGAAAGCTGTCAGTGATTAATCAAATCCTGGTCATTTGGGGCTAATTGTAACAGGACCCCAGCCTGAGGTTTCGGGCTGGTTTTTCAGAACCAACCATGCTATGAGGCCTTTGGAACTTTCCAGCCCACTTCCTGACCTCCAGGGAGGTAAGAGGTTGAATCAATTGCCAAGGGCCAATCATTTAACAGTCACGGTTATGTTATGAAGCTTCCATAAAAGCTTTAAAAAAAAAAAGCTGGGTTCAGAGAGATTAGGGGTAGGTGAACACTTGGAAAAAGTATAGAAGCTCTGTACCCCTTTCCCTTGACCTGTGCATTATTTTCATCTGGCAGTTCCCCAGTTATATCCTTTTATAATAAATTGGCAATCTATTAAGTAAAATACTTCTCCCAATTCTGTGAGTCACTCTAGCAAATCAATTGAATCTAAAGAGAGGGTCTTTAGAACTTCCAATCTATAAGCCAGTTGGTTAGAAACACAGGTGTGAGGATTTGTATAGAATTTCAATATCATAACCCAACATTTGGATTTTTGCAACTTGAGTCCTGAAGCTGTTTTGGAAAGCTTCACTTTGCCCTTTGGGGCTCTGAAACCACCTGCAGAGCAAGCAGCCTTCCTGTGCTGATTGTCCTGGTTGATAAACTGAACCCACTGCGTGGTTGATAAGCGGCACCCGCTGTACTGGAGCTGCTCACCCAGAAACTAGGACTTTGATAAAAACCTCATGGTGTTACCCACTGTTCTTACCATGGGAAGTCCATTTGCCTCCGCCAATCAGAAAATGATTAATGTGAGTTTATAACCTCGTTTCCCTAGCAGCCTTTCTCTCTCATGATCATCATCTGCAATTTATTTCTTTTAAAATTTCTCCCTTCCCTCCCATGACCCCATGGGGAAGCCTCTCCTTGGATGGCTACATCCTCTGATCTGCAAATCATTCACTTTACAAAGTATTCACCCAAATATTTCCAGTATGCACCTGGCACCACATAGTTATTACAATATACTTGGCTATATTCCCTATGCTGCATTTTACATCCCGGTGACGAATTTTTAGCTACCAATTTGTAATTCTTACACCCTTCACCTTTTTCACCCAGCTCTCTAGCTCCCTCCTCCCTTCCATCTGGCAACTACCAGTTTCTTCTCTGTAGCTATGATTTTTTTCCTTCTGTTTTGAATGTTCATTTATTTATTGTTTTTTAGCTTTTACATATAAGTGAATTCATATGGTATTTGCCTTCCTCTGTCTGATATATTTCACTAAGCCTAATATCCTCTAGGTCAGTGGCCTGCAAACTCATTAGTCAACAGAGCCAAATATCAACAATCAAACCATTGAAATTTCTTTTGAGAGCCAACTTTTTTAAACTTAAATTTCTCCTAATACCTCTTCTTCAAAATAGACTCACCCTAGTTTAGAGCTAAAGGGCTTATTAGTTCCTATTAGGTCATGGTATTTTGTGGAATAGCCACAGTCAAGGGGCCAAAGGGCCGCATGTGGCTTGTGAGCCAGTTTGCCCACCATGGCTCTTGGTCTATCCTTGTTGTTCAGGATGAAAAGTTTCATTCTCTTTTATGGCTGAGTAATATTCCACTGCATGTATGTATCATAACTTATTTATCCACATAGGTCACTTCCACATCGTGGCTATTTTAAATAATGCTTCAATGAATATGATGTTTATCCACTAGATATTCCAAGAGTGCACACATAGCAACAAAATATTTTTTTCTACTCTGCAAAATTCAAGCAGTAGGAAAAGAGAAGGAGAGGAACAGGAATGGAAAAATATGAAGTGAGAAGCTAACTTCAGACAAAAATTAAATTATTGTTGTAAAGGGCTTATTAGCTCCTATCTGCAAGAAGAGGAGACAAAGTTTAGATGCAGGAAAACACATTTTGACATATATACACACACAAAATGAGAGTGACCTTGACAATTTTATCTAGCCATAAAATTTAAAAGCCAGGATTTTTGAACCCTGAAGTATAGGAATAAAATTGAAGAGGGGTCTTCTAATGATATAAAATAATCTCTCCGTTGTACATAAGACAATCTCTTCATGAGAGTTTCTTCCCATTCTGTTCCAAAGGAGCGATCAAGTAAACATTTTGCTAATATCATAAAGTCCCCCAGTAGTCACTGCAATTTTAGATTGTCTCTGGGAAATGTCACAGTCAGAGGGTATGTATGTAAGCATTATATTTACTTTTTTCTCTTTATTGAATTTATTTGGGTGACACTGGTTAAAAAAAATTATACAGGTTACAGGTGCATAATTCTATAGCACATCACTTGTACACCGTATTGTGTGTTCACCACCACAAGTCATGCCTTTGTTCATCACCACTTATTCTCCTAATACCTTCCTCTATCTCTCCCACCCACCTCTACCCTCCCCCCAGCAATCATTACATTGCTGCCCATGTCCATGAGTTTTTTTTCTCTTTTTTTTCTTATTTGCTCAATTCCTCTACCACCTTCCTCAACATACCTCCCTGAGCTGTCAGCCTGCCCTCTATCTATGAGTCCGACTCTATTTTGCTTATTAGTTGGTTTTGTTCATTAAATTTCACATATGAGTGAAATCATATGGTACTTGTCCTTCTCTGACTGGCTTATAAACCATTAAGGGAACAGGGTTTGGACCTGAAAGAGGTGCAGTTTTAGATCGAGAAGTCCCAGAACTGCAGCAGTCTATGAGGCTGGTACTAGTGCAAACTTGTGTCTGTGGAATTGGCCTTGATCAGACCCCACACAAACCCCCTGACTCCGGGCAGATGAAGCTAAATAAATCATCTCTCACAAGATGGAAGGAAAACTCATTTGGAAATGGTGACCTAAAGCATTTTTACCCACAGAACTCCCATTAAGGACACTTGAATTCCTCCTTCCTCAGCACTGGCTCAAGGGGGGACTTTCTATGTCTATTTCTGTCCCCTCCTTACAGACTGTTCCTCACACAGACTAGAGAAGAAGATTATGGCCTGGCCTGCGTAGCTCAGTGGTTGAGCATCGACCTGTGAACCAGGAGGTCATGGTTTATTCCTGGTCAGGGCATATGCCTGGGTTCCATTGCCAGTCTGAAGCATGCAGTAGACAGCCAATCAGTGATTCTCTCTCCTCACTGATGTTTCTATCTTTCTCTCCCTCTCCCTTCCATTCTGTAATCAATAGAAACATATTAAGAAAAGAAAGAAAAGCAGGTCTTGGAAGTAAATACTGCAAGGCAAGAAAACAGTTCACCAAGAAGCAATACATGTCTGATCATGGGACTAAAAATGTCAAGATAACTTATTCCTAAGGGAAGAAACAAAATAACCCAAATGCTGATCAATCATAATGAAATATCAATCAGAGCTCAGTTCAGCATAAAACTAACCCCCCATCCGTGGCCAGTGTGACACCTCAAACATGTGAACAGATAGAGATTTGAAGGATCTTCAATGTGCATATGATTCCTAAGCCTTGTGTCCTGCTCCCATAGTAAGAGTGTCTGCTGAACTTGGTGGAAACTCCATTTCTGTTAATAGCATGTGCCCTGACTGGAATTGAACTGTGACCTCCTGGTTTATAGGTCAATGCTCAACCACTGAACCACACTGGCCAGGCTTCCATGGTAGGGTATCTTAATAATTTTTGTCTAGAAGGTTAAACTTGAACCTTCATGACCCACAGGTTGAGAACTGCTAGCAGGGTCACTTAAAACCATCGGCAAACAAAGATATTTACATTATGATTCATTAACAGTAGCAAAATTACAGTTATGAAGTAGCAACAAAAAAAATTTTATGGCTGGGGGTCACCACAACATGAGGAACTGTATTAAAGGGTAGTGGCATTAGAAAGGTTGAGAACCTTTCTGGGTTAAATGAACAATATAGAGCTAAAGATAAAATTGATTTTAAAAAAGGAGCACTTCCTTAGCTGGGAGAGGCGGATGCTTGGTCATATTCATGGTTTGTATGGTGCTATTGTTCTTGTCTTTGCTCTGACAGATGATGGAAGGGAATTATTTCTGTCTTGCTCAGTCACCGTCACAGAGTGGACTTGCTTGATGTTCACGTTCTGTGAAATCTTTTAGCTTCAACAGAGGAATACTAAGGCCTGTTGTCAGAACCAGATCAGCTCCAAGCTGACTGAAACCAAGGGCTGATTTGTTCTTTCTCATCTTGAGTAAAATGATCTTAATTTTCTACTTAAAAAAAAAAAATCATAGGATTCCTATGAGGATAAAAATAAATAAAACATGTAAGGGGATTATTACAAAGTTCAAAATATATACTCTTCATAAATATTTGGTAGTGTTATGATGATCATTTGCTATTGCATTGTAAATATGTTTGTTTCTCTGGTGCCGAGGACACGCTGAGGCCAGGATCTGGGCTTTCCTTTACTTTGTATGCCCTGCACCACTACACAAAGTAAACTGTTTGTGAACATGAGCTCTGGAGTTGGATTCTTTGCTCTAATCTTTAACTATCAGTGTGAGCTAAGGTAGATTCCATCACCTCTCCGTGCCTCCACTTCTTTATTTGTGAAGTAAAGGTCATAGCAGTACTATGAAGATGAAATAGTGAATACATAGAGAATATTTAGAATAGGCCTAAGACATTTTAAGGCTATATATTAACTTCCATTGTGGTTAGAGATACTACATAAATATTTAACTGAATCTATATACTAGGGTAAATACAGGAATAGGAGCAGGAGACAGAATATATGCATAGTTCTTATGTAACAAGCACAGATATTGGAATGACATGTCAAAGATCTATCTATTTGCTTTGTGGAGAATAGGCCACAAGGAAAAGGATGTGAACAGAGACTTCAGCCCATATCCTATTACTATATCTGATACAACACAGGAACATACAAGTTTTTCCCCCCAGAACTGTCATACAGAGGCTCATGTTGATTATACAAAACTTGGAAACCAAGGGTTGGAATTATTAGGCATTAGTATTTAATCCTAGCTGCCTTTTCTCATTTCCCTAAACATACTCATTTGTTAGATGATATTTCTAAGTAATTTTAGTATTTTCAAATTGGATATTTAAACCAAGTTTTCTGTAAAAAGTGTTTCCTAGAAATATTCCAGAATATAGTCCATTATTTTTAAACTGTATCTTAATAAATAACTGAAATATATTTTTTAAAATATATTTTTATTGATTTCAGAGTGGGAGAGAGAGAGAGAAACATCAATGATGAGAAAGAATTATTGATTGGCTGCCTTCTTCATGCTCCATTCTGAGAATCGAGCCCACAACCCAGACATGTGCCTGGACCCAAAATTGAACCATGGCTCCTGGTTCATAGGTAGATGCTCAACCACTAAACCATGCCAGCTGGGCAATAACTGAAATATTTAAGTACAATGTCTATGTAACTAATAGAAAGTAAACTATTTTTATAAATATCGTTAGACCTCAACCTAAAATTATTTCTCATAACATTAAATTAAAACATGCCTTTTTATTCATATACTTTAGTAGCATTTGTAAAAACCCATTGTATATGCTTTTTCCCCCCATTACTGTTTGATTTCTGTCCTGGAACTTTTGCATTGGCCTGCGGACTGAAAGGTCCCAGGTTCGATTCAGGCCAAGGGGCACATCCCCAGTAGGGGGTGTTCAAAAGGCAGCTGATCGATGATTCTCTCCCATTGATGTTTCTAACTCTCTATCCCTCTCTCTTCCTCTCTGTAGAAAATCAATAAAATACATTTAAAAAAACAACAGAAAACACTAACACTAAGTTTAAAAAAATTAAAAAAAATAAAACACAGAAAAAGATTTATGAAAAAGAATCATAGTAGTAAACAGTATACACCTGTGCAATTACATTTTCAAACTTATGTTTGGGTTGTTTTCAGATGAACCTTAGCATCTGATTTGATTATTGACCACTGGTTATCACAAACAGCATTTCACTTACTTGTTCAACATATTCTGCGTACCTGGAGATACCAGAGGAATATATATTAGGGTAAAAAATAAATCATTTCAAAGAACTGTTCATTGGTTGACTGAGGGGAACATGGGGGAGGACATTATTTTCTTACATTCTTGTATGTTAGATGGTCTACTCTCGATTCCAATAATTACGGGCTGTTGTTGTTCTTTGTGATTAAGCCCAGGTCAAAGCCCAGAGTCTGGTCACTCTTCAGGAGAATGCAGCCAGAATTTTGTAGATACATTAAGAACATTCCATTTATCTTAATGAAATTATACAGCAGGAAGATAGGGATATGGACAAATGATTGAAGCTATTTAATTCAAGCAATCTGTAGCAATTTCTTTAAAAAGCAAAAGATTCCACAAGGGTCACAGGCGTGTGTAGAGAGTGTCTCTGAGCTTCTGCAAGTAATTGAAGAAGTGTTCTCCAGAGCCAGGGAAACACTGGAAAGGAAGCTATGCGGCCAGGTGAGCAGGAGAGATAACTGCACTGTCCTTATTATTCCAAACAAATTGCCTGAGCTGGGGCAGATGTGAGTTTGCTGCAAAATGCCTAACTGTTATTTTGATTTGTGGTTCTCATGGCTTAAAAATACTGTGATTTGTTAGGATAAAAGTGAATAATTTAACTTATTTTTTACATCCTTTCAATTATCTTTTTTTTTTTTTTTGGAATTACACACACACACACACACACACACACACACACAAGATTACATTAAACTTTTAAAATTAATGAAATCTCCAAATATACATCTGTCTTCCTAATTTATTTCCTTAACTCACCAGATAAGGTATCATATGCTTATATTCATATGGCAATATTTTATTTTACTGAAAAAATGCTCAATATAACCTTGTCATTTTCAAGAAAAGAAATGAAGGGTAGTTTTTTTTTGTGTGTGTGTTTGTGTGTGTGTGTGTGTGTGTGTGTGTGTGTGTGTGTGTGTGTGTGTGTTTTAAACACCACAAATCCTAAGCTAAGTAGTATGAGTAAATTTTCATATTAAAAGTATTACCCTGAATTTATAATCAGTCGTTAAATTTTATTGGTAGAATATTATAACATATTCAATTGGTTTCCTGCAAGAGTTCATCATTTATTCCAGGAACTAAATGCATCAAAGAATATTTCTCTGGGCTAAAAGGAGGGCTAACCAAGAAGCCCTAAAATTAAGGACCACAATTTATTAGTCAATGGATTTAATCTACAATAATTTTATTACTAAAAATTAATTTACTCATTAAAACTATATATAAATTAACATAGGTTACAGAAAGGGAGATGTATAGCAAATGTTTGTTCAAAATGAGTGACAAGGCCTTTTAAATTGGGGATTTGTTTTATCCAATGATATTGAAACTGTTTCTCATAACGGGGCTTAATTGCAGAGTCCCTGTGCCACTTTGAACAAAGCAAGCTTCCCCACACTGCTGCCTCCTGGCAGAGGAGCTGAGTAACAGGCAGCTAGATATGAGAGGCAGACTCTTAACTGCTAGTTCTTCCATTGCTCTGGAATTTTAAACCATCTAAAGGTTTTACTGTCTAAAAATGGGTACTTATTTAAGAGTAGAAAAGTAATGAATAAAGCAAACATCAGGAGCATGCAAGTTTCACATAGAAAAGGGTTAATAATGTTTAAAGAACAATTTTAAATCGACAAGACCTTTATTTTCTTTATCATTAAGTGAACAGACCAATCATGTGTATCAATCTGCAAAATATAGGAAATCTTTAGTGACCTGGCATGATTGATTTGAAGAATTCATCAGTAATTCACATTAATTTAAATGTTTTCGTACACTTTGCTGATGAGTTCACACAACTAAGAATTCTAATGTAATAATTATACTGAATATTTAAATCACATCAAATATCATTTAGTTATGATCCAAAGGCTTCATTAACATCAAATGGTAAGCCCAGCCAGTGTGGGTCAGTGGTTGAGAATAGACCTATGAACCAGGAGGTCACTGTTTAATTCCGGTCAGGGCACATGGCTGGGTGACAGTCTCAATCCCCAGTGTGGAAGTGTAAGGAGGCAGCCAATCAATGATACTCTCTCATCATTGATGCTTCTCTCTTCCTCTCCATCTCCCTTTTCCTTCCTCTCTGAAATCAATAAAAATCAAAATATGATTTATCATCATTATTGGTATTTCAGCTTTACTTCTAATCCCTGCTGTGTGCTCTAATCCCCTTAATGCTTCCCCATCACCCAGGTTTCACACCCTCACGCTCTAGCTCTGTATCCTTATCATTTTATACAGGGGCTCCTGTGATAGCACTTCTGCTGTTTCCCTCTGTATAGAGTCTAATCCATTGCCAAGGTGATTTTCCCCGGAACAGCATTACATTTATGTCTCCCTCCTGCTCGAAAGCCTTCTTGGCTCCCTAAAGCCAGTCTGACTACATTTCAACTTCCCTGGCCCTGGGTCCCAGCCTTTGTCTTTCTACTGGTCTCTTGTTTTACTACTTTGTTGCTACTTGCTTTCCCATTACAGCAAACGGACCCCACTTCCCTACCCCAAACTCTGTGTTGGGCCAAGGTCTTTGCTCCATCAGGCTTCCTGACTAAGAGGCCCTTTCCAGTCCACAATGCTCTCAAGGTCCCCTTTATCATGGATGACCAATACAAGTTACTGCATCTCCAAAAAGTCTTCCCAGAATCCTACAGTCCACCAAGAGCTGTCTTTCTGAATTCTTTGCCTCGTCCTATAATTAGAAAATTAGTGATATGTGGCATCAGTTCTCAAACTTTCTGAACTCAGACCCCTTTATACTCTTAAAAATTAGTGAGGACCTAAAGAGCTTTTGTTTATGTGAGCTGTATCTATCAATATCTACCATATTATAAATTAAAACAGAGGAAAACGTTTGCACAATTTATTTAAGAAGAATAGTAAGTTCATTGCTTGTTAACAGAAATAACATCTTTATTTTTTAAAGTTGGAGTGAAGATAGTAATGTGTGTTGTTGTTTTTTTTTACATTTTTACCAATCTTATTAATATCTGGCTTAATAGAAAACAGCCGTATTCTCATACTATTTCTACATTTAATCTGTTGTGATATCACACATTATATAATTTCTGGATAACTCCATTGTATACTTGTGAAAGAATGATAGTAAAAAGAGTTTTCCATGGAATAAACCATGGGAAGTCACAGATGGTCACCTTTATTCAAACATACCCAGATGGTCACCTTTATTCAAACATAGTTACCCTCTTTGTGGCTTTAAATCTCAAATAAACTTTCTCTCAACACTAATAATGGATATCACTTCCACAATGCCTAGTCTTAATTTAAGAAAAAAAAATAGTTCAATATTAGCATAAACAAAGGATACTGAATTTACATCAATGTAAGACATTATTTTTGTTTTAAGTCCATAATACAGTCTAAATTCAAAGGAAAATGACCTTAGAAATTACTTAAATCACAACTAACTCTATCTGTTAATTGTCCTGACTATTCACTGTTATTATGGCTAGAAAGTTGTAGATTTATTAAAAGATATTATTTATAGTACATAGGCTTACTCTTTTTAAAAGTGAAAATTAACTTCTATTTAATATTACTACTTTCAAAAATCCAAAATTAACTATTTGGTATGATCAGAGCACTGAACATACATAAAGATATAAGTGATTCTATTAAACTGTTAGGTTTATGGACAGTTTATTCCTCTACTGAAAATATTTTTAATGTTTTTCTTAAGTCAATTATTTGGGAATTTGGTAATGCACTTATTATTTAATCAACAATTATTTAGCATGCTACTGTAGGGCACATGGCACACTGGTGGGTAATCTTAGGATTTAAAATAAGTAAAATAAATAATCTAGCCCCCAAAAAGCATATATATTTTTATGGAAGACAAGGCAAGCACTCATGAAATTTACATAAGGAATCTATACTAATAAAAGCTTAGATGGTTGTCACTCTGTCACACCATTACACCGTCACAATCCATCACTAGGGTGGGCAGGGCCTGACACTGCAAGTGTTGGTGCAGGGACAGGTCCCTGCAGCTGCTCCTCTGTGCAGCTTCCACTGGGGTTCCCGTGGCCCCGAGAATGCTGCGGAGGTGGGACCCCTGGCTCTGGCCTACCTCTTTGGGGCAATCCATCCAGGAGCCCCAAAAGGATGGGTGGGGCCTTCCTCTTTGGGGTAATTGGTTGTGGGACTCACACACTGTAAGAGGAGGGCACAGGCCAGGCTGGGGGGGAACCCTGCCGAGTGCATGAATTGCATGCACTGGGCCACTAGTAAGTAATAATAATACAAGAGATACAGACTCTGCTCTGGCAATCATTTTCATCATTTTATTGTAAACATTGGCTAAGTTTTTTTTTTCCTTCTCTTCCAACAAGACTCTAAGGACAAGAATTTTGAATTTGTCCAAGACCTATTACATAAAACAGTAAAAACATTGATTTTTAAAAAGTACTGATAGCATTGGTAGGCAATTTTCTATGGGTAGAGATAATAATAGGTTGCAGGTTGGAATCAAATAGGTAGAGAGAAATATGAATGCATGATAAAAATTATGGAGGGGTAAACTCATAAATCTCCTCTATCATTTATAAATCCTTATATTTCCAGGTACATACAGTAAAAATATTTTGTCATATGCAGAGGAAGGTATGTTTCATCGCATCTTATAGACTTATTTTATTTCACAGACATATAGATAGTATTTAACTGACAAGAAGCTAAGAGTAGCCAACATTTTTCTTAGAACTATATTAGGCACTGAACCAAGAGGCTTGCATGAACTATCTCATTTGCAAGAGAGGCAATGAAGGCTTTCAGAGGTTTAATGTCTTGTTCAAGGTCATAATGCTGTAAAGAGGTACAATTAGAAGTAAAATCCAATTTTACTGTAACATTAATCTTGGTCTTCATGGTGTAAAAGATATTTAAACATGTCTATCTACTTACAAAACCAGAAATCTTTATTTACAAAGATCATATCTTATTCTCCTTTGTCCTTCTCTCTTGGTCTTTCCTTAATGTCTTGCAGAAAAGGAGTGTTGGTTGAATTTGAAAACATGATGAAAAAGTTATCACGTGACTAGATAAAAATTTGGAGATGAAAGGATAGCAGAATAAGAGGCAAATTGGAAAGATAAAAACCTAAGAATCCATTGTAAAAGTCTAGGTGCACTGCTACTGGAGAAGGGGATTCAAACACACTATCAGTGAAGTGGCCGTTCTTATGATCTACCAGTGAGCAAACAATCTCCTAATTCATTATCCATAGGTGCTCTGCTTCCTTTTCTAGGTATAGCAAGAGCTAAGAGTAGCTATAACCACACGCCAAGGCTATTTTATTCCATATTGACTAGGACAGTCAAAGAATGAGATAATTTTAATGCATAGGAACATTTAAAACTAGAATAAGCATCCGGCTGCCTTTAATGGTAGATATATACCTTTCTACAACTATTGATATATCACTACTGTGATAGTGCTATAATTTATAAATAATAAACTAATGTATATCAACAACACAAAACATATGGAAAATGATAATTATATAAAATATACTTCTGGGATTAATATCAAAACTTACTTTGAGGCCCTGGCCTGTTATCTGAATTGGATAGAGCATCATCTTCACCCATCAAGGTTGCAGGTTTGATCTTGGGTCAGGGCAATGAATGAATACATAAGTGGAACAAATTGATCTCTCTCTCTGCCCTTCCTCTCTAAAAAAAAAAAAATCACGTAAAGAGGTTCCATCTTTTCTTATGGCTGAGTAATATTCCATAATATACATGTACCACAATCCTATATGAAATAGTGCCATTTGTGACAACATGGATGGACTTAAGAATACTACACTAAGTAAAATAGGTTAGTCAGAAAAAGTTAAGAACCATATGATTTCACTCCTATGTGGAATATATAACTGACAATAGTATGAAGATTGCCAGAGGGAAGGTTGTGGGTGTAGTAAAAGGTAAAAGAGGCCAAATACATGGTGACAGAAGATGGTTTGACTTTGGGTGGTGAGCACACAATGCAATATACAGATCATGCATCATAGAAATGTACACTTAAAACTTATAGATCTTATTAACCAACTAGTGGCCTGGTGCATGAAATTCGTGCATGGGGAGGTATCCCTCAGCCAGGCCTGTATTGTCTCCAATCTGGGACCCCTCAAGGGATGTGTGACTGACAGAGAATGTCCCTGTGGGATTGGATCTAAACTGGCCATCAAACATCCCTCTTACAGTCTGGGACTGCTGGCTCCTAATCTGCCAGCCTGCCCGATCTCCCCTAACCACTCTGCCTGCTGGCCTGATCACCCCCAAATGCCCTTCCCTGCCAGCCACATGGCCCCTAACTGCCTTCCATGGCCACAAGCTCATCCACCTTGGGATGACAATGCAAGCATTTATCTCCCCCACCCTTGGCCACTCCTTACCTTCTGCCCAGAGGCCCTCTGCAGCAGGGTGGAACATTTGCCTCATCACCATGGTGACAAAACAAGGATTCTGCCAGGCTGCTCATGCTTCCCACTCTCAGGGGCTGCTCCCCTGGGACTAGAGGACACTGGCAGGGTTGAGAGGACTGGGTGCCGCCATCTTTGTGACTTTGGGCGCCGCCATCTTTGTGACAGAGTGACAGTCAATTTGCATAGTCCCCCTTTATTAGATAGGATATTATTCCATTAAATTTAACTTAAAAGTTATAAAACAATGGCAACAAAAATACATTAGTTTTATAATATTTGTTAAGTTTCAATTATGGTTTTATCTCCAAAAAGAGTTTTAAACCTATCTTAAAATTAGCCAAATAAGATAATAAAATGCAATCATTATTCTCGCAATCATGACTCCACCATCATGCTCCAACAATTTAATTAAAAGATGGGTGATAAATCTTATGTCAGCAGATGTGAATCTGAGAGTGAGCAGGGAGCCAAGTCAATGAGCCAAAATACAGGATGACACAACACTGTTGTAATAATGTCTTTGTTGTATAAGCAAATGCTATTTTATGTCTTATTTGCACACAAAGATTCATTTATTGATTCAATTTTAGGATAGTCTTGGGTTATAGGCAAAATTCAACAAATAATTTCAAATAGAGAAGAGAGAACAATATAATTTAGATTGATGCAAATTTAAGCATGAAACTTATGTTTAATTTTATGAAAGAGGTGATATATTGCTAACATGCTCTTTTAGATAGGTACTAACAATACCCTTAAATAAACCTTTAGTAATATAAAACTGCTTTTAGCCCTATATTTTTCTCTCAAAATTCAAGTGCACTGCCATGACTTGTAAACATTCCTATTAATATGTAGTTTACTTAATGTATCTTTAAAAGTCTACATAAAGCCGGGACCGGTTTGGCTCAATGGATAGAGCGTCGGCTTGGGGACTGAAGGGTCCCAGGTTCGATTCCGGTCAAGGGCATGTACCTTGGTTGCGGGCATATCCCCAGTAGGGGGTGTGCAAGAGGCAGCCAATCGATGACTCTGTCTCATCGATGTTTCTAACTCTCTATCTCTCTCCCTTTCTCTCTGTACAAAATCAATAAAATATATTTAAAAAAAAAAAAAAAAAGTCTACATAAAAAAAGAAAAATATATAAATATTATGGAAACTGAGAGTATCTTTTGAAAAGGAGAAGTGACTTGATGACATCCTAATTCAATTCAATCAATTAAAAAGAAAGTTTTCTATAATACATGTCTGTATATATACACATACAATATCACATATATTCAATATATTATTGTATCTATATATTAATATATTTTAATAATGTTATTATATTAATATATATATTTACTACATATATATATTTTTTCCTCCATTCCAGAGAATAAATAAAGATTTTTAAGGGGGATAATTACATTAAATTTTTTTTCATTTCTTTTTTTCCTATTTTTAACTTTTCTACTTTTTCTCTGTATATCATACTATAAGGATAAATCATAACATGTATAACTTGAGATTATTATAAATATAAGAGAAAACAAATTAAAAGCACATATCATTATGTGAAATACTTCCTTTTAAATGATAAAAGGTAATGATTATAAAAAATATTAATACTAAACAAATCAAAATTAGAAAAATATTTCAAGATATAAACACAAACATTATACTAAGTGGAAGAAGACAGGCACATATTGTATGATTCCATGTATGTGAAATCAGCAGAATAGGTAAGTATTTGGAGACTGAAAGGAGATTAGTGGTTGTCAAAGGAGGAGAAAAGCAAGAGTAGGAAAAGACTGCTAATGCACATAGAAATTTTTTTGGAGTGATGGAAATGTCTTTGGAATTAGATAGTGGTGATATTAACAAAACTACAAACAATAAAAATTACTGAATTATATTCTTTAAAGGGGTACATTTTACTGCACATGAATTATATACCAATTAAAAATCAAAATGAAAATTAAAGCTGTATCATCCTTCATTTATTTCAAGATGACACACAGTCACTATTATGTACAACATTGAGAGAAATCTGTTATTTATGTTTCAGGAGAAAATAACAATCAAACAAGCTCGAAACTTTAGAAATACACTTTAGAAGGTGAAATTGTGATATAGCTCATGTTTAGCAATTATTTTTAAACATCTTTTTGGCCCCGACCCGCGGGGCAACAACGGGGGCACGCAGGAACCACCTAAGAGAATGAAGCAAACAAGGAACATGAAAGAATGGAGGCAAGACAAGGTTCTGATCAAGCCTCGACTTTATTCTTTGAAATGGTCGTATATATGCAGCAGGAACAAAGGGGGGCAGGATTGCCTATGCAGAGGGGTCTTTGGCAGTGTATAATTGGTTTAGGCACTGAGTGGCAAGGTGGTAAGGTATCTGGCAACACAGGATTGACTAACTGCCAGGGCGGCGTAATATTCCAAGGTGTAACATTCCAAGGCTGGGCTAGCTCTGGGGGAGGATCAGGAAGGGGAAGTTGCAAAGATATTAAGCGGCAGGTTAATCTTATCTTCTGGCCAAACCCTCAGGGCACTGCATAACTTCTGCTAGAAGGAATTTAATTCTATTTTCTTAAGACTGAGTTGCTTGTCTCAACTCTGATGGCTCCCAACACTTTTTATTGATTTCACAGAGGAAGGGAGAGGGAGAGATAGACTTATCAATGAGAGAAAATCATTGACCTATTGATTGGCTGCCTCCTGCCTCCTGCACACTCGCCATTGGAAATCAAGCCAGCAAACCAAGAATGTGCTCTGACCAGAATCAAGCTATGATCTCTTGGTTCACAGGTCAGAGCTAACAGTGATTAAATGTGATGTTTATCAACTGAGTAATATGTAGTATTAATTGAAATACAAATAAAGTCTTCCTTTATGGTATATGTCTTTGAATTTGATCATTTTGCTAGGAAGTACAATTATTTAATAGCTATGTGCAAACCTTAGATGTGAATGTTGTGGGTTTCCCCCCTCCCCCCTCATATTAATACTAGGGGCACAGTACATGAATTTGTATACCTTTAAAGGAATGGTGGGCCATGAGGCTGTGGGCACAGGGGTGGGCCTGGCCCATCCTCCACATCCCTGCCTGGCCCCTCTGCCGTACTTGCTGGCAGCTCTCAGTCATATTTGCTGATGGTACTGAGTGATTGGGGTTGACACCCACCATGCTCCACGTGTGCCCTCTGGTGGTCAGCACACGCCATAGTGACTGGTTGGTGGTTGTACTGCCATTTGGTCGATTTGTATATTAGGGTTTTATATATATATATATATATATATATATATATATATATATATATATATATATATAATGTATTTATATATATATTTTTTAATATATGTGTATTATATATAAATATAGATTAGGAAGCTCTCACAATCACTTAAAGTTTAAGTTGTTACCACCTTAACATGTGTGTGTGTGTGTATGTATGTAGATATGTAAAACCATGCTTGACTGTGTGTACCTGTGTGATTGTCAATAGAATAGGGAGGAATGGTGTAGAAGTTGGCTTGATGATTTTGATGCATACAAAGAATATTGAACTAGTAAGTAGGAGTTTTGAATTCTTATTTAAGTCTTGGGAATAACTTTTTATGACCTTACAGAAATCAATTTACTTCTTTGTTCCTTAGTTCTTTACCTATAAAATAATGGAATTGGAATAAGGTAAATTATGGCAAATAGGTATAATCTCAAGTGACAAATCTGAGCTTCTGGTGAGGCTCCCTGGAGATCTTTGTTCAGAAAGTCCAGGTTCCCAACAAAATTGCAGGTATAAATTAGTGACGTTAGTCATTGTTATAAAGGATAGAGGAAATCTAAGCATTGGTGCTATGAAGTAGAGGAATTTTAGAGACCTTTATATTTCTAAACTTTGTTAAGATTTTATTAACATTTTTGTCCAGTTGGTATACAACTCAACCAATTCTATTAAAAAAGAACATAAAGTTAATCATCTCACTCCTTAAAATTAAACTTAAATAATATGAACATTCCAACATTATATCCTACTGTTAAAACCATAGACTCATTTGGAAATATATTACTTATAGTGGATGGTACCTGTTTTTATATTTTGTCTGAGTGGGTATTACTCATCATTTTTATTATTCAACAAACATTGAGTGAATCGTGAGTGGCCATATTTCATAGGATTAATTGTCTAAATATAACCTGTCTAAAGATGAAGCATTTTTGCCTTCCAGTTAATGGTAGTGTGAATGTGAGAGAACACTTCAAGTAATGAATAGCAGAACAGAGTTTCATGGAGAAGCCAAATGCTTTCAGCTCCAATTTATAAACCTACACACTTTAATTAAGAAAAGTAATCTGCATGGTAATAGAAACCCAAACCATTTTGGGGGAAAATAATCACCTGCCATAGTACCAAGCGACTATATATGTATCAAAAGAAATACAAAGAGCCCACATGTAATATATTGTAAATGAACGATGCCAGGGACAAACAGAGTGAGAAGCAACAAAAGAAGGTAGAAAACAAAGTGAAATTGTTGGTTATTAAGGTCAGGTGAGAACAAGAAGTTGAAATGAATTCTGTATATTGGTTGGCAATGCGTTCCTTTGTAATTGTTTTAATGGCCATTATATGTTGAGTACATCAAGGACAAAATATAGAAAAAATATATATCAATTCTAAGATCAGTGAAGCATTTCTGATATACTAGATGAGGATGAATCAAATTCTGTTAACTCAGCCATGAAAGTCATTAACAATAGGTAACTATGAAAATCTATACTAACCTGATCTCTTTATAGACTCCTCTGAAGTCCCCTAAAACTTTTTGTGGATAATTTTACAAAACAGAAAATTCTGGGAAAGTACTAAGAATATAGTAAAATTCCTTGTGCAATATACTGCATAAATTTTTGGGTTTGAAAACACTTGGTTAATAAACACTCCATTGCCATCTTACTCTAGGCTTGTGTTTGGACAGTCTACAAATTGGGTTTCAAATTCTACAACTAATAATGAGCCAAGGAAAATAGAACACTTGGACATTTTCTAGAGTCAGGAAGACAAAATATTCATACTAAATATAAGAGATTAGAACTTGAGTAAAATGGACTTCTAGTTTATCTACCAATCTTCCTTAAATTAGTCCATCATCCAGAGGTATTACTCCTCAATGGAGCAAGTTAAGGGCTCCATATATCTCCTGGCAGCTGATAGAGCTGGGTTAAAACTTCTGAAACTTTGTAAAAATAATCTACTATTAATGTTACACGTCCTATTGTCTTTGTTATTATAGATTAATGATTTAAAATGTAATTAACATTATTTAGTGGAGCTTTTTTTTTGTTTATTATGAAAGAGGAATTTTAAAAGGACATGATTAATCTATCAGGCTTAACCAGACTATACTGTATTTTGGGAAACTGAGCAAATTAAAAAAAAAAAAAACCACCAATATTTATTTATTTATTTATTTATTTATTTATTTATTTTGTATAAACTTACTCAGACCAACTAAAATGTTGATTTTTCTCTTCTTTGTGATAACAGTGGCTGGTTTGTGATGATCTAAATTTCAAATTGGCAAGTTAGATTGACTAAAAAAATCCCAAATGTTTTTGATTAAAAATAAAAAACCTTCAAAATGTGAAAATCATAAGAGAAAAGAGTCTGTGGGATCTTTGGTGACAAATAGAGGACAAATAACATACAGCAAGGCCTCTTGAGAAAATTAAATGTGCATTAAATATGGAATAAGGTAAAACTTCACTTCCCCTGATCTGCTCACTTCCTTCAAATTTACTCCACTTGTAAAATAAAAGCAGCTTCTCAGGCCTCTTTGCTTCCCGCTATCCAATCTGCTGCTCTTCCGCCAGCAGAGGCTCTTTATCAGAGTTGGCTTGGACTCCACAGGACTAATAAGGGTAACACCCTGTTATCTTTATTTATGTGGATTTAATGTGCACTGATCTCCTATATCAGCTTCCACACTTACTCTCTAATCTCCGATGAACTGGCTGCTTTCACTAGTATTTTGCCCCAATCTACAATGGCTCTCCATCTACAGAAATACTTCTGCTATTCATGGTTTGTCATAACTTCCCTGAGTGTCCTTTCCTCCTTTATAAGTTGAGATTCAATTCGGTAAACAGAAACACTGTGGAACAAAGGTACTTATATGGATTTGAACTTACATGTTTGTGGAAGGAGTCTACGGAAGGCTCTAGTCTGTGGGTCTGAGGGCGCCTAACCGTCACGTCTAGGCCAACAGGGCCAACAATTGGCAGGGAAAGCTTGAAGGGGAGAAAGAGAAGCAAACCCGAATGCATGAGGACCAACCGGAAATTGCATATTTTTAATTGTCTCCAACTTTGACATTGCAGACAATCTGCAAAACGAAGTGAGAAAACCTAAAACACCATTTATTCACAATTTTCCACTTAATCCATACCTGTGCAACTAATCAGAGTTGGAAAAGAGACAAAACCCTGCTGAGTGATTTAACTTCAACTTCGTGGCCCGTAACCTGAAAACCTGAACTGGATTCCCTGGCGACCATTCTTCAGTTTTCTGATCCCTGCCCTCTCCCGCTCTCCTAGAATAATATTGTAAACTTACTCCTCTCTATTCCAACCTTTCACACTTTCTTGTTTTCACTTCAAACTTCTGCTCTTGTTTCCTATTTGACTGAGAAAATAGAAGCAATGAAAAGAAAGCTTTCACAGCTCAGAAACCCATCTATTCATCTCTGCGATCTGTATTCTTATGATCTCTTCCATTTGGAAGCTATAATCTCAAGGCTAAAACCTCCACTTTCAAATAAATCTCATCCATTTCTCTACGCAAAGGCACCATTTTAGTAAGTTTGAATCCCCTTTCCCAAATTATCAATTTTTCTTTCTTTAATACAAACATACTTTTGCCTTTTCCATCTTGAAAAACAACAACAAACAAAAAAGCTTGTCTTGAGCACACATTTCCCTTCCAGCAATCTGCCCTCTTTGGCAGCAAAACTCTTTAAAAGAATTGTCTATAATTAGTATCTCTAATTCTCCTCCCATTCTTTTAGAAATGAATTCCAATTAGGCTTTAAGTCCTATCACTCCAATGAATTGCTCTTGTCAGGATCTCATTCACCAAGAGGTTATTTCTCCTATGTATGTAGTATTTCAATAAGTTTTGTGAAAAGAAATCATTATTCTCTTTCTTCTAGGATATCTTTTAAGGATGTTTCTGTAGCTAACAACCTTTCAAGATAGGAATAGTGTCTTATTCTGGGACAAAAGTCAAGCATTATAAAAAATTAGATACTGCCTGGCCAGCATGGCACTGTGATTGAGTGTTGACCTATGAACCAGGAGATCAAGATTTGATTCTGATCAGGGCACATGCCCAGGTTATGGGCACATCCCCTGGTGCGCAGGAGGCAACCGATCAATAATTTGCTCTCATCATTGATGTTTCTATCTCCCTCTTCCTCTGAAATAAAAAAAATATATATATTTTAAAAATAGATACCTTAAATCCAGGGATTTCTAAAAGGTGCAGGTGTGGTGGTTTCTATTATCCCTACATTTAATTTACCAGTTTGGTGCCCATGCAACAATCAGGAGGATCCTATAACATGATGACCATTGACTCAATCAAAACAAACCCTCAGTGGCATCTGCTCTGCCCAACGTGCTCTGCTTTTGCTAGAAGAGACCAATGTGGCCTTAGGTACATGGTATGCAGCCACTGATTTGATGAATAAGTTAATTCCATTCTTATAAAAAAAAAAAGAGTATCAGAAATAGTTTGCATTTACACAGAAAGAACAACAGCATATATTTTCAGTTTTGCTGCAGGACTATGTTCTCTCTCTTATTCTCTGTTGTAATACAACCCGAAAAGGTCTGTTTTGTGTGGACATTTTACATGTTGTTAAATGCAGAATGTGTAGACAGAACATTGGTCCATGGCATAATCCCGATCAGATAGGATGTGCGGGAAATCTTGGAAAATTGGAAAGAGATAAATTCTGTAAAGATTTGAAAGTCTGCTTCATCAGTAAAAATATTATTAGAGGTCTAGTGGTCAGGGATATTCTGAACTATCTTATTAAAGGCAAAGAACAAATCATTATTCTTTCATCTCAATTATGGCAAAGGAAGCATAACGCCATGCCGAACTCTTTGGGCTCTTCAGGCAGCATACTTCATACCTGGGAAAAGTATTCCAAGCTATAATCTGGATAATACCAAATGCTGCCAGATATTATTACCTGTTAGATAAATCATTGCTCCATGTCACTCACTTTATTTCAATAAGACTCCATTGATATAAGCATATGATGAAGGAATTCAGACCTAAAATTAATTGACTGTACTTGGCACACTGAAAGGCCACTGGAAATGACATAACCTCATAGAAACTTGAGGACAGCAGCCATACCAAGTGCAGCAGCTGGTGGAGCAGCAGGCTGGTACTGCAGGGTTATTCTTGAACAAAGATTTCAAGCATGTTATGAGTCTAAAGAGAAGGAAGTACAAATAATACCATGTTGTGCAAATAGCAGCTGGACTTGTAAATCAAAGGGCAATTCTTATGTGCACAGCTCACTGAAGAGGTTGTAGCACATTTACTGACTTTTTCAGTAAAAACCATTAGCATAGTCCTTCCTAGAAGAATGGGGTAATTAGACACTCTTATATCTTACTTTCCAAACCCAATGAAAAGTAAAGATTATAATTGGCTAATTGATTACTAAGAAGGAACATTAATATTTTATATTCTCAATGTAAAATTATTTTAAGGTTTATCTTTTATGCTTAAATTTTGGACTTAATATAGCATCGTTTTTCTTCTAACTGGAAAGTTCAGTTTCTGAAGGAAAAACAAACTATGTTTTATATTTATTTTAAAATTTTATCACATCTTTGTAATCTTGTTCCAGGACCAAGAGTTCAATAAGTATTTAGCAATTCATTTTTTAAGTTCATGTTTAAAAGTTGGACTCATACAATACAGAGAAGTAGTACAGAACCTGGCATTGAACCTAAGTAAAATTTAATTTAATTTTTTTATTGATTAAGGTATGACATACGTGTCCTTGTACCCCTTTTACTCCCCCATCCAACAGTACAATTTTAGCTCTTTGATTCAATGTGTGACTTTGGATAAGTTATTTATGCACTCTAATTTTTTTGTGTGTGTTTTTTATTTATTTATTTATTTTTTAAATATATTTTTATTGATTTATTACAGAGAGGAAGGGAGAGGGATAGAGAGCTAGAAACGTCGATGAGAGAGAAACATCGACCAGCTGCCTCTTGCACACCCCCTACCGGGGATGTGCCCGCAACCAATGTACATGCCCTTGACCAGAATCGAACCTGGGACCTTTCAGTCTGCAGACCGACGCTCTACCACTGAGCCAAACCGGCTTCGGCTTTTTATTTTTTTTAATTTTTTTATTTTTTAAATAATACTTACTCTGCAGAACTTTTACAGAATTAAAGATTATATTTGTGAAGCACCATACACTGTGCATGGAACACAGTAGTGTTCAAGAAATAGCAGCCACTTTTACCAGTTTTGCCTATTTTACAATGTATTTTAGCACTTGGTGATGAGGGAAAAGCATTTTCACTAGACAATCCACTTCCTTATTTTTTGAAACTGCATATTTTCCATCTATACAAGGATAAAGCATAGCATGGATGTCACTAAGTGAAATCTTAAAAACGACTTAATTTGTGTATGAGGTAATCTACATCAAATCTCCTACTCATGCATTACTGTAATATTCATTGGATCTTCCAGTTTCTGCTTGAACACTTCCAGATACAAGACTCCTATCCCCAAAAGTCTTCAGTTTTGGGAAAGCTCTTAACATTAGATCATTGAATCTTTAAGGTGAAAGCAAATTAGGAAGCTTTCTCTTCTTCCCATTGGCTTTCATCCTACCTTCTGGAATTGTATAGAGAAGCCTCTAGTGTATACAAGACCTTCGAATAATAACATGAAAATATTAGTAACATTGAAAAGTGAATGTTAACTGCCACATTAGTGTGATTGGTATGGGGTGGACAGTCAGGAAAGACTTCAAAACCCAGCTTTTCTTAAGTTAGTTCTAACTCCTATTGCCCTTCATATCATCAATCTACCCAAATAGGCCTAGTTATTCACTACCATATTGAAAAAGAATAAAGAGCAAGACAATCCATTGGTTTAAAAGATAAAAACTTTGGAAAACAATAGTTTGATATTTGCATGTCAATATTTTCAGGTTAATTGCAAAAAAAAATCAAGTAGTAGAAAGTAGGTCATATCATTGAAGGAAGAAAGATATAAAATGAACTATGAGGGTTAAAATAGAAAACAACAAAGAAAAAAATACTCCTCAAATATAATAGGCAATGATGAAAAGAGTAGTTTATTGCTGAGCTGGAGAAGAAGGAAAAATGAACAATCTATGTCCTACTAAGGAATGAGAAATTTATATACTCCTGTCCCTTCAGAAAAGATTATGTGTTAGCACATGTGTCAAACACAAGGCCCGCGGGCCAAATCCGTCCCGCCAGGCCTTGCAATGTGGCCCGCACCGCACTGTCATCACTGCACTCCGCTGCGTTTCCATCACAATGACAGTTTATGACTGTTCAGTAAACCATTCGGCCCGCGATTTAGGCTGGATTTTAGATTTTGGCCCCTTCTCTGATTGAGTTCGACACCCCTATGTTAGAGTGAAGGCCCTGTGCACAAAATTCATGCACTCAGAAGGGGGGTCCCTCAATCTGGCCTGCACCCTCTCACAGTTCAAGAGCCCTGGGGGCATGTTGGACTGCCTGTAGACGGACATCCCCTGAGGGGTCCTTAGTGCTGCCACAGAGGCAGGAGAGGCTCCCACCACCACGCTGCACACATCATCCATGAGCCTGGCTTCTGGCTGAGGGGCGTCCCCCCTCCCCCCGTGGGAGTGCACTGACCACCAGGGGGCAGCTCCTCATTAAGCGTCTGCCCCTTGGTGATCACTGTGCTTCACAGCAATCAGTCATTTGGCCATGTGGTCAATTTGCATATTAGCCTTTTATTATATAGGATGATTGGCTGAATCATCCTCCAAGTATGTTCAAAAGATGCAAGACTGAGGCTATAAGGAAAAAAATAGAGGATATCTGAATAGCATACTTACAGGACTACAGATACATTTGCATTGCTGCTAGCTTCCATTTTGAGAAAAGGAATTTAGAATAAATTTCTGAAAATTAGTAAAAGGATAATAATATGTTTATCTTAGAAAATGTAGGAGAGAAAACGAAGATTATTCTTGGAAACTACAGGATGTTAAAATCAAGCACAGGGAGACCTTGCTTTGTATAGTTCAGGTATGCAACCGTTTCAGTTACCACATTTTAATTAAATAATACCCATCTCACAGGGACATGCTTCCTGGCTAAAGTACTGCTATATGTTAACCTGAACAGATGTATAAAGTACAAACTCAGCTGTTAGCTTTTTAGCCCACCAATTACTACATAAATAATAGATGTGCATCATGATCAATGACCAATCACATCTCTTCTTTCAAGGTCTGTTATAGATTACTATGCACCTCTCATTCAGTTCACACACAGGCAGCAAAGTATGTATTTGGGTTGCTTCCTTGTCTCCCAGTGATAAGCCCATGTGACATTTTAGAAACACAGTAATTGAAGAGGGAATTAGCCAATGAAGAGGGAAGTGCAGCAAAGAAACAAAAAGTGACAACACTGAAAGTGAAATTCTAATGGAACATTAGTGGAGTCAGAGAAGAAAGAATTGGTAATGGGAATGTTGACATCACTGCTGCTCCAAAGACTAGACATGCAGCCAGAGGAACTTCATGTAGGTGAACTTATAGACACAAAGGACCAATGTGGTTGTGACAAAAGAAACAGAAGTGTCCTAGAGGCAGGAATGCTGGCAAAAATCTCCATTTTAAAGAAATTCTGAAAAAAAAAAAATAAATAAAAGAATTCTGGGAGATATGTTCTGGCATTGAAAGTGCAAAAGGTGCCGAAACTGGTTTGGCTCAATGGATAGAGCATCGGCTTGGGGACTGAAGGGTCCCGGGTTCGATTCCGGTCAAGGGCATGTATCTTGGTTGCGGGCATATCCCCAGTAGGCAGTGTGGAAGAGGCAGCTGATCAATGAGTCTCTCTCATCGATGTTTCTAACTCTCTATCTCTCTCCCTTCCTCTCTGTACAAAATCAATAAAAATATATTTTTTTAAAAAAGAAGGCAAATAATCCTTAAAAAAAAAAAAAAAGAAAAGAAAAGAAAGTGCAAAAGGTAAATAAAATAGCGAATCCAAAGTTAGGACAGCGTGGCATGCTTCACCAGAGAAGAGAAAAGGTGCTTGTCCAGATCATAAACAATCCTGGGAAAAGAAAGCAACACTGTTCAAATTACTTTTGATAAGTTATTTTGCGAAACTGTGTACAAAAATCATTCATTTTACTGGCTTTCATTTCCCTATTTATTTATAAGCAACAGTACAGATTTTTTTTTTTAATTTTGAAAAAAAATGTTGAAGATCAGTGAACAATCATAATTTTCCCCACTGAATTATTAAGATTGCTTTGCATGGTTACAGTTTACACAGTCATTTTTATGAAGAACAACGTGCTCATACTTAACTTTACAAAAATAAACCTCTTTTCTACTAAGGAATGAGAAAGGGATAGATATGTTAGATTTCAATTTAGAGAGCACTTAGATGTATCTCAGATAAACTACTCTTATGGGGTTGTTGAGCCTTTGCTGCATTTTCTATTGTGCTAGGAAATGTGGAGAGAACAGCATTTGCTTTAGTAGCTTTAGAAAATAATCATAAATCAAAACGAGGCAACTAAAGAACACTTAGGTATTGAATTCTATTAACTACTAATAAGGAGAGATGAATGTGATGACAGGTTTCTGGGGGAATTGGGCTTAGGGCAGATTGAGGATTTGTGTTCAGACGTGAATCATGAGAAGACTTGGGGAAAAGTGGAGAGGGTTATTTTAGAAATGAGATGCTTTGCATAAGCACAAGATCATAAGTGACTTTGTCTTAGTTCATGTACTTGGTATTTCTTTTTTAAAAAAATATATTTTTATTGATTTATTACAGAGAGGGAAGGGAGAGAGATAGAGAGCTAGAAACGTCGATGAGAGAGAAACACCGACCAGCTGCCTCTTGCACACCCCTTACAGGAGATGTGCCCGCAACCAATGTACATGCCCCTGACCGGAATTGAACCTGGGACCTTTCAGTCCGCAGACTGATGCTCTACCACTGAGCCAAACCGGTTTCGGCTGTACTTGATATTTCTAAGGCATTGGAGTAGCAATGGAGTTTGCCAGAATGTACAGATAAATACTTGGGGCATGATAAAGGGAAGCATAGATCCTCTGGAACCAAATGCATTGCCCTCTGGGGGTCAGTGTTAGGTCGGGACAAGGGAAGGACAAGATAGGATATCAGAAACTAGAGGGTGAACTTACCACTCTCCAAGGACCACACAGATACTGAAATCAAAGGCTAGCAAAACAGGAATTTGGAGAATAGCATGAACTCTAAGAACACCAGTTTTGCTCCTTCAAATTTACACTCCATTATACATATATAATGTATATATATTTTAAGGAAGGAATCAATTTATAATTTCTAGTCTTATTTAGCCAGTGACCTGAAGATGGCAGCATTGCATTCGTTCACTTAATTAAATAGGGGGTAAAATAAGGGGATAAGACAGTTGTTGAAAGAATTCAGCAAAAGTAGAATAAAAATGACTGCTCTATGGAAAAATGGATGGAATAATACGTCTTCAAATCATAGCTCATAGATGATGCATAATTCTCTAATTTATGGAAAGAATGTCAAAGGTAGTTCATCTAATATATTAGAACTAAAAGTAGGTCTGCACAAAGCTGCCTTCTTTAATCATGAATAAGATGTATAAAATAACATGGTAAATATGTAAACATCCTAGAGACGCAATGATGAAAAAGAATAAAAAGGAGAATACTGTAAATATCAAGGATAGAGACTTTTCCTACAATGCTTTATGAAGTAGAAAAATTTTTAAAGAAAAATCTTCCAGAAATGAACAAGAACTTATTCCAAAGGGCATCATTTATTGCAGCAAAAATTATTGTCATTGATATGTATCCTAGTAAATAATTGAATACTTATAATAATAAAACACTTCTTCCTGATTATAGAAGATAAAAACAAATCACTTCCCAGCAGGCAGAGTCAGACTGACCTCAGACTTTTTCACAGTAACACTCACTGCAAGAAGGGAGTAAAGCATAGACCATGAAGGAAAGAAAAAAAAAAGTCTGACTGTAGAATAAGTATAAATGCAAGAAGCAGATTTTCTTGAACATGAAAGATCTCCAGTAACAGATACTAGACAGGCCCCTTACAAAAGAAAAATAAATAAATAAATAACAACAATAAAATCTACGTGATGCCAAAAACTCTCAGTCAACCAAGAGAATTCAGAAATGGAAAGTTTGTTTTAAAGGGCTGGTATAGATTTTTAAATCCATTTAAATCAAAAGCTAACAATTTGAAAATGTTTGTTTGCACAACCAAATATAAATACTAAAAGCATCACTAAAGTAAACATAATATAATACACATGACAGGATAGTCAAAGAGGCAATAAGGAAATGTGTAGCAATGCCAAGTATCTATCTTTCATAGTAGAAAAATTAGCAACTGGCAGTTTTCTTTATTCTTAATCTCAGAGCTCTTTTTATTAAGAACTAGAGGCCCAGTGCACAAAATCGTGCATGGGTGGGGTCCAACCAGCACAGCCCCCAATAGGGACAGATCAGGGTTGGGCTTGTTGGGAGGAGGCGATGGAGGGAGATTGGCCAGCAGGCCCCACCCCTAATTGGGGTTGGGGGATGATTGGGGGCAGGGTCAGCCATGGGGAGGGGCTGTGGGAGTTTAGCTAGGAGGTGGCTTTTAAAAGTTCTGCTTATATTTCATACTGAGCACCAAAAGGCAGGGATATATACAGATAATCTCCCCATAGAGAAGGGAATTTGAGTGAGGCAAAGTAGATTATTTGGCTAGAAAACTAGGTTAGTCATGTGGACTGAATTGTGTCCCATTCATATATTAAAGAGTTAATCCCTAATTCCTTAGAACCGTGGTCAGCAAACTCATTAGTCAACAGGGCCAAATATCAACAGTACAACGATTGAAATTTCTTTTGAGAGCCAAATTTTTTAAACTTAAACTATATAGGTAGGTACATTGTTATTAACTTAGGGTAATCCTAAACTGACCTTTGCTAAAAACTCAAGGGGCCAAATAGCCTCATGTTTGCTGATCACTGCCTTAGAATGTTACTGAATTTGGAGTCAGGGCCTTTAAAGAGGTAATTTAGGTTAAATGAGGCTATGGGGTGTGTTCTAATTCAATTTGACAGGTGTCTTTATGAGAGGAGGAGATTAGAACATACCTAGAGATGCCAGGACCATGTGGGCACAGAGTGACAACCATGGAAAGAGGGAGTGAGAGCGTGGCTGTCTGTAAGCCATGGAGAGAGGCCTCAGAAAAAACCAACCCTGCCAACACCTTGACCTCAGACTCCTGGCCTGTGAAAAAACAAATTTCTGCTGTTTTAGCCACTCAGTCTTATATGACAGGCCTAGCTGACTAAGACAAGTATAGCATTTATTTAAAAAAAAAAATGTTTTTATTGATTCCAGAGAGAGGAAGGAAGAGAAAAGAGAAACATCAACGATGAGAGGAGAGAGAATCATCAATTGGCTGTTTCCTGCATGCCCCTTATTGTGGATTTAGTCTGCACCCCAGGCATGTGCCCTGACCTGGGATTGAACAGTGACCTCCTGGTTCATGGGCTGACACTCAACCACTGAAATACACTGGAAAGGGAGTATAGCATTTCTTCATGAGAATTTCTGTGGTTATTTTATTGATTTCCTGCCCCCCATCGTGGAATCCAACTGGGAAATAGGCAAGAAAAGGAAAAAAAGAAAAGAAGAGAAGAAAAAAAGCAGGAAAACAAGGAGATAATTTTGCCAACATTTTCTTATTTATGATCTAGAATTCTTTGTTTATACAAAAACACCATATGTGCATGCACAAGTATATTTCTCACTATGTTTATTTCTTATAAGTTGTTCACTGTGAAAAGTGGAATCAATTTTCCAAGTTATAATAGTTCATTTATTGCAAGTCATTATATGCAGAATTAAACTATCTCTACCATGGAAGTTTGATGTCATGTTATAGGCAGAGTTTATTGAGTATCCATTCTAGAAAACTTTTAAAAAGAAAGTGCTAGGAGTGGGGTACATACATAATAAAAAACTAGATGTAGGCACATTTACCCTCTGGTCAATGAAATTAGAAAATTCCAATATTTGAGCACACTGTAAAAAAACAACAACACATATATATGTATGTGTGTGTGTGTGTGTGTGTGTGTGTGTGTGTGTAAATAACATTTGGAAAATATAAGTGAGCTCTTTCTTAAACCTTAATATCTGAGGATTTACTTTGGTAATATAGCTATTGTTTTCCTTAAAGGGAAAAATCACTTTAATAAATGAAAGGACCATAGTGTGTTAAAATCAAAACACCTCTAAACCTCTGAACTATACAAAAAGAATAAAGTATAATAGAATACAATATATTAAAAAATATACACATCTTGGCTGATAAATGTATTTCCTAGGAATTATTATAGATTTTTAAAATATTACACTCTGCTCACTGTTTATATTGAATTAGATATTACTAACTTTTTTCCCCCTTTAAATGGATTTTTTTCTTACATGAGAGCATAAACCCTATTTGAAAAATCATGCAATTACTTAGTCATTCTTTGGGTAGAGGCTGCACTTTGCTGTGCTAAAAAAAATTCACTTTATTCAGAATGGAATTTCTAAGTAGGAGCAAACAAGTATTATAGGAATAATTTTAAAGATATCTTTGAAAGCTTGATGTACAGAAAGCCAAGAAATATCTCATTATGTTGTTAAAGTTCCAGAAGTTCTACGCTACTGAGCTCAAAATGTTCATCAAACTGAGTTATCCTTGTTAGAACAATCTAATTAGAAATAAATATATTCTGGAATCACTTAAATCTATCAGGGGAAGAGAATTAATGCAGCTATATCATCTAGACTTTCAGAGTGCATATATCCTATTAATGCTAATTACATTTATAAAATGCAAATTACTTACTTCCCTTTGCTCTGTGTATTTATGTTAATGTGCACAATTTTAACTAAGGCAAAAACACACTTAAGCCGATAATCTTCATATAAAACTAAAATGATTAGTTTATTTCAAAAAACCCCCAGTTATTGTAATGTTGTGTATCCCAAAGTAATCTAAAGTTTTAATTTCCAGTTTATTTATTTAAACTTTTTCTTTCAACTCCATAGAAATAAAAGTACAGGGTTAAACAGTTTCTGATCTCCAAGTTTATCTTGGGGAATTTAAAAAATCGCTTTTGGGATTTAGATAAGAGGCTGAGAGATCAACAGCAAACTGGCAGATGGGAAGAATAATCTCGGCACTAATTAACTGAATCCAAAGATGATACTACCTAAAAATGATCTCAAATGATGCCTTAACTATGTAAGCCGGTCCAAAGAGCACAGGGAGGCTGCGCAGAGGACTAGCTCCGTCCCTGGGGATGGACTGATTTGGATTCTGGTCTTAGCTCTGCCCTTTACAAGTTCTATAACTTTAGGCAAGTTTCTTACCATTTCTAGACTCATCTATAAAATGAACCCAGTAATCATATAAGCCACTTAGGGTTGTGAAGACCAAATTGGATCATTTAAGCCTGGAGCTTAGTGCAGTGCCTGTCAATGGAACAATTGCTCAGTAAAATTAGCCATTATAATCCTGTTGCATCAAATCATGTAGAAAGGGGATAGCTATAAAAAATAGTGGTTGGATTGTAGCAGTTGACAATTATAAAAAGTAGGTAATAGCAAAATAAACTAAGTGAATTTCTGTATCAGCCTGTATTGACGAGAGTTGGCTTGAAGATAAATGAAGAATTGCTTCATGAGCAGAGTGACTGACACACTGCTAGTCATGGTTGTGGTGGGGCAGGTTGGGTTGCTCAGCTTTGGAGTGGCATGGGAATGAGATGTGAGTGTGTGTGAGATGTGAGATGTGAGTGAACAGAGGAAGAATATGAGAAGAGATATGAAGGAACAAATACCAAATTCTTGTTACTTCATGTATTTTAAAATTCTCTCTCTCTCTCTCTCTCTCTCTCTCTCTCTCTCTCTCTCTCTCTCTCTCTCTCTCTCTGTTTAATTTTAAGTCTTTGTACTGTGACAAAAGATGCATATATTTACCTATTAAAAAGTAGCATCCATGCTGTAGCTGGTTTGGCTCAGTGGATAGAGCATCAGCCTGAGAACTGAAGAGTCCCAGGTTCTATTCTAGTCAAGGACATGTACCTAGGTTTCAGACTCAATCACTGGCCCTGGTTGGGGCATGTGTGGAAGGCAACCAATCGGTGTGTCTCTCTCACATCAATGTTCCTCTCTCTCTCACTCTCTTCCACTCTCTTATAAAATAAATAGAAAAATATCCTAGGGTGAGGATTAACAAAAAACAACAAGAAAAAGTAGCACCCAACCTCTTTGGCAGTAAAATTCTATAATATCGTCTCTGAATTTCCCCCCAAAATGAAGTTAAATTCCACGATGCATGCTTCTTATCCTGTACTTGTTATTTTTGATACTCCTAGTGAAATTCAATTACCATGCCATTAAAATTAGATAACTTTGCTCAGCCAAATTAGTTATTTTTTTTTACTTGCTCTTGAACCCATATCTCCAAACCAATGCTTTGAGGGCAATGCCAACAGGACTTCAACGCAAGGAGCAAATTCAGATGAAGCTAGCTTTGCTCCATAATGATTTCATATAAAAGTGATGAAGAGCTTTCCTGGCAAATGGGCCAGAAGAGGGGCCGGTGCAAGTGAAGAGTATGGAGGTAATGTCCTAGGTGATCCTGCTCGGTGACCCACAGGTTGAGAACCGCTGCTGTAGAGCTTAAGGTCATGGGAAAATACAGATATTTACATTATGATTCATTAACAGTAGCGAAATTACAGTTATGAGGTAGCAACAAAAATAATTTTATGGTTGGGGGTCACCACAACATGAGGAACTGTATTAAAGGGCATTAGAAAAGTTAAGAACCATTGTCTAACCACTCCCTGCCAGCCTGATCAATGCCTAACTGCTCCCCTGCTGTCCCAGTTGCCCCTAACTGCCTTCCCCTGCCAGCCTGATCACCCATAACTACCCTCCCCTGCTGGCCATCTTGTGTGTTGAAGTGATGGTCAATTTGCATATTACATCTTTATTATATAGGATAGCCAATACATGGAAACAACCACAGCGTTGTATGATGGATGAATGAAATATAAAAATTATGTCTGAAATTGTATGGTCCTAAAAATTTCTGTATTTGCTTAGCATCATTGTAATTATATTAATTATATAAACAAAGAATAGATCATTTCAAAGTTCAAAGGTCAAAACTTTCCTCCAGTTAATGTGTATACCTTATTTCATCAGATGTAAAAGCAAAAGAGGATGGAAGATGGAGACCACTGAGTCCTGTCAGTACATGCTCTGGTTCACTATATTTTAAAGCAGATTTTATTGTTTTCAAATGTGTCTGGCATGTGTCTTAATTCTTTATGGCTAATGTCATCATGAAAGAGAGTTATACTATTCATCTGTGGCTCTTATAAGGACTTAAGGCTCAACTATTTGTTTTTGAAGGATGCAGCAATGATAAAGATTTTTAACTTTTCCTTGCACTATTTTATAATTTTGAAAGCATCAAGGAAGTGCAGTGGGGGTGTAATACATTAGGACGATAACCTTATAATATTAAGCACTAATGCTCTACCCAGATATTAAAAGGTATATGTATAGCTAAAAGCAAAACTAAGATAAGAGAAAGTGGCAAAGTTTGTCTCCGCATCCTTCAAGCCAGGTCCTCTGGGTAGTCCCAGAAGCCAGTCACCTTATTTCTTCACGGAAACCAGTTTCCTTATCTCTAGTTTCATATTTTGTCCTGCAGTCATATCCTCAAGAACTCCAAAGAGATTACTTTTCCTGCATACTAATCTACTTAACATCTACTGAGCAGAAAATAAACGCACTCTATTCAGAGAGCAGGATAGTTCCAACTTGGAAAAGTAATGCCAAAATGGTAGTATGAGAAATAGACAGAGTAATGGCGCTGTTATCAGCTAGATCTTCGCTTTAAATTTTCTACCCACTTACTAGCAAATGGTTCAATTTTTCTGAATATCAGTTTTCTCATTTGTGAAATGGGGCTACTGGGTGGACTGGAGACATTGCATGAAATGGGCCAGCAGTGTTCGGAACAGTCCCAGGGACTTCATAATTCCGGATATTATTTCTACTGATGATCTCAGAAATTTGAGGTAGGCCCATGGATAACTTATTTGTGGTACTCCTAAAAAACACTTAAAGGACACTCTTGTACACAATTCATGAGGCTGCCTTGATTAAATGTGGTGCTTCATAACAGTAATGCACTCAGCAAATCAAATACTTTCTTCCTGCCAGGCATGATCTTCTTTATGATAACAGTCCTTGACTTTAGTATAGGGTTTCATCTTTCTCAAATTGCATTAAAAAACATTATGTGATATGATTTTCTCTTGACAATCCCAGGAGTTTGGCAGAGCATATCTTATTATCCCCATTTCAAAGAGGAAAAATTGAATATGGTAGTCAGGGTACCATAGGGCTCATTTAGTTTAAGGAACATGAAGAGAATGTAGTCGACACACTATTGACAATTGTGTGGTTAGTTTGAGTACCCCAGCAGCAGAGGCCTTTGGTGTCCCATGGCATGAGGGGCCAAAGAGTGTAGGAAAGGGTTACTCCAATCCAGGGAGAGAGGGCTGACTGATCAGACCCTGGTTTAAGAATGCCATCAGTCCATAGGGATTCAACAGCAATGAAACCAGAGTAATAAATCTATGACTATCCTCTTTCTCCCTTTGGTCTACTGTGGTTGCTCCCATAAGCCAAAATCAACTGGAAGCCAGGGGTTAAGGGAGCCCACTAACATAGTGTGTATCAGTCACCCCACTAGGTTACAGAGCAGAGGGGCGAAGGCCAGTGGCTATGAAAGGGCAGCAGGAAACTATCAGAACACTGTGTTTTAACAAGGTCAGATGCTTTTGGCTAAGATGATTCAAATTTGGAAGGGAACTAGACCTCAGGTACTTTAGATTATAACTCTTGCCTTTATTTCTAAAACATATCATGTGGTCTTTATTTTACTAAGTATCTCCCTCCAATGCTTGTTCCCTTTAGTCTTTGTTTTGTTTTCCTTTTTATTTCCTTATTGATTAAGGTGTTACATATGTGTCCTTATTCCCCCATTACTCCCTCCTATCCCCTCCCCCCCACTCATGCCCTCACCCTCCTGTTGTCTGTGTCTGTTAGGCTTATATGCATACATACAAGTCCTTTGGTTGATCTCTCCCCCTTAACCCCCCCCCCCCCCCGAGGTTTGACAGTCTGTTCGATGCTTCTGTGTCTCTGCATCTGTTTTTGTTCATCAGTTTATGTTGTTCATTATATGCCACAAATGAGTGAGATCACGTGATATTTATCTTTCTCTGACTGGCTTATTTCACTTAGCATAATACTCTCCAGTTCAGTTTTTATAATCTGAAAGCAGAGCCCCAGGAGAAATCTCTGTTCAGTATTATTTCCCAAAGTAGCTACTGTTTTTCTGAGAACTTGGTTTGTTTTTTACCTGTGGGCACTTGAATTGATTAGTTTTCCCTAGAAAAAGTTAGTACCAGAACTGACAACAAAACTATTAAGGATGTTGAACTCTTTCATATATGTATGTATATATATATATATATATATATATATATATATATATATCCATATATGTGTGTATGATGTAGTCACATGCATGCATACCAATATACAGGGATGAGCAAAAGTAGGTGTACAGTTGTAGCAAATAAATAAATAATACAATAATTAATAAATAATATAAAAATAAACTCCATGCTTCTCATACAACTATAAACATAATTTTGCCCACACATATATAATGATTTTTAATATCATCTCTCTACCTAAATTTATACTACTTATGCTATTAATACCATAAATAAATCATAAAATGTGTTAAAGAACAGTGATGTAGATTCTATTCAGGAGGACTATTGCAACATTGGTCTCAATTACAAAAATAACAAGGAAAAAATGGAAATTTATACTGAAGGAACATGCTGTGTGTGGGGTCAGTGGATGGAAAATTACTAAGAGGAAATACCAGAGATAAGGGGGATTCTAGCTAAACTAACCTAAAAGAATTTTTGCTGTAGGCAAGCCAGGGTGATCTGATATACCTGGGGGTTGGTGGAGGATGAGGAACCAGATCAGATATTGAGGGTGATCAGATATCTATTGAAGGTGTGGAGATCTGGCAAAACTGACTTAGCAGGATTTCTGCTAAAATTGAACAATGGTAAGGTGAACACAAAAGCTTAAAAGCAGGGCCTGGATGAGAAGAGAGCTTAGAGGAGCCTCATTAGAGTTTGGTCATAGAGAGAATCTGTCTATATCTCCAAGTATCAGTTCTCTGTCGCAAAAATTGAGAATTTATTATATGTAGAGAGAAAGATAAATGTTTTTCTATATTCTTAACATTATATCCAACAAGGCAGATAGATATCATTTCTCCTGTCTCTCATTCCTTTGTTAATTTTCCTCCCCTGGAGAGGAATGCAAAAATCCCAGCAAATTACTAGAAAGGAAATAGGAGTGCAGTGCTGGTAGAGAGCATACTGCGAAGATCTGACCCAGGAGAAGGATGAGCTATGGACTTGTTTTATTCTACAGTATGTCAGCTGAGATCCAGAGAACAGGACAGTGGAGGAGAGAAGCAGATCAACAGGGGAAAGCTTATTAGAAAGAAGAAATTTGACCTGACTCTCTGAATATCAGCAGTGCTCAAACTATAGGTCTGAAGCTACAGAGCAGGAAGAAAGAAGGAAGAAAATGAAATGATCTCATACCTATACTAATGCCAGATGTTGGGTGTCATTTTGATCCAGCATCTAGAAAGGTTCAGCAATCTGGAGAGGGGGCTGTGTGTAGATTAAATAAGAGTCCAGAGATGAAACATAATTTTAAAAGGCATATTAGGGGAGGCAGAAGAGCCTGGCTAAAGAAACCAAGTTCTCCTTGTCTCAGGACCCCTTGCTTTTTATTAACACAATTTCACCCAAGGCAAATTCAAAGGATAGGGTATTCTTTACAGAGTCCATTGTCAGAATGGGGAATAGCCTATAGTTGTTCAGGTGTTTGGCCAGTAGGAGGCAATAACATGTAAATTAAGATGCCCTGAGCTGTCTGGCAGCAAATAATCATTCTTTTCAACTTTGGGGAAATGCTTTTAGCCATTCCCAACAGGCTGTAACATATGTGACTCAGGCCTTGTTGAGTCCCCAAGTTCCATCAGCCTTTTTATGAAACTCTTGCAATTATGACATGCTGGAACTGGCTTCTGGCACTATAGATCTTCTTATTTCAGGCGGGAATGAGAATAAATGCAAAGTGCAGAGTGAACCCTTGATGGAGGTAGTTTACTAGTACTGTAGAAGGTCACAGAATGTGAAAAATATGTGGCCTACACACTAGAATCACTTTCAAGATGGGGGAGACACATCTGAACTGAGAACAACTGAGAAATAGAAGATTTGTGGCTTCCACATCACGTTCACTTCTTGAGAAATCAGTGAACAGAAGACCCTGTTATTTAAATTATTTTCTCCTGCTCTGTGAAGTATACATGGTTCAATATACATACTTTATTTTTTTATTTTTTTTTTAAATAAGTTTTTATTGTTCATATTATTACAAATGTTCCTCCCCCCCCCCCCCACCATTGCTCTCCTCCACCAGGTTCCCATCCCGCCCTCTGCCCTTTCCCCTCTCCCCATTGTCCTCTTCCATAGGTGCACAGTTTATGTTCAGTCTCTTCCCACGCCCCCCTCTCCCCTTTACCCCAAGAATCGTCAGTTCACTGCCCTTCCATACCTCTGATTCTATTATATTCAACAGTTAATATTGTTCATCAGATTTTTTTAATTTCCTTGGTTTTTAGATTCACTTGTTGATAGTTATGTATTTGTTGTTCATAATTTTTATCTTTGTTTACTTTCTCTTCTGAAAGAACCCCCTTCAGCAATTCATATAATTCTGGTTTGGTGGTGATGAACTCCTTTAGCTTTTTTTTTATTAGTGAAGCTCTTTATCTGGCCTTCGATTCTGAGTGATAGCTTTGCTGGGTAGATTATTTTTGGCTGTAGGTTCTTGCTATTCATCACCTTGAATATTTCTTGCCATTCCCTTCTGGCCTGCATGGTTTCTGTCGAGAAGTCAGCTGACAATCGTATAGGTGCTCCTTTGTAGGTTACTACCTTCTTTGCTCTTGCTTCTTTTAATATTCTCTCTTTGTCTTTTGCTCTTGGAATTTTAATAATGATGTGTCTCGGTGTGGTCCTCTTTGGATTCCTTTTGTTTGGAGTTCTGTGCGCTTCCTGGACTTGTAAGTCTACTTCTTTCACCAGGTGGGGGAAGTTTTCTGTCACTATTTCTTTCAGTATGTTTTTGATATCTTGCTCTCTCTCATCTTCTAGGACCCCCATAATTCTGATGTTGGTTCGCTTGAAGTTGTCCCAGAGGTTTCTTACATTATCTTCAATTTTCTGGATTCTCTTGCCTTCTAGCTTCTGTGGAGGAGTGTCTTCTGGCTCTTTATGTTCCAAATCTTTGACTTGATTCTTGCGATCTTCCCTTCTGTTTTTAGGACTCAGTAAAATATTTTTTATTTCAGACAATGTATTCTTTATTTCTTGTTGATCCCTTATCATTTCTTGTTGACTCCTTATTAATTCTAGTTGATCTCTTTTCATATCCTCATAGGCCTTATCCATCTTTTCTAGGAAATTCTTGAAAAACCTTATAAGCGTAGATTTGAACTCTATATCCAGACGCTTTTTGTCCTCCATTTCTTTCGTTTGTGATCTATTTTGTTGTCGCATTTCACAGTTACAGATGGGACGGGGTTTCAGGGTGGAGCCTGCAGCTTTGGCTTCTGTCAGCCCCACCCTATGCGGGTCCTTCCTCAATATACATACTTTAAATGGGTATGTGGTGTGATTCTGCTGCATATTGACAAGTGCATATAAAGAATAAAGGTTATGCCCCTCCCCCCAATAAAAGCAAAATGCAGGCTATTAAAATTACTGCACAATAAGAAGCAAAACAATCTCTCCTGGTGGGTAAAGACAAAACTCAAAATGATCTACTCAATAATATATTAAAAAACTCCAGCCATATGGTTGGAATAATCTACACAATAAAGGAAAAAAGGCAACGGTTCCCATGGAGAAAACACACTGGGATAAAAGATGAAAATAACGAAAGTGTAGGTATCCAAGTAGGACAAAAGAGGAGGCAACTGGAGTAAAATAAAGGTGAGAAATAAATAAGAATCACATTATTAAAATGGAAATTCATTCTGACAGTAAAAAAATGAAAATGCTTCTGAAGGAAAATCAACATAGTGATGTGGAGAGCAGCATTTTTATTGTTTCGTAAATGCAGAGAAAGACATACCATTAAAATAATGAGATAAGATGGCAGAGAATGTAGTGTTCATATGCACAGCAGATGTTCCTAGATTTAGTTCAAGACAAAGTATGAAGAGAAATCTCCGGGACATCTGTATTAGTCTGTGAGGACCGGCTGGGTTGATTTCTTGTGAGGTCTCTTCCTTGCTTACAGCCCTGCCTTTTCCCTGCCTTGTCCTCAAATGGCCTCTTCTCTCCCTACACAGGGAGAAAGGACAGGATCTCTGGACCATTTTCCTCTTATAAGGACAGCAGTCCCACTGTTTTAAAGCCCCAACCCTCATTGAACCTTACTTTTTCCCATTAAGGCCTCATCTCCTAAAATAGTCACATTGGGGGTTACGACCCCAAGAATATGGATTTAGGAGGGATATGATTCATCCCATTCAGGAAAAACAAACAAACAAACAAACAAACAAGGAAACACAGGTTTTAGAAAAACCCCAAACAACTAGTATCATAGTTCAAGGATGCAACCTTGAGATGCAGAAAACAGGAGAGCTAGATCTAAGAGTTTTGACAGGAGAATGTTATAACTAAAGTATGTACGTGTTAGGACCTCAACTATTAGAAAAACAGAGATGAAAATTAAAAATAAAATCACATGAATAAGAAATCTATAGCATTAATGAAGATTAAAGATACACATGTAAATTACTGTTATATACTTCATTATAAAACTAAAAAATATATTAAGAAGTATTTCAGGAAGAAGGTTAAAATGTAATACAATATTTTTAAAATTGAATGCTCAAAACCTAAAAAGTTGGTGGGTAAGCAGCTATGAAAAGAATAAAAATGTACTGAAAGTCTTGTTTAAAATAGATTTGACTCAAAAATTCTTTGTCACTTTTGACACTCTTGACACTAACTTGCTTCAGAAATATAGGCTAATGATAACCTTTGAAAAACAAAGGCAATTATGTCACTTGCTCAGTTATTTTCATTTTTTTATAGACGGGACGTTATATCCACCTCCCTGCAGGAAATCCAGTGCACATGATGTAAAATGTCAAAGAATTATTACCGATAAAAGAAATGGTAAGAGATGGCATGCAAGAACTTATAAAACCAGAGAGTCTCATGCGTATGTAAAATAAAGTATCATCCAAAAAAAGTCCTAAACAATACAGAGCCATACTGTTCAACATGGTAGCCCCTAGATACTTGTGGGTATTTAAATTTAAAATAATTAAAATTAATTAAAATAAAAAGTGAAGCCCTTAGTCACATGAGCACCATTTCAAGTGATCAATCGCCACATGTGGCTAGTGGCTACTAAGTCGCCCAGGAGAGATAGAGAATGTCCCCATCATGGTGGGAAATCCTATTGCATATGCTTTTCTAAGAGTAAACTGTCACAGATGAAAGGTAAGATGCACCTGTCAGAAGCACCTTGGAGCCTTGTTCTGTTTCTCATATGGACCCACATCATCTTTCAAATGTTCACCTATTTGAAGAAAATAGTGGGGCAGATGTAGAAAAAAAAAGTTTGCTTATTGACGTTTTTTTTTTTTTTACTATATAAATATTTCAGACAATGTTTTGCCCAATAATATAACAGTGCTGCTGAAATAAATGATGTATCTAACACTACAGGCAAGTACTAAAGATTGATTTATACTTTTTTAATTGAAATGAAAAACATATGATGCATTGTTAAAAAAAAAAAGGAAAAAAAAAAGATTAAGAGTAGTGCTAAAGTCTGGCAGGTGTACCTCAGTGGTTGAGCATTGATTTATGAATGAGGAGGTCACAGTTTGATTCCAGGTCAGGTCACATGGCTGGATTGCAGGCTCAATCCCCAGGAGAGGACATGCAAGAGGCAGCTGATCAATGATTCTCTCTCGTCATTGATGTTTCTCTGTCTCCCTCTCCCTTTCTCTCTGAAATCAATAAAAAAAAAATATTTTTTTATATAAGAATAGCACTAAAATGGATATGTCACATAATTTTACATATATATTTATACTCATATAGAAAAGTTTGGAAGGATTTACTCTTAACATTTCTCTATGGATACTGCAATTTTAAATTCTGTGTGTGTGTGTGTGTGTGTGTGTGTATTTGTGTATCTGTTCCCTATTCTTTCTGTTTTACAAGGATCATGTTTTACTTGTGTGACAAGTTTAAAATGTATTATTAAAAGATGCTTTAGAAAATTGCTGTTTTATGTTAGTTGACATCCTTTATTTGGGAACTAAATATTTACAAGGCTGACTCTTTTAGTTCCACCAAAGAGAAGATCTTTTGAAAGCACACAATGAGTACATTCCTATAGAGAGAGCTTCAATACCACCGAAGTTCTATCAGCCACATATCTTAATTATTCAGAAACAAAAAGGAACTCTGAAAAAAAATAAAGAAAACACATTTATTTAAAGGACTAGAGGCCTGTTGCACAAAGATTCAGGCCTTAGCTCTTGCTGCTGCCCTCAATCTTCACTCTGGCCAGAGCCTTCAGTCTTTGTTCCAGCCAGAGCACTGCTCCTATAGCTCCTTCCACTCCCCACACTTCCCCTCATAGCAGGTGTCCTGCCCTGCCTGGCCACTCCATGCCTGCATGAGTGCTGCCCAGAGGCCTGGAGCGGCTGGGGGTGGGGCTTCCTCCATCTTTGGCAGGTTAATTTGTATGCTCACTCCTGATTGGCTAGTGGATGTTGTGAATTGATGGTACATTTGCATATTTATTTTTTATTAGTGTAGATATTGGGGGCTCATAGAACCCCCAGAAAGCTAAGAAAATAGGCTAGATCCCCCAGAGCCAGAAGGAATGCCTGGAGCTGCCATTGTGAGGACAGGGCTGCCAATGAAGCAGACACCATGAGGCGCATCATTGCACACCCTTCTGAGGACTGCAGCTGCCAGAGAGGACGCTGTACCATCCCCTTTCCTGGACTTCACGGGCACTTGATTAAAAATCCAGCTCATGATATTGAGTCATGTCCTAGCTGCAAAGGGAGACTAGAGAAGCATGTGGCATTATCAGCTTTAATAAAGTGAGGTGTTTCTAGATCCTGGGCAGTCCCAATGGGCTGATGATGTCGCATAGGAATAAATAAACTATGAAAGCGCTCAATACTGTCATCATCATCTTCCTCCTCCCAACTCCTTCAGGTGCCTGTAGCAATTGTGATATGAATTTAACAGTAACAATACTTTGAATGAATTGAACCATGGAATTATTGAGGGTTAGCTATATGTGCTAAAAACACTTTTAAAAATATTTAACTGTAATAATACATTTAATTTCTATAAATAACCACTTTGAAATTACTATTACTATAAGTATACCCATACATGCAGCCACAGAGAAGTTATAAAATTGATCAGGGTCACAGAGTTAATGAGCCATATGATAAATATTTTAATCTAGGAAATTTAGTTTCAGAGCTCACGCTTCAAACTCTGTTGCTAGACTGTCTTCTGTATCTTCAAATAAGTCTTTGTGGTGGTGGTGGTGGTAGGTGTAAATATTTACTATTAACAAGATTTATTAAAATACCCCTGCATGTCAGTAATAAAGAAATGAAGACACTATCATTTTGCTATCGGTATAGCTGCTCTGGCTTATCTTGCTTATAGTCAGCCTGTGGATATTTTTGTTTGTTCTAGTTTATTCTGTACATGTGATTGATATGCATGCAAAATGTAAAAAAAAAAAAAAAAAAAAATTCCCCAGGAAGAAAAACATTTGTTAGCAATGGAACATTTCCTTTGCTGATATTGTTTCTACTTTCCCTTCTTTCCAAACCTACTTTAGACTGTTTTGATTTTTGGTATAAATACTGCATTTCTCAAAGTCACAAAAGGAATTTGGATGAACTTGTAAGTTGAATATCAGAAGATCTGTTAATGAAGGCAAAGACCAACTGATTACTAATTTCTTTAATTAAATACCTGTGGAAATTACTCCCTTTCCCCTAAGAGTAATACTTTACCACTTGTAGATAATATTCAGTTAAATTATACAACTTTGCCAAACTATAAGAAAAGGCAAAATGTATTAGTGCTATTCCTTTTCAAAACAAGAGTGCTTTAGTACACTGGTGAACTATATAACTAGAGTCAGTGACTAGAAGAGAATGTCAGTAGACACAGGTGACCAGGCCCATCGTTTTGCTTTACATAAAGATCAGCACATGGCTTATATATGTGATTGCTCAAAAGGCTCAACTGGGACAATGTGTTATTTATTTATTTATTTATTTATTTTTAAATTTTTATTTATTTATTTATTTTTTTACTGATTTCAAAGAGAAGAAGGGAGAGGAAGAGGGAGAGGGAGAGAAACATCAATGATGAGAGAGACTCATCAATTGGCTGCCTTCAAGCTGGTAACCAAGGCATGTGCCCTAACCAGGAATAAAACCTCTATCCACTGGTTCATGGGTCAATGCTCAAGCATGGAGCCACACCAGCTGGGTGAGACAATGGTTTTGAAGAATGTCTACCCATGCCACTTCACATTGGAGCAGTATGGTGATGATTATTACTTAACCAATTATTTCAAATTTTAATCATGCCCCCAAACTAAGAAATCAATAGACTCTCTCAATCATTAAAGAGTAAATTGAATAAGTCTATATATTTATTAAATGTTCTCAATCTCAATGACATTGCCTGTTTTCTTCTATGGCATCACTAAAATAGCAGCAGCTCCTTTCCTGCCAGCATCTTTCAAGAAAAAGTTATTTTCCATCAGACTTTGACTTGTCAACTTGTGCAAATTGACTTGGTGCAGTGGCTCTGAAGGATGTAACAAATCACTGTCTTTTCCTGTCCAGTTGCAGTTTCATTAGCTATAACTGCCCCCTCGTCAACACATGCATAAATGCAAGGATTTCCTGAGCAGCCAAGGAGCAGACAGACAGGGCTTAACTATATTTATAGAACATTCTTTTGGAGGCGATTGCTTGGGACTTCATAAAATTACACAGAGGACTTCTCAGGAATAGGAAAAGTATTACTAATGTGTTGCCTATGGATTATGTAGAGATTATATTCAGTTAAAGGAATCTATTTCATCTTGCCAGATTTTCTGTCAGGTATTGATACTCCAAGTAGCTTCCAGCAAGCTACTTGTTTCTATCAGGAACACTACTTTCTATGGCTAGCAGTTCATTTTCTTTTTTAGGGTTCCTTTAACTTTGTAAAATCAATCAAATATTGCTGTAACTCAGATGGAGCCCCTTACTGTGTATGTATTATGTAACCACAAATAGTTTTGAGAAAGAGGTTTTAAACTTGTTTTGACCTTCCCAATTCTTAGAGCAAAGTAGGCAGAGTTGGTTTCGTGTAAATCCTAAACTTTGTCAGCATATGACTTAATCAGTGGTTTAACTAAGCTTGTCAATTGGCTTGTGTGTATTTTTCATACTAAATATAAATTGTTTCTGCCTCATTTCCATATTTATGCAAAGTATTTCAGTTTAGAATTTTAGAGTATTTTGTTAGCAGCTCTTACTGGCTCCTTCCTGTGATGCAACCTGGGAATGAAAGAGGAAAAAGATCAGGAAAACTGTGGAAAACCCTTGGGCAATGGGAAGGGGCAGGAGTATTTGGATAAGGTGACAGCTTTGACCTGGGCAAGAGACAGTTTCAAAAGGCTATGGCAGAAATAGCAAAGGAGACATTGGTTGGAGTTCTGCTTTTGCTCATCCGCACAATTGCTTTGAGATAGACACGTGTGAATGAAGACCCTGGAAAAAGGTGTGTATACTAACTGATCTCTAGCATTTGCTTCCCCCTCCCTTCTCCTCCAAAGTCCTAGGGCTAGCAAATCACAATCTATGGAGAGTCTCTGTGGCTTCTCCTGGGGAAGTGAAGAGTAAAATCCACTCCTGTAGATAAGTTTTATAGACAGAGAAGCTGGTGACCAGTTTCCTTCAACACAAGGCTTACAGGTCAAAATGATATTATTTTTGATCAACATAACTATTTAGAAAGAGGAAGAAGAATACTGGACTACAGATTCCTATTAGGAGAAGACATATTGGAAAGATGGACAAGAATATAAAGCTAGTTTCATGAAATATTCTAATCATTATTAGGAAGAGATTAGCAATATGTCAATGAACAAGAAAACACGAGAAAAGATCAAGTATAAATATTATGAATATTTTTGAAAAATATTTAGACTAAATATCTTAAAAAATAAAATTAAAAATGAATAATTATTAGAAATCTAGATTAAAGAAATATTTTAGACTAAAAGTTGGGAGTTCTTTTCTGTAGATAGCCAAAGAGATTCTAGGTTTTATGAATCACACATGGTCTTTGTCATATAAGTAAATTACAAAAAATTTTTAATTAGTAAAAACCCATCTTAGACTGTAGCCATACAAAACATGCATTCAAGCCAATATGGCCGCCAAGTTGGCTTACCTCTGGACTAAAAGGAAGAACAAATTGAGTAGAAAATATGAAAGACCGTTATAAAGCACATATGGAAATGTAAAGGAATAACAACAGCCAGGAAATGACAGAAGAATAAGAACTGAGAGAAAAGAGTTGCAAAATCAGCTATCAGAACCTATTATGAAGTTAAAGTAATTAAAAGTTTTTTTGGTGGAGAAACAGTTTTCTATGAAATAGAAGAGAGAGCTTAGAAACAGAGTCATTTATTTATCAAACTTTGATATAGACAGAGGTAGGGAAAAGAGAACTCTTCAATAAATAAACCTGGAAAAAATAGTTGCCCATATAGACAAAGACAACATTGGATTCCTATCTTACAGATAAAATTAGGAAAAACAAGCCAAAGGAAGAAGGACAAGATAAAGAAAAAGGAAAAGAAAGAAGTAGAGAAACTCAACATCTTTAGAACTCATAGACGAAAATTTGTTGTGTACCTTTTAGATACGTGGTAGAGAAATATTTCTTAAGTAAGATTTAAAAGGCATTATCTTATATAAAAATATCTATATTTGTTTATATTAAAATGAAGAATATTTATTCACTTTAAGGACGTCTTTTTGAAAGTGAAAAGCCATTTAAAAGTCTTTTCTGTTTCATAAAGATTTGAGTAAAAAATACAAAATACCATTATAAAGTACATATTCCTAACACAGAAACCAGCAAAAGACAAATATCAAGGATGTGTCAATAACTTTATAAACTAGTAAGAAAAGCACAAATAGAAAAGTGGATTTCCTTGATGACAATAAAAATTTGATTAGTATTCTATGTGATCAGTAAAGTGCAAGTTAAAACAACAAATAAATAATATTTAATACTTCTTTCATAGTTAAAGTATAAAAAGTTGCACAATACAGTGTTTTGGAGACACTGTGGGTTTACATTTTCATACTCTATAGCCCAGTAATTCATGCAAATAAGATACATTTTTACACATATACAACAATACAGGTGTACAGAAATGTTCATAGTAGTATTGTTCATAATAGCAAAAACCTAGAAATAATTTCAAAGCCCATTAGAGGAAAGTGAATGAACAAGTAGCATTATATTCACAAACTGAAATAATTTAAAGCACTCAAGTTATGAGTGAATCTTAGCCATAGAATATTTAGTAAAAGAAAATATTTCAAATGATAACTCACAGACTGGTACTGTGAGTTATCATTTGGCTTTTTAAAAAAATATATTTTTATTGATTTTTTTTACAGAGAGGAAGGGATAGAGAGTTAGAAATATTAATGAGAGAGAAACATCGATCAGCTGCCTCCTGCACACCTCCTGCTGGGGATGTGCTCTAACTAAGGTACATGCCCTTGACTGGAATTGAACCTAGGACCCTTCAATCTGCAGGCCTCTATCCACTGAGCCAAACCAATTAGGGCTCTATAAGGTTTTTTTAATACCCAATGTTTAATGTACTTTTTAGGAATCCATTCAGATACATTAACACTATATATATATATATATATATATATATATATATATATATATATATATATATGCAGTTGATTGGAAAGCTTAGAATTCAGGATAATGTCAAAAATGTGGGGGAGGATAGAATAGATTTAAAATCTTATGGCAAAATGGAAGCTGAAGGTCAAAGCCCTCACTTTTGTTTGGGATGATGTGCTCACACGTGCTTATTTTATCATCTACACTAATAAAAGAGTAAGATGCAAACTGACCATACCTTTGCAATGCCCACCAGCCAATCAGGAGTGAGTATGCAAATTAACCCAACAAAGATGACAGGTTAATTTGCATATGCAGGTATTATTAAGCAACCAGTTGTGAAGTGAGATGCAGGCTTTCTGCACTACCCCAGCTGCTCAAGGCCTCTGGGCAGCATGGGAAGGCGGAAAGGCAGCTTTGGCCAGAGTGAAGGTGGTGCCGGCAGCCAGGGGAAGGAAGGCCCATTATTGCATGAATCTTTGTGCATCAGGCCTCTAGTTATAATATAACCAGTTAAATAAACTCAGGTCACATATGGGCCAATGATGAGTTTATCAATGATGAAGATGAATCTATAGATTATTGCACTTGAGGTCCAATTTTAAAAAAGCTAGTGTTTATCCCTTCTCCCAACTTATCAAATAAATAAAACGGGAAAAAACAGTTGTCTATATAAAGACATTTTCTATATTACTCAGAAGATAAGTAACTTGGGACGAAAAAGTAATGTTTAGTAGGGAAATATCATCAGTTTATATTTGCTAGGACAAATGGCCAGTTTCTTTTAAGCAATATTTAAGAAATGTCTTAGACTTTAGCTTTGCAGATGACAAAGTATTAATACATATGCTATTTATGAAAGGCTGTCTTGAGTCTACAAGTTGCATAAGCTTGAGGACACTAAAAATGTCTAAACTAAATTAGGCTCATTCTTGCCTTTCCTGATAAAAATCCTGCTTGAATATTTTTTACCAAATAGACCAGATTTGTTTTTATTAATTATCTGTTGAAGTTCCTAAACCATTTTTATGATCTCCTCCAATATTTTATATCTGATAATTTCCTAACTGTCTATATCCCCAGCCCTCTCACTCATTTTACTCATTTGATAAAAGCCCTGGAAATATCCATGACATTACAAAAATTTCACCAGTACAATATTTATTGTGCTTAGCTTAAAGCTATCAAGTAATATCTGCTCAATGAATTTTAGTTTTCGTCCAATAATGATGTTGGATTTCTAGGTCTAAAGAGATAACAAAAATTGTCTTAAATACTTATTGTGTGACTATTAATGACTGTCAGTATTCTTGCTCAATTGGGAAGTAAAGAAACTCTTCTTAATAACCAATTAATGTAGAAATTTGTTTTTAAATATATATATTTTATTGATTTTTTTTTTTTTTTTTTTTACAGAGAGGAAGGGAAAGGGAGAGAGTTAGAAACATCCATGAGAGAGAAACATCGATCAGCTGCCTCCTGCACACTCCCCACTGGGTATGTGCCCACAACCAAGGTACATGATCTTGAATGGAATTGAACCTGGGACCCTTGAGTCCGCAGGCTGGTGCTCCATCCACTGAGCCAAACCGGTTAGGGCTAAACATTTGTTTGTATGTGAAATCAAAAGATACAAAAAATAGAGATTTCTATATATGTTCAAATTAAAACTTTAAAATTATGAAATTATAAATAAATACATCTACCTAGCCCAATATAAATAAAATTTTATAAAAGTGTGAGTGTTTGGAGATCATAGCTAAGTCATAAAGGTAAAAAGTGACTAAATGGCTAAAATGTGCCAAACATTACTTACATTGATGGAATAGGCATCTGTTATTTGGTGATTAATCATTTTCTTTCTCTCCTTTTTTTCTGAGCAAGTTTTACCATAAGGCTCTTGGATTCCATAAAATGTCAATGGCTCTTTAATACATGACAAGTGTTTAAGGATAAGGAAGGTAGTATTTATTAACTTACAGGTTACTAAGAGAACCTGGTCCAAGCTTCATAATAATAACTTATCAATATTTACTGCATACCAGTTCTTGGGTACTTTTTCTTAGTCCCAATTCTAGGTACTTTTCAGGTCTTAAATTATTTAATCCTCACTCTGACAAGCAATTTGTATTTAAAACAAGTAATTATTGCAGCTCAATAATAAATAGACAATTCTGAAAATTGGGCAAGTGAGTAGACATTTCTCCACAAAGTTTATACAAATGCTTTATTCACTTTGTAGATGAAGAAACAGGCGGACAGGCTAAAGAGCTTGCCTATGGTGACAGTACGATTTGAACTTATGCAAACTGGGTCATAACCTCTATAGGATGACTGTCTCTTGATGTTATCTTCCTTATGGTATTAAATCCATTTTCAGAATTCAGGACAATATTTCTCCAGAAGAATATAAATTTCACTGCCTTAACAAATTGTATTATTTTGAATAGAAACCAATAATATATTTAAACCAAAAAAATTTTAACAGACACGGGAAAATGTTGGTTTAGAGTTATTCAATTCCTAAAATTCAGTCTATTTTACTGACATGTGGTAGAACTAATATCTATTTCCCTGCCTGACAATTTTCCTTTGCACCTGTACAAAATTGTTAAAGCTCTGGCTTCAGAAATACTATCCAACAATGAGCAGAAGGATGCTGTCATCTTAACAATAATGCTAAGTCACCAACTTCCTCTATCAGAGAAGGCAAGGGAAAGAGAATTTGCTTTTACCCAGTGAGTGTGGAATAGGTCAACACCAATTTCTCAAATGTAAAAGGATGTTAAAGAGTGACAATAAAAAGAATGTATTTAGGCAATGCATTCTTTTTTCTTCTTTTCCTTCCCCCTTTTTTCCCCTCTCTCTGGTTTATAGACATTTAGAAGACTACTGTTTTGAGCCATCAACACATAAGTATTGTATCTGAATAATAATGGAATATTTGGAATATGAATTTTCATCAGGAGGCTGGTTTACTACAAATCACTTAGCATGAATGTTAAATAACTTTATGCATATGGTAAGAATAAAGTATACATGCTGTTATTTTAGCTAGTCTGAACTTAGAGAGGTCATCCATCTCTATGATGTGCATAATAAACTAAGCTCAGAAAAGTTCTTTCTTTCCTAGTTCCCTCAAATATTATCAATAAGAACACGAAGAAAAGGATTGTCTTGATCAAAATTGTAATAAAAGAGAATAGTTATTATTGGCACCAGAGTTGGACTGAATAAACGTACTTGATTTATGCAATCATGTTAGTCTTCTTTTATATGCTCTTAATTAGAAAGCATCTGGCAAATGAGCACCTGAGTGGCAGGAAGGAAGTAGGATGGAATAATAGCTCTCCATGCTGTTTAATGGGCTGTACTGAAGCAACTTTTTTCAGATCATGAAGCCTTTTGATTATTCCCAAATAATTAGTGTTGCAAAGCACCATTAAGTTATCTTTTTCATTCACCTGCATTAAAGAGAATCTAAAGGAGGTAACTCACATAGCTCGGTTTACCACCATCCGATGCCAGATATAGTTACCAATTTATAGTTTCTATAAAACCATGATGATTATACTTATGAGTATCCCGTAGTTTGCTATGACATCACATCTTTTCAAAATTGTGCATAAGTTCTGTTATTTCTTTTTTAAAAAAATATATATTTTATTGATTTTTGTACAGAGAGGAAGGGAGAGAGATAGAGAGTTAGAAACATCAATGAGAGAGATTCATCGATCAGCTGCCTCTTGCACACCCCCTACTGGGGATATGCCCGCAACCAAGGTACATGCCCTTGACCGGAATCGAACCCGGGACCCTTCAGTCCCCAAGCCGACGCTCTATCCATTAAGCCAAACCGGTCTTGGCAGTTCTGTTATTTCTTTCCCATCAAGCTCTACTTGCCTATATATATATATATATATATATATATATATATATATATATATATATATATATATTATCATGAGTGCACTTGCATACTGCTTTAGTAGTATTCCTTCACTGCAATGTTGTAGATGCAGGAACTGTTGGATTTGTGAAAAAGATTTCTGAAGTTCCTATGAGATCTTATTTAGGGAATCTTTCCAACTATACTAAAAGTTTAAGAGTTTAATCAAGCCATACATATAGACAGTGAATCGGAGCATGGCAAATTGGTCAATATGGTTACTGGTGACCAAGATTACTGATTCTTTGAGATAAGGACTGGAGTCTGTTTTACTAGAGTGTATCTCAGCAGAACAGATGTGGAGTGATCAATGGCAGCCAGAGTGATGGCTTGCTTACTGTTTTAAAGTCTCAGAAAATCGACCCAACAATGAAACAAGCATATATGCAAGCTTTGAGCTCTTGATAATTCAGGAGGGACTATAAGATACATATACAAATAGCTATGCATCACTGGATGTTATTTGACCAATTAATTAATCAACAATATTTTTTTCTGGCGTGCTCATGTGCCAAGCAATATTCTAAATCTAGGCATAATAGCAGTAAACAGAAAGAGGAGAACCTTTGTTTTCATGATACTTTCTCTGGTGATCTATTTGAAACATGAAACAAATATATGCGGTAAAACAAAGTTATTCAATATTCAAATATACTAGTGCATACTTATTAATATATTAAATTTTTCAACCAATATAGTTAATTTACCTCAGTTAATCAGTAAGTTTTACTTTATTTCAATTGGAAATATGGAATATTCATATTTAACCAAATATATAAAATGGTCTAAACTTTCATTGTTTATAAAGCAAATGGGTTTAGATATCATTTTATTTATAAGTAATTTTTGCATCCCTGAGAGGTCACACCTTCTTGAGGCATATGAGGTCCTTTTCTCTGTCCAAAAATTGGTTATGGTTGGTATCTTCTAGTAGTCCTTGAAGACTTTTAATAAAATTTCTTGCTTACATTAAACATAAGAAATTTCCATGGTCAGATGCATCATTATTTTGGATAGCATGGTGAAAGCAGAAATACCCAAGATATGATACCAAAAGGCTACTCTCTTAGTGTAAAAATGAAAATAAATGGAACTGCCATGTGGAAGAGAGCAGGGAACCTGGCATGTCTCAATCATAGCACTAAGTAGAGGGAGGGAAAAGAGTGCATCCTCTCTGAGAAATTAAAGAACCAGATATATATTCTGAATTCACACTACCAATGGGGTCCAAAACGTCATGAAGAAATTTAATTTAAAATAGTCTGTCTATCCCAATAATGATCAAAAGACACTAGTGATGGTAAAATGCAAACTGACTTAAGAAATGTTAAAAAAAAAAAATACCCCTCATATTTAAGGAAGCATGAACGTTTTACAACCTAAAACTGTACTTAGTGTCCTAGATATTGAACTATAAAGGACACACTTTTTTCAGGTCATGACGTCAGGTTCTTGTAGAACTTTCATCCAGAAACACCTTTCATCAAGACACAATTAAAATAACCTATGCTATTGTATAACTAAAGCTCACGCACAAAGGCATTTTATGAATTGGTTCCTTCTCCACAATGTATATCACACAACTTATCTGCTGAATAAGTAGTTTTCTCTTGGGCCTGTGTTAGGCTCTAGTCACCCTCCACCTTAGCAAGCATCCCTTCCTTTTCTGTCACAATCCACTTAGCGGCTTCCAGTTCAATACAGAAATCTCAGTGGACACCCGACAAATACAGAAATCAATTGAATCCGTGTTTTGCAACGTTGTGGTTTATAGTACAAGGCTCAAGAAAAGCAGTATTGGAGAAACATGATAAAAACTTAAATTCTTTTTTGTTTGTTTGTTTCAGGAGACTTTTGAGTTTGTAAGCCTTAGTGTATTCTTCCTTTTCTTCCTGGAAACAATACCTCACATTATCAATAGTCAGATAGTGTCACATTAATTTTACTGAAACAAACTGTAATGAAATAACTGTTATTTTGAAAGGTGCATTTTTAAAAATTTGCTTGTCTCTTAAAGGTGATATCTTTTCTACCTGGGCCTACCTATAGCAGGTATATTTCTTTGGAACAATTTCAATACATGTAAAGAGCTCTTTACCTCAAGAGGAAATCACTGGAAATTTATTTCTCTCTAGTGAATTTCTTTGGGATAAAAGTTTTTTATATTGCACAGAATCTTAATACTCAATGTAATTATAAAACTTTCTGTACTTAGAACCTTATATACATTAACCCAATATTTCAAAATTACAAAACTTAAATTTATTGTCAAAGAGGTGAGTCTAATAGAGGAAAAATGAATACATTAGGTTAAAAAAATTGCCCTTAGTTTATTTTTTTCTAGTAAAATTCAATAGTGTATGCTAAAAGCTATTAAGCATATTGAAATAGTTTTCATTAACATTTGAGTCAAGATACTTTTATTATTTTTTCAACTCACATATTAGCTTACTAAAACAGGGTATTTCTCAAATATTCTTTTGCCTTTGTCTTAATTGTAGATGAAGACAAATGTGAGCTTTTCTTAAATCCCTGTTTCTTTTTATTGCTATCTTGCTTTAAAATGAGTCATTCTTTTTAATTCACTGTTTCTTGTTCTGCTTTTTCTCCAGGGGCATGTACTTCCCCATGTATTGATGGAAAGTATTCCCAATTGTTCACTTTTAATTTGTCACTGAGAGGACCATGGATCATTGAACAGTGTTTCTCTTGTCCACTTACTTAGAGGACTCCTTTCTTTTAGTTAAAAAATTAGGTTTTGGTACTTAAATTTATGACCCAAACCTCCTTTTGTTTGCCCCTATCTTGATATTCGAGAAGCACTTTTCCCAGTATATGAGCAAAGGACAGACCAAGATTTGTGTACAGTGTGGCAACAAGATTTAAGAGCATGAGGTATTTGGAAACAATTCAGAAAAGAGCCACACATTGGATGAAAAAGCAATAAAATAAAATATATGGGGAATGATTAAAAGGCAGCGGTGATAGGGGTTTTTAAGAGTAGTCAGCAATACTTAATGTGCATTAGGGAGACATTGTATTGAGGACTCATTCTTATTCCATTCAAAGGTATTAAACAGGAATGTTATTTGGTTTAAAAAATGTGAGTCCCAGCATTTTTCTATTGATTTTCAATGATAACAACCTTTCTGTGCCTTGGACTCATGAAGTCACCCACTTGACTAGAAAGCGTGATGTGGAAGAACTGACGTGAACCCATTCAAATCAGAATCAATTACTGCAAATTATAAATATAGCTTTATAGTGTAACTCTGCTTTAGAATAGGATACTTTTCTAATTCCTAAGAATTTCATCTGTAGTTCTTTGCATTACTTTATTTGCTTTCACCTAAAAGAGGCTACTAATATTAGTCCTGAAAGAGTAAAGCCTATTCCTTTTGTTACCTTAGGAATATATATATTTGGCTTCTAGTGGTAACTGCAGCCAGTATGGTAAAATTTTCCACCAAAATCAGCAAGTGGCCCTTTGACTTTATTGCTCCTTAGAGTCTTTGATCCTCTAATGTTCTTGTTATGTGTAACCAATTACCTTGAATTACCTTTCTTCTCTGTCCCTCTTTTCTATCTCTCTGCTGGTTTTCAGTGTACTGTTATTTTGCATAAATCTGCTTCTTGCTTAGGACTTATTATGCACAATATCTTTCTACAATATTCTTATTTAGAATACAAACATATAAGTTACTTTCTTTCCCATGGAAAAAGATTTTTATTTGTTCAGCTTATACAAATAAAAAAATATATTAAATCTAGTTTTGCTGGCAGGATGGTGTTGTCAACCTTGGAATGCACTACAAAATATAACATTATTCATAAATAGGTAAAATATAGATTAATTACAAAGAGAATACTATGTGCCTACCTGAAACCTAAAGTGTTTCTGCTAAATGTATTGCTGATGAGACCATGTGGAAAAGAAAAAATTGAAGACTATTTCATAATTCCTCTTCCTAAGAGAAACAGAATGTTCCCCCTCAACTCCCACACCCGGGAAGGAGACAGATGCTCTGGCAAAACCCCACAAACAACCCTTTTGTCTGAGAGGTAAAACTCATTTTCCCCCTAAGAGATAAGAGCCCACAGGGAGCTGAGGGGCTGGTCAAAGATCTCCGTTTTACTACTCTGTCCCTCTGTGGACAAGTGCTTGGGGGGAGGTGTATGGAGAGTGAACTGCTTTGGAAACAAGATCCTGCATAGCCATGGACCTTTCCCTAAGGTACTCCCTGTATTAATGCAAAGACATGACTCATAATCTTGGCTCTGCCAATGACTAGAGTTTCATTTTTCCTTTCCACTTTTTCAAAACAGTAAGGATTCTTTTCCTTAAATTCAGATCTGATGTTTCTTTTAGAAACCATATGGGCTTGAGTAATACTCATCTTGGTGATAATTTAGTTCTTTCCAGATTGTAAGATAACCCTGACCAGCATGGAGACTTCTAGAAAAGAATGAAGAATCAAAAAAAAAGAACAGTGGGTACAAAATGATCCTTCATATCATAGACAGGATCTTTTATGAAGATTCAAAGGATGTATCCTTTTTAAATACATAATTTAGGAAATTCATATATATTTTAATCGTATTTTCAAAAACATTTAAATATTATTTTCCATAAAACCACTCAAAGAAAAGAGAATAATCTCAGTGAGTAAAGAATGTACAGAGATGAGAAACCAAGGTGGCTCAATAAAAGTAATGAAGGAGACAGATGAATAGATTTGACCCAGAAGAAAATTAATTAATAAAAGATAAAGACAAGTCATACACATTTTCTCATAACACAAAGTGAAAAATAAGAATACAGACCAGCCGAAACCGGTTTGGCTAGGTGGATAGAGCATCTGCCTGCAGACTGAAAGGTCCCAGGTTCGATTCCAGTCAAGGGCATCTACCTTGGTTGCGGGCACATCCCCAGAAGGGAGCGTGCAAGAGGCAGCTGATTGATGTTTCTCTCTCATTGATGTTTCTAACTCTCTCTCCCTCTCTTTTCCTCTCTGTAAAAAAATCAATAAAATATAAATTAAAAAAAGAGAATACAGACCAGAAGATAATAATAAAATAGGCATCTGACCTGCAGTTCATAAGCTTTCAAAAGATAAAGAAGTGATGGGAACCACAAAGTCATGATTGATGAACTGGACTTCATTAAATTTAAAATTTTCTGCTCTGTGGAAGACTCTAATAAAGAATAAGAAGATAAGCCACAGACTGTGAGAAAATGTTTGCAAAAGACACATCTGATTAGGACTGTTATGCAAGACCTACAAAGATCTCTCAAAACTTAACAATAAGAAAGTGAACAATTTGACTAAAAAATAGAAAAAAGACCTGAACAAACACCTCACCAAATAGGATATAAAGATGGCGAGTAGGTTTATGAAGAGATAAACAAAAACATCTGTCATTAGGAAGTTGCAAATTCAAACAACAATGAGATACCACTACGCGCCTATTGGAAAGGCCAAACTAAAAAACACCAGTAACACCAAATGCTGGCAAGAATGGGAGCAACAGCATTCATTGCAAAATGGTACAGCCCACTTTGGAAGACAGTTTGACAGTTTCTTATAAAACTAAAAATTCCTTCTGTATGATTGCTTTTTTGTTTTTATCCAGAAAGCCATAAAACTTATGTCTACATAAAAACATGTACAAATATGCTTATGGCAGCTCTATTCATAATTGCAAAAACTTGGAAGCAACCACGATGTACTTTAATATGTGAACAAATAAATACGCTGTGGTACATCCAGAAAATGGAATATTAACATTGATGAGCTGTCAAGCCAGGGAAACTCATAAATGCATATTACTAATGAAAGAAGCCAATCTGAAAAGGCTACATACTGTATAATTCCAACTAAATGATGCTTTGGAAGAGGCAGATACAAGGTCACTGGCTTTTAGAGTTAGGTTGGAAAAAAAGGATGTCTAATCAGAGACCCAAGGATTTTTAGGCCAGTGAAACTATTCTCTATGATATTACAATGGTAAACACAGGTCATAATAGATTTGTCTAAACTTGTAGAATGTATAACACTAACTCTAATGTAAAGTATGCACTTTGGGCATTGTTGATGGGAGGAAGGTGGTGTGTGACAAGAGAGGGGACAGATATATATTGGAATTCTCTGTACTTTCTACTCACTTTTGTGGTGAACCTAAAACTGCCTGGGGGAAAAAGGCAGCTCATTAATATAAAAAATACTGAACAAACCATTCATAATCTAAAAGTTTTGGCAGAGTTTACTGTTATGACAAGGATGATAGCACTATGATTGAACTACCTGTGTTTTATCCTTACTCCATTGTTCAAACTCAGCAGCAAATTTCTAAAGAGCAACTAAATGTAATATATGCCTCAGTTTTCTCACCTTGAACATGTAATAACCAGAAGTGACCATCTGAGTGAGGTACTAAACTTGAGAGAAATAGAGTTATCACAAGGGAAAATATCCTGGGGAACACAGTCTTGGTGATTTCTGGGTGACTGGAATAGGTAACAAAGGATCATTTAATTTGAATATTTAATGGGTATATTTGCATATTTTAATCATGAGTTGTGATGCAGCATAAATTGATGATATTTGTGGGAGGTAATTGGGAGGTAATTGGTGATAGCCTGGTATAACCACTGTCCTTTTACAGGTGGTTAACTAGTACACTCATTTCTAGCCACCAGAACAAAGCCATAAGAGATTTGTCTTAATAAAAGGTAGAGAATATTATAAATTGTTGGCTCTGGTCCATGGGTCCTGAGCACACAGTTCTCTTGAAATTCATGCACCGATAGCTCAAACTCAGCACCACTTTGAACTTACACACAAACATCTACTTCCCCAAGGTCTTGCCACTGTGCCCGAGGGATGGGTTTTTAGACAACATGCATCCTCTACTTGAAAAACTATATTTTTACCTTCTGTATCTTTTACCTCCCCAAATAAAGAAATAGGCCCTTCTTTAGGTCCAGAAGTCTTCCCTTTATGTTTGTCATAGGATAATGGAGCTTCTTTTGGAAAGAAATTTCACTTTTTTTGCATATCCATTTATGTGTTTGTTTTTTTAAAATGTACTTTCATTGATTTTAGAGAGAAAGGGAAAAGGAGAGATAGAAACATCAATGATGGAGAAAAATAAAGAACAATAAACACCAGAAATATTAATGATGAGAGAGAATCACTGGCTGCCTCGTGCATGTCCCCTGCTGGGGAGCAAACCTGCAACCCAGGATGTGCCCTGACCAGGAACAGAACTGTGACCTTCTGGTTCATAAGTCAATGCCCAACTACTGAGTCACACAGACTGGGCTCCATCTGTCTTTATTGATCCTAAACAGGCTGCTAAAGCATTCTTAAGGAAAAACAAATCACACAACTCTGAAGGTTGGTACCATGATAAATTTACAGTTTCTAACCTCAACTGTGCCCTGAATACAGCTTAGTAATTTATTCACTGGTTTCTTTCTAACAGTCTCCTTACAAATTAAAAACTTTACTATTCCATTTAACCCCAATTCCCTTAATAGCAGATAATCTTTCACTTTAATTGTGCTATTTCTTTGCCTACCTTGGCAAAGCTTACTTACCCCTAAAGAGATCTCAATTTTTACTGCCTTTTCCAAAGAAACTTTTTGACCTCCACAAGTAGAACAGAGGACTTCTGTCCCAAAAGAAATAGCATGGCTTTAGTACCTTTCTTATTGCATTTTCATTTTTTGTATGTTTCATCACCCGCTAGAGCTAGTAACAGAGAAGTGGTCTAACTACTTTTTATTCAGCTTTGCATTTTGAAGGGTGAACACAGTACTGTTGGGTAAACAGAGAGCTGTAAGCTGATGACACTTTTATTTGCCCAGAACTTCATTTGGGAAACCACATTTATTTCATTTTCTTTTGATTTTGTGGGTTATTTTTTTAATTTTTATCTTGTTGATCTTAGAGAGAAGGAATGAGGGAGAGAGAAAAATATAGATGTAAGAGAAAAACATTGATTGGCCTCCTCCAGTACATGCCCTGACCAGGAATTGAGCCTACAACCCAGGCATGTTCCTTGGCAGGGAATTGAATCTGCAACCACAATACTTGGGTGTACAGGATGATGCTCCAACCAAATGAGACACCCAGCCAGGACTAACTTTTGTTTTAGAAGGATCACCCTGGCTGCTGTTGAAAATAGGCTGTAGAGGAGTCCATGTTGAAAGCAGTGAGACTACTTTGAAGGTGATTGGGGGTAATGTAGTGAAATAATGACAGTGACAAGAAAATTTATCCTACATATCTTTTGAAGGCCACTAGAATGTTATGACTGGATAGTTAAATCTATGAAAAACTGAAGTGATCTAAGAATTTTAGCTTGAACAACTGGAAGAACAGAGTTGCCATCAATATGATAGGGAAGATTATAAATAAATACTTTGGAGAAAGGATCTGGAACCAATAGTTCAGTTCTGGATGTATTCAGATGGACATGACGATGTCACATTCAGGCAGAAATGCTCAGAGGACAGTCAGATATATAAGACTAGAGTTCAGGGAGAGAAGAGAGAGAGAGAGAGAGAGAGAGAGAGAGAGAGAGAGAGAGAGAGAGAGAGAGAGAGAGAGAGGGAGAGGGAGAGAGAAAATCTATACGCGTAAAAGCCAAGCGTCCAGAACGATCAGAATGACCAGAATGACTGGTTGCTATGATGTGCACTGTGGCCAACCAACCAGTGCAATGGGGGTGGGCTGGCCAGAACCCATCTGTGCATAAATTCATGCACCAGGCCTCTAGTTGCATAATAAAAAGTATTAAATCAAAGAAACTGGATGACATCACCAAGAGATGGCATGTTGTTAAAGAAGAGTAGAAGATAAAAGACCGAGCCCTCGGTCACTCCAAAGATAGGACACCAGGGGAATAAGAATCAGATAAGAGACTGAGAGCCAGTGACCTGTAAGGAAAGAGAAAGAAGTGTGGCTGCAAGGCCAAGTGAAGAAAGCATATCAATGAAGAGAGAGTGGACACCTTGTTAAACTCTGCTGATGAATGAGGCAGTCACTGGAGGCACTATTTGGAAGTAGGGAAAAGCAGCCTAATTAGATATGGTATGAGAGAGGCTGGAGGAAGTGAGGTAAGGAGAGAAGTTATAATCTTTTAAAGAGTTTTGTAGGGAAGGAAAGCAGATGAACGGGGTGGTAGCTGGTGGGGAAAATGAGGTCAGAGGAGGTTTTGTTTGGTACAGAAACAGATTCCACATGACTTTTGCTTAATGTGACCTTTATAAAAGCCAGTGCTTTATCACAAAAATATAACTTTCCGAAGGTGAATTTTCTAAGTCAGCACAATCCTCCATTAAGTGTGTATAAGCTTGGTTAAAATGTTTTCTTTTGCAACATTACATCAAAAAATAATATGATTGCATATTACCCCCAGCTACATTTAAGTATTTGATTTAAAAAAATAAAACTTAAAGTGTATATTCTAGATGAATCATTTGAAATAGGTTGACTTTTACCTGATGATTTTAATGGTATATGTGGAACACTTTGAGAAATCCAAGAACATGTACTTATATAGGACAGCACAAATACTCTGCAAAATATTGATGTTCTCCAATATATTTACCATGAATTGCACTAAATGATCTTTTCCTCCTTTGTACTTTCCACAAATGGGCTGAGAAACGCATAATACTAAAAACATAACCTTATTTTAAAGATGAGGAAATAGTTGCTTGGCATATAGAAAAGCAAGCTATGATTACACAGCTATTCCAATATAATCTTATACAACTTGTATATAATACTCTAATACTCTAAGTGAATTTCTAAATGTAATGGATGACACTATTGGCATTTATGTTTACATTGGTTTATTGCTCTCACTACTTTGCATTTTTTAATGCACATATATGCCTAGACCGGAACATTTTTGAGAGAAGGAAAATTGTGTTAATATTTCTTTCATATGTTCACCGCACCAAATTTGGTGCTATATGTACTCAATAAGTTCTGGCTAAATTTATGAATAAACATTCTAAACTATTATGATTGCTTTCTTATCATAAAAGCAAAAACTAAAAAGGACTTCAGTTATGAGAGCTACAAAACTCCAACTGTCTTCCTAGACATTTAGTGCAGCAAGATCTGCAACAGCTGAGATAATGAAACAGTACTGTCCTCTCAGTCAGCTGCTTTTCTCTGTGTTATAATTAAAGCAGTGACATTTGACAATCACTGAAAGTATGTTTAATTTTTATACTATTACCTTTTATCCTGGAACAGAATCCTTTTTCTCCTTTCTCACAGTTATCATTCGTCTCTTTAATTGTCTAGCTAGGACAACATTGGAAGAAGGGAAGTGTATAATTGTTTTATGATGCTCAGAGAAAATTTAGCTGCCAGATACTTTTATTGTTTAGTTCTTAATTTTAACTCTTAGTTATTGACAAATATAGCATTGAGCTCTTCATTTTACCTTTACCGACTTTACTCTCACTATACCCATTCCTTTTTTTTTTTTTTTTTTTTTTTTTTTTTTTTTTTTTTTTCTATTTCACATTCTCTCTTATTGCCTTTTGGCACCAATTTTATTAATTTTTATTTCTGACATAGAGCCTTCTGATTCTTAAGGTTCTCCCTTTCCTATCTATAAATACTTTTCCTTGACAGCCCTGTGGGGTTAACGACAGCTTTGCAAACTAAACATTTCACATGCATCAGTCGTTGGAGAAAAATTACTTGTAAAGACCTAACACTTTTAGGATTCTGGCAGATGTAAAGATTTCATCTGGAAAGCTGTATAATCTAAGTTAGAAAATGTCTATTCAAAAAGTGTTTTTCACCGGCATTCCTCAGCCTGTCCGGATAAGAATACCACCCATGTGCATAACAGGAGAGACAAACTCTGTGCACATTGCTAACAGACCATCACAGGAACTGACCAGACCACAGGAGCCCCCAGCATACGTGTACTTCACAGCCGGTGCTCAAAGACTGTTGTTGACCAGTTGACTTGTTGTGCTTATTTATTACTGTTCTCTGTTTCTTTTTCTTCAACATAAAGAGTACATTGCTTTCTCCCTTTTTTATTGAGTATAACATTCTCATAACTGGCATCTATTGGAAAGTTTTTATTCTTATTTTCAAGTGTTATAAAATGTCACTGTTTCTCAGGCTCATGGAGTTTTAATAATTGGTTCTGTGATGTTGCTAAGAACTTCCCTGCAGCTCATTAGAATTGGCAGGGTTCTACACCTTCTTCCCTTTCCTTGACTTAATTAGGATAGCTCCACACTGTGAGTGGGAGAGAAAGACCCCAGTCTTATTTACTAGCATAGTAACTTAACCGTAAGCCAGCGCTAATCAGGAACATTGCTTGTAAAATAGTCCCACTGGCTGCCTCTCAGAGTATCTAGCCAAGGAGGCAGGCCATCCTTTTAAAGATCTGGAGCCCCACCTTCAGAGGTAAAGGCTCAGTATAGTATGTGAACAAGGAGTGCTATTCCATCTCTAGTGCAAATTGATTCTAGCTAATTCTTTACATCACTCCCTGGCATAAGCATTTTAAGTCCTAATTAAGTAAAAATCCTGTGTGACGTAGTATCACGTCTTCTGAACTGAACACTTACGATTTTGTAGACAAGGGTCCAAGTCTATGTTCTAACTTCGCCTCCTGACACTTGACCTAGTCCAGGTAGCAGACTGAGCTTAATCACGTTGACTCTGCACAATCTGTTCTCTTTGCCTAGATTTCCCTCCCTCTCCTTTTCTATGTGGTGAATTTTTGCTTATTTCAGCTCAAATGTCGACCCCACTGGGAAGCCTTTCCTTTTTCTCCATGCAGAATTACTCCTTCTTTTCCATCACCACGTTCATGCCCCTTGCGGCATCACGTTGTCATCATTACTCACTTCCCTGTTTCCACCTCCTCCAAATTAGAAATCAGAGTTTTACCTTTATCTAGCCCAAACACAGCCTGTGTGTTGGGAAGGCTCCTCAATACTTCATAAATGGATAACTCTTGTTAATATTTTCTTTGCTATTATTTCATAAAACACTACTCTTATATCTGGGACACTTCCCTTAAAATATTTTATTAAATAAAATAACATATAATTTGGGATACTCTTTTTGTTTCAAGAACTTGGAGATGACATGTGAACACAGAATTTGAAAAAAGAGGATGTGACTGTAGATGATACTATACATCTTGTGTAGAAGAGTCTTATCAGGCATCAGTTCTCTAGAGAAGCATTATATTCTTTTCTGATGACTAAGAACATTGAAAGTCATAAAATTCTTCTTGTGAGCCAAATAAAATCTTTCTTAATGAAGTTTAATATTGCTTCTTGGTTCATCCTGCAAGGGTAATTGGTAGTGGCTGCGTCTCATCAATCAATTAACAAATCAGCAAATGTTATTTACTCATTTCTTGCTACATGGTTATCACTGTAATCACAGAACTGGCAAGCATAAGATGTTTAAGACATCATGACTGTCCTTCTGAAGTTTCCATTTACTTGTAAGATGCTTCATGGAAAAATCATTCATTCATCAAATCAAAAGATATTCACTGACAATTTAATCTGTTCTAGGGGCTAGGAGACTAGAAATATGGGAAGAAGACTTGACCTTCATAAGGAATGCAAAATAAAGCTTATTCTCTCTGAAAATACACCTTTCCTATCATAAAAACCTGTACCAAAGGGTCATGAGTTTTGAAGCACAAATACTGACCATATTCTGTGACTACAGTAGAAACCATGGGTGTTAGAGTAGCATTAAGTTTTACAAGTATTAGCCATCCATTGCCACAATAACATTATATAAGAAACACTCCAAAATGTACTAGATTAAATAAATAAACCATTTATTATTTCTCTCAAATTTATGGGTAAGTTGGTTCTGCTAGGCTGGACTCAGCAAGGCTTCTTCCTGTGTCTGTAGTTAACTGTGGGTGGGCTGAGTGACTTTGCTGATACTGACTGGGCTCTCTCACCTGAGTCAATTGACTAGGGTTTGTTTAATGTGTCTCATCCTCCAGCAATCTAGCCTGATCATGCTGGTATGTTATCAAGGAAAGGCAAAGTAGCAAGATGGAAAAAGAAAGCAGAAATGTTCAGGTATTTAACAAACACCTTTTTACTTGAATCATATTTGCTACTGTCAAATGTCCAAAACAAGTAACTTGGCTAAACACAGAGTTAAAATACAATATATAGTAAAGAGCACAGCTAGAGAAAGACATGAAAAAACACTGGCCACTAGTACAATAAATCTGCTGCACAAGAATAGCTAATCATTAAAAAGTGGTTTCCAAGCCAAAGCGACTAGAACCCTTATGTTAAAGATTCTTCAATCCTCTGCCATTTCACATGCAGGATTTAAGAGAGATTGGGCTGACTTTGATTAAACAGGGGATGATCTGATGGACATGACCACAGAATCACCACTCACATATAAGCTTGTAACAAGTGAGCCTTTCAGGGCAAATAGGGAAGCTAGGGGAATATGAAGAAGTCACCCATACCAAAAACCTACCCCCAAGTTCATGTCTACACTAAGCAATAACAATATTTCTCTGCTCCAGCTGCTACCTTTAAGTGGTGAATTTGAAAGGGTGACTTCCCATTGTCATACTTAACTGAAAAGTCATCATACCTAGAGAGCCTGAGTTATTGGCATTTTTCAAATTGCATGTTGTTGTGGGTTGAACTGTGTCCTCCCAAAGGAGATGTTGAAGTCTTCACCCTAAGTGATGCATCTACAAGCTGAAGAATACTGAAGATTGCCAGTTACTGCCAGAAGCTAAGAGGAGCATGGAACAGATTCTCCCTCAGAACTCTCAGAAGAAAATCTTTCTGCTGACATTATGAATATAAATTTCTAGACTCCAAAACTGTGAGGGGAATACATTTCTGCAATTTTAGTTAAAAAATTTGTTTTTCAATCCCTACTTGAGGATATTTTTCCACTGACATGTAGAGAGAGCATAAGAGAGAGGAAAAAACACATCAATCAGTTGCCTTCTACATGCACCCCTACATCTCCTTAAATGGAATTGAACCCAGGACCCTATAGTCTGCAGGCTGATGCTCTATTCACTTAAGCAAACTGGCTAGGGCCATTTCTGTGATATTAAAACATTCGCCTTATGATACTTTGTTATGGTAGCCATAGTAAACTCATACAGATTTTGGGTCTGGGAGTTGGTTTTACAAATACATAAAACTGTGGAAGTGGATATGAAATTGTATAATGGGTAGAGAATGGAAGTATTTTGAGGTCCATGATAGAAAAAGTCTAGTATTGCCTTGAAGAGAAATTGGCTGCAGAGAGATATTCTATCATCTTAAAGAAGAAATGTTCCAAGAACAGAATATTATTAGAAATATGGAGGGTAAAGATGCTTCTGTTGAGGCTGCAGGTAGAAGGGAGGAACCTGTTATTGGAAAATGGAGGAAAGATGATCTTGTTACAAAATGGCAGAGAACTTGGCAGAATCGTGTTCTGCTGTTCCGTTGGTGGAAAGTGGAATTTGCAAGTAATAAAACTTCTAAGCAAGATGTGAGAAAAATGCAGCTTTGTTTCTCCTATCTGTTCATAATGAAATGTGAGAGGAGACATTGAGGAACACACTGTTAAGTGAAAAGGAATCAGAACTTGATAATTTGGAAAAATGTCATCCTGTCCAAATCAGAGTTTCTGATACTAGGGCTAAGGGTATGGCTAAACAACCTTTTGCTAAAGAAATTAGGAGTATGACTCCTGGAACCAATCAACTATCTGAGCAGAAGCCAAGAATAGAAATGTTGTTATCCAGAAAACATCTGCGGAGAGCCCTCATATCTAATGGTGTGGATCCCTTTGGAAGACCAACATCCACGGAACACTAACAAAGTCTTTGGGAATGTTATACCAGTTCTAACATTGCCAGCCTGGCCTGAAAGGGAAGGAAGTGAGATGAAATAAAGAAAGAGAGGTGCAAAGGGCAAAGCCACGAGTGTAGAGGTCAGAGGGCAGAGGTACTACCCAGGGCTAAGGAGTAGAGCCATCCAGAGTGGCCCCAGACAGCAAACATCAAGCCATAGAGAATCACTTTCAGATTTTGAAACCCAATGGGATTTGCTCTGTTCAGTTGCAAACTTACTTTAAACCAGTAGCTCCTTATTTCTTCCATTTTTTTTTTCATTTTAGGATGAGAATGTTTCGCCACTGTATTTTTGAAACATAGCTTGTCTGGTTTCACAAGTGGACAGATGGAGAGGCATTTTGCCTGAGGATCTAACAGCCAGAAACTGACCCCTACTTGATTTAGAAGATGATATTTGGTACTTTTTTTAGTTGGTTATATCCAGATGAAATCTTGGACTTACAGTTGATAGAATGGGTTAAGACTTTTAAAGATGTTGGCATAGGTTGAATGTATTTTTGCTTATGAGAAGGACATGGATTTTGCGGGGGGGGGGGTGTTACAAGGTAATAAAGCAGATAGTTAAGGTTTAAATGGGTCTCCCAAAAGATATATAGAAGTCCTAACTCTCAGTACTTTGTTATGTGATCTTATTTGGAAACAGGGACAGTGCAGATAGCCTCATCTTAATTAATGTCATACTGCAATAGGGTGAATCCATAAGTTAATATGACTGGTATCCATATAAGGAGAGAGACACAGAAAAGAGAATGCCATGTGAAGACACAGAGAAGCAGGGAGACAAGAACTATGAGATGAGAGAGGTAGAGATTGGAGTGATGCATCTACAACTCAAGGAATACCCAGGATTGTCTATAACTGCCAGAAACTAGCAGAGAGAAAGAGAGGCAGGGATCAGATTTTCCCTCATAGCTCTCAGAAGGAACCAAGCCTGCTGACACTGAATTTACATTTCTCTTCCCCAGAACTTGGAGAGAACAGATATCTGTTGTAAGCCATCCAGTTTGTGGAAGTGGCTTTGGACGTGGGTAGTGGGTAGGACTAGTCTCAGGAAAGCTGTTCTGGGCATGGTACTAATGTCTAAAGCTCTCAGAACTAGAACCATCATTTGCTCTTCCTCTCCTGTAACCAACACTTTCAGTATGGCATAGATTTTTTAAAAAAATTCTCAAAACTTACATCTCACTTAGATCGTTCTCCCAGAACTGTTGGAGGACCTCATCGTGTACCTGTATTTCTAAAGGAGTACCAACCCCAGCAATTGCAGGCTGATTATCTCTTTTTTTCCTTTTAAAAATAATTACTTTTTTTTTTTTACAGTTTAGATTTAATATTATTCTGTATTAGTTTCAGGTGGATAGTATAGTAATGAGACAATCATATATTTTACAAAGTTTCCCCCCTAATATTTCCAGTACCCAACTGGCACCATGCATAGTCCTTACAATATTATTGACTATGCTATCCTTTACCCACCTTATTTTGACTGTGACATTTTGTTTTACTATCCTGACTTTAAAAATCACACATTTAATCTCTGAGCACCCTGGGAAGGCTGCTTACCAGCTAGCCAAATAATCTTACCTTTTGAGGCTTTGAGTAAGTCCCAAGTCCCCCAGATCCCCTCAAGCACAATTGCCTCTTTAGATTGCTATTGATTGCTTCTCTTCTCTCGCTCCTTTAGCCTCCATTGCAAGGTCCCACATGAGAGGATGCTGGCCTGGCCTTGTTATCATTGGGGATTAGAATTCCTACCTTACAACCATGTAAACTCTCGCTTCTTTTTATTTTCCCAGGGTGCCTAGCACGTGGTAAGGAACATACCGCTGATAATGTGCTGATTAACTGATTCTTGACCTTTCCATCAGAGGCGTAGTTGTCACAAATCCATGGAGAAGATTCCCTGGAGGTTTCTTGGTGATGGTGGTGGGAGGGTGGGGAGTGAGAATAGAAGGGAGGAAAAACATCACATGGAGTTAGTGAGGCAGCTGTCTATGCTTCGGTTTGCTTCTGTCTCAGCCTTGGCCCACAGGGCCCAGAATGAGGGCCATTAGAATCACTTCCCAAAGATTTTTGACAGAAAATGAATCTAGCTGTTACATGGGAGATCTGATACCCTGGCACCAGAGACATCAGTGTTAACTGTGTACCGGTCCTAAAGGGTGGAACCCAGAGACCAGGGAGCTGCAAGGGGGGAGAGCATTCAGGCTTGGGGAAGGAGATGCCTGGTGAAAGGAATTGCCCTTGGCTCCAGGAGGGGCCCTGTGATTGACAGGGAGCAGTCAAGGGAGAAAGGTTAAGCAGCAAGACGATTACCAAAGTCAGCAGGTACAATAAGATGAAGAAGAATGATTTTTGCCAATTTCTTAAGGCCTACGTGTGGTGGGAGAATTGGGATGTTCATAATAAGGACAGTTTTCTTGTCCCATTGTGCCTTCTCATAACTCTGAAGGGAGGCATGTGTGTCTGGGTTTCTGCTTCATTTGTAAAAGCTTTTACATTACAGAAAATATATTCTGAACACTTTTTTTTTTTTAAACAGAGCCCAGGGAGATTTTCACAGACGCAATTAAAAACATCTTCAGCTTTGATTCACTCCTCTGCAATATTTTGATTTCAAACCTGACACTCAAGTCTTCCATAAAAATAGCAAGCAAATTTCACAACAAACACACATCTCAAGTCTAAATGTTCACAAATGATAGTTAGAATAAACCAGAATTAGCTTCATTTCTTTAAAATAGAAAAATCCCCTATAAATGACAAATATATTCTGATTGGGAATTAGAAAATGACGTTTCAGCACATCAATGTATTTACTATAAAAATGTACTTTTGCTACCGATGCTTTTCTTCATGTTTAAATATGAAGGACGGTTGGATATTTGAAGCAGCAGGAAACCCTTAAAGGACTAACACTGCTTGACAAGAACAATATTTGGCCACTTTATTGTTTGCCTGATCAGGAATCATCTCATGAGGTGAAGCACCATGGAACTGAAGGCCTCCCATCTTAAGGGATTTTAGTGTTTGCCCAGGTTTGTTTTATAAAAACTATGGTTTGAAACAAAACTGCTTAAGCAAGATAGAGAATTCTGCAATTTGCAAACCCCATGCAGGAAAGATACTCCAAGTCCTTGGACTAACTGTGGTGAGTAACAGGACCTTCAACAGCCAATCATTTTATCCTGTTGATGTCCTGTTACCTGGAAATCACCTTCACTCTTTTCCTAGATGCTATAAGTAATGAGAAAATAACACTGGACATGGCTTCTAGGGTAATATTCAACTATCAGCCAAGCGACAAAAGAAATTTTATTTGAAGACTTACCCTTAAGAACTTGTGTGCATGCATATGGGCCTAGCCAGTGACCATGGACAACAGGGGGGATGGGGGCATATGTAGGGAGGGGTTTGGGATGGGAATGGGGGGGGATAAGGACAATTATGTGAGACCATAATCAAGAAAATAAATAAATTAATTTAAAAAAAAAGACCTCTTAGATGAGTTTAATGGTCAAAGGCTAAAAACATTGTACAGGTGACCACTAAGAAAATTGATGTGTCTTTCTTAAACATTAGAAAATGGTATGTGATATGTGGGGAGCCGGCTTGGCCATGGCATACTCAGCCCTAGAGCACCCTATGTGCCGCACCAGCAAGACCAAAGGTGAACCTGAGTGGGGCGGTGAAGGATTGAGAAAAGACAGACAAGAGAATGAAAGCTGGGCCTCGGTGGGACGCTGCTTCCCTGATGGGGACTCAGCAGCACCTCGAACTACAAGCAGCGTCTTTATCTTATAGCAGATGCCAGGAGGCAAAGTAAGGGCGTGGTCAAGATGTTTACAAACATCATTGTAAACATCATTCTCCTGGGTTTCAGTCCCACTCAATTACATGCACCAGAGCAAGCTTTGTTTACTTGCAGCCTATATTACTTAGGTATGTGGGGCCAGTGTTCAGACTATAGGTTCAAGCTTACAACTATAGCTGTTGGCTATCATTGTGCTGGGAGGGCTCTGTCCTCCAGGCTGGGACTTGCGTGTGGCCATGAGAGGACACAGTCCTCTCATCAGTCCGAGACTTGAACCTGTCCAAACACTGTAGCAGCCAGCGCCCCACAGTGTGTAAATGCGGAAACAGACAGAGAGATGGATTATTCAGTGGCTTTGACCTCTTACCCAATGTCACACAGCTGATGCTACCCAGGAATGCCATTTCCCTCCCAAGGAAGGCCGCTCACCAGAAGCGTTCCTCCCAGCTACTTTGTAGACCTAATACAATTCTCTGTTTTCTTGACATTTGCTGCTGACACCCCAACCAGTCTCTTGTCTTGTTAAGGATCCCCGTGGAGCCCACGTGAAGGCAGAATGAGAGAAGAAAGAAGCCCAGCTGTTAGGCAGCGGCAAATAAAGATGACCTACATTCTGCTCCCAAAGGTTAGGCCTGTATCCCTGGAGCACGCCTACACAGGTCATTGCAAGGAGTGCAGGACCCAGCGCTTGCCTACAACAAAGGGATCTTCAAGAGGCTCTGGGAATGGTTTCTCTGACTGAAAGAGTTATCTCTGAAGGAAAGAAAAGAGAAAGCCTTAAAAGTAAAGCGTATATTCTCTCCTGTGCGTTTAGACTTACAACCTGCAGGTAAACGAGGCAGCGGGGAGCGTTTGCACATGGGGTGAGGAGAGAGGCAAGCAGGGGGAGGTTACCAGTTGTTACAGCACTTGCCATGAATTAAACCTGTTTGAAATAAAGAAGGGGTTCGATTGCTTTCCAATTGCATGCAGTATTTGCATCCCTATGACAAATGCTGGCATTGCTTTCTAATAACCAAGCCATGGGCACGCTTACTAAATTCATGCATTTTGGAGACCAACAGGATGTGTGAGCAGAGGATCCCAGCATGTTTTACTCTGCATGGGAAATTAAAACGCCCTGCTTGAGAGAGCTGGTCCTGTGTGTCCACATGAGACACTGTTCTTGGCTCTTGCTCTCCTGTGGAATCATCAGCGAGCAGGGTTCCTCTATGACACACTGGGGGAAGGCCTATCCTCTTAGGTTCTCTGAGCTGGCAGCTGGAATGTTATTTCCTTGATCTGAAACTGGGACCAAGCACTGCTGTTTACATAAGTAGAAGGTGGCTTTGGCAGTTTTCTTTTCCTGTTTCTTGTTGGTCTCCTGTATCCACTGATTTGCAGTGCTTCTAGTTATGAGTGCAGAGAGATGGCAATGGATGGCATTCCATAAAAGCTGTGATTCCCCACTCTTTTCTCCATCCGGGCACAAAGACCTTCTTCCAGCATACCCGTCTTGTTCCTTTCCTCTGTCCATCTTTGCACACGTCAATTACTTAACCTGGAAGACTGTCCCTTTCCCACTCTGCATATTCAGGGAGGCCAGTTAGCTATTAAGATTGTCATTAAAGTCTTGACTATAATCACTGTCATAAACAATAGGAATTAAGTAGAATGGTAGAAATATATCAAAAGAAGAACTGACAATTTTTTTGTGTAGAGATGATTATAAGGGATATAAAAAGATTTTATATATATATATATATATATATAAATTTTAAGCCCTTATGTGAGAATATTTTTTCCATTGATTTCTGAGAGTGGAGGGAGAGTAGAGGAGGGAAGAGAGAAACATCAATGTGAGAGAGATAGATCGATTGGTTGCCGCCTATACATGCCCCTAACAGGGCTGGGGAACCTATGACTGAGGTATGTACCCTTGACCTAGACTCAAACCATGATCTTTTGGTCCCCAGGCCAACACTCTAAACATTAAGAAAAAACTGCCAGGGCAAAATTAATATTTTTAAGCCAAATATTGAAAGGAAATTGGAGTCCATGGTGAACTTGAGTAATTGGCAAGGAGAATAGGCGGAGGGGTTGGAAGCAGCTGGGTTTACTTTTGGAAATAATGTCATTGAGCTGATAGTGGGATAGTCAAAGGAATGGAGATTCAATGTGTACTTGAAGCTACTGGACTGGATCTCAGCTGAAAGGTTTATGTGCAGGCTGATCTGTCTTCAGCCCTTAATCGCAACATTGCTTCAGGTTGAGAAATGAATTACTGTCAGTTACTCTACAGCGGCCGATCGTTTGAGGGTTTATCAGAGGACACCGTGATTTACAAATTTGGAAAACTTGCTTCCTTTTGACCTGTTTCCAACGACTGAAATAAGAATGGTTAAAATATTAATCAAGCATAAGTGAAATATTTTTGGAGGTGAATCGTTTCTTATTTTTATATAGAAAGTCTGTAACTCCAAGTTCTTATTTTTTCTTTTGTATTCCAATAGCAGCAGCAACTGAATAACAGTCTTCAAAAAGATCTGGGAGTTTAGATGAGTTCTTCAAGGCAAAAGTTATCCTCAAACCTACAGGGAGAAACCTCAAATGAGTTCCTGTTTCAAATAAAAGAAAGGGTTGAGAGGCTTATCTAAGCCAGGGCTTTTGGAGTGAACTTATATAAGAATATAAATACAGTTTTAACCATTTCTAATTTATTTTTAAAAAAATCATATTCATCCTAATGTCAAGTTAAAACATTTACCCTATTTAGACTGAAAATGATAAAAGAATGCTACCAGGATTTCATTACTGATGAAGGGAGTTAGGACAAGCAGTTGTAAGAAAGATTCAGTCATTGTTGCCTTGTGTTTTTATTTATTTGTTTTATTTTCAGAAGGAAGCTTACTCCATTCTCAAGCTAGTGAAATATTTACAGTGCAAAAACACATTTGTACTTTGGGCTTGCTAGCGATAAAATCTTCCCCAGTGAATTCCAATTATTCTTTTCCAGACAATTTTGAGAGAAATGTAAATGTGTTGCATTGTCTCCACGTGGTTTCTACCCATTTATTTCAATCCAAATTTGGGCTTTTTGACCTGGATGTGCTGTGATGCTATAAGTTTCGCTATTTCAGATGACCAAGGGACATAATTGCTGACATTCCAATCAGTCTATTAAAACAAATTACTGTAGATTTTAAAACAGGAATCAATTTCTCTCTGAAGAATTTCTCTGAATAAGCCAAGAAAGGACTTTCTCAAAACATTTATCAGCTGAGCAAGTGTTATGTGTTTGCTCTTTGATGACTATCAGTTGAACATTAATTTTCCCCCAAATTTAATGTTCTATGCACTGGTTAAACTAGCACAAACAGTAGGTAGTATTTTTAGAATTATTATTTTTTAAATCACTTCACAGAAGATTATGTACAAAGGGTGATGAATAGAAAACAACCAACCAAACCAATGAAAAGACCTGCATTGAGATATGGAAGCTGGACAGTTAAGCAACTTTGCTCATCAGCTAAGTCATTTACTTCTACACAGCAAGCTTATATCATGTATTACTCAATTTTTTTTTTGGCTAAGACATTTTATATCTCATATGAGTCACAGCTTCCTTGTGTCATTAATAATAGTTTTTATTATAAAGTCAAATCCAGGAAGGCTATGATATACTATAGTACAGGAACAATGACCTATAATAATGAAAGGATAATATGCTAATTAGACCGGGCATCCTTCCAGACATCCTTCTGGACAACCTTCTGGACTAAACTGGGGCTGCGAGGAAAGTCTGGGTTCTAGGTGCCAGAGAGAAGCAGGTGCTGGCAGCTAGGGGAAGGAAGGCCTACTCTGGCACGAATTTCGTGCATTGTGCCTTTACTATGACTCTAAATAATGACCAGTGAAGAAAGGAACAACAGGAGTTCCAGTTCAAGAGGGTGATCTCAGAAGGTCTTAAGCCAGTGGTCCCCACCATATTTTGGCCATGGCCCTGCTAAGCTTCTGTAAAATCCTGATGCCGCATTGTGACATAAAATTCTTATTATTCAAAAAATGAACTCCTATTCACATGGAGGAAGCCTACAAAGCCATTAACTTGGTCTAAACAAGCTTTCAAACAACATGGCATCCATGAAAGAGAAAAATAAGAGAACAAAAGGACAGTTGAAGTACTGAGGAAGAAATCACTAAGAAATGGTTAAAGAATAATAATAATATTAAATTATATAGAAAATAGCAAAGTTTCAAAAGATATATGTTTATATGCTATGTAAATGTATTAAAATATATATTTATATGCTGTTTATGAGGCCCTTAGAGCCATAAGAAATGCAAAAAAAATCACTCTTAATAACTCATTATTGAATTGCCCACCCCCTCTTTAAAAATCAAATTGCCCACCCCCTCTTTAAAAATCAAATTGCCCCCCATGTGGGGCATGTGCCCCATGTTGGGAACCAATATCCTAAACTATCCTCCTTTCATAGACTCACCAAATCTACAGCTATAGATGGAACACTTTCCTCTGGAAAAATAAACTAAAGCCTGGTAGAGCAACCGTTTCTCATTGGGCACATGAGAGGAAAACCGGACTGAAGTGGATAGAAAAGGCTAAGTCAATTGTACCCTCAACCCCACCCCTCACAGTAATTCAAAATCGGAGGAAACAAAACATAAAGCTTGTCCCCGAGGAGCAAAGGGTTTGTAGCTCACCCAGAGCACCCCAACTTATAAGACCAGAACCTAAGGAATGAGTCCCTCAAACATCTGGCTCCAAAAATCTACTGGGCTCATGAGACACAGGGGGCTGTGGCAAAATGAGGAACAGCTCTTAAGGCCCTGAGTGCAGACTCAGCTACCCTGCCCAGTGCTGAAGCAGCCCTTTGCAAAGTGCCCAGACGTCATATGAAACAGTCTCACTTGCTAACATTACAGCATTGGTCTGAGGGGTGGAGGCCTGCTGGGATCCTCTGGGGACAGAGGTGTTGGAAACATCTTCCTACTCTCCTGTGGGCACCTTATTATTCCTTTTTCTTTACTTTAAATATATTTTTAATTATATTTGTATTGATCTCAGAGAGGAAGGGTTAGGAAGAGAGAAGGAGAAACAGCAATGATGAGAATCACTGATTGGCTGCTTCCCACAGGCCCCCCACTGGGAAGGGCACATGCAACCTACGCCTGTGCCCGGACCAGGAATTGCACTGTGACCTCCTGGTTCTTAGGTCAATGCTCAACCACTGAGCTACACCGGCTGGGCTCTTCCTGTTCCTTTTTTCCTTTCCAGCAGGTGCCATTTTTATGCTCCAGCTGGCAGGATCCATCTTTTGCACTCTCCCTCTGCTGTGCTAAACCTAATTGGTCCCATCTTTGATTTCCCTCTTATTTATCTTTTCTAATTCTTCTTCTTAAACATTATTTTTTTTTCTTCCAGCTGGTGCCATTTTAATTAGCTTTAAGGTCAATTCTAAAGCAAAATTTAAAAGAAACATACTTCATTATAAATTTATTTTAATAAAATATGTAGTTACTTTCTAAGTTTTACTTAGAAGTATCCATTTGCATATGCAAATGTGATATTTTGTTTAAAAAAAATTATTCTAAAAGGTTATAAAGAAGTGCAATAGCTTTTCAGAAATTTAGAGGTGACTTCCTCTGGCTTGGTTAAACAAGGATGGTAAATATAAGAAAATACAATTAGACCTGAACTTTGAAGATTGCTTGGTAGGTACAGTGGAGAAGAGTGGTGAATGCATTCTTAGAGTTAGAAACACAGTGAGTGCACGCCCAGAGGAAGGAAAAAGCCAGGGACTCCAACATGGTCATGTTTGCTTTGAGTTTTTTGTATAGGAAAAAAAGAAACATAATTCTGAAAAATTAGGTTGAGATCATGTCATAAATAGTCTAACTCCAAATCTTCTATGCTCTGTTATCCACTACGATTAAGAGCATTTTTTTTTCCTTTGACATCTAGTAACACTTTGTATCAGCCTCATTCAAAAGCATTTATTTTTTACTTGAGGCCTGCTGCACAAACTCATGCACATTGAAAGGAAATTAATTAGAAGAAATATTTTAGAAGCTGGGGAGGGATGGAAGTGTGGGAGGAAGAGAGAGATTGGCTGGCAGGGAAGGGACTGTGAGAGATTGGCACCAAGATATGTCCAGCCCATCTCAGCCTGTCCTGACCAACTGGACCCCAGCAGCAAGCTAACCTACTGGACGGAGAATCTGCACCCTGGTGGTCAGTGCACATCATAGCGACTTGTCAAATGGTCAGACACTTAGCATATTAGGCTTTTATTATAGAGGATAGTCTTTTGCATCAGTTATCTTTTTCATGTATTTGTCATTCCAACTAGATTGTAAGACTTTTTAAGGAAGAGAGCCCCTCTTATCTTTGTTTGGCAAAGCTGTGTGGCATCTAGCTACGTTTTTGGCATAGTATCATAAACCAAATAAATGTGTGTGGATAGAAAAGTGCCTTTGTTCTTTGAAAAGTTATTAATTTCATAAAATCAATCAACAAAGCAGAATCCCTGCCTGACCCTCTTCAAATCATTTGCAGGAACAAGTGAGCTTTTGCATAGAATAGGAGATGCATTACTGGCTTCAATTTATATTGAGGGTCCTAATTCCAGTTATATTACTGGCTTTCTATTAGACTTACTGGATTCTCCTTTGCTACCTCAATTGTAAAATTGGGTTATTACTACCTGTCTTTTATTTTCAAATAATTTTTCTCACAGTTAATAAAAAAGGTAGAGTAAGAGATGAATGACCATATGCCTGAGAGGATAGAGAAAGGATTGTACTGGACAAAGGACAACCTTTGGATTCACAGCAAACTTAGAGTTCATAATTTTATTATTTTAAATGATTAACAGCAAAAGCTTGACAGTCTGTACTTCCTAGTCTTTTGAGCCAGAAATCCATTTTCCCGCTGCCTCCTTGCCCACTGTTTTCTGTCCACCATGTCTTGGTCTTCTTGTATATCCTCTGGTTCTAAGGCATTTCCAAGCTCTCATCTTTATGTGTCCCATGCTCTTTAGCTGTACATGGCTCTAAAATTATAACCATGACCTCCTGGTTTACAGGTCAATGCTCAACCACTGAACTATGCAGTCCAGGCTCGGTCTGATTCTAATTGATGCACTGCAAGCCTTTTCCTCACCCTTACGCCATTTTCTCCCTCCCCCTTAAGCTTTTGAAAAATCCTTCAGGACTCAGAATAAGAGCCCAGCTCTCCATAAAGCTTTACCTTGCTCTAGCAGGACAAACTTTCCTTCTTCCCCTCCTTTATGTGTCTCTAAATTCTGAATTTTACATTTTACATTCTGAATTCTTTATATGTGAAGCATACGTAGCCTTGTATCATCCATGCGCATGTTCACTGTGGTGTTTGGTGGATAGTAAGCTCTCAAAGTAGCAGTTGCATGCATGGCTGGTTTGACACCAGCCACACAGAATGCACTCACCAGACATCTCTGACATACTAAAGGGCAGCTCCGATGAAGACTCACATGGCTCTCACCAGTAATAGCAGATCAAAAGTGAAACGGACTCAGACTTGGCATGTACATCAGAGAGATCTCAGAGAGAGGACCACTCCTGGAGGACAAAACACATCATGGAGGTCTGCTTCAGAGGCATGACACCTCCAATCAGTCAGTCCCAGATGAGGAAAAAAAAAAAAAAACTGGCTCTGATTAAATGATTCAATGCCAGTATAGAACTTGACTATGGGCCTTTGTGAACTTGTAACTATTTCTTAGTAGGGTGCTTAGGATAAAGGTATAGAACGCTCATGGATAGCGTTAAAAGCCAGTAGTTAATGAGTGTGTCAGAGAAGCCAGGGCAGGCAACCTTCCATCAGAGGATATTGCCCAACTTAAAAAGACACACAGATCAAAATAGCATCACAACAGGCGATGTGCCTCAAGTTAGCATTTGCACAGCCTTTTCCAGAGCAACAGCATTGAAGTGCTATGACAGCTCACCGCACTGCTCATAAGACACTCTATTTCCGTGTGTGGTCTTGCCCAGGAATAAAGCCATCCTGGATGCAGGGACAAGCAGATTCTGACTTCTAATAGACTGATTTCACTCCAGCAGCGCTCAGCAAATGTTTGCTGCCTTCTTTGCTTGTGCCCTTGCAAATTCTGTTTGTTTGTTTGGCTCTGCAGCCCTGGTTCTAACCGGAGTACTCAATCCTGTTTCTATCCCCTGTCAGCTACACTCTGATGGTTCACTCATTCTAGCTTTTTTTTTTAATCTCAAAAAAAGGTTTTATTTAGCTCTTTTTGAATGAGATTCGTTTTTGTTTTTGTTTTTGTTTTTCTTGGGGTTCAAGCTAAAAATACCCACACACACTTTGGTTAATGGTATGCCACTTACTTGCAAGTAATATTCTTCCAATCAATGACAGTAGTTACAGGTACAACTTAGCATTTCACAGGCTTAGTAATATAGGAATGGACAAACTTCTGTCAATACACAAAAAGAATCCTATCAGTTGAGTGTAAATTTTCAGTTATAAGCTTTATATTTGCGCTGGAATCAAGGGGACATTTAGGTAACTAAAGTTCCAGGAGTCTTTTTTTCTTTTCTAGAAAACTTGATTTTTCTCCACCCACTGCTCCTTGCCAAAATCTCTTTATTTTATTGCAAAATTGCTTAATTTTCTCAATTTTCTCAATTCACTATCTACATTCATGTCATGACATTCATAGGATGTGTCTAGGTAACTGAAGCTTAATTTGAAAGCACTTGGATCATGTTGTCTGCTATGTATTGAGTGCCTTCGGGATGCACAGAATTATATTATGTGGTTGGGAGGGGGTGACTTGGGGTTGAGAAATGACAGTCCCCTACCTTTGCCTAAAACCTGAGCTCACCACAAGCCTATTGACAAAAAGAAGAGGTGAGGAACATTATTAACAAACATATAATTTTGATCATAGGATTTCGAAAGCTGTGCTGGGCAGGGAGAGGTAAAATTTGGGAGCATTGCCATTCGACAGAATTTTGTCTGGATCTTCTAAATATCTAAGACATGATACATGCATGTGTCCCATAATACGGGTTTTCATTGCATTTTAACAAATTGTTATTTGTCTTCTGAGCTAAAGTGCGAAGGTGAATAAAGGATCCCCTTGAAATGCATGATCTCTTTCTTTAGTGGCCAATGAATGTTTGGCATAAATGGAGGTTGGGCTTTTAATGTCTAAGATAGAGAAGAAAGCTCGTTGTGCTTCAGTGCTGTACAGCTTGCCCATACCCCTATTCTAATGCTCACTAGCTATTTCTAGCATATACTTGCTGTCTAAGGGGAGAAGCTAAGAAGATAGAAAGGAGTTTGGCTGAGCAGAAGAATTTGTGTGATTTAGCGCCTGCTAAAACCATTGGGCAGCAGTGTGATTGGGCCCTGAGGTGTGGTGGGATCTAGCAGTGAGAGGGTGAGGATGGGAAAGGGGTAAAGGAGGAGGTGGGGGTGAATCTAAGCGAACTTATATCTTCCTGATTAGTGACCTTGATCAAACTAAGTTTCAGTCTTTATTGTATCTCACTAATATGGGAAATGATACATTTCTAAAATAAATAAATAAATAACAGTATTCAATAACCAAAAGGGAGCTGAATACCTAGCCTCATCATAAGGACAGTCTGTGTTTACTTCTTTTTTAAAAAAATATTTTTTATTGATTTTTTTACAGAGAGGAAGGGAGAGGGAGAGCTAGAAACATCGACCAGCTGCCTCCTGCACGCCCCCCACGGGGGACGTGCCTGCAACCAAGGTACATGCCCTTGACTGGAATCGAACCTGGGACCTTCCAGTCCACAGACCGACACTCTATCCACTGAGCCAAACCGGTTTTGACAGTCTGTGTTTACTTCTTAACGTATTTTATAATCTCCTTTCATTAAGTGTGAATTGTAAGCACTTATTTACTGTTTACCAGCATTAAGCAGAGTGTTGGGTTTATAAAACAAACAAATGTATACTTTCTGTTCTCATAAGCTTGTATATTCTTTTGATGAAAAGGGCATGTAAATAATTTTACACATATTACTTGCATTGAATATTTATATACAGTACCTAAGTTAAATTCAAATAACAATAAATACTTGAGTGTCTACTCTATGCTAAGCCCTATGTTAGAAGCCGGGTGGCAAAGACTGTGGAACTTGGAGATGAATTATTGCCCTTGTTCTTATTCAAAGCATTAGCTATAAATAAAATAAGATAGTTATAAATAAAAAAATTTCCAAACTCATATATGTTTGATAGTTTATTCTCTATTTATATCCTAGTCTATAGCAGTCTCAAAACCATAAACTTATAAACAAGTCATTAATAAAATTGTGGGTCTGTCTAAAGTTCTTTGGGCTTGGACATAATGCCAATTGACACCTTAATCACATAATTTCACAAATGTGTGTTCTTTTTATTTCATAAACATCTTTAATCATTTCAAGATATTTTATAGTGTTGAGATATTTATCAAATCCCATTGCATTTCTGGTAATATAATTTTATATGAATCTTCCTGTAAATTAGTCTATGGAGCACTATAGTAGAAATTAAGAGTGCTTACAATTAGCTAATGCTTTTCATTCAAATTGCCATAGGAAATATGTTGACTTCTTGGATAAAGTGGTTATCATTAATTCATTCAGTCATTCAACACTTGAGTATTACTTAATGTTTTACTGGAAACTATGCTAGGCATAACTTCTGGTGACTGAAAAATTGAAACAGTAGAGAATGGTATCTGCTTTTATGGGAAGTATATTTTTTGTTTGTTTTTTAAGGACCAAAGAATATAACTATTGAAAATAATAATAGTTTAACATAAAGTAATCAAATTACATAATTTATTTAATAAATTTGGTATTTTGAAATTAATTTAACCATTGCTTTTCCCCAGTCCCAATCCCAAACCCCTTCAATCTACACTATTTGCTTGTGGTCCTGTACATTATTGCAGTGCTCAATCTTCCCAGCAGATGGCAATATATGGTGATTGACAGTTACACTGAGCCAAGTCATTCATTTTTTTCAGCTTTCATTCCAACTTGGATGCTTTCTAAGACTATAAAATTACTCCAGAAACGGACTAAACACTTTAAAGTATATTAAACTTTTCTGATAAGGTTCATAAACTTTGTTTACATCTGTAATATCCATGCATATGAAGAGCCTAATATGAGGAAGAGGAGTTTAAAAAATAGATTTCTAGTCTTTCATTTCCCAAAATTTGTTACAAAAAATAATCAAAGTGTATTTAGGGAGGATTAAAACAAAAGCCTCCCACAAAATTTATTTTAAAGGTGAATTTTTTTTCTTTTCACAAGTCCATATGAAATGAAAAAAATGTTAGGGTGGTTAGCATAAACGTCATGTAATTTTGTTTGGGAGAGAAATATAGAATGACATTAACAAAAGAGCTATATAACAAATACTGTAGAGTTGAAAGTAGCTATATGATTAGAAATTGATTTTAGAAGGTTTCATCTAATCTTTTCTGAATTAAATGCAACCCCCTGGAGGTATTTTGAACACACGCAGGACTTTCAGAAATACAGTTATCTATTTCTTCTTTTAAAACTTTAACGCAGTTTTCTTAATGCTGTATCTTGAATTTTGTGCTAAACAAAAACAAAACTCTATCATAGACAACAACAATATTAGGACAGGTAAAAGAATAAGTAAATTATGAAAATAATAGATTAGTTGAAAGAGATGAAACTCCTTATAAATAAGACACATTAGTAAGCTTCTGGCAGAACTTTTGTTGAATTGTATTATTCAATTTTCCTATAGTTGGGATCATAGAAGTGAGATATTGTATAAGTCAAGTGGGAAATTAGACTTTTGCTTGATTAAGTTCAGAGTTGAAGGAGGGCAGGGTATGCCTGTCCATGGGAGGTGGTCTGCTTGCCTCTCAAGAAGCCTCATGAGTTGGATTTCATCAACATTTCAACAGAGATTTGTTTCTTTGAGTTGGACTCATTGACCAAACCCCTGAGATAGACATATGAAAACACACTACCAATTTATTTCATCACAGTAAGTTCAATTGTCACAAAACTGGAATACTTGTCATGGATTACATAATTTTTTTTCTCTGGAGGCAGTATTACTAGAGAGGCCAAATTAAAATCAGAAGTTTTCCTGGTGTTTATGTGTTGTAAGACTTTGTTTAAGTCAGAGGCAGTCCTAATTTCATTTCTGTAAAAATATCGATGAATTCGAAGTTCCACGAAACCACGAAATCAGATCAGTCAAAATATAATTATGCTACATCTTCATTCTCTAGTCAAGACAATATTACTGAATATCACTCAATAGTAAGATGGATAAACAAATTATTGTACATTCCCAACATAAATTGTTACACACAATAAAAGTGAACTACGGCTACATGTAACACACAATGAATCTCACAAGACATAAAATATTATATGTATTATAATTCCATTGTCATAAAAGTAAAACCAGAAAAAAAACTGTGTATTTCTGAAATACAATCTTAGGTGTTGAAGCTTACTTTATAAGTAAAGTGAGTAAAAAATAATCATTACAAACATTCGCAGAGTAGTCACTTCTAGGAATTTGTTTTGACAATGCATTTTTTTTTCTTTTTAACTGAGTACATGGATATTTGTTTTGTTTTATACCTTTTCAAATATATGTATTAGATTGACTATTTTTTTTGTTTTATACCTTTTCAAATATATGTATTAGATTGACTATTTAAAATTGACCATGTTTTGACATATAAAATAGCAATCTCATATGGTTTGACCTAAGAAAGTTATATTTCATTAATTAAAAATCATATTACTTAATATATTTGTATCTATACAGATAAGTAAATAAATAATAACATGTAGGTATACATGGGTTTGTTGTATACACATATATTTCCTTGCTCTATAGTTGAGGAGAACTAAAAGCAATGATACCCCATTAGCAATGAGCATTTTTAGCACAATGATAATGGTCTCTGATATCATTCTTGAATAACAAGGACCAAGGTTCTTTGCAGAAATGGATGATTATAAGACCAAAGCAGGAAATATACAAGATGAGCCTGGAGTAACTCTGTAGTGTCAGAATGTATGGAAATGCACAAAAACATATGCATACACACACACAATGATAGGGGTAGGTTAAGGGGACATAGGGAACCAACTGAAATAGTTTCCAGTAGCCAAATCTGATATAATCTGAGCAGCAAAATAAATAAAGTAATATTCGTTTATAACCATGGTTATAAACCAAATATGCACATGCATGCTGATAATAATTAATGATTGGATGAATAAATAAATGGGGGAGAATAGACAAGTAGCCCACATAGAATTACAAATAATTTTTTCAGATTTTCACCCTCAAGGGGGAGAAGCATAACTCACCACTCCTTCAGTGCTGCACATAAATGTTTTAAGATATTATTTATATAAGACATAATTCTTAAGTTTGGTTCTTTCAAAACAGCAATAAATTTAATCTCTTAGCATGGTGATCAAGGTCAACATCAACAGTGATAACTCATGTGGATAGTACCTACTCTAGATATGATGTAATGAGAATGACACTTATCCCTATATTCTTCCTCCCCCAAACTCACAAGCCCAGTCTAATAATGACAAAAAAAAAAAAAAAAATCACTCTTGAAGGATATTGTACAACTACCTTACCAGTACTAAAAACTTGAAGGTCATAAAAAGAGCAAGAAATGTCTGAGAGACACACAGCCAACAGTCTAAGAAGAGATGATGACTAAATGGCATGTGATGCCTTGAATGAGATTCTGAAACAGATAAAAGACATTAGGAGAAAACTAATGAAATCTGAATAAAGATGGACTTTAATTAACGCTAATGCATTAACATTGGTTTATTAATTGTGACTAATGTGCCATTACTAATGTGGCTCTTTTAATGGGAGGCCTGGCTGTGGAGTTTATGTGAACTCTCGTGTTCTCTTTACAATATTTCTCTGGATCTAAAACTGTGTCAAAATAGAGTCAAAACAAGTTGGCATGTTTTCTTCCCCCACCCCCAAATATCTGAACAAATTAGTACTTACACAGAGAGCATTATCCATAACTAGATAGGTCTTCAGAACCAGGGAGGTGTTCTGACCTTATTTGTACATCATTTGGTTGTCTTCGATGATGTCCAATTGAAATGCCATTACCATTCAATGGACAGAACACTTCCTCATTCTTGTAAGCAAAATTAACGAGCTCAGTTCAGTCAAATTATGGTCAAAGGGATTGATAACATTTATCACAGGCCATACCCACTCAGAGAGGGGGATTGACTGACTTCCTGGATTTGCCTGTGATACTGCCATTCGGAGAAGTAGGGTCCTTTTAGTGTCTCTCGTCATTGGCTCAGCAATATTGGGTGGAAGGAAATATTGACCTAGGCTTCAAAGCCTCTGAACGACAATATTCAGCCAGGGGGGACCGAAGCCAATTGTTCTCACTTAAAGAGGTGGCTTTGTGTAGCTATCTGGGGGGATACTTGAAATAGGCAAATTTTCCATTTCACATCAATTGTTATTCTATCTCCTCAAACCAGTGCTAGGAGTTAGGGAGGGGATGCCTCAGGTGGCCAGATTTTACCATTATTGCATGACTGTGAAGAATGAAAAAACTCCTAGCTAAATATACTATATCTGTGGAGGATATGCAATGAGATGGAGGATATTTACACCCAGGAAATGGCAATGGCAAAGGATAAACAGCTGTGTCCCACACAGAGCTGATCAAAGCGGTCCAGCATTCTCTAGACACAAGAATAGTTTCTTGTCCCTTTTGTACTGGCCAGACTATGGCTGAGTTCTGTGCTCGCTTCAGGGTAACACTGTTTAAAAGGACCACAGATACCTGACCTGGGTTAAAGGGAAGCAAATGAAGAGACGAGAGGACTGGGAGCCGTAACATTACAAGAGGAAATGTGAGGCATCTTTAGCTTGAAGGAAAGGCATGGTTTCTATTTTCAAGTTGCTTTTTTTTTGAAGCTGTTATTATGAAGAAGGATGAGACTTATTTCATGTTGCCCCAGATAGATCTGAGTAGTAATAGGTGAACAGATTTTTGTAATCAGAGTAGTAATAGGTCAACAATAATAATAGGAAACAGATTTTGGAATCCTATAAGGAGGCAATCTGTAATAGAGCTTTTGGGAGATAGGTTAGCTGTCTTACAAGTGAGATGACTTTCTCTGCATTTTTTTAAGGCAGAAGCTAAACAACTTCCTGAGAATGTTGAAGAAGGAAATCACTCATTATGTAGTTAGATGATGGCATAAAGGAAAAGAAGAGGTATGAGAAATGCAGGGCAGAGGACAAAAAAAGCATGCTCTGGGTCTGAGGTCACTGTAAGTGGGCAATTTGGGCAATTGTGACTCAGAAGGACAAGTCCACTGGGGGTACTGTATTAGTCAGGGTTCTTCAGAGGACACATTCCAAGATCTTCCTTTAGCAAGCTGCAAGTTCAGGAGAGCCAATGATGTAACTCAGTCAGAAGGCTAGCAGGCTGGAGACCCAAGGAGGATCCTTTCCAAAGGCAGGAAAAACATCAGTGTCCCAGACTAAAAAGTGGTTAGGCAGGAGAAATTCTGTCTGACTGAGGGGAGTCCTACTGACGCCTTCACCTCATTGGAGGAGGCCCATGCACAATAGGGAGGACAATCTGCTTTATTCAAGCTACCGATTTAAATGTTAAACACATCTAAAAAACACTCTCACAGAAACACCCAGGATTATGTTTGATCAAATATCTAGGCACTCCATGACCCAGTCAAGTTGACACATAACACCAGCCATCACAGATGTAAGATCTTAGAAGACAAAGTCCAGGATTAATGCTGAATTGGCTTAGAATGAGGAACATATAGAGTGTTGGATGGAGGAGGGAGGTGATGAATATTGGCTATGGCTTTGAGATCAGCTAGGCAAGAGGGTCTGTCATTAATAATCTCAGGTCCTCTCAGATATTGTGAGTGGCCACCACCACAAGAGTTGAACATACTAATGGGTACAAGTGGACCTGGAAAGTGAAAAGGGTACACTCTTATGCAGTAATCAAATCCTCTTATGCCCTCTCTTACACCAAGACTGCTGTGGAGACCAGTCTTACTAAGGTTTATGCAAGACATAAACATGACACCTCCCTGGAGATTCTTTGATGCTATAGCTCAGAATGCCCATAGTGATTGACAGTGCACAGTGTCTATAAACTGGAAGAGCAGGAGAGTCAATGCCCTGGAGGCAATTCTTGACCTGGCATTTATCACAGCTCTTACTCATTCTGAGAGGGAGATTGAAAGCTGATGGACATGTACTTGTCCCTTCATTTCCTTCATGAGACATACTTCAAAGGGCTCTTCATACGAATTCTCAGGACTGAGTTTAAGTCCCCAGTGGCCATGACTGACTTGCAGACACACTCTTCTCTATTTTACTCACCTTGGCCTTTATTCCTGCTCCCTGAAATCACTTTGCAAATAAACCCCACGAGGCACACCTTTGCCTCAGGCTCTGCTTTCCTGGGGAAGCCTGGTCAGGACACCACCTTAATGCTCAAAATTCTCTAAAGAACCAAACTGGTTTCCTTACTGTTTCCAGAATGTCCTGGGCCTATCTTGCTTCAGGTGTCCCATCATCTGCATGCTTCTCCAGTTTTCTGACAATATATAGTGCCCACACCCAAGTGAAAACCATCTAAAGAGAGTGAGAGGTAAGCAAGAACCATTTACCTTTACAGATCTTTTCAACTGACCTTCCCATCAAATTAAAAGTATTTGTGGTGGGCATTACACAAACGGAGTACCCCATCTTTTCTACAAAGTGGCTGGAGCTTCTAAGCTTCTAATATCCTTTTATACAATAGTATTCTTACCCTGATGGGGTTTTAGGGAATGAATTTGTATTTCAAGCTTTCTATCACCCAGGTATTCTTTGCAGTATTCCAAAACTCCAAAAACAAGAAAAACAGGACCTATTCTAAAAGTCTGGTACCGTTCTCTCTGTGTTTTCTGGTTTATATACTAAGGCAGGGATCAAGCTTCAGAACTTGTAAAACTAATATTTTTGTTAAAGTTTCTAACAGTGCAGTTTAGGGGGGGAAAATACTATTTTTTCCCCCCTGTAGGTATCTTGGTACCCAACAAAAACACTGTCTATTTTATATTCACAGATGTCTTTCTAAAATGGTCACTGTTCTCAAGTCAAAGATTAGCATCAATGCTTGTAGCAAATAGTCAAAAATAGAATTCCATTATGTAACGGCATCATATGGAAATTTGGAGTGAAGATGACATACATTTGTTAGATATCCAACTGTAAATGCCTCATATTTATGCTGTACACAAAAAAATACCCTGTCAAGGGGAGTTCTGTGCAACTGAACTGATTGGCAATATATGCATTTAAAACTAGTGTGCTTATAATATAATTATTGTAAATATGCCACATGGAAAACAAAAGCCTCTAAATGTGGTATGAAATTCTTAATGATTCCAAATTGACTTTATCAACTTGTTCAGTATACTTGTAGGGATTTGTTGGCTTTAAGCTTGAATGAGGAAGTAAAAAACTGGTTTTGAGTTAATAGGTTATGCCAACTAGAATTGCTGAGTTACTAAAAATCAAACCTTAAAATTCATAACTGGTTAGTTATCCATTGAACTCCATGACAGTATAGTTTTAGGAATGTCAGGGTAAGAAAAGTGCATATCAATAAAATCATAAAGGTACACTGCCATCTTTTTGTTGTTGTTAATCCTCACCTGAGGATATTTTTCCATTAATTTTTAGAGAGAGTGGAAAGAAGGGTGAGAGATAGAGATACATAGATGTGAGAGAGACTCATTGATTGGTTGCCTTCTGCACATGCCCCAATTGAGGCCAGAGATTGGGCCTGTAATTGAGGCACATCAAACCCAAGATCCTTGACTGTAATTAAACCCAAGAGGCTTCAGACCATGGGTCAACATTTTAACCACTGAGCAAAATAGGCTAGTGCTACTTTGCCATCTTTTGATACTATGGAAAGCAATCCCAGTTTCCTGCTAAAAGTTATGCCTAGCAATGTCTAAGCTAAGTATTCCAGGTTATTAACTGAATATTTTGGGGTGTTCTAATTAGAAAAATTGTAGTTAGTTAGGATGTCCTTGTCTTAAATACCAGATTTTAAAATATTAATAAAAGCTCTTTAAATGAAATTCATAAAGGAACACTTGAAACTCAAGTTTTAATTAAGTATTAAATTCTAACTTAAGGGGAAAGAGCCAGTAAAATATGACCATTAATATAATCTATGAATGGAAATTTAGTAGCATTATTTTTTTCTACTTCCTTCTCAGCCTCTTTTTTTTTTTTTTTTACATTTTTTAATTAAATTATTATCTGTGTACATATTTTAACATTGCCTCTCCCCCTCCTATGCATACCCTCCCTCCCCAGAGTTTTGTGTCCATTGGTTGTACTTATATGCATGTATACAAGTCTCTTACATCTCTCCTTCCCACCCTCTCTCCTGCTGGGTGCTTTAAACAACAGAATTCTTTTCTAACAGTTCTGGAGGCTGGAAAAGACCAAGGTGTTGGCAGAGTTGACTTCTCCTGAGGCCTCTTTCCATGCCTTGCAGATGGCCACCTTCTGGCTGTGTCCTCGCATGGCCTTTCCTCTGTGCTTGTGCATTCCTAGTGTCTCTTCCTCTTCTTATAAGGACACCAGCCCTATTGACTTAGGGTCCCACCTTAAGACTTCATTAATCTTATTTACCTCATTAAAGACCCTATGTCTAAACATAGTCATATTGGAGGTGGAGATAAGAGCTTAAACATATGAATGGAGAGAGAGGAGGAGCACAATTTAATCTGTAACAAACAGGATTGATAAGGTTTTCTATTTCCTTATGACTAGTACATAATCTTTAGCAAATTATAAAATTGAAGAAGTTGATGCAGCAGAATTCTTACTGAAGAAAAGAATGTCCTAGATTACATACAATGCCATGATCATTAGGTTTCATCTGGGCTAATTTGTGAATTAGCTAAAGATTATTTCTAATGTTATTTCTGTTTTTCTGTTTTCATTCATCTTTGTAACTTCTGTTAACATTGGTTTTTCCAGTAAACTGGTTCTTCTTCCAATTCCTTTTTTTTGTTGTTGTTTTTGTTTTTTTTACAGCCTCAACTGTCTTGCCTTCCTTATTGAGGACCTAACTCTCCACCAGCCTCTACAATCAGTACCTGCCCAGTTTTTAAAAATCCAGTTGAAATGAATACATTTTTATTTTACCTAAACATTTAGCACCGTTGGACACTATTGACCATTCTCCCATTCATGTATCAGTTTCATATCCATTTTGAAAATTTCCAAAATCTCTTTACCTCTAGTTTGGACCTCTACTTAAATTTCAGACACATAACATACTGACTACCAGACATGTCCACTTGGATATCATACAGACACTTCAAATGAAGCATATTCAAAATCAGTATCATCATTTCTTCATGCCTTCCCTACCCAATGTTCACAGTTCTGTCTCAGTTGCCTACTCATTCATCTTTTATTCAGTTGCCCAGTCACACATTTTACTCCTTCCTCTCTTCCTTACATCCAATCTATTGTGTTTTATCAGTCTCTACAAAGTACATTTCCCCCCACATTTTACATCCTAAAATGGTGGTACTTCTAACAATCAATGGTGGACCATATTTTGTTAAACTAGCAGATTTTTCCTTCCTAGTGTTATATAAAATGATATGTTTTAAATCAGAGGAGTTTTATATGCCATGAAATATAATACTGTCACATTTAGTAGATTGTATAACTTCATATCTTTGAAATATCCCCACTTTTTTTTCCATTTCCTCTGCTACTTCTCAAGGTCACACTACTATCCTTTCCCCTGAGGATTATTGTAAGAGTCCTTCCACTTCTGCTGTAGCTCATTAACCATCAGGGCTGCCTTCCACCTCAGTTGTCTATTTTGAAACTATCATGTTCATTTCATTTGTTTTTAATCCTTATTCAAGGACATGCTTAAAGAGAAGAAGAATGATAGAGAGAATGAGAGAAACATCCATGTGAGAGAGAAACATCAATGGATCAATGGATTGCATTTTGTACGTGTCCCCACCTGGGGATCTAACCAGCCCATCCACGTGTGTGATACACCTTGACCAGGAACCAAACCAGTAACCCTAAGTAAGACACTCTGCTCTGGCAACAGCACTAACATGATACACACACACACACACACACACACACACACAAACACACACACACACACACACACACATTTCAGAGAGGAAAGGGAGAGACAGAAACATTAATGATGACAGAGAATGATTGATTGGCTGCCTCCTGTAAGGTCTGCTCTGGAGATCAAGCACACAACCCAGGCAAGCACCCTGAGTAGGAATCTAACTGTGACCTCCAGGTTCACAGGTTGGCACTCAACCACTGAGCACCCCAGCCAGTCAACTTTTAAATTAAAATTATTTGTCTTTCCCAGGCTTCAAACATTTTAATGACTTTCTATTTATTGTTCACAGAGTAAAAACCAGACTCCTCCCTTTAGCTGACAAGCATTTGCATCAATCCAACCTATGCCTGACTCTCAAGCTCATACTCAGCACTGTATCTCATTGTGTGATCTGTAGCCACACTGAATTCATGCCAGTGTTCCAAGCCTTTCTCTTTCCTCAGAGATTTCACACCCTGGCTTCCCTCCCACTCCCCTTTCCCTGGCTACCTCTTATTCAGCTCTCAGGTTTCAGCTTCGACATTAGTTCTTCCATGAAATCCCCCTGACCACCTCACGGCTGGGTTAAACACACCTCCTCTATAACATTTTATAATTCTCTGGTCGGCATTTACCTCTGTTTGAATTGCCTATTTGTCTGTGGAACAGGATAAATTGTGTCTTTATTACAATGATTTGTATTTCCTCTGCTTCATTTCCCTTCTCCCCGCTAAGAAGCTAGAGTCTTTGCATATTCTTTGCCTCAGGCCTTTTTTTCCAAGGCTAAAAGAACTTAATCTTTCCCCAAACCTAAACTCATTGAAGAGATTAAGATAAAAATGACTTTAGGATAGGCTTGGAAATGATGATTTCCCTCAGTAAAAGCTGCAAGAAGTGAGGACTTGTTCCTTATTTTCTCAGAGCATCTAAGAAAAGTGTGAAGATTTGAGAAGGTTGAACTCTTACACTTATGGAAGCTGCTTCCTAGACACATGAGCCCCAAGCTTACCTGAAACTCTAGGCCCTAAGGATGCATCAAGTGGATGAGGTGAGATGGAGGACCTCAAAGATGAGCAGGTAGGACCTAATGCCTGTGGCCACATAAAGAGGAGGGGGATATCTCTAGAAATGAGAGTTAGGATTGATAGGGAGCTTTCTGCCAGGCTGGTAAGGTGAAGTCTACAGAACAAGAGTCAGGCTGATAAAAAAAATTAAGAAATGCTATATCTCTTCTGTGGTCAGGTTTGTAGACTGAGATTTAATGTAGTAATATCTGTGTCCTCCAACACTTTCTCAGGGCATTTCTTTTCTGCTTTCTCTTATTTTATTATTATTATTATTATTATTAATGTTATTATTAATATTTGATTTTTTATTCAATGCTTTTTCTGAATCTGTTGATAGTGTGATTTTTCTTTTTTTAGTCTGTTGATGTGGCAGATAACATTTAGTTGATTTCAGAATGCTGAGCCAGTATTTGTATACCTGGGATAAATTTCTTTTGTTCTTGGCATATAAAAATCTATTTATACTGTTTTGGATTCGACTTGCTAGTATTTTGTTGAAGATTTTTTGCACCTATTTTTATGAGAAATATTGTCTGCAGTTTTCTGTGTTTGTTTGGCTTTGGTGTTAGGGCAATGCTGGCCATGTGGCATGAGTTAGGAGGTACTCCCTTGATTTCTAGTCTCTGGAAGACACTGTGAAGAATTGGTATAATTTCTTCATACATGTTTTGATAGCATTTTGCCAGGGAACCCAGCAGGGCCTAGTGCTTTATGATGTGAGAGGTTATAATTTTGGATTCTATCCCTTTCAGAGGCATAGGCTTGTTCAGATAATCTATTTCTTCTTGTGTGACTTTTGGCAGATAGTGTCCTTCAAGGAATGGTTCCATTTCCTCTGGGTTCTCAAATTTGTGGACATTGAGTAGGTCAAGATAGGGTATAGCTCACTGAAGCTCTGCTCATGTTTTTTCAGTATCTCATTTTGGATCATTTACATTGTTACATGTAAAAACTTTAATTGTTAAATTTCTGATTGTTTCTTCTGCAATGTCTAGTCCTCTGTTAATGTCGTCTAGTGTATTTTTTTAAATTCATTTTTAAATTTTAGAGAAGTTTTAGTAATTTCACAGCAAAATGGAGCAAAAAGTACAAAGAGTTCCTACATGCTCAGAGCCTTCTCCTCCATCAATGTATCTTTACACTGTGGTGCATTTGTTACAATCACTGAACTATCATTGATGGGTCTTGACCAACCAAAGTCCACTATTTACCTTATGGCTTATTTTTTTTCTGTTGTAACTCTTACGGTTTTCGATAAATGTTAAATGACATGCATCCAACCTTATTGTTTCATACAAATTAGTTTTACTTCCTCAGAAGTTCCCTGCATTTCACCTATCTCTTTCAGCTTCTTCCCCATCCCCCACCCAAGTCCCTGGCAACTACAGATATTTTTTTTAAGGGAGACATCATTGATATATACTACTGTATTACTTTGACATGTATAGCATAATCATTTGATATACATATTGCAAAGTAATTAACACAGTAAGTTTAGTTCCTATCTATCACTATACAGTTACACATTTTTTCTTCTTGTGATGAGACTTTTAAGATCTATTCTCTTAGTAACTTTAAATACAGTCATGTAGCTGAAACCGGTTTGGCTCAGTGGATAGAGCATTAGCCTGTGGACTGAAAGGTCCCAGGTTCAATTCTGGTCAAGGGCATGTATCTTGGTTGCAAGCACATACCCAGTAGGGGATATGCAGGAGGCAGCTGATTGATGTTTCTCTCTCATCGATGTTTCTAGCTCTCTATCCCTCTTCCTTCCACTCTGTAAAAACTCAATAAAATATATATATATATATATTAAAATAAATAAATACAGTCATGTATTATTTGATGATGGGAAAACATTCTGAGAAATGCATCATTGGGTAATTTAGTTGCGTTTTGCAAACATCATAGGGTGCACTTACACAAATCCAGGTGTGTGCACACATGGGTACAGGGACAACCTACCGTTCCGAGGCTACAAACCTGTACATCATGTTACTATGCTGGATACTGTAGGCAACTGTAATGCAATGGTAAGTATGTGTATCTAAATATAGAAAAAGTATATTCAATATGAATGGACCTTGCAGGATTCTCTCTATGTGAGTCAGTGGTGAGTAAAATGTGAAGGCCTAGAATATTATTATATCCCACGCTATATTTTAAAAACTGTAAATGTAGGTTATGCTAAATTTATAGAATAGGAGATTAAATCAAGCATGTCCCAGGGCATTGGCCCATGTTGCAAGTATTCTTGCCATCATGTTGAACACTGAGTTATTTCATTAAATCATCCCTTAACCATCCTCTATTCTACACCCACCCCAGTCCAAAGCCACTTCACACACACTCTCAAGCATCCCTCTGCTTTCTAGGAGCCAGATCCCATGCCTCCTTCATTTCACAAACTCTCCCTTCTGTTCCCTAGGCTGTTTTCCTGCTCAGGCTGTGTGAGTCCTGGGCCAGGCATTTTCCTGGAGTGAGGGAGGGAGGCTGGGAGCAGAGGCTGAGAAGGACAGGCATGGCATCTTATCCTATTTACCCAGAGTTTAGATTCCTAGGCACATGGCGGCTCCTCTCCTTTCTCAGGAACTAGGTGGCTTAATTAAATAAATAATTCACTTAGTCCACAAGTGCTTCTGCGTAATTACCACTCTCAGGCGCACTTCTTGTTACTGTTTTCTGCAGATTCAGGTCTCTTGTTTGAGGCAACAGCCTTTTTTTTTTTTTTTTTTTTCCCTTCTGTCTGCCAAATTCTCTAAGAACAATTAACTAGCGATTTCAACTTATGTAACTGGGTTTAATCCATGGTTTAAACTGTAAAGTAAATGTAGCCCTTCTTGGACAATAGGAAATCAAATAGCAATACGATTTTATCAATATACTTTACAAGAGCTGACCCTGATCATGCTGTAGCTGTTGTTACTGAGGGTGTCTGCGGTATGCTCATGAAATCTGCAATCTTGTAACAGGAGAAAACTGGTTGAAGAGAAGAAAAAAAGGACATATAACATATTTTTAAAAGCATATAATTACTGAGCTAATATGGAAAAGACATCCTAAAGCCAAGACTAACAAGTACTGGTAATGCAACTATTCCAGCTATTAATGCAGCTATTAATTCTGGAACTGTGCTGGCTTACAAGGCCTTTTCACTCACCGTATTTCTGGAATTATTCCCACCTATTGAAGGAAAAGGGGTAGGGAGGGGAAATTACTCTCTAGCCTATCTTATATTTTCTATCAAATAAGAAAAATTTTTAAAAAAGAATCTTTAATGTTACCCTTACTTGTCCTCAATAACCTAAGAAAAACGATCACTGGAAAGGGGGCCAGTATTCTTGACTTACTTTTGACCTATGGGGATAATTTTCTCTCAGTACAGGAACATACTTATTTTTTCCCTGTGTATCTAAATTGGGAAATTAATCATAACCTATGCAATAAGCAGTTTCTCTTTGGAGTCACGGGGGTGCATTGGTGGCTATTCGTTGGGTAGTTCAGAAGATTCATTTTCCTGTGTTTGCTTTTGGTTGGCAAGAGCAGCCCTCTGCACCACTCTGGCACACACTGAAGGTTTCTCTTTAACCCACTTTGGAAGTGTCCTAGGAGAATGAGCAGACACCAGCGCGCAAGGGATGTGCATGTGAATGGCATCTGTCATTTCGTAAATGATCTAATAGGAGATGCTTTGTGTTCTCTCCCTGAAATTCTACATCCTTCTGGATTGCATGTCCTTATTCCCAAGAAAGGAATACTTTCATCGGGCTACTGAACCATGATCCAGGGCATAGGATGCTGACTAGCCTCAGCCATAGATTACTCCTCATGTGCTAATGGGGTGAACAATTAAGAGAGTTACAGTATAATCTTTTCTTTTCTCTTTTTAGGTTGAGGTTTGCTTTTATTTTTTTAAATTTCTTTATTGATTAAGGTATTACATGTGTGTCCTTATCCCTCTATCATCCCCCCATCCCTACCCCCATTCATGCCCTCACCCTCCTGTTGTCTGTGACCATTGGTTAGGCTTATATGCATGCATACAAGTCCTTTGGTTGATTTCTTCCCTTTACCCCCATCCTCCCCTACCTTCCCTCTGAGGTTTGACAGTGTGATCAATGCTTCTCTGTCTCTGGATCTGTTCTTGTTCATCAGTTTATGTTGTTCATTATTTTCCATAAAGGAGTGAGATCATGTGATATTTATCTTTCTCTGACTGGCTTATTTCACTTAGCATAGTGCTCTCCAGGTCCATCCATGCTGTTGTAATCTTAATAAACAGAAAGAAACAGGAGTGCTTATCAGTAACAGAGAAGAAAGATGTCGTCCGGGCCTTGCTTCCTCTGGGGCACTTGCTAATGTTGCCATGCTCGGGGTCTGAGAAACTAAAGCAAGCACAATCCAGCAAGTCCACCAAAAGCTCACATCTCTTAGAAATTAAAATGTGCACCCTAGCCTGTTTGGCTTAATGGATGCTGTGTCAGCTTCCAGGCGGAAGGGTCCCAGTCAAGGGCATGTATCTGGGTTGCAGGCTCCATCCTAACCTTAGTCCAAATGTGTGTGGGAGACAACCAATCGATGTGTCTCTCTCACATTGATGTTTCTGTATCTCCCCTTCCTCCTACTCTCTCTAAAAATCAATGGAAAAACATCCTGGGGTGAGAATTAACAACAATAACAACAGCAACTTTGCATTACTCTGCAAAAGCATAGTAGCCAGATCTCTTGCTGACTAAAGACAAATGGAATGTGAGAGGAGAATTAAGTTAATGAATATTAGTAGTTATTCCAGATAACAGGAATTAGTGACATGTGTAGGATATTTGGAACACAGAGCCAATAACCTGTCAACATCTGTCATGAAAGACAGCCTCAAAGATGGAGCCCGATGACCCCTCCCTCTTGGCATTCTACTGCTGTGTAAAGCTCCTGCCACAATGTAGCAGGGTTGGTGTGCATGACCAACAGGACGTGGAAGACGTGAGGCTTTGTACTTCCACATTTAGATTATTAAACAAATACGCATGGCTTCTGTTGTGGTCAATCTCTCTGGTGTAGATCATTTGCTTTGAGGAAAGCCATGTGGTGAGCACTCTAATGAGAAGCTAACATGGAAGAAACAAGTCTCCTGCCCAGAGCTTCGAGAATGAGCTGGGAATCAGGTCCTCCAGCACCAGTTATGTTATGCCGCTCCAGCCAACAGCTTCACTGCAATCTCAGGAAAGACACAAAGCAGAAGCAGAACCATCTAGTGAAACTGGGCAGGCATTCCTGACGCTCAGAAACGTCTCGAGTTAGTAAATCCTCCTTTTTAAGTTGCTAAGTTGTGGGTGCAATTTGTGATACAGCAATAAGTAACTATGCACACTCTTCTTATATCTGACAAAATTACTTCTAGTAATAATGACGAAATAAAACAAAGAAAGAATAATGGCTAAAAAGCAAGTGTAGAAAAGGAACATCTTCCTATTTTGAAACAATATATATATATATACATTGAGTGGCCAGATTATGATGATCTCTGAATGCATAATAATCTGGCCACTCAGTGTGTGTGTGTGTGTGTGTGTGTGTGTGTGTGTGTGTGTGTATTAGAGACCTGGTGCATGAATTCATGCATGGGTAGGGTCCGGTCAGCCTGGCCAGGGGGAGGGACATGGCTGTTGGCCTGCCTGCCTGCTGGTCGAACTCCTGGTAGAGGGAACAATGTGCATATTAGTCTTTTATTATATAGGATATACACTGAATGGCCAGATTAGTATGTGTTCACATAATAATCTGGCCATTCAGTGTAATTGTGCCAGTGTCAAAGAAAAAATTAAATAAATATTGCAGTACAATAAAGGAATGAAGGAAGGAATGCCATGTAGTAGAAAGACATCCTCAATGATTACAAAATTAATATTTTAAAATTACATTAACACTTTTTTTTTCTAAAATGGAAATAGTTTATATCTATGTATGGCCAGTTGCAATTTCTATTTTGGGAACTTCTGACAATATGTTGATACTTTTGTTAAAATTTATCTTTTTTGTGTATTTATGTTCAGTATATAGTATAGCCATATTTTTCAATATATCTTAGCTTAGTTGCAGGCTGCGTCCCCAGTAGGGGGTGCAGGATGAAGCCAATCAATCTTTCTCTTTTTTTCTCCCTTCCTCTCTCTCTAAAATCAATAAAAACATAGAATAACATTGGATTTTGTTCAGCTTAGAAATGCTTTCATTTATTAAGTAATTTTTCTTCTATTCTATTTTTTTAGTATGTCTTTCTCAGGAGTTCCTACCATCTATGTTGTCAAATAGCTATTGTCTATTTCTTATCTTTCATTTTCTTATTAAAAAAATTAATCTTTCCCTCTGCATTCTGGGGGAAAAGCTCATCTGTAATAACCCTCTTTTAAAGTTTCTCTAGTGTACATTCTTCCTCTACATTTCTTTCATTCTGTTTTTACTAATTTTCCTTCAAATTTCTGCTGGACCTTTGGGCATCCTTTATTTCAGTGCTTTGTCATATCATATAATATTTATGTCTTGTACACAAATTTTATTTCTTATATAATTTTGCATGAATGCATATAATTTACTTCCTCTTACACACTTATGTACTTATGCTCTAACATGCTGAAGTTTTCCTTTATTTTAGAGAAACTTTTGATGGCCCATATGTCTAATTGTTGTGGGTTTATGCAGGTTTGGCATTTTATGTAAAGCAGAAGGCATGGCTCACCATGGATTTTCAAAATGAATACTGAGTCATTTTAGAATTTTCCTCCCCAAAATTTATCTTATGAGCTTAGTGAGTCAGACACCCAACAGAAGTAAGGTTAATCCCGAAACTGTGAGTGTTCCCAGTAGAAATTTCCGCTTTGTCTAACTTCTCTGTTTGACAAAATTGTTCTGCTAAAGACAGTTTTCTTTTGGAGCTGTTAAGTCAGAAATTGTGTGAAAAGACAGAGTTTTACCCTACTTGCGAGCTAACAAGCTAGCCTGCCATAGTTCTGTAGACATAGAGAAAGGCATAGAATTTCCATCTCCACCCCCACCACCAACTCTGACTTTATCTCTTGACTCCCCTTGGGTCAGAGAAAGAGGGTATTATTACTCACAGGGAAAATGGTATCCAGGGTAGTATTTTGCATCCAATCCCTCTGTTCCAATACTCACCAGGGTGATGTGACGAGGACTGGATAGAACAGGTTTAGGTGAGCAACCCTGAAATTGGGAAGCTGAATTTTTATGGAACTGCTGGAGAAGATAGTACTCAGGACCTGGGGATATAGGCAAATCCCCTCTATGGGTGTGAAGGGAGAGGTATCTCCAGTTTTACTACCTGGGATATAAGCAAATGTCTCTGGGAGAGAAAGAAGGTTCTATCTACCACTCTGGAACATCTCAGGAAAGTACATCTCAAAACATTCCGGAGGAAAACACTGTTTTCTATCATCTAAGATTGATATTCAACACATCTTTTCTTCAGCAGGCCCTGAGCATGCAGGAAGCACGGGACATCCACAGAGAACTGTCCCCTGACATGAGCCCGATTTACACCCCAGGACACAGGGCGGCTTGCTCTCCCCTCGTACTGATCCTGTTCCATCAGGTCTTGTCTGGGCTGTTCCCAACTAAGCCCTGCTATCCTCCTGAGAGTCTGCCTCATATACCTGTTTAACACCTTAAGCCTCAAGAATAGTTGCTTTTGGAGTCTGATAATACATTGCTGCTAAACCCATCCTAGAAGGATATCAGTCCCATGATCTCCTTTCCCCTCCAGCCTCATCCTTAGCATTAAATCAAGCCAACACCTCATATCATCACTTCTTAGGGATGTACCTGGCTTTTTCAGAAAATAGAGTTGGGCATTAACATGGACCGGTGTCTGTCTCTTAATTTCTAAGTTTTATTTGTACCACATTCTAGTAGAAATTTTTCTAACTATAAGGCACATGCTGGTTAGATTTCCTTAGGTTCCAATTGTAACATGTTTTTAACTTTATATTAGGACTTGGGATAAGAATGGAAAGAATTCAGAGGTCTGTTCTCAGCTCATTATTTTAACCAGAATTCTTTGAAGTTTTATAAAAGTGGTTTCTATCTTATAAAAAATACTTTAAAGTGATAGTATATAATTTTTCTTATTGAATTTGTTTTCCTTTTCTTTAAAAATAAAAGTTTTTTGGTGGTTCTTAGTAAGAACTGGATTGAATGGGATAAATTAAATATTATTTACTACATTTAGTGAGATAGGCTCTATACATAAAAATATTTATAACATGTTTCTTATATGCTTGTAGGCCAAAACACAAAGATAAATCATTTAAAAATATATTATATGAAGTTTGAAGACTCCTTTTCAATAAAAAGTCAGGACAATAGATAGAAAGCTTAAGTATCCTGAAACTTCTGATTTTGAGCAAATGAAGACAAAATTCAGGTCATTCTATAAGGAACAAATAAGTGGAAGGTTTAGGATAGCATGCATTTCTAGAGCATGAGATTTAGCTTTCTATTTGTTTAACAGCATCATTTGTTGATTACACAATACTAAATTCCCAGTAAATATATCCAAAAATATTTTATGTATAAACTACAAGAGGTTGTTAGAAGACTATAATCATATTATCAGCCTGCAATATAATCTCATAATACAAGCATAAAATATATCAATAATGTATAATCTGGACAGAAATTGTAACTTATAAATCTTCCTAACTTTTAGTAGTGACAATTAGAGATGTTATTGCTCAAATAATGTTTTTGTTTCAGAAGATTCAGTTTCTTGCAAAGCTCTTGATAATCTTCCTTTATTATTTCTTAAAGATGTATTTGCATTTTATGTTGAATGTTTAAACATTGTTTTTCTATGGGCCCTGGCTGGTGTAGCTCAGTTGGTTAGAGTGTCCTCCTGTGCTCTGGAAGGTTGAAGGTTTGATTCCAGTCAGGGCACATACTCAAGTTGTGGTTCAATCACAGGAGGCAACTGATAGATGTGTCTCTCTTACACCAATGTTTTACTCTGTCTTTCCAGTCCTCCCTCTCATAAACCAGTTAAAAATTGTTTTTCTACAAAGTCACAATAGTTGTTGAACAAAGGGATGTGAAATTCCATAAAGTAGCAGACAATTAAATCCTAAAGTATTTATCATGGTGGTAACTAAGTACATAGAAGTTGCAAAAAGGCATCATACATGGGATTATAGATTTGAGGGAGAGAGAGATAGAAACATCAATAATGAGAGAGAATCGTTGATTGGCTGCCTCCTGCACACCCTCTACTGAGCCTGCAATCCAAGTATGTGCCCTTGACTGGAATCAAATCCGGGACCCTTCAGTCCACTGGCTGACACTCTAACCTCTGAGCAAACTGGGTAGGGCAGGAACCATACTTGATCTGTGCCTAGTATATTCCAGGCTATCCAAGGGATTTGCATGTGCAATATCATTTATTCCTTTGATGTGTCTAGATTTTTATCCAGTCTTACAAACCAGGAAGCTGATGCTCTAAGAGGCTGATGTGCAGACATTTGGGCACCTGGAGACAGAGATTATAGGCAGGAGAATATACTAGAAAAACAAAGCTTAAAACAATAAAGAAGAGCAGGGACAAGACTCCTGGGAAAATTAATATATTTATGCAACCTTACACAGAACTGGAATTAAAACTAAATACTCAGGGTCAGGGATAATGCATTACCAAAAATGGTTTGAGAGAGTCATGAGTCTTCAAGCCAGACTGAATAGTAGAGTTCTTTCTCTGTCAAGATTTGGGAGAGATGACTGGTTTTCAATTATTGTAAGCTTAAGGAAAGGTCACAAAGCATAGAAACAGGAAAACATTCAGAGGAACAAAATATGTCTCCAGAAAGATTCTGACTTGCTTGCAAAAGCTTTTAAACAATTCCCTTAACTATGTTGAATGAACTAAAAGAGAACATGGACAGACAGCTAAATGAAGCCATGAACAAAACAAGAGTATAAACCAAGTAATAGAAGTTATTTAAAATTAAAACAAACTTTACCAAACAAAAATTCTAGAGCTGAAGAATGCAATAATTTAATTGAAAATTTTACTAGAGGGTTCAACAACAAACTTAGACAGATGACAGAATCAGCAAACTTGAATTCAGTCATTTGAAATGAACAAGTTAGACATAAAGAATAAATGTTGATGAGAATGTAGAAAAACTGAAGCCCTTTGCACTGTAGTTGGAAATGTAAAATGATTCAGCTGCCATGGAAAACAGTATGGTAGTTCTTAAAAAAAATAGAATTCTCATATAGCTCAGCAATTCCACTTCTGGGTTATATCCAAAAGAACTAAAAGCAAAGTTTCAAAGGGATATTTACACAACTATGTTCATTGCAGCCTTATTTACAATAGGCAAAGGGTGAAAGCAAACCACATATCCACTGATGCAATGGAATATTATTCGTCCTTAAAAAGGAAGGGAATTCTGATACATGCTACAACATGGATGGACCTTGAGGACATTATGCTAAGTTTAGAAAGCTAGTTACACAAATACATGTATGGTATAATTTCACTTATATGGGTTTCTAGTCAAATTCACACATTCAGAAACTACAATGCTTGTTTCAGAAGGGAATGGGACTTATTGTTTAATAGATGTATTGTATCATTTTGTTTATTTTTTCCCAAGAAGAAAAATTCTGAATATTTGTTGCACAAAAAATGTATGTATATTTAACACTATTGAACTATACATTTAAAATTGTCAAAGTGGTAAATTTGTTATGTATATTTACCACAATAAAAATATTAAGATGTACAGATTCATAGTCTGTATGCAATGAACAGTATATTAGAAATAACTAATAAATGACTTAAATGTCTTCTAAATAATTTACAAAATCCCTAAACAATACTTCCTAATTGTTACAAGCTATTTCAGAGGGCTTGGAGGTATATAATGTATCTTTGTTTCCAAATGTTTGAATCTCTATTTCACCTGGGAAATCTGTAATTGCTTTTCAGACTCTGGTGACTTCTTTATGGCCATTCAAACTTGTCCCTTTTCTTATGGAATTCTCACATTCTGATTGTTTTCCTTTATTCATTGTACTTAATCAAACTGACATACGTATTTCAACTGTAAATAGTAAATGGTTTTCTCTAGCTTACCTCTTTTTGTTTATTTTTATCACTCACTAGTCACTCAACATATTTGACTTTAAATAAATATTTCTTATTGATTTTTTACAGAAAGGAAGAGAGAGGGACAGAGAGTCAGAAACATTGATGAGAGAGAATCACCCATCAGCTGCCTCCTGCACATCGGGGATGTGCCCACAACCAAGGTACATGCCCTTGACCAAAATCATCCTGATTCCTCCTCACACATAGTTGAAAGCCCAGCATTTTTAAACTGCCTCTTGCACACCCTCTACTGGGGATGTGCCCACAAACAAGGTACATGCCCTTGCCTGGAATCGAACCTGGGGCCTTTCAGTCCACAAGCCAACGCTCTATCCACTGAGCCAAACCGGTCCCCGTGAAAGCCCAGCATTTTTTTCAATCACAATCAGGAGTCTCAACGACATTGCTTTTCCAGGCCCCATTTCTCTCTGGTTTCCTGTGCTGCTGAGTTCTCTATCTGTGGCATGTGTCACCTCTGGCTCTGCTTTCTCTGCTCTAATTAGAGGCAGGTGACCAAGGCTGTACTCGCCTCGATTTTCACAAAATCATGGTGAGAAAGCAATTCCATGCAGCAGGCTTTACCGCTAACTTAGAAGTGATCCCATCCACTTTGAAGTGAAGGTTCGTTATTGCTCTTTTAAACACTCCTCTGGCAGTTCCTGCTCAATGGAATTCACTTCCGTGAACATTTCCTACAGCCTTTCTGTCTTGGCAGGAGGTGGTCCCTGCTCCTTACATATGTTTCCTCCTCTGGTCTCTCCTCCTCATTTACTAGGTCCCCACACCTCCAGACTGAATCCTACAATCACTTCCATTTTTTTTTTTTTGAAAACGTTTGCAATGCCCAATCATTTCAAAATGCAAAAGTACAGTATGCCTGTAGAAAAGTGCACAAACCTTTAAAGTGTAGCTCAATGAATTACCATAAATGAACACATCTGTGTGGCCACCACTTAAGTAAAAACAAAATAGGGCATTATCAGCCCCTGAAAACTTCCCTTATGCCCAAATCCCTCAACCTTTTTTAAAATTTTTTTATTTAGCCATATTAATATATTACTCCAAAAATGTTTTCTATATTTTGTATTTTAGCTCTCTGTTCCACTCTGGACATTTTGATCTTATCAAGTTTCCAGTCAATGAAATCTCTCTTCAGTTGTGTTATTAAACTCATCCCTGAGTTTTCAGTGTTCTGTCAAATTCTTACCCTCATATTTTAGTCCCTTTGGCATATTAAGTGAGATCTTCTTTTTTCTGTATCTTCTGTGATTGTATTTGTATGTCATGTTTCTGTTGGTATTCACTAACATGCCTTATTTTCTTCTACGCCTGATGTTTTTGATGAGTGCGGAACATGGTATAGGAAAAAATTGAAAGCTGATTGGAGGTTCTCAATGATCTTATCTTTCCCTAGGGAACAATGATGTTTGCTTCAATGAGGCAAAGCTGTAGTATCAGCTAATATTAATCCAATCAATACTTAAGGTGATTTGAGCTGGCTTTTCGTTTTTTGCTTATGGAATTCCAGATCAGCCTTCCTTCAATGGCCTCTCCTTGTGTTTCTCAAACCATTTCTTACTGGTGGCTCTAAACACATTTTTTTCTTCTTGTATTCCATGGGTCTTTTGAAACCTATGATCAGTTTCTCAATCTCAGTATCTGCTTCAGATTCAGTAGAAACATCTGGAGCAGTGGCGGGCAAACTCAATAGTCAACAGAGCCAAATATCAACAGTACAATGATTGAAATTTCTTTCTGAGAGCCAAAAAATGACTTTTGCCCATGGGCCAGGAAGTTTCAATTACACTGTACATGCGTGCCCACACGTGGTATTTTGTGCAAGAGCCACTCTCAGGAGGCCAAAGAGCCACAGGTAGCTTTCAAGTCATGGTTTGCTGACCACTGATCTAGAGAAACATTGCCCTAAATGCTGGGTTAACTTCTCTGGGTTATCTTTTCTCCAGTTCGATGTATTCAAAATATATTTCATAGTTTGTCCTGGTTTTCTAGTTTCTCTCAGTAGGAAGATTGAACCATCTTGTCTGCCAATGATTGAAATGAAACTCCTGCTCTTTCATTTCATACAAAGTTGCTCCTATCACCTATCTGGCTAAGGGTCTGGCTTTACATTGCCAAAAACTAATGTGATCTACCTAATAAAAGGGTTGGGGAGGGAACAATCATTTCAGACTTTACTCTTTAGCAGCAGTAAGGCTCTGGATTTCAGGTTTTCCTTGATCACTCCCAAGCCCATCTAAGTGAAAGGTAGAAATATAGAGCTTTATTTTTTCCATCGATATGAATTATGACATCCATGCTAGAAGCAGTAAGAACTGCAGTTTGTTCTATTTGTTGCCAGTAAAGAAATAATTTATTTTTTCTCCTGACAGATCAATGGTGAGTATATCAAGGGTAAGAATTGTATTTTAATGTTTATTTTTACATGCCATATAATCAGTTGTTGTTGAATTAAAAATACATGAAATAAAAACTGAGCCAGTGCTATATGCTAAGAGCACCGTAGAAATAGCATTTTGAAGAGCTCCAGACAAGGAGCTGGACATTATTTGATTGTCTTTGAAATACTACTCATGAAGAACAAACATTTCCCTTTTTATTATGAAATAAAAGAGAAATCAGGAGAACAGGTAACTTGACAATTAGAAAATTTGATGTCTATCATGCGCTCATTTGCATCATATAAGTGATATGTTATTAATAAGAATTTTTTACCTCTTCTTAGTTTAATAGAAATTATATATATATATATAATTATATATATATATCTATATATATATATATCTATATATATATAGATAGATAGATATATATATATTTAAATTATGTTAGGTATTTATTTCCACACCCTGGTTTCATAAGGCATAAAGTTATAGAAAGAAAGAGAATTTTCTTTAAAATTTTGGGAGTTTTCCCATTTGACCCAGTAATCCCACTTCTAGGAATATATCCCAAGAAACTAGAAACACCAATCAGAAAGGATATATGCACCCCTATGTTCACAGCAGCACAATCTACAATAGCCAGAATTTGGAAACAGCCTAGGTGCCCGTCAGCAGATGATTGGATCCAAAAACTATGGTACATCTACACAATGGAATACTATGCTGCCATAAAAAAGAAGGAATTCTCATCATTTGCAGCAACCTGGATGGAATTGGAGAACATCATGCTGAGTGAAATAAGCCAGTCAATGAAAGAGAAACACCACATGACCTCACTCATTTGTGGATAATAAAGAGCATTATAAACTGATGAACTAAAAGATAGATATAGAGACAGTATATCAACAAGTAGACTGTCAAATTACAGCGGGGAGGGGAGGAAGATCTGGGGGAGATAATATCAACCAAAGGACTTTTATACATGCATATAAGTACAACCAATGGACACAAAACTCTGGGGAGGGAGGGGATGTGTGGGAGGGAGGGAGGGAGGGGGGCAAAAAAAAATCAATAAAATATATTAAAAAAAATTTTGGGAGTTTAATATAAAACTTTATGTAAGTTGACTTATGCAAATGATGTTGAATACAATCTTGCTAAATGGACTTCAGCAATAAGTAGAAATATCTAACAGGTAAGTTGATGAGAATAATATCTGTGAAAGTACAGGAAAAGAATAAATCTAAGACATTAATCTGAGCAGAATTTCTGTTGCTAATATCTTACATATAGGTTGCTAGGCACACTCTAATGAAATAAAGTAAATGAACATTATTTCAAACCTACTCAACTCAAATTCATTTGTTATTTTTAAACTCTTCAAATCATAATTTGGATGCATTGACAGGCTTGGGGGTAAAATTATAGTGTTCTATCATTTCTTAGAGAATAGGAAGAGTTCTAAAACGTGACAGCATTTAGTTAAATGATATAGTACCCCCACTTACGCTAGGCTTGAACATGTTACATCAGTTATTGCAGCTTGATTATGATAAGTATGCCTCCTTGCACATCTGATTTATCTTATGTTCGGTTTCATTTTCCTTTGGAGTTTATTGAATAACAAGGAAAATGCAGGGGAGAACAACAGGTATATAGTCACATAGCAAGATGGAAAGATGGCCTGAGATTTTTGTCTAGGATTTCTTCCAACCAAGATGTAATTCTTGACGCAAAAAAACTAGTTTTGGGGGTATTGTCTACATCAAATTAAAATGAAAGATAATATATAATTATAATGTTCTTTCCAGTTTTGCTATTTTAATATCCAATTACATTGTGCACAATAAAATCCTTTCCCCATATATAAATGTCATCTACTTAAATATTTTAAAATATTTCTTTTTCTATAAGTGCTACAATGATGCATATTCTAAAAATTTGCTAAAACTCCTAATTTATTTATCTTATTTTGGTTATTTTTATTCTCAAGAAAGACCACAAATAAAGTGAGAATTTGTCTCTAAAACTTCTTGTCTATATTCAGTTAATCTGGTCATTAGTAAAACCACAAAATCTATCAAAAAGCAGAGCTTCATTTCTTTCCATATAAGGTATATTTGACAAAATTACAGTAATTTATTGAGTATTTCCATATGAAGAATATTCAAGTAGGTACTTACTCAAGCAATCATCTTATTTTTTATTTAAAAATGCACAAACTATTAGTTTTTTTTTCCAGCTAAATTATTTTCTTTTACAGTATTTATGGACATGTAATTTTCACAAACTAATTTTTTAAATACCCATTAACTGACAGAAGTTAAAAATAATCTGGGAGCATAGAAGGTGTTAAATGAAGTTGGTTTAAAAATGTTCTTAATTTCATAGGACATTATTTTATCGGGTCTAGTAATAATTAATGTCGTTTTTAAACATTCGTTTAAAATCTTGCTTGGCATTGACTTGTATTGACATAACCTTCAAACACGTGGTATCTACAGAACGTGTGAAGTGCAATTAACAAGTTTTGCTTGAAAAAGTTTGTGCTTGGTTTGGTTTTTGTTGCAAAACTAGGGCTAAGAAGATGGCAGATGAAGAGAATATTCGGCACTGCATGCTTTACGAGTTCCAATTAGGAAGAAAAGCAAGTGAGGCTGCAAAAAACATCTGTAGTGCTCTTGGTCAAGATGCAGTTAGCGCCAGAAAATGCCAGCGTTGGTTTGAGAAATTTCGCGAGGGAAATTTTTTGTTAGATGACAAGAGTGGTGAGGCCGTGTGTCCAATTTTGATCAAGAAGCACTTCAAGCTCTTTTGGTGCAAAATCCTCAAATTACCCAACAAGAGCTTGCGACAACTTTAAATTGTTGACAGAAAACAATTTCCAATCAATTGCGTGCACTTGGCAAAGTCCAAAAGTTTGGAAAATGGGTTCCTCATGAGTTGACCGACAACAACCGTAATCAAAGAGTCACAATGTGCAGTTCGCTCCTCTCTCATCAAAACCGTTTGCCGTCTTTAGAGCAAATTGTTACCGGAGATGAAGAATGGGTGCTGTATGTTAATTTGAAAAGGCGGCCTCAATGGTTGGACAAAAATGTGGCTCCGCAGCCCACGCCAAAACCTGACTTGCATGAGAAAAAAGTGATGTTGTGTGTTTGGTGGAATTTTAAAGGAATTCTTCATTATGAACTTTTACCATCTACCCAAACCATTACAAGTGCAGTGTATAGTGCCCAATTGGAAAGGTTAGCCCAAGCTTTAAGAGAAAAAGAACCTGCCCTGAGTAATCGGAAGGGCATACCGTATTTTTCGGACCATAAGACGCACTTTTTTCCCTCCAGAAGTGGGGGGAAAAAGTCCCTGCATCTTATGGTCCAAATATAGCCTACACATATACTTTAAAAAAAAGTTTTTTTACTTGCCCTGCTCTGTGTGGTCTCTGTGTGCTTGCCCGGCTCTAAAATGGTTCTAAATGCTGCTGTTTACTTTACAGGGTTGATTACATGTGTTTATGACTGTGATATTGGGTTTTAATGCACATAAAATATTTTAGGACACTATTTGTTTCAGAATCTTTTTTTCTTTATTTCCCTTCTCTAAAAACTGGTGCATCTTATGGTCTGGTGAGTCTTATGGTCCGAAAAATACGGTAATTCTTCACCACGATAACGCACGAACGCATACTGCAAGAATCACTGCTGAAAAACTGCGCCAGTAGGAACGGGAAGTTCTCCCTCAACCTGCATATTCTCCTGATATTGCCCCTTCCGATTACCATTTGTTTCGTTCTTTGCAAAACTTTCTTCTTGGAAAAAAATTTAATAATGAAGAATGCCTCAAAAATGCATTGACCAAATTTTTTGCATCAAAATCACAAGAATTTTACAACAGAGGGATTAAAATGCTTCCTGAGTGTTGGTCACAAGTAGTAGAAAACAACGGCAACTATATTGTTGATTAAATTTTGTTGTATTGTTTAAATAAATTCGATTTAAAAAAGTATTAGAAAACGACATTATTACTAGACCTAATATATTGGGGTATTAAGAGTCAGCTTTATAGGTGGAAAATTTTCTGGAAAATTTATCTAAAGATCATTTATGACAAAACAGAGAAGGAAATTTCGTGTAAAGATGACAACAAAAATCTTTAAGATTGAGGGAGGACTCTTCCAGTTTTTTCTTTGGTGACCACAATTCTGCTATCCAATTTTCAAGTAATTGAAAAGCATTTGGGAACATATTTACTTTCTTCTCCCAAAACAAGTAAATGCAGTGTAGGGTGCCATTTTCAATTTTGTTCAGCATCTGAACCTTCCCTTCAAAGGAATCTATACGTGAAGAATATATTTTCACACAACTAAGGGTGAAACAGCTACAGTTAGGGTCCCTGTGGGGGCTCACAGAGACCCCTAGCGGTTGTAAGGTGAAGCACAGTTTGAAACCTGCCAGTATAATTGAGACCTTGCTTCAAAATCAGACAAACATGATACTTTAATACCAGATTCACCACTTTACAGTAAGGTGATGTTGGACAATTTACTTAATTTCTCTGACCTCCAATTTCTTTGTAATATATTGCCTTCAAAAAGGGCTGTCCACAACCTAGCAAATGGTCCTGGTAACGTACAATATTGAAAAGTAGCACTTGGTTAGAAACAATTATTAAAAAAAAAAAAAAAAACAATTTTGTCCTCAAAGACAGGCTAATAGTCCATACCAAAAATAGTCCATACCATTTGAATAGCCTTTATATAGCTTAGCTTGCAGAAAATGTTCTCACACACGATAACATTAATAACATACAGTAAATTTGCAAGCCTTTCTAGTAAGTAGTAATGTATTTGCTCTGTGATTTTAATTGCAAATTTTGCCCTCAGAACTCCTTTGTAAATATTTTCTTAGTAAAGCACTGCGAGGGTATATGCATCAATTATGCCAGTCAGTAAAATATTTGCATTTAAGTAATATATATGATAGAAGCAAACGAATTTCTCCACTTACCTCTTTGTCTTCACATTTTTCTAAGAAGCCTGGTCTTACTAAACTTTTGATAACTTAATTCACTGCTCTTCTGAGGATGAGGACCAGTTCCAAGTGTGATTTATGACTGGGCGACTAGACATTTTGGTTTGCCCAGGACAAGTCTGATTATTGCCAGTTGTCTTGGTACAATCATTAATCGTGCTCTCTTTCACTCATGAAAGTGTCTGTGGCTTGAACAGTAAATTATATCATCATCATATCTATAACTGTAGTATTTAAACAAGATGAATCACAAACCACGTATGAAGGTCTACACTCACAAATAATCAGATCTCACGCTTAAATCACAGCATACTTAATTAAAATTAAGGATTCCCTCTGAGAAATTATTTGAAAACCATATGTCTGGTAAGAGTTTACTATCCAAAACGTATAAGGTATTAATAAAAATAGCAAAACCAAAACAACAACAAAACCAAACCCACAAATAATCAAATTTAAAAATGGGCAAAGTACCTGAACAGACATTTTCCCAAAGAAGACATACCAATGTTCAACAGGTACATAAAGATGAAATGATGTTGAACAGTACTAATCATGCATTTCTGCCTTTTTAATGTCTTCTTTATTTTGGCAATATTTTGTAGTGTTTAGTGTGCAAATTTTTGTCTTCTTATTAAAATCTATTCTAAATTTTATTCTTTTGGATACTATTATAAATGAAATTGTCCTGAAACAATTTTAATGATGCTTAAAATGAAGTTGAAATATTTATAATATCAGTTTGAGAACTTGTAGATTGTCTAGATTTATCAAAGAACAAAAATTAAGGCATTGGTTTCTAGAAAACAGGACTCGAGAAACCGTATATGCAAAGATGCCTTTTTGTATCTGAGAAAGGATCTAATAACTTAACCTCTGGAAGCAGTAATTGTTATTCCCTGGTTACATTTGTCATAAAATTTAATCTGTTAATGAGATTACAATGAAGGATGAATTATAGAAACAAAACACACCCCCCTACACACACACAATAAGAAAAATCCACATCCTTAGATTAAACATCCTTTGAAGTTATTGGTGAGAGCTTCTGGTAAGAGCAACAGATAATGGAACAGATTTTGATGTCTCATGAGCGGCTTAGTAGTTATGTTGTTGCTACTGTCACCATTCAGTATTTCATCACTGCACACCATTCTTGGGGGCTTGCTCACTTTGATGCACAGACTATGTAGTTCAGCAAAGAGTGGACAGTTGAAATATTTTCTCTCTACCTTTGAACTGTCATAGAGTAAAACCAGAAGCATTCATCATTTGGGGAAATGAAGAAAACCAACCGCAGTTCTTTTAATTTTTTAAAATAAAAATTTGGTTTTGCCTAAATTAAAAAATATATCTATAAAAGAGAGGAGGGGTTTTAAGGATGATTTTATCATCAGTGGGGAAATACATCTTTGAAGAAATCCTCCCTATTGCCTTATCACAGGTTTAATGAAGCTCTTTTTTTAATGCCTGTAGTTAGTTTTCCCCTCTTAGCTTTATTTATGCAGAGAAAAGACTGAAGAATTAAATACATGTCATGAGTTGAAGAAAGTAAGCTCAAGCTAAAAAGAAAGTTCGTGTTTAACTGTTTGGATGTTGGAGAAAAGACTTACATTGTGTGGAAGGGTAAACCAAATGACCTATCTAAGCCATTCCAATCCTAAATTCTGCAATTTAAGAAATTGCCATTGTGCTTAGCTGTGTGGTAGGCTCCAATTAGCCATCCTGTGGGGACCTCTGTGAACCTTACAAAATTTATGCAAACTTGTAATGAGAGTTAATAAGGAGTTGGGAAACTACTTTATCTGGCAGGAGGAAATTCATTTTAATAACACTAGAGTAATGCAGTTGCCTTAATTGCCTGAGCAATGTCATTTAAAGTTAACCAACTGCATATGGCCACCCAAGGCACTGCAGGGAAAATAAAGAGGAAGGACATATTAGACTTGCATTAGTCCCAGGAGGCGAAATTTAGGCCATCTGTGTAATGAATTTATTGCTACGTTTTCAGTATAAGTGTCAAGACATAAAATGAAAATAGTGACACCTTGAGTAAAATATGGTTCTAGGATGTCTCTTTTATACAATCTATGCCTTTTCCTTGGCATACAACTATGTGTTTGTATATATGTAAAGCTATTATAGTTATTACTTTCATGTGCACATATATAGTTTTGTTTATACAACACATATGCATATATTAGTCATCAACTTCTAAAAACTGATTAGTGTATGAGTTGTCTGACAATGTACAGATATAACACAAAAACCTAGGAGTTACAAAATGGAGGGCAAAAAACTGCAGAATAAATCACAGTTAAAAACACCAGCATGAGAGAGGAATACAGTAGAATAATAATATTGAATTTAAATATAACACAATGACCTTTTTATTATATCTTAGATTTTCTAGTGAATAGAGCCACAAAAAGCTGGCTATAGTTTGGATTTTATCCACAAACAATTTGGATTAACTTTTTATCTTTCCATTCTAATTTTTTCAAAGGCTACATCTTATACCTTTGCAGTTAATTGCAAAAAAGGTGATTAAAAGTCAACTAATAAAAAAGGAATTGGGGTGAATTGATCCGAATTAAAAAAAAAAAGGGGAATGATTTGATTGCTCTTAATCAGATAATGGGAACTAGGTTATTTCTGTTTCCCCTTATTATTGAATAAGTGGAAGTCTATATATTTTACTTATAAAATTTAAAAAGATGAGTTCCACACCTAATTTATTTCCAGATGTTGGCCTAATTGAAATTTATTAAAAGTTGACTCAGTTGGGGTTTATTAAATGGTCTCTTGATGTCCCTGCTATTCCTCTGATACTATAAAGTTACATTTTCTTAAACTTTTTAAAATATATAAATATGTTCAGTTTTTAAAGATATATTAGTTTTGGTGAAGTTAGTTGTATGTTAGTCTCACATTAAGGGTACTAACATTGAAGTCAAACTCTATCACTTTAAAATAATAATAATTTGAATATTAATATATGTTTTCAGAATTATTCTTCTCCTTAAATTTTATAAGACAGATGAAGACCTTCCCAAGTCAACAGGTTTAAAAGACAAGTCTTAAAATTAATTATAATGAGAATAGCTATTTTTAATAATACAGGTTTGTTCTATTCTGTTCACAAGTGACAAAGAAAAATGATCTCAATTTTTGAAAAGCTATCTATATATCTACCTGCATATATATTTATATAGCTATACATATTTTATTTACATATTTAATTATGTATATAAATATATCTATATATGTATGTGAATGTGTACATTATATATATTTAAAGGAAGAAGGAAAATGGAGTATAAAATGTAACTCTCTAATCAATAGTTTATGAAAATATATTTTTTCAAATCTATTCATATTATTTTAAAATTAAATCCAAGGGCATGGAGATATATAGAGTTCAGAATAAGTAAAATTTATTTTTTAGTAATAAATATACAAAAATATGACTAAATGTTGCTCACTGAATTAAAGAAATAGATAAAAGCAGAAAAGAGATATTTAGAAACACACTCAACTTTCTAAAAAATACCTGCTGTTTTCTTTTTATTTCAAGGAAAATATATATCTTTTTACTTAAAAGAAGTGACAGCATTCAGAGAATGTCAATTATACTCCTAATGGGATTCTAGAATGGCATGTAATTATATCGGTAGGAAAGTACTGTGTGGACTCCATTATTTAGGCCTAAGTTTGGAAGTAAAAGAAGTGACAGTGCTGAAACCAGTTTGACTCAGTGGACAGAGCATCGGCCTGTGGACTGAAAGGTCCCAGGTTCCATTCTGGTCAAGGGCATGTACCTTGGTTGTGGGCACATCCCCAGTAGGGGGTGTGCAAGAGGCAGCTGATGGATGTTTCTCTCTCAATGATGTTTCTAGCTTTCTATCCCTCTTCCTTCCTCTCTGCAAAAAATCAATAAAATATATATTTTTAAAAAAAGAGTGACAGGGTGAAAGCTAGTTGTAGGAGAGAGTATCATGTTTGTGTAAGTCAGTCTCTTATGCTGATAGAGATATATAAGGGAAAAAATTACAGTGTTATATACAAATTGAATGTAAATTAAAATTATTAAGTTTAGATAATAATTTTAGATTTATTATTACTGTCAGATATTAGATTTAAAATGGTGGAAAGTGATCTTTTAAGAAAACTTACACAAAGAGTTTTATAAGTGAGAAGATTGTCAAGCTTTAGTTTTTAAGATTTGTAAATTTAATATGGTAAATACATAATTCAAAACCATTCAAAAATCAGGATTTATTTTCTCACTATCTGCCATATGTCAGGTATTTTAAAAATGAATGATAATGTTAATTGTAGGTAATTTGAAGAGAATAAAATAATATGTAAATAATATTTTTAATGTAAGTTAATTATTACCATATAAATGAGTTTCCAACTAAAATTATCCAGATTTTACAACACTTACTTACCATCAATTTATGCTTTTTCCCCCTTCCTTCCTTCTTCCCTTCCTTCCTTCCTTCTTTCCTTCCTTCCTTCCTTCCTTCCTTCCTGCCTGCCTGCCTGCCTGCCTGCCTTCCTCTTTCTTTCCTTTCATAATTTTTAATTTGTTATGGACTTAATGTTTACATTCCCCTAAAATTCACACATTGAAAGGTAATCCTCAATGTGATGGCATATGGAAGTGAGAACATTGGGAGGTAGTTAGGTCAGGAGGGTGGAGCTTTCTGAATGAAATTAATGGACACATAAAAAAGACTCCAGAGAGTTCGCTCACTCTCTTTTTGTCATGAGAAGACACAATAAGAAGTCTACAACCCTGAAGAGGAATCTCACTAGAACCTGACCATGCTGGCCTGATCTCAAACTTAAAATGTCCAGAACTCTGAGGCATACATTTCTATTGTTTATAAGATACCCAGTTTATGGCATTTTGTGCAGCAGTATGAACTGAGAAAGGCATATTTTCAAACTGAATGATTCATTTACTAAAATTCAAAACCAAACCTATCTAAATTATGGTGTTAGAACTCAAAATAATGGTTATCTTTGGATAGGAGGAGGGATTATAATTTCGGAGGTGGCTATAAATACAGCTTCTTGGACTATGATATGTTCTTATTTAATTGAATCTTATATAATTCTTGACATAATCAGAGGTTAATGGATTAATTTCATATAATTAACTGAGATATATAATTTGACACAAGAAACATTGAGAGCCCAATATGTACAAAACATTGAACTGGGCTTTGGATTTAGGATATCACAGAAGACAGACACTGTCCCTACCATGGAGTATACCATCTAGTGGTGAGTAAGACAACTACACAGGTCTTTATCAGGCAGTGGGATCTGTACACACGAGAAGCAATAGTAGTTGTTCCCAAAATTGGATATGGCATAGGATTAAGCAAACACTTTCTTTAGGAAGTAACATTTATGTTAAAGCTTGAAAGATTGGTAGGGTTTTCTTTGAAGAAAAAAAAGGAAGAAGAAATGTGTTCCAGTACAATAACAGAAACATAGATCTAGAAATGAGACTGTATTGGTTCAGACACTGGAATTTGCTTAAGATGTAAGTGTTCAAGACACAGAAATATTCATTTTCTCTTTTTTCTTTCCAACTAATTTGCAATTTATTCTTGAGATATTTTGTATATTGCAAACGTATAATAAATCTTTTTATTTTCAGCTACTGGGTGTTGTGTTTTTTTGTTTTTTTTTAATCCTCACCCAAGGATATTTTTCCATTGGTTAGAGAGAGTGAAAGGAAAGGAGGGAGAGGGAGAGAGAGCTAGAGATAGATAGAGGAAAACAATGTGAGAGAGACACATTTTGTCTGATTGCCTTGTGCACAAACCTGAACTGGACCAGGAAGCCAATGCTCTAACCATTGAGCAACCGACCAATGCAGCTACTTTATTGATTGAAATTTTTCAGGCTAAGCTAATATAACAAAAAACAAAAACAAACAAAAAAACAAAAACAAAAAAAAAGAGAGAGAGAGAGAAAAAAAAAAATGTATTTTCCTGATATGTAATACTCTGGAGTTTGGTGGCGGTGTAAATCAAGAAAACCGGTCTGATTTCAGAAAGATTTTCAGCAATTTAGTTTCCACACCTTATAATTCTCAGCATATTGTCCTTATCTTCATTTAACATTAACACAGTTCCTTATCTACCTTCTAGTTCATGGGAACAAAGAGAGATTAAGATTGTGGCAAACAATTTTCATTTGAAAGAAATGATGAAGCAGTTTATAGATCATTTCCACTCATTTTTCATTGGTGATTACATGGTCATCCATATACACTTAGCTGCAAGGGAGGCTGGACTGTATACATCCTATAGTGGGCTGGCCCTGTGCCCAGCTAAAACTCTATTTACCATAGAAAAGGGCTGAATGGACTTGGGGAAAATGAGCAGCCTATCACAAATATATATTTTTAAAGCCTCTTTGTGATTGTATGTGTGTGGGGGGGAATCATGAATCCAACACAGGTTAATATGTGGGAGATCATGAGATATTTTTTATATCATAATTAATGTTTCTATATTATTTTAAAATAGTTTGAGGCCATTTATGAGTTATAATAAAAGGACTGGCACTATCATTCCTTTTACTATATTTTCATTTTAGAAAAATGCTTTCTGGATGCAGAGGGAAGGAAATCAATTTTGAAGCACTGGAAAGAATCTGATTGAGATACAATGGTGACTTGGACTAAAGGAATTTGTAGCAAATACAGGTCAAATATAAAGAAATCAATTATATGAAATGGTGAAATCCATGCTCATCAATAATATCTGAGGGTAGAAAATTTAGGGACAAACAACAATGAAATCAATGCTGGGTGCATAAAATTGTGACTTTCAGTACACAGAGGGGTATTAGAAGAGAGTGAAAAAGATGAGTTTAATGTTGCACACATAAAATTGCAATCACTGTGCTAATTAGGCAAAATTGTATAGATAGATTCATCCCAAAGGCATCTGTTCAGAACTCTGTTCTGAAGTAATTCTAGAATGGGATCCTATGGAAAACAAACAATTAAGGGAAGACAGAGAAAGTGAAAGCTGTATTCACTGACAGCCATTTGTCTATAATATCGATAATTTATCCTATTCACCTAATCCCAATTTACCAAATTCTACTAGATGGAATAGCGCATCACCATTCATTGATTCCCTGTGCTGCTGGTTTGTCAAACTCAGTTTGCTAAAAGCATTGTCCATTTTCTACCCATAGAGTACAATATTTTAATTTTGTTGAAGCTATTAAAAGAATTTGTTTTTTGGTGAATTGCTGAAAAACAATATTATTATGCGATTTAAATTAGGGGGGAGGGAAGCAAACTAGGAGAGTGTAGTGTTAGGTATTTACACGGAGAGAGTATTTCATTAGGGAAGGTATGCTCAACAGTATCAAATGTTCAGGATACCTTGATGTGTCACAGAGAACAGGAATTACTTCAGGCTTCTCTTTGCGTATTAGCAGAGTTCCTGAGGTTTCTATGAAAGTTCCTTTTAAAGCACTTTAGCTTAAAGACAAGTGTTGGATTTAAGAGCACTGATTGTAGGCACTCATAACCCTTTAATCTTTTTATCAACCGAATTGGTCCACTGCCACTCTCAGCCCCCGCTCCTTCTGATACAGAGAGAACTGGAATTCTGCTGAGGCAGTTCTTTCATTCACCTATGTTGGGTGGAAGCCTATGATTCCACAGGCATCTATCTTACAGACAGTTGTCAATTTTTAAATAAAACTCTCCCCCAATTTTCTAGTATGTTTACATTAACATTCTTACATCATTTCAATGGGATTGCATTTTCCATACATTTCATTCCTTTTTTTTAGATCCATGTTTCTGTCTGGTATCAGTTCTCTTGAGTGTAAAGGACTTCCTTTGACATTCCTTATAGTGTATGCAGCCTGCTGGTGGTGAATCCTTTCAGCTTTTGTGTGTATGAAAATACATTAAAATTTGATTTTAGAAATATATTTTTACTGAGTTTAGAATTCTAGGTTGAAGTTATTTTTCTTTCAGCATTTTAAAGATGTTGCTCTATTTTTTTCCAACAAGCAATCCATGTGTTCATTATCTTTGTTTCTCTATACATAATAAATATTTTTCTCCTTGATGCTTTCAGATCTCTTGTTTTTGAGTAAATTGACTATGATGCATCTTGGTGTAGTTTTTTTTATATTTCTTTTGCTATGGGTTTGCTGAACTTCTTAGATCTGTCATATAGGTTAATTTTTATGCGGGATATCAATAAGGTGGGGAAGTTCCCATTTGAAGACTCTCTCTTTTTTTTGTGAAGTAGGGAGTCATCTATCTATTGAGTATGAGGTCATAAGTTGTGAGTCAGATGTTTAAAGAGATACAAAATGTTTACTGTGAAAAATATGAGAGTTTTGTTGAAATTGATTACTATAAATGTATAGTATTTACCTTTTCTTATATAGTTTTCAAGTTCATAGTTATTTTTAAAAATTAACATATAAAGTTTGCCTGTTGAATGATGGGCAATTAAATCCATATTATACCAGGAAGGAAGTGAACAAAAGAGTTGGTTGAATGATGAGGAGCAATCTGAGAAGGTCAAAGAATCATAGATTCTGAGGTGATGGAGGAGCAGATATAGATGCATAATTTGGAGATGTAAAAGAGTAGGAATCTAGGGATAAAATATGAAACATTTTAATTGAGCATTTCAGAGTTGCAGCATTTCTGTGTGATGGCATGATCCAGTGTGACCATGGGAAGGCAATGCCAGTATAACGTGGACATAGGCCGACAAAGAAGTTAGAAGTCAGAGACTAGAATAGACCATTCAGTGCATTAACTAGAGTATTTGAGCTGAAAAGAAAATCAGAGATACAGGGCCCAAATCTTCATTACATGAGGTGGAGTTCGCTGACCAGATAAGAGTAGGAGTAGACTGTGGTAGAAAGTTGGCATGGCCTTGGTGGTGGGAAAGTAATGTGGGAGGCCTGAGAAAATGAGAACACTAGCTCCAAGCTGTTACATCAAAGAGTGTGGGACATGGCTGGTGAGGGATCAACACTCAAACAGATGGAAAACAAAGCCAAAAGAGCCAATATTCTGTTTTATTGGTTAAGACTTACCTGGGTAGATCTGGTTAAATAAATGGGGGGCAAAGAATAAAGAGGCAAATAAATCATATGGAGAAAAGTACCACTGAAAAGAGAAGATCCTATTAAGATCTACAGTAAGAAGATGATTGTATTAAAAAATATATATTTAAACAAATAATCACTGTAGTATTCTACAAGAAAACATCAAGAAAGTGTTCAACATCTGAAGATAAAACAAGATATAGCCTCTATTAGATAAAAAGGAGATTTTCAAAGAAGCCCCAAATAGAAAGGTAATTAAAATACTTGTCGGAGTCAGTGAATTGAAAAAAAAAAATTTAAAAATCATCTCAGCAATGTGAAATGCAGCCAGGATGCTATACTAGATGAAATGAAATACAAAGGTTGAAAAAAAAAACAAAAAAAACAATGGAGGCAGTATATGAGACAAAGTTCTAGACCTACATCTGAAGATATAAAAAGGGTATAAAAAAGGAACAGAGCCCAGCAGGTGTAGCACAGTGATTGAGCATTGACCTAGGAACCAGGAAGTCACGGTTCAATCAATTCCGAGTTAGGGCACATGCCCAGGCTGCAGGTTGAATCCCCAGTGTGGGGCATTCAGGAGGCAGCTGATCAATGATTCTCATGATTGATGTTTCTATCTCTCTCTTCCTCTCCCTTCCTCTCTGAAATCAATAAAAATATTTAAAAGTTAAAAAGGAAGAAGAAAAAGAATAATTTATTCAATTAAATTGAAAGGACTACTGTGCTACAGACTAAAATGCTTAAGTAAAAACATATTGAATTATACAGATGTAAACACCTTAGTAGAGAACCTGGTCAAACTACATTATGCAGATCTGTATTTCTGGCCAATTTTTAATTTTTTTCTGCATGGGTTTTGTATTTAAAAAATTTGTTGGGAAAAAAATAAAAATAAAAAAATGTGTTGGTAAATACTAAGCATTACTGTTCTGATAAAAAAAAAACACCATTATTTTAAAAATGAGTTGGAAAAGACATATCGAAATTATTAGTGAACTTCTTTGTAAATACTGAAGAATATTACTAGGAAACTGGATTTTTATTTTATTCAGTAAAGAAAATATTGTTTCCTAACCAACCAAGAGTTATTGTTTGGTGACTGTCGAAATCTTTTCCCTGAAATAGAACTAACATAAAGCAAGTTATTAAGTGGTGGAATGGATAGCATCAAATAGTCTGTGAAAAGAGCTCTTAGAGTTATGGGAAAGTATCTTTACTTAATAGAAATGTTAGCAGGTCCTGGGCTCACCATTGTTTGGGAGAACACCAAGGTTTGTTTGCTTCATTCCTATCAGATTTCCAGGTCACACGATTATGTTCAGTTAAATCCTACACAGTTTTCACTAATTATTCAATAACAGTTTCTTTGATTCACTTTACCCGGGTGACATCAAGGAAGGTGGAAATGTCTTTAAAAAGGTTTATGTATTTTACTGAATAGCTACAGAATAGCATTGATTTCAAACTGAGACTTAGAGCAAGCTGAACCTGAGAAACGAACCTCGTAAGCATTGTTCTGTGAGTATCAGAATGGTGCCATGCACAGAAAGAAACTCTTCTGAAGAGCACAGAAATAACTGAAGGAATATGCTTTGCTATCATTTAATGCAGAGTAGAAAAAGTTTGTTGGAAGATAGGAGTCTATCAGGATGAGTTGGAAACTATTTATCACTGGACAAATGCAAGTGTTTTGGGCCTGAGACTAGAACATAGCAACAGACTCAGATGCCATAAGTGGAACACCTAATAGCCACCCAGCTGGTGTAGCTCAGCAGTTGAGTTTTGAGCCAGGAACCAAGAGAACACTGGTTGGATTCCTGGTCAGGGCACCAGCCTCGGTTGTGGCTTGATCCGCTGTGAGGAGCATGCAGAAGGCAGCTGGTCAATCATTGATGCTTCTATTTCTCTATCACTCTCCCTTTCTCTCTCTAAAAAATTAATAAAGTATATTTTAAAAAAGAAACTAAACAACTTAAAGTACTTTTTACATGCAGTTGCCATTTCTTATTTACAAAAGATACAAGGGCACAGTTTCCTGGAATCATGTTCAACTATGTTATTCTACAATTTCACTCTAGGATTGAGAAACAACTATTGAAAGCGTTTTTATAGGAGGAATTCAGAAGGGTTTCAAAACTGTGGTAATCCTTCCAAGATACAATCCTCCTTTTTCAGTTATGAATATGGCAAACACTCAACGCAAAGGGTTAGGGGGCCCTTCCCTGCCATTTGCTGGAATGTCAGATTCCACGTTGGCTGCCTCCCTCTCCAGATGTGCAACTCCTTTTAAAAAGCAGTTATATAATCTCATTAATTTTCTCAGAATCCCGGTGAGAGCGGCACTGAAAGAATCTGAGACAGCGGCCAAATGACTGATGATGAAGCCACAAAGAAAAACTGCTTATACAACCTCAGACAATTGGTGTGGACGCTCTCAATTAACATTAACTCGACTTGCTCTCCTTTCTGGATGAGTCCCCTGATGCCATCGCCAGTCTGTTCTAAAGGTCTCTGAGAATTGGGAGAAGCAGGCAATAATGAGAGATGTAGGTCAGCCCAGGAGAGAAAATGCTATTTGTACGATTTCTTCTTCCTATTTCTATGAAGCCCTTTCCTCTTTCTAATGTTTAGTATGCCAAAATTTATGGACTAGAGGTAATGATAAAATGGAACTAGAGAGCTGGGCAGTATAGATGGGCACCTGGACAGTCATCCATTTTCAGGAAAATTGGTTTTTAGTTTTGTTTTTAGAGATAGAGCAACGGAAGTCCTACTCCTACCAAGCAGCTTCTCCTATGGGGGAAGCAGAGGAGCTGGAATGCTGAAGGAGTCTGCCTAAGTTGGTGAAAAGAGAAAAAATAAAAACCAAGGAATGGTGCTTGACCCAAGTCTCAACACAGAACAAGTGCAATCCCACGTAGAAAGCCTTTCCTATTTTTACTGGAATCCATTTTAAGAAATAACTACGGTTCATTAAACATTGTGACTGGGGCTATTTAAAGTGTTTTATTCATATTAAGAACTTGTGTAATCTGCATACATCCCAAGAAGTAGCTATTATAACTTGCACCCATTTTACAGCCAGGAAAACTGAGTGAAGTGAAATTCCGTGACTTGCCTGTGGAGCTATCTAGGTAGTCTGTCCTTGGAGTTTACACTTGTAATGATAATGATGTTTTACTTCTCTAACGATAGAAGGTTATTCTTTATATTACTGTTAATGCTGCTTTTAATTATGTGGAAGATATACCCATAGACACTATGCTGCTTTCTCTGAAAGCTCGTGGGATTAAAAGATAGCATGAAAAATTCAAAGGCATACTCCAGGCGGTATCACCAGTGCTAGACTCCCTCCTCCATATAAATGAAGAAGATAGGAAGCAATGGCCTCATCAGGTGGTAGGAAATCTGCCATCACGTGGCTTCTGGGACCTGATGGCAGTAGATAGATGTGTGTTTGTGTATGTGTGTGTGTGTGTGTGTGTGTGTGTGTGTGTGTGTGTGTGAGAGAGAGAGAGAGAGAGAGAGAGAGAGAGAGAGAGAGAGAGATTAGATAGCTAGATAGCTAGATAGACAGATAGACAGATAGATAGATGGATAGATATTTCCAAATATATTTGTTTGATTGGCATTCACATGACCAAAAAGCTTACATCTTTCTCTTCTGGCTTATACATGCTTAAACTATGTATTCAATACATTTTATGAGACACTGTCCTTTATTCTGATAAATTAGGATTTGAATAAAGTAACAGGAAACTGCTTTCAGAGCCAGACAGACATGCATTGGCTGCCTATACCACGTGGAATCCACCTACTTGGTTGTTCTTGTTGAGATTCTGAAATGTGTCCCTGTGTGTGGGCTCCTGCAGGCCTTTTTGTTTATGGTTATGGGACCTCGCTGGAGTTGCTTCTACCTTTGCTGGCTATACTTTCTGGCCTCTTGCTTATATTCTAGGACACTGTTTTCTAATTTATTCCTTTCTGCTTTTAGCTTTGTGGATATTCTGTATGCTCTTTGGTCCTTCAAAAATTAACTATGTAGCTATTTTATACAACCTGTATTTCAATTATTTCTAGGGGTTTGTGTTGAGGAAGGAGACCTCAGTATGTGCTCATCCATCATGTCAAAGGTGAAATTCATATTGCTGTTGTTGAAAAGTATTTTTGAAAATCCTGCTTTGATATTGTGTTCATATCCTAAAATGTATTATTTGGAATTTATTTATAGTGTGCATATCCTATCTAATAAAAGAGTAATATGCAAATTGACCATCACCCCAACACACAAGATGGCTGCTCTATGTGGACACAAGATGGCCACCACAAGATGGCCAGCAGAGGACGGTGGTTTGGAGGGACCAGGCCTGCAAGGGAGGGCAGTTGGGGGTGATCAAGTCTGCAGGGGAGGACAGTTAGGGGTAACCAGGTCAGCAGAGGAGGGAAGTTGGGGGTGACTGGGCCTGCAGTTGGGGGGAACAGGACTGCAGGGAAGGGCAGTTAGGGATGACCAGACCTGCAGGGGATGGCAGTTAGGGGCAAACAGGCTGGCAGGGGAGCATCAATCAGACATCAATCAAGCTGGCAGGTGAGTGGTTAGGGGGTGATCAGGCTGGCAGGCAGAAGTGGTTAGGAGCAATCAGAAAGGCAGGCAGGTGAGCAGTTGGATCCAGCAGTCCTGGATTGTGAGAGGGATCCCAGATTGGAGAGGGTGCAGGCTGGCTGAAGGACACATACCTCTGTGCACGAATTTCATGCACCGAGCCTCTAGTGTGTGTGTGTGTGTGTGTGTGTGTGTGTATATGTATAACCTTTGAATTGATCATAAGAAATCAATTCTGGGTTAAAATGGGCAATTAAGTGGAATAAAAATGGTTTTTGGCAAAAATAAATAAAATTAACAAGTCGCATGGCCATAAAGTCAAGCAACTGTTTTTCCTTCTGAAGGCAGAGTTAATGCTCAGCACATCAGTCTTATTTATTGCTCATTTTCCTGTGTTTGTTCAAGAACTATTTATTCTGTGCCAAATATTTTGTATGCATTCTTTAGACACTTTCATCTGTTCCCTGATCATTTTGGAGAAATATTAAAATTGAACATATTAATTTTCAAACAAAGAGTCTTTATGTCTGCAGAGTGCTTACCAACTACTTCTGTCTCCCCTAAGCACTGCATACAAGGATGGTTATTAGAAGTAATATTATATCTGGATAGCATACAGTGAGGTCTGTATTAACCTATATTAACCAACTTATAGAGAGTGAAATAATACTCTATAATTGGAGACATTAGTATTCATATTAGAGCTTCTAAACACTTTTCAAACCACATTCAGATTATAATAATAACATAAATGTTCTTGAGTGGTCTCAGTAAATGTTAAAATGACAAATTACTTATCCATCATATCTAATTTTTAAGTTGCGATTGTATGGCTTTTGTTTATCTCACAAAGTATCTTTACTAATGAGTTTGACAATTGCAGATAAGACCTCAAGATTTTCAGGTATTAAAATGGCATTTGTGGTTCTAGGAATGCTTTATTCAGAAAATAATTTATGTGGGTGAAGTGTTTTCTACTTCTTGCTCCAGATATGGAATCCAGATATACAATGCACAAAAGAAATAACACTAGTGTTTTAATAAGTTGGTATTTAAGGAAAAGTATTTATGAAGATGCTATCATCTTAAAAAGTTTAATAAATAACATTGCTACTCAGAGTTTAGTGATAGTGTAACATAAGTATGTATGTATTTATGAATACAGTATTTATGTGTTTGGAGTTTTTATAATCTAAGTCTCATTAGTTAGCTCTAAACTAGAGCTAACTTTTTGAAAATTATAATCCACAATTTTAACCACCCATCCTCCAAAAGAAATTGAAAGGGGAGAAATTCAACATGAACCATCAATATAAAAAGTAGAGTTAAGTAATGCAGAAATCAAAGAAAATTTTAGGTATGTCATGTATACTTTCATAGTTATTTTTTTTAAAAGCATTTAGCAGCACAGCTGGACAGTAACAATAATTCCCTACTTTAAAATTGATCAATCTTTAGCTTTCAGATAATTCTTACTTGTTGTAGCTAGAAATTTTCAAGAACATCACATCCTTTCATTATGACCACTTAAGTTCATGGTTTTGATAAAATTTATAGTTATTAATCTATTTTATGAATGTAACATTATTTGAAGATTACTTTTTTCTGGCTTGGATTACTTTTAATTTGCCTATCATATAAAATTTATTAACATTATTATAAGTAAAAGTTATCTCCCTTATTCACACTAAGTGCCACTACTAAATTATGCTTAACTCCAGTGAACAGTTTCAAGAAACTATGAGTGACAGAAGGTACTTTTGCATTCTTTGATTTCTAAGTGCAAACGTTTAGAGAGCTTTGGAAGACAGTCACCAAATTTGCTTGGGCTGACTTGTGCATCAGGGCAGAGGGAGGCTATCTTGGGCCAGTAGCATGGTGTCCTTGGCCATTTGGACTCAAAGAATGTGGAGCTTGGACAGAGAGTACAGTGTTTTGTGAGGGAAAGTCTAGCTCCCTGTCTTTCCTCTTGGAGGGGTCACGAGAGAGATTCTCACCTGGTTTTCTTTCCTAAAGCTAAGGCTGTGCGTGAACCTTCGAAAGACTCATTCTTAAAGTTCGGTCATATGCCCCCAAGGATCGGCTGCCATCCCTGCTGGGTCTCTGCATAGGCCCAAGGCAGCTGGTTTGCCCTGGTGCAGCCAGGAAGGTGGTAGACAGGGAGAGGTGGCACAGTGGGAAGCTGAGTCAGAGTGGAAAGGGAAGATGAGCCACATGGACCCAGGCTGGGGCGGGTGGACAATGGCTTCTGCCTGGGCTCACAGCCCCACTGCGATGGGAGCATCTTAGGCTGACATAGAAAACTGGCCTCAAAAAAGAATGAAGTGAAGTGACAGTTTGGTTTTAAAATGACATCCAGGTGACAGTGTGGGATATGCAGCTGAATGCGTACAGAATGAAGCTGGAGGTGATGGAGGAGCTGGAGAAATAGCTTTGAGAGTCACACAGAGATAGATGATATGCACCGGATGCTATGGAAAGTGACCGTGATACAGGGAAAACACCCGTGGCGCAGGATGGGGTCGGGGGTCACCTCAGCATTGAGTGGTTAAGCAGAGTGGATACAGTCTAATCACATTACGACGTTACCTTGGGTCTTTGCCCAGCAGTCTAAGATGCCACTTCTCATCACAATTTGTCAATCTGTAAAGTCGCCCACGTGATCGCTCCTGCTGGATTTTCCACAATCATCACAGCTTGTAAGCCCTTAATTCTTCCTCCCTGCCTAAGGCTGGCATGTCACCTTCTGCCTCTTTGGTTAGTTTCCCTACTGCTTTGGTCGCTGTCACAACAATACCTTCATCAGAACTGTAGGACCCCTGACATCCTTGGATTTCTCTTGTGCCAGAGTCCCCACATCTGGATGAGCTTTACCCCTTGCTTTCGCTGTTTCTTGTACTAAACTAATAACATTCCTGCAATAATTCACAAAAGGATCCCCTACAAATGCTTGGTGTCTGTTCCTAACTGGTGGTTAGGTTGAGATTGGAGCCCTTTCCATTCCTAGGCAGTTTTTATTCACCCCTTCTAATCAATTCTTCCAACCACAGTGGTTTGTCACAAAAGTGGCCCAGTATTTTTAAGCTCCATCTCAATGATCTATCCTCTCATTCTCAGAAGATGTAACTTGTATTTTTCTCTGATCATGACAATTTCTTTTGAACCCTTATAACTTTACATATTTTCCATTCAAATCCTCCCATTCTTTTGATATTCTTCCTAGTAACCAGTTTTATACCCACATGCTCTCTACTCCCATTCCCTTATTTTCTTTTAGTACTTTGTGAGTGACTCTCTCAGAGCTCAAAATATATTTCTTTTGACCTGTCTATTGTTACCTTCTGCCTGCAAACACAAGTATTTAGGTCTCTTCTCTCTAAAACAACCCATCCCTCAAGTGACCATTCTTTTTCTATTATCATTGTTATTTTTTAATCCTCACCTGAAGATATTTTTTTTGCATTGATTTTTAGAGAGAACGGAGAGAGAGGAAAGACAGAGAGAAATATATATGTGAGAGAAATACATTGATTGGTTGCCCAAGGACAGAGGAGCCTGCAACCGAGACATGTGTCCTTGACCAGAATTAAAACTGGGACCCTTTGGTTCACATGCTGATGCTCTATCCACTGAGCCAAACCAGTTAGTGTTCTTTTTCTATTATTATTATTGTAAGTGGCAGAGATCATTGTGTGCTCACCACCAATAGTAAAATCTTCTTCAGTCATTATAGATTCTTAAACTCTTTACTTCCTTGCCACACATCTTGAAAAAGTAGTTACACTTACTGCTTGAACTTTGCTGCCACCTCCCCACCTCCTGTCATTTACATTCTCAGCCCACCACGTTGGTAGATTTTCTAATGGCTGGCTCTGCACTAACTTCCCAAGTTTTCCTCCTCCTTCATCTGCACACATGGTGGCCACCCCCACTTTCCTTTGGGAGCTTTCCTTGTTTCCAGAATAGTAGCCTATTTTTACCATTTACTTAAAAACGGTTTTTAGTTTTTTTGCTTGATGTTCTTTTTTCCACATTCTATTTGTTATGTTTTCCTTAAGTCTGTTTAATATTTACTGTTACTCTCAGCGCCGTCCTCTTGCCATTATCATCATTATTGCCATCATCTCCTAATTTCTCTGTTCACAATCTGTTTGTCCTCAGGGTTTCCCCTTCCCAAATGTGTTCTCTGCAGAGTGCTTATCTTGCTTTCACAGCTGTCAGATCTATTTCTATATTCTGCGGGGTTTTTTTTTTACTAGTACCTTAAACTTAACAGATACAAAAATGAACTCATTCTACTTCCCCCAAACGATTCCTTCCCTCGGCGTTGACATTTTTATTTATGATAGCATCATTCTTTCGGTTCCTTGGGCCAGAAATTGTCAGAAAAAGCGTTGTATTTTTTTTTCTATTTTTTTTTTTCTGTTGCTCAGAGTTCCCAATCATTTCAGCTACAAGTAGCCACTTTTCCAGCCACAAAACCCTCTCCTCTTTACCTCTGGAGTTTGTCTTCCCTGTCTATTCTCTTTGCTGATTGCTAGTTCCTCTGGCTTGAGCTTGTACATTGCTTCTCAGGTTGCTTTTGATATGTCCATTTCTTCATAATATAATTTATGCATCTATTCTTATTTTCTACACCCAACTTCCACACTAATTTTACCTAAGCACAGAATTAATCACTTAATTTTCTATTGCAAAATGGTTTCCCATCGTCTAATAAATCACATCCAATCTAATGTATGATTACCGTTTTCCTTTCCAAACTTATGACCCATTACTTCTTTTTCTGTGTATGTATTTACCAACCCTGAATACTTGTTTCACTATCAAAAAATGTATTTATTAATTTCTCATATTATTTCCTCTGACTGGCATTTTTTTTTTGCCTGGAACATTAAAAAATAAATATATTTTTATTGATTTCAGGGATAAAGAGCAAGAGATAGAAACACCAATGGTGAAAGAGAGTCACTGATTGGCTGCCTCTTGCACACCCTACACTGAGGATTGAGCCCACAAACCCAGCATATGCCCTGACTGGGAATTAAAACGTGACCTCCTGGTTCATAGGCAGACGCTCAACCCCTGAGTCATGCTAGCCAGGCTGCCAGCTACATTTTATTCTCTATCTTTCTTTATTATAACTTTAAAAATAACCCTTCCATGTAAAGCCTTTTGGACTTCTGAAACTACAAGTGATTGCCTTCTTAAAAAAGGTCACCTCTTAAAAGCAAGACAAAAAATGAAAGATGTGTTAAAAGGTAAACTGGTCATCATTGGCTCTAGAAGGGTCAAAGGTAAAGTGAAGCTCAATGAATGGTTCTCTGAAACACAATATAACAAATACTGAATGGGGGAAGTTAACACTACTGCATTGGGAACAAATATAAGAAAACAGTAAACTGAATAATGTAACAGATATGATGTCCTGTTTTGAAGGTCCACTCAATACTCCTTGTTTTTACAACAGCAAACTCAACAATTCTGACACCCCTATCCTCAGCAGTGGCTCATCATGGCAGGGATTCTCATGGACTGAGACAGGAATAGGGCAGTAGTATCTTTGCTGTAGAGAACAAATTCCAATCTCAGCCATGGTGTCAAGTATAAAGAAAGCACCTGAAAGATCATGAACAATCACTTCCACACCCAGCTTCCCCCTAATCATTGTGCTCACTAGAGTACATTATCTCTCACATGAAATACTAAATATTTTGGAGGTAGAATCTAGGTATTATTCATTATTGTATCTCCAGAGCTCTGAATAGAGTGCATAGTACATAGTTGAAACTATCTATATAAATCTCTATTATGCTAAAATGAATAGGCAATTTGGATAAAAAAAACCCCACATACTTTCCTTAATTACAGAATTAGGGTAATTTTTCCTATTTGAATGTAATGTAAGATCCTCTTCATTGATAAGCCTTGAGGACAGACACAATGATTTCCTGCTTGTTCTTGATAATTATTTAACAAAATATCTGATTCTATTCTCTTATTAGAATATTGAAGCCTGAAAAAAAATCATGATTTTAATAATTTACAATGAAATGTAGCTTTATTCTAGACACTAAAGTTTTCTCATCTCTAAATTTAACTTTTGTGTGAACATAATAGACCTTAAAGAGAGATAAAAAGAAAATATGAGTGAGTATAATTGATTCCTTAAAATTTTCATTAAAGGGAAATGTATGCCCATACAAATTATTTTGACAAGCTATTTGACAAATGATTTCAACCAATATTTTACTTTTTTTAAAAAAACAATTTGACACCATCAAAAGATAAGTATAGAGGAAATGTAAAAGAGGCTTAGTATGACATATTCTAAAGGAAATATTGATTTTTAAAATCTATGAAATATCAAGCTCAAGATGGAATTAAAAAATCTCACTTGACAAGCAAAATTTCATATTATTTCTGATATCAGTTTAGACACATGTTAAAAAATAATATTAAAAGACTTAATTCTAACTATTAAGATGCTACATTGTATCAGGCACATTTTTAGTTTATTGCATACCCTATATTAATGATTATTAATATTACCAATTGCTTTATACATATTTTTTTAAAAATATATTTTAGCCAAAGCCGGTTTGGCTCAGTGGTAGAGTGTCGGTCTGCGGACTGAAAGGTCCCGGGTTCGATTCCGGTCAGGGGCATGTACCTTGGTTGCGGGCACATCCCCGGTAGGGGGTGTGCAAGAGACAGCTGGTCGATGTTTCTCTCTCTCATCGACGTTTCTGGCTCTCTATCTCTCTCCCTTCGTCTCTGTAAGAAATCAATAATATATATATATTTTATTGATTTCTTACAGAGACGAAGGGAGAGAGATAGAGAGTTAGAAACATGGATGAGAGAGTCATTGACCAGCTGCCTCTTGCACACTCCCTACTGGGGATATGTCCATAACCAAATAAATGCCCTTGACTGGAATCGAACCCAGGACCCTTCAGTCCCCAAACCGACGTTCTATCCATTGAGCCAAACCGGTTTCGGTGCTTTATACATATTATCTCTAATATTTCAATGACCTTGCAAAGAATGTATTACTATCCTCACTATACATAATAATAAACTAAAACTCTTACAAATTAGTGCTAGACTAGATATGAATATAGGGGGTGCCTAACTCTAAATACTTCTATGTCATTACACAGACCATCTTTTGCGCCATACTGCAATATTTTATGTAGAATGTTTTGGCAAATATTATTTAATCTCCTCTTTTGCTTTCTCCTCTAAATTTAGATGTAAGTCAAGTGAAAGTAGGGTAAACAAGAAATGACCTATTTCTCACCCCGGAGGGAGCTTTCTTGTATGAATGGTTCTCTTGCTATACTACCACACAGCCCTCGGATTTGAATATTTTTAATAAAATATTAGTTTATGCAGCAAATCTAGCATTCTCTCTCTCACACCTACCACATACATATACTCATGCAAATTACATGTTTTGCATAATAAGAATCCCACAGGGAGGGATAAGTAAACCAGAAATCAGTATTTCTTAAAGAGACAGGAACACAAAAAGTGCCCACAAAGTTTTTTTTTTTATATTAGTTATGAAACAAAAGTAGAATTCTTACTATCAAAGTGCTCTGACAATCAGAATATTTACAGAGCTACACGTTCTGCCAAACCCCTTGAAGAAGGCACTTGCTATTGAGTGTAGCCTCAGACGCTGTATTGGGGCTAGCCCATCTGTTATTAACAAATGCTTAGTTGCCAAAGAGAAGAATTCTGCTTCATGTTTTATGGTGAAATGATATTACACAAAGCAGTGCTTTATTTCATCATTTTTGAATTCATAACTGATAACCACAAACTGGCCCAAATTAAATTGTGGCTCTTCTGAGGGGGTCAATAGGAAAAGAATCAATAGTGTAGATATTTGTACAGCTTGTCAGTGAAGGCAAAGGATATTATAGATGTCTAGGTCAAGAGAAGTCATTCAATAATTCATACACCATAAATAGACATAGGATGTCCAGTTCCATGATATCTGTTAATTTGTCTTTGTATGAGTGGCATCATAAAATAAAACAAAATATTGGGGTCCTTTGACAGGCCCCTGTTTGGTAGAGATGTAAAAGCAAAGGATCCACTGTTCACATGCTTATAGAATACTTAGGCCTGGCTGAAGTCACTCACAAGGGTGGATCCCGTAGCCATGGTTTTCTTCACTAGATTTTAGCACGAAACCTGTCACTGTCCCTGTCTTAGTCCATTTGAATGTTACAACAAAAATGCTATAAGATGGCAAACAATAGAAGTTTATTTCTCAGGATTTTTAAGGATGAGAAGTCCAAGGTTAAGGCACCAGCATCCTCGGTCTCCATTGACAACCCTCTTCTCATTGGGCCAACTGTAACTTCACATGGCGGAAGTGGCAAAGGATTTCTCTGAGTCTTTTTGACACTAATTCCATTCATAAAAGTTTCACCTTCTTGATCTAACCACTTCCCCAAATCTTTACTTCCTAATACCATTATGATGGAATTTAGGATTTCAATATATGAATTTTGGGAGCACCAATATTTAAGTTATAGCAGTTTCTCTGTATAAAATTCATATAACATAATATTTAATATGAATCAGGCAGAAGTTGTGCAATAAATTTGTAAAATCAACACAGAGAGCTAAATTAACTGAAGAATGATTCTCAATACACTTTGAGTTTAGAATATTAGGATAATATTAAGTGGATAGAAGACAAATCTGTATGCACTTGGGATGCTTAAATATGGCTTCTATCTGAAGGCTAAAAAATGTGACCCAACATAGTTGTTTATGGACTCCCCTGCTCAGCCCAGAGCTACACATGCATGGATCTAATAATAAACAATATACCACAGACTTTGTGAACTGTAATAAGCAATAGACCATCTCTCAACTCTCAGAATGGCCACAGGTGGCACATACATAGGACAGATCCTGAAAACACTCAAAGACTTTGAAAACAGAAGTGACATTGAAATAATAACCCACAAAAGACTGATTTGAATATGTGCCTGGAACCAACTGTGTTTATGGCCTGCTAAAATAAACATTTATCAACATTCTCCAAATAATTAAAACAAATCTCATATCATATTTAAGATGTTCAGGACACAGTCCAAACTTACTTGGAATACAATACCTACAAGCCTTTTGAAATGAATATGGAAATTTTGGGGATTGTGAAAGGGTAAGTGGGCTTTTATGTTGTTGTAAAGACTCAATTTATAAGACAAGCTGCCCTCAATTTGTAGGGAAGTTGTTTTCTTTTCTTTTAAAAATATATTTTATTGATTTTTTTACAGAGAGGAAAGGAGAGAAATAGAGAGTTAGAAACATCGATGAGAAAGAAATATTGATCAGCTGCCTCTTACATACCCCCTACTGGGGATGTGCCCGCAACCAAGGTACATGCCCTTGACTGGAATCGAACCTGGGACCCTTCTATAGGCCGACACTCTCTCTATCCACTGAGCCAAACCGGTGAGGGCTATAGGGCAGTTGTTTTAATTCCTCAAAGAATTGGCTTGTAACCTGAATGACAGTAAGGCACTGAGCCACCCATTCAACTATATTATCTTCAATTTGTTTCCTTTATCAAAGAGATCTTCAACAAAGATAGAAATCAAATGATTTCTCCCTTCTAGATGAAGAGCTGTTTGTCTTTGGATTTTTTTCCCCTCTTTGGGAACATAATTTCATGTAACTTAGGGAATAAGGCCTAAAATTACTTCCTATCAGACTCTGAGTATCAGCTTCCAATTTGTCCAACTTCTGACCACAGCTACTTTAAACAATATCTTCAAGTATCTTGTCACGTTTCAGCAGGAAGAAACAGTAAATATTTCTGGCAGTATTAAACAACCCCAAAAGATATTACCCTCCCAAAGTCCAGAGTCACTCCCCAAAAGATAGCCAAAAGAAAGAAAAACTGAGACCACATTTCTGTCCAGCCATTTTTTAAGCTGCCAACTTAATGAGTGAGCTGTCTGCATATGTAAGAACCAACAACCTGCATGTTCCAGGTTCTCAGAACACCAAACAAGATAAACAAGAAGGCTGTCCCGGAGGGTGAAACTATCCACACCCAGTGGGCACCCAGGAACCAAATTCACAAGAGTCTGAACTTGGAAAGAAAGGCACAACACATTTCTTCTTTCCTTTATCAACTGGACACTGCAGAGGTCCAGGAGAGCTGACTCTGGTACAAATTCTCACCCTTTGCTGGCTTTGGCCAGTTTTCCCAGGATTGTGTCTGCAGGCTCCAGAGTGGGTGGGATTTAAAGTAGAGAGTGTAGCTCTGTTATCTACCAGAATTTGGTAAGGTTTTCATTGATTTTAGTTTCAATTTTTTCTTGGCTCTTTAAGGGAATCACTTGGAGCCCTTAATAAGAGAACCCCTTGGATTCCTGTCAACTTCGGGGAGAGCCCATGCAGGAGCCCTCCTTCTAGGGTAGATATGGGACATTTGAGACATGGTATGGAAGGATTTGACAAAACCTTCAAGGACAATTTTTTTTTTCTACTATCCTGTCCTACTGCAAATGATTCACTCATTTCTGGGCCATGTTTTGTGATGAACCCCTAGGAGGGTACCAGGAGGGAGGCCCAAGTGTTTCAAGTTTTAGCGTGATTGCAGCTGCCAGATCACAGATTTGGTGGACTTTCGTTTACAGTCCTGGGATCCTGCAAAGTGGAAAGGCAATGCAGATAGAGGGTTAGTAGCCTGAGCACTCAAGTCAGCAAAGATAGAGAAGCTCATGAGGAGTCACATCAATCCTATGGTCTTTTGTCTTAGGTACCTCTCATACATTTAATTTTTTATTAGCTGTTGCAATGAATCTTTTGATGAAGCTATTTTGGAATCCAACTCATTTGAGAGGCTTCTGCTTGCCAATTGAAATAGGTGTGTCATTCTCTTTGATTGGGGGACCCTTGCGTTCAAGTGCACACCTTAAATGAACAATCTTGTCTAACTGAATCAGTCCCTCAGTGGCCATTGTAATTCTAGGTTTTCTTAAGATTTTGCCATCTTTGTAGATATGTTCAGCTTTGGGACCACAGTACTTAAACATAAAGTAAGCAGGTGTGCCAAAAGGTGGCACACATTCAACTGTTTGAAACTTCAAGGGTCCCATTTCTGTAGCTAAGCCATGGGTTTCTCAAAAATAAATTAAAACTCAAGAGGGAAGTGCCGCTGGATTGGGTGGTTTGTGGTGATTTTCAATGTATGTCATTGTAGTAAGTTTTCTTGAGGGTGCAGAGTGACCTAGAGTGGATCCAACCTGTTCTGTGTCCAGCTTATCCCAGCACTAAGTCTTAGAGTTACGTGGAGAGTGCTCTCACAGCTTTTTTTAAAAATTTTTTTAAAAATAAATCTTTATTGTTCATATTATTACAAATGTTCCTCATTCCCCCCCCCCTTCCATTGCTCCCCTCCACCAGGTTCCTACCCCACCCTTTGCCCTTTCCTCACCCCCCATTATCCTCATCCATGGGTGCACAGTTTATGTTCAGTCTCTTCCCACATCCCCCCCACTCCCCTTTTACCTGAGAATCGTCAGTTCACTCCCCTTCCATACTTCTGATTCTATTATATTCACCAGTTAATATTGTTCATCAGACTTTTTTTTTAATTCCCTTGGTTTTTAGATCTACTTGTTGATAGTTACATATTTGTTGTTCATAATTTTTATCTTTATTTTCTTCCTCTTCATAGAGAACCCCCTTCAGCAATTCATATAATTCTGGTTTGGCGGTGATGAACTCCTTTAGTTTTTTTTTTTATTTGTGAAGCTTTTTATCTGGCCTTTGATTCTGAGTGATAGTTTTGCTGGGTAGAGTATTTTTGGCTGTAGGTTCTTGCTATTCATCACCTTGAATATTTCTTGCCATTCCTATCTGGCCTGCATGGTTTCTGTTGAGAAATCAGCTGACAATTGTATGGGTGCTCCTTTATAGTAACTACCTGCTTTTCTCTTGCTGCTTTTAATATTCTGTCTTTTGCTCTTGGAATTTTAATTATGATGTATCCTAGTGTGGTCCTCTTTGGATTCCTTTTGTTTGGGGTTCTGTGCGCTTCCTGAACTTGTAAGTCTAATTCTTTCACCAGGTGGGGGAAGTTTTCTGTCACTATTTCTTCCAGTATGTTTTTGGTATCTTGCTCTCTCTCTTCTTCTCACAGCTTTTAAGTGTTCAACCTGTGCCCTCAGACTGCAGCTTTGATTTCCCAGATTCCCATTAGCAAGAGATCTATTATCTATTTTCATGAGATTTCCTTATCGTGGCTGAGTCCTGATAGCTTTAATAGCCTGACTTGATTTTGATGATCAACACAGTCTGACTTTCTTCATTGGTTTTCCCAAGTGTTGTATGCTAAGGACCCTATCTGTGGCCACTGATTGTGGACTCCTGAGATAACTATCCCAGAACCTTTTTAAAACTTCAAGGCATTTCCAGGAACAATCAATCAATCAATCAATCAAAATAGAATTTGTTTATCTCAGAAAATTGCTCACAAGGAAATGGAACTCAGATCCAAGGGTGACTTACCCTTAAACCTTCATAACAGCAGGCAGCCATCCGTGTGTCTTGTTGTCCAGAAGGCCAAAGGCTATTAGCAGTCAGCTTTGGGTTTCATTCCTCATCACCAAAAACTATAAAAAATTAAAGAAAACTCTTTAGATTATATAAAAAACTTTATATCATCCTTAGATGATATAAAAAACTTTATATCATCCTTAGATGATATAAAAAACTTTATATCATCCTTAGATGATATAAAAAACTTTATATCATCCTTAGATGATATAAAAAACTTTACTTAACACTTCATGAAGTAGACAGTCTCCTGTGGATAACTTTAAAATGAGGCAGAAGGTAGGAAACTCTTTTGGGTAAATAATATAGAAGGAGAAAGAGGACAAAGAGAAAATATCTGATTGGCTGGGACCATATCGTTTGGGGTGAAAAGGCCCTGTTTTCTTGGCCTTTGGGGATTGGCTGACTAGAAATACTTTGTTTCTGGTCAAGCTAAGAATTTAAAGGGATACAAAAGTTATCTCCTTTTAAATTTGCTGATGTGGCATCCTTGACAAGAGTGGTTCCATCTTGAGCTTAGAAAGTCATTTCAATGCATAAAAATTGTTAGAATCTCATTTGAAATGTGCACTAAAGCTGTCATATAACTTGATCATCTGTTATGCCAGGTGAATAAGAGTTTGAGTGGAATTCGACATTTGTTTAGACATTAGTTTTATTGTCCATAAGAGAAAGACAACCAAGAAAGAAGTGGCCATGAACAAGAAATAAATCTCATGTTGGCTTTATGCCTGGGACTAATGAAGGAAAATAATGCAGGCCAAAGTGAACAGTAATCCACAGGGGAAACTGTATATTCTTTCATTGATCTTTTTCACAATATCCATGACCTGAAGATATCATAGCTTGTGAGCAAAATTGGGGTTTGTAAGTCCACAGCAAAGGTGGGCACTCTGTGCATCAGAAACTCAGGTTTCTTAGAAAACAATTGACAACATTTATTATTAAATAAATTATACACACATGCACACAGACACACATAAAGTAATTTCTTGACAGTGATTTACTCTAGCAGAAGCCAATTTTCTGTCTTTTATTAGCATATTGGCCTGAGTCACAATTCAAGCCTGATTGCAATTTCCTTTTAAAATATGAGTCATCTATTTATCTAAAAGCCTAAGTGTCCATCCCAACCACCTGATTGGTAGCTATGCTGTTCACTGACCACCAGGGGGTAGACATTCAACATAGGAGCTTCCATGATGTGCACTGGCCATTTAAAAATAAAGGGCACCTTGTATGTATGTATATAAGCCTAAACAATGGACACAGACACCAGGGAATTGAGACCATGAGTTGGAGGGTGGGGTGGGGCAATGGGGGGAATAAGGACACATATGTAATATCTTAAGCAATAAAGATTTAATTTAAAGAAAGCACTTCATACTATAAAGGAGGCATTATGTCTGCCTTCCCACATTACCAAGTCAGTGTGAGGTTCCAATGGAATGACATAACTCTGTAAAATGAGGTACTATTAAAGGCACTGATTCATATCATCATCATGCCTGTTGAAATACCACTTTAATTAAATGGTTAGTTTATTTCTATGCAAACTTTATATCTATACACTGTCCCTTTAATCATGGCATTTTTGTTGCTTCTTTCAGGGGACATTTGAATAGAATAATTTGTGGATATGGGCATATGAGAAATCACATCTACCTTGGTGCCTTGTTCAGCACTTGTCTTGAATCAATGTTCATTGACAGGAACCCACCAGCCCCTTTGCAAGGATGGATGGAGGATACATACATTTCCCGCTCAAAGCCTTCATGAGTTTGGCAATGCTCAGTGTGGAGTTAAGAGAGAAGGCTTTGGAGCGAAGTCACCTGCGTCCTATCCCAACTTACTCATTTCCTAGTTGTGTGATCTTGGACAGTGACCAAAACTTCTCCACACTCAGCTCAATGGCTAAAATAAGATGACATCAGGATCTCTGTCATAGGGGTTGTTGGGTAGTTTAAAGTATGTGAAGTCATGAAATACTACTTGGCACATAGTAAGTTCTTAATCAGCATGCGTTACTCTTGTGTGAACACAGATGAAAATCTATAGCAAGGGTGTGTGTTATTTGGCCACTACTTATCTCATGTTGACTATTCTATAATATAACCCCTCCCTTGCAAAACCTTTCAACACACATATTTTTTTTTTTTAGTCTAGCCATTTCTGTTTTCATTAAATTCTTGGATCATGAAACTTGGACAGCTTTATTCCACCTTCAGGCATTCATACTTTATTTCTCCTCTAAGTGGAATATTCTTTCCACTTCTTAATTGCTACCTTTCTTTCAGAGCTCATGCAAACTACCACTTCCCCAGAGAAGCCCTCCTTTGTATACAAGATTGGGTCAAATCTTCTTGTAATCACTAACAAAGCTTCCTATACTTCATGTTTAGAGCACTTATTATATTATCATGATCACTATGAAATAATGAATTTTGCAATTCAATATTTATTGCCTCTTACACTGAAGTTCTCTTGCTTACTTCTGTATTCCCAGAACTTACTTCTATGTCCAATAGATATCCTTGGAATACATAAATATAAGTAATCAAACCCCACTTGGTAGTCTCAAAGGCTTAACTTCAATTGGTAAAAGGCACATTTCAAAATGTCAAAGAACCCCAGTTTAGAATACACTTAATTTGTAAATACCAAATGAGTTAATTTGCATCTAGCTAATACTACACAGATTTAAAGCACTGTTGTAATTATTACTAGCCAGTATTTGTTGATTTTCTAAAGATCAAAATAAAAAATGCATGACCTGTAAATGGTCCTATTCAATCCATTCTCCCCCAGAAATCCTATAGGCTGGGAAAAGACTATCATAAATCTGTCTGTATACAAGTATACATTTAGAAAATGAACAGGTAGTTCAGAATATTTCTATAGCACATTTTAGAGGAAAGCACTGGTATTTAAGTAATATGCCTCTAATCCAAATTAGACTTGAATAAACTAAACAACTTCCTATGCAAGGCAGAGCTTTGAACAGGTTTTCATTAACATCTGGTAATTCCCAACTCACTTTTCTCATTATCAAAGCCAATAAGTGGCCTGGGTTGAGTTTATTCTCAAAGGGTCCTTAGAAGAGAATTGACCAGATCTGTTTATTACTTTGCTTTCCAAATGTTTCCCAAAATATCATTTGGTGATCAATGCATGACTAACATTCTAGAACCTATTAAGAACAAGGAATTTGGAATTTTCTATGCTCTAGGCTTTCCTACTAGTGGAACCTGTTAATTAATTTGCTGAGAAACCTTTTATATAAGAAACTTATTTAAAATATTTATTCCTTCTTGAAATTCAACCCAAGTAAAAAGATCACCCTGCAGGTAAATTTGTATATTTTCTCTGATTAGTCAGAATTCTGTATAATTAAAAATATTTCCATTTGTTCTTTTTCCTTTTGATATAGCTTTGATTGATGGTAGCAAGTAACATACCTGAATTTTCTGTGGACATCTATAGAATTTGTTTTCCCTGTGTAATATACTGTTGGATCTTGCAAGGGGACTCAAAATCAAGCAGATACATGTAAATTCTTATTTACAAACAAGAAAACAAAGAAACTGCCAAAACTGATTTGGCTCAGTGGATAGAGCGTAGGCCTGCAGACTGAAAGGTCTCAGGTTCAATTCCGGTCAAGGGCATGTGCCTGGGTTGCGGGCACATCCCCAGTGGGGGGTGTGCAAGAGGCAGCTGATCTATGTTTCTCTCATTGATATTTCTAGCTCTTTATCCCTCTCTCTTCCACTCTGTAGAAAACCAATAAAATATATATTTTAAAAAAAGAAAAGAAAGAAAACAAAGAAACTGACATGAACTCTACAAAATGCCTTTTGCCTGGGTGTTAATTCCAACCTCCAGACATTACCCAAAGCCATTTGATTGATACCTGTTTTTCTTCATATAATAACTATTCAGGTAAAAATATATGTTGTGATTTTTCTTCCCTGAAGCATCAAAAAAGGACATTAGGAAAATTTATTAGATCTTAACTCCAGCATGATTCTCTCCTTGTCCTCTTTTCCATTGGCTTGTCCTCAAGGAATGCCCCATTTCCCAGCTGTATGGGTGCAATCAACTAACCATGTGGCAAATGACTCTGTAGAGCCAGGTAGACTCTGTCTGGAGGTGGAGCCCTAATCTGTCCCCTTGCCATTTTTTTAATTAATTATTTATTTATTTATTTATTACTAATTAAAGGGAAACAACATGGGATCCTGGCAGAACAGCAAGACAATATGATTTCAAGTCAGTTAGTGGTAGGTTTGGATTATTACTTCACTAACTACCCTGACGTGGGCCAAATCAGTACTTGATTTCTTTGTGACTCAGTATCTTCTCATGACAAATCTAGGTAATGCTGCTATGAGCATTACATGGAAGCATATACATAAACAGCCAGCTAGAAGAAGGTAGGTGTTTCCAAGGACTGGTTAGTGGCATTAGTGCTATTGCTATTAATAAAAGCATTGGTGGCCTCTGTGTGGCCTCGTGTTTTGTTAATTCTCACCCCAGGATAACTTTTCATTGATTTTTAGAGAGAATGGAAGGGAGGGGGAGAGACAGAGAGAAAGCAGCATTGATGAGACACATTTATTCCTCGCCTCCCATAGGAGCCCTAACCAGGGCAGGGGATTGAGCCCACAACTGAGGTACCTGTCCTTGACCAGAAGCGAACATGGGATCTTTCAGTCTGTGGGCCAACACCCTAGCCACTGAACCAAACCAGCGAGGGCTGCATGTGTTCTTTACTCTCTCAGTGAAATGAAACGGGTGAATGGAGGTGATTTTTTGGTTCCCAGGAGGAACTAGTTAAAATAAAATTCGCATTCAAGCAACCTAAGAAACCAACAGTGAGAACTCTAATATCCTTTCACTAGTGCGCACTGAATTGGAGGATAAAAAATAACCATGTAATAAACATACCAGCCATGGCTGGTCAAGGGGAAAAATGCGTGAAAGCTCCTTTCACCAAGAAATCTTTTCCTTTTAGGCCCCTCCCAGGCCATTGAGCTCACTGTGTCCCTGGAGGATAGAGTCTTTCCTTACAAGCTTCCTTCCCTCCTACCATGATGTTCCCTCTGGATCCAGTCACTCTACACAAAGCTCTCTGTTAGGTAATTCCGCAGACTGGCTCTTGGTGTGATGGTAAGGGCTGACAATAGCTTCCCATAATAAATCTTTCTTGGTGACATTTATCTTTGAATAGGACTTTTGGCAGATGAAGGGGGTAGTATTTTTGAATATGGGTCCTTTTGAGTTTCATTGTGGAAACATTTATCCACAAGGGTTTTTAAAAAATTGAATGCTAATTAAAAGAGATGTTGATGACATTAGGGAAAAAATGATTGAATGTATTGTGGAGATACTAGATGGAACTACATTAAACAGATTCATTTGCTGTTATACTGCTGGGACCCCTTAATAGGCAATGTGCACTGGGTACAGGATTGTGCAGAATCAATAATTCAACAACAATTTATTGAGCACTTCCTATGTCCCAGGGACTGTTCTAGGTGCTGATGATATAGTATTGGATAGGATAGAACCTTGCTCTCAGGGAGCTGACAACCAAGTGCTATCTATTTATTCAGAAAATAAATACATAAACAAAGACATGAATAAAATACTTTGGGATCATGTGAAGTTTTAAGGACAAAATAAAATATAGTGAACTGGCCAAGATTAACTGGTGAGAAGATGCTGCTTTCGATAGAGAAATCTGGAAACTGCTATAAGAAAGAGTTGTACAGAGTTGTAAGGAAGGAGAATTTGAGAGAGAGAAAAATAAAAGTAATTAAAGTGGAAATGAGCTTGGCATGTTCACTGTCATATGCTGTTGACTTTGAAAATATTTTCCACTAAACTTTACATAAAAAATACTGTTCCCCAGAACCTAGTTTGGGAAAACGTTTTCCATAGTGTAGGCAAGCCCATGCTATTAAGAGTAAGTCCTGTCGGGACCGGTTTGGCTCAGTGGATAGAGCGTCAGCCTGCGGACTGAAAGGTCCCGGGTTGGATTCCGGTGAAGGGCATGTACCTTGGTTGCGGGCACATCCCCAGTAGGGGGTGTGCAAGAGGCGGCTGATCAATGATTCTCTCTCATCGATGTTTCTAACTCTCTATCCCTCTCTCTTCCTCTCTGTGAAAAATCAATAAAATATTTTTAAAAATTAAAAAAAAATGATTAAAAAAAAAAAGAGTAAGTCCTGCTTTACATCCTGCCATCACCTGTGAGGCAAACAGAACTACCTGCCTCAAAGAAGCGACAAGACTTCTAAAAAGAGCCAAGGAGAATGCCTCATACATGGAGATACCCAATAGCTGTCACTCTCTTTTCACTCTTTCACATTGAAAATTATCCAAGAAAATATATTTAATTGTTGGTATAAGTTCTCCATGGTGACCAGTCTCTACTCCTAATACTAGTATTCTCCTTCATTTGTTCATGCTCAATCACTTCCTGTTGTTATTACGAAAATGCAATTTTGTGGGGAAGCAGGGGACTTGGTTGGGAAGTCTGGAAGGAGGAATCTCTGAAAGGTTGGGGGCCTTTTTGGGGGGACCTTGCAGAAGGCTGCAGATCCTACCTTGACTCTTCCAGACAGTCTGAGCTCCTGGTGTTTTACTGGAATCTTTATGTTTAGACTTCAAAATGTCCTTGCTTAAAGAACCCACATTTCTTCTCAAGGATACTTACCTTATAGATAGTATCTAACAGTTAATTTTAGTTCAAGCTGTTGGTATAGTAATAGCCTTAAGGAGGCAGGCAAACAGGGCTGTTTTGGTTCCTCTAGCCAAGGATGCCCTTAGCCTCTCATTCACAGAAACTTGTGTCAGAGTAATCCGTTCATCTGTTTCTCAGGGTCTGCTGGCCAGTTCCAGAACAATTTCACACCAGCAATATCAGAGAAAGAAAAGTAGGTGTAAAAGTTACAAAATGACCAATACTTTTATTTTTATAATAAAAGAGGAATTCTTTTTTCCCGCTACTAAATGGTATCCTCGGAAATTTACCATTGGGTTCAGATAAAATCCTAGAGTAACTATTTTGTGTTGTGTTTTGTTTTTGTTTCCCCCCCCCCTGAAAATAAGTTTTAATCATAAATACATGTATTAGTAAATATATAGGCCATTTTGAATATAATTATAGAAGATCATTTAGTCTATCAATTCCATTTAATTATCTAAATTAAATTGAGTCTCATATTTTTTTTTAAAATGTAAGAAGTATTAATCTTTTAATTTATTCAAGAGGGAAGTGTTAGGTGAACTTTTCTTAGTAACTCATTTTCCACAATTTCAGAGAAAAAGGATAGAAATGGAGTTGACTTTAGACATGAACAGAAAATTATCTGTCAAAACAAATACTTTCATGTGACTTAGAAAGGACCTATTTAAAGAAATTATAAAAGATTTTAATCTTAAACACACAGCATTAACAAGTTTCACACTTTTATTTCCATTAATATAGGCAACTTAGAGGTAAAATAAGATTATGCTAGTAATTTGTTTTCATTCTTGCTGCCACAGAATTCATGTGGGAATTTTTGACAGGCAAATTAGTCAAATATAGGATAAATGAGTAAAATGAAAATTGAAGGGCTAGTGTAATAAGGCAAAACTATAAAAATGACTAAGGCTTTAAAAAATAAAAGAATGCACATTCATTTAAAAACGAAACAAAACATAAGGATAGACAGAGAAAGATCTTTCACTGGCCCCAACCCATAGTCCTACTTTAGAGGGGTAGTTGTTATTATAAGAACACTTTTTGAATGCTTCAAAACATTTGACATACAGACAAATATATCAGATCATGTTTCTACAAATGGGTATATTATTAAACACTAGAGGCCCAGTGCACAAAATTTGAGCATGGGTAGGCCTGGCTAGTGATCACAGCCAATCTGTGGGGTGACCAGCAGAACAATTGGGGCCCTCCCCGCTGGCACCAGCCTTGACTGGCCTGAGGCCTGCAGACTGGGGGCAGCTCTGGGGTGAGCGTTCGAATGTATCATAGCGACCAGTCGTTCCTTTGGTCATTCCACCATTCAGTTGATTTGCCTATTAGGCTTTTATTATATAGGAGAATAATATTCCTCACCTGTTGTTTAATTTTTAGCTTCTCTTATTAATGATAATTGTTTTCTATTTAACAGATTTGTCACAATTTGTTTAGTTAATCTCTAATTGTGGTAAGCATTTATTGTTTCTATTATTTTTCTTTCACAGACAATGCTATTCTGAAATTATATCTGCAAGCTTTGCCGTATTGTCTGCTGATTGCTTTTGGCCCCAGGTGATGCCCACCCAGCTCTTTGTGGAACTAGGCTGAATAAAAAGGGCTGCAACAAGTCAGGAAGTGGCAGGAGAGGAATGAGGTGTTTGGCTTTGCTTTACTGTCCATACTACCTACCTTCTTCTATAAAGCTGTTAGACTTGAGTACTTCTACTGTTTTCATACTTTTTCACATTCAAATTCTTTGACATACTTTGGAAGTAACATTATATTATCAGAATATTGAAAATAAACCCCTAAGAACATTGGATAAGTACATTAAAATTTTTTCTACCCCTTTTCTCTAACACACACACTCACTGACCACCAGGAGGCAGACGCTCAACCCAGGAGCAGTGGGCAGCCTGCAGGCCCCAGGCCAGCCAAGGCTGATGCTAGATTTGCTAAAACCACCACTGTTATTGCCCATCACTTTTTGGTGCACCTCAGTACAGTGGCTTGGTAATGATGATAGCCATTTCCTATGGGAATGTCTTTCTTCAGACTTTTCAGCTCCTCTTTTTGTGTTGCCATCCCTACCCCACATGGTCCAGTCCCACCTTTAGACATGACAGCTGTTGGCCTTGCTCCACTCAGTGATGACCAGAGCAAGGCTGTGTTAATGGGCAGTAGAGCCTTAGAATGGCATGCCTCCAAGAAATATCTGCATGGTACATGCAATTCAATAACCACAGATTATGCAGCCGCTAAAGGGAATAAATGAATAATACAGAGCTCCTTACCCCTGAGAAGCTCATGGTATAATAATATGGTGGGTGAAGAAGGGGATAGAACAAAACAAGGTCAGAATTCACTGAAATAAAGAGAGAAAAGGGGAAAATAACATGAATTTCTGGCAAAATTTGGTAGGGATACTCAGGAGAGAGCAGCCTTAGGTTGCTACAATTAAAAACAAAGATTGATAAAGAATCTATCACTTTATTCAGGTCTTGAAGGATCCTTACATTTTTGGGTCAGGAATGACTTTTTGTCTTTTTTAACTCACCTATGGTGTTGACCTCAAACTATCGTATGAAACTAGGCACCAGACTCTCATCTTAAGTGGGGCCTTTTGGTTGTCTGACTCACAAGAGCTGACCCTGGGCCTAAAGTGGAACAAATCCTTAGCTCCTGTTATTCTTGTTATTTACTTTGTTATCTCTTAATTTTTTCCCTATCGTTATTATATATTGGATGTATTGGAGTATAAATTGACACCAAGTTAATGCATATTCTTAATTTGATTGCCTTACGTTTACTAAACTGAAGCATCCATGTTGTACAAAAATTGCTGTTTGAAATTTTAACCCTGCTATTTTGGCTTCTATAAATGTTTGCTTGCTTAAATAATAAGGAAATAAGACTATTCCCATTCCAGAGAAGCCATAAACCTTCCCTGGACAAAGTTATCAGTGCTGGCGCCAGGCCAGGCCTTTGGTTGAGGTCTCAAGGCCCCAGCACATAGGGCTCTTTAAGAACTTGAAAAGGGGACTGAAAAACCCCATATTTGGGAGACAAAGAGGGTAAAAAGATATAAATAGGGAAACTTTCTCTATATTTTTTCCCCCCAGAATTTCAGAGACATTTTTCTCTGGACCCATGTGTAATAATAATAATAATAATAATAATAATAATAAATGAATCACACTTTGGGAAATAAAATACAAGTGAAGTGCTTACATTCAAAGTAATTTTGGAAAAATAAATATAATAGAAGAATGCAGTTAACAAAACCAGTAGATATCCCAAAACCTAGTTATTGGAATAATATGGTCCTGGCAAAAAGACAAGGATATAGAACAAAATGCAAAGCTTAGAAATAGACTCAGGTCAATGGAAATATTTTGGAAATCTTGGATTGCCATTAAATTTAGCAGAACAAATATGGATTTCTTGATAAATGAATACATTTAGGTAACTGGAAAAAATGAAGTTAGAACTCAATGCCTTCCACCATAATGATAAACATGAAAAAGTCTTAAAATTATTTGAAGAAAATGTAATTGAATATTAATTAGAACATGGGCTTAGAGTTTATTTTTCGAATAAAAAAGGAAGCCATGAAGAGAAAAAGGGGCATATTGAAATGAGACCCAAAAAGTAAATTAGAAATTAGAAAATTCTAAATATATGGACAACACTTGAAACATTCTAGAGAAACCAACAAAGCTATTGGGAAAATGGGTGAGAAGCTCATTAAAGAGTGTTAAAATAATAAAAATAATACAAAGTAAAACAAAGATGAAAAAAATACAAACCTATGTAAGACTAAGGAAACTCATAGATTTAATGTTAGAAGTTAAATTGAAACAATCATTCTAAAGGGTACATTTATAACATAAGACACATTTTTAGCCCTTCTCTCTTGTGTATTCTGTGAATCTATACTCAGGGAAAAATAAAATATGTGCTCGGAGATTACTGTACAAGATTATTCATCATAGTTATCAATAGACAAAATGTGATATGTAACTTATGAAGTAACTATGGCACATCCACGAGATATAAGGATTAAACTAAAAATCTTGCTGTAAAATAATAGTTACTGATTTGAGGATATGTCCCATGGAAAAAGTCATATCCAAACTATTAAAAATTTGTGTGTGTGTGTGTGTGTGTGTGTGTATATATATATATATATATATATATATATGTATGTTCAGGGGTTGGCAAAATTAGGTTTACAGTTGTGAGTACACAAAAAGAAAGTTTATTCTGTTATTATTCTGTATTTATTATTATATTTGTATTATTTGTTTTCTTCTTACTATTATTATTTTTGTTATTTCATACCCTTGCTTATGATTTATCTTTTAAGTAATGATGGCTATGCCTGCTGGTTTGGAGCAGTGAATAGAACATTGGCCTTCAGACCAAAGGGCCCCAGGTTCGATTCCAGTCAAGGTCATGTATCTTGGTTGCTGACTCCTCCCACATCCAAACCTTGATCTGGGTGCATGCAGGAGGTAACCAATCAATGTGTTTCTCTCACATCAACATTTCTATTTGTCTTTCCCTCTCTCTTGTACTCTCTCTAAAAATCAAGGGAAAAATATCCTCCTCGGTGAGAATTAATAATAATAATAATAATGATGGCTGGTAATTTAATATACTTTTGCCCACCTCTTTTTTTTTTAATATATTTTATTGATTTTGTACAGAGAGGAAGGGAGAGAGATAGAGAGTTAGAAACATCAATGAGAGAGAGTCATCGATCAGCTGCCTCTTGCACACCCCCTACTCGGGATATGCCCACAACCAAGGTACATGCCCTTGACCAGAATTGAACCCGGGACCCTTCAGTCCCCAAGCCAACGCTCTATCCATTGAGCCAAACCAGTCTCGGCTTGCCCACCTCTTTATACATCTAAAAACATATGCAGCCGAAACCAGTTTGGCATGCCAAAACCGGTTTGGCTCAGTGCATAGAGCGATGACCTGTGGTCTGAAAGGTCCCAGGTTCGATTTTGGTCAAGGGCATGTACCCTGGTTGCGGGTACATCCCCAGTAGGGGGTGTGCAAGAGGTAGATGATAAATATTTCTCTCTCATCGATGTTTCTAACTTTCTATCTCTCTCTCTTTCTGTGAAAAATCAATAAAATATATTTTAAAAATAAATAAATAAAATAAAAACATATGCATCATGGTCATTTTTGGAATTGTGTGTGATTTTTATTCCTTAATTTTATTTTTATTTTTCACTTTAAACCCTTTCTGCATATGGAATGTGTGTGTGTGTGTGTGTGTGTGTGTGTGTATTTGTAATGAGAAGAAAACAGCTCAAAACAGCCAGATAATTTTTCCTTATTTTTCAGCCAAACCTCTCATATTCCCATCAAGATCTATTTTTTACTTTTCTACCTTTATGTGAAATACAGAACAGTTAAGTACTATTTTTGTGCAGAATATCACCTATACCTTACAACCCTTGGGCATTTCACAACTGTTTTAAAATTGCCTTCAACCTTCTGATCTTTTGAGTGAATTAATCAGTTCTTTCAGCATTTTTTCTCTTGTCTCATTTTCAGATCGCTATGGATTTTTCACTGAACTCTCTGAGCTCTTGGATAACCAAGGGTTTTTATGACAGAAGCAGACAAAATATAATGCATGAAAATCTGTCAACATGGCTAATTGGAGATCTGCTCCAGAGAAACGCCAAACGGAAAGCCAGTGTTTAATGGCAAGAATCAATGTGTCCCCTGGCACGTCTGTGTGGGCAAGCCGTCCTGTGTGGAAGTCTCCTGGCAACTAATGGGACTCCTGTGCCCACAAAGAGTTAATGTAGCTTCCCAGTGCACCTCATTTCTCTCCAGAGACTGCTATATGCTCCCAGAGAATCCGCCTCACCACAGGACAGCTCCCTTTGCTAATAGTGTCAAGAATAATAATAAAACCCAAAAACCAAACCCTACTTTCCTCTTTTTAGTGTTTGCTTCCATAGTCATTTTTTTTTTATATTGCTCACACATCAGGCTAGTTCAGTGGACACATTCTCCTTTGTGGAGACTTTGAGGATTGTCACTTTGGGTGTGTTATAGACTGCTCTGTGCATGCAGTTTGGTTAACACTCCTGCTAGCCCAGACAAGTGAATGATGCTGTTATAGAAAAAAAAATAAATAAAGGCTAGTTTGTGTGAAAAAAATATCTATTGACCTTGCATTAACCATCTTGCAAGTTTATAAAACTAGGACCGATCTATTATTAGATCATTAGATTTGTTGGACTGGGCTAATCCATTAAAATACATATTGTATTAAATATGGCTATATTTTTAAGGAACAATGGATTTGAAATTCATCCAGCTTTTCATTTTATGCCCTGCTTCCTGTTGTATTTTCATCAGACAAATATAAGAATATATACTATATTTTGGCATATTGCGATGACATGAAGGATTACTAGATGTTGTTTATATAAGGACATCATAACACATATTAAGACCAATGTCTGTTATTACTCATGTTTCAGGTTCTTCAGCTAGTAGATGCTTACACAGAAATGCCTCCATTACCTTTCTCATGCCAATCTCTGATGCTTTCTATTTTTTGAAATAAATTCTTCCAAGCTAAAAAAAAAAAACACTCCCTGATTATAAATTAAGCCTCATTCAAAGCTACCTGCATTTTTTTGAGATCAAGATAGTTGAATCGAGGACCTTTGGTACTTGTTTGCACTTTGCCAACTGGGTGCTATGCTTTCCAGTGTCCGCACGGCTGTAACTTTAAGTCACTGTGCAGGTTAAAAACACCCTAGGAACTGGTCTTTCTTCCAGTGGTTCTCAACCTTCTTAATGCCGTAACCCTTTAATACAGTTCATGTTGTGGTGACCCCCAACCATAAAATTTTTTTTGTTGCTACTTCATAACTGTAATTTTGCTACTGTTAATGAATCATAATGTAAATATCTGCGTTTTCTGATGGTCTTAGGCAGGGGTCCTCAAACTTTTTAAAGTGGGGGCCAGATCACGGTCCCTCAGAGAGCTGGAGGGCCGGACTATATGAACTACTAATTCCTACTGTAACACCTCGGCTGCGCTCACTGCCCAAAAAACCTGGCGGGCCAGATCAGACTCCTCTGCGGGCCGCATGTGGCCCGCGGGCCGTAGTTTGAAGACGCCTGTTAGGTGACCCTGCTAGCAGTTGGTCGAGACCCACAGGTTGAGAACCGCTGCTATAGGGCCTAAGACCATCGGAAAACATATAACTTAATTATGATTCATTAATGGTAGAAAAATTACAGTTATGAAGTAGCAACAAAAATAATTTAAAGTTGGGAGTCACCACAACATGAGGAACTGTATTAAAGGGTCGCGGCATTAGAAAGGTTGAGAACAGCCAAGACTGGTTTGGCTCAATGGACAGAGCGTCGGCTTGGGGACTGAAAGGTCCCGGGTTCGATTCCGGTCAAGGGCATGTACCTTGGTTGCGGGCATATCCCCAGTAGGGGGTGTGCAAGAGGCAGCTGATCGATGACTCTCTCTCATCGATGTTTCTAACTCTCTATCTCTCTCCCTTCCTCTCTGTACAAAATCAATAAAATATTAAAAAAAAAAATAAAAAAAAAAAAAAAAAGGTTGAGAACACACAAATATCTTCCTGAGTTTTTGCAAAAACACAAATGCTTTCTTGTTCCTGTGTAATCTGGAGCAATGGCATTGAGTTTCACATATATTATATATATATTTATTTATTTTAAGAACTGGGATCATTGTCTTAGAATTTCTAGGGGTGCTGGAAGAGGTCACGAAGGGGTCATGACCGGGAGTTGGACTGCAATCAGAGGCCCTCACCTTTCCACCCAGGTGCCTCTGCCTTCCATTCCCACAGCAAAAGCTATTTGTCTTCAAGGTTGAGTGATACGTTATGGAGACCACCTGGACAGTACCCTGACCACACAGTCCAGGCCTCTGAATGAACCTCTACGATTCAGATGGCCCTGCGGGGATGTCCTCACGTTGGGGCCGCCACAGACAAGCCTCTCAGGTCCATGTCCTTGCTGGTTCCACCTGCCATCGCCCATCTGCCTGCAGCTCAGGTCTCTCCTTGCCCTCCACGGTTCAACTTTCCCCTGCGAAGCTCCCGAGCTCCCCAGGAACAAACAGGCCATGCAACAGATTTAAAATGGTCTTCAGTGGTAGGCAAACTCGTCAGTCCACAGAGCCAAATAGCAACAGTGCAACGATTGAAATTTCTTTTGATAGCCACATTTTTTTAAACTTAAACTACATAGGTAAGTACATTGTTATTAACCTAATTAGGGCACTCCTGAGCTGGCCTTTTCTAAAAAACTCAAGGGGCCAAAGAGCCACAGTTTGCTGCCCACTGGTCTAAGCACCTTTTAGCTTTGTGGCTTCTTGCGGCCAGTGCCCACCCTCTGAGGCTTACCTCCCTGTAGGAGCCAGAGGGAGCCTGCTTCCAGTCTTCCCGTTCAGCAGAGCCAGACCTGCGTGCTAATGGGGGGTGTGGGCAGGAGAAGGGGCGTGGGGGTCAGCCCTCTGGGAGGGCCGTGCTGCGCAGGCTCCGTCTGTGTGAGGACCACATGGCAGGTGCACCTGGGTGACCACGTTGCTGTGGGGTCTAGGTCCCGGCTGCAGGAGTGGCATTCTGGCTAGCGCTAGGTGCAACTGCAGTCAGTCAAATCAGGTTCTTTGCAACAAATTAAAGGGGGGAAAAAACAAACAGCATTAACCTAGAATGTACAGCTTGTGGGCAGGCGAGCCAGGGACAGTGGTTTTGCTCATTGTCCTGTGGGGTGGTTCAGAGCATAGCATTCTTTTAGCACAGTGTTTCCCCAACTTCTCTCATGATGAGAATCACCTGGTGGAGTTGTTAAACTACAGATCCCTGAATCCCAACTAAGAAGTGCTAAACTAGAATTTTGGGGAACATATAGGTAAAATTGTATACTTAACTTAGTGCTCTGTTTTAGGAAGTTTAGTCAGAAACCTGGTTTCCAGCCCTTTCACCTAATATTTACCCAATCAGCTCCTGTGTGTGTGTGTGTGTGTGTGTGTGTGTGTGTGTGTTGCTTTTTGCTTGACCAAGCACAATCGGCTTCTATGGTTTGCAGCTGAGAACTCCTAATTGGGTTCTTATTGTGAGAAGTTTACTTTTTGGCGTAGACACTTGGTTTTATTTCTCCTCTGAAGCACGACAATGATTCTTCATTGGAACTAGTTTGCTGGTTGTTCTAGAATACCCATCATACTGTTTTAACCAATTCACATCTGTCTCCAATCAAAACTAGCCTGCTTTATGCATAGTGCAGGTACTTTGGGAGCCCTTATAATATTTCTGCCACTTATACACGTATTCACGTGCGGAAGCATGCAATGCAGTGTTGTTATTATGGCCTTAAACAGTTATCTTTTACAGCAAGTAATGAACAGAGGAAACAAGATGGATTATTTGACTTTAATTTTAATAAATTAATTCAATAAATAAATTTAAAAAGTAATCTTTTCCCATAGCCCCCCTTTTTCCCCTTTGTGTACATCTGAGTTTCTAAACTGTATTTTTTTTTCTCTTTTTTTCTGCCTGAAGAACTTTTTTTAAAAACATTTCTTGCAAGGCAGGGCTGGCAGCAGTGAATTCCTCATTCATTGTTCCCTGGAGGTATCTTTATTTCTCTCTCACATTTGAGGAGAATTTTGCTGGATATAGAATTCTAGTTTTTTTTCTTCTTTTAACAATTTAAATATTTTATCCTACTCTCTATGTTAGTCATAGTAATTTCAAATGCTGTCTTATAATTAATTCCATTATCTCAATCTGATGCTTTCTTTGTCCTATGAGGATTTTTTTTTCTTTTGTTATGCCTTGTAATTTTTGTTGGTGGCTGGGCATGTTTCATGGAGTAATGGCAACTAAAGCAACAGTCTTTATGGAGAGAATCTATGTTAACCTGGCCAGGAGATGAGGTGCATAGGTGGGAGAAGTTTAATATTCCTCTCATTGTCTTGTTTTCCCCTCCCCTTACGCCTTAGGCTTCCCTCAAAACTCCTGAGAGCCTGTCTTGTACTTCTTGCAGCTGTGATCCACTGTTACAGATTGGAGCTCTGCGGGTAAGGTGGGATGAAGAAGTACTGTCTAGTCTTTTCGTTACAGAAGACAGGAGAAAAACCAAGCAACGCTTAGAGAAATGGAGTTACACTTTATATTACACGCAGGCCTAGAGAAACTGTATTTCAAATTCCAGCCCCAACATGGAGGAACGTTCCCTATTTATATGTTTTTGCCTTCCTTGTCTCCCAGATATGGAGTGTTTCCGGTTCCTTTTGAAAGTTCTTAACGAGCCCTATGTGCTGGGGCTTTGAGACCTCAACCAAGGCCTGGCCTGGTGCCAGCACTGGGGAATGTTTATGGCCTCTCTGGAATAGTCTTATTTTCCTTATTATTTGAGCAAGCAAGCATTTACAGAAGCCAAAATAGCAGGGTTAAAATTTCAAACAGCAATTTTTATATAAAAAGGATTCTTCCTTTTGGTTAAGTGTCAGCTTTGAGTGGGTCTGTTTTCCTGGGCTGTGACTTTCACAAGCATTGCTCCCATCGGTTAGCCCAGTGGTCGGCAAACTCATAAGTCAACAGACCCAAATATCAACAGTACAGCGATTGGAATTTCTTTGGAGAGCCAAATTTTTTAAACTTCTTCTAACGCTACTTTTTCAAAATAGACTTGCCCAGGCCGTGGTATTTGGTGGAAGAGCCACACTCAAGGGGCCAAAAAGCTGCGTGTAGCTCCCAAGCCGCAGTTTGCTGACCACGGGGGTTAGCTTGTTCTTCTTGAGGTGACCCAGGTGAGATAAGGAGGCTGGATAGGGAGAATGCCCTCCCTCCCACTGCAGGTGGAATATGGCTCTGCAGAGTGTTTTTCCCCTGGGGAATAAGCCTTTGTAATGGAGAACAGGCAATATTTCTCAATGAGTATCCTTTTTCTCCCCTTGCCAGAGCCACGCGAGAATCTTTCCTGGATCTTTGGGTAAGGTCATGATGGGCTTCTTAGAGGTAAAATTCTCAAACACATGATCCCCCTTCCCGGGATGGAAGCCCTGGCACTTCTCACTCTCCTGCTGGTTTACGCTGAGGCTCCAGCAGTTTGTTAGCTTTACCATTCGAGCGTTCCTACCCTTTTATGGTCCTTGTGGCTTCTGTGCTAAGTAAGCAGATAGGACGCTCCAGATTTCCCTGCCTCTTCAGGTGTAGGGGTGGCCTTTGGCTCTGCAACCACAGTTTTTGATGAGTCTAGCACAAGCCATTGATTTTTAGCATGTTCTGGTTCTCTTAATTGAAGGGTGGGAGTGCCATCTTCCAAGCTCTTGCCATGTTGTAGCTCAAGCCACATATCCATGGGTTTGTTTTTTATACATATAGAGAATGATGCCTTGAAAAGATATATTGAAGAGGCTAAATTTTTCTAATATGTTTTTAGCCTTGGAATAATAATAATAATAATCCAGTCCTAGCCAGCTTGGTTCAGTGAATAGAGCATCGACCTGCTGACCAGAAAGTCCAGGATTTGATTCTGGTCAAGGGCAACTGCCATGGTTACAAGCTCCTCCCCAGTCTGGGCTCTGGTAGGGGCTTCTGTAGGAGGCAACCAATTGGTGTGTTTCTCTCACATTGATATTTCCTTTTGTCTTTCCCTCTCAATGCCATCCTCTCTAAAAAGCAATGAAAAAATATCCTCAGGTGAGAATTAAAAAAAAAAAAGAATAAAATTAGAGACATACGGGAGATTCAATGTTAGATACATAATGGAAAGTAGAATTTGCCCTTTGAGTTTCCTTCATCAGGGGCCCTGCCTTCAGGCAGAGGACGTCACTGAAAGCCTGGGAAGGGGTCAGATGAAATCGCTGTCCCCAAATGAGGTATTCTCCCAGGGCACAGGGTCACTGATGGGGTTGTCGATGGCTCATGACTCCTTCACCCTCCAAATGGAAGCTTTCCATCAATATCAAAGTTCCCTAGACTGAGGAGGTACAGCTGGAGCTTCAGGGCCTCCTAGCAAAACCCGCCTTCATAGGCAGCTTCAGGATAACGGGCCACTAATGAGCTGTGGATGGTGGCTTCCCTTTCAGGAAGCTCCTTTTCCACTTTTGCTTGACTCACAGCAGCAATTTTGAAACTTGTGTGTTCCGCTGGAATCCGTGCTGTGGGTAGAGGTTAACCAGGGTTGGGGGCAGCTTTTCCTTCTAGGCCATTGGGGACGTTTTCAAAATCCTTGTTGCTGAAAGCAGCTTGAGGGACTGTGCTCGGTGTGGTACAGGGTCAGCTTTCACGTGGGTGGATTTGTGGATTCCATCTGACTAATCCAAGTTTAGAAACCATATTAAAGGATTCCGATATTACATACGTAACAACATTTTAAAATGAGGATATTTTATTAGACATGCTGAGCTAGATGGCAGTTTAGGAAGCCATCATTCATCTTCTCTTATTTTGGTGAATATTTTTGTATTGCAGTCCCATTTTTTTCATAGGGAAATTTATCCTTTTTTTTAATTCAATATTATTATCCAGGATGAAAAGTCTAAGTCCTCAAAATGGCCCCAAATGCCTATTATTGTTCCCATCTTACCTCTACTTATATTCCTCTTATAAGTTCCCTTTAGCCATGGCTTTCTTATTGTTTGGAATACATTATGTGTGTTCTCATTTTAGGACCTTTAAAAAAAAATAATATATATATATATATATATATATATATATATATATATATATATATATATATATGATTGTTTTTTTTACAGAGAGGAAGGGAGAGGGAGAGTTAGAAACATTTCAGAGCAACCAAGGTACATGCCCTTGACTGGAATCAAACCTGGGACCCTTCAGTCCACAGGCCAATACTCTATCCACTGAGCCAAACCAGTGAGGTCTCATTTTAGGACTTTTTACTCACTGTGTGTCTGCCTGAAACGTTTTTTTTATTTTTATTTTTTATTATTTTTTAACTTTTTTGATAAATGCAGGTGTCACTCCTTTACCTCCACTAAGTTTTTAGTAAGATGTTACCTCGAGAAGGTAATCCTACCACCTTATTTCACTTCCAACTTGTCCTCTCCTGGTTTTTCTCATCCTTGTTAATCTGATCTTCCTTTCCTTTTTACTGGGTCTTTCCATGCTAACATGCTAGTTACTTATAAATTTACTTTAGAATTTATTGTCTGGTGTCCCCTGTTAGAGTATACACTTCAGGAAGGTGGTGTCTTTCCAAGTTTTGTCCCATGAAGTATGCAGAGCATCTAGCATAGTGGCACCACAGTCGGTGCTTTGTTTCATTACTGTTGAATCCATGAATGACCAAGTATTTATACTGTACTAATTCTATGTCCCAGACACTGTGCTAGGGAAACTTGTAGTGAATAAGACATAGATCTTGCAGTCAATAAATAAGCAAGCAAAATATGTAACAGTGATAGTAGGGAAAATGTAGATTGGAGAGTATTGAGCAAGAAATAATACATTTCAGAGCTAGAGCTGTGAAAGTAGAAATGGTTTGAAGGTAGAATCTGGAAAAATAAAGTGTCCCAAAAATGTATACACACTTTGAATAATTACTCATTCCACTGGGTTGAATCTGAAAAGGAAGAAACATCAATTAAGCTAACAACTATTAAGTGTCTATACATTTTGGAGGGATACCCCTATATTTTTAGGGAAAAATTTGAGAGTCTTTTGGCAACTGATTAGATAGTAGAGCCTGAAGGATAAACATAAAAATAATTTCAACATTTTAAACTTGAGATTAGGAATGCAGAGAAGTAAATACAAGAAGTGAATATATAGATTCATTTCAGAATATGTTAACTATGAGACACTGATGGTTGATGTTGCAAAAGTCCAGAGCATAAGAGAAAAATCTGACCTGCAGATATAAATCTGAGGGTTGCGCTACTTAAATGGGAATTGAAATTGTGCTTTCAATGGTATTTTCAGAGATGGGGAAAAGAAAGGAGATCTAGAAAACCAGATATAACATCGAGAGCAATTGAAAGGCTGGAGGAGAAAGACCTGCAGAGGAGCATGAGAAGTTGAACCTGGAAAGGTAAGAGAGAACTCAGATGTCAAAGAAGAAAAGTTCAGGAAAGGAGCAGGCAGTAGTGACAAAGGATGCAGAGTCATGGATGCTCAGTGGAGAGATAATGTAAAGCAATAAATTATCTAAAAATAACAGAATTTATACATATCAGTGCAATAGTAGATTTGCTTGAAAGATATGTAAGCTTAAGCTCTTGGGAGTAAAGGTTTTGAGTAGTAAATACATAGTTGATTGCAATTCACAAAGTTCAGTTATAAAGCTTCCAGGTACTCTTTGCTGTATTGCAATATCACTTAGTTCTTATTATTTTTTACTATTTTTAAATATGTTTAATTGATTTTTTACAGAGAGAAAGGGAGAGAAAGATAGAAACATCAATGAGAGAGAAACATCAATCAGCCGCCTCCTGCACACCCCGCACTGGGGATGTGCCGGCAACCAAGGTACATGATCTTGACCGGAATTGAATCCAGGACCTTTCAGTCCCCAGGCTGACGCTCTTTCCACTGAGCCAAACCGGTTTTGGTTAGTTTTTATTATTTACTGTGGGAAGATACTAGAACGGATATGTTTTCATGAGCTATCAATGGATGGACTTATAGGGTGAAGAAAAGCCTATTTCTATTTGATAGGAAACACTTATGCTGTATTTATATGTGCTTTAAATAGATACAAATGTTTATATTGCTATTTTATTCATACTCAGCAGTGAAATGAATGATATCAATGGATATTTAGTTATTGTGTTTAACATAATGTGATATTAGTTTTCTGGATAAATTTGCAGGATCTAATAATGAAGCACGTAGCTCTGAATATTTAATGTGAATGAGACATGTTGATTATATTCATTTCCTTGAACATTTTTTATTTTTCATGGCGAAAGTTAATATTCCTTTACTAAAAGTGATAATGTATATTTTTATGAGTGCCAACGTGTATGCTTTAAACTTCACTTTGAGGAGGTTATGGGAAAGGCTTTATGCTTCTGGCATCTGGATTTTTACTTAATCTGTGGCAGTTTTCTTCATGTATTTTATTGGTTGAATGATAATAGCAGGAAGAACACATGTTTTGCATATTTTGGCTTTTTGGCTTATTGAGTGTGAATAAATGCATTTTATTTTCTCCCCATAATATATAGCATGGGAAGGAAGGAAGGAAGGAAGGAAGGAAGGAAGAAAGAAAGAAAGAAAGAAAGAAAGAAAGAAAGAAAGAAAGGAAGGAAGGAAGGAAGGAAGGAAGGAAGGAAGGAAGGAAGGAAGGAAGGAAGGAAGAATACTTATAAAACCTGACATGCATTAGAGGCAAGGTGTGTGATGAAAACAGGTGACAACAGACAGGATAGAAGTTATATTTTATATGACAGCCTGGTGAAACATAATGGAGGTGAAGCATAATAGGAAGCCATCAAAAAGTTTTAAGGGAAGGGTTATTAAAGTCTGATGTGATAGCATAGCAAAAAATGTCCCTGCTATGGCCATGAGATTGGTGGTATTAAAGATGGGACATATGGTCATACTCATTACATGAGCCCAGTATATTGTCTTATATATTGTAGATGCCTAATCAATAGTTACTGACCCAAAGCAAATGATCTAGGTTTATCTCTGGAGCATCTCAGGTAGAGGAAATGCACACAGGCTCTGAGGCACGGAAGGTTCTGGCACATTGGGAAACTGTGTATCATTGAGATAGCGTTGGTTTTATGAGTAGACCATTATCCTAAAAATGTAAGCCTTGTAGGAAGAGGGAGACCAAATCCAGATTTAAAAAAAAAAAAAAAAAAAAAAAGTTGCATTAGGTTAGCGCTGTAGAAAGAAGGTTCTGGAGGTAACCTGGATGCATCACCTTTTGAGAGAAAAGAATAGAGGTAGATGAATCTAAACTAAAAGGGTATCTGGGCTGAGGAGGCAAGTGAAATGCCGTGGAAGGCAATGTAAGTGATTCAATTAAAAGATGGAGAAATGTTAAGTAGGAACCCAAAGTACCCACTGGATTCAGAATCATTTCATTATTGTTGTCTCTGCTCTCCCTTTGGAGAGCTTAAACCAGATTACAAGGGATTGAAGAGTGAACAGGGAATGAGCAAACAGAAAAGGCAAGTTTACAAAATTATTTCTAAGCGCTTGGCTGGGATGGGAAGTTGGACACAGGGAAATTGTAGAATTTTATAATAAATGTTTCTCTATTTGAAGAACCAAAAATTTGGTTATCTTTATATAAACATGGAGAGAAAGACCTTGAAAATATGAGAGGAGAGAATACAAATTCTGGTTGAAAAGTGAAAAACAAACAAACAACAGGATATAGGTAGAAGATTTAATTAGTCTTAGATAGTAGGAGTGACACCTAACTTCCTTCTATCATGGGAGGAGGGGGAGTTATAATGGTTATAGAGGTAAATGAGTTTGTAAATCGAATTAAGAAGTAGGCTACTGAAACAGGTTTGTTGTTGGACAAAAATGCAGAAATGCGTTAGTAAAACTTGGGAGGTAATTTTCAATTTCTGAAGCAATGGTCAAGAGCTCACTATTTCAATTAGACTAAAAAGTACCGTTGAGGCCTATAACATGAGTTGGACTAAAAGTGGATTTATAAACTAATGATGCTAGTCTCTTCCTTGACTCTTACTTGCATTTTACTTAATATAAGAGTATCTATCTATTGGGCAACAAAGCTATTTACGGAGTGTTATACTTATTTTCTTGAAGATGAATCAATATATAAATATTTTAAAAATGCATATCTATAGCTCTTTTCTAATTTATCTTCCTCAAAATTCTCTCTATTTGTATTTATGATAATTTCTAAAATGTTGTCTTTTGCATTTACCTATATAATTATTGCCTTTAAGAAAGGCATCACAGGAATCACATTTCATGCATTTTAAAAACCATCTAATATATCTTATATTGAAGCCACCCTTCTGTAAGTAATCACAAAATTCAACAAAAAAAAAATCACCACTTCTGCATGATATAGTGTTGTGGTTGGGTTTTTTTTGTTTTGTTTTTTTGTGGGGTTTTTGTTGTTGTTATTATTTTGTTTTTAAGGGAAAGAAATTCTAGGGACATGCCTCACCTAGGAGTTACTCAGTAAATGTTTGCAGGATCCAAATGTTTGTTGGAAGCCAGACGGAAGAAGCCTGGGTCTCTGGCACGGCCTGTGCCTCTGTGACTGCTGTGCTGACGCATCAGCAGTCATGACGGAGGGCCTCGCAGCCTCGGGGAGACAAGAGGAGGCCTTGGCAGGAGCAGCCCCGACATTGGCAGGAGCCGGGAGCAGTGGCAGCACCTCGGGGAGGCTCCGTGGTGATCCTATCACAGGACATGAGAGGCCAAGCTCCGTATGCTGGCACACCAGCCCCTCTGGGGTGCTGTCCAGGGGAAACTGCAGATATTCCACTATTATCAGGGAGCTCATCTGTGGAGACCAGCGAGACATCTCTGCGGCCATCCCAGAGGCAGGGGGAGAAGCTGAGGTGAAAGATGTAGGTTATTTAAAAAGCAGAGGCAACGAAATACTTCGCCAGAGCTGCTGTTCAGATCTTCTTTATTAATCCCCAGATGGGATGGCCAGGGAAATAAGGGTGTCATATTTACAGGCCTTACATTCTACTTTTCCCCTCCCACTCCTAAGTCCTTATCACTTTTTATTATAGTCACTACTGCTACTACAATGATGGAAATGACAATGATTAGAGAGAGCCCTTTGTTGCACGTGATGTTTCACAGCGGCATCCTTCTGCAGCATGCTTACCCGCTGCATGCTAGTACTTGGTTAGTTTTATCTGAATCATCTCCTTTCATTCTTAAAAATCTATGCCCATAGATAGGTCATATCCTCATTTACAGGTTGAGGATGTTGTGAAAGTGAAACTTAAAGAGATTGCTGTGGGTAGTCACATTGACATATTGTTAGCGCTGCTCTTCCTGCTAAAATGTCTTTCACTCTTTACTATACAGACAGGACCTTAGCACTCCAGGTGCTCCTTACTCTTGTGGGTCAGTGCCCAGAAAAGCCCCGTGTGGCAGATAATTCTGTCAGGGAAGGCTCCTCTCCCCCACTTTTGGCTTTGTCTTTAAATAACTACATTTGGTTAACCTGTTTAAACAGGAACACATTGCTTCCTCAGTTGATATCAAATATGACGTTATACAAATTAGTCTGATGGTAGCAGAAATTATAGTGATACTGCTATCGGGGATTGCATGATTGGTTATTTTGAGTTGAATTTATCATTCTATACCTATCTATATTTTTAAGATTATTGAACTTCCTTGTAAATGAAATGACCCCAACTGGTTTATATTCATAGTTTTTAGTTCATTCATAATATGATTATAGTATTATGATGCTTACATTAAAAATTAAATGAAAGCAGTCTTCCTACTTCCTACATAGATTTATTATTTTTTCAGTTGGTATAAGATTTTCACTATGGATGACTTTTCAGAAGTTGACCTTATACAAAGTTTTTCAGGTATAGGTCATTTATTATTAGCACTAAGAAGCAAGGCCAGTTACTCATGCAAGAATAAGGGATAGTAATGAAGTTCACAAAGGAAGTCAAATATGTCTTGATTCTTTTATGGTATTACTATTGATTATACATTTTTATGAATAAGAATTACCTAAAATTATTTCTCTCTCTCCCTCCTCCTACCTCTCTCTCTAAAACCAATAAAAACATTTTTAAGAATTACCTAAAGTCTTAGACACATCCTGGTAAATTTTATTCTCTGGATTTCTCATTATTGAATGCACAATATAAACATTGTCATTTTCAATCGATCTCTTAAAGAAAATACAAATATTTTCTCTTATTAAAACTTTAAAACAAGAAAGAATAATACAATTTCCTTTTAGAAGCAGTTTATCTTGACTAAAATAAACAAAATAGTGTCTTAGTCACTCCATAAAAGAATATTATTGAGATATATCAAGGAGAGATTGGTTCAGCCAACGGATTCATCAACCAAAAAATGACAGTATCAGTAAGAAAATGCAAATCTGTTTGAATAATAATATTCCATAAATTGAAGGACGCTTAAGGCACTGCTTCTCATCCCAAATCACAAGCACAAAAATGCACAGCAACAATCACAACTTTCCCCACTTGTCCTGACATCCTGTCCAATGACCATTCCTTCCACATGTGTATGTATATTCTCTGCTTATCATCTGTTTTGGTTCCATTTAGAACTCAGCTACTCAGCCAACCACTGGGTCTCCCAGCTTGTAGATTACTCCTAATTTCTGGGCTTACTGCATATGAGCTATAGCAATAATCCTATATAATAAAAGGGTAATATGCAAATTGACCAAATGGAGGAATGACTGGTTGATATGATGTACACTGACCAGCAGGGGCAGATGCTCAATGCAGGAGCTGCCCCCTGGTTGTCAGTGCAATCCCACAGGGGGAGCACTGCTCCACCACAGGCATACTGCACTGATGGCTGGCTAGCGCAGTGGCCTGCCTCCAGGGCAGTGCTAAGGATGTCCGACTGTGCCTGAGGTCTCCTGGACTACAAAAAGGTGCAGGCCAGGCTGAGGGAATACTCCCCCCCGCCACCCCGCCCTCCCTGAGTACATGAATGTCCTGCACCAGGCCTTTAGTAATGATGCCAAAAGCAATAGCTTACATTTAGCTATTGTTTATCAGGTGCCCGCTATTGTTTTAAGCACTTGGAATTAAGTAATTTAATTTCCACCCCTCCTTATTCCCCCAATTATGGCTAAGAAGGATATGCTTATGCAATATGTTGTAACAATATTCCATAATAAAATAAAATATTGCTATGGCTTATTTTAAAAATTGAATAGAAAATCTGTCATTGATGAGCTATTAGTGGTACTAAAACTGAGTAATATTCAACTTATAGTTAGAACAAGGAAAAGTTGTAAATTGAAGTACTGGAGAGGGAAAATAAAAAAATATAGCTAACAATAGAAGATAGGAGCATATTTTCAGCATGCAAGAAATCACTATGGATAATTATATAGAATAATCAAGTTTAGTAAACTTTTGTTAATTCTATAATTTCTTTTTTCTCTTATTATATCATTAAACATATTGGCATATTTTGAGATAGCTCTCCACTTTAATATTTCTCATTCTATTCTTGGAGAGGTTCCAGCCTTGGCTCTGGCACTACCTACATTAAACAATTCTATTTATGTATATATTTGGATTTTTGAAGGTTTTTTGTTTTGTTTTGTTTTCTATAGAATTTATGTTTTCCTACATTATCTTTATGGTCTCCAGTTTTAAAAATTGCTATGATTCCACAAGACAGTACTCATAAAAGACAAAGTCATAATTATTCTTTATTATGAATATTCTTCCAGTATTTGCTGGAACACACAGATTCTGGAAATAAATATCTGGAACAATTTGTCTCGCTCATGTTGATCATTCTATTTCTGACATCATGGGTTGTTTGACTATTAGATGTTCCCATTACAGGCTTTTACTTGGGCCCAAGGCAGGATTTTGTTAATACTGTGTTTCCCCAAAAATAAGACATCCTCCAAAAATAAGACCTACTTACAGGTTTCCTTCTGAGTGAAATATAAGGCATCCCCTGAAAATAAGGCCCCCCCCTAGGCTAAACATAAGAGATTTGGTCCACTGATTCTGAAAGAAATTGAGTCACAAGAAATTCACCAGGAAATTCAGGAATTGGACTGTTATGATGATGTTCCAGAAGATGATGACATGATTGTCATTGAATAAATGAGTAAATTCTTGATACTGTATGATCCACAGTTTGTCTGGTTTGTGTTGACAACTACCGTACTACCGTACTGTATACAGGTAATAAATTTCCTTTATTTTCATTTAACAATAAATGTGTACCATATTCTTCTTCATGGAAAAATAAGACATCCCCTGAAAATAAGACCTAGCGCATCTTTGGGAGCAAAAATTAATATAAGACACTGTCTTATTTTCGGGGAAACAGGGTAGTCACAGGGCTTTTTCACTAGGGCAGAGAAAATAAAGGGCTCAGGACCTGGGAGGTAGAAGGTTCCCAATTAGTATTTGTGAATGAATGCAGCGATAGTGAATGGCATGGTATAAATTGGTCACATAGGGGTGAATACCTGTGAAGATGCATGCATCAATACCAAGCCTTTGAATTTCTTTACAGTCTTACAACATATGTTTATATAATTAAATACTATTAACCATGTTTATAATTTATTCAGTTTTATATGCTTTCAGACTTAAGGGTGTGGAACCAGACCCATGTATGCAGGTATGTATATATCTGTCCAGTGTTAATGTAAACTTGAGTTGTTTTTATTTATTGATTGATTTATTGATTTATTTATGTGTGTGTGTGTGTGTGTGTGTGTGTGTGTGTGTGTGTGTGTGTTTGCTGCAAACATCAAATGAGCAAACAATTTTCTATGCTTGTGTTGGAGAATGTCAGTGATCACACATGTCTATATTCTCCTCTCCTTTCCAGCTCTATATCGATATTGCATTGCCCAGGTTTCTCTGTAGTTAGCTTGGGCCCTGTGACCACTTTATTTTTGCAGTGTAAACAGAAGTGGTGTACATCATTTCCTGACTATTCCCAGCAATATATCCATGCCTATCCCTTTTCCTTAGCCAAAAAAGACCTAAACTGTGCCATTGGCTTATCAGTCAACCATGGCAAGGGACCAGATAGGAGAGATGAGAAGGTTGGAGAGCCTTGTCATACATACATAGCTACAATCTGGTTGCCAATGATAACTTGGGAAGCAGACAATCTACCCACTGAGCTTTCAGCTTGAGGGGAAAAAGCTTGAAAAAATGTTCAGAGTGTGTATCCACTGAAATTAGCTGCCTTTGGCAAGGAATCCTAGGACATACAAGGGGATTGGAACTGTCCATAAAAGGGAATTGGAACTGTCCAGAAATTTGGGGCACCAAAAGATGGAAACACCCACTGCTTTTAGACCCCATAAAGTAAGACACACACACACACAAAAAAAAAAAATTTAAGAAGCTGTGTGTGACAAAGGGTTAGTAAAAAATTTTAAGTTTGCTCTAGCCAGAGTGGCTACTGGATAGAGAGTTGGCCTGCCTACTAAGGAGTCTTGGGTTCAATTCCAGTTTAGTTCTCTTTCTAGGACATCCCACATGTTTTGAAGGAATAAATAATATATTACATATGAAATCCAATGATAAAGGTTGAGATATTGTGAAGTCCTGACTGTAAACTTAGAATAAGATTATGGCACTTGTATGTGTCCTAGAGCAGGTCTTCGAATTTGTGTTTGCATTTTTTTTATAAATATATTTTATTGATTTTATACAGAGAAGAAGGGAGAGAGATAGAGAGTTAGAAACATCGATGAGAGAGAGTCATCGATCAGCTGCCTCTTGCACACCACCCACTGGGGATATGCCCGCAACCAAGGGACATGCCCTTGACTGGAATCGAACCCGGGACCTTTCAGTCCCCAAGCCGATGCTCTATCCCAGCGTTTTTCAACTGCTGTTCCGCGGCACACTAGTGTGCCCTGAGATGTTGCCTGGTGTGCCGTAGGTGCAGACAAGACAAGAATTTTATAATTTTTCACTATTTTGTTTACTTAATATTTCATAATAAAGTAATTATAAAATACTTTCTTTGTGTTTATTTGATTCCTATTCAAGAGAATTACTTTATATATAGTCAATATAGGCACAGAGTTAAATTTTTTTAACATTTTCTAATGATGGTGTGCCTCGTGATTTTTTTCATGAAACAAGTGTGCCTTTGCCCAAAAAAGGTTGAAAAACACTGCTCTATCCATTGAGCCAAACAGGTCCTGGCTGTGTTTGCATTTATCTGCTATTGATTATATTATAAAATCTATGTGCTCAGGTTCTCACTGCTTCTTAACACTGTGATTTCAAGTGCACTGACCTTAAATAAATATTACTGTTTAAGTTAAATTGCATAGTACCCTGTTTCCCCAAAAATAAGACAGTGTCTTATATTAATTTTTTCTCCCAAAGTTGTACTAGGTCTTATTTTCAGGGGATGTCTTATCTTTCCATGAGCTAGGTCTTATTTTCGGAGGATGTCTTATTTTCGTGGAAACATGGTAGTTATAAAGATTATGCCAAAACCGGTTTGGCTGCCGAAACCGGTTTGGCTCAGCAGTAGAGCATCGGTCTGCAGACTGAAAGGTCCCAGGTTCGATTCCGGTCAAGGGCATGTACATTGGTTGCGGACACATCCCTGGTAGAGGGTGTGCAAGAGGCAGCTGGTCGATGTTTCTAGCTCTCTATCCCTCTCTCCTCCTCTCTGTAAAAAATCAATAAAATATATTTTTTTAAAAAAAGATTATATTGTTAGTTGTCCTAACATTCATTATATAACTGAGTCAAAAATTTACCATATTTTTTAACAAAAAAAATAAGTTCACTAAAAGTTAAGAAAGCATTGTTATCATAAAAGAAAAAAAATTATTTACCAGAACTATGGAAAATTTATCTTTAAGTCAAGGTCTTATATAGCAATAAAGTTTGATTGACATATAATAGCATGTAGGTTTGTGTGTTGTTGCTTTTTGTAACTCAAGGCTATGTCACATATAGGCAGAAGTTAAAAAAAATTAATTCTTTAGTACCATCATTAACCAGTTCATCACCATTTATAAAATATATTTATAAAATGTATTTTTGTGAAATCCGTTTGTAAATATAAACAGAAAATTCACTATTAGTTTCCAAAGTAGAAAAAGTAGGTAGGACTTGATTAAGTTTGCAATATCATATGAAATAGAACAAGACAGTAAGAAAGAATTGTGAAGGTGATTTTATAAGAAGAGCTACGATTTACACAATAGTATACACTGAGATTGCTTCTAAAATGGATTATTGGGAGACAAATCTATAAAGACGTTTTATTCTGTCTTTAGCATTGAGACTTCTAATAAACATGTGTTTTACCCATATGTACTTTAAAATGAAACAAAAATAACCACAGATTAAGTCTTTATTCTCTAATAGGGGTGTCGAACTCAAACAGAGAAGGGGCCAAAATCTAAAATCCAGCCTAAATCGCGGGCCAAATGGTTTACTGAACAGTCATAAACTGTCATTGTGATGGAAACGCAGCGGAGTGCAGTGATGACAGCGCGGTGCGGGCCACATTGCAAGGCCTGGCGGGACGGATTTGGCCCGTGGGCCTTGTGTTTGACACATGTGCAACAAATAAAGTCACATGCCTCGTTACGTTTTTAAGAAATTTCATCCTTTTCACACATTCGTTTCCAAGTGCATCCTCTCTGAAAAAGAAGAGGGTCTGCAGTCTTTATTAGATACCGTATTTTCCGGCGTATAAGACGACCCCTGATTTTACAGTTAAAACATGGGTTTAGGCCTATATTCGCTGTATAAGACTACCCCCCACTTCCGAGGCAACACCAGTTCTTTTTTTAATAGACCACCGCTCTAACTGAGCCAATCCAAGCTTTTTATGCACGCAAATTATACATGTTCTATATCCAAAGCTACATTGTGTTCTAGTAAAAAGCCTGCTCAGATTGGTCAGAGTCAGAGAGGCGGTCTATTAAAAAAAGAACTGGTGTTGCCTCGGAAGTGGGGGGTAGTCTTATACAGCGAATATAGGCCTAAACCTATGTTTTAGCTGTAAAAAATTAGGGGGTCGTCTTATACGCCGGAAAATACAGTACAATCCAAGGGACACCAGAGAAACAGGCCACGATTTTTATCATGCAAGAGTGGAGGGGATTGCATTCATAGCAGGAAATCTACACTGAAAAAAAGAAGAAACATGCAAATTAACATCACTCCACTACAACTACCAGCTAATCAGGAGGGGATATGCAAATTAGAAGGACAGGGATGGAGGTTGCCTAGCTGCTCCAGGCACAGAGTTACCGGGTGGGGCAGGATGCCTGCTATGAGAGGGAGGGTGGGGAGCAAAGGGATCTACAGAAGCAGAACTCTGGCCACAGTGAAGACAAGTCTGTAGCAAAGACAAGGCAGCAAAGACCAAGAAAGTGGGTCCCAGGTGCTGGAGGAAAACGGGTGCTGGAAGCCAAGGGAAGAAAGGCTTATTGTATGAATCTCTTCATGCAACGGTCTTGGCCCTGGCCTTTATTATTAAATCTCTAGTTTAATAATAAAAGAGGAAAGAAGCCAAAATCCCCATGTTTGGGAAGAAACACCTGCTGCCTAAAAGTTATCAGCAAACACATGAACTTCTATATGTAATTAGGACAAAGATGTTTCTGGGCTTTTAGGAAATCTCTTGTCATGCTGACATATGACGTTATTCAGGCTGCAGCATACAGGGAATGTATGCTCAGTACCATATCAACAGTATCTCAGTTTATGTAACAAAAATGTCAGACATCCTTGGGCTTTAAAATACTCAGATACATGTTCCCTAACATGGTCCTCTCCATAGTCACAAATGGGTAGAGTGGGGGGTGAACTCAGAAGTATCCTGCTGCACAGACTTCCAGTGGCTATAGCTGATTAAGCAGTTTGTGACCACTGGGTGTAAGCATAGTTTGTCATGCAAGATAGATGATTCTAGCTCACAGCTCCATTAGCCCCAACTTTGCCTTTCTCTGTGTTTTCTTCTTCTTTTTTTAAAAAATAGCAACTCAATGATAGTTTAAACACTACAGTATTATTTGTTTGTTTATCTGGTTATATATTTTTAGCTGTTAGATCCAATTGATGAATTCAGTAGAGTTGTAGGAGACAAGATTAATGTACAGAAATTAGTAGTTTTTCTATACGCTAATAACACATGTTTTTTTAGCCATCTTGACCAGCAGGTTTCCTTTTTAATTTATTATTGTTACTTAATTTTAGCTTTTATTCTAATTTATTGGATTACTTTGAAAAACATCATATATGATAAGAATATTGCCGAGACTGGTTTGGCTCAATGGATAGAGCGTCGGCTTGGGGACTGAAGGGTCCCGGGTTCGATTCCGGTCAAGGGCATGTACCTTGGTTGCGGGCATATCCCTGGTAGGGGGTGTGCAAGAGGCAGCTGATAGATGACTCTCTCTCATCGATGTTTCTGACTCTCTATCTCTCTCCCTTCTGCTCTACAAAATCAGTAAAATATATTTAAAAAAAAAAAAGAATATTAACAGTGACCAAAAACTCAAAATTATCTTCTTAGAGAAAATTGTCATAGTTTTAAAAGTCTATGACAATACCATCTCTCTCTCTCTCTCTCTCTCTCTCTCTCTCTCTCTCTCTCTCTCTCTATATATATATATATATATATATATATATATATATATATATATATATATATATTTTTTTTTTTTTTTCCAAATCAAAAATATATTTTTCAAATAAAAAAAAATATATATATAAATATATTTTTTATATTTTATATATTTATAAAAGCTAAGTGGCCGGCCAACCAGCCAGTAGCTATGATGCACACTGACCACCAGGGGGCAGACGCTCAATGCAGGAGTGGAAACCACAGGTATGGAAACATAGATCAGACTGATGGATTTCAGAGGGAAGGGAGAGGAGAGAGGGCAGGAAGAGATTAATCAAAGATCTTGTATGCACACTAGAGACCTGGTGTGTGGATTGATGCACCGGTGGGTCCCTGGCCTGGCCTGAGGGAATTAGGCTGAAATCGGCTCTCTGCTATCCCCAGGGATCCCAAATTGCGAGAGGATGCAGGCCAGGCTGAGGGACCCCACTGGTGCATATATCATGCGCTGGGCCTCTAGTCTATATAATAAATGCATAATATGCAAATTAGACCGGATATTCTTCCAGACACCCATCCTTCCAGACAAAGCTGCAGTGGACAGGGGCTGCTGTGGAGGTGGCAGGGGGGAGAGTGTAGGGGAAGGCCAGGGCCAAGACCCTTGCATAAATTTCATGCATTGGGCCTCTAGTAGTGATTATAATAGGAAAGTCATCAAAAGATATTAGTAAAATTAAAGTTTGGAAAGATTTTGGCCAAAACCGGTATGGCTCAGTGGTAGAGCGTCAGTCTGTGGACTGAAAGGTCCCTGGTTCGATTCTGGTCAAGGGCATGTACCTTGGTTGCGGGTACATCCCCGGTAGGGGGTGTGCAAAAGGCAACTGGTCGATGTTTCTCTCTCATTGACGTTTCTAGCTCTCTATCCCTCTCCCTTCCTCTCTGTAAAAATTAAATAAAATATATTTTAAAATAAAAAGTATAAAAATAAAGTTTGGAAAGATTTTGGACTCTATTCTATCCCTCAAAAAGGGATGAATTGAAAAAAAATCATAATTTTATTATTACTGTTGTTTAGGTATAGAATATTCTTTACAGTTCAATTTTATATATAAGCAATTTACTAAGGCACATCAGAAGAGATTACTTCATTAAATATAATTTTATTCATTTAATCATTATTTCTATACTATTGAGTGAATACATAGGAATAAAAAGAACAGACGTTTCACGTTGACTGATATTCTAAAACAAAGTTTCAAACAACAATCATATGCCAATAAACAGATCATAAACAATAATGTTGTTTTTTATGGTATCAGTATTTTCAGAATAGGAACATTTCAAAAGTAGAAGTGAATTGAAAGTAAGTGGCCTATTTGGAATTTAATTGCATTAAATATCACCTTCTAGATTCCACAGATTTATTTATTCGTTTGTTTGTTTATTTGTTTATACTCCAAAGGAACTTCATCCAAGGCCAGAATAACTTATGGTTCTTCCTGGCTATTAAGACCTTTTCTTTAGAATCAGTTACATTTTACTCATTTCCCTCCACATCTGTGGCTCTGCCTCTCACATTTCTCCCCTTCTTGTTACAGTGAAGCCAGTAGAACACACTGAAATGCTGACAGTTTCTGAGGGCTTTATTGTTATTGGTATTATATTGGTTTCTCACTCAGTGTGTGTAGGTGGTCTGGCTTAACACTTTTAGGTTCTTCTTTTGGAATAGAAATATTTCCAGAAAAGTCACTTTCCTTCCAACTGCTTAGTTTAAAAAAATGATAAGTGGCCTGTTTATAAAGATTAATTTTGCAAGAGAATTGTGCTCTTGAACTTAAATGAACCAACTGACAAAGTCAAAATGAATAATGAAGCCAAAGGCGTTCCTTTTCTGTAATACTAAGATTGTTGGGCTGAGGATAAAGGTGCAATTAAAAAATTCCTCAGAGTTTTATAGTTTTAGTTTTTAGGGTTCATTATTTCTGCCACTTAAAGCTTCTAGGTAAATTGATAACCACTTTTTTCTTTATGGAAAAGTGCATTGAGGATCAAAGTGCCTTGATTGAAGATGTTTGACAACATTTATTCCATATTTATTTGCACTTATATATTTGCAAAAGGATGCTCTTTGACATGTATTGGCATGCTTATATTTTGTTTGCATTATTACTGTTATAGTATTAATTTCTATTCATTTGTTGTGAGTTTTAATGCAAGAGTTTATCAGACTATTTCTCTTGTAGATTTGTTATGCTTCTATTTCTTATACTACATAAGAGATTTAGCCTTTTGGAGGGCTTATTTTTAAAATTTCAAACTATAATTCTCAATGCTCATGATTCTGGGATGCAATAAATAATTATTTTGGGGAGATGCTGTTAGTATTTATCTAAATTCTGCAAAGAAGATTATCCATTATCTTTTACAGACTACTATAAGAAAGCATATGTATTCTCATGACATGGGTAATTTTTAAATTATGTGGCTAACTGATTGAATATAATTTCACCTAATAATATGCACTTAATCAATATTTTCTCCCTTAAATCTAAAAGAAAGAGGAGTTATGTTCATTTTTTTGGTAACTTTCATTCTACATTCTGGCTTCTTTTGGGGAATATCTGCATAGGCATGTTAGTCCTCTTAACTTTTCTTGTCTTTTTCTTTTTTTTCTCTTTCCCTGTTTTTAATATTAAAGAGTAGGAGCACAATATAGTTTGAAGGTGAACAGAAATTATTTTAACTTAACTTTAACATTAATAAAAAAAATAGAAAATAAATATTTATGCCATAATAGAGATGGTCATTTTGGAAAAAGCCAAAGGATATCCTTTCAACTACATCACAGTGTTAAAAGTTTATTTACCTAACTATTCCTCATCTATTCACATCACATTGATTATATCTCTTACTTATAAAAATTCTAATATTTTATGTTTTAGTATCTTCTGCTACATATGCTTAAAACATCATGGAATAAAGATATTTGTTTGCCAAATAAACCTTTTCTGGGACAAGTTTTTAGAACATATAAATAGAAATGCTAGTTACTAGAAACTAAGTAGAGTCAACTATGTAAATAAATCATTTGTTACTCTATTTTAAGGAATAATAATATACCACTTATCCATTTAATAATTACAGGAAGTCAAAATAAATTTTGATCTTACTCTATAGTAAACCAAAAATAAAAACACAAAAATTGTAAAATTGTTTAGAGAGTTGTGAGGCCGGAGACCTACGACATTGAAAAGTGTTTTTAAACCATGTATTAGGAATGAAAATCATCTTGTCTACTGGAAAATATATCTAAAAAGTTCTCAATTTTTAAAATTAGTTAAAATAAGGAACCTCATAATGGCATGTGAACCTGTGTTTTGACACCTTAAGGTAGAGGTGACATTGATGGATGTGTCCATGGACGAGTGATTCTGAACTGCAGCATCTCCTGACCTGCAGGTGTTCCCATCGCCTTCCCCTGTTTGGGGTGGTAATGGCTATTTGCGATTTGTCTGTGAATTATACATCTTTGCTGAAAGTGAATCTTACTCCTTTCACATGTCCTGCTATGTGCCAGCATGATCTCCTGGAGCAGCCGTGGGTAGTTGCCTTCCCTTTGAAATTGTGGTTCAGGGCATCTAGATAAATTCCTGTTCTCAGTTCACTTCCTCAGTCCTTCATTGCCCTATTTCATATGTTTAAAGTTATTTCATTTTCTGATGGTTGTCTCACTTACTCACATGTCAGTTGAAGGGGAACTGAGTCCTGATTTCCTTGAAAAGTTATATTAATATGTTTCAGCAAACCATATTTTTGTGATCAGATTCCATTTTTGATTTTAGGAAATTTTAGCCTAATAAATGTGCATGGGAATTCTTGAAATAGCAAAGTACTTGGAAATTCCTGGCTCTATAGACATTTAATTAGACCCAGATTTGGAACTGATATGGAAATCACCTATAGTTTCTGTATCTCACATGTCAATCTGGTCAATATCAAATGTTGAATATACTGTATTTTCCGGCGTATAAGATGACTCTTGAAACGAAAAAAAGTCAACCGAAAATCGGGGGCAAAAGACCAAAATTGCACAAAAATTACCTGCAGATCTTGATGGCAAAGTAAGTCTTTTCTTTGAAGTGGGGGGTAGTCTTATACAGTGAATATAGGCCTAAACCTATGTTTTAACTGTAAATTAGGGGGCCGTCTTATACGCCGGAAAATACAGTAATTTCATTTTGTTAAAGATGAATTGAAGTCTCTCTCTCTCTCTCTCTCTCTCTCTCTATATATATATATATATATATATATATACACACACACACATATATCTCCTATATAATAAAGAGGTAATATGCAAATTGACCATCAGGCCTTATAAGATGGCTGCATACAACCAGGCTGGCAGGGGTTTAGTGAGGGATGACCAAATGACTGAACAGCAGGCTGCATGGGGTGGCCAGGCCAGTGAGGAGGACATGAGGGGTGACCAGACTGGTGGTGGGAGGGCAGTTGGGGGTGACCTGGCAGGCAGGCAGGTGAGCTTATAGGAGCCAGTGGTCCAGGATTATGAGAGGGATGTCTGACTGCCAATTTAGGCCCGAAATCGCTGGCAGTCAGACATCCCCCAAGGGGTCCCAGATTGGAGAGGGTGCAGGTTTAGCTGAGGGGACCACCTCCACCATGCTAGAATTTTGTGCACTGGGCCTCTAGTAGATATATATAGTATATATAGTATATATATATAATTTTTTTAAAATATGGTTAAGCTTAGCCTTTATTGTTAAGTACAATATCACTTTTCATCCAACTATAATTTTATGTCACAATAAACTATCTGGAGTCTGCCCAATCTGAGTGGTGTTTAAACATTATTGTTTATTAATTTTTGTATCCTCACCTGAGGATATGTTTATTGATTTTAGAGAGAGTAGGTGGGAGAGAGAGAAAAAGAGAAAGAGAAACTGTTTATGTAAGCAAAAAACATCCATCAGTTGTCTCTCGTACATGCCCTGACAGGGGAAGGAACTGGCAACTTAGGTATGTGCCCTGATGGAATCACACCTGAAACCTCTTGGTGTACATGTTGATGCTCCAACCAACTCAACTACCTGGACAAGGCAAAACACCATTGCTTACTTAGGAAGCTATCTTTCTTGAGCTGTATTTTCACAGTTGCAAACTTTAAAGCTATTTTAGAGATAGTATCACTTTGTTAACGTGCTTCAAATAAATTTGCTTATTATATTCAATTTTCTAAAGTTAGGCAGTAACAAGCTGATAGGGGTTGTAAAATTATTTTTTAATGAAGAAACTTAACTTTTAAAAAACATGTAATTATGTTATTCATGTTGAATTATTGATAATTGCTGGAAAAGAAGCGTTGTAACCATTATACATTTTATATAAATTCATTTATTTTCTACCTGCAATCTTACATTTTATCATATGCTAGAGGTCCGATGCATGAAATTTGTGCAAGAGCAGGTCTTCCTTCCCCCTGCTGCCAGCACCGGCTTCCCTCTGGCACCCAGGACCCAGGCTTCCCTTACAGCCCCGGCTTAGTCTGGAAGGTCTTCCAGAAAGAACATCCGGTCTAATTTGCATATTATGCTTTTATTATTATAGAGACTATGTAAAATAATTATATAAGGTGAATACCTAAAATTTATTTTGAGTATTTGATGTTCAGCTCCACTAAATATGGACTGTTGACTACTGGGTGTTAACCTTGAAAGCTGTAGATACCAGGCACAAGTAGAAGTGTGAAAGGAAGCTAACTTTGATAAATTTGTGGAAGATAAGAGGCTTCAACTGAAGAATTCTGTATGCTTGATTGTAACATTGAACACTGCAGGCTTAGCTGCTGACTAGGAGGGCATCAACTGGCATTTGTGTGTTGAGGGGTGAGGAAGACATGGAGGTCATTAGACTTTAAAATAACTGGTAAAAGTTCTTCCCACAGATATTTATCCATTCCAGGCATATTTGTGTGCTTATTATGTGCTAGACTCTCGGGATATATTGCTGAATTAGAAAGGTACAGCGTTTGCCTTCCAGAGCTTATAGTCTACTGGAAGAATTAGACGAAGAAGCATAACAGATGCACACATTAAATAATGATAAAGCCAGTCGACTTCCATGAAGAGAGGGCAGAGCAGGAAAATATCTGAGGGACTCACCCAAGGAAAATACTCTTTGAAGAGATGACTTTATGGGTTAAACTTGCGAGGAGGGGTAGAGAGCTGTCTTGATTGAGGGACAAGAGTCAGTGGCAGAAGAAAAGGCAGGTGGTGGATGGGTAGATTATGTGGTTGGATCACAGACAGGGAGGAGGGCGAAGATGAATTTAGAGAGGAAGGCCAGAGACTGGTGATAAACATCTCTACCTGGAAAATAAAAAATATTTTTTAAACACATTCAATAATTTACTCAGCTCATTTTCTGAATCGAGAAACATTTTTATATCTCACTAGCTTATGTGCCATAGCAAAATAAAAGGAAACTGTTTAGAAGTCAAGCTTTTGCGCAAAGACATCAAATGAAGAAAATGAGCCTTTCCCCACATACACACCCTACAAGTTAAGTGCACGGGAGAGTCACTGTCTATTTAAAGAAACATTTCCCAATAAAAAAGACTGCTTCCCCATCAGAAGCATCACTGCAAGACATTTCCTTTCCTATTCCTATTCCTCACTCTCTTTAAGTCTTAAGTTAAAACCCAGAATCCCTTGACACTCAAAGCAACAGAGAGGATGGGAAGGGACTCCATCTCTCTCTCTCTCTCTCTCTCTCTCTCTCTCTCTCTCACACACACACACACACACACACACACACACACACACACACACACACACGTTCTCCCCAGATCTGTGCGAATAACACGAGGCCACATGTGACATGAATGAAGATGCTGGTCCCTGGCTCCTGGGCAGAGGGCAGTCTCTAAGACCCAGCAGCACACAGTGTCTGTCTGGAGAGCAGAGGTAGCTTTTGACAGGGAGAGCCATCCCTCCCCTGCATGCTGGCTGTGGGAGAGAGAAGTGAAGTCAGGCACCTGGTGGCCAAGGCCAGTAACACAGCAAAGCGGGGAGGACCATTCCTCTCTCCCTCTGTGGCTTCCTCTCTCTCCCCCTTTCCTCTCTCTCCTCGCTGGGAGCCACCTCCTCTCCTCCCAACTCTCAGAGCCTAACCTTCCAAGGAGAACACCCTCTCCAGACTTTGTGATCTTTGCCTGGTAGAGGGGACACCTCGGAGCTGCGAAGCCTTTGCTCCCAGCTCCGGGCAGGACTTGTTGGGGGATTTGGCGCCCGGGAACCGGTCCCTGCTCCGGCACCTCCGGCTCCTCCGGCTGGGACTCCCGGGTGCGGCATCAGCTGCGGGAGGAAGCCTTCCCCCTGGACTCTTCCCTGCACTTTGCACACATTTGCCTGGGATTTGCCGCATGACGCTGCTGTCCGGGAAGCGAGCGGCTCCTCTGCTCGGGATGCAGCAGCCGTTCGCCGGCTTCTGAGCTGATTTGCAGGAGGAGGAATCGGACCGGAGCGTGGAGGTCTCCCCCGCTGGCTGCATCCCATTGAACCGGGCTGCTGCGCCGTCCGTGCTCAAGATCACCTGTCACCGAGATCCCGGAGGAAGTCAAACAAAGTGCATTCTTCGTTATTCTTTATTTTTTGATTATTTATTATTATTTTAAGCCGGCGGCGGCGGCGCGATCGCGGAGAATGAGCCTGAGCGGGGCGGCCGGGGCTGGGCGGAGGGCACGGCTGAGTTTGGGCTGGAAACTGAAGGACTAGGTCGCTCCCGGGGACCCCTTGCCCGGGTTCCTGCCCGCGCCCCCCAGCTCCGCTCCATGGACAGAGCAACCGACCTGGACATCGAGGAGCTCAAGGTGCGTGGTCCCGGGCAGCCTTCCCTTCGGGGGGCGCCCTGGCTCTTCCTCTCCCGCCGCTGGAGGAGTTGGGGGCCCCTTGGGACGGCGAGGGGGCTTTGGGGGGGACGCTTTCCCCCCGGAGTGGCGCCGCCTGGGGGGACCTGAGGGGCCGAGGATGCTGAGGGAGGGCGGATGTGGGGGCTCAGCTGGGCTCTGGGGCTGGGCTCCCCGCCCTGCAGGCTCCTCTGACTACAGTCTTCCTGTCCCCGCTCCTGGGGCGCAGCTGCAACAGCACTTGGGGTGCAAGACCAGCACCCGGTGCTGCCGATCGCTGGGGGAGCCGCGGTCCCTGCCCGCCGGCTGCCCGGGGAAGTTGCCTCGAGCTGCGGCCACTTTCCTCCGTTCCGCGGGGTCAGCCTGTTTCTGCAAATGGGTCCGCAGCCCCGTGAGACCCTGCTCCCCAGGGCTGCGTGGCCCTGGGCGGCGCGAACCCCTGTTCACTGAGGGATGTGGGAGGGCGGGAGACCAGCAGCAAGTGGGGGCTGGAGAGGTCCCCCGCGCACCCAGCGAGGCCAGCTCCTCAGATGCGCCTGCTCCGTCAGCCCGGCTCTGGAGCGGGGCTGGGAGTGCGGTGGGGGGACGGGAGGGAGAGCTGGTCCGGGCTGCAGGCTGGGAGGTCGCCTGGGGGTGCTCCCAGCGTCCCTTCCCCGCTGTCCCGCCCAGCTCTGAGCCCACGCCTCCCGCTGGACCCCCAGGGCGCCCTTTGGCTCCCCAGTCCCCACTGGGTTGTGAGGGGCTGGCCGGCAGGAGCATCAGGCTGGCAGCTCACCCCTCTGTCCATGGGCACTGCTGCCTGCAGAGCTGGTTTACAAAACAAAAACAAAAACAAAACCAACTAAAAAATAACCCACCTAAAATAAAAAATAAAAAAAAAATTTAAATCAACAACCACAAAAACATTTAAATGTCCCGCTCGCTGGAAATGAAAAAGCTGGAAAGGGACCAGGTCCTTTCTTTTTATTCTTCACCCTTCCGATGGCCAGGCATCGTTTACCCTCTACTCAGCTGCTTACAGGGGTTGTTTAGTTACTTTTCCTTTTACTAGAAGCTCAAATTCAGAGGGTCTTTGTTCAGGTGAGGGTTTCAGCCACTCCTGCCCACTGGGGAAAGTTGAGGGGTAGAGGTTTTCCCAGGAAACGCCAGAGGAATGAAGGTGCCCAGTAAGCGGAGAGGGTTGGCGGAATCCCCTGTAGGGGGCAGAGGGCTCTCCTGTTGGTCGAAGGGCCTGAAGGGAGAAGGGGCAGAAAGGTGGTCTGGGGCTTGGCTGATGGAGATGGAGGTGGAGAGGGGAAGTGCGATCAGAACGTACACACCAAGTCAGTGGAGATTCTGGGTTTGCTGGGAAAAGAGAAGTAAGGTTGGGGCATATTTGCTGCTCCGGTGAAAGTTGGGGAACAAGTTTCTGTCATGGCCAAGGTCAGAGTCAGTAGACCTTGGTTGAGCTGGAATAGAGATCTCCTATGATCTCTGGACTACACTGAGATTGGACACAGACATTTGTGTTTGACAGGATCCCTCGCTGCCTTTTCCCAAGCATCCCCGTCATTAGCAATGTTTTATCAGAGATGCAAAGAACACAGGAATGCCTTTCCTGACGTACATGTCATGCAGAGACAAAGTCTCCAGATTTTTATTACTTTTGTTATATGTAGAGGTATGGTGCAGAGGAAAGTTTTTTTCTTATGAGAAATGGGAGAGAAAAGTGATTAAGGGTAATTAATCATTTCCCCTGATACCCATTGGCTTCCTACTAGTTTAGTCCCCCCTGAACCCTGGCACCTCTTACATTGTTTAAATCAGCAAGAGAGCAAACCCGCAGGAGTGGAAACTTCTGTCTCCTTTAGTAGAAGGTCCCAGCTTCACCTCAAAACTGCATGTCAGTTCAGACTCTCACAGCCAGAGTGTGCTGTGCTTTGTGGAGGAGGAGCAGAGGGTCGAAAGGGAAAGGGCTGGGGAGTGAGGGAGTGTAGTGGCAATGACCAACACACTGGGAAGGCATGAAGGCTGTTAGAAGTGAAGATCTGTTGAGGTTGCTGAAAAATTATGGCAGGGACAAGCCACTGTTGAGAGACATAACTGGCAAGAAAGGAAAAGAAGTCAGGCAGAGAGAGAGAGAGAGAGAGAGAGAGAGAGAGAGAGAGAGAGAGAGAGAGAGAGAGAGATTCCAGTTTGTGAAATGCATTTGTGTTGTCAGGTTTGTCTGCACTTCTGGAACACAGGGCTTTGAAACTTACTCTGGACTATGTACGCTCTCTAGAGGTGGGCATACTACGTGTGGAATACGTTGTCTGGATTTCCTCTGATCAGCAGAATCCATTGGCTTGGGTTTTGTGGACAGTTCTCCTTGAAGTTATTTTCTCGCATGTTCTTGCTGCAGAGACCCTCATAGTGGTCAGTGGAGGGTGGGGGTGGGGAAAGCTGGGCTACTTATTTTTGACATTATTTATTTGTTGACTTTTCTTCCTGTGATCCAAGGATGCTTACATTAAGGCACATCCATGTAAGAACTTTTTCATTCAAATAGCATGAAAATAAAATATTCACTGGGCTCTGAGAAATAAATAAATGTACATAATAATACCACTCGGCTTAGTTTTAGGTCATTCCTATCATTAGGTAAAGCTGCTTACCTTAGGTCTTAGGAAAGAAGTATTCAGCCAATTCTTTATAGTTTTGGTAAATTATTTTCTCTTTAGCAGATTTTAACAGAAGTCTATATATATTGCTATGCTGTATGTGTGGATATTGATTTTTTTTTTTTTGAAATATTGTGTCCAGTAAATAGTGCTGTCTTTTGCAAGTTTTTAAGCTAAAAATAAGCTTCAATAATGAAGGGTTAAGCCATTGCCGTCCTTACCATGAAACCAAATATACTCTGCATATTAAAATATTTACAGGTGGAAAATGAAAATATAGGGATGTGCAGGAGACTTGCTAATGAAGGTACACCTGTTTCATCTTCTCTGGTGATGAAACCGATCCGTGTTGAAAAGGGAGACTTCTCATCCAAAGAATTTCAGCCTGTTCTTTTCCCTTTGATCTCCTCTCTCTCTCTTCCTCCAATAAATGTATAAGCTTTACTCTGGATTTTGCCCTGATGTTTGTTTTAAAGAAGAAACAACATCAAACAATTCAAAATATGGGTTATTGCTTTGGAAATGTGGGTGTTAATGAATATTGACATTAGAGAAAACATGCTTTATCCTGGAATATCTCTGAGTTATTGAGCACTTTTAGGGGTTGATATTTAAAATAATTACTTTAGCTTTTTTTTTTTTTTTTTTTTTTTTTTCTGTGTAGTTGCCCTCATTTGAACAATGTATGTTATGCCCTGGAAGAGAGAATGCTGCTAATGTTCAGAGCTAATACTTGTGAATTTGTTTGTTGTAGCATTTATTTATGAGATAGTAGGCTGAGTAAGTGGTTATACTTAAATAATACACATAACTCTAGTGAGTCCTTTACTGAACTTTTGAAATAAGAGTTTTAATTTACTCATATTAACTTGGAAATCAAGAAATTATGCTTTCAGCTGCTAAGCACTATTTATAGATAATTGTAATTTGCTGAGAGATAAAAAAAGCATAAAACAAAAAAAAAATGGTGTAATATAATTTTTGCAGACTTATTTGACCCCAGCTTTTATTTATTATTTGTCAGCATTGTTACCGTAATTGGATCACTGGCTAGAAAACTAAAAAAATTATATGTTTTCATTACTTGCAGAAAATAAACAATATGCTTCTGAAATGTGTTCTTAATTGTCATTTTCAAAGGCGCAAAAATGATAAAGTACATAGTTAATCCTGAGATGCACAAAACAACTTTTCAGTAAATATAACTGTAGTTGTTAGATTTAATTAACTGTAGTGCAGTCCCTGTTGCTTAATTTTATCTATTTAATTTAAGTAACATTTCATCTATAAAGAATTTTAAACATGTCTTAGATAGTGAGGTAAAAGCTTCCCTGAGTAATACGATTAGGTCTTTAAGAAAGCATTGCGTGGGCCAGAAATAATCCAGCAAAGGTATCATTGGACAGGTCTTTAAACAAGTGGTTGGTTCAAAACTGCTGAGGTCTTAAACTAAAGCTTGTAGTACCTTCATCTACAATTTTAATGAAGTAAGAGAGTTGGTGCCTAGAAGAGTTCTAAAAATGTTTTTTTGTTTCGTCAGTAAGACACTCAGCCCAGGGAAGTCAGGCTTACTGCAGTGTAAGAGGCTTTGTGATGAGTCTAAGTAGGTGGTATTTTTTGGTAGTCATTCCATAGTGAAAAATAGCGCTCTCAACAAATGTCATATTTTTAGCAATCTGCCTTTTATATCCATTTCATGGCTTAGAATAGGGAAACATACTTGTGAATACTGAATTATCTGCCTCTTTCACATCTAGAGGCATTATAACTTCTCCGAATCCAGGCCTAGTTCCAATTCTCTTCTGGTCACAGGACCAGTCATGAAGATGTAGCAACACTTACCCTGATTTCTTTCTATTCAAAGTATAGGTTTGTTTTGCTAAAGTTGAAATACATTGCAAGTAACAGTAGTGAAACATTTTTTTTTTTTTAATACGGTTAGGAGCAATGAGTGAACATTTTTTTATATGGTTGGTAAAAGAATTAAGAAAAATACTTTTGAGGGAAGTTGTGCAAATGACTACTATAGAAATCTTTAGGATCCTGCTGTCATCCCTAAGTATATATTCCGGTCTCCACACTGGCTATTATAGCTTTGCTGATCTCTGAACTTTACCAGTTGAAAATACATCAAATTTTGAAGGTTCATTTAAAAAGGATATTTTAAGATTTATGGACTCAAAATCACAGCTATACAAGTGGCTTAATGCTGTAAGACAATCATAAATCAGCATGTGTCTTTAGGGACATTCCTTTTATAGAATATTTAGTATTTCCCCTCTCGTATTGGAATTTCAGCTAAACTATGATTTGGCAGAGCTTACAACTCTAAGTTACTAAGGAAAATGACCATGTACTTTTGTCAAGTCTCTGTGAAGTGTTTGAGTAATACACTTAAATGGGTCAGTGGTATATCAATGAATAAAAATTTGTGTCAAAATAAAAGCTTGTGAGTTTAATTTGTTGAGAATTGTGCTTGATTTGTGATAAAATTCTTAGCTTCTAATCTCTATGTGACTAAAAAGTAAGCTCCTTCATTTAATGTAACTGTGGATTTTAACATACTGACATCTAAGTCTTTACTCATTGTCTTCCTTTCCTTGACTGATGTTTAGAAGCATGAGGTGATCTTATAATCTAATAAAACTTCCTACAGACTTCTAGACTAACCACAGGATGAGCAAATGCATGCATCACCCTCCACTTCTTTAAGAGAAGTGCAGACTTGCATCCTAATTATTAAAAATCACACCCTGTCTTGAGAACTTTCTTGATGTTCCTAAACAATGTTTTGGTAACTTGACTCTGAAAAAATATTGTAAGCCCTTGTCACATTGTGGAGCATTTATATGACTCTGTTGGTATTAAATAGGCTATCTAGAGTGCTCTATGCCAAGGTGACATCAGACTCCTTTAAAAAGAAGGGCTTTCATTATCCAGCCAGAAAGGCTTCAATTGCTATGGTGATCTCCATCTGTGAAACCAGAGCTCATGCTCCAGCCTTCGATAGCCATGGAAACAATCACCCCACACCACAGTGAAGTTCAGCAGAAGTCAGGAGTCACAGGCACCCCAAAGTACCAAAGCTCTCACCCCAAACCTAACAGCTCGTAACCTTGAAGGAGATGGATTTGTGTAGTGGAAAGGGCACTGGTTAGGTTGAAGTACAAACCCTGGCTTTGCTGTCAATCGGAGGCGACACCTTGGGCATGTGTTATAATCCTTCTTTGCCTTTGGTTTCTCAGAAGATAGTGGTACTGCAAGGTGGGAATTGAATTGGATGCGTAGGTTTTGTTGTAATCATTTTTAGCCACCACACGTGAAGAATTTGTTCAAAAAATGTTTTCTAAACAACCACAATGATCTGAAACCAATCAAAGGGGGATAGTTGTGTTTGGGGCAAAAGAGGTTGGGGAGCTCTATCCAGTCTACTTCCCCTTGACCCCTGTAGTTGACCCCAGGAAGCTGCCTAGAACAGTAAGAGTGAAGAACATGGGTAAACACTGAAGGGCTAGTTGATCTCTAGCTCCCAGGTCTGAGAGTCTAGGGTCCTAAGTACTATTTTTGAGAATGACTGCTTTTGTGCCCTTCTGGTAGAAAATCAGTTTCAGATGGATAAAATTCAAATGGCTCTTTTGATTTCCCAAACATTGCCTTGTTTAAACATCATAATAGGTTTATCTGATGACTCCTTATGTGCTCGTTTTATGAGTACCAAAATGGAGACCCAGAAAAATCAAGTGAAATGTCTAGGCTCACAAGGTTGGTAAACAATGGACTAAGAACACAAATCTATGCCCTCTATTTCCAAATACTGTGTTCTATGCAGTATACCAGCCAGAGCACCAGGAAGTTCATAGAGCTTCTGATGGTAGAAGTTTCAAAGAAAGCTAAAGGCATTTGAGCTATAATCATAGCATTTAGTCTTGTCACAGAATAATTGTTCACACTCCACCTATTTTATAACTAAGATGTTCGTTCCTAATCAGTTATTTTGGGCTAAATTATTACTGGTTGATATTTGTAAATAAAACCCAAGAGAAAGTAAAAGATAAATCGTGAATTTGGGCCATTGGCTAACCTCCTCCCAATCTTTTAAAATAAACACTATTCATTTTGTTTAACTCTACTCATCTTCCTCATTATTCTGCCTCTCAGATCACTGCGGATAATTTTTATTTTGTTGGGACCATAAATTAGATTTAACCTCCAAGCTGGCTTTGATGATCAGCAAAGAGTACATTAAATATTAGTCTTAAAATTAAGGAAAAAAAGTTCTGAGTGCTTGTACTTACACTAAATTTATTAAATGCTTAGCTTATATGATATCCCTCAAGTCTGGAAGTAAATAACATGATTTTATCCATAATAAAACTAAAATTCTCAATGACAGTTTTTGAAACTTAACAGAATAAAATGTGATTATGACATAAATTTAGTTTTGAATCTTGATGTCATTTTATCCAAATGTTATTTGAACCAAGAATTACAAATGACAATATACGGATAAACTTAATACTACCATATTTTTGAGAAACATTTCTCTTCTATTCATAATAGGGCCAATATTGAAGAATACATTTTTTGAGGAATGCTTTTCAAAACCTTTGCAAGTCTCAACATTTAAGAGTCTACCTAAATGGTGTGATTTATCCGATAACACATCTTTTCTCCCTAAGAACTGTCACATTCTTACATCTCTTCCCTTTGATCATCAGATCTAGCTTTTGGCATTTTCCTAGAGGACTCTCAAAAAAACACAGTTTCTATCCTTCACTACAGTGACTGCTTATGTGACATGGAGAAGAGAATATAATCAAGCAGATTTGAGCTTTGGCATCTGGGTGATGGATCAGGTTGACGTAAACTGTTAGTGCTTTCATAAGCACTTTTGCTTTGTCAAGGTATCAACTGAGTTATTAATGGCTGCGAGTCTTAAACATTCTGGTTAAAAATGCAAACCTTAAAGCCATAAGAGCCCAGAGCTTCCCATACTCTTCTTTTCTGGAGGCATTTAATGCTTCAATCACTAACTCCCCCATTGTCATCATCTAACTTCTTTTCATACTTGGGTTTTAAGCTTCCATCATTTTTTATAGACTGGCTAGAAAAACACATATTATATACCTAAGATAAAAGAACCTTTGATTATTTCTTGGGTAGAAACGACCAATTCAGCTGCCACGAGCAAGAAATGTGTTTGTTTGTTTTTGTGTGAAATATGATCTAATAAATCAATGTCACGAACAGGAAAATAATGTTATCATTGCAATTTCACAAGTCTGTATCTTCTCAGAGTATGTGGGGCTTTTTAAAAATCCAAATCGGCAGGAGAAGCTAACTAATTCAAGGAAAGAAATTGCTTACTTACGACTTACTGGATTATAGTCTGGGTTTCTACCTTCCTCTCAACATGAGACTCACGAGGGAAAAATTCTACCTCATCTGAGTACCAGAATTAGTTATACTTCTCAGAAACTGAGTTGGTAGTTAATCTTATGAGTCCTTTTCGTCATAAAGCTGATTTCATTTCCTCCTTTGCCTTAGTTGCTAAAAAGCTTAGAGGCAGATTTGGGGCCCAGCTTTAACAATTATACCTGTGTCTTAACCTAATTCCTAGGCTCAAAATACATCCCCCCCCCCCACTATTCTTAAATACTTTTATAAAGAATTAGTGGTTTTAAGTAGATATATATTTAAAGATTATGAAGATATTTTTATAATGTCTCAGTGGCCATGCCTCAATATTTCACATAGCTTCTGAGCAGCTTATAGCTCTGTGTGCATTGACTTTACTTGGTCAAGGGCTGCCAAGTTTAGGAAGCTTGACATGCCGTGTGTGTGTCTATGCTCTGGGCCTGGCTTCCATTGCATATAACAGCTGCATAACCTATAAACCTGTGTGCCACAGAAGGACAACCCTGCCTCCTAGAGCCATGGTCCGCCAACCCCGGCTCGCGAGCCACATGCGGCTCTTTGGCCCCTTGAGTGTGGCTCTTCCACAAAATACCACGACCTGGGAGAGTCTATTTTGAAGAAGTGGCCTTAGAGGAAGTATAAGTTTAAAAACTTTGGCTCTCAAAAGAAATTTCAATCTTTGTACTGTTGATATTTGGCTCTGTTGACTAATGAGTTTGCCGACCACTGTGTAAGAGACAGCTCTTTAGCCCTCATGCGATCAGAGCCTTCACTGGTTCTAAGACGGTCTGTCTTAAATCATTTTTAATAATCTCACTGTTCTCACATTCGGCCTTTGTGGGGAAAGGATCACTGAATTTCTAAATCTCTGTGATTCTGATGCCCATTATTTTGTCTGGTGTGGAGACATTATTTTATGGAAAACTAAAATTAAATGAGCTCATTATAATCAGTATTTTCTTTTTTTTTTTTTCAGATCCAGTTTGTAAAACCAATGGTTTGATCAGTTGATTGCTGTAAGCAGCACAGGCAGTTAGATTTTCCATATTTTATTTCATCCCATCAAGTTTTTTTATTCTTCACGCTTGAGTCATGGTTGTGAGAGAAAGCAGTTCCACACACAGTGTTGTGTCTTAATGATAAAGATTCTCATTATTAAAGAATTCATAGGAGAAATTATAAGCCTTTTGTAATTATGGATGTGAATATAGAGCTGGATTAGATTGAACATATTTTTGGGCATGTGGCAAGTAAAATTGAGGATTTTTCATTTGCTTCTGAGTCCAATTACTATACAGACCTTTCATTTTATAAATACTAATATGTTGCTACATATACTCGTAGATGAGTATATATTTCACTTTTTTCCTAAAACAAAAAGAGCTCTGAATACATAATAAGAACACCACTGCCTTAAAGTATTTATCATTTGCAGCTAGTAATGCTTTTTGTATTTGTTTCAACATGCTTCATATTTATACACCCCTGAAATAAATTTCAGAAAGATTTGGAAAGATATTATTCTAATATGCTAAACATTTAATTCTAAGTGATGGTATCTCAAACAATTAGTTAATGCTATACTTCACATTGATTTTGTAGACTTGTACAATTGTAAAATTATTTGTGAAAGTATTCAGAGTGTAATTTTTTGTCTTTTTCATATCACTGATGTTTAATGAGATGCACTACCCATTTTATCTTAAACTCCAAGTTCTAGCATGGAACTTGAGTGTTGTCCACATGCACAGGGAAACCAGAATCCCAAAGACTAACATATGACTTTTTCCACTGCTTGTTTTCTGCAGAACAGAATTGGAGTACAAATGAATAAAGGTACATAGAAGAAACATGAACTAAAATTTGGGACAGTTAACAGCTGTTTAAAGCTTCGTTGAAAAAGAATGCCTCCAAGTAAACATAAAAATGAACAGAGTGGATATTATATTCATACCTCAAAGGAACTTCTGACTTAAATAATATTGTGTCCTCGTTACTTTGAAGTAGCCCAGTGTCTAAATTTTACAGGATGAGACCTGTGAATCACTATAGCATTTTGTTTGTTTAGCAAATCACCATTCACTTGGCTTCCCAAGCTGGAGCTCCTGGGATACTCTTCTATTTACCCATTGGCTCATTCTACTCCTCTAATTGAACTCTTCAGCCCCATCATTCTGCAGAGTCCCAGTTCTTCCCACCACACCTTTTGTTAAAACCTAGATCAGTTTCTCATCTTCTCCAAGCTGAATTTTTGTAAAATGCTTTCTTATTTCAAGGAGCATCCATTTATGTTAATTTTGTTTGCAGTGATGCTGGCCTTATTATAGTGTATTCTAATGTGCTGTTGCAGTTGGGCCCGAGGCTGAGGGGTGGGGTCAGACTCACCATGGAGGGATAAGCACATTCACTTTCTAATTTTAAGACATCTTGGGGAAGAATGGAAATGGAAGAAAGACGAACTGATTTGGAGAGTTTTAGAAATGCTTTAGGTTACCCTAAAAAATGACAGGAAGATGGTTTCTGGAAACTAGACATGATAGTATTCACTGATTAATTATGACTAAATAGGGGGGAAAGGAAACTACAGATTATTTAGCAAAAATAATGATACATTTTAGTTTTCTGAAATCTTTGCATTGCACTGGCCCAGAATCCTGAATTATGTTTGACAATTTTCTTAGATGATTTTCTGTATTTTTGACAGTTTGATCAGATTTTTCGTAGTCAAAAATATTCTCTGCCTCTGGGAATTTAACAGCTCTGCCTCTGTAAGGCAGCCTGAGGACAGTATGCAGAGTGAGAAACCTAACCAGGTAGAGAGCAGGCCTGAAGGGAATCTCAAGAAAGATAGGCCAGAGTGCTTGTATTCTGAAATGTGCATTCTAGCTAGTGGACTTGGTTAGTTCAGGACCTATAGAACTCAGTTCTTGGTTTGATGGCTTTGTAATTATTTTTATTCTGTTTACCGTTAGTCTTTCAGTAAAAATTACTTAATCATCAGAGCTTATAGTATGAACTAAGAGTCAGGAAGTGCAAGTATGCATAGATCAAAGTGGCACTGGGTGGGGGCACAAAATCTAAATGAAAGTGGTCAGTGATGAACTCTAAGATGTAATTTGCAAGAATGGGGGAGTCTAAGAAACAAGATCTGTTCATGGCTCCTCAAAGAGATTCTTCCTTATTGAGAAACCAGAGAGTTCCCTGACACCATTCACTGATTTTAGCCTATTCAATCAGCAACCTACATTCCACAGTTCCAGATTTCCCCTTTAGAATAAAATAATAAAATGTAGTCCCTCACCTGCGTAAGGGTCTTTGTTAATTTCCAGTTGCTTACTTTGTAATCCATACTCTTCAACGTGATACAACATGATATTGAGATTGCTCAAAACACACACAGGGGTAGGTGGAGGTAGGTTCATGAAGAACTCTGTGCCAAAGCGTGCTTAAGTATAGCAGGTACTCGACAAGAATGTGTAAAGAATGAAGGGCGGCAATTTGAGCATTTATGAGGTGGTAATTAAGTGCACTGTGCCATTGTGGCATTCTTTTGAGTTATTAAAGCTATTGTGATAATCATAACATGCATGTCTTTTTCCATATGAACAACTGCAAACCTACTTTGCCCCACTCTTGTAAATAAATGTATGTGTGTGTGTTGTCTACATGCACAGTGCAATCAGAATCCCTATCTATCATCTGTCTATCATCTATCTATCTATCATCTGTCTATCATCTATCTATCTATCTATCTATCTATCTATCTATCTATCTATCATATCTATCTATCTATCTATCTATCTATCTATCTATCTATCTATCTATCATCTATCTATCATCATCTATCTATTCCTAAATGTGTGTGTGTGTGTGTGTGTGTGTGTGTGTGTGTGTGTATCACACACATGCACATTCTATCTTAACTTCAGTGAATAAATCACTTCTTATTCATGCCAGTTCCTTTCCTTCCTCTGTAATATTTTAGATGTATTTCTCTGAAATACATTTTTGCTTCTTTGCTGGGAGAACTATTGAGTTCTTGAATAATACTTAGTCCTAGGAAGAGACAGTTGTTTCTTCCTTTGTGTTCCTATACACTTTGCACACTTAATTCCACTATACATTCTTAACTCAATTGTATGTAGTAGAGAAAATGGTCTGTGTGATACCAGTCTTTTGAGGTTTGATGAAAATGGCTTCAGTGGCAGTATAAACTCATTGTTCCTAAATGTTCTGAACCTCCTTGAAAATAATATGTATTTTTTACTTGTTAAGACTAAGTCTTGTCATATTAAGTTTATTATTTATATTGCTTTCATCTCCCATATATTTCTATTTTTTTGGTATAAATTACGAAAGAGATATGTTAAAATTTCTTTTATGATGGTGTTCTTGCAGATCTCTCCACTTTTGCCTTATATGTTTTAGGCTATGTTTCATATACACATAAGTTTAGAATTGTTATATTTTCCTGGTGAATTGAGCTCTTTATTATTGTAATGACCTTCTCTGTTTCTAGCAATAATTTCTGTGATAATTTGATTTTTCTAATTTTAATCTAGCTACATTAGCTTTAACTAATATCACTCTACTATTACCCAACTTTATTTGTGATAATATTTTCTATATATATTTTCTTCGTGCTTTTATTTTTAATATCTTTGTATAGTTAAGTTTTATATTTATCTCTTGCAAACAGTTTAGAGCTAGATTTTAGAAATCCATTTGGATATACCATATTTAGCTTACTTATATTTTCTACAAGTTATAGTGCATTTGGATTTATCTCTGCTACCTTACTTCATGATTTTTCTTTATTCCAGAACCCACTTTCCCATTGTCTGATGTATACAAGATGGTGGCAAACTAGATTATTGTGGTTTTTAAGAAATTTCTTTAAAATATCTTTATTCCATCCTCATGTTTGAGATATTTTTTTCTAGGTATATAACACTAGATGAATAGATATTTTTTCTTAGAATATTGAAGGTATTATTTCTATCTCCTCGCTTTCAGTGTATCAGGAACAAATCTTAGTCCAAGTGTCATTTTATAGAGATAGGGCTTCTTTTCTCTTTAGCTACTTCAAAGATGCATTGGTTAGTGTCTTTAATGTTCTTCAATTTACTATGATAAAACTATTTGTGATTTTCTTTTTATCTAGCTTACTATTTTATGTATTCTAAATCTTTGTGAAAAGAGAGAAAAATTGACTCTGTTATTAATATTTAAAACAATTCTGCTATCTTTTTTATAGCTTTGTTTGTCTTAGTAGTTTATTCCTTTTTTATTACTGAGTGAAATTTTACTTTATGTATGTTCTTCAGTTTGCTTATTCATTCACTGATTGGAGGAGATCATGGTTTCTCCCGTTTTTAGTGATTATGAAAATAAGTTTTATAAATATGTGTATGCATGTGTAAGTATGGACATTAGTTTTTAATTCTGTTGGAAATACCTAGGAGCACTACTTATGGATCATATGGTAAGGTTATGTCTACCTATTAAGACACGAAGGAGTGAATAATTGAATGAATGAGAAGACCCATATAGACCAATCTGGTATGAGGTTCTATATAACCAGGGAACAGAGAAGGACCTCCTAACCATAGTGAAGAAAAAGGCATGGGGAAATAAAGGTGGCATACTGAAATGGAGGAAAGTGCTAGTTGGGGAAGATGTCCTAATTTATGTCATCTATGATTATCGTTGTGCCAAACCTATAATGCTATTGGAAAATTCTGTAATAGGCTACCTCTCCTGCATCACTGGGGATGGACTGCACTGCCCTTAATGGTGGACCTTGGCAACTTTGTTTTAAATTCTCGAGTTTCACTACTTAACCATAATATTATAGGGTGTCACAGAAAAATGTATACACACTTTAACCACTTATAACTCACTTAATTTACATTCCTTTTCAGGTTTAACTGATTTGAAATAATGGGTGAAGCCAGACTAAGCTTTGAACAAAGGAAATGTATCCTATAGTGCCACTAGACTTTTTTTTTTAATGGGGATACATGAAAGATAAAGTTTACAGTACAAAACTGGCAACAATCAACAAACTGAGGGTATACAAATTCTGAATGAAATGATTCTTGTTGTTTGCGATTCCATTGCTTTGTATTATCAGCAGAACCTGGACCAGAACAACCATCAGTTTAAAAACAGGCATTGACAAAAAAGAATTCATTTCTGTAGCTTCTTTTAAATTTGGAAAATGAACTGTACGTTAATAAACACTGGTTTTATAATCATTCCAAGTGCGTATACACTTTTCGGGACACCCTGTACGTGGAGCATGGAGAGGCATCTGACCCATGCTGAGCTAATTAGATTCTCTCTCCCTGGTATGTGAAAGGAATAACCAGATTGCCAACCCTGTTGGATGCAGTATCTGCTTTCCTAGCTAATCGTTTTTGTAAAACCTCCTTTAAAATGCTTTTATTTTATAAAATGCTTTGCTACTATAACTCACTTGCAACCATCTTTTAGAAAGCTCCCTTTAGAATTCTCTTAGAAAAGCTTTGATAATATAACCTACTTACTCATAATTTCAAAAGTATCATGACCTAATTGCAATACAAAGGAGAAATTAAAGGAAATAACAGGAAAGCGTTTTATAAGGTTTGATGTATTTCAATGTGTAAATTTTAGGAGACAGCAAATGCAAAAGCTACCACTGCAGATTGATGGAGATGTGTTGTGTTTGCCCACTCATGTTCCTGGTGGTGACATGACATTGCATTTCTTGATAAACTCTGAACAAAATAACACACAGCATTTTTTTCCAAATACGTGGTATGTATTCCTCGGCAGTTCATTGACTGTGCGAAAATGAATTAACTTTGCCAAAGAAAGCAAGAATAAAATAAACATGGGTTCCAGGCACAGCGTGGCACAACTGTCCCACACATTGTTAGGTTTTTAGCCAAATCACTGCGACAACCAAAAATGTCTTCACAAATTTAAAATATCCATCCCAGTGGGCAGTATTGCCCCAGTTTCAATTATTAGTATTGAATTAGCCAAGGATAAGTAGACCTATTTTGGGGGTTCCTAGAATTTTAAATTGTTAGAAAGTCAACTCTTAGTCTATGGATGTGGGCTCCTGCTGCTGAAAAATAAGGAAGCCAAACAGACAGGAGAGAAAGGGTCCCCTTTCTTTCTGGGGTCCTAGGATGTTCCCCTGGAAGGAAATGTTGCTTCTTGCTCCTCTTCAACCTCATCTCTCCTCATACACACATTAGCTTAGTTTGATTTCTCTCATTTGGCATTAAAATAAACTTTGACTAGGTATTATTATCCATCTCTTACTGAATCCAAAGGAACTTTGAAGTTTTTCATATTGATTTCTATATCTTAGAGCAAATAAAATTATTTCAATGTTCTATAGTTTATGCAAATTTTTGAAAGCTTATACCTTTGTTGAGACAAAATGGTCCAGAAACGGGATGGTTAGGAATCAAATTGTCTCTGAGTGTAACCAGAATTGCCCAGACTACAAGAGGTGGGGGCAAAAGCAGGCCCCACATGCTAAGGCCTGTGGCTTAGGTGTTCCCCACATTCTCTCTTCTAGCCCCAGTGAGACACTGTTGTACATAACTAACATGAAGTATGCATGCTTCCTGATGTACTTATGATTCTCACACTTAATGGAATAAGATGCGATAAGAGGAAGTTTGGAGTACAACTTTGTTTATATAAATATCAATTTATCCAAAGAGAGCAACAAAAATGACTTTTGCAATACCACTTTCATATTTATTAATTACCTCAAACACTTCTGGTTTTAGTATATAGTTTAGACCAGTGGTCGGCAAACTCATTAGTCAACAGAGCCAAATATCAACAGTACAAAGATTGAAATTTCTTTTGAGAGCCAAAATTTTTAAACTTAAACTTCTTCTAATGCCACTTTTTCAAAATAGACTCGCCCAAGCCGTGGTATTTTGTGGAAGAGCCACATTCAAAGGGCCAAAGAGCCGCATGTGGCTCGCGAGCCACAGTATGCCGACCATGGGTTTAGACTATCTTGAGAAAAGTGATTTTTCCCATTATTTTAATTGATAAATATGTTAGTCATCATTGTTGTTTTCTATTTGTTCTTGAAATTATTTTAAGATGCATATTTGTCAGTTATAAATGTCTACTGCAGATATATACCACTACTTTCATGGTATAAAACCTTATGAAGATTATGTTTAATTAAATGAATATCTTTTGTTTCTCTATCTTTACAGCTATATCAAACCATTTTTATATTTTAAAAAAATGTGTTTTATCTCCAATAAGTGTGTTGCAAGAGTAGGCACTGAATGAATATTGTTGAATTAATTAACCTTTAAAGGAAAGTTGTTTTCTAATACTCATCTTACAGCTTTTCCCACTCTCAATTCATTATGAGACACAAGTGAGTATGTGATGAGGAATGATCTATATGCTCACAACAGATTTCTCCTTAGTCAAATCACCTGTTTCATCCCATATTTATTTAAATAAGGTGGATAAATATCAGTATTCAGGCAAATGAGTCATCTACTTTGGCTCCTGAGACACTCATGATTGTGTGATACAATTATTGGGATATGAATAGTGTCTCTATGCATCCCACGGTAAAATTCCCATCACCATCATAAGGGGAAAAACAAGTCTTTCCCAAATGACCATTCAATTGAATTTGGTATTCTATCTTTATCTGAGAGTAACAGGAAATAAATGATAGTATGAAATAAATGATAGAAGCCTTAGAGCTTGTGCATCAGAGTTTATGAATTATATTGACTCAGCAACATATTTTAACTTAGCATAAACAAATCATGATTGTTATTTTATAGTTTGGTCAAATCACATGTTTACATTTCTCTGTAAACTACATCAAAACAAAACTGTTTTGGAGAAGCACATAAGAAAAGTTGGGAAAATAGTATCATGACAGTAAATCATGTGCCTAATCTCTAGGAGAGTTAAATCCCTAGCATATTTAACTCTGAAAATAAATGAATTTACATAATGATTGATAAATATGTTATGATAATACCCACCCACTTAGCCAATTATCTTGTACAAAAATACTCCATACAGAGTTACTGAACAGAGTTTAATTTGACTATAAAAAATCTTTGCTTTCCTAATCATGGAAAACTTAAGAGTAGCCCTGATGATATTGCTCAGTGAATAGAGTGTCAGCCCACACACTGAAGGTTCACAGGTTCAATTTCTGGTCAAGGACATATACCTGTGTTAGAGGTTCAACCAATAGATGTCTATCTTGCTCTTTCTCTCCTCCTCCCTCCCTTCTTCCTCACTTCCACTCTCTTTCTAAAAATAAATACATAAATAATTTTAAAAAACCCTCAGGTGAGATTAACAAATAACAATAAGAAAAACAAAGAAAGTAAAAGAAAACTTGGAGTAAAATTGGAGTAAAAAGTAAAAGAAAACTTGGAGTTGCAGCCTGACCACAGGAGAAACTCACCATCTAACAGCCTCTGAGAAGCCAGTTCTATTGAATGCTCTCTCATTGCTCAGCTTGGGAACCACACCGACATGGGTTCATTACAGCTCCACTAATGAGCCGTGTGAACTTGGCCAAGATGTTTACCTTTACTAAATGTCAATTGTGTCAAACAGCAAAATGGGATCAATAATTGTACCTACCCTTTATCTGTTGTGAGGCTATATTGAGATGGTTATGTAGGTAGGGTCACCAGGGCTTGACCCAGAACCATCCATCCATGTACCAATTATCATTTTGTTATTATTGTTGGAATGATACTCAGGAGAGCTGGTGTGAATGAGTGAAGCAGGACTGTGATGGATAAAAAAAAAGGAGTGTATTCACCTGTGTAGGGTGGTGGGTTCATTCTGGGAAGAGAAGCTGGTGAGCTGGCTGTGTGGAACAGTATTGCCAGATGGCCACGTGAAATCTCTCCTCGGATGAGATGCAAGTGTTGTTCTTTGCATGGCTCTACGGTAGAAGTAAATGTAAGCGCATGAGCTTAATAATACCAAAAGCTCTCTCAAGGTTCTTAACTGCCTAGAGGCAGCTTTTAATTTTCAGCACTGAGAAAAGTCAATCAGCCTCTACCTAAAAATATTCATTGGAATGTGTTTTGCATGCATTAAAACCTAATTTCACATCTCACCAAGTTTAACTTCCTTTTTTTGCTCAACTAGTCTCAGATTCTGGGTATTTTATTTATTTACAATAGAGCACATGGGTTGTTTAAACTTAGGTCTGCATTAAATAACTATTCTGCCTCTTTGCATGTTTTTAGCAATGTTGTTTCCTTGAGATATTTTAAAATATGAAGGCTTTTAGTAGAAATTTAAGAAAAGTTATAAACTATAAATAAATTTTCTCTCAACCCACTGGGGGAAGCAAAATCTAATGGGAAGAAAAAGCGAAATTTAAATAAAATATAGTCATATTGCATAGTCAATATTTTGCATAGGGATTGTTGCATTAATGTTTATCAAGGTAAAGTTATAGTAACACATTTATCTGTTCTGATATACAGATTTCTTCTGTGTGCAGAGTCCTTGTTTTGCAAGCCTTATTGCTATCACTTCTCTTTGTTCGATGACTTTATACAAGAAATTTCATATTTTACTTTGTATAAGTAGACAAGCTAGTTAGTTGTGTATGCTGATATTTAAAAATGCTAAAAGGAAAAATGAGTGCCTATAATTCAGAAAATAAAGAGAAGGAATTTCTAGTGAAATCCCTCTTTACGTATTTTCAGTGTGGGGTTCAGGAAAAAGAGGGATAAGTAGGATGGGAAAGAAGCTTGATGATAGCCCTGCCTGGGTTGGTGTAATTTGTTATCTCTGAGAATCCAGCCCTCGGGGTACAGGAGTCAAACAGAAACCACCACTAAATTTCCAAGAAGTTATAATAGTTCAGTGAGTTCAGTTCTTAACCCTCCTTTATGGGTTATAATAGTCAGTTTTTTGATCCTACCAATTTCATAAAAGAATATGTGCATGTAAGCAGGACAGGATGCCTGAAAGGTAAAGAGAGAATCTGTCAGTTTTCCCAAAAGATTGCCTTCAGTATAATGGTTCAATTCATTACCTATGACCTTCCCTCTTAGCCAAAAAACGTTCCAGAACTTTCTTATAGAAATAGTTCAAGAAATGATGATTTTTATTCTCTCAATTCTAGCATTCTCTCTATTGGTAACGCTATTGCTATTACAGCTGCAACTATTACAACCACTTCTATCCTTTTAGTTCTTTAAAATACTTGACATTTAGAAAATGCAATTCCAAAAATTGAAAGTAACACAATGTTTCCTATATTTTCTTTAATAGTGAGTTGATAACAATAATAGTATCCATGTATGTGGGTTTTTTTGTTGTTGTTTTGTCAGTTTTTGGGAATTTGGAATATTTATACAGAACCGGCATAAGGTCTTTGATATGTCCAACTGATGCCATTGTTATAACCTGGTTATTATTTTACAGGAAAGGAGCAAGTGGAAGATTAGATAACATAAATATGCCTTTTGTATAGCTTTGCCAAAAAGCTGCATTTAACATTTTTCCAAGTCTGTTCCCTGCTGATACATGGGGAAGGGAATAGACAAAGGCAGTGGAGTCACATGCCCAGTAAGATCTAAGTGACATAAGGCAGTGCTTATCTGCCTGCCTGTCAGTTACACCTGAAAGCCAATGAGTGACCATAATAGGCATAACCACTGCAAGCATGAGAAACCTGAATGTTTCAATTTCCTAACTAGAAAGGCCTCTCTCTCTCTCTCTCTCTCTCTCTCTCTCTCTCTCTCTCTCTCTCTCTCTCTCTCTCTCTCTCTCTCTCTCGGGCTGCCTTCCTGATCCTCCTGTGGAAGGGGAATGCACTCCCCTGTGCCCACATAGTGCAGGGCCACATTGGGCTCCATTAGGCTCCACGCGTGGACTCATGGACCTTAATAGCTTGGATGCTGAACCACACCAGCTGCAACATGGAAGGGATGCTATGGACACTGACCTTCTCACTTTGTTGAACTCCCAGCTGCCCCTCTCCCAGGTCAGAATACAGAACCCAAGAAATGTAACTTCAAGCAAATAAAATCTTCTTCCACATACCATCCTCCCGTGGGGCCTTCTGAAAATCCTTATTTCAGTGGGCCCCAAGAACCTCCACATCTCACTCCCCCGAATGACAGGGGAGTTTCATTTTCTGGGATCACAGCTACCTTTAGAACATTTTTGGAATAAGATAGAATGCTACATTAAAATGTCCTTTTTCTTGAAACTAGAATTGCATTTGGTTTCGTTTTTATCTCCAAGGAATGAAATGACTGACTCTGGGCAGATGTTAGGAGTAATAGATGTCAGCCTAGCCCATGGGCCATATATGAGATGTTTGGGCGCAGCTGGGCTGTGTGAGCTCCATTTTTCCTAAACTACAAAGGGACATTAAAGGCGCCTGTGGACCAGGAAGGCTCAGGCCAAGGGCAGGCATGCACTCCAGTATTCAAGCACAATGGACGGAAAATGCGTTCTTTAGAACACCCATTGATAGCTTTAATTGTAGCTTCAAGTCTGTACTGCTTTATCACTATCTCGGTTTGCACATAGACCACCCTTAGAGTATTTTTCTTACAATGCCTTTCCTCTGGTTGTTGTTGATAGAAAGCACCTTTGGTCCTTCCAATGGGTGACTGTTAGTAGTTACCCTGTTTCCCCGAAAATAAGACAGTGTCTTATATTAATTTTTGCTCCCAAAGATGCGCTAGGTCTTATTTTCAGGGGATGTCTTATTTTTCCATGAAGAAGAATACGGTACACATTTATTGTTAAATGAAAATAAAGGAACTTTATTAACTGTATACGGTACGGTAGTACGGTAGTTGTCAACACAAACCAGACAAACTGTGAATCCTGCAGTATCAAGAATTTACTCACTTATTCAATGACAATCATGTTATCATCTTCTGGAACATCATCATAACAATCCAATTCCTGAATTTCCTGGTGAATTTCTTGTGACTCCATTTCTTTCAGAATCAGTGGACCAAATCTCTCATGTTTAGCTTAGGGGGCGGGGGGGGGGGGGCTTATTTTCGGGGGGATGCCTTATATTTCACTCAGAAGGAACCCTGTGAGTAGGTCTTATTTTCGGAGGATGTCTTATTTTCGGGGAAACACGGTACTACTATTCCAGAGCTCACCGAATCTGATCCGAGTTGGGCAGGGTCAGGCTGCGGTGGCAAATGGTTCAGTTGGCTTGTCTTGGTGATGAAGCTTTGTCATTTGGATCAAGAAAGCTTCTATTTGCTGCTCCCATTGTGCTCAAAAAGACCCAGGGCAGGCTTCATAGTAGTTTGCCATCGATTGGCTCTAATCATCCCGAGTAACCGCGAAGTGGCTAAACGCACTCATAAACACCTGTAGGCATTGCTAGATAGATAGCAATGGGCATACGTGTGCTCCAGACAGAAATATGAAATCTAGACTTGCCCTGAAGCGAGTAAAGCAGTGCCTGTGAAAATAACGAGTTCAGCAAGATTTTGATTGTTTTGGGTTATATTCAGATAATGGAATTTTCCTGAAATGTTCACTGTTTCCTCTGGTGGATACCAAAATACAGTGGATTTCAGGAAACGTTTTTTACATGCCGTCTCCATAGAACCACTTTTATGAAGTAGAAAGCTTTATACACATGCAAAATATTCCCATATTAATATCTTGAAAGAGCAAGGATTATCTTAATTGTAATTCTGATGTATCTAGTTTAATGCCACAAAATGCTGCAATCTACTTCAGTTAAGTAAGAGGCTTAAAAGCTAATTTCTCATAGCGTTTTGCATATTCATCAGTCTACATTGTCATTATTTAAGGATGGGAAGAGGGAGTTGCTTCAAGATTAAATGTTAAAAGATGCAAACTAACATGCTCATTTAATTAAGAAAGCGTGCAGCCCAGCCTGTGGGAAGTGTCAACCTTAACTCTGGGTTTTATATGTCCTCTCCTGGACTAGTTTTCATCATCGTCTCATTATCTGAAACTCCTCGTTTCTTTTCTAATTGAAAGAACACCTGCTCTTCATTTCTTATTGCGTTCGCTGTTTTCATTTGCTTTTAGTAACATCTCTAAAGACCAATTGTCAGATTAGATGCTTAAAACTGTTCCTGCAGCAGCCTGGATAGGCAATTAACTTGGAAAGGGGAAGTGGCGTCCACGCGTTCCAAGTTTGTGTCTGAGGTTTCTTAAATATGACCTCTCTGTAAGGGATGCGCCTCTTTTGGGAACATAAATTGTAATTGCAGGCTCCTCTCTGTTCAGGAAACTGGCCTGAGATTGCATAGGAAGATGGGCGTGTCTACCATGGCAACACCCAGGAAGCAATTAGGAAATGAACAGAGGTTTTCGATTTCAAACCCTGTTTTGATTAGCTAGTTACACTGGGTATTACATAAGCAATTGTGCTCACAGACTCCTCCAAGTTGGATGAGTCAAAATTAAAGCAAATAAACCTCAATGAGTGCTCACTTTGGAAACATTAAATGGAAGACGCAGGGGTGGGATTTTATTTTATTTTAATTTTATTTTTTAATTATAGTTGACATCCAATATTATTTTATATGAGTTTCAGGTGTACAGCATGGTGGTTAGACGATCATATCATTTGCAAAATGAGCCCCCGGATATTTCAAAGTACCCCACCTGGCACCAAGTTTAGCTATTACAATATGATTGACTTTATTCCCTGTGCTGTACTTTACATCCCCGGGACTGTTTTTTTCAATCCCTCCCCCTTTTTTACCTAGCAATCATTCCCTCCCCTAGGACAACCATCAGGTTGTTGGTTTCTCTCCCCCCTCCCCATGTATCAATGTGTCTATTTCTGTTTATTTATGTTGTTCTTTAGATTCTGCATATAAGTGAAATCATGTGATTTTTGTATTTTTCTGTCTGACTTATTTCTTTTAGCGTAATACCCTCTAGGTCTATCCATGCTTCACAAATGGTAAGATTTCATTCTTTTTATGGCTGAGTAATATTCCATTGCATGTATGTACCACAGCTTTTTTTTTTTTTTTTTTTTTAATCCACTCTTCTATTGATGGGCACTTGACTTGCTTCTGTATCTTGGCTATTGTAAGTAACACTGCAATGAACATAGTGTTCCAGGTTTCTTTGTATATATACCCAGAAGTAGAATCGCTTCTGGGTATATATACAAGGGCAATTCTATTTAAAATATTTGATGATCACCACACTGTTTTTCATGGTACCTTTATCAGATTGCTCTGTTGATGGAGAAGCAGTGGTAGGGTTTCAGATTTTCTGATAAAGTCAAAGTTTTAAGTAGCAAATATCTTTGCTAAAATGTGTGTATTTTAGACAATCACTGTGCATGTTTTTTTTAAAAATATATTTTATTGATTTTTTACAGAGAGGAAGGGAGAGAGAGATAGAGAGCTAGAAACATCGATGAGAAAGAAACATCGACCAGCTGCCTCTTGCACACCCCCTACCGGGGATGTGCCCGCAACCATGGTACATGCCCTTGACCGGAATCGAACCTGGGACCTTTCAGTCTGCAGACCGACGCTCTACCACTGAGCCAAACCGGCTTCGGCGACTGTGCATGTTTTTATAGTAAAACAAAAATGTATATCAAAGTTTCTTATTTATTTATATAGTCTATTTTATAATTCAAAAAAAAGAGGAAAAAAGAAAATAATTTTATATTGTGGGTCACTCATATTTTAACAAATGCTTTTAGTGACACTTTTGATGCCTAATTTTTTATTATAGATAGAAATATACTTTCTTTTAGATGGCTGAGCACTGGTTAGCCCTTATACTATATTAAAAATTATGAAAGTCTAAAGTGAATATGCAAAAGCTTTTATTAGTCAATGGCATGAAACAGGAACTGGTATTAAAACAAGATTGTGGTAATTTGTACAAATCTGTATTCTTACAAGTCACAGAGTACAGCTGAAAGACAACCACACATGTATAATTTCATGTTGTTAATAACATAGATGCATGCTTAGAATTACTCCTCTTCTTTTCCCCAGAGATGTTTCATTCCCTGAGAAAGGTGGAAAGCATTCTCCTTTTGTTAAAAGTGTTTCAGGAAAATTGAGTCTTTCCCATTTTCTGAAGACTTTCATAGCATCATTATTTTTGTAGATCCAGAGGTTGTTGGGGGTATTTATGTTAAGCAGCTTCTTCCTCTTTTACTGCAGTAATCCTCTGAAAATTACTTATCAAATGTAGAGAGATTCCTATATTTCACAAAACTTACAAATCTGTGTAGGAGTGGGGCATTTAGGATTTGTCACTTTTTTTGTGTGCGCATACTGATATTACATAGCAGATGGACCAGTACTAGAGAGAATTTTAAATATTAAGCCCATATTAGAAATTTAAATAAGTGGCCTATGGGACTAATAAGCCTATATTAGAAAATTTTCTCACAAATGTAAATCTTTATACCTTCAAATGCTTCTTAATATATAGAAATACTGAATTTTTGCTACAATAAATTTATGTATATTTCCTATATGCTTTCCCAAAGGGGGAAAAAAAAGTATCTTTTTATCTTTTTGTGTATTTTACTTACAGGTAAAATATGATATAACATTTTTAACAACCAAAACCCTGAGACAATACTGAAATGTGTTTAGCTGTAGAGTTACTCTTCTTGAAATTATATAGGTAAAACTTTTAAACTAAGAAACATTAATTTCCTTAAGCGTTCTATGAGCTTATCTACAATTAAGTGGGAATTATTTAATAATAACTTTAGTATAAATTATGCTTGCCTGATAGAATCTTCTCCCTTTCACTGCTATCCTTCAGTAGTGGAATAAGAGGTATCGAATGCTTTTGTGCATTTAAATTGTTAAATTTTACTGAATTCCATTGATTAAAATTCTAATTTTTATTATGTTGAGTATAAAAATAGACAACTATCTACATCAAGTTTCCATGGTTTTTCATTACAACAGATCAGTGATCAGTTGTAATCTGTTGCCCCAAAGAGGGAAGCTGAATACTATCTATTTTTTCAGATGATGATGTTGAAGCGTATTATATTAATATTTCCCCCATTATAGCCATAGATTGTTCTTTAGAAACAATCTGTTTGTCCCCCTAGAAAAAAATCTAACCATGCCCACTGTTAACATATTAGTAGATTTATCAACTAAATTTCATATAATCTCTATGACATTTGTGTGCATTGCCTAAGGTAGTGAAACACCTTTGTTCTCTTATCTGCAGGCCCATGGACTCATTTTAGGGGAAATCTATGTTCTTAAACAAAATAACAAATAACATATTTTTTGAGCTTGGGTCAAGGCTATCAGTACATCCACATGATGTACTGATGCAGTCAGAAGCTGGGAAATCAGATCCAAGAAGAGAGAGCAACAGAGTGAAATTCCTTCCCAAGCTCAATTAAAACAATCATGCCAACTGATCTTAAAGCTTCTATAAAGCTATTTAAAAGAGCTGGTGTAAGAATCCTGGGCATAATTATTAGGATCCTTTTTATAATGTCCTAATTACAAAATAAAAATGAATAAATGGAGTTAATCCATTAGGATGTGGCTTCGGAAGGGTTTTTCTCACATGTAATTCTATACAACATACTTCTTATAATGTTAGCTAGTGTTGATGTCAGTATAGAGTAGCTAAATCATTATAAGAACAACGCTAATTAAGAATGATGGATCTTAAGAGATTTAAGAAGTCCCTTGAGAATAGGAAACCTAGAACTAATTTTTAACTTATTGTTATTTAGCTGCTCATAAAGTCATTTCTTAAGACCCTATAATCAGCATGGGAGAAACTGTAAAGCTTTTGGATCTCTTCTATGCATGTAAATGTGACTATTATGAGCAACCTGGCTAATATACATACTTAAAACCCCATCTGATGACATTTCTATTTGTTTGTTAATCAGTCTGCCCTTTGCTCACTGTTCAAGTCAAAGCTTGAATAGCACATCACTAAAAACTTTACACCTGAAGCAGAAGCTAATCAAAGATACTTCCATTAAAAGAGAAACAGTCCTTGTTATGTACAGAAGTGGAATATGGATGCTTTCATATTCTTTATTTCCAATAACCAGTCAGTTTTGTGATAACTTGGTTCAGCCTCACGCAGTGGTAACAGTTCAAAAACTGTTTGTCTCAGCTGGTTGGGTGTCCTCTGGTGCAGCAAAAGGTTGCTGGTTCAATTCCTGGTCAGGGCACATGCCTGGGTTGAAGGCTCAATTACCAGTAGGGGGCATACTGGAAGCAGCTGATCAATGTTTTTTTCTTACATCCATGTTTCTCTCCCTCTCTCCATCTCCCTTCCTCTCTTTCTGAAAAACCAATTAAAAATAACAAACAAACAAAAACTTGGAGGGGGGGGGGGAGAGACACACTCCCTAGAGTATTTTAGTACACATTTTTCAATCACTTAATTTATTTTACTGAAATATGACATGATGTAGAAGAAAATGAAAATATTTAGGCATTCATTAATATAATTTTCTAGCCAAAACCGGTTTTGCTCAGTGGATAAAGCATAGAACTGCTGACTGAAAGGTCCTGGGTTCAATTCCGGTCAAGGGCATATATCTTGGTTGCGTGCACATCCCCAGTAAGGGATGTGCAAAAGGCAGCTAATCGATGTTTCTAACTCTCTATCCCTCTCTCTTCCTCTCTGTAAAAAATCAATAAAACATACTTAAAAAATATATATATATATATATATATATATAATTTTCTAATTACAATGATTAATTTTATGAATATGATAATGATGATGATGTCTATAAGAAAACTGTTTCTGAAGAAATATTCACCTCTATGCAAGCAGACTTATATCAATGGGGAGTAGCTAGAGGAATATGTGAAATTGAAGGATGGTGTATTGGTTTCTAAAAAACACAAGCTTAATGTTTTAAAGCAACACAAATTTATTCTCTTACAGTTCTAGAAGTCTGCACCAAGTCTTACTGTGTTAAATGATGGTGTCGGCAGGGGTGGTTTTTTCCAGATGCTCAGGGAGAAAAATCCATTTCATCTCCTTTTCTAGTCCCCTGCATTCCTTGGCTTATTACCCTTCCTCATGCCAAGTCATCTTTTCTTCCCCTGCTTCTGTTCTTACATCACCATCTTCCTCTGCTGTCATTAACCCCCCTCACAGCCTCCCTCTTTTGATTAAATCTAGGACCCATCCAGATAATTGATGATAATGACCCATCTCAAGATTCTTAATTTTATCACTTGGGCCAATTCCCTTTTATCATAAGAGATAACATTCACAGGGGCCAGGGATTAGGACCAGGTTATCTTTGGAAGCCATTGTTCAGTTTATTACAGATGGTTTCACATTTTACTTTTTAAGAAGGGAGAACTTGGCCGTATTTTTTATGTTGCTGAAAAAGATCCAATACAGAGGCAAGGTTGAAGAGATGAGAAAAGCAGGAAAGAATCAGTGAGCCAGTCTTTCTAAGAGACAGGAGAAGAATGGACCTAGAAAACAAGTAGAGGGATTATCTTTATAGGAGAGGCTACACAATTGCTTGCCGGTGGCCGGGAAGGAAAGCTGGGTAGAAATGAGTCTGAATTTTAGTGAGTGTAGTGGCAGGAAACAGGGATTTTTACCTGAATGGCAGGAAGCAAAGGGATTCTCTTTTGGCTGTTACACTGGAGACAGGTCTTTTGCTGGGAATGGAGGGGTGGTAGTGAGGTAGGAGACTGAGGAAGGATGCAGATGTTGAGAAACTGTTGTATGGATAATGGGGGAAATAATACACACAGGAAATACAGAAGGCGTATTGATCAGGAGAGAGGGTCTGATCTCCATTGAAGATTGTGAATTAACCCATGGGCTCTGAAGTTTTTTATAAAACCAAGGGAAGGTTGGAAGTTGTGGGAAATTTGTACAGTGGAACTGATCCAAGATTTCTAGGCAGCGGCAATGGAAGACTGGGGGGCTAAGAGAGTTGAAGCATTTGAAATGATAGATATTAGAGTCTAAGCTGATTGGGGGAAAAGTAAAGAAAGATTAATGGGAGTAACTGATTGCAAGACCTAGAGATAGGGTATTTTTTTTTTTCCAGAGAGTAGGAGGCTTATGTTTTAGAGTCCCAGATGAGTGTGGGTATCGGAGTGCATGTCTGAAGAGGACAAGCAATAGACTGTACAGGAGATTAGGAATATAGGTGATGAGAGGGTATTGCATTTTACATTTTTTGGATAGGTATTTATTTGTTTGTTTTTTGTTAATCCTCACCTGAGGATATATTTTTTTTCCAGTTGCTTTTCAGAGAGAGTGGAAGGGAGGAAGTAAGGAGGAAAAGGGGGAGAGAGAAAAACATTGATGTGAGAGAGACAAATCAACTGGTTGCCTCTTGCACCTGCCCCAACTGGGGGACAGGGACCCACAATCCAGGTAGGTGCCCTTGACTGGGAATCCAGCCTGTGTGACCCTTTGGTAGGCCTGTGGAAGGCCTACCTTCTAACCACTGACCCACATAGGCCAGGACATGGCATAGGTATTTAAATCAATTAGGAAGATGGAAGGACTTAGGTCAAGAAGACAGTGAGTGAAAGTGAGTACTGAGTTGGCTCTTGGGGGAGTAATTCCTTAGTGAAAAGCCTACAACTGAGTTGCATCTAAGGCAAAAAGGCAAAGCGAAAGTTTGATGAGCACATTGTGACTATGGGGATGTTTTTACTGGAGTAGAGTTATGAAGGACATAGTATCGATAAAAGAGTTTGGGAAGAAAGAATACTATAGGAAATTGGATTAGAAAAAAGGAATCACAGAGAATTCTTATGGGTTAATATATTGGGAGAAGAGAGATCCAGGAAACACTTCATACCAGTGACTTTAAGCTCAGGTGCTCTTGCCTTGGAAATAACAGTAAGTCCCATCTCAAGGTGGCTCTAGTGCTCTGAGTATTTACTGTCCCACATGAGTACAGAGCCAGCGTTTGTTCAGTTCCGGGTTAATTCAGCAGCTCAATCATGGTGGGCTTCAAACTCTTTCCATCTTCCTGCACACAGACATCCTTTCTAGTCTAGCCATTTTTCCTTTCAGGCCTCTCCCTTAGGATCATCAAATAAAGTGTAACAAGCATTTTCAAAACACACAAATTGGCGGGAAAGTAAGAAATGCCACCCCACCACTTCCTTCAAAGGTGAGTAAAGCCTTCCTAGATACCTCAGCCCTGGCATCTCTTCAACTATAATGGCCCACATTATACCACTCACCCATGACTAAACTCATGGTGTGATGACCTTAGAGAGGCCACTGTGAGGAGCTGAGGATAGTCAACATTGACCTCCAGGGGTGGGAAAGATCCAGCCTCCTCTGAAAGCATGAAGGGTAATGGCTTTGTTTAGGCAGCAAGCGGTGGTGGCCAAGGATAAGAAAAACTTGCATATGAATTTGAAACAATTTTCTGTCTGTTGCCTTGAGCAATTGACAGCCTCCTCCCCTGTAGAATGGGGATTTAATTTATGCAAAAATGCCCGACTCACAAAAAGGCACACAATATCAGTTGCTGCTGCTGCTCTTTATTTTTATTTTTTGATGCTTGGAAGAGGTATTTTAAGAAAAGCTAAAAGTCACCACGTTTACTTTTACACTGACCTTTAATTTTTTGGTCCTTATGAAAATAAATGAAATAAGAGATTATGTGAATAAAAAATGATAATTGATTATGTATCTTCCCCACCCCAGAAGACTTAATTTTTAACATTCCTTTCAAATAGTGTCAGAAGTCTCTCAAAGGAGAATTTCCTTATAAATGTATGCTGTATGAAATTCAAAATAACTTTAGAAGCCTTGTGACACAAAGATATAATTTTCCTTGTAAATGTTGTTGAGTATATAAAGTAATGCAACACAAACTGATTGACAAACGTATAATTTTGGTTCCAAAAGGTGCTTTGGAAGTAGTTTAATCTCAACCATTTATTTTAAGATGGGAAAACTAAAGGCATTTGTGATGCATTCAAGGTCATTGTAATTATGAAGCTTGGAATTACAGGTTGTTTCTTAGAATTCCAAGTCTAGGACATATTTTCACTCTACTATACCACCCTGAAGGACTCATTCCCCCCCCCCATTAAATATGCAGTGTTTTATTCAAAAGTTGCATCTCTTTAGATAGTACTAAGAACAATTATCTCACTGTCAGTAATATCATTATTTTTATATATAATACCTATATACTCATGGTTTTTAGGAAAAGGGATAGAGAAGTTGATCATCAGATGTGTGTGTGTATGTGTACGTATAATATATATATTATATATAATCAGATGTGTGTATATATAATATGTAATATGTAATATGTAATATATACAACAATATATATACTCGTGGTTTTCAGGAAAAGGGATAGGAAATTTGATCATCAGTATGTATGTATATATACATATACACACATATATGTATGTATACACACACACATATATATATTATATTATGCATATATATACACACATATATATTATATTATATTATATTATATTATATTATATTATATTATATTATATTAATCAGTGGGGAGAGGTCCTCATTTCTACTGGTTGCTAGTGGATCAGGGCTTCTTGGGATATCCTGAGAAAAACAATTTTCTGAGACTGATATGGAAGAATGAGGTATTGTAGAAAAGCACATTTTGTGTGTGTAATTAAACTCTTGAATTTCCAAAGTCCCATTTCTCTTTGTCCTGCCATGGAAGAAGTCCCATTTTGCTTTCAGCAGAGCTCAAATCAAAGCCAGTGCCCAGAGTTTTCATTCCATGTTGGGACACAGTCTAATTCAGCATCAGACTAGTTGCAGCCCATTAGTCCATGGTGTATGGGGTCGGGGTGGCCACATGGCAATGGAGGAAACCCTGGCAGGAGGAGCACAGCCAAAGGACCAGAGAGCTGATAGAGCCAGGAGAAGAGAGAGCTCCTTTGTCTAGGGGTTATGTATTCCCAATCATTTGTGGGCTTGCAATGACTCTGCCTATTCTAGCCAATCCATGGTTCCCCAGACTTGAGTGACAGACACTTTCCCTGTGTTACCCTGACCCATTGCACGTGTGCCAATCTTCCTCTTGGTTGGACCCTTTCCCCCAATGACCTGCAGGGAATGACCAGTGGTCCCCTGGTGAGTGTGAAATTGCAGCTTCCTGGTGAAGCAACCAAAATGGCCATACTTATAATGTCTGGCTTCCCTTTCACTCTTTTCTATTATTAATAGCTAGCTAATTACAAAGGTATCAATATTATATATTACATCATAGTAATTTTATGTGCTATGCATATATTTATATCTCATATCTGTTTTTATATAAGGTAGGGATTATTAGTAATATACATTTGCAATGAGATTACAAACAAATTGTTTGGATGGGTTATTTAGAAATTCTGTCCCAAACTGTACCTGTCATTGCTGATAATTGATTTTTTGCTATAATGTGCCATATTTTACATTGGAAATAATAGATGACATCAAGGGCCTGAATCTGATGATCAACTTCCCTATCCCTTTTTCTTAAAACCATAAGTATCACTTGCTTCAACCTCCTTATACATTCTTCAAGGAGCTCCTGTTGCCTTCTAAAGAAATTATTTTTTCATTGTATTTATCTTCCAATGTGACTTTGCTGTTTGATGACTCTTCTTTAAACAACAGAAGTAAACAATATATAGTAGGCATATAAAACAATTTAATAGAGATTAAATTTTTAATTGAATGATACCTAAGATTTGGGGGGTAGTTTAAAAGCACATTTAGCAACCAATGAAAGTACAAGTCTTGTATCAGATTATAATTTGGAAGAAGTTACATTAAAAGTTTTAAAATGCTACATATAAATGTGTTTTCTTTATCAAACTTTCTTTTACACTTAGAAGTTTCAGCATCTCCTTCACTCTCCACCTTCCTCTATGTAAAAATGCTCTGTTTTTTCCTATCTTAATGCCCTTCTCTAAGTCTTTCTCATTCCTTCTAGCTCCTTCCTTTTCCCCCTTCTTTTCACTTTCAACATTTGTAGTTGAATGATGGGGAAAGCCTCTGCTTCTCAACAGCCCTTCTTCCTCAAACTCTGTGTACTTGCTGCTGTAACCTGGTTACTCTAGGCTTCCTAACCTTCTCAGTGAAAGTACAGTGACTGACTCTGGATCCTCCATCTCCTTATCCTCCAGATGCCACTGAGCTATCTGCTCCTCCCTTCCCTCTGCCTAAACACTCTTCCTTCACTGATCTCTACCACCCACCTCTCATCTTTCCACTGTCTCACTGATCATTCTTCTGTCTCTTTCCCTCATTCCTCTCCAACCTCCTGTCTCTTAAACATGATTATGTGGTTATTTCTTATTTATTTATTTATTTATTTATTTATTTATTTATTTATTTATTTTATTGATTATGGTATCACATAATTATCCTCATCCCCCCCCCCCATTCTCATCCCAAACCCCTCCCACATATGGTCCCACCCCCCTGTTGTCCATGGCCACTGGCTAGGCCATATGCATGCACACAAGTCCTTTGGTTGATCTCTTCCCCTTACCCCCGCCCTCCCCTACTTTCCCTCTGATTACGTAATTATTTTAAACTGTGGTCTGATCTATCACGATCCTCTCTTTTGGAATAAATAAATGAAATAAATATTTCATTTATTCTTAGGACTAAATCCTTCATCTGGGAAAATGATTCCTACTAAACATCTAGTCCACTCTTCTCTCAAAGTTCTAGTTTTCCAATCTCTTGCCAAGCATTTCTGCTTGATTAGCCTGCCAGGGACTCAAACTAGTATGTCTGGAATGAAACAGCTTTTCCTCTTATAAAAATTCTTAGTGTCTTGAATTCCCTGTATCTTTTTATTGTCTCCAAGAAACTCACTTTACAACCACTTGAAGTATAATAACCACCCCTTTGCTCTAGCTACCTCTCAAGCTCCCTGTCATTTAGAGTTCCTGTGAATTATTTCTTGACAGTGCCGCTTGCTTTTAATCCTACTCCCTTTTCCCCCTGCAGGTTTGCCTCTTCTAGGTCCTTATTCAATAATATTTTGTCTTATTGAAGCAATCTTTCTGTTCATATCCACCATCCCATCTTTCAGCCTAATTCCAATCCCTTCTGCATTCTAAAGGCAAATTCATCTCTCTGCATTATCACTCTGATTCTGCCATTATAAATGAAATTTTGGATGACTGCTATATTGGAAAAATATCTCTTTAGTCACTCATTACAGACTCTTTCCAATATAAAAGCAGTGTATCTTCCCAGTCTCATCTTTCTTCTCAAAAGGATTCTCCTGCTCCAGCTAATCCGATCCGTCGCCACTTTCACAAAATGCTGATGCTCTTGTTGGCACCCTTCCTGGAAGACCCTTTATCCTGTTCACAACCAGCACAGCCCATAACAGAGAGCTCAATTCTCACCACTCTGCGAAGCCTTCCAGTACCGCCCTGGCCCTAAGTAATCTTTGCTTCCATAAACTTCGACATTTGTTAACAGATCAATTCATTTTGCAGGTGTGCATTGGCACAACAATCTGTGTCATCATTACCTTGAACTTTTATTAGAAATGTATTTTTCAAGGACTAAATCTATTTTAAAATGTACTGAAGATCTCCTTATTTCTACTTACTTAATTAAAGTAAAAGACTTTAAAGGACAAGGGCCATGTTCCTTCATTCAATTTTTACTAAGTGTTTTCTGTGAAATATTTAGAGAGACGGAACTGAATGAAACATGATCCTGTCTGTAAATGGTGACACTCTGATGAGATAGGCTGGTAGATGAGTGAATAATTGCTAAACGTTGGTTTAAATGTTATACTAGAAAGATGTGTGGGATCTAGTTAGGAAATGAAGGATAGATGACCAGTACTGTGAGGAGTGTTTAGGAAAAGTCACTATGATACAGGAGTCTAGAAAGGCTTGAAAGAGAGTAATGCTTAAGATGGGTCTTTCTTTAGTATCACATTTCATTCTTAAAGAGTGTCATGAGCATTTCCAAGGAAGGGAAGACCTAATTAACTGAGGATATAGATCACAAGAAAGCTAATCCTGAATATGTACATTTTCCAGTAAATAGAATGCATATGAGTTCAAGCCATTTTTAAGAACAAGGTAAGCTGTCCAGTTTAATTTAAGCATCAGTGTTAAAAATAATGTAATTATAGATTATGTAGATTTAATTCATATTATTTTTTATTCCTATCTAAAGTATCTTTTTTAAAAAAAAAAAATGCATTTCCTCCTATAAACTACTGTTAAGATAAGACATGGATGCATATTGTTTTTGAATTTTATGTTGGAAAAAAACATTATCTGACTTTGGCTTTCTAGAATTTATAAGTTGCAAACTCTACCCAGTTTGCTCTCAACTCCATATAATTATAGTGAAACAATCTTCAGGTGGCCAGTTGTCTCTTTATTATCTTGTACATAGAATGTTCACAGCAACAGTTTTCAAGAAGTTGAAGAGATGCAGGATGATAAGAAGCAGGTCTGTTTAAAGGTGGAGTAAATAGATAGTATCATTGGACATGATTTGGAAAGTTAATAATTCTGGCCACACGAATTTCTGTTTTCTCATATATGGCAAATCTGAAGATAAAGCAACAAGACATTGAAAAATATTTTTATTGTTAGTCACCTAAATGTGGTCCAAAAGGTAATTTATTAAATAAAGAAAACTTTGGTCTCATAGCAAAAGATATAAAACACCCAGTAGATAAATCAGTTTGAATTCTGTTGGTATATTATGTAAATTCACAGCAAAGTTAGTCTTCTACTTATTTTGAAATCACTGTCACTTCTTGGATAAGAAATGCAAAGGGAAATTTTTAATCCATAGGTGGAAAAGGAAATGACTGATTCTGAAACACTGGCTAAATTAGATGTGTTATTTTAGCTAAATCTCATGTATGTTTTAAATTAATCTGATGGTAGGCTTACTCGGTCTTGGCAATTCATTTATTCTCCCTTTTACTTACATTCTGTTTCATTGTGCTACAGTCACTGTCTGATAACACATTTCTCTATTTTAAAAAAAATCAAAACCAAATCTAATTTAGATTTTAAGTAGCCTGTGGCATTTGCATAAAGAATCAATGTGCTTCTTGCTAGCTGGTTAAACCCACAAAGTCAAGACTGTGTTTTACATAAGTCCTGTGCATTCTACCTGAGCCAGCCTGATAAAAATGTACATAATGAAGCGGCAGCCCTGTCTAGAGGTTTGTACGCTCGAGCTTGACATTGGTATAATTGAGAGGCTGAGGAAAAGTCCAATCACCATGCCTTTTGTTATCCCCAGTGACTATAGTGATAAAAAAAAAAAAAGATGTTTAGGAACTTCCAGAATATGCATTCATATTTTATTGTAATTTTCATTCATCACTTAAAATAAGCAAATAATATTTTTAGTTGGAATAGAATACAAACTTCAGGAAGGGAGACTGAATCCTATCTAATAAAACAGTAATATGCAAAGTGATTGTCACTCCAACACACAAGATGGTTGCCCTATGTGGTCAAAGATGGTTGCCTCCATGTGGACACAAGATGGCTGCCACAAGATAGCCAGCAGGGGAGGGCAGTTGGGAGGGATCAGGCCTACATGGGAGGGCAGTTAAGGGTGATCAAGCCTGAAGGGGAGGGCAGTTAGGGGTGACCAGGCTGGCAGAGGAGGGAAGTTGGGGTGACTGGGCCTGTAGGGAAGGGCAGTTGGGGGTGACTGGGCCTGCAGGGAAGGGCAGTTAGGGGTGACCAGGCCTTCAGGGGAGGGCAGTTAGGGGTGACCAAGGCTGCAGCGGAGCAGTTAGGCATCAATCAGGCTGGCAAGGGAATGGTTAGGAGGTGATCTGGCTGGCAGGCAGAAGCAATTAGGAGCAATTAGGAAGGCAGACAGGTGAGCAGTTGGGAGCCAGCAGTCCTGGATTGTGAGAGGGATGTCTGAGAGTAGTTGGAGATCCCTTGAGAGGTGCCAGATTAGAGAGGGTGCAGGCTGGGCTGAGGGACACCCCCCACCCCACACCCAGTGCATGAATTTCATGCACAGGGCTTCTAATATATATATATATATATAAAAGCTTAAGCAACCCAATGACCTGACAACTGGACGACCAGTCACTATGACATGCACTGACCACCAGGTGGCAAACTCAACACAGGAGCTGCTCCCTGGTGGTCAGGGTACTCCCTCAGTGGGAGTGCTGCTCAGCTGACTGACCCGTCCCGGTGGCTCACCAGCCAGGCACAGGCACTCACTCCCTCAGTAGTCCTGCAGGTCCAATCTCCAGAGAATTAGCCAGGCACCAATGGACCAGTGCCACCTTCACAATCCTGACAGCACTGTCTCCCTCTTGGAAGTCAGCCTTGGGTACCATGGCTGCTTCCTCTCACTAGATGCTCTCTCCACAAGATAGAAACAATATAAAGGCGCTGCCAGATGGCTCTCGATAGCAGGCACCAATGTCTGTGGGATGGATCCAAATCCATGGCTGGCAAGGATGTCCCACTGCCCATATGGAGGGCTGATCACATCCCAACCCCCTCCACCCCCTCAGGACAGGTGTTGGAGGTAGGGCTCATGGCTGGTGAGTGCCACTGTGGCAGGAGCAAACCTCTCCTGATCAGGACTGACTGGGTGTTCAAACCTTCAGCAGGCACAGAGGGGCCAGGATGAGCAAGCATGTGGACAGGAATGACAGGTGGCATTAGATTGCCACTTTTGGCCCAAGTCCCGCCGGCCACACCGAGGGACCCCACCCATGCACCAATTTGGGCACTGGGCCTCTACTAGTAAATAATAGAGATAGTTCCTACAATTCCACAATATAATAAATTAGCATTTATACCTTCAGAATTTACTTTAGAGTTGGAAGATTTTGGTAAAGGAGCTTGTGAAAACTCAGAAAGCACACACCCAGAAATGAATTTCTATAGATTGGAGTCTTTGGGTTACATAATTTTCCCAAGTAAAATTTGAAAATTTGACTTGTGTCCTTTAATTAAGAAAAACATTAGCATCTACCTCAGCAAATATTTCATATAATCTTAAGGTGCTGTCTGTCTTTACAAATCCTCCGATTTATTTTTATAATTGGCACTTAGATTTTCTTCATGTTGTACCTGGTTGGTAAAGACATTAATACCCTTAAAAACATACTTGCTCTAGTCCATGCAATTGAAAACAATAAGAAAAATGTTTTTCACGTACATTTTTGATACTTTCCAGCAGCAGGTTTGTAACCATCATTTATTTTGTAATTGAGAGCTATTTATTCTAAAGCTAATAAAGTATATCCTTGGTTTTTCTGGCACTTAAGTTTTATGTTAATGACTAATTTCTGCTTTAATATATTGGCAAGTATGAGCAAACCATGAATTTACTTTATTGCATGCAGAGGGGTATCAGCTGGTTTATTTCTTTTCTTTTTTTTTTTTTTTTATAAAGATGATTTATTAATTTACTTTTTAATCCTAAATGGAAGCCATAATTTGCTTCATGCTTTTCCTCCTGACTGAGAATCATAATTAGTTATGGCTCTGGAATACTGCAGGATGACAATGCTTTTGAGAACACATGGATCACTCCAATCTCATAAGTAATGGTGCTGCTCAATTTTATTGCACACATTTAAAAGATTAAAAAATTAAACATAAGACAGAAATAAATATTGTGTTTAATAGGGGTGAAATTATTCCAATGGTTGAGTGAATTACATCTATGAGCTAGATTGAAACTGAACTTCAGATTTTTATTGTTTTTCTATCACTACTATAATGCACCTTTTAAAAAGACTAACATTGTGGTTACATATGGCAATCATTCAAGAAACATTTATTAAATGAAAAAAAAAAAAAGAGGAATGAATACATGGGTATGTGAAATGTGAAAATTCCAAAGTTCTGTATAGCATTTCCGTCTAAAATTAGTTTCTAAAAATTTACAAGGCTTTGGCAGCCAGTTTGGGTAGAGGAGGGTCATGAAATATCTTTCAAACAAATCATTATATTATTTTTTAAAAAAAGATTTAAGGACGTAGTGTGTTAAAAATTATATTCCATGTGAATTGTGCATGTGAATTGCACTTTGTGTAGATATTCCATCAGCCTGCTAACCTGTGCCTTTCCCTGACTCTAGATTGATTTCCTTGATGAGAAAGCACAGTGGAGGGTGAAGAACTGGAATCACAGAGTCACTGTGGGATTGAGCCTGTAAGTTAGCTGTGACTGTCAGGCTAGATGCTTCTCTCATACTCAGTGCTGGGTGTTTAGCTAGACCTAATTGACAGAGACTGGCAGACAGCAGCCTCTCTGTAACAGTGGCCATTATGGTGGTGGCTGTTGTTACAGTATTATTCCTTTCATGACATAATTTAACAACCAGTAAGGAACATTTGTGGCTAGTTGCTATTGTTATGCATTCATCTGAATTGTTTTTATTCTAAAGTACAGTAGTTTTTTGTTTTGTTTTTTTAATCCTCACCTGAGGATATTTTCCCACTGATTTTTAGAGAGAGTGGAAGAGAGAGAGAGAAAGACAGAGATACATATTGATGTGAGAGAAACAAATCAATTGGTTGCCTCCTGCACAAGCCCGACCTGGGCCCGGGGCCAGAGAGGACCCTGCAACTGAGTTATGTGCCCTTGACTTGAATCGAATCTGGGAATCTTAGGTGCAAAGATTGACGTACTATTCTTTGAGCCAAACTGGCTAAAGAAAGTGTGTGTATGTATGTATGTGTGTGTGTGTGTGTGTGTGTGTATGTATGTATGTGTATATATATATATATATATATATATATATATATATATTATTTCTTTTTATAAGATTTTTACACATATGAACTACTCCAGTTTATTTCTTAACTTAAATTTTCAATAGCTTCCAAGCACAGTCAGTAGAATGTTATAAACTAGAATACATACATTTGAAGAGCTGGCAAAGTTTAATATCTATATTATATAGAAAAATTAGGAGAAACTCCTAGTTTGAAAATTTGTTGAGATAAAATGTGAGTCCAATGAAAAATACTCAACCACTTTGACACTCAATAGAATTTCTCTGATGGAATTTGAGCCCAAATCAGGTAGGGACTCATGTGACTAAAGGGATAAAGATATAACCTTTCCCATGATTTTAGCTTTGCCAGAGAGGAGGCTGCTGATAGCAAGAAAAAAAGATGCAGGAGACAAAATAATGCACAGGTTAGAAAGAGCCCAGGGTGGGGTGTGAGAGGGGGTGTGCCAAGGAGGCAAGTCAGCCTGTGTCAACAGAGCCAGCAGCAAGCACATAGCAAAGAGAAGGTGAGCCTTCAGAGAAATCAACTGCCTGGCAGAATTCTGGATGAGTAGTCACATACCAGGATCCTATGCATAATCCTCAAAGGTTAATAAGGTCTCCAGCAGGAAGACACAGCTCTCAGGTACAGGAGACCCCGGGCAAGAACACTGCAGGCACAGACAATGATTACTGGGAAAATGATGACAAGGATAGCAGTGATCCAGTCTCCATAGGTCTGTATTCATACTGGAAGCCTTTTTACTGGTTCCCTCATCGCAAAAACTCAGTGTGGATCTGGGGACCACACTCCATAGCATTTACTTTATTGAACAGACATAGGTGCTGTGAAAGAAAAGAGCCACATGCTAACCTGACAAACTCAGGGGAGGCCTGCCTGGCTGTCTTGCAAACTTAGAGACCTAAAATAACCACGAAAGATGGTTTGAAAATTAAATATCTAACTACAAACAGGTTATAGTGGGTATTAGACCAATATTTTCCCAGACAAAGATCAACTTAGACCTTCTTTACTGAGCCCATTTGCCATCAGGCCTCTAAGATAACATATCTGTGAGATGTCTGGGTAACTTGTAACTTCCCTTTTTCCGGAGCCCCTGGGGCACAACCAAATGTGGTGGGCACCAGGACAGATGCCTCAAATTCCTTCCTTATCATGTTAATTGTTCCCCCACTCACCTGAGCACACGTCCATCATTTTACTTTTTATCCAATCCCAGGAGTTTCCCACCGCTTTGCTTTCTCCCGCCTCCTTACTCCATCACCAATGAATTCCATGTAACCCACCTATGTCCCTCCTTCGATTTCAGTGTATAAATAGAGAAATGTAACCCCGCCATTCTTCGGAGCATTATCTCAATCCATTCAGGTTCTGCTTCCCAACATATGTCGAAAGTTTGGCTCAAATAAACTCACAAAAATTCTTTACAGGTTTCAATGTTTGTTTGTTTTTTTCATTAACAGTACTTAAAATAAAGACGATGATCGTTTTATTCTAAAGGAAAAGGGTGAGTCATTTTTGGTATTTCCTTTGCATTTTCTTTTGAATTATTTTAAAAATTATGTCCTGGTTTCTAGATACTTTCTGCTTGGGTTCTCTTCCCCCAGCCTTACAAAGGGTTCAGCATATGGAGAAAAGCTCCACATAGATGATTAAGAAGGAGTCCAGGGTTGAAAAATTTTTCTGAAAGGCATTGGGGGTCAGAGGAGCTTTCAGAGGAAGGAGCTAGAAGACTCTCCTCCTTGACCAAGGGCCCTGCTTTTATTAAAGACAATTTGTTCCAAGGCAAGGTGGCAACATACACTTCAAAGGGTTTTGATTGTCAGTTTCAGGAATAGTCTACAGCAATAAAATGCCCTGAGCTGTCTGGTAGCAGACAACCCCATGCAAGTTTGGGGTGAGTACCCTTTACCCCTTTCCAACAGGTAAACTCCATGTGACTCCACCCTGCTGAGCTCCCAAGCCTCACCAATCCTTTGGTAAAACTCTTGTAATGATGACATGCTGCCATTGGTGCTCGACAACTTTCCAAGTGTATGAGTTCCTTAGTGCTGTTGTAACAAATGATCACAAAGTTGACTGATTAAAACAAGACAGATGTATTTGTTTACATTTTCGGAGGTCAGAAGTCCAAAATGGGTTCCGCGAGCTAAAATCCAGATGACAGTAGGGTTGCGTGCTGCTAAAGGCTCTTGAGAAAGAATCTGTTTTCTCACCTTTTCCAGCTTCTAAATGTCTCCTGTATTCCTTGACTCCTCACCCCCTTCCATCTTCAAAACTGGTAGCATAGAATTTAAAATCTCTCTCCCTTCCAACCTTCCATCATCTCCTGCTGACTCTGACCCTCCTGCATCCTTCCTATGAGAATCCTGTGAGGCCATTCATCCCACTCTGACAATTAAGAAAAATTTTCATCTCAATACCATTAACTAGTGACATCTGCAAAGGCTCTTTTGCCAGATAAAATGCCATATTCATAGGTTCCTGGGATTAGGTTGTGGTGTTGGTTGTTTTTTCTTTTTGTTTGTTTGTTTGTTTGTTTGTTTTGGGCGGGGAGGTATGTCTACTATACTGTTATATCCTGGCATCTAATCTTTTAGGATAGGGCTCTGATGCTCACTGGGCATAGATTTATGTAGGCACCACTTCTTAGAGAATGTTTTACCAACAAGACTGACTTCATTCCTGGGGAATTGTACAGAACAAAGGACAAGCATGGGTGTGTGTGTGTGTGTGTGTGTGTGTGTGTGTGTGTGTGTGTGTTTAGGGCTTGGGCATGGGGAATAATTTAGGTCAGAGCTTACTTGGTAAGAAATACTGAAACTACATGGAAACTAGGGATATTTAAGCAAGGAGAAAAATGTTTTTGCAAAAGGGTCAACTCAGAAAACATTAAATGTTAACAGGCCTAATTTTATTTTGAGCAAAGTGAAAAAATAGCCGTGTCAAGGCTATAAGTAGAAGCATGTATATCTAACAAGTCATATTGCCTGGTTTGAGTTTTAGAGTAGAAAAATGCCAATGAGATTTTGGTTCAGGTTTTTAGCTACTAGAATATTAATGTAGGAACATGTTTAAGAAGTAGCAATATTATCATTAACTTCTTATATTTTGTCTTCAAATGAGGCCCAAGGTTATAAATGCCCAAGCTAACTGGGGCTTGGTTTATTCTTCTCTGCTTTAAATACATTTTTATTATATTTGGCCAAATGGCGTCATTCGCTGCTAATATTTTGGCCTGAGATGCAACTTTTGAGAATGCTAAGTGATACTATTTGCAAAAAGGAAGGGAAGATATTACCATATTCTTTTTTTGGCTTCCTTCCCTCTCTTTTAAGAGAATGATGCTTGAGAATATGGGCACCAGATGTAGACTACTGGAGTTTAAATTCTTCTCTCTATGACTTCTTGGATGTGGGTGTGGGTGTTGGGTGAGCTGTTTACTCTGTGTCTCAGTTTGTAGTTGTTGTTGCTTGGTGTTGTTCTTTTTATTTGCAGAGTACCATTGAATAGGATCTGTTCTATCGGATTTCTATAAGGATTAAATGAGTCTCTGCATGGAAAGTGCTTAAAACAGTGCTTCACAGACAAAAGTACACATCTGATGTTAAAATATATAGGAAGTCAGTCCAAAGTTTCAAGACCCAATGTGTGGCAGTTCTAAAGACATAATCAATAGCGTTTGGACCGAAATGCTCCAGCGTGCTTCCCGAAGCATAACTTTATATTCAATGACATATTGAAATAGTCTTCCATATTGCTGATAATTGTCCTGCTGCTGAACGTCTTTCAACAATGCTATTCTGATTTATATTCCCAGTCACACTGGAAACTTGAGAAGAAAAAATATATTTTGTTATTGGCACAGAAAATTATTAAATTTACCAGAAGGATATTAGCTTTTTGAGTCAAATGCTTCTACTGGGCTTCCCTGCCTAATTTGGTTTTCAGACAAGGATATCCCTCATGTCCACCCCCACTCCCAATATTTACCATTTTAAGTGAAAACACGCTAGTGATAGGCATGTAATAATTTCCACTAAGTAGGCAGAATGTGACAGTTTTCATGTCACTTTAAAACACTTTTTTGGGGTATTAATTTAATTTTTTACCTGAAAATTCTTATTTCAGTACATTTTTGATAATCATCTTTTGTCTATATGCCTACTTTAAAATAAACACGGTTCAGGCTGCTTTTGCTTTTTGGGGGGTTGGGGGAAATGAGAAACCACAAGGACACAGAACCCAAACGAATTTCCTCAAAGCAGCTCAAAATTCTCTCTGAAGTTAACTGTGAGGAAGCAGAAAACTTGAGCAGAAATGATAATTTTAGGCACTGCACCACTACAGAATAAGCACACCTCACAGAACTTCACGGCTGTGAGGCCGGTTTGTTTTACTGATGAAATGTGGGATCTTTTGATGTGCTTGACATTGGTGCCAGTCAACCGTTAAACATTCATCCTGAGACTTCCGATGAGTTGCTAGTAGCTCTCTCTTTGAAAAACAAGGATTTGGGAATCCATTTTCCAAAGTTGGAGAAGAACATCAAGAAGGGATATTTCCAATTGTCCCTTAGTCACAATAACCAGAAGATATTCAAATGGGATGATGCAAATCTTCTTTTAAAATGTTGTCTGGCATATTTTATTGACTGTAAACCAAATGAACTATTAATGCTCCAGCCTTTGAAAAATGGATTGTACAGTCCAGGTGTATTTTAAATGATATTAGTGTCAGGCTTCCGATTTCTTCCTACATTTCTCATTAAAATAATGTTCTGAAGTAGCTAAGGCTGTGTTCACATCATCTCCAGGGAGGTTGGGCATTGAAAAGAATAAAAGGATGCCGCCAATGCAATTATCTGTACAGGCAGGGGGATTCAGGAACAACATTTTACACTGATGAAGAAATAGTTCAAAAACCAATATTATTGGGTGTAGGAATATTGCCATTTTTGGGAGAAGAGTCCTCATGGCAGTTAAAAGCACTGGGCTATAATAGTGGCTCCTATTACAGAGTTTCTGTATTGTATAAAGTTCCAAGTGTTTTATGCATATTAAGTTATTTAATCTTCACAGCCCCTTCATGGGTTCTACTTTCATGAAATTTTTCAGTGGAGAAAGCTGAGACACAGCTTTGCCCAGGATTGTATAGCTGGAACTCAATTCCAAAGCCAGTATCTGGCCCCTTCAAGATTCTGTCCTGGGGTTGGGAGAGTTAGAAGTGGAATCGTTTTCTCCTGGATTATTTTACCTTTAATATTTCAGAATCATTTTGTATGGTTATGTGAGTAGGACTCATTACTGACAAAGACTTAACTCTCTTTTGGAATATGCCAATGCTTCCTCAGCTCCTTTTATTCCTACGATGTTATTTGTGCATATACCTTATTACCACAGATAAAGCTCATGTGAGGCTTTATCTAAAACATTTACTAAACATTAGTTATTGTTTATATTTTTGCTGTCTGTTTTTCCCAAATTAAACATTCCCTACTTTCATATATAGAAAATAATTAAATATTTTTAAAAAATATGAATAAGCAGAAATATTATTCAAGAGAGCTTGAGGTCTTAGCATGTGGTTTAAAAATACTAATATATTTTTTTTAACTTCAAAACCTTAACTCAAGTTGTTTTCAAGGTTAAATATAATTCACATTCTCAAATTTATAGTTTCATTTAAATCCCTTAAGCAGGGACATTCTACTTGGTCAAACATATTTTCCACATCATTTGTTATGATAAGTTTACCTGCCTGGCCTAGGTGTATTTGCAAATATGAAATGAATACAAAAATTGTTCTCTTTTGGCAAGGGAATGAAATGAATACAGACTAGATAACCAGAAATTTTAGAATTTCTCAGTTTTAAACAATGTACATGTTTGAGTTGAGATCTTTTTCAATTCATCAGATGAATTATATCTCAATAATAATCCTGGAAAAATAGACCCAAAGGCTTTTAGTTAGATTATTTGCATATATTGTGTAACTATTAAGCTTTTGAATTGATTTTAATTACAGTTATTATTGCAATTAAAACAAATTTATTTTGTGACACTGTATTTGTTAAAATACATTTTTATTGATTTCAGAGAGGAAGGAAGAGAGAGAGAGGTGTAGAAAAATCAATGAGAGAGAATCATTGATTGGCTGCCTCCTGTGAGTCCCCGCAATGTGGATTGAGCCCTTGCCCTGGGCAGTTGCCTGGCCAGGATTTGAACCATGTCCTCCTTGTTCATAGGTGGACATTCGACCACTGAGCCATGCTGGCCAGGCTGTGACATTGTATTTTTGATGTGTATAATATAAAGTTATACAAGAGTGGAAAGGTAGAGAGCAGATTAGCTTATTGGACACCTCTGAAAACTTAAAACAAATAATTGTATATCTTTCCCAACTGCAATGGAATTTAAATAGTAGCCCTTTAGCTGCTAGGAACCTCATTTAGAAACAATTTCTCAGGCCATTGTTACTGTAGAATACTTCATCAAAATTTCCAGTCTTTGTTGATAGTTAAAAAAAATAAATTAAAAAAAATTATATATATTGTTGATTTTTTACAAAAAGGAACAGTTAGAAGCATCAATGAGAGAGAAACATCGATCAGCTGCCTCCTGCACACCCGCTACTGGAGATGTGTCCACAGCCAAGGTACATGTCCTTGACCAGAATCAAACGTGGGACCCTTCAGTCCGCAGGCCAATGCTCTATCCAACTGAGCCAAACCGGTTAGGGCTTTGTTGATAATGGCTAACCCCCTCCCCCCCCCCCCACCCCCCCCCCCCCACCCCCCCCCACACACACACACACACACACACACACACACACACATTTAAATGATTTTAAGAATTTAGGCAAGCACTTTGATGGCTTTGAAACTAAAACATTTCTGAATAGTATTAGCCAATATATTTGTATCCTCCTTCATGCTGGAAGGAATCTGACTTCTGAAGCAAGCTGGGCCGCGTTTCGGAGAGAGCCCATGGTCACCAGGAAGTGTCTGGTTTCCAATCTTTGGATTCCTTGTTCATATCTCTGATGAGCCTGTCAGTTAAGGGGCAGGCCGGGCTGCATCTCCTTCACCACCATCTTCTCTGAGTCTGGTCATGCCTAGTGCATTGTAAGTGCCTCATTCTTAGAATTGGGGTGGATGAATGAATGGGTGAGTTAATTATCTCTCCTCTTCCCGATTTGCTCACAAATTCTATGCACAGACTGCTCTGTGAAGGTGAGGACTGATATGCGGGTTTCTTAAAGCCTGAACAAGCTATAGCATAAAGGATACAAAAATGAGGCAAGGATCTTGCGCCTGGGGATTTGATGGTGGGGAGTAGGGACCCAGTGTAGAGAGGGAAATTTCAGGTATAGCAGACATCCAGGCATGGGCTTGTGATATGGTTGGGTTGTACAGCGTTGGGAGAGGAAGTCAACCGGCTGTAACCCCAGTAATTTTGTGGAGAGCTGCCATAAATGAAGGTAGCTGGGCTGTAGCTAGGGTGCCAAAGCCTGCACTGCCAAAGTGAGGCTTTTGGACTGTAGAATGCAGGAAGTTAATGGAGGGCTAAGGAGGAGATGAAATTAGGACCATTCTCAAGATGGTAGGAGATTTTACTTGGGAAAATCTTTCATCAGTGTCCTATTTTGAAATGTCAACTGCATATGAGGATTCTTTTAAGCTTAACAGGGAATTTAAGCTTAGCAAGACATACCTCAGGTCCCAGGTAAATTTTTGGAAGGAAATGTTCCTTACAAAAACCAAGACTGATCAACTGAAGCAAGCAATTCAAGAAAACATCCCCACAGGAGGTCATAAATTCACTAGTGGGGTTTGCTTTTGTACAATGAGCACGTTAATACAATGAATAAGTCATTGTGTAGACCTATTTCAAATTCTTTGCTCTTAATTGTTGTTTGTTTTACTTCCTCATGAAACTGTCCTTCCAAATTTATTTCCTTTTAAAATGCACTTTTTTTCTTATAGAATTCTTACTTGTAAATGGCAGGAAATGCACATTGAGCTATAATAAAGCAAAGAATAAACAAATAAACACAAAATTTTTTTGTGTGAAAGTATGTCCAACTTCCTGAACCTCTTTGAATGAACAACTATGTATTTGTTGCCTACTTTGCACTATACTCTTAATAGTTTTATAGTTTATTCTATATCTAAGAGAATATTTATGCTATTTTCTGAATATTTAATAAATTTTAAGTAAATGGAGGATTTCAGTACCACAGTGATACTATTGTATTAAAAGAAAATATATTGCCACATAGTTTTCTGGTATCTTATTCTTTTCTTTTTCCTCCATCTCTTTTTGTCTTCCTTCCTTCTTTCCTCCTTCTTTCTTTTCCAAATTAGCACCTCTTGCTACAACATGACCAAGAATGTCTTAAAGAAACAATAGTCATATCAACAAAATTTCAGAACATACATTTATTATTTCTCATGTGAAAATGGCAGTTTGAAAAACTTTAACACATTAATTGTTTATATGCAAATAAATTCTAGGTACCAATGATCCTTATCTGTTCTTTTACTTGGAAAAATGTTCCTAGTATTTAGAGCTATTCTTTGTAGGAAATGCTAAATGAGTCATGCCATGAGTGAAAACAAAACAAACAATCCTAACACATTTTGTGACTACCAAGTAGAAAGACAAAGGCAATTCCCCCCCCCACCCCCACCCCAGTAAATTGAGTTTTCCACATAGGCAAATGCCAATTCTATAATTGCATTTTTAGTTAATTTAGATCTATAGATACACTTAAAAAAGGACATTTAAAAATGTACTAGAGAATATATCTATACAGGAAAATTCCTCCTGTAAACAATGCTCTAATTCAATTTAAAAGCTCATAACAATAATAATAAAAAAGACTTGTAAACTATGAGCACATGGGGGACATTCGTTTTCATTCATTTTATTCGTCTTATAGAAATCCCACTTTATATAATAGTAAGATTAATTAGTCATGGTGTTTAGAGAAGTAGGCTGCTGTCAGTTTCTCTAAACTATTTGAATTCACGAAAATGGAAATTATTATTATGGTATGGCTTAAAGTACATATTCTACACTGATATATGTGTTTATAGACAGAATAATATCTAAAATATATTGAACTAAAGCAATTCATAATTGTTCTATGTTATACATATTATGTTATTATTTCGTTTTATTATATATTATGGCATTTTGAGAAGGCATAGATGATTAGCTAGCTAGCTAGAGTTACAGGTGTAGATAGTCAGATCATTCCTTATATCTCAGGTGAATCAATACACAAAAGAGTACTTTAAACAAATAGGGACTTCTATGTATATAACAGGACATGAGGTAATATCCCAGTGAGTATTAAAGCTGTGGCATCAACACTGTGCATTTTCCTGAAGCAGAAAGTTATGTAATTGTTTTTGATGAAACTAATTATTTTATCTTAAAAAACAAACCTGTTATGTAATTTTCACACAATTATGGTGAAACCTGGGAGCTGTGTTTGGCTCTACCTAATCCTTTGCCCTTACTAGTCCTCCAGGGGAAGCCTAGGGAATGCTCAGCAGAAGGCTGACCTCAAGCCTGCCCTTCCCTCTCTTTCTCGTAACTCCGAGTTTGCAGATATGTGACTTGGTTTCAGAGGGGCTATTGTGAGATTTATCCAGTCCCTAATTAAAATTGCCATTATGATTACATTGCTCCAAAATTCTGACTGCAGGTTTCCTTAGATGTAGCAGGGTGACCTTTGTATCCTGACCTAAAAGGCACCTTGGGAAATAAAGAGAACATTGCCAGTACAAGGTCATTTTAAACCTAATTGCCTTTAGAATCTCCAGGATTTACTAGTAGTCTCCACTTGCTAGTCACGGGCCAGGCAGGATACAGCAGGCATTATTAAATGAGCTTTTGATTAGAATCTAATAAAGAAGAAATTGAAAGGGAACCAACAGGGGATGTTGAGGCATACGGAGGTTAACAACAGCTAAAAGCTATCACCAGGCCCAGGTCCAGAGGTAGAACCAATATTACCAAAGACTGGTGAATCTGTGGCTGCTGCTTCCAGAACCCCAACAGGAAGAGCCTGGGCAATGAAGTAGCCTGCCCCCTCTCCACTCTGTCAGTCGCTTATGCTAACTCTCATTCCTGAACTAAGCAAAGCCCTAGGGCAGGAGAGGTAGGCCAGTGCAGTCCTGGGGCCACCTGCCAAGGCACGGATCAGCACAAAACAACCAAATGGACAGGCAGGCAGAGGATGACCGGAAAGTGGCAAATGAAAATCACCAGCAAGTCAGTGTCTAGTACAACTCCCCAAACTGTGATCCTGCAACTAAGAACGGTGTCTGTGTGTGTTTGTGTGTGTGTGTGTGTGTGTGTGTAATTAGGTGTGTTTCCATTTTAAGGGGATGCAGATGTACCTATGATATTTTACTTTTCACATCAGTGAGTTTGATTCTGTGGTACTTATGCATTTGCTGCCTAACTAGAAGTGACATGCATTTTGTTTCTGTTTTGAGTATGATTGAAAAATTTTAAAGAGTATCATGAAATGGGTTTGGTTTCCTACCAATGAAGGCATATATAATAAAACAATTCAGAGTATCAGTTTACTTAAAATGACAAAGAATTGATCATAATTATCATTCTCTGTTATGAGCAAGCATGCCAGGAAAAAATTAAACATTTTGAGCATAATTATCGCTCAGAAAATATAGAAAATGTGTAATTGGAATGTGCTTCTGAAACGCAGATTGAAGTAAATAAACACATGTATTTTCAGCACTATAAAAGCAGTTGACTGGGTATCCACTCTGACTTTGAGTATTTAAAGATATTTTTTTCATCATCCTTTCTTCTGTCTATTCATTCTATTTGCTTTACATGGGTTTTATTACTCTGTTCAGTATTTAGTGATTATACTTGGTCCCAGAAAATATTTTTGAATAATAAATACTAGCTAACAAAATTAATTTGTGGTAAGTTTGAGTAGATTTTGTGAGAAGACAGTGTATTTTGTTACTAAGTATCAAAGTATCATCATGATGTTCATTAAAGCAAGCTGTTCTGTATTTGCAATCAAAGTCACCAGTAAATATAAACTGAGAAAACTGTGTTGTCATAGTTACCCTATGATTTTATAAGAAACATAAATGGGTCCTAGTTGGTTTTGCTCAGCGGATAGAGTGGACTGAAGGGTCCAGGGTTTAATTCCAGTTAAGGGCACATGCCTCATTGTAGGCTCATGTACGGGAGGCAGCCAATCAACCAATCCTTGTATTTCTCTCACATTGATGTTTTCTCTCTTTGAAAAAATAAAAGAGAAGAAAAGAAACATAGATGAAAAATGAATAAGCTGATACTAGTGCTTTTTCTTTCCCAACTAGCAATTTAAAGTATGTGTCATAGTGTTCTTTTGAATTCAATACAGTCCCCTGAAACTTTCCATATCAGTTAGAGTCCTCAAAGCATTAAAACACAAAGTGACCCACAGACAAAATAAGATAGTTTAGCATTTCTGAGTTTTCAAAGGTACAATATGTTTTATAATATTTGCTACACTATTAATTTGTATTATATTATGTTCTTTTATGCTTTGATGATGTAGATTTGGTGTAATTCTCTGTCATTAATTTAAAAATTAAATTAAGGATGTTATCCATATCTGATAAACATTGATGAAATGTCAGATACATATTATCTAGATTTATTTGATGATGAAAAGTTGTCATTTTGCAAATTTAATGTTTTTGCTATTGAATCATTTTAGAATGAATAGAATGGCTTACTCTTTATTTCTTGAAATAGTGTACTTAGAATGGAGAATCAATAAGGATTGTACCACACTGTGACTTACCTGCTGTTCTTTGAGGATGATTTTTGTCACTTCTTTTTGTCAGTACCTTGGATGAATCAGAGGTCTAAAAATTGGAAATTAGAACACTTAGAAATTATTAGGAGAGCAAAGAAACAAGGTATAAATTTCTAAATAATCCAATTTTAGTTTTTTCTAGATCCAAATATGACATTATTTTAGAGATTTTTGTCTACCCTTTACTTAATGCAGTAATAAATTACACACACTCACACACACACACACACACACACACACACACAGTTACCTCAAATAATAGCTGTTTGGTTAATGATGTTTTGTCTTAAGAATTCTTGAAAAGTTACACACTTTTTAATAACATTCTATTAATTAAATAAGTGTATTTTAAGAAGCAATAGTTTAGCATTATAGTTATAGGCAAAGATACACTCACCAATTTACTGAATACTACAGTGTATAATCAAAAAACATCTGACAAATCTGAATTTCACATATTATTTACATGAACCAAATCCTTCTGCTTTGCTAATTGTGTGTCGAGAGGACTGCTTAGCTTAATGGGCACTCACTATTTTCTTCGTATATCTAAGGTTTATCATTTTTAAAACTAAAATCAAAATTGTAAAGGAAAAGAAAAAACAAACAAACAAACAAACAAGATTACAGATTTTGTATCTCCTATCACTGAGACAGGCAAGTAAGCCAGTGCAAGTGGAATAGGGAAACTGAGAAAGATAGTTAAATGGCCAAGCAGTTTACAACCATCTAGTAAATCGCAAAATCCTATCCTCTGTAACCAAGGATACTTGTGAGTAAATGGTTTATATTTCTCTTTCCCAACCAAAGAGTAAATAGCTTAAATCACTCTACTCAAGGAGAGAACAGAAATCCAGTTAGTGCCATTTGCCAACCACACTGAAGAATAGATGAAGTTAAGGAAATTAATCTCATTTTGGTGCATCAGTATAGAGCCGATAAATATTCTAGAGATCCTCCACTAAGACCTTTCCTAAACTCACAGCCTTAAAACCCTCAAAATGAAAATCTCAGTGCACTCTTCTTCCCAGGACTACCCCCTTTCCTTCTCTCTCCCCCTCTCCTTCCCCCACAGGTATGCATCTCCTAAACCAATTGTCGGCAAACTCATTAGTCAACAGAGCCAAATATCAACAGTACAATGATTGAAATTTCTTTTCTTTTTTTAAATAAATCTTTATTCATATTATTACAAATGTTTCTCATTTTTTCCCCTCTCCATTGCTCCCCTCCACCAAGTTCCCACCACACCCTCTGCCCTTTCCCCACCCCCCATTGTCCTTATCCATAGGTGCACAGTTTATGTTCAGTCTCTTCCCACTCCCTTTTTTTTTAAACTTAAACTTCTTCTAACACCACTTCTTCAAAATAGACTCGCCCAGGCTGTGGTATTTTGTGGAAGAGCCACACTCAAGGGGCCAAAGAGCCACATGGCTTGCGAGTTGCAGTTTGCCGACCACGGTCCTAAACTTTAAGGGACCCAGGAGGCTTGCAACCAGAGAAGCAATAGGCAGCAGCAGCTCATCCTGGGCTAACCCCTGAACCTGATACTGTTCTAATGAAGATAGTAATTAACAACAGGAAAGGAGCAAAGGGAAGATAGATGCATACCTGGTAATGTTGGCGTTTGCTTGTCAGTCACACTTGAGAACAAAGATCATTGGCCAGAATAGTCATGGCCACTGGGAGGGCAGGAGGTTTGGGAAAGTGAATCCCCTGAACAAAAGAATTTGCTCTGTTGTGTTGTTACTGCTCTTGGGATTTGTGTTACTCTGGGTTCGTGGGGCTCCCCTTGTGTCCACCCACATGGCCCATGGCCGTGTTCACCCCACACACAAGGGACTAATGAACTGAAACTAGCCTGACTGAACTGGACCCGGCTACAACATGGAAAGGACACTCTGGACACTGGCTTTGCTTCCAGCTTAACTGAAACGCCAGCTACACTTCTTCTCTGACTAGACTAAGAGAAATGGGACTGGAAACACAAGACTTAATTCCAGAACTTCCCCTCCCCTCTACTCTGCTTCCTCCCACCTCCCTAATCTGTCATCAGTGGACTTCATGTAACTCACACCTCCTCTTTGGATTGTCATATATAAAATAAGGTGCAAAACTGCCATTTTCTAGAGAATTTGCTCAATCCAATGATGTTTTCATTTCTGGCCACTGTCATCAGTTTTGTTCAAATAAACTCAGGAAAATTCTTACGGGTTTAGATGTTTCTTATGTTGACAATTCCATAATGTTTTTAGCACAAAGTTAATATGTTTAAAAAGTTAATTTATGGACACTGGAATATTCATATATATGTTTTTCAATATGAATATCCTGGGAGACTTATTAATTAGACTATTTTGCTGCCAAATGCCAAATATTTATAGATGCAACATGTATAAGAAATCAGTGTCTTTAAATTTTAAAGTATAAAATATTGTATGAGAAATAAAAAGGAAAAGAAGAAAATTCTATGGCAAACACAAGAGATAACGCATGGCTGTGGTTTCCATTAACACATGACTAGAGAGCAATTTTCATGTTACAATGTAGGAGGTGGATGAGCATGAAGTCTTTGTTAGACATTACCAGACCTTTTAAATTAAGCTTTCAGTTTGATGTATAAGAATTATCACTAAAAATTTGATAGCATATTTATTATACTCTATAATAATAAAAGCATACTTCGCTAATTAGACTAGATAGCCAAACAATCTTCTGGATATAATTCTGGACATCCTTTAGGACAAAGCTGGGGCAATGGGAGCCAAGGCAGAGGTGTTTAGGGGTGATTGGGCAGGCAGGTAGGCAGAGTGGTTAGGGATGATCAGGCAGGCAGAGTGGTTAGAGCCAATCAGACAGGCAGGCAAGCAGTTAGGTGCAATCAGGCAGTCATGCAGAGCTCTTAGGGATGATCAGGCAGGCAGGCGAGTGGATAGGGTTGATGAGGCAGGTAGGTGAGAGCTTAGGAGCCAGTGATTCTAGATTGCGAGAGGGTGCAAGCTGGGCTCTTCTTCCATGCATGAATTTTGTGCATCAGGCCTCTAGTATGTATAATAATAATAATAAAAACTTTCATCTATAACTAAAGAATTTCTTTTTGTAATTCATTTAAATGATTTTCAAAGTTTATAATGAGCAGTACATTTTAGGAAGTTTAAACTCTTCATTGTTACGTTTAATGCTATCCACAATAAAACTTCAAATGATCTTTCTGTTCGCACCTCTAATTAGCCCATCTTTCCTCCAACTTCATTACTTTATGTTCTTGACGTGACTTTTCTCCTTTTTAACTTGGTTCTGCAACCTTCCTCAATGAGAAGCCCTTTTCTTTCTCCATTTATCTAAATTCTGCCTGTTTCAACATTTTTAATAAGCTATTTGCAACTTGAGTCCTCAGCTAGATATAATGTGAACTTACTCTTACCACACCCACCCTACTCAACCTAGCAATTTAATTTTTGATAAAAGTTGCTAATCTGTCTACCAGAGACTTCACGATAAGGACACTTTATTCATCTGTGACTACCAAGGCACTTGTACAGTGTTTTGTACTTTTAACATGCATTGAAGTTGATGTTTCTAGAATATGCAGAATGATTAATGATGGCTCATAATTGAAGTGCAAGCTAAAAAGAATATTTAAATAATATGCCTATTCATGAAGAAGTTATGTCTGAGGGAAATGATAAATACCACTTAAAAATTGTTTAGTCAACATTCTAAATTTACAAAACATGACAATTAGGGAATGATTTGTGTTCCCCCAAGCATTATTTTCAAATGAATCTGAAAGAATAACACAAATATTAGCTTTTGTAAAGTGTGTATCTTATATATTTTTATATATCTTATATCCTAGGTTGGAGCTGTTGTTTACAAATTTCTTCTTCTATTCCATTTAGTATTATTGTTGTTTTGTTTTGTTGATGGTTTCTTTTGCTGTGCCATTTGGTACTGGACTTTTACTTTTGTGGAGGTTTTTGATAGTTTCAATTTTCTCATTGTTGATCAGTCTAGATTTTCCAATTCTTTAGCGTTCAGTCTAGGAAGGTTATATAATTCTAGGAACTTACCCATTTCTTCTAGGTTATTGGATTTGGTGGCATAGAGTCTTTCACTGGGGCCAGGCTGGCTGGAACCCAACCGTGCATGAATTCATGTACTGGGCCTCTAGAATACAGTATAATACTACTCAGCCATAAGGAAATATGAAATACTACCATTTGCAACAACATGGATGGAACTTGAGAATATTATGCTACATGAGATGTCAGACAGAAAAAGTTAAGAACCATATGATTTCACTCATATGTAGGGTAGAAAACTGAAACTTAATGACACAGACAATAGTATAGTGGTTACCAGAGGGAAGCGGGCCAAATATATGGTGATGGGAGATGATTTGACTTTGGGTAGTAGGCACACAATGCAATATATAGATCATGTACCATAGAAATGTACATGTGAAACCTATGTAATCTTATTAACCAATGTCACCCCAATAAATTTAATAAATAACTTGAATAAATGGTTTTTTTAAATGCGTATCTTGGAATTTTTTCCAGATTTATTGGGATCTGATTGGTAAAAAATTATATTCATATAAGGTATAAAACAGGATGTTTTGATGTATGTATATACTGTGAAATGATAACAACCAAGCTAATTAACATTTCAGTCTTTTCACATAGTTATCATTTCTGTGTATATTGAGCACTTGAGATTTATTCTCTTAGCAAATTTTAAATATAAAGTACATTGCTATTAACAATAGTCATTATGCTATATATTGGGGCTTTAGAACTTATTTATCTTATAAAACTGAAAGTCTGTACCTTTGATCAATAGCTTCAATTTTTCTCCACTCCAAGAATGGTAACCCCCATTTTATTCTCTATTACAATGAGTTTCATTTGTTAAGATTCCACATACAAGTGACATCATGCAGTATTTATCTTTCTGTGTCTGACTTATTTGGTATAATGTCCTCTAGATTCATACATGTTGTTGTAAATAAAAGAACTTCCTTATTTTTAAAAACTATGTCACATTTTCTTTACCCATTTACTTATTAGTGAATAATTAGATTTTCATATATTGACTACTGTGAATAATGCTTCAATGAACATGGGTGTGTAGATATCTCTTTGAGATAGTGATTCTATTTTCTTTTGATAGACATTCAGATGTTGGATAGTGGGATCATATAGTAGTTCTATTTTTATTTTTTTGAGATACCTCCACACTGTTTTCTATAAGAGCAATACCAATGTACATTCCCACCAACAGTGTATAAGGTTTCCCTTTCCTTCACATCCTCTCTTAAAATTGTTTATTTATTTATTTATTTTTGTAACAGCTATCATAACAAGTGTGAGGTGCTATCTCATTGTGACTTTGATTGGCATTTTCCAGATGATTAGTGATATTCATATACCTGGTGGACATTTGTATGTCTTCTTAGAAAACATGACTATTCAGGTTACTCATCTTTGCTGTGAAGAAAAACTTTAGTTTTATGTTGTCCCAACTGTTGACTTTCATTTTTTACTTTTATTACCATTATTTATTTTATCTCAAATTTAAAATCTATTGCCAAGATCATTGTGAAGGACTTTCTCTTATGTTTTCTTTTAGGAGTTTTATGGTTTCAGGTCCTATGTTTAAGTCTTAAATAAACTTTGCACTAATTTTTGTGTAAGGTGTAAGATTACAGTCTGATTTTATCCTTTTCAATGTGACATTCCAATTTTCCCGATGTCATTTATGGAAGACACTATCCTTTTGAATTATTTATTCTTGACACCCTTGTCAAAGTTAGTTAACCCTATGCATGGGTTTACCTGGGTGCTTTATACTTTGTTCCACTGTATTTTAAGTGCTTTAGTTTGCTCCTCACTTTGTGAAGATATATTAATAATACATATTGTATTACACGGGATACTTTTGTGTTTACCATGCAATTCAAGAGATTCATGTAATTATTCCTGACACTTAGTGGTCCCTAGGTATGTGCCAGGTACTGGAGTTGTATACTTGCTAGAAACGGTCTCATTTAATCATCATAGAAACATTAAATGAAACTATTGTCAACTGATGGTACTTGGTACCAATTCAATGCTAACAGGAATCCCCAGTTTGGGGTGTGGTGAAGAAGGACACTTTATTCAGTGCAAAACAGCTCACTTGTTGTACAGCAGGACTGTGAGAGCAGCACAGCTGTGAGGCGCCCCGGGGACTGGTGGCCCTGGGGCCAGGTCTCTATGGGCTAGACAGTTCTGTTCTGCTCTGCTCTTCAAAGGTTTGTTTGTGCTGCTCTGCTCTGCTCAGGCCAGGCATCTGTGTGTCAGCTCAGCCAGGGAGACCCAGCCTTCACTGTTCCTTAGAGGGGGAAAGTGTGCTCTCAGAGCCAGATGGGACCTGGCTTTTATGAACAGAAGTCTTCGTCCCTGGTCCCTAACTGGTCCATGTTCATGCAAATGAAACTCCAAATCTCTGTTTGATTGGTCCAAAAGGCACTGTCCTGATTGGTCAGAATAGAACTGCTCTGATTAGTCAGAACTGATTGGATGGGAAAAGCCTCAGTTCTACTGGTTGTAATAGGATTCTAGAAACTTCTTTATAAGGACTGGTTGAAATAGCAGAAATGCAGTGCAGAAGTGCATACTTCTCCATGAGTGCAATTTGCATGAGAGTTCACTTTTTGCTGGGCTCTGTTTTTGTTTTTTGCTTTTTAAAATTTTTAAAATTTTTAATGAAATTAGCCATCAGGAGTCTTTCTTAGTAGGTATCTTTTTAACTCAGGATTGAACCTCTGTTTTATAGATAAGAAAACTGAGACTTAGATACATTTAAAATTTTACTCAAGGTCATACAAATAGTGAGTCAGGCTCACTATTGGCAGCATGCCTGGATTTTACAGTCCTAGATTTACTACCTTCTTGAGGCTGTATACAGTCTCTTAGATTCCAATGAGAAGAAATTAGTTGACCATGTCTAATTCCAGCGCTATAATGAATAAATCATTGCAATATTGTTATACCCCTCCCAATACCAGTTTAATATAATGACTTATTTGACATTAACTGCTAATAATCTAATAATCAGTTTTTAGTAGTGTGAATCCTTTCCTATTTATGGACATAACTTAGCAATAAAACTGTATACTTATTGCTATGAACAATTCAAGTAAAATCTATGTCTGTACTATTGTATGATTTTGAAAAATATGTACTTTTGCCAAATATTCTGAAGATAAAGCAAATATTGGAAATGCTTCTATACATTTTAGAAAAGCTTAATTTTATTGTAGGATTTTTTTTTTTTTTTTAAATAGACTGAGTGTACATGGTGGGGCAAAAGCCAGTCTACAGTTGTTCATATGGAAAATAATACAATAATCTATACCAATAAAAGGGCAATATGCTAATTAGACCAGACATCTTCTGGACAAAGCCTCAGTGATGGGGTCTGACGCAGAGGCGCTTCAGGGCTATCAAGCCGGCAGGGAGTGCAGTTAGGGCTTAGGGGCGATCAGGCTGGCAGAGGAGCAGTTAGGGGATGATCAGGCTAGCCCAGGAACAGTTACAGGGTGATCAGGCTAGCAAGCAGGCGAGTAGTTAGGAGCCAGCAGTCCCAAATTGTGAGAGGGATGTCTGATTGCCGGTTTAAGCCCAATCCTGCCGGAATCAACCTAAACTGGCAGCTGGACATCCTCCAAAGGATCCTGGATTGGAGAGGGTTCAGGGCAGGCAGAGGGACCTACCCCATGAACAAATTTTGTGCACCGAGCCTCTAGTTAATAGATAATAATACTAGAAAAAACTGTATTTTGCATACTCAGAACCTTAAGCCTACTTTCCCCCCATCCTGTATTTGTCAGAATGAGCACCTTTTATGAAATTTGGTAAGTATTTATTTGATATTTCATTAACCACATATACAAATGGGGAAAATATTTTTATTTTATTTAAAAATTTTATAAGTTAATATTTTGAGAACTTAGATTAAATAGTTTGCTTAATCTCCTGGTTCATAATGCTGTGTATTTTCCACTAGTCATGTGCATAACAAAATGGTTTTTATTTTATGAAAAACATTTAGAGTAAAAGAGGATTTTTTTCCCCCCTGTATAAAATAATTTGATTTTGCTTAACTGGCTTCTGTAATTTATTTCGTGTAAGCATTGGCTATTCTAACATAAAAACCTTCATTTAGAAGATATTAGTTCTTTTGGTGACACAAAGAACATGCGTGGGATCAGTATCTCTTTTTCCTTTTTCAGTGGAATAAAAAACATCGTTCACCAGGTAGGTGAAAAATACTAGATGGGAAATGAATACACAATTGCTTATGACTTAAGAAGGAATTAAATAAAGGTTTCACTCTGAGTCCCTACCGGTTTTGACCAAGATAAAATATTTGACACTCACAAAATTTCAAATTTCAAGTAAACCACCACCAACAGGCTTGATACTTGCCTTCCCCACCAAGAAAGATGATCAAAGGCTCACACGCTAACAAGATTAAGAGGCAAACATTATTCAAAGTGGAATCAGAAGCACTTCTAACTGGTAGGAATAAAGTTTCTTGCTGCAGAGGAATCTGAACTTAATTGAACTTTAACGCAATGCCCAATTGGATCTCCAGATAAAAGAGAAAAAGCTTGCAGACTTTGAGTAATTATCGGGGCACAGTGGCCCTGAAGGGCTGGTGTCCTTCTGATTGGCACCTCCTCCTTTATAAGAAGATCAACCTGGTATCTCCTGTGCCTGATAAAGAGAAATAAAATGCAATTAAACATTTTAAATAGCAAAGGGTATTTATGTCTCCAGATCTGTTTTCAGCTACTCAAGCGTGATGTACTTTTTCCTAAGGCTGAGCGACTGCTGAGAATTGATATTGCATCCTCCTACCCTGCAAAATCTCTTTTTCCCTTTAAGCTTTTAAACAGACTTCTTTGATTTTTATAATGCAGGCAAACTAATTACCTCCAAGACTACTTTATCTTTTTTTAATTAAAAGAGTAGGTAGCAGATAATATCTGCATTCAGAGAGTTGGCTCAAACATCAAGCATTTAGAGGTCATTCTCCTTATCTTTCTTCTTGATAAAATGGGTTCTGTTGTTTAAAATTATTGTTTCTTACTTTTTTGTTATGTTTCTGAGGACCTTATCATATTTTATTTGTTAGTCTAAATATCAACTGTACAATCGATTCAACACTTAGAATAATATAACTCTTGTCCTTTTCATTTCTCTAAAGCTTTTCATAGGATTTTATAAGAGCACATCTCATTTTTGGTGGATTAAAAGATTCCTAGATGTTTTGCTATTTCCTACTTTCTTATTCATTTTGTACACTCCATATCAAAGCTCTGGTTGATTTTTACAAATTCTGATGGACTACTTAGAAATATTATAGGGACACCCTGTAAGCCTGTATATTGAGATACTTAAAAGTTAAAGAACTATTAAATATTTATTTTTAGTAAAGCACTTCTCTAGCTGCTTTTGCAAGAGAGTAAATAGAAAGGTTAATAAACACAGAATTTGTGGATTCCGGGCACACATGATCTAGTAGCTGCTTCAAGTGGGTCGTCAAATTTTATTCTGTCCAATAAGAAATGGATCAATAGCTTTGTGTGGCACAAAGAAAGAATTTGAGCTTTGTTTGCAGACTGGTCTTGAAGAAGTATCTTGACTTAACATGTATAAAAAATTGTCCATTTATTTATCCATTTTCCTATTACACATGACATCCTCAAAGCCAGGAAATCCTACTTTTTTCTTTGGTCATTGTCTCTCTGGGAAGGAGGAGGAGATGCTCAATTCTTTTTGTTTTGTAAATGACTGATGGGACTGACTGAGTAAATAAAAGTAAAGTTCAAGATCCAAGGTGGCCTTGAGTGGGAGGGAGCCACTCATGATATTTTGATTTTCATACATGTATGGAAGTCTAAGTGACCCAGCAAAATTCCAATGGTGGCCAGGCAGACACCTGGGGTTTAGAGAGACAAAATGTAATTTTGTTTATGGAAAAATGGCCTCAGTTTATATGTGGAAAATTTAATTACTAATCTTTAATGACTTATATTAATAAAAAGTGGTTCAATTTCCATCTAAAACTTTTTTTTCCTTGCAAAAAGCTTTATTGTTTCATTCAGTCCAATGCATGGGAGAGGGCTCCAGCGTGGTTAACAGAATGGCTAGTAGTTTTGGGGAGAGGCTCAGGGAAAAGCAGACCCCAGGGCTCAGGGATGCAGAGGGGTCCCTCCAAGGCCTCTGGGCTCCAGAGGCTCCTGGCGGTGCTGGAGGGGAGCCTCTGGGAGAGACTCGCCCAGCCCAACCTAGGCCGCAGCCTGAGGGTGAGGCAGGTGGGGCCCATCTCCTGGATGAGTTTCACCTCCTCACCCGGAGGAGGGTCTGCAGGGAGATCCAGGCCCGCAGCTCCCAAAAGGCCCGGGTCAGCCTCCTCCCCAAGGCCAGGCGGCCTCCCTGGCGCCCTGAGTTTGCCCCCTCGTCCTGGGGGGGCTCCGGCACGTCCTGGCCGGGAAGGCGGCCCCCGCGCTGGTTTTGCATCTTAGAGCCGCTCAGTGCCCTCAGCTTCTCTGCCATCGAGGAAGGAGCGGCCCAGCCTGAGAGCCACGTCCTCCCGGCGGGAACAGGAGCCCCGAGAGGTGGGTGTGGAGCCGCAGCGGCAGGGGGGCCAGGCGGTGACCCAGCCTCACTGGGTGGAATAATTTCTGAATTTGGGAGGTCATGGCTGTTGGGCAATAAGGAGTTAAGGTAGGAAACACCAGTGTGTTGGCTGGTCCCAGGGGTGGTCCTGGAGGTGGTGACTGGATGAGACGCAGGAGAGAGGACAGAGGCTGGAAGGGGCGTCTCTGGGTCTGTTCTGTTGAAGCAAGAGACAGATCTGGGACCCCCGAGGGCACTGCCTCTAAAACTTACTATTTTAAACAACCTCTCAGTTATTCAGTATTGTAATTGGAAACCGGTATCTGTCATTGAATTAAATAGTTTATTCTTTACTAAGACAATGTCACATAAAATATTTCAATTATAGAAATGGTGAGCCACAGTATGGAGAGTTAAGTTGTTTTTCATGGACAATGCACGTTATTGTTTCTCCTGCTTGGCACATTGTACTCATTTTTGGCTTATTAAAGAGCAAATTGCCCTAAGTAATAGATTTTTAAGAGCTAAAAAACCCTCAAATCAATATGACAAAGTTGGAAGGTAAAAAAAAAAAAACTCTAAGCAAATAAATTAACATTAAATTTAATAATAATATATGTTAAAACCTCGAGTCAGGCAATAGGTATTAACTCTTCTCTTTGAAAAATAAGTCCTGGCTGGTGTTTCTCAATGGTTAGGGTGTCAGCCCTTAAACCAAAGGGTCCTGGGGTTTGATTTCCAGTAAAGGGCATATACTTGGGCTGTCGGTTTGATTCCTGGCCTTAGTTCTGTGGGGCAGATGATGGATGTATCTCTCTTACATTGATGTTTCTCTCTCACACTCTCTTGTTTCTCTCCTCCCTCCCACTCTTTCTAAAAATCATTGGAAAAAATATCCTCGGGTAGGGATTAACAAAAAAGGAAATAATATAAGTATTTTTATCATAGCTTCAAGACTGAATAAAGGGTAAAGAAACCATAACATCAAGAAAACTAAAGGGAACTTAATTAAGAAGGTTCCAGAATTAATGTTTTCTAGCCCAAGAGCAAAAGTAGTTTTACAGCTGTAATACAAATAAGTAATACAATACTTACTAAAACATTGTACAAGAATGAGCTCTGTGTTTTGCTCACAGCTGTCAGCCTGCTTTTGCCCACCCCTTTATCAATACAGCTTCCCAGTGGAGGTACCCTTGAGCCTGAAACTTGGATCCACCACTCTGTAGCCCTGCCCCAGTTTCCTATGCTTCAGAATGAGGCTAATGATAATGTTTACCGCATGGGGTATGGTGAAGATTAAATGTGTTTGTGCTTATAACATGATTAGAACAGTGGCTAGCACATGGTAAAGGTTATATATAATAAGTGTATGCCAAGGATAAGTAAATGATAAGTGTGTCTGTAGCTCTTCAGAGATGGTTCTAAGATCTGCTATATGCAGAAGGCCTGAGTGACCACAGCAGGGAAAACAAAAGGCCTAGAGTTCCTCAGTCATCTGTCTGCAGTCCCAGTCCCAGCATGCCTCGTGAGCATGGAGTGGGACTAGAATAGTGCTGAAAGAGGCTGTATTGACTATGGAAATGTACTGCTACCCACTCGCACCACTTTTCTTCTCTGTTTCATCTTCATTTTCTGCATCTTTGTTATTTAGGCTGTTTCTGTGGTTTCGTTGTTGCTTTATTATTGTAGAATAATGCTTTGGGAATGTTTATAAAATGGTACTGCTGAAAACTCTCCATATAGTATTTGAACTTTTTGCAAGTAAGATGTTTGAAAACCTAATAAATAATTAAGAGATTACAGAGGCAATAAGAGGAGGGATACTTATGCTTAGAGAATGACAATAAAGCATCCTGGGTATAATTCATTTCAGAGAGCCACGATTTTCCTCTCATAAAAAATGCAGTGCAATTCTAGACTGAGTGTGATTTTAAAGCTGACTCTTTCAAGATATGTTTTGTGATAAGTCGGGGAGGGCAGCTCTTTTCTTGCATTAACATTGTCTGAGTATTAAAACACTTTGGACATAGAGAACTTAGTCATAAAAAAATACCCAACTATATGCCTTTAAGCTGAAGTATCTATGACTCTCTGAAAGTCATGTGTACATAACTTAGGATAAAGAAATGGATTAAGCCGAAACTGGTTTGGCTCTGTGGATGGAGCATCCGCCTTCGGACTGAGGGTCCCAGGTTCAATTCTGGTAAGGGCATGTACCTTGGTTGTGGGCACATCCCCAGTGTGGGGGTGTGCAGGAGGCAGCTGATTGATATTTCTCTCATCCTCTCATCAATGTTTTTAACTCTCTGTCCCTCTCCCTTCCTCTCTGTAAAAAAAATCAATAAAATATTTTTTAATACAGAAATAGATTAATTTAGTAGAACTTAAATGCCATTGTCTTCAGTTACCTTTTTTTTTTTTTTTTTTGTGAGAGCTGGGGCAGGTGCTGACTAGAAGATTTTTAATTTTTGTTATTTCTTCACCTCTCTCCATGTATTGAGTAATGTAAAGCTATGAGCATGTCTAAATTATTTGTCCACCATCTTACCAGGTCTAAGTCAACTTTACTTTAAGATAAACTGATTTTGTTACAGTGAATTTCTACAATTATAGGACTCTCTTTCACGGCCTGCATAGAAAGAGTTCCAATTCAGGGTTCAGGTTCTGGAGAAGGGCCGCACACAAATGAAAAGAGACTTGAAGAAATTCAATTTGGCGATATGTGGGGCCAGGTGGTAGTCCAACTCTAGTGGTAGAACTACTCCTGCTCTGGCCCTGCCATCCCCTTTTATTAAGCCATCTTAAGCAACATAAACAGAAATTTACATGTAGCCCTTAGGCAGGAAATAACAGAAACTTGTAGATTCTGCTTCAGCTAACAAAATCTCAACTAAAGGTTAGAGCAATTAAGGTTTTTGACCAGCCTTCCTGGCTTCCTGTCAACATCTCTTTTTCAGTGAAACTGATTTGGTTTCCAGCATATAATCATAAAGTCAAAGATGTTTGCCTCTCTTTTTTCCCCTCATAATGTCTTAATTACTGACTGTCACACCATGGTATACTTTGTCAATGAAATAAAATGCAAAAATCTTAGTTGACATTTTTTGGTTTCCACATTTTAATTTTTTTCCTTAAAATTCACTTTTGCATGCATTATTCATTCATTTGCACATATTTAATTAATTCAACAAAAATCTATTAGCACTAACTAGTTGCCAAGCACTGCTCACTCCTGAGATCACAACAATAGATAAAACATAAAACCCTGGCTCTCATGAAACACATTCTGGTGGTGGAAAATTGACAATATCTAAGAAAAATAAGTAAAATGTACAGTCTTTTGAGAGGTGGTAAATGCTATAAAAAAAATAAAGCCAAGAAGAGGAATGGGAGTGTTTCAGGGAATGAGGAAATTGCCATTTTAAATATGGTTGTCTTGGAAAGACCTAATAGGAAATGTAGCATTAAGGGAGCCGAGGATGGTGTGGGCTGGGGGGAGTTAAAGTGGCTGTTGTAAGGTTGGGGGAAGTTGGCATTTGTGAGGGACAGCAGAGGGGCCAATGTGTCTGGAGCCATATGAGGAGAGTGGAGAGTAATAAGAGATGAGTCCACAGAAGGAGTAGGGACCAGATTATGTAAGGAATGAGAAGCCATTTCAAGGACTTTGGATTTTACACAGAGAGAGAGAGAGGCTTGACTTTTGAAAGACTGATCAGGAGAGCATCATGATTTGACCTAAGTCTTGAAAGTATCTCTTTCCGTATTGTGTTGTGAGTAGATAGAATGGTAGCAAGAGCAGTGATGGGCAGGGAGTTAGGAGGCCATTGCAATGACCCAAGTAAGAGATGATGGCAGCCTGGACTACAGGGTGGGGGGTGGCTTGGATGAGTACATTAGTTGGGGCTACAGTTCATGGAATTTGCCAACAAAAAAGTAAAGACAGGAGTAAAGGATGGCAGTATGCCTTTTGGCTTGAACAGCAACAAGAATGCAGTTGCCCTTAATTGATAAGAGAAAAGCACCAATAGGAGCTGGATTTGAAGGGAAGGTCAGGAGGTTAATTTTGATGTTAAATCTGAGATTCCTATTTTCTATATCAATGGAGATGGCTGCTTTAATATATAATTTTTTTAAGATAACAAAATATCAAAAAAAGCTTAGAGAAGTTTAGTGATGAATGTAACATGCTTGATTTTCACTTGTTTCAAAGTTGACCCTCTTGGAAAATAGAGTTATGCTGCTGGATCAGGCTTTGATAATGGACTGACTGCTACAGTTCTCACCTCACATGCATGTACATAGCAGTATGACTCAAAATAGCTAAAAGGTGGAAGCAACCAAGTGTCCATTGGATAAACAAAGGTGGTATGCAGAATCTAGAATATTATTCAGCCTTAAACAGTAATAAAAATTTAATCCATGCCAAAACATGAATGAACCTTGAAGGCATTATGCTTATTGAAATAAGCCAGTTATAAAAAGACAAATGCTATTTGATTCCACTTATATGAGGTACTTATGGGAGTGAAATTCATAAAAACAAAAAGTTCAATAGATATCGTTTCAGTTTTGCAAGTTGAAAAGAGTTCTGGAGATTGGTTGCATGTACTTAAGACTATTGAACTGTATGCTTAACAATTGTCAAGATAGTAAATTTGTGTTAGGCATATTTTGCCACACAAAATTTACCATATTGTTGCTGCTGTTCTCTCTTACTAGTCCTTGGTAGACATCTCCTCTCTTCTTCATTCTTCTAAGTCCCCTCTGGCACAAGATTGTGGCAGACCTGGAGTTTATAGACTGCAAGATTTGTAGCTCAAGAAAGGCCAGAATCAATAGGTGGAAGTCAGCATCAAATTCAATATCAGACATCACTGGTCCAAGAAAATTATCTGTCATTACTTGACACAGACTGATCACACCCTCCTGGGGTGCAAACTTTTCATTTTATTTCTAGGATCTTTCTCCCTCCCTAGATCTTTCTTCATCACTTTTGGTTTCACTATCTCTAAGACCCCCACCTTCCATCTCCGAAGCAAAGCTGTCCTTGGGAAATTTGAAGCTGCCCTAACTTTATTTGTGGCCTATGCCCTGGAGGCCTCACCATTTATATTCAAAGAGTCTATGGAGGTATTTCCTACATGAATTATGAATGCCAAATGAATTATAAGTTCCAGATGAATTTCTAAATGAGAATTATTACCCTTCTTTAGTATGCTGAATATGCATCAGTAGGTTTTAGCATAAAATATTAGTATTTTTTTCTTCATACTACTCATGAAAAATATGAAATCATATTATGCATCTTGTAGATTAAATATTGAGGAAGTCTTTTTAATGTAAGTATAGATCAAACGCAACAGCTATAATGTTGTTTTTATTGCTATATGTACATAAGAAAATGCATAAATACAATCTTGGCTGAAGTTCTCAGTTGAATTACAAACTATCCCATTTTGACTTGTAATTGCTTGAAGTTCAACTTTAAGTGCAATGGCTTCCTCAATAGTTTATGAAAGATGGCTGCTTCCTCCAATCTCCTGTACAAATTGTCCACCACCTTTTCCTTGTAACACACACAAGGCTTGACACTGCAATATTCTGCTCTGACTCTGTTGCATTATATGCTCAACATATTTAATGCCCTCAGTATGGGGGCCTGTCCTTGTGTGTCCCCTCTCTGGTGCCCCTTTAGCTGAGCCTGTGAATGTGACACTCTGACCCAAGAGTGCTGACACTGAGCAAAAAATCTAGTCCCACATTTGCTTTTTGGTCCAGAAAATATCATATTTCAGATGAGGATTTAGCATAGCTGTCAGTGAAGGGACATAGCCAACAGGTGAATGAGAAATACACCTTTGTTATCTTGAGCCATTGGGACTTTATTAGCAAAACTAGTGAAAGCTATTACACAGACTCTGAGCTGTAGCTCCGCATCTGGCAGCTGCTGTAGATTCTCCCTTCCCGAGGTGATGGACTGTTTTATATGCTCTAGTTTAAATAGGATGAGCAAATTCCACTGAGGTACCAACAGGGCTTTTATTTATTTATTTTTATTATTTAAAAAAAAAAAATATATTTTATTGATTTTTTACAGAGAGGAAGGGAGAGAGATAGAGAGCTAAAAATGTCAATGAGAGAGAAACATCGACCAGCTGCCTCTTGCACACCCCCTACCGGGGATGCACCCGCAACCAAGGTACATGCCCTTGACCGGAATCGAACCTGGGACCTTTCAGTCCACAGACCGAGGCTCTACCACTGAGCCAAACCAGTTTCGGCCCCAACAGGGCTTTTAATATATGTCTTATGCATGTTGTATATGTAGACATCTATTTTGGTTCAGCAGCTCAAAAATGTAATGTTTACACTTTCAATCCAACTATGCAAATACCTTTATAAGAGAATTATCCCTCGATGGCTTCAGTCGTCCATTCTCTGTAATGCATTCTCTGATCTCCTATGTGTGTAGAATGGTACTAGTTATAGCCAGTCCCTGGGGGTATTGAGAAAATGGTCTCTCAGATAGTTTTCTGTTTTCTTTGGATCAGGTGAAAAACCTTCGGTAAGTTTATCAGTGGCCATGGGAAAAAAAAAAAATCACCTTTGTAACTGTTCTGCAGTTTCATATATTCATTTGCTTGAGGCTTAGAGAATACAAGGCAGGACTCCAAACTGATAAAATTCCTTTCCTCTCCCAGCTAGCCAGTCCCCTTCCCCACACAGTCTGTCTTAGCCTAGGAAGCAGTATAGCAGTCAGATACACTTGGGCTCAAGTACTTTTGCTGCAGACAATACACTAATGTTCTCAATTGAGACATTAAACAAAAGAGACTGTTTTGCAAATGAAACATACTATGATTCAGCCTCAATAAAATTCTTGAGCTGGTAAGTTAAACACGTCTAAAAAAAAAACCCCACTAAAGTTATCTCGCATGTGATTTATATCCTCTCTATTCCCATCAAAGCCTTCTCATTTTTTCAAATTGATGATAAGATAACTGTTTTCATTGCTCTTCTGTCATGTTTCATATCTGGTGCTATAATCTGTGTTGACATCTGTGGCTGGGAGCTAGCGGAGGTCTGTTTTTACACAGAGTCTGGATTTTCTACCAGATGCCCTGGCTGCTCTAGCTCTTCCTCAGGGCTGTTTGTTTACTTCGTGGTGACAGCCCTCTGTGTGCTGTGCCCCATTATTGCAGCTGCTGTTCTGCTGAGCTTGACATTTCCACCTCCTCTTTCTTATGTATCTGTTCAGACTTCGAGCTCACCATTCTTCAAGTTCTGTTACTTTGCTTTATTCTTTTAGGCTTAGCAAAGCAACGTGTTCCCCATGATTCTGTAATTCTAAACTACATGGCTAACAGCCTGGACCTCAGGATAACAAGTCCAGTTACTTTCAAAGAACTTCAGGACACCTCACTTAAAAACACCCCTATATATATTTATTTAAATCTTTACTGTTGAAAGCATGACATAGGTGCCATTTTTTCTCCCATTGACCTCTTATAGCCCAACACTGCTCCCTGCCCCAGGCCTCCACCATCCTATTGTCTGCGTCCATGGGTTATACATACAAGTTCTTTGGTTGACCTCTTCCCACTCTCCCACCCACTCCCACCTTCCCCTGAGATTTGACATTGATTTCAAGTCAATGAAAGAGAGGAAGGGAGAAGGAAAGGAGAGACAGAGAGAGGAAAGAGAGAGAGAGAGAGAGAGAGAGAGAGAGAGAGAGAGAGAGAGAGAGAGAGAGAGAGAGAGAGAGAGAGAGAGAGAGAGAGAGAGAGAGAGAAATAGCAATGATGAGAGAGAATCATTGATCAGCTGCCTCCAGCATGCCCCATTTTGGGGATCAAGCCTTCAACCCAGGCATGTGCCCTGACTAGAAATCTAACCATGACCTCATGTTTCATAGGATGACACTCAACCACTGAGCTACACTAGCGGGGCAAGGCACCTCACTTTTTAATGAGGAACAAACAAAACAACTCAGAAAAGTGATTCAGAAGAAAATTCAAATTAAAAAAAGAAAAAGCTTTGTCGCTTTATGATATTTTCTTGTTGTTTGCTTGAACACTTGCCTTATTGAAGTTCTAAAGCTATTGAGATCAGTTTAACATCACCTTGGATTTTTGGCTTTTAAAATATTTTCCCTTAATGTATGTGATTAAGGGTTCTACCATAAAATATTATTTCACAACCAAGGTTTCTCTGATGATTATAAAACTTGTATGTTGATGGGTAATTATTGAGTTGAAAAAGCAATTATTGCTGGGGAGTTTATTTATTTGCTGATTTATTTTTCAATATATTTGTTCAGTGCTTAGATCTCATTGACACTGCCTGTAGATCTGCAATGTTCCTTAATCTTCTGAAATATTATTAAAAAGTAATTCATGATATAGTTGGCTCATTTTGTATATATATTATATACTTATATAGGTTTTTATACATAGGCATATAAATAGATAGGTATTTTATTCCAAGAGAGCTAAAAATCACAAATTCCCTATTTAGATCTTAAATTTTCCAAGTAATTTTTAATGTTATATTTCCAGCTTTTCATGGGTAATTATTTAATCTTGCACATTTCTCTTGCAATAGAATGAATTATTTCAATAGAGATTATGCACTTGAAGCCATTATTGCAACATATAAAAATATTATCTCACAGTTTATATTGGTCCAGATTCTTAGAGCAACTGCATGGTTTTGGCTCAGTGTCTCCTTTGCAATCACACTAGTGGCTGGAACTGTATTCTCTGAAGGCTTGACTGGGGCTGGAGGGTCTCTTTCCAAGAAGCTCACACACATGGTTGGCAGTTGGGTTGGAGTGGTGGCTGAGGATTTCCCTCTTCCTTCTCTTGGCTCCTCATCCTACAAGGCAGAATAGTCTGGACTTCTCTACATTGTGGCTGCACTCTGTGTGAGAGAAAAAGAAAGTGGAAGAGACACAGACAGAAACATTAAGACAGAGTGACAAGACAGAGATAGGATAGAGAGTAAGAGATAAAGTTGATAGATAGATACATAGGTAGATGACAAGACAGATGATAGATAAAATCTAAGACAGAAAGCCCGTCCAGTTCATCCCTGAGGGCCCATCTCTTCTGCTTTATGTAATACTTAGAAACAAGCTAGTGAGTCCAGTGCCCACTCCAAAAGACTGGGTTACCTAGGATTGCATACTTGAAGGTGGGCATCACTAGAGGCCATTTTATTTTATTTATTTTTTTAATTCTCACTCAAAGATATTTTTCCATTGGTTTTTAGAAAGAGTAGAAAGGAGAGTCAGAAAAGACAGAGACAAAATCAATATAAGAGAAGCACATCGATGGGTTGCCTCCTGCACGCAACCTGAGCAGGGAAGGAGCCTGCAACTGAGGTATGTGCCCTTGACCAGAGTTGATCCTGGGACCCAACACTCTATCCACTGAGCCAAACCAGCTGGGGCACTAGGGGCAATTTTAGAGATTGCCCACCAAAGTTATCCATTGCAAATAGTCGACAACTACACAAATTTAGCTCAAGTCATAAGAATTTATGTTCTCTTCTGGAAAACAAGCAGCGAGTCAAATTATGCATAGTGAGAAGCTTCTAGAAACAAACTAAGTGAGCATCTTTCTTTCTGTGGATACACACTTTCCCCAACTCTGATTCTCTTTTGGTGCCCCAGTGGATGTGGTCCTCTAAAATTCAAATAGATATTTTTCAAATTGAATATCAAGAGGGACCAACTTTAATTGCTTTTTTCTAATTCAAATCCCTGATAACAAGACTCTCATAAGCCCCATGGGATCTTATTTAGCCAACTGTGTGTATGGGCAGGTGAGAGTTCATATAGGAGTGGAGAGAAGGAAATGGGAAAGTGACCTCAAAGGGGAAATACAGGTCAGTTAATTAAAATAACTGGCTGACTTAAGTATCATGCAGGTCTGAGATTTTACTTTTTTTTTTTTCTTGAACCAGTACACCTGCTTTTATTTTTTATTTTTATTTATTTTTTTTAATCAATCTTTATTGTTCATATTGTTACAAAGTTTCCTCATTTCTTCCCCCCTCCACCAGGTTCCCACCCCACCCTCTGCTCCCTCCCCATCCCCCATTGTCCTCATCCATAGGTGCAGTTTATGTTCAGTCTCTTCCTCCCTCCCTTTCCCCGATAGTAAATCCCTTTTCAGATAGTAAACCAGTTACTTAGCATTTTCTCAGAGCAATAATACCACCACATGCCCAATGATACATTTCACACAAAAGACATTTCCAAATACTTCAACCAGCCTCATCCAGGCCCCACCCAAGGCACTCACAGATCAACACCCCAGCCCTATACATCCAGATCTAAGCCTTCATCACTTGATTCAGCAGACCCTCAAGTTCCCACAAAAGTTTCCAGCCATGTCTGAGAGGCAGCCGTGGGGCAGGGGCAGGCGAGGAGCGAGCTGTTTCGGGCCTGCCTGCTCCAGGCCTGGCCTCTGTTGCTCTGGTTCATTCCACAACCAACTGCTCCGGGTCTGGTCACCGCCGCTCCCGACCTAGTTGCTCTGGACCTGGCTGCTGCTGCTCCGGGCCTGGCCGCACAAGACCCGGCTGCTCCGGGCCTGGCCGCTCCCAGCCTGGCAGCCGCTGCTCCAGGCCTGGCCGCACCCGACCCGGCTGCTCCGGGCCTGGCCGCTCCCAGCCTGGCAGCCGCTGCTCCGGGCCTGGCTGCACCAGACCCGGCTTTTAGGGGCCTGGCCGCACCCGACCCGGCTGCTCTGGGCCTGGCCGCTACCAGCCTGGATGCTCCGGGCTTGGCTACTGCTGTTCTGGACCTGGCTGCTCCCAACCCGGCTGCTCTGGGCCCGGCTTCTCCGGGCCCGGCCACTCCAGGTCTGGGTGTTCCTGGATTGGCCTCCCTGGGCTTGGCTGCCTCCGCCTCAGGCCTGGCTGCCACTGCCCCAGGTCTGGCTGCTCCAGTGCTGGCTGTTGTTGCTCTGGTTCTGGCTACTGCTGCTCTGGGGCCTGGCTGTTGCTGCTCCAGGCCCGGTTGCCATTGCTTTGTGCCTGGGCACTCTAGGCCTGGCCGCCGCTGTTCCAACATTCTGTCCTTTTTTTTTTTTAAAACGCATTTATGTTGCAATGTTGGCTGGTGAGTTGAGTTCTGACTTAGTCTTTGAATTTTCAAGATCTTCTTTGTATTCTTTCTTAAGTAATTTTACTATCTTTTGCTCTCACTTGATTTCTTCACATTGAGAACTTTGGTTTCTTCCTCCTTGTCCTGGGAGCTCAGCAGGTTGGCCTGTGGCACCCCTTTGTTCTCCGCTGGCTCCCGCGTTGCTCCAGCCTGTTGCCAGGGTCGGAGCCGCCCAGGAAGCAGCCCCCGGCCTTGGCTCCGTTGCCCGCGCTCAGAGGTCGATGGCTCAGGGAAACCCCCCCCCCCCTGGGGGCCCCGTCGCCCGGCTCCCTGCCGGTGCCCGGCTGGCTGGTGTCCAACAGGGGCTCCTGCTCCCTGTGGCATTCCTCCAGTCTGGAGCTTTTTTTTTTCTCCTTCCCGCTAGGGGAGTCCAGGATCAGAGTCAACAGCCTGTCCTCTGCCCGCAGTGCGTGCGACTCTGGCGGCTCTGCTTTTCGCCACTCCCCCGGGATTCTGCCTCATAGTCCCGTCTCCCCCTGCCCGAGCCTGGGTCCCCAGGGTCTGGTCCAGGACCGGGGTTCAGAGCAGTCCAGACTGAGGCTCAGCGCCGCCGGAGGCTTTGTTTCTTCCCGCTAGGGTAATCCAGCATCAGAGTCAACATTCAGTCCTCTGAGCACAATGTGCACGCGACTCCGGGGGCCTGCTTTTCACTGCTCCCCTGGGATTCTGCCTCACAGCCCCGTCTCCCCCTGCCGGAGTCTGGGCCCCCAGGGTCTGGCTCATAACTGGGGCTCAGCACTGCCGGTTCGGGGGTTCAGCCTAGGCTGGGGGTTTTATTTCCTTCCTGCTAGGGAACGCCAGGCAGCACCCAGCCCTCTCCTTCTCTCCGGCTGCGACCTCTCCGCGCGCATGCGTGCGTGCGTGCGTGCGAGCGCGCAGTATGTCTCCGTACCTTAGGCTTTTTTTCAGCTCCTCTGATTTTCCTTCTGGTTTTCTCTTTCCTTCTTGTTGTAGAATTTTCAGTCAGTCGACTACCTGTAGCTCTGGGCAATGTCCACTCTACATTTTAGTTGTATTCCATTGAAATTGTTGTGTACTGCTGCAGTTAGGTGTCTACCCGAGCAGCCATATTGGATCCTCCTCATGAGATTTTACATTTTATACGGTTGCCAAAGCTAACAATTTTTATTTTTTCTCCATTGTAATAACTCCTCAAAAATTATTTGTCTTAACTTGATTACTATGCTCATTTCCCGATTTCTCTAAGTTTTCAAAAGAAATGGACAAAATGTAAACAAATAATGAAACAAGCTGCTGTCCAGACAGATCATGTGATGGTTTAAAGCAGAGCTCTTACATGTCTGTGAAATTTTCAAAATATTTCCTTATCAGAAATTGTATAAAGTCACATTTTGTACAAAAGCTATTTGAGGTATGTCTGTGCCCAAGGAAGGAAAGTGCAGATTGTTTAAAAGCTATATATTGTAATAGATACCTATATTTTTAAATTATACACCAAGTGCCCAGATTATGATCTCTGAAGGCATAATAATCTGGCCACTCAGTGTGTGTGTGTGTGTGTGTGTGTGTATAAATTATAGGCCTGGTGCATGAACTTGTGCATGGATGGGGTCCAGCCAGCCTGGCCAGGGGGAGGGGGCATGGGCAGTTGGCCAGACTACCTGCTGGTAGAACACCTGGTGAAGGGGACAATTTGCATATTAGCCTTTTATTATATAGGATACACACTGAGTGGCCAGATTATTATGCATTCAGAGGTCATAATTATCTGGCTACTCAGTGTAAAAGCAGTACATCTTCTTTATTAAATATTCAGACAAAAGGAAAGTGAAAATCTCTCATAAACCCACAAGCAAGGATAACTACCACATCCATTTTGGTGCAGAGCCTTTCAAACTTCTTTTCACTGAATATTTTCCAAAGGCAAATATATCTAAATATAGGCATACACAATTATTTTTTAATAACTACACTGTATTCCTTTGTATGCTGTCTCATAACATTTCCAGATTTCTATTGATAGACTTTTTTTTTCTATTTTTTTTCTTTTTATTTTGCTTCTCATTATTCTCCATTATCAATAGAGTATTTTCGTGCTACATCTTTGAGCACTCATCTGATTATTACTGCATATTTTTAGCAGTGGAATTGCTGGGTTAGTGAATATACACTTGAATTTGGAAGCAGATTGTCAAGTCATCCTCCAGAAAGCTTGTGCTGCAGTTGGTAACTCTACCTACAGTCTTGCAGGATCCCTGACTCCCTTATCCTCACTCCAGCTAGCTGTTTTCAGTCTCAGCAAAGATGTCAGGCAAAGGCGAGATGTCATTGTTGTTTAATGTGCACCTAAAATCTTATTTTTTCCAAGCCGCATGGCTCAGTGGTTAAGCCTCAACCTATGAACCAGAAAGTCAGAGTTTAATTCCTGGTCATGACACATGCCTGGGTTGTGGGCTAGATGCCCAGTGTGGGGCGTGCAGGAGGCAGCCAATCAATGAGTATGATATTAACTGAGTTGATTAGATATGGCTTTTATTATGTTGAGGTACTTTTCTTCTGTACCCAATCTGTTGACTTTTTAAACCATGAATGTATGTTGTATCGTGTCAAATATGATTTCACTCATATGTGGGATATAAAATTGAAAGCAACAAATGAGTGAAAGAGAAAAATAAACAAAAACTCATTGACACTAACAACAATGTGGTGTTTATCATAGGGAAGGGGGGTTAGGGTTAGTAAAGGCTAAAAGGGGTTAAATATACGGTGTCAGAAGGTGATTTGCTTTTGGATTGTGAGCACACAATGCACCATACAGGTCATGTATCACACAAATGTATACTTGAAAGCTTTTTAATCTTATTAACCAATGTCACTCCAATACATTTAATAATTAAAACTAGTACAGAAGATTCAGGGGTTGTATTAATAGGGCAAGAATAATTGATGGTTACTTGATAGACATAGTAAGGACAGCACAGAGCATGCCTCCTTGTGATTCCTATCACTTTGGAGAAGACTGTTTTAACCTTTGGTTTGCTAATTAATTAGGGAGAAATGTAGTCATACTATAATACCCAGGAGGTCACAGGGATACACATGCAACTCAGTTTTATATGAAGAAAGTGAATAAGCAAAAATTAAGCTGATATCAAGGCAAAGTTTTAATTTTTTCTTTAAAATGTAGTTTATTAACCACCCATGAAGCTATTCAGCTAGTGTCCTGTATCAACTTGATGCCCATCAGAATTTCAGCATACCCCTACAATTGTCACCCAAATTACTGACTCAGGTCACTGAGGAGAGGGTGAGTTTTTATGTTCATTTCATTGGAAAGGCATCACTGTGTATATTTTATTTTAGACAAGTTCTTATTGTAAAGAAATTAGCTAAGTTGAAAATCTTTTTCCACATAGTCTTGATGGGCTGCCTTATCTCTGCCCTCGCCTTTGACCTTGTAGTGTAGTATCCATCTTTACCCTCCTGAGAATGAAAGGCCACTCTTAGCCATATTGACAGCAGGACAGCAGATGTAAATTTGACCATGGGACCAAACTGGGAATTTTTTTACTTAGTAGCATGACTCGACTTAGTATCATGACTCGACACTTCACCATGATCCTAGAAAAGCCAGTCAAATTCCACCATGGACAAATAATTTACATTCAATAAAGTGTATCCAGAGGCCACAGAGGTAGATGTTTACATTGCCTATTATATGGAAAAATTAAGAAAAATCATTCTTTATCATCTCTGCCATCCCATATGGAAGTACCTTTCCTGAATGTGAGCTCCTTACCTCCATAGAGGTTTCCCACTTTAAGGACCGCACTGGCCCAGGGCTCCAACGTTTTAGACAAGTCTGGCCCTGAGACAGCCCCCTGTGGAAAGCTTTCTCTCAAGCTTTCTCCTTGAGGGATTCACCCTGTCCAATCTCAAGTGGAATGTCAAAGCATTAACCAAATAAATAAACTGGTATTCCTTCTTTCCTTCCTTCCCTCCCTCCCTCCCTCCCTCCCTCCCTCCCTCTCTCCCTCCTTCCCTCCCTCCCTCCCTCCCTTCTTCCTTCCTTTCTTCCTTCCTTCCTTCCTTCCTTCCTTCCTTCCTTCCTTACTTCCTTCCTTCCTTCCTTCCTTCCCTCCCTCCCTCCCTCCCTTCCTCCTCCTCCTCCTTCCTTCCTTCCCTTCCCTTCCTCCTTCCTCCCTCCCTCCTCCTTCCCTCCCTCCCTCCCTTCCCTCCTCCCTCCCTCCCTCTCCCTCCTCCTTCCCTCCCTCCCTCCTCCCTCCCTCCCTCCCTCCCTCCTCCCTCCTCCTTCCCTCCTTCCTTCCTTCCTTCCTTCCTTCCTTCCTTCCTTCCTTCCTTCCTTCCTTCCTTCCTTCCTTTCCTCCTTCATTCCTTCCTTCCTTCCTTTCCTCCTTCCTTCCTTCCTTCCTTCCTTCCTTCGGTCCTTCCTTCGGTCCTTCTTTCCTTCCTTCGGTCCTTCTTCTTTCTTCAATGTGAATGTACTAGGCATACTGTTTAGGTTATTGCCAATAAATGCATGTTTTCAATGATCTATACTACCTTAGATCTAAGTATTGGAAGACAACTTTAAGATCATCTAGACCCAGTACACTGAATATGCATTCCAGTTTTCAATGCTTGAAAAGTAAATTATACATTAAGAGAGACTTGGCATTTTATTTTCATGAGAATCTGTGTTAGATCTTGAGTTAGGGGATGATTAATTGTAATTCTTTATGTGCTATATGATTTTAACTTAACAATATTAAATTAATGATAACCTAACCAAATGGTGTTTATTAGGATATATATTGAGGAGTCATTCAGACAGTGTCATAATCTGTTAGATTCTTTTTATAAAAATTATATTTTTCCAAATAATTCATATATAATTTAAAAGAAAAGTAGTACAACAAGAAGTATAATGCAAATGAATCATTATTTGTTCCATTCCTTTCCTGAAAATTACTTTAAACTGTACTAGAGATCTTTTTAAATATTATCTTCATGTATGAAAACAAAGCTACAGAACTACCACTATGAAAAACAAACAAAATGCACTATTTATACTACTGGTTCTTGATTTAAAAAAAAAAAATAACTTCCCTAAGCAACTGATTAGAATTTACCTCTCTTACATTCCTAATCTCCACATATAAATTTATATTCTCTTCGGATAACACTCTATAGTAAATATTACCATCATTCTATCCTTATAAGTACTATATAAGTTTGAGTCATTTTTCACTTTGATTATATTTCATTTCTGTACAACTTTTTATTTTTCCCAGTTAATATTTGTATGGTGTTTTAATTTGCTTAGTTTTCTATGTTCTTAATTGATTTATTGTGAATTACTAAGAATTATTAATCTTCATTCCTTTCTAGTCATTCCCCCTTCCCTCATTCTCTGACATTGTTTGTGGCTGTTATCCCTCCTCTTGTTCTCTTTACCCTTGTGGGGTTTATACAATTTTATTTTCTTGACTGTCATTTTATCCTGGTTCTGGGAAGGCAGAAAAGAGAAGAACATTTTTAATGTTCTGTGATTAACATAAATTTCTGTGCTACAATCTTTAAACATTTTACCAAGTATTCATATCAGTCTAAAAGGTTTCTGTTATTATCCTCTTTTCTACCCTGTTTCCCGAAAATAAGACAGTGTCTTATATTAATTTTTGCTCCCAAAGATGCGCTAGGTCTTACTTTCAGTGTCTTATATTAATTTTTGCTCCCAAAGATGCGCTAGGTTTTATTTTTCCATGAAGAAGAATACGGTACACATTTATTGTTAAATGAAAATAAAGGAAATTTATTACCTGTATACGGTACGGTAGTAGGTAGTTGTCAACACAAACCAGACAAACTGTGAATCCTACAGTATCAAGAATTTACTCATTTATTCAATGACAATCATGTCATCATCTTCTGGAACATCATCATAACAATCCAATTCCTGAATTTCCTGGTGAATTTCTTGTGACTCCATTTCTTTCAGAATCAGTGGACCAAATCTCTCAAGTTTAGCCTGGGGGGGGGGCTTATTTTTGGAGGGATGCCTTACATTTCACTCAGAAGGAAACCTGTAAGTAGGTCTTATTTTCGGGGAAACACAGTATATGTAAGAAGACAGGAGTTTGGAAATATTAAGTGACTTGATCATTCAAATTTGTTCACAGGGAGATCTAGGATTTCAAAGCAGTCTGTGGTCTCCAGAGCTCCTCCTCTCACAGAATATCAATAATGTGACAGCCCTGAGCTCCCTGGAAAGCTTCTTATCAAAATACCATTTTAATTTTTTGTGATGTTTTCAATTAGTTTAGTTATTGGTCCACCTACTCTAATAGTCGATCTGATAAAGACAGAAAAGAGATTATATTAAAGAATTAGTGAAAACGTCCCCAGAGAAGCCAGAAGAACTGAGGAATTATATCAGGACATGGGGATTGTGTACTCTGATCAAACGATGGCTAGTGACACTGTGCAATCATTTGAAAATTAAAGGAAAAATAAATCTGCATATGCTCAGGAGAAGAATTTAGAGCTAACATTACAGCAGTTTATTTTGCTAGCCACACTTGATTTCTATTGTCTTTAAAATCTCATAGTGGGTGAAGAGTAGGTAAGAAGCAGATGGGAGGTGTCAGGGTTTAATTACAACACTTGATATAGTATATTAGAAAATGTCAGGTAAAAATTAATTAAAATTCATGTCTCTCTAAGTATAGTTGCTTTCACTGAAGACAACTGAAGATAAATATATCTTTTAAAGATGATAGTTTCCCTGCTGAAGTAAAGAGTATTTCCATAAACAAATTATAGGAACGCCTTTAAGCTACAATGAATATCTTCATTACACTAAGGAACAAGTTAATATTTAAGGATGTGAAACAATTTTATGTAACCTTGGGATATAAAAGTAATGAGATATGCTTAGTCTTGTTGAAAACATTCAGTCTGTAACTAAGAGATATATGATCAAATACATAAAAATGAATATTTTAAATGTAAGCCTCTGCCTCAAACTGACATCATTTACATAGTTTAATTTAAGTGATTATAAATCAACATTCTGTTATATCAACTTTAAAAATGCCAGCAACTGATGTTTTACTTCACTCAGAAAGCAGAATTGAAACAGATATATTCGTAAGTTGAGGTAGCCATTGCTGATGTATAAATACATGAGTGACCACAGCCTCATTAGCGGTTACAATGATCAGGCTATGAGGAACTTCTAACTTATTTTACAGTGGAGAAGCTGAACACAAGGAGACGGGTTAATTCTTCCAGTCTCAAGATTATTAAATAAACTGATGTTTTTTTCTGTGGACTCTTATTTTATTGTAATAAGGCATGGTTTTCTAAAGGAGTCATTTATCAGAAACAAGTTTCAAATGAAACTGTTAGCTAATATCGGAAGGTGTGGCTTTTATCAGTGCACTTTGGGAAACGGTGAAGAGGATATATAAATGCAAATTTTCCATTTATGTTTCCCTTAAAAGCATATTATTTCTTTCTCTAAGAGAATTTCCTGGCTTGACCATTATAGAAATTGCATAGTGGGGGAAGAGAATGGAAAAGCAGATGGGAGGTATCAGGGCTTAATTATAATACAACACTCCTGAGCAGGAGTGAGAGGAAACACTCTCTCCATCAGCAGACATCAGTGTGATCCTACTTGTATTAGTCTGCCCAGGCTGGGGGTGGAGGGCTGAGCTAACTCCTCTGGTCTCTGATGGACGGAGCACTCATTTCAGTGCAGAGCCAGGCTTTACTAGTATATTATGCTTGTAGCAGGCAATGTAATTACCATTCTTCTTATTTCTAATGTCCATGGTTTATGGTTTTTCACACTAGCTCTCACATAATTATTTGGACATTATACACATATAGTATCAATCGAACAGCCATGGCTGTGTCATGTGGTTCCTTAGCAACTGCACACCTACTTTGAAAAGGCAAAGAAATCATCCTGAGATTCTCTAAGACAAGTCCTTATCAAGAAGTATAGGTTAACCTGCAAAGCATAATGTAAAATAACGTTTTTTCCCGTGATGGTTTACCTGGAACCTCTTACCCACGTGCACTGTGTGTTTGAGCAGGGTGGGGTGAGGGCCAGGTCCTAGATTTGCTGTCAGCTACCTATGGGAACCCCTTTCACATCCTACGTGGTTCAGGGTTCTGGTTCTGGGGAAGGCCTAGAGACTAGAAAAGCATTAATTTGGGAAATGGGGGCCAGGTGGAAGCCCAAGAGAGGATTACTCTAGCTAGGGGTGTCGAACTCAATCAGAGAAGGGGCCAAAATCTAAAATCCAACCTAAATCGCGGGCCGAATGGTTTACTGAACAGTCATAAACTGTCATTGTGATGGAAACGCAGCGGAGTGCAGTGATGACAGCACGGTGCGGGCCACATTGCAAGGCCTGTCGGGACGGATTTGGCCCGCGGGCCTTGTGTTTGACACATGTGCTCTAGGCTCTGGCCTGGCCATCCCTTTTATGAGACTATGGGAAACACCCATAGCTCTTAGGCAGGTAATTTCAGTAACAGGCAGATTATTTTATCAGTAAGGATTTATATGATTTTTTGGTGGGGAAGTTGCCTCAGTTACCATTGTCTTAATTAGATGGGGAGTGCTTGGCTCTGACCTTTCAGAGCTTCAAGGTAGACCAGCCTTCCATATCTTTCTATTAGTGAGACAATGACCAGTTTCCAGCAGCTACCCTAGTGGCATATTATACTGAATTAAAATGATCAGAAAAGAAATTCTCTAGACTCTAGGTGCTCCCTGCTGTAGAGGCTCCACTTTATAATGCACCAAATATATAATGACATAGCACATCCCACATTGAGTGTAATGTAAAATTATGGAAAATTAAGCTGAAAGAGCATAACTTCTCAGAGTGCTCACAGAAGCAACATCCATTCTACATGCGGCCTATCTCAACTGTCTCTGTGGTACCTTTCTTCCCTTCCCCGAGGAAGCTCTTACACCTCAGAATCCATCTGCTTATTCCAAGTTGGTCAAAAGTCCTTTAGTCATTTTGTCAAAACAATGATTCATGCAGCTGAAATTAATTCCTATGTGGTGCTCAACCCAAACTTCCAAATCAGAGGCTCTCCCTTCATCCAGATGTGGTAGCAGTGCAAGGTCGACTGTTGCTCTTGTGGCATCAGAAGACAGAAATGAATGGGTTTTGAAACGATGAAGGATCAGTCAGGGTGAGTGAGCTGTCTTGATAATAGATAAAGTGCAGCCTGAACTAGAGAAGCTCATGGAACCCAATGAAAGCAGGCAATATAGATGGAGAAATACATTACATAATTACTTATACAAAAATGTAAACATTTATAAAATCATTGTAGGAGAGGAAGGAGGTATAAAGGGTAAACAATTTGGGTGATTTTTTGTTCTGTTGGTATTACTATTTTTTAAAAAATATATATTTTATTGATTTTGTACAGAGAGGAAGGGAGAGAGATAGAGAGTTAGAAACATCGATGAGAGAGAGTCATCGATCAGCTGCCTCCTACACAACCCCTACTGGGGATATGCCTGCAACCAAGGTACATGCCCTTGACCGGAATCGAACCCGGGACCTTTCAGTCCCCAGGCCAATGCTCTATCTATTGAGCCAAACCTGTTTTGGCGGTATTACTATTATTATTAACTGGCAACTAATTTTTGTTGAATTGTTAATACAAGCTAAGCTCCTCAATGTATGTTATCTCACTCAATCCTCCAGGGAGAAAACATTTGTTAAACTCTGATAGACAGATGAGGGTTCTGAAGTTTAATTCATCCAATATCACACAGGATTCAAACTCAGCACTTAAAAAAATATTTTTATTGGTTTCTGAGAAGGAAAGGGAGAGAGAGATAGAAATATCAATGATGAGAGAGGATTATTGATTGGCCGCCTTCTGCATGCCCCCTATTGGGGATCTAGTCCATAACCTAGTCATGTGCCCTGACCAGGAATCAAACCATGACCTTTTGGTTTACAGATCGAGGCTCAGCCACTGAGCAACACCGGCTAAGCCCAACACTGGTTTTAAAGCACCTTTGAACCATTATACAACTTATATTATTCCTGAGTCCTAAGTAATCTTTGCAACATGTGCATACCCACACTTAATGCATAGAGCAAAGGCACAAACACTTTAAAATGTACCCTGCTTTAGCCTAGGGTTAGGTATAAAATAGTAATGAACTGGACAGTGGCTCCTATGAGACATGGGGGAATTTCAGTGATCACATCATTTATAGGCTCTAATACTGAAAGAGCTCTTGCCATCACAATAATAATGATTCTATTGAAATGGGTAATTGACCTTATAAAACATATGAATAATAGCATATTTAGAAAACTTTATGCTTATTGATCCCTAACACACAGTCTAGAAAACCACTGTGCTTGATGTTTTAAAAGGTCCCCAGACATACCCTGTCCTCGCCCACATTTAATAAATGTTGTTGTCCATAGCCCTTTCTTTGGAGAATTTCAAAAGCGTTAGGACATGAACTATGTTCAGAAAATGTTATTACTGAAGTTACTGGAGGAATTTGGTTTTGATGCTTATTCTCTGGTAATATTTACCCGCAGGAGCTGGAGAGCTGCCAACCCCCTGCAAAGGCCTTTGTTCTCCAGCCTGCTTCTATTGATATTAATTTACCCCATTTGTCAGGGAGGGAGAGAAAATGTAGAGAAATGTATGCAAACAGCAAAATGCTTAACCTAGGCAATGCCTGAACTCAACATTAAGTATCAGTCTTTAAAAATCGAGGAATCAATAGAGCTGATAAGAGACTATTTGATCGGTGTAATTGGCGTTTGCTCATTACATTACTCAGACTTCCTTTTCTACCCTGAGCTCCGTCCTCTATGCTCTCAGTTCGGCAGGTCTTTACTTGGTTCTCCCTCTTGAGACCCATGGGGTAGGACATTTCTAACCTGGGCGACCTACTCCACCCACCCACATCACAGATCAGTCCTGTGTGAGATGAAACTTGTTGCCAAGGATGCAGGAGTGACAGCTAATGTTCAGAAGAGGGCACCTGAGCCCCCAAGTCACTGGAATAACTCTATAGAGTGCTGTAAAGCACTGAACCATACAAGCAATTCATTGTTGGTTAGAAGCAGTCAGTTACAGCAAAGAATGTTTAAATAAGCGAGGACCATGCACAGTGGCCCTAAGCAGATAGTATATACAATGGAAACATTATTTGACAAATTTACCTGCCCTGATGGAAATACAAAGCCAGCATTTGTAAGAGCTACCAGAATTTGTAGAGGTCTATTACCTATAATCTGAAATCAAAAAGAATTTCTTCCCTCAAGTTTTTTATTTTTTAAATACATTTTATTGATTTTTTTTTACAGACAGGAAGGGAGAGGGATAGAGAGTTAGAAACATCAATGAGAGAGAAACATCTATCAGCTATCTCCTGCATACCTCCTATTGGGAATGTGTCCGCAACCAAGGTATATGCCCTTGACAGGAATGGAACCTGGGACCCTTCAGTCCACAGGCCGATGCTTTATCCACTGAGCCAAACCAGTTTTGGCTCTTATCTCGACTTTAGCTCCCTCTACTAGAATTGGTAAATATTTAGAGCACTGACTATACAGATTTCTGTGCATTGTAGTAAGAGACTATTTTTGACAAGGTGACTTTGTTTCCTTCATTTGCTGGAAAAAACATGAATGGAAGAATTATAGAATGTCATTTTAAATGTAACATCATTTTAGACCTCTCTTTTCAAATGAAAAGCTAGATTAAAATGCGAAATCAGCTAAAATGGTCTGAGGTAAACAACTCTGATTTTTTTCTGACTTGTTTATCAGAAAGTGTTCAGCAATATTTTAGGTGGAAAATCTTACCAGAAATATAATATCAGCCTTTAGGGAAATATATTGATCTACTTAAAAAACACAAAAATATAAATGGTGAATTGAATGCTCAGAACCGTAATGCATCTACAATCTGGAAAGGGTCAAAAAACCAGGAACTAAAGTTGTACTTGATTTGTTTCTCTGCTTGCAAGCTGTGGGGAATACACCTTGGACAGCCCATTGGATAGCAGGATGTCTAAGTGAATCCAGGTCCCTCTGAGTTAGCAACTGAAGAGCAAAACTGCAAGCAAACTAGCAGCAAACTTACCACAGTTCAGTTCAAAACAACATTTCTTAAAAGAACTACTGGTTTTCAGAAACAAAGAAAATTCTCAGAACCAACTATTTTATAGTCAAAAATTTTTTTGGTTTTTGTTTTTGGAAACACTGCATTCTGTGTTCCCTACTAAGAGATTCAAAAAGTATATTCACAAATTAAAAGCTCTAAAAAACCTGTTTTCCCCCCCTGGTGTATTATGTTCCAAACTTTCTCATTCTATCCTTTTTGGAATAGCATGTCTATTATTTTGTCACACACAGTGTTTCATAGAAAAGGATATGAGATCCCTACTTGAACTTCTTTGGTGACTCCCTGGATTATGTAGAATTAACTGCTTGTGCTTAAATCTTGAACATTCATGCAGGTACATGCTACTTGGAGAGTTCTTCAAATCTTACTGAAAGTGATATACTAAAACTGAAAGGACTTATTTTTACAAAAGAAAGAAACAGATTTCTAATTCAATTACAGAGAGCTTCTCACTACCTAGTTAGGAAAGAACTTTCTTGGGGAGGGTGTGTGTGTATGTGTGATTATTCAGGAATATGCCTTAGGGTAAATAGCTTAACTTAGAGTATCTAGAACACACTTGTCAAACCGAAGGCCCCCGGGCCAAATCCGGCCTGCCAGGCCTTGCAATGTGGCTCTCACTGCACTGTCATCACTGCACTCGGCTGCTTTCCATCACAATGACGCGCGGTGACATAGGAGGCTTGTGATCTCGCCGGCGCCTCGCTGGCCGCCTCGCCGGCTGCCGTACTTGCTATCTATTACGCATGCGCATAGATTCAGGAGGAATGCGCATAGATTCAGGAGGCGTGACCTATAGTCCAGCATCCGATGTGGTTGTGCAGGTGGCAGAGCAGAGGAGAGTGAGTGTGCGGGCATAAAAAATACACAGCAGAAGCTGCCAGTTCCTGGCATAAAGTGCAGGCATAAAAATCGCAACAGAATCTGCTATCTGTACCCAACCAGGCATTTATTGACTGACTTTTTTTTTCTCCACTCCATCTGCCAAATCAAGCTATCCCTGTGCAGTTTTCAACTTTTTCCTTCTAACGCAGATTTCCAATAAACTACATCTTTTACTGCCAATATTGATCCCAAAATGTCCAGGAAAAGAAAAGTTGACGGTGAAGGCAGACAATTTAATGACAAATGGGAAAATGAATACATGTTTGTGCTTAGAGAGGGCAAACCAGTGTGTATATTGTGTTATGAGACAGTGTCGGTGATGAAAGAGTACAATATACGTCGTCATTTTGACACCAAACATAATGTGAAGTATGGCAAATATACTTTGGAAGAAAAGCATAAAATTGTTAAAGAACTAAAAGGCAAACTACAATCACAGCAGCAAATGTTTACAAAGGCTACAGCGAAAAATGATGCTGCAGTGAAAGCAAGCTTTATAGTGGCTGAAGAAATTGCCCGTACTTCAAGGTGTTTTTCAGAGGGTGCCTTTTTGAAGCAATGCATGCTAAAAGTGTGTGAGCAAGTATGCCCAGACCAGATACAGAGTTTTCAAAATGTCAGTTTGTCAAGAAACACCATTGCAGATAGAGTTCAAGAACTCTCAGGAAATCTATCATCACAGCTGGCCGAACAGGCATGCAGTTATCTCGCTTTTTCACTTGCTATCGATGAAAGCACAGACAACACTGATACAGCGCAGCTGTCCATCTTTATACGTGCTACGAAGACCGACCTCTCTGTTGCTGAGGAACTTTTGGATGTAGCTGCCATGCATGGGACGACGACTGGTAGAGATATATTTGAGGCTGTGGAGAAATCTATACATAATTTTAAATTACCCTGGGAAAAGTTGGTGGGGCTAACTACCGATGGCGCACCTTCAATGTGCGGAGAAAAGAAAGGCTTGGTTGGACTAATGAAGGAAAGAATGCAAAAAAGTCACTGCCACACACCCTTGATTACTTATCATTGCATTATCCACCAAGAGGCTATGTGTGGAAAAGTTCTGGACATGAATGACATAATGACCACAGTCATTAAAACTATTAACTTTATACGGGCACGTGGCCTGAATCATCGCCAGTTCCAGCAGTTTTTACAGGAGGTGGGTGCAGAGCATGGAGACGTGCCATACCACACAGAAGTAAGATGGCTGAGCAAGAGTGCAGTCCTCAAAAGATTTTTTGAGCTCAGAGAACAAATTGCTCTTCTCATGGAAAGTAAAGGAAAGCCCTTGCCTGAACTGTCGGATCCCGCCTGGCTATGTGATTTTGCTATGATGTGTGACATATGCGAGCATCTCGCCCAACTGAATCTGAAGCTGCAGGGATGCAAACAAGTCATCACGAAGATGTCTGACATGATCACAGCATTCCAGCGTAAACTTCAACTATGGAAGTCCCAACTGGAACAGGACAATCTTGCCCACTTTCCCATTTGTTTGAGTATCTCAACCACTATTTCTGGTACTTTTCCTTGCAGTCGGCTGGCTACCAAAGTTAGCCGTTTACTAAGTGAATTTGAGCGGCGCTTCTCTGACTTTAGAACACAGCACTCAGGCTTTGACATCTTTGCCAATCCTTTTACAGTTGATGTCAACAATGTGCCCCATCACCTTCAGATGGAGATAATCGAGCTTCAGTCTGACAGTGGCCTGAAATCAAGGTTTCAGGATGTTGAAATTGAGGACTTCTACCCTCTACTGCCCCCTGACTCAATGCCAGAGCTCCGACTTCATGCTGCCCGTATTCTATCCATGTTCGGGAGCACCTATCTTTGTGAACAGATGTTTTCAATAATGAATCTGAACAAAAACAAGCACAGATCACGCATTACCGATGACAACCTCCATGCTGTTTTGCGGGTTGCTACAGCCCAAGAAATAAAACCGAACATTGACTCATTGATCCAGGGAAAATGGTGTCAGACATCTAGCCAGAAAACAAAACAATGAGCATTTTAGGTACATTCCAATATTACTGTTTTGCTTAATAGCATGTGAGTTGGTTAACAGCACTGTTAAGGAAAAGATTGTTCCACTCATTTTAAATTCACATTTCTGGTTAACATTGTCAGTTTATGACTGTTCAGTAAACCATTCGGCCCGCAATTTAGGCTGGATTTTAGATTTTGGCCCCTTCTCTGATTGAGTTCGACACCCCTGATCTAGAACTTTCTTGATCTTGTAATTTAGTTTAAGTTTGAATGTTTAAAATCAACAAATTATTGGCAATTATAAAACAGGACCCAATTTTCCTCCCACTGAGCTCTTTAAATACCATACGCCTGTTAGAGTTGACATTACCCATGCAAGTGAAGCTTTCCCATTGGATACTAGAAATGTTTTTTTTTTTCCTACTGTAAAGGTAAAGTAAGCATAATGGAGATAATAATGTGTGACTGAAAAATAATGCTTAAATATTATAGAATAGTATTAGAAAAAATACAGAATTAATTGGCCTCAGTCATCTGCTTTAATCAAGTATATTATAGATGTTAATCATCATACACTTAAAAGATAAAGCTGATGAATCTGATACTGTTAATATTATTAACTTTTTAGAATGCTTTTATAGTCATTAGTACTGTTAAATAATAGAAAATCAAAACAGATGCCTAAAAAGTAGGCTTACTCGATAAAATAAACTTTACGGGATAATTAGAAAAGGAGAACTAAGTGGTATCCACACTTTGATGTTAACGTTTCTTTTTTTTTCATAAATCTAAAATTAAAATTCTAATTAGGTTCTTTTACTGCTCAAAGAGAATATAGACTTCAAACACTAGATTCTTTGGATATGATCTGATTTTATAATCTGTGTTGTGAAGCCTGATGGTTCGTTTTGCTGTTGCTGTGGTGAAAATGAAGGGACATTACTCATAAGAAAGGACGAAAAAGTGAAAGACATTATTCTGCCATGGTTATGTTGCAGATTTGTTTTCCCCTATGAGTGAGGTACTGTGAGTGGTTCTGATTGCAGCATTTAGTGAGTAAAGAATGAACAGTTCCTGAGAAGTGTGCCTAGGAAGAGCCATTTCTTTTAGGTGACTCTAAAAGAAATGACCTCTTTCAACCTGAAAAGGGCAAAGCTAAGAAGGGATTTCACCAATGGCTATAAAATCACAAAGTGTATAGGTTGGGAGGACCTGGCTTGTTTGACCAAGTGCATTGACCCTTTAAGACAATTATTTCTGCACTTATGAAAATATGTACTTATTTAAAAATAACTAATTAAATTTCAATGGTTAATTATATTTAGAATACTAAATTAAAAGTACTAAGAAGTAGATGATAAAAACATAGAAAGAGTATGGAAAGAAAATGTGAGCAGCACACCATGAGTAGATTACTAAGAAATTAAGAACATTGGGAATATTTCTTTTATTTTTATGTGTCAGATTTTTATGAAGGGGTTTGCATAGAATTTTGGCAAGCAAGTTCTCAAAATAAAAATTAAAAAAAATGAAGCTTTGATTGTTAGTATCTGTACTGATTGCTATGCTGTAAATACTCATAATGATTAATTTTAAGCTACCAAAATTTAACAACTGGCATCTGAACATTGTGAATATTTAACAATTGGCTCCCATGACTCAGCAAATTCAGCAGTTAGGTCATATTGACAAAGTCTGTGAACAAAGTCATTGTCACGGAAAGACTATTATGGTCAGACTATTAGTGACCAATAGGAAAGAAATCCATTCTATTCTCATAATTTAGCAAAATTGGATTAAAATGGTACTTTAAAATCTAATTTCATATGTCCTGTCTCCCATTTATATAAATTCTTCATTTTGTATTCATTCATTCATTCATTCATTCATTCCCTATAACTTTACCATGTGGTATGTGGGCTGCAAGAATAGGAAGACTTGGTTGAGAAGGAAATTGAAGTGCAGGACTCCATAGTCTGGCAGGACATGCCTCTTTGGGCATGTAGAGCCATGTACCAGGGCAGACAGATATCACATAGGCTGCATCTATAAGGAGTAAATGATGATGGTACTGATGGTGTGAGGAACACAGAGCAGCTAATGTGACCTTTCTTAGCTATAAATACCCTTTAGTATCTTCCTTCCTTTAACTTTGCCCAAGTGTGCATGGTTCTTGCTAAAGAAATGGCCATGTTGAAATAAACTATATGAAAAAGTAATAGTAAGACAATGAATAGTAATTAACTGAGTTAACAACTTCATGTAAGCAACATGAACAATTTACAGGGACTTTATGTATTTCCACCAATAGATTGAAAGAATTATGATTAGCCTGAAGGTGTTCAATTCCTAGCTCTATTATAAATAAAAAGACTTGCTTAGTAATCAACATCAAGGAATTCACTTCATAAAAGGTATTAGTTAATATCTTGTCATAAAATAGGAAGAGATTAAGAATGGAGATGATGAGCAAGAAGCTCTTTGAGGATGAGAAAACTTTTAACCCCACCGAAACTACATTTATTTTTCTCAAGATGTTTTAGCCATTCACCATGCCAGTTGCATAGCTTTCTTTGTAGGATAAGCAGGAGTTTGATCTATGCTGATGGATATGAGGATAGAGCTGGTTCCAAATACTTGTAGAGGGCACAGTGATATTATCAATTAGGAAGAAGCCATTCATTGATGACAAATTTGCTTTCAAAGGAAGTGTCTTATATTTATTCAGCTAGCCAATAAAAATTAAAGAGTGCAATACTTATATAAATACTTAACCAATCCCCCAGAAATCAGTTTCCTTTGTTTAAAAATATATATAAAAAAACTAGACTATTTCTGATTTCATTTTATTTGGACATGTGAGTAAAATGTTTTTGAGTTGTACACATAAGATATATTCGATACTTTCTGAGACACATTGTTTATTTTAAGTCATTAGGTAATAACCTACTATTTATAATTAACACATTTTTAAATATTTGGATACAAATCTTGAAGTTTTCTAGGCTTTCTTTTATTGATCACATTCTGAGAAAGAATAGATTACCTTCATTAGGAAACAGCAAGCTCCTCAGGTCATTTCATTTTGTCAACTCCACATCTAACACAATGGTTGGCATACAGTAAGTGCTCAATAAATGATTGTAAAATGGATAGAAGGTGTTAAGAAATATTAAGTAATAGCCCTAGCTGGTTTGCCTCAGTGGATAGAGCGTGGGCCTGTGGAATGAAGGGTCTCAGGTTCAATTCTGGTCAAAGGCACATAGCCTGGCTCAATCCCCAGTCCTGGTAGGGGCATGTGTGAGAGGCAACCCATTTATGTATCTTCTCATATTGATGTTTCTGTCTCTCTGTCTCTCCTACTCTCCTCTACTCTCTCTAAAAATCAATGGGAAAATAACCTAGGGTGAAGATTAACAAATAAAATAAAATAAAATAAATAAAAATACAATATAAAAGAAAAGAAATGTTAAGTAATAAGTACTATTTCAACTTAATATAATTAGTAATTATTTTATCATTCAGATATATTCTGTAGACCTAGGTGATGAACATTCAGAAAACATAAGAAATGCAATCTTAGGGAGTATATCGATATATAATTTTGGAATGTAATCACTGCTTACACTTTTACAATTATTTATAATATTTAATGGAGGTAGAAATATTTCTATCAAAGTCATTTAAATAACATCATATTATTTAACAGACATTGGAAGGGATTTAAATAATGAACCAATGCAGATAAACATTTCTTTTAAAATGTGACTATCAACCTGCTGACATGAGAAACATTTCCAAAGACTCTTTAGCTCAGTACAGTTTAGCTTACTGTAGGATGCATTTACTGTTTGTTGATAAAGACCATTTCCTTTTTGTGTTTACTACCATATCACAACACTCTCAGTAATGATGTGTTTATTAAGCTTTTCTATTTGTGTGGGCCTTTTCATTGCCTCATCATATCATGCCTTGTCTAATTTGAATATGTGGAGTTTGTGCAAAGTGCTGAGGCTACAGATTTTTGTTTCCAGGGGGCTTTCCGGGGACCCAGTTTACCCTACAGTGTAGCCCTTATGATGACAAAATGCTCATTGCTACTCCTCCCTGCCCTCCTCCCCACCCCCCAACCAGGCTGCAGAGGTCTCCTCAGCTCTCCAGGAACCTTTGGAAGCAGTAGGACAAAGTGTAGGAATAGATGCTGCACATTCTTTCAGGAATTGCCAAAACCTCCTAATAAATAAATACAATTTCACATAACATCAAAATAATCCAAAATATGACCTTGATAAAGATGAAAAGGAGAAGAAAGAATGACTCACACTATCTGGCCTGTTGATCCACATCACTAGTATCATGTTAAAATACCAAGCTTGCTACATGCTATATGCAGATATATATCTATATATGCATATGTGGGAGTATATTTATCCAACTTCATGAAACAGGTTTCTGCCATGGCTGTTTGAGGACAGAGATGCAGGGAAGGGCGCTCACAGCCCCCTGATGCTTTTCAATGCCACCTGAAGCCTAGCTACTTCCTCAAAGGGAGTCACAATGAAGCGATGCATTTTCACAAGGAAATTGAAGGAAGAGCTGTGATTTTTTAACCCAACACATCTCTGAATTTACCTAACCTGAATATTGTGAATTTATGCTCTTACAATCTTACATTAAATTGCTTTGTCCCTATGAATGGCTTGTGATCAAGTGACTTCTCAAGTAATAAGAAACATTTAAGAAAATAATATGATTTCTTCCCTTGTGAGTTTGACAACTTACTTAAAATCTGTAAGCCTTCCCATGTGATGCGAGGATATTTTATGGCAATGAAATTTGGTAGTCTTGGAAGAGTATTAGATGAAAAACAATTTGGATGCCGCTGTCTAGATTTTGACTAATAAAAGATATTATGGATTGGATGGATTTTAAGAAAGCCAATGCAATGAATTGTGGTGCAAAGATTCATGCAATGCTTTGAAAGGAAGATTGGTAGGGTACAGGGAGGCATACGAGGGGGTGGTTGTAAGGGTGTGTGTCTGAATGAGTACAGTTGTTGGGAGGGGAGGCACAGAGTGCCCTAGGCAACTAAAGTCCAGCCATTGAGCCATGTAGGCAGAAAGCTTGCTACTGCGTTTAATTTAAAAAGTTTGGATTTAATTGAGATACATTATTTAAAAGGATTATTGCCAGAGAGGAAGAAAGGTCTTTCTCTGATAGGAAGATCACTCCAACCAGGAGATCTGAAAGTGTGTCAAGGGTTAGGCCAAAGAGCTTGTCTTTTATCAGGAGGAGTAAGAACAGTTTGAAAGAGCGAGGTTTGGAGGAGTGAGTGAGGGAAGGTTTGAAAGAGTGAGGTTTGGAGAAGCAAGAGAGTGAGGGAAGTTGTGAGGGATGGGCAGTTCACAGAATGAAAGGGTCCTATGCTGGCTCAGGCTGAGGATGGGCCCAGTGCAGGAGTCCAGGCGAAAGAGAGAATCTCAGCAAATGTTTGGTTAGCAAGCATTTTGTTCTGATTGATGGGTTACGGTAGTCATTTCTGAGGCAAAGAGAGTCCTTGTCACAGGTGAACAAGAGCATCCGTGAGTCTTACGTTAGTTGTATGGGAAAGAATGTTTCTTTGCAGGGAGCTGTTTCTTGGAACACCAAGGGTGGGAAGGTTTTGTAACCTTCACAGCTTTCCAGGACCACAGGACTTGGGTGAAATTCAACACTGTCAGGATGCCAAGAACTAATGAGAGTGGAGAGACGGCAGAGCATGGAGATGGGGAGCCCCAGAGCAGATGGCAAGCTGAGATCCACTCAGGCAGGTCTGCAAAACATCTGTGTAGGGAAGGGCCTACATCCGGCTGCAGGGACTCGGGCCTGGGCAGAGGCAAACCCATTCATCAGAGGTAGGGTGGAGAGAATAAGACGGGACCCCATTCTCAAAGTATACGAAGTGGCTTCTGGCTCCGGGAATAGGGTAGCTTTTCCAGTTGGAAGGAGCCAGACATCAGCAGAGCTGTAATAAATCAGGGTAGAGTGGAGATTGTTAACAATACCTCTCTTTTCACCAATGGATGCGATTCCTTCCAAACTCCAGAACTCAGCTCATCTCTTTGGAATGGAGGAGAAGTGAGCAGGCAGACCCGGCACATAATATCTTTTTAAGAAGGTTTCTTCTTAAAGGAAATCAATTGATTTTCAGTCTGAATAACAGCCTACTGCAGCATGAAATCCTCCTTCATTTCCATGCTTTCTACTTAGGAATTTCTTTTTGTTTTATAGGTCAACATCTTGAGTATCATATGGGAAAAGCATAGTTAAATTTAGGAAGGAAACAGAATATAAATAGCTACATTAAAGGATTGTACGGTTTGAAAAATTACATGTCAAAATTGGAAATGTAAAAGTTAGATTCTCTTGGGTTTCTCTATTTTTAAATTTTTTGTTTCTCCTCCATGGATAACATTAATGTTGAATATTGAATTTAACTTTTTCCCCAAATGTTTAGTATAGGTTCTACATGCAGCATGTGAGATTTTTATAAATGGATCGCATGTGCTTTATCATTTACTTCCCTTAGGTTTTTTTACATTTATTTAAATATCCAAAAAGCTCAGATAATCTATACATATAAATGTTGCATGACCAAAGAAACCTGTCTTAGTGTATTAATTTATGAGAGTATTTTTGAAAGTTTTGTGTACAGGCAGAAAACATATCCTTTTCTTGACCCTTTATTTCATAATTCCCAACGATGCATTCAAATATAGCAGTCGCTTCAGAGCCACTCTCCATGTCTGGTTTAGCAAGCCCTGAGTTATTTATTCAAATTCCTAATGTGTATTCAGGATGCAGAGTGGTACTTAAGATTTCTCTGCTGAACCGTGGCTCATAACATTTAGTCATAACTGTGCTAATAACACCTATCCTGGCATGACTTATTTGGGTTTCGGGTGTAAGAAATCATAGAGGAGGGTGGTTGTACTTTATACATCTTTGACAACCGTAAAGTTCTTAAAATGGTGTCTTATCCATGATTGGTATTCAGTATATGTGGTGATTTAAATTAAAAAGTAAGTCTGAAAATGGAGTGCTATCCTTTTAATCTGTGCATTTCAATCAATCTGTGAAATGACATCATGCATGGAATTATGAATTTGCATAGAATTAGGATGTGTCTAAAGATCTGTATGAGATGGTCAAAGAAACACAGAATGGTTTTTTCCCTTAGTCCCTGATTGCAACCCATCCTCTCATCTCTGTTCCCAGCCTCAGTCCCCAATCCCTCCCACAAGGAAAGTTCAAAGAGCTTTCCAAAGTAGGAACCCTTTGAAGACATAACCTTTCTCTGTCTCGCTAAACGTCATCTCCAGGTTTCTGTCCTCTTTTGCCATATACTCCAGTCATTGGTAACTGTAGGCAGTTTCCTGAATGAACCACGGTTTTTAATGCCTTTGTACCAGTACACACTATTTTCTCTTCCTGGCAGGCCCTACACATTTCATTTCCTGGTGAATATGCACACAAACTGAGCATTCTCTCCTACTTCCCCATGCAGAGTTTGCTTTTGCACCCTCACTGTGCCTTCTCTTACCTCCATTTTAATCTCAATGCCTTGATACCACCTTTATCTGTTATTGTCTTGTCTACCTTCTGCACCAAGAACTCTTTGAGGGCAGGGGGTCCAGTCTCATTCCTATTTGTATTCCGAGTGCTCTGCCTTGCCCAATGCTTTGTTCATGTCAGTGGATGCTCACTAAATTAATACATAAAAAGTTTGTTTTCAAATTTTTTCTATGGAACTACAGGGGTAGATTTTAGCAAATGAATACCCTTTTGATAGAATTATGTTAATTCATCTTTTTTAGTCAGTTATCACATGTTTTTGAGTAACATTATAGTACAGGAATTGTGAGCATGACACATTGTGGTAATGGATAATCATTTATAAATATGAATTAAATATAAGTTTAGATATGTGTAAGTTTATGTATGTTTATACCATATCTCTCACCTCTATTTCATTGAGATCCTCTAGTAGTCTATGGAGAATATGAAAGTATAGTAAATTAAACTGGTTTGTATCCATGTATATACTTATGACCCTTGAAAATCAAAAGTATACTACAAAAATTGATGAAGCATAAAGATGAAAATAGTTAATTCTTTTTGGAGAGGTCAGGGAAATTTTCAAAAAGAAGTTACTTTTTAATCTAGATGTTTGATGATGATGACAGACTTTTTTGTAGAGCAGGCATTATTTTGCCCAGAATAATAGCACAAATAGCCAAAAAGTGGTCTGAGGATGCTGGGTGTGTTTGGAACTCAGGTCAGAGTGGACATGGTCCCTGTAGACAAAGCAAAATGAGTGTGAAAGGTGATGAGGAAACAGTGGTTTGATAATCTAACAAAAACAACAATTACATGCAGATATCTTTTACTATTCAAAAAAAAAGTTATTTTTCTTTTGTAAGTGGATCACATTCTTTATCGATGAGATATTCAAAAGAAGTAAATAATATGTTGCAAAAATAGTACTTGGATATTAAAAAAAAATCAACCTCCATAGAATGAATACAAATCTCTGTAGATTCTTCAACGTTGAACATAGTAATCATTTTTAATAATTTTCAGAAAATGCCAAGTTTGGATATATTTCCTTAAAGCATCTATTACTATATGTAATGCTTAAATATCTCCTCTAAAATATTTTTAGACCTATCTTGTTTTTTTTTTTGTTGTTGTTGTCATTTGTTTTTTTCAGAATTTATTCCCATAATGTAGTATGGCATAAAATAAAATGATTTTCTGATTCATTTTAAAATCAGAATTTATGGATTTCTTTTATGTAAATGCCATCTTCTCCTCTTTCTCACTCTCCTCCTCCTCTTCCATTTTCTTTTCTCTAAAGACCATAATTGTATTCTCTTGCTTCGGTGATGGACAGATTTGAACTAAAATGCAATCACATTGTTTGATCTTATTTTTTTCCTTTTTGGCATTTCCAGTTCAGACCTCATAATAATTTAAAAATTTAGGTTGGCACAGGAAACTGCACAACCACAAAACTAGTCAGAATTGGCAGAGCAATCAGGAGCTGGGCTGTTATTTTGGCACTTGCTTTTGCAATTGAAGAGGAACTCTTTAAGTAAATAGACTATTTCAGTATTTTGTGTTTTGAGAATGCTTTTTTTAAAGCACTTTTAAGATTTTGAATTAAGCTATGCCTATTCATGGCTGGCAAAGCTGCCCTGGCATTGTGAACATGATGTATCAATATCTGGTTCAGGACTGATGTCTTGAGAACTGAAATAGTTCTGTCCCATCAGTGGGTCACAATAGACCATATCAGTAATTGAGATTCATAGTTTCAGTGACCACAATCTGAAATTCTTCCATGCTAAGGTTTATTTACTTCTCAAAGATAAACACGTTTGTTTTTTATCTTGTCATCTTGGTAATATAGATACAATAAGGATGGCCTATATTAAAAATATTAGCTCAAGCTCACTTTTTTTTTTTTTTAAATTGAAATCATCATTGTTGGTTGCATGGATTATTATAATAGTTTTCACTTTTTCTGATCTTATACCCAAGCCTCCTCTAACCCCATTCATTCCCTACATCACAGTCAGAGTTTAACCAAAAGATATATTTGAAAGAGTCTCTTCCTTACATAAAATCTGGGAATGGGTTTATAGCAATGTAAACTTACTAGTAAGGATTTATAGGTTTATAGCAATGTAAACTTACTAGTAAGGATTCAAGTCCATTCATGATCAGCCCATCCATCTGTCCAGTTTCTTGTTTTTCTTCCCCTGGCAAAATCCACCGCCATCCCTTATTGTGAGCTGCCTTCTGCAACCCGACCACCATTTTGACAAGTGTTTTCTTCTAGAAAACCTCCTTTGATCCTTTAAGCCTAGGATAGATGTTGCTCTAGTGAGCTCACCATAATGCTATTCTTACTGCAATATAGTTTCTATTTATTCTTGATTTCTACTCATTTGGCAGAAACTACGAGAGTAAGTGTCCTGTTCATATTTTTCCTTGTATCATTCTTGTGACCTAGAAGGTACTCAGTACATATTTATTAAATGGATGAGATAAGAAATGTGAAAAGCATGAGCTAGGTACATCACCAAAGTTCTTGTCATCAACTAGGTGACAAGTCTTGTTCAGATTATCGTAATCTCTCTGAGCCTGTCCCCATTTATTCAACTATAAAATGAGGGCATCTAGTCTACACAAATTACATATCCCATCTGCTTTAAAAACCCTATCTTTAAGCCCAAAATTACCAAGTACCAAATGACATGAAAGAAACAAAAAAAACTAGTTGCGGAAAGAAAGCCTGATAAAGAACAAGAATAAAAGGCATACAGCTTCATATTTGGTAAGGAAACGGAGCTAAAGAGTGGGTAGCATTGGTTGGTTTTATTTGAAAAATGTTCTTAAAAAAAAGTAGGGTGCTACATAAAGTTAGAAAAAAACCTCAAAGTGAGAAGGTGGTGTGAAGAATGTTATTGGTGTCATGGCTGTGAGCCCTTGACAGCAGCAGAAGAACCTTAAAGCTTCACAAAATGGGATTTTCTAGTTACAGAGCAGTGCCAGAGTGCTCTTAAGCGACAGATAACTACAAGTAGATTTGGAGTGGGGGTAATGTTTTGGGTCAGCTTACTTAACTCTTACTATAGCTATAAACAATGATTCAATACTACTCTCATTGAAAGTTTAAATTACCAAATAATAATAATAATCCTTTGCATAGTATAACATTAGGAACACCATGTCATATCTGAGCATTTGGGTTTTTCCTGTCTTCAGTGGACAAATTTAGTTTTTCTAGACCACCTGCCTGAATCCTTTGATATCTTCACAGGAACCATTTAACAACCAGGATCATAACAGAGAATAACAGAACAGAGAGAGGTACATGATAGGCACTCAGTGTCATTCCCAGGACTTCTTGTTTGCTGCCTTCTTGGTCAAAATATTAGGCCATTAAATATATATATCTTCAACACTCAATTATTTGTGTTTATTCTTTCCAATCCATGACTTCCCTATCCAGAAAGATGACCAATAAGAAAACAAATATTTAGCTCTCAGGAAATAAGATATTTAAATACATTTTCTAATACATATACCTAGAAGGTGATTTTCTTTTTGGGAGGGAAAATAAACAATCTTATTGATCAAAACTTCACTGTTTCTAAATCTTGAATGTCCTTTCTTTCCATTTCACATTTCTTAATTTTTCTCACACTTTAAGATCCTGTCCAACATGCCATAATTCTCATTAAGTCTTTCCTGAGTTCCTTACTTGGAAAAACATGTTTTTCTAGTGAATACCCATTGCAAATTGCAGGGTTTTTTTTTGTTTTCTTTAATACATCCATAAAATATTAGCAGTGGGAGCAAATTCAGTTATTTTATCCAATCTCCAAATATAAAAATGAAGGAACCAGAGAGGTTAGTAAATTAGTCATTGTCTGTTTTTATATACAGTGTCTCACATTTTTGTGTTATACTTGTTTTATTTCTGCACATCAACATATCTGGTATTTTCAACAACTCTATCCAGCTCAAACAGCTCTCCCAAATTCTAACATACCCAACTGACCTTTATTTTTTGCAACTGTTCAAAAGTAAAACTGTTCAGGTCAGAAGTTTTTGTTTTGCTTTTATTTTTCCAGAATATACAATCTTCTCCCCATATAGTAAACCATTTTTGAAGCTTTGCTTATGGGACTTTATCTTCTTGGTTGAAATGATTTCCATTCATTTATCTTGCCAATCTACCTTAGTTAGGGCCCAAAGCCCTGTTTGAGATGAGCTTTAGTGAAGCTTTCTAAGTTACTCTAGCTTGAGATCTTTTTCTAACCCTTTGTGCATTTAACTTTCTATGTTATAAAATTCAACTATACACACACACACACACACACACACACACACACACACATATTGTATATTTGTTCATTGGTTATTTCATGCACTTATGCCATACACTAACAACCGAATTAATATAATCATCTTTCTGCCCAGTGCTGTCACCTGTGTGTGTTCACTGGTTGCTCAAAGCATCTTCTTGGTACTGAGGAGAATGATTTGCTATGTGCCACATTTTGTGATCTTTGAGGTTTAGATGTGATGTTCTACAGAATGTGTTAAAAGTCCTGTGCCTAGAGGCAATATACCACCTAGGTCTAAAAGAAATGTCATTTGTTGTCACTTTTTAAAGGAAATTGGAAAGATCTGGGAGAAAAAGTGAATGGTATTGGTGATTGTGATTGGGGTGAATGAAGATTTTTTTTTTTTTTTTTTTTTTTTTTTTTTTTTTTTACAATACTGGTTTGTATGGCTATAAAATTTAATTTCAAATAGGTCTTTAAAAAGATGTCTCACAGTAACCCAAAAGGGTACAAGGAAATTGCATCATGCATTCAGAGTACAGACTTATTCATCAGTTCAAGTTCCCATTACAAAATCATGTGGCAACCCAATGAAAAAGCAGAGAAGGTGATGTTTGAAATCATGTGGCCATTGGCTTGCTTACCCAGTGTGTTCAGATAAATGTAATCCGACACAGTTCCCAGCAGGGCTGCTGTCATGGCCTTGATGCTTTTGATTAGATATCAAAGAAAGCCATCTTCAGAGGCTGTTATTTGGATTAATTCCCAGGGCTGAGAGCAACCATGGTATCTTAAAAAAAAAAAATACTGTTACAAGTACAAGGTATTCATATGCAAATGAGACAGTGATTTAATATTGCAGAGTTTGAGAGAACTGGGAAAATCAACAAAACTATTCTTTGAAAATGTTGTTACTATCCAGTTGAAATGAAGGAGATAATAGTCTTGGGAGGTAGACAAAAAACACGGGTGATAGTCAATGTATATTCTCAGAGGGCGATAATGAAGTCTTGGTAGAAGTCCTTATCTATTGTATCACAAGACGAGATTGCTAAACCCTAATACCAGATTGCTAATATTATCATTGTAGTGACTAACATCTGGTAAATTGAAAAGAAATTAGCTTTTCAATCTGAAAGTTAGTGCCACATGAAAAGAAAATCTTTGATAACAATAGCTATTAAACCCCTTAAGTGAGTCAATATACTTGTTTGAAATAATGAGGAAAATATAGCCTAGAGCAGAGATATATTTGATAGTGTTGGGGTTAAACATTATACATACAAGATTTTTATAAAAAATATCTAAACAATCTGAGAAGTGAAAGCTTGATTACAGTTGCATGAAAACTTCTCTCAAGCTTCATATGGTTAAATGCAGCTTTTGCAAATAAGGTAATCCCAACAAAACCATTGACATTTTTGAATCTTCAAGTTATTTTTTTGTATATATGTGTGTATGTACATATGTATTTATTTATGTGATAATGCTTCATCACCATTGGTGAAGCATTGTTAGAAAAATATAAAAGCAAAATTGATTTGTGGACAGGCCACATGGAGAGAACCTGAGGACTTGGCCTGATAGGGGAGAGAAGGAACTAAAATGGAAATTTCTACACACAAAAGTGCCCAAAGAATTGTATCCCTAAGTACAGAGCTGCTTGGGAAGGGAACTGAGCTGTTGTCTAACCTAAAAATGGTATGACCCAATTTTACTATCCATGGACATTTTACAAGAAAACCACCCCCCCCACCACAAGATTTTTAAAGCAGTTGATTACTATTTGAAGCTGTTCACTGCCACATAAATATCTCTCATGTTCATTGCTATCTCTGTCAGTTGTGCTATAGTTACCTTGTTAACAAATGCTTTATTACATCCTTAAAAGGGTTAAGGACTAAGGCATACATAAGAAAATGTGCTTCTGAAAAAATGATCAAATCGTAATTTATTGCCTGGTGTGATTTTCTGAGAGTCCCTGCTGCTCAAATAGCAGTGAACCGGGAGAAGATGCCCACTCCATAATTTAGAAAGCTCATGTTAGGCATAGAATCTCAGAGATTTTCTCTGTATAACATTCATGATTTCATCTGGAACATATCTATAATCCTTTAAAAAGCCACTACCACAGTGGCAGGCACCTTATTATTTAAACGCCTGCGTTTGTAACTTTTCAAAGCTGATCTCCAACGGCTGTCACAAGGGGAAAATAACCTGTCTTACTAGAGAAAGCGTGGTTTCCTCAGTGGCTTGAAACATTTTTTCCCCTAGATATCTCAGTTTGGACAGAACAGTGATTTTCTTCCCAGTACAAGTCTAAGTACTCTAGACCAGGGTTTCTTAACCTTCCTTGGGATTGACCTATTAACTAATTAGCGTAAAGAAGACTCTTTGAGCCACCACTCAGCTGGCTTCTATTTGACATACATGTCACATACGTGCACATGGAGAGGTTTATATGAACCTGCTCCCAGAAGGCTCCACAGGGGGTGCTCAACCACCGAGGGCCCTCTCAGCAGGACCAGGAAGGCAGTTCTGGGTCCTAGTGCTTTTCCTGCCCCCCCTTTCCCTCCTTTGCTGCCACACTCAGTGAATCCAACTAAAGAAAAGATGAGCTTAAAGCCTCAAGACTTTTTATATGTATTTATTTTTTCCCCCAAATATTTTTATTGATTTCAGAAAGGAAGTGAAAGGGCAAGAGAGAGAGAGAAATATCAATGATGAGAGAGAACCATTGATCGGCCGCCTCTGGCACATTCTCCACTGGGTATGGAGCCTGCAACCCAGGCATGTGCCCTTGACTGGAATTAAACCTGGGACCCTTCAGTTGGCAGGCTGATACTCTAACCACTGAGCACAACCAGCTAGGGCAAGATTTTTTGATATTTAAAAAATAAAAATATCCTTTGAAGACTTTTCACCACTTTTTTTTTTTTGCCCTATTTAGAAATATAGGAAATCTCTGAGAAAGGCTGATGATAATGATTGAATACCCAGTCTTAAGTGCTTTTATGATTTAAGTGTTGAATTCTATAAAGTCTTATATGTGATTTATAAAACTTATTGTCCAATGAGATTTGAAGATGTTTTCTCCTTCCTAATATTAAAATGTCCCATGAAAATCTGCTGAAGCAAGGAGACAAACTACAGGGAAATCTTATCTTTCATAATAATTCAACATAGATTTAATCACAGCACTTTAGCTACATGCATGCTAGTTACAAAACATTTCCCCCAGGATAAAATCCACATTTATTATGTTGAACATAGTAATTAATACTTACATGTGTCTGGATGATATATATTGAGCTTTTGCATTTGTTCTAATATATAAAACACATATTTGTTCTAATATATGGAAATTTTGGCCTTGGAGCGTAGCTGACTGGTAACATGTTATTATTGATGAATGGGATAAAGCAGCCATTTATTTTCCAAGTAGTTAAATTGTCAATTTAGTAAATGGGTTTTCTTATCCAAAAGGGAGATGGGGGAACTAATAATAATAACTCATGTATGTACAGCATGTAAGTTGTTTACAAGTATATTATCTTATGAGATCCTGACAACATAACAAAAAGTCGGCAGAACAAACTGTTCTTTTCTATAATTTACAGATAGTAAGACAGAAATCCAGAGAAGTTGTGATCTGACCAACATCACACAGCTAATAAATATAAAACATGAGGCTTTACGTCTTGTTTTCTGACTCTGCCTTTCCCTTGTGCTATGACTGATTTATAAAATAATAACATTTGAATGGAGATAATATTTGCTTAAGAAAGTAATCGATGTCTAGTATATTTGGAACAAATACTCTTACAAATGAAATCATTTAAATGAATTGTTAGAGAGCTATAATATGAAGACACTGCATTTTTAAATTAAAGGATAGTTAGTTGGCATAGAATATTGTATGAGTTTCAGGTGTACAATATAGGGATTCAACATTAATATGTCTTATGAAGTAATCACCATAAAAATATAATCACCAACTGTCCCCATTCAAAGTTATTATAGTATTACTGGCTATAGTCCCTGTGATGTACATTATATCCCTGTGTCTTATTTATTTTACTAGGGACCCAGTGCATGAATTTGTGCACCTTGAAAGGAACTATGGGCTACAAGACTGTGGTAGGCACTGTTGGGTCTCAGCCCATCCTCTGTGCCCCTGCCCAGCCTCTCCTGCCATGGCCCCTAGCTCCCTGTCTGCCAGAAGCCCTGTTCTTGCCACTCCCACAAGCTGTTGGCACCTGCCCCATTCACACCCACTGAAGGTGCGGATCTATTGAAGCCAGTGCCAGCAGTGGGTGCAAGCGGCAGCTGCTGCCCTGATCAGCCCTCAGGAGCAGGACGAGGCAGAGAAGCCCTGAGGGGCAATTGGGGCCAGCAGCTGTCACTCGCACCTGCTGATGGCACCAAGCGATTGGGCTGAGACTGGGTACCAACAGTAGGTGCAAGTGGCGGCTCCGGCATTGACGGTGAGTGTGAGCAGGGCTGGCGCCAGTAGCACTGGGCAAGACCACGGTGCGTGGGAGCAAAAAATTTTCAGTAACCACCAGAGGCTTGCCCTGATAATCAGCGACCAGCACCCTACCTTGTTCTGATGCTCACCTGCTCCATCACCCTACTGTGACTGATGCCCACCATGTTCTACGCATATCCCCTGGTGGTCAGTGCACAGTATAGCAACCAGTTGTTTGGTTGTTCTGGTTGTTCCACAGTTTGGTCTATTTCCATATTAGCCTTTTATTATATAGGATATTAGCCTTTTATTATATAGGATAACTGGAGTTTTGTTCCTTTTAATCCTGTTCACCTTCTTGGCCCATTCCCATGCAGCCCTCCCTTCTCTTACCATTAGTTTTCTGTTTGTGAGTTGAAGAAAAGGCACTTTAGTAGTAATATAAGTGTTACTGTACCGGATAGATGGACTAATAGCATGAGAATTCATGAGTATGGCTATCTTAGAACTACTAATCGAGAAGAAAAATAATACAATTTATATCCCTAAAACTATACCGTACAGAGACCATAGATCTATGATTGTAGTTGCATTTCTGGAACAATAAGTTCTAACATTACCCAATGACAGTGTTTATAGATTACTAGGTTTCTTGCAGTTTTAAAACCACAATATAATGGGTTTATGACACTTTAGGAATGAGAAAAATGATAAAGTACCAAACAGAAATATTTTGAGCAATAGTAAGCAAGCTGTTTCCACTAAGTTTTGTGTAAAGATTAGAACTTTTTCTTTATCCTTCACTTTTCATGTGTACTTTATTATATATATTTCACATCTTGTGAGATGCTTTTTTCCTTACAGTAAGCCTTCTTGTACCTGTATTGTTGAGAAGTGATAGTTGAATGTGGTTTAATGAAGTAGGACTTTTCATTCAGCCAAAAACAAAAAAACAAAAAACCCTTAACAAAACCTATTCTACATTTTTAAATTTATTAAAAGCCATATTTATTCAGTCTACTAAAACTTTTTCCATTTCTAGTTGGAATATTTTGTATATGAAGTAAATATATTTTTAATCTAAAGTGATAATTTAAAGAATTACATGATATTTTAGAAAAAAAACACTACATAATATCCCATTTATCTCAATTAATTTTCACATAAATATTACTGATAATAACAAATGTGTATATTCTGGCTCTGATTAATTTATGATTTTTTTATTTTTCCTAGAGATAAATTTTTGAAATTATTTTAAACATAATATCTAGCACCATTTCTATATTGTAGACAAGGCGCTGGAAAACCATTGTCTGCAGACCCCATCTGGCCACACCAGGTTTTTGTTAATAAAGTTTTATTGGAACATAGGCACTCTCATTTGCTTGCATGGTGTTTAAGGCTGTTTTCACACTACATGGGCCAGATTGAGTAGTTGCAACAAAGAGTGTTATGTCCCGCAAAGCCTAAAATATTTACTATGTTGCCTGTTCTGAACTCTGTTATAGAGGTTCTAATTTGTCGTCTACTTAGTACATTTTTCTACATGCATTTTCCTACTTAATTATCTTTACTATTGTATTTCCTACCTTTAGAAATATGACTACTTTTAGCAAAAAGACAACTGTCTATCTGTGAATCAACCTTCTTATACCTTTTAAAACTGTTTTTTAATAGATTAAATTTCTTCACAGAAAATTATTCAACAGCAGTGACCAAAAAGAACAATAGAATATCTGAATCCAGAGTGACTAAGACTGATTTATTTTATGCAAATTAACATTTCCGAGATAGCTAGTGATCAACACTGAAAATAGTTCTTTCTGTAGCCATTGATAACATAGCAAGTGTCTGTTTTGAGAGGAAAGCCCTTGGCATATGTTCCTAAATCAATCGTTATTGGTAGCTAATGTGCAGTTTGGAGCATATGATTAACAATTTGAAAAGGCATCCTAGGTAAATACACCTGTCTTAAGATCCTAGACTCCCATCAGGTTAGACAGTTTTGCCATTTTGTGTAGAGATCTCTAAGGCCTGCATAATATCCATGTTTCCACTAGGTGTGACCTCACAGGAGTGCTCCAATTCCAAGATCCTTGCAATTTAGGAGTAGTTCTAGCCACGGAAATGTGCCAGAAGTCATGTGTGTGACACTTGCTTCCAAGGCATGTAAAGGCCAGTGTGCCTCTTCCGTGTCCTGATTCACCCTGACTCATTCCTCAGAAGCCATGGGCAGAGGTGGCTGCCCCAAGTGGAGGAAGTCTGTGTCTCTGAGTCTCTGGATGGAGGCATGGCCCTGCTCACCCCTCTGACTTTGTGTGGACTAGAAATAAACCTTTTTTTTTTTTCTTCAAGACTGTCTAACACTTAGATTTGGGAGTGTATGGCCCATCTGGTCATAGCTAATGAAATAGATGACTTGTAAGAAAATATAAATCTCCAAAATTGATCTCCGAATTGTTCCATAGCCATGAAAGAAATGGGGAATGTTTTCAAAGAGTAAACCTCCAAAACATGCTGGGCCAGTCATTTCGGAAGTGAATTTTGTAAAAATCTTTGACGCAGAGAATTCTTTAATGTTATTCAAGTTGTTACTAGTGTAGAGAAGAGATATTCACCTGCCATTTATTTCTATTTCTAAAAAATAACCAGCTTCTGTTCGCCCAGCAATGGGGATTTTCTCAACCTTAGTGGTCAATGGGTTGAGTGGGGGATGCTCTGTGACTATGTTTGATTGAGGTCAGTCTTCTATGGGTGAGACTTGCAGTGGAAGTGCAGTGCTTTTATCTAAGGAGTTCCAGGTCTCTTCATATTAGGGTGCTTGCTTTTAGTTAGTCTCATGAAGTGGGTGAACCTGAAGGGAATCTCTGAGACTTAGAGGTTTTTGATAATAGTGCCCCTGACAGTGCTTTCCTGTATCAAAGGTGTGTATAATTTATTGTACTTTGTATTTCTCTGTGAGGAGATAAGGTATATGTTTCTAAAGGTTCTGGCTCTGCGCTTCATATCTAGATAGGGAGCTCACGTTTCCCATTTTGCCTGGGCCAGTCCCAAGTAATGCCCATGATGTCCCCACCCCCACCTCACTCCCGCCACCATAGTGATCTATCTTGAAAGTGTCCCAGTTTGGAAGATGAATTATACGGTCCCTCTGTTCAGGGACTTTAATAAAGCCAAATGAGCTGTATCTTGTAAGCACTAGTTAAGGCACAGTTTGGTCTTCCTCCTGGTAGCAAAGGCTGGCTGGTGAGTCCATGCAGCTGAAAGATTTTGCAGTATATGATTAACAATTTGAAAAGCACAGCCTTTATGGTTCCTTGTGGCATATCTTGAGACCTTTCTGATTTGTTCAAAACATTGGATTGCTCCCCTTGGGGAACCAGTTCATCAGTTTGATGAATTAGTTGACCAGGTAAATTGCTTCTTGAAAAGGCTTGATCTTGGATGGAAATCAGCTAGGCTTAGGGAAGAGTGAAATTATCTATTTGGTTTTCCTGGAACTATGAAATTGTTGAATTTGCACAAAGGAAGACACATTTTTGTGTGTGTGATTTGCCAACTCTCCAATTACAATTCATTAAAAATTGTAAAGTTTGGTAACTGGGAGCTCTGAGTGCATTCACCTTGTGTTATCCGACTGCATGCTTCCATCAGATAACTGTGCAAAAACAAAACAAAACAAAACAGAAAAATACTTGCTAACTTGTCAAGGAGCAGGGATTTTGGTTACATGAATTATGCCTGGTAACAGAAAAAAATTTGGGAAAATATGTATTTCTTTTCTGAAAATCTAAAGTCCCCATTCTGTTGGGGGCTCTAATTTTATTTTAATTTAAAGGAGAACTGCTAACTCAACTGAGTGCCAACAACCAGGGGATAATTTGTGAGTATGAGGAAGGTATAAAAGTGAAAACCTAGTAGTGGACTAACAAAAATCACACAACTGAAATGAATGTTATCATGTAATTAAAAGACTTTCTCAAAATCTATTTAAGATAGAGGTATAGTAAATCTCCTAACTTCACAATCAGAGCCTATTGGTTTTGGGTCAAATGAAGGTAATATTATGGTTCATCTCATGTCACTTTCTGTCTTGCTTTTCCAATTGTGCTGCTTCTCTCTGTTCCTAGATGTGCTAGTCTTTCAGTACCTCTGGGCATTGGGATTGCCTTTTTCCTTCCTTCCTTTCTCTTCCTTCCTCCCTTCCTTCCTCCCTTCCTTCCTTCCTTCCTTCCTTCCTTCCTTCCTTCCTTCCTTCCTTCCTTCCTTCCTTCCTTCCTTCCTTCCTTCCTTCCTTCCTTTTTCTATTTTTAAATTTTGTGAAGGCTCCTTCCAGAGAGAGTTTCTTTCTGTCATATAATTCCCACCTCAAATGTTCCTCCCCCCTCCACAAAACTATTCAGTTTAAGGGGATTGTCATATTCCTTTTCATCCCATTGCCCTGCATTATTTCAGCCATCGGATGCTATTTAGATTTACTTTTAAGTTTATGTAGTTTTCCTTTTTTTCCATTAGCAGATAAAATCCATAGGACAGAGGTCTTGTTTTATCCTGTACATTGCTATACCCCAAGGGTCCATAAAATACCTGGCATATGCAATCTAAATTGCAATTTGTGGAAAAATGATGTTGCTATATTTCAATAAGTTGACACACATAAAATTATTGAGCATGCGTATAAATTGCTTAATGAGCACATTATTGTGTATATTGTTGGAACTTCTGGTCTCAATTTATAATTTAAATTGTGCCTAAAACATAAAATTTTCACAAATCAATTAACCTGGAGTCCAGAATAATACAATAAAACACAACTTTTTACTTTGAGGCATAATAAACAAGCCCAAATGTTCTAACATTATTTAGTGAAAAGGTACAATAATCCGCTATTTAAACCAAATGCAAAATTAGAAAATTTTGTTCCTCAATTCACACAATATATACCTGCTTTTCCCAAGTAAATCTTACTCATATTGGCATAAATGAGATAAATACACACACACACACACAAAAAAAAACACACAACCAAAACCAAAACAAAACAAAACAAAAAAACACCCAGCAACACCCTGAAATACTTTTCTAAGCAATTATTGAGCTTTATTTTGCAAAAATATTGGAAATGAAGCACATAACACAGAAGATGGAATATGAAAAAAACAACAACTTTTAGTCCTATATAATAAAAGGCTTATATGCAAATTGACTGAACAGCAGAACGACCAGTCTCTATGACATTCACTGACCACTAGGGGGCAGATGCTCAACACAGGACCTGGCTCATGGCTGGTGAGCATCTCCTGCCTCCACTGCAATGCCAAATATGTCTGACTGCCTAAGCCTTCAGTTGGACATTCCTCGAGGGCTCCCAGACTGCAAGAGGGTGCAGGCCAGGCTGAGGGAACCCCCACAGTGCACAAATTTTGTGCACAGGGCCTCTAGCCTGTATGTAAAGATACTCCAGTTATGAGTTAGGGTAACTCAGCTTCAACTCCTGATGAAAAATATGAACTTATAAGAGAAGTTGATAGAGTGGTTAATGACTTTGTGTACATTTGTGACCTTCCATGAGAATCAACCAGGCATCAGATTATCTATTCTTAAAAATCCTTAGAAACATGTGTCACCCTAAGTCTAAGAAGACTTAACATTACTTTTTTCACTGGTATATTTTTGCTGTTGAGAATGATGAACTGCTAAAGAACAGGGCCAGGGTTTGAACTTCGTGTTTTTAGAGTGATGACTGTCTCACCTTCAGAAAAATTCTACCAGCATCTTAGGGAATGTGATATGAAGAGCATACACTTGTCATGTGTAGCCAACAGAAATCTGCAAACAATTTCCAAATGATATTCTGCATATCCGAGCTTTATTTGGATGCCTGCATATCCACTCTTCTATTAGCTGTATTATCAAATTGCTTTGAGTGGGTGTACTTTAAATATTTGAAAGTTTTTCCATTCTTAAGAAGCCTCAAGAATGCATGTGATGATGGTCTCAATTATTTTCTATCATGTTGAATTTTACAGGACTTGTTCAGAATATAATAGAGAGATATTAAAATATGGTTTCCTAGTTACTTTGAAATGTATAATTTCAAAAGCTATATTGAGATCACCAAGGAGATTTAAAGATTGGCAGGAATTTTTATGTCTTAAGTATCCTGATGTTAATGTAAAAATAAGCTTTTAAGATGTATTTTGTTTCTGTGAATACACAGGAATGAATATTCATATAATATATGTACATGACAATTTTTCTCTTATCGTTTCTCTGATTTAATATTCAGCTATCTATATTTTGTTAAAAATTCTCTTTCCTACTTCCAAATTATTGTAAAGCATTTAAAAATAGTTCAGTGTTAGCAATGATACAGATTTACATGTAACTATTAAAACTTGTCACATAAGTTATCTTACCCAAGATTAATTAGAGAGTTCTAAGGACTCATAGAACCAATGGCAATTCTACAACGATGGCTGTGAAGACTGAGAGAGCAAAGTCTTTTTTTAAAATATATTTTATTGATTTTTCACAGAGGAAGGGAGAGGGATAGAGAGCTAGAAACATCGATGAGAGAGAATCATCGACCAGCTGCCTCCTGCACACCCCCTACTGGGGATGTGCCCACAACCAATGTACTACAATACATGCCTTTGACTGGAATCAAACCTGGGGCCTTTCAGTCCGCAGACTGACGCTCTATCCACTGAGCCAAACCGGTTTCGGCAAGAGAGAGAGTGCACAGTCTTTGACCACTCAGTGAAACAGAGTTATATTGCATATTGGAGACATTAAAATACTGTTCTAAGGTTACAAAGCTACTACTAAGTCACAGGGTTTACGGCCCATGATTCTAAGTCCAGTGTTCTCACTGACCATATGACCAGTATGGGCTTTTCATATAGACATTCTCAAGTAGTGAATGTAACAGCAGTGATTTAAAATGAGGAGTTCCCTTGGTCAGTCTTTGTTATAATATCTATAGCAATGAGTCTCAGACTTTGAAGGTGTGCACAAGGATTATATCAGATGCTTATTTAAAATAAAGATGTTTGCATACCATCTCCAGCAGGACTGTGGGATTGATTACCTCTGGTGGAATTTGGGTCTGCATTTTTAACGAGGTTATCTAGTGATTCTGACTTTTTCAGTAAACATTTTGAGTTAGAATCTTTACATTCAAACATAAGGTGTACATAAAGTATGTAATCTGAAAAGTGTATATCAGACATCTAGGATCTCTATGTGGCATTGGATGATTGCCTTCCTGAGTGATAAGGATTCCTAAAAATACAAGTGAATGTAAAACATATTTAAAACATACTTATGTTCTTTTTCTTGCCCAGCTGCTGTGGCTCAGTGGTTGAGCATTGACCTATTAACTATGATGTCATGGTTCAATAGATTCCTGATTGCAGGCTTATCCCCAGCTCATACCCAGTAGGCGGCATACTGGAAGCAGACAATCAGTGATTCTCTCTCATCATTGATGTTTTTATCTCTCTCTACATCTCCCTCAAATAAAAAAAATATATTTTAAAATATAATATTCTTTTTAGAATTCAAAAGTTTTTTTTGTGTAATTGAATTATTTCTGTCAAAAGTAATTGACAGCATATGCTTACCCACCATATGTCCTGCCCAAAAGGGGGAAAAAAAAAACAAAACCAAAAAACCAAACTGATTTCAGAAGTGGTTGCCCTATCAATGTATATAGATGTCAGTGGGAATAAATGAAAACATTTATTTTAATATGAAAACAGATTACTGAATGTCTCCATTTTCTATCCTAAATATGTTCATAACTGTCAATCAAATAGATGTCAACCATTAATGTGCAGATCAAAGTAATCAGCTTTAATTGTTAGGAAAATTCAGGTCATCTATCAGGCTAGATGAGGAAAGATGTCCAAATTTTATGTTGGCTCTTTCACATTCCCATGGTAATTTGCTATTTGGATTTTCCAGCCTCCTAAATTAACTATTCAGATTTCTGCACCACACCTGTTTGGCATGAGAACATAAAGGGTTAGAAGAAATTATGTTTGTGAGTTTCAAACCAGTCTTTTTAGCCACTGGCAAGTCCTTAACAATCTGTTTGCTTCCTATTAACCCTGGTTGTATTTTCCAGTTTCCCACCTGCTGGAGGCCTTGCAGACAAATACCTTGTTTGGTGTCAGTACCTGCCCGGTTCTCTGGATCTTAATCTTCCACTTAATTCCTAGGATGAGAGCGTATCTGGGCCTTTTAAGAATAAGCTCACATTGGACTTGTACTTGTAGAGACGGAGTCTTCTGGTTTGGATTCAGGAGAGCCTACTTTCTGCCTACATAGTCACGTAGACCGCTGTTTTCTCTAGCATCCCTGGATTTCCACAGAAATGCATAGATATTGGTTTTGGGAACTACTAAATAAAACCTCAAGTACTAGTTTTAAAGACTGAACTATTATATGGTTTGACCAAACTGCTGTATGGTGTGTGTGTGTGTATATTTATATTTATATTTATATTTATATTTATATTTATATTTAGTTTGTTTACCTTTACTGCTCTTCTTACAACTTTTGAGGTTGAACCTGTGGGTCACTATGTAAATAAATGGCAAATAGTGTTTGATTAATTTTAATTTTTAGGGTTATTAAGAGCGTTGCCTACAAACTGTAAAATGTAACCAATTGTTATCTGATAAATATATTTTCAATTTTAGCATGCTCTGCTAGTAACTGAAAAGTTGACAAAGAACATGCTGGCTAATTACATAGAACCATACGATACTGGAAGTTATAAATATATTTTACTACCTTGATTAGACCACAGACTTTGTAATTAGATGATCTGACAAGTAGAGCATTTTATACTATATGTTTGGCCCACATTTTGTGGAACAGTGCCTCCATACTTGATTGTTTATTTCTCACTCAGCCTTCTCTGATCATAACATTAACTCACTCAGCAATAACTTCACCCATAAATTAAAATCGCATTATTACATTTTGACAGCTATATTGATAAAATACGATCCATAACAATAGCTGATTTATTGGGTGTTTAGCGTGTGCAGGGCCCTACTGTAAGCACTTTCTGTGTATGTCCTCAGTCCCTGCAAAACGCTAATGACACACGTGCTGTGATGTGGAACTGTGGCAGACAGAGGTTAAGTAACTCACTCAAGGTCAGGAAGGTTACACTAATTTAAATTCAAGGAGCATTTAAGTTGTCCTGGTCCCAGACAGGCAGGAGAAATGTTGAAATTAGTATCATGCTTATTTGAATATGTTAAAGTCTACTCATTTCTAGCCAACTTAATGTAAGAACAACTAAAAGAAAGGAGATAAAGAAATGATTACCAACTATTCACAATTGGTTATGGTATATAATTTATAACAAAGTCTCATATCAAATTCTTATCCTTTAGTATATTCAGATTAGTCACATGTAATTATAAAATTTAATTAAGCATTTATATTATACAACAATGTCAATAAACCAACATTTTGCTGTCAAATTTTCAGTAGGTTTAAAGCATGTCTTTTCACTGACAATAGAAATAAAAACAGATCCAGAGACAAACATTTATCAGACCATTAATCCTCAAAGGGAAGGTAGGGGAAAGTGGGGGTAAGGGGAGAGATCAACCAAAGGACTTGTATGTAATGCATATAAGCCTAACCAATGGACACAGACAACACAGGGGGGTGAGGGCATGAGTGGGGATAATGCGGGGGGAAGTAATAGGAGAATAAGGACACATGTATAATATCTTAATCAATAATGAAATAAAAAAAATAAAATCTATAACAATAAATACTGTACATGCAAATAAGTTTAGAAAAAGGATGATATTTACTCTCATGACAATTAGGAGCAACCGTGACTATTGTTAAATTATAAACAAAATTAAACCATTGTTAAATTCTAAGTAAAAAGAAAAGTTTAGCCTTGCCTGTGTAGCTCAGTTGGTTTGGAGCATCATTATGTACACCTAAAGGTTGCCAGTTCAGTTCCCTGTCAGACACATACTTAGGTTCTAAGTTCAATCCCCAGTGGGGACACATGGGAGGCAACTGATAGATTTTTCTTTTCTCTCTCTCTCTCTCTCTCTCTCTCCCCCTCCCTCTCTCCCTCCCTCCCTCCCTTCTTCCCTCCCTCCCTCCCCCCCTCTCTCTCTTTCTCTGTATCACCTTTCTTTAAAAAAAGATAAATTTCAAATATTGGTTTATTTTTGTCTGAAATGTTCAGAAGGAAAGCTGAAAGTAAAAGAGAAGTTGTTTGCAATTGTGGTGCAAAAGCCATGTAAGTTGATCCGGTTTTTCTGAGTGTCCTGGATGAGAGTGTATATTTTGTGACACATTCTTGGTTTAGACCAGTGGTCACCAGCCAGTGGTCCGTGAGGTCTGAAAGGTTGGTGACTGCTGGCTTGGACGCTGGCATCTGGGAGATGACATCTTTACTCGATGGCACACAAGTCAAAGAGGCTGATGTGAGGACAAGTGGGGGAAGGATGTCCTATCCGCAAGGCACTCTAATGCTGTCACCTGGGCTCTGTTCTCCTTTAGAGAGAGGAACTCATCCTTTCCCTCGTTTTCAGTCTCAAATGTCTGCTTTGTGAAAAACTCATTCTTGTATCTTTAAACAATCCTAGACTCTGTAGTTTCCTCCACTAGTTTACATCTCCATTTATGTAAAATAAATGATTGCCATTGTGGGGTTGTTTTTTTTTTTGAACATATTAAGGCACAGTCATTTTTATGGTAGAGAAATAGAGTCAATTTTCAACACTTAGCATGAGTGTGAATTAGTCACATCCCTAATTACAGTTGCCTTACATAACACATGGACAGTCAAGAATATGATCAAACACCAGCATATATAAAGTGCTGTGGATATTGCATAGCGCACCGATACTCAGGAAATGGTAGTTTTCTACTTTCAGATTCTTTTTCTATTCAGTGATATTGGTGATTTGACACATACCTTGGCTGCCGGACATTTACATTATCCCCTTGCTGCTGTGTTAACACCATGAGATAAGAGAGAAGTGAAATACGAGAGGCATATGATGATAATGGTAACTGAAAAATAACATTTGATGTAAATGTTACAAATAAAAACATACAGACCCATTTTAATTTAAGTAGTAAGAAATCTAGATTAATAAATGCATGCTATGCATTACATTTTCTTAGTTGGATATCGTGTTAGGTATGCTAACTTATTTACAGAAAATGATACTCTGAGTAAATTTAAGGATTTAACTTTCTTTTTGTTTTTTGTTTGTTTGTTTATTTTTCCGAATCTTTGAAGCTTTAATATGGTAGTACTAATTCAGCTGAACCCATAAAAAAAGGAGATTTACATTATTGAATAATTAACTACGGTATCTGAAATTAAAATCAGTGTCATTAAATAAACACTGTCAATTTTTCTGGCAAGTTATTTAGCATACCCATGTGAGCAATATTTATTCAGAATGACAGTTCATTGATCACAGTGGTATCTGGAAATACTTTGAAATCAGTTGGACTATTGCTATTGGCAGGAATACATCAAGATTCCAAGTGTGCCAAAAACAACACGGGAAGTAAAACTAGTCTTGGAGTTGTCAAGAATGTCTCATTTCTGCTTTTACAGCAGGTATGCTAACAATGACATCCTTAGGTAGGCATCCCAAAATGCATGTAGGACTATGCTTAAAAGGCATACAGCAAAGACTGGAAAGTTACAGGCCATCTCCTCCACAGGGCTGGCGATCTCCTGAGCCTCTTGATGTACACAGTAGGTTCTGGTTAAAATTTATTTTTTTTATTTTTTATTTTTTTAGTATATTTTATTGATTTTTTTACAGAGAGGAAAGGAAAGAGATAGCTAGAAACGTCGATGAGAGAGAAACGTCGACCAGCTGCCTCTTGCACACCCCCCACTGAGGATGTGCCCGCAACCAAGGTACATGCCCTTGACCAGAATCGAACCCGGGACCTTTCAGTCCGCAGACCAACGCTCTACCACTGAGCCAAGCCGGTTTCGGCTAAAATTTAAAGCATCCAGCAGAATGTCCTAAGTTAGCTATTTCAGAGCACTGATCCAAAGTACACTTTCAATCCCCACAATAGTCCTATAAAGTGAGTTGGTTTTCTTACCCTCATTTTGACTGTCAATATTTGTAATTTATTTAACATTCCTAAACCTCATTTTATTCATAAAAACCCAGACAGTTAATTGCATAGATATCTTGGGCTTATTTTGAGGATAAAATTAGAAAATGTTCATCTATCAAATGACTTGGTCTCTTGGCACAGAGTAAGTTGAGCATGTAATCATAATTTTTATCACTAAATTATACTGGCCATTGCTAATGAAACTAAGAGAAAGAGAAAATGTATTTGGTGTGGCTTTATAAAACAAAGCCTTAGAAGAAAAAGTCTTTGATTTGTAGCTAAGTAAAACTCACATTACATCAGAGATTAATAATAAAAATATATATATATTACTTTAGACATCAGGATGTACTAAAACCCTGATTTCTTTGGAAAATATTTTAATATTGCCAGCTTTGTTGCTTAGAACAACTTATTTAATGTCTTCATATGTTTATTTTGCCCATTGGAATAAGAAGTGACATATAATCAATAATTTTTGGTCTTTATAATTCGTAGCAGATGTAAAATGATTAAAATGTCAATATAAGCTGTATTTGATTGTGTTATTTAAAAACATCACAGACATACTTATCAAAAGAAGATATCTGTTGTATCTATAAGGAACTTAGAACAGTCTAACTATGGGCACCATTGATCTAAAGAACATTAATGACCATGTACCAACCAGGACTCCACATTCTTCTAGAAAACAGATTCACTCATTTGGAGATTTGCCACATGCAAAGCTATCATTTCTTTAAAAACTTTAAATGACAGAATACATATTTTCAAATGTAGTCTCATGACCATGAGAATATATTGTGATTATTTTACTGATTTTTTTATAGCAAAGTGAGCAAAGTGACCAAAGAATGTAAAGAACTATAAAACATTCATTTAAAAGTGAAGGAGGGGTTAATGGAGAGAAAGGGGACAACTGTAATAACTTTCAACAATAAAAATAAAAATTTAAAAATGGACCATGGACATAAGAAAGAATTTAACTCTTAAATCCAATTCTCTTAGGAAGAGATGGAGGAAAGTCGGAATGGATTTAATGAAATAGTAAATTCACTTATTAAGTAAAAACCTTATGTTTTAAAAGGCCAATTTATTAGAATTAGAAATAAAGAAAAGTTCATTTTTATTATGGCAGATAATTTACCTGATATATTAATTTTTTAATTAATGAAGAAAATTTAGATTGAATGAATCCTACATGTGAAAATTAGTGCCAAACATTTTTTAAAAAATATATTTTATTGATTTTGTACAGAGAGGAAGGGAGAGAGATAGAGAGTTAGAAACATAGATTAGAGTCATCGATCAGCTGCCTCTTGCACACCCCCTACTGGGGATCTGCCCACAACCAAGGTACATGCCCTTGAACGGAATCAAACCCAGGGCCCTTCAGTCCCCAAGCTGACGCTCTATCCATTGAGCCAAACCGGTCCCGGTGTGGCAATCATTTTTAAGAAGAGAATCAACTATGTGCTTACTGATTCTTCAGTGATTACAAGGCTTAGTTGATTTGGCTTTGATAACAACATGGAAAATTAACTGATTTGTAATTGATCAAAGAAAGATGGGAAATTGATGTGAATGTTTACCATCTGTGGTTTCTTTGCTTCCATGATACAGTTCTCATTTTCTTCAGGCATTAATACAACCCAACCTGTATTACTTTATTTGTGTTAATATCTATATAAAAAGCTACTTTTAAGAGTACACATTTTATCTTAACATGGCTATATTTAATAAGCTGCAGATCTAAGAGAGCTTGTCTGCTCTCAAACAGAAATTTCGCTGTAGAAGTAAATCAAATAAATAAATTGATAAATTAAATATGACTATGAAATTCAGTGTTTTGATCTGTAATCTCTACACTTTGAGGGGCAAAAAGCCAGGAAGTTAAGTACTGAGTACATTTTTTGTGCATAAATGATCTTCAAAGTCAACCTTTCAGAGTAAGGTCATTTCAGAAATGACAGAAAGTCAATGGAGCAATAATCAGAGAATTGTTTCTTTATTCAATTAAAGCCCCGCTAATGGTCTCTAACTCATATTGACTTGATAAGAAGATGGAGAAAGAAATAACCCAAAGTTACAAAGGTCCTCTAAGGGATAATAGATGTAAACTGTAGATATATAAGCATTGAAACATCATTTCTACTTCCAGGTCACTTGGAAATGACTTTGCATACTAGTGTTGTATGACATATGTTCTGTCCCAGTTTACAATAATGAAGACAGAGATCTCACTCTTGCTTGTCTTCACATGAGCTTAGTAACTTTTGAAAATCATATAGTGTTTTGGAAATCAACTTGCATCTCCAACCCATTTTTCTCTGTCTCCTTGTCTTTGTGTGTGTGTGTGTTAATTAGTCAACATGTGTTTGTATCCTACTTAACATTGCCTGAACACCAAATAGTGGAGTGGGTGGGAATTCAAAATAAGTTAATCTAAACCACTTTGTCTTTATTACCCCCCCAACACACATATAATATATGACATATGGCTATTATCCTTAAGAAAATCACATTTTAGTTAATCAAGAGTAATAAGAGCAACAGACCTAAAGAACTACATAAGTAGTGCAGTGCCTCAATCCATTGGAAACTTTAGTGTTGACAATTTTCTCTCATTTAAATTCAGGTTTTTTTTTTTTAATTTCAATGAATTCCTTATGAATATAGTTTATAATCTGAGGTACTGGGGTCTAGAACTTCAACATATGAATTTTGTGGGAACATAACACATGTCACCAAACCACTCTTTGGAGAAAGAGGCCAGGATGCCAGGTTGTTGCTGGGAACTTTCCTGGGAATAAATGTGGGTGATGACAAGTTCACAAGCAGGGTCCCTCGGGTAATGTGGACGGAGGAGCGTGACTAGGCTTTGTGAGCAGTGTTGTTGCTTCTGAGAAACTGGTTGAAGAAAGGTAAACGATAAGAGCCACACTTGCTGGAAATTCAGTGTCATAGCTTTGCTTGAAAATCAGCCTGGAACCTGGTCAGGATTTATCCTATTACTATATCCCCCATAAATAAATGAGCCGGGACTCAACACACAAAGGTATTGAAAGGGAACCAGCATGAAATCTTTACAGGAATGCCACACAAAATAAAAATTAAAAAAGAACAAGACAAAAGACAAAGCAAATGAAAAAAAATTACTAGAGAATAGTTAGAGAAGAAATGGGACAGAAATGAAAAGTTAAATATTAATAGAGAAATATGGCAAGACATATGAAATACATTTTGTTAGTACATCTGAACAAAATAAGGAACACAAAACCTTTAAAGAATACAATTGAAGAAAACATTTTATTAAAAGAGAAAGCTTGAATCTACAGAATGAATGGACCAAACATATCCTTAAGAAATAAACAGGGAATGATTGCATTTGAGACATACTGATAGCCTAGTAAAATTACCAAATGCTAAAGAAAAGGATATTTGCCCTACGCATATACATAAAGTTCCAGTCATCCATAAGGCAATAAAGTTAATTTAGTCTTATAATTACCCACAATGGTCAGGACTAAAAGAATATAAAGCCTCTAAAGTTTTCTAAAAAAGGTGTAAGTCAAAGACTTTATAGACCAAAACAGGCAAAGTGTGTACAAAGGCAGCAGATAAATATTTTTTGAACATGAAAGAAATCAATAAATATATTGTAGTTGCCATGGTCTTTGATGAAATTATCATGATAAAATTTGACAACAATAATTTAACAAAGATTGGGTGTGAGTACTGAACCCAATTAAATATAGGACAAAAGACTCGAATCACTCTGCAAATTATGGTTTTAAAACAGAATGTGAAAGTTCTAAAAATTACACCTTTAAAAGGCTGAGTTTGGGAGGAGGGAAGAAGAGAAAAGTGGGCATACTGTGCAAGCATATGGATTTATAAACCTGAGGGTGGGAATATATAATTTAAAACTCATAAAGCAGGTAATATAAGTATTAGTATACTTAAATAGCATGATGATAAAAAGATATTAAGAAAATGACATACTCAATGAAATTGAAAGGGGAAGTATGTTGCTTAAATTGTTACTTGCAGTAGAGAAACTAAAAAGGGATTAGAACATTATATAAAATTAGTTATAAGTATAACCATTAAAATAAAAAAAAATCTAAATCATCAGAAGAAAGGTAAGGAAAGCAAAGACTGTATATGTAGAGAACATAACCTCTGATGATAGAAGTAAGATAAAATATATAGCATATCAATAAATGTAGATGAATAGTTAGGCCAAACATCCTATTAAACCAAATGTTCATCAATTGGATCAAGAGGCAAAAATCCAACATGTGCGCTGGTCCTGCTAATTTCTTTGTTGGGGCTGAATTTGAAAGAGCTAAGTCTGGAAATCAGAAAGCCAGTCAAAAAGCTATCACAGGTTTTCACGAGAGATAATAGGGTCTTGATCTGAGATAGAGGATGGATTTCAGAAATCAGGAGAATCTCAGATAAGTGTTTGTTGTTGAATATATATGGGATTGAGAGAGAAAGAGGATCTCTACAAGTTTCCTAATGAAATCACATTCAACTTAGAGAATATTAGTAAGGGTTTTGAAGAGAGAGATGATTCATTTATCTTCATCTCTTGAGTTGGATGGGTCTATAGGCTACCTGAGTAGATTTGCTGGGTGCGTATTACCTACATTAATCCAAATCTCAGTGGACAGGTCTAGGAAGAAGATAACTACTACAGAACTTTTCCCAGTAGAGGTGGTAGAATAAAGCACATGTCTAGTGTGAAGCATGTATTAAAGACAAAAGTGAAACTTAGGACAGTTCTGGAGTTCAGTATAGAAGGAGGGTAATGGAGATAGAAAATGGGAGGGATAAGCAATCCCATTTTTATTCTTTATATAGAAGAATTGAGTTTCTTTGAGTGACAGCCATATTTTGGGATATACACTGATTTTTAATATGCTAATATATTAAGGATTTCCTAATGCTAATGATAATATAATTCTCACAGAAAGATCTTATTTCTATTATTTATGGTTAAAAAAAAATCTTTCAAGCACAGCACTCCAAATTACTGCAATAACTGTTGTAAATATAAGGAATGTCTTCTGCTGCATGGGTTTATTTAATGTTAATAGCTCAATTTCTCTAAATTATTTCTTATCAGCTACAGATTTTGAGATGATTTTGTAATGGATCTTAACACTGAAGCCATTGTAATGCCTATTAATGATACAATAGAGTTAAGTCCAATGTAGCCTCAAAAGACTCTGAACTCACTTTTCCTATTATATGTGACTCCCCCAAAAGTATATTTCATTACAGCAATGAGGTTCCATATAGAACATGCCACACAAGTAATTTAACATTTCAGGTTGTTAAAATCACTGTGCTTTGGGCTTCAAAACTTAAAACACTATCCATAGATCACTGTAATTATGTAGAAATGTATAACTTGTAAAATATCATAGCTTATAAGCTCCCAATCAATTGAAATGAAGCATGGTCCATGAAAGTCTTTGCCAAAATAATGTTCCTTATTAAGAGGTGACACTCTAAGAAAATATCACATTTTATTTTCCCTTTAGTAAGGCAGAAGAAGAGAATAGCAAAGGAGGAGATACAAGGTGGGGAGACTAGAGAAACATGCCTACGTGAGCCGAGAAAAGCAGATAGGAAGGAAGAGGGAGGGATATTTACTTGACTTCCTTATTGTTTTAAGTACTTTCAGGAGTACAGAACAGTTAGAGGACACAGACCTGGAGTCACCTTCACCTTCTGGCTGGATTGGGTCTGGGACTTGGGTAGGGATGGAGGTGGTGGGAGTCAGCCCAAATTCTTGAGAACAGTTATAGGTGAGCACATGATCAAGGTTGGGAAACTAAAGTTAATGGATACCTCCTTAGTAAAAGGACAGGAATCAAAGGCATGCTTATAGTAGAAGGGGATTATAGAAGAAAAGTTAATTCTGTGTGATGTGTGTGGATTTTGAAGAGGTCCATCTCCTTGTCCTCCTTTTTTCTTATATCCTTTCCTATAAACTTATTTTCTATCACTACAGTATAGTCACAATCTCTACCTCTCCTCTTCTTCCTTACCTCTGTCTTTCTTTTTCCAATTACCCTCTGGTCGCTATAATCACCCATATCACCTCTAATATATACACTTTACTCCTCCCTTCTTATAGTAAGTTCCCCTTTCTCCAAAATCCTGAACATTATCCAAGAAAGGCCAGATTAATAAGTACAAATAAAAACTCACAAAATAAATTTATTTGGATGTGTTTCCTTCATCTTCTTATACTTGGAAGAAAAAAAGAAGCACCCATTATATGTTCTGGCTTCAACTTTTAAGTACCTATTAGAAGTCATAATTTATACAAAAAAATCATATTTTAATTTTATCTATATGTAATATTACTTCAGTGAATAGTAAATACTTAAGTTTATAAAATGCTGATTTGGGAAGAAAGTTTTCTGGTATATGTCAAATGATTTGTGTTTCTACTATTGGTGACTAGAGGCCCAGTGCATGAAATTTATACACGGGTAGGGTCCCTACCACCTGCTGCTTGCCTGCCAGGCCTCCCTTCCTTCTCCCAGCTGGCCTCACCTCCTGGTGGAACTTCCAGACAACTGCTGGTCAAAGAGGAAATTTGCACACTACACTTGTATTATATAGGACTCCTGGATGCTTATATTGCATTAGAAATAATTGATTGCAAGCACAAATTCCTTTTAGTGAATTAGACTTTACAGCAGGAAAGCATTGCCTCAAAATACCAACATGTACAAAAATTAGAGGCCCTTGTCTCTTCTGCATGTAACACTAAAGGCATTTTGTGTAATTGCTTCTCTAGGTTTAGGTCGCTTATGTTAGCACCTGGAATAAAGGAGAGGTTTCTGATGTGACAACCTCCAGGGCAGTCTTTTCCTCTGTGCTCTGCCATTAACTGGCTTTGTGCCTTTCGTCACATCACTCAGAGTCCCCTGGGTTCAACTTACTTATTTAAAGAAAAAGACCCCTTCAAATGTCAGGGCATTTTTAAAACAAACACCATCTTGAAATTTAAATAGCTTCCATGTCTAAGTTATTTAGATACACTCCAAATCTGGGAAGCACATACCTTGGTTCAGAAGCACCTACCCTCAAAGTAGGAATGATGCCCCACAATTTTGTCTGAACACTACAGTTGGCCCTCTCAATCCACATCTTCTGCATCCATAGATTCAACTAATCAAAATATTTGGATAAATTATATGGGGGAAAATAATTCCAGAAAGTTACAGAAAGCAAATTTGATTTTTCCAGTACTATGCTGAATCCATGGAAATGAAGTGATGTGTAGGCGTACCAGGCTGTATTCTATATGTAAATATAGATTACATGCAAATACTAAGCCATTTTACATAAGGGACTAGAGCAGCCATGACTTTGGTATCCACGGGCCTCCTGGAATGGATACCTTATGCATAGGAGAGTGACCATTGCATATATTATAGCTACAGTATTTATATTTTCAAGAACATGTATAAAAATTCTATCTTTGCATAGTTTGAACTCTGAAGAAAAGAGATTTCTAAAGAAAGATGTTAATGTACATAATATATTATTAAATGTAATTTCAAATCCACTGAACCAAAAGAGGGTAAAGCTATAGGCTGTTCAGTGCATTGTCATTGAGGGCATGCATGTGACAGCTGCTGGGTTGGGTCTGAGGGTACAGAGGAGAACGAGACCATTCCACAGTGCAGTCATGGACACTGGGGTGTAGTGATAAGTGTTGTACAGTCAGAGGTTGGAGTTGATGTACTGGGCTGAGCTACTGCTTAAGGTGATGATGTCTCAGTTGAATTAGGAAAGATGCAAAACAGGAGGATGGCCAGAGGAATAGTCAGGACAGGCAGATGACAGAGCTTATATGAAGGCTCAGATGTAAAAACAGTACCACAGATTTAGAGAAACATAAGTGGTTTTCTGGCTGAAGAATAAGAGGCAGAGAACGTTTTACTGGCAGGAGGGGAAAGAAGGGAGCAAGCAATAGACACAACAGTGCCTTGTATATTGTATTAGGGAACTTACAATTCACCCTGATTGCATCACAGAGTTAAAAGAAGGAATTTAGTAGTAGGATGCCTTTCAGAAATATTTTAAAATACTAAGGAGAGTGGGGTGAAGTCAAGAGACAGGGTCACCAGTCAGGAGGCCATTGCAAAAGTCTATCTGAAAGATGATGAACTATGACTTGTATATTAGGGTTCTCCAGAGAAGCAGGCCAATGCAGAAAAGATTTTAAGGAATTGACTCATGAGGTTTTGGGATCTGGAGAGTCTGAAATTCATAGAGCAAGCTGGTTAGCTGGAAATTCAGGTAAGAATTGACATTGGAGCCTTGTGTTTGAAATCCTCAGGCCAGGCCAAGTAGACTGAAAACACAGGCAGGTTGTTAAGTTTCTGTCTTGAGGCCAAAGTTACTTTCTTTTCAGGAGACCTCAGTTTTTGTTTTTCCTAATTTCAACTGTTAGGATGAGGTCCACCACGTTATGGAGGGTTATCTGCATTACTCAGTGGCTACTGATCATGTGATCAAATGTTAGATCTAAAAATGAACCTTCACAGCAACATCTAAACTGGTGTTTGATCAAACTGGACACCATAGCTTAGCCACGCTGATATATCAAATTAACCATTCCAATGTATCATTTTCATTAAACTCTTTTGCTAATTTATTGTAAATTGTTATTCGGGATTTTCAAATTATGTGATTCATTTTCTATTCTTGTCCTTCCCTTTCCTCCTTCATATTAATTCAGAAAACTAAATTAGGATACCACCAACAGATGCAAAATGACATTATAACCAAGCAATATTTTCACTGGTTGTTATTAGCAGTTATAAAGATAGTCTGATTATTACAACAGCGAAATGGGTTATTTCTCTGAATTAAAAACAAAAGTAATGCCAAAGCCAGTTTGGCTCCGTGGATAGAGCATCAGCCTGTGGACTGAAGGTCGGGTTCAATTCCGATCAAGGGCATGTACCTTGGTTGCGGGCACATCCCTGGCAGGGAGTGTGCAGGAGGCAACTGATCAATGTTTTTCTCTCATCGATGTTTCTAACTCTCTATCCTTCTCTCTCTTTCTCTCTGTAAAATAAATCAATAAAATATATTTTAAAAAGTAAAAAATAAAAGCAAAAGTAACAAGATTCAACAATGACATAGCATATTTATAGGACCTTTCTCTACTGTCTTGGCATCTCAGTAGCACTGGCCTTTAGTATTTGTGTCTCTACATGAAACTCTCATTGGGATGGGCTATGATCAATTTATAGGAAACTGAGGAAGTTTTTGTCCTTAAAATGAGTCTTCTCTATAGAAGCTCTTAACTTTATGCATAAAGTTTTTTAGGTCATAAAATCCCCTTAACCGTTTGGCTCAGTGGATAGAGCATCAGCCTGCAAATTGAAAGGTCTCAGGTTCAATTCTAGTCAAGGGCATGTTCTTTGGTTATGGGCACATCCCCAGATGGGGGTGTGCAGGAGGCAGCTGATCGATGTTTCTCTCTCATCGATGTTTCTAATTCTCTATCCTTCTCCCTTCCCTTCTGTAAAAAGCAGTGAATATATTAAAAAAAAAAAAAAAGATAATAAAATCTCTCCAACAACACCAGAGAAGCCACCATTCTATGAATAATCTTTGCAAATCTAAGTGTGAGTCTCTTTCTGGACCTTAGAAAGAACATCATTCTAAGAGCCATATGTTACTCTCTAAAGATGAGTTTTGCATTTGGGAGCAGAACATGTATTTATTTGGACCAAAAGTTGATCATTTAATAGAATCTGCCCCATTAAACAGATTAAATCAGTTAGTAGGATTATTAAGTTTATGAAATGTATTTAAAGACCCTTCAATCTTACCTTTCGAGGTCTGTTCTCTCTTCTCAACTCCCTACTATGACTTCTTACTCAATCTTGACCTTCCTGGTTATATTCGTGTCCCATGTTTTGGCCTTCATCACCAATTTAATGTTCTATATCTATTTTTTAGCTAAAAAAGCAACAAAATCAATATGTGACAATAGATTATAGAGTAGGTCAGGACAGGTTGGTGTTCCTTATATTTAAGCCAGTGTGTGATCCTGTGAACATGCTGTCTTTGTAGAGAAGATGCTTTGATCACTGGGGTGAAATTAATAGGAAGGCTTTAGAGTTTCCGAGAAATTCGATGGTGGTGAAGTGGGTTTGTTGTTGTCATTGCTGTATTTTTGGTACTCTTCAAATGACACTATGGGTATGTGAATAATTTACACTAATTGTAATATCTTTAAGGCTCTGCGTCACCTTGATGAGCTGTGTGTTTTATAAAGATGAGTTTTATATAACAGTACACTCCCTCAAAGGTCAGGCCCTAGCGTTACTCTGAATCCCCTTCCTATACTTCAAGATGAAACATGAGCAGCAACAGGAAGCTTCCCAGAATATAAGTCCAGTAGGTGGAAGGAGAATCTTACCTGCAGATAGATCAATTGCTGGTAAATGGAGAGGATAATTTCAATGGGTTACCAAACTGAGAAGAAAGAAGCCAGCTTCACCTGCTGGAGTTTGGGGTGAGGGACTGGAGTTCTGTGGGGATGGATAAAGTCAGTGTCTAGTCCATGAGAGCAGTCCTGAGCAATTTCCTGAAAAGAAGTGTGCTTCTGATGATGTGGTAGACAGTTGGTTCACGTCAATTTTATTTACTCTTTGTGCATATTCACTTTTAAATCATCTTCCTAAGCTCCTCCCCTGTGAAGTGTCAATCAGATCAGACAAAATACCATACATGAGCTACCCACAGAAAACCTTCAAAGCTGGTCTTTGTTCTAACTTTGAGGTTGGAACTCGAACACAAATTATGCTATTATATTTTAGAAGTTAAGTATATATTGTGAATCATTGAATGCATATTTTTTCTGAATTCAGAGAAATTTCATTTACAAGTAAGATGGAATAGTTGCAAAGCTCTTTTATACTGCTATAAGGTATATTTATATTGTTTTGTTTAATCCTTATACCCCTGTGAAGTAAACATAGTAAGTCTTTTTGTTCCAATTATGTGGAATGTTTTAAGTATCATGCTTAAAATCAGAGGGATAATAAGAGTTGTGAGTAGAACTTAGCTTTTCCTAAGTCAGATCTTGCTCCTTTTATCTTATCTCACTCAGCTTTAAGGATTTTTCAAAGAAACCTAGTTACCCTTCAAAAAAAAAAATTCCTGGAATTATATGCTAATTTTTCAGATTAAACAAACAAACAAAAAAATAGAGAACCCTGTGTAAGAAACCTAGTTGGAAGAATATGCTCATCTCTCATTTTTGCTGCCTTATTTGATCAAGTTGCCTCTAAGTAAAATTTATGCAATATAAACATCATTGAAGACCATGTATTGAAGAGGGAACTTAACTTAAGTGAATGGTTATTACTTTAAAAAATAAGTTTTTCTTCCCTTTAAAAATGAAGAAGCATTCATAGGTAGTCAGATTCTCCTTAGGTATTTTCTAGGATAAAAGTCACCTAACACTTTCTGAGCATCTACTATGTACATATTATCCAAACTCTGCTAAGAGAGATGTAGTGTTATTTCCCCATTTAATTGGAGACTTTACTGTCTTGTTCGAGGACCTTTGACTGGGCTGGCAAATCAAGGGTGGACACCTCAGTGTTTTGACAGCAATTCCTATGTTTTAACTGCTGTATTCTGCTGGACTAGTCTCTAAAACCTTAATAAAAATACTAATATACTCATTCAACTAGAAGACTATACCTTTCTTTGCCTTTCCAAGGAGTTAAAAGAACTTAACTGTAAAGCTTGTAAAATATTAAATCTAAATATCACACAGAACCTTGAATAACTCTTTACAGTAACATCCCTGTGCTGTAAAAATCCATTTGCAATACATTTTCATATGCAAGCTAAAGGATTTCAAAGACTTTCTGAAAAGCCCATGGGCCCTATGCAATTTGTACTCCTTACATTCTTTCCTCTGAGTGCCTAGAAATTCATTGTTTAAATTACCTTAAACTCAAGCCCCAGTCAATTACATGTTCATTTTAATTTTATGGGTATAAATGTCTTACTTTTGCAGAACAAGAGAAGCTGTAAATACTGAGAGTGTCAGCTACATTATCAGTAGCAGAACCATAAAGAAAATTTGTAGACATAGGAGCTTTTCCAGGTGTCCATGTACATAGGCGAGACTTCAGAGACGATGACCTGTAAAGAGAAACCTCATGATAATATGCAAATGATCTAGTGTTTATAATTTGCTTAGTGCAATTATTTATGTATTGTGATTCTCTCAAAATTATAATTATGTCAAAAGTAGATGAGAGGAGCTAATATAATAATAAAAATTGTAGGTATTTTTCTTTTTGTAGAAATGACAGGTAATGGGGGAAGGAAATACCACTCATCTCACACTGGAAGAATTTTTACTGGACATTGGTAATTTTGCTTGGTGCTAAGGCAGAGAATCTTAACTTCATCTGTTTCTTTCTTTTTAAAATATATTTTTTAATTGATTTTAGAGAGGACTGGAGAGGGAGAGAGAGAGAGAAACATCAATGAGGAGAGAGGGTCATTGATTAGCTGCCTCCTACACATCCCACGCTGGGGATTGAGCCTGCAACCTAGGCATGTGCCCTAAGAATTGAACCTTGATCTCCTGATTTATAAGTCAACACTCAACCACTGAGCCTTGCCAACAGAAGCAATTCACCTATTTCTTCACCCCCAACACTTCATCCTTTAGTCTTTTCTTGTAGGAGTGTGTATTTTGTGTACACGGATATATATGCGCTTATGTGGTTAGGCCTAACAAAAAAACATATAATAAAATACACACACACACACACACACACACACACACACAAACACACTATCTATGACTTATGAAGGACAGCACACATGTTTTAAAAAATAAGAGAAATGGAAAATTTCAAGATGTAAGTGCATTGTTTATTATTGGGATAAGTGACTTGAAATGGAGTATGAGGAATGCATTCTCTGACTTTGAAGATGATATTAAGTTCTTCAAGTTAATAATATGCCAAGATGACCAAATATTATATATAATGGATGTTTGGGAAGACCATGGATTTGAAGTATAATAAAGTAATACTGTATATGAATTCCATGGTAAGGCAATGCTTTTGGGGAACAATAATCAGAACTCTATATTAGAAGTGGAATTAATGGGAATCAGGAAAAGAACCTGTAAGTCCCCAAACATATTAGCCCTCTATATTGTTTGGTATCCCTTACCCAAAAGAACATAAGAAAAGAATATGAAGGCAAATTCTACCTCCATACAAAGTTTTGAGGTGGCATGCAAAATACTAATGCTTACACAAATTTTATATTATAATAACCTCATAAATATTAAGTATTTATACACTTCAGAAAATATATTTGAAAACTCAACACTGTCTCAAAGTATGGGATGAAACCTTTAGTACTTAGATTATGTACTTGGGTTATGAAATGAAGAAATTGTTTTTGGAAAATTATGTAGTGGTGCTGCTTACCAGGCAATACTTCAGTCTCAGCAGTAGTCACTTTTTTGTCCAGGGAGGTTTACATTTTTGGATGTTAGATTTTATTGTATTTTGCTCTTATCCTATATAATAAAGAGGTAATATGCAAATTGGCCATCACTCTAACACACAAGATGGCTTCCCCTATGTGGACACAAGATGGCTGCCACAAGATGGCCAGCAGGGGAGAACAGTCATGGGCAATCAGGCCAGCAGGGGAGGAAAGTTGGGAGGGACAAAGCCTGCAAGGGATGGCAATTGGGAACAACCAGGCTGGGAAGGGATGGCAATTAGGGGTGACCAAGCCAATAGGGGTTGGCAATTGGGGGCGACCAGGCCTGCAGGGGAGGACAGTTAGGGGTGACCAGGCTGGCAGGGGAAGGCAGTTAGGGACAATTGAGCTGGAAGGGGAGCAGATAGGCATTAATCAGGCTAGCAGGGGAGTGGTTAGGGATGATCAGCATGGCAGGCAGAAGCAGTTAGGGGTGCTCAGGCAGGCAGGCAAGCAGTGGGAGCCAGTAGTACTGGATTGTGAGAGGGATCTCAGATTGGAGAGGGTGCAAGCTAATAGCAGCATGATACCCCTTCCACACCCCCTCCCACACACATATGCACATGTGCATGAATTTCATACACCAGGCCTCTAGCTGTTTTATAAAAGTGAATGTAAAACTGAAAAATAAAATTGCTGACACTAGTAATAGAGGCATAGAGCATATACGCCTAATATTATAGAGGAAAGTTAGCAAATATTTAAACTCCGTCTGTGGCTTGCTTGTTTTAATTGGTTGTGTGCTAAGATGATGAAATAAATTCTAGAAACAAACAAGATTAATTAAATTAGGGGAATAACAAATTATATTACTATATATCTTTGAATATTTTAACAAATACGTAATTTTGTCTTATAAAATGCACTTAATTGTGTTCAGGTTTTGTATATCAGACTTTCTGTATATTTTGCAAACTATATTATATGTAAAAAAAAAGTATGGGGATGAAAATATAATGGATGTAATACTGGCACTCTAAGTTTATTCTAAGCTATGCAAATTTTGACAAATTACTCAACTTTTCCAAACATCAATATTCTCATCTGTAATTTTTGGGTAAAAGTTTTTTTTTTATAGCAATAGATCAATATAACAAATGTAAAGCAGACAGCACAGTTCCTGATACAGTTGTGTATTCAGTCAGTTGTGGTAGTTATTATATGCTCTAACACTAAACCCAAAATGTTACCACTGATTTACAGAATGGGCAGACCAGAAGATAGCTATGGGATTGGAAAGCTTCTGTGCAGGATAATAATTACCAAAACAATAAGTCTGGAACGGGAATTAGAATGTAAGAATGAGCATCGCAATCATGATGAATGGTTTGCTCACCATGAGACATTATAATGAAAGGTTAGATCTGTATTCCTTGTTGTCTTTAGGATAACATTTCACATATGGATTTCAAAGTTCATGTTGAATTGGTCCCTGTCACCTCTGTAGTTTTTATGACAGTGCTTTTGTATTCTAAGACCATGACATTTTATTGTATTTTTAGATGTTCCATTACCTCTGTGCATGGTCCTTCCTAGGCCTAGAAAGTGATTGTTTAGTTTATTGGCTACTTTAACTCATCCTGTAGGTCTCATTTTGGCCACCGTTCTTCTCATCCCATCTTCTCTATTAGATATCTGTCTAAGGTGCTGCTTACATAGGGTAGCAGCATGACCCAGGAGGCATGGGACACTTTTCAAGCTGTATTACTTAATTGTCTATATCTCTCACTGTCCTGTGAGCTCTGTGATGATGGCTTACGTATGACTTCTTTACCTTACACAGTGCATAACATAGAAGAGGTGGCCAATAAATATTCATAAATGAAAGTAGAGTTCTGATGTTTATAGCAATAAAGTAAATGTAATAAAATAAATTCATATGAAATTATTTTATCAAGTTCAGTATACTATGAAATGTTAAAAATTTAAGTACAAAAATGTTTAAAAAAAATGGCTTTGCAAAGCTGTTGAATAACAATTAAAGGTACTTTACATAAGCATTTCCCAAGATACTAGGAATAAGATTAAAAATCCTTATTCTCCAGACATCTGCACCTAATACTCACTGGATGACCTAGTTACTTAACTTCTTTGGCTATAGTAGATTTATCTATAGGGTATGGATAATAAGATTTATATACCTAAACACAAAGGTTGAATAAAAGAGATCCTGAGGTATCTTCTAGTTCTAAGACACAACTCTTTAGATAATTATAAAATTATAGACACCTAGAATTGTGATATAAAAATGTTAGTTTTGCATATTTAAAAAATAATCATTATGAGACAGTGTGTGTGCTATACATGCAAGCAGGACTCCATGGTTTTGAATGAAATAGGATTCTATGTGGAAATAAATGACTGAAAATCATACCACATATTCAACTGTAGATCATGGCTCTTCAATATTATAAGGAAGTTTTAGCTCCCTAATTATTGATTATATCTTTAAAAATGTAAATATAAAAGTGAATATAGATAATTTGTATCAAGATATTACTTTTGAAAAGAATTTTATTTGCTTTTTCATTTCAGGTCATTTTTCATATACAGAAAAATCTCCTGTTTTCCAACTATAATGCTCCCCTATGATAATACATCAGGCTTGATGGCAACATTTTTCTGTGAATAAAAATCTCAGTGAAGAAATAGGTGGCAGAATTTGAGAGTTATGAAATGGAAATAAGCTGGTCTAAAAGCCTAGTGATTCACATTCAAAAGAAATAGAAAAGTAACATTTAATGTACAGAGATTATTAAAAATGGAAACAGTTGAAGTAACTTAATATACTGGTATAATATTTTGGGGTGAAACAGTTATGTCAGATGGTGCCAAATAGAGCAGAAAAATATTCATAAAATTTGATGATGAAAATCTTAGTAAGCAAAGGTAAAATAAATCTGAAAAGCTTATTATCCAAAAATAAGCTTAGTTATCATGTGTATTATTTTTACAGATAAACAAATAAAATATTATCTTTAGACTATTAGAACAGTAACCATAAGTACCACAAAAGGGAAATTGGAGCTTAAAAATAACGCCAAAGTGACAGAATTAAAATGTTATATAAATACACAGACACCCACACTGAGTGGCCAGATTATTATGACCACCTGATGTTTGTAGGCAAATTAGCTGTCTGCAGTTACCAAGATTAAATGTCTCCAAATTCTCACAGGAACACAAGGATTGGATAGTCAAGCATTGGGGGAAAAAAGTCATGTGGTCCCATGAATCACATTCCCAGTTGTATCATACAGATGGCAGAGTGAGAATTTGGTAGAAACAGCATGAAAGCATGCACCCCACATGCATGAGTACAACCCTTCAAGCTGGTGGGGGCAGTGTTATGTTTTGGGGCATATTTTCCTGGCATGATTTGGGCCCTTTAATTCATGTGGAACGAAGTCTTAATAGTACAACATACCTAAGTATCGTTGCTGATAAAGTTCATCCTATCATGTTGATGGCATATTGCCAGGGCCAGCCTGATGGTTGAACTGGGCTGAGGTAGGGAGGTGGGAATTGAAAAAAGAAAGAAAGACAGGAGTGAGGGATAGGGAGGATCTGCAAGCCATCGACCGACTGCCGCAACTTTATTAACTGTGTAATGCCTTTTATACACAAATACTGAATGGGAGGTCAACAAAAAGGAATGTACTCTGTTCCTCTTAATCTCTAAGATAAAGCAGGAAGCCAAATTCTTGGTAAATATTTACAGACATCTGATAAGCTATGAAAGGTCCATCTCATTCTCATTCTGCTGACAATAGGAAAATGACATCAAAACAAATCAGATGAAAACAATTCAGGGGACACTGCTTGGGAAGGGACTGATTCTTATTGGACCCTTAGGGTGCAAGGACTCTTTCAGCTTACACCTGGTCTCCAACAGCTTATCCCAATGGAGATGGCTTCTTCCAACAAGACAATGCGCCATGCCAAGGTGCTCGTATTGTGGTATTGTGCAGGGGTGGTTTCAAGGACGTGAGGGAGACTTTACCTTGCTTAGGTGGTCCCCACAATCACCAGATCTCAATCCAATTGAGCATTTGTGGGACAAAATTAAAAGAGCCATTAGGCAGCTGGTTCCACAACCATCAAATCTCAGAGAACTGGACAGTGTTATTCATCAGGCATGGTGTCAGATTCCTCGGATTACCTTTCAACATCTCATGGAGTCATTGCCAAGAAGAATCGCTGCAGTATTGAATGCAAAAGGTGACTCAAAGAAGTCCTGATGGGATGGTCATAATAATCTGGCCACTCAGTGTATATATCAGTTCAGAGAGGAAGGGAAATGGAGAGAAAAATAGAAACATCAAAGATCAGAGAGAATCATTGATTTCCTGACTCCTGCAGCCACCTACTGGAGCTCAAGTGAGTAATCTGGGCATGTGCTCTAACCTGGACCTCCTGGTTCATAGGTTGAGGCTCAACCACTGAGTCACACCATATGTGCTAACATAACTTCTTAAATTCACTAATAAAAATACTAGAATAAAGTTCCTAACAGTAATTGAGTTAAGTAAGATAAAATAGACAGAGAACTGATTCATTCAATATTGTATTTATGAACATCAAAGTAAGGTCCTGTGCTCCAGCTCATGCTATAAAGTATACCAGAACAAATTGAGAATGGCTAAATTTTGGGTTAAGTGACAGAGAATGTTGGTATCATTCACAGATACATGGACTGCTAGAAGCCTTAGAGTAGTAAGTGATGAATTCTCCTTTAGATATTTGTGATTTTGTGCATTTGAAACATATAGATAGGTATGTCCAAACATTAGTTTGGAGCATAGAAGTTTAATATGGGTGATGCATGATCACAAATGAAATCACTCTGGAATAAAATGAAAAGAGAAAAGAATTGCAAGAGTGGGGAATTTTGGAGAACACTGACATTTGAAAAATAGTTAGAGAGAGGATATACTTAGATGTCCTAAAATGTAGAAAATGTGAGTCTTATTCAAGGTCCAGGCAATTAATTATATGAGGACCAGAGTCGATGATGAAAATAATGAAAAATAAAATAATTTCAGGAAATAAAATATTTTTATGATATAAAGATAAATACATATTTTTGAGTCAAGACCGCTCTCAACTATAAGCCTTAGGCAGGAAATGAAATAAGAAAGAGGGAGCAGGAAAATTATTCATAGAAAGAAACTATAGTAAGTTAAATTTCAATAGTACCCATGGCTCAATTTCAAGTAGAAATGTTCCATAACCTCCCTTAAGTCTTGTTCCGAATATCTTTCAAATTTTGTCAGTAATAACCAGTCGCACATACTGGTTCATTAGGCTTCTGTGAAGCACTATATGTATAAGAATAATTTAAATCTTTGGAAAAGCAATATCAAAGTCACTTCAGAATAATGAAGGCAGCATCAATGGCACAAGTTGAAGTACATTAAAGCCCTCTGCACTTTAAGAGTTTATAAAAGATCATTGAGGGTCATGAAGGGATAAATAGAGCTCCCCTGCATTGTAATAAAACGTATTATTGACAATAATTTGTCAGTAGAATTTCTAAATTATTTTGTAAAACAATATTTTTGTTTTCTTATGTAAATTTTTCTACATGTAAGGATTACTATTATGCTGTAAGCTTCCTTTTAAAAAGTTATGCAAAGCCCATCCCAGTTGAAGAGGAATAATATAAGCAATCAAATAACCAATCACATTTCTCAATCGGTCTAGTATTATAATATAAGCAATCAAATAACCAATCACATTTCTCAATCGGTCTAGTATTGAATATTCAATGTACTTATGTCAGCTGGAATATTGTATAGTTTTAGTTGTTTATATATTTTTAGAAGCCTGGTGCACAAATTTGTGCATAGCTGGGGTCTGGCCTGCCTGCTCCAATGGGAAGCCCATATGGCCTGGCCAGCTGCAGGGAGGGGATATCGGATGGTGGTTGGCTGACCCTGTCCACAATTGGGGTGTTGGGGGCTGATCTGGGGTGGGACTGGTTGAGGGGAGTGGCTGTGGGCAGTTGGCTGGCTGGCCCTGCCCTCTTGTTGAACTCCCAGTCGAATTCCGGCCAAGGGGACAATTTGCATATTAGCCTTTTATTATATGGGATAGTAATTTTCACTGGATTGTTTTTCTCCTAGGAAGTTCCAAAGAAACCAAAGTTTGTCAAATTACTGGGAAATCATGTACAGTACAATGGAGCTACATTAGTCTTGCTCCAAAGAGTTTACTTTTGATTTAGTCTCTAAAGAAAGGATTTTCCAGGCAAACACATTTGGATGTTGTCTCAAATGTTAAGTTGGGTTTTTCTGCTCTGTTGAAGATAAAATGAAGTGTATGGAGTTTGACTAGTATTTATGCAAGCTTTATAAGAAACTGACAGTTACTATTTTTGATAGCTTAGAGTTAGAGTTACCTAAGTAAGACTATGCAAGACTAATTAGAATTTATTTCAGAATTCTATATTAAAGAAGTACAATTATAGATATTTTCCATGGAGGGAAAAAAACACATTTTATCACCATGCTTTAAATAGGAAATATAAAATAGCTTCAGGCATTTTAACTGCCTGGTAATGCTTGCAGAATTAATAAGTAACTAATATTTTAACAAAATAATTATATATACAGCAAACAAAACAAAAAAATGAATGTGATTCAGAGACATTTGAAATATGCCATTAGTTAAAAATTGTTTTGATGTAATACATTTCTTCCCCAAACATATTTTTAAATTATCTATTATTTTCTTTTTCCACTTCCAAATAACATTTTCTATCTGTGAACAATGAGCATAGGCACTGTATGTATGGATATACTAAGGATGGTTCAACTATTTTTGAATTGCAGTAGTGAAAATTAAATGTAACACATCTTTTAATCTTCATGTTGAACGTGTAATACAATATTTTTTTAAGAGAACATATAGAGTTCTGTGATCACTGCTGTGCCACAGGCTTGATCAACAGTTTGGACTTAACAAGGCAGGTGGGAATATCTGGGAGGTTGATCTCCAGGGGAAAACCAAATGGAATGAACAGATTATCTGATGCATTAAATCATTTAGTATTTAAAGATGTTTGAAAAATCTCTTGCAATGTTAGCAAAATTAGCAGGAGGTGCATAGATAATTAAGAAAAACCATTAAAATCTGTGCTAGAATTTATTATTGTATGCAAATACCCTTCACAGCAGGAGGGTACATTGACTGATAAAGATGACACATTCTCAAGGAATTCTTCTTTAGCTTTTGTTTGGATGTCCAGATCTTTATATGCATTTATTTTGGTATCCAGCAATATCAGACTTTCCCAGTGAGAAATTTATAAGATTTTCAACTATAATTCAATATACAGGTCTTTCTATTCTTGATGGCCTCACATTCGCAATCCACTGCTATAATCGAGTGCTAGACCTTGTCCTCACCAAGGGCTGTACTGTCTCTCAGAAACTGTTAGGCTATGCAGAAAAGGAATTTATCAAAAGATACTTGGTAGCACACAGAATCTTTACCTATGCTCAGGAACCAAGACCAGAGGGTTTGCAGTCAGGAGCAATGCCTACAATTCCACCTGCTCTACTGGGAACACCACACTACTGCTCCTACTTCCTGGACAACACAGCAGACTCTACTCTGTGGGTACAGGATGCCACCTCTGCCACCCCTGCCTCATGTAGGGGAATGAGTATGTGATCACTTTTTCTGAATGTGTGTTTCTGGGGTACTCGTTCCTCCTGGCCACAAGCTTCTGAATCAAACTCTGCCATAGAATCTAGTTGGTGGATGTTAGACCACAGTGCTGCAAGTAGGTCAGGAAAGTGAATTTTAACCTCTAACTTGAAGAAGCATCTTAACTCCCTAACATGAGGATCTTTTAAGGAAAAAGAGGAGTGGGTCAGTGTTTTTAACTAGCTTTTTCATTGTGAGAAAGAGGGGCAGAGAGAGGAGAGAGAGGGAGAGCACGTAAGAGAATGCACTATTCCTAAAATCTCTGAAAGACCATTTCATCATTCTAGGCATTTCATGGTTCCACAACCAGCTTTTGTACTTCCTGCTGTTTTAATCTAGGACCCCCTTTCTGAAAGTTATGCAAGTTCATCCAGACTTCAAATCTGTTGACTGAACTCCTTGTTCACTCTCCATTACACAGTCTTGCTCCTTCTTTTTCCCATGTGCTATGGGTCATTGATTACAACCACTTTCTTGATCAAAAATGGGTGTCAAATTTTGTCGAATGCTTTTTCTGCGTCTTTTGACATGATCATGTGGTTTTTGTCTTAATCAGTTTATTTATGTGATGTCTCTACAGCCACTTTCTTGAAAGCATGCTTTGCTCCCATGTTGCTGTTTCCCTCTGTCATACTCGTAAGGCAAGAATTTCAGCCAGGGCTAAAGCCCTTAGTTGCTCTGCTCTGTACCTGCTGCTGAGACCTTTATCTTGCTCAAAATATCACACAGTTGTATTGATTCCTTTTTAGCACCAAAATCTCAAAAAGGCATTCAGTCCTGCCTGCTTTCTAAGCACCCTGTAATGCATTTGCATATTCAGATGGCACTACACTATTCTGATTTTTTTTTTCCTGCTCAAGAGCCCTATCCAGTCTGTTTCCTGCTCCCCCTCCTCATTGCCACCTCTTTAGATCCTGCTACACAGATTTTAATTTTCCCAAGTCTTCTCCAATTTAGCAAATAATACTTCAATCCTCTCCTCTTTGTTGCTCCAGTGAAAATTAGGACTGATCCAGTTTTCTCTTTTTCTCTGCCCTTACACCTCATCCATCATGAACTTACCCACTGTACATTCCCACTGCTCTCTCTGCTGGCAGGCCACTGCAATCTTTCACCTGGCCTTCTGCAGTGCCATGATCCTGCTCCTGGCACCATCTCTCTTACAACCCATTCTCTAAGCACAACAGAAAGGATACACTTCCCATGGTGTAAAATTGTCACCTCAATCCCTGATGTAGAAGCATTCCCCCTGAACTTGAAATGAGAATACAGTTTTCCTAAGGTGATCTTAAAGTCTAATATGACCTATGGGTCCAGTTCTTTCTTTAAAACCATACTATGTGGTGTTTTTTTTTGTTTTGTTTTGTTTTTAAATATATATATATATAGCTGAAACCGGTTTGGCTCAGTGGATAGAGCATCAGCCTGTGGCCTGATTCCGGTCAAGGGCATGTACCTTGGTTATGGGCATATCCCCAGTAGGGGGTGTGCAAGAGGCAGCTGATAGATGATTCTCTCTCATCGATGTTTCTATTATAGCTCTCTATCCCTCTCCCTTCCTCTCTGTAAAAAAATCAATAAAATATATATTAAATATATAGATAGATATATAGATAGATATATAGATAGATATATATTGATTTAAGAGAAAAAAAGAGAGGGAGAGAGAGAGAGAGAGGAGAAAGAATGATGGGAAGGAATAAATGATGAGAAAGAATCATTCATTGATTGTATCCTACACAGCACCCACCAGGGAACAAGCCCTAGTTCATAGGTTGATGCTCAACCGCTGAGCCATGCTGGCTGAACAAAACCATATTATGTTTTTTAAAGAACATCATCACTATCAAAACATATCTTGTTAATTTATTAGTGTGCATGTTTATTGGTAGTATCTTTCCACTAACATGTGATAGAAGCATGTATTTTGACCATCCTAATTACATTAACTGCCTATTGCTCTCTACTGATGTCCTTGTTTTACTTCTCTTCAGATCTGGTGACTCTTCTCCTTGGCATGTTGCTATGGACTTACTCACATGTTAAAGTTGGTCTTGCCACACCGAATGTAAGCTTGGGTTCTTATGGCCAGAGTGTCTCCACCACCTAGAACTGTGCCTGGAACAGATTAGGCTCTGAAATTCAATGAATAACTAAACTACACAATAAGGAAGATACAGGATATAAATTCATAACATTTTAGGCCTGCAGTAGGTTTGTTTTTTTGCCCCCCTGTAGTTGAAAATGATTAGCTCTGAGTGAGAAAACTGAGGCCCACGGAGCACAGCTAATTACTGAAAGAATCGGGACTAATTACTTAGCTGTCACCTCATTTACATTTCACCATGCTGCATTGTGTCCTTCCTAAGTAAATGAAATCCTCTTTTTCTGGCCTCCAATTTTCTGCATGCCTAGGTCCATTATCCCTTGAATGTGTTTGGTCTGTTGCAGGTGCTTCATAAACTTGTTTAATTAATAAATGAATAAATAATGAATGCTGTACTAACGTGCACTGATAAAGCATGTAACCTAGTAACATTTGGATTGCGTTATTTCTACTTGCCATCGATTCTCTGTGGTGTGTGATGCTTTCGATATCTTCTCTTTCAGTCGCAGAAAGAGGGAGGTAATATTTGAGTGCCCCCGGGACACATTTTAAAATCCTGGTGCCCAATGGGAGTACCGAGTGGGGTGTCTCTGAGCAGGAAATGATCAGACTCCTTTTCTGACAGCGCTTTCCTGTGGACCCTTCCTGCATGTACTTACTAAAGACAGGATATGGTGATTCTTCAAAGAGGGTTGCTGGCTGATCCTGGAGTGAGGCCACCCTTTGAACATCTGCACTTCCCATATGCTCTTCTCCTAAAAGTGCTGTGCTCCGGTCTAGTACCGATCGGCCCACGTAGTGCTAATCAGGGCAAGGCGATGCCAGGGCATGTGCACACAATTAAGGGCATGGCAGCCCACGCTCCCATCCTGGATGCTAGCAGCGTGCCCTCGCACACTTAGAGCCCCGCGCATGCAGTCTGGCAGAGGCGAGGACTAGGCTGAGTTCCACTGTTTGTACATCCATCCCCTTCACCTTCAGCTCGCCTGTCAGAAACCTGCCCTGTCAGAATGCTGAGCAATAGCCTGAGAGGTGAATTGGGTCCATGATGACTAACAGGTGCTGCATTGCTGACACAGGCACAATTTGGGGACTCTTTAAAAAAAATAAATTTCATGCGGTTCAAGTCGCTAGAAAGGTGGATTTAATGAAGTGGAGCAGTATGAATAATACTGACATTTTAGCTCACGTTGAACTGGCATATAAACCGCGTTTTGCAAAATCTCCTTTACCCGGATTTGACTATGAGAAAGAACTTTATTTAGGAGAGAAAAAAGTATTTAGATTGAGATACAATTACATAAAAGAGATGCATCACATCATATCTGGATTTAGACACTGTCAATTTAAAATAATCTTTTATATTTTAATTATAGTTGACATACAATATCGTATTACTTTCAGATATACCACCCAGTAATTGGACATTATATAACTTACTAAATTATCGCCTTTATAAATCTAATACCCATTTACAAGGATGTAAAGGACACTGCCTGGTTTTGCATATATACCTAAGCAAAGAAAGCTTAGATAATCAAAATCTATTAATTCAATAATTCATCTGTTTACCCATTCAATAACAAGCTTATTGTTCATCTAACAACAGAACTGGCATTATGTTTGGATGCCGGACTAAGAGTTCCTGTTTTCAACTAACAGGAAATATAATGGGAGGCACAAGGGAAAAATATTTTTTTCTCTGATTAACGTTCACAATAGAACAGGAAAACACTAACATATTCCTCTCAGATCTGTTCATATTAGCCCATGCAAGCAAATGAAAGAAGGCGAAGAACTCCTGGCCAAGGCTGGAAGCTCTAAAGGGTACTTAGATTTGAGAGTTTGGCAGGAAATAGTCCTTGTGATTAGTGTGAGAAGCAGCCATCCTTGACCCAGGGTCAAGGGCAAGGGCAAGGAGGCTGCTTCACAGAAAAGACATTCTGGACCAAGGCCTTCAGAGAGGAATTGACTTGTCCAGGAGCAAAGAGTTGATTTGGAGCATTTTCTAAACAGGTTTAAAAAATGAACTGTACGAGAGTATCTTACTACTAAATATCTTGATCTAGTTTTACTCTTGGTATATTTCCCAGGAGTTAAATGTCGTGTAGTTATTAGTAAAATAAAGGAAAATGGAGATTGAGGTGAAAAAGGACAGTTCAAGGAGGATATAGGCCTTTTTGGCAGTTGGAGCAGCGCAGTCTTGAGGAGGTGTTGTTTCCAAAGTATCAGGTGTGTGGAGTTGCAGCCCAAGGACAGTGATTCATTCTGCTCACAAGCTTTATTGAGCATCACAGGGATGTGACTGAGCTTGGAGAGCTGAGCAAGCACTGCTTCTCAAGGTCCCTCTCTTGACCCTCACTGGTTGTGAGTGGCAGCCGGCAGCCCTTGACAAATAGGAATCAAGTGGTCCCAGGAGCCTTGGGTGTAGGGCCCCCAGACCCTGGCCTTCTCAACCCCACAAGGGCTGGACTACTCCCTGGAAATGGTTATGCTTCCATATAAACCAATAATGCTGCTACTCATTGAGTCATATATCTAGTTTTCATGCTTCTTCTAAGACTCTTGTATAATATGCATTGTCTACTCCTTCATTATAGGACCTGAAACATCTTCCATTTATGTACACCCAGAGGCATATTTTGGACAAAGCCTACCTCAAATATGAAAGGGTAGCAAAAAAAAAAAAAGGAAAAAAAAAAACAAAAAAAAGAAATTAACACTAATAAGTAATATTTTTTGTCTGACATATTTTTTGTCCAACATTATTTGAGTGTAATACCCATATGAAGTATGTATTATTAGAATATCTGGAGCATAGAGAGGCCAGGAACTTACTCAAGGCCGCATGGCAAATCACTGGTAGTGATAGGCTCTAACTGGAGCATAAGAATGGCTTGCAAGTGTGGGAGGCATATTGTGAGGAGCTCTGTATGCTCCACCACAAGGAATGCACTGCATCATGGAAATGGAGAGCTATGCAGGGGTTAAAAGCAGAGTGGTGGCATGCTTATATACAAAGTAGTTTTTTAGCCCTTATAAAATTGAATCTTAGAGAATTTAAATAAGTTGCAAAGACTATACATCTAAGACACAGCAGAGCTAACATAACCCAGGGCCCACACCTCAAACCACTATATCCTACTTTTGATCCAAGACATGGTTCAAAAGGAGTCAAGTAGGCAGATGGGTCTGCCCATGGAGGGAAAAGATAGTGTCGCTTATGGCATCACTCAGGAGCTAATAACTTCTGGGTACTTCATCTGCATGGTATGGAAGTGATTCTAGGATGGACACTACATAACTATTGAACTATTGTATTTTTTACATGTTTTCATTGATTTCGGAGAGAAAGGGAGAAAGAAAGGGAGGTAGAAACATCAATGATGAGAGAGAATCATTGAACAGCTTCCCCCAACCGAGGATTGAGCCTTCAACCCAGGCACATGCACTGAATGGAATGGAACCGTGACCTCCTGGTTCATGGGTCCATGCTCAGCCATTGAACCATTCTGGCCTGGCTATTGAATTATTGATAGACCGTGTTACTTTCTGCTGGAGAGTGGGGGCCAGCAAATATTTAAATGGAAATTGAGGGCCACATGGGTGGGGCTGGGTTTGAGTTAAACTGACCCATATGGATTAACATCAGAAAGGAACTAGGAGAAATAACGTGGGTGACTATTTTTAAAATATTTCAATTACTATTTAAATGATTTTGAAAATAGATGATTACCATTATTTGGTGTTTACATATAATATCATTCTGAACAAAAGTTCATTATTTACTCATTGATAGATGCTTATCAATATCTGGAGGAGGATGCAGGCAACATCATTTTACTTAGTTATTGTCAAGGTACCAGGTTTTGAAGTGTTGCTGTCTGTCTATTCACATCACTTCTAAAGGTCAAATGCATCATGTTAATTTTATACCTTAGATGCAAAATTTGTATCTTGCTTTGAATTTTGTCAAGGAAGATAAGGTAGTCATGATTTAAGAATGGGAACTTTTGGGTCTGTGTGTCAGATTTTGACATTCATAGAGCAATGTGACATGCCAGTTTATGTCAAACACATAATAAGCATATGTATAAATGGTAAGAAATACTTTCTTAAGAATCTCTGCTCAGAAATATCCAAGCTGAATGACGGTAACCCAGGGAAACATCAGTGAGAAAGAAACCTTCATGACAGTAAAACATCTCTAAAGAGTTCTCTGACATTTTCTTTGATCAAAAAGACAAAAGAAAAAAGAAAGAAAAGTAAAATCAAACTTATCTCCACCAACTCTCTCTTCTATGGTTAATAAATTTTGTTATACTCAAAATGGTATTAAACCATTTTCTCCCTTTATTACTCTCACAGGCCTGCTCTTAGTTATTTGTGGCTTTAATAATGGAGATAGCTAATAAGCTATCTTTCCAATTGGATGCTCAGGATCAGGTGTGCAGGTTAGCACAGAAAGTGATATAGACCAGACATATAGCCCATGGAAGCAGGTACTCATGTGAAATCAGCTACAGAGAATGAGAGGAAACCCAGCCAGGCAGAAAGGGCTGGAGGAAGAGAATGGAGATCATCCATCCAGCAAAAGATAAATAAGTGAATATGTGTCAGAAAAAAGAAAAAAATTCACAATTATTGGAGGATAAATAAGAAAGACAAAGTTCCTGTCATGCTTACAGAGGTTATGGCTCCAGTTTCCGGAAGGGAAGACATGAACTTGACAGGGTCTTATGCTTGGATGGACTGAATAGGAAACCTGCCACCAAAGCAAAGTCTCAAATAGGAATGAGATTACACTTGTAATTAAAAAAAAAAAATAGACACTTCAAGATGAAGCTTAGTTACTTGAATCTGGCTTAGAAGTAATGTTCCTTAGATATTATCTGTTGGAGTTGTGTGGACTGAGCCTGTACTATAGTCAAGGGAATCTTAAACATATATTTTTCTTGACAAAATAAAAATACAGAGGAGTGTCTACAGACTTAGCTATTCTGGGCATTTCATCTAAATAGAGTCATGCAATAGATGGTGTTTTATGTCTGGCTTCTTACTCATAATTCTTTTCAAGATTTAGCCATGATGTAGCCTATATCAGTACCTCATTTTCTTTGTAAAATATATTTTTATTGATTTCAGAGAATAAGAGAGAGGAAGAGAGAGATAGAAACATCAATGATGAGAGAGAATTATTAAACAGCTGCCTCTGGGGATGGAGTCCGCAACCGAGGCATGTGCCCTGAGCAGGAATTGAACCTCCTGGTTCATAGAACAATGCTCAACCACTGAGCCACATTGGCTAGACCATACTGTTGTGTGGCTTAGAGTTCTGTAGAGAAGAGTACCAGGTAGGTAGATAATTTCTTCACACCAAGAGTAAATATGTTAGGACAATGTTTTCCATATACAATTCATTGGGCACCATTATCCCTCAACATATTATTTAATCAAATATCTCATAAAACACTGGGTTAAGCAAAATTAAAATTGGCTGTTTTTTAAACCATGTGACTGTATTATATTTAAATGCTCTTCTCTATATGAAAGCCAGAACAAAAGCAAGTCACCAAAAATAGCAATTGATCAATGTAAATAAGTGAGCTAACAATTTAATAGAATGTAGTCTTTGTAATATGGATGTATGAATGAATGTTAAAGATTATGGCAGTCTTCTGCATTCATGTCAGGACAGATATTTAAGAGGAAAGACCTATCAACCGGTTTCTGGATGTTAGTTCATCTCATTAAGGTGTGGCATGGAGTGTTCCTGGTCCTTTTCTACTAATTTGGTCTCTCCTTGGCTAGGGAGGATCTGTCTGATTGGATAGTGTCTGCACAGAAGGAAACTGACTGCTACTCTGATTAGCCACTTTGTCAAATGTCACTTGCAATCAATTTGGCTGATGGAAGGAGCCTTCAACGCTGATAAGAACATCTGTTTTGTCAGAGCAGCAGAGCAGCGGGATGCAGATCAATGCAGTCACACTTGTTCCATATCTGAAAGAGGGGTGTAAACATAAACAAATGTGCTTTGCAAGCATAAATAATTAATAATAAGTGATAAGCACAAGCATGACATCTCAGAATTACTTTGACACTGTCCTACTAAACTCATCCCAGTCTGAAAGCCCAAACTTCCATGGCTTAGCACCAAGAAAAAAAAAAGACCTGGATGTTATTGATTTAAACTGCACACATACAAACATGGCTTAATTCAGGTCTAGAAATATAAAGATCTGTGAAGTCATATACATTTGCCCTAGTACCTGTCTATAGAATATTATTTAAAAGACAAAGTCAATTTTACTAATCCTGAATCTACCTATTTAAAACTAGCTCAGTTTCTTTTTTAAAAATATTTTTTAATTGATTTCAAAGAGGAAGAGAGATGGAGAGAGAGAAACATCAATGATGAGAATCATTAATGGGCTGCCTCCTGTGCGCCTCCTATTGGGGGACTGAGTCTACAACAGGGTATATGCCCTTGACTAGAATCAAACCCTGGACCCTTCAGTCCTCAGGCTGACACTCTATCCATTGAGTCAAACCGGCTAGGGCAGGCTTAGTTCTGTTTCTATCAGATCTTCAAAGGGTCTTTGACTTGCTAGACTACCTGTATTATACCCTGTCTCTTTTATTGTTTGTCTCTCTGAAATAATATTACTTCATGTTTGGCCTTGAACTACTTCTTTCTGTATTTATTTTTTCTAGTAGAGAGGTATTTTACATCACTTATTAACCCAAGAATAATGTTTATTATGGCAATAAACATATATGAAGTGCTCATGGCATTTCTCGTGGACATGAATTCTATATCTGATATCTAAAAGGTACATCTAATGCCCTGTATAAATGCACAATCCAGGAGCGAAGGTGATTTTATTGAGCTTTATTTTTTGTGATCTAAATATATATAAACAAAAAAATAATATAATTTGCTATTATATAAAACTTTATTCATACTGTTATAGCCATTAATATTACTCTAATTAAATGATATAAAATTGCCTTTGCAAAACATGCCCTGTAGAAGTTCTTGTGTTTATTCTACCTGTGTTCTTGGTAGAAGATAAGTCTCCCTAAATTTATCCAACCCTCACCAGACCATATAAACACTAATTAACTCCTAATTAATCCTAAGCTCATCATCTTTTGCAATTTTCACAGCACCAAGCTAAATAATTTTCATTCAGAAAATCGTTGATGAATGTTTTTCAAATTGAACACAATTATGAGTATTAGTATGTTTTAAACTCAATCCAATAAAAATGTCTTTTATCCACAGTACACGTTTGGAAATCTATAAAATTTTGCTATTTTTTAAATAACAATTCCTGATTCTTGAGTATTTGGGGGGAACGTTATTTTATCTACTGCGAGGTGAGACATTTTCACTAGAAGGCGAAGGCACTGCAGAAAGGACTGCAGAAACCATACATAGGATGCCTGTTAGAGGCTTGCCAACGAGTCCCAGCCTTCCCAGTGGGACAATTGATAAGCTAACAGACCCAAAGTAAAGTGAATTTTTCAAGTTGACTTAATAATGTGGGCAAAGCCAAAGCCGGTTTGGCTCAGTGGTAGAGCGTTGGTCTGCAGACTGAAAGGTCCCAGGTTTGGTTCCGGTCAGGGGCATGTACATTGGTTGCGGGCACATCCCTGGTGGGGGATGTGCAGGAGGCAGCTGATCGATGTTTCTCTCTCATCGACATTTCTAGCTCTCTCTCTCTCTCTCCCTTCTTCTCTGTAAAAAATCAATAAAATATATTTAAAAAATATAAAAAATAATGTGGGCAGAACTAGAAGCATTTAACTGATGGAGAACCAGGTTTAAAAGCACACCCCTGCCAAATGGACATGTGGCAAGCAAAAACTAATTTTAAGTTGAGTGTTTTTCTAGCCCATGGTATTTAGGCTTATTCCGTGCAGCACGGGCACTGTACATGTTATATGTGTATATATATATATATATATATATATATATATATATATATATATATATATTAATAAGATGTTACCTATTTATTTTTATAAGCGATGCTTATATGTATTGCATATATTTTTATATACATAAACTATAGAATATGGGATGAGTTCACCTGGAATCAAAGCTTTAGCCGAACATAAATTGGCTTTCAAATAATATGCAAACACAGGGATGGCAATTAAGCTTCATTTTGCAGGAAAGCGTGGGTGTGTGGGCAGAGGTTGTCTGGAGAGGTTGTTGAGGGGGCAGGAGGGTTACCAAAGGTTTTCAGACTTTGGCAAAGACAACCCCATGGGAGCAGGTTGGGAAGGTGACCTGGCACAGTGCAAGGCCGCTGATTCTCCCATTAACTCACAGCAAAGCAGTGTCCTGTTGACTGCTTCCTATGATTGGCTTTCACAGGCGAGCCCCACCACATGCAGCCAGAGTTTATTGAAACAGGCATTTTCCAAACTTTTTGACTCAAAAACTTATTGCACTATAAAATATAATCTCATAATTATTCTAAAGAATTACAAATTAAGCATACATTATTAAAGAGGCATTTTATATTGTTAATTAGTATTTCTCAAGTTTATTAAATATAAGTTTATATTAGACAGGTGCACAGAGTTTCACAACAAACGCCCATTTGATTAGAGGGTAGGAGTGTTTAGACTTTCAGTAAAGAAGAAAATTGCTTAAATATGGCAGTAAGTTAACCCCCATCAGTCAGTAACCTGCCCGTGGATTTGGCCTGTTATTTCCAAAGCACATATTAGTTCATTTTAGGCCAGCTACTAATGTTGGTAATTTAAGGAAATATAATGAGCTGTTTGGAAAGGAATTATGTGGTGGTACAGTGGGCGGGGGTGTTACCTGGCAGTGTTACAGCTGAGTTGGCAGCTCCCCAAGCTGGGGTCCGATTCACACTTTGCTTCGTCTATGAGAAGTGTGTGCAGGATGGCGGAGGGCTGCGGAGCTAGCACAGTGAACCCCAGCAGAGAGGCCTCAGCACAGGGGAGTTATCAGCTGGACTTGAACTTTCTTCTGACCCGGTAACGGGGTTGACTAGGGAACCACAGTGCCAGGATGTGCTGGTAAAGGCAGCTTCTTTATCATCTCATCATGAACACAATGACTTTTCCCACAAAGTGAGCATTTCCCATCAAAAGAGTATGAAGAGGATGCAGCCAAAAATACACTGAAAGTCCTTTTCTTCCTTTAGCCTTTCCATGTTCGTATGTTCAGCATTATATGGTACTTCCGAATTGGTTTCATGATTGAAAAGGAAATAGAAGGGAGTTGGACCACGTCTGAAAAATAACAGGATGTATTTCAATCTGAGTAATGATTTGGTGTCTTTTGAGTAGTAAGTTAATATATTCTGTTTGCTTGGCCCTCAATATTCTGGCTTACATATTTCATTGACATATAATTGGAAACATCCATTTGTTTCCAACATAAGGATTCAAAAGTCTTTCTCCATCTGAAATATTATTTGTGTGTACACCTAGATTCCATGATAAAATTATTTTATTATTTTCAGTTAAGAAAAAGTATTAAATCCATTAAAGTAAGTATATTAATTTTTATGCAAATTCTTATCTAAATTTGAGGAGTTACTTTTGATGATTTATTGACCCATTGCATATGAACTTTAACTATGTATACATAGCTAACTTAATAAAATTATATAAATTATATAATTATTATGTATTGTATATTCATCTTCTTATATGACAAGACAACCCACAAAATTATTCCAGGTATATGAAATTTTATAATTTTCAAAGTTATATTTGAAATATATAATCATTATAATATAAACCAATATAATTATGTTTTAAAAATTACTTTTTCAAAAAAGGATAACTCAACTTTCATAAATATACCAATCTTATCTAGCAAATTTAAGCCAATTCTGTGTATTTATGAATTTTTTTCTCATGGTACTAGATCATGATGAAATATCTATTTAATATGAACAGATTTAATGGAATTCTTCTGAAAAAATACATATTACTCATAAAGTTTAAATAGTGGAAGCTGGCTCATTAGTCTATAAAACAGGGTATATTATATATATTCCATATCCATATATTTAGAAAATACATTTCACTTGTTAATAATTTTTGTTATCATGTTTAATTCGAAGAGTAATTATATTTTGCAGAAACGTGCAATTTTCATAAATATTTTTCAAACAATATACTTGAATACAATTATATAGTTTTATAATCAAATTTCTAACAAAATTTACCATTCTGTAATTTTATTAACTTATTCTGACTTTGGTGTGTTTAGAACTATAAAATCTATATATATATTTAAATTTATATGTATATATTTAAATTAAAATGCAGCTCACATCCATTGGTGATATTTTGTAGGACTGAACAGACATCTCTAACCATTAAAGAACATTTACCATGAAGAAGCAATTCATTTTAAACAAAACATAGGTCAACTAAATATAGTCATACTCTTTTACTTGGAAACAAAATCACTTAAAAAATCCAAAAAGACCATAGGAGACCTAAAGCTAGTTTATTACCATGATATATCCCTACTATAGCTGTTAGAGTGGAGGAAGAATATGAGGAGGAATGTGGTATAAAAGAGTTAAAACTGTTGTTTCTTAAAATATATTTTATTGATTTTTTACAGAGAGGAAGGGAGAGAGATAGAGAGCTAGAAATGTCGATGAGAGAGAAACATCGACCAGCTGCCTCTTTGCACACCCCCTACCAGGGATGTGCCCACAACCAATGTACATGCCCTTGACCGGAATCGAACCTGGGACCTTTCAGTCTGCAGACCTACGCTCTACCACTAGCCAAACCGGTTTCAGCAACTGTAAGTATTTTAATATGTAGAATATAAGTGGATCTATCCACATAGTTATTTAAATAACAAATTTATTATTCCATAGTCTTATAAAATAACTCCTATGTGAGCTGAAATAGAAAAATTCCTTCACATATTTGATATTAAATTACATTTTCAAAAAACTTGCTGGCTGTTAACTTATAAAAAAATTAAATGTATCAAACATAAAGTATGGGTTATAAAGGAGAGATATCCTGCTACTTTAAGGAAATTGTGTGCCAAATAGAATGAAGAGCTTTTGGAATTATATATTACTAGAGGCCCAGTGCACAAATTTGTGCACATGTGGGGTCGGGCCAGGCCACCCTAATGGAGACCCAAAAGGGGTGCGGTTGATCCAGGGGAGGGGCCACAGGAAAGTTCTAGGACATCTGTAGCCCATCTCAGTCCCTGATCAGCCGGACCCCAGCAGCAAGCCAATGTACTGTTTGGGACATCTGTCCCCTGGTGGTTAGTGCATGTCATAGCAAATGGTTGATTGGCCTTAGCATAGCATTAGCATATTATGCTTTGATTGGTTGAACAGATGACTGGAGGACTGGATACTTAGCATATTAGGCTTTTATTATATAGGATTATATAGGATAAACAAAAAGCAACATTTTAGGCATACAATATAACTGCAACATGTAATACACATGTATGCAAAATGCAAATAGGCACAAGTATTCAAATTCCTGGTGTTCAAAGAAATATAAACTTAAATAATACTATTTTTCCATAAAGTTGGTACATTTTAAAAAATATGATCATAGCCAGTGTGAGAGATTTTAGGGACACAAATTCTATTATATTGTTGATACGAGTGCATTCTCTACACTATTTTTGAGACAGTGTGATACAATATATCAATATTGTCAAACAGTTATTCATATTGACTGAAATTTCCAATGTGAATAAAGTGTTGAGGAAAAAAGATTCTAACAAAAAAAGTATAGATTACTGATTTTTATAGGGAAAATGGAAGAAAAGTTAAATGTCTTCAATTGGCCTTTCATAAAATAATTCATACTGTGTACAATGTTAAAAGCATATGATACATATAATGAACAATGTATAATGGGTATTCCTTTTGCTGAAATATTGGACACTAAATAGCATAAAAATTCTCCTGTGATCAAGGTAAAGTACTGGCTAATCACACAGCTGGTAAGCCACTTTGTGATCACATGGAATCAGAAAAAGTACAGTATAGTAAATATCTAAACTAGAAACATACTTGGTGATTCCAAAGCTCACTTGTGCTTTTAATCACTTACCCACAAATGAATAAACAAATGTTCTCAAATATAGCTCATGAATATAATGTTGATTAAGAGGGTCATATCATAAAGACTGATATCTTAAGATAATTTCTGCAATTGAGAAGCATGCTTAAATGAAGTTACATAGGACTTTATCAATTAATATTTTATAGAAATAATTTTAAGTAAACATCCTAGAGAATGATCTAGATCTCACTATTTCTAAAATTCAAGCATTAATCTAGAATACAAAACCATATTCTATATAAAAGTTTTTAAGAAAAGAGAGGGTCATTGGCTTTGAATGATTTCCCTGAGTTTGTACTCATAGGAATGAGCCACAATTTTATTAAATAGAGCCATGTGGTGTGTGTGTGTGTTTTATCTTCATAAATTATTTTTATAAAATATCCCAATGAATGTTTTTATGATTCTTTTTAAAAGCTTCATGAGCTAATGGCTATGTTTGTTTTACCAAAGTTTCTCACAAGCTTTAAAAATTACTTGTAAAAAATTATCATTCAGGAATATTTAAATAAATAACATTTCCCCCCACACATGTCTACACAATATTGGATGATTTGATATTGAGTAGCCTACGTATAGACCTAGAAATGGAGAATAGCTATGATATTTAAACACATCATCTCATAGACCACATTACAGAACCCCAGGATTCATATGCCTTTCTTTTGAAAATACCACACATATTCAGTATCAATTCTTTTCTCTTTGTTCATCCAAACTATCCTTTTCCCTCAAAATATAATGCCAAATGAATAACTGTAATATGGAACATTGCATAAGCATGTTGCAGTCATTGCCAGGCCACATACTAGCATCTGACAGTAATCCCATAAAATTATCAAGGAGCTGAAAAATTCCTATTAATGAGATGGCAGCCATCATAGCATTATAGCACAACAGGTTATTCATGTTTTTAGAGATGCTGATGTAAACCACATGCAATTATGTACAATAAATAATACTTGATAATAATAATGAACAACTATGTTTCTGGTGTAGATATTTACTATACTGCACTTTTTATTATTATGTGCACATGTGTCAAACACAAGGCCCGCGGGCCAAATCCGTCCCGCCAGGCCTTGCAATGTGGCCCGCACCGCGCTGTCATCACTGCACTCCGCTGCGTTTCCATCACAATGACAGTTTATGACTGTTCAGTAAACCATTCGGCCCGCGATTTAGGCTGGATTTTAGATTTTGGCCCCTTCTCTGATTGAGTTCGACACCCCTATGTTAGAGTATGCTCTTTCTACTTACTAAAAAAGTTTGCTGTGAAATAGTGTTACGGTGGTGTTACGGTGGCAGCAGCCTCATACATTTTGAGTTCACATCTCTTGGTTGCATCTTTTCCTCCAGTGCTTGCTTGAATCTTGTATTGTTTTGTACAGACCTGCTGTGTAGCCTCTAGAAGTAATAGACTACGCCATGCAGCCTAGGTGTGTAGCAGGCTGTTCCATCTAGGTTTGTGTAAGTGCACTCTGGGATGTTTGCACAACGACAAAATCACCAAAGGTGCCCAACTGGTGTGACTCAGTGGTGAGCTTAGACCTATGAACCAGGAGGTCACAGTTTCGATTCCTGGTCATGGCACATGCCCAGGTTTCGAGATTGATCCCCTTTTAGGGGCATGCAGGAGGCAGCCGATCAGTGATTCTCTCATTAATGATGTCTCTCTCTCTCTCTCTCTCTCTCTCTCTCTCTCTCTCTCTCTCTCTCTCTCTGTCTCTCTCAGTCTCTGAATATATATATATATTCAGAAATATAACCTAATGTGCATTTCTCAGGCGGTAGCCCCAACCTTAAGCAGCACATGATTGTAATAATCACAGATGATATCATCTTTTTAGATTCAAATAATTAAAAGCAGAAATTATATATAGTATATAAATATATTCAAATAATTAAAAATAGAAATGTCACGTTAAAATAATACCCTGATTTATTCCTGTACACAGTGACAGAGAAGACGTTTAGGAAATAGTGCTTTGGAAGATATATTGTATAGCAGACACAGTGCTAGGAGTTTAGGCACATGTTGCGATGGTCCCAGCCTATTGATAGTGCTGTTCTTGGCTAGGACTGACTTTACTCCTGGTAAAGTCTGCTCCACAGACTCCTACCCCACCCCTTAGGATTCCTATGATTGCAGGATGCATATCAGCAAAAACCATTAGGGGACTTGGAAGAAAAAAATATTTATTACTCACAGGTTCTGGAGTGAGTGTGGCATTCCTAAGGGTCAGACAACAAGGCCGAGAGAAAGGAAGTTAGCTGGAGTCTGGGGCTCTGTTTTTATGAGAATTAAGCTTGGGGTGCCTATACTTTCCCACGTTTACTCTCTGCTAGGGACTATAAAGCATAAGATTTGGAATTAGGGCACAGGAAGGGAAACTAGGGTCATCAATAGATCAGTTCTCTTGTTTAGGCCTTGGGAGGTCTAAAAGGAAATGTCATTGGTTGTGTGCAGCCTGCTTCCTTATCTAGGTGTTTTGCTGGAAGCTGTTTCATGCAGCTGACAGCATGTTTATTCAAGATGGATGTCTGTGCATTTGAAGCTCTATGTCTGGCTCTGACTCGTGATTCAGTTAGTTGAAATGTCTTATCCACCAAATGGTTGTGGGTTTGATTCCCAATCAGGGAATATACCTGGGTTGCAGGTTCAATTCCCGGTTGGGGCAGTACTGAAGAAAATGAGATGTTTCTCTCTGACATCAATGTTTCTTTCTCTCTCCCCCCCACCCCCCACTCCATTGCACTCTATCTAAAAATCAATAAAACATATCCTCAAGGTGAGGATTAAAAAAATAAAAATAAAAATGCTCCATATCAGACACTTACATTACCATAAAAAAGCGTCATGTTGGGCATTTACACTACAGGGCTAGTATATCAGCTCATTTTACCCTAATTAATCTAGACTTAGGCAATTTCAGTATATTCACTTTAGACATCAGGACTCTGAATTCAGATCAGTTATTTGTGCAAAACCACAGACACTGGGATTTGAGTCTCTGAAAGTCCTGAGCCACACTGTTTATCTTCTCTCCCATGTGGCAGATTCAGGATGAAATGAACTAAGGTAGCAGACTGCAGAATGGAAAATACCTGAGCTGGCTCCAACCAAAGTCGAGGAGCTCAGAGAGGTTGCCTGCCTGCGCGATTCCTGTTGGCTGTTTATTTGAACGATAGTATTTGAATATGTATTACTACGCTTTGGGGCATTTCTGATGTAGCAGAGTGCCCTGTGAATAATTTAGCATGGGTGGTTGACAGAGAGGCGCTAGTGGGAAGCTGGCAGGAGGACTTCCCCTGTAGTCCACTGCCAAGGTTAGGGCTTCACTCACTAGCTGCCATCCTGGCACTCATTCCTTGACTTGCGTGTACCATAGTGCCTACCCCACAAGGTTATTGTACGGATTAAGTGAATTAATGCATGTAAAGTCATTCAATGGTAGAAATCCCTTGGTAAGCGCTTAATGCATGTTAGCCATCGTTGATATGGATTCTGTTTCCAAGGGCTGCAGCCTAAGGCAAATAAATACTTCTTAAGGGATTAGGTTGAGATTCAACATTCCTCACTCCCCGGTGAATGGCAGACATCACTAATCAGACATGGCACTCTTTACCTTCAAGCCCAGAAAGGCCTGCCGATCTATGCACCAAATGCTTCAACCTAACATCTAAGAAGCAATTGGCTTTGACATATAGAAGTGAATTTATTTTGCCGTATCGGGCAATACGATTTTTTTTACTTCATAAAAAAAATCCATGTGCTAAAAGCAAGAGCTATAGCATCTTACCTAGAATTAAGCTACTGCAATACAGATCAGCTTTATGTTACACCTTTCTAAGAATTTGTTTTAAATGAGATACTTCACACACATGCACACACACAGGAGGTATGGTATAAGGATCTAACATGAAATATGAATTCCTCTCCTGATTGATTTCCCAGGGAATTTGTATCCGTACAGTACGTTCTCTAGGATTGCAGTTGGTCTGATATGCTCATTGCAGCTCCGGTAAGCTCCACTTCTTTACCTTAAAGTGTACTTCCTGGTTCCTTTGCTTGGCTCTTCCTTTAGCCTTTCCCTTGCTAATGAAACCTCTATGTAGTTTTGTGGGTTACCTCTGCTGTGGTCTCCACATGTAATCATCACTTAGTAAGTTTTCTCCCTAACAATATGGTAGTCTCCAATGGAATACAATTGCTTTCATCTGTGTATTCTAGGAGCTAGGAACGAGCCCTGCGTACAGTAATCAGTCAGTAAGGATTTTACTTAGTCAAGTTCTGATGACTTTACCAAAGTCAAATGATATATACATCCTTCATATTTTTTACTCAGAGGTTTCATCCCTTCTCATTACTTATTCCAGCTCTTCCAAGTATTTGGACAGCTAACATATACTACTTTAGACACAAATGTATCCCTAAATATGAAATCTTTACCAATCACATTATTTTAAAAAGTATTTTATTGTTTTATTTACTCTAAGGCTATTATAGCTATTGAATTAAACCTTATTCTTCCTCCCATTCTGGGATAGAACTATGTTCAATGGGCTATTATAAAGATGAAAATTACATTACAGTGACAGGAAGAATAAGATCTTTGATATTAAGAAAACTTATTTATCCCTCACAAACCATCTTTTAAATATAATTTTATGCACTTTTTTCCCTTGGGGATTCTTTCTAATTTCTCTGCTGCTTCTAAGTTTTGTACACATTATAACTATTACACACATGATTATAGACTGTAATTATTATTCTAATAGGTTCTATTTCTTAGGAAACTTTTGGATTCATGGAAAAAAACAATAAGTATACAAATTTTACATATGTCACTGTCCCCCGCCTATGTATAGTTTCTCTATTCTCAACAACATTCCTTTCCAGAATGATACCTTTGTTAAAACTGATGAACCTACACTGACATGGCCTTATCACCCAAAGCCCATAGTTTACATTAGGGTCCGCACTTGGTGGTATACATTCGGTGGATTTAGACAAATGTATAATGACATTCGCCCACCATTATAATATCATACAGAGTAGTTCCACTGCCCTAAGAATCCGCTATGATTCACTTTTCATCCCTCTCTCCCCTATAACTCCTAGAAACCACTGATGTTGTACAATCCTCATAATTTTGTCTTTTCTAGAATGGCTATTTTCACTTAATAATAGATATTTAAGGTCCCCCCTGTCCTTTTATGGCTTTATAGCTCATTTCTCTTTAGTGATGAGAATGATATTCAGTTGTCCGTATGCCCCACAGTGTATTTATCTATTCACCTACTGAAGGACTCTTGGTAACTTCCTGGTTTTGGTGAGCAGAAAGCTGCTACAAATATCCATGTGCCAGATTTTGTGTAGATGAAATGTTTTCCATGTCCTTCTCCTTAAAAAAAAGAAAAGAAAAAAGTGAGTTCTGTGAAGAGTTTGTTTGTTTGTTTGTTTGTTTTTAATTTTTATGTCCTTTGCATTAAGAACAGTGCCTGGCACTGAGGAGGTAATTTTGTTCCATTGAAAATGTGTGACACAGTGAATGGAATAAAGAAGCACATAGTTCAGACCACTTGCTAGCTCTGATAGAGACTACATAAAGAATTCCTAATTCAGAATGATCCATTATACTCAGCTCATGGAAGCCATTATTTTCAAAAGGCACAATGTTAGCTTCACTGTGTTGAAATAGATTATAAAGGCTTTGGCTGGAAACTCTTCCACTCAACAGTGAAAGCATAATAAAAAATTGATAAACTTGTAGGAAAACAGAAATGGGATTCAGTACTTTTTGCTTATTCTACAATGGACAAGGGGTTTCTGATTGATCTTTATATCCTCAAATAATATTTTCCTCTCAAATTTTGATTCTAACAAAATATTATTTTCATCAATTCACTTGGGAATTATGCCAAAATTACAGTTTCCATACTGAGATTCTTTGATCCAATTTTAAAAGTCCATTCTAATTTGTCTTTAAGGTTACACACAGACACACGCATGTACGTGCATACACGCACACACACACATACACACACATAGGATATCTAGTGAATACTTCACAGATAAAGATGATAATACATATATTTGGAATATGGCCTAAATGCAATTGTATGTAATATTATCCTAAATATATGCACATATGGGCATAGGTTGTGTTTCTTTAAGTAAATGCCAATGTTGAAATGCTAATCTAAGATGCTTGAACTCCAATTTTCTAAAGCAAATTTATCAGAATCTTGAAAATTATTAAAGTATGATACTAAAGCACATTGAAATTTCCTTTTGTGTTATACATTATTTGCTCTTCAGTTTTGTTAGTATAAACAGTATATATAGTATAAACATTATATATAGAATATTACTTAATCAAATTTATCCCATGAAAATATATTATTTGGGATTCTAATCATTGCGTCTCCCAATCTTCTCCACTTAGTCACTGGTGTTGCACTAGGTAGCTATGCCTCATGTGAATGGTGACATTTTCTTCATCAAAATGCAGGAGAATGTTTTTCTGTTTATATATTTACAATAATTCAGAAAACTTAAATTATTAACATGTTTGCAAACTGTTGTTTTTTTTTTTTTAATTTTCATAACTATGCTAGAAGCCCAATGCACAAAATTCATACACTCGGGTTGGGGGAGTGGTCCCTCAGCCTTGCCTGAGCCCTCTCACAGACTGGGAGCCCTTGGGGGATGTCCAACCGATGGTTTGGGGAGCAGGCCTAAGCCATCAGTTGGACATCCTTAGTGCTGCTTTGGAGGCAGAAAAGGTTCCCACCACTGCTGCTAAACTCTCCAGCCATGAGCCTGGCTTAGGGCTTCTGGCTGAGCAGTGCCCCCACCCCCACCCTCCCTTATGGGAGTGCACTGACCATGAGGGGGGGCAGCTCCTGCATTGAGCGTCTGCCCTCTGGTGGTCAATGTGCATCATAGCGACCTGTTGTTCTGCTGTTTGGTCGATTTGCATATTAGCCTATTATTATATATCTTTGAGGAACTTTAGAAACCTTGATACCATAAAAGTACATGATTTTATTTTAGTATTGTGTGAGGATTAACAATGCCGTCTTCAAGTTAGAAATGCAGATCCTAATCTCATAAATAAAAGTACCAAATCTTTGCATCCAGAAAAGGAATAATTGAAGCTATTTGTAAAGGAGACACATCTGAGATCGATGTACTTAGCTTTTACACCGTAATTTTCAAGGTTTGATATTTTATCCTCTTGAATCAACATGCCTGAAGGAACATAAGCAACAAGCAAATTTATTTGGAAAATACGTCTTTTATGAAACTGGTCTCTACATATAAAATCTTCAGAAGCAAACAAAGAATGTCCGTGACTTTTTAGCCTTTCTTAGAGCTATAGAATTGCTATAATGTAAAAGATTAAAAAGCAAGCTATTTGTATAGGGCAAACTTACTCTAAATTCCAAAAGAGTTAAATTTTTCTTAGAATTATGATTCAAATTTTTATTATTTGACAAGTCAAGAGACTGTTACAGTACTATCTTACAATCCCTGAAAGTAAAGCAAAGCTGTTAGACAGCATTGTACAGTGGTTAGAAATATGAGTGCCTTTATACCTTTTTTTTTTTTTTTTTTTTTTTTTTACTAACTGTGTGTCCTTGGTTAAGATACTTAACCTATATGTGCCTTTATTATTTCACCTCAATATGATTTATACTTCTAGGTTTGCTGTGAGGAATAAATGTGTTAATACATATCATCTGCTTAGAATAATGCCAGGCATGGAATAAGGTAAATAAATGTATACTATAAATTGATCTTAAATTTTAAATAAAAATTATGAGGCAGTGTTGCCATTCCTTTCTTTCTCTTTCTTTAAGATTTATGGTCAGAAATTGAAACTAGCGTATAATACCATGGATGCTGACTTGATAAGGAAAGATTTTTAACATATATTTTTTACTTTGAAGATTATCTGATAGTGTGCATATCTGAAGTCTCAACTTAATCTCCTTTAATATCTTCAGATTTATTAACAGAATTCTGCTTCTGATTACATAATAGCCTGCATCTTTAGGTATAAATATTATCTAAAAATAAAAGATATCTACCTGTAAGTATTCTAGAATGTCAGAGTTTTTCTTAGAATGTATCAACTTCAATACAACTTGTGCCATGAAAAGATAAGAATATAGTAGCATGGTGTCTATATATGGCAGTTTCTCAAAACTTATTCCTTTTGTTGTTTGATCAAAGACAAATTTTGATCACAACAAAAGATTCTTTTTAAATTAGCAATCCATGAAATAACTTTCTTCTCTGTGTTAAATAAAGCCCTAGGCTATTGTTTAATAATAGGGAAAATAGTTCTATAGAGAAGCAATCTTATATTGAAGAGAGATGAATACATTTCTTTTCTTTAGTCCAGATCATCTTAGAATCTTTAAAAGATTCACAGGATTACTCTGTAAGAGGATGATCAAAAACAGATGAGCCAAGAGTTCTTTTATTATTTGCCGCAAAATAAAAACAATCTCATGAGTTTTTGGAAAACTGCCTTTGGGAAAGCTGCTATATTTGTGGCACACAATTCATAATCTGCAAGTGAGACTTCATTTTAGGTTCAAAAAAATAATAATGGCAATTATTCTCCTTTGTGGTTCTGTCAGCGATGCCACTTTTGTCCCTTGAAACCACCCTCAAAAATGGGGTTAAAAGGATATCAAATCATCAGTAAACTCGCTGATTGTTGAGTAAACATAAGGGACTTATGTTATGGCTCGCTGATATTCTACCTTATGTGTGTCCTGGACAAGGTAATTGTAGAGTGATAAGAGAAATTCACCTTCAAACTTTATTTCAAAGCTAGAGTTCCTTGCAATAAATAAGTATAACAGAGAAATTCTGCAGTGTCTTAGTTGCACAATGCAGGGTTGATCATAGAGACAATAAGTGAAGCAGACACGGAGTTCCAGAAGCTTTATCAGGAAATGGCTTGGACAATGAATCTCTCAAGCCAAGCCTTGATTGGCAATTGAGTCCCTTTTATAATGTCACAGCTGTGCAGCAAGCTCTAGTGGTATGTGAGCACAGCTGGGATCTGGCATCAACAATATATATAAATGGGAATTACTGAACTTTGTTTGAACTTCTTCATGCCTTACTTTAAGGAACAATAGCAAAGTTTTTATCCACATTTTTTTTTTAAATCTTAATCTGTGATTTGTGTTCCTTTGTTTTCTGGAAAAATCCACTCTATAGTCTTCACAAAATCCCTTGTTAATGATTTAAAAAATCAGTACTCTTGCTTCACCCAGCAAATGCCAATGCTTGAAAACAAATAGAAAAATTGTCACATATTCAGAAACCATGCCTTTTCTATCATTTTTAGGTATTTTCTTTCAAAAAAGAGATCAAACAAAGTTTTGAAATGTTGAAAAGAAAAATCAGGTAGGGTGAGAATTTCCCCCTTCTTTGAATGAACTTAAAGGAACGTTTTGATCATTCAAATTAGACTTTGATATAAATATGAAAAATTCATTTCGTTGGTCCTGAATGGGTATGTCTTAGCAGGTGAGGCCAACCCTTCCATATGGCTCATTCTCAGAGGCTCACTAGCTGGTGGGATGTGCTGTCCTATGAAGTGCGTGTTTCATTCTTTAGCCAATTTTCTATTTGGTTGTTTGTCAAGTCTGATTATCTATTAAGAATCACATTCAGATGCAAGCCATTTGTCAAGGTGTGTGGCGGTCATGTTTCATGATCTCTATTTGCTTTTTTTGTGTTCTTTATCATGATTATGGACAGAATTTGTAATGTGGTCTCATAAGATGTTCCCCAAATGTTACATAGCGCACTTGATTTCTCAAATGCCAATAATACAGATGGGGAAACATCACATTCTTCCTGTTTTTCTCTAATGGAATGCTGTGGCCCTTAACAAATGGAAAATGTTTTATGGGGTAGTTTAAAAAATCAAGTACATAAAGTTATGACCTTTGATATTTTAACTTTGTATGTGCAAGTCTTTAAGGTTATACCTTTGAAGAGATTTGAAGCTAGTTATTCCAGACTGTGACAACATGTAATATGCGTGCATGGTCCAAAGCACCCGCTGACATTTACATATACCAAACCAAAAATAATATTAATAGCTAAAACCCTATGTTAAATAAATCTACATAAACAGTTCCAAACATTACAGATTATAGTTACTTCACACGTGTAAATGATATATATATGGAACAAAACTTAAAGGAACAAATGCAATGTGTACAATCTAGTACTTTCCTCACTAATTTCTAATCTCAAGACTAATTTTCTCTCCATCCCAAATGAGGATGGGGTTATGAAATCAAACCTAAATCTGTGCTGGGATATAAAGTCCTACATGGCCTGTTAGCAGCTCTGGAGTCTCCAGTGCTGGGTTTGCTCCTCCTAATGGCCGATTTGAGAACCCTGGAACAAAGAGGAGTGAATGCCAGGCAGAAGAGGGAGGTGTGGAAGTGTGAAGGCAGACCTGTTGGCATTTCAGTTGGGGACAAAATGTAAATATAGTCACACTTCACCTGCCTAGCAAGCAGGTTTAATAGTAGACACTCCTGACCTGGCTGGTTTGGCTCAATGGGTACAGCGTTGGCCTGCAACCTGAAGAGTCCCAAGTCCCATTCCAGTCAAGGGCATGTACCTTGGTTGTGGGCACATCTCCAGTGGCTGTGTGTGTGTGTGTATGTGTGTGTGTGTGTGTGTGTGTGTACATGCAGGAGGCAGCTGATTGATGTTTCTCTCTCATTGATGTTTCTAGATACCTATCCCTCTCCCTTCTTCTCTTTAAAAAATCAATTAAAATCAATTTAAAAAATAGTAGACCCTCCTTTCTAAAACCTACTTACAAAGAGACTGCTGGAGCAAGCTCTCCAGCTACTGTGATAGTTGACTGTGACTTGTGCACCAATGCCATGAACTTGATTGATTCCAGTAAGAAGCTCTCCTCCAGACACTATTTAATGCTTCATGTCCGAGTTTCAACAAGCTTGATTATCTGATTTTTTCCAGCTCATAGACTAGAAACAGATGATGACAGCTGATGGCAGGAAGAAATAGCTGTTCTCTGGCAACTAGAAGAGTTGGTAGCTGACTGAATAATCAGACAAAAAGAGAAAGAAAATGCACAGAGTAGTCTATGGCCACTCAATGTGGGACTGACAAAACCTAGCACGTATCCATAGCTTACTGTTCAGACAAGTACCTATTGTGTGTGCTTGGCTGTGACCCTTCAGTTCTTAAACTCCCTAAGTTCAATCTTTATCAATGAAATGTGGAAAATATCTCTTTTACAAGACTGTAAATCAAATAATAGGATATATATTAAAGTACCTTGTAATTGCTAAAACAACTATATCTATGAAAGGTATTATTTACATGTTTCAGTGAAGTAATTGTATTATTTAGTATACTAATCATATATCACCAAGATTCATTTTCTAAAGAGTTCAATAGGAATTTCATAACATTCCTTTCTTAAAGCAGTAGATTTCACTGCTTGAAACATTAACTTATCTCATTACTTAATAAAAATGTCTAATAATTTTATTACCCATATTTTCCGGTGTATAAGACGACCCCCTAATTTTACAGTTAAAACATAGGTTTAGGCCTATATTCGCTGTATAAGACTACCCCCACTTCAAAGAAAAGACTTACTTTGCCATCAAGATCTGCAGGTAATTTTTGTGCAATTTTGGTCTTTTGCCCCCGATTTTCGGTTGACTTTTTTTCGTTTCAAGAGTCATCTTATACACCGGAAAATACGGTATATATATATTTAAACTAAATGAAAATACAAATAAATAAATGCTAGTACTTTAATTTTACGGAATGTATCATTCCTTAACAATGACAAATGATAGAATTTAGAATTGCCAACGTTACCTTGATCAGGTCACCTCAACATTTTTGAGCCTGTCACCTTATGAATTCATGTGCAATGACCACAGGGCCAGTTCATGGTATTATTGCAATGACCAAAACATGAAAATCAATTTACATGAACAGTTTTGTTTTTATTTTTAGCTCCTTATGTCTATAAACTGGGGATATCAGGATGTTTCTTAGAAAAGTTATAATGTGAACTTAGCCTCAAAAAGAGAGAGTAATGTTTCCATAATTCTAGAGAATCACAGAAGGAATTTCAGGTAGTGGTCAAGGTATAGGTAATGGGTCCTAGGTAGCAATGACAAATTTCAGGAATAACAACACAAAAAGTAGGTCATTTGGAGAGATGGAACAAGGCTTCAGCAATGAAGAAAAGAACAGGGAGACAAATCCTAATTAAGGGAATACAGTGGAGAGTGTGAGTCTCATGATGAGAAACCAGGCTCAGAATAACAATTCTCATGACACAGAAAATGGGTTCTATTCTCTATAATTTACTCCCTTTTTTTTTTTCCTTCATTTTCTTAACTCCCTATGTAAGAGGTTTTCAATAGGTTGGCTGAGAGATCTCATTCTAGCCATTTGCTCTAAAGTAAGACTTGTTAATTCCCTTTTTGACTTAAAAATGGGAAATCAGAAGGGTGTGCAACCTCAGATAAGCCAGGAGATTCTGATCTACTTGCAATGATTGAGGTTTTTGAACACAAGTCCGAACAGGCCTTTTCCCACTTATCTGCAAGCTTGTCTAGCATCCAGGAGACTCAAGGAAATATTTTATCCAGTTATAGATAATGCCAACAGGTCTGAATTCACATCCGCTTCAGATATAATCAAATTAATTTGCAGTGAAACTTACATTGCAGTTATTTTGCTTTACCCCACAACTTATGTAGTAAGTAACGATTCTAAATCTATCGGACTTGTAAGCACAGGAGCATTTTAATTTAATATTATTTTAAAATGGCAAATTTTCTAAATAAAATAGTTCCTGAAATTTATCTGTTTTTTTAATTTTACTAACATCTATTAAGTCCAAAGCATTTTATGCAGATGAACTTGCTGGGTTGAAACACTGGCAAAGTTTCATGAATATATAATGTCTCTTTATCTGAATCCTGCAATATTGATGTATTTAAATATTTAAAATGTTTTTTTCTGAAAATACAGATTTGTTAATTTAGGCTATGCTTTGAGTTCAAGAAACTGTGCATTAAAAAATGTAAAATTGATTCATATGCCTTTCAGCGTAATGATTATTGCTTGTCTCATTTTTGATTCTTAGAAGTATATTTCCATAGGACATGATCTCACTCATCTAGGGGAAATGGTGAACAACATAGACTGATGAACAAGAACAGACCCAGAGATAAGGTCAGACTGTTGGACCCCAAAGGGAGGGTGGGGATAAAAGGGAGAGAACAACCAAAGGACTTATGTGCATACATATGAGCCTAACCAGTAGTCGAGGATAATAGGGGTGTTAGGACAGGTGGGGGATTGGAATTGGGGATTGAGGACAAATATATGATACCTTAATCAATAAAGAAATTTTTAAAAATGTAGATGCTTTTTTTTTTTTTTAATCTAATAACATCTCACTTTTAGCTGAATTTTAAAAAATTTACCAGGAAATCATATGTAAATAATGAGGGCCAGAAACATTAACATTGTACATGTGAACAACTCCTCATGCAGACCCCTCTGTCCCCAGCTTCCATCCCCACCTCAGTTCTATACAAGGTAGTCATTTAATCAATGTGGGAGGTTCAGCAGCATGAGCCTGTTCCTGTAGAGTTCAGATGTCTTCAATGTCTGTGGCAGTGTGTGGCTTGGATGAATTAGAGGTGAAGTGCTTGGGATTTTTAATTCAATTTTTTTTTTGCATCAAATCATTTACACTTAGCCAGCCAAGGACAAATTTCTGATGGTTGATCTGTAAGAAGTACACTTGGAATGCCTTCTGGTGTAGCATGACTCAGCTAAGATGATCTGGGACAGTTGGCATGGAAACACCCAATCTGGTGTGAGGAGTCCGATCTCTTTTAAAAAGCACTGCTCTAGTCCATTTTGGATCATTTTGTCTACTCATAATATTTATTTATTTATTTAACAATGATTTGCCAAGAAAATCATATGTGTATTTTTATAATATGTAAGCCAATGATGCTGAATCGACATCTCTGCCACTGATCTGCATGGGTTGACTGGAAATACTCAGCTTTTTGTCCTTCAACCCTAATATATCTCAAGCAGACCTCTTCCTTTCTGATTCCCCCAAATACGTGATTTGGCCAATATTTCTTCAGAGAAATGCTGAAGTCAAATGGAATGACAAATGCCAGATTTACTGCTGATCAAAGCCACGATGGAGGATGTGTTTAGTCACAGTGAATTCCCATGACTGTACCAACTCGCAGGGTGAGCTTCCCCCCACCTCTACTACCTGCCTACACAGGCTGGGAGAGCAGAGAACGCACATCTTCTGAAGCCAAGTTACATGAAAAGCTGAGAGGAAGGGGCTGACTCCTTATGCTTAGCTTCTTTCCCCAAATTGACAGATCATGTAAGACCAGCCCCTTCCATAGAAAGGAGTGATGGGGCTAAGAGGGATTGGAGGACTGCTTTTGTGGAGGGTTCTTGATTTGGAAAAGTGAATCTATGAGAAAGCAGTTCCCTCCAACATACCCTGTCTTAGTGATTGACTCTGCTCAGATGCACAAACCACAAATCACCACTGTCCTCAATTCCTCCCTTGTGCCTGATCTGCGTAAATCAAGTTCTGTTTTGTTTATCCTCAGACATCACCTGAATGCTTCCTCTTCTCTGCACCTGGAAAACTACAGAAGCCTCATACTGTTTCCCCAACTTCTAGTCTTTTACCCTTGCAATCAATTCCCAGCACTGTTCATCATTTGAAATCATAGTCCTGTTTAAAACCCTTTGGTGGCTTCTGAACTCCAAATGTGATGGTATTTGGAATGCAGGGCCTTTGGGAGGTGGTTAGTGATGAAGGTGGCGGCTAATGAAATTATTGAATTAATAATACAGAACCCACAGAGCTCCCTCTAGCCCATTCATCACATGAGGAAGATACAGAGAGTAGCTAGCCACCTGGAGGAGGGCCCTCACCCAACCATGCTGGCACCATGACCTCAGACCACCAGCCCCCAGAACTGTGAGAAACACATTTCTATTGTTTACAAGCCACCTAGTATTTGGTATTTTGTGGTAGCATCCCCAAAGGATTAAGACAGGAAGGGTTGGAATCTCATGTCAGAAACACATTGTTTGTTATTTATTGCTTGTTCTATATACTTATGTTTCAGATAGACATGATAAACTGTACTCAGTTGTATTTTATAATGTGAATTCATATATTCTCAAATAATTCATCTATCAGCTGTGTTTGTCAGTTGGCTTAAAGAAAGTCTCTAAATTTGACTACAACCATTTTGATTCAATAAACTCTTTTGGGACATTCAGAATTCTTCAACCCATAAAGAACAGACTGATTCTCACAGAAGGCTGCTTGGGCAGGCTTATTTCTGGTGGAGATACTAGCTCTGAAGCAGAAACTGATAAATCATGAACTGCTCACTGGTATTGAGCTGTAACTGTTCTGGCAGAAGATTGAGGCTTCCACTATGCTCGTGCCTCCTCTCATGGAATCAATCCTTTTATACAGAGTTAAGATGGACTATTGGTCATGGAAGTATCTCCAGTTTGGGGGATTAATATGCATCTAAGGGTTCACCATAAGGAGCTCATATCCAATGGGGTATTTTAGGGAAGAGAACCACATATCTGTGCTAAATGGCCAAATGCTAAGGACACTTGAGTGGATCGGTGGCTGTTGACTAGAGCCTCAGGTTTCTTGAATTAAACATGCCAAGCCTAAGGCCAATCAGAACAGCTGCATTGAAACTTTCTCAGCAATAATCTATAAAATAACTCTTTGTAAGTGCCTAATGAATGGGGTGAATAATAAACAGCTTTCATCCAGAAAGTAACATTCCTGAGAATGTGGATAAAATCATTCTGGACCTGCACCAGTGACCGCACATGGAAGCCACAGTGTAGATGCCTTGGGTCCTGACACCATGTCTGGCATATCCTTTGGCCTCCATGGAACTAGCTTGTTTGCTGAATAGTGGGGCCATTGCATTATTGGCAGGTGCCTGCCAGCAGGTCCTGTTCACTGTGGTGGTTTCCCAGCTGTCTCCATACTAGTAGACATTTACAGCCTAAGGCTTGTTTTCTGTATATCCTTAAAGTGTTTCTTGAGACCACTCACCTTGCCCTATTTACCTTCTCTCATTTCAGAAGGTAAATGTCTGAGCCAACAAATAGCTTTTATTATCCTCACTAGCCCTGAGAAATTGAGTAGTGTTTGACCTTTCTTAGATCCAGTACTAAATGTGGCTGCAATTTTAGGTTTTTCTCCTGGTCATGCAGTCTTCATTGTGGATAAAAATCATCAGTAACATGAAAAGCATTTCACAGAGAAAGTGTGCACCATACATGTCTATGCCCAATGGAAAAGCAAACTTTCTTTTCCAACTGTCCCACAAATATGAGTTATTTTATATTTTTTTTACGTTTTGTCAGTTTAACTTTAAAATTGTATACTAGTATATTTTTCTCCTTCATCATAACCACTGCTATTTATTGAGCATATACTATATGACATATGCTTTTTTTCATATTACTACATATCCTCAAAACAGCCCTGCAATGAAGAAAACTGAGAATCATAAAAGCTAAGTAATTGATCCAACTGCATAGAGTTAGTAAGCACTAGAGAGTCAAAATCTGAAAACAAAGTTTGCCTGTTTTAAGTTTTTTCCCCCCAACATCAAAATATTACTGTAGCTTTAAAGGATTGGAAAAGAACCAAGGAAGGAAGGAAGGAAGGAAGGAAGGAAGGAAGGAAGGAAGGAAGGAAGGAAGGAAGGGAGGGAGGGAGGGAGGGAGGGAGGAAGTTCACTAGGAAAAGAAAAGAGGCATACTTAGTGATTTAAAGTACTCAGGGAGGAACAATTTGAGGATACATATTCCTTTGTATTATAGATGCTAAGGGAAAAATTAAATAAACCCCACTTCAATTTGTGGGCATAAAATAAATACTTAAAGAAGCTCTTTCTATCCATACAACTTTATGATTCCATTTTTCCAAATTTTATTTTCAGTCTGCTATCTTGCTCATAAGGTTCATAGCTAAGAATTTCATTTCAGTACAACCAAAGAGCAATGTATTAAGACAATGCAATCCATCTGGATTTTTATTTCAGAAAAGGGATACAGATCTCTGCAACAAATAATCAAATAAGGGAGCTAAGTCTAAAATATTTTCACTTAATGAGGCACTGTGTGATGCATGCATTTTCCCCTAATGCACATTAGACATCATTTTGAAAATGTTACCATAACTCCATCCCTTAAAAATCCACTTATTTACCATTAAGAAGTTGGCACCAGACACTATTTCTGCAGAATAGCTCTTCAAAGTATAAGCTTACTTAAGAGCAAGATAACTTTTAACATTTTACATGTGATTCAGTCACTTATCAGTATATGAGAAAATAAAACCAAATACTATCTTCTAGCCTTAAAAACAAATAGAAAAAAAATCATTGAAAAGCAAATGCCAACCAGTGGTAAAGAATAACTATTTAATTTATACTGTCACCTGTTGAATTAATAAGTAAGCAGTGAATATAATGTGTATACAGAGTATAATTGGAAAAATCCCTATCTGACCAATTAATCCATTAATATAGATAAGGAGGGAATTTAATAGCTTTCTTAATAAAGTAATGCAGTAGGGTAGAATCACAGAGAATTCTATATGTAGGCTCAAAAGTAGATGCAAACATGACCTATTAATTGAAATATCCCTGTTTTGATAGAATTGCTTGATAATTTATGCCAAGACTGGAAAATATGTGTCTACTGTTAATTGTTACAGTTAAATGAGAATAGAATGAATTGATAGTACACATGCATTCATAATGTTGTGTTCTTTTTTTTTTTATCAACCTCAATATAATTAACATTGCATATTTGAGGTGATGATTTTATGCAACAATAAATATATTGAATAACAACATTATATGATATTTTAAACAGGGATATCATTTTGCTTTTATCAGAGTAGCAAACAGAGTTTGACAACTACCCATTTTTCTCCCAGGAAAATATTACCAATGAGAAGTTTCTAAGATAATTTGGAATTTAAGTATTAAAATTTAGTATATATTATTTCAGCTATTATAATAAAAATATTATATTGCAGTTTAGTTGGCATTTCTTAATGTGCTCGTATAAATAAGGTCATGCTAAATATTTATGTAAATAGTTTTTGATCATTAATCTTTAGTAAAATATCCATAAAATCATTGGAGAAAACCAAATTTTAGGTTTTTTATTTGAGTATTTAGAAAAGCACCACGTGAATTGCTTTAACAAACATACAAACAAAACCATGATGGCACTTCCAAATGGACTCTGTGATGCCCAGTCATTTTCTTTCAAGTTCCAATAGACAAAGAACATGATTGACAGGCTTAACACTCCTGGGAGATGCTGGTTGAATTTCAGTAACCTCATTTAAATATTCAGTCATACTAATCTGTAATCAGAGTTCAACTGCTTTAAATACATAAGGACAAAAGCAAAGTTTTGTCTAAACATTTAAATAACAAGTCTATCTCTATGTGACCTTTACTGCCTTGGATGCATAAATTAAGAAGTCATAAATTAAGAATTTTTAAGTTAATAAACAATTTATGTATAAACTATTCACAATTAAAAGCACTCTTCTTTGTGTTTTTCTATAGAACAAATATTCAGATTTGTTTTCTTTCATTAAAACATAGATTTGAAGGCCATTTGTTTCCGCTATGATTAAAGGCAAGCTAATGTTATTCTTGTTGCTAGGAAATAATTATTCATTTCTCAATAAGATCACGTATCCTCTTTTTAATGCCAAATAACAGAAATATATATATTTATATTTACATTTTATACATATATGTTTTTTTCTTCAAAAACTTAAGCTAAGGATAATTTGTTAATAATTTCTTAGTAGTAGTAAGTTTAATATTATTACATAATCTTATATTTAAACTTGAGTGAAAGAATCAAAAGACTTTTTAAAAATTTGGCATGGTTTTGATCAGGGTTATATAATTGTCTCCACAGAAGAAATTATTTTAAGATACATTATAAAATTATTTTGAGAACTACTTAAATAAAAACATATTGAAATGCTTCATTTTTAATACTGTATTCTGCACAGAATTTTATAACAATATCAAAGTCTAGCATACAAAAATAAAGAAAATAAATTTCTTATATAAATATACTTTTGTATTTAAGCTTAGAAATGCTCATGGTAAGAGCAATTTGATGTGTGATTAACTATTAAATGGAATTTCTATTTTGTTTTTATTTTTTTGCCTTTTGCATATATATATATATATATATATATATATATATATATATAATTTCCTTTTGCAAAGCTTATTACTTATTAGTGGAGAGCAAAATGTTTTCACTCAGCCCTTGAATATTGGCACTAATGTTGTTGAAACAATTAAATGTACCAGCTAGTGCCAACTTAGCGTATTACATTCTCTCTTAAGTGATTTTCAAAATTTATTATTTCTTTTTTTGAAAAATAGCTGTAATTTGTCCTTTAAATGCATGGGGCAGTACTTCACTCCTTGATATTTTAATATGCAAAAGTTAACATTTTTGTTAGCTTTCATTGCATTACAAAAATGTCTAAAAAGGAATATTCGAGATTTCCTGATGGCATAATTTCTATTATTAACAGTCATGTAAAATTAAAATTTAAAATTTTAGGTTACATTTTGTCAACTTATCTATAAAAATATTGCTGAGTTAAAATATAATCCCATCATAGCATTTTAAAGGGGGGATAAAAGGTGATGAAAGAAGACTTGACCTTGAGTGGTAAACACACAATACAATATACAGATAATGTGTTATAAAAATGTACACTTGAAACCTATACAACTTTATTAATCAAGGTCGCCTCAAAAAAGTCAATACAATGTGTTAAAGTGTCTAATTAATCCTTTAAAACCCTCCTACACTTAGTGGATCACTAGCAGCATACATTCCAGCATAAGTCCTATGATTTCCTATATCGTTGAATATATATTTATCAACTTTTGTTATTTTGGGGAACTTATCCACAACACAAAAATTGGTTAATTAATAATTTCTTTCTTCCTGAGACACACGAGCCAATAATTGAACTTTCTTTTAAGATCAATACACTCATAATTTTCAAAACAAATTAGGCTAAGTTTCTTGACTTGTGTTTGTCAATATCAGATGCCAAATTATTATTTACTCTTTAAATTAGGGGTGTCAAACTCAATCAGAGAAGGGGCCAAAATCTAAAATCCAGCCTAAATCGAGGGCCGAATGGTTTACTGAACAGTCATAAACTGTCATTGTGATGGAAACGCAGCGGAGTGCAGTGATGACAGCGCGGTGCGGGCCACATTGCAAGGCCTGGCGGGACGGATTTGGCCTGCGGGCCTTGTGTTTGACACATGTGCTTTAAATCATGCCATTGGGTAGCAGACCTTGCACCACTTCTTGTTCTGCTTCAGCACCAATACATGCTTGTCAGTATTGCCTGATACTGGCCAATTCTAACCACTTTGCTGTACATTTGAAACTAATACAGAATAACACTGAACATAAACTGTAATGAAAAAATAAGAAAAACACAATACAGTGTTATCAACTAATTTTTTTTATACACCCCAGACAATGTTCTAAATTACATTATTCTCTTGTTTAATTTTTTTCAACAACTGTGTGTGTTTGAGGGCACATTGCTATCCCAAGTTGACACAACCATTAAGCAGAAGAATGAGGCTTAACACCCAAGTAGTCTGTCCTCAGAGCCCATGGTTCTCCCATAGCCTAAACTTGACTGAGCCTGAGAATGTGACCGCCTTTTCTGCATTATTAATTTAAAAACTTCATAAGCAGCAAATTGAACCTCCGCTGATGTTTAACCTTATTATCAAAGGACTTAACTAGACCATATTATGCTGACACCAGTCTCCTAAAATAAATAGTTCTGACCTTATAAGGTTTGAATGTTTCATTGTAATATGACATTTCAGAGGCCTGAGAATAATTGCTGTGCTATTTTATTTTAATTGCCATGCGTAACATACAATGGAATGGGGAATTCTTCTTTCATCAAACTTGAACTGCAGATGCTCCTTTCATTATGAATCTTGGAATTCTAAATATTTGGTTCTGTTTTGTTTATTAGGTCATTGATGGTCCTCACACCATTGTGTTAATGTAGCTTTGGTTGACTTCAGAGTGATCTCACCCCACACTCTATTATATTTTCAATGTATGTATGCTGGGGAAAAATAGTGGATACCTGGGGAACTAGTTTTCATGATTTTTTAGATATTCTATATGGCAGAGCACTCTAAAAATAGCATTAAATATAGCCATGAGAAGTATACTTAACTCCCTAGACCAGTACAGAAAAATGGTCTCATTGTCTGTAAAAGCTCCAACATCTTCATTTGCAGACCCTCAGAACTGTGTCCCTATTTGAGTGGAACACTTTACTATCTGTTATGGTTCCCTTACTACAACCTTCTGGAGGCTTCCAGGAAACTTTGTATCTTATTTAGTGTACTCTTGGTCTTACTCCAGTGTCTTACCTTGTGTTATCTATAAATTGCTCCTGACAGTCCTACAATATATCATGCATGGCTAGTTCCTCCATAGTAGGAAAAATAAATTATATAGATTAATCAAAATTTAGTTGTTGGACTAAACTCCCAAGGTGATAACTCAGGGCTTTAGGAGTTGTAATTGTAATGTAGTCCGAGATTCCTATGGTGAATTTGATTTCTATGGAGTGTGAGGACATGGATATAGCGTGAATGAGAAGATTATGAAATTGGATCAGGGCTCTCTCTTTTACTTAGACAAATGAGTGTTTGGTACGGCATCACACCATTTCCTATAAACATCAAAAGCTACTTGTAATTTGGATGATTACCAAAAATAGGAACTCTGATGGTTTTTTGAAAATGATGTAAATGGTCCAACCATGGGTAAGTTACTAAAGGGCATGATGCTCCTTTTCCCAGAAGTTCTGTGCTGTCCAGAACATCATCTAAAGTGATATAGAGAGAAGAGAGAAAGACAGAACAGCAGTTTTCAGCATGGCTGCCTCCATAAGGACCAACGTGGAAACTTCTTTAGAAACACAGATTCACAAAGTTATGCTGGATCAGAACTTGAGGGTTAGGGTTTAGGGCAAGGGTGGGGAGCCTTTTTTCTGCCAAGGTCCATTGGGATATTTATAACATCATATGCAGGCCATACAAATTTATCAAATTGAAAATTAGCCTGCATTATTTGGTCAAACATTTAATTAACTCACCCGTAATGCCTTGGCAGAGCCAGAACAAATGATTTCACAGGCTTCTACACCCGCAGACTGGGCGTCCCCCATTCCACCAACCCCCTCCCTAGTTTAGGGCTTCAACATATGAAATCAAGGTTAGGGTCAGGGTGTGGGTCATTTAGCCCATAGCACCTTTCTGATAACTTATTCACACTTCTGTCCCAATCACCTTTCTAAAACAAGGGATGGATCTTGCCAAACATCTCTTGAATACTCGTGGTGTTTCTCTCTTGTCTTCTGGATAAATCCACACTCTTCGGTGCAGCATACATGCCCTAGTCCTGGTAGCCTCTTGAAGTAAATTAATTGAGACGGCCTGGGAGGCTGTACTGAGCATTGTCAGGCTGTGAGGAAGTCCGTGAAGGAGGGTCCTTCAGTCCACTGAATGTTTATGTCTCTCTAGAACTCACATGTTGAAGGCCAACCTCCAATGTGAGGGTATTTAAAAATGGGGCCTTTGGGAGACACTTAGGCCACTATGGCAGAACATGAATGAGATTAGTGCTCTTATAAAAGAGACTAGATGCCCAGTGGGTGAAAATTCATGCACTGATGGCAGCCTGGCCTGCCCCCTCTCACAGTTCTGGAGTCCTCAGGGGTGGGAGGCAACCTGGCAATCAGGGAAAGGAGATACCCCCATCACACCTCTGCTGCTACCACTGGTGGCAGTGCAAGCCTCTGCTGGCCCTAGTTACCTGAGCCTCTGGCGGCCCTGGGTGGCTGGACAGCTGCCATCCGAGGCTTGCCTCCTCCTCAGGCTGGCCTGGGAAGCTAGGGGTCTGAGGACTCCAGAGGCAGGCACCCAGCACAGCCTGAGCCACCTGGTGATGGGCCCGGCTGTGCCGGTGGGCCTGCCATTCCAGCGGGTCTGAGGGGACTGAGTGCCGCCATCTTTGAGGGAATGGCAGTCAATTAGCATATTCCCTTCTATTGGTTATGGGTACCACCATCTTTGTGAGGGTGTAATTGTTAATTAGCATATTCCCTCTTTATTAGATGGGCTATCAGAGAGCCTCCTTGCCCCTTCCACCATTTGGTAACAAATAGAGGAGATGGCTGTGTAGGGTTCTCAGCAGACATCGAATCTGCACAGGCCTTTATCTTGGATTCCTGAGCCTCTAGAACTGTGAGAAATAACTCTTGGTTGTTTAAGCTACGCAGTTCATGGATTTGTGTTACAGCAACCTGAATGGACTAAGACAGTGGTCGGAAAACTGCGGCTCATGAGCCACACGCGGCTCTTTGGCCCCTTGAGTGTGGCTCTTCCACACAATACCAAGTGCGGCGCACATATACAGTGCAATTGAAACTTCGTGGCCCATGCGCAGAAGTCCGTTTTCGGCTAGGCAAGTCTATTTTGAAGAAGTGGCGTTAGAATAACTCAAGGGACAAAAGAGCCACATGTGGCTCGGGAGCCGTGGTTTGCCCACCACTGGACTAAGACAAATACTATGGTCAAGTGAGAAAGTGTGCCATAGCATTAGGAGGCAGGGGGTGCCATACTCATGGAGTGAATTTGCTAACCCTCTCTGCCCTCTACCTGACACTCCAGGCTCATTCTTGCAGCTCCCCTTTTCTCTGGCCCTAGGAAGGACTTGAGCATCCTCCTATGTGCCACTGTCTTCTGTTTTCTCTTGTTTTAGCAAATGCTTGTTGGGGAATGGCCTTTTGTCCCTCTCTCTCTCTCTCTTTTTTTTTTCTTTTTTTTTTTCTTTGCCTGCCTATCTCCTTTTCACTTTCTACCTTCAACTCACATTTCAACTTTTCCAAATAGCTTTCCTGGTTTCTTTTTCTTCACTGTGGCCTCTTTTTTGTGTGTGCAGGAATTACTCTCTCAGCAAGTATTATTGGCATACATTACAACTGTTAGCTCATTGTTCTCCAACTCCAAAAAATGTTTTAGTCTTAACAGAAGCCTATGTATTTGATAAGGGACTAGCTGCCACTGTATCTCACATATATATGGTTACCGGTAACATTCACACAATATTTTGTGTAACAAGAAATGAACCCATCGGATGCCATTCAACAGAACCTTTATATTTCTGCCAATCATTATATAATTTAAAATATCCTGGATATATTAGTGGTTAAAGTAGATAAGACTGCTCACTTGATATTAACTTCTGTGTACCCAAGATTACAGGGGAAGCTAATCCATTATATAATTTAAAATATCCTGTATATATTAGTGGTTAAAGTGGATAAGATTGTTCACTTGATATTAACTTCTGTGTACCCAGGAAGCTAATCCTAGCTAGAGTACAAATTCCACAAAATATTTGAGTTTTATAAGAAACCTCTTCCATTCCATAGCCAATATTAATGGCTTGGATGTTATGGAGATAATCTGAACAGTTTTTACCATAATTTAAAAAGTCAATAGTTATTTATAGACCTGAGTTGAATCTAGACAGTAAAGCATATTCAACATGCTCTTGCATTCATGTCTCTATTTTATGCAAGAATTCCAAAACTTCACAAGCCATGACCAATATTAATAATTGCTTTCAGATGGATATTCATACACAGTAAGATTTCTGGCTATTACTGTTGAAACTTGTAATGGCAAATTGAAACTTCTCTAAAGCTATAAGCAAAGTCAAGATGAGTATTCCACTCTGATTGGTGAGTGGGATTGATCCTTAATGAAAAAGTTAACTTTTTAATGTATTTAATTGGAATGTATATGCCAAAGCACTAAATATAGGTAGGTAGTGAAGCCATGCTATCTATCATCGCTTTTTCTGTTGAACACATGCCTCCTAGGGACAGAAAGTATGTGTAGATTAGATCATAGCATTTTCTCACTGGAAAGGTTACAAGTATAACCCAGCACTTTATTCAGAGGTTACTTTCTACCAGGAGTAATGCATCTTTCATGAGTAAGATGCCTTAGTCAGAGTTAAGCAGACCTGTTCTATTCTCTAGTTGACTGCATTGTCTTTGCTGAGGAGCTGGGAAAAAATATTTATGAACATCTGTTCATTGCCTTTTCTCCTTATAGGCTGGTGCTCCTGGGCCTCCAACTATTGATTATATTGCACTATCTACACTATGTTCCTGTTTTATGTTTGAAAAAGCATGTAATACTTTAGTGTGTGTTTTACTCCTTAGCTGATCCTTCTCAATGTTTCTGGCCTACGAGAGAAATGCAACTGGGAAATTACATTTCTTTATCCATAGGCTGAAAGCATAGAAGGACTAGTACTCTTTCTAATTATAGAAACTTTAAGTCTAACATGTGTTACATTTTAGAGGCGCAGAAAATAATGAAAAGCTGATACTCCTGATTAACATAATCACATATTAATGACAGCTAATTAACTTCCATTTGAGGCAGTGCAACTGGATAATATGATTTTTGGGTGTATTTTGCTGTAATAAAAAATTCCTGCAAGATAACATATCTTTGCTTTTATCTTTATTATTAAATCATTTGCTATTTATTTATGGAGACTGTATCAATAGGATTTCCCTGACTACATCACTAGGATTTTTTTTAGATAACAGATGTGTTCTTTGTAATCAAAGCATATAACAGATAATGTTTTCAATCATCTGCTGGGATAATCCACAAAAGAATATATGGTTTTACAGTATAAAATATTTTATTGCTGTTTAAAATTCTAATAATTTTAAAGAGACTTCCTAGAATTGAATATTATTAGCCTATTAACTACGTAAATATAATACAGAGGAGGAGAACCTGTATGGCTGTGTGAATGTGTGTGTGGCGGGGTGTTAAACAAACAAATATATGATCATAAAACAAATGCTTAGCCTCCAAGATCAGAAATTTAAAGAGATATGAATTCAATTATCCAAAAAAAGCTAAGAAAGATCGCTTCTCGGCCTTTTGGCTAAGATCAAGTGCAAAAAAAGCTAAGAAAGATAGCAGCATTCTCTAGAAAAGTCCCCCAATATCTACCCATTTTTTTCTTAAAAAAAAAAAAAATCAAGACAAAATAGCACCCTCCTCATCAGCCTGGTTGATAACAACATTATAAGCATTTTCATGAAAGGCAAATGGGACTCAGAGCAGTCATTAAGGGTTATTAGCCTCGTGCTTTCTTGTGTCCCTGGGGTCGACTATATTACTGTCTGTCCGAATTTTAGAAGCCAGGGCAGAAGTGTCAGTGCCTCTCACGTCTGCCCAGGAGCTGAGTTTTTAATAAGGACCATGCACAGGGAGTGGCGCCTGCGCATATTATGGTTTGGGGCAGAGCATGTCTTAGCCCTTGTGTCACATGTGGTCATGGATGACAAGGATCTGGGGAAGAGATCCAGGCGATCTCTGGAGTCCTTCTGATGTGTGTTCCAACCAGAACTACATGGTAAAAGACATGCAGACTGGATGCAGAGCAACTCATTATGACTTGAGAGTCAGTTCTCATTTGCGTCTAACCTTCTGCAGAGCCAATGCGTGAACCGTCATCAGCTGTGACAAGAGCTTCCATCCCAGGCACCCTCCCAGGGTGTGCCAGTGGTTGAAATGCATGCTAGGGAGATTTTTTCCAAATCATTAAAAAATTGACTTTGTCTCAATCAGAACCTTGAATTTTTATATGAATTAATACTTCCCAGAAATGAGCACTCGCATAAAAGTAACCCACTGAATGCTGATGCCTTCTTCTGGGATGGGTGGTGCAGGTTGTTCTTTTTTAAAAAAATACATATTTTACTGAGTTTTTACAGAGAGGGAGAGAGAGGGATCGAGAGTTAGAAATATCCACCAGCTGCCTCCTGCACACCCCCTACTGGGGATGTTCCCGCAACCAAGGTACATGCCCTTGACCGGAATCGAACCTGGGACCTTTCAGTCCACAGGCCAACACTCTGTCCACTGATTTCAGCTGCCTTGTTCTTTTAGGTCATCAATTTTCAACCTTTTCATCTCAATGTACCCATAAACTAATTACCCAAACTCTGTGGCACACCAAAAACATATGCATTTTTTTCCAAACTGACCAAAAATAGTATAACTTTGATTCATTTAAACTGGATAGCTTTGTGTGCTGTTGTCTTTTTTTTTTTTTTTTTAATTTGACAATATAGGGGAAAGGAGGTCAGTGTCCCTGACCAAGTAGTCAGTATTGTGTGTTTTAAACTTTCTTGTGGCACAATGGTTGAAAATCGCTGCTTTCAGTTATTTCTTTCTCCAAATGCCACTAAGTTTTCAATTTGCCTCTGATCTCCCAGCCTGAGCATGGTGCTCTGTATTTTTAAAGCGGGCTATGCTGATTGCCACTGCTTTTATCCCTTTACATGATGTGTAAGGAGCAATGCTTGACTAAAGGTTTTTGTTTTTTTTTTAATATATATTTTATTGATTTTTCAAAGAGAGGAAGAGAGAGGGATAGAGAGTCAGAAACATTGATGAGAGAGAATCATCAATCAGTTGCCTCTTGCACACCCCCTACTGGGGATGTTCCCGCAACCAAGGTACATGCCCTTGACCGGACTCGAACCCAGGACCCTTCAGTCTGCAGGCCAACTCTCTATCTACTGAGCCAAACCGGTTTCGGCTTGACTAAAGGTTTTAAAACCAGGAGGGGAGTGCATTGGTTATCAGCAAAGAGCCAATGAAACTCTTTTTATCTTATTTGTTTTTTTTTCTCTCTGTCTCTGTCTGCTCAACTCAGAAGCAGCCATTTCTGCTGAAGACAGAAAATGGTGTGCCTCAAGAATTTTCAAACGTTCAATATTTGACTATTTAGTCAGGAGCACTGACCACTTGCCCTTTAAGTGATTAAATAAAAAAATGTGACAATGGCCACTGCAATAATTGATGTCCAATATAAATGAATCAAAATTGTACTTATACCCATCAGCAGATGAATGGATTAGAAAGCAGTGGTGCATCTACACAATGGAATACTCTGCTACTATAAAAAGGAAGGAACTCTTACCATTTGCAACAGCATGGGTGGGCCTGAAGAGCATTATGCTAAGCGAAATAAGCCGGTTAGAGAAAGATAAATATCACATGATCTCACTCATTTGTGGAATATAATGAATAAAAATAGATCCAGAGACACAGAAGCATCCAACAGACTGTCAAATCTCAGATGGAAGGCAGGGGAGGGGTGGAGGATAAGAGATCAGCCAAAAGACTTGTGTGCATACATTTAAGCAAACCAATGGACATAGACAGTAGAAGGATAAAAGCATGTGCTGGGAGGTGGAAATAACTGGGGATAGGTCAATGGGGGGAAAAGGAAACATATGTAATACTTTAAACAATAAAGAATTTAAATTTTAAAAATGCAGAAAATGTAACTATGACCATCGAGGTTAACTAGGTTATTTCTGGATTGAAACATGACCAGTTTAAGGCTCTCCTTGGCCAATCCAAGATTTCCCTATAACCTGTGCTTAACTTATTTTATTTTCAGTGAGAATCCATACTCCTGAAGTCCATGTAAGAGCATTTCTTTCTTAAAACAAAACAAAACAAAACAAAAAACAACCAGTGATAAAACAGCTTTTATGAAACTTAAGTTGAATAACAACTAATTTTTTTACTTTTAAAAATTAAAATTTAATTTTTAAGCCTAATGACAGTATTCCTTCTCTCCAAATGGCATTGATCCAATTAGTGGAGAGCCACATGGCAACTTTGCATATCCAGGGATAAAATGATCAGTTAACATTACAAAAATAGTTTCTTCTATATTTCTTAAGAAGAAAGTAATAATTATACCTTTATTCCTCATCCCAGATTGTTTTACTTTTATGGTAAAAAAATTCTATTTTTCACATATATAATACACATTTCTATCTAATTCTATGGCCAGATATGAGAATAACAGCTTCCCTTTTGTTTTGTAATTTTTTAAAGTTAAAGAATAGATTCATTAGCTACATAAAAACTACAAGATGATTTGAAATGAAATTAATTCTAACTCCTAGAAAAACAAACAAACACACACACACACTATTTTTTGATCCATATTCTGGCTAGTAGTAAATTTTACCTACTAAATAGGAAAACTCAACCTTGTCAAGATGGCTTGTGTAAATATATTTTCATAGGGAATCCCAGAAAGAGCCCTTAGGGATATACAGAGTCTATCAGGTTATACCATTAAAATTAGGAAGATAGATTCAAATATAAAAAGACAAATAGAACCATAATTATATACTTGGTGATTATTGTAATTAAATTCACTGTGTTTTACATGTGAATTACTCGACATTGAGATGACACTGAAGAAAGTTCCACCTCCGCTCTGAAAGTTTGGGAACAAATTAATTTTTCAAAACACTACTGGCAATTTAATATACATATTAATTGATATTTAACTTTATGCAGTGAAATTGTTTCCTGAAAAATTAATTACCTTATCCTCCATTTGGGTTAATTATGAAGCAATACAACTTCAAATTAAAAGTATAAATGGTTTTGATTTAATTACATTGTGATCATTAATAATATAGGTGTATTTCTTCCACTTAAAGTACCTCTGATCACAGAATATTTTCCCAAAAGATTCTTGGAATATATTTATATTGTATTTTGCAAAGGAATGCCTGGGTATGTAAATGGAAGATAAAAGTATATTAATAAGGAAAGTTACCAGTGGGATTCCTCTGCAGAGTCAGAATTTTTAAAAAAATTAAGTCATTATAGTATTTGTCTAATACAAGAACAAGACTTAGTAGTAGGAAGATTATGAAATTACTCTGTGCATGTCAATTCAGTTATTGACAGAAATGTTGAAAAATGAGTTTTTGAAGGGTATAACATACAAAAAGTGGGATGTGTAAGGACACTATTTTCCTGTCTATAGGACAGGTGTTTCAATGCTCGAAATACTTATTTTCTCTTCTGAATATTTTCTTTCCTGGCCAAAATTAGTTTTTAAATGTCAATGTTTTGAGTCAATGCCATAGTATTGCTTCTTTTTAAAAAATTTTTTTCTTTATTGATTAAGATATTACATATGTGGCCTTATCCCCCATTGCTCTCCCCCAAACCCCCCACTCATGCCCTCACCCCCCTGTTGTCTGTGTCCATTTGGTTAGGCTTATATGCATGCACACAAGTCCTTTGGTTGATCTCTCCCCCTTACCCCCCAACCTCCCCTACCTTCCCTCTAAAATTTGATGGTCTGATCAATGCTTTAAAAATATATTTTTATTGATTTCAGAGAAGGGAGAGGGAGAGAGAGATAGAAACATCAATGATGAGGGAGAATCATTGACTGGCTGCCTCTGCCTGCCTCTGGGGCCCCCACCACAAGTGGGGATGGAGCCAGAAGTCTGGGCGTGTGCCCTGACCAGGAATCTAACCCTGACCTCCTGGTTCATAGGTCCATGCTCAACCACTGAGCCGTGAAGGCCTGGCAGCATTGCTTCTTTTTAAAACTGCATTTCATTTTGCCCTAGGCTGTTTGGCTCACTGGATAGAGCAATGGCCTTTAAACCGAAGGGTCCTGGGTTCTATTCCAGTTCAAGGCATGTACCTTGATTGCAGGCTCAATTCCTGGCCCTGGTCAGGGTGTGAACAGGAGGCAACCATCAATGTTTCTCTTTGTTTCTCCGTCACTTCCACTCTTTCTTAAAATCAATAGAAAAATATCCTCAGGTGAGGTTTAACAACAATGACAGAAAAAGAACATTTCATTTTTATCTATGAAAGAAAATTTCTTGCTATTTAGCTAATAGTCTTTAGGTAGTTAGAGGGATGACCTAACAAGTCCTAAAAACACTGTGCATTCACAGCTTTCTAATCACAGTTGTTTTCAACAATAGTTCTTTTTCAGTGAATATTCTGTGCGGAACAGGGGACTTAAATTTGACCTATAGACATCAGACATGTAATACGTAACTTAAAAATCTTTGAAACTCATTTAAGGAAAAACATTCCATAGTGAATCATCAATTAAAGTTTATAAATTGAGCCTTTATATTCTTCTATTTTGATGTTTTCCCCATATTTCCTAAAACCTTTTTACTCTTCTTCTTATACTGAAGAGTTGTGAAATAATTTTCATCCAGTCCTAGCCAGTTAGCTCAGTTGGTATCTGTCCTGATACGCCAAGGTTGTGGTTTCCATCCCTAGTCAGGGCACATAAAAGAATTAACTAATGAATGCATAGAAAAGTGAAACAACAAACCAATCTCTCTCTCTCTCTCTCTCTCTCTCTCTCTCTCTCTCTCTCTCTCTCTCTCTCTTTCTCTCTCTGTCTCTCAAGTTAATAAGTAATTTTTTTAAAAAAATGTTAAAAATAAATTTGAATCAATGATGCCACACACAAAAATACTGTGTTACTTTATTTAAAAAACTGAAATTAACTCCTATTATTAAGTTGTCGGGTCATAAAATCTTGCCTTGGGCTACTGTAGCTCAGTCTTACATGGAGAAGCATCAGAACAAACAGAGGATCTTGCATTTCCAGCACTCTCTCCATATAGATTTTAACCTTGTGGACTCAAAGAAAAAGTTATGCAAAAATTGAAAGGCATTGGATGATATAACAGCCTAAATTTGTAATTGTCAAATATATAAAATTAATCAGTAAAATACTATTCCTAATTTCTATATATTCAGCAGGAAAATATAATTTTCCTAAGACTGAATATTTCATTAGGAACAAATCACTTCAGATTTATCTGATGACTGCTAAGAATTTGAATGTAATAACCAAAATCTCAAAGTAATTTACCACAGTCAATGTTGACAGTACGGCACATATTGCTAGATGCCCTCCCAGTTAAAAACTGTGTTTCTAGAGATAGTTTTGTGTATATGACACTAAAATATCTTTCCTACAATTTATCAGAAGAGCATAAAAAAATACTTATACTTCTCAATTTACTGTATCAATAATATTGGTCATTTTAGACTTTATTATAAATGGGGTCCCCACCACAAACCAAAGCATCAGAACGTTTTTATTTTATTTTATTTTATATTTATTTCCTTGGAAAACTATGGCATTCATATTTTGATTTAAAGCTTTATTATTCCATAAAATCTTGGCACTGAAATAATTCTAAATACTCATTGAATACAGTTTGGTTTTCACTAGTATTTCATGGGATGTTCTTCAGCTACCTTTCCTTTTAGTTCTAGCCCATGTTGTTTTTCTGACGAACTAAAAAAGGGCTATGATACTCTGTACTTGAGTCCAGGCTTGAATCCCTCCTGGATGCACAATGCAACAATTCATTTCCGGCCATGAGTTGAATAGAATACATTAAACACTCATCCTGCATTCTAAACAGCTTCCTATTTTCTTTGAATTCTAATTCAAGGCATTGAGGTGAGTCTCTAAAGCACTGGATATGCTAGCCTATAGTTTTCTCATGAATGTTTAGCTCTTTTGGCTGTGCCCTATGGCAGAAAACAGCCTGAGATAAGGGGACTTCATGTGTGTTATGTGGGTGCAGAAAAAGGAACAAGGCTCTCTTTTCTCCCTTCCTCAGAAAGACCAGACAAGATGCTTTCTCACACGTGTACCAGGACAGGAGACCACGCCAATACCGCACCCAACTTTTGTGAAACTTCATGATTCCTGGTGCTTTGTACTCCCCAGTCCAAGGTGAAATACAGAGAATAGCCTCCTTGATGTAGTTTTCCTCAATGTTAGTATTCTCGATCGGCAAGGATAAGAATCCAGTTCCAAATCTTTCAGGAGTATTTATCTCCTGTATTCCTCTTTGACCATTGGGTATTTATTTGTTCAGATAAGCAGAGCTGGAAACAAAAGAAAGGTGAAAGATTACCAGTTTAATAAAGGACCCTGACTTTCTGAAAGGAAAAAGGAGATTAATGGTGATTTTATTGGAATCCACACATAGAAAATGCACAAATGGATCAGGAATGTGACGCAAGTATCCAGAATATCAAAACTTGTGTGTAGAATTAATACAAATAATACTGCTGTCGAAAACAATCCTCAAAGAAGAATGTTGAAAATATTAATATACCCTGCCCAAAGTAACTTTAGTTCAGGGATTCAAAAATGTCCTGGAAGTGCACTAGATTAAATAAACAAGATCTACCAAACTTATAATATTACATTATTGGAAAGACATTTCTAACCTGAATATGATCAAATGTCCAACTCTCAGGACACTCAGTGGTAAGAAAAGGAAGTTAAATGATACCAGGGTTTGTGTCCACCTAGTATAGACCAAGGGACACTCAAAAGAACAAAACACTAGCCTGTTTTCTTATCCCCCCAAAATGCCATATAAAAAATAAATAGAGGAGAACAGAGCTATACATTAAAGGAGAATTAAGAAACATGAAAAATAATCTCTAAATGTGGGCTTGACTTGCATTTGACTTAAAACAAATAATTCTAAAAATCATCAGAAATATTAGGGAAATGCAGCTTCAGACATGTGACTTGTTTACAAATGTGTTTTGTGTTTTTTTTGTTGCTATTTTATAAACAGTAATTGAATTGCAGTTGCGTTTCATCAGATTGCCACTGTTTATACTGAAATAGTTAAAGGCTAAATGCTGCAGTCTCTGGAAATTACTTCAAAATAATTCAATAGGGTTAGAGATATGGATGAACCCATATTGGCCATGAATTGATAATTAAAGATAGAGGTCCATTAAATTAGTCTCTATATTTATGTGGATGATTGAGTTTTCCATAATAAAAAGTAAAAATACGTTCTTGAAGCTAAGCTAATTGTTCTCATAGTAGCACTGCTATTCAAATATCACTCCACTCTGGTACATTATTGTGATGTTGGGTACTGATGTGGCTTAAGTCTGCATTAAAAGAGAGTATTGGTTGAAAGAATCTGAGATAGTAAAAAATTTGTGGCACATGGGTAGTAAAATATAATTCCAAACATTTGTATTGATAAAGATCAGAAGAATATAAAGGTAAAATATATATGAATATAGTTAAGGCTTTATTATGACAAGTAAAATGTAAATGAGCTTAGGAGCCAGAAAAAAAACACACAGGGTCTGATGTCCTCATTTGCTTCTTGTCTAGTTAGGACGCCATTGAATATTCTGAGCCTCAACTTCCAAAGAGGTATTGTGGACTTTAATAATTTATCAAAGCTCCTAAAACACTTATTATTCTTCTAAATATGTTATTAATATATGTTAACTCATGTAATCCTGACAATTCCATGAGAGGAGTCTTCATACTTACATGTTTTACAAATCAGGGATTAAAATAACCATTTATTAACTGGTTTGGCTCAGTGGACAGAGTGTTGGCCTGTGGACTGAAAGGTCCCAGGTTCTATTCCGGTCAAGGGCATGTACTTTGGTTATGGGCACATCACCAATAGGAGGTGTGCAGAAGGCAGCGGATCAATGTTTCTCTCTCATCAATGTTTCTAACTCTCTATCCTTCTGCCTTCTTCTCTGTAAAAAATCAATAAAATATATATATATTTTTAAAAATAAAAGAACCACTTAAGGACAAGCACTTAGTAGGTAGATGATTTGGGACACAAACATACAATTTGTCTTCAGAATCTCTCCTCTTAAACCAGATATGCAGTATATAACAAAATGGCACATAGTAGGTGCTTAATAAATGTTTTCAAGATAAGTAGCAGTTGTTGCATTTAGTGGGAGAAGTTAATTTTTATTTTCTTTTAAAAAATATATTTTATTGACTTTTTACAGAGGAAGGAAGAGGGATAGAGAGTTAAAAACATCGATGAGAGAGAATCATCAACCAGCTGCCTCTTGCACACCTCCTACTGGGGATGTGCCCACAACTAAAGTACATGACCCTTGACCAGAATCGAACCCAGGACTTTTCAGTCTGCAGGCTGAGGCTCTATCCACTGAGCCAAACCGGTTTCAGCTAATTTTTATATTCATTTGGGTCAACCCCCTTCCAAAATTATATCTTGTGTTTGAAAACTAAGATTAAAAATGTTTTCTAATTTAATTTCTCCTTGGCAAACTGTCAAATTGAGCACTTACTATCTCACAATCACTGTACTTTACACCGCATATATCAGCTTCGTTTATGCTCACAACAGCCATGGCAGCCAACTAAGGGAGGGAATATTATCCCTATTGAACAGATAAGAAAAGTGAAGCTAAAAGGTGGTGAATAACTCATCAGCTAACATACAGCTTGTAAATAATGAAAAAATTCTTTGCACATGAAATGTGGTACAGTTGACTCCAAAGCCCATTTGGCTAATGTTATTATCCAGATATCTCAGGAAGATAGAGAAAACTAGCAATTAATTTGCATCTGTTATACTAACAATTTTAACAATGATATTGTGCTATCCTTTCATTACAATTTTCTGAGAAAGGTGCCATTATCTTACCTTTCTACAATATATAATAAAACTGATGCTCAATGAAATTAAGTAATTTCCTCAAAATCACACAACCAGTAAATTATAAAGTGCTATATCAACTTTGGCCATTTTTTTCCAGTCACTTCAGATAAAAACAACCAATATTAGTGTCCAGCAAAAAATGGGCCGTTTCGCTCTTGTTTGTATTTTCATATAATTTCATTCTCGTTTGAAATGCTTCTCTAGAATAGGAAATATACTTGATCAGGCTGTTAAACTTCCAAGTGTAAGTGATTTATAATATGATTTAATGTGTAGTAGGTTTATACTCTAGGCTTATGAGCAGCTTATTGTCATGCTTGTTTTTCCATGTATACGTACACAAGCATATGCTGTTCATAGAATCATATATATTGGCCACAGTAAATTGGAAATCTTCAAATTTTTGAACCACAAGAACAAAAATCTTGAGTTGGGATAGAAGAAAGGGACATTATTACATTATTAACGCATTGCTTGGATAGTTAAGACAAATTAATGCTAAGGATTATTCTTATACTTTCCTTCTCCTTGCTTTTTCACATAGGAAGACTGGGCCATTAACTTGGTTTATTTCAGTAGTCATTTAACTTCTACCAAGAATTAGTCACAGGAATGAACTAAAAAGAAATCTAATTTGTACTCCATTTTGGTAGCATCTTAATGCAGGTGGAAAGATAAAATGTTTTAAAATATGTTCTGATGATAAGAAGTACGGAAGGAACCAGTTAAATTGTGGCTGGTTTAGTCAGGCAAGTCTATATAGAAGAAATGGGATTTGAACTGAGTAGTTAAGGGGTTAATTTCAGCAAAGGAGATATGGTAAGATGAGATTAGAAAGGTTTTCAGTGTAAGGCTAAGGCAATGTGCTTTATTCCAAAGCAAATATGAATCTATAATAGACTTCTGAGCAAGGGAAACAATTTTATGCAAGCCATATTTAAGTTAAGATTTAGTATAGCGGTCTTATTTTTAGTGAATTGTGTCAGGAGAATTTATGAGCTAGAAGGGTGCTCTGATAACCATCCAGATGTCAAGTAATGAGATATGGTGTAGAGAGAGAAGAAAAATCAACTAAGGCTGAGAATAAATAGAGAATGCACGGATGGATAGATGATAGATAGATAGATAGATAGATAGATAGATAGATAGATAGATAGATAGATGATAGATAGATATTGTTATGTGCTAATTAAAGTAAAATTAAGATACTATTTTGAAAAACTCAGGCTCTCTAAGTATGCTGACATAAATGCTATAGGAGAACATTTCTGGTTTTCTTTCAATACTTTAAAGTGCTAATTACAATAAAATTAAGATACTATTTTCAAAAACTCAGGCCCTCTAAGTATGGTGACATAAATGCTGTAGGAGAACATTTCTGGTTTTCTTTCAATACTATGGCTCTCTGGTCAATAAGTAGTTTCCTTCTTACTCTTTGTTTCCTTTAGGTTCTTTTCTGCATTGGATCTAATCTGACTCATTATTTTCAGTCTGGGGGAAAGAGCATGACTAGGCCAGGAAAGGTCCTTTTCCTACAGTGCCAAACGTGGTCCACAGACACGGATGCCATCCTCTGGCCATGCCTCGCTGTCAGGGAGCCCAATCACTGGCGCCTTTGCATTTGTGTGACCGCCATTATTTCACTTATCTAAATATTGATATCTCCGTTGGTAAACAAGTGTCTGCAATTTTATAAGGAATATGTCAATTTTTTTTTTTTTTTTTTTTTGGCTAGGATCATGTGTAAAAATAATTACTAATATTGCCAAATTTTTAGGAATATTTTATTACCAGTGGTTAACACATAGTCTTGGTGTAAACTAGGAAATTACAAAACTTCCTTTTGATCACTTTGTTTCATTTAAATAATTAGTTATCACCTACCCAAAGCTATCCTTACCTAGTCATATCCTAATAATCATTTTATTAAAGGTAAATTATGACAAGTCTTTAGTGCAAAATGTTGGTTGATTTAAAAGACACGGTTTTGAATTTTTAGGGACTAACATTGATGACGATAGTGCCTTTGGTTCAAGAACACTTAGCAAACATTTTCTAAAATGCAGTCTGTGCCCAAGGTTTGATTCATTCACTCCCATAAGAGAAGTTTTCTCAGGGGAGACCATAAGATAGCAGTTAACATTAAAGCAATGCTAAGCAGCCATAGCCAGAGGACATTAAAAAGGCATATCTATTTGACATTCCAAAAGGGATTATGTAAGCATCTTGCATTCCTTTCCCATCGTTGGAGATCATTTAATTTTTAATGGCTACAAGCTTTTGGGATCCTGTTTTTTAAATTATAGATGCAGATAATTGACTCTAACTACTTTAACAATGAAATTTAACCACTCCCAATATTTATATATTGGAAACAAGTGTGTCTGTGTTTTCGCATATGTGTGTGTGTTTGTGTGTTGTGTGTCTGCATTTGTGTGGTTTGTTACACGTTTATCTTTTTATGGCAAGAATTTACCCTCATAGAAATGTTTGTTTATTTTTAAGTCACCTGGGGCAACACACTTATGGTCAAGTTAGTGCCTTTTTAGTATATTTATCATTCTGTTTGTCCACTGTTTTGTATTTATGTCTTATCTCTATAAGAAAAGTAGACTTTTTGATGGCAGGAACTGGGTGATTAATTCTTGGTTTCTCTTTGTGTTAGGGAAAGAGTATGTGCTCCATAAACCTTTACTTTATTAAAGAAAAGTATTTAAATACTTCAAGTGCATGTTCCAGGTTTATTGGTTGTTAGGAACGGGTAGCAAAACCCAATTGCTGCTATGTGGTAACAAAAGCTGGTATACAAAATTATTGTAGATAGCTCTTCTGATAGAAGTTTAGAGTAACAGTCATCAAAGGCAAGCAGACATAACTTACATAAAATAGCTTTTAGAAACTAAAGTAAAATTTTAAGGACGTAGAGATAAGTTGAGGTGGTATATGCTAAGCTGATAGAAATCACCTAAGTACAGCAGAGAAAATTATATATGTAGCATATACAGGTAGGATTTTTCTCTGATTTTGAAGGGTGAGAATTAGTTTATGATTTGCTTGTTATGCCTAGGAAAATGTGTCACTTCACCAATAGAGAGGACTTTCATTTTACAAGTGTGAGGAGCAAGGCGTAAGTCTTAGGGTAAACCTTGGTTCAGATTTGGGCTTTAACCTGGTGCTGCCTGTATACTTCAGGTAAGCTTTTCTTTTTTCATATTTCCAAGTTTTTCTTTTCCTGTGTTTTAAAAGCAAATGATAATTTTGGTTGGTTTAAATGAGATAGCATGCGCAGCACCTTACAATGTGTCTGGGACATTAGTTCTCATTGTTAAAGTGTGAGAAAATGTTACTATGAATAAAAAAGAATGATGTTGCACTTATGGAACATGACAAAGTACTACTTAGAACTGCTGTTAAAGTAAATGTGTATCAGCGTACAAGTAAATATGAAATAGCTGTTCAGTGCTGGGTAGAGAGATTCCCTCATTATTCATTCAGCAGTTGCTTAGTTAGCACCTGCTTTGTACCAGGTCCTGTTGAAAAGAAAGGCAGGTTCCCATTCTTTCAGGAGATCTGGAGGTTGGTAGGGTGGGCACTCTGTGAATTAGACACAGAACCTGTCCTCAGTAGACTGTCTAGGTCAGCGTTTTTCAACCGCTGTTCCGCGGCACACTAGTGTGCCGCGAGATGTTGCCTGGTATGCCGTAGGTGCAGACAAGACAAGAATTTTATAATTTTTCACTATTTTGTTTACTTAATATTTCATAATAAAGTAATTATAAAATACTTTCTTTGTGTTTATTTGATTCCTATTCAAGAGAATTACTTTATATATAGTCAATATAGGCACAGAGTTAAATTTTTTAACATTTTCTAATGGTGGTGTGCCTCATGATTTTTTTCATGAAACAAGTGTGCCTTTGCCCAAAAAAGGTTGAAAAACACTGGTCTAGGTAGAACACTCTAGCGTAGGTTTCTGTATCAGAGCATGTCAGAAAAATTATTTCTGGTGAGGGAATATCTATAAAAAGCATTACAACAACAACAACAACACAAACCAGTATGTTTCCTTGAGGGCAGATACAATGCTAGGCTCATGTATTGTCCCTGTGTCATACTGTGTTTGAAATGCATCACTGACACAGAAGTGACAGCTACAAGAGATTTTAGGTAAAGCTAATGTTAAGTTCCGCGGTGCACATCACCCACATCTTAGAGAAAATTACTTTTCAGTCCTTAAAACACTGCATATGGCAGGTCAGGGGCAATCCTTGGCCTGTCTACACTTTTTTTTCTTTTTATTTTTAGCACTCAGGGATTCATACTAACGGAAGCGTGGCAAATGTTCTCTAATTCGTGAGCTTTAAAGCAGAACCAGCATTTATCTCAAGATTAACACTGATATGCAATGGTGTAAGTGTTTCATATCGCCTTGTCATTTTTGCTTGATGTGTCTATTTAATACCCTTCATTGTGGGCTGCAAGTAGCCTACTCCAATTTGGAAGCATGCTGCTGTCAGTGAAAATATGTTCACACCTCATGTGTTGTCAGAAACTTCACAGGCAGAGGTAGACATCTTGCACGGGTTATAAGTTTAAATATCTATAATTATATTTATAAGATACAAGGTAGCTTATGAAACACATACAATACTGTAAGTTAAAAATAAACCAGGGATAGCAATAGCAATGAAAGGCAATGATATTTTTTCAGAGGGAATATTAGTATGTAAATTTCATACATCTAGAGTTTATTATTATTATTATTATGAAGCATAGGCATAAATTAGTGTCTAAACTTCCTGGTCAAAACACAGGGAAATAGCAGAGTTACAAAATTATATTGTTGATAAGATAAAAATATACCATTTCCTCTGGGAAAGCGCATCATTTTCTGACCCCAGAACTGGGGGAAATAACTCTTGTGGATTGTTCTGGAGACATTCACGGGCTCAGTCCATCTGAGACAACAAAGGTACTACATATATTTCTTAAAACACTGCTCAGTACAAGCTGGAAGTCCCATATAATCCAGTGAAAACAATCCTATGGTCAAAGAAAGGTTCAAGGGGGGTAGTTTTCCTCATAAAGGGAAAAGTATAGACTCACTGGCATAGGACTCTACCTATCTTACAGCGTATTGTCTGTGAATATCATTTTACGTGTCCAGACCCACATTTTCTCTTCAGTATTATTTGGTTGACCATTTCTGTTTGCTTCCCCTTGAGATGCGCCAGGATCCTTTGATTTTGTCTCTTTTTGGACATTGTCAGGACTAGATCTTGGAGGCATAACAAGGAGACAGCCAGAAGTCCTTTCCCCAGCTGAAACCGGTTTGGCTCAGTGGTAGAGCGTCAGACTGCAGACTGAAAGGTCCCGGGTTCAATTCAGTCAAGGGCATGTACATTGGTTGCGGGCACATCCCTGGTGGGGGATGTGCAGGAGGCAGCTGGTCGATGTTTCTCTCTCATCGATATTTCTAGCTCTCTGTCCCTCTCTCTTCCTCTCTGTGGAAAATCAATAAAAATATATATTTAAAAAAAAAAAAGTCCTTTCCCCATTTGAGATGATGCGAATTTCAGATGCCCTATCACTGGGCCTCCTAGAGAGCCGAAGTGATGTCATTCAATTTCCTTCCCACTTACATTTTCACCCCAACTGACTTTGCCAAAAGCAATGTTGTCTCCAAGTATCACAGACTACGGGTTATGGATAAATAGGACCTGCACCTCCAGGGTGGTTGTGAGAATCACCATCAAACCATGTGTTCAAAGCCCTCAGTACAGGGTCCCTCACAGTGGTTCCCACATTGGCACGTACTTTGAAACACACAGGGAGCTTTGAAAAAGGACTTGGGCGGTGTTTTACCAACTGAGATCGTGTTTTAATTGGTTTGGGGTATGGCCTGGGCTTGGGAAGTTTTTAAAGATCCTAAAGGAATCCTAAAGTGTACAGGGATATGGGAATCACTGACCAAGCATGTAGTAAATGCTGCTCAGGTTAGCGCTTCCTGTTCTCAGCTATACTTTGATAAAAGCTATGGCAACGTAGGCATAGCATGCTAATTTAAATATCCCACATGTATATTCAGTATTACAACACAGACCATAGAAAAGAGCATTTTTGCATTTCTGTTGAGGGAAATTACAGTATACACGTTTTAAAAGTACCTAAGAATGTACAATGTAACTCCCACTACTAATGGTATCTTCTTCTATATCGAAATAAAAAAAAAATCAAATTGTGAGTCCAACAATTATGGGCAGTTCAAGAGCTGACTTTGCACAATGTCAACAAGTAAAATGATGTGCTGAAGCATTCAGTAATGATTTGCAAGTCAGCAAACAGCGATTGCAGCTGCTTTATTGGGTGCAGGGAAATTGCACCACGTCTGCACCCTCAGGTAATATACGTGTTTAATCCATTTCCCGCTGTAAATGTGCAAATGATCATCAGACTGAAAAAAGCAAAGTCTCTCATGTCAAGTACATAAGTTGATGTAAATTAGCTGATTAAAAACATAGATGCACTGAGTTAGCCTAAATCATCAACACGGCTGCAGCAAGAATAGAATCAAAGAGCTTCCAAATTCAAAGGCAAAATAAGAGTGCCTCCTTACCAGTCCTCTCATCTTGCAGAGGAGAAAACTTTTTATCTTAGTGTCAGCAACTTTTCCAAGGTCACAAGAGGATCTAGGAGGAGAATATAGAGTTGATTCTGGCCGTCTGCAAAACCATTGAGCCTTTTGGTTACGTGATGCTGACTTCTGGAAAAGGGTGTGCTTTGGATGCCAAAGTTCAAAGTTCAAAACTAGGTTCCTGTAAATCAGAGAAGAAAGTGAACGCCTTAAGGTGATGTCAAAGCAAAAGTTGCACTGACAAAGGCAGGAGAGACTTGGATGTGCAACTTGAAAGTTGCACACACACACTCACACTGGATTGAGAAGAACATGGGCTCTCCTATTTGCTTTAGGCAGATTGGTTTGACACAAAGGGGAGGGGAATGGTGTTTGGTATTGTGCAGCTCTAGCAAGGGGCCTGCCAGTTAGGCCTCTCCCCTCCCCCAGAGCCTGTGAGGTAGGCAAGCTATCTTCCTGGAGGATTTCCATTCAAAGGGATGGCTCCCCAGTTCTTAAGAATGATATTCCTGGATTATTTAACTGGCAAGAGGCTTTTAAAGCATTTATATCTCAAAGGGCCAAAGAAAGAATGGCCAAAAGTGAAATAATGATAGTTAGTTAGTTAGTTAGTTAATTAAAAAGGAAAATTAAGCCCAGCAACTATGGCTCAATTATAAACCAGGAATTGGCACATAGCTGCATTGTGGGCTTGATCCCCAGTGTGGGGTGTGCAGGAGGCAGACCATCAATGATTCTCTCTCATCATTGATATTTCTATCTCTCTCTCTCCCTCCTCCTTCCTTTCTGAAATAAATAAAATTAATAAAAATATATTAAAAAATAAAAATAAATTTAAATTTTTTTTAAAAGAGAGTAGGTTACGTATTTAACTTTCTGACATCTCTCCATTACCTTGAGTCTTGAATAAATCATAACTATTGCTGTCATTGTGGAAAAGAAAAAAGAATGGACGAGTACAAGTTTCATAGGGTAGATGCTCTAAGAAAAGGCCTAGAACCAGGAGGTAGCCTGTCTACAGTTTAAGTAATCCAGGCAAAGTTTAAAGCCATTTTGGTCAGAAGAAATTTTATGTTTTCACTTTTAATACTATCTTATATTTTTCAATTTTCTTAACAAGGAAATGATTATCATAAAAGTTAAGATAGTGGCTACATTTTAGGAGAGGGAGACAATTGTGATTGGGTCTGGAATAACTGGCAAAATTCCACTTCTTAATTTAGATGGTAGTTTCAAGGGTATTTGATTTTAAAACAATTCATTAAGTTTTAGTATCCAAGCACAGATCCCTAAACATTGTATTTCATGCTTCCCATTTCTTTTTCAAATTTGAATTTTTTTTTCTATTCATTATTATACCAGAGGTGTTAGCCAATGAAATCTCTCTCTCTCTCCCCCTCTCTCTTTCTTTCTCTCTCTTTTCTTTTCTCAGACACACACACATGAACAGATACATAAAGAAAAGAAAAAAAAAGACCCAAACCAGTTTGGCTCAGTGGATAGAGTGTCGGCCTGTGGACTGAAAGTTCCCGGGTTCGATTCCCGTCACGGGCATGTACCTTGGTTGAGGGCACATTCCCAGTGGGGGATGTGCAGGAGGTAGCTGATTAATGTTTCTAACTCTTTATCCATCTCTCTTCCTCACTTGTTGTAAAAAAATCAACAAGATATATTAAAAGAAGAAAAGCCTCTTCTGGAAAAGGAGACATTGCACTGTCTTTATTGAAAGATGACAACCATCCAATTAATCAGACAGAATTATAAAAAAGGCTACTAGAGCTAATAATAACAAAGTTGCAAGATAAAAGATCAATATACAAAATCAATGATATTTCCATAAACTAGCAATAAAGATGGAAATAAATAATGCTAATGTCATTTTCAAAAGCATTAAACATATTCGATGTTTTGGGATAAACTTACAAATAATGTGGGGGAAAAAAACATGAAAATGTAAAATGTTGCTAAGAGAAGTTAAAAAGTAACTAGGTAAACAGAAATATATGCTGTGTTCATCAGTAGATAATTTAAATATTTTTAGCATGCCAGTTTTCCCAAAATTGATTTATAGTTTCAATTCAATGCCAATAGATAATGTAAAAATTGGCAAACACAGAATCAGTGTAAATGGAAAGTAAGTAAAGCAGAAAAAATTTGTACTGAAAAAAGAACTATACTGGGTGACTAATTTCAAGACTTATAGTCAAACCTAGGTAGTACTGGCACAAATATAATAATGGCATAGAACAGGTGCATGCATATGTGAACAACTGATTTTTAACATAGAAACAAAGAAGGTGACCCTATTTAAAGATGTTAGAACTGCCACATGTTATATGCAAATAAGCAAATGCAGTCTGTAACTCATACCATATAAAAGATGACTCAACATGTATCATACACTTAATAATGAAATCTAAAGTATAAAATTCTAACATATACTGGGTGATCAAACCTTTTGTAAACAACAATGAGATACCATCTCACACTTATCAGAATGGCTATCATCAACAAATCAACAGACAACAAGTGCTGGTGAGGATGCGGAGGAAAAGGAACTCTTGTGCACTGCTGGTGGGAATGCAGACTGATGCAGCCACTGTGGAAAAGAGTATGGAGTTTCCTCAAAAAATTAAAAATGGAACTTCCGTTTGACACAGTGATCCCACTTCTAGCAATATATCCCAAGAAACCAGAAACAACAATCAGAAGGAATATTTGCACCCCTATGTTCACAGCAGCACAATTTATAATATCTACAATTTGGAAACAGTCTAAGTGCCCATCAGCAGATGAGTGGATTAAAAAACAGTGGTGCATCTCTACAGTGGAATACTACGCTGCTGTATAAAAGAAAGAACTCTTACCATTTGTAACAGCATAGATGGGCATAGAGAGCATTATGTTAAGAGAAATAAGCCAGTGGGAAAAGATAAATGTCACATAAACTGATGAACAAAAATAGATCCAGAGACACAGAAGCATCAAACAGACTGTCAAACTTCAGAGGGAAGGGAGGTGGGGTGGTGATAAGAGATCAACCAAAGGACTTGTATGCATGCCTATAGGCATAACCAATGGACACAGACACTGGGGTAGGTGACGAGGACACATAATAAGGAGTGGGAGTGGCCGGGGAGAGATCAATTGGGGGAAAAAGAGACATATGTAATAATTTAAACAATAAAGAATTTAACCCTAAAATAAACAAATAAACAAGTAAAAATAAATAAATTTTTTAAAATAAAAGTTTTCTTTTGTACACATCAAGCCCAATCCCTATCAAAAAATTATACTTGATCTAGTTGGAAAAAATTCTACTCTTTCAAGAATAGTGTTAAAGAGTATATGAAAAACAAAGCCAGAGTAGGTGAAAATATTTGCAAATTATGTTAAAGGACTTATATCAGAATATTTGAACTGAATAACAATAAAATGAAGAGCTTGATTAAAATTACCAAAGTGACTATAGAAATAGGAAGCAAGCTCAAGAAAAAGATGCTCAGCATCATTAGTTATTAGGAAACTAGGAATTCAACCTGCAATGAGTAACCAACATACACCTGTTAGAATGGCTAAAATTAAAATGACTGCTTTTACAATGTGTTGCAGAAGATGTGGAAGAACAGAAACTCTCAGGGGTCAGGAAATGTAAACGGACACAAACACTTCAGACAGTTTCTTAGAGTGGAAACTTAAGCCTACCATATTAGTCCTGAGTATTTAACCAATACATATGAAAACTGTATGTCTATATGAAGACTCATAAATAGATGACCTTATCAGCTTTTATTTATAATAGCACCAAACTGGAAATAACCCAGATGTCCATCAACAAGTGAATGGATTTTAAAAACTTGTGGTGTATCATACAATGGAATGCTGCTCAGCAATAGAAAAATAAATAGCTGATAGTTACTACAACATGGAAGAATCTCAAAATAATTATGGGGGAAAAAGCCAGATCCTCCCCCCAAAAAAACAAAACAAAACAAAACAAAACAAAACAAAACCACCCTATATTCTATATGATTTAATTTATAAAATACTAAAAAAAAGTAAACAGATCAACACAATGTAGATCAGATATTGCCTGGAGACAAGGGTTGGTGAGTGGTAAGAAGATAGAGGAATTACCTATGAAGGGGCATGAGAAAATATTGTGGGGTGATGGATCTGCTCATCATCTAAAAGCAATGATAAAATTAGAGTTATATACATATGTCAAACTTATCAAATTATATACTTTAAATATATGTTGTTTATGACAATTACTATAAAAAAACTTTATAGAGTAAATATTTGAGTATACAGTTATACAAACCATATAGGGTGGGGTATCACAAACAATGTGGTGACCTAGAAATTTAATATCGCATAGACATCCACATTTATTAATATGTCTTAATAACAAACGTACATTGGAAGTTGTGGGAGAAACAAATGCAATTCAGTGTTTTTATTTAAAAGAGAGCAAGATGTCAAATTTTATTGCGTATAAGAGTACTGTATTAATTGCATCATATATTCGCAGTAACCTTACCTCTTTCTTAGGCCAGTCACCCTTGCCAAAAAATGCAGTACTATTAGTAGCATAATGATGTAAATGTTCTCGTAAGGTTAATGTAGACTATAGTTGAAGGAAATATTTGTCTGCACTTCACAAATCCATCTTTTATTGGCATAGGAAATGTTATTTGTGAGATAAGCAAAGCCCAAAATGAAGTCATCCAGGTCCTTAAAATAGTATATTTGGAACTTCATAAAATTTAAAAGCCTTAGTCTCCATCTCCAATTATTACCAATAACTTCCAGTAAGCTTTTGTTTTAATTAAATAAATAAGCTAAATACATACAAGTGAAATCACAAAAATGCTTCATCTGACTGGAATGCCTTCCCAAATACCACAATTAAGAAGTTATTTCCTGCTCAGCTGGTGTGGCTCAATGGTTGAGCTGTGACTTAGAAACCAGGAACTCACAGTTCGATTCCCTGTCAGGGCACATGCTTGGGCTGTGGACTGATCCCCAGGGTAAGGTGTGCATCAGGCAGCCAATCAATGATTCTCTATAATTGATGTGTTTCTCTCTTCTTCTCCCTTCCTCTTTGAAATAAAAAAATATTTTTTTCCCCCTAAAAATAAAATATTTTCTGCTCTAGCCAGTTTGGCTCAGTGGATAGAGCTTTGGCCTGTGGACTGAAGGGTCCTGGGTTCTATTCCGGTCAAGGGCATGTACCTTGGTTGTGGGCACATCCCAGTAGGGGGTGTGCAGGAGGCAGCTGATCCATGATTCTCTCTCATTGATGTTTCTCTCTATCCCTCTTCCTTCCTCTCTGTAAAAAAATCAATAAAATATATTTTAAAAATAAAATAAATAAAAATAAGATATTTCCTTTTAGCCTCTGAGCACTTCTATTAGGAGTCATTTTCTCAAGGCAGCCTCCCTATACCAATGCCATGTGCCTTAACTGTTTATATTCCACTTTTGACTGTGTTTGCCCAATCATCTATACAAACATATTCCATAGCACTGAGCGCCTCCATTTCTATTACCCACCAACCGGTTTATTTTTCCCATTAGATTTTAATATCCCAAGAAAATGTAATAATGATATAGCCACATGACCCTAACCGAGGCTCTGCTATATCATAAATATTCTTTCTTTTTTTTTTAATAAAATATATTTTATTGATTTTTTTCACAGAGAGGAAGGGAGAGAGATAGAGAGCTAGAAACGTTGATGAGAGAGAAACATCGACCAGCTGCCTCTTGCACATTCCCTACTGGGGATGTGCCCGCAACCCAGGTACATGCCCTTGACTGGAATCGAACTTGGGACCTTTCAGTCCGCAGACCGACGCTCTACCACTGAGCCAAACCGGTTTCAGCTATATGATAAATATTTCATAAAATGCTAACTAAAGTGATTTTGCGGGGGGATATTCCTGGTTTATAGCAAATCCAGATAATTCCCTCTTCCACATCCCTCTTTTTCCATTATGTCTGCTCTATAAATCTAAGTTAGTAAACTTACATAAAATGCTAAGCTTCTAAATGTTCCCTGGTAATCCATTTATGTAATTTTAATTAATCTGTCACAAAAATCAGAATAGAAACTGCAATTATGTTGTATACTGTATGTTTGATAGTATCAAGATGAGATCCAACAAATTGCTTGAATAAATCAAATGAAAGAGCCATATGGACTGTGGATTCTGATAGTAATTTAATCACTGAACTAGACCCATACATTGATTTTTTTTTTCACCAACCTGATGAGACAACAAAATTGTTATATTTTATTCATATGCTTATGAGACAGCCATATCCAGATTGGGTTCAATAAATTCTAGTTGGATTGAATTTTGTACAAGACCTGTACACTGCATTGCCTATTTATTTAATTCAAACAAATGCCTACTGGACATTTTGCATTTAAACATAATTTCCCAAAGGAGAGTTGGGTAATAGGAGTTAGTGGCTCTGGTGTGGGCAGAGATCCTGTAGGCTGCTCAGTTATTTGGCTGTGAACATGCAAATTTAGGCCTAGATCATTTTTAATCAACGTTTTATTCTATGTATTTCCTGAGTATTTACTTTGTTCAAATGCAGTTCTCGTGCCTGAAAATATATGGGAAATTCTCCATATCACTTCTTCTCTGAATAACCTATTGATTTATTTTAAAAGTGTATTATATCTCTGATTAAGGTTGTGGTGCTTTAAATTCCTCCTTTGTATTTTTTAACCACTTTTTATTCCTTTTTATTGTGATGCATGGGTTGCATAAAGGCTTGTGATTATTGCATAATATCCTGCTTAAAGCTACTTAATTCTGGCCTAAAATTCTACATTTTAAATAAGAATTATGTGTCACTACCCATAACATTCTTTCTTTCTTTCTTTTCTTTTCTTTTCTTTCTTTCTTTCTTTCTTTCTTTCTTTCTTTCTTTCTTTCTTTCTTTCTTTCTTCCTTCCTTCCTTCCTTCCTTCCTTCCTTCCTTCCTTCCTTCCTTCCTTCCTTCCTTCCTCTCTTCCTCCTCTCTCTCTCTCTCTCTCTCTCTCTCTCTCTCTCTCTCTCTCTCTCTTTCTTTTTCTTTCCTTTTTGCTTATCTGTTTGCATTTTCTAACTCATTTGGGCTGCTACTTTATTTTTCAACTTTTTATGTCATTTTCCCCCCCAGAAGTGTGTTCTTCTAACCCCAATCAAAAATCACTAGAAAATTTAAACATCTCACCTATTATTTTGGTGGGCCAGAATGAGTGGTGCCATTGAATAAAAGATCTCAAAAGTTTTGGAGTATAATCATGGCAGTTTGTGGTATCAACTGGCTTTACCTTGAATTCTGAGAACTGTGGGACGGGGAGTTGTCCTTATGGATCCCCTCCTGAGTTAATAAATCATCCTGACAGGCTGTTATCTCCCCACTCCCAAAATACAAAATTTGTGATTTTTTAGCACCAAAAAGAATTTTCCCAGGATTGGTGAGTAGAGTCTCCCGCTGGGTGAATTATAGCTATGTGGGTCCATCCCTGAACACCCACAGGAGGTGACTGGCATTGGTGTTCATGAGTTTCATTCAGTGTGAGAGACACTGGATAGTGGTGTCAGGAGAAAGGTTAGCACAGCTTTCCACCTCACTTTACATGTTCATCATTAGTGAGTGTTTTAAAGCACCCTCTTTTGGACTGACCAAAACACTCATTCCTTTAGGTCTGGGACTATTGGGAGCTGACAGCCCTTGTTGAATTATTACTATTATTTTTTAATCCTCACCCAAGGATATTTTTCCATTGATTTTCAGAGAGTGGAAGAGAGAGGGAAAGACAGAGAGAAACATTGATGTGAGAAAGAGACATCAATTGGTGGCCTCCTGCAGGAGCCCTGATCAGGCCCCAGGATGGGGAAGAGCCTGGAACCAGGGTATATGCCCTTGACCAGAATAGAACCTGGCACCCTTCCGTTCCCAGGCCAACACTCTGTCCACTGAGCCAAACCAACTAGGGCGCTTGTTGAGTTCCTTTCTGAGAACTGCTCTGGATTGAAGCGTGCTGGTTTTCCTGAGGGCCGCCCATGCTCACCAGCTACTCAGGGCCGAGCTCCAAAGAGCATCCTCCTTGTTTCATTTCAGGATCTTGCTCAGGGCCATCCTGTCTCAAGAGTTGCCTATGGGATTGACTGAGTTTGAATTCTCCCCTCTGCCCAATCCTGTTTTTACATTCCCCACAAGTGTTGATCCTGAGTTTGCCCAATGAATTTCCTATATGCAACACTATCTCAGAGTCTGTTCGTCAGGGATCCTGGTTAGCCACACTATCTCCACAGAAATATGAAGATAAAAAAGGTCTAGGCAGTAAATATTTCTGATTTCTAGTGGTGGGGAAATTTTCCTCTGTGCATGTGGAGTTGTCTTAGGGAATAAGAAATGAACAACAAGGTTTTATGTCAAGGCATCATCTTGGTTACATGTCTCGTAATATTAGGACTTGTCTGTGTTCACTTTAATGAGGTAATAGGTTTCATACTGAAATCTTACACAATTAGGCTACATCAGGAAAGAAAGTTTTAATTAGATGACCAAGCAGTTCGAATGGTGACAAAATCACAAGTGGAAGAAGTAGGTTGGGGGGAAAACTTCAGTTAAACCAAACCAATCAACAGATCTGCCTGGATTATGCTATTTCCTCAGTGAATGGAGTATATTCTTTAAATTTTGTATATGATTTAAAGAAGGGTTTTATTTACTCATAACTTTTTAAAAAGAATAATTTATTGATTTTTTTAGAGAGAAAGGAAGGGAGAGAGAGGCAGAGAAAGATACATCGATGTGAAGGCATAACATGATCGGCTACCTCCTGCATGCCCCCTACTAGAAACCTAGCCAGCACCATTTTGGTACATAGGGCAATGCCCAACCACCTGAGCCACACTACTCTTAAAACTTTTAGAGATTTCATGTGCTTTCATTTTAGGGACTTTATAGAAAAAAATATTCTGGGATAAAAAAATGATAGGTAAAGATTTTTAATTTAGAAGGATTGGAAAGAAATGAATAAATTTGAAAGAAAGCAGGAAACTTGAAGACTACAGTGAGTGATCTCTGCTACAGAAGCATAAATAGTACCTCAAAGTGGACTTTGGGAAAGGCTGCAAAGGATTAACTGTCTGCAAGTATTTCCCCTCCATTTCCATCAGTTTAAAGAATTAGCAGTTAATTTCCATGAGCTAGCCTGAATTAGAAAAAAAAAATGTTATTTTGAAAGTTAGAAAATGAATTTATACCTAACTAGGTAGCTCCACTTTTAAAAGTGTTGTTTTAAATTCTAGTTCCATTTTGTTGCATGTGTACATTTGTTCATTTTCCATTACATATTTAGTGTGTACCTATAATATACCTTATACCACATGTGTCAAACACAAGGCCCGCGGGCCAAATCCATCCCGCCAGGCCTTGCAATGTGGCCCGCACCGTGCTGTCATCACTGCACTCCGCTGCGTTTCCATCACAATGACAGTTTATGACTGTTCAGTAAACCATTCGGCCCTCGATTTAGGCTGGATTTTAGATTTTGGCCCCTTCTCTGATTGAGTTCGACACCCCTACCTTATACTATGGGAAGTCTATCTGGTTAATTTCTTACTTCCCAGAAGTATTAATTAAAACTTATATCAAACAAATTTGTGGGCTATGGCTTTAGTAAAGGAATATGAGAACATAATGTTTTCAAAGCAACACCAGAGGCTGAAATACCCTCGGAATTATGGATTGAACGTTATAGCTAGTGATTCTGAGTAGCACGAGGCAGGAGGAACTATGGAGCATGGGAATGAGAAATTAGAAAAAGAATTAAAAACTAGAAAGGGTCTGCTTGCTACCCATGTGAGACAGGACTGTGTGGTGTGATGGATTCCAAAGAAGACCACTTATAATTATAGAGTCTTCATAATTAGAAGGGGACTCAAAGTTATTTAAGTTTACAGGTAATCAAATTAAGACACAGATAAACTAAGAGACTTGGATAAACTTATGATGCCATTTAGTTCATAAATTGAATGGAATATAACATTCAAATTTTGTTCCAAAAATTTTCCACTCCACTAACTTGCTCTTCCTCCTCCTATATCAAAATGTTGCTTAGAGCAAGCCCTGAGGAGACCTACTTTTTACTAGACCAGGGCTAATCCCCTAATGCTGGTGATATTTTATATGGGTTTTCTTTCCTTTTTTCCATGTCTGCAATGGAAAAGAATGAACTGTTCTCACAATAGATAGCAGAAATTATTCAGTCTCTCTTGTTCTGCACATCTTACCTCTGACAAATTTATGTAGGACACTTGTCCAAGTGCAAACATCATCTGTGGCACAGTCCCTCTGTTCTGTTTAAATGTATTGTTTAAATAGTTATCTTTATGACAACCTTTCACATAAATTCCAATTGATCTAGCATTTATTTAAATGACTAGACATTGTGTAGCTGTTCTTATTCATTACTTGGCCAAATATACCAAAATGAATTTTCCATATTTTCAAATTGGAAAATGATTTCATATTTTACTAATGAAGTACAGAGAAACCAATAAATTTTTAAACTGGATAAAGCTGTGTATTTTTAAAATTAGTATTTGAGCAAGTTCTTCTACGATATTTATTGTATCTATAAATAAACATAGAATACTAATTCATTTTTCTTGTGTGCGTGATAGATCATAAATTGTACAGACATGTATGTGATGACCTTGATTTGATATGTTTTCTCTTTTAGTGTTTCTTTGAGGAAGGGTAAATGCTATTAACATTTGAGGCAATATGTCTTTTCTTAATTTCATCGTACCATATATTGAGGAATAAAAAATATATAAACTATTGTCTATATAAGAAAGACATCGTCCCTTGAGGGGAAAAGAGACTGGGACAATAAATGAGAAACTGAGAGACGTAATAATTCATACACCATTTTGGGAATTCAGGGACACACTCAGTGCTCAAAGAAACAAAGAAAGAAAGTTTCTCTCTGCCTGCCCTTTTCCTTGTCCTCCTTTCTGTCCTATATCTATTGAGTGCTTCTCACCAGGTCTTGGAGATTGGCAGACTAATGGGAGAGAGGAATGTAAATAAAACAATTAAAAGTATGATATAATAAATGCTATAAATAAGGGATTAAAAGTATACAGACCCAGCCAGTGTGGCTAAATGATTTAGAATTGACCTATGAACCAGGAGGTCACAGTTCAATTCTGGGTCAGAGCACATGCCCAGGTTGCAGGATTGATTTCCAGAGGTGAGCATGCAAGAGATAGCTGATGAATGAATGATTTTCTCTCATCGTTGATGTTTCTATCTCTCTCCCTCTCCTTTCCTCTCTGAAATAAATTTAAAAATATTTTTAATAAGTATACAGGAATTCAAATAAGTTTATGAAATATTTTGACTTTTCCCTTGTGACTGTGGCTAGGGAGTAGTTTGGGATTTATTACTACACATTGATGGCCCGCTTCTGTGTTCTGCATTGGGTAGTCTTGTTCTATATAACAAGATTCTTTCCTCTATGCTCTTGCTCCTCCTATAATAACACTTATAATATACATTCCGTTCCTCTGAAGTAATGCTGTGACATCCTCATTTGAATCTTGAAGCCAATGTCTTTTCCAAAATGTGTCAGAGAATTTCACTCTTTTTACACTCAATAACTGGTCAATAGGTAGTCCGTTTGACTCTAGGCAGGTACACAAGATTGGGAGAGATTTACTAACACATAAAAATATGGATGGAAGGAAAATGATGGAGCAGGAAAGGTCAGTAGATTGTGTAAGATCATTAGTGGACAAAAAGTACCCAGAGATTAAAAGGCATAATTCAGTGTACTTCATGCACCGTTGAAGCATTGATTCTCAACTTCTGCCAAAGAGCTGACCATTAAAATTGTAGGCATGTGAAAGGACATCCACCAGTAGACAATGATGACCTCTATTCTTTGGCAAAAGTTAACACTAGCTGTGCAATTTTGCTCCAGTACTTGTTAGTGTGTATGCGTGAACCATTCCCTTAGAATAAGAAGATGATATTCTTATTCCCTTCTGAGTAGATACAATCTACTTTCAATGGTTCCGTAGTTCTGTATTTATAGCACCAAATCACCAGCAGGGTATGTAAAAAAGGATTATTAATTTCTTTAATTGACATGGCAGAAAACAGTAAGCACTGAATGGTTCTGTATAAATAGGGATATCTGCCTGTTTCACAGCTCAGAAGGGATTCAGTATTTTTGGCCACGGATTATTCACATCATGCAGCATATTATGACTTTACTATTTCACATTGATGTCTCAGTGATGTTCAAGCTCCTGTGGCAAGGCTGGACTCAATTTCCTCACACTTCTGGCACTGCACAGTCACAGCCCCCAAACATGACTATTGCAGCTGTTCAAGCAAACAGAAAAGCTGCTCAAGATATAAAATGAAGACCATGTTCTTCAATTGCTGGTGGTGAAGTTCAACAGAGTGTCATACTTTGTAGATCTTCTAGAATCTGAGAATCTGACTGCCAGCATTTTCTTAGAATTGTTGCATCTTAAAGCTTATTATCTACTCTCAGAAGTGCTCCTATGGTACAATTCCCAATACCATAAAAAAAAAAAAATAGGGGGAGCCACTTGTGTTCCATGGTATTTTAATCTATGGCTAAGAATAAAATAATCAAAACAAGCAAATAATGGAATTTTATTATAATAGCAACAGATCCATGGATCACAGTGATTGGAAAGTCTACACCGTACTGTATTTTTAAAAATATGTTTTATTGATTTTTACAGAGAGGAAGGGAGAGAGCTAGAGAGTTAGAAACATGAATGAGAGAGGAACATCGATCAACCGCCTCCTGCACATCTCCCACTGGGGATGTGCCTGTAACCAAAGTACATGCCCTTGATTAGAATCGAACCTGGTACCCTTTAGTCCACAGGCCAATACGCTATCCACTGAGCCAAGCCAGCTAGGGCAATACTGTACTGTCTTTTATGGAAAAAAAAACAACTCTGTTCTCTCTCAAAAAGCTCTGGAAAAATATTATTTCTAGATATCCTAAAATATTTTATGGAAAAAAGTCACCATATTTTAGTTCTGCACATATATTTCATTCTTCACCTTTATAATAGGAGCAATCTCTTTGCTTCTGATTGTTATATGACTGATTTGGCAGCAAAGCAAAACTAAAGGGTATTGAAATGGCAGCGTGAGCTCTGTAATGAAAAGGTTTTGGAAAACTTTTGATTGGTTGCTTGGCTCCATAGTAATCAGTTAAAGCTGGCATTCCCTTCAGGGCATGCTGTAAGGTCAGGGCAAGCTAATCGCCTGCTGGCTGTGTTTGCCTTACTCTCCGTTTTTAAAAACAGGGAAGTGGCTCTTTGTTTGGGGTAAAGATTATTTTCAAGTGCAACCAGGTAAATGGTAAAGAGAATGAAATGCCAACTAATAGTACTTAAAAAGTGAATAATCACATAGATCTTTAAAATGTAATAACCATTTGTTTTGAATGGACCCTATTTTGCTCTCACATATATATGTATAGTCATAAGCTTAAGTATTTAATGATGGCACTTTTTGTTGCTGCAGATAGATATTGAATGGAAGAACCTGAAAGCCCATATATGGATATCGTATGTGTGTGTTTTTTTTAAATAGACATTTGCATCAAGTATTGTTAAATCATTCATTTTACCCTTTTGTATATTTAAAGCAAACTCATCCTCAGAGGGAAGGGAGGGGAGGCTGGGGTAAAGGAGAAGAGATCAATCAAAGGACTTGTATGCATGCATATGGCCTGCCAATGGACACAGACAACAGGGGGGTGAGGGCATGAGTGGGGGGGATGTGGGTAATGGTTGGGATAAGGGCACATATGTAATAACTTAATTAATAAAGAAATTTAAAATAATAAAGAGAACTCATCCTATGTTTTAAGAAAATATTTTGACACATATAGTGTAAACAGCATTCAATTTACCCATTAACTTGGGGGTTACTTCATAAATGATATACTTGGAAAATTTAGTCTGCTAATTTTGAGTTTTCTTTTTCTGTTTCCCTCTCACTGCAACAAAATCAATATACTGGCCAAACAAACACGGAGAACAATATTACCATCAGTTATAAAGGAATCAAGAATATTTACAGTGAATTCAGTTATATTTCCATTATGTTAACATAGATATAGTGATTTTCCAATGTATCATAATGTTCACATGACCCTAGGTCAGTGGTTGGCAAACTCATTAGTCAACAGAGCCAAATATAAACATTACAAAGACTGAAATTTCTTTTGAGAGCCAAATGTTTTAAACTTAAACTTCTTCTAATGCCACGTTTTCAAAATAGACTCCCCCAGGTCATGGTATTTTGTGGAAGAGCCATACTCAAGGGGCCCAAGAGCCGCATATGGCTCGCGAGCTGCAGTTTGCCGACCACAGCCCTAGGTAAATAACCTCTGATATCTTTCAGACCTCTCAAATATTTATGAACATATGTTGTTATAGTTTGGTTGCATTGTTGAGAGATAGTCTTTGTAATCTATTGGTAATTATAAGTATAGATGACAATGGTTCTTTTGTAGTAAATTGGCATTACTATTTGCATACAGTAATGAAGAAAAATACATTTGTTCTACATTCCTAGTAGTGGTTCTTGATATCATTTTCATTTTGTTAAAACAATGAGAAAATTTCAAAGTTATGGAAGGATTAAAAAGATTTTCCAGTGAACCTATATATCCAACACCTTGGATTCTACAATTAATATTTTGCTATCATTGTCTTGTCTTGTAAGTAACCTCTACCCATCTCCCTATTTCTCCATCAAATAACCAAGAAGTTTTTAAGTATTTCAAAATAAGTTGCATACATTGGTGTGTTTTCTTGTACCATTTCAGCATGTACACCATAGAGTTCAATATTGTTTAGTTTTTATGCTTTTGAGATAAAATTTACATACAATAAGATGCACAAGTTATAAGTGTAACATTTGAGTTTATACAATTGCATACAACTTGTGTAATTTAAATTCTTATCAAGATATGGACCTAACTACCTAGAATGTTCTCACCCTTTTCCTGTCAGTTTCACAGGCAACTGCTGCTATTTTTTTTTTTCATCATGGATTAGTTTTGCCTGTTCATGTAACTGACATACAATGCATTTTTCACACAAGTCTTCTTTAATAAGTTTTTGAGTTTATTCCTATTACCTCATGTATCAATATGACATTTCTTTTTGTTGCTAAGTATCCTATCTAATAAAAGAGTAATATGCAGATTGACTACCACTCCAACACACAAGATTGCTGCCCCCATGTGGTCAAAGATCCTGCCCCCATGTGGACACAAGATGGCCACCACAAGATGGCCAGCAGGGGAAGGGCAGTTGGGAGGGACCAGACCTGCAAAGGAAGGCAGTTAAAGGTGATCAACCCTGCAGGGAAGAACCGTTAGGGGTGACCAGACCGGCAGAGGAGAGAAGTTGGGGCAAACGGGCTTGCAGGGGAGCAGTTAGACATCAATCAGGCTGGCAGGGGAGTGGTTAGGGGGTGATCAGGCTGGCAGGCAGAAGCATTTAGGGGCAATCGGGAAGGCAGGCAAGCAGTTGGGAGCCAGCAGTCCTGGGTTGTGAGAGGGATGTCCGACTGCTCGTTTAGGCCCAATCCTACCAGGATCAGGTCTAAACATGCAGTCGGACATCCCTCGAGGGGTCCCAGATTGGAGATGGTGCAGGCTGGGCTGAGGAACAACCCCCTTTGCCCCCGTGCACTAATTTCATGCACAGGGCCTCTAGTACCTTTATATGAATACTAGAAGCCAGGTGCATGGAATTCATGCATGGGTATGGGGGCCTCAGCCCAGCCTGAAAATTCTGCAATCCAGGATGCCTCGGGGGATGTTAGACTACCTATTTCAACCCAATTTTAGGGATAGGGTCGAAATCGGCAGTTGGACATCCCTCTCACAATGTGGTACCTCTGGCTCCTAACTGCTCACTTGCCTGTCTGTCTGATCACCCCTAATCCACCCCCATCTCTGTCAGCCTAGTCACGCCCAACTGCCCTTCTCTGCTGCCCTGGTCACCCCTAACTGGTGCCCTTGCTGGCCTAGTCACAACTTAGTGCCCCTCTTGCCAGCTTGGTTGCCTCCCATCTGCCATCTCACTGAACTGGTCGCCCTTCATTGCCCCCTTACCCCCTGCCAACCTGGTTGCCCAGTGCAGCCTGCTGGTGAGTTGTTTGGTCATCCTTTGCTAACCCCCTTGCCTGCCTGGTCGCCCCATGAAGTCTGCTATTTGGTTGTTACTGTAAGGGCATCGTGACCAATTTGCATATTACCCATTTATTAGTATAGATACTATTGATTTTTTATTCATTAACCAACAACATTTCATTTGCTTCTAATTTTGGGGTATTATGAATAAAGCTATGATTAGCCTTTTAAAAAAATTTATGGATGTATATTTTAATTCTTTAGGATAAAAACATGAAAGTAAAATTTCTGGGTCCTTTTCAAGTTGTACTTATAAGAATAAGGAAAATAAATTATTATTCCTTTATATTTACAAAAGTATAAAAAAGGAAAAAAGATAAAAACTTAACATAAAATAGCCCAACAGACACCTACTGATTCTATCCATCATGATATAAAGTAAAATAATTCTTTCATGAATAATATGCTCAAGTAAACCTGATTATGTGATAAACAAAACTTGGTTTTATGACTTTTAAATGTGTTATTGTTTATCCCCTTAGGAGAATGTAGACTTCAGTCTGTACTTTAAAGTTTTATTTTTAAATTTATTTCAGACTCTCATATTCCCACATGATTTTTCTGTGAGTCATGTTATCTGTTACTAAATAAATGACCACTCATTTCATGATATATCTTAGGTTTTCAGGATAGCATAGATTGCTATGTGTTGTCTTTTATTTTATGTGTATTTCTAAGTACAGCATCCAACATGAAAAGGACCTGAATTCACAGAACATACATATATGTCTGTAATATATTAAACTGAATTTGCAATACATAAAGTTACCATTAAAAATAAGGGACTAAAATAATTACTATGGAATCTTATATAGATTCCAAAATAGCTTACCTCAAGTAAGACATAACAAGTAAAGTAGTCCTAGCTCATTACAGATTATGATTTGTAAAATTCAGGTTTGGGTACTAAATATGTATATTAAATATTAAATATGTTTCAGTGTCAAAATAAATTCATTTTTAAAAGTAAACAAAATCCCAAGTGGTTAAGAGTAGAAAATAATGAAAAATGCATTGAAATTATATATATATATATATATATATATATACACACAAAATTTCCACATACAAATTAAAGTATTCCAAATATTATTTACCACTAAACTTTTATGCTAACCAATAAATTTAAAAAAGATGAAAATTTATATTTTCCAAATAAATTTTGGTACATATGTTAATACATATTTATTCATTCTACAGAACAATGTCAACATCTGTTTCCATATTTACATGGTTATTTGCATAAGAAAGATAAAACAAAATTATTCATATTTACAGAATTTATTTAATGATAATATATGTAATCAAGTTCAATTTTATGTGAAGATAGATAGGTTTTCATAGACCCTAAAAAGTATTTTTCCCCAAACCTCTCAAATTAATTTAACCATCAATTATTATAAAAACTATCATAAGCCTGCCTTTCATAATATACAAAAATTTTGCAGGGTGTTTTTTTCCCCCCTTCATGCTAGGAAACATATGCATGTGTGTGTGTGTGTGTGTGTGTGTGTGTGTGTACGGCCCACACACACAGACACTCAGAACCAATATTTTCTTAGCTTGAAGAAAAATACTATACTCTCAAAAAAGACTGCAATTTACTAAAACTGACAAATTTATTATTTCATAAAAAAAAAAGAAGAGTTGTAAAATACATTACCATATTATTCCCTTAACATGAAAAGGACTAAACAAAACTGGGCATTGTTCTCTGATTCTCTGATCATAAATTCTACAAATGCAGGAGTGGGCAGAAGTAGGTTTATAGTTTGAGTATATGAAACACATATTATATTCTTGTATTTTTCTTTATTTCCTAATTATTGTATTTTTTTGTATTTTTCCATATGAACAACTGTAAATCTACTTTTGCCCATTCCTGTATTAGAAAATGTTTATCTAAAAAGGAAGGTTGACTTACTTTATTTGCTATGCATGACCAATTTATGATTTTCACAACACACAGGTAACCTAAATAAAAAGTCTGTATGTTGCCAAAACCATAAATTGGTCATAGAAGTAGAGATTCCATGACCTTGAAATAACCTGAGAATTTGGAGGATTTTTTGTTAACCTTGGGACTATGACTTGAATCATTTGACCATTTCAAATTGCAACTTATCACTTAATAAGACATTTACACTAGTGATTAATTATAATTTTTTAATGTTTAACCAGTTGTAATGTCAACTTAATAATATTAAACTTCTAAAAACTCACTATTATAAGATAAAACTTGACATGTTTACAATTAATAATTATTTTGTGATAAATATATCTAGTGTTTTACTATATAATCTCTTGCAGTATTTAAGAGTAATTTATCATGGTCAGAATGTAAAAACATATCTTTCTCTTTTCTTTTTCTTTCTAAAAACAATGAATTTAGCATGCCACATAGGTATTTAAACTTACTCTCTAAAATACAGAATGTGTGTGATGTGAAATGCACAAGAAAAGAAAATATTTTTAAATGTTCTAAATATAATGCTAATATTTGATAGCATAGTTCTTGAACGAGTTTTGTATGTTTAACAAAAATTAATAATTTATATGGTTTAATTCAGCACAACTAGGATTAAAGCATAATTATAAAAAGAAAGCTGTTTAGTATAACTCTTGTGATAGCTTTTATCCCTTCTTAAGATGATGTTAGGATCATTTGTTTAAATACTGTGCTTTCTAGTAATAACAGCCAGATGAAAACAAATGTTAGTCCCTCATCTGATTTTGTGCACAAAATTGAGGATACAAGAAACAGTAATCATTTAAATATATACCATTATTTATTACTTTTCAATTTGGACATATTTCACATACACTTATATATTTTAATTTTAACACAGAGTATTCATTAAATTTTGTTCTTTCCACTTAAATTTAAGACTTTTTATTAATTATCAACTATTTAATTTTTTACATATTTTGCTAGTGTACATCTATACTGATTTTATTATGGACTAAAAGCCCAATGCACAAAATTTATGCAATGGGCTTAGCCCTCACAGCTGAGCTTGGCTTGGCCCTCGCAGCTCTGGCTTCCTCTGGAAAGTAATCCAGAAGGACGCCTGGAAGGTCTTTAATAAAAGTGTAATATGCTAATTAGACCGTACAGCTGAATGACCTTCCAGATATGCTTCTGGGTAAAGCCAAGGTGGTGGGGGCCAAGGCAGAGGTGGTTAGGGGCAATCAGGCAAGCAGGTGAGCAGTTAGGGACAATCTGGCAGACAGACAGGCAGGAGAGCCATTAGGAACCAGTGGTCCCAGATTGTGAGGGGGATGTTCCACTGCCAGTTTAGGCTGGATCCTACGGTTGGACATCACCTGAGGGGTCCTGGATTGTGAGAGGGTACAGGCCAGGCTAAGGGACCCACCCCCCATGCATCAATTTCATGTACCAGGCCTCTAATAGATAATATAATTAATAATACAGATCTAAATTCAAATTGTTTCATTCTACATATTTTCATGTATTTAACTCTTATGAATTACTTATTTTTTTTATTTCTGATCGTTACATTTACATTTTTGAATTAATATTCCTTCTACTTGGATGCCAGTGTTACTAGAAGTTTTTAATGAACTATAGTTTCATTTCCAACAAACTATCTTTAAAAGTACTATTCCTACTTACAAGTTGGAAACTTGAATTTACTTAGACATATCCAGTATTGTTTTCATGAAAGATAACTGCTAATAAACTATGTTAATCAAGATTGTTACAAATGAAAGATGCTTAATTCTTGGCCTTTTTGTTACTACTGAAGAAAAGAAAAAAAAGAGAGAGAGAAGAAAGGAAAAGAAACTGGAGAATGGTTTAGATAAAGAGAGCAGAGGAGGGGAGGGAAAAGGAGGGTAGAGGAAAGGAAAGGAAGGAAATAATATTGAAGTTTTTCATTTGGTCTGTTTATACTTATCATTCCCCATAAAGGTCTAAAGATCTTCAGGCCCATTTTTCATTTTCTCTGAAAGATTTTGAGATTGGCCATTCATTTACTGGATGCTGTAGAAGATGAACGTCATCTTGCAAAAGAGAATAGACTACTCCTGAGAGAAAATAAATAGTTTCAATGTTTTAGGAACAGTTTAGTATCACTTGTATCCTGATTTATTGCAATCTGATTTGAAAACCTTGAATAGTGAGCAAGGTACGGTATTTGAAAAGGATAAAAATCTAAGAAATAATATGGTATTCTCATTTACTGACACAGTGAAAGTGAAAATAGTTCTGTTTTATTTACATTAAAACATTAGTTTTAAACATGAATTACATTAACTCTCCATCTTTTGCCAAACTCTTTTATATTTCCTTTAGATTAAATGGTTTTTTGTTCTAGAATTATTGCATTGACTATAAACCTTTATTACTTCATTTCTCATCTGCCTTGGTTTTATTGATTATAGTTATAGAGCAAAACAAAACTTTATAATCAAATGTGGAGTAGCACACATTGTTAAAATACAGGAGCGATAATCCAAAAAGATAATTTGTTTTCCTTTGTTTAATAAAATAAAGAATATCAGCAAAATGACCTCCAGAGTTCCCAAAATATAAATGCCCCAGTGTCCCAATAAAATATATTGCCTTCAGTGCTCAATTCATGCCAAGATTTAATGATCTCCAAAGTATTGATTTTATTTTCAGTTCCTGAAATAATAACTTCTTATGATAATAAATCTTCATACTCTAGACAAACCAGTCATGTGTAGTGAAATTAGTCTTTTTGCACAGTAACATTTTGGTCTCCATATTGAAGGCTCTTCTTTTTAAAGAAATAGGTGCTTATTTTAACCCTAATCTGTTCATTTTTATTCAATCTGTATATAATAGTCTAAGGTAAAAAGCACAGCAATGTTCCTAACAAAATCTGATAAGTCTCTTCCTTAATTTTCTAAACAAAATCTGATAAGTCTCTTCCTTCTTATAAGGTGAAAAAAAATTTATCTCTGTTATCTTCATTTAAGGCTTTTACTTATAGATTTATCACATGGATTATCATCCTTCTCACAGTCTAAAAGGAAATGGGGGAACCCAGCTTTCACCCTAAAATACTTAATACGTATAGTACTTTTCTTAGTTGTCTTTAGAGGTTGATTCTTGGGTTTCTGGTTGTGAATTGGAGAGATGAAATTCTGGGACAGTGCATGTTTCAGAGAGTGAGCTGGATTTATTTGAGGCCTGGTACATAGATATACTTGTGGGGACTGTTTGTGGATATGTCCATACATAACACCCAAGGCCAATGAATATGTCCATACATAACACCCAAGGCCAATGAGGAAGGAATGAGAATAAGTGAGACCAAACTAAGTCAAAAGCTGAGAAATCCCAGCTTTGACGTATAGATTAGACAAAGGAAAGACTGAAACTGAGTCAGAGAGTGAACCAGCAGGAAGATAGAAGGAAAAAAATAAAAGCCAGTTGTGTGCCATGATGTGGAAGTCAGGGGAGCAAGGGGTTCAAGTAGGAAAAAAACTTTAACCGTTAACGTGAAATGATGCAGTGATAGAACTAAAGTTAGAATTGATGCATCTAGTTCGTAAGACAGGAAGTTGTTAATGGCCTCGGTGGGAGGAGTTAGTGGAGTAGGTTAAAGAATATATGCAATGAGAGAAAGTCAAAACTACCAGCTTAGGTTTTGCTTTTTAAAAGAAGAAAAGGGAAGAATAATACAAGCTATAGGTAGGGAGAGCTAGGCTTTGGTTCTTTTTTGAGATTAGATGGATAAATTTGAGGGCCATCTGTCTAACATATCTATTAAAACAGAGTTAATCTCTCCATTTCTTTCTTATATGATGAGTCAATTTTAGAATGTAAGTGGCCTCTTTAATTTTAAATTTCCCAAAGCCAGTATATTAGGGGTGAAAAATAATCACTTTTTCTCATTTTATCATGACTTCAAGTCCTTTTACAGAGTCTATCTAAACCAACTAGAAGTATTAAACATGATATTTTCCCATACATCTTCTTTAGTCAGCAATTTAAATTTAATCAGTCCTAGGATTATTCCTAGGAAGAGAATAAAGTATGACCATTCTATTCACAGAGAAGAGAAAAATGGTGACACTGAGTGTCCCTTTGCCCCTAGCCTGCTAGGGCTCCTTCCCCTTCCTCACAATGAAGCAATCTCCTAAGCTTTGTCTTCTTCAAACACTTTTAAAAATTGCTTTTAGCTGAAACTGGTTTGGCTCAGTGGATAGAGCATTGGTCTGTGGACTGAAAGGTTGCAGATTTGATTCCAGTCAAGGGCATGTACCTTGGTTGCAGGCACATCTCCAGGTGGGGGTGTGTAGGAGGCAGCTGGTCTATATTTCTCTCTGATGGATGTTTCTTGCTCACTGTCCCTCTCCTATCCTCTCTGTAAAAAATAAATAAAATATATTTTTAAAAATTAGCTTTTAAAAAGCCTTTGTTATCATTAGATACTGCTTTGTTGAAAAGAGGTTGAAAAAATAACCCCACATCATCAGGTTTCAAAATTCAATTTGGTAAGTTTTATAAAGAAATTCTTGTTCTTCAGTAACTGCCTACCAGGCAAATCAAATAGCTTATTAAAATATTAATGCTTATGCTTGAAGTCAAAGTTATGCCGAATGAGATGCCCTAATGTCTTATACTTTAAAATTACAGGATCCTTGTGAGGTGTCATTATATTTCATGCTTTTCTTCCAAGTGTCATCTATAATGGATTAAACACAGTGAATAAAATGCGTGATGATATTTGCTCTTGCTCACATCACAGAAAAGCATGAAATATTTGTGTTGAAGAGGCGCCGTGGCTTTACTGACATAAGCATATACGTTTTAGAGTCAGTGCAGTAACAGAGCAAAGTGGACTCTCCCCCTGTTTCCCCTACATCACGTCACACTACCTTTCCAGCAGGAAATATTAAAAAAATAAAGGATCAGTGATCTGGGAATTTTCAAATCTTACAGAGGCTGTTCACATTGGGACAAAGAAACAGTTATAAACGAACAAATAAAGAAAACAAAAAAGGCCAATCAATTTGTTTTCAGCACTGCAATGACCGAATTGATCTCACTCTGATTTTAGCCTCAGATCAAAAGAGGGCCATGCACCCAAATCCAGAGCGCTACCTCACTGAGTGTTTACTAATGGCCCATTAAGGACTTGAATTCTTTCCAGAATATTTTGCTTTTGTCCTACTCTCATTTTTATTTTTTATTTTTTGGCTCCTGGTAGGATCTACTTGTCTTTCCCCAAATACTCTCTCATCACTCCTAGGATACATGGGAGTGTTTTTTACTCAAAGCTGGATTCAACTCTATTGATATAGCTGGGGATATATATATATATATATATATATATATATATATATATATATATATATATTTTTTTTTTTTTAAGGGGGAGGGATTAGAGGATACTGAGACTTAGTATTGTTTCCTTTTTCTCAAAGTTCATTTTATGGTTTTGAATGCAATATAGAAAGAAGCAAAAATTCATGTTTCTGTCAAGTCATCCGATTTGAGTGTGAAGTATTTGACCTTGCTGATAGTAGCATGTCCCACACTGGCTGCATATACCAGTATTTTGCCTTAGGACCCTCAGCAGAATACAAAAGATAGAGATTTGTTCTTTGTATGGTGATTTTATGTCTTAGATGGAGAACTCAGCTCCATAAGTGGAACTACCTAAAGCACATTCAGGGAATTGACACACTAATGTTCCCAGAAAATACCCTGCTGAGATTGGCAATGGTGCAACTAGACATGAACGGAACTTGTAGTTGCCTCTGGCACTATTTTCTTACGTTCTGGGTGATAAGTAGATGTGGCCATCCTTGGGCTAGCAGCATATGAGACAAAGAGCCTGCAGTTTCTTAACTTCTCCAACTTCTAATCTGCACTCCCTCTGGACTATTTTGACCACTGTGAGGCTCTAGGGAGGAGTCAAGGATCTGTGCAACCCACAGTGAGAGTGAGAGTGAAGTCCTTTGTTCTGATTGCTCTGATTCAGGAGTAAAGCTACAGGACAGTGACTTATAAACCAAAATCGACTTGGCATTCCTGCCAGTCTTTGAAACTCAACCAACTCCTTGTGATGCTTCTTGGAATGATTGCCAAGCACAAAGGCCTTAGAATAAAAATAAAAATAAATACAACCTTCTAAGTTATCACTGAATTCCTACTACGAGTATTACACAGAGTGTGAAATAATTAATCAGGAAATACATCTATGGCAGCAGTTATAGAGGAAATAGGGAAATGATAATGAAAAATTTTTTTTTTCTATATGTCCTTTTGCTTGCATCATAGTTTGTCTTATTTATAACAGTGCTTCCCCATAAATTTGGCTTAGAAACATGTCATAATGGTTATCTGGATTTCCTCTGCACAAAGACCTTTCAATGGCTCTTATTGTAACTGCCTCATTCTTATGAGGTTTTCTTGTTCATGTCTTTCTTGAGTAGGTACCTTTTTCTTGTCTAGCTCTAAAAATGGGAAAGATTAGGCTGAAATGGTTTAAAAGACTGATGGTCATGCCTTATATCAATGATAGAATGTTCTTCTAGCCACCTACCAGGAACTTTGAGCAGTACCGCTCACATAACTTGATTTTCACATTTAAAAATATTACAATATGGATATACATAAATATATATGTAAATATAAGGACATATTTTTATTTAGTAATATAATTTATGGAGCTACCTATCCTTTACTGACAAGAATAAACTAATGTTCTATTATTTACTAGTAAACTAAGTTATGTGGTATTTTATCTGCATTGCTACCTATTCTCTTTTATTGAGGTAATATAACTATCTAAATTTCATTTTCAGAATAATGAATACATAAGGTACCTTTAAATTTTCTAATACACTTATACTCCCAGTCTTTGGTTTACTGTTGTCAAAACCTCACCCTACTAGCAACCATGTTATATTGTTATTATTCAAAATATTTGATCCCCAATTCAGCCCTATGTTAATTATTTTTCAAAGATAGTACTATTCTGTCACCCATTTATGAATACCTGATGGCATGGCATCATTGGTTCATACAGTAATAGTAGAGGCCTGATGCATGGATTTGTGCCTTGGTGGGGTCCCTCGGCCTTGCCTGCACCCTCTCACAATCAAGGACCCATCAGGGGATGTCAGAGAACTGATTTTGTCCCTATCCCTGCAGGCCCAATCCAGACAGGAGGGAGCATTGAACATCTGCCCCCTGGTGGTCAGTGCACATCATAGCAACCGGTCAACTAGTTATTTAAGCTTATATATATATATATATATATATATATATATATATATATATATCTTTGAGGAATTTTAAGATTAACAGTTTGTTTTATGGAAATAGCACTTGTATTAATACCAAATTGGCAACTATGTTCAAAACTGAGGACTAAAATGTGCTTAGAGAGCTTTCCCATACTGTAGCAACATTCCCCAAAATTGACCAAGAGGTGGAAGAAACAGCTACCTTCAGCCTACAGGCATAACCTTTCCTGATATATTAATTAGAATAAGACGAGCAGGCTGTCAAATCAGAGTTCCAAATACTCAGCTTTATAGGAAGTGCACTGGAGTTTCCCTCCCATTCTCCATGAGGAAGGAGAGGTTAAGATAGGACCAGTCATCTCCCAGTTGGACCCAGCACACCCCATCGGAGTCAACCAGCATCCAAAGACTCGACATTTTGTTTGTTCTAAATGTTAAAGACTTGCCACCTAGAATATGAGGTACTCATTGATGTGGTTTTTTAATTATTATTACCTAATTGTACAATAGTACATTTTGGAGCAACATAAATGTTTTACTCAACATCCTGTCCCATGTTTAAAGTGGGAGAATAAAATATTTCCTACTTCTTCAGAGTATATAGCCACATTTTAAAAATGTTGTTTGCATCTTCATTCAAAAGCTCTGTTTCATAGCTTTGAAAATGGATCCTTTGCTGACACTTAAATAGTCCAGATTTAGTGAGTCAAGGGAACAGTACAAGTCTTTTGAATGCAGTGTTGTGAATCTCTTTCTGTATATTCTGTGAATGCTAGTGAAATATTGCTGCATTATAACGATTCTTCATTGTAAATAATGTTGTATTTTTCACAGTTAGAAGATATAAGAGCTGAATATGTCTGAGTAAGACAGGCGTGATTCAGCAATCAATCTAAAAATACGGGTGCAATATGTTAAACAATGCACTCTGAAGAACAGTAATACAACCTATTGTCAGTATTTGGGGAACTGCAATAAAGTGCCTATAAGAACTTGAAAATGAGGGATATAAGATGGCTTTTTTTAAACTTAAATTGCAAGATAAGTACCTAATGAATCAGTATGTGTATATGAAATCACCTAAAAAGGGCAAAATTGTTCTAATTATAGAAATCCTGGGGCTATAATGTCATTGAACATATCAGTTTATCCGAAGGGGGAAAATGCAGTGGTGAATACGTTGTCAGCCTTGGAAACTCAGGAAAATGGTATTCCGAAGGAAAAGTTGGCTCATTCAAATGCTGCCCAACAGAGGCAGTTTTAATAATGGAGGCTCACCTGGATACCTTTAAATACTTACTAATTAATTAGCTATCAAGCAATCTTTTGATTATTATTTGAATCCCCATTGTGTCATCCTATGGGTTTCCATTTCTCTAGCTCATATTACTCTTATTTCTCATAATTAATATATATGTTAGGGCTTTGTTTTTATTCTGATGAGAATTATGTTTCAAATGAGTGCATTAGGATTCTGTTTTATGCATCTCTCTTGGCTGAATGTGAAGCTTCCCAGGAGAGGAAGGTCGTTATTGCTATAGGGACAGAGTGGGGTTAAGTACATTCAAGGTAGAGCACCATGCCCTGGCCCCAGGCAATGCTCAGCAGCCTAAGATATTTCTATGGAAACAGCCTCGTGCTGGGGATTTCTAATGTTCCCTGGGACTCATTCTAAGGGTTTCGGCCAATTTTCCTGAGGTTATTAGCAAAGCTCCAACATAGAATGATACTATACTATATTATCACATTGATTTCATTCATTTAAATTTTTATATTTTAATGTAAGTATTTCCAACTCAAATGTTTCTTTAGTCGACTCAGTAAAATGAAAATATGTACCAAAATCATGAGAGCTGAATACCAGTCAAATGTTTTATTTTACTAATCTATTGTTGTTTTTTGTCCCTGTAACATTTCTTATTGGTTAATATATATTTTTATTTTATTACAACTTGCATTCACATATGAGATAAATTTGAAATATGGCATTTAAAAATAAAACTGGCAATATTTATTTGAGGAGAAATGTCACGTGTTAGAAATAGGGTTTAAAAAATAAATTAATAAAGTTATTATTTTAAGACTTCCATATAATCCAGACTTATTTGCTATTGTGGTAAAATATGAGGTCTGGAATAAAAATGAAATTCTGCCTTTGTGTTATATTTTTTCCTCATTGGTTTGTTTGATTTTCATTTTCTAATGTCCTTCTTTGGCTTAGATATGAAGGTTATGTTTATGAATAAGTTGTAGACATTTTGTAGAGTTTTCTAATTTTTATTTCTTATGTATGAGTTGGTTGGAATTCTGTGCGTTTTGAATGTTTATTAGAGATGACTTGCCAAGAGATACATTTATCTAAACATCTTGGCTTTCATTAAATACTTTCATATGTCTTGGATGGCAGTGTGACAGGTCAGTCAAGAGGGACTAGGACCTAAAACTACAAAACAAAACAAAAACAAAAAATTAAAAAACAGAGGCATCCAGCAGATGCTGGACAAACAGTTAAGTGTCTGGAGGTAAACTAAGGAGTTGACTATGATGGACATTAGTCAATAACTTCCGGGTTCTTGGGATGCTCCAAAGTAATCAAATGTGTACTAATGAGGGTGGTTGAACTCGGTTCTATTATGGTGAGAAAAGCCTGGTGTTATGTGTACTAATTGTTGACAGAGGAAACTTAGAATAGATTGTTGCCCCTTGATGAAGCAGGGCAATGCTGTCACCTCATTTTGCTAGTAAGACTTTGTTTTATCTCACTAGGCTAATGTATCCAAAAGATAAAGAAACACTGTAGTAGAAGTATTTAAAATTTTCTGATATAAATATTTGGATCTTTTCCTTTCAGTGCTCTGCCTCCTTCCAGCTTATACTTCTCACTCTCCTGTTTGTTTGTTGTTTTTTTCTATAGTTTCATGTTTTTCTCTTTCCTCCTTCCTTCCTTAGTCTCTCTCTCCCTTACATTTACATAGTACAAATAAAATCAGCCTTTCAAATGTTTAAAAATTTTGAGTTTAAGAATCAAGTTTAAGAATCAGCCATTTCTGCCCTTCTATTTATAAGCATGCGATCCTTGAGAAGGAAATGCAAGCCTTTGAGAAGCATCTTTTATAAAATGCTCTATGTAGCCCTGGTTAGCGTGGCACAGTTGGTTGAGTGTCCTCTCTCCATGGAAGGGTTGCCAATTCGATTCCCCGTCAGGGTACATGCCTGGATTGCAGGCTCAATCCCTGGCTGGAGGCATGTGGGCATCTATTGGGTCGGCAGCTAAGTAATTGCGGGTTTCACACATATATGGCTTCAGTTGAATTTTTAGGTTTGCAGACGTAGTACAAATGTAAAACACATTTTGTTATTTGATAGTTGGCTATTCAGCTGTTAATCAGTAAAAAAAGTTTTTTGATCTGTTTTGTAGTTTTCGTTTGGCGTTCGTTGAAAAATGGAAAATCAAAAGGAACATTTTCGTCATATTTTGCTTTTTTATTTCCGCAAAGGGAAAAACGCATCGCAAGCTCATAAAAAGTTATGTGCTGTTTATGGTGACCAAGCCTTAAAAAAACGGCAGTGTCAAAATTGGTTTGCCAAATTTCGTTCTGGTGATTTTTCACTCAAAGATGAAAAACGCTCTGGTCGTCCAGTTGAAGTTGATGACGCCCTAATCAAAGCAAAAATCAATTCGGACTGTCACAGTACAACACGTGAGATTGCAGAGAAGCTTCATGTATCACATACATGCATTGAAAATCACTTAAAACAACTTGGCTATGTTCAAAAACTCGATACATGGGTTCCTCACGAACTGAAAGAATCACAGTTAACGCAACGCATTAGCAGCTGCCATTTGCTAAAGAAACGTAATGAAAATGATCCATTTTTAAAACGACTGATAACTGGCGATGAAAAATGGGTTGTTTACAACAATATCAAGCGGAAAAGATCGTGGAGCAGGCCAGGTGAACCAACTCAAACAACATCAAAAGCTGATATTCATCAAAAGAAGGTTTTGTTATCAGTTTGGTGGGATTACAAAGGAATTGTCTACTTTGAACTCTTACCACCCAACCAAACGATCAATTCTGATGTCTACATTGAACAACTAATGAAATTAAACAATGCAGTTGAAGAAAAGTGGCCCGAATTGACAAATCGAAAAGGTGTTGTATTCCATCATGACAATGCAAGGCCACACACATCTTTGGTCACTCGGCAAAAATTAATGGAGCTTGGTTGGGATGTTTTGCCACATCCACCATATAGTCCTGACCTTGCACCATCAGATTACTTTTTGTTTCGATCTTTACAAAACTCCTTGAATGGTAAAAATTTCAATAATGATGATGATGTCAAATCGTACCTGATTCAGTTTTTTGCTAATAAAAACCAGAAGTTTTTTGAACGTGGGATTATGATGCTGCCTGAAAGATGGCAAAAGGTCATTGATCAAAATGGGCAATACATTACAGAATAAAGTTATTTAGTTCCATAAAAAAATTGTCTTTGATTTTCTTTTTAAAATCCGCAATTACTTAGTTGCCGACCCAATATGTCTCACCCTCATATCAATATTTCTCTCTCTCCTTCTCCCTCTTTCTTTCTAAAAATATTTATATACCCGAAACCAGTTTGGTTCAGTGGATAGAGCGTCGGCCTGCAGACTGGAAGGTCCCAGGTTTTATTCTGGTCAAGGGCATGTACCTTGGTTGCAGGCACATCCCTGATAGGGGGTGTGTATGAGGCAGCTGATCGATGATTCTTTCTCATCAATGTTTCTAACTCTCTGTCCCTCTCTCTTCCTCTCTGTAAAAAATTAATAAAATATACTAATAAAAAAAAATATATTTATATAAATAAATCAAATGCTCTGAGTGTTAGGTCAATTATTAAAACTTTCTGTTTCTTAGTTCATGAAAGTAAAGGGCAAAACTGTCAGCATGAAGTTGTTTGTCTCTCTTTTTTTTAAAGCTTGGTTTTCCTACTCTGAGTGCACTAAATTACTGATATTGAGAAATTAAAACAAAGATAAATGGCATGTGAATTAAATTAATGTTTGGTTGCAAAGAGAACTTTGTCTTTGATAATGATAATCTGAGATCATATAAATATTGCATGAGTGTGTATACTTATATACTAAATAAGAATATCAACTGTTAAATTTAAATGCTGTACTCAGTAAATGTCTTCAATTCTTAGATTAAGATTTACACAATATATTGTACTTTAAACGTAATTAATAACAACAACAAAACTTTAACAAGTAAGCTTTTAACATATTGGAATGCTTAGCTTCAAATTCAGTTGCTATGTTGAAAACTGAGGAACTTATTCTATTTGATTATTTTCTGAAGTATATCTACATAGAAAATAAGTACTAAATAAATATCGTCACTAATAAACACATCTGCACTCTGAAGACTTTCCTTTTTTAAAAAAATCTGAAATTATACGAATAAGCCTATGTTTTATGTAAATTGAAATGCATACTTTTTTGTGTATCTAGTTTTGATTATTTGAATTATCTTCCTTAGTTAAAGAATACCCAAGTACATAAAACTTATTATACTATAGGCATATACTTTTAATTGAGCTATTTTTTTTTTCTAGTATACTTTATTAGAGAAAAAAAAATAGCTTAAATTATTTTTTGTCAAACAGCAAAATGGTGAGTGCTTTTACCTGCTGGATCTGTCCCCACAGAAATTCAGCTTTGGCTTTGGAGATGCTCATTAGTAATAGATCTGTTTTCAAGAGATTTCTTTACACAGCGTTCACCCTAGTGGCTTTAACTGTCTGACTTGAGCCGACCTGGATTTTGGTACACCACTTGTCAGAAGGGTCTAGATTTCTTGTCTGCATTTCCCCAGGCCCCTAGTGGTTTATGTTGTGGACTTCCTGAGTCTTCTAGGCTTCCCTCTTGCTTTCTTAGGTGGAAGGTCAGCCATCACTTTCCCTTGTTGAAATAATCCTCCCAAATTCAGCCAGAATGACTCTTTTCCTGCACATTTCTGAGAGGTGTCAGGACCTAGGAAAGGCCCACCTGGCAGGTGAGGTGAGCCACTGAACCCAAAGTCTCACAGCCCATGTTTCCATCCAAAGACATTAGGACAAGGAAACCGGAAATGCTCAGATCACAAACAAGTGGAGCATCCTGGGAGAGAAACTTAGTGCGATGCCCAGAGATCAGCACAGGGTTTTGCAGACCCCAGGCTCTGAGCACCTCCTGCTGGGCTCTGAGGAGACTGTCTTCACATCTTGTCGCCCCAACTAAGCCAAGTTAGTGATGAGTTTGTTATCCCTTATTGGAAGGAGAACATGGAAGAGCAAACACTATGGAAACAATTTTAGTGTGACTGTTACTATATTCTGTATGGTATATTATAGTGGACTAAAGGCATGACGCATGAAATTCATGCAAGAATAGGCAGGCCTTGCTTCTCCTGGCTGCTGGCACTGGCTTGCCCCTGGCACTCATGACCCGGGTTTTCCTTGCAGCCCTGGCTTGGTCTGGAAGGATGTCTGGAAGGATGTTTGGTCTAATTAGCATATTATGCTTTAATCATTATAGATATTAACTATATCTATATTTTTTGTCTCTGCAGTACAGTTCTCTTATCTCTGTAGATCTGGGTATACATTCAGAGAGGTTCTCCTTTTCTCTGAAAGTTAAGAAAGCTGAATTTACATACATTTTTTAGAAAAATACACTCCATAGATGTCTTTCATTTCTATTAGAAATATTGCAGTAGATAATGGCAACTATTTAATGAAGTCAAAGCAGAATTTAAAAACATCCTGATTAGTCAGTCTCCTAGGGGCCAACACTATATTTCCCAAGAAAGCTGACTTTATCTACACTACTACTCTGAAGTTATAATATATAGCATTTTAACTTGAGTTCTTATTTTCTTGCAGAAAATACCTTTAAAACACATAAAAATAAATGTTTAAGTTCTAGTTCAGAAAAAAGTGTATTTCTTTTTTTAAAGGCTTCAACTCCATTTGAAAGACAAAGATACACCACAAAGTGTAGATGTTCAAATTTCAAATGTAAAATTAATTTAGAGTTAGAAATTGATGATGGAAATTTTAGCTCTCCCTCTGTGGTTGAGTTTAAAATACCTACATCTGTGAAAGAAGATGATTTTCTCTAATAATTTTCCATGACCTCTCTGGATCTTGACAATTCAGTGTTTCTTTCCTCTTACAGTACCTTTTATTTCTTGTTCTACATTTATAACATATTAGAGGCCCAGTGCATGAAATTAGTGCATGGGTAGGGCCCCTATGCCTGGCCAGTGATCAGGGCCATTTGGTGGGCTGACCAACCGGGTGATCAGGGGGTCCTGATGGCACCTGCCTTGGCTGGCCTGGGTCCTGTGGGCTCCTCCATTGAGTGTCTGCCTCCTGGTGGACAGTGCATGTCATAGTAACCAGTCATTCTGCTGGTTGTTCTGCCATTTTGTCGATTTGCATATGAGGCTTTTATTATATAGGACACGTGTTGTCTAAAATTGTTGTTTTGTCTTAAATATTATGAAACAATACTTTATGATTTAGAGGATGAGTGTCCCAAGTTTGGCTCATCATTCAGACTGGACTACTATGTTTTTATTGCTTTTTTATAACATTTTTTTTTTAATAATAGGTATGTTCAGTTGACTAATTTTTTCAGTGTCTTACCTCACTGAATATTTCCTCCTTTAAGTATTTTCTCCTATAAGTCCTCCTAAGTGGTTCCGAACTTCCTGATTAGCAGTGCATGTGAACAAGTCTGTCCATCTTTCTTTGCAATGCAGACAGTGGAATCTGAAGTGCCAGATTTGCTGCCATGGGATCCAGAACTCAGTAAGTGCCACTTTCAACTCTTATAATAGTGCCACTTCACTGTCGGCTATTATGATCTTCTTAGGCTCTTCTGAGTGTCTGACAGCCTTGTCTAGTAGACAGCAACCCCATCCCTGAAAAAGCCATGAGCTAGAATACTCTTAGAATCTTACTCAGTTTATTCACCTTTCAAACAATAAATAATTTACCTAAAGCAGCTCATGTAAGTGTCAGTCTTACCTGTACTATTTACTAGCGCTACTTTCTGCAACTTTGTAATGGGAAAACCAGCTCTATGTAAAAGGTTATAGTAAAGATAAGCAAAAAGAAAAATAAAGAAAAAAATGTAGTAAATATTATTAATAGATGTTTAATAAAAAGTAGATACTGCTACTGTTGAAAGTTACCATGGATATAATATTAACACTAATTTGTCTTAATTATACCACCAGAATCTGTATTTTAAATTTCTTTTATCTTTTTATTTGTGTTCTCCAAGATGAGTAAAAAAGAATAATAAACAATTGATACCCAGGATATTTTATTTTATTTTATTTTATTTGAATAATACCAACATGCATGTACAGTATTCTAAATAATTTTAAAATATTAACTCATTGAATTGTCCTGACAATTTAAAAGCTGAGTATTTTTTTGATCCCTACTGTTGTATAAAAATGAACATCTTAAGCAAGGTAACAGAGGTGAACACCCTGGAGGTTTTGAAGCCACCCTATTGTCCTTCAGAGTGTCTGCCAGTAACCAGAACATATGCTGTCTCCAGAGTGATTAATTTTTCCATTTACCGTTTTCAAGATATTTTCATAAAATTTATTAGCGGACTCTTGGCAGTGGCCCTGTAATGTATTCCGGTCAGGACCAATATTCTGATTCTCTAAAAATGACTGATTCTCTAAAAATGATGGGATATTCTTATGCCTCCACACAAAGCAGTGGGTGAGCCACAACCCCATCCAACTGCTTTTGACGGCATGTTCTCGCCAGCAGAGTAATGAAGCCTTCCCCAAATATATTACTGATCAAACTTACTGGTTGTTTAATCAGAGAAAAGAAGCTTCTAGAAAGATGTAGTGAGAATGTAAACTACAGACTTGTTGGCTATTGTAAAAAATTGACTCTATTTGATTGATTGGTCACTTGATTCTCATTTGTTTTGTTTATATGTGAATACTAGTGGCTGGGTGCACTAATTCGTGTACATTGAAAAAAAATGAATTAGAAGAAATATTATAATATTGCTATTTGCCCTTTCTCTATAGTAGAAATGTGAGTCAAATTCATTATCAACAATGAAAGATCAAAACACATATGTGTGAATGGCACCAGCAAGAGCTTTATACATATTGTGCATTCACAAGTCAACCTTTATTTTTAAATTGCCAGTGTGTGTCATATGTACCAGTGGTTGGTTGGTCAGTTGTCAGATGGATGGAATGTTAGTCACTTAGCCATATATTGATATATATATATTTTTTTCCTAGACTCCAGTTAAATATTCCATTCTTCTAAGGATTAGGCATATTTCTCTTATTAGGGGGATTCTTGAATTATAAAACAGTTAGTATATAAAATTTGTTTGAAAGAGAAATGACAGATTTTATTTAAAAGTGATGTTGTGAGAGACTCCAATATTATACCTCAAAGAAGTTGTCAAAACCTTTGGCTTTCTTGAGTAAGGAATCTTGTTTTGTTTTTCTATGCTATACCTATATTATCTAAACCAGACGACTATTGCTATATTTCTAGTTATAAATATTTTATAATATTAAGGCAGTAGAGAAGAAATCAAAGAGATTTGATTTTAGTAAAAATCTTACATATTACTTTATTATTTACCAATTTATTATAGAATATATTTTAAGCTCATTTTTAAAATTTACCACCATGAACAAATTATGTTAATATAGAGGTAGTGCTACTAGTATCTTACAGTAAAAATCTGTATCTATAATATACTGTGTGTTTACTTTATACTTTAAATACAGAATCTAATTGATAAATCCCAACAATTTAATAATCTGAAAAACATGTTAAAATGGCTAACATATATTAGTAATATAAGACAACCTATATTTGATTTCTAGAGTACACAATTACTCAAGCAAAATTGCCATAGTAACTGTGTACATATACAAATGGATTTTTTTCAAATGGCTTAATATTGAATTTTATAGATATTTTGTGTGATGTCACTTAACTAGCTGCATGAAAATTTATGTTAACTTTATACACTTTTAGAACTATGGAAGCTAATATACTTCATTATGTTTTTAATATAAACTTTTTAAGAAGGGAGATGGAAAAATGCTAAAAAAAAGTAGGAGAGATATGGAAGATATTTTAAAGATATTTTAATAGCTGAAAACTTTTATAGCAGTGAGAAACAAAGTTAGCAAATGTGTGTCACACTCAAGTCTAAGTGATGCCACCCGCCAGTCCTCCTTTTGCTTACAAAAGTTTTGCAGCCTTCGTAACCTAATATAAAGGATCTGGTGGTGGTGGAGGGGGTGGGGGGTTGCGGGGCGCGCGGAATCTGGGCTGGCTCCCAGCTAAGTGGCAAATTCTTCTATAATGTGAGGCCTTCTGAATTGTGTGTATAATGGCGTTTCCCAAAACAGCTCCATAGTGTGCTAAAAGGAAAAAAAAAAGTGTTTTCCAAAAGTGTACAAAGAATTAATAATATTAATGGAGAATTTATCTTTTTGTACCTTTGCCTACATGTTTGATAAGATTTTTGGAATAACACTTGAAAGAACATTTTACCTGTGGTTATAAATGCCTTAATTCTTTGTATGTTTCTTCATTTAGATTTTTAAAATATTCTTCTGGTAGGTATTGTTCTTGGAATTTATGTACCTTGGCTAAAAGTTCTCACTCGGTATACCTCTACAGTAGGCATTGTTCACTGGATCTTACTGTTTGTGAACAGCCTTTTGCCAAAGTGATTTCTTTGTTGGCCAGGAAATGCCAGTGAACAGAGAAAATTCCCCTGACATAAGAGCTTTAAGATGTACCCAATAAGTGTAGATTTAGGATGATTGGTAGAGGCTATAGTTGCCAATATGAGAAGGAATTAGAAATGAAGCTGAGGGATGCAGAGGCTAGCATGCATAAGAAATGGAAATTAAGCTGTTTATACCCCTGACACCCCCTTATTCTTTTCTTTATGACATCAGTGCATTCACATTACATGCATACACACCCACAATTTATATGTGTGCACATTACATATGTGTGTTTGCATAGAAGTATATGTGATTGAAGGTTACACAATTTCTACAAAGATATTTTACCCTTTAGAAATGTTTGTTTATGAATAATCTCTCATGCTCTTAAAATATGCATTCTTATTAATGTAATAATAATCTTTATATTTTGCTACTTTATATATTCACTATTAAAATGTGATAAGAAAGGTGGTTATTATGTGAGGCAATGGCTATGTTAATTAGCTTGATTGTGGCTACTACTGGTATTTCACTATATATATATATATATATATATATATATATATATATATATATATATATTGATATATATATAATCATCAAGTTGTATACCTTAGATATAAACAGTTTCTGTCAATTTTACCTCTGTAAACCTGCAAAAATTGTGAATTTTATAGGTATACTAGGACACTCTACTAGGACGTTTTTGTTTTTTTCTTTAACAAATTATTCCTTTTCTCTCTCACATTAATGAAAATCAGTTGTGCTAGGGATTGCTCTGAAACAAGATAGCATTAATTTTACCATTCTAAGAGCAAGGGAGCTGTATTGATTTTTCTTTCAAACAACTTCATTTGGAAAGCCTATTACTACAGAAATCTTTGCTGCCTTTCCTGCCTACTGCCATTTTCCCACATTGATTTCTGACTGATATTTTTCCGAGGCCTGTTATTATATACAACAATTTTTAATGAGCATCGGATTGTCATTTATTACACATCTCACATAATTTACCATAATAGTTGCAGAAATAGATTTTACTAGAGTTTCATGGCAAAATTAAGTATATAGGCGATACCGTTGAGGAGGGTGTATTGTCTGAGCAATGGACTCCTTGTTACTTTTGTTGCAGAGACATCTTAGTGTATTCTTTTAGGGAAGCATTAAGCTTTTCAGAGCCTTATGATGATGGCTTGTTATGAAAAATGATGCTATGAAATAATCAAAGTTGAACTAGTACTTTTTAGTTTGCTTAAACACGTCAAAGCCGTTAGCATGCAGAAATGCATTGTGAACCTTTACGAATGTTTTCTTCTCCCCAATTTATTTAATTCGATACCCTTTTTTCAAAGACCAGCTGGTGTTTGTTACACAGTTAAGAAAATATTGGTCTGGGTATTGGGAATTATAATATGAAGGTACAGAAATACTTATTTGCTACACACTACTTGCATGTATTATTTTTAAGGCCATGCAAGTATATATTTGAATTTTTTGTTAATATCAAAATTCTAATTTTTTAAAGGATATACTGAACAATTGGGATGAAATTTTCTTCATTTTTAATTAAATCAAAATGAGTTTTAAAAGTATGCGCCAATATATGCCTTCCCATATGATTTTTATTTCTATTCACTCTACCATATTGGACATAGTTATGACAGCATGTATTATTAAAATTTATTATAATATTTTATTAAGTCAAACAAATTGACAATCTAAATCAAACAAGAATGATTAAATAAGTGGGTTTCTACACAATATCTCCTGTCACTGTGGGGTGTCAGTCCTTTTCCTTTTTAGAACCCAGTGAAGAATTGGAAGCAGATACTATTGACTGTCATCCAAAAAGATAAAAGATGTATTTCATTTCCTGTTGAGATCACATCCAATACAAAATTTTCTTTGTCATTAATGCTAGAATCTTCTGGGTTCTGGCAAAAGAATGGTATTTCAAATTACAGCCAAGATCTGTATATATGCGCCATCATTTCTGACATTCTTATCTGGGCCTTCTCAGGTGAGTGGTTTTTCTCTATCCACATAACTTGCATGATCTCCACTGCAGAGGGAGAGATGGGAGACACACCTCTACTGGTTTGTCTTTATTCTCAACACAGTTTTCATTCTTCATTAAGAACAAAGTTACTAACAAGCACAAGCTACTTACTGGAGACATCTAAATCATGGATTAGGTAGTACTTTTCAATAATTAATTGGAAGCCAAAAAGAGCACTGTGGAAAATAGTGGACATTATATTTTGGAGAATAAATTAACTGGATAAATTAAGTTACTACTATTTTATAAGCTAATGATTTACATTTTATTGATTCACTAACATGTGTAAGACTAGTGTTACGTTTGCAGGCAGAATACAAATAAAATAGGTTATATGGCCGAAACCGGTTTGGCTCAGTGGATAGAGCATCAGCCTGCGGACTGAAAGGTCCTGGGTTCGATTCTGGTGAAGGCCATGTACCTTGGTTGCAGAAACATCCCCAGTCGGGGGTGTGCAGGAGACAGCTGATCGATGTCTCTCTCTCATCCATGTTTCTAACTATCTATCTCTCTCCCTTCCTCTCTGTAAAAAATCAATAAAATATATTTAAAAAATAAAATCAAATCAATAAAAACATTAAAAAAAGGTTATATGGTACCAGTTTGAGTTGCCTATCAGATATATTTTAAGGTTATTGAATTGATATAAATTCTCCAATAGTGTCAGAAATATCGCTTTTTTCCATTAAAGTGTATATATTTGAAACTAGCCTGACTTTATAATGATGGTGGATTCTAACCTATTATCTTAGTTACTCTTTCTGACATGCACCCCTCACAAAGAAATGCTTTCTTTCATAAGAGCCCAAGTTAGACAAAAGAAAGCTTTCTAAAGTAAACAGAACTATACACACCCATTGGGTGGTTTCAGTTGCTTTCACAGAAGTATATGTGAGGATAACACAGTTCTGTCATTTAACTTTATTCTTCCAAATCCTAGTTAGTTAATTTCATTATTGGTGATGGATATAATATACCCAAGTGAGTAGTTCATTTGTAGAATAAGTCTCAAACATTTTTATTATTTTTTTATTATTTTATTATTTTATTTATTAAATAAACACCCAAAGTCTTTATTTAAATTAAATTGTATATGGTAGCAATACACATGTTAGTGTTTGGTAGAAATAAAAGAGAAAAAAACATTATTTTTTTTTTACCTGTAGATAGCCTGATACATCTTCACAGTAGTTAAGAGCATTGGCTTAATAAACACCAGGTGTCTTTCTAGGTTTTTACTTCTTTATAAGTTTTGTAGACATTTTTGTAACAGTAGTCTGTTTTAAGAGTATAGAAAGAGTAATGATTACATAATATTCAAATAATCTCAAGTATTATTTAAATATATTATAATGTTTATAGATTACACAAACAATTCTTTATATAAAACTATAGAGGAAATCTTAAAGTTAATGTAAACAATTCTGGATATTGCAGTATGTGAAAGAGTTATAACTCTTAATATATAAGTAGTTTTTATCATATTTCTCTTTATGTCTCAAATACACAGTATTTTGCTGGTCTGAGCATTAGCCTTTTTTTTTTTGCTTTAAAATTTTTATTTTATTTTTATATTTCAATCAAGCACTATCTCTCCCTTATTAACCTTTATAAATGTGCTTCCAATGTACTTTTCTTAAATTTACTAAGATGTATGTACAGTTGAATATATTTATGGTTGAACATATTTATAGGTGTATCATATGTGTTTATTATATTCTGTGCAGTTACCTTATATAATTGGCTTTGAGCTTTAAATTTCATTATTTTCTCTTTTTTCCTTATTTTTTTTCTCACTCCATGTATAATTGAATGAAAGTGTAGATTCTGACAACTTCTTTGTTATATGGCTTTACTTATGTATTTCCCACCATGGATTCTTATGTTGACTCCAAATATTTGATACCATGAGTAACACTGTGTGTGGGCGTCCCTCTGGTGCATATTGATAAATGTCGGGGTAACAGGTTATACACATGTTCACTTTCACCAAACACTGGAGATTGTGCTACAAACTGGCTGTTCCAGTTTCAATGCCATTTGGCAGTGGATGAGGGTTCTCAGTCTCCCTTTCTATCTAGAATTGAAGTATTATGTCATTTTGCATTTTTAATACCTAATGTATTACTGAGGTAGAGCATTTCTTTATCATTAACCATTATCATCTTATTCAGTTGTTCCTTTATGTAGATTTTTTTCCTATAACTTTGACAGTTTTCCTGTGTAGATTCCAGCTCTTTTATTTATTTATTTTTTTAATCATTAAAGAAGTAGCTGGGCTATTCAAGTTAGTAAATACTTATTGACTAGTATTAACTTTATCTATCATGTCATTACTTGATAAAACAAATATTTAGTTCTAAAGAAATAAAACCCATCAACTTTTCTCTTTATAATTTGTGACAAGCCTAGGAGTAAAACTAGTATTAGGTAATATTTTCTAATTCATCGGGTTACAAGGATATTGTCCCCTGTATGTTATCTTCATGATTTAATTATTATATTTATGCAAGGCATATTTATATAATGAACATGTATTAAATGATAAAATAAACTTCTTTTAGAAAGAAATACTAGAAGGAAGGTTAAAATGAAAAGAATGGTTATCTAAGGAATAAAAATATTCAATGAAAAAACACAAAAGAATTACATTACAAAATAAATACAAAGATAGTTTTAAAACCAGAAGTTATTGATATTGGGTAAAATAATTTAAAAACCAGCAGTCTTAGAAGAATAACATAGAATAGCTAATGCTATATAAATATAAAATATAATTTAATTAAATATACAGCTTTATGTGAATTCAATGTATTCAGGATGGAATCTCTTAAAAAAAAACACACAAATTGTGCTATTGGCTGAGTAAAGATTTCATCAGGAATTTTATTCTGATATGAATAAAGCATTTTACAGAGAATTCTTAACTTTTTTGCTGAAATTACTTTAAATGAGTTTAGAATAAAATAAAAAGTAAAATTGTGTTTCTAGTTCACAGAAAGGGTAAGCGTGTATATTATTTGATAATAAGATGTTTTGCATGGCATTTTGAACCATTCTAATCTATTTTGAAAAGGATTGATATATTTAGGAATAACATTGTCATTTATACCAAAACATTACTAGATTATCAGTGTTTCTGTACTTGGAAGCAATGTTGTTTTCAGGGAAAATACTCTTGATTTGTTTGTCCCTTTCAGTCTGCCCTGAAAACAACATTGCTTCCAAGTACAGAAACACTAGTAATCTAGTAATGTTTTGTTATAAATGACAATTTTCCCAAAGAAATAAGGTCAGGGGAAAGATTGTTCGAGCCTCCAAAATGGCCATCCTATTCATCTAATACTATGAAATGAATGGTCCAGAATTTCTTGGTATAAAATTATTAATACAAGATAGGACATCATTATAGAGTGTGTTTTCACCCCTTTAATGTAAATACTTTCTACAGTTTCTCTTGTCTATATATCTGCCTATTCCTTATATTTCAAGTCTTGTCACTTTTACCTAAGACTAAGAATATGCCTTCTTTTTTCTAATAGTTTTGAATAATTGCATGGATGGAATAACCACTCATACTTGGTCTATGATATAACGTGCCCCACTGGCATTATATATCACTATTAGAGGCTCTATTAGAGGCTGTAGTAGTTCCCATACTAGCTGTCAGTACAATATCCTCTTCTCTAAAACGGTTTGCCACTTTTCTCATTTTTATCCATCCTAATGATTAATACCAACTATGTCTATCATCTATCTATCTATCTGTCTATCCATCCACCTACCATCTATCTATCCTTCAACAAATTCACTCAAATACTTACGGAACACCTTAATAGTTATCCTATTGGCATTTACTTTTTCTTTCATATCAGGATTTTAAGACTTATATTTTGTTATCCTAAGCCCATGTATCCTACACAATTATTTGTGTGTTTTTAAGCAATTACAGGTATCCATCAATGGTTAGAGATGACCGTAAGTTTTCTCTGCTGTTACATCACTGTGAGATATGATGGCAAATCTTAGAAAGAATTAGGGACACATTCTGTCATTTACTTGCCATTAGTCATGAGAACATTTTGCTTAATGAAAATCTGTTGCTTAGTGAAATTTCAGTTTTCTGCCCTTCAGGTGCCCCAACCACATAGTATATAAAAGGATAAATGAGGCAAATGCTATAATATTCTAGAGATGGTTAAGTTAAAGTTACTGTGGACATATGTCTGACTTCATAGGTGGATATAAGGCACCATCGAAATCCAGGCTCGGCACGGTCTGAAGAACAAGGTGAGGGGCTAGAGAGCTCCTTAGATCCTGTTTATGCAAAAGAGGAAATGCTTTGAACATCTTATGGCCAGTTCACATGTTTTAAATATCAGCAATTTAGCCAATAGAAAACAACTAACATTCATCATGTTAATGGATTGTTTGGACTGTTGAGAAAATGCCAGCCATTTTAAACATTTTCCTTTTCTTTTGAACACCCCTTTTCTCTTCCTCATCCTTCCTTTTCCTTTCCTATCCCCCCATCTCCCCTTTCTCCTTTTTCTTTCTCTCTCATCTCTTCCTTTCTTCATTCTGAGCTATCAGCTGGTATAGCTGTTTCATTAACTCCCACCCTCCCCCCCCACACACACTTTTCTTTTTCTATTCAGCCTCACAGGTGACAAACAAATGTGACTGCGTCATAGCCCAGTATGTTGTGCAGATCAGTTACTGTCGCTAGCATACATTTACAACAGGGGCCCTCAGAGCACATTGCTGCTTTTCTCTGCAGGGTAAGTGTTGATCACAGGCCTTCTCTGGCCTGTCTAGTGCACTGCCCTTGTCTGTTGAGGAAATGGCTATGCACTTTCAAAGATTAATATTTCTAGAGCCTTCTTTAAGCGATATTCTTTGCTCCCTTTGAGAAATGTTTAAATCTCTTTTAACTAGACTATAAAATCTTTAAGGGCAGGAAATCCTTTATTCATTTTTATAACTTCAAAGTATAATAGTTGTTATATAAATATCCCAAAGATGGATGCAGGAAGGCAGAGTGGGAGGGGGAAAGGAAGGACTGCAGCAGGGAGTACTTAACCAGCAAGTTAATGTGATGGTTATGAGATTTTCCAAGCATTTTAACCTACAACATCTAATGCACACATTCATTACAGCTGGCTGGCATTATGTGAGAATTTCTGATAAATTATTATTAAGCCAGCTTTATGTCAGTAACCTTCACTCCAGGAACACAATTGCAATTTCCTGTTAAACAAAATGGCTTCTCTTTTTAAAAAACAACTAGAATTGAATATGTTAAAAAGAGTCTGCTACTCAAATAGGCCCAATTATCTTGGTATCCCTCTTTCATTACTCTACGTTCTCTTCATTCTCAGGAACTTACTTACTGATAAACCAAAATCTCCCAAGTTTATTTTCCCAGGAAAAAAAAAAGTCATCTCTTAAACTCCAGGCTCAAATCAATTATTTAATAACTTCCCACACAACATCTTCACCTGGAAGCCTATGGCACAGATATCTTCAACAGACACTGTCATTTGTTGAATATTCTTTTATGCCTCTAAATATAGTCCATGCAAGTAGTCTCTATTTTACATATTGGCACTCCTATTCATCCTTTAAAACCAGACACCAGGAAGTTATTCTTAAACTTGACTTTCTCACCTTTTATGTATATGTATATTTTTTATTGATTTTACACAGAGAGGAATTGAGAGGGATAGAGAGTTAGAAACATCGATGAGAGAGAAACATCGACTAGCTGCCTCTTGCCCACCTCCAACTAGGGATATGCCGGCAACCAATGTACACACCCTTGACCGGAATCGAACCTGGGACCTTTCAGTCCGCAGGTCAATGATGCTCTATCCACTGAGCCAAACTGGTTTCGGCTGATTCATTCTTTTTTTTAATCAAATAATGGTTAAGAATGGAATTAGCATTGACTTCTAATTAGGTCTGCACAATGATTAGCCTGAGGGCACAATTTGGGATTCTGCTGCACCATCCACAAATTGAGGGAGGAGAGCTGGTTTCCACCTATAGTGGATTGTTTCCAGAATTCCTGCATAAAGCTTAAGAGGGAGCACTAGATTCACAAACCCAACAGATTGTCTTTAACTGTTATTTCTTAAACTCGTATGCCTATCATCAGACATGAATGTCCTAGAGGACACCAGACATTAATTTTATTATAATAGTTCATTATATGTACACATACATATAATATTCAGTGACCATTTACTTTCTGATAAGTGTTCTATCAAACTATTTACATGATTGTCTCATTTATTTCTTTGAAGACTACCAAATAGTAGTATTACCTTCCTTTTGAAGATGAAAAAAGCAAGATCTAGAGAAGTTAGGATGGTTTTCCATGATCAGTCAACATTAAATGTAGACTCAGTATTTGCATCCAATAACTGATTGAATAATTTACCCAAGGTTCTAGAGCAGATGTGGGATTTCAGCCCAGGTAGTATTCTTTTGAAGTTCCTGTCCTTAGCTGTCTCATTAAATGGCATAACATGCGGGAATAAATGCTATAAAAAATCGGCATTAAGTTACTAAATTATTAATTATATAAAATGAATAATAAATGCTAATGACTATAGTGATATTTTATTAATTCAAAATCTGTGTGTAGTGTAGCAACTTCTGTAGAAGTCTGCATTATTATCATTGTTATTCTCAATAAAATTTGACTTAAAGTTGTTAGTGTAATATACACACATTTTTTAAAAATATATTTTATTGACTTTTTATACAGAGAGGAAGGGAGAGAGATAGAAAGTTAGAAACATCGGTGAGAGAGAGTCATCAATCAGCTGCCTCTTGCACACCCCCTACTGGTTGCCCGCAACCAAGGTACATGCCCTTGACTGGAATCGAACCCGGGACCCTTCAGTCCCCAAGCCAACGCTCTATCCATTGAGCCAAACCGGTCCTGGCTATACACACATTTTTGGTATCACCCTGCCCCCCCCCCCATGTCAGTATTATATATAAAAGATGTAAAGATTTATTTGGACTTAGCATCCTCTCTACAAACTATTTATGTTTATAATATGCATCCCCTTCATTCTATAGCCTTTAAATTGTCAAGAACCTTTAGAGAGAAATGAAATGTTGTTCTTTGATTTTAATCAACAAAAGAGGGTATCATTTGTTTATTTATGGTTTATAGTAAAAGAAGATGACCCGCTGTTTATACCTGAAATAGTTTCCAAAAATCAATAAAACCATTTGTTTCTTTGGCCTTACTTGAGATACTTGTTTTGGTCACCTGCTAATTTAAACTATTGCCCAGTAAGATCAATAACTCTCATTTGGGGAATGTAAAAATCATATCATCAATATGAGAAGCCCAGCAAATGCAAACACCAGAAACAAAGGAGACAAGCTCATGCTTGTGCCCCGAAGGAAAGACCCCTGGGAAGCAAATCTGAAGAATCTCTGTCTATTTCTGCCTGGAGTCATCTCCAGGGAGGCAGGCTTTTTAAAAAAGCAATGAAAAAGCCAAATTCACCTTTCCCTTTAAGACTTCCCATTGACATTCAGTTATCTTTGCCAGGTGGAAATGGATTTTCTAATGATGAATGCATATACATTTGAAGTATGCTCTTCAAAAGACAACTGAGAGAGGCTTTGAGAGAGACATCCATTTCATTAATTGGAGTTGTTTAACTTAATTTTTCAAAGCAGTTCTTTATTTAAAACCCAATACTGATTTTTAAAAAAAATATAAATAAAGTGTAAGTAATGTAGGAGTGTTGCAAATTTTCTATATTTACTGAATGTTTTGTATTTAAATTTTTATTATCTTAAAACTCGAGTGTATGTCAGAAATGTAAGCTTTATTCATCTATGTTTAAATAAATTTTACCCATTTTCTGTGGGGATATTTGAGGTTTATTAAAAGGAAAACTTAAAGCAGATAGCAGCATCTTTTGATACAGTCAATTCTTCCCTGGATTTAAGAGTATTGCAAACAGCCAAAATCGGTTTGGCTCAGTGGATGGAGTGTTGGTTTGTGGACTGAAAGGTCCAAGGTTCTATTCAGGTCAAGGGCATGTATCATGGTTGTGGGCATATCCCCAGTAGTGGGTGTGCAAGAGGCAACTGATCAATGATTCTCTCTCACTGATGTTTCTAACTCTCTATCCCTCTCTCTTCCTCTCTGTAAAAAAAAAAAAATCAATAATATAGATATATTTTTAAAAAGAGTGTTGCAAATAGCATAGAAGAATCGAGGGAACTGTCATATGCTGGAATAATAAAGGTGAATAAAAAAGGCATATGAAGCTGACATATTAGATAAAGTAGGTACTTTTGACATCCTATAAAAATACCAAAGTCTTGTGAACAGATAGTTATTAGTGATGTTTTCTCCAGTCAGCAAAGTGGGGACATTAAATCATTTAACATATTACTCAAGATTCTGTGTGACATTGGTAAGTAACATTATATTTATCATAGCTAAAGAAGGTCAGTCATGAGCATTAATCATAATATCTCTTGCCTGGGACTCCATACTGGATCTTTGATAAATGACAGCAATATTTTAAAGCTTTATGAAATTCATAAATGACCAAAAATTGGTATATAATAATTTACAATCGAACATAAATACTATTAAATTATCATTTATTTTATTATAAAAGAGAAAACACATTTGTTCCTTTTTTTTTCTTTCTTTTACTTATTTCTATCACTGCTTTAACAAATTGCCACACTTTGTGGTTTAAGACAACATAAACCTGTTATCTTACTGTTTTATATATCAGAAGCTTGACAGGCGTCTCAGTGGTCTAAACTCAAGTTGTTGGCAGAGTGGTTTCCTTCCTGGAGGGTCCAGATTTTCTTGGCTTTTTCAGCTTCTAGAAGCCTCTCACATACCGTGGCTGTTAGCCTTTCCTCCCATCTTCAGACACAGCAAGGTGACATCTCTCTGACCTAGAGGAGTAAAGGTCAGTCTCTTTCTCTGAATCCTTGATAGAAAGGTTCTTCACTTAAATGGACCCAGGCGGTTATATAGGCCCATCTAGATAATCCAGGAACATTTCTCCAGACTGAGGTCCTTCATTGAATGGCATATTCAACATTCTCTTTCCCCTGGAAAGTAACATAGTCACAGGGTTGAGATGTGGACCCTGCCATTTTTCAGGCAACCGCATGGACTGCATGGAAGAATGGCTTCCTTACAGCTGATCCTTGCTTTATCAGTCTTGATTGTGATGTGGGTACTAATGTGTCTCTAACCATTACCTAGTTTTATCCTGATTTTTAGAACCACAGAATATTGGATTAGGAACGAAAACATGGAAATCCTCTAGATGAAACTTTCTATTTTGAGGGACAGATGGATAAAATTCACCAGCAAAAATAAGTGACCTCAGCCATTAATTGTGTTTTTTTTTTTAATATAGAGGAGTTTTAGATTACAGAAAAATTGAGCAGAAAGTACACAGATTTCCATTAGTGCTTGCCCCCAATACATGCATTGCTTCCCACATTATTAATGTTCCCTACCAGAGTGTTACATTTCTTACAATTTATAAACTTACACTGACACATTATTATCACTCAAGTCTATAGTTTATATTTCACTCTCAGTGTTGTATATTCCTTGGGTTTGGACAAATACCAGATTTTTCGGACCATAAGACGCACCAGTTTTTAGAGAAGGGAAATGAAGAAAAAAAGATTCTGAAACAAATAGTGTCCTAAAATATTTTATGTGCATTAAAACCCAACATCACAGTCATAAACACATGTAATCAACCCTGTAAAGTAAACAGCAGCATTTAGAACCATTTTAGAGCCGGGCAAGCACACAGAGACCACACAGAGCCGGGCAAGTAAAAAAACTTTTTTTTTAAAGTATATGTGTAGGCTATATTTGGACCATAAGACACAGGGACTTTTTCCCCCCACTTCTGGGGGAAAAAAAGTGCGTCTTATGGTCCAAAAAATACAGTACATAATGACATATTTCCACACTTACAGTATCAGACAGATAGGTTAACCCCCCAAATCCTCTCTGTTTAGCTCACTCATCTCTCTTTATTCTCAACCCCTGGCAACTGCTGATCTGATCTTTTATCTCCATCGTTTTGTCTTTTCCAGAATAGTACACTGTTACATCACACAGCATGTAGCTTTTTCAAATGGCTTATTTTGCTTAGTGATAGACATTTGCTTTCTTTACATCTATCTTTTTATGTCTTAATAATTCACTTCTTTTTTAGTGCCGATTAATATTCCATTATCTTTATACACCACGGTTTATCTATTCTACCCATTGTCTTAGTTCCTTCAAGCTGTTACAACAGAATACCATAGACTAGGAGACCTATGCACAACAAAATCTATTTTTCATAGTTCTGGAGGTTGGGAAGTCCAAGATCAAGTCATAGGCAGATTCAGTGACTGGTGAGGATCTGTTTCTTGGTTCATACATGGCCATCTTTTTTGCAAAAGCAAGAGCCCACTCTGGAATGATCTTTTTAAGATAATCTCATTTACGAGGACTCTGCAGATAAGACCTAACCACTTCCCAAAGGCCCTGCCTCCTAATACCAATACTAAAGCTTTAGTTGTCACAGTTTTGTTATTGTTTTTTTTTTTTTAAGATAGTTTATATGAATTAATCAGAAGACTCAGAATCTAATAACCATCACAAGGGGGATTAGATTTCAACATGAGAATTGCAAAGGGCCACAAACTTTCAATCTGTAGCACTCCTAAGCAACGATGACTAAAATTTCACTGAACAATGAAATGCAGGTTTCTGTGTGGACATAAGTTTTCAACTCCTTTGGGTAAATACCCAGGAGCATAACTGCTGAATTGTATGGTAAGACTATGGTTAATTTTGTAAGGAATCAGCAAACTTTTCCAAGTGGCTTTACCATTTTTATTTTCCTTGGCCATGAATAAGAGTTCCTACATCCTCTACATCCTCACCAGCATTTTGAGTTGTCAGGGCATTCATTCTGTATTTTTATTTATTAAAAATATTTTTATTGATTTCAGGAAAGGAGTGCTAGAGAGAGAAAGAAACACCAATGATGAGAGGGAATTATTGATCAGCTGCCTCCTGTGCTCCCCCGCACTGGGAATCTAGCCTGCAACTAGGGCACGTACCCTAACGGGGAATTAAACCATGACCTCCTGGTTAATAGGTTGACTCTCAAGCACTGAGCCACTGTGGCATGGCATTAATTCTTTAATGTGATGTGCAGGTTTTCTAATTTGCTATTAAATTAAAACAAATTGCTTTTAAGTTAAAACTTTATCATGTTTTTTACTAAGCTCCAAGGTAGTTTAATGTGGAAACAAGCCTCATTTTTTTATTTTATATTGATTATTCCTCAACAAGTGTCTAAAACCTAATGACATGTATGTATCAATAATATACTGAATGATTAACTACCAGGAAAAAAAAAAACACACAAAAACTTTGGTTTTACAAGAAAAGAGAACAGAACTTTAATTTTTTCCAAAGAGAAGATAATATAATTTGGGTCTGCCAGATTTCTAGACTTCCACTTTTAATATTACAGAGTCCTCTTTTACAGTCACATCCCACAGAACTCAATTATTCGGGGGGAATAGTCAACTTAGAGTCAATGCAGTTGAGCTCTCTTTTATTTACATTTGTACATCACACTTTTGAATATAAGAAGTACCAAGTACTCCATTACTCTTCCGTATGTTTTGCCCATTCATTCAAATCTGCATTAGTATTTTACATATTACCAAATGACATTGTGTATATATATGTAGATTTTGCTGTTTTTGATGGAGCCTGCTTCCATTTTAATTTCTAGGCCAAGAATATCTTCACCAGTAATCGAAGCAATTCAAAACAGCTTGGCTGGTGTGTCTCAGTGGTTGAGTGTCAATCCATGAACCAAGAGATCACTGGTTAGATTCTCAGTCAGGGCACATGCCTGGGTTTCAGGCTCAATCCCCAGGAAGGGGCATGCACGAGGCAGCCAGTCAAATATTCTATTTAATTATTGATGTTTCTATTTTTCTCTCCCTCTCCCCTAGTCTCTATGATATCAATAAAATAAATAAATAAATATTAATATTTAAAAAAACATTGCAAAATAATGGTACAAAAATATGTATGAATGTAGTCCTTTAAATTAACATATCCAAAGATACAAAATGAAATGCAAACAGAAAACTTAAATTGTCACAGTTTTGTTTTTTTTTTAAGATAATTTATATGAATTAATCAGGAAACTCAGAATCTAATATTTCATGTATAATTATCTATGGAATGAAAATAGTGAAAAAAATCTGAGTAAAGATTTATACATGAGAATATTCTATTTTAAGTGTTTCCATGCCAAAGCTAAGTATATTTATATCTCCAGCCAGGACTTTTCCTTTGAGTTCTAGATTTGTATTTCTAACTGCCTACTTAACATTTGCAATTAGATATTAAACTAAGGATGTGGGAAATGGACAAGGCCTTGACCCTCAGCCTGTTCCTCTTGTATGCTGCTCCATCTCATTAAATGCAATTGCCTTACCTCCAGCTGTTCATGCCACAAATCCCGACATCATCTTTGACTCATCTTATTGCGTTGCACCCCACATTTTATCTAATAATAAATCAGAAATGGACTACTCCTAATCTCCTTTGCAACCCCAGGCCCAAGTTATTATGTCCTCTCCTCATTCATGGCAGGCGCTTCTCAGTGGGCCTGCCTGGCTCTGAATTGCCCCTTTTGGTCTATTTTAACTAGGAAGCCAGAGGGAACTTTTTATTACACTCCTTCCGTTATGCTGCCCAGCTGCTCAAAACCTGATGAGTTCCAAGCCTGTTCAGAGTAGAAGAAGTCAAGTAGGTTAAATGGCCTGAAGGGCCAAAAGATTGATCCTCCAGGGATATCTCTGATTTTATCTATTTCCCTTCTCAATCAGTGTGGCTTTTTGCTGCTCCTTCAACACACCAGGCATGCTCTTTCTCACCAGTGTTTTAAGAGCTTATGCTTTCCCCTGGAGTGGTCTTCCCTCCTCCTCCAACACCACCCTTTTCAGGATGATTTTATTCCCTCACGTACTTGATATCTTTGCTCAAACTTTTTCTTAGTGAAGACTTCTGTGGCCACCTCATATCTTAAATGTGTGACCATCTTCCCTTTCACTTCCCTGCTCTATTTAATCTCCCCTCAGCATTCATTTTCCTCTACGGTACCATATTTTATTTTATCATATTTTGTCTCTACAACTAGAATAGAAATTTTATGACAGCATGGTTTTTTCTCAGTTTCTTCTCTGCTATATTCCAACATGTGAACTAGTACCTGGTACATAGAAATTCCTCAGTAATTACTTATGACAGTGGCCGAAGCCGGTTTGGCTCAGTGGATAGAGCGTCGGCCTGCAGACTGGAGGGTCCCGGGTTCGATTCCGGTCAAGGGCATGTACCTTGGTTGCGGGCACACCCCCAATGGGGGGTGTGCAAGAGGCAGCTAATCGATGACTCTCTCTCATCGATGTTTCTAACTCTCTATCCTTCTCTCTTCCTTTCTGTAAAAAATCAGTAAAAATATATTTAAAAAAATAAAATTATTTATGACAGTGATATGAAATTACTGATGGTTGTAAAAAATTATAAGCTATCTTCAACAAATAATGATCAACACTAAGTGACTGGTTTTAAAAGCTGTGGGAAAAAATTTTGTAATGACAGAAAGCATGCTATTACATTAAGTAAAAAGGCTAAGTATAAAATAATTTATATGATAAACTATCATCTGTGGTTGAAGAAGACAGACTGGATGGAAATGTGCTAAAGTGCTAACATTGATTGATCTGAGTTGTAGAGACACATTTCATTCTGCTTTTTGATATATTTTTCTTTTCAAAATTCATTCAAAGAGTTGTGTTACTTTTTTAACCAGGATTTAAAAAACAAAAAACAAAATAGCAACATAAACTACAGCAACAACAAACTTCACAAAGACTCAGTTATTTCAAGAAGACCAATTAAAACAAAAACCTGACATTGGTGTGGCCTTTTTCAAATCATGTATTCAGTTCTACAGTTACTGTGCCAATTCTATGTCAGGAACTGAGGGGAAGATAAAAAACGAAGAATGCCCACTTCTGCCTTCAAGTCCTATGTGAAGAGAGTAGGGACACGTTACATCAATGATAAGGGATCGTAAAGCAGGCTGTGATGGAGGTTTAAGCAAGTGTCAGAGAGGGGAAGGCAGACAGTAATCCCATTCAGCTGGGTTATTGAAAATCGGACTACTCTTATTTTGAAGTTTTCCATCAAAGAGGGGTCCAGCCCTAGTAATTATTCTGCATGACAGCATGTATTTGATGTATCATACTCAATAATCGCACTGAAGGCCCTTGGGATTATAAGTAAAAGGGGTTTTAGTACATAGCTGTAGCAAGTAGATCATGCACTTCTCTATACCAAGCATACATTAATCCCACTTTAGATCAAGCACTATACTGGGTGCCAAGGATACAATGCTGGGCAGGACTCAATTCCTTTCTTCAAGAAAATAATAACTAAACCAATTAGGAGATGAATAGAGACATGGACATATTAAATAGATTGTAAATGATAAAAGGTTATGAAAGCCCATTGGAGCAACACTTAACCCAGCCTGGGATGAGATTTTCAGTGAAGGCTTTCCAGAAAAGATGATATTGAATAGAGGGAAAAATTGCAATTAAGAATTTTCTAAGAGATGGGAGAAAAGAGAAGTCATGGCGGGAATGGGGAATGCTGTAGACTTTGGGGAAGAAGGATCACAAGAAGGCTCAGGAGAGAGAGAGAGAGAGAGAGAGAGAGAGAGAGAGAGAGAGAGAGAGAGAGAGCGCTCTTGAGGGTAATCCTGGGTCCATGTGGACACATGACTTCAGTATGATTGAAACCAAGAGCACTGGAGATTGAAAGCATGAGGGAGGATAACTCTGGTGCTTCTAAAAATATCGTATGTATTGTAATGTTTATATTTTATAAAAAATGTTAAGATATCTACTAAAATGGATGGATGGTATGCAATATACCTAATATCTAATTATCTTTTCTTTACATAAGTGAACTCTGAATCTCTATTCTTACAGTGTTATATACAGTTAGATGATCCCCATCATTTTTCTCTGCAAGCAGAGGGACCTTTAACAACCATGCACATAATACTGTTTCTGATTTTGATTTAGGTTTAGTTGGTAATAAATTACAATCTAAACTTCCACCCACCAAGAAGGAAAGTACATAAGAATAAAACTCTTCTTTATTTATAGTATATTATGAAAAAATAGTTAATTTATCTTATACTATAGAAATAATTATCTGTGAATTAATTAATACAGATTATATGACATTGGTCCTTAAGTCAATGTCTTTAAAAACCTTATAATAGACTCAGTCCAATATGGTGCTTTGAAGCATGAAATATTTGAGAAGCTTTTTAGCATTAAGGGGAGGATGCGCATTGCATATATCCAGGGCAGTGCATTCTAAACAAGACATTTATATTTAGAATTAATCAGACTCTTAGAGAAACACAGTGATTGTTTATTCAACCCGATGCTTCAAATGATCTCTTTCCATAGCCTTTGAAACCAATCTGTCAAATAATCATCAAAAGTAATTAGTTTATGCTAAACTCCCCATGTGAAATTTAAGGATGACAAAACAAATGGTTTGCTCCATGCAATTCAATTTGTTAATACTTGATTGCTATCCTAAATATATAGTGCGTGATGATACTTCCCTCACCATACCTATCCGAAGCTGCCTGTAAATACTTACTGCTCTAAACATAATAGAGGACCTGGAATGCCATGTAACATTTGAAGTTAGAACAGAAACAAACAAGATTACTATTAGAAAAACAACAACAAAAAACAAACAAACAAACAAAAAAACCCAGAAATCAAATGTAGATGCCAATAAGGGTAGCTATGTGGGTTTCAGACCAGGTCAAAACATATTCTTGATTAGTAAGAGCCAAGGTATAGTAACTGGGCTTCTGTATAAGTTCAGGAGATACAGGCTACTAACACCAATAAACATTAAAAAGTACCTCTTAAAGAGCAAAGGGAGGAAAATATGAAGTAAGAGAATAAATGTTGGATCTGATTAATTGAATTTCATTCTGGGCCTTTGTATTTCATCATTAAATAAGGTAAAGGTTAGATCAGTAATTCTCAATTATTTCCTTTTACACAATATTATAGGTGTTTAATGCATAATATTTAGTGTGATGGTAACATAAATCGAGAGGAGCCCAGCGCCCTACATTCTCGACAGCCTCTCACTCACAATGGCCACTGAACCCCTTAGCAATCCAGGGTTCCAATGGACACAGATGAGAACCCAGGAGGAGATTCCTTCTGGCCTCACCTTGTGCTGTTATTTGTAAGGAGGCCAACATTGACATGAGGAAGTTCTTAGACTTCCCTCTCTACTTCAGAGGTTAATTAGTTTGAAAGATAATGTATAAAATGAAATGGAGTTTACTTCTGAATTGGTAAACCAGAAACAAGAACAGGAGATTGGGTAAGCATTCATCGTTTGTAATTCCAAAAAAAATTTGCAAAATAATTATTTTTCAAAATAAATCTTTATTCTGTGATCCCATTCATTTAACAATGGGGTCTACTTTATGTAGTATAAATGAGATAGAATCAGTAAACTAAGAATGTTAAAATGTTTTAAATCAATAACTATTTTGCACTGTTCTATGTCATGTGTGTTTTATTCTGTGGGGAAAGAATTTACAAGATGGGCTGAACTTGAAATTGTCCTGATACAATGGTGGCAATGGCAAGCAGGGAAGGAGAAAAAAAATAGAACAGAGTGGCACTGGAGATAAAAGGCATGAGAGTGGACTGAAGGAGATATTGGAAAGGTTGTGCTACTGTCAGGAACCAAGCTGGTCTAATCGCAGTGGGCCCTAGGGTAAGAAATCCAGATAGTTGGTGATACCCAAAATAAAATGGAATGCAGAATTGCCATTCTCCGTGATTGATTAATTAGATTCAAGACCCTTACCAATTACCAGTATGTGCAACAGTCTGCTTTGCCTAGTAGTGTCTCTTCTACACAACTATATTAGATGTTGGGATTGTGTCTACGGACACAGCACCAACAGTGTTCGTTCTATTTCATAGGAAGTATGAAAATGATTGTATATCAACCAGATCTACAGTTGTCAGATGGAATAAATCCGACAGATACACTTTAAAGATAAAGTAAAAAAAAGAAATCCAACACAATACCACACTGACATAGCACCTACTAGAATGTGATATTTAAGAAACTCTTAGACCAAAGCAGTGGGCTGCATCAGGAAAAGTCTGGCAGAGGACTTCTCACTTGCTAGAATATGAAAAAACTTAGCCAGTGTTGTATATTTTGACAGGGATCTCCATTATTTATCATTTTTTTAAAAATCTGTGCGTTTTTCTTTTTAAATAACACATTCACTTCTAGTCTTAAAATGCTTTAGTGTCTTAATATAGGTATACGTAATTAAAATTCTATCTATTGTATTTATGGAAATATATAAAGCAACTCAAAGAACTCAGTTAACCTTCCATAGTATTGCTTTCACTAATGTACTCATGTCAGCTGTCCAACTGTTTGTTGAGACTGTTTTCCTTTCACTGAAGTAGAATGTTCACTGCTGTTTTCTCCTTAGACTGGGGTGATTTGTGTTTCATGGCCTTTGCCATGCGTTATTTACTGCTTGCTTCTTAAACATCATAGTGATTATTTTCATTATAGACTTTGCTTGCTCTGTTTTTCCTATAGATCTTGACATAAGTGTTCTAAAAGTCATTCCATATGTATATGTGTCTTAAGTCAACAGAATCCTGAACACTGCTGTATCACCTTGGAAGATATTAAAATTCAACTTAGACACTTTATATAGGCCACCTTCTCTCATTCCCAGCCAATCAGACATCAGAGCATACAGTCAGTCCAAGGGCAAAGTGTATCAGAATCAGCATGCTACTTACCTTTCCCACCTAGGTAAAAAAGCATAGGTACTATCTCTCTTTTTAAATAACGTAGATCATTTGTCACAGTTGTTAATTATATTTTAACTTAAATAATATATAAAAACTGTGGGGAAATTATAGAAGGCATATCTCTAAAACAGGGCAAGTTCCTAAAATGGAAAAATTTTAGAAGATTTTGAAGAGTCAGCACCAATTTATGTTTTCTGTTAGCATTGTAAAAATATAAAGAAACTAGAAGCCCGATGCATGAAGATTCATGCTAGAATGGGCTTTCCTTTCCCTGGCTGCCAGCACTGCCTTTCCACTCCGGCCCAGCCCCTTTTTGCTCCAGCCTGGAGTTTCCTCTGTCTGCTCCAAGACCTGCCTCTTTCTGCTCAAGCCCCACCTTCCCGCACTGCCCAGAGGCCCTGAAAGACCTGGGCTGGGGTGGAATGCCTGCATCATCACCATGGCGATGACTCCCATCACTCAGAGTGTGTGTATGCAAATTAACCACCATCTTTGTTTGTTTAGTTTGCATATCACTCCTGATTGGCTGTGGGTATAGCGGAGGTATGGTCAATCTACAAGTTTGTCTATTGGGTAAGATATAAAGAAAGAAAGAGGGTTGTGTCTTATTTTGGCTTTCAAGTGCAAAGCCATGTCTGCTTTCTAAGTGCATTAAAGTTTCTTCTGGGATATTCTCACATGAGGAGGAGATGACACTACAGCCCAAGCTCTTCTGTGTACACAGAGTATTCAAGTAATCTTACTTGGAAAGAAAGTCCTTACCTTTGCATCTTAGACTTTCATAAAAGAATGTTCAGTCTCAGTGCAGCTCATGTCTGTGCAGCAGGGATTCATGTAACATCTATAATTCCACATTCCATTGGGGAAAAAAGTGCACGTATGTAAGAATAACAGAGACTGAGATTTATCAGAACCATTGCAAATTACCAGAATTGTCAGTTATTTCTTATCATTTGTTGTATATGAAAACTATTTATTTTATAAGAAAACAGATGCTTCAGAAGCTTCAATCATGAAACTAATTTGGCCTTATCTCAAAAACTCAGGTGGATTAATCCAAAGAGGACCTGTACATCTGTGCTGGACAGCAAAAGGCAGTTCTCACAGTTAAACATAAAAGAGAAATGATTTGTTATATCTTTAAAATCTCAACTCTCTTACTTTCAAGAAATGTCTTCGTGTAGATAATAAATGCCAGGAATTTACTTAAAACTTATATTGTGTGATGGGGTGCAAATCAAATGCTTACCTGGAAATAAAGTCTAAGCAATTATCAGGACTTAGAAACAGTCTGATTTTTAATAAGTGCCTGATTCATGTTAGTGTATAAAATAATGCAGTATAGATACTAAAATATAACCCTGTATCATTTAAGAAGAACTTATTTCTTTATAATGGTACCAGGCAGGGGTAGCAGAGGCTTTAACCTGCTCAACTACACATACATAAATACAAGCTCTCAGACATGGTAGGTAGGTCCACTCCCCACCTCTGGACTAAGAAACATCTACAGAACCTGTCCAGTGTGCTCTGCTCGGTACCAACCCCATTGCAAGGAAGGGGATCTCTGGGGAGGTGGCCCAAGGAACAGTAACAGAGAATGAATGTCATCTGCTAGCTCTTATTTCCCTTTTGTTATATGCAATTTATTTTGCCTAATTCTCAATATTTACTTTTGTCTCTCTCTTAATTCTGTTTCAGCCAACTAGTTCAAAGCAAATGAAATGTGCTTAATGTCTGTCAATAACTTTCAGTAACATGTATAACTCTTTTTTTTAAAAATCAAGTGCCCAGAACTTTTTTTGGCATCTTAGCTAAGATACCTTCTTTTGGAGTTATATTTCACATACCATGAAATTCGCCCTTGAAAGTGTATAGTTCGGTGGTTTTTAGTATGTTCATTTTCTTTCTGGCTTTATAGATTTGCCTATTCTGGACATTTCACGTAAATGGATTAATACAATATGTGGTCTTTTGTTACTGCCTTCTCTTATTCAGCATAATATTTTCAAAGTTCATCCACATCATAGCATGTATCAGTGCTATATTTATTTTTATGGCCCAATAATATTTCATTGTTTGGATATACTACATATGTATCCACTTATCAGTTGATAGATATCAAGGCTATTTCCATCCTATTATGGACAATGCTAAGATGAAATTCAAGCACATGTTTCTGTGATGATCCTCTGTTTTCAGTTTTCTTGGGTAAATATATAGGAGTGGAACTGCCAAACTGTTTTCCAGAGTGTGCACCATTTCACATTCCCCCAAGCCATTTCTGAGGGTTCCAGTTTCTCCACATTCTCACAAACACACATTTTCTCTCTTTATATTTTAGCTGTCCTTGTAGGCATGAAGTAGTATCTCATTGTGTTTTGATTTGCACTTCCCTAATGAATAATGATGTTTAACATCTTTTTGTGTGTTTCTTGACTCTATCTCTTTTGGAGGATTGTCTATTCTAATATTTTGTCCATTAATCAGTTTAATTGTCGTTATTGTTGAGTGAGAAGAGTTACATTTCTGTGTACAAATCCTTTGTCATATTTATGATTTGTAAGTTTTTAGTTTATTCTGTGAGTGGCCTTTTCACTTTATTAGTTGTGTCCTTTGACATTCAAACATTTTTATTGATATTATTTTATATGCCATAACTAAGAAACCATTGCCTAACCCAAGATCACAAAAATTTACTCCTATTGTATGTTTTCTTCTAAGATTTATGTAAATTTTGCTCTAACAGTTAAATCTAATATCCATTTGAACTACTTTTTTTGTGTGTGTGGTGTGAGGGAGGGCCACACATTTGATATTTTATTTGTGGAAATCTAATTGTTACAATAACATTTCTTTTGTTTATCTGAGGACCCTTTTTTCCATTTTTAGAGAGTGAAAGGGAAGGAAGGTGGGAAGAGAAAGATAAAACATGATGTAAGAAGGACACAGGGATTGGTTGCCTCCCCAACTTGACAACTTGACGCAAGATGCTGGTATATGGGCCAGAACTCTCACCACTGAACTCACTGTTCAGGGCAGTATTTCTTGAATGACTATATTTTTCCTTTTGAATCATCCTGGCACCCTTGTCTAAATTCAATTGACCTTAAATATAAGGATGCATTTCTAACTCTTAATTTTATTTCCATTGTCTATGTTTATGCAAGTATCACAGTGTCTTAATTACTGTAGCTTTTTACACGGTTTTGAAATTGGGAAGTGTTAGCTCCTCCAACTTTGTTGTATTTTAAGAGGGTTTGGGTTATTTACTATCTTGTATTTTCATACGAATTTTAGACTGGTTTACTGATCCCACTACCCACCCTCCCCCCAAAAAAGTTTGGATATTGAAAGTGATCATGTTGGCCTTATAGAGCATTTTCAGAATTATTGCCATCTTAACAATGCTAAGTCTTCTGATCCATGAAGATGGCATGTATTTCCATTTACTTAGATCATTTTTAATTTATTTCAATAATGTTTGTATTATTCAGTGTATAATTCTTGTACTTTTATAAATATATTAATTTACAATTTTGTTATTTTTAGAGTCTGTTTTATAAATTTAATTTTCAGATTTTGCTTTGCTGATGTATACAAAGTATTTGATTTTCCCAAAGAATCCACTTTCAATTTGACTGATTTTCTATATTAATTTCTGTTCTTTATTTTATTTATTTATAATTTAATCATTATTTTATTCTTTCTGCTTGCTTGAGTAAAGTTTGCTGTTCTTTTCATAGTTTCTTAAAGTAGAAGATGAAGTTATTGATTCAAAATCTTTCTTCTTTCTTAATGTAGATATTTATAGCTATAAATTTCCCTCTACATTCAGCTTTAGCCATGTCCCATAAGTTTTGGAATATTGTGTTATTTTTATTAATTTCTTCATTGACTTATTGGTTAGTTAGAAGTGTGTGTGTCTTAGTTTCTATAAATATGTGTATTTCACAAGGATCTAAAGGTTTCGACAAAACACTGAATGTGCTTTGGAATTGTGCTTTTAGCAGAGGTCCAAAGGTAATCAGATCTGTCTATTATCTGCAGTGTTGCCCGCTTTTGCTACAACACCACTGAGCTAGAGGTGGGATGGGAATAGTTTCAAGTTAAAGAACTACTGTCATAATAGGTTTAGTAGTTTATCTTGACTAGATGATTTTTCATTTGTTCTGGGGCTTTTGTTGGCTACCAAAGTTCTAAAATCATAGAGAGTGAATTCAGAAAATTCCACACTGCCATCCAAGTAGTTGATTCCCCCAAATAACTATTTTAATCTTCACAAAGAATTTTGAGTCATGATGGTTTTATTCCCATTTTTAACCAAGTGAATCACAGTCTAGAAATGAAATAGTCTGTTCAAGATGCTGCTGCTCATTTATAAAATAGAATTTAGCCTAAATATTTCCCCCAGTACCATATTCTTTTCACCACATCATAGTTCTTTCATTGCACTACCATTTACATAAATCTAATTTGCCTTGACCTAGAAGGAATCTCAGAGATAGCCGAGTTTTATTCTTGCATTTTACAGATGAAGAAACTGCAATTCAAAGTGGTATGGTGCCTTACAAAAGATTTTATTGCTAGGACCTATAAAATATATCCTTTATACCTTATGCCCAGTGACCTAAATTGAATGATGAGTTAATTAACTTATTGCTATGGATATAAGGGGACAATTCTTTATTTTCAAGATCAATTATTTATTCTGTTTTAGATTACGGACAGACAGCCCCACAAATTTCAAATATCTATAATGGTGATGTTCTATTTAACTACATCATGGGTGTATTTGTTTCTATTGCTGTGTAACAACAAGTCTTCACAAACTTAGTAGTTTAAAGCAATGACCATTTATTATCTCATAGTTCCATAATCAGTAATAGGGACAGTGCATGATTGGGCCATCTTCTAATTCTTTCACATGACTAAAATTTATCAACGTGTTGGAAGGTCATAGTCTCATCTGTTGCCTGGAGTACTCTTCTGAGTTAATTTGCATTGTTGGAAGAATTTCGTTCCTTGTGATTATAGGAAGGAGGTCCCAGTTCTCTTGCTGGCTTTTAGCTATGGGCTGCTCTCAGCTCTATGAGTTTGCTTTCAGATCATGCCCCAAAGCCATCAGTGGAGCATCTTCCTCCCATTAAGTCTCGCTATATTTTAAATCTTCCCAGGAATAGTTAAATCCATTTGAAGGCTAGACTCATCTGATTAGGTCAGGTTTACCCAGGATGGTATTCTTTTCTAAAATCAGTTTATTTGGGACATTACTTACATCTATAAAATCTCTTCACAGTAGCGAGTAGATTACTGTTTGACTAGATAACTGGGAGAAGTTGAATGAGGCTAAGGAAGTAGACATTTTGGGAGCCAATTAAAATTTTAACAAAATAGATATGCCTTCTTTTCTTTTATAACATGCCGATTCATTTACAGAACACTACTTAGGCCCACATGTATTCATATACATCACTTCTTAAGTCAACCTGACTGTCATGCTGCATTGTTTAATTAAACATAATAATTTATCCTGGGCTGCTTGCAAGTCAATTCTAAAATATCAATGGATATTTTAGAATTTACTATGCCCAGTTGTCACTTAAAATTAGTGGACAGAAAAGAATCTGCATATCAAGAAGGATGCATGGTAGAAACAATGTAATATTATGAACATATTATAATATTTCCCTACTTTAAACAAATTTAATATTTATACCAGTAATTTATATTGGTTAGTTGAACACTAGTTGATGAGCAAATAAAAATTTCACTCCCTACCCCTAAGAATTTATATTTAGTAACACATTTCCTTCATAATATTATAATTAAAATTAATCTAAAAATTTGCTTTGAGAAGGAGCCAGATAACAATTATAAACCCAGTCATATTAGCATAGAAGCTCTGGACAATTGACTTGCAAGCAGCCCAGGATAAATTATTATGCTTAATTAAACAATGCAGCATGACAGTCAGGTTGACTTAAGAAGACAATTTTCTTTTCCAAGTTATTGAAATGCATGCATTATTTTCAGGGAGAACTAGAAAATCACTTTACAGAGGACATTCATTCTTTTTGTCACTGGAAGAAAATGAAGTTAAATGTTCTCAAATTACTAAATAATATTGACAGTTGAAAAATATGTTTCTGACACTCACTACACTTTAATCTATTTTCTTCAGAAGTTCTAAAAGTCAACTACAATTTTCCTTTGCTTACAGCATTTGTGATTATTATGTTTTGCCTTATAATGCTTTGCCTTATGACTGTAGCATAATCAAGGACAAATGTTTGCATGTCAGACAGATCTTTCCATGAGTTATATATATACTGTATATAAAAAAATTAGAGTAGTTAAATCATATTAAAGATAGTATCCTGCTTAAATTCAATTTTCATTTTTAAAGGTTGCTTTTTCTAATTAAATATACATTTTGTCAAGGGTGTTTTGAAACAAAATATTCTTCAAACAATATCTGAATATTGGGACACCAAAATCAGCTGAAGGAAATGGGGTTCTTCATGTAATTCCAATGAAAATCTCTTTTTATCCTAATACTCATCTGGAGTGGTATCAACCCATGGCTGATCACAGAAAGTCTGTTCTATCAATGAGTTAGGTCTCTGAACTCATCTAAGTATTTTATTTCCAAAAACACACAATCCTATAATGGCTCCTCTTGGTGTCAAGTTATGAACATTTGTGTATTTTAACCAGAGGAATTTTTTCAGGTTTCTAGCAGTTCTACTCCTAGGAGAGTACTCACTTCTAGGTCAGTTTATAATTATTCCTGAATTTTTCAGGACTCTGGGAGTTTCAGAAGTTGTTCAGAGGCAATCTACAACTCAGTGGCATCAAGGGCATGTATTGTAGACTATACAAATATATGTTATCACTCTAAGAGATAACTGGATAAACCAATACATGCTTTGAATATACACTTCTATACCCTTTTCTCTTTTCTAGCACTTAGAGAACAGGTATTGTGTAGCAGGATTTTAGGTCTTTTAGCCTTAGCCAAAGGTAGTCTCTGCTACCTTCCACGTATTCTGTTTGCCAATGTCTACCAAATGAAACACATTTATACAAAACCCATTCCATTTTTTGATAACTGCTATTATCAAAAACAGTTTTTATTAAATTTAACCAAACTCTGACTACTTCTAACTTATTACATGGATCTATATGGCTATCTGTAACTGCATACAGTTAATTAAATCTGTCAGATATTTGCAAAATACTATCATTAAATATGTCTCCTCTTTTTTTTTATTTCCAATTCCCCAAAACAGTGAAATTTTCCAGATTTCTTGTAATAACAGTGGGAAACCCAATATAAAATTGACCATTATTTATTATGAATCTACAATACCATGGTTAAGGCAGTATGCTTAAACGTGTGGTAGGAAAAAAAAAGGTAAATAAAATAGGATAGACATTTTCAAGGAACATGTAATTAATTTAATAGAGTATCCTATAATTATCTTTATTCTTTAATTTAAAAAATATTTCCAAGAAGGACAGGCAAATTTAGCAGATGACTCAAGCCCAGTACATCAGTGATGCCTTAGGTTCCATGGACATTTAGTGCCTGCATATGGACGTTGTGGATTAAAGAGTTACCTGCAAACCGAAACTGGTTTGGCTTAGTGCATAGAGTGTCTTGTGGACTGAAAGGTCCCAGGTTCGATTCTGGTCAAGGGCATGTACCTTGGTTGCAGGCACATCCCCAGTAGGAGGTGTGCAGGAGGCAGCTGATCGATGATTCTCTCGCATCTATGTTTCTAATTCTCTTCATCTCTGTAAAAAATAAATAAATAAATAAATAAAATATATTTTAAAAATAAATAAATAAAATGTCACTTGTTAAAAAAAAAAAAAAAAAAAAAGAGTTACCTGCAGATTTCTAAACTATAGTCTGTTCATAAAGAGTCTATTTCCCCAAGGCCAACTTTTTAGCTTTTATAAAAGATACTGATTCTATTACCATTGTGAATGTCTAATTAAGCAGCACATTTCTGAAGAGTTCAACCACTCCAGATATTAATAGTAACCACCTTTGTAATAAAAATACTCACACATACATACAGAACCACATAATAACTGTGATTATTTTGGAGAACAATAGAACAAAAGCGTTATGATTTTTTTTTTATATTTCAAGTAGCATAATTGAGGTTTATTATAAGAGGATTTTATATTCATGTAAGAGATTAGATTCACTAGTGTCTATCAATTCATATTTTAAAATTTTGTGCTAATTCACTCTTATATTAATATGTTCTTTGCAGTGGCTTCTACAGTACATGTACACCAATATTGAAACTAAAATTCAATTTATGCTCTCCAAAAATATGTTATTCAATTTAGTCATTTCATTCATTAATTAATTAAGTCAGTGATAAGTACTGTACTGATAATTTGAAAATGAAAGAGATACAGCAAGTTCACTGTTTCATAAGGAATCAGATAGATAAATAACCCTGTGAAAAGCATTTTGTTCAAGGGTATTAAAGCTGTACCAGTGTCTCAATGTATTGACAAGTCTTGCCTGGAATGGTCAGGGACCACGTCCCAGAGAAAAACACAGAAGATGCAAGATGCAAGCAGGATTTGCCAGGAAGGAAGGATGCTGAGTCCTGTGTGGGCAGCAACTGTGAATATCTTTTTCACACTGCATTCCTGGGACCTAGCACCTTTCTTCCCACAGAGTAGATTTCAGAAAAAATATTCAGCGAATATATAATTTTCAGGTGATGAAAATGGCAAATGCCAAGTCATGGAAGTGTGAAACAGTTTGACAGAATCTTGAAACTGAAATTAAGCAGGTCTGTCTAAAATATAGAGATAATGCTAACAAGGCGGGCAGGGACTCAACTTTGTGGAGTTTCACACATTATATAAGATTTTATTAACAGATTTTCATGACATTTTTATTTGTTCAGGTATTACAACCTTAATTTTTTTTAAATGAAATTCATACACAAATTTTAAAAACCTATTTATTTGCTTTTCCACAAAAAGAAGGTAGGAGAGAAAGAAAGAAAGGAAGAATAGAGGGCTACAGAATATGAAATAAATTGCATTTGTGATAGGGATTAGCCTAGAAATTAGGAAATAAGTTTGCAACCAAGAAATGGTGTGGGTGGAAATTTTAGTGTCTCCAGAGTTTCAGTAACCACCCCACATACACATATATTCCCAGGAAACAAAACAGTGTACTTTCCAGCCCATCCCCAACTAGGGGCAATATCCCAGAAATTCTGCTTCTTTCCCCTGGCAGACTGCCAACCCCCAAAACCTGTCACATGTGGAAATTCTGTAGCTGACATTTTATGCAAAATAAGGCCCATATTCACTGTCAGTGTGTGTCTTCCCTTCTCATATCACTGAAACAGTCACCATGCTTGCTTTCAAAAGCTTTTGAATGTTAATGAAAAAATACTCAAAGGAAAACCAGAGCTTCAACTCTTAATCCATAGTAAAAATTCAGCCATCTGTCCCTGGCAGGTGAACTAGTTTTAAAACAACAAACTTTAAAGTAGACTATTTAAAATTTATCATTACTTAGACAAAGAAATCTTGAAATTTTGCTCCCAAAGATATATAAATAACATAACAGACCCTTTATTTAATAATAATTTAAAAAACGTTTATTGCTTGTTCCCTGAAACAAAATGATTTTAATATTAGAATGTTACCTGTGGATTTTTTATTTTTTATTTTTTGGTCTACTGGGTGCTTTAAAGCTTAAATAGAAAAGCAAATAAGGCCTTATTAACATTCTATAGAAGATGCAAATTAACAGCTTAAATTATCTATAGCCCAATTTTATATACCTATACCGTTTCCCCGAAAATAAGACAGTGTCTTATATTAATTTTTGCTCCCAAAGATGCACTAGATCTTATATTCAGGGGATGTTTTCCATGCACTAGGTCTTATTTTCGGGGAAACACGGTTATATATATATATAATTATTATTATGTTTTTCTACAGAGAGGAAGAGAGAGAGAAAGTTAGAAACATCGATGGGAGAGAAACATCGATCAGCTGCCTCCTGCACAGTCACTACCGGGTATGTGCCTGCAACCTAGGTTCATGCCCTTGTCTGGAATTGAACCTGAAGACCCTTCAGTCTGCAGGCAGATGCTCTATCCACTGAGCCAAACCGGTTTCGGCAGTTTAGCTCGATTTTCTTCAAAATCTTAGAGATTCCTTTAGAGCTAGGTGTTTATAGAAGCAAATTAATAATGAGGGGTCTCTAAAGTGCAATTTGGTGATATTGTGAGCACCTACCCCCATAAGTACTTTATAAATTTAGGGTTGATTTTTTGCTTTGCCAAAGAATTCTTTTTTTCACAAGAAATTCACAAGAGGGCTCCTTTAATTAACTAATTCCCCTAAGTGCTTGTAAAATAAGATGCTGAGGCTCTGTGCTTTTTAGCTCCTTTTAGATGATCCTGTTTCTGTTTTTAACTTTTTGGATTAAGTGTTGCCTTTATGCACATCTCTTGGCCTGACCTGTTAACTAATTTCAGTACACGAAGATCTGCACATCATTCCAGCCTCTGGGTTAGGTCATGGAGTACACAAGCATGAGTGATGCCTGTACCTGCAGTCACAGACCAGAGATCCACCACCACCCCCTCCCAGGTGGCCTCAACCAACTCTGTGTCACCGGAGTAATGCAGAGATTGTTATTCACAGGGGTTTATGGTTCTTCATCACTGTTGGCATAAGAAGCAGTTGACTCATAGAAGAAAAACATTTGGTTTTGTTGATAGACATTGTAAAGAGGTGTGGGGTAGGAAGCTTTCTAGAAGAAGAAATTCATGCCAAAAATATCAAGATCATTTTGTATCATGAGGCATGTTCTGATAGTTTGAGCAGAGTTTACCTGGAATAGAGACCAAGAAATGGGACAGTGGGATGAGATGAGAAAGTGAAGGAAAAATAGTAACTTGAGGCCTGTTGATATATGACTTTGCATGCATTACTAAGGAGACTGAAATTTGCTTTATAGGTAGCAAGAACCATTACATTTTTTTAAATAACTAAATATTGTGATTTTATCATGGTTCTCCTGTCCAAAAATTGCAACAGAGCACAGAAGGTATTTGAGAATATAGAGAAAAAAGAGACTCCAGACACAAAGTTTCATTAAAGTCCATCTGACAGAATAAAGGGAAAAGAGAACAAATTGAAATGTCTGGAGAGGAGATGGAAGAACTGGCAGGCAAACTAGATAAGGATCACATCTGAATGGAAGAGACACATGTGTCTTCCGATGCTGACCACTGGCAATGCCATAGCCCAAGAAACAGACTAGAGCAGAAGGAAAATTTAATTTTTTTTTCTGTATTTACTAAAAACTTTTGAGTTTCTGACTATGCCTTCTATTTTATATTGTGACACTTGTAAAGAATGTGGTAGAGATATTTTGTTAAGACTTGAGTTTTAAAAAAATGTATTATGAAAAATTTAATATAAAAATATGCTTTGACTCTTAAAATCTAAAACAAGCCATTTTCAATAGCAATTCCAGTTACTTATTTCACATTGTCTTAGCTACATCTCTGAGATTTCTCTCCCCATTGGGGAATAAATGATGCATTACAAAAGATGGTCACCTGATTTTATTAATTTATCTAAATTTTAGAGTTAGAGAAGTCTTCTTCTAGACCAGGGTAAAATTCTCTTCTTGTATCATGTTGCCTGTTCTCATTATTACTCTGATTCTAATAAAGAAAAGGAAATGAAACCAAGTTATCTAAATCTTATTGTTGACTGACTTGTTTATCAACAAAAGTTCTCTAGACACTAGATTCTACTGGAACAGGTCTTTGATCTATTCCAAAGAAGTTACTTTTAAGATGGAAGATTGTGTGTTATATGCTTATAAATATGTGAATAAATCTTTGTCAGACTTGACAAAATTTATGACAGATTTTCAAAACATAAAAGTGTAAGTCCTTAGAAAGGTGCTACTTCTCTTTAGTAATGTTATCTTTTTTTCAAATTGTTGAAGAAGTTACAACATATGAGACTGAGTAATATAATTTTTTAAATACATGTGGACCTGAGGTAAAATAAGGGGTGGAAATCCAGGAAAGACATAAATGCTAGAAAGTAATAATAAAAGTTGAGGATATTTTTGACCGCATTAGTATTCATGGAGATCATTGTTCAAGATACAAAGATGTTTTGTCCTGACTAGATGATCTCTTCTAGTTCAAGAATATTTTGAAATAATAATTTACTACCTTTGTGCTGTAGGGAAATATATTGATGTGGGAATTGGTGAGGTCACAGAGAAGGTTGAGTTCTCTCTCAAACCTGTCAGAGCCTTTCTATAAATAGTTTGCAATTTTCTGAATGTATTTGCATGTACTTTGTAGTGAATAAAGTGTCTTTCCCCCCATTTCTTTACCCAAGTAGCAATAACGTTTTACATAGAGAAAGAGAAATCTGGGCCACCTCTTAAGGCAAGGCACTACTTGCCTGCTGAGTACATTAGTGTATATCAGCATTATAACCAGGTCTTCACAGCATGCAGACAATTTAATATTTTGGCCATCTCAGAGAGGAGGGTACTCTTTTTATTTGAAATATTTCTTCTTGCTTTATCAGCAGCAGACCTTTAGTATTCAAGAAAATAATATCTGAGCTACATAATAGAGAAAAACCTTTCCTCATAGGGTATTGATTTCCCTGGTCTCTCTTTTATTGAGATGTAATTGACGTAGATCATTGTTTAAGTTTAAGATGTACAATGTGTTGATTTGACTTACTTATACACTGAGTGGCCAGATTATTATGCATTCAGAGATCTTAATAATCTGGTCACTCAGTGCATATTGCAATGTGATTACTACCCTACTGTTAGCTAACACCTCTTTCACATCACAAGTAATAGTTTGCTTTTTATGGTGAGAACTTTTAAGATCTAGTATCTTAGCAACTTTGAGGTATACACTACTAGTACATTGACTAAAGCAATAAGAATTCTAACAATTGATAGAGCTATCAGTGCTAATTTTAATTGCTTTCTAGGTAACTCAGTCACTTGGAATTAAAGCCATGGAAACCTTACTGTTTAGGCTGTAGAAGTGTCTATAAATGCTTGCCATTGAGAATCATATTTCCATTGCAGAGCTGTGAGGCTGTCAACATAGGGACTGCATTAGGAGTGAAAATGACCACTGCAGGAAGACCGTAACTGGAAGAAACAGTGTAACGCTGTGGTTGGCAAACTGTGGTCCACGAGCCACATGTGGCTCTTTGGCCCCTTGAGTGTGGCTCTTCCACAAAATACCACTGCCTGGGCAAGTCTATTTTGAAGAAGTGGCATTAGAAGAAGTTTAAGTTTAAAAATGTTGGCTCTCCAAAGAAATTTCAATTGTTGTACTGTTGATATTTGGCTCTGTTGACTAATGAGTTTGCTGACCACTGGTGTAGCAATTATAATCAAGATCAAAATGACCTTTTTTCCCTCTTTGCTTATGTACTGAGGAGAGCAGGAAATGTTTGAACAGGGAGAAACCTGCTTTCCCCTCTGGGCATTATTCTGTCCTCAAGAGTCCCTATAGCCACTGAGGACAACAGTCTATCAACCTGAGAAGTCTTTCTTTGTCATCAGTGGTCAGCTACTACCGTGTTTCCCCAAAAATAAGACATCCTCCGAAAATAAAACCTACTTACAGGTTTCCTTCTGAGTGAAATATAAGGCATCCCCCGAAAATAAGGCCCCCCCCTAGGATAAACATGAGAGATTTGGACCACTGATTCTGAAAGAAATGGAGTCACAAGAACTTCACCAGGAAATTCAGGAATTGGATTGTTATGATGATGTTCCAGAAGATGATGACATGATTGTCATTGAATAAATGAGTAAATTCTTGATACTGTAGGATTCACAGTTTGTCTGGTTTGTGCTGATAACTAACATACTACTGTACCGTATACAGGTAATAAATTTCCTTTATTTTCATTTAACAATATATGTGTACGTATTCTTCTTCATGGAAAAATAAGACATCCCCTGAAAATAAGACCTAGCCATCTTTGGGGGCAAAAATTAATATAAGACACTGTCTTATTTTCGAGGAAACAGGGTACATAGAAAACATGCATAATAATGCACACAATAGATCCTAAATTTCTTTAGCTGGGTAGGCAAGTGGCAGTCTATATTCCCCTGTTTAATCCCCAATGCCTATCAGGTATCAGGTGCTATCTTTACATTCCTTTGCTACAATCTATCAACTCTGAGTAGCTCTGAGATTTATGCCCCAGTAGCAGAGTTACCACCCTTTTTGCTGCCTACCTTAGGCTTTTATACTCAGCAGTTTTAACTAACATGTGCAAGACAGGGTCAACTTTGTTATTCACTCCCATTTTCCTATTATTGAAAATCAAATGTATAAAGAATGGTCAAGCCGAAACCAGTTTGGCTCAGTGAATAGAGCATCAGCCTATAGACTGAAAGATCCCAGGTGTTCAATTCTGGTCAAGGGCATGTACCTTGGTTGCAGGCACATCCCCAGTAGGGGGTGTGCAAGAGGCAGCTGATTGATGTTTCTCTCATCAATGTTTCTAACTCTCTTTCATATTCCTCTCTCTACTCCTCTCTGTAAAAAAATCAATAAAATATATATATTTTTAAAAAGAATAATCATAAAGTGAATCTTTACTCTGAAATGATAAGTAGTAAAAGCAAATAAGGAAAAATAATTAAAGATGATATGGATACCTAAACATAGATTTAGGTGTTGAATTTCAATATAATATAACTTGAATATGAGTTTTGAAGTTTACATCAAGGTAAATTCAAAATGTGTAAAAGAAGGTGCCAGAACATTCACTTTACATCACAGTCCCTGTTCTTCCTTCCTTCTTTCCCTCCCTCCTTCCCTTTCTTTTTAGGAACCATTTTGAATGAAGCCAAGGTCAAAGGTCTGTGGAGTTCAGCCTGCACTTACCTCTTACTGACACTAGATGGAGGTGATGCATCATGAAGGTGAAATGTTGCTAGCAACAATTTGCCCTTGGGTATCAGAAGTCTAGAAATACTAGCAGCATTCCTCAGGTATTTTTAAGTGTAGTGGTCCATCAAACTATAAATGGGAAGGAAACCAGTTTTGATAGGGATTTTTTAACCGAGGGGAGTAATTTCTCTAACTTTTATATGTAAATCACACCTTTATGTGTCCTCTGTGGTTTCTAATTTCCATTTCTTTAGACAAGGAGAACAAAGCAGTGAGGATAACCACTCCTAGATTTCTATCAGTTTTTTCCCCCTTTCCTCATGTCTCCACAGCACATAATTTGGCTTTTAAAAGTTGTACAGACATTCAAAGATTCACTTTATTTTCATAGAAACAACAAATCTGATTTTCAGTCAACAACTAGCAAATATGCTCAAGGTGCTGGGGTACAATTGTAGGAATCTCTTAAACGACCTGCGTGGAAAGGGTTCCAATTCAGGGTTCGGGTTCTGGAGAAGGGCTGCACACAAATGAAGAGACTTGAGACTAAGAAATTCAACTTGGCGATATGAGGGGCCAGGCGGTAGTCCACCTCTAGCAGGAGAACTACTCCTGCTCTGGCCCTGTCATCCCCTTTTATTGAGGCTTTGGGGAAAACATCTTAGGCGACATAAACAGAAATTTACATATGTTGCCCTTAGGCAAGAAATAACAGAAACTTACACAGGACAAACAAGGTGGAGGCTGCTTCAGCTAACAATGTCTCAACTAAAAGGTGAGTGGTTAGAGCAATTAAGGTTGTTGACCAGCCTTCCTGGCTTCCTGTCAACATCTCTTTTTAGTGAAACTGATTTGTTTTCCAGCATACAATAGTAAATTCAAAGCTGAAAACCCCTCCCTTTGCGGAGTTTAGATTGTAATATAAATTCCCTTACATTGGCACACATATTTCACTGGCTTATGTAATATTTAATTAACTTGTAGAACACTGACAACATGTAGACATAGATTGAAGAGTTTACCCAGGGGATGCTGGGTAAGCTCCTCACTGAGCGATAGGAGCAAATGGATTAGAGAATCAGTGATGAAAGTTCATCACATTGAAGACATTGGCATTATGTGATGGACAGAGGAGAGCTGCTGCCTATGGATCTCCTTAGTTCAGTGATCTGCAAACTGCGGCTCCTGAGCCACATGAGTCTCTTTGGCCCCTTGAGTGTTCTAATGCCACTTCTTCAAAATAGACTAACCCAGGCTGAAAAACAACTTCTGCGCATGGGCCATGAAGTTTCAATCGCACTGTATGTGCGCGCCCACATGTGTTATTTTGTGGAAGAGCCACACTCAAGGGTCCAGAGAGCCTCATGTGGCTCAAGAGCCATGGTTTGCCGACCACTGCCTTAGTGGATCAGGGCTGGAAAGCATAGTCTGCAGACCCTAGTGTACCCCTCATGCTCCCTCAAGGCCTTCTGACTTAAAATCATCTGCATAATTGCACTAGGATTTTATTTGCCTGTTTTGCTTCTTGATGTGAATCAAAGGGATGGTACCAAAATGTCCTCGCGGTCACTGTATTCATTACCATTATCACTGTTACTTAAACATATCCTTAATTAAGCAGTTTTAATGATCAGTGTTTCTTAAAGGCTTCTGTCCATGTTATGAAATGGGAAGTAGACAGGAGACACTTCTGCTACATATCATAGAACCGTGACTCTCTGTAGGAAAAGGACTGGTGGGCTTGTTTGGTCTGTGATCTGAACTTGCTGCCTTTTCATGAAATGCTATTCCCCGTGAAAGAACATTGATAGAAAGTTTATTCAGCTATGGATATTCCGTCAAGGGGACAGCTGTCAGTGTTTGTTGCCAGAGATGGACTTTGAGCTTTCACTGAAAATTGTAATTTTGGAAAACTCGTGCTTACTGTCAGGAGCTTGTCAGCTACCTCTGTACTTGGACTTTTTTTTTTTAATAAGATGAGTAGGGGTTTAATGAAGTGATCTTTTAAAATTATATAATGAGTTATATCACCATTTGGAAAACTGGCATAATTCAGCGAACCGATATTTTCCAGATGACCAGTGTATCATATTATGAAACCAGATGTGGGTAAAAAATTCATTCCAACTGCCAGATAAACCAAGGACTTTTGTGTGTGGTGAGAAAAGTTGATCAATAGGTTTCAGATTCTACATCGCAGCTAACCTTTAAGACACTCAAGTTTTATTATAATATCAAAAAAGAATGTCCAATTAGTTGAAAAGGACAGTCTTCCCTGCCAACTAGACCCACTTCACATTTGTAGGAGTCCAGATGTTGTTCACAATACAACACAATAGATTGAAAACAGAAGCAGATATGATGCCATAACTGTATTCTTTCAACTTAGCAGTCTACAGTTTTGTGTCATCTCTTAACTAAATTTTAATCACTATAATAGATGTGTTAAAAATTGAACTCATATTTTGACTCTAGCCACCATCCTTTACCCTGTTTTTAAGTAATTAATAATATGTTCTATTTTTTAAAATATATTTTATTGATTTTTTTACGGAGAGGAAGAGAGAAGGATAGAGAGTTAGAAACATCGGTGAGAGGGAATCATCAATCAGCTTTTGTGTATGTGCGCAACCAAGGTACATGCCCTTGACTGGAATTGAACCCGGGACCTTTCAGTTCGCAGGCCGACACTCTATCCACTGAACCAAACCGGTTTTGGCAATATGTTCTATTTTTATATTAAATTCTTTATTGTTTAAAGTATTACATAAATCTCCTTCCCCTTCCCCCCCCATTTACTTCTCCCTGGCTGCTCCCGCCCCCCAGCATGTGCCCTCACCCCTTACTGTCTGTGTCCATTGGTAATGCTCATATGCATGCATACAAGTTCTTTGATTGATCTCTTACTCCCACCCTCTTCCATCCTTCCCTGCCTTCCCACTGAGGTTTGACGGTCTATTTGATGCTTCTGTGCCTCTGGACCTATTTTTGTTTATCAGTTTATGTTGTTCATTATATTCCACAAATGAGTGAGATCATGGGATATTTATCTTTCTCCGACTGGCTTATTTCACTTAGCATAGTGCTCTCCAGGTCCATCTATGCTGTTGCAAATGGTAAGAGTTCCTTCTTTTTCACAGCAGAGTAATATTCCATTGTGTAGAGCACATGTGTCAAACACACGGCCCGAGGGCCAAATCCGTCCCGCCAGGCCTTGCAATGTGGCCCACACCATGCTGTCATCACTGCACTCCGCTGCGTTTCCATCACAATGACAGTTTATGACTGTTCAGTAAACCATTCGGCCCGCGATTTAGGCTGGATTTTAGATTTTGGCCCCTTCTCTGATTGAGTTCGACACCCCTAGTGTAGAGGTACCATTGTTTCTTAATTCACTCCTCTGCTGACGGGCACTTAAGCTCTTTCCAAATTTTAGCTACTGTAAATTGTGCTGCTATGAACATAGAGGGGACATATATCCTTTCTGCTTGGTATTTCTGATTTCTTGGGATATATTCCTAGAAGTGGGATTACTGGGTCAAATGGGAGTTCCATTTTTAATTTTTTGAGGAAACTCCATTCTCTTTTCCACAGTGGCTGCACCAGTCTGCATTCCCACCAGGATGCAGGAGGGTTCCTTTTTCTCTATATCCTTGACAACACTTGCTGTTTGTTGATTTGTTGGTGATAGCCATTCTAATAGGTGTGAGATGGTACCTCATTATGTTTTTTATTTGCATCTCTTGGATGATTAGTGATTTTGAGCATGTTTTTATATGTCTCTTGGCCTTCTGTATGCCTTCTTTCAAAAAGTGTCTATTTAGGTCCTTTGCCCATTTTTTGATTGGTTTGTTTATCTTTATTTTGTTCAGTTGTATGAGTTCCCTGAAAATGTTGGAAATTAAACCATTATTCAAGATAACATTGGCAGATAGGTTATCCCATGCAGTGGGCTTTCTTGTTGTTTTGTTGATGGTTTCTTTTGCAATGCAGAAGCTTTTTATTTCAGTATAGTCCCATTTGTTTATTTTCTTCTTAATTTCCATTGCTCTAGGAGCTGTATTGGTAAAGACATTGCTAGGACACATATCTGATATTTTGCTGCCTTTGGATTCTTCTAAGATTTTTATGGTTTTCTATCTTATGTTTAAGTCCTTTATCCAAACAATATGTTCTATTTTGATGAACTCAAAAAAGTGCTAGTCATAAATATAAACACTTTAAGTAAAATAATGAAGAAATTACATGTGTTATCTCTGAAAATGTCTTGCAAATTTCAGGTAGACTCTTACTAAAAAGTTGGGTCTGTTCCTTTTGTGGCTGAATCTCAAATCAGCAACAGTGTGAGTCATGAGAAAAGAAAGCCTTAGTATTCCATAGAGTGAATCATATGCCGGCAGAGCTATTGTGGGGCTGCCTTTTGTGTTTGACATTGCTAGTTTGTCCTGGGCATGTTCTGCTTTCAAGCTCATGATGATCAAAAGGAGAATATTTCTCAGAAAAATTTCCCAAGGCTCATTTGCGCCTCTGTGGGCCTTTGCAATCATACAACTACCATCTGACCACATGTTTCTTTTTAGTGTTTTTGATAAATCTTCAGGGTCAACTTCAGTGAGTCAGTGTTGATGAAAAGGCACTTGGTAGCCGTGAGGGGTGCCCTGAGGATAAAGGGCCAAAGTTGACCTTCTGGTCAAGGCTGGTTTTAGGTTGAACCCCTGGCCATAAGCTATCATCTAAACTAGGCACTGTTGCAAGTAAGTGGCTACAGTTTTTACATAGGAATCTCAAGAGTGAATTAGTATGGGGATAGCTGTAATGAGAGCACAAAGCACAGGAATTTGATATCCCAACTTGGGGCAATGAAGATTGGAGATGCCTAAACAGTAACATTAAAGCTGTGTCCTGGTGGAAGAGTGAACTAGTAGAATAAAATGAAGGCAGAAATTTTTCAAGAAAGGCTGCACAGTAGAACTGCTCAGACCTCTGGAACATGCCCATTTCTGTGTGAATAGTGGTCATAGGCCTTCAATGGGAGATGGGAGAGAGACATACTCTAAAGGACTATTTGCCCTATTGAGAAGATCCACAAACATAAAAACTATTGTACACCTGAACTTAATGAGATAGTATATGTCAATTACATCTCAATTAAAGAAAAAAATCAGAACAACCAGTGAATAATTTATTTTTCTTCAGTAACATAGAAATCCATATATGTTTTGCATTTATTATAAGGACAATATTTAAAAAGATTGTTTGACAACCAGCAAAAACAATTGGTTTCCTATGATGAGCACAAAATTAAAGACTATAGAATTTAACATATTGGTTTTAGAAGTTAGTTTTACTTGCCAATTTATTCTTAGTATATATCGCTAAATAAATGTGCACATTTTTATGTTTTCTTACTGCTTTAAATTCTGTGGAACAATGTAGGGTCTAACAAACTATAAGTTATGCATTTTTAACAATCCCCATGTTCTAACTAATTTTTGTAATGCAAATTAACTTTCTATTTCATGACCTTTGAAGGAAGTGGTATGGTGAGTCTTTTATTTTTTCTATAATCTTTTAAACACTGACTCTTTGTTAAGAGCCCAAATATACAAGGCAAAGTTCTTTTGCTCAAGAATTACTAAATAGTTAAGGAGATGAGGTGAACAAAAAAAGAAAAGCAAAATAACGATTATGTACTTCAATTACATTTTGTGTCTGTACCAGGAGAAATATTGTTAGTTCAGACAATATATGTACGGTTATCAGAGCAATCACATGACATTTAGAATGAATGATTGTGAAGCAGATAATATTTGACCTTTGATCTGAGTGTTAAAGATGCTTGAATGATGGGTGTAATTTGTGCTGGCAAGGAGGAAGGAAGGCTTAGGATAAATAAGATGTAGTAATGAAAAGATATTGGATATTGCGAATAAACTGGTCTGCTGGTTCATGAAAAGAAAGACTGAAAAAAGTAAAAATTTAAAGGCTATTAACATAACCTTGTTGATTTTCCTCCCTTCCTCTCTCCTTTCCCAAATATTTCCTTGGGAAAGAAAATAGCTCTTCCCTTGGTACCCATGTAATACTAATTTATCAGTATTGTCATGCTAAGAGTTGTCAATGATTGATGATGAGCTATTTAGATTCAGTTTTTAAAAGGACAAAGCAAACCACTCTAGTGACTGATTTAAAAAAAAAAAAAATCTGCTATGTATATTGTTTGATGTGCCTGCATAATGTATCAAGACACTTCAGAATCTCCAAGTCACCTGCTCCTCAGATCAGAAGGTGATTGTGGCTTTGGGTAGATATTAATCAGCCACAGCACTACCTGGTCAGAAAGAGCAAGTGTCCTAGCCTTTTTCCTCATGAGACCTTGGTGTCCATCCAGCATAGGCCCCAGGGAACTACCTGTGGTGGACTGGAGTGGCCGGCATGCTTCAGGTGAGACGTGAAGTGCAATGTTTGACTTGTGTTTAGAAGCCTCTCTTTCTCGTAAAAATACCGGTTACTCACATGAGCACTTTTATTGTTACTGTCTCTCCCCTATGCTTTGAAATGTTTATACTATAAAGGGAAAATAACTTGAGATTATATGATGGAGTTAGAAATCCATGGGCAAACAATTTTAAGCTGGAAATAGCACACTTTTGCATGTGCATGTTTTCATTTTACATTCTGTAAAGGTGAATGCTGGTTTAACTCATGAGTGATCAGGTTATTATAGAGGACAGTTTCTACGCATCCTCAGAAACAGAGATGGCTTTTTCCTAAGGACTGTGGCTGCCGTCCTGAGCAGCACACTCTAGGTCTTCACCTTTGTTCCCGTTATCAGGGAAGCAAAAGCTGAGATATGCTTTTAGGAGCTAGTACCTCAGTAGAGTTTACTTAAGGAGAATCTGGGAACAATACCCCAGGAAGTCTGGAAAGACATTGCTGGAGAAAAATGCTCCTCCTCCTCCATGAAACACTAGAGGTGGGTGGTGAGCCAAAGAAACATTTCTACAATATTTCCCAAATTTGGACCTATTCCAACATAATTATACAAGCTTTAGTTGGCAAAAACAAAATGTGAATAAAAATGAGAAAGAAAAGATGTGTGTAGAGAAGATTACAGGCATCTGGTGATAAGACAAAAAAGTCAACAAAAGGTTCAATTTATATGAAAAAAATTCTACAAATGTTTTCAGGCAACTGTTGACAAGGTGTTTCCTCAGGATTATGTATTCCCAAGAGTAACTCTTGTTGAATTATTATTTTTTTTTGATGGATTACTCAATTATATATAAAATCTAGAGTCCTGGTGCAAGGATTTTTGCACCGGTGGTTTACCTCAGTCTGGCCTGCGGGGATCAGTGTACCTCTGTGCCACCACAGCCAGGCCTTACCCACAAGCTTGTCATGGGGAGGAGCAGCGCACCAACAAGGGGGCAGCTCCTACATTGAGTGTCTGCCCCTGGTAGTCAGCACATGTCATAGCTACTGGCCGGTACGGTCGTCTGGTCACTTAGAGTTTTATATATATAGACTAGAGGCCCGATGCATGAAATTCATGCAAGGGGCTCAGCCCTGGCAGCCACTGCTGCCTCAGCCCCTCATAACTGCAGCTGCCTTGGGCCCTTGCAACCTCAGCTTCTTCCAGAAGGTCATTCGGATGGTCGTTCTGCTATTCAGTCTAATTAGAATATTATCTCTTTATTATATAGGATTGGAGCTTCCCTTATTTATATTTTCAAGATACTTAGAAAAACCAGAATCTTCTGTAGCCATATATCAACAGGAGATATCTTTGAATATTATATTTTTATCAACTACTTACAAAGTTTCAAGACTTTATGTAATATAATATTTTTGACCTTAATGCAATGTTTCCATATTCGGAATGATTCATAGGCTTGAAGGTTAAGGCTATGCTGTGCATGTTCCAAATATTTAGAGATATTGTATGCTACTTTGGGAAACACTGCACTTGGATTTTTCTGTTTCATTTCCTGAGATGACATGGCTAGAAAGTTTTAAGGTATGGTCTCTTTTTAAAAATTGATTACAGAACTTTAGGGATCAACAATACTCTTAACTAAAACAAACAATCCCTAATACAAAGGAACCTTTGTGTGTGTGTGTGTGTGTTGTGTGTGTGTGTGTGTGTGTGTTCCAATAAAGCTTTGCTGGTGGACATGAAAATTTTATGTAATTTTCACATCTCATCAAATATTATTCTTTCAATGTTTTTCAACAATTAAAAAAAATGTATAAACCTGAAGATACAAATAGATTGCTGATGTTTATTTCCTTGGGGGTAAAAATGTCAAAGATGGTTCTAATTATCTTTCAAATGTTTTTAATGTCTAATATTCTTCTTCTGTGTATTTTCAAGGACCACAGTTATTATCATTTTTTCTCTAATAAAGTGTGGCTATCTTGTGCATAAACATGCTTTTATTCTTGAGGGGAAATAAAAGTTATACAATTAGGGAATATAGGCACAATTTTCATTCTTTTTTAACTTTTATTGTTTAAAGTATTTCATATAGTAGTGCATATATCTCCTTTTCCCCCCCCATTGACCTTCCCCAGACTTCCCTACCCCCTGTCACATGTCCTCATTGGATCTCCCCAGTGTCCATTGGTTGTGCTTATGTGCATGCATACAAGTCCTTCTGTTGATCTCTTTCTCCCTCTCCCAAACACTCCCCAGCCTTCCGGCTGTAATTTGACAATTTTCTTTCTTAGTCCACTAAGATTCCCAAGAAAGTGGTCCCTCTCATGCCCAAAAGTGCCTAGCAATTGACTAAGATAATCATGGCATAGAAAGTAAATACAAGTGGAAAAAAATATTCTTTACAGTATTACCTCAAAGAAATATAAATAATAAATATATTTCCTATGCACAATGTATGGTCATTTATTTATTTGGTAGAGTGTCTTAATAGGACAATAATGAAAGCATTCGGTGTTAAAAGGCATCAACATATCATTACGTTAAAATATTTGGATGAGCCGAAACCAGTTTGGCTCAATGGTAGAGTGTCGGTCTGCGGACTGAAAGGTCCCAGGTTCAATTCCGGTCAGGGGCATGTATGTTGGTTGCAGGCACATCCCCGGTGGGAGGTGTGCAAGAGACAGCTGGTCGGTGTTTCTCTCTCATCGATGTTTCTGGCTCTCTATCTCTCTCCCTTCCTCTCTGTAAAAAATCAATAAAAATATATTTTTACAAAAAAAAAATATTTGGATGAGCTGTTTGGTTGTTGTTGTTTTTGTTGTTATTATTGAAATTATTGGCATTAATTTACAATAGGGGTGTCGAACTCAATCAGAGAAGGGGCCAAAATCTAAAATCCAGCCTAAATCGCGGGCCGAATGGTTTACTGAACAGTCATAAACTGTCATTATGATGGAAACGCAGCGGAGTGCAGTGATGACAGCGCGGTGCGAGCCACATTGCAAGGCCTGGCGGGACGGATTTGGCCCGCGGGCCTTGTGTTTGACACATGTGATTTACATCATAAGAAGCCAAGATTTAATGTCAATGTGTTAATTTATTCTCAAGCTAGATGTGATCATATCCATATTTTGCATAAATTCTTTAAAAGCTCCCTCTACTTTCAGGATAAAGGTCAGCAGAGTTGTATTACATATATGCCATTATAATAAAACTGTAGAGGCCCAGTGCATGAAGTTCATGCAAGGGTAGGGTCCTTCTTGGCTGTTGGCCAGGGACCACTTCTCAGGGCTGCCTCCCACCCTTGCTACGGGCCCCAACCCCTGGTGAAACTCCTAGTGGAGGGAACAATTTGCATATTAGACTTTTATTATATAGAATTTTTACCTTAGTTTCAGTTCTGCAAGGCATCTTTATGTCTTGTACATAATATTCCTTTTTTGCATTTTTGTCTGTCTCTAACTCTACTCATCCTTCAAAACTCTGCTCAGTTGGTTCTTATTTCATGAACCCTTCCCTGAAATGCCTTTCACACTGCCAGCACTCCACTAACTCCCCAAACGAAACTAACCCTTCATTTTGCCTCTCATCATTCTGTCATTATAATTCTCCAGTATCCCATGTGTACTTAACAGTAGTTAATTATTATTTATACAGCTTTCTCTTTCATCTAATTGCTTGAGAATAAGGACTGTGTCCTTTTTCATCATTTGTAACCTCAGGATCTAGTACAATGCTTGTATATTTCGGTTGCTCAGTAAAATGGTTATAGAAAGAACATTTGAATGAAAATACTTACAATGGTATTACATATAAAATTTAGCAGCCAAGTAATATGAAGTCTTTTTGAAATAATAATATTGTTCATATTTTGCCTTTTAAAAATTAACCATCCCCTTTGGATTAGCTTTCTTTTATGTCAGCTTAGGTTTCACCAATTCAGGAAAACAGTTCCTACTCACTGGTCACCACTTGTTCCTTGCAACTCCATTTTTTCTCTCCCAGAACACTTTATCTTTATATATAAACTAGAGGCCTGATGCATGAAATTTGTGCATGGGGTTGGGTGGATACCTCAGCTGGCCTGAGTCCTCTTGCAATCTGGGACCTCTTGGGGGATGTCAAGCCTTAACCAGCAGTTGGACATCCCTCTCACAATCTGGGATGCACCAGTGACCATACTTTTCATCCAGTGAAAGGCACCTTGTTGTTGTATAAGCTGCTACATTTTTTTGCCTGAGTATAAGAAGTAATATATAACATGATCCTTCTGAGGCAGAAGTACCATTTCCCCCATCTTATGGGTGGGAAAACTTCCATTCTTATGGAAAGCAGAGAGAAGTTAAGTAATTGGCTTTGTCACACAGTTATGAGTGTCAGAATCAGGGCTGACCATAAAATGTGCAAGCCAGAGTCCATGCATGTCATCGCTGCATCATCATGTTTTTTCAGTGTTAGGGTAACCTTGCCAGGTTTTAAATTTTAAATATAAGAGACTGTTCCCAATATATAGGCTAGGGTCCTTAGGTCTAGCAGGCAATCAGGGCTATCTGTGGGGTGATTCGTGGGTGGGGCGAACACCAATGGCACCTGCCTTGGCTGGCAGCCTAGTGCTGCCCACCTGTAGGCCCTGACCCCTAATTGCAGCTGCCAGCCACCTCCCTCTCAGGGGGCACACACTCACCACAGGAGCTCCTGCATTGAGCGTCTACCCCCTGGTGGTCAGTGTGCATCATAGCGATGGTCATTCTGCTGTTTTTTTGTGTGTTTTTTTTCAATTTGCATATTATAGGATATAAATCCACTGATGAAAGTTTCATGGCAAGCACCTTATCAGTTTTGTCTTATTATTGTATGACTAGAATCTACTGCAGGTGCTGACACAAAGTGGATGCTTAGTATCTAATTGCTAAATAGTTAAGCCTGCACACACCCATGCCCACATCCACACCTATGTGATTCAGGCTTGGAATGAAGAACTAGTCTAGGATTCTGACCCTTAATATGGAAATTAGAACAATGTACAGAGCTCTTGGCTATGTGTAGGAGGTTCGGTTCCAAGCTCTAGTCTTCTCTTTACCATTAACATTTTGACTTGAATAAGGGGGGGAAAATCTAGACCTCAATTTTCTTATTTGTAAAATGAGAACATTGCATAAAATGATTACTGATATCTGTTACTAGTCTATGATTGATTGTATGACAATTCTAATTTATAATTTGTGTTTTCTGCCAATAATTCCAATTTGCATGAGCTTGTCTCTTTTTAAAAATATATGTATTTTTATTGATTTTTTTACAGAGAGGAATGGAGAGGGAGAGAGAGTTAGAAACATCTATGAGAGAGAAACATCAATCAGCTGCCTCTTGTGCACCCCCTACTGGGGATGTGCCTGCAGCCAAGGTACATGCCCTTGACCTGAACCGAACCTGGGACCCTTGAGTCCACAGGCTGATGCTCTATCCACTGAACCAAACCAGCTTGTCTCTTCTGATAGCATCCTCTACACAAATTTGAGCCATTGACAAATTAAAATTCCAATAATTTCTTAGTTTAAAAGTTGAAAGAAATTACTTATATAATTTTATTTTTTTTCTCGAAGCTTACTGTTTAAAGTTCTTGCAAGTTATTAAATTTCCTGCTCCAGTGGCTACAGTCTCCTGCCGAACAGTCATCTAATTATGCAGAGAGTAGGATTCTTAAAAAGAATATAATTTTAGTTTTTTAAATACCATGAATATGAACTTTCTCATTGCAATATTTACCTGAATGCAAATTAAAATCAGGTTAATAAAATTCTATATAGTAGACTTTTCAAGTTGTCTCTTCCATTAAGTTGCATTTAAGATTTTTAGAGCTGTATTTGTGATTGCAGCAAAAAGGAAGAATGCTTGCAAAGCTCTTTAGTTTGATTTAATGATTGAGACATAGTACAGTACTCTCTCTGTTCTTAATGCCTTTTAGATTAGGAATTTCAGGCATGCAATATTCAAACTGAAGGAGCCCAATTTTGTAACCTGTTTTTTTTTTTGTTGTTTTTTTTTAATCTTCTCACATACCTATTTTTATGGTGTTAGAATAGATTCAGTTCTCTATTTTCCTGCTATAGGACTGCAAGAAAAATATTTATATCCTCTGATAAGAATCTCTTCATCTGTAAAATGAAAATAGTAAGAGTAACATCCTAGAAATGATGGAAATATTAAGGTAACACTCTTGTTATAATACCTAATATATAGTAGATGCCCCAAGTATAGGACAGATTATTACAGCAATTGATAACTCACTGACAAAATAAATGCACAAAAGCTACATATCAACAAACGTGGCATTTTTAGAGTCTCATAAAACTACGGTAAACATAAATTTAAGATGTTTTCTCATCAGATCCCTTCATACTAAATTCTGTGAAGATTAAATGGCTTATAAAAGATAGCTCCTGACAAGACAATACGGTGTGCGTCTCCTCAGTTTACATGTCATGCTGTACTTCTGAGTGGCCCGAAGACAGTTCCCAGAGCAGAAGACAAGATCATTTTAGAGAAATGAGATTGGGTTGCTTTGACATTGATTCTGATTATCTCCCCCATTAGCCCCAATTATCTGGATACAGAATTTTAATGAGCAACATCAGAAATAATATTTTCTAGAATGTGATAAAGTACTTTGTGTCATGGTTTTTACTGGCTATAATAAAATCGATATATTATGTTCCTTAAAATTGTTTTATTATTATCCCTGGAACATGACTGATCCAAATTCAAATAAGATCTTTAATGTTTCATACTAATAAGTATTCCCTTTTTGAATTTTCATATCACTCTAATATCACTCTTTTAAAATATAACCATTGGCAAGAAAAATTTCCCTATTGTTCAGATCAATAATCAGTTCTCTTGTGTTGAAACATTTTGTGTTTAAAATTATTTAAGCAGATAGTCTTTCCTTCAGTTTCAAGTAGAGAATTATATTACAATCATATTAACAATTTTTTATCAGACATCTACTTTATTCAAGGCTTACCGTTTTGTGATGTGTTTAATTAATTCAGATCCTTATAAAATGTCAGTCTAAAAGTGTTGTTTGGTTCCTCTGCATTACTGCTATAGTGCTAAGCATGAGAATCTTTGATATGAAAAATCCAAAGAACCATACTGTGCCCTTTGCTTGGGGAGCTCTTGCTGGCCTGCAACAGATTGCTTGGCAGTGAATCGGGAGATTGTATGGGAAAGGGTAGGAAATGTAATGTAAGAGCTACATTTTCCAAACAGCAGTGAGGAATCAATCATGGTCCCCAGCTTAAAATGGTCTCCTGACAATCTTGTGACCTAGGCATTATTTTCATGTACATTACAGACAATGAAGTCCAATTTTATAAGATAAGTGGCTTTGCTTGTGATGAAAGAATTAATAATTGGCTCAAAATAGATTATTGTGTCTACAAACTGACTTTTTGTTTTTAGGATCTCATAGCCAGCTGTGCCATAGATCCTTGCAAGCATAGAGAGAGTCTGTCTATCAGTGCCCTCTGATGAGGGGCAGGAGGTGAATTGCGGGGAGGCAGTGATAAGGATGGGTTGAAGATTGAATGACTCTGAATGGCATCAATTCTGTTAGGGTTTCAGGGAAGAGTAAATTTACCGAGGATGGCAGGGGTGATTTTAGCTCCTCTGTTTTGGGTTTCAAGTCCTGGGCATCTTAATTTGTGTTAGAGTGTAGAAACCATTGGAAACATGATTTTAACTATTCACTTACAGATGAGGATGTTAACAGCTTTGTACTGCAATTCATATTTTTTAAAATTTCTTTATTGATTAAGGTATTACATAGGTGTCCTTATTCCCCCATTATCCACCCATCCTCCCTCCCAGTGCGTGCCCTCAACCCCCTGTTGTCTGTGACCACTGGTTAGGCTTATATGCATGCGTACAAGTCCTTTGGTGGATCTCTCCCTCTTACCCACACCTTCCCCTACCTTCCCTCTGAGGTTTGATGGTCTGATCGATGCTTCTCTGTCTCTGGATCTGCTTTTGTTCATCAGTTTATGTTGTTTCATTATATTCCATAAATGAGCGAGATCATGTCATATTTATCTTTCTCTGACTGGCTTATTTCACTTAGCATAATGCTCTCCAGTGCCATCCATGCAACATGCAATTTATATTTTCACAAATTCTTCTTTTTATGATTTTTGATTAATATTTCTACCAAAAATATTTCCCAGCAACGGAGACATAAAGAAACCCACCTTTGGGCTAGGAATGAATGGCTTTTGGCCTTGGAATTGTAAATACTTTCACACAGTCAGCTTTACCAAGAATCACAGAGATTCTGTTGTAAGGCCAAGACAGGTTGAATGAAGAATGGCAAACAAAGTCATGATAAATGTGAGATATCAAATTAGATCAGGTGTCTAGCAGGAGGCCTCAAGGATTGGTACCTGGCCCAGCCGTACTGAACACTCCCAGTGATGAACTGAAAAAGCAGGTAAGCAGTAGGCCAAGCTTGGAGAGATGCTGTGAAAAGCAGAGAGAAATGCAGTAACCTGCAGACACTTTTAATTCTAAAAGATAACTTGAAGTAAAAGATGAGAAAACAGTTATGTAGTGTGGAGCTATATTTAATTAGATTTACATACCTGGAAAATAAATAGTGAGATATGTAGGTCATCATTTGGATTAATATTAGCCAACTTTTACTACATTAACCATAAAGAAAAAAACCTACTTACTTGGAACCTTAGTGTAAAAGGAACAATTGGCTTAGTTAGAAAATGACAAGTTTTAACTGCCCCAGGCTATATGTAGCTACTCAATTCTAGAGGGATAAACATCTTTTCACACTTGTAATTCATTTGACGAAAAATGTTGTGATGCTCTAAGAAAAGACCCTTTTTTTTTTATTTTGGCAAATCTCTTTACAAACTTAGTTAATGGCAATAGAACTATTTATGACAAAAGAACAAAATGTGAGCCTTTTAACTTTATATTAACTTTAGGAAAGAATTGTTTCTCAATGGTATCATAAGAAGGCCTTGCTATTTCAATATAGTTAAGATTATTATTATTGGTTTACTCTCCTCTTATTTTTATTATTAACTAATGGCCCAGTGCTTGAAATTCCCCAACTGGCCCCTTGCTAGCCTGCTTACTCCAAACTGCCCCCACCCGCTGTCCTGATCACTTCCAACTGACCCCCACTGACAGCCTGCTCGCCCCCAACTGGTTCCCCTGCTGGTCTGCTTACGGACCCATCCTGGCCTGATCACCCATAAGTGCCTTCTCCTCTTAACCTCTACCTTGGCCCTGCCACCATGGCTTTGATCAGAAGAACATCGGAAGGTCTCCTAGAAAGTCTCCCAGTCTAATTAGCATATTACCATTTTATTAGTATAGATAGAGACCTGGTGCATGGGTGGGGGTCAGCTGGTTTGCCCTGAAGGGTGTCCCAGATCAAGGTGGGGGTCCAAACTGGGGTGCCTGGCCAGCCTGGGTGAAGGGCTAATGGCTGTTTTCAGGCTGGCCACAGCCTCTTCAGGATGGTTGTGCCCACTGGGGTGCCTAGCCAGCCTTGGTGAGGGGCTGATGGATGTTTGCAAGCTGGCCATGCCCGCCAGTGGTCCAAGCTCCCAGCCCCCACTTTTTTTCTTTTTCTTTTTTTATTAGTGCCTCCTTGAGTAGAAGATAGTGCTGGCTGGAAGCAGGTATCTGGAATTTATTTATTTTCTATAATTGAAACTTTGTATTCTTGAGCAGAGGCCAAGGCAGGCCAGGGAGGCTGGAAACTTGGCTTCCTTCATCGCCAGGGGCAACCCAAACCTCTTGCTTGTTCTAGCTCTGTGGCCACAGCCATCTTAGCTGGGTTAATTTGCATACTTGCTCTGATTGGCTGGTGGGTATAACGGAAGTATGGTCAATTTGCATGTTTCTCTTTTAATAGATAGGATGTATTTCTAATGCCAGATTATAACTACCAATGGCTAATCATCTTATAAACCTCAATACAATATAATTCAATTAACTACCATTTCAAAATTTATCATTAAATAGGGATTTGGATTTTTTATTATATTTGTATGAAGCTATTTATTCAAAAGAGATTTGGTGAAAGAAAATATATTATCCAAACACATGCAGCTAGTAAGTGGTAGAGCTCAACTTCAAGTCCACATCTGCCAACATTTCTTGAACTCTGGAACATTGTGTCCGAGAACTGTGAGCATCCCAAAGACAGTGGGGGAAGATGGATATTGGAGTTATCATGGTCCCAGAGAACACATAGTCCAGCTTGCTTTGATTGCCTGAATGTATAGGGTATAATTATAGTCCCCTTCTACCTTATCTAGTGGTCAAGTTATATATTTCCATATAATACATCACAATGTGCCACTTATTTTTGAATATCTACAAATGGAACCCCCTCGTTATTTTGCTGTCATATAATTCCAAAATATTTCTTGACCTCTGTACTGTATTTTCTAATTGTTCAATTAGCCATATCATTCACTCCATTAATAATAGGCACATATACTTTCCAGTTAGAAAGGAGATGACTTAGTTGTAGAAGATATTACTCTCTTACATGAAGACTGGGAAAATGGAGACAAAGCCACATAATTATTTAGGAGTCAAGTAAGATTTTTACATACTAGTTGTCCTGACTCCTTTATAGTGTTATCCTTTACAGAGTTATTTTCTAACCCAGTGGCTCAGTGGTTGAGCATTGACCTATGAATCAGGAGGTCACAGCTCAATTCCTGATCAGGGCTCATGCCTGGGTTGTGGACTCGATTCCCAATGAGGGGCATACAGGAGGCAGATGATCAATGATTATCTCTTATCATTGATGTTTCTCTCTTTCTTCCTCTCTGAAATCAATAAAAAACAACAACCATGCAGTTATTTTCTATTCTACTTTTTAAATTAAAATAATAAAAATATTTAGATTTTTGTTTAGTCCAGAAGGCCCTGATAATGTCTTTATCATTTTTAAAGGTTTCCAGAAAATTATATATTTTTCCTTTAATATAACTATAAATTGAAAGATCTTGCATGTCTTCTAAGATTTTATGATAAAATATACATAGGTTTTAAGGTTTATTAGATAGAGCAATTTTAAATAATGACTTGGTATATAATTTGGTGTTTACTCTGGGTGAGTAGGTGTGAATGTTCTTGAACTTAAGCAAATTTAGTATCTGAAGATCTTATAGGTACTAGATGAGTCATCCACGGTAATTTTGAGGTCACCCAGGTTGATTACAGAGCCTTAAAAGGCAGATCATGTAATCCTGGGATCTCATATTTTAGAGATCAATGGGGAATATAAAGAGCTCAATAGATGAGAAAACCGAATAGATAAACAATACCAGGACAGGGGAGCAGTGCATGCATTATCAGGCAACCTCCTTTAATGCAGTAGGATGATGGATCCTTCTGTGAAGAGACTGTGACAGGACTGAGTGTACGAAGTATAATGTATTGGTGTGATCATTGGAATGGGGCTAAGAAACCTAGAAATTGTGAAATGTGGGAATGACTAGGCCGTAGGACCTGGAATGAATACAATTTTTAATGTGGATTTGAGACATAGTAATGTCATTGGACCTCCAGGTTCTAAGCAAATCCCTGGAGTCAATGGATAGGTTAGACATGGTCATATTAAAAAATAATTGTGATATTTGTATATTAATGTTAGGGCTGAAATTAATAAATGCTGACAAAGAAAATATAAACTGTCCTATTGGTAGGTGCATTTACTTTTTACTTAATACATTTTATTAATTAAATGAATCAGTAAAAACGTATTTTCAAAGATTATATGGTGCCTACAATCTTATCAGTAAACTCGTTCTATTGGTGAATTCAATATTGTTAAACTTTTCAGTGGTTTTCTTATTATCTATTCTTATATTTCTTATATTCTCATGGCTTAATTGAAGTAGTAACTTAATATGACATAAATTAATGTCTTGAAAAACATTATCCAAATTCATTCTATTGCATGTTTTCCATGATACATTATTCACATATTTGATTATATTAATAGATAACCAATTGGGTTTCACTATGAACCATATGTCGTACATGAAAAAGAGAAAACTGACAAACTGAAAATAGTTATTATAACTTTAAACTTTCTGACTAATCAGTGAGATCTGAGGGACTTTATAGTAGGTTCTTGTAACACACACTTTAAGTAATTTTTTATAGTATTTGAGAAATTTCTGATGATGTGTTTCCTGAACTCGTGGGAGCAGAGGAACACATAGAAAGATGTTGAAAAGGTGCTATAGCTCTGTGCTCATCAGTCCCATAGCCATGAGGCATGCATAGATATTAAGCTAATGGAATGTAGCCAGACTGAATTGAGACATGCTAAAGAGTAAAATATACATTGGATTTTGAAGACTTAATATAAAATGTAAAAAAAGTAAAATATTATTAATAATTTCAATTACACGTTTAAATGATTGACATAAGTTTTGCATAATGTGCTAAATGAAATCTATTATTAAATTATTTTCACTTGAGTCTTTTTATTTTTTAAAAAATCAGACTGCTAACCAATTTAAAATTACATATGTGGCTCATTATTTTTTTATTTAGCAGCGCCACTGGAGAGGGTGGACCAAAGCCAAATATGTTAAATTTACATCTTTCCCTTTGGCATACAACTATTCAAAGTGAAGCCTTCACAATCCCCCATATATTTGCACATACAATACCTATATTCTACCATAAATGTCACACATAATATCACATATTACCATACAATGTTTTCTACAACATTTTAGATTGCCCTCAACTATAAGGGATTTTTCAGTATCTTGTCTTCCCTGTCTGGCTGGAAGCCTCATGTTGAATGAAATAGTTTGTCTGCACTATTACTGACACAATAGCTTGAGTAGGAAGACATCTCAAATTCCCATACTTAGCCTGCTGTGCAGCTAGCAGTAATTGTTGCCCAGGTGGTAATACCTGAGGAATGCCTTATCGGGTCTAATATTCCTGTGACATTTAAGCATGAAGGCTGCAACAGTGTCTGAAGAATCCAGAGAGATTTATTCCTGTCAGATACATTGCCAGAGGGACATTTTCTTCAAATGGTCTTGTTCTCATTTTTACTCCTCTTCTGTGAATACATCTAGTCCTCTTTTTTAGCTAAAATAAGCAGCTATGAATCACATATAGAAACTCATATAAGTTGCCCATAGAATTGGCAAATGTAATGATGAATGGATAAATTTTTAGCATATATATATATATATATATATATATATATTTTTTTTTACTAATGACAGGCTATAAAATGGATTTTTGCTTTTCAATTTTTGTAGTTGCTTCTAAAATTAAAAAAAAGTCTGAAAAAAGAAAACTACTCAACAAGTTAATAATTCTGCAGAAAAATTCTAGCAATTTACAGTGATATTGAGCACTCCCTTCTCAATCTATACTGAGTAATTGAAGCATAAACACAACTGGCTTTTGACAGGATGTCATGTTGGGACAAATTGCTCCAGTTAATAAAGTCAATTACCACATATTGTAGAATCTCAGCTTTAAAATCAGACATATCAGAAACAAGAAAACAGAGGAAGAATAAGTAATCAGTGAGGAATAATGTTTATTTTTTATTTAATATATTTTATTGATTTTTTTTTTTTTTCAGAGAGGAAGAGACAGGGATAGAGAGTTAGAAACATTGATGAGAGAGAAATATCGATCAGCTGCCTTCTGCACACCCCCTACTGGGGATGTGCCTGCAATCAAGGTACATTCCCTTGACCGGAATCGTACCTGGGACCTTTCAGTCCACAGGCCAATGCTCTATGTACTGAGCCAAACCGGTTTAAGCATGGAATAGTGGGGGTTTTTTTGGTGTTTTTTTTTGTAATAACCTATTATAGATACAATAAACATTAACTAGTATGAAAGAGCAATTATATTTATGTAATAAAATTACAATTCTAGAACCGTGTACTGTACTAGGAGCTCCACAGGCATTGCCGAGTTATCCTTTTCAACACCCATGAATATCTATAATAATAAAAACATAACGTACTAATTAGACCAGATGACCTTCCGGACGAAGCTAGGGCTACAAGGGAAGCCTAGGGCCAGGTACCGAGGTACCAGAGGGAAGCCCAGGTCCTGGGGGCCAGAGAGAAGGCAGTGCCAGCAGCCTGGGGAAGGAAGGCCTATGTTTGCATGAATTCCGTGCATCAGGCCTCTAGTTCAATAATGTTATCCTTAGCTCTCAGATGAGGTGATGGTCACTCCCCCAAGATTGAAGAGAATTGACTAATCTCAGGGTTCTGTGGAGCTGGACTTTCTGAATAGGACATTCTCAATCCAAAGCCTTTCCTTATGATGCTAGGCTTTCTCTTGGTCTTAGCTAACTTTATTATTTGAAAATAAATTATACATTTCCCCCAAATAATCAAAGAAGCATAGTGCAACTATGGATTTCTGGCTGTGCACCGTGACTAGGCAAGGTTAGCCTACCCAGTCTGCCTTCCATATGCACTTCCCTGCATTTTCTCTATTCTCTCTCATTAGTTAATGAGTGAATTAAGACCCACAGTTATTTTCCTCACTCTTAAAATAGAGGTTATATAAGAAACTGAGGAAATGTCAATGGATTGAATAAAATGTACATTATTAGATAGGAAAAGTTCCCTATGAATGATAAATTCTAAGTATCTTAGGGTTCTTTATGCATTAAAAAAAAAAGTCTTTGTCATTGAATAGAATCTTTGAATTATTGGAGGTGTTAGCTGGTTATGAATTTTCCCCAATATTAGCAATGTTTTCCAGAGCCAACAGCATACTTCAAACAGTTTATATATTGTGATTTTAAGAATATTTTAACATTTTAATTAGCCCACTATATTCTCTTCAGATTTACTGAAATCCAGCATTTCATGTCCTCTCAAAATCATTTCTTGAGTTATATAATTATGTAGGCTGACATATTACTTAAAAACATTCAGAAATATTCTCAAAAGAAGTTTTCTGAGTGCTAACATCAGGTTTGCAAAATGCAATTCTCTTTTCAAAGTTAAATAAACATCACTGAAAATTGTGAAAGCTCATACATTAAATGAGAATACTAGCAATCATTATAAAAAGTGTTATGTTTTGCCTTATAAAAGATAGATAGAAGAGGAGAATGGATGTGGAATAGTCATTTAAATGATCAAATTGTCTCCAGAATAATCTTATTCATTAATTGTAATGCACACACAAATCATACGATATTTTAGCTCACTTACATAATTTTGGAAACCACCTAGGTTATGCCATTATCAAAACAAGATATTCAGCCGAGACCGGTTTGGCTCAATGGATAGAGCGTTGGCTTGGGGACCGAAAGGACCCGGGTTTGATTCCGGGCAAGGGCATGTACCTTGGTTGCGGGCATATCCCCAGTAAGGGGTGTGCAAGAGGCAGCTGATTGATGATTCTCTCTCATCGATGTTTCTAGCTCTCTATCTCTCTCCCTTCCTCTCTGTACAAAATCAATAAAATATATATTAAAAAAAAAAAACAACAAACCAAGATATTCAGTCTTCAATTATGTGGAGAATTTAAATGAACTTAATCTTTTAGCAGTTTAAAACACTCAAATGAATGTCAGATCAGCAAGACATATGATATGCTTTATGGTGTGCCACAGAATCTCAGTAATTAGCTTATGTGTGCCATGACTTAAAAAAGGTTGGAGTTTGCTGTATGAAAGTCATTTGGTGAATGGAAAGAGAAAGACATTATAATTACTTTTAAACCCAAAGCTTATATACAAATGGAAGCCAGGCACTGCTCTCTTTGTGGTTCTACTAACAACATTCATTTTTCCAAGGTGCTACTTCATATGAAAGAGAATTGAGGCAGTGGCTCTGAAAATGACTCAAGTGAATCTGAAGTCCGTAATTACTTCTAACAGTCGGGATCTATGCTTTCGGGAATAGGAGACAATGGGTGACTTCACTTGTTTTTCCTAACCCCTCTCTCTCATGCAATTTATGTGAGAGAAAAAAAGACCTCTTCAAGCAAAAGTTTCTTTTGTTCTGGCTGTCCACTGTAAGATGTATAAAGTATGAAGCTTCAGTGCAGTGCAGGGAAATAAAAAAACATGGTGTCCATCTATGAGTATATGACTCCAGGTGAATGACACCCTGCCTCTGGCCTCCAGGTTTTATTAATTATGAGTGTTTTATGTTTAATCTATAAACAAGGCAATTGGATTAGACCAATGCCCTTCAAACTTGGTTAAACTGTATAAAAGTTTATTTAAATAAAGTATTTAGCATGATTTGTTGTATATAAATATGTAAGTACACCTTCATGAAATTTTCTTTTAAGTTTTGTCATGTTTTTTTTAATGATAGACATTAAATGGAACACTGAAGTCAATATAAGGAACGCAAAAAATGGACTATAAGTTTATGCTGAACAAATTATTATTTGTTTCTGTATCCTATTTATAGCAAATCCTGCCAGTTTTTAAAAACTTTTTTAAAAGCATGTTTTTCTATTTCTGGGTTCTCAAATTAAACTAACCTAGAAATAACAAAGGAAGCACTAAGAAGTTTTTATCTCAAAGTTCAATCATTTAAATTTGTATAAACTGATCACATTCCTCTTAAAATTTCTTCAAGTCTAGGAAATTAGGAAAACCTTTAAGTAGGTTTAATTCTCCAAGTTATGCAAAAATAAAAATAAAATAAATATTTTGTATTATAGTAAGTCGAGTGCTGGTAAATGTTTAATAGCATAAAAAAAACAATTTCCTGATTTGTAGTTTTTACAAATTTCTATGGTTTAAAATTCAAAGCATAGCTGATTTCAAGATATTAATTAGAAGTCACTGAACTAGAAATTGGAAAGAGATGTACCCTATGGGCTCTCCCATGCTAATTCTAGCTGGCTCAAACATACAAATGAATTAACATGGTCATGTATATAATTCTAAAAAAATCTCAGACTTAGGGTCTGTTATTCTGTTTAATATTGAATAAAGATTTTAAAACATTTGTGTGTGTGTACACGCGTGTGTGTGCATGCATGTGTGTGTGTGCCTCTTGCATCTAAATTTGAAACATCAGTTTCATTCCTGATATCATTACATAATTAGGATGATATCATTACATAATTAGGCTTAGTGCATTAAAAATTTTGGTTTGTTAAAATAATAGCAGCTAAATATACACACTAATGTATGCATGCTTAGGAAATATAAAATAAATATGATCTTTATCATCACTTCAAATATTTACAGCACATAAAATTTGACTTAAGTAAAGGTAAATTTATGGGACTTTTTTTCCTTTAGATTATAGATAACTGAAAATTTTGTTTTTAAATTCACTATGTATTAAATTTACTAAGAGTCTCGATCTGTTTACATAGCTATAAAAGATGGCCAGCACCCATGCAATAGCCGTGATGATATAAACTCGTTGTTAGTCATTCTTAAATTTTCTTGCCATTACTCTTGTACCTTCACTAATAAAATTGCACTTTTTTTCCTAAAATTATAAAAAGGTCTGTTAAAATTGATCTGAAAAATAAACTTTTTCTTTTTTGAAAATATTTTTATTGATTTCAGAGAGGAAGAGAGAGGGAGAGATAGAAACATCAATGGTTAGAGAAAATCATGGATCAGCTGCCTCCTGCATACCCCCACCGTGCCCCCTGGGAATTGAGCCCACAACCAGAGCATGTGTCCTTGACTAGAATAGAACCCAGGACTCTTCAGTCTGCAGGACAGTTGCTCTATCCACTGCGCGAAATTAGCTAGGGCTGAAAGATAGACTTTTTCTTAATTTGTATATCAACTGTTTTAATCCATATGACTTTTTTTTTAAAAACTAGAAAATTATCCACAGGAAAATAAAGATATTCTGAACATCTAAACACTTCATAAATCAATTATAAACACCTTCTCAAATGTTAGCCTTTAACAAATCAGAACCTTCCTTTGGCATTCAGCAGAATTCATTGCACTTTTGAATTAACATATTTGTTGTATTGTAGTATCAACAGCACAGGATTGAGAAAGTTTTCCCCTGGAAGAGAGTGATTCTTCCTCACTTATTCTAACCTGCATTTCCATTTTCAGTTTTAGATTTCAGATGCAAGAATTTTTTATACGATAAAGCTATTCACTTTAAGCTGCAGAGAACTAAGTATCTTATATTTATTCTCTGCTCTGTTCTATTTCAAATGATGTTATAATTTGATGGCAACCTCTGAACAACTAAAAATAATTATTTAGTTAAAAAAGAAACTAAGGACTGGCAATTCTTATTGCCATAAAAAATGGCCTCTTTGACTATATATTTGTCTTTGGGTGACTGTTTTTGACACAAAAACACCTATTTTGTACCTTTCTGTTAATATTCTGAGCATTAAAAGATCATTTGCTGCTGCTCCAGGCAAGTCTGTTTTATGTGCCTGGCTTTATTGCACTTTGCAGCTATTGAGTTTTTACAAATTGAAAGTTTGTGGCAACCATACATCTAGCAAGTCAGTTGGTTCCAACAGCATTCATTCACTCTCAAGTCTTTGTGCCACGTTTCTGGGTTGTTTTAGCAGTCAGTGCAAGGAAGGACGCTGCCTGGAGTAAGGGGGTGGCAGTGAGGATAAAGTGAGTAGATTCCAGTACATTTTGGAGATGCCATCTGGACTTGCTGATAAACATTGGGAGTGAGAGAAAGAGTTTCTTAGAGTTTTTAATTGAATTGTGTATTGTTTTCTAAAATGGAAAAAATAGAATAAAGTGGGTGTAGATAAAAATAATTTCTCTTGGATTATGTCTGTTGTGATGCTTAGTAGACAATCAATAATAACATCAAATGAATATTAGAGTCAGCATTGGAGATTGAGAGGTCAGCGATGGAAACATGTGTTTGATAGGTAATCAGCACTCCAAAGGCATTTAAAGCCATAAAGCTTCTTGATATTATAATACATACAAAGAGAGGGCAGTGAGTGAAAATTCTGGGGCAAGATCTTAGACATGCAAGCTTGAATGGCAAGGGATAAGATGGAGTGCAAGCAAAGGGAATAGAAAAGTAGCCAGTGGCAAGAAAAATAAAAAACACGGAAGCCAAAAGAGGAAGCACTTAAAGATGGAGGGGATGTCACTTCTGTTGAAAAATGCTGACCTGCCACTTACCTGAAGCAAAAGTGATTAGAGGATTTTGCAACTTGGACATTACTGTTACCTTTGATCAGCATGGAGAGGACAGAAGCTTGACTGAAGGGGCTGATAATAGGATTGGTGACGGTGAGAAGAGACTTTTCTATAAAACATCTTTTCTATAAAAATAGCAGGCAGAAAGACCTATATTATGGACTCAAATGATTGCTTCTTTAACAGTACTGGATTCGTATGTCTATAGAGATACTGAAATCTTAATACCTCAGAAAATGTTTGCAGCCCTGTCCAGTGTGGCTCAGTTGGTTGGAGCACTGTCCTGTCCATCAGAAGATGGTGGGTTCCATTCCAGTCAGGGCACTTGCCCAGGTTGGGGCTTGGTCTAAAGTTGTGGTGCATAGGGGAGGCACCTGTTGGTGTTTCTCACATTGCTGTTTTCTCTCAGCAATTATGGAATCATATATCTCTCTCTCCCTCCCTCCCTCTCCTTCCCTCCCTCCCCTTTCCTTCCCTCCCCCGCCTCCTCCCTCCTTCCCTCCCTCCCTTCCTCCCTTCCTGGCTTTATTGCCTGGCTTTATTGCCTGGCTTTATTGCACTTTGCAGCTATTGAGTTTTTACAAATTGAAAGTTTGTGGCAACCATACATCTAGCAAGTCAGTTCCTTCCTCCCTCCCTTCCTTCCTTCCTTCCTTCCTTCCTTCCTTCCTTCCTTCCTTCCTTCCTTCCTTCCTTCCTCTAAATCACTAAAAAATAAGGAAATGTTTATAACCATATATTTTACAACTAATATTTAACCATATGCTATGTGGTTATAACATTTTACAGAAAATATAACATTAAATTATAGATGAACCATGTTATTATATATTTCTATGCATAGGTGCTATTTTTATGACAATACGTGAAAAAGCAGTATCTGTGAAATCCTGGGATAATGCAATGTTTCCTTTCTATTTATTAGCAACTGTTTTTATTACACTCCTGAGTACCTGCCAGACCGCTATACATATATATATTTTTTCCAGATGAATTACATAATTATTTACATCCTATCATTTCACTTCTATTTCCCAAAATAATGAGCTCCAAGCTGTGCTTTGCCTCTGAACAGTGTGGCTGGAATCAATTTTGGTAACCCTTCCACATTATTGTACTGCACAGCAGACCGCAGATTTATCATTGCCTGATTTTTAAAACAGAAAAGCTGAAGACACACAATATGCTGGTGGTTCTGGACCGCTCATTGGAACCTATTGCTATCGCTTCACTTACGGAAGGCAGGATAAAAAAACACAGAGTAATGTGCACAAAATATCCGCCTGGGTTGTGGGAGCCACACAGGCTGCTGCTTATGTGCAGGCTTATTTAGCTGGGTCATCCGCCTTCTGCTGTGCAGTGGGGTTGTGCTGGAAGGTAAAGAAAAAAGAAATGGGATTGGTGGGTGGGGGATGGTTTGGCCAACTGCATAGAGTCCGTTAGGTGAGTGCTTTTAAATAGATAACTGTAGGGAGATAGGAATGTCAAGTTGTCAGAATAAAAATAGGAGGATGTGTTACCTGTGAAACTAGTTCTATAACAGAAAACTGCCTCTGAGCTGGTCACCCACCTCCAGGTTCAGTCCAGGGCAGCACTCACATGTGGTGTGGTGACTGGCACCTCCGCACGCTGTGCAGCCCACACCCGGCACGTGTGTGATGGTCAGTGTCTCAAGGAACTGGACCACAGACTCTTTCACTCGCAGGAGAAGCCAAGCTCAAAGAAATAGTGCAGAAACGGACGGATGTGGTGGTAGAATGAAAAGATTTTGGAAAATTATGACTTGTTCTAATTAAATAATGAAAACATGCACATTGTAGGATGTATAGAACGTGAGCATGAAAGAAACGCTTCCTGAGGCTCTATTTGCTTCCAACAATACTGATGATCACAGTGTGTGTATTGCATTGTGTCCTGTTTTTGCCACCAAATATAACTTTTCAGTGTTAGTAGAGTTACTGCCATTATTTTTAAATTATTTTAGTTTATTAGATGAATTCATTTTGAGTACTTAACTATTTTGATAGTATTACATGCCATGTTTTTAATTGAAGAAACTTAGGAGCAAAGATGTTAGGGTAGGCACTGTCTAAGATGAACAACCATAACAGCAGCAGCAACTTCAACAACATTTCTACTTTTTCACAAACTTTTTTTTTTTTTTTTTTTTTTTTTTTAATGCATGGGTTCCTACACACTTCTCTGTGGTTGACAGGGGACATATTCTTTCTCCGAATTGACTAGAGTCGTGATCAGCAAACTGCAGCTCATGAGCCACATGCGGCTCTTTGGCCCCTTGAGTGTGGCTTTTCCAAAAATACCACGACCTGGGTGAGTCTATTTTGAAGAACTGGCATTAGAAGAAGTTTAAGTTTAAAAAATCTGGCTCTCCAAAGAAATTTTAATCGTTGTTCTGTTGGTATTTGGCTCTGTGGACTAATGAGTTTGCCAACCACTGGCCTAGAAAATCCCAAGTCCAGGGTCCTGCTGCCAACACTGCCCTTTTCACCCTACCTGCACCTCCTAGAGCACAGAACTGATGGAATGTTAGTGCCTTGTGTGCTTCTCCAGAGATCTGAAAAGGCCCATTAAGAAGGGAATGCTTAGCTCTCTCTCCCTGGGGCAAGAAAAAGGAGGAAGACATTTTTTGACTAAAATTCATCCATTATTTAGCCAGGGGTGGGGAATATCCTCCAGCAGGCAAGGCCTAGGAAATCATTTGGTCTGGCCCTGCCAAGACTTTAGGGGTGAGTTGGACCAAATATAGCAGGCTGATTTTTAAGTTGATAATTTCCTATGGCCTCAGAATGATGTGATAAACATCCAAACAGCCCTTGGCAGAAAAAAGCTTCCCCATTCCTGATTTAGGCAAAAGTTGGTGTCACAAGTGTTTTCTATTCACTAGAGGCTTAAACTCTAGTTATCTTTGAGGCTGAGATATTTGGCTACATTTTTCCCCATGCAGAATAGGAAAATGCCCTTTAAATTAGACTAAAATCAAATCACTTCTCTTTTCATAAAATATTCATTCCAAAGAGATTCATTTATCTTGCAGAGTGTAAAATTTACGCTTTTTGAGTTTACAAAAATAAATAATCCCAAGATACAAATTTAGCTATTTAATAAATATAACCTACTGTTTTCTCAACTTAGTACCTATTAAGAACTCCTATTCTATGACATAATCACAATCCCAGTTCATTTATGGTTCAGGATCCTGTATAAATTCTGGAAGTTTACAAAGCTCCAAGGTATTACGTTTTGGGGGTTCACCTACGTCTCAGTGTGCTATACTCATGATGACATCCCCCAGTTCTTGGTTCCTTCTGGTATGTGACATCTCCCTGCAGATAACGGACTTGTAAGGCCTGGCTCTTTCCTCAGCTGTTGGGCACTTGGGGACCTTTCTGCTGCCTGCATGTCATAGTGCTTCAAGCAAAATTATCTGGGTTGTCACAATCTATTTCCATAGATTTCCATATATTCTATTTCCATGGCATTCTCAGTCACACAAGTTTATGCTATTGCTCCTGGCTCATATTGGCCTACAGGGAACTTGGCTAGGATGCCTGGCCTGTAGTTTTCTTTTAGATACACCATTCAGACATGATTCTTGGGGAACTTGCAGACTTCCCATTGCTCTCATTCCCCAAACTTACCAGATGTCCAGGAATTTCTGTTTTCCACACCCATTTTTCTCTCTTCATATCTCCCCTCCATGTGGTGTGAGAAAGGGCAAAAGTTTTTGTTTTTATCAAAGACCTTCTGAATCTCTGCATCTTTGCTGCTTTTCTAACTCTTCCACCATTCTCCTAAAAACTTAGAATATTTAGCTCCTTTCTGGTTTGGAATATCTTGTTCTAATTTATGACATTTTCATATTTCCCGAGTTCTTTTAGATATTTGTAATTCTCAAGACACTACCTTTGAAACAACATAGTATTTTCTTTGTGTTTCCTTGCTTGCCTATTTATTTTTCTGCTCTGCTACATGTTGTTCCCTGAGGCAGTGAATGGTTTAAGAAGGCTTAAGATAGCTTAATTGTTTGAATGCAAAGGGAAAATAGTACCCAAATCATTGGTTATTATTTGAAACTTTTGTCCACCATATAGTATTATTTTCAAGAACATTGTACCATGGTCCATAAAAATAAACCATAATGGAATATGGTCATCTTCTGAAATTATATAAAAATTTATACTGAATATAATGATGTCATTTTCTGGGAAGCTATTGTCAGTACCATGGAAGTATATATGCATTTATTTTGAGTTGAACATATGATATACTATTAAGAGCAACCATTGACAATCGGGCATTTTTTATAATGAGTCATTTATGTCTCATACCCTGTTATTTAAATCTTGATATCTAGTTTTTTAGTCTATGTTGGTGTGTATGTGTGATAAATGTTACTTAAAGATAGAGATTTTAGAGTTTCTTTGCAATGTTGGGTGCCCATCTGTGCTTTAATACTTCAAAATTTTAGTACTTCAAATTCTTTAGCTAGGCATTAAAACCAAACTCTCATATTCTTGTTGTTGGAAAATTACAATTATGTGGTTTTATCTAATTAGATGGTCTTTGCTCCAACTGTGAAATTTTTTTTCCAAAACATTATTACAAATATTTAATACTAAATATGTTATTGCATTTATTGTTATATATATTATATATATAAATTATATATATATTATTATATATATAAAAATTAAAAATTATTATTTTTCAAAGAGCCTAGTTGACTCTTTGTGATTGGTTGCTCTTACTTTTTTTTTTTCTTTCTTTGTATTATATTAACTCTAGGTTAGGTTTTGTTTAGCTAATATGGCTACCAAGGCATTAGAGCCACCTCAGTCTAATGGCTCTCTTATTTGATTACTTTAACATATCCCATTATTTGTGTAAAAATATTTATCATTTGTAATTAGTGAATGTTTAAAACAATTATACTTTTTCATTGTTAAAAGCATTTCAATGAGCAGGCTTGTATATCTATCTTAACTTTTTGTCCAATAAGATTTATTGGGTAAATTTCTGGTAGTAGAAATATGATTCAACATGGCTATGCTTGCTTACAAATACTTCAGACACCAGTCAAGGTAAAGCACTGTGATGAGCATTTGTTCATTCACTACCAAAATGATATGCAAACATTGAACTTGTTTTGAGCAATTCCTGCCCTTGGGCATCTGAACTACTAGTTCTCAGCAGATCCCCCTCCATGAACTTCCCTGGCTATACCAAGTTCTCAGACCTTGGCCCTCAAACCGAATTATCCCACCAGCTTGCAGAGAGCATGTTATGGCATATCTCAAATTCCATAATTGTTTGAGCCAATTCCCATAATAAATCTCCATTTATATCTATATGTGTCCTATTGGTTCTGTTGTGTGTGTGTGTGTGTTTTTGTTTTGTTTTTTTGTGGGGTAGGTGGGGGGCAATCCTGTCTAACACAGGTACCATTTGGCTTTTGAATCACATAAATAATACAATCAGACCTTCATAGACTCTCAAGACCTACAATATGCCTGTGTCCAAGAAATGCATCTTACCAAGTTGGCAATAAATACTAGCAAATATAGGGAAGGATTTATGGATAGTCTTCTTAGAGTGAAAGGTTTCCTGTTTGTTTCTCTTCATTGTTATTGCATCGGGCAATAATTTATATCACTGTCTCATAATTCATTAAAATCCCTTATCTATTCTCAGCCTGGGTCATAATTGGATTATTTATTCATCTTTATAGCAGGCTGTCAATGCTGGAATGACTCTTGTTTAGGTGGTTCCAGATGGTTAATTCCTTTATTTCTGTGAAATGTTGTGACAAATTTGTGAGATATATTTTTTTTAGTGTTACAGTTCTGAAATATGGAAGAAACAGACATTAGACCTTTGAGGGGTAATAGATCACCCACATACACCCACATACACAATACAACCTCAAAAAAAGAAGATTTCAGAGACTCACCTTGTGATTCAGCACATTTATGGTGAAGGGTCTGGGACAGGGATTTGTATTTTCCACACATTTAAAACCCACTTTCGTGAAATCTGATTTTCTTAATTACAATGGCAGATTTTTACCCTAATTATTCCAAAATATTACTTTAAACTGAGGAAGTGCTCAATAAGCATTAGCATAGATTAGAGACCTCTAAACTTTGTTCTGACAGGATTGGCAGGAATCATTTAAGCCAGTGGTCAGCAAACTGCGGCTTGAGAGCCACATGCAGCTCTTTGGGCAGAGTGTGGCTCTTCTACAAAATACCACGAATCTGTTTTGAAGAAGTGGCATTAAAAGAAGTTTAAGTACAAAAAACTTGGCTCTCAAAAGAAATTTCAGTCATTGTACTGTTGATATTTGGCTCTGTTGACTAATGAGTTTGCCAACCACTGAGCTAGGGCATCAAGTGATTTTTATTAATAAGTAGTTGTAGGAAAGTTTAGCAGGAAAAAAACAAAACAAAACATGTTTTGAAGAAAAAGAGGCTCTTATTTAAGTCTTCTTTAGAATGTACTTCCTTAGAAGGAGAGGTAGTGAATTCAATGAGCAGTCTTTCTAATTACAATATATAGTACTAGAGGCCTGGTGCACAACATACATACACTGGCGGGGGAGGAGGGCTCAGCCTGGCCTGCACCCTGTCACAGTCCGGGACCTCTTGGGGGATTTCCATCTGGGCCTAAGCCAGCAGTCGGACATCCCCCAAAGGGTTCTTAGCACTACCATGGAGGCAGGAGAGGCTTCACGCGCCAGCTATGAGCAGTTCCTCCATTGAGTGTCTGCCCCCTGATGGTCAGTGTGCATCATAGCAACCCATGGTTTGATCAGTTTGCATATTAGCCTTTTATTATACAGATGATGGTAACACTATCAAAGGGCTGGTTTCATCCTTTAGGCATATATACTAATTCAGTTCTATACTAAATATCTATAGGATGATTAAGAAATGCTTCTTCTTTAAATTAATTGCTTCAGGTCTTAGTTTCATAATATCCTATTTTTTTTCTTTTTCTCTTATCTCTTTGACTACACAAAATTTGCTTGCTTATTTTATTTAACTTTGAGAATTTCTTCTTTTTCCTGAATGTTTCTTCTTCCAATTATGTTTTAGAATTCTTTAGTTCAAAAGAAAAATTAAATCCAGCTAATGTAATTCATTTTAAAATAAATGCTACTGATTTCAGTAATGAATCAGAAAGAGAAGATAAAAATATTCAGGGAAGTGAAGTTCATATTATACATGTTTTGAAAAAAAAATCAATCTTACTGTTCTCTATTCAGATTTTAAAAATGATTAAATTGTACTTTACTTGAGTTTCTGTGACTGACTCCTTTCTTACAGGTCGACCCCAGGAAATCTTAACTTTTATTCTGCCAATTTCTTAAAGTTGTTAAAAAAAAAAAGAGAGAAATATTGGAAAACAAAGATGGAGACAGTCTCTTTTTAGAGATGTTATATGACTGGTAAAGCACAGTCAGGGAAGCATTTGAAGAATGGTAGGTTGTCAGCTGACAAGAGCAGGAAGTTGGTGAAAAATCCATTAGAAATAAAACCAGACCCACCTTCGCAGCCTGATTACAGGGTCTGGGAAAATCATGCTAAAGAGATTGGACTACATGAGGTTTCCGGTAAAAGAAGTGAACCTTCCTGATTTTTAGAAGAATTTGTCTGCATTTTGAGAGGTACAGGTTGAAGTAAAGGGGTACAGGGAGGGAAACCAAGAAGGTAAGATACAATGACAATCATTAAAGTAAAATAAAGTGTGGATCTGAACAAGAACAATAATGGGGATGGAAGATAGCAAAATTGTATAAAGGAGAGAGTAACAGACCGATCTTAGACTCTGATGGGATGTGCGGACATACTGATCAAGTCTGAGGAAATTTATGCCAGAACCCTGTATCCTTGATTGAAAATGAGAAATGGGTTTCAACCAGCTCTTGCTTTCAATTTGTACAAAATAGATAAAAATTAAAACTAAATAAAATTTATTAAAACTACAGGAACAAAACTATTTCATTTGAGTCAACAGTTGAGCTAGCTCTTTATGTTAAGCTGAAAAATGAAATTCTTTCTGCAAAGTAACTACCACGAAGATTATATGCTGACCAGGGCAACACAGTTGAACTTTGGTTTCAATGAGAGAGGCAATAATTTGGGAGAGAGTGAGATTAGGCCTTCAGTTGCCTGTTTCAATTAATACTGCCAGTTATTCTAAATTAATATTAAATTACACCTCACTTCTCTTCTTGCTTTTATTCATTTCTCAGAGAAATTGGAGTAATTGGGTATGGAACGTTCTCTTCCTTTCTTGTATTGCTGATTTAGATTTATGGACCATCATTCACCATGTCACCGTTCCAGCTTTGTGTGTTTTTTTCTCCCTCTGCTCAGAGGTTGAAAGCATGCACTCTAGTGTTGGCAATGTAGAGAAAGATTAGAAGTGATTTAATTTTGATCATTGTATTTATTCCAAAAATTGCTTCTGTTACGTGGAAGGGCATGACCTGTTCTATGAAGAAAGTGCACTCTGTCCTCTGAATGGAAGGAAGTAAGCAGCTGGAAGAGTTTGAATGGGTGATCATAAGGCTTAGCTTGTCCCATCTGGATAGATAATGGTATCATTAATCTTGATAGAAAATCCAGGAACAGGAACAAAGGGACTTTGTTGTTGTTTTTTTGTTTGTTTTCAGGTCTGGGCATGGAGGGCAAATATGAGTCAATATTGCATTTGAAAACTTGCAAGAGAAAATGTGCAAGTTTTTGAGTTAAATTATTTAACTTATGCAAAGTCATCAGCACAGCACTTTGTATATAATAAATGCTGGGCAAGAAAGGAGGCACACTATACAATATTTCTGAGAGTGATCTTAATTTAATACAACAAAAATCAGGTTTCACAGCTATTTCTTAGTATCATAATAAATTCAAAGCAAATAAAACATATTTTTAAAAATGTAGCCTTGGCTGGTGTGGCTCAGCTGGTTAGGTGTTGTCTCATGCACCCTAAGGTTGCTGGTTCACCCAGGTTGCAGGCTCAATCCCCAGTAGGGAGCATACAGGAGGAAGCTGATCAATGTTCTGCTCTCACATCGATGTTTCTCTCTTTCTCCTTCTTCCTTCCATTGCACTATTCTTTTAACTTTTCTAGAGATTTAAAGTGTTTTCCAAAACAAGGTGAAAATAAAAATAATATGTAAAATGCCTAGCAAGGTTCTAGATACACAACACGTATCCAAGAACTCACATCTGGTATGATTCCCAGGTTTCAGTGTTCTGACAAGTTCCTGTGGCTCAGCCTTCCAACAGTCCCAGGAAATGATGCCCCTAACAATTCATTTTTGAGACCAAGAGTTTAACCCTCTATTCCCTTCAAGAGTCATCAAAAAGGGCTGAAATATATTTGGTAAAATTTTAATGATAGAAATATAAAATAAATAAGATAAATGTATTTCATGAAAGTGACTACATCTTGAATGGTTCTGAAAGAGAAAACCTCTTAAATATATATATATGTAATTTTACTTTCTCATAAGCTATAGAGATGTATAACTGGAGGCCTGAAATATAATTTAATTCTATTCTATGCTATGAAACTAAAATGACCCCCCCTCCCACCTTTATCCATTCACACACCAGTGGACAGCAACTCCCCCAGGATAGAAAGGTAGATAAGTAGACAGCATGAATGAATTACTCCTCCATATATTCTATAGGGAAGAATATAGAGCAACACTGAAGTTCCAGTTACACATTAAACTAATATGCACAAAACATAAAATTACAATTTTCTAAAAGCCTCAGTAGTCTGGATGGTGTGGCTCAGTGATTTCAATTGGTCACGGTTTGATTCCTGGTCAGGGCACAAGCCCAGATTGTTAGCTCAATCCACAGTGTGGGATATGCAGGAGACAGCCAATCGATGATTCTCTCTCATCATTGATGTTTTTATTTCTTTCTTCGTCTACGTTTCTCTCTGAAATCAACAAAAATAGATTATAAAAAATAGAAGCTACAGTGAGCAAGAGCATTTTATGGCATGACAAAGCTAATAGCTATGAGAAGAGAAAAAATGAGAAGAAATTCATGGTAAAAATCAAATACAAAATTCCCTTGCTCAGAAATGGTCAAAATTCTGCCCATGAAAGCATGTAAAAACTATAAAATCAGAGTGTCAGAAATAAAAGACAAACATTTAAAAGAAGTATTTAATTTTGGAAAAGATAGGATGCCAGGTACATGAAACATCATCTTAATCATCATTATCTTCACCAATTATTTACTGACAAACCCTTGTGTAAAATATTCATATTTATAAGGAAATTCCATTAAATATGGAAAATAATTATAATACACACACATACACTAGTAACCTGGTAGATAGAAAAAGTCAATAAGAAAATAATGAAGATAAATTATCGAATAAAATTGCTAATAAAGAATAAAGTGTAGAAAAAAAAAAACAAAACAAAAAACCATGACCAAAGAGGAAACTTAGCCTCAGTAAAGTTAAACGGATTGCTATGAACAGCAGTATGAATAATTAAATCTATACTATTTGCATCTCATTTTGTACTGCCCTTCCTTTGAGACTTACAGGGGAGGGCAGTATAAAATTGTATTCTGATCAATATAATTTTTAGAAATTACTATTCTTTTAAAAATGTGAAGGCACAGTTTATAATTCAGCATTAGTTCAAATAACACATTTTCAAATATGTACTCTTAAGTGTTATCTGAATTAAGAAATTGTTGGAATAATTAGGAAATTAAAAAGTAAATTAATTTTATTTCTACAATAGTTTAAATCAGAGAAATTGGTTTGTGATATATTACTATACTGACTTATAACACTGTACTCTGTGAAAAATGTTCATTATGTGTCTATGATCTGCCTGGCACTGCACTAAACACTGGGTATAGAGTAATGACAAAAAGCAGATAAAATGCCTTTCCTCATAGAACTGATACTGTACTATGTTGTATAACACACTCATAAATAAGTAACATGGAGATTTAATACATATTATTTAAATCTCATGTGAATATGAGGCTGGAGCTTTTTGTGTTTCATAGTATTGACTCAAAGGAGAAATTATCCAACTGACATATAATAAGGCTTTATTTTTATTTTTTTAATGTATTTTATTGATTTTTTACAGAGAGGAAGGGAGAGGAATAGAGAGTTAGAAATATCGATGAGAGAGAAATATCGATCAGCTGCCTCCTGCACACCCCTCTCTGGGGATGTGCCCATAACTAACGTATATGCCCTTGACCGGAATCAAACCTGGAACCTTTCATTCTGCAGGCTGATGCTCTATCCACTGGGCCAAACTGGTTTTGGCAATAAGGCTTTATTTTTAATTGATTGCACTAATTAGGAAAAGAATACTATTTTTACCTTCTTGCAAGCTAAAATATTAGGCTGCCACAATTCCATGCATTCTTGCATGAGGTCAAGACTCCTGGAGACAGGCTTCTTACACACATACAGCAGACAGCATGACCTTCAGGTGACCTTCTTGGTCCCCAATTCCCGCATGTCCCTCAGGTGTCCAACAAGCTGACCTTGAGGGATGCTACATACACTGTGGACTTGCATTACATTGGAGGAATTCAGAGCATAGGAAATGCAATCCTATATAATAAATACTAACATGCAAATCAACCAAATGATGGAACAACCAGTCGCTATGACATGCACTGACCACCAGGGGGAAAATGCTCAATGCAGGAGCTGCCCCCTGGTGGTCAGTGCACTCCTACAGGGGGAGCTCTGCTCAGCCAGAAGCCAGGCTCACAGCTGGTGAGCACAGCAGCGATGGCAGGAGCCTCTCCCACCTTCATGGCAGCACTAAGGATGTCCAACTGCCAGAGGGCTCCCAGACTGTAAAACGATGCAGGCTGGGCTGAGGGACCACCCCCCCTTCTTCCTGTGTGTACAATTTTTGTGCACCAGGCCTCTAGTTTTTTATAAGGGATTGCAAGCCACCTTTGCCTCAGTTGAAAATATTTCCTTATTATATAGGGCAGCCCAAAAATATGCCCTGAGGGAGGCACTGTCTCTTATCTCCCAAGGCTGATTGCTATACAATTTTTTTTGAAATAAAAAAATACTCAACAGAGAACATCAATGTCTCTACCCACAAAGTGAGCAGAAATGTGAGATACCCATAGACAATTGTCTTCCAATAGCCTCTACTCTGTACTACCAGTTTTCCCTGGCTTAAAAATGAAATCTCACTAAAAATAATTACTTTTGTATGTGCAGATAGGGAGAATAGCATATTTAGATCAGAGGCGTGATGATGGGATTGGTCATAATGTGTCTCCAGTTATAGATGAGGAGAATATCTATGAGATATATCTATGACCCAATATTCCATAGTTGATAAAGTTTCAGTGCCAGGTCTTACATACTGAACATTGGATTCTTTTGATTATTGAAAATCCCCGAGATTAAATCCTGGCACTGACATTTCCCTGCTGAAAAACAATAGCTTTCCGAATGTCATGTCAATGTGACATCTCCATCTATTTGGCGTTAACTGCATCATCAGCTTTCACCTGAGACAAACTTGCCATTATGTAGTTCATTCTACTGAAAAATGTGCTGGCATGAACTACCGCTCACAGGTTAGAGAAACTGGTGCAGTTCTGACTACATGCAGCTGAAAGATGATCTGCTGAGAGCAACATGCTGAAGGATCCTAGCCCTAGTGAGCTCTAAATGTGTGCAAATTAGGAATGTCTCCAACTAATGCGTGAGTCAGACTCTACCTGCTCTAATAGCAGGTCCTATTAGAATCTAATAGCGTTTGTGGAGGAATGCTTTTTTTTTTTTTCCCCCTCTAACAAAATAAAGTTTGTTTTCTATAGTTTGGTAGATATTTAATTGTCTTTAGTGAGCAGGTTGGCTTTTAAAATAATATCAGCATGATTTAGTAACTGGAAATATTTCAATATAATATTTAAGTCTCTCAAAAATAGACTTTTCAGAAAATTGCCTTATTAGAGTGTTTTGTGCGTGTGTGTATAAATGTGTGTGTGTGTGTGTGTGTGTGTGTGTGTGTGAGATTTCTTAAATCTCCATTTTCTAGCTGACCAAGGCTTATGCAATTATATGTTTGGATTAATGAAGACCATGAAAGCACTGTGACAGAATAATTATCTTTAATTATACTAATTACATAAATGGATAGAAATGGATAGAAATTGATGATTAGGGCATTGCTGTGTGAAAATAATAGCTTTACATTAACAATCAGATCTTCTTGCAACTTATCTTCACCATCCCTCTACCTCTTCTGACCTACATTTGACATCTGAAAGTTTAAGGAAACTTTCAAACTCATCTGACCCCATATATATCCCGAGTTTCTATGCTCTTTTGAATTAAGTAGGATGAATTGGGTTGCCAGGTTTAGCAAATAAAAGTACAGGGCCCTCAGTTACTTTTGAACTTCATATGAACAGTGAATACTTTTTTTCAGTATAAAATCCAGATATTGAAACATTAGAGATGATTCCTGTAAGGCAGTCCATTCAGTGACTGTTACTTGGATGTGTTTTTATAGGCTAGATAGCCAGTATTCTATTCCTTAATTCCACAGCATACAGGAAGAGTTGTAAGAATTTTTTGAAATTTGAATTAGCCCAGGAGTTAAATTTTTAATGTTCAACTTTAAACTAAAAACAAGTACCCAATTACACCATATAAAAGTTAAATGATGGTTACATGCCATTCTTTGATTTTAAAATGCACGCATAAAACTTTTTGTTAACTGATGTTTCTATTCCAGTGTATCTGCTATTAAGGTAGGCAAATTATTTTTACACTATATATTCTCCCTAGTCTAGTTTTAAAAGGAGAACAAATATTTTTTTAATAATGTTCATGGATTCACAACAATTTAATTCTCTTGTATCCATCAAACAGCTGTTCTCCTATCACATTGTTTAATTGACAATGCTCATGAGTTATCAGCATTTAGCAATGAGTTCCTCCTTTATTGGCTACTGTGTATACATGAATATTCAAGGATCACCTTATTTCTATTGTGCTCTGGTTTTTTGGTGAAAGTAAAAAAGCCCTAAGTAATGTCATGACTTCTGGGTGTAAGAATCATTCAATTGCATAACAGCCTCTGAAATCTTGAAATATAAAGCTATGCAAGGCCCTTCAGTGTGAGAGCAGTTGTGCTTAGAGAGAGAAGTTAAGGAAGGTGCATCCTGTAAAGAGAATATACCTAAGACTCTTGCTAACTTTCAAAGAGCACTCAAGAGCTAATAATTTTCTTCGGAGAAAGCTTATAATTACAAGTTCTGAAATAAAAAGGAAATTTGTCCCAGGGTCAAATCTTAGTGACTTCTTTGGTCTTTTGATCCTGGGGCCTAGGCCACATTCTGGAGGTCTAACCTCTCCTCCTTTTACAATGGCCCTCGGACAGGACAGTGTTATTGGGGCGCCTGTGCAGGCAGTCACGGGACTTTAAGTACTGTGGTGTCCTTTACCAAGGAGAGCTGACAGGCTTCCAAAGCAGTCTCAACCGGCTACCTCTGGTCCACATTCCTAAGGGATTAATTGGCCATGGGTGCTTGTGAGCTGATATACTGTCATCTCAGCTGTAGGTCTGTCAATTTAATACACAAGGTAATCAAGTCCAGTAATAGACTCTCCATGAATGTTAATAGCTTCCCTAAGCAAGAAATCATTAGAGGCTGTTTACTTGATGTCAGATGGAAGTGCATAGTCTGGACTTAAAGTTAAAGACCGTTAGATATTTTGTGGGATACATTTCCTTCCCTAAATCTTACTAAAATATCAAATATGTTGTGGTTGTTTTGAGACTAACTGCAAAGGAAAAGGAAGCTTTAAGATCCTAAGCTTGAGAACACAACTTCAAAGTGAAAAATAAAAATAAAATAGAATTTTTTCTCCATACTTTTTTAACGTTATTTTTAGAAAGGTTCAAACAATCAGAAAAAAGTACATAATTGAGTAAAAAGGGAAAGTTTACTTTTCACCTGTCTCCTATTGCCTTCCAGAGATAACCTGGCCTCTCTTTTCCAGAAAAAATTATATTAATTTATAAATAGAGTTTTATATACAGAGACATATAAAAAGATTTATGTATTTTCTTATATCATGGGATTATAGTATACGTTTCTTCGGCAGCATTTCAATTGTCAGTATACTATAAATGCATCACATTGTAACAGTTATGTAATATTCCCTATAGAGGTGTATTTTAATTTGTCTAAATACTAATTACATTTCACTTATAAAATTTTGTCTAAGAAAATGAAGGAATGAGAAACAAATTATTTAATTTCAAGCTTAGTATTTGACATATTATTTGACTCTGCATCTATCACATATATTAATGTGTAAGCCAGAACCCAACACCTGCAGCATTGTACAGTATCCAAAGCACTGTATTGTTTATATGAAACTTCACACTTTTCCCCTAGAATTTTCAGGAATGATTACACTTCTAATTGGCCAACACTTGAGAATTTTTTTTTCAGGCTTTGGTCCTTAGTAGTAATTGTCTTATTTTAGGGAATTAGGAGAAGGGTGGGGAGAATGATGAAATTTTAAATGGATCAGACAAGATGCTGACTTGGCTGAAAAGGGAATTTCAGCATTAGCCACCAAGTTGAGCTATTTTTGCAATCCCAGTTGCTGGGAACTGGCTTTGAGGACTGCCAAAGACTTCCTGAGGTCAAGCACCAGCCAGAAAGAACTTATTACACAAGTTCTATACACACCTAGTATTCTTGACAAGTATTCTATGCACAAGCTTTATGTGCATAGGGAGTGAAATAAATACCATTGTACTTTATCAGCCATGTAGCTATAAATATAGCAACAACAAAAAGCCTGCAGAAAAAAAATTAAAATTATTGGATTTTTAAAATTTTAAATCTTCAAATGGAGCATATAATTAATTACTGAAATTCTGTTATCCTTGTATTTAGACTCCTGTTAGTAACCAAGAATCCTATAATTTCTTATTATTCCTGATGTAAAAAAAAATCATGTGGGCATTCAATATGTTTAAAACCAAATTAATTGGGAGTACCAGTGATATACTAAAGTGAAGGATTTAAACATAAAAACAACAAAAATGTAGTGGAAGTGGGGAAATGCAGAGTACTCTTGTACATCTCTCTGAGAGATGCTGTGATAATTGACAGATTTATAGCATTTTCAACACATTGAAACCATATTTAACACATTCAAAACTTTTAGTATAGAGTTTAAATTGTAGCTGCTTACTAAATCGTGGTTTCCATCTTATAGTTACCATTCAGTTAATCTTTTATAATAAAGCCTAATATGTTAACTGATAGACTGATCTGTTGACCATTCAACCAGTCACTATGATGAACGATGACCACCAGGAGGCAGGCACTTCAACTGGTAGATTAGATTGCTGCAGGGGTTCGGCTGATTGAGACCGGGAGAGGGGGCAAGACATGCCCTGGAGCCCTCCCATGGTCCTTCCCAGGCCAATTGGGGCTGGCCGGCCTCCCGTGGTCCCTCTCCAGCTGGCTGGCCCCCATCAGCCCCAATTGGGACTGGGCAAAACAGCTCCGACCAACCCCGGACCTCTAGTAGATCATACAAATATGGGCACATATCTCACATAAATGAATAATAAAAATCACACCTGACATTACTTGTTAGGAATTTTAAGGCTTATTAAGAAAATTACATTTATTATATTTGCCGGGACCGGTTTGGCTCAATGGATAGAGCATCAGCTTGGGGACTGAAGGGACCCGGGTTCGATTCCGGTCAAGGGCATGTACCTTGGTTGCGGGCATATCCCCAGTAAGGGGTGTGCAAGAGGCAGCTGATCAATGACTCTCTCTGATTGATGTTTCTAACTCTCTATCTCTCTCCCTTCCTCTCTGTACAAAAATCAATAAAATATATTTATAAAAAAAATAAAATAAAAAATAAATTAAAAAAAGAAAATTACATTTATTTTATGAGAAGAGAGGGGATAATAATGAAATGTTAAATTGATCAGACAAGACACTGACTTTAATGAAAAAGGGATTTCAGCATTAACACTGAGTTGAGCGATATTTGCAATCCCAATTGCTGAAAAGAGGCCTTGAGGATTGCCAGAGACACATGGACAAATCTTTGTGATGTGGCTGGTTAGTATTGTTATGGGACTGAAGGAGTTTTCATTCTCTCTATTACACTATCCTGTACTCAAAACTGAGGTTGGTCTGACAAGTCATTTCTTCCAACTTTTTATGTAAAAGGCAATGATCATTTGGTTTTAAATAAAGATTATATGGCATGAGTATAGACTGCTAAGGTTCTATTCTATGAGCCCAGAGGTGTTAGTGGAGAGGAGGAAGGGATGTCTTTATTGGTTCCAGGCATAAATCTACCTCAGAGAACCAGGCCACCCTGGCAGCACCTAAAAGATGGTGACACCTGGCTAGAAAGAGTGATTATTCAAAAGAATGATGACATAAAGAATTGAACAGTGAGATAAGCCCAGCATGAGGGAAAGACTTAAATGTGCATGTGAATGTTTCCAGAAGTAAGTCCACTGTTATCTCAAACAAATTCCGGACATGCAGTTGTACAAGGTTGTAATAATGACATTTTGTTAGACTGTTATACTTAGTGTGATACCCTTTGGAATTTCATGGGATAGGAATCACATCAGAACAATTTCAGATATATATGAATATTTGGCTAAGTGTTATGTTTTTACCTATTTGAGTGAATAGGATACTTAATACAAAGGATGTTTATTTCTATCACCATTTACCGTATTTTTCAGACCATAAGACGCACTTTTTTCCCCCCAGAAGTGGGGGGGGAAAGTCCCTGCGTCTTATGGTCCAAATATAGCCTACACATATACTTTAAAAAAAAGTTTTTTTACTTGCCCGGCTCTGTGTGGTCTCTGTGTGCTTGCCCGGCTCTAAAATGGTTCTAAATGCTGCTGTTTACTTTACAGGGTTGATTACATGTGTTTATGACTGTGATGTTGGGTTTTAATGCACATAAAATATTTTAGGACACTATTTGTTTCAGAATCTTTTTTTCTTAATTTCCCTTCTCTAAAAACTGGTGCGTCTTATGGTCCGGTGCGTCTTATGGTCCAAAAAATACGGTAATAATCATCTAGTATTTGTGGACAAAAAGGTAAGCTCTAAAAATAAGTTAGACACATGACCATTTACCTTGAGGAGCTTATATTGTAGTGCAGGAGATAGAAGTATAAGTATACAGTGATGATACAGAAAAATAATAGAGTACAGGCATAAGGAAGAGACTTATGGGAGGAGAAAGGGGGAAATTACGCATGGAGGGCATCTAGAAATAATTTCTAATGTTATCTTACATTTCTGTCACAACTTAGTTTAGCCTGAACGTCTTTCACTGTATTGTCGGCCCACACCAATAAATACTTATTGAAATCTAAACAGAAGAAACTCCTTCCTGAACAGTGAGGTCAACATTTAAGTCTTCTCACTAAAATATCTTAGTATGTATGTTATCACTTCTTTTGAAATACACATTTATGCCTTTATCTTGAGTCTAGTCCAGATATACTAAAGTAGAATTAACCTGAATTTGCCACAAATGTATTGTTCATTTCTGTGTTTCTTTCTTATCTATACCCTATACATTGCAGAGTAGCATGTGCAGAGGACATGGCAAGCATTGCAATTTTATTTGTAAAGCATTCATTGCAGTTATGAGCTGTCGGGGCACTTGCCAAAGCTTTACTGGAGGTGAATTTTATGAAGAGAGATCATGGACCTGATACAGAAATTTATGAGAATCTCATTCTTTGCCAAATTATTTCTTTGTATATATTGACTTACATAGCCAGATCACTTACTCATGAATAAAGGCTCAGCAAGAATCATTACTCACAGCAAATAAGGGCTTGAAATTGTTAAGAGCTTACGATAAGAATACCATCACAGGCAACTATAAAATACTGTTCCTTTGCACTTTCTGCTGTGGAGACAAGTGAGGCTTCTCTAGAATTTTATGAAAAAAAAGCAGGGGACACTTTAAAAGCCAATTAGTAGAGCTACATAATTGATCATTTAGATTTATGTTTCTCTCAGTCAGTTTGTCTGCTAATGTTTTCAATAACAGCAATTAGAAGTACAGTTAAATGTGAAAATCGATGCTAGTAGAGATCAACAAAATCATAGGCACAAAGAGAAAGCAAACTAGCATTGTTTTTTTTTTTATCAGTTCAAGCAATAGTTTGGCTTCTATTTTACTGAATCCATAAAAAGATTAAATGTTTAAAAAGTGAGCCATTTGCTATGAGACAGAACAAATGAGACAGAACAAAAAAATTCTCTGAAACAAATATATTTCCAACTCTATTTTGAATAAACAATATGAAATATTAAAACTCATTGTGAAAACCAACTTAACATTAGGTTTATAAATGCAAATTTCTAAACACAACCTATTTGTAGTTTGCAATTGTAGAAATGTAGCTCAAATACTATTGTTCAGTAACTTTTTTTCTACAAATGTTTATTGGACATATAATATGTCAGACATTATTCCAGACTCCCGGGATACATCTATGTATGAAGTGAAGAAAATTATACACATGGAATTTAGATTTAATGGAGGGAGAGCTGAATAAAATATAAACTAAAGATATATAAATGTATAATATAGCATGTTAGAATGTAGTATCTTTTATGGAAAAAGAAAACTATGGAGTAGGTTGACAGGATCAGGAATGACGGTGCTGGGGAGGGGATGATGGCAATTCTAAATGGCACAACCATTGTAGGCATCATGGGGATTTATTATTTCCAATATTAGAAGTACATGAGGCTGATATTATTAAAGTAATATATTTTTCAAGGGGATATACGAATAATCAAAGGTAGCTACTGGCCTCAACCACTCCTTTTTGTCTTTGAGGTCCCTGAAATATTATCAAGGACAAAATAAACATCTATTGTATTAGCTAGAACTTTCATTGCAAAACTTAAAATAGAACTCTATTGATATGAGCTGATGGAAAAAAAAATGTTATATGCTAGGTCACTCTGAATGGAAACAATAAATAAGGTGGATTTCATTTATTTCTATTTTGAATAGTAAGCCAGAGTCTGAAAGCTGTTCATTTACATGCAAGGGCAGTGTGGTTTTGTCTATACCTTCCATTGCCAGATCTACACAGTACTGGGGAGAGTTGTCTATACAAAACAATAGTCCCAGGCTTAGCTGTCACATAGGGGTGAGAGAAAGAAAGAGGACTCCAATAAAACTAATTTAAAATAAGCAAAAACTGGTAATGGAAAAAATAAAAAAGAGTAGATTCAACTCAAATTGGCCTAAGCAAAAGTATAAAACTATTTATATGTTTAAACTTTTATTGTTCACCATTCAAAGTCAAGATTTTTTTTCATCGCCATTTATGCCCTTTTACCCTCTTGTATCTGCCCTCACCCCCTCTCCCTATGGTGACCACCATACTGTTGTCTGTGTCTATGACGTTTTTTTGCTTAATGCCTTCACCTTTTTCACCCAGCTCCCCAACCCCTCTTCCCTTTGACAACTGTCAGTCTGTTCTCTGTACCTATGAGTCCGTTTCTATTTTGTTTGTTATATATTTTGTTCAATAGATTCCACATATAACTGAAATCATATGGCATTTGGCTTTGTCTGACTGACTTATTTCACTTAGCATAATATTCTCCAGATCCATAGATGCTGTTACAAAAGCTAAGGTTTCCTTCTTTTTTTACGGCAAAGTAGTATTTTATTGTGTAAATATACTATGCTTTTTTTTAATTTTTTTTTTTTTTATCCACTCATCTCCTGATGGGCAATTGGGCTGCTTCCAAATGTTGGCTATTATACATAGTGCTGCAGTGAACATAAGTGTGCATATATTCTTTCAAATTAGGGTTTCAGTTTTCTTAGGATATATTCCCAGAAGTGGGATCACTGGGTCATAAGGCAGCTCCATTTTTAATTTTTTGAGGCGACTCTAGACTGCTTTGAGTGGCTGCACCAATCTGTATTCCCATCATCAGTGCACAAGTGTCCTCTTTTTTCCACATCCTTGCTAGCACTTGCTTGTGGATTTATTGATGATAGCCATTTTGACATGTGTGAGGTGATATCTCATTTGTGGTTTTAATTTGCATTTCTCTGATTGTTAGTGACATTGAGTATCTTTTCATATGTCTATTGGCTATATGTATGTCCTTGATGGAGAAGTATCTGTTGAGGTCCTTTCCCTATTTTTTAATTAGATTTTTTTGGTATTGAGTTATGTTTTAAAATATAAATGCTAAAAATTAGGAGGAAGGTTAACTTCACAAGGAATTTGGTCAAATAGCATAAAAGATGTTGTTACCAGTGCATTTAAAAACATATTAAGTAGCCCTAGCCAGTGTTACTCAGTGGTTGAGTGTCAACCTCTGAACCAGGAGGTCACGGTTCAATTCCAGGTCCTGCTTAGATTATAGGCTCCATCCCTAGTCCGGGTTTTGCAGGAGGCAGCTGATGGATGATTCTCTCTCATAATTGATATTTCTCTCACTCTCCTCCTTTTCTCTTTGAAATCAAAAACATCTAAAAATTTAAAAATAAAAGCATATTAAATAAGTGGTATAAGTACCACTCAATAAAAGCAGTTTAATGATCAGAATAGGAAACTTTCAGCTGCAAATTGGAGAGAATTCAACTAAAACCAGTTTAAATGTAAATGAGATATAATGAAATATGGAACTAAAAAGGCCAGAGAAACAGCATTTTTTGTTGTTATTTAGAGTTTTGGTTCTGTTGCTAAATAGTCTTTTCATCTTTGTCCTCTTTGTGCGTGAAATTTTCTTTCACTTTGGCTCCTTTTGTTGTTGCAAAATATTGGCTGTAGTTCTGTTGTGTTCTAGAAGCCCCTAAGATTTTAAATTCTTGGCCTGCCTCTTGTAACCAGAATCATACCCAGAATGTTGAGGTCAATCAGACCTTTCCAAACTGCATAGATTCTGTTAAACAGCAAAGTGGGGAGGAAGGATTAGGGACAGCTAATTGCTGACCACAGTGTCCATCTCTGAAATTATGGGAAACTGATAGAATAGTCTAGATCCTAATATTTTATTATGTGACATGTAAATATTATGTGGGATTTTAGACCCATGTGATTATGGTATTAATGTGGTCTTTATGATATTATTATCATTTATTGCATATTAAATAATGGATTCTACTTTTTGTTTTTTTATCAGATATTGCACAAGAAAATTATTCTAAATATCACTGGTCAGTGGACTCAATAAAGTGTTTATTTTTTCTAATGAACCTTACTACTGATTCCATTCTTTTTAGGGCATACTAGCTATTCAGGAAGTCACTGACTCTTAACTTTTCTTCTATAAAATACATATCATTTGCTAATTCACTAATTTACTAACAGAGAGAAAAAAATGTCTATATATCATTGATCTGCTCAAACTTTATGTTCATGAATTAAAATTAGACATTAAAAGATACTAAAAACAATAAATTGAAATGTAGGCTCACACCAAGAAAGATATCTTACCATCTGTGGCTTTTCTTACTTTTGTAAAATTTCTTGTAACTTTTGCACATTTGATAACATTAGATTTCATTTTAGAGAATAAATGTAATATTAATTTAATGTTATATAATAATATATAAATGTAATAGTAATTGAAGATGCTTCAATAGAAATACCTTTTATTAATCTGATTGCTTTCTGACTACAGTTGTCTATGATCTGTTCTATTCATAGGAAGGGAGAGTAAGAGAAAAGGAGAATTCAGTTACCAAAGTACAAACTTGAATAGTCACAGTAACAGGCATTTAGCAAATCGTATTTCAATTTGTATCCAAGTGAGTTTTACTAGATTTAAGTAAAGGTAGCTAACTTGATTAAAGGTATGTGCCTGAAGATAGCATTTTTCACAGTGTTTTACATATTCTAATTTATAATCAGATGAACTTTACTCCTCTTACATTATAGCACCACTGAACTGCCTGTCTTTCATGTTTGATGTGTGTTAAAGTCTTTAAGAAAGAAAGAAAGAAAGAAAGAAAGAAAGAAAGAAAGAAAGAAAGAAAGAAAGAAAGAAAGAAAGAAGGAAAGAAGTCAATAGCCCTAACCAGTTTGACTCAGTGCATAGAGCATCAGCCTGCGGACTGAAGGGTCCCAGGTTCAATTCCAGCCAAGGGCATGTACCTTGGTTTGGGGCACATTTTCATTAGGAGGTGTGCAAGAAGCAGCTTATCAATGTTTCTCTCTCATTGATGTTTCTAATGCTCTCTCCCTCTCCCTTCCTTTCTATAAAAAAAAAAATCAATAAAATGTATTTCAAAAGAAAGAATCAACATAAGATTCTTGAAAATTACATGTTTAGAGATATTCTGTGTAGTAATAAAAGAAGTGCATGAGATTCTCCATGATAATGAGAGTGAGAGACAGCTCTCCCTTTAATTATGTAGATTTGTCACATACTAAAGCAGAAATGGGAAGAACACTGTCCCTCTGAATGCTCCAGCAAAGTAAAACTTACTCAGTTCTTAAATATAGTCCAAATGGTTTATTTCTTTGTATTCTCTAGCCATTAAAGAACATATTTATTGGATTTTTCAGAGGCAAAATCTTTTAGATGACACCATATTAAAATTACCTTTTCATCTGCACCTGGAAGCATCAATGCTAGAGTACTGAGTTTTTAGGACAGGAAACAGTAAAGCAGTCTTCTCCAGCTTATCTTATTTGTTTTATGTTACTTAGTTACCTTTCCCCTTCTTACCCTTCTTTCTTCCAGGTATAAAATGTCCTCCTTCAATCATACCTCTAAAGATATTATAGATATCAATTTTACATTACTCAATTTAATTTACTTGGATTAATACTTTTAATTACTGAGACTAATAAACAATCTTAAAATCCTGTCTTTATGTAATAATTCTATTGATTTACTATTTTAACTCATTTCTAGCAGTTTGGATTATAAACTTTAATAATATTATTATACTTAAATTTCACAAACATATTAATTCAATAAGGGAATATGTATCTTTGGATTTTGTACATGATATTCTTTATTTAGTTTGCCATTCTAGTTTTAAATGTTACTTATGTTGGTATTTTAAAGATAGATAATATTCAAAGAATTATTTCTTCTAATGGGAGCAGAATCACAGACTTTGAGAAAGAAACTGAAAACACTGTTTTTAAATTTTTCTGTGTATTTCTTTGACCTGATAACAATTCTACTAAACATGGGTGATTATTGACACAGAAAATTATTTAAACTTGGACACATTGCTTTTAAAATGTGTCCTACAGTAGACTATCATCATCTACAAAATAAATAAAAGATACTTTGGTACAGCAATCACACAAATGAAACACGTTCCTCATGATAGTTCTTTGCTTGTAGGAAGCATCACTTTGTTATATTACACTATAGGCCTGGTGCACGAATTTCATGCACTGGGGGAGGGGAGGACTCAGCTTGGGCTGTGCCCTCTCATTGTTCAGGACTCCTGGGGATCAGGCCTAAGCTGGTACTGAGACATCCCTCTTGTAGTCCTGGGCTCTCACAGTCCAGGACCCCTTGCTCTGTACTGCCTGCCTGCAGTGGAGGCAGGGAGGCTCATGCCAACTCCACTGTGCTTGCCAGCCTTGAGCCTGATTTCTGGATGAGCAGGGATGAGGAGTGAGTTTGGTTCAACCAGAAGCTGGGCTCCCTGCTTCTTAGTGCTGGCCCCGCCCCGCGCCCTCCCACACACTGGTGTGTGGGGGGGGAGTGGATCTAGGCCCAGGGTGGCTAGGGAAGAAGGCTTGGGGAGGTTGAGGCACTGTGATTGCACCCTACCCAACCTATGGGGAGGCTCTGGGACCGTGCAGCCCCCTCTCCTGCCAATTCTGCAGAGACCCTGGGACCATGCCACGACCTTTCAAGCCACCTCAGTAGGAGGTGAATGGGCCTATCAGGGGAAGGTGCCGCCCCCATCACGCCTCTGCTGCTGCTGCTGCTGCCACTGCCAGCTGCTGTGGCTGCCTGCCCTTGCTCGACCCTTACAGCCACCGTGGCTTTGTCCAGAAGGAGTTCCTGACATCGGGAAGACATCTTGTCTACCCAGTCTAATTACCACATTACCCTTTTATTAATATAGATGATGTACTTAGACCAAAAGTCACACACACAGCAGCAGAATGCTCATTCTGTAACCAGGTGGTGTTGACCTCAGTAGTATTCCACTTGCTATTTAAAAAGTGACTGCTCTTGTTGTTCAACAATATATTGGAAATTATAGTGACAAGATAACATTATAATATTTTTTGAAATAATATTAATAAAATATTTTTTTTTTACTTTTTGGAAATTATTTGGAAAAATGTCTAGTCAGAACTTCAGTAGTAAATTCATTGAAAATTATGTTCAATGGAACTATTTCAAATGATAGCATTTAATACTGTCTATACAATAAGGATTCTCATAGGGCATGGAAGAATGATATTTTAGGGTTTGCATTAAAATGAACATGCTAATAATTATTAATCCATTGCATTTAGAAAATTATTAAATTCATTGGGTGACATTTTTAGCAAAATTATATACATTTCAATTTACAACCCTACAACACATGTATTCTTAAAGAAATAAAACACTGGTACTGCATACTTTTCTAAGTTAAAAAAAATGCATGCCATCTTTTATAATATTTGAGTTAACTAAGCAGATCAGACAGATCATAGCTGGTTAGTAAGCAATTCAGGCTCATGTGGCAGAAACATTCTAGCAAAGCAGTTTTCCATTAAAGGCATACAAATCTCAAGGTTTTAGGTAACTGCCCATTAGAAAATAATCATTAAACATTTATTCTCATTACTAAGCAGACTAAGGATTAAATTAAACCTTGTGATGAAAAAGTAAAAAGTAAAACACACTTAATTTACATTATTAAGTAGCTGAAATGTAAATGCATTCTAATCTCTTGCTTATCTATCTTGAATTCTTGGGAATATTTGTGTCAGTAAACACCTTCATCTTCATTAGCTAACTTCAAATTATGGACTATAATTTTTGCTTAGAACTAAGTTAAGTATGAGTATAAAAATATTCTTTAAATTGAGGTTATAGTAAACTGACTAAATTACTTTTCTTGCTTATCATTCATTCCCTGCATCGCCTGTTTTGTTAAACGGATAGTGTGCCTTCTTTTTCTATATTGTTCACGTTCATAAAGGGATGTCTTAGCTACTTATACATTCCTCTTAATCTGCATAGGTGAGTGTAAAAAATGACAACCTGTACTATTGGACTAAACTATTATTGAGTTTTAAAGTTGATAATTTTGCAAAACTAAATACCGGCGTGTGTGCGCGCATGTGCTTGTGTATTGTAACTCAAGAAATTTATTGCAACTATTCACCTGTGCTGTCTGTGTTTAAACATCCCCACAGATGCATCATCAGGACAACTACAGATGGTTTATTTGAATTGCATGTTTAGATGGTTTTTTGGGATATAAACTTTGGGCCAATGTGTCTCCTCTAGAATATATGCATATTTATAAAGTTAAATCTAGTTCTCTCTAAATGCAGTACCTCAGTTAGCATTTTAATACTTTCTCAATCAGAGACCAATAAATGTTATTGTATTTGTGCATTTTGTATATGTAAGACTAAGCAAATAGGGATGTTTAACTAGTATAAATTTTGCAAACAAGTGTATATAATAGTTGGAACTGCTTCAGAGAAAATTTTAAATTAAGTTAAAGGAATTTATATTGATGTTATTCTACTTCTAAAGATTGTTGAATTAAGCTTTACCAATGCAAATAAACTTTTCTATTCCTTTTGCAGTGCTGTAATTTATTTAATGATTCATGTTCAAAAATTAAATGTGATTTACATTTTATTTTCTTATAGGCATGCTTTTAAGAAAGCAATTTAGGCCAATATTTTTATTTTATATTTTAATTCAAAGATTCTAGCATGGTTTATTGTTAATCAATTCTGGCCATATTATAAAAAGCATTTACTTAAGTTATGATTTTGTTCAGATGATAAATAAAAGCATGTTAATATTTTAATGAAAATGTTTATTAGTTATGACCCATAAAATATGATGGAAAAACCTGAAATTCTTAAAATATTTTTTTTAGATTTAATGCTTGGCCATTATAAAATATGAAGTCATTGTAGTACCATCTATTTAGAAGAGAAATGGAATAGAAAGAAACAGTATATGCAAGGGGCTTTGACAGCTTCCCTTATATGGATCTACTACAAATAGAAAACTTACAGTTAAATGGGTTGCTTATTTCTTGGTTAATGTGGTTCAAATTGTGGGCTTAATTTTAGTGGATATCAGTTACATAATAGTGGTTATTTCTCAAAAAGCAGTGTGCATCAAAGGAAAAGTACATTTCCGAATAAGCACACCCTCACTTTTCCCCAGAAAGGAAGAAAAGGGTATGAGCCAGTGCCATTTAACAGGAATTGCCACAGCTTTAATTTTGTACAAAACTCTGTTTTAATTTCTATGTCACTCGGACTATGTTACCAAGAAATCTTTCCTCTGTTTTTTGAGGTCAACTTTTTAAGGCAAAATAATCAGTATATAATTAATGATACTGATTCTTTTTATGACAGATTTTACTGAAAAATGGTGTATGTTGTAGTATTAATAGTTTCTATGCTTTATTCTGAATTATTCATGCCATCTAAAGCTTCCTGGCAAAAGAGACAATGTGTATTCAGGAAGTGAATATATTCCTGACTCAGTACATGCCCATATATCTACCTGCAAATTTTGCAAAGATGATTTAAAAATAAAATTCTATTAAGACCTCAGTTTGATTCAGGAAAAAGGAATAGATAATAAGGATCAAATGAAATATGTAATGTTATTCCCTGATATGATCCAAAGTATGATGTAAGAGCTCCAGTAACCCCAGAACAACCGAGAAAGTGCAGAGTTGACTAATATTAGCTGTGTAGCACCCCAGGAACCCAAGTTGTGCCTATGTCAGCTCTCAATTAGCGCAGCTCCACACTGAGAAGGAGATTTAAAAACAATGGGACATCATTAGTGGACACTCATAGTACAATATTTTGCCAACCTACCAAATGTCTGTTTATGAGCCATCCACAGGGTCCCACTAAAACAATAAAGCAATTTCTTAGCTCCTTTGATAGGGAAACTTGGGCACAAGGATGAGATTATAATGTGAAGGGGAGGAAAAGACCACACACACCTACCCATTGATGGACCCCTGTTTCTTAATAACCCTACCATGGGGTAGTGCAGTCAGTTAACTCACAGTAAGGATCCTTCTCTGGAATTAACAATTTGAAGAAATCCAGCTATCTTGGCTAAAAGGTAAGCATTTTAATATATGCAAATCTTTGACTTGGAATAACTTATAATGTCTTCCAGGAGATAAAAAGTCAGTGAATCTAGAATCAAGGATGAGGAGGCTGAAATTGACCTCTAGAAGTAGTGTAATGCCCGATGGCATTAATCACTTACCTTCCTTACTAGTTTTAAAGGCCAATTTTAACTCACAAAGGATACAGAAAGGATTTACTCTGCAATGGGTATTAAGGATATGCTGTGAAATAAGTCAGGGAGACCATTTCCTATGCAGATGCTGGTTCCTATGTGTGAATATAGGTATGCCACCTCTTCTCCCTGGTACAGAAATGTTATGTTGTAGTAAAATTAAATGTGAAATTGTGATACCACTTTACTAGATCAAAACGGAAGTGTTTAATGGCCTAGTATGGTGAGAATTCCCTCTGGAATATGAATGGAGAGCATATTAAAGTGTTCTTTCCTCTTTCCTTTTTATGTTGAGATTCTTTGCTAGTTAAAGAGATGAATTGTAATATCCTCACTATCATCTTTAAGGATTCTGTTACTCATTATATGCATGGCTGTACAGAAATGGAACTGTTTTCTAAGAAGAACACTAATAGTAAAAAAATGAGCATTATATTAAAAGTAAATATAACTGGTTAGTTTTACATTCTTTAGTATTAGACTTCTGTGGTGTGCATTATCTAGCTGTTGGATAATTTTTGAGTTCACTAGCAAAGAGAATAAAAGTGTGTAATTTCTATTTTTTTCTAAATGGTTATCTAGATAATAAGGCTTTCAATTTGTGTGTGTGTGTGTGTGTGTGTGTGTGTGTGTGCGCAATCTAAAATTATCAGATCTCTGGGGAATTATGTTGACTTTGATTTTATTTTCCTGTGTAGACAACTTTACTGAATGTGAAATAAGTTAAATTAATAATTTTATTTAGTCATCATTGAATAATATACTAGAAATTATTTATCTTTATGTAATTATTTTTTCATGCTATAACTTTTTTTGCAGATGCTATACTAATAAGGCATTAGCTTACTCCTTAAGAGGAACATCATGACTCTCAAAATCCTATCTCCCACCTTAAAAATGAGAATCTAGGAATTTCCCTAAAGAATCTACTTGCAACACACACACACACACACACACACACACACACACAAAACAAAAAAAAACAAAACACACACACACACACACACAAAAGTGAACAAGACGTAGCTATTAAAGATTTTCACAGAAAGAGCTAAAGATGAGATACACTGTACAATTCACAGCTAACAAATTTAAGGTCCTCACGAGACATGCATATTACTCAAGATCCTTTGTCAGCCCCATAGACACTGCTGTTTGTGCTTACAGGAGTTACTGATGTTTACATTTCCAAGATCTTCCTTCCAGAAAGATTCTACCTGGTTGAATGTCTTACATTGTCAAAGCAATTCAGCCCAGTCTAGCTTTTTCCTTCCCATACCCCTGCTTTCATTTTTGGATTCACTTCCAGAAAAAATAAAAAACAAACAAACAAAAAAACAGTAACAACAAACACACAGGATTTTTATTTGTCTTTAATTAATAGGACTATCTTCTTTTGAAAGCAGCTTAACACTTTTGTCACTATTGTATGTCCCCTGAATATCTTCATTCCTCTTTATTTTGGCTCTCCACTAAAGGAAGAGCTGATAATGGAAGAAATACTCTCAGTTTATTAACCCAAATTGTCTTTAGGAAGTCCTATAAACTCTCAGCAAAGTATCAGAGGTACAAGAATGAAATAGTGGTGTATCAGAGTAGTAAATTCAAAGAAAATGTTATAGCTGAGAAGCTGGCATCACTTTATTTATATATTTACATTTTATTTAATAAATATGATGTTATAATTTATAATTTCAAGGTGTTGAACATGTTACTTTAATACATTAATATATTGCAATGTGATTGTCATTGAATCAATATTTATCACTTTATATCATTATAATGTAGTAGAATTGTGTACTATTGTTGAGTATATTTATTATGATATTCATTAGATCTTTATGACTGTATTAGTCACTAAGAGTTTGTACTCATCAATTTTATTTCTCCACCCTACACCCCTGTTAATTGAAAGTTTCCTGCCTGCATATTTTGTAGGTTTTACTTCTTTAGATTCCACATGTAAGAAATATCATAGAGTACTTGTCTTTCCTGTTGGACTTAAGTCACTTAGTATAATGTGCTCATGGTCCATCCATGATGTTACAAATGGCAGGATATCTTTCCTCATCGTGGCTGAATAACATTCTATTGTGTGATGTACCATGTCTTCTTTTGTTCTTTCACCCATTGATGGTCATCTGTGTTGTTTCCATATATAGACCATTATAAATAACTAGAGGCCCGGTGCACGAATTCCTGTTCCAGTGGGGTTCCTCGGCCTGGCCTGCGCGATCAGGCTAAAAGCAGCTCTTTGACATCCCCAGTGGGGCCCCAGATTGTGAGAGGGTGCAGGCCAGGCTGAGGGACCCCACCAGTGCACAACTGAGGCCAGGGAGGGACATGGGAGGTTGGCCAGCTGGAGCAAGATCATGGAAAGGCTCCAGGGCATGTCCAACCCATTTCCTTCAGTCCCAATCAGCCAAACTCCAGCAGCAAGATAACCTACCAGTAGACTCTCTGCCCCCTGGTGTTCAGTGCACATCATAGCAAGCAGTTGAGCGGCCTTAGCATATCATTAGCATATTACGCTTTGATTGATTGAATGGCTAACTGGTTTACCAGACACTTAGCATATTAGGCTTTTTTTTTTTTAATATATTTTATTGATTTTTTTACAGAGAGGAAGAGAGAGGGATAGAGAGTTAGAAACATCGATGATGAAAGAGAATCATCGATCAGCTGCCTCTTGCACACCCCCTACTGGGGATGTGCCCGCAACCAAGGTACATGCCCTTGATCGGAATCGAACCCGGGACCTTTCAGTCCCCAGGCTGACGCTCTATCCACTGAGCAAAACCGATTTCGGCGCATATTAGGCTTTTATTATATAGGACTAGTGGCCCATTGCAGGAAGATTCCTGCAATAGGGCTTCCTTCTATGGTCGCTGCCCCACCTGCTTTCCTTCTTTCTCTGCTACCCTGCTTGCTTCTCTGCAGCTTCACTCCCTTCTGCAGGCTTGGCTTCTTTCTATGCGGTTTTGATATGCAAATTAACCCTCATTTTGGTTGGGTTAATTTGCATATTCACACTGATTTGCTGATGGGCATGGCTTGGGTATAGCAAAGGTGTGGTCAATCTGCATATTACTCTTTTATTAGGTAGGATACTATTATAAACGTGGTTGTACATATATCTAACAATATACTATTATTATTTCTTTTTTGAATATATATATATATATATATATATATATATATATATATATATATATACACACACACATATATATACACACACTCAGAAATGAATGCTGAATTCTGTGGTCGATCTATTTTTATTTTTTTGAGGAACCTCTACTTACCTTATTTTCCGGTGTATAAGACGACCCCCTAATTTTACAGTTAAAACATAGGTTTAGGCCTATATTTTCTGTATAAGACTACCCCCCACTTCAAAGAAAAGACTTACTTTGCCGTCAAGATCTGCAGGTAATTTTTGTGCAATTTTGGTCTTTTGCCCCCGATATTCCGTTGACTTTTTTTCATTTCAAAAGTCGTCTTATACGCCGGAAAATACGGTATTTTCAATAATGACTGACTAATTTACATTCCCCCCAACAGTGTATAAAAGTTCCCATTTTAAAAATATATATATTTTATTGATTTTTTACAGAGAGGAATAGAAAACTAGAAACATTGATGAGAGAGAAACATTGACCAGCTGCCTCTTGCACACCCCCTACTGGGGATGTGCCTGCAACCAAAGTACATGCCCTTGACTGGAATTGAACCTGGGACCTTTCAGTTTGTGGGCTGAGGCTCTATCCACTGAGCCAAACCAGTTTCGGCAAAGTTCTCTTTTTATCACAATTACTCTGAAAGACTGACTCTCTTTCCCATTCTACTTATGGACTGAATTGTGCCCCTCCCCCCAAAACTTTATGTGTTAGAATCTGAACACACAGTATTTAGAATGTAACTGTCTTTCAAGACATGGCCCTTAAAGTGGTAATAAAGATAACATGAGATCTTTAGGGTAAGCCAGGATCATTACCACTAAGGATATTACCACTAAGTAGAATAATAGTTTTTCTTATTAAAAACCAAATTCTCCATATAGTGTGGTAAAGGGTGTTTGAAGAAGGTGGTGAGGCAGACACAGCATCTTTGAATTGTCTCTCTACAAATCTCTTTGAGGAATGATCTTTAGTTGCTTCAATATTCTCAATATTCTATTCAGATATGAGGCATTTAGAAAAAAAATGTTTGTTAAATAGTTATGGAATGTGACATGGATTTTAATTTCCCTGAACTGCAGTCCCTTAGTATACCTCTTGGCAGATATAAAAATATATACTTGATGTAAAAATTTCAGGAAAAATGCTTATATATTCTCTGTACTCTGTTTAAATTTAGAGATTCAAATAGTCTTGTTGCTGGAGGGTTGTTTTTTTTTTGTTTTTGTTTTTTTGTTTTTTTTTACCATTTATTATTCAGTGATTATGTCCTGCTATTTTATTATCTTTACAGATAATTCTTTTTCTGCCTCAATTCACATTCCTGGAAATTCAATCTTGATAAAGCAATATAACCTTGCCATGCCATTTTGCTACCCGGTTACCTCAGTCAGAATGCAGATTTGCTATTTTATTCCATAAATTTGTGTCAGGGCCTTGTGGTAGTCGCCCTTGGCTTTTTGACCTGTGAAGGCTTCCTTGATTGCTTCTTCTGTTCTTATGCTAAAGCCCTTCCTTTCAAGCTAAATAAGAGCTAAACACAATGGTTTAGAAAACTAGTTTAGTTTCTCTGTTAACTGATTTATGGGTGTAAGATTCACTATCCCCACAAGTCTCTAGTGAAAGGAGGAGAAAAATATGAACTTCGAGGGTATATGATTAACAAAATGTAATTCCAAAGCTTTGAAATTGCTTTCATTCATTCTATTTTATAACAAGATTTAGAACTGAGTTAAAATTAACCCTGAGGCTTGTGGCTTCTTACAGAAGCTATGATTATTATTTAAATTATCTTTCACTCATGTTATCATATCTGCATTTATATAAATGCATTTAAAATGCTTTTGAAAACAAGTTGTAAATGCAGAAGGAGTGATCAATGTTGACCATTTTAATAATTAAGGCCTTATAAAAAAAAATATTTGACAAAGTATTCAAAGAGGATAATTATTTACTTAAAATTAATATGAGTATATTGCTTTTTATTTTATTTTAAGGGCACCCAGGATTTGCTTGAAAATGGGTGTGGGAAAGCATGAAAGACATGTTTATATTCACAGATTCCTAGAAAGAAGGTGAAGGGCAATCCCCATAAGGTCAAGACTCTAGTCCACACATGTCAAACACAAGGCCCGCGGGCCAAATCTGTCCCGCCAGGCCTTGCAATGTGGCCCGCACCGCGCTGTCATCACTGCACTCCGCTGTGTTTCCATCACAATGACAGTTTATGACTGTTCAGTAAACCATTCGGCCCGCGATTTAGGCTGGATTTTAGATTTTGGCCCCTTCTCTGATTGAGTTCGACACCCCTACTAGTCAGTCAGGAGGTGGGATGAGAGACAGCTGGGCAAGAGCCTTTAGAGTGGTGTTACCATGGGAAATGATCAATGACTAAGGATAGTATTGGATAGTCTCAGTGATTTCAGCGGGCTCTGGGTTACAGAGGACGGTGGCCCAGAGTGAGACTCGTGAGAGCCAGACAAAGACTCTGTTGGGTTTGGGCACCACATTGATTGGTTTACATATCCATTGCGTGCCTGCAGGTGAGATGCCAGAATCACTCTATCAGTATATGGTTATAGAATCCGTATCATCTACTTCTAAGTCTCATTGTCTGCCTTGTGCTCTGCTGACTGCTCCTCTGGGGGAGTGTGGGGCTTAACACACAGGTTTTGACAGCCACAGGAACGGCCAGTTCCCTGATCATGCACACATTTTTAGTGTTGTTTTTTTTTGTTAAACCTCAGCAAATGATAAAAGACATTTTAGTTCTTGTACTTATACCATAGAAATATGCATTCAACATAAACTAGATGCACAGATTAAAGAGTATTTTCCTCCAAAGTACCCTGAAAATTACGCAAAAAATGTTAATGACAGTGACAAATTTTTAAAAATCACATTATTATATTGAGTGGGGATGGTGGTGAATACTTATCAATATATTCTACTGAACTTTACAATTTTTTTCTATAATTGTTTTTAATTGTTGGATTTTTCTTATATTATTTTTTTTTTTATCCTGGTTGGTTCTCTTCTCAAATGTATGATATTGATTCAAAAGGATACAATGATTTGTAACCACAACAACAACCAAAAAGATCTTATGCTAACAGACTAGTTTAAGTCATTTACTAGTAGATACCATCTGTACCTTCAAGTGTGTTAGTCTGTCAACATTATCCCATATTTTCACATTTCAGGTTGTTCTTAGTAATTTATCATTCTCCCCTTCTGACTTCACACTGATTTTCCTTCTACTTTTGCTGTGACTGCTTCACAAATTATGTCAATAACGACATTGTTTAACACTAACATTTTAGTTTAAACAATGGATTAGGCTATTTGAAAATGTAAATCAATTTGCAATGTTGATGTTTTCAGAATTTTAATATAAGTCTGAGTTTGACATACTTGGTCATTTATGTAAGTTCATTTAGATTTCTTATATAAATTATTAGGCATCTTATCTGAACAACATTTGCAATTAAATCTGGTACTCCTAGAGATCTAATTAGTTATAATAATAGCTAATCTACTTAAATTCCTGAGAAACTTTCCTAATATGCTCGTGAACTGTTATAATATGCTTAGTTAATTACTCTTCAGTAAAAATGACCAACCAGGGGCTCACACAATAGTTTAGCAAATGAATCCATTTGTCACCTAGATGTCCTCGTCATGAGGAGAAAGTGTTTTATTTCTTGGCAATGCTGGTCAATCTCCTAATTGGCCTATTTTTAAAGAACCAGGCCATCATTTGGAACTGCCATTTTTCTGTATGCTTTACTGGCAGCAAATAGAGAATCCAATGACTCATTCCCATTACAGAAGTAAAAATAAGGTTGTGTTTAAATATGGTTTCCAAAGTTTATAGGAAGCAAGGCTGAACCTGAGTTTTAGAATACTTATAAACTATATAAACGTAAAAAAAAAAACTATGCGTGCTAAGTAATGCAATAAATCATTAAATGAATAAAGTATTCCCAGGGCTCCCTCCTGCAGCTGTGCAGTGTGTGCCCTGCTCAAAGGAAACCAGCTGTGGGATGAGAGGCTGGCAGCCAGGAGGCACTTCCCTGGCCAAATTGTGGGCTCCCTCCTGTTTCAGTGGCACCTTTTGTCTCCACAAGAAGGATCACATTTTTCTAATATTTCTGCCCAACCTTCCCTCCCCCCCACTCTAAAATGGTTTTTTCTTCAACATTGGAACATCTATAAACAATATATACATATAACAAGGTTATAAGGTTGATGAAAAATATAAGTAAAAAACATCAATTCAAATTTGCCCTTATAGAAGTCATCTCCTTTAGGACTTGTGCATATTAAAAAAAAAAAAAAAAAAAAACCCACACACACAATACGTGTCTGTAATAAAAACTGAACATGCATATTTTCAAGAAGTAAAAAGTCTCTAAATACCTGGGTTTAAGATGTTGGTGTAATATCTCTGTGTGTTCTTATGGTCTGATTGATAAAATACCAAGCTTACTGTTCATTTTGGAATGCCCTTGACAAGCAGATGATCAGACTCAGGCTCAGGAATGTCAGATAATAGATAAGAAATAGCAAACAGATAATATGTAAATGTTTATTTCACTCTAGTGCACACAGGTCCAAATGCTGCAAAAAAGAGAGGAAATATAGGGATGATTGGTTATTCATAAAATGTCTTCACTAGAGTTTCTGTAAGTCTTTATCTCTTTGACTAATATATGCAAAATAATGACACTGATCAAACTGGTAGGTATTTAATGCTTCAAGATATTTCTGTTGCATGAATTAATATTCTATGTAATAATCTCAAATGCATAACTTTTTCAAGAAGTTGAATTTGTTGAATTAGTCTGCTTCGTGGTTTTATAATTCCACTTTATAATTTAAAAGTTATTATAAACATAATTAAACTTAATATAATTTATTAAAATATGTCATTAATAATTTAATCTAAATGTATAACAGAAAATTAATTTTAACTTACTGTAGAAAATTTGGAGTTTGGAGTTTTTAAATGTACTCATATTCCTACATGTACAGCAAATATTATTTTGTTGTATTTCCTTTCAGTTCTTTTCATACCTCTCTTCTTTCCTACATTGTAGATCATTATGCATAGTTATTTGTGTTTTTATCTACTTAATACTCATTGCATCCATTTTTCATTTTCATTATTTTAATGACTACATACTACCTTTATATGTATATAAATTAGAGTTAATAAAAGCTAGAGTTTTGAATCTAGTTACAACAAAGTTAAATTGTGGTTTATTTTGCCTCAGGGGGATGGACACAGGAAGGGACACTGAGGGCATGTGGTCCAGGGCTACTTAGAGACTGTCTGGTTTCCTCAGCATCTCTTCTAACAATCGTTCATTTTAGGTTGCTGTCAAATAGGTTTTGTGCTCACGGTTATTTTAGAATTGTTGCTAAGATTTTAATAAGTTTATTAAAGCCATCTAAGAAGCCATTATTGTTGTCCTTATTCATTAGATAAAATAATCACAAAAAAATGGTACTTGTGAATATTTTATCTTTCAGTATTTTATAGAGGTAGGCTTAAAGTTCTCTAGTTTTTTTTGTTTTTGTTTGTTTGTTTCAGATAGATTGCTGAGCAGGAATTGGAGCTGAAACCAGACATTTGTATACCAGTTCTGTTGATTTCTCTCCTGGCTCTAAAAATGTTAATTTTGTTTATGACTTCTACAATTATTTCTAAGACATTCTCCATTATTAATTCTGCTTATCAGTTTTTGATCACTGAAAATGTATTTGGCAAACCAAAATGCATTATTAAAAAAAAAAACACAAAAAACTCTGATGAAATAACAAAATAAGCTTTGCTAAGTAATCTTGAAAACTTTTCTCTAATGATGATGATTTCTTGTTATATTATGCATTTATAATAAAACCATTCTATACAGACTGATTCATTTGCCTCTCAGCATAACCATTATGGCTTGTCTCAGTTTCGGTTCTTATAAGGGAATTCCTTGTATCACATGATCTAACGCATCTAGGAGAAATACCTAATGAACAACATAAATTGATTTACAGAAACAGACCTGAAGACAGAGAAGCAGCGATCAGACTTTTGGGCCTCAGAGGGAAGGTAGGGGAGGGGAGTGGCAAAGGGAAGATAACCAAATGACTTGTGTGCATGCATATAAGCCTAAGCCTGACCGGAGGTCATGGACAACAGGGGGTGGGCATACATGGGTAGAGGTCTGGGATGGAAATGGGGGGGATGAGGACAATTATGTAACACCATAATCAATAAAGAAATTTAAAAAAAAAAGAAAATTTGAAAAGTAGAAAAACAAAAGACACTGTAGTCCCACTCTATAACAAACCATTAAGGGTGTTTTGTTTTTTTTAAATATAATTTCTTAATTTTTTCTATGCATCTGAATTTTAAATAAAACACACTGCTGCCATTAAAAAAGAAATTATAAACTTAGGAAAAGTTTTGGATCAAACTTGGCATCTGTCTCTAACACACGCACATGAGTGTGATATGCTGATAAAAAGTGTAATGTTTTGATAATAATGCCATAACATACATTTTAAATGACTTAAACATTACTGACACATTTTCATTAGTATTATAAAACTAGAGGCCCGGTGCATGAAAATTCATGTACTGGAGTCGGGGGTCCCTCAGCCTGGTCTGCCTCCTCTCACAGCCTGGGCCAGCAGTGGGAGGCAGCATAAGGCAACCCAGTGATCAGGGGAAGGCAATGTCCTCATCACACCTCTACTGCTGCCACTGCCGGCAGCGCAAGCCTCACCAGGCCCTGGTTACCTGAGCATTGGATGGCTTTTGGCAACTGGGCAGCCACCATCTGAGGCTTGCCTGTGCCTCTGGCTGGCCCTGGGAGGCTGGAGGACTGAAGGGACTGAGGTAGTCTGAAGGCAGGCACGCATAGCTGCTTGATATGCCTGGGGGTGGGCCCAGCCATACCACACGCCTGCCGCCCTGAGGGGAATTGGCACAGTCATCTTGAGGCTGTGGGTGCTACCATTTTGTGAGGGTATGACAGTCAATTAGCATACTCCCTTTTAATTAGGTAGAATAATTTTTTATTAATCTGTAGATTTGCTTTAGCCATTGCTAAATTAAGGCTTGGTTTTCAGTATAATAGGCTCACAAGTTGGCTAAGGTGATGCATATAATTAGAGAGTTTGATCTTCAAATTCCAATCTGGAATTTCTATACCTGATAAACTCTAAAATCTTATTAAACTTTGGTTATTAAGTCTAAGAAATGGTCTAAGTTGTGAATGCTTGGAAAAGATTTACATATATTTTTATAGCCATGAAGATAGAAAAATAGAATCTCTAAATATAACTTAATTTCTGTAGAGTTTGAGAATATCATTAAGTGAAATTGAATATGACATTTGGTAAAATGTTAGTTTTTATAAACATCCTAGAGATTTAACATTAAATATACATGTCAAAGAGAATCTTCATAGTGAAAGAAGATTTTGATTAGAAAGTGAACAAAACTTTATATATTCTGATTTTTAAAGTTGCAGTGTAACATGGGTTTATCTAATTTTTACTTCAGACACTCATTCAGGACAAATGATAATGCTCTTAACTTATAGCTCAGATTTTAATAAAGACTAGAAATTCATTAGTATATGACCAAAAAAAGTCTATATTTCAGAGAAATGATTTCTTGAATAGGAAATCGTAGTGCTTTTCACAAGGGAAGTGAATATCCTTTTTTTATATTCCCAAATTATTCTTTATTTCTATTTGTATACTAAGCTGTGTATTTAACTAATAATTATGGGATGCCAAGTGTTATAAGTGCATCCATGTTTTAAACAACTCATTCTGGTGGAAAAGATAGACAGCTTAAATTAATAGTAATGCATTATTCAGAGAGCCATAATAGATATAAAATATGTTCAGAGTTCTAGAGACTGAAGAAGAGAGAGCAAAAGATTGACTTAGGGCCAAATTAATCATTTTAGATGTTTTCCAAAAGCTACTTTCATTAGTTTCTATTCAGGGCCTTTGCTCCCCAAATTATGAAGGTATCAATGCACTCTTGGATGTACTCCTTAGCATCTAGGGCTTTAAAGCATACCCTTCATTTGGAAAGCAAATGCACTATCATTTTATAGGAGAATCAAAACATGGCCACTCATTTAGGTGCGTAAAAACTAGAATGAAATACGTTATTAATGCAATTCTAGACAGAGTTTGGGGAACACTCTTGCTCTTTTTTATTATAGGGCAGTCATTTTGCTTTTTATCACTTCTGATACTCAAGGCACACTTTACAGGTGAGGAAACTGGAATTCAAAAATATTTGATTAGCTCTAGTGGGCTCAGTAGATAGCGCATGGAACTGTGGATCAAAGAGTCCCAGGTTCGGTCTGGTCAAGGGAACATACCTGGGTTGCAGGCCGCTCCCCGGCCCGGGCCCTGCTCATGCAAGAAGCAACCGATTGATGTGTTTCTCTGCCATTGATGTTTCTCTCTGTCTTTCCTCTCTCTTCTATGCTCCCTAAAAATCAATGGAAAAATATCTTCATGTGAGGATTATAAAAAACAATACTTGATTAAAGTCACATAGTCCGTATATCAACACCAGAATCAGAAACCTTGATGACCAAATTTCTAAGTGCATATTCTTCATGATGTAGCAAAAATCCTATATTTTATGCTCTCCATCCAGGTTACCTATCGCATAACAATATTATTCAAACTAACCATTAAACTCTGGTTCTATACTTCTCATGAGGATCATAAGATCTAAAAAATACTCTGAATGAACTAGCAGTGACTTTATGCCTCAAATGCCTAATTAGGTACAGTTTTAAAATTTCAAACGGAAAAGAATGACTAGTCTTTTACATTAAATATCACCATAAAATCATTAGTTTGGTGGTCATCAATCTATATCAACATTGTCTACTAAACGTGAATTTTACACTATTAAAGTAATCAGGCGTTTTGGAGATTTTGTATATGTGCTAGTAGCAACAAACGAAGTTTGATTAATAGTTGTCTTAGTTCTTACTGTGTCTTTCAATTAAGGGTATTTGGCTCACTCATAGTTATATATTCAGTGGGTGACAGTTAGCTTATGCTTAGGAAATATTTTTAAAGGATGGCAGGATGAATGTGTCAGTGTTTCAAAGGGAGTACTAGAGTAGAAAACAACACTTATGAAATGTCTACTATAAGTCAGTATTTTATAAAAGTGTATGTAGTTGAGCCACACAGCAATTCTCTGTAACAGATTTATCCTTATTTTAAAGATGGAGAAATTGAGCCTTGAGAGATTAAGCTCACTTTCCAAGGTCACAGTTATGAAATGACTGAGCTGGTATTAAATTCAGCTCTGACTTCAAAGTACATCATTTTGAGAAACACACTTTTCTCTGCCATATCATCATGAAGGTGACTTCCTAAAGTGTATAGGAAATCTGACTATATATGGAAGAAAGAAGAGTTTTAGCCTTTAAAGAAGCCTATAAAGATTTAATTTAGGGTGTAAAAACCAGCATGATTTTGAAAAAGTCTTATTAGGTGAACATATATGTGTGAATTGGTTACAATTTTTTTAAATGGTAAAATGGAAAAATTGGCCATTTTTTTCAAGATGATGAAAATGGCCAATTTTTGGCTTTTTTCTCAAGATGATAATAAAAGTAGCTGTGTTTTAAAAAGTACTTAAGTATTTAGAGTGTTCATTAAGAGTCTTGCCAATCGTTACTGCTATTATGATTAGCTTACTATACAAACATACTAGAAAAATATATGAAAATGCATTACTGTATAACATTAAGCTAGTTACCACAAGGCTAAACTTAAGTATTGGCAGTATGCGGTGTGTAATGTATTTTACTAGCATAACTTATATGACTTCTGATTTCTCAGACTGGTACAACTAATGTATGTGAGTATGATTTGGAGGATTAAGTAGGCTAATTTCTCATGAAGAAGAAAGTAGAGAAGAAATTATTATTATTAAAGCATCAATTCAGTTCACTGACATCTCACTCCTTCAGAAAAATTAGAGGGAAAATTTCTGCTCATTAAACTTCAGAGGCACCATAGCAAATTCTAATGAGTTGCTTATTAAATTAGCAGTCTTCTATAACTGGCATGATTCATCAACTTCTCTTTCATTTGCAGTTTTCGGATTAATAAGTAAAGGCCCAAATTGCTTGACATGGCTCTTCAATCAAACTTACTGTTATTGAGAGACCACGGCCACGAGAGCCATTTTGAACAACCGAGTGAGAGCAGTATTTCAGGAATCATTGTTTCCTAGCTGCTGTCCAAATCTCTCAGAACTATGTATGAATTTATGGCTGCAAGGAATGCCTTATAATATGCTTGCTTATTTCACATACATTGAGTTTTTTCTACATGTATGTCAGAACAGAACAGAGATTTTGCCCTCATGGAACCTAAGTAAACGATATACAGGTAGTACCAATTATGATGGATAAGAAATAAAGCCTCATAAAAGGGTGACGGATAGTGTTGAGGAAAATACCTTAGATTGCATGAACAGGGAGATCTCTTAGATGGTGAAATACTTGAATGGAAATCCTTATAAGAATACTTATGCAAATATATGGACTTGGACCACCCAGTCAGAAAGAGGAGCAAATGCAAAAGCCCTAAGACAAGTGTGCTTCCTGTTTTCAAGGAACAATAGGAGGTCAGTGTGTCCAAGGAGAGGGAACAAAGAGATGGATGGTAGCATATACAATTAAAAAAATAAATAAATAAATAAACAGTCAGAGCTAGATTTACGTAGCATTGCAGAAACCAAAGTTGGTATCTTAAATGGAGTTTCGTGATAATTGAAAGCCATAGAATGTTCTGATTAAAGTGGTAATATAATTATATATTATACTAGAGGCCCGTTGCACAGGATTCATGCACTGGTGGGGGGCATGGCCTGTGAGGATCAGCCCGCGGTGGGAGTGCACTGACCACCAGGGGGCAGCTCCTGCATCGAGCGTCTGCCCCCTGCTGGTCAATGAGCATCATATCAACTGGTCAGCTGGTTATTTTGGCTGGTTAGTCGCTGGGATTTTATTATATAGGATTACCACTATCTGTATATATTGATTTCAGAGAGGAAGGGAGAGGGAAAGAGAGAGAACATTGATGATTAGATAAAATAATTGATAAGCTGCCTCCTGCATGCCCTCTACTAGGGATCATGCCCCAAATCCAGACATGTGCCCTGACCAGGCATCAAACTGTGACCTCCTGGCTGGGCATAAAGTGATAATATAATTTGATTTAACATTAAAGGAATACATTGTTTAAAATATAAAAAGTTAGAGAGAAGTTATAAGGCTGTTGCTTCAGTACTTAGAAGAAATGATGGAAGATTGTCCCCAGGTAATTACTATGGAGCGGTGAGGAGTGGTCAGATTAAGAGTACACATAAATTGTATAGCCAGCAGAATTTACTGAAATATTGGAAGTGGCATTGCATAAAAGTCATCAGAGTTTCCAAGGTTTTCCACTTGAGCAACTAGATAAATAATAATATTCATTATTAAGATGCAGAACACCAAAGGGAAATTGGTTGTGGGGGTTTGGATCAATGATTTTTTTATTTATTTTGGACTTAAGTTTGAGTTGCTTCTCAGTTATTCATGTGACTATGTCATGTAGAAATCTGTATGTAGCAGTTTGGAAATTAGGGGTGATGCAGAGCTGGGACTGGAGGGCTATCTTTCATCATCAGAAGTGTAAAGAACCTATACCCTGTACTCTGGAGAACACAGCAGGGCCAGATTAAATTGCCTATGCAGGGTGTGGAGATAGAAAACTGAGCCCTTGAGTGTTTTAATATTAAATGTCAGGAGGACGAAGAAAAGCACCAGAGGAAAGATCAAAGGAGAAGACATTCATTTGGGAGGAAACTCAAGGGAGGACATTTCCAAGTGTAAATGTGGAAACCAAGTCAAGAGAATAATTCAAAAAAGAGGAAGTAACCAACTGTGTTATTACTTCTAAGAGGCTGAGTAATAAGATAATTGAAGATTCCTCTTGATTTGGATTTGACAAAGTGAAGGTGCTTTGGTGAATTTCTCAAGAACAGTTTGCTCAAGTGGGAAAAGGAAAGCCTGATTAGAAAATCATAAGAGCAAATAGGCAATGAAATGACAGTGAGGATAGGGACTTTTAAGGAATTTATTCATTAACCGAGGGACCTGATCAGGACATAGACAGAGGCAAAGGCAAATCTAGAGAGATTTATTTGTTTGTTTTAAAAAGAGGAGATATAGTTTAGCATATTTAAGCCTATGAGAAATGAATAAATAAAGAGGAGCATATTAATAATGAAAGACGGGCAGGGGTTTCTTGAAGAGCTGAGTGGCTGAGGAGAGGTACAAGGATGGGATCAAGTGCATCAGGGAGGAAGCCCATCCATGGTGGGGGCAGCAGGAGGCCATGATGTTAACAGTAATGAGGCAGGGTACACATAGCAGTGAGCCAGGAGGATGGTAGCACTAATGGTGATGAAAGACTTCCTTCCTCAATGAAATAAGGAGCATTATAGTTAACTGACCACGAGAAAGGAAGAAGAGGTTGGAAGAGCAAGAATCTATGGATCCATTGTCTTGCAGAATGGGAAGAGTTCATTGACAAAGGAAATGTAGTAGCCTTATCAGGCAGCATCCAGGGCCCCTGGAATTTATGGTACTAAACTTAAAGTGATAAAACCAGGAAACCTGAATGTTGTTTTCTCCTATCTACTCCGATCTGCTCAAGAGTAGAGGAGAATAGAATTGGGTTTCAAGCAGGGTTGAGGCTTTCTTTCAGATGAGCAAATAAGAAAGTAAAATGATGTGAGAGAAATATGTTGTGTTTAGTGGTCATACTATTTCCATCATTTAAAGACGATAAAGGTACTTTTGTCAATACAAGCATTGCTCATTTTTACAATAGTTGGAGAGTTCATTCCCAAATAGATTATATGCTAGAAAAGAGTTAAAAACTAGATGGGGTCTGCGAAAGATGATTTGAACATTCTCATGTTGTGATCACCTTTAGTCATACTTATTTGTTCTAACATTTAATTTATATTCAGTTTCTCAGAGCGTTGTTTTCTTTTGCAGCATTTCGTTCTGGATGTCATATGCTTCCATCTTTTCTTTTACATATTTCCAGTTCTTTTCTCTCACTAAATTTTATAACCTAATGACATTTTATGTGCTAGTAAATGAAATAATTCACTTCTTATGTGAGCCTCTTCATATTTCCTCCTTTCATCCACATACTGCCCATTCTTTCTCCTTGCTAATTATTATCCATTTTCCTCATAATTGCTGCCTGATAAGCCTTTTATTACACCACATTTCCTTTCTGGTGAGAGTTAACCTTTTATTATAAAGTATTACTTTAAAGTATTGACTGTTTATGCACTTTTATTCACAAAAATACTAACATTTATATTGTATTGTAGTAAATGTATTAGGTATTTTGTACTTGTTTGAAGGAGAAATTTCCTAAACATTATGCATTTTTCTCATCTTAAAAACATTATAAAACTCAGAGATTGATAATTATTACCATACTTCTTATTAAAAAGTAGAATTTCATTTATAGGATAATATTGACAAATAAAATCTAACAGTTTCTCCTTATTGTTCACCTATAATCCATAAGGCATTATATATACATACATATCTATTTTTTAAATTTTAACCCTCACAGTAACACTTACTATGAATACTCTTGGTCCTGTTTGAAGAGGGGAAAAAACGGAGACTAATAGAAACAAAATAGTCCGTAGGCACCTGGAAGGTATTTTGCGAAACCTGGATCCTAAACCATCAGTGTACTTCTTTTATACAACCTACTCTGTGCCAGTGTTTTGTGATAAGTGATTATGTAAGATATGAACATTACTTCTATATTTAACATGAGAAAATGTAAAACACTAATGATACGTTTATAAATACTCAATAATATTATTTTTCTAGCAAAGACAGTGATCAAAATAATGGAAAAAATAGAAATACCTGCTTATATTTATTTTGTTGTTGTTGATATGCTTAATTATGATACTCATGTAAATTAAGACTATTTCTTTGCATTAAAGCTCAAAGAGGGTTTTACGAATGTCCCCCCCCCCCTTTTTTTTTTTTTTTTTTTTTACCATATTTTATTTCATCCCCTTTTATTTACTTTACAGCAGCAAGTTCTGTTCTGGTTGAGAACTGACTTCTTCAAAGTTTTTGGGATAACATAAATATTTATCTCCCCTGCTTTACCTTTTAGTGAGTAAAACACATCTTTATATTGACCGCGCTCCTCTCATTTCTGGAAGTATAGCTCAATTTGTTCCTTGTTTTATCTAATTGTCTTTAAATACATGATGGCGGTGACATGCATCAGCTCTCTGGGTGGATTAGCGAGTGTCCCTTGGCTTGATTTAGTCCACAGTGCTCACCCCAACTGAGAGAAGCCATGTCTGAGCATTATCTGCCTCCATATAGAGATGAGGATATAAAATGCCATGGAGTAAACAATTATATATGTATATTATCTTGTATATGCACATGTATAATATTATTAAATGTGTGGCTGAATGCAGAAAACATGCAGTTTTTTATAACATGTTATCTCTGGAATAGGCTGCTTTTCTTTTCTTTTAAAAAATATATTTTTATTGATTTCAGAAAAGAAGGGAGAGAAAGAGAGAGATAGAAACATCAATGATAAGAGAGAATCATTGCTTGGCTGCCTCCTGTATGTTCACCACTGGGGATTGAGCCCACAACCTAGGATGTGCCCTTGACCGGAAAAAAACCCATGACCCTTCAGTCTGCAGACTAATGCTCTATCCACTGAACCAAGCCAAGCCAGCCAGGCTGCTTTTCTGAAAAATATTATGTCTGTTGCCAAATTTCTATAATTACATTATTTGGATTATAATTAGATATTATACTTACATATTTTACAGTTTTAATGAAATGACCTTTACTAAAAGTCAGGAGCAAATTTTTTCATTAGCCCTTGACACTCAATATAATAACTAGTTAAATGTATCAATTTAATTTGAAGTTAAACTATAGCAGCTTTTGGTGCCAGAAAAATATTTGTCCAGCAATCTGTAATATGTACTTTGCTTTCCCAGGACAGATGATATACTTTTTGAGGGTCTTCAATAATAATTTCACATCGGAGCATACTTTACTAAGTTATCGGTGCTAAAAATGTGGAGTAGCATTTCATTCTTGAAGCACATGTCATCACCATCCTGGTGCGAATGAGGACAACTCAGAAAAGTTAAAATTTTAACCCAGGGCTTCACAATGGAAAGGGTGATCCACCTCAAATCCTTTTGGAATGAAGTGGAACAAAAACCACACAGGCATTTGACTGTGGAGCTGACCGAAGTAATTGCTATTGTTTCTATGTGGCGGTTTTCAACCAAGTGCAACCAGAATTAGTAAAACATGAAACACCTGACTATTCCATCAGGGGCACCGACCTCTTTTTTTCTTCAATTGTCAAAAATAAATAACCACAGCCAACACAATAATAGCCATCCAGTATGAATGAATCAATATTATACCTGTTTTTGTCAGATCAGCAAAAATCTTTATCTAATGTAAGATTACACTAAGCTCATTTCCAGATCATGATCTAAGTTTGTGTTGTTGTTTTTTTCATTTATTGTAGCAATATTAATTTTCCATATTATTTTCTACTATAACCACTAGAAAAATACATATTTGCTGTCATCTGAACTTCCACATAGAGTGTTTTTGACAAACACACACTTATGAATCCCACGTACTACTTGTGTTAAAGCCAATAACATGCAGCATAAAACCAGGCAGCATAACTCACAAGAGCAAATTCACAAAAGCAAGGGAGCCACAGAGACTGAATAGAGGGTCATAATAAATCTTGAAAGACCATCGGAAAAGAAACTGTTGGGAAGGAGTAGGGTCAGAAGTGATTTTGAATCTATTACACGGTAATTTTTTGCCTCTGATTACGAATGCAAAGCAGCATTCTTTTGGCTCTGTAATTATTTTTCCATGGATGTGTGAAAAGAGGAGGCTCTGACATTCTCTAAGCTCAGGGAGGCTAATGCTTTAATGAACAGTTTGTTATCAGCTGGCTCTCGCTCTGCCTTGCTTGCAATTCCCAGCCTCATTCAGCCAGGGGAGCATCTCTGTGTTAAGTGTAAACATCTTTCATCCTGATACTGCCTCGGCGCCTTAGTCCCTAAAGTTCTCATATTTGGAATTTAATTATCTGTTAATTAAATCACACAGTTTAGAGGGGGGGTTTAGATGAAAGGAATATTAAATGTCTGGTTCACTTTTATAAATGTGACACAATGTCACCCCATATACAATGAAAGCACTAATGGAATATGCATGTTAGGGAAGGGCAATTTTCTATAACCTAAAAAAAGCAACCAAAACAGAATGGTATAAATCAACTGTTTTCATAAAAATGTGATTAATTGTCGTACAAACTCTTTGGAGAGTGAAGGTGAAAGGAATAAGGAAACTGGTATATAATTCCCCTGATATGGTATAGCTGGCATAGGCAATTTGGGGTGTTTTTATTTTTAATATTTATTTTATCTTGGTTGCCCAGATTAGAAGAATTCATGTTCCTCAGTTCATTAACTATTTTCTTTATTGAACTGGTAATGCCTTTGTCTTGTCTTAGGTTATGGTTGTATATAATGAAGGTCTTTTTGTGAAGTAACTTTTTTGAAATCATTTTATTTTCTCTTTATATTAAAATGTTGAATTTTTAATCTAAATTTGGAATGAACTTTGTAGAGAAGGCCGTCATTTCTAGGTCTCCTCCCACTCCATTCACCTTTGTAGGTTACTGTGTCAATGAATATATGTCCTTACATGTGGAGGCATCTTTGAAAACTAGCATCTATTTGTGTAAGGGTGCCTCTAATTTGTATAAACAACTGTGTTATATGGATTGCAGACGTTCCCTTACTTTTATATGTGAACTAGAATCCCAATATCTGCCTATTTGTAAGTTAAGACCATCACATCTGGTCTCGGCATAGCAACCCTTCAACTTTGCATTGCATCCCTCTTGTTGTGATGTCACAGCAGATGTCATAGTATGTGTCCTCTTACATGCAACTTTTATACATGAGATGCATTTCTTTGGAATATTGCTAGTGGTTCTTATTCCATGAGCATTTGCTATTATTTGTTCTGCTGTTTTACTTTGCTGTGACAAGTAAAATTCTGTGTTCTTTTAAGGGTTTATTTTCTAACTTCCATTATTGCTCTGGAAAAAGACAGTGATCCCTAAGAGAGTTCTGCGCATGCTCACTAAAGGCAAAATACCATTACTATCATGATTTCCACCAGGAAAATCATCTCTAGTCTACGGCTGTTACCTGGTGTTAACTCTCAAACCGGCTCCTATTGGGCATCCCCTTTCTTGAAACTAGTAGTGGACATCTCTGTCCTTGGCCATGAGCCACTTTGCTTTTTCAGCTAAGTGATTTGTCTTCCAGAGCACTGAAAGTGCTTTCCTTTTTATTTTTTGTCTTGGTTATATGGTTGTATATAATGAAGGTCTTTCTGTGAAGTAACTTTTTTGAAATCATTTTATTTTCTCTTTATATTAAATGTTGAATTTTTAATCTAAATTTGGAATGGAACTTTGTAGCGGAGGCCATCTGATTTTTTTTTTCCTGGAAAGTATTGAACAGATATATTGCTAACCTGGCAATATGTTTAATGATATTGTAGGTAACAAAACAACATTTTTATCAGAATCAGTTTAAGATTTTGATTTCAGTAACTATGGCTCCTTAAAAAAGTCTATATTAAAATGCCAATAAGGTTTATTCAGCTAAAATGGATAAGCCAGACACGTTGCTAAGTGCTGAGGTGTTCAGTGTGAACAAGGAAATCACAGCTCCTGCTCCTGTGAACATTTGAATCTATCAGGGAAGCTGGAGGTTGGCAAATCTTCAACTTGGTTCTTAAGTTCTAGAATCTCATTTTTTTCCCTGAAGACCCCAACACAACTACTCCTAGCTTTAAAGGGCACTCGAGCCCCTAGGAGACTGATTCATGTCCTTATAATGGACGGAAATGGAAATAAATTCTTGAATGCTAATGAATCTGCAATTAGAATTAATTGCGACAAGAATCCAAATATGCAAATATCCCAGATCAATAGATTCTCTCCCAGTAATGAAGGGCAGTCACCATTTCAAAGAGCACTTTTGTAAGAATAGAATAAAAACTTAATTTATACTGTTTTATACGTTTTGCAGTTAAAACAGTTTCTTCAAGATAACCTTTCCTGTGGAACCAAGGCCCTTTATGGGACAAAAGCTTCTCTGCCCTCCCTGTGCTGAATATGCACTTAGGCTTATATTTACTCTCCGCCTGTTTTTCTATTTATCATATGTCATCAGTTTTATGACACACTTTCTCCAAACGTTAATATCTGTAGGTTTGTTCTGTGTTTTGTAATCAATGGCACTGTACATTTGCTATCAGCCAGTCAGCATTTACAGTATAATTGTCATTACCTCCCAAATATGTGAATTATAAGGAGTAAACATATCCTTTTTTAGGTGATATTATTCATACCTGTGATATTTAGAATTAGCTTATCCTTTCTTTCCAAGGGGCCCTTAGTCAGTTATTAGCTGACATGTATTTTATAGACTCTCTGCCATCTAAATGTATTTATAAAGATTTTTTTTGGCTTTTTAGAAACTAAGATAAATTAGACAGCATTACATTTAAAGTGTAAACAGCCACACGGGTATTTGTTTCTTCTGTATTGTTCAAATCAAGGCCATGCATTCATTAAACAAATACTACATGTCTTTCCCAAGTACTGTGTATTTATTTAGATAGAGCTCATTCATCGCTGACGGGGAAAAATATCCTGTGTGTAGAAGCTTAAGTTTTAGTGCAGAGACAGACAATTAAAATAATAATTGGATTAATTTACATAGTATATTTAAGATGATACATATAATATTATAATATGGCTTATAGTAGTCTCTTGATTTTTTTCTCATATTTTTCTCATAGAATGTATATTGAATTCCAAAATATGAAATTCTTTGAGTGCAGTGATTACTTCACATGAATAACTTTTTCATTATTTTTCTGTTAAATTTATTGAGGTGATAATTTATAATAATAAAAGAATAATATACTAATTAGACCGGATGTCCTTCAGGACATCCTTCCGGATGACTTTCTGGATGAAGCCTCAGGGGGGAGGGGGAGGGAGCCTGAGGCAGAGGGGGCAGAGGCCCCTGGCCATCACAGCGTCAGGTGCCCCTTGCGTAGATTTTGTGTATCAGGCCTCTAGTCTATATAATAAAAGCCTAAGTGACCATTAACAGTAGAACAACCAGTTGCTATGATGCACACTGACCACCAGGGGGCAGACGCTCAATGCAGGAGCTGCCCTGTGGTGATCAGTGTGCTTCCACAGGGGGAGTGCTGCTCAGCCAAAAGCTGGGCTCAAGACTGACCAGCGGAGCAGCTGTGGCGTGAGCCTCTCCTACCTCAGTGGCAGCACTAAGGAGCAGTGAGCCAAGCAGTAAGGAGCAGCATGCAGGTGGGCGGTAAGGAGTGAGGGTTCCCAGACTGTGAGAGGGTGCAGGCCAGGCTGAGGGACCACCCTCCCCAGTACGGGAATTTTGTACACTGTGCCTCTAATGTTTAATAAAATTATGCAGGTTTCTGTGGGCAAGCATGGGACTAGGTTGGAATGTCTGTAAGGAGGATTCTTATTGGATTTATGTAAACAAACATATTACTATGAGAACAATAATTATTAAAACTATTATTATTTTTAGTTTATTCAGTCCTATAGTCAAATTCTGTTTCTCCTGATTTTTCTTGCCAGTATGTCTATAAATCTAGATACTTTATAGAATAATATAAATGACATGGGATATTGTCCTTTTGTAAAACACGATATTTCACAATATTATAACAGTTATAAATAAAAGTATATTAGAATCTACTTAATACAGATATATAAAAATAATATAATTATTATTTCCTTACTTAACATAGCTTCCCATATATCCTAAGTATAAAATTTCCTTCATAAGGAGAAAAAGCAAATCTTAAATTTCAAACCCTGGGAAGGTAGTCAGATATATATTATTATTATTATCATTAAACAGTATTAAGTATTCTATTCATTTAACATAATTAACATAATATAATTGTTTTAATAATATATATATAAAACCTTTGCTTCCTAGGCAAATACAGGACAAACCTTTTTTCCCCCTTACTTTCAGAAATAGGCTTAATTTTCTAGTGGAAAACATACTGTCATTCTTAAGAAGCAAAACAGAAATAGTGAATTCCTTAGCTGAGAAACATTTTCCTTGAAATTAGAAATCTCAAGTGGGCTCCAATGACTAAACTTTCATTTTCTTACTCTTAATTTTTGAAGGCTTTTGTTGCATTCCTTTGTCGTCACACCTGGGAGTAGGGGGTTGGGTACCACTTTGCCGGGGCTGACTGGCAGACCCCGGGGCTGACTGGATGAATGATGACTCTAACAACACGTTTCTGTGAAAGAGAGGGCTAAGGCACTACTTACTACGCAACCCTGTTCACCTGCCTCCTCAGGCTTTTACTGTCACAGCAGCTTGAACTAAAATTCACCTCTAGATGCAATTAGCAGGGTGAGCATCCCAGAGAAAGCATATGCTTCTACAAGGCTTTAAAGACTAAACATAGAGATTCTAGCAAAACACCCCGACTTGTTTGGAAAAGTCAAGGCAAGGGCGACCGCCTTCCGCAAGGTCCTCTCAGAGGCTCCCACCTTTCAGAGATTCCTCCTTCCTGACATGCCAACCAGGTCCCATGCTTCCCCACAGGTTTCATTGGACATTTCTATGACACATGGTTTGTGCATTGCATCATGTGCTCACTGCCCAGGTCAAATCACCTTCTGTCACCATATAACTGACCTTCTTTTCTTTGTATCCTCACTCCACTCCTCCTGGTAACCTCTATAATTGTGTCTGTGTCTATGAGGGATTTTTTGTGTGTTACTATTTGTTCATTTGTTGCTTTGAGTTTTATATCTCACCTATGAGTGAAATCATATTGTTCTTCACCTTTTCTGTTTGACTTATTTCACGTACTTAGCATATTCCCAAGATCCACCCATATTGTTACCAATGGCAGTATTTCATCTTCTGGCTGAGTAGGATTCCTTTGTATATATTTACCGTATCTTCTTTATCCACTCCTCTATGGAAGTACACTTTCGTTGTTTCTATGTCTTGGCCATCGTGAATAATACTGCAGTGCATACATCTTTTCAAGTAAATGTTTACCCATTTTTCAGGTAGATCCCCAGGAGAGGGATTGGTGGGTTATGTGATAACTTTATTTTGTAATTTTGGAGAAGCCTCCATACCGTTTTCCATAGTGGCTGTCAAGTTTACATTCCCACCAGCAGTGAATGGAAGTCCCTTCTCCCCCACAACCTCTCCAACACTTACCACGAACTGTCTTACTGATAATAGCCATTCTATCAGTTGGCATAATAAGAATAACTTTAAATCTTGTAACACCAACGTAGGGTCTTGTACGTCATGCATATTTGATCATATATGCCCAAATCCATATTCAAAATGTGTAATATTCATTGGGGTGGATTTTAGAATTATGGAATTACTCAAATAAGGAAGAAAAATTACTTCAGGGTAAAATTTATGAATAATGTTTAGACCATAGTATAGCTCTGTCTCTGAAAGCATTTAATTCACTTGCTGTTGCATCTTACAACAGGGTCAATAGGTGCTCCACCATGACCCTGTGGAAACCCACAGATGTTTTTTTTAAAAAAAATGTAAGATGACAAGGTTGACTTAGAGATGTCTGTGGGGCTCTTGCTGAATTCTCAAACTGATTTTGTATTCTAAAGTCTTTCTTTAAAAATAAGAAGATTTACCATAGTCTGATTCATTACACTTTTTTCTAACTTTAGTCAAGAAAGTCACTTGTAACTTTCTCTGGTAATTCCTTTATCGTTGTTGTTGTTTGGTGTGTGTGTGCATGCATGTGCATGTGCTTGTGCGTGTGCATGTGCCTGTGCGTGTGTGTGTGTGTGTGTGTGTGTGTGTGTGTGTGAGTGTGTGTGTTTCCTCCCTGTGGGTGCCCTCTGCCCCCATACCACTCACGCTTTAGCAGAGCCAGGATAACGCAGCAGATAGGGATTCTCTTGAACTGTGCTTCTGCTGTATGAATGGCTATCCTCTGCCCAAGTCTGGAAGAACTGACGGTGATTACACAGTTTCCTGCTAAAAATATGAGCAGGTGCAGCTGCAAAGGTCCCTGATTAACAATTTTATTTAAGTATTATAGCAGATTTCTGTAGGGCAAATTACTCCCACTGGTAAGGAGGTATGCTTTTGAACATAATATAATTCACTAAATCTAGAATTTAATTATGCTAGCAATAACAAAGTCCTTGGTGTGATCAAAATGTTCCAGACACACTGGCCCTCTATCCAAATAACTACTGTAAAATAAAATAAAAATTGTTACTAGGAATGCTCCTGGTGAAGCAGAAGCATAAATTACCTTTAATGGTCCTACTTCTGGGGGTCATGTATACTAATTAGTGCTAATGGAATGAGAAATAAAAATAATGATTTTAATAGTAACATGTAATTTATAATTTTTTCAATGCTGCCCTTAATTATATATACTAAAGTTCCTAAATAAAGTAAAACATTTGGAGATTTTTGAGAATCTTAAGTTTTCAAGAATCTTAAAATGTTTTTTAAGATCTTTCAATATCTATGAGGAGTAAAATATGTTGAATTTTAAAAAGTCATCTTTCAATTTATGGTTTTATAGTTTTAAAAATCAATTTTGATTAAGTAGAAATCTTTTTACTCTCAATTATAAGATATTTGAATCACAATTTATTTTTAGAGCAGTAAACTAGAGAGGAAAACGAAGTTTTAATTTTGTTTTTCCATCTCCTCTTATAGCCATTTGACCACTGTTACAAATTTGTTTTAAAAAAACTTATTCTTCCAGAAATATCTTTGTAGATAATTTTAGTAAACTAATAATAGAATTAATAGATGAAAATATATGCCTAATTTTTCTTATGATACCCATTACAAAACTTATATTGATTAATTCCTCAGTAATATGTCAGCATTAAAATTAACTCTTGTAATAATTTTAACAATCCAAATAAGAAAATTGACTCTGCTTGATGTTTAAAAATTATAAAATAGATTTTTCTTTAAAGTATAAAAAAGCTTTAAGAAATAATACACTATATTTCAAGACCAAGTCTTATAACCAAATTTAGGTAAAGTTTTAAAATTATATCTGTTGTCATTTCAAAATAAAATGTATAAATCTTTGATGTAGACAAATATTTGCAAAAGTAGAACATATTTGGGGGTCATTTTGTTTTTAAGTGTGACACTAATCCTATATTCAAATAAATGAAGGATTGGTGGGGTGGGCGCTACGGGCTTTCACTACTGCCTACCCAGGCACGGTATGGTTCCTCTTCCTCCAGGTGCCTCCCCACTTCCGCCCTGTCTCCTGTCTTCAGAGCAATGCCCTGTCACACACTCACAGGTAGCCTCCTGAGATCAGTTATTAAAGTCACAGCATCCCGCCAAAACCGATTTGGCTCAGTGGATAGAGCGTCGGCCTGTGGACTGAAAGGTCCCAGGTTCGATTCCGGTCAAGGACATGTACCTTGGTTGCGGGCACATCCCCAGTAGGGGGTGTGCAGGAGGCAGCTGATCAATGTTTCTCTCTCATTGATGTTTCTAACTCTCTATCTCTCTCCCTTCCTCTCTGAAAAAAATCAATAAAATATATATTTAAAATAAGTAAATAAATAAATAAAGTCACAGCATCCCAACATTTAATATATTAGCTCTTTATTATTATGACTACAGTCCTGGTGCACAAAATTCGTGCGGGGGGGGGGGTGTCCCTCAACCTAGCCTGCACCCTCTCCTGGGACCCCTTAAGGGATGTCCCTCTGACCATTTAGGCCCAATCCCGGTGGGACATCCCTCTCACAATCCAGGACTGCTGGCTCCCAACTGCTTGCCTGCCTGCCTTCCCGATTGTCCCTAACCGCTTTTGCCTGCCAGCCTGATCACCCCCTAACCACTCCCATGCCAGCCTGATTGATGTCTAACTGCTCCCCTGCCAGCCTGTTTGCCCCCAACTTCCCTCCTCTGTGGGCCTGGTCATCCCTAATTGCCCTCCCCTGCAGGGTTGATCGCCACCAACTGCCATCCCTTACAGACCTGGTCCCTCTCAACTGCCCTCCCTTGCTGGCCCTCTTGTGGTGGCCATCTTGTGTTCACATGGGGGCAGGATCTTTAACCACATGGGGCAGCCATCTTGTGTGTTGGAATGATGGTAAATCTGCATATTACTCTTGTATTAGATAGGATAGAGGCCTGGTACATGAGTGGGGCAGCTGGTTTACCCTGAAGGGTGTCCTGGATCAGGGTGAAATTTCCCTTGGGGTGTGGGGTGGCCTGAGCAAGGGGCCTGTAGTAGTTTGCAGGCCAGTCATATCCCCTGGTGACCCAAGAGAAGGACCTGGTATCTGGAATTTATTTACCTTCTACAATTGAAACTTTGTATTCTAGAGGGGAGCCAAGCCTTCTGCTCCCTCTGTGGCCTGAAGTAATTTCTGTTTGGATTTGTTTACCTTCTATAATTGAAACTTTGTAACCTTGAGTGGAGGCTTAGGCCAGCAAGGGCAGGCAGAAAGCTTGGCTTCCTCTGTTGCCTGGGAAACCCAAGCCTCCCTCCTGCTGTAGCCATTTTGATTGGGTTTATTTATATACTCACTCTGATTGGCTGGTGGGTGTGGCTGGTGGGTATAGCAGAATAATGGTTAATTTGCATATTACTCTTTTATTAGGTAGGATAGCAGCACCAGCAATAGATATAGGTTGCCCAAAGGAAGTAATTCATAAACAGAATTTCTGCCAATACAGTTAACTGTGGCACTGAAAAGGTTAAAAATTGTTCATTTAGAGCACATGTGTCAAACACAAGGCCCGCGGGCCAAATCCGTCCCGCCAGGCCTTGCAATGTGGCCCGCACCGCACTGTCATCACTGCACTCCCCTGCGTTTCCATCACAATGACAGTTTATGACTGTTCAGTAAACCATTTGGCCCGCGATTTAGGCTGGATTTTAGATTTTGGCCCCTTCTCTGATTGAGTTCGACACCCCTAATTTAGAGGATGTATCTGTATTTTCATTTTTAGATGCTATTTTAACATGACTTAGTAACTGAAAATAAACTTTTAGCTCTGGCCAATTCTCCATAGTAATTCATAAATGTTTTTATTCTCCTCAATGTATAATAAATATCTTCCCAACACAACATATAACACAATATTTCATTTCACTCATATGCATTTATTATTTTAATTGTTCTTGGTATAAATAGGTTTTTTTTAGGTGGTAATATAAAAATAGCCCAACATAAATATAATTTCAAAATTTCAATCTCCTTCTCCAACAGTATCAACTTTAAAATATTTAAACTTCAGTTCAATTAACATGGTTTAAATAATTTCAAATAATGAGTCCTATGGTACAGTCAAGATGTCAAAGACTTGCCCTGCAGATTTCAAATTAGTGGATTCCAACAATTATAAATTATAATTTATTATGCATGCCAATACATAGACAAATTTTGGATGCACAATTAGACATTTAATTACATTGAAAATGCCACTGCATATTTAAACTGATGACCAGGCATTACAGTCTGCACGGATAACAGAATTACCTCCCCCACACATGTGATTCACTGAAGGATCTGGTGTCTATTGAATTGACAAGGACCAGCTGCCAAGACTGAAAGATTATATAATTTAAAAAAAAAGAAATACTTTGAAATAATTTCATACATATTATGGTTTCTGTTAAACTGTTTTCATTTGTGGGTTTTTTGGGTTTTTTTGGAGGGGGGTGTCTAAAAAAATTTAACCTGACAATTTAACCAACATTGGTTACATTACATATTAAAAAGTACTTTGTATTTTTACCTTTTTATTCATTAGATTGTTTCATAGATATTTTTTGATCCACCAGAAAAAATAAAACAAAATATATGCTTTTAACTAAGAAATCTAATTCAATAAATCAATTAATGAGTCATGAAAATAATAGATGCAAATACAAATTTGAATAACTATAATTATTTAATAAGGCACTCTTAAATTCGTGTGTTAATACTCTCCAATAAAAGAGAAACATGCAAATTGACCATACCTCCATTACTCTCACCAGCCCATCAGGAGCAAGTATGCAAATTAATCCAACAAATATGGCAGCAGCCATGGATCCGGAGGATGCTTGGATTGCCCACAGCAATGGAGGAAGCCAAGATTCCTGCCAGCCCTGGCATACTCTGGCCTCCCATCAAGGCTATGAAGTTTCAATTATAGAAGATAAATAAATCCCCCCAAAATAGTGGCAGCCATGGAGCTGGAGAGAGCAGGAGGCTTAGGGATGGAGGAAGCCATGGAGTGGTCCCAGATTGGAGAGGGTGCAATCTGGGCTGAGGGACACACACACCCTCTATGCACGAATTTTGTGCACTGGGCCTCTAATAAAAATAAAAGAAGGTAATTTATTTGTTGTTACTATTACATTAATTGTTTGCAAAAGACCATCTTCAGATACTCATGTGATGAGTCCTAAACTTTATGGGTGTTTTTTTGTTGTTGTTGTTTGTTTGTTTGTTTGTTTGTTTTAATTCTTACCCCAAGATATAATCTTGTTGCTTTTGCTTTTTCTCATTTTAGGGAGGGATCAAGGGAAAGGGAGAGCAAAAGAAAATCATTGATGTGAGAGGGAAACATTGATGGTTGCCTCCTGTACCCACTCTGACCAGGAATAGAAACTGCAACCATGGTGTGTACTCTGATTGGAAATTGAACACATGGCCCTTCAGTACACCAGAGGATGCACTCCAACCTTTTTAAAAAATGTGTTGCCCTTACCCAGTGGTCGGCAAACTGGCTCGCATGCCACATGCTGCTTGTGAGCTGTGTTTTGCTGCTCTGTTGCTAATGAGTTTGCAGATCACTGGGACAGGGTCTTAATCACAAGGAACAACAACACACTATAATTATTAGAATCAAGAGTCTAGGTCAGTGGTTGGCAAACTCATTAGTCAACAGAATGGCAAACTGCTGCCCTAACTAATCAGGCTCAGTGGATAGAGTGTTGGCCTGTAGACTGAAAGGTTCCAGGTTCAATTCTGATCAAGGGCATGTATCTTGGTTGTGGCACATCCCAAGTAGGGCGTGTGTAGGTGGCAGCTGATCGATGTTTCTCTCTCATCATTATTCCTAACTCTCAATCCCTTCCCCTTCCTCTGTAATAAATCAATAAATTATATTTAAAAAAAATTAAAAAATGTGTTTGTATTGATTTCAGAGAGTTAAAGAGAGGGAGATAGATACAAACATTAAGGATAAGAGAGAATCATTGAATGGCTGCCTCCTGCATACCCTCCACTCCCTGGGGATTGAGCCTGCAACCCAGGTATGTGTCCCGATCATGGATCAAATGATGACCTCCTGGTTCATACATGGACTCTAAACCACTGAGCCATGCTGGCTAGGCTGAGTCACTTTGTTTTAATGGCCAATCACAATTCCAAAAAATGTCCTCTTTAAGAAAATCTAATTTCACATTATAATAAGTTTCATACTTATTATAAACATGACATTTACAGATAAACTTACTAAGCAACAAAAATGCCTGTAATTTCAAAATTAATCCAGAATATAATCCCTCTCATGAAAAATTTAGCTCTTTTTAAGGTATTTTTGTGCATGCATAATGGTTCATATTGATATTTTTGGGAGGGAATGAGTGCTGGAAATTCCTAATTTACCATTTTGCTAACATAATTTCATATTCTTTAAAAATTTAAGGTATGATTCATAGCCCCTGAATCATTTTAATAGTATAGTAATGTCATATAGGAGCTCTTTGATAATGATTGTTAAATATATCCATAGATGAATGAAAACTTTAACCACCACCTTTTAATTTGAATGCCTTGTGATGTTTCTTGCAAGATTATTCTTTAAATACATCAAGTTAATCAACAAATGTTTATAGCTGACCTATATATTGTAGAGTATAGACATAGGGCCTTAGATGCTTAATTAGGAAATCAATCACATATTACTAGTAACCTACTGACTGAAAGATATTTTAAGTAGTTCAATAAATAATGTTCAAAAATGAAGTTATAAGTAACTGCCAAATAGGTAGTATAGTTAGCACAATACCTCTTCAGTGGACTTATAAGGCACAGAGAACTTTTGAGCCTTTTAAAATTTGCATAGCATTTTCTGTTCTTAGTATTATTTCCCTGTTTTCAAACAGAAAGGAGTCAAAATAATTTAGGAGTCTATAGGTAACATTGGTGATATTTATTGCAAAATAAGAAAAGGGTCTTTATTTTTTAATGTATCTAGATCTTCAGGTTTTAGAAATTCTGTCTTATGAGATTAAAAAGATGACTGGTAAAAGATATTAGAATAATTATAATCTGTTAGTATATGTATACTGGAAAATATGTGTTCTAGATCTAGGCTTTCTGTGGGAAAGGCCTCCAGTCTCTTTTATAATTAGTAGAGAAATAAAGCATGTATTTGTGTGTGTTTTCTTTTGTTTGTGGTTTTGAAGTTACTCATATTATTATCCCCATTGTTTATAAACACATTTATAGTCCTGGCTGGTTTGGCTCAGAGGATAGGGTCCCAGGTTGGATTCCAGTCAGGGGCACATGCCTGGGTCATGGGCTCAGTCCCCAGTAGGGTGCATGCAGTAGGCAACAATTCCCTCTCATCATTGATGTTTCTCTCTCTCTCTCCCTCTCCCTCCCCCTCTGAAATCAGTATTTTAAAAAAAGATTTTGATAAGTAGAAATATGGATTACAAGTAAAAATATAGGACCTTAATATTAAAAATATAAACTGCTCAGGCTTAATTCATTAGATTTTTCCACCCCTGTTTTTCTTTCTCCCCCCCGCCCCCCTACTTTCTTAATCATTGTCTTTCTCATCCTTGCCCTTACCTCAGCTGGACACTCTGAAGTGAAGATTGTAATAGGAAGTTATGCAATAATTCCTTCTTGAGGAAATTTAATTGTGTTTGTGCTAGCCTATAATTATGCACTTCCAAAGAATTGCATGAACATCAGTTAAAATAGGCAGCACTAAATTCATAAAAGCTTTCAAATTGGCCTTTTTCTTTCCTGGATAAAAAATTTAAATCAATTGATGTCCTCCCATCTCTTCATTAAAAGCATTTTACCTTAACAATTCATAAAGTAGTCTTATTAAGTAAGCTAGGTCCCTGAAGTTAAAGCCCAATTACACAATGTCAAAGCAGAGATGGGCAGAAGAGGTCATGCAAGATACCATGGTGTGTGCAGCCCGATGCTTTTACCTACACATTTTTAAATATTTTGAGAGAGCACAGAAGAAATTTGTTTATAGGCAGATGGCTCCTCTGGTGTCTGAATCTGAATTGCAGAGAACCAGTGACTTGTATCAAAAACCCAGAAGAACTGGAGGAAAGAAAGAGACTAGTGCTTCTCTCCATCCTTGCCGGGCTTGGAGGAGGTCTTAGGGCTAGGCACGTGGCTGCTTCACATACATAAAAACCAACCAGTTCTTTCTCTGCAGCTTTCTCACTCCTAGCTGTATCCTGGGCACTATAGCAGCTGCATTAAATGTGTGGTTGTACAGCTAGATTGCTTGGGTTTGAATGTTAACTCTACCGATGACTAGCTGTGTAAACTGTAGCAAGTTATTGAATTCTTTTGGACATCAGTTTCCTCTACTTTAAAATGAGGGGCAAGAATAGCACCTACCACATGAGCCACTTAAAGAATAAATGAGTCAAACTACAGCCCAGAATTTAGAACAGGGCTGGGAATGTTGAGAGCACCCATCTTTTTCTTGTGTTCGCTCTTATTATTACAGAAGGTATCTCAATTCTGATATGAGTTGGATTATTTTCCTCAAGTATGATAATTTTTAATGGTTTATTATTGGATATTTTGTTGGTCTCAAATTTAATCTAATTGGGCATTGCTATTCTTGTTGGAGGTTGGTAGCATATTAAAAGACTAAATGATATGTGAAAATACTTTAACTGTTATTACCAGCTAGAGGCCTGGTGCACAAATTTGTGCATGGCATTAGAACCAGTTTTTTTGGGTGGAGAGCATGACCCCTGTTGAGCCAGTTGGCCTGCTGCAGTGCACATCATAATGACTAGTCATTCTGGCACTCTGGTTGCTTGGCTTATATATATATATCAAAAGTACCAATTTGAGGGACTAGTGATAACTTCTAGTAATATGCAATACAACTAAGACAATGTTAAATATAAATTCAAGTGCAAACTGTTTACTCTTGTTTTGTGGGGAATTGTAAATAATTATTCTAAAATTTAATATATTTAAATCACCAAACTAATGAACACATTATAGCTACATTAGAAAACGTTATACTTGCAGTATATTTGAAAAAAACACCAGCTTCTCATTTTTCTAAGTCTAAAACATGAAATATAGGCTGGAGCAATTCTCGACGATACTTGTGAGTTCCAAAACTGCCAAAGACAAACACTTTAAAATTCCTAGTGAAGTTAATGTATCTAAGAATGCATTTGACCAGTGACAAACTAGGTTAGCTAACAAAAGTAGGTTTGTTTTTGATTCCAAAATGTCATAGTGTCTGTGTGTCACTTTATGAGCACCAGGGGGAAAAGCCTGCCTCCGTACCTGGATCTTCTATTCTTTGTCTGGATTTCTCTGTAGATTAAGAAAGAATACAGTGCTAATGAAACTGCATGATATTGGCATTTTGAATCACAACCCTCATATAAAATTTTCCTGGTTACTATCATCGCTGTTCTGTGACAAAATAGTGCCTCCATATTTTCTCATAACTTCAATCTATGGTGATAGAATTGATTGCTTTAGGACAAAGGCTATTTTTCATTAGACAAATAGAGAAAAGAGTAGTAAAAATTTAGATTTTAAAATAGATTATGAAGTTCAAAACAGAGCTAGGAGTGTCCTGATTATAAATCCAGTAGATTTCAATTTTGTCTAGAAAGGCAACAGCTCAATTTATTATGCCTTAAAACAAATAAACAAACAAACAAACAAATAAACAAAACCACTTTAGAGTTTGAAACAACCTGAGGGCTTATTTTTTTAAAGCAATCAAACAAAGTATAATATAAAGTCAAGTGTATAATTAGAATATATATATATATATATATATATATATATATATATATATATGTGCTGGATATGATCATAACAAAAATTCCTGCCTATGAGCATGTATTGAATTTATTTAAAATAATTCTAGGCTGCTTAGTGGGTCACAGTTTGAATTTCCTTGAAGAGGTCTATGTAAACTCTGTTTTTAGGTATCCTCAAGAGATCTGAGCACCTCAGATGTTCAAAAATATTTATTTTAATAATTATTTGTTCATTATTTTTCACTATCATCCATTTTTTCCAATTTATATGCCCTGCCTCAATTGCTAGCTCTTTGATTCTAAGGACCGTGTTTTATTCATTCAGAAATGATAACAAAACAAAATGCCCTAAGGTTATAAACATCAAATATTTAATGATAATTCTCAAAATTGTGATTTTATTATTCTAAAATGATCGTAATTTTTGTGTATCTTTGTGGTCTAAACTGCATGTAAATGCACAGTATTCAATACAGCACCACATCAAAAGTATAATAAGGCAACATTATTAATATCTGTCTTTAAAAAGAGTGGTTTCGATACAGTTCTCTGGAAGCTTATGTACGAGTAGTCAGGTGGAGAGAGCTTTCATATAACATAAAGCTGGGTAGGTGAGGCGGTGGGTGCAATCTCTCACATTGTTTATACACGATTCCCAACTTGTCCGGTGATGCATCAGGAGGTGATACTTTGAAAATTTATTCTGAAAGGCTTATGAATTTAACTTGTCAATCCTCACTCCTAGTGTCCATATAATGTTTTCTAATTTTCTAATAGAGACTTATTCTTGAATCAAACTTGCCAGAGGGATCGTGCAAGATTAGTTAAGGAACTAGTACACCCTACAAATATTTTGAATGACTTTTGGCTCTTCCACCATAAGAAATATCATTTCAAAGTGATTCTTGGGAGCTTTAAAGTTTCCATTTACATCATCTCTACTTTCAGGCAAATTGAGTATTAAAGATAATTCTCTCTCTCTCTCTCTCTCTCTCTCTCTCTCTCTCTCTCCCTCTCTCTCTCTCTCCCTCCCTCCCTCTCCCTCCCTCCCTCTCCCTCTCCCTGTCCCTCTGTCTCTCTCTCTCTCTCTCTCGCCCATCTTTGTAGAGTTTATTTTTATATAATACCTTGTTATATACTTAGATTAAAATTAAAATAGCTGCATTTAAATAAGACAGAAGAGTTACTATCCTAGTCCCCCAAACCTGTAGTTATAAGCAAAGTGATGACAGATAATATTCCTCTCCACATAATAAAACAATGATTAAATGGACCCTGCTTTTATCTTTTTTCTTAGAAACATATGCTACAATTATTTTTTTGCAAAACGTAGAATCAAAATATATGTCATTGTCTTTCTGTCACAAAAGTAATTTATGTGTTGTTGTTTTTTTCTTCTCAGTTCCAAACTCTGATAAATTTGGTTTATCTACCAAAAAGAAAAGAAAATGCCTGTGTGCTGATAGAATATAATGGTCATATTATTTCTCATTTGCTTTTACAATCTTTATCCCACTGTTTGTTAAGCAGACAAAAGCCTGTGACTTTGAAGAGGCACTAACATTTTCCTGATTCTCTGCAGCTAGTCACCAATTACCATCCTAAATAAAAAACATTAATTCATATGTAAGACAGGTTTTCAAAGACCTTGCCTGTGAGTTCTACCATCCCCAAGCCCCTCATTGTGAGTAACTGTTGAAAATAGTAAAGTGAACATTACCAATAACATTGAGGCTGCATTTATTACTTTACACACTGCCACTATCTCTTTTATGCCTTACAAACATGTGAGCAATGGAATGCTTCATCAGATTTGGAAACCTTTGTTAGAACATCTAAACAGCTGGTGGACAGGAGTCAGAAATATCAGGAGCTATATGCTATGTATGGAAGACACACAGAGGCTAATGTTTAACCTGAGATGGAGCCCATGTTCACTCCCTTTGCAGGATCAGGGCCCTGCCCATGCTTATGCCTAATGTTGCCAGTATCACATGCTACCCAGGAGGTGGGGCTGCTGTCCATGTCTTTCTCTCAAAGCTTTTTCTTTAGGATTATTTGTATTGGGTGAGCTTAGATACACTGGGAGAGATAGAGATAGATAGATAGATAGATAGATAGATAGATAGATAGATAGATAGATGATAGATAGATAGACAGACTTAATTTGTTCAATTCATATTATTTACACAAAATATTAATTTATGAATTCCTTTTACTTAATTCCAGAATTAATATAGGACTTTTGTCAACTTGTACTGGCACCTGGTAAAGAGTTGGATATAGATATTAAAACAATTGAAGAGGAAAATATAAGTATACAAGTAACTTCTTCTTGCTTTGGTTAGTTGTATTCAATACTATAAAGATGATTGTGATATGCAGATTTCCAAATTTAAGATGTTTGAGTAAAACTACAAAGACAGCATTGCTTTTTCAAAAATAGTCATGCAAATAACTTCGTCATTTATAGAATATTTATTGTATGGCTGATAATATGCTAAGAGCTTTACAGGCCATATCTTCTTTCATTTCCTCCTAAAAATGTAAATGGCATTTTACAGATAACTTGACCAGGACCACATAGTTGCAAGGTTGGGCTTCAAATTCAAAACTAGGTGACTTGCTTATAGAGCTAGTTCCTCCAAACACAATCCATATCATACAGCTATAGAAAAGCACAAGATATTTAACAGCAGATGCTACCGACTTTTCTTTGAACACGTTTCTCATAGAATCCAAATTCTTAGTGCAAGTGATATCAATGGTTGATCTAAAGTTGTTAAAATTAGCAATTTAATGAGACATAAAGGTAAATCATATACTAATTGAGATACATGAAAACAAGTCATTTTAAAAATATAATACCACTAGTTGGTCTCATCCTGGTTTTAATGAAAACATCTGAGTTGTCCTCTTTCAAGGAATGATAATATAAATGGTATGTTTGTTTCTCTATTCAAATCCTGATTCCCTACTTGAATCCCCCTGTTTTTAATTTTACTCTTATCTATTCTGCTAAACAACATTTAGATCCATGCAATTTAATTAAACAATATTGGCATTACTTTCCTTTTCAGACACTCTTCCAAGCACAGGAAAACTGATGAGAAAACAAATATGGGCTTTATCTTCAAGCAATCTATTATGCTGATAGTTAGAGATTCTGACCCCAGCTGCAGTAGCCAAGGATTGTAGCTGACTCAGTGAGGCAGGCATGCATTGCTCCCTCCAGATTCATTCACCGAGTCAGCCTTTTGTGTTCTGTGAAAAGGCAAAGGGCCTAGGGCTGTGTTCAAATAGCATGTAATACATTGTCTTTTATAGCATAAAAACAGAAATGAGTGTAGATTTGCAGGATTTGTGAAAGTACCTTGAAATCATTTTTCCTTTCATCCCTCATTTATATGTAATTATGAAATTTTATAATTTAAGTCTTGAGATAATGTAATTGGAGCAGGCTTTGATTACATTAAGGCTCTGTTGCTCTGACACAGCAGAATCAGAAAGAGTATGCTTTGGGAATTGGTGCCCAGGCAGCTAGTTCTCTGAGATCAGTTCCCATTTTCTTCCCTTCAACTATGATGCGCATAACTGGTTCAGTCTCATACCACTTACATTTTCCTTGAGTTATGGCAAAATGCACCTCTTACCTTGGGTCATCTTTCTTGGCTCTGTCATTAGCCATACTAGCCAGCCTTTCACCTTTTACCATTCCAGAGCCAGCAAGCTTTTTCCCCCTTTAATGATATTTTTTATTGAATTCAGAGAGTAGGGAGAGGGAAGAGAGATATAAACATCAGTGATGAGAAAGATCATTGATGGGCTGCCTCCTGCACTCGCCCAATTAGGTGTGCAATCTGGGCATGTGCTCTGACCTGGAATTGAACTGAGACTTCCTGGTTCTTAGGTCAGTACTCAACCATTGAGCCACATTGGCTAGGTTGAAGTCAACCAGTTTTGTACCAGACCAGCCACAGACAAGTTTGTTGACTATCTCATTTGGAATACCAATGCTTGCCTCCCATTCTACACACAAATATAGGTAATGAGGAAGCACTTAGCAGCTAGAAAATTTCATAGAACTCTGACAATTATCTTCAAATAGACCCTCCTATTCAAATTTCAACTAATCAGTTTTAAAGCTCCCTCTTCCAAAATCTTAAGGGCTATATATAGGTGGTGAGGAGCTAATTTTTTTTTATCTGTTGATAGAAACTTAGGTTGTTTCCATATCTCCATATCTTTGATGTTGTCAATAATGTTCCAATGAATACCAGAATGCAGATATTTCTTTGAGGTTACTGATTTCATTTTCTTTGAATATGTACTCAGAAGAGGCATATACAATACATCATATGGTAGTGCTATTTTTTTTTTTTTTGGAACCTACATTCTGTTTTCTCTAATGGCAGTACTAAATTATATCCCCCTCAAACAATATATAAGGGTTTACTTTTTTCACACTCTCACCACCACTTGTTATTTTTTAGTTTATCCTAACAGGTATGAGGTAATATATTATTATGGTTTTAAGTTGCATTCATCTGATTGAGCACTTGTTGGTCATTTCTAAGTCTGCTTTGGAAAAATATCCATTCATTTTCTTTGCTCATTTTTTTAATTGGGTTAATGTTTTATTTTGTTTTGTTTGGGTGAGAGGGTTGTTTCACTATTGAGTTATATGAATCTTGTTAGGAAAAAATAAATGAATCCAGTAAAGTTGCAAGATACATTAACATGCAGAAATCAATGATGTTTCTCTACTCTAATAAGGAGCTATTTGAAAAGGAAATGAAGGAAATTATCTCATTTCTACTAGCATAAAAAAAATAATGAAATATGGTTACATTTAACTAAATAGGCAAAATACCTGTTCATGGAAAATGATAGGACAGTCCTTTCTCCACATTTTTTTGGTATGGGGCTGTTATAGGAATTTTTAAAAATATATTTATTTATTTGAGAGAGAGATGAGGAAAGAGAGAGAAAGAGAAAGAGAGAGAGACCTTGATTTGTTGTTCCATCCATCCATCCATCCATCCATCCATCCATCCATGAATTCATGGTTTATTCTTTATATACCCTGACCAGGGATGAAACCTATAACCTTCGTATGTTGGGACAATGCTCTAACCAACTGAACTACCTAGTAAGGCATAGGGAATATCTGAAATGGAATGCTCATGACTTTTTCTGTCCCTTTACACCTCTATTCTATTCCCCACAATCTCAAGATTGCAATGAACCTTGTATTTTCCTAACCGGCTTCCTAACCAGTATGTTTTCCCAAATCACTTCTATGTCTCTTGGAAGAAAGCCCATTTCATTAAAGTGATTGCAAATAAATTTTGTGTTCTAAATGATCTAATTGAGCTACTTTATTACTGACCCCATAACCTTTGGAGCTATTTGCATTTATAACAATGAAATCCATGTATCTAAACAAATCTCTATAAGCCAACATTTCAAGTACAGTGACAAAATAAAGTGGAAAAAAAAATAACCTGCATTAAATTTGTGGAAATATTGCCACCTCTGAGGCCCACCAGCCTAATAGTGGAGTGCCTTTCAATGTTCAGTTATGCCAATAGGGAACAGCTTTCTTACTTCCACTGTTTTTCCATAGTCTATTTGCTACTTGTTTTTTGTGTGTTTTTTTTAAATTATTCTTTTAGAAGTGTATATGGAAAAAGGAGAAAAATTCAAATGAGTGCATTAATATAGCATCTTTGCTTTAATAGAAAACAATATCAAAGTCCGAATATATTTAGTTAGCAAATAATATTGAGCACCTTCTATTTTTAAGTCATTTTCCCCGAGGAACTTGGAATATATCAGTGAATGAAATAGAAATCTTACACTTCCAGGCTTACACCTAATGTATACTAAATAACATAAATCTAAGTAATTTATTGCTCTACATTTTAGAAAGCAATATAAATCCTCCTTGTTATATTGGAAAATCATGCTCTGTTTTCTTATATATGCCGAGTTACTTACTTTCTTAAAACTGATAAATTTCTAAATCTGGTCAAGAAATTATACTTTTTTTTAAAAAAATAGACCTGTTCTCTGATGCCTGCATTGAATTTAAATAGGAACAGCATTGCAAATAAAGAAGCAAGCTATTTCTGAATACTTGCATAACAGTTGGAATAAAAATATTTACCATGGAGACTGAAAATAACAAATATTGTTTTCATCTAGTTGAGCTTTAAACCAAGATGTTAGAAGAAACATATACGTGACATAACTAGTAAGGCTCTATGACAGTTTCTTGAGGACAGATTCTTTCTAATCATCAAAAGCAAAGGGTTATATCTAAACAAAAATGGATATGACTTCTTTTAGGCTCATATCTCTTGAACAGGAATGAAGGAGTGGCAACTTATTCTGATTTGTCAAGTACATGCTATGCCTCCTCTATAATTTTATACCAGTTATATAAACACAAGTCAAGAGCTGAAGCCGGTTTGGCTCAGTGGTAGAGCGTCAGTCTGCGGACTGAAGGGTCCCAGGTTCCATTCCGGTCAAAGGCATGTATATTGGTTGTGGGCACATCCTCAGTAGGGAGTGTGCAGGAGCTGGTCGATGTTTCTTTCTCATCAACGTTTCTAGCTCTCTATCTCTCTCCCTTCCTCTCTGTAAAAAAAAATCAATAAAATATATTTAAAAAACAAAACAAAAAAACACAAGTCAAATAATAGTGATGTTGTTGCATTTCTCTTATCCCTTTTTAAATGATTTTATCCCATAGAATTTTTTTTCCATTACATTCTCATACTATCAGAGATGAAGGGAACATTTACCTTTGAGCATTCTCGTTGCCCATGACATAGATATTGAACTGAGCTGAAATGCCTTACTCTGACTGCCAGTGCTTTTCCATTGCTAAAAAAACTACCAGGCAGATTAGACAAAAACAAGCAAACAAAACACAAAACTTTATTCATATTGTAAGTAGAAAAGAATTATATATAAATAGACTTATTGCACAGTAGTAAAATAGAAGAAATCTGAGATTATCCCTTGAATAATGCACCTTTAGGAAGAAAGTAGTTTTTTGTATATAAAAGCACTGGCAATCAGAGTAAGGCATTTCAGCTCAGTCAATCATCTATGTCATGGGCAATGAGAATGCTCAAATGTGAATGTTCCCTTCATCTCTGATAGTATGAGAATATAAAGAAAAAAAAATTTCATGGGATAAAATCAATATATATTATTGATTTTTTTTGCAAAGAGGAAGAGAGAGGGATAGAGAGTTAGAAACATTGATGAGAGAGGAACATCGATCAGCTGCCTCTTGCACACCCATTACTGAGGATGTGCCCTCAACCAAGGTACATGCCCTTGACCAGAATCGAACCCGGGACCTTTCAGTCCACAGGCTGATGCTCTATCCACTGAGCCAAACCAGTTTTAGTGGAAGAAGTTAGTTTTTGTTGCAAAGTAATTTTGTCTGTTATTATTTTTGTCAGCCTGTGTGACTTTTCTGATTTCTGCTACCAACAACTGTAGGCAGAATTACACTTGAACTGATTTCCTTATTCTTTTTATTCCCAAAGGGGTAAGTATTCTAGAATTGGAGAAAGAACTCCAGATTTACACTTACTAAAATATGTATTTTTCAAATAAATATATTGTGTTTTAAAAATTGTGATTAAATTAGTTCTGAATAATGCTCATATATTAATCCTCAGACACAATACATTGTTTTTCTTGTGTCTCTGAACAGAGGACAAAAATGGGATGAAAGACAGCTGACGTGGAAACTCTAATACAATGGGACTGGCATTTAGAAGTTGTGCAGGGTCCTAGAATTGCTTCTGAGGATATTACCTCAAACGTTTCCTAAAATTCTGCTATTTTAAGTGTTCCTTTTTTTTTTTTTTTTTTTTTTTTACAAATTAATGTTTTAAGTTCTTTAAAAATATAATATAAATGAAAGGCAGCATGAATAATGGTACTGCATTGATATCTTAAGATACATGTGTGTGGTTTGAATATGTGCTGTGTGTGTTATACATGTGTATTATATGGACGTGTTTGTGTGTTTTGGGGATTCCGTTGTCATTAACTGTTTGGAAGTAATGCTGTAATAGTGTAAGACTTGAGCCAACACATAATTGGTAGTCTGGACATAATTTCCTAATAGATGTTTGAATGTGATATTGTTTGCATTGCATAGAGCAAGATTTCACATCAATATTATCCCTGCAGAACTAATATATAATACCCAAAAATTGAAAGAGACTCATAGACAGAAACTGGACTGGTGATTGCCAGAAGGGAGAGGTGTCTGGGGACTGGGTGAAAGAGGTGAAGTGAGAAAGAAGTACAAATTGTAGTTACAGAATAGTCATGGGATATAAAATATAGCATCGGGAATATATACAATAGTATTCCAATAACTATGCATGTGACTGGTGGGTACAGAAATATCAGGGGGAACACTTTGTTAATTCACTGACACTCTAGTCACTATGCTGTACACCTGAAACCAATACAAAATAATGATGAAGGTGAATTTTAATTGAAAAATTTAAAAAAATAATTAAAATATAAAAAATATAGAAACAATGAAATGGTTTAAGAAATATTAGCTCTGTGACTCCTAGCCACATGTGTCCAGCTCTTCTCTTAGATATGACATTTGTTCCACTTGGCTAGTGCCATGGACTCAGTCCACCATATCCAAAGGACACAAAAATTGCAGGGACTCCTAGGATGAGCAGTGATGAGTGTACTTGCCTTTCTCTATGGAAAATGGGCTGTGTGAGGGCTTCTCAGACTGGAAGCTGCAGGATGTCCTCGAATTCCAAAAATTCTCTAAGTAAAAGTTTAAACTTAAGTGCAAAGCTATTTAATTGCTTTTATGATTCTGCCCAAATCTTGTTTCTTAACATCTTGATTTGAATCAAATCTTCCCTAAAAGTCACATAGTAAATGTAAGTAATATGTGTTAAAAAGTTATATTAACTTTTTAATATTGGGCTTTTATTAAGAAACAATGTCAATGTAATACATGAGTGCATGTGTTTATTCTCAGTGGGAGTAGAGACTTGAGCAGACCTTGGACATTTATTTTTCTGTTCTAAGTTAAGTATCCACTGCCGTCTTTTGACAGCATCTGAATTGCTAGTACAGAATCTCCATGAATAATTGTACCAACTTATTCCGCCAGAATCCCAGAATCACATGAAACCAATTTTCTTGGAATTTCCCCTACCTCAGCTAAGAAAACAGCCTTTTACATGACGTTGATTTTCTATCTCTGTTTAATTTTAAGAGATGTATAAGTACTGCATAGGTGAATATATTTATATTAAATATGTCTTAAAATTATCCCATGCTGTATTACCAACTAATACTGCTGAAACCTTAGCTTTCAGTGTTAAATTGTGAAATCTGATAATTTTCCTGAAAAATGAAGTACAGTAATAGTGATTTATCCTCTTGGTAATTCCTAATATCTTTATGAAGGACTTTATTCCCTTGTTAAAGAATATGGCCTATAAAAGCTTTGGCTCTTTGACTTTATGAGCTCATTACTAATGGACGAAGCCTGAGGAAAAGTCATTCTTAATGGCAGACTCTGATGGCTTTTAGAAAGGATATATTAGCAGTGAGCCTATCACCAGTGGGTTGCTATGCTGACTTTCAACAGAATTCTTCTTTTTAAAAAAAAAATATATATATATTATTAATTTCGGAGAGGAGAGGAGAGGGAGAGAAAGATAGAAATATCAATGATGAGAGAGAATCATTGATCAGCTACACTCCTCACACTGAAGATTGAGCTTACAAACCAGGCATGTGCCTTGACCAGCAATCGAACCCTGGTTCGCAGGTTGACACTCAGCCACTGAGCCACTGGCTTGGCTCTTCTGATTATTTATAGAGGCTCTCATTAAAATCAGTCTCCCTTTTTTGAAGCAGTATTCCTAAAGATACTTATCCTATATTCTAATATTATTGCCTTACTTTTGGTATATTATTGTTTGTGCAAGTGAACCTGATAAATATATATATATATATATATTAATATGTCATCATGTTGAGTGCATAGTATGAATTTGTAACTGTTCTCAATGTGAAAGATAGACAAATAAATTTTAAAATAATATTTGCATAAAATTCACAATGTGAATGGCAGAGACTCACAGGTTAACTAAGTACTAAATCTCGAAAATCACAAAAACAATATTTAGGGTGCATAGAAGGGCTACGAGATCATTTCGGGGAGGTGACACCTGAGCTGAGTCTGAGGAGAAGAGTTCACCAGACTATGAAAAGGAGATGCTCATTCCAAAAGAGGTTAAGAGGATGTTTGGGGGTAGCAGTAAGTGAGTTTGTCCAAGGAGGTAAAGCTAAGAATTAGCATGCTCAGGAATTTAAATTTGTATTGAAGTAGGTGGGGAGATATTAATTCATTTTAAGGAAGTGACTGAACTAACTAAATTTAAACTTATAAAAATAACTTTGTCTTCCTAAAAGATGAGTTGGAGGAAGGAAAATGATTTATACTGGGTGACTTATTGAGAATACATTCTCATAGAGTGAGTCAGATTCTGTTTGTCTCTCCAGCTTTATTTGTCATTACTAGGGGCCCAGTGCATAAATGCATGCACATTGAAAGAAACTGTGAGCCCAATGCTGCGGTGGGCACAGGGGCAGGTCTTGATCCATCCTTCGTGCCCCTGCCTGGCCCCTCCCACCACAGCCTCCAGGCCCCTGTCTGCCATCACCACTCCCACACACCCCTCTCACCAGCTGATGGTACAAAGTGATTGGGTCCAATGCCAGTAGCGGTGTGAGTATGGCCCTTGCCATCAGTGGGTGAGAGTGGCAACTACTGCTCTAATCATCACTCAGGAACAAGGCCAGCAGCCACCGTTCGCACCCACTGATGATGCCGAAGATCATGGTCGGCAAAGGTGTGCAAGTGTCGGCTTCAGCGCCGGCTGTGGGTGTGGATGGGGCTGGTGCCAGTGGCAGGTGCAAGCTCCTGGCGGGACCACTACATGTGGGAGCAAAGGATTTTCATTAATCACTAGAAGCTCGCCCGATGACAGTGACCAGTGCCTTGCCTTAATCTGGTGCTCCCACTCACCTGCTCTGCCATCCTACCCTGGCCACTGCCCACCATGTTCCATGCATGCCTCCTGGTGGTCAGCACACATCTTAGTGACCGGTTGTTCAATTGTTCAGTTGTTCTACCGTTTTGTCTATTGGCAAATTAGGGTTTTATATATATAGAAGATAAATAGATATTTCATCTAAGCTTCTACTATCTAACCACACTGAATTTCTGTTAGGTTCTCAGACATCTCAAACTTTTACTCTCCTCTAGATCTTTGTATATGATGTTCTAGTTACTTAATATTCTAATTCTTTCACTTGATTCATATCTTCTCAGGCATCTTTTCCTCTGCAAGCCTTCTCTAACTTATCTGATGGTGTCTTTGCTGTCTTGGCACATCACCAGTATTGCAATTCCATGTTTTCTTATACACTGTGTAACCATGTAAAATATAATTTCTGTAAGGCAGGAAATGTGCTCATTTCCCCTCTGTTTTAGCCCCAGAATCCATTACAGTGGTTGGTAAATAATAATTGCTCTATACATATTTTATGAATATATTAAGTAAATGAGAGAGATGTTTTTTTATGTTCTAAATTGAAGAATAAGAGATTAAGCAAGACCATGGGCAAAATGAGAGTGACTTTAAGTGTAGTGAAAAGTATTTGTAAAGGTTGGAGAAGTTGCCTTTAATTAAGAAAAGAGAAAAATTGAGCAAATAAATTGAAATAGAATATTTAGTTTCTGGCGTGGAATGAGATGGTTTAAGTTGATTTATAAAAAATATCAGTTTTACTTCATAGGCTTTCCTGACAGCTGTAGGATAGCTTACTGTGTGAAAAGTTAATGTGAAAATACATGTAAAGCAAGTGGGCTTTGCCTTAACAATTCTTTCAAGTCAAGTCTTCCTTTGCCAACCAGTCTTGCTTAGGAAGATGGTTCCAAACCTGTAAGCACTCTCCAGCCCTTTAGAAAAATAAATAAAATAGAAAGGAAAAAAGAAAAATATATATTGATATGTAAAGTTTCAGCCTTAACTATAAAATGCCTACCTAATTTTTTATAATAAAAATTATACTTTTTTAATTAATTAAATGTAATATTTATATATAACAATACTAATAAAATTCAAGTGTAAAATTTAATTTTCCTTCTAATTAGAGTCATTTAAATACATGATGCTTTAGTCAAATTCTTAATTAAAATAGTATTGCTTTATGTAAATTTTTAATTAAATGAAATGTATCATAGTAATATCCATAATGGAAATATATTTATTGATGTAATTTATCAACATTTATTTTTTCTGAATTATTAACTCAGCAATTCTTCTTGATTTAGGCGTCTGTATTTATTTCATGTTCTCAGTGTTACCATAAGTTTACGAAATTTTATTTTTCCACATGTATCTGAGTCATTCATTCCTGTTAGGTTCTTCTCTTTTTGGTTCTTTTTGTTTTTAATAAAATCTTTATTGTTGAAAAACATAGGTCCTTCTTTTTCCCCATTAACATCTTCCAGCCTGCTCCTGTCCTCCCCGCCCTCTAGGCCCTCACCCCCGCATTGTCTGTGTCCAGTGATTATGCATACGAGTTCATTGATTGATCTCTTCCCACCCACCCTCCCCTGCCTTCCCTCTGAGGCTCCACAGTCTGTTCATGCTTCTATGACTGAGTTTATCTTTGATCATCAGTGTATTTAGTTCATTAGGTTCACATGTGAGTGACATCATGTGATACTTATCTTTCTCTGACTGGCTCATTTTGATTAATACTCATAGGGAATTCCAGGGAAATTGAAAACCTCACTGGTTTTTACTCCTTCAAGGTAGCTTTTGTTCATAGTCATTTCTTATTGAAATTACCTGGTTCTTCTTAACTACTAAGCTAAGGGTTCAATCTGATTTGTTTAAAATATTTCCACAAATACCATAGAGGAAAAATGTTTTAGTTTTTTTTATTTGTTTGTTTGTTTTTGTTTTTTGCAATAATTGCTAGACCATGGCTTTAGGTAAATTTTAATTTGTAATTAAATGTTTCAAAAACAAACATAAAAAAATATCCTTTTTAAAATGTCTTTCATTTTGTTTTCTTAAATAAACAACATAAACCCTATTCTCATTTCATCATTTAGTTTGATACTCTGGACACAAATCTGTTCCTTGTAACTCATTGAAATATGCCTGTGCCAGCCTGATAGATATTGAGTACGAGAAATAAAAATGTATTCAGGGCTTTCAGAATGCTTCCTGCAAAGGAATGTCTCAGTCAAATAGCTGCTTTTCTAAATTGAACGTGTCAAACTATATATCACCTTGTCTAACTTAAATGATGTCCATTTTGGCAAAATTTCTGAAAAACGCATTAAAATTATTTATGCCAATAGTCTTTGCACTATTCGTATTCATTTTTGGACTGCCAAAGTTGACACTTGTAATTAAAAATTATTTAGTTGAATGCTAAAATAATCAGAACACAGGGAATGTTTCTTTGTGAAGTTCAATGAATGTTAAAGTGACCTATGAATTCAACTTTCATATTTAACTTTAGCATTGGAACGTTTAAATTTTTATTTTATTTTTTTTAATATATTTTATTGGTTTTTTACAGAGAGGAGGAGAGAGGGATAGAGAGTTAGAAACATCGATGAGAGAGAAACATGGACCATCTGGGGATATGCCCGCAACCAAGGTACATGCCCTTGACCGGAATCAAACCCTGGACCTTTCAGCCTGCAGGCCGATACTCTATCCACTGAGCCAAACCGGTTTCGGCTGCATTGGAACTTTTAAAAAATACAAAGTTCTGCATTTTTGCTAGCTCTACTTCACATTGTGTTAATTTTCTTTTTGCTGAATTCACAGACCAAAAATTAGAGTAAACCAAAAATTAAATGAGTAAGTCGTAAAATTTGTTACAGTTGCCCTAAATATACAAAAGCAGCTCTCATAGTGGCCCATGCATTTTTTTTTTTTATATCCAGACAAACCTGTGCAACTTCCTTCCTAAAATCATTTGCCAGCATTTTTTTTTTCCTAGTTAGGGAATAGGAACTATAAATAATAAATGCTTTTGCTCACAAATGTATTTATTTTGTTGTAATAGCTTTTATTTCATGTTTGCTGTGTCAATATTGTATTTAATCAAAACATCTCGTGAGTCATCATGTCTGTTTTAGATGAGAAAAAAATGTTTATAAAGCATGGAACATTGTACAAAACAGGTGTCTTGCTCAAAGTCACATAGCTAATGTAGAGAGCACAAGAATAAAAAATTCAGTGTATCTCATTTCAAAAGATAAGTTCTCCAAGGAACAGGAAAGAGGGTAGCAAGAGAAGGAGAATAATCCAAAATAGATAATGCAGATAAGAAATGTTAAAGGATGCATTTATTTATAAAACATTAATGCAATGCAATACAACAGACATCCATTGTATTGCAAATATCATTGTTATGACAGTTACAAGACAGGTACAGGAGGGAATCCATGCTATTGACTACTTCTTGGCCATTTTTGTAAAAGGCGAAAGATTTATGCGGTCTGAAGAGAAACCAGAGTATTCTTGCCATTTTTGGAACCAAATCCAAAAATACATTTTTAAATAGTATTATATATAATACATTTATTGACCATTCCAAGCAAATGCAAATGTTGTTTTTATATCTTCTTTCTATTGAATTAATATTTGCTTACATATTGGTCCTTTTTATAAAGACTAAAGAATTAAATTTACTTATTCACTGCATCTCCATTTTCTCTATGTAGAGTGCTGTATAACTCTCATTATTAAAATTACCCATTTATTTTTATTTTGATTAAATATAGAGATACTCTATTAGATCTCAAAAGCAAATCAGATTTTCTTGAACTAACAAAAGGGAAATATGCCGAAGTGCAACAAAACATTGGATGGAAAGAGAGAATGAATTAAAATGTTCCAGTCTTGAAATTTAAGAGTTATATGTTCTTAACCTGCATTCTATAAATGGGTTTGGGCAATGGGTGATCCCTCTGAATTGAAGGCATAGTTAGGCAGATTCTTTTAATTTTACTCCAGAAAATGTACTAAGTGAAGTGTTAGTGAGTCTTTCAGAAGAAGGACAAGAGTAAAGAGTTTGTTTAGCTTCCATGTTCCAAGTAATTGGAAAGTAATTTTCAAATAACAGAGACCTTGGTAGCAAGGCATATTAGTAACTTGTGTTTTAATGTGCATTAATTATTTTTTAAATATTATTAGACTAGTGGCCTGGTGCATGAAATTCATGCACAGAGGGGTAGGGGTTCCCTCAGCCCAGCCTGCACCCTCTCCAATCCGGGAAAATAGGTACAATTTTGATTCACTCACATCAAATGGCTGTTGTCATTTTTCAATTTGACAATGTAAGGGAAAAGAACTTAGTGCCCCTGACAAAAGAGTTAGATGTTGCACATTTTCAAAACCCTAGTTGTGCATCAGTGTACGGGGACTCACTGATGGAAAATCGCTGATCTATGTCATTAATGCAGAGGCTAAGTATTATGAGCTCCAGTATTGAAACTTGGGAAACTATTATACGTTTACCTTCCAGTAATGGTCAGTTATTGGTAAAGAATCCTCTGGGTATGAAGTCCCAACCAGATTTTTCCCCCACATTCAGTCTGCCCATGTATTGTTTGTAGGCCATAAAAATACTATGCAGTAAAGCATCACGCTGTGTATGCTCTTCAGGCCTGAGCATAAGTGGCAATAGAGCAGATAGTCTGTTTCTCTTTGGAAAAACCTATCTTCTGCTCCAAGTGGCCATGCATCAGCAGAAGCTGCTACTGTAAAATGTCACTAGATGATCCATGAGAGGAAGGCAGCAATCAATTACAGAGATTTCAAAACATGCAGTGTAATCAAAGCATATTGTAGTATGTTCAAAACCATTTCAATTTTACTGAAAGAGCAATATTCTTACATTACTGAGCACTAAACAAAGAGAACAGATTTAAATAGCAATACATTATATTGCCACAACATTATTATCAGCTTGTCAGATAAGGTGACAAAATTTGTATGTTTACTAGACCAGTGTTTCCCAACCTTCTCTCATGATGAGAATCACCTGGTGGAGTTGTTAAAACACAGATTCCTGAATCCCAACTAAGAAGTGCTAAACTAGAATTTTTGGGAACATATAGGTAAAATTGTATACTTAACTAGTGCTCTAAGACAGATTTTATATACAGAGCACTAAGTTAGGTATGCAATTTTACCTATATGTTCTCAAAAATTCTAGTTTAGCACTTCTTAGTTGGGATTCAGGAATCTGTGTTTTAACAACTCCACCAGGTGATTCTCATCATGAGAGAAGGTTGGGAAACACTCTACTAGACAATAGTATAAAACAAATAGTTTATACATTTAAATACATTTACATAGAAGACACATGTAAAATGAAGGAAATTGCCTGTGGAAGAGTTTCAGTTATGAAGGAGGCTGTGTCTTTTATAAAACTCCATTTTTACAAGAATTGATAACAGGTATTCGGTCATGGTGATGGCATTAATGTTTTCTTATAATTCCTTTTATCTTATGAATCAGCATAAGAAAAACTGGCATCATTGATATGTGTTTCTATTGAACACATTTATCTTCAGTCAATTCACCTATTACAAATGTTATTTGCAAATTCATAATTTTATATTTCCTACTGACAAATAAGTTGATGTGTTTGCAATGAATTTGACACAACAGACATGAAAACCCTAAAAAATCACTTTTCTTTTTGCCATGAAAAACATTTGTAATTGGGAATTCCCAAGGCTTTCCAAAAAGATGAACTTTCTGTTAAGGTTGATTTACTTCCTTTGTTAAACATTAAGAAAATAATGTTATTCATGTTTCTTCATTGACCCTTATTGAAATTAAATATGCACATGTAAAAATTGCTAAAAAGTTTAAGGACTGGTAAAGGTACTTAATGATCAGATACAGAGTAAATATTTGTTGAATATATCCTGAATAAAATAGAAAAGGTGTGCACTTTTCAGGTGGGAAACTATGCTAGGGCCTATATGTAAATTGGTTAAGGTTTATGCTAAGTACCAGTTTCAAAGACATTAAAAATGGCGTTAGCCAAATATAACATGTAATTTCTCCCACAAAAAAAAAAAAGAGCAAAAGTGGGTGTTGTGAGCCATCCAGGGTGGGGAAACAGTTCTCTTCCATGGGACCTTTAAGAACTTAAGTCTTTGTCTGGTCACTGCCATCCTCTAAATTATTGACACATTCTGTATGTGAAAGCCAACTCTCAGCCCGTGACCACAGCCAACCTCAGGGGAGGGCAAAGAGAGTGGAAGGCCATCAGCTTCTTCACAGAAAAGCATGAAAAGTTGTAAGTGTCACAGCCTTTCATAATCCATTGGGCGTAGGAAGGGGTGAGAAGCCTGGAAATGTAATCTCTGTCTGAAATTCTATTAGGAGGAAAAAGAGAAGTGTGTATCTTGGATAAAATTTTAAAATCCCTAAAGACACATGAGGTGATGATGTTCCTCCTGTGGTCATCATAAGGCATATTAAGTATTCCTACTGTCCTGAGAGGCACCAGGCCAGAGGAATCTTCCTCCTTAGCCTGTTATTTATTCAAAGTGGGATGGTTGTATACTTCTCAGGATGTGTTGCATCATGTGAATAAATGTTTCTTTTAATTACAAAAATATTCAAGTATCATGCCTGTGAGTTTTCTTTATCAATTACTAGAGGACAGGTGCAGGAATTGGTGCACAGGTGGGTCCCTGGGGTTCAGGTCAGTCGGGGATGATTGGGGCCGGCTGGCTGGGGAGAGGAATTATGGGAAGTAGGCTGTGGGAGTGCACTGAGGACCAGGGGGCAGTTCCTATGTTGAGCATCTGATCCCTGGTGGTCAGTGCATTGTCATAGTGACCAGTTGACCAGTGAGCGGCCTTGGCCGGCCCTGGTTACCTGATCCTTGGGTGGCCCTGTGCGATTGAGCAGCCACCATCTGAGGCTTGCCTGTGCCTTGAGCTGACCCTGGGCAGCTGGAGGGATGCAAGGACTGGGAGACTCCAGAGGCAGGTGCCAAGGCAGGGCTGAGGGGACTGGGTTCCGCCATCTTATGGCTGTGGGCACCACCATCTTTGAGGGTGTGGCATTCAATTAGCATATCCCCTCCTTTTTGTCTGTGGGTGCCACCATCTTTGCAACAGCATGAAGGTCAATTAGCATATTCCCTCTTTATTAGATAGGATGTTTTGGTACAAACCAATTGGTAAGAATTTTGCTTTCCAACTACTTAGTTTGTTTTTTTCAAGCTTGATTTGAATTTCTAATTTTTCTTTTACATTAATGTCATATTCTTTATTGTTGGGTTGTTTTTGTTTTGTTTTGTTTTGTTTGTTTGTTTCCTTTTTGTCTCCTTGTGTCATATATTTTTATTTTATTATTATTTTTTAATTAAAAAATATATTTTATTGATTTTTTACAGAGAGGAAGGGAGAGGGATAGATAGCCAGAAATATCCATGAGAGAGAAACATCAATCGGCTGTCTCCAGCACACTCCCCACTGGGGATGTGCCCGCCACCAAGGTACATGCCCTTGACTGGAATCGAACCCAGGACCTTTCAGTCTGCAGACTGATGCCCTATCCACTGAGCCACACTGGTTTCAGCATATATATTTTTATTTTAAATAATACTTTTTGGTAAGCATTGCTAAATTCAAACAAACTGTATAGAGTTCTGATAAGGCCCATGAGGGTGGTTCTTGTTTTGCTGTGTTCCAGGGGATAATTCTGTCCTCTGAGGCATCAAAAAAGTCAGGACCCATTTTAGTGCATGCACATTCTTTCATCTCTGGTAATCAGATTGGAGGTTTAATCAGAATGGAGGAGAAAGCTGTATTTCAGTTCTCCAGTGAGCTAACCAAGGTAAAAAATGAAATGTCTCATTTTATTTAACTAACTTCATTTAAAATTTAATATTATCTTGAAGGCATTAATTACATCAGTATAAGTGACTCTAATTTATTACTGGCACCATTAGTCTTCTGGTTTCCTAATGCTTTATACTATTATCACATAACATCATTATGTCTTCATCAAAGTGTCACCGCAGGCACTTGCGTATTCTGAACAATCACCTAAGCTTTTCTCCCATTATGTTTTTATTGACTTTTGGTTTATTTTTAATAACTAAATGATTTATTTAAAAAGAACAAGAAAAAAGCAAATGAACATAATTATCACACTTTTCAGGCAATAGCTATTTATTATTAGCATTTATTTAAAACTAGAGGCCCAATGCACAAAATTCATGCAAGATTAGGCCTTCCTTCCCCTGGCTGCCGGCACTGGCTTCCCTTTGGCACCCAGGACCCAGGCTTCCCTTACAGCTCTGGCTTCGTCCAGAAGGTCATCCAGAAGGATGTCCAATCTAATTAGCATACTTTGCTTTTATTATTATAGATATGCATTGTCTAAGTTTTGTGATAGCACTTTATCTACAGACTGTTGTTTTTTTGTGATGGAAAGGGTCCTGTACTTGGACTGTTTCAAACTCTGCAGCCTCATAGAGAACATAGCCCTGCCCTCAGGAAGCTCGGATAAGAGTCTTATGTAGTCAAATCCAGTGTTCAATACTCAGTAGACATCAGCTGCATTCGATGGTTGCTCACAGCCCTTATGTGATCCTTTTATTGTTGTTGTTGTTGTTGTTGTTGTTGTCGGGACAACACATATTCTGAGTTTTCTCCAAATTCAATACTGAATCCCTTTCAATTCACTTTGCAGACTTTTTTTCTCCTCAAACTCTTTTCTTTGGAGGCCTTCAGGGTGGGCCTTCGGGCCTTTTCGCTCTCTATACAAACTCCTTAGATAAACCTCATATCCTCTTGGCCCTCCAACCACCATGTATATGATGATTTATAATTCAAAATTTGTATCTGCAGACCGTATTGCTCTATACCCACTAAGAAATCAGAAAAATAAGTATGAATTTTTACTACTTTCCACAAACATGTTCAAATCTACTTTTCTACACCTCACGTCATCCTTACTCCATTATGACAGTTACCCAGGCCAAATTTTGGCATCATATTTGACTTTGAGTTTTACTCATAGCCCCCATCCAATTGGTTAAATAATATTTTGGGGCATATACTTAAAATTATGGTCTATCATAATCTATTCACTTCTCATGACCCCTCTGGCTATGACTCTGAGAAGCTGCCATCATCTCTTGCCTTAGTTAATAAGTCTCCCTAAGTCAGATCTCATTATCCCCCTGTTCAAATTTCTGCAATGGTTCCTCTTTTGACTAAATGATAGTCTTTTGATTGCATGAGCTGCCTGCTCCATCTTCCTCCCCTTGTTAGCTTTCTGTTTTCCTCTAATATTGCCACCCAGGCTTCTACTAGTCACCCTGTTCTTCTTGTTCTCCTTTCATTATGGCAGGGGGATTTATGACTTAGGGACCACACACAGGCCTTTCTCTCTGCTGGTATTACCTTCCACCAAATATCTATATGAGCTTTTCTCAAAAAAGCTCACCCTAATGAACTTATTTAAAAGTACAATGGATTCACCCAGACAGTGTGTCTCAGTGGTTGAGCTTTGGCCTATGAACCTGGTGGTCAAGGTTTGATTCCAGATCAGGGAACATGCCTAGATTGCAGGCTCAATCCCTACCCAATAGGGCACATGCTGGAAGTAGCCAATCAATGATTATCTCTCACCATCTCTCTCTCTCTCTCTCTCTCTCTCTCTCTCTCTCTCTCTCTCTCTCTCTCTCTCTCTCTCTCTCTCTCATCTCTCTCTCTCTCTGTTCCTCACTCCCTCCTCTCCCTGCCTATCTGAAATAAATTAAAATATTTTTAAAAATTAATTAATAAAAATACAATGGGTTCTATTCAACCTGTCTTTCAAATCAATGCTCTCTTTCCTCTAAAACACTTGTATAACCCACCATATAATTTACTTTTTATTATGTTTATTACTGTCTTCCATTATCAAATGTAAGGTTTGCAAGGGTTGATATTTTTTTATCTGTTCTATTGCTAAATCTTCTTAGGTACCTTGAACAGTGTGTGGTTCATAATAGCTGCTTTGTAAATATTTGTTGGGTACCTGAAAGGACATGAAGTTAATTTATGATCAAAATTCTAATAGATTATTTTCATTTTACTGAGAAAAATTAAAACTCAATAATATCTCTGGACTGCACCCTTGTTATTTGCAAAAGGGATGGTATCTGTCTCTACCTCCTACACTTTTGTGATGATGAAATAAGTGCACATTTATAGAAGTATACTTACATTTTAAAGTCCTACACATGCAAAAGGAATTACACAGAAGTACTGTCCCATATTCTTCAATATGAATTCTCTCTTCTAATCAGAAAGGAAATTATAACATTTTTTTCCTTTTTCTTCTTCTATCACTCTGTCTTCTTTCTTGTCCCATGACACTTTGATTGTCAACCTAACTAAATACTACCTTTCCTCAAAGGCTCAGAAAAGCCATTTATATGATGGAAGTTTTCCCCAAATAATCCCCTTCACATTTATTTCTGTGTTCTCTGAACTTTAGGTGCATTTATAGTTAAGACTGAAAAGCTGAAAAACAAGTATCCCTGGCTGTTTTCCAAAATACATTTCTTGAAATTGCCGCATACTGTTCATCATTTTAAAGCACAGTGCTCTAAAGATACGATTTTCAGATCAAGATCATAAATAAATCACAACTATGACTAATGAGACATCCTAAAAGTCCATATAGAAGAGACATGATAATTTAGAACAGTAAAATGACTCTAAATATACCAGTTCTATACCAATGCTATAAAACAGGGTACATACTGATTTTTCCAAGGTCTACTCATTCTATTTACAATTATAAATATCACATATGAATATAGCTTTCTTGTATCATGAATCAATTATAAAACATATATGGTAAGCATAAACACATCTGCTAAAATAAAATACTTCTTTCGCTTTCTTAGGATTCAGAAAAGCTTTGAGGAATCAAACCAATAATAGCCATCAAGAGTTAAAACCAATGCCTTCTTTTCCTTACGATTTTCTATTTATCAAAATTATCCTATTTTCCCTACAACTTTGTTCCATCTTTCAATCCTTTCTTTTATTAACTATCTGGATTGCCCTTTTCTTATTACTAAAAGGCATGAGAAATGAGAGGGATTAGAAACTTAGAAACATTGATGAGAGAGAAACATTGATCAGTTGCCTCCTGCACACCCCCCACTGGGGATGTACCTGCAACTAAGGTACATGCCCTTGACCAGAATCAAACCTTGGATGCGAAAGTTCTATCCACTGAACCGAATGGGTTACGGCTATTTTATCAGTTTCTTGACAACATATCTCACCTACACACAAGTGAGGAAAACTGTACGGGCAGACATACTTTAGTGTGATTTAATCTGAAGGATCCAATCTATTTCTAGTCATGTAACTTGCAATGTGTTTTTCTAATGAGGTTCAGTGACAGGGAAGGACTTGTACTCATTGAAGGAAGCACCTCAACTGACCTGTCAAAGACTTTAGCTAGACATGAATCTGTCAGTTTCATTAATAAATCAGCCAGTTAGTTGTATGATGGCAAGAGAACATTTGCTTGATGTTGATATTCTTCTCTTTCTACTTTTCTTTATAGCATCAATCCATATAATCTAATTACTTAATGTAAACTGACTGTGATTCTTATTTGGATTTTTTCTTCCAAGCTATGGATGACCATCTTCATTACACTTCTCCTAACCCTTCACATCTTATCCCAAAACTTTCTAAAATGTATGCCTTCGGATCTTTGTAAATTGCAAAGTGATTCAGGTAGGCTCGGTTCTGATATTTTTCATCGCTATCTGATCACTATTGTTTTCTAGCGTCAGTTGTACAGTAAAATAACTTTACTTTCATCTTCCTACTCTCTCTCTCTCTTTATGATTGGCCTTTTTTGTAGAAAGCTGGCTTTCTGTTTAGCTTAATATTAACTCTTTTATTTCTTTGTAATTAGGGGGTAATAGCTATGTTTGTTTTTCCCTAAGCTAAGTTTCAAAATTCTAATTATGGTTTAAATGAGTAATTTAAATGTTTTAAAAGTTGTTACATTCTTGCCTGGCCTGTGTAGCAAAGTGGTTGAGTGTCAATCCAGGAACCAAAAGATCCAGTCAGGACATGTGCCAGGTTGTGGGCTCCATCCTAGGTGGGGGTACTTGAAGGAAGCAGCATATTGATGATGTTCCTCTCTCATCGATGTTTCTATCTATCTATCTATCCCATCTCCCTTCCTCTCTCTCTTAAAAAAAAAAATCAATAAAAACATTTTTAAAAAGTTGTTGCATTCCTTTTTGTTATTTACTCTTACACAGTTACAATTTATCTTTGCCTTGGAATGTAATTGTTTTAAGCATGCTTTGTATATTATTTTTGCAACCTAATGGAGTATCACCTTTGCAAATTCTTCATGCACGAATGAGCCTATATAATAAAGAGATAATATGCAAATTGACCCTCATGCTGTTGCATAAGATGGCCACCCCCATGTGGTCAAAAATGGCCACCACATGATGGCTGGCAGGGGAGGGTAGTTGTGGGTGATCAGGCCAGCAATGAAGGGTAGTTAGGGGTGACCAGGCCTGCCAGGAAGGGTAGTTGGGGGGGGGGGTGGAAACCAACTAGGCGACAGGGGAGGGCAGTTGGGTGTGGCCTGACCTGCAAGGTAGGGCAGTTAGGGGCAACCAGGCCAGCAGAGAAGGGCGGTTGGGGGCCCCCAGTCTAGTAGGGGAGGGCAGTTGGGGGTTACCAGGCTAGCAGAGGAGAGCAGGAGAGCAGTTAAGTGCCAATCAGGCTGGCAGGAGAGTGGTGAGGGGGTGATCAGGCTGGCAGACAGAATCAGTTAGGGGCAATCAGGCAGGCAGGCAGGTGAGTGTTTGGGAGCCAGCAGTCTCAGATTGTGAGAAGGATGTCTGATTGCCTGTTTAGTCCTGATCCCTGTGGACATCTCCTGAGAGGTTCCAGATTGGAGATGGTGCAGGCTGGACTGAGGGACACCCTTACCCCAGTAAATAAATTTCATGCACTTATGTTATAAGAAATAAATCATACAGATGGCAAACAAATTACTATTTGAAAGAGTATATCATCTTAAATTTGTTACTCAATACATTTACATTTAGGCTATCTGAATTTTATTATTCCAAATGAGCGGGCTTTATAAACTTTACTCAAAGAAACTCTATGTTGACACAATATTTTACCATTTCTTCTGGTAATGTCCCACCTAAATATGGTTTCAATCACAAACTTATGAATTTAGTAGTTTCATTCAATGCAATACACTAGCAAGGTCAGATTATGTTATGAAAATAAATATGTAGAGGGAAGTAACAATGTAAATTCTAAATGTAGATTCTAGTTAAAGCTGCTGTGGGACTTCCCAGGAGAGTCCTGCAGGGCTCTGTGGATTGCATCTATCCATCGTGTACCTACAGCAGGGTCACTCCTGGGCAAGAGGGGAAGGCTCAGGCCCTCTCTCCATGCACGCACCTGCCTCTGGAATGGACTCCTCTCCCCATGTCAGGAAGCCTTTTTCTGTTTGTTTGTTTTCTTCTCTTTGTTGTCCTAACACTATCCTCATAAAATTTCGGCGCTCTTCCAATCTATGGCTTTTTTTGGGAAAAGATAAACAACAAAAACTCCAGGTTCTGACTAATCCAAGCTTTATAGCTGTAAACCTTAAATCCTCTTTTCCTATCATATAAAAACAAGAACAAGGACAGAAAAACCTTGCTCTTGTATATGAAAACACAAATGTTCAGAGCTAATGCTTCCTGAAATCCTAGCTTGGAAAAGAGCTGAATACTGTTTGTTGTTTTTAATGGCTTATTCCTTTTCTTGAAGGAATTATGCTTTGTCCTAGAGTAACAATGTACCAAGAACTAAAAAACATATCTGAGTTCTCCATGAACTCTGTATCCCCTCTTAAAGGAATGGCTGTGACCTGGCATTCATAAATGTATCCTACTCATTGTGGATTTTCAGCTGGGCCTGAATCCATGCCTACAACCTTATAGATCCTCCAAAATATCAACTGAATTAAAATTATAGCAGTTGAAATCTCCACACTGAGCAGACTTACAAGTTCCCAATCTAATATTTTCTTATGTATCTTGAGTTCATTTGCTGATTCACTAAATCAGGGTGCTCAGATCTATCAGACTGATGATGTATAATGGAATCAGATTGTGTATAAATGAAAAATTCTTCTTCACCATGTTCCCGCTGACTCTTCTCCTCCTTCTGATTATTTTCTTTATTGTACTACCTGAAAAGAGATGTCAGTATATATGAGCCACTGTTCCTTGTGAAAGCACCTTTATTATTTCTTAGGAAACAAATTTAGCTTCAATTCTGAGTGCCAGATTTAAAAATGTCATATCAGAAATGCTGGGTTTTAAAGTGCTGAATAGCAGGGTGACATTCTCATATCTAAACTTTGTGTAGTCTTGATCACTGGATGAAATTTACCTCAATATATTCAATTAAATTTTATTTTTTTCCTGAGATAACTTTTTCAAAGAAACTTATGGTATTATTTACCTAACATCTTCCTTCCAGGGATCTCAAAATAATTTATAGACATCTGGTGGCAGAAATTGTCACTTGAAAACTTCTGTTGACATAATTTGGTATTGTTACAATTTTCCTCTAATCAATGAACTCATTTTATTATAATTCCAGAATTATTGTTATTATTATTATTATTATATAATACTGAAATAAGAGAATAAATAAGTTAATAGACTAAATATTAACACAGGTAAAAACCTACTTATTCTTAAATAATCATTTCAGTTCTGTATTATTACAATCTCAAATGGAATTTATATTTAGCTAAAGGCAAATGTTGAAATATTTAAATTTTTTCCAAAAAATAAAATTATAAATAATTACTTAAAATGTCTAAAAGTAGTTTTAATAGAAACATTTGACCATTTTATCATACAAAATTATGAAACACCACCAGTAAAAAATCCATACTTCATCTGTAAGGAATTTTAAATGTGGAATTATTTAATTCAAATTTTTTTTCTATTATACAGTCACATGAGTCTAGTTGCATCTAAATTGTACAAAAACCCTGTTTTTCTTGTATTCATGATGTTGGAGAAGTTGGATCTTCTTTTTCACATTTTTTTTCAAGTCCAAAACTTTAAAATGACATGCTGGTATTTACCGCACTTTAAAAACCTCAAATGAAGCACATAATTTGAAATGAATTTGTAGAAAGCTGTGTTAGAGGTTATTTTCATTATACATACTTTAAGAAGAGTTTGGGCACTTCACTTTTGAAAAGTAGCTTTTTAGAATCTTTATATTATAATTATCATTTTGTTGTGTTCACAAAAATCAAGTGACAAAGGAGTTGGACATACTTTTCCTGTTGACAATAACTGAGCACAGTACAATCTTAGTCTTCATTTTTAGTATTATATAACCATCTTATCAGTCATTGGAAACTTTCAGAAATCTGTTTTGTTTTTGTTTGTTTGTTTGTTGTTATTTTTTTGTCCCTTTCAGCAGAAATAGTCAATTATTTCTTTACAAGTGGCCCAATCAGAGATTTCAACTATGATTAAAAAAATGTTCTAGAGCAATACTCTGAAAATATATTACTAAGTTTACACAGGGCACAAGTGTATAGTTTGTATATGTGCTTCCATCTGTCAGTGTTAACACAATGGCCGAGAAAATCCTAAATGCTTGTTCAATAGGAAACTTTTCATTTCCCACCTCTCTTTACTTGATCATGTAAATCCCACAAACTGAGCTCAAAGTTTTTTCTAGCTATTTGGTAATTGTCACTTTATTTCATTTTGCTGGGCCTCAGAGTTTGGACAGTGAATTGAAATTGTCAATTTGGGTGGCATTCAAGAGTTCATGTATATTAAACTGCTGCCAAGTTTTGTTGTTTGTTTGTGGGTTGTTGTTTTTTGTTTTTTTGTTTTGCATAAATGTTATATGTTATAAAGAATTGATGTACCCTATTGGTAGGGTAATGTTTGAAAATGGATTGTTTTAAATTAGGACATTACTAGATATATTGAATTATCAAATCAAATGAATTAATATGAGACAAAATCTATTATAGGCTTTGAAAGATAAAGACACTAAATACAAGTTATGTTTAAGTAATCTTGGTACAGAGATAATTTTCAATGCTAGAAATTGCTATATGGAAAACAGTTAACTCTTTGATGACCAAAAGCAACTAATTTATGTTGATAATGATTAGGAAAGAGACAAAATTTGATTTTATTTGATTTTGTTATATGCCCATTGCTTTATATGTATGTATATATTTACAGCTTTCATCAATATCCAAAATAGGTCCATAGGTGGAAGTCAGTAGAGCTAGTTTACAGATGATAAAATTGAGGACAAAGCACAGTCAATGCACAATGGAACCAATGGTTTGCCTTGGTTCTATATGATGAATATGAAAACAGTACCAGGTACTATTAGAAGCCACAATATGGCCTTATATAGTGAATTATATCCTGGCTTCTCTACTTACTGGTAATTTACTCCATACTTAATAATCTAATACTTAATAGCCTCAACTGTAAAAACTTTCCAAAAATAAGCAAACAACTCATCACCATCACATGACAGAACACTACCAACCACAAAAACAGTAACAACAAGCCACCCCATAGGATTCCTTCTTACTCGCCTTCCCACAAATATGTATTTATCCCTTAATACATGCCAGATATTTTGATGGATACTGTATGTACTATGGTAAATAAAATATCTCTGCACCGTTCCATTTAGAATTTTAATCTAGTAGAAGGAAATAGTAAACAAACAATTGTGTTAGTGTTTTTTGTTTGTTTGTTTGTTTTTGTGTGTGTGTGTGTGTGTGTGTTTCCCTTGAAGACCTATGACGAATTGGACTGCTAGGAGATAAAAATGGGGTAATTCAAGTGATATACTCGTATAACACAATACCTGAAGACACAGGAAGATGAGAAGGAGCCAGAATGCTGTGAAGTGAGGGCAAGGACATAACAGGTAGTGGGAACCGCACAAACTAAGCCTTCAAGGATCTAAAGCTCTTTGTGGTATTGAGGAACTAGAAGACCCTAATAGCTAGAACTTATATAGAAAGGAGGTGGCCTCAATTGAGGGTGTAGAACTAAGTAAGGAATACAACAGGAAACCATTGGTGCATATGAGGCAAGAACATAGCATCATCATACATGTTGAAACCAAGTCATAAGAATGAATTGGAAGTGATGGGACAATGTATAAATGGGGTCAAAATAAAGGGGTTATTTTAGCAATGTTTGTATGGGTTGATTTTATCTTATGTCTACATGGCAGTAGAAAAGTTGGAGAAAAATAGATTTGTCAATGATATATTTTTAAAGTGCAATTGTCAAAACTTGCTGATAAATTCAATGTAATCCTGATGTAGAGGGAGGGATAAAAAATGATTCTCACTTTTATGGCATATTATAAGAATGTTTTATAGAAACTGTGATTATTTATTTAATTGTAAAGTGAATAAAATAACAGAATTAGAAGGTAATGCTTACTTTATCTATGAATTTTAGCAAAAACCCATCGTACTCATATATTCGTTTTTAAGTGTTACATACAATTCCAGGATATTTTCTAACTTAAGCATGTTAATTCTATTCCTCAAAATGATATTTCACAATTACTAATGGAACATTGCCTATATCTGCAATTAAGAAATTAAATTATCTTTATGACTGTTTCTCTTTGATACCAATCATAAATAAGTAAAATTCTAGATTATACCAAATATTTTTGTTTCTGATGGAGATAGGATTTGATTGTTACTTATGGATTGTTACATTTCAAGGAAAGATTTATCTGGGCAAAATGATCAGTGTCCTATTGAATCTTTTTGGCGAGTTAATTGGAGCCAGAATATAGTCCAAAATCAAGATATTGAAAATAAGGCCTCTATCAAAGTTAGAAATGGTAATTGCACCCAGTTTACTAAAATTGCTTCAAACTCTGAAAACAAGATTGAGGTTATTATAAAAGCAGACAGCAAGTAATCATAAAATCATTAAGTAATATTTGTTTGGTACAAACACGGCACTTTGACATTTACTGGTAGTCAGTGTGATCCCCATATTGGTATTTGGAGATCATATTCTAAAATAAGGGGGCATCAGAAGGCTGTGGAATCAAACATGAACTTTTTGAATTTTTGTTTTTCACTATGTAAGATGGAGATTCCCTTTTTGACATCTAGGAATGCATCAGAATGCATTTAAGTAAAAGTAACTAATAATTCTCTCTTGGCTATTTTTTTAAAAATGTTATAACAGTCTGTGCTCAGAAAGATTCAATCCTGGACACAATAGTATGGACAATGACATTCTGTTACTTTGACAATAGTATTCTGGGGAATGGCCATCCTTTTAGAGGTCTGTTATCACCTCATTGGAATATGTGGTAAACAAGGTTCCCCATAGTTGGGTGGCCTTCTTGGAGTTTATTGCACTTGTCAAGGCAGTCCTCTGGCAAAGATATGCCCATCTCTCCATTAAAATGACTGCATATTTTAAGCTCTCCCTGCACAGATCAGAAAGTCTATGGCTTATGCATTGTCACTTATCTCCCTTGTGCCCATGACAGACATCAATGATTGATCTTCCCATGCTTTCCTGCTGAGTCTACACTGGGATCCGGGTTCCTCTGAAAAATACACACTCCAGGCAGCCACTTGGAATCGATTGAGTCTGGCAATGGAGTGAAAGTCATTTGTCATCCTTCTTCACTTTGTATCTTACTTGATATGGAAAATGACATCCTAACATTACATTTGATATGTTTCATAGGTTAAAAAAAAAACACAAAAAACAAAAAGCAAAACAAAACAAAACAAAAACATAGTAACAGCCTTGCCAGTGTGGCTTAGTGGTTGAGCATTGATCTCTGAACCAAGAGGTCACAGTTTGATTCCCAGTCAGGGGCACATGCCCCAGTTGCTGGCTCAATCTACAGCAAGGGTCTCACAGGAAGCAGATGATCAATGACTCTCATTATTGATGTTTCTCTCTCCCTGTCCCTTCTTTTCTGAAATCAATACAAATATATTTTTAAAAATCAAAACAAATCAGAGTGGTATATTTTAAGCAAACAATTATTTCTCTGGGAATAAACAGTGTGGCTTCTGAGCTTTAGTGGGACATCTGGAAGCATTGTATAGAAAATTGAGTAATTGCTAGGAATTATTTTAACAATGTGAGATATGCCCTTAGGCAATCTTACTTTGATAAAGCAATCACCAGGTCATGAATAACTAAAGACTTTCATCATATAGTTTTTTGAACAATTACAATGTAATAAAAAAAATTCATAGTATTCTGAAAGCACAAATCAAAGATAAGACTGGGATCTGACCTCAAGCAGCTTAGTCATCAGAAAGCATGGGATTTCTCAGAAGAAAGCAGCATCGTTGTATTTGAAATTTGGTGACAAATTAAAACCCGCTGTCATGGAAAAAAGGTGACATGTGTACCTTAGAGAGAACAGAACCCAAGTTCATGTCAGTGGCAAGAGAAAGTATCAATTACTATCTGAATTCCATGTGTGGATCTTTCTATCTCACAAAACAAACTTAAGTATAGATTTAATTTTTAACTGAAATAAACAACCTACACTCTTCATTATAACCTTATTTAAAACCTCACTATTTTATAAATGCTGTTACTTTAAAGCTACTAGGAGGTAGAACCTATTTCTTTTAGAGTTTGTATGCTTAACCTTTTTCAGTAGTATTTTTAATAAAGTAAAAAGTTCTTTTTGAATGAACATCACTATAACATTTACATAGATGACAGCCATTCCTTGGAATTTGAATTTGCCAAGTGACTGCTCAAGTGACTGCTCAAATGACACAATTTATCAGGTTCTCAGTCATCCTAACTGAAATGAAATGTATTCTTGTGGTATTTATTCTTCCCCTCTTTTTTATTTTATTTTTGTCTATCGCCATTTATCCCCACCATATCTTCCTCCATCCACCCACTAGTCACCTATTATCCCTGTCCATGAGTTATTTCTCTTTTTTTACTTTTGTTCAGTCCCTCCAGTCCCCTCCCCTGCCTCCAGAGCCGCAGGCTACTCTCTATTGCTGAGTCTGTCTCTATTCTGCTTGTTAGTTCAGTTTGTTGATTAGATTCCACATATGAGTGAAATCATATGGTACTTGTCTCTCTCAGTTTGCAAAGAATAAAAAATAAACAATATTCCAAAAATATCCCTTAACCTTCATTGCTTCTGAAGCCATGTGGGAATTCTTCTATGGAAAATTCTAATAAAGTATCTGGTGGCTATATCAAAATGCTAATACTGGGTCAAACTATTTTTATGATTGAGTGATAAAATTATATTTTATTAAATCTGCTTACATACAAATGAATTTACCATTTAACCAGACTTGCTCTGAAACAGTTTTTACAGAAGTGTTATCCCATGTGCTGGGTAGAAATAGGTCAATGCAAAGTTCCTACCTCTGCCAAGAATTCGTGGTCTAATTGGGGAGGCTCTGTGAAATATTTTGCTGGAAGCCAGTCATAAAGGGCCACATCTGGGGCTATCAATTCATTCAGATGAAAGGCCTACAAACTCTGCGGAGTATATTTTCACCCATCATCCTGACAGATACTAAATAAGATAAAGACCACAGCCTGTCCTGAGGATTCACAGTCCATCTGTCTGACAGTGGCAGGTGTTCTTCCTCTCATTAGTTAACACTGTAGACAGATGTGCCGGAGGGCCGAGGGCTGACCACTCGTGGTGTCTTCCTGAACGCACAGTTTTCATTCATTTTGAGTAGGTCTGTTATTTTTCCTAAAAGTTTCTCTTTGGTCAAATGGACAATAGCGTGCAGGACATCCCCTACGTTCACGGGGCAGGCTTGCGTTTTTTAAAATGTGAAAGTGATCAAAACAATTTCATTACGGCTCACTGAGGGAGGCTCCGCTCTTGCTTTCTCTGTCAGCTGTTGCATGATGTTCTCCTATAAGCATTTTACCAAGGCTTCACAGGATCTTTGAGGTGGAGGGGCTAGAGATGTTGAGCAATTGGATACCTTCATGGTTACAGAAGCGATAAGAGGTTGCAGACAGGTGGGGTTTGCTCAAGGCCAGTCAGCTGCTCATTGGGTGGGAAGGGGATGAGGGGGGCTCTGTTGGATCTGAGAGCATCTGCTCTCAGAATCCACCACTGTTGTCATTAAATCATGCGGTGTCATTATCATTTTAACTATGCACCAGTTCCTTTTCCTGTCAGCTGCCTGTCAATGTGTGTGTGAGTGAGAGTGTGTGTGTGTGTGTGTGTGTGTGCATGTTATATATTTACTAGAGGCCCGGTGCACAAAATTTGTGCATGTGGGGATACCCTCAGCCCAGCTTGCACCCTTCCCAATCTGAGACCCCTCGGGGATGTCCAACTGCTTTAGGCCTGATCCTAGAGATTGGGCCTAACCTGGCAATCGGACATTCCTCTCACAATCCAGGACCACTGGCTCTTAACTGCTTACCTGCCTGCCTGCCTGATCGTCCCTAATTGCCCCCCACTGGCCTAGTCACCCCCAACTGCCCCTGCCTGGTCTAGTCACCCCTTACTACCCTTCTGCCAGCCTGATCACCCCAACTGCCCCTTCTGCTGGCCTGGTCTCCCCTTTCTGCCCCCTCTGCCAGACTGGTTACCCCCAACTGCCCCCACCAGCCTGGTTGCCCCTCACTAACCCCCTTGCCAACCTGGTTGCCCCACATAGCCTGCTGCTCAGTCGTTTGGTTGCCCCTCACTAACCCCCATGCTGGTCTAGTCACCCCACATAGCCTGTTCGGTCTTCCATTCAGTTGCGATGTCAGTTAGGCTTTTATTATTATAGAAATGTATGTAAGTAGACACACACACACAGCATACATAAAGGCACGTATAGTTGCCTTGTATGTACTTGTTTAAAAACTTGCCAGGTATAGATATACCTTGACTTTAAGGGACTGTTTAGTATGTTTTCCAAAGAAATAACAAAATCTGCTCTTTTCAAAAGATTTGTATTTCATTTTGCCTAAAGGGCTTTAAACAAAGGGTAATGAATGACAGCAGTTCTTAGGGAGAAAAAAAAGCCTAATGGGAAATTTGAGAGTAGAAATAATCCCACTTGCATTCATCTTCATTATTGATGTGAATAAAATGTTAAGGTGATAATAAATTAGAAAGCAAAGCACACACAATAAAGCCATTTATATGATATAAAAAGTTAAAAATGAGATCATTATATAATAATTTATTATAGAAAAGATCTAAAGTAAGTAAACTACTGTTTTACTAATTAGGATAAATTCTTCTTTATACTGAGTATCTATTGTGTTTTCAGCAATAAACGATAACAATGTAGATATAGTGGTGTCATTGTAAGAGTAGGAATGCAAAAATATTTTTAAAGAAAATAGAGCTTAAATGAGAACATTGAAGATTTAATTCTCAAATCAGGAAACCATTATTTCAGTCCATCTAATTAGTATAATTTCTACACAAACATATATATATATATATATATATATATATATATATATATATATATATATATATACACACACACACACACACACACAGTGCATACACACATATATTCATGCACACATGCTATTTTTATTTTCAAAAGTAACACATGTATGTACTGAGAGCGTGAAAAATGGCAAGTAAATACTTACTACATTTATCCCAGAAAACCATCCAGAGAATTACATAACGTTATCATAGGCATAAATGGTTGACTTTCATTAACTAAAGTTATTATGTTTCCTATGACCTTACAGTCTTACTTACATTTCTACGAATAATTTATTGTTTTATTATCCCAACAGACCTGTGAGATTGTTTGGACAAAAAAGGAAGCTGAAAGTTACTGGAGTTAAGCAGTTTCATAGCTAGAAAGTAACAAATATATGAACCTATATCTTCTGTGTTTCATACTTTTCACTACATTAGGGTTTCATAAGTTCTGGTCTTTTGGGCCAGCAAAATGAACATCATCCAGGAACTTGTTAAAAGCACTTTCTTGGATTCTTACCCCAAACTCTGAGGGTGATGCTGTCATTATATCTCTACTGGTCTGTCTAGCTAAACTCTGAGCACCTTTCAGGGACAATCCTGTTTCTTTCAGAAATTTGAGATCTCTGAGCCCAGCTCAGTTCCTGACACATAGTCAACAGTAAGACTTAGGCAAATGTCAATGTAACTTAAAATGAAAATTTGTAGAAAATGACCTTGTTAGAGAAATGTTATTACTATTAATGTTTGACATGTCTGTTACAAAGTATATTTTTTATAGTTCTTTTTTTTTGAGAATAAAAGTAGTAAACAATGTCAGGTTTTTAAGACTTAATAATGTATATGAGATATATCAGGGCAGGTGGTAGAAAATAATGCATAAAGCTCAGAAGAGCTAAACCTCCTATGATTAAGAAAGGAATCAATTAGTATGCTAGTTGAAAGTAGAATTATGTATACTATTCCTAACATATAGTTTAAAGCTATGGTGGTAAGAAAAAATACTGGGCTACATCCACCTAAAAAGTCAGCTTTAGTTCTAAAATTGGTATTGTGAGTAAACAGCAATCTAATCAAGAAAAAAAATTTCATTCTTCATTGTTACACATTTATTTGGAGGCATATCAGATACCCATAAATTCTAGGTCTCTCAAATTTCACACCAGGACTCTATGGTCTAGAGATAATGTGTATTCTGAATTATGTTTAAATGAATAAATGAGAAACAACCCCTATATAGTACCCTTCCAAAATCAGAATGCTGCTAAAAGCAAAATTTCCACTGCATAAACATTTTTTTTAAGTTTTGATTATCTTTTGTCAGATGATATAATTGCATAACAATATTTAAGACAACAACTTTTATTGTCCCTTGCAGACCATCATTCCAATAACGATTTCGTGGCGCTGCATCACAGGAAGGAAATTGTGTACCTCAGCTGCTGCCTCCCTGAGCCCGTAATGAAGTCCCTGTAGTAATATAATTGTATCGACTTAGCAAGAAAGTGGAATTATAATGGACAATATAAAGCCAAGCAAATTGCACTATCAGAAGAGACATGCTGACTTAAGCCCTGTTGACGTGAATGTCAAAAGTACTCTTTTATAATGGCTAAAGTTTGCTTTCTGTAAATTACTGAGCTTCAAACATTAAAATTATGCAGGAAACTCAGTGTTTTGAGTTTTCTTACTCACTGCTGAACTTCCATGATTTAGAAAAATGTTAATGGACTTTATCAATATCCACTTATGCTAACAAGATCCATAAAATAGAAATTCAAGGATAAAAAATAATTATGGAAATGTTTGCATTACAGATTCTGATTCCATTTGTATATTATTTTCCTTTGAGGAATAATACATCTTTTCTCTATTCTGAAAATATATTCTATACATTTCTATTTCTTGTACTTTTTGAATTAAGTTTATATACATCAATTAATAGGCTGAACTATATCAAAGCTCTTGAAATCAGCATTATTAAATGAAATGTAAGAAAACATATCAGTGGTTTAGTTAAAAGGGGCCTGGATTATTAAATATAGGAATTTCTATAAAATATAATGTTTAGTTGTAACTAGACCTGCTTAGTAATCTTCAGAGGAGTGTGAGTAACAGCTAAAACTAAAATAAAAAAGACTATAGAATTCCCGTTTAATAGATAACTTATTTGATATTATTAAATAGTGATATTCCTCTCAATTATTTAGCCATAATTTATAAAAAAAGAAAATATAAAGCAATGAAATAATACAGGAAACTTATCAGATGACTTTGGCCTGTGGTCCCTTTTTCTCATTTACTGTTGCATAACTTTGGAATCTCAGTCTGAAATAATGATGACACAATATCTGTATAAAATAAATGCTATATAAAGCAATTGTGTGTGTGTGTGTGTGTGTGTGTTTGTGTGTGTGTGTGTGTGTGTGTGTATGTGTAAGTATAAAGAGAACACACAGTTCAATAAAGATGTGTATTGGCCTGGCCATGTGTTCCATTTTACATAAATTAAACTTTAAAGCAAATGCTGGTCCACTATTGGAATGTAGAATATAATTTTAAAAGTAAATAATGGAATAAACTATAAAAGAAAAAAATTGTGATTTTTAAAAGATAAATGTGAGTAAAATCATAATGTCTTAATTTTAATTAATCTTTATCATACACATAATAGTACTGTGCATAAAATGGAATATAGAAAACAATGTTTCTTGGCAAATTAAAATTTATTCTTTACATTGTTTGGGAATTCCTTCATGAATTTCCAAAAACAGTAGCAATTGCTTTCTTTTGAATTCCTTCATTATTTTTTTCTTGTCTGATTTGGTCTGATTCCAATGATAACATATGGTTTTATTTTTTAATATTATATATTAGTGGCCTGGTGCACGAAATTCATGTACATTTGTGCATGGGGAGGTGGGGAGTGTCCCTCAGCCCAGCCTGCACCCTCTTCAATCTGGGACCCCTCAAAGAATGTCCTACTGGCAGTTTACAGGGATCAGGCCTAGACCAGCAATCAAACATCCCTCTCACAATCCAGGACTGCTGCCACCTAACCACTCACCTGCCTGTCTGCCTGCCTGATTGTCCCTAATCACTCTGCCTGCCAGTCTGCTTGCCCCCCGCTGGCCTACTTGTCCCCCAATGGACAACTTAAAAGTTAGCCTGCTGAATTAGGTCAAATATTCAACTAACTCACCTTTAATGCCTTGATTTCTGGGGGCTAATGTGGCCCCTGGGTCAGACATTCCCCACCCCTGCTTTAAATGAACACCTAGGTAGGTAACCTAATAAGCATGGACTATGCATCCTTTTCCCTCCTTTACATCTCCTTCTTATCCTGACAGAATGGCGATGCTCTCTTATTTGTGTCTCATTCAAAATTAGAGAACAATGAATTGTATTGAGCAGCCACCATGTTCTTGCTCTGTGCTTCTGCTCATGTTTAGAACACAACACTTCTTCCACGGAAGTTAAATTCCATTCAAGAATATTGCACTTGCCTATGCCTGGTCATTTGCTAACCTGTTAAAATAAAAAGATTGTATCCAAAACCGGTTTGGCTCAGTGGATAGAGCATCGGCCAGTGGACTGAAGGGTCCCAGGTTTGATTCCAATCATGGACATGTACCTTAGTTGTGGGCACATCCCCAGTAGGGAGTGTGCAGGAGGCAGCTGGTCGATGTTTCTCTCTCATCGATGTTTCTAGCTCTCTATCCCTCTCCCTTCCTCTCTGTAAAAATCAATAAAATATATATTTTTAAAAAGATTGTAGAGAACAGATGTATGAAAGCATGCCTAGGCATTTAAGCTATTGTATTCAGGTCACTGTTTCTAGGAGATGGTCTGCTGGAGTCCATCTCAGGGAGGAAAAGTAAGTTCCTGGACGAATACAATTCTAGTTTAGTTTTGCCAATTTTTCTATGTGTAGATAAATAACAAATGTTCTATTTCTAAAATGTACCTCAACCACCTTATATTTATCCTCATTCCCATTAGTTGGTCCCTCATTAGACGACACGGTTTCCCTTGTTATTCAGTACCTGGGTTCTCCTTCTTCTTGCTTTGATTACACATTTCAGGGTCTGTTTCCTTTAAGAAGACTCACCTCAGGACACATTTTCTTCATGGAGCAATGATACACAGATTTGACCTCTAATTATTTTCCTCTTACACACACACACTTGAAATTTGTCTATACAGTTTCAATATACAGTCATAAATGGCTCAAAACAAGCCCAAGGCATAATTTCATCAATCTTATTTTATTTTATTTTGTTTAACAATCTTTATCATTGACAGTATTACATATGTCTCCTGTTTTGGCATTTGACCCCTTTTAGTCCACTGCCGCCCCCTGCCTCATGCCTTTACCACACTATTGTCTGTGTTTTTGGGTTATGCATGTATGTATACAAGTTCTTTGGTTGATATATTCCCACCCACACCTTCCCTCTGAGGTTCCATGGTCTGTTTCATGCTTTTGTGTCTTTGGATCTATTTTGTCAATCAGTTTATTTTATACAGTAGAAAAAGGAGATAGAGCACCATCTCATGTCCGTGTTTATGAAGAGAGCAGACAGAAGCTAATAACTATCCTGGTATAGGTTTATATCCTTCTTCAATATGCTTTGATATTCTTACTAATTATGCATATGAACATAAATTTTGTGTGGGTATAAACACACACACACACACACACACATTTATTTATAAAGGAAACAGACCCTGAAATGTGTAATCAAAGCAAGATATTTTTTGTCATCTATGGATGTTAATGCATGAAGACCTAATTCAATTCATTTTAATTATGTTATTCTGTTCTAAACAATGATAGTTTTATATATGCATTCCCTTATCAAAGGAAATTTGTGAGAGTTTTTCAATATTTTAGTGTTGCAAAACATTATTTGAGCAAGTTTTGTAATACTAGGGTTCCTGTAGTATGCATACAGGGAAATTCTAGGATATAGGATGATACATCTTCAACTTAACAGATTTTTTAAAAATGCTCTCTAAAGTGAGATACCAATTCATTCTCCTACTAGTGTTTTTGAGAATTTCTATTTCACCATATTTTTCCCAGCACTTGGTAATTTTAGTAACTTCAAATTAACTGTATCTCTGGGCCCATTTTTGAAATTTCTATTATATTCCAGTGGTTTATCTTACTACTTCTGAATCAGTAGCACACTGGTTGAAAATAAATTTATAAAAAATCTTGATATCAGGTACGGAAAACACTGTTTTCACTCTTTCAAAAAATTTCCCCTATCTTTCATTCATCGATATGAATTCATTTCCATTTTGAAGTAGAAAATTAGTTTACTATAATTCAATATTAGAAAAATAATTCAGTGGACAGATATGGGTGCAATCTTATTCTGAGAAAACAAAATTAATTTTTATAAATATAACTGTAAACCATCCTCTCTTATTTTGAATTATTCATGTGTTTTATATGTTGATTATCAAGAAGTCACTGTCATATTTTCTTTCTCATGCAGCTTAAGTTTCTTCCAATATGCTTCACAAGTTTTGCATTTCTGTTCTCTTGCTTTTTCTTTGCTCAAAATGCTACCACCCAAGCATAGTCTATATTTACTCAAATGTTAAAGGTTATAAGCTAGCTTCAGATACTTCTGGTAAGCCACCTGATACCATATCCAAAGAGTGAATATTTACTCCTTCGAATTTCTAGAGCATCTCTTACATGGAATTTATCAAAAGACTCATAGAGGGGCCTTTAAGAACTAGTCACCTCCCTAGTCCTCCCTACTGTTTATTCTTGAGTCCTCTGTGTTGATTTCTATTCAAACATCCAATTTCTACTCAGCTCCTATAAACTCAAGTGACCTCACTATCATGGATTTAGCCCATTTAATTTTCAGATAGCCTAGTTAGAAAACTATTCCTTTTGGTATCTCTGGTATCTTCCAAATGTTAACCACTTCCTACAAGTTACACAATGTCCCCCCACATTTATATAGCAAGCATGCTATTTCTTCAATATTATTCCTTAAATCAACTTACTACCTCTACCTCAATAAACCTACATTTAAAGGACATTTTAGATGGACATAGTGAATTGGAACCAGTTCTATCTGCCAAAGGATAAAAGGGAGGATGTGCCACTTTCACCTGCCGCAAGACAACGAACAAAGTTATCATCCAATTAGAGAGGTGATATATAGCTGAGAACTTTTCCAATAGATTTTTTGGGGTGTGTGCAAAGGTGGCTGGAAATTAGGAATGTGCTTACTAGCATAAAAATGACTTTCTATGTGACATGCTAAAAAGACTTGGAAACATATAAAAGAACTAGTGGCCGAGTGCACGAATTTGTGCTTATTGAAAAGAAACTAATTAGAAGAAACATTCATGCGGTAATTACGTTACTGCAAAAAATTATTTGTCAAAATAATATATATAATATCCTATATAATAAAGATCTAATATGCTAATTAGACCGAACAGCGGAACAACCTTCCAGAAAGACCAGTGGGTGGGGGGTGGGGCTGCAGCCAAGGTGGCCAGGGCTGCTAGGAAGCAGCAGAGGTGGCTGTGGCTGAGAGGCCTATCCTTGCATGAATTTTGTGCAAAGGGCCTCTAATAATATCATAAAATTAAAATACACGTGTGATTGGTGCCAGCGAGAGCTTTGTATGTATTGTGCATGTGCAGGCCAACACTTATTTTTAAATTGCCAGTGTGTATCATATGTACCTGCAGGTTGGTTGGATGGTTGGAAGGATGGATGGATGGTTGATCACTTAGCCTTTCATATATATATAGGTATATTTCTCTTTATATGAGTCAAAGATGTTTAATGCCATGACTACCCTTGTTACTTAAAACAATTGTCCTACCACCAGTAATACAAATCTCAAATTAAGGAAAGCACAGCTTATATTCATTTACCTGTTGGTTTATGATTTTGGAGGCAGTGTTGTATATATTTAAATCTATTAAAGTCCTATGTACTAGATATTTAGTAAATACGTGTTTGGAAAGTAGTTTGACATAGTTAAGAAAGTGAAAACATCAGCAACAACTCCCACATTTATCTTCAGACCTGAATCTAAAAATTAATTATCTGCTCATTTGTAAGTGTGTTGACTTTTGGAGTTTTGAATGTTTAATTACTGAAATGGGACTTTGAAGACTCACTTTTACAGAGTGGTATAGATGAATAAACATGATAACCTATGAGAAGGACTGGCTCTGTGTTTAGCCCATAGACAGTGTAGGATCTAGCTGAGCAAGTGAGTCCAGGGATTGTACGGTGCCTCTTACATTTCTTGCCCTCACTAACTCTTTTGCCTAGTAGCTCTTGGAGAAATTTCTAACCTCCCCAGGCTTATTCTCTTTATCTTATAAAAAAAAAAAAGGAAAATAATAACAGCTTCCCTCTCTGGGTCGTGGCTAAGATTAAATGAGTTAATGCTTACTGGGGCATTTGTGTCTGGCACATGAAATTTCTATGCAATCATTTTGCTGTTATTATTGTCATTTCTAACAATTCCCGCTTTTCCCCTTGAATGAGGATCAATCAGTGTTAAATATGCTATTCCTTTTTAACTGAAAATAATTCCCTCTCATTGTGTCGTAGAACATAATTTGAGCAGCTATGAATAAAAATGAATTACATCATTTTTCATTTTCAGATTAAATAGGAACACTTAGCGTTTTAGTTTAGGAATATAACCAAACACGAATGGTCATAAACATATCTATCTAGTAGGAAACACTAAAATGTTGTTAAAATGCAAAATTCTGCAGATCAATACTGTATCGTGGAAACAATTTAGCTAGTAAGTACTGTGTAGTTTATCATTCAATCAGATAATGTTTCAAATTAATTTTAATATGTGAAGTTTTGCTTATTCAAAGCAGAGTTTCAAGTGTTTTAAACAATTGGATGGTTTTAATTTTTGTTTCTTTTTCTATTCATCCCAACCTATTTTTTTCAAAAGTACTATGTGCAATATGTAAGTAAATAAAGAAAATGTATATATGTGAAGAATAATCTTGGCTACTCATGACAAAGTTATTCTTAGAACTAACAGTTGACATATTTTTAGACATTTGTTTTATATTCATTTAGATAAACTCCCTATCTGTGCTTTTTCTTGATTGTGAACAAAGTACTTTTAAACCAACTAAATGGAATTTACAAAGATGATCAAGGCCTTTTCAGATCACCCTATAAAAGCTTAAATTAAGTATTGTGACTTGGAATATATTGTAGCTTTCCAGAACTCTGGAGAGAATGCATTTTTTAAAAATAAATAAATATTTTGTAAAAATGCAATCAGAAAACAATTTATACACTGGGAAAATCTGCAAACAATACTACGCAGGCTTTGGAGAGAGCACTTTGCTCACCACACAGAGGAGGGATGGGGATGGTCAGATGGAGACAGGAGAGCAAGCTCTGTGCAGCCAGCTGGTCCTCTGCCCTGTGGAGGGATGTTGAGAGTTCAGGGAGAAAAATAATTTTGTCTACTCTTGAGTTCTTGGCTGAGGGCCCTGTAATAAAGTACAGGTTACCAGAGAAAACCAAAGAAATATTTATTAATATGTAAAAATCCTATGTATGAGTGGGAAATACCCAAAGAAAAATGAGTAACTCCCAGAAGTGGCTTAACATTCAGGCATAAATGCCTGTTTGAAAGGGAAAAGGAAGGGGTGATGTAGGCCTCTTATTGAAGAGTAAAGATTCTTAGGGGAGATGAGTGGGCCCTTAGCAGAACAGATGGGAGGTATGATCCTCTGTGGCAGGTGTGTCTGGGTGTGAAGTCAGATTCCAGTCTCTTCTCCTGACAGGAGTCAGGCCTCCCTGGTTGATGACACTCCTGGGGAGGGATCTGTGACAACCTAGTTCCTCTGGGAGAACTGGCTTTAAGCAGATAAGGGAGCTCAGAGAAATCCTTTCCTGGCATTTGCTGTTTCTCAAGTGCCTACAGATCAAGCTAATCTACACACTGAAGTGGTATATTTTGGGCTGGCATATTCTGCTACTTTCATAAGCTAAGACAAGAAACAACCATATACAACAGAAAATAATAGAAGGAAGAGGATAACATATACATCCTCCAACAAAACTCCTCAGCTAACAAAACCAGTCAGTTTATCTTTAGTTTCTTAACACATGTAGATAGTGAGAAGACGCTGCTTTGTGGCTTGTTTTCCATCTCTGGTGGAAAGGCAGCGAATACTCCTGATGCAGGTGAGCTCAGCCAAGGCCAGTGTGAGTGATGACAGGTGTGTCATCCATGTTGCCTGCTGGCGCCTGTCCTCATGTACATCAGGGGGAGCATGGAAGGGACAGGGCCCTTCATGGCGACTGTTCATTCTTCTTTTTTACATCCTTCTTGCTACTGGTTGCTGGACTGGTCTGCATTTCTTCTTTGCTTCTAACCTGTTATATCAAAACTGGGCCTTGCCAGGCTGGATGGTTCAGTGGTCGAGCATTGACACATGAAGCAAGAGGTCACTGGTTCAATTCCTGGTCAGGGCACATGCCAAAATATGAGCTCAATTCCCAGTAGGGAGCTTGCAGGAGGTAGCCAGTTGATGTTTCTTTCTCATCAGTATTTCTATCCGTCTCCCTTTCTCTCTCTCTAAAAAATTAGTAAAATCATTTAAAAAAACTGGGCCTTATTCTTTTTTTTTCATTATTCATTTAAAACCTAAATAATTCAAGAGAGTTGAAGGCTCATTTTTGGCCCAAATGCTCTGTCTTCACCCAGGTAGTCAACATGTAGTAATGCTAAGAGTCAAAGCTTAATTTGGCTGGATTATGTTGTTCTTGATAATGTCATCTTTTGTTTAATCAAGTTAAAGCAGAAAATTCTAAATTAAAACACATTCTTTATGAATCTTCTCTTTCCTCAAAAAATAAAATAAACCAAAAACAGAACTTACTAGAAAACTGTGCACCAAGGCAAATTTGACTACACTATATATCATTTAAAGTAATCTGGCAAAATGTAACTAAGGTTGTCAAAGTTGGGAGGAAAATGACTTTCAAGAGACTATTTTGAAATTAGTTTGCAGAATGTTTTATACACGGGGACACTTTCTCGTGAATCCTCAGGGCTAGAAGCCATACTCTTATCTTTGTTTCACTGAGTTTTTCTAACTGTTAAGAGCCAATAAACTTTTGTCTTTTCTCTGATTCTCTTCGTTACCATTGTTCTTTAAACACGTTTTTGCTGTTACTCTTCATTACTTTAAACAGTGTGGGATTTCCACTGGCCCAGATGAGCTTTCCAGCTGTGTTTCTGGCAAATTTGTTTCTTCCTTAAAGATTTTTCCTTTCCCCCTGCTGTGTGTATGTGGCCTCACTTGCCAGCCTGCTCCTCCTGCCTGCAGTCTTAGTGTGTCAGGGTCCTCACAGCTGTCTCTGTCGCTTTAGCTCTCAGAGCTGATACACCTGAGTGGACAAAGACTCGCCAGCCTCCAAAATTGCTTTAATGGCTAAGTTTTTTCTATTAATAATACAAGAGAGGATCTGAGAATTGAGTTACTTCCATATTAGGAACCTAAATCTAAGTCAGTGCCTTAATAAAGGCCAACAATGGTGATTGAGTTTTATTCAATAAATACTGAGGCATTACTTCCTATATAAAAGCACCCAATTAGAGAGAGCATGAAGTACCGGTATGTAGAATAAGCTAAGAATGGCTGCAGGGTCACTGAAGAAGCTCTCTTTCAATGTCCGCGTTTTTACAAAACGTTTATTCACCTGAGAGTATGTTTCCCTTTCAATGCCTGTTCAGGTTTCTTTCTCCTGTCACTCCTCTCTACTTCCTATCTCAGGAGGCAGCCCTTCAGACTCAGATAATATCTTTCATCCTCTTGAAATTCAGTGGTTAGGCTGCCTCTTTTCTGGGCTGTAAAACCTAAGGACAGCATTTTCCATAAACCAACAGGAAAAAAGATCCATTCCCAATAGACTTTTTTTTTTTTTTAATAGCTAACTTTATGGTCATTCTGGAATGTGCCTTTGAGAATTAAGTATCATAGATAGGGGGAAGTTTATATCACCATGGTCAGTGGACTTGACCGACTTAGTTTCAGTCTCCCTCAACTTTAGGAGGTTTGGAGACTCATTTTCTGGGTTTGGAGACTCATTTTCTGGGAACAGAAAAAAAAAAATCCTTTCTGCTGTGTAAAGTTCATACCCTATAATTTGGACACTAAGCATTTTGTTTTTTTAAAGTCATGGTTCATTCACTTAAACCAATTCCAATGCAAATACTTATACACAGCACTTAAGTAGGAAACCATTAGCTAAGGAGTGGATGATACATTTTAAAGCATTTTTACCATTTAAAACGAGAAGGACACTTGAGCATCTTACTTTTCTACTCCTGGGCTGCTCTTGTATAAGTCAATGCAATATTCATTTGAGAGCAGAGAAAACTGGGGCGAGAAAAGCTAAGTGAGTTGCCCTAGGAGCACAGAGCAGAATGGCCAGGCTGGGATTGCAGTTGGGCACATAAATCTGAGACTGCATTTAGTCTAGCGTGCTCCATCCCTGTCTGAACAAATAACTGACAGTCGTAGTGCTAAATCTACATGATCAGCACTTAATGAACGGTGACACCAACGTGACATTTACCACTTCTTCTGGAGAACAGCTACTCTCAGGAGGGTAAGAGGTTTCGGAGCTGAAGGTTCCGTTTTTATGGTCATAGGGATGTTGCCTAGTGCTACTTAAATGTGCCAAGTGCCAGCTCCCTGACCAGAAATTAAAATCAGTTTTGCAAATGGTTGAGCTTATTTTCTAGGAGACACATGCTTCTCTTTTATGTTCTTATTCCCCATAACAGGGGACACAAGGAACAAGTCTAAGCAGAAATTAGATACTCGATTTATAGTTTAATATGTAGAAATCAAATGAGTGAGTGAGATAAATACTTTGCTGTTTCCTTCTAGTCTTTGTGCTTACATCTCTGCATTATACCCAGTGTTCCTGTGAGTAATATTGTAAAATGGTTAATGTGAGATTTAAAAAAACACACACACAATTGTATAAATTATATCACTTCCAATATAAAATCGGGTTCTCTTTACAGCTTTAACATCAGATTGGCAATTTAGTGGTAAAATCTGAACTTTACATAATAGGTCCTCAATACTTGGAGCTTGTACTAACTTCCTTTTTTAAAATACATTTTTATTGATTTCAGAGGGAAAGGGAAGGGAGAGAGAGAAAGAAACATCAATGATGAGAGGGACTTATTGATTGGCTGCTTCCTGCACACCCTACTCTGGGGAATCAAGCCTGCAACCTAGGCATTTGCATTCATGGGGAATAGAACTCTGACCTCCTGGATCAGAGGTGAATGCTCAATCACTGAGCCACTCAGGCCAGGCACTTGTACTAACTTTTTAATGTCCAATGTTTTTTGTGCAAAATTGGAGAGTCTATTCTTGGTAAAACTCAGATTGTGGAAAAACTCAGCCCCAGACTTCTCAGCTCACTGCTGGTTTTTGCTTTTTTTTTTTTTTTTTTTTTTTTTTTTGTGTGTGTGTGTGTGTGTGTGTGTGTTTAATATATTTCATTTTTTACAGAAAGGAAAGGAGAAGGACAGAGAGCTAGAAACATCGATGAGAGAGAAACATCGACCAGCTGCCTCCTGCACACCTCCTACTGGGGATGTGCCCGCAACCAATGTGCATGCCCTTGACCGGAATCGAACCTGCGACCTTTCAGTCCGCAAGCTGACACTCTATCCACTGAGCCAAACTGGTTTTGGCAGCTCACTGCTGTTTTAAGGTTGTTTGAATCCTTTCTTTTCCAGTCATGAAGATACAAATCTGTGGCAGGGTCACTTGGTCATCCTTTCCGATATTTCCCCCTAACAAAACAGAAAACAGGGCATTCCTTTAATCACTCAATTTCTATCCTTAACCAGCAGCAATCTGAAACATTTATCTTATGCTTTATTATCGCCCTTGACCTCTTATTTTCTTCCCCCCAAATAGTCGCAGAGGTTGAATCATCTTTAGCCTTTCCTGTCTATCTAAAAAGATGTCTCAGCACCACCTGTCCCCTCTTCAGGCACCTGCAAACTTGAACCACAGCACAGTTAGTTTTTGCCTATGCCCCTGTGAATTCTCCATGTCAGGATTCTAGTTTATGAGCTGGAGAACTAGTCTTTTTGGGTATTACCCCAGCTGGTGGGTAATTCATCATTGTCTCCAGTTCCTCCACCACCACACCTCCAAGAATGCATAACTCAACTCTTGGTTTCAGCTTTGTCACCTAAAATTGGCTCCCTACTAAGTGTCCTTATTTCCTTTTCATTCTACCTCCCTTTATATAGACTTGCACTGGCCCCTGATTTAATACTCCAACACCTGACTCCATACTCTCATGTGAAATCCCATTTTTGCTCTTCTTTCCCCTTCAACAAATGGTCCACATTCTTCACTTCTTTATTTTAAAAATTTAGTTAGACCACTCTAATTAGGCTTTCAATACTTAAAGATCTGTTTTACCTTTCATCTTAGAAGACTTCCATTAGTTCAGTCTCATCTCAGGTACCCCTTCTTCTAGGAGGTATTCCCTTTTTACTACAATTAAAGTAGTCTTCCCATTATATTACCTTGTCTATTATCTTCATAGAATCTATCACAATGTAATAGTATATATGATTTGTATAATTTATCTGTTATATTTATTTTATTTGTATATTATTATATTTATTATCATTTCCAGAGTATGTTAAAATTTGATATATTTTCTATTTCTTTATTGTGTTTTCTCCAAATATGTGAAATTCATGAGTGAAACAATATTGAACTCTACCTGCACATAGTTGTCACTAAATACATATTTTGCCAAGGGAAGACCCACTTCTGCCTAGACTCTCAATTACTTTGCCCTTCTCTGAATATTTATATAACATAAATGACACTTGTTACATTGGAATCATTAGTATGTTCCTTTGGTCTTAGTATTTCGTACTATTGCCTCCTCTTGTGAGGCAAGGGGGAAATAGCCAATGAGCTCTGCTACTCTAGTTAATATCTCTGACATTCCCTCCAGCTCAGTAGACTTCACCAGAATTTCTTAAGGTCATTCCAGAACATTTCATTCTCTCCTAGTCTTTATTTGCAATACTATTAAATTTACTGAACAAAATAGCCCTTCCTGAAAACCAGATTTCTCATATCTTTACAGAAAAATGAATTTACAAGGTCTAATTCTATTTGACCAGGCAACTCTCATATAACCATGTAACATGTTGGAAATTTTATTCACATTATCAATATTTTGAAAATATATTTCTTCATAAAGAATCTGCAAAGTCCAAATTTAAATCTGACTTTATCTAATTTACAATGGGTTATAAGTAAGTCTATTTGCCCTATTGTGAATAATACTCATCTTGATCCAAGGAGGTGAAGACTTTGTTGCTATTAAGTAAGAAAAACTCTATTTTAGAAGTCATTTGAGTATAATGAATGCTCTGTCAGTATGAAATATGGTATGAAATAGAATTGCAAAAGTAAGATGCAGAAGGTAGTAATTACTTTAAGTACCCAGAAGGAGTGTACACAACCTTGAACACCAAAGGAATTTCAAAGAAAGGTTTTTAAGGATATTGAATTCATATTGCAATTGAGATAGAGAGGACTGAGCCAGAGAGCTATCTCAGTACAAGGTATTTTCTCTCAGGGAATTGTGACCATCACTCCCTCTCCTTTCAGGAGACCTGCTTAGCTGTTCTGAGAAAATTCGTATCTCTGCAATTACAGATATTTTTTTTTTAGAATGACAATAGCACTTGGTGAAACAATGCTCTATATTATTTATAAAGTCTCATAATGTCAAGCACCAAGATATTTTAGAATATGTTCAATACTTGAAAATGGATCAACATTTTATATCTTAGGCAAAGGTTGTAAAAGTTTCAAATTTAGGATTTTAGGATTGTTTCCTTAATCTGTTAGAGGTGTATGTTGTTATTCTTTGCTGGTAATATCACTGCACTGTACCAGCAACTACAACCTTTTGTGATCTTGAAAAACCATCTGTGAGATTTAAGAAATGAAGAACCTTTTAAAGAAAACATTTTGCAATGTACATGCTCTAAAGTATTTTGTGCTGAAGAAGGTATATAAAGTATAATGCTAAGTTTTCTTTAAGCTGAAGTAATAAAATATCTTTCATTAATTAACAAAATATGTCATGTTTTCTAGACAACCTTTTCTCTTGGCCTTTTGTTATCCAATTGACTCTTTATAATTGTTAGAGGCATTGCTATGTTTTTCCGGATCTCTTGGTTTTCAATCAAAATTGAAAATAAAAACCTATTGCTGAAAGATCCTTTTCTTTGTAATTTGTGTTTGTTTTATTTCAGAGACCTAATGCATTTTTTATTTCTCTTGAAGTTCACAATAATCGCCACTTTATGTCTAAATATAAATGGGAGAAATAGAGGATTGTAGGAAGGAAGTGTACTTTACTATGGGATTAGAGGCAATGCGTGATTGATGTAACTCCCATTTGATGTGTCATTTTTCAGAGAACAACTCCAGAAGGGAAGTTCTCCCTGCTAGTCAGGTACATGCAGGTTTCTACTCTCCTGTACCTATGTTCCTTGTTCTTCATTTTCATTTTGATGATCCTGAGAGTGACTCATTTCCTCTTCATATAATCTATTGTCTATTCTGTAATCACAGTCACTGCCAGAACTATGAAATTTTCAATAAAAATCTTCAGGCAAAGAAAATCCCAGGGGCAGGTTGTTACCTACTATACCACTTATGTTACATAGCAGTTCATATGTTACTCGTCTCTCCTCCAAATTTGATCTAATTAAGAACTAAACCTGTTTGGTTTAGTTTCAAGGAAACATTAAATGTTAACTTGAATAGTAGGAATGATAATAAAAAAGTCCATTCGTCATATTATGAAAAAATTTGTCCTTCATCACCTAAAATTATTATTAGCACCTCTAATTGGTTTTAAATTATGATTTAATGTATATAACTATTTTTATTATATAATTTAATTATAAAATATTGAAAACAATATTTAATATTACATTAATATAATTTGGAGTTACAGTTCTAAAACTTTTAAAATGGGAAAAGCCAAATAAGAACTTCTGTTCTTTGCATTTTTCAATATAGAGTTCAAAATTTTATCTAAAGTAGGATTGCATAAATAAACATCATAACATAATAATTTTATTGTATATATTTTATGTTACTGGTCAGGGCATTTTAATTCTTTATTGTTTTATTTGATAAAATATATTTGTTATTATTTTGTTGGTATATTACTTAGTTGACATGCACACAAAAAAGATATCTGAGAAAAACCTAGAGAAAAGAAAGCAAAATTTATCCTTCTATAAAAAAATCATTTTATTCAAACTAAAGTTTTCATCCTTTAGGTAATAAATATGTTATTCTGAATTATATATATATATATATATATATATATATATATATATATATATATATATACACACACACACACACACACACACACACCGTATTTTTCGGACCATAAGATGATCCGGACCATAAGACGCACCAGTTTTTAGAGAAGGGAAATGAAGAAAAAAAGATTCTGAAACAAATAGTGTCCTAAAATATTTTATGTGCATTAAAACCCAACATCACAGTCATAAACACATGTAATCAACCCTGTAAAGTAAACAGCAGCATTTAGAACCATTTTAGAGCCGGGCAAGCACACAGAGACCACACAGAGCCGGGCAAGTAAAAAAACTTTTTTTTTTAAAAGTATATGTGTAGGCTATATTTGGACCATAAGACGCAGGGACTTTTCCCCCCCCACTTCTGGGGGAAAAAAAGTGCGTCTTATGGTCCGAAAAATACGGTATATATTTACTTTTTTCATATTTTTTTATTGTATCAAACAATAAACAAGTGTATTTTCTTTGTGAAAGAAATAATTTATGTCCAAAGTTGATATATTATTCCTTTTCCAAAACTGATTTTTGCTAATATCATTATATTATATTGTAGCCGCAGTTATCACCCCTTTTTTTTTTTATCTCATGGCATACATAAATTGATTACTAAAATGCTGCAGCACACCAAAAAAACTAGTTTTTGCAAATCAGACAAAAATAATTGACATAATTTTTATTCATTCACACTAGTTGGCTATTGTTGTATTGGATGTTCTTTTTTTATTTGACCATCTCAGAGTATAGAGGTCAGTGCCCTGACTAAATAGTCATGTATTGCATGTTTTAAAAATTCTTTTAGCACCATTTGAAAACTGCTGCATTTTAGGATAATATAGCATATTGTTTCATTCTTTCAAAGTTCAGTTTCATTCTGATAGCTCATTGAAATACAACTAAAATAAATTACCCACAAAGTTGTAAAGAAAAGTTTTCATTAAATAATTATACTGTATAATTCCAAATAAAATCATATTTTATTTTCATAAGTTCTAGCAAAAGCACTGTTGGTTTCTTAAATCACATACACCGAGCTACTTGTGTACTGCATTTTTAGATAAAGGCATATCAATACCTTGTCATACCATGGTCTTTGTCTACCCTAAATAACATTTTTATTTTTATTTTATTCCAAGGATATGTTGAATGTTCATAGAGTTGTTGGATTTTGGACAACTGGAAGTAGAATTGAGAATCTTCGGAGACTCCTGAGAGAGAAGGCTACTGTTAGAGTTAGACAAAGCTGACTGAAAATACTACATATCTTAGACATATAGAATAATTAAATAGCTCTAAAGGGCAGTATTGTTGATAATGAGTTGAGGGGATTTTTAATATCTGAACCACATTTAATTAAATGAATTAACCTAGTTTGATTACAGAGCAATAATGATGTGAGTGCTCACTACCTATTATTTTTAGGTATTTTGTGTCTTTTGATTAAGAAAACAAAACAGTGGCTTTGATTTTGAATGCTTTTCTTTTCCTTTTTGCTCTCCAGATGACACGAGAACAATACATACTAGCAACACAGCAGAATAATCTGCCAAAGGTTGAGAATGCACAACTGTACCCTGTGGGCATTTATGGATGGCGAAAGAGGTGCTTATACTTCTTTGTCCTTCTGCTGTTGGTTACCATGATAGTTAACTTAGCCATGACAATTTGGATATTGAAAGTTATGAATTTCACTGTGGTAAGTACCACCATGATTTTATTTTACATCTATTGCTTTTGGTTCAAAGGCCATCCAACTGCTATTTTTTAATTGAAAGTTATTCATTTTCATCTTTACATGTATTTATCTTGAAATTAAATTCCAAAGGCTGCCATATGTAGTCTTAAGACTACATTCAATATGTATATTCATTAAATACATCTGACGTTACTACCTACCTTTTAAGTGTGGGAAATTTATGTAACCAGACAGTACAGCACATAGGTTCAATAGAAATTTAGAAAACGTTTAACCAATACACAGGAACTATTGCTTGCTCTACCTGGGCATCTATGAAATGAGTCTGGTATTTCATGATAATATTAGATGATATTTCACAATATACATCAGAAATCACAAGTATCTTTGAAATTCTTCATATAGAGTATTTGCTTCTCTGTATATACTGCATGCTCAAACCTAATCTTTGGAATTTTGCTGGGCTGCATGAACCAATGTCTATACTTGTTATCAGATGGTAACTTCATTTTTTTAGTATAGGTATGATAAATAAAAGACAAACTAGAAATTAAATCAATTTTATGAAGATTAATAACCTAAAATAAAATAATTTTATAACTCATTGATGAATTTAGAACATGTACAATAGACCTGTTAGCATGACTTTTCTGGAAAAAAGTTCTCTGCATCAGCAAAGTATAGGTTAGTTCAATTTATATTTTCTGGCTAGATTCTTAGTTTTCTATTCTGCCTTTCAACCTTTTGGCTTTTATTTAGAGACTGCAGATACCTTCACAGCCAGGCAGGGATCTTTCACTTGCTGACCAGACTGCTGTTTTTTAAAACTCTGCATGCTCAGGGCAAAAGGAAAGCGGGTATTTAATTTCACTGATCTTCCTATATTGGATATCATTTTTCTTTTTAAATGAAAGAAAAGAAAAGACACACACACACAAAAAAAACCTCTGCTGTGTATTGATTTAGCTAGAGTAATTTCTTTCTAACTTCACTAACAGCTAACTGTAAAGTCGAAACAGAATCTCAAAGGGCAAAATGAGCCAGCATCGGTCCATAGTGCAGGGCACTGCGGTTGCATGCAGAAGGCTCTGGCGAGGGCAGGTGGCCCACCCTTCCAGAGAGAAAACAGCCACGCCTGTGCAAATCATGATATAACAGCTTATGCTCATAGAGGAAAAGAAGCTGAGCAAGGGCTCCATTTTATTCAAATCAGTGCAAATTTGGAAGGTTTTTCACTAAAAATGAAATGGAAGAGAAAAACAGGATGGGCAGGAATTAGTATGTTCTAGGATTTGAGAAATTACCAGTGTCCTAGACATGGGTACATGTTCAGGATCATTGATCCAGGCTTGAGTATGTGGATGTGAGGGTTACTAGGCTAGATGTTGCTTTCTAAGACTCCGGTGAAACATCTGAGCCATTCCTTCATTTCAAGAGTTGGCTCAGTTAGTCCTGTTCTGTCCTCTCCCCCTATACAGGCTTGGAGATATTTTGGCACAGATGTTACTAATTCTACTCCTAGACCGTCTCTTCTTCTTAGCTCTGGGCCTATCTTCTCTTACTAGTTGTCTAGGTTTCATTAATGAATCATCTATCACATTAGTAGGGGCAATGTGTATATTTCTGAAGATTCTTCTATGCTGTGGTAACCATCAGTCAAACTTGCAATGACTGAAAACAGTTTTCTCAAAGTCATTATCTTAATCCCCCCCCCCGAAAAAAAAGTAATTAATAAAAATAAGAGTAGTTTTTTCTCCAGGTTTTCAAATTTTGAGTCTTTGATTTCCTCTACCAAGAAGCATCTTTCAAAACCTCATGAAAGATATGATCAACTCTCACTTCAGGGGCTTTGATCCCACTCAGGGCCCAGGCCACAGGATTTTTTAGAGTCAAGCCATGTAAGCTTCTCAAGCATATTTAAATTAATTAGGAAAATAGACTTAAATGCATAATTACATGGCTGCATACATCAGGCTCCCAGTGTCTAGCCCCATGCTGAGGCCAAGGCTAGATAAGCCATTCAAGGAAAATAATTGAAACAATCACCTTTGTCCTCAGGATCCACGCAGGCCTCAGGGTGTCTGTCACATATGGAGCGATCTAATTTGAACCTCAGCTGGCAGAATAGTAAATGCCATCATATTCCTGGGGATAATGAAAAGGAGTCTATTTCCATAGGAGACTTGATATTTGTATATATGATTTTTAATTTGGGGCATATCTCACTTATTTTGAAATTAAAATTGTACTGTTCTATACCCAAAATAGAAGACTATCCTTCCTTCAGCCATATAAGCTAATTGTATGCAGCTAAAATAAAAGAAAAGATAAACTTGTAACTACTCCATCAAATTTATCTTTGTAAGGTAACATATTCCCTGTCTCACTGCAGTAATTCATAATTCATAGAAATTCCAAATTACTTAAGTATTGTAGTTGCAAAATTTAGTGGTCCTAAATACTACATATCAGATTAAGTTGTATGTATTTGAAAAGTGTGAAGTAATGTGTAATCTTCTTATATTAGAGCAGTAAAAAAAATCAATTTTATCTTTTCCTTGGTACATTAGGATTGTATCTGTCTCTAGAGTGAATAGCAAAACCACTTGCCACAATATAGTAAGAAGTAGTAAATGATGTGTAAGTTGTCTGGAGATTATTATTGATCTGCACAAAATGTTTATCTTTCTTATTTTAACTGTTTTGCCATCCAACAGATAAAAAAAAAAATATGTGGCTGTGAACAGCTTTTATTTGAAAAAACTAGGCATGTTATTGTTATCAAAATATTGTGTTTTCAGCACAGCAAAGGTAGCTGCCAACCTGTTTTACAATACCTCATGAAGTCTATCCTTATGGCCAGTATTATACATGATCTGTGTGGTTGATGTGATTTATTTTTCTGTTTTTCATTTTGTGGGAAATAAAATCACTCTGCTATTGAGATATTCAACTGCACAGAATGAAGAAAAAGGAAATTAGTTTATACTATAGAGTGAAAGACATGGATATAAACACCAGGCCAGTGTGGCTCAGTGTTTGAGCATTGACCTATGAACCAGAGCTCATGATTTGATTACTGGTCAGGGCACATACCCAGGTTGCAGGCTCAATATCTGGAGGGCGGCATGCAAGTGGCAGTAGATCCAGAATTCACTCTCATCATTGATGTTTCTATCTTTCTCTCCCTCTCCCTTTCTCTCTGAAATCAGTAAAAAATAAATAAATAAATAAATAAATAAATAAATAAATAAATAATTAATTAAAGTATGGATTCTGGCACCTGACCATTGGGTCTACATCCAGCTTTTATAGTTTACTAGCTATGTTACCTGGGCAAGTTATTTTAACTGTGGCTGTTTGCCATTCTGTAGAATGGGTGCAATGTTATTATTTACTTCATTAGATTGTTGTAGAAATCAAAATTAAAGTAGTAAAAATTCCTAAGATGTGTCTGGCATGTCCAAACAGCTATGTAAGAGTTGTTACTATTACTCTTACTCATTTTACTTCACAATTATCCCAGACATCATGTGATCTAACTTGAATTTTCTATTGAGCATAAATCATCCTAGACACAAAGGAGGTGTATTAAGCAAAAGATTATAATTAGACTAGTGTTTGTAATCATGTTCATTCTAATGACATGCCTAAAGGTTAAAAGAATGAGTGTGTTGCCAAAACCAGTTTGGCTCAGAGGATAGAGCGTCAGCCTGCTGACTGAAAGGTCCCAGGTTCGATTTGGTCAAGGGTACGTACATTGTTTGCAGGCACATCCCCAGTGGGAAGTGTGCAGGAGGAAGCAGATAGATGTTTGTCTCTCATCAATGTTTCTACAATAGCTTTCTATCTCTCTCCTTTTCTCTCTGTAAAAAAAAAAAATCAATATCATATATATATATATATATATATATATATATATATATATATATATATATGAATGAAATATCATGGCTGGTATGTACATATAAGGAACTATCTGGCATTGAAATTGGGACTTAAAAGAACTGTTGGCCCAGAAAGGAACTCACTATAGACTGATTCATTTGCCTCTCAGCATAAACATTATAGCTTGTTGCAGTTTTGGTTCTTACAAGGGTATTTCGTGGATCACATGATCTCACACATCTAGAGGAAATAATGAACAACATAAACAGACCCAGAGAAAGAGAACCAGCAATCAGACTCTCAAACCTCAGAGGAAAAGTAAGGGAGGATGGGGGTAAGGGGAAGAAATCAACCAAAGGACTTGTGTGCATACATATTCTCTCTTATCAATGTTTCTAGCTCTCTATCCCTCTCCCTTCCTCTCTGTAAAAAAATCAATAATATATATATATATATGTTTTTTGTTTTTGGTTTTGTTTTTTTTTTAAAGAATGAGTGTTAGAAATAGGTAGCCAGAGGGCATTATGGCTCAGTGATGACAAGTAGCAATATGACCTCCTGTGAGTTACTTAAGCTCTCTAACTCCACTCCTTTCTTCATCTGTAAAATGGTTAAAGGCACTGATCCACAGAGATATGAGAAGTATTAAGTACCTGAATATTTGTAAAATGTGTAAAATTGAGCCACAGAGTAAGCCCTCAATTGGTGTCAGTTATGTGTATTGACATATATGATTTCCATCAATTATTAGCTGTTAATAATTAAAGTTATTTTATGTAGTGTATTTTATCACAGGAGATGTATTATTTCTTTGGCATGATGAAAGGATCATTAAGATTTCTTTTGAAATTCTAATTTAATGCTGAGGTACAACACAGTTCACCTAAAAACTTCTAAGAGGAACAGTTCAGCTGTCAAATCTTTTTTTATTTTGATGACCTAAGCTATTTATTTTCAGGATATGTACTGCCTGAATGTGAACCTCCTAGCCTGTCTGAATGAGAAGCTCATTAGCCAGAAAGTGCTCATTAATGTCTTCTTAAACCATTCAAAAAATGTAGTATTTTAAAAAGGAATGATATAATGGGATTTCCAATCTTGAGCTTAAATTTTTCAATATCATTAATGTCCAGAGTTTTAAATTATTACTGGATTGAGATATTGTAACCTGAATTATGTTTATAGCATCCTAACTTTTGGCTATAACTCTTCAGTTATGAGATTGCAACTTACGATGTCTGGGACCCCACTTTTATTTAGCAAGATTGCGTGCTTTGAAGATCAGACCTTGACTTTCACAACAACACTTCCAAGTAAATGTTATATCCCCTTCAACAATTGAAGGCACAGAGGCTTAGGGAAATCAGATAAACTTCCCCTGGTCACCTGGTGAGCAAAGTTAGATGCAAGGGCTGTACGATTTTAAACCTTACACTTTTCCCACCACATTTTATAATGTTAATATTAGTAAAATCAAATTAGTTTAATACTTTTCCTAAATGGCTTGCTTCCCTGTATAGCTCAGGGCATTTAAACGCCACCATTAAATATCTACCTATGACATCACTGATTTTTAATTATGTTTTGAATTTGTTGGGCCAAAGATCTCTCATTCCTCTCAGGTGTTATTAATGTTATGGAGGAGTCTACCCTATCTCCCATAGTCAGTTAGTAATTAGAACAGTGAAAATTCCCTCAGTAAGTCCCAAGCATGACTTTACCTTTGAGTTTGGCAGAATGGACATTAGACTTTAATTTCTGGATGGAGCCAAATCGGTTTGGCTCAGTGGATAGAGTGTCGGCCTGCAGACTGAAAGGTCCCAGGTTCGATTCCGGTTAGGGGCATGTGCCTTGGTTGCAGGCACATCCCCAGTGGGGGGTATGCAAGAGGCAGCTGATCAATGATTCTCTCTCCTGGATGTTTCTAACTCTCTATCCCTCTCTCTTCCTCTCTGTAAAAAAATCAATAAATTGTATATTTTTTAAAATTTCTGGATGGAGCAATGAAATTTATTAGTGTCACCTTTATAAAGCAGAGAGTGATTTTCATAATGGCGACTTTTCCTTTGATTCCCATCCATGTATTGCCCTGGTTAAGCAGCATTTTGCTGAGGAGTAACGAATTGGCCATGATAACAGACTGATCTGAGGGTGATTTAGGATCATAGCTTTTGTCCACTTTCCCGGGCTGTCACTTTCCTTTTCCCAGCGTGCCCCTCAGTACATGACTCTTGATGCCCAGCCCAGGCCAAGGTGGGCCAGTACCTTCGGAGGCCAGGAGCATCCTGCAGGCGGGTGCCAGCCATGGAGCCTGCCTGCTGGAGAGCCATCAGGCCTGTGCCGCCCCTCAGTGTGCTGTGTGTGGATTTATGGCAGAATGTATGAGAGTGAATGATATAGTTAATGTTGCAAGACCACTTCCATTATAACTCTCTGTTTGTACCTCCTCATAATTTTCTGACAAATTGTTCCTCTCGGATGAAATCTTTCATGCTTAGTCTTAGCCCAGCAGTAGTACATTTTCTTTCCTTGAGTTTATAAAGAAAAATTTAGTCATTTTTATCCAAGTTCAAACCAGTACCAAGTGGTAGTGTGTGTTATTGAAATAAACTACAAATATAGTGGCATAAGATCAATCACAAATGATAGACAGCCCATGCAAAATGAAGTACACCGTAATACCAAATATTCTGCAGGAAAATAACACAGGATTAAGGAAATTACCATTGAATAATAGGTTCTAAAAAGCACAGATTTGTTAGTTCATATGTTTGTAAATATTTTTTTTAATTTTTCAATGAGTTGCCATAATAATATTATTTTAGTTTCAGGTGTACAAGGCGGTGATTAGACATTTATGAAGAGATCACCCTAAGTAATCAATCTAGTATCATCTGACACCATGCCTAGTTATTACAATGCCATTGGCTATTCTCTGTGTTGCACTTTACATCCTCATGACTAGTCTATAACTTCCAGTTAGTACTGCTTAATCACCCCACCTTCGCATCCGTTCTCCCATCTGGCACCCATCAAAACGTTCTCCGTAACTAGGAGTTTTGTTTGTTCATTTATTGACTAATTCAGTGGCCTCATTTTATATAGTAAAGATGAAAGTCCAGAAAGATAAAAGCACATGTTGGTGACTCATAGGTAAACATAAAATATTATGTTAGGTCACATTGAACTTAAGGTAGTATGTGCATGTGTGCTAATTCTCACAAATAATTGCATTTGGTATGTCTTACATAAAAATAATAGCATTTGGTATGTCTTACATAATTTGTCTATTTTAGTAAGCACTTTGGCAGTAGTTCAAGTTTTAAAACCAAATAATTATTATTATCTTAAGAGGGATTACTATTTTGCTATTTTATAAAAATAAGATAACCATTTGCTTTTTAAAAAAACAGTTGAAATGTCATATGTGTTGTTTCTAAGTTATTTACTAAGAATAATCTTATTGGACAGGAATTTATATGAATTTATTAATTTCAATAATAATATTTTAATTCTTATTGTTGCTAACCTTCAATTTTATCTCGTATTTTCAATAGGGACATGACATTGAATATTTTCTACTTAATTTTGGAATGATGGTGAGGTTATTAGTTTAATCTCTGTTAATATTAACTTATACTGTTGCTGTATTTTTCTTTTTTTTTTCTTAATATATTTTATTGATTTTTAACAGAGAGAAAGGGAGAGAGATAGAGAGCTAGAAAAGTTGATGAGAGAGAAACATCGACCAACTGCCTCTTGCACACCCCCTACCAGGGATGTGCCCGCAACCAATGTACATGCCCTTGACCGGAATTGAACCTGGGGCCTTTCAGTCCGCAGACCGACGCTCTATCCACTGAGCCAAACCGGTTTCGGCTGTATTTTTCTTTTGATTCATTATCACACTTAGAGCATATTAATTGTAACAAAACTACAGAATTACAATACTTTCTCTAACTTTTCCTGTGATTTGTACAAATGCAGTGTAATCTCTTATCTGAGCATTGTTTTAACTTTATAAGAAACTATAGCAATGCTTAACTTTTAGATATAAGCAGGCGTTTTAAACAGGTACAACATACCAGGGATCAATTGCCACAATAATGTTATTCAGACACAAAATGCCATAATTGAAAACAATAACTATTCTATTAATTTAGGTATCTGTGGATTGACTGTGCACTCCCCTCATCTAATGTTGGCAGGACTTGCTCATGGATTTGCAGTCAGCTGTCCAGTCATCTTGTAGCTGTCTGATTTATTTCCAGACTTGACAGTAATTTGACTGTTGGCTAGAGTTACCACAGCATGTCTTTCACTCTGAGTACACAAACCAAATTTAAGCAGATTAGAAGTTACAAGGAAGAGCTTAGATATACCCACCATTATAGTATCATGCATAGGCATTTAATTGCCATAAAAATCCTTTGGTATGTATCCTAAAAATGATTAGAAATTAGGAGAAAATTTGTTTCTAAAGAAGTGCATATTATGCTTATATGAACACCACAAAGATCCAAAAAAATTAAAACTATAATAATAAATGTGCCTGTAGTTTTAATCATTAAACTTAATTTTTCAAATAATAATGATTTTGGTTAAGTGTTTAGGGTAAAACAGCAAGTGAAAATTTATATTTAAAACAATATATGTAATATTATGTCAAGTATCTAAAAATATCATAGAAAAAGATTATTTTGATGACAAATAATAAACATTAATGAACTTAAAAATAAATTAAAATTTGGCAAAACATAGAATGTTATTCTCAATAAACTAATTTACAATAAATAGCAAATGGATAGAAGTTTTCAACTTCTGTATTATATATAGATCATTTAAATATTTTGTATCTAGTCACATACATTATGGTAAAGATGGTACTGTTTTGCAGGTGTTTGTGCATCTTTCTGCTTCATGGTTACATGGGTTTCATTCCCTTTTTAATGTAAATAAATGTTCTGTTCTTGATTGAGTGTATAAATTAAAGCACCTTTATTTTTAATAATCCATGAGAGTGGATTTGAATTGCTATTGCCTACATTGGTTTTATTTAGACTGATTATAGTAGAGGCTTGAATATTTGTGGAAGAAAGGAAGGGAGGGAGGAAGAAAGGAAGGGAGGGAGGAAGGAAGGAAGGGAGGGAGGGAGGGAGGAAGGAAGGAAGGAAGGAAGGGAGGGAGGGAGGGAGGAAGGAAGGAAGGAAGGAAGGAAAGGAGGGAGGGAGGAAGAAAGGAAGAGAGGCGGTCTCCTGTTCATTCTCTTAGCTTCTCCATTTAATTCTTCCTTTTCTTTCAGTGTCTGTTGGTGTTTTAATTCCAGTGAGCAAAGCCTCAGAGTGACACATTTTGTTGCAAAATTTAAAAATTAAGCCAATAACTAAAAGGGAAAGAAGAAAGAGCCTTAGAGTAATGATTGAGAGATGAATAATCTTCATTACAACCTATGAGCTGAAATTACCCACAGGCTCCACTTAAATCCAGTGAGGTTTATCCAACCACCTCTGTGGAAAATTTTCATAAGATGATGAAATTTTAGAGGGTGTTGTCATTCAAACACCCACTTTTAAGCAATGGTAAATAAGAAACGAGAGAAGCCATAGAAATGTAGTCAAAGCTGTCTGTGTAATTAAGCCAAAATATCTCTGCAACTTGAATATTGAACATTGGAAATTACAGTGGAGGTCCCAGAGACTCTGCAGGGAGTACTGATACCAGGAAGCACTCAGTCTGGAGTGCAGGGAGAGTCCATGGGTTAGAAGACTTGGGGTGAAGACATAACCACACTGTGGTTTTAAGAAAACCCTGGGGAAGCAATCACATGTAGCATACCTAATTGCCATTATATACATATGTGTGTATATATATATATATGAATATATATATAAATATAAATATATAAATGTATAAATATATAAATATATAAATATATTTATATATAAATATATAAATATATAAATATATAAATATATAAATATATAAATATATAAATATATAAATATATAAATATATTTATATATAAATATATAAATACATAAATACATAAATACATAAATACATAAATATATATATATTTATTTATTTATTTATTTACACACACACACACACACACACACACACATGTGAAGTCTCCTACCTCAGCGTGTGTATAAACCCTCTTTACAGGGCTTCTGACTGGTTAAGTCATGCACAATAAGGATAATCTTCCTTTTGATTAGCTTTAAGCCAGATGTTTAGAGAGGCTAATTACAACCAAAGCCCCTAGATCGGTGTTTGCTTAACTGAGAGAAATGGTCACTGCCTCTATTTTTCTCTCCAACTGTCTCAGAGCATATTTATCCAGGCTCCCTAAATTATGAGGAATACAGTTCAGCTTACCCAACTTGACAGATCACAAAACCATCACATTGAGCTTATGATAATGGTTTCAGTTATTTCAGATTTTGCTGATATCATACACAACCTTTAATTTAAAAAAATGTATATCATTAGAATATGTGTCAAAGCAACTTAGAACTAAGTAATTTAAATTGTCATTAAAATCACTTAGGATTTAAATGACAGTCATCATTTTGGGATTAGACTAGCCTGACCTGGAAATGCAGTATTGCTCCTGGAAAGCAGCCTTGTTCCTCCCTAAAGCTTGTTTTGAGCATTTATTAGGCTCAAAAAACGATGTTTAGCCGAAACCGGTTTGGCTCAGTGGATAGAGTGTCGGCCTGAGGACTGGAAGGTCCCAGGTTCGATTCCCGTCAAGGGCAGGTACCTTGGTTGTGGGCACATCCCCAGTAGGGGATGTGCAAGAGGCAGCTGATCAATGATTCTCTCTCATCGATGTTTCTAACTCTCTATCCTTTCTCTTTCTCTCTGTAAAAAAAAATCAATAAAAATATATTTTAAAAACAAACAAACAAACAAAAAAACATGATGTTTAAGTGCTTCTAGTCCCCATAACAGTATTTTACCCAAAGAAAACAATATATATCTGTTCAAATATTTGTGAGAGTTTCATTGTTTTTCTTTAAAAACTTTGGTTAATGACTTCTATATGCCAGGGAGCCAGTTGTGTTCAACTGGGACCCTGGAGAATTAGAAGTAGATCTTATCTTTAAATAGCAGGTTATTACTTTTAGATCAAATTTAAACAGTGTTTCATTTTTATATTATGTGTTTATGTTTTGATAAAGAAGAACTCTTCACAAAAAATACTATACTTTCAGGTATTTTGTTTTGATTGTTTTGCAGTTTTGAAGATAATTTAATAATGTTTACATTTAGTCTGTGTGCATATTTTCCTACTGACATCCGTCATGAAGCAGGGCTCTTACTATTTATTTTTAAGGTAATGAGAAAATATGAAGTCTACCTGTACTTAATCAGTTTTTTTTTCATTAATTTTAACTGATGTTTATCAAAATATAATTTTGTTTATTATAAATTTTTATTTTGAAATAGTTTAAAACTTAAAAAAGAATTTTTTAAAATATTATAAAATCCCCATGTACCTACCACATGACTTCCCCCAACAATAAGATTTTCATAATCATCTTACTACTTAACTTTGGTTCATAAATATATATCTCCCCTCAATTATTGCAATGTTATCTGATCTATCACATTAAATTTCTTTATTTCCCTATCCCATAACCGAAATATCCCAAGAAGTATGTTGAAATTCCAGTGTTATTGTAGACTCTTCTTAAAGTAATTTGGAGAAGTCCTGAAAGCACTGAATGATCTAATGATAGTTCTAAATGAAAAAAAAAACAACATGAAAAACTTATATAATTTTAATAAATTACATTTCCCTTTTCAGTAAAATCATTATGACTTAACATTGCAAAATCAGTTTAGTCATAGTAAGATTACTTGTCTTCATGTTTAAGTAATACTTTTTGGTAGATTGAAAAATTTTAATTACAGTTCCTGTGGATAGAGAAGATAGTAGGCTAATCAAGTGATAACCATGATTCATTCTTGTACCAGATATAGTCTTTTTTTATTATAAGCCACTGCATCAGCATAACGAAAATTATTATTAGGTACATGCTAACTTAATTTCAGAGTAGTTTTTAAGAAAGAAAAAAGGAATATTTCCTTATTCATTAAAATTTTCTTACTCATATAACACTTTATTCAACTCACTGAGATTGCCTAAATTTTTTTAAATTAAAGCATTATTTTGCTTTTGTTCAAACAGAACATTGAAATATATTATAATAAGCCCAGCTGGCATGGCTCAGTGGTTGAGCATCACCCTATGAACCAGGAGGTCACAGTTTGATTCCTGGTCAGGGCATATGCCCAGGCTGCAGGCTTGATCCCCAGTCCAAGGCATGCAGAAGGCAGCCAGACAATGATTCTCATCATTAATGTTTTCTTTTGAAAAAAAAAAATATATATTATTGATTTTTTATAGAGAGGAAAGGAGAGAGATAGACTTAGAAACATTGATGAGAGAGAAACATCAATCAGCTGCCTCCTGAACACCAGCTACTGGGTATGTGCCCACAACCAAAGTACATGCCCTTAACCGGAATTGAACTTGGGACCTTTTAGTCTGCAGGTCGATGCTCTATCCACTGAGCCAAACCGGTTCTGGCTCATCATTGATGTTTTTATCTCTCTCCCTCTCCCTTCCTCTCTGAAATCAATAAAAACTATATTTTAAAAAAGAAATGTATCATTATAAAATCTAAATAATCAAATTTAAGTATTTTAATGTAATTTGAGCCCCAAATAAACTGTTTTATACTGCTGTAGGTGAATTGATTATTTCAGCTTAGGCACCACCAGCCAGATTAGTGAATAGGTACAAATTACTGAATGAAGTTTACATGCCAAACTCTAACCCAGATCACAGAATATTGCTGAATAGACCTAAAGAGTCACAAAGGCTTTACTGAATGGTTATCCTTACTTTATTAATTCAACTTTAAATATAAATAACTAAGAAGAGTATGCTGATCCTAGCAGCTATGTTCTTTCCCTGTGTTTATTCATAAGAGGGTTCAGAAATAAATGACCTGAAAAAAATCATTTTAAAATTGCAATTAGGCTCTCAGTTATATCAGCCTAAAACATTCGCTATTCTGTGATATGGGTATTGGGAAACAAAAAACAAAAAACATACAAGTTGTATTTTCCTTCAGTGAGTTTGTCCCCTGTTTGTAGATGGCAGAATTGCATATATTGACCCTTAATACCCTTTTCCCTCCCACCAAGACAATTGGTCAATCTTACCTCAAGGTACTGCTCCCTTTTGTGTGGTAATTCGCTCTTTGCTTACAAATCTCCTACACTACAAGAGTGAGCGCCTCAGAAATAAAACTCCATGTTTGTTTCCCCATCACTGCAAAGTGGCCCAAACTTAGCTATTGATTGAATGAAAGAAAAAAATAAAGGAAGGAAGGCAAATAAATAAGATGGCAACTCTAAAAAATGGAATGCATGGTTGTTCAGCTGAATAACTTTTAAGTATGAGGAAAGCCACTCAGCTTATCTCAAATATGAAACATTCAAGAGCAGTTCCACAGTCTGAGTGAAAGAACCCATGTTATAAAGGGCTAATATGAAAATAGACCAAAAATGCAGAATGATCAGTTTCTATGATGAGCACTGACCACCAGTCGGCAGATGCTCAATGCAGGAGCTGCCCCCTGGTAGTCAGTGCACTCTCAGAGGGGGAACTCCACTCAGCCAGAAGTGGGACTCATGGCTAGCAAGTGCAGCGGAGGTGGCAGGAGTCTCTCCTACCTCTGCAGCAGCACTAAGGATGTCCAACTGCCAGGGGCGGGGAGGGGGTTGAGCAGGCCTAAGCTGGTAGTCAGACATCCCCCCAGGGCTCTCAGACTGTGAGAGGGTGCAGGCTGAGCTAAGGGACCCCCCTCCTGAGTGCACAGGGCCTATTATCTCTAATAAACAGCTTCTCTCCCACCTTTTTCATGGGCATCTAATTATCCCTGCCTCTCTCTATGCACCTGCTTCATCCTGCCCTCTCTACAAACAAGCGCTGTCTGCATCTTTACAACAAGGCTACCTTGCAACTTCAGCTTTCATCCGGCACTTCAAGGCTCCTCTGGTCTCAACATCTACACCGCAGTTTCCAACTGCGTGGCCAGATGCCAGCATGCATTAGGATCTGTTTAGACCAGCTCATGTTTGCCCGACTATGCTATTCAGTGAACTGCTGCAGTGCTCATGGATTCAAACACACACACACACACACACACACACACACACACACACACATGCACACACACTTGCAAAACACATTTGCACTGTAAGTCAGCTCAGGGCTGGTTTCCTCTTAATATTTTTCTACATTCCCATTTTCTCTGAGAAAAGGATGCTTTTCTACTGGCTCTCATAAGGTTTAATAGCTCTTAGCTCTCCTGGTCTTAGCTCAGATTCTTCTTACAAAATGGTACAATTTTAAAATTCTAAGCCAATTCAAAGTCCATCTATCTCATTCACCCAAATAGAGATACATGTAGCATTATTATGGAGGTTACAAGTGATTATTCTGCTGGTATCCATTTTCTACTAAACTATCTACTAAAAGTTGCTAATATTCTAGTTAGCTCAACTTAAAGGTTCACTCCAGCAATTTTCTGTTGCTTAAAAGTAAATGTTAGTTTTTTTTTAGATTCTGGGACACAAATAATTCTATTCTCCATCATCAGGACACCTCTGTGATTTTTGGTGCTGTACATTGGAATATAGACATTTCTGTATGGTCCTTATAGAATGACATAAAGGTATTTCAATAATGTTTTCAATATATATTGTATTTCTAAAATTTTAACTAAAATGGTTATCCAATGAAAGTATTAATTACTTTTATAATTGTTCATTTGTGTGATAAAATTAGCCATTTTAAATCAAGTTTTATAGCTGAAATGTTAATTGCAACATCTATTTTATTAAGGCTGGCATTTTTTCTTTAGGAATCTATGTACCTTCTTAGATTATTTAACTTTTAGCTATTTCACATACTAGTATGATGGTTTTAAATGAATTAATGAAATTTCAATCTAGTAACTATATATTATAGTGCTTAGAAGATTGGATATGATTAGTCTATAAGTAGAGGAGGAAATAAACTAGCGGGAAAGGAGACAATAGTTGGAAATGAGAAATAGAAGTAAAAGAATCAATCTAGCCGAAACCGGTTTGGCTCAGTAGATAGAGCTTCAGCCTGCAGACTGAAAGGTCCCAGGTTTGATTCTGGTCAAGGGCATGTACCTTGGTTGCGGGCACATACCTGGTAGGGGGTGTGCAGGAGGCAGCTGGTCAATGATTCTCTCTCATTAATGTTTCTAGCTCTCTATCCTTCTCTCTTCCTATCTGTAAAAAATCAATTATATATATATATATATATATATATATATATATATATAAAAAGAAGCAATCTATTAATTGGCATACATTAGATTCCTTTTTATTATCTTTGTGCCTATTCTTTTCATCCTCTTAAAAACTACTAGGGTTATTTCAAGGTTCTTGTATTGTTAGGAGCCTTTAGACTACCAGCTACTCTGGAATCTCAGGTTTCATCCATACACCTAGAGTAGAACTTCACTTACTCTTTATGATCAAGAAATGAATTTTCCTACATAATTGAATTTTCTTGATAATATTTTTACCATGCAATAAATATTAAAAATCATACCTGATAAAAATATTTACCTTACAGAACTTTAAAGTAATTTAATTACCTTGAACAACTCATTTTAGTATTAAATATTCAATAGTAAACCATGCAATATTATATTTTTTGCCAATCTCCTTGTCCCTTCAAAGAATTAACAAGAGCACTTTTTGTATTTGAGACATTAAATGATATCTTGTAGCGCTAGCTGTTTTGGCCCAGTGGGTAGAGTGTCAGCCTGTGGACTGAAGGGTCCCAGGTTTGATTCTGGTCAACAGCACTTGCCAAGGTTGTGGGGTCCATCCACAGAAGGGACGATGCAGGAGGCAGCCAATCAATGATTCTCTCTCATCATTGATGTTTCTCTCTCTCTCTCTCTCTCTCTCTCTTTCTTTCTCTCTCTCTCTCTCGCTCTTGCTCTCGCTCTTGCTCTTGCTCTCTCTCTCTCTGTCTCTCTCTCTCTCTTCCTTCCTCTCTGAAATCAATAAATATATATTTTTAAAATAATATCTCTTAAATGCCAGGCATTTATAAATGCCCTGAAATGTGCATTTTCAGGCCAAGATGATCAGAATATATTTGATCAATTAACTTAGATGTTAATAAACAAAAACATGGTCAAACAGAATCAGGTATTTCTTCTTTACAAGAAGGAGAATTAATGAATGTGTATTAGATTACATATTAGATTACTTTTTTTTGGGAACTGATTGGAAGAAGAAAAGGCATACTGTATTTTGAGGTTAATAACTTATTTTATCTTCACAATTATGTTTTCTTAGATATTTTAAGGACAGACATGTAATTTTATGACTTCAAATAGCTATAATAGCACAATATGCAAATTAATGTTTTTGCATACTGGGATATGTGGGGATATTCATATTTAGTATCTTTCAGATTAAGCCTTTGGCAGATTAAAGATGTTTAAATATTTAAATACATTTATCTATAGCAAGCCTAAAATCAGACATTGCCTATAACACAGCAGTTCTGCTTCTTAATTTATAAAATAATTCTTCTTTAATTACCATTCCTAATAGGAAAGGCATAGATCCCATTTCAAAGTGCACTACACATTTCTGAAATGTGTTTCTACAGAGGGACACTAATGGATGTAAATTGTATTATTGTCTGCAATGAAGATGAGGTAAAAGGAATGCTCAAGGAGTTGAAGTCAAAAGTGTTTAGTAAAACCTACAGAGATGCATTTCTATAAGAAAGACAGATATGCAATGGTTACTAAAAGAAAATATGCTTGCTATTCTGATCTCATAAAACACATAGAAATATTGGGCAAAAGCTAGGAAGTTTCCTTCTTGGTAATGTGTGCATATGAATATTACACCTCTCCATTGTGTACCTAAGTGCCTTGTGTAGGTCTGATGGTATAAAGAGCACTCCTAGATGAAGGCTCATGCATCTTAGTGAAGTTCTCAACTGAGCTGATTGAAACTGACAGGCCTGTGCTATTTACAAAGAAAACTTCATGGAGAGTTAGGAACAGATGCTGAACAATATGGCACATTTGATTTCATGCTGCTCACACATGCCAGCTCCTGGCAGTCTTTATGAGGTCAGAAGATTAGTCAAATCGTAGTCAGCAGGAATACAGGGTATATGAGTGGAAGGAGCCAAGCAGGTGTGCTGAAATGAGTTAGGTGTGGGCTTTTCCCATGTGTGTCTTACTTGCCCTTCAACATATGGCCATAGAATCTGATGGGGAGAAGCTAATGCTCAAATAATTCAATATAAATAATGCAACTAGTTAGGCCTTTATACATGTTGAATATCAAGAATATATATGTTGGACTAAACATATATCTTAATTTTAATGTTTATCTTAATTTTAATGTTTCTTTTAAAGTCTAAATTTGTAGTATTATTTATAAAAATATATCAATAAAAATAGAAAATTATGTTGATGACAACTAATTCAATTAATGTTACAAGGCATTTGAGGTGCAGATGGTTTTGGTTTGCTTGGTCTCAGTTCATTCTATTTATCTCTATTAAAGTAAGCTCATGTCTATATTTTTCTCAACCATAAATTATTTTACTAAATTTTAAAAATTATAATGATGAGCTATACTCACTCATGACCATTTATGTCCATATTGTTTAGATTTATTGAGCATTTCCTAAGTCACTAATGGCTTGAGTTTTATCTGTATTTATAAAAGCCTAAGAGATCTTTATGACCAGGCGACCAAATGACTGGTTGACTGACCGCTATGACATGCACTGACCATCAGGAGGCAGGTGCTCAATGCAGGAACTGCCCTCTTGGTGGTCATTGTGCTCCCACAGCTAATCTCCCAAGGCCAGCCAGCTTCCCACAGTCCCTCCCCTGATTGGTACTGGACAAGACGGCCCCAATCGGCCCAATCTCTGGCCAGGCCAAGGACCCCACCCATGCACCAATTCATGCATCGGGCATCTAGTTATTATATGATAATAAAGAATTCACAATAACCACACTTCAGGCATATTATGAAAATTCAATTCTATGTGGGCCAGAATTTAAATGCCCCTGACACATGACACTCAAATGCATTCTTCAAGATTAGCTGCTAAAATGAAATGCCCACGAGGCTTACCAAAACAGCAATTTATAATCCGTATTATAGTAAAGATTATTAGACTGAAGCACAGGGAAAAGGGTAAGTATTTTTTTCCATGGCTTCTTTTCCCTAAAATGTTTCTTACTGGCAGTAATCTAAAATAAAAAAATAAAAGTATATTTGAAGCAAAATAAAAAGAACAAAAATAGATATAGTTAAAATGTAATCATATTGATATCAGTTTTGCTTTATCTATCACAGAATATAACCAACATATTTTTTGTGTGGCTCTTATAACTCCTTTTTTCATGGGAAAGTACATAAATTCATTTAAGGCCCAAGAGCACCTCTTAGTACATTATTAAAATGGATCCTGCCATTTGTTAGAGATCTCAGCTCAAATAACATTGGAAATCTCCATATACACCCTCAGTTGAATACTCGTAACAATTTAAAGGAGTGTGCAGTGCACTAAGAAATGCATGGTTTCTTTTCCCTTAAATGTACCTATGTACCTTGTCTTTTGATCCACTGGAGTGTATGTACTTATGTCTGTGCATCTCAGTGTGCATGAGTGTGTGTGTGTGTGTGTGTGTGTGTGTGTGTGTGTGTGTAAAACTGTGAACGTTCCTACATGCTTCCAATAAGAAGTATACTCAAAGTGGCCATAAAATATTAAGACAAGTAATTGAAATTGATCATTAATGTTAATGGTGAACAGAAGTCTTCAAGGTGAAGTTAAATGAAGAAATATAACCGAAGAAATGAGATATGTTTAAAAAGTGATGAGTAAAATGAATCAGGAATATTTTTAAAAATTTTAATATCTTAGAATTGTGATATAAAAATAGGAATTATAAAGTTGTCAATTGATTAAAAACAGTATATAAGTTTTGTGCTAGTAGAACAGGCCTGCATTATCTCCTAAGTCCACAATTCTGTCTCAGAAATGAATTTTTTTAAATGAATATTATTATTTCTTTTTGATGCTGATATCAAAATACCTGAAGAGAGCTTATGTTATAATCTGGAGCATTGAAATAAGAGGTCTGGTTTCTTTTAAAGTGTTACTTATGTTAGTAAATGGTTGAATAAAACAATCTATTGATTTCCTGAGCTGTTTTCTACAATAGAAAACAGCCTGGCTGTAATAGTCACTCAATAAATGGTTGTTCAATGGTCAAATTAACACTTTGAGTCTATAAATTTTAATTTCACCTGTAAAATATTGAGTTAATGTATTCATCAGAGGTAGGTGGGAGAGAAAATGGGAAAAGGAAGTGAAAGAAAAAAGGAAGGTTAGGAAGAAGGAGGAGGGAAGAGATTGAGGGAAGAGGATGAGAACCAGCAGGCTTCATTTTCCAGTGTATTTCCTACTGTCACTGAGCTCCATTTCTGAGTGAAGTAAAACTTATGCTTTGAAGCATTTAGTATCAGGCTAAAAACAAACAAACAAAAACATTGCCTGTCCTAAGCAGAATATAGAAGGCTATTGATATTCTACCTTTCCATACTGTAATAAATAGCATTATGAAATAAATGTACAAACCATTCTATTTATGTAAAATGTAGATTAAGTTTTGTAAACAATGTTTATCAAAGGTCAATGATCAAGTGGATGTGGCTGTGAGATCCAATCAAATGTATTTGCCACATTTTAAAGACTCATAAATTCTAATTTCAAGTATTTTGTCTAGTTTGTAATACTTTGTTTTTACCATACCATTGTTTCTTAGTACATATGTTTTGTATATAATAAAAATGCAGCAAATTCAACCCACTCCCTTCTTTCTACTTTCCATCTTTTCTTATTGCCATTTACACACACACACACACACACACACACACACACACACACACTAACCAAAATTAATTCAGATGGTCAAATGGGGTCTTTGGGGGAGAGAGTTAATTTAGATTTTTTTAAAGTGCCAAGCTTGTTTGAATTATATTTGTAAAACTCTTAATAAGAAAGAGCTTGTTTAATTTTGGAGTCACTCTTTTGTATCCTTTTCATAATTTGTGGCTACTGAAATAAATTTATCTACCCATAGGCATAATGAATATTATAAGTAATAGTTTAAAATGTTGAATTTTCACAAGCCATTGTTCTCATTCTAACTTTTAATGCATCCACAGCCCCCTACAAAATTGTCTTGTTTAATCTAATTTACTGCTAATGAATATTTATATAAAATGGTAATTCTGCAGAAATTTAAATTGCTTTTTCATGTTTAATAAAACGATGAGCCTGAAAGAACCATGAGTTCTGCAAAATTGAATTACTTCATATTTAGTTTCATTGTCTTATACTAGTTTATCTTTACATTAAAAATGCATAACTAGTTGGTGACAAATTTTCATGTAAAAGATGCCACTGTGTCCATGAATAACAAAGAGTAAATCTCTAGAAAGTAATTAATTTTGAGTTATATGTAAAAAAAAAATACACTAGATGTTAAGCAGGTCAGGAAAACTTTATTCAACACTACTGTGATAAGGGTCAAGATTATTGAAATAAAGGAGAGAGACTGAACTCAACTGTCTTCAAAGCAAAAGGTGCGAGAAATTTTATGCTTTGTGATGAATTAGTGGAATCCAATAAGGAGAATTAAGAAGGAGGTTGGTCAAATTTGATGAGACTAGAGGTGTCCCCTAATTGGTGCTGATGGAAATGAGGCCTGTCTTTCTTATAACTGCATTAGAAAGGGGTGGCTCCCAGTTCCTTAAGTAAGACCTCCCTGGGTTGTAAAAGTGGCAGAGGACTTCCAGAAGATTTATGTCCCACAGGGGTAGGGAAAGAATTTACAATTGCAAGTTTTGAAAACTAAATGCTCTAAGAAAAGGAAGGCTTGGAGTCAGAGAAACTTTCTAAAGTTTAGTCAGGCTGAGGGAGAACTTTAATGCTGCCTTTGTCATAAATCAAGAAGCTCTGAAGAGAACGCCCTAGAATGGATGAATGCATCCTACTGAGAAAGCTTTTGTTAAGCTTTGATTATATTACCTGGGCTTGGCAGAGAGAGGCTTTGCTTTTAAACTAACCAATCTTTTTCCTAATCCTTCTCCCAAGCTGGGCAGCTCCCCTTTTTGATCACTATCTTGGCTCCTACTGCACATGTGCCCAACAGAGGAAATTCCCCTTTATTGTTTTGTTTTGTGTGCTTTTTAAAAATATATTCTTATTGATTTCAGATAGAAAGGAAGAGGAAGAGAGAGAGAGAGAGAGAGAGAGAGAGAGAGAGAGAGAGAGAGAGAGAGAGAGAGAGAGAGAGAGAGAGAGAGAGAGAGAGAGAGAGAGAGAGAGAGAGATCAATGATGAGAATCATTGATGGGCTGCCTCCTGCCCACCCCCTACTTGGGATTTAACCCACAACTTAGGAATCTGCCCTTAACCAAAATGGAACCCAGGTCCCTTCAGTCTGCAGGCTGATACTCTATCCACTGAGCCAAACTAGCTAGGGCCCCTTTATCATTTCATCTCTCCCTCATCATCCTGGTTAATGGCTGATTTTCCCCCTGGGAGATTGGAAAGCCACTCCTGGAAGGATGAGGGCCTGTGGGAGGCTCTTCTCCATATGTTCTCCCAGAAACCCAGATTGGCTGGTCCTTAGCACCATACTTAGCAAACATCCTCCCTCTGGGTTCCAAAGGGACTACAAGAGTGCCATGTTCCAGGCAATTCAAGGGGGAGAGGAAGAGTAGGGAAAGTTCATTCTCTAAAATAATTACTTAAAAGCAATGTGAATGAATAATTCATTGTCCCTACCTGGACAATTTTAGAATAAAAGGGGTGTTAACCTACTTATATACTTTTGAAAATATTTATTACCTGACAAATAAGTTTTATCCTCATAGATCTGAAAAATAGTTTTATTTAAAATATAAATTACTTTAGCCGAAACCGCTTTGGCTCAATGGATAGAGCATCGGCCTGCAGACTGAAAGGTCCCAGGTTCGATTCCAGTCAAGGGCATGTACCTTGGTTGCAGGCACATCCCCAATAGGGGGTGTGCAGGAGGTAGCTGATTGATGATTCTCTCTCATCGATGTTTCTAACTCTCTATCCCTCTCTCTTCCTCTCTGTAAAAAATCAATTTAAAAAAAAAAAGAAGCTAAAACTGGTTTGGCTCAGTGGATAGAATGTCGGTCTGCGGACTGAAAGGTCCCAGGTTTGATTCCGGTCAAGGGTATGTACATTGGTTGTGGGCCCATCCCCGGTAGGGAGTGTACAAGAGGCAGCTGGTCGATATTTCTCTCTCATCAATGTTTCTAGCTCTCTATCCCTCTCTCCCTTCCTCTCTGTAAAAAATCAATAAAATATATTAAAAAATAAAATAAAATATAAATTACTTTATATATTTTTAAATATAAGTTATGTTCATGGGCCTGATATCTAAGATAGGAAGGTGTTGGTTGATTTGCACCCAGAAACATTGTGGATAAAGAGACAGATTATCTTACTGTTCATCTTTAAGATATAAGTTTATGTTGAAGTAAGAGCTTTAGTCATTGTACCCTCACAGGAGTCCTACACAGGAGAAATGACACTGAGGAAGAAGCTGAAAGCACAAAGTGGAGGTCCATCATTAGTACTCAGGGCCTACTTTAACTATCCTACATAATAAGAGGGTTATACGCAAATTGACCCTGAGGGAAGAAAAACCAGGAATGACTGGTTGCTAAGATGCACACTGACAGCCAGGGGGCAGACACTCAATGCTGGAGCTGCCCCTGGTGGTCAGTGTGCTCCCACAGGGGGAGCACCGCTCAGCCACAAGCTGGGATGATGGCTGTGAGCACAGAGGTATTGGTGGGAGCCTTCCCCCCCCCCCCCCCCTCAGTAGCACTAGGATGTTAGGATGTCTGACTGATGGCGTAGGCCTGCCTAAATCCTCAGTTGAATATCAGTTGAGGACTCCTGGACTGCCAGAGAGATGTCTGACTGCCAGCTTAGGCCTGACCCCAGCGGGCCTAAGCTGGCAGGTGGACATACACCCCCCCTTCCCCTGAACGCACACTTTCTGTGCACCAGCCTCTAATAATGATAGTTTAAAATAAAAATAAAAATAAAAATGGTAGCCAGCTAAACCTCAATTAAAGAACAAGAAAGTGGTAGTAGTTCCTGAATAAATTACTAGTCTCTGATGTAGTGACATAACTGGCTTTTCTGCTTTCATGCTTTAACTAGTGATTTCCAGCTCTTTAAAATTACAAATAAAACAAAATATTTGTAGAGTGCAAGCAAATGATTCTGATTTCAGAATGAAACCATCTGGGTTCTCCTTCCTGTGGTATTTTTCAGTTGTTTCCAGACAGAAATCTGAGACAGTTGTGGTCTCATGTTGTTTCCTGTCTCATTTAGAGACAAACAATCTTTAACACCCTGTTGTCAAGTGTTTTAAAACAATTGCCTCATATATTTTGTCTATTTTTTTAAAGGTTTTTATTTTTATTTTATAATCTCAGCACAAGTCCAGAATCAGTTATTATATTTTTATCTGAAGTGGAACTACTTATTTACCAACCTGTCATAGTTTTTAATTTTATATTTTAATAATATTCTGAATAGTAATGAATTCCCCCAGTATAAAATTCAAAAGTTAAATAATGTATAATGAAAAAAAAATTCCTCCTAATTTGCCAGAGGCAACTAATACTACAAGATCATTATTTATTCTACTAGAGATATTACATGTAATTATAATATAAAACACAATGAACTAAGGAATGATGTGATTGCATGGTCAAAAATTTCAATAATACAGTGTTGGATCACATTGATTGTGAGATTGAAAACAAATATTTTTTTTTCTTTTAGACTAGTACTGTCACAGAAAAACACTAGTACTGTCACAGAAATTAATTATTGTAGAACTTATACTTAGCATTACTGACCAAACAATAAATTGAGTATGCCCCAATTGATCATGAGACATGATCACTAACTTCTTCATTACTTACTCCTTCATTACTAACAAGCCATGTATGAATCTCCCTATTCCATATCCTCACTGAGGGTTGTGATTGAAACTTATCCTGTCAACATGATTAAAGTATAATGTCATCTTGTTCTATATTTGAATAGCACCTCCCTGATTACTGAGATTAAACATCATATACCCATTGTTTATTCATGTTTTCATATTCTATATATTGTCCATTATTCTATTAGATTGTTTTATTATTATCCACATATTCTGGCTATTAACACTTTGCTGTTTATTTGTACATTATACTTTACATTTTTCTTCCAGTTTATGAATAATCTTTTTATTTTCCTGGCAGTATCTCTTGAGAAATAGAGATTTTAAGCTTAGCAAACATTTTCTTAAGATTTATCATTAACTCTTTTTGCATTTTTATATAATATTATTTGCATGAAAGTCAAAGATATATTTATTTCTATATTTCAACAACTGTTAAAATTTTAGTTTTTATTTACGTATGTTTTTAATCTTCAGGAAATTTTTATTTTTGTGTATGGTGTGGGATAAGTGCTGACTAGGGTTTCTGTTGTTCCATAACTTCACCAACATTTGGTGTTACCTGACATTCATTTTCATCAGGTTCCATGTCAATTGCATTTATGCATATATTCCTAAAGCAAATGTTTTTTGTCTTCAACTCATCCCCTATCCTTTTATGGACAACTTTGAGTTCCTTGAAATGTAAAAAAGTTCTAGGAATAAAAGACAAAAAAAGGAAAACATATTAATAACCACATGTTAAGAGCTATACACTTTAGAGTAAATGAATGATACTAAATTCATAATGATGTGCAACCTTATAAGCTGGATGTATTCCAATAGATGAAGAAGAGGGATGATATTTCAAAATATATTTTCTACATGTTCTTCTGTTTTAAAGATTTTAAACATAAGATAGTCTAAAATGTGTGCTGTGATGAAAATCAAAGCAGCTAAAAAATTGCTCCTATGTTTAAAAATTTAGGCCTAACATTTTTTTTTTGTTATTTAAGATTTAGCTAAACAGAAGCATTTATTAGATATTGTTTTAGACAGGTTTAATAGATAATAAACTACTGAAGTAGAATAATATAGTATAAAACTACTATGAGGAGGTATCTAATAAAAAAAAAGATAATTGTGTCATTTCTACTACCCAGACTCAATTTTGAATACCAATAGGGTAATGAAAATACCTAGTATATAAAACAACTCACGATGGTAAAAAGCATAAAAATATAGGTAGTAAATGTCGATGAAGAATATTAACATCCATTAATGAGCTCATAAAAGCAAATGCTTAAAACCAAAGTACTTGATTATCAAAAAGTTTGTTGTAAAGGCTTTGCCAGCAGGTTTGGGCTTTTTCTTATTAATGATATGCAAAAATAGTATGTCAGTAGAAATTCATGTAATTTTATGGAGAGATATTTTATGAAGTTGAATATTAATAAGTTTATAATTATTACTGTAAATTATTTACAGAAGTGAAAAGAAATAAGAGGTGAACTTAATGGAAGTACATATTATGTAAAGTAGAAAGAATGAATATACCCAAATTATAAATTAGGGGATGAGCGTGTTACTGGTCACAATTCTTTAGAGATTTCCCAAAAGGAACATGGTATGTGTGTGCTGTGGCTCAGGATCACAGTCTGTTTATAGATATATTTTGAAAAGCCCAATTAGGGAAATAATAGTTATTACAGAAAAGATGAATGTCTGCCTCTTTGGAAAAACATAGAGGAGTTTGGGGATTGAGTCTTGAGGAGAGTGAGGCAGGATGCTGAACGTCTGATTGCAGTAGTCAAAAAGACTGGAGTTTATTTCTTGCTTGGCCATTGAACTATATAAAACCCTGGCAAGTAACTTGGCTAGTTACAATTCCATCTTCTCATCTGAAAGTAGGACCATTAATGAATGTGTCACTGAGCTGTTGTAAGAATTGGTGCATTAGCATTCATAATGCTACCGGTTCAAAGTTTAGAATATAGAAATACTCAATAAATGGAGGCACAATATACTTATTCAGCTCTGACAAGCCATTGATAATTAGTTCTCTCAAAAGTTAGAAAGATTTGCTATTTGTGGGCTTTGTTTTAATTATTAATTTAAGATATTAAGATATTTTTTAAGTTTTTACCTTTAAATAAATTATACGTTCACATACATATACATGTATATACAATTTTGTTGTATGTATGTCACACACATGGAACATGTCATACACTTCCTTACCTGGAATTATTTCTGATTAATTTTTACACCGGCTGTACTATCCTGTTCATAATATCTGCAAAGCCTGGGATAAGGGTTTTGGTTTTATTGAACTTCCAATAAATTCTAGTACAAAGTATTCTAGTAAATAGATACCAACCAGAGAATATGAAACAAATTAAAATATTAGCTACTGTCAATGAAAATTTAATATTAATAAATATTCATTAAATGTATTTTCTTCTGTTTTAAAAACAATTACTATAATTAAAATGAACCATTTATGGGGATGTCAATTTAAATAACAAGAAGGGAATTTCTTTATAAACATTACTAATTTAATAATGGTAATATTTTTACTTTATTGCTCATTTGCATTACTTTTGTAATTACTTACAAGTTGTTTTTATTGTAGTCTGGCACTATTCCCACAATTCTGTCACTATGAATTAGAAAACACACCAGTTATACAAAGGGATAATACTTAGACATTGATATGCATTTGGAATAAGTATAAAATAAAATATTTTGCATTAGCATCATGTTAAAATAAGATTCTTTTGTTGTTTAGTGCCACATAATCTATTATATAAAAAGCCTGTGGTTGTCATGCCATCACGCTGTAATGACCAATCAGTAGGAGGCTGGCGTGAGAGTGGGTGGCGATTTGACTCTGGAAGACTTGGCCAGAGGCATAGACAGGTGTGTAGGTCCTGCCTTCCACAGCGGCAGTGGCAGCAGTAGCTGCAAAGGCAGTTGTGGAACTTTTTCTAGGTCCCCCTCCTCATGCCGACACAGCGGACACAGAAGTGTCGTGTGATTTTACGTGCTGGGCCCCTAGTTAAGTATAAGTTGGTTCAGGTTGTTATATTAGATATACAACTCTACCTTGTTGTTCTTGCATGATCTGAAATATTCATTATCTAAAGTAACAACATAATAACTTATAAATAAGTCCACATTATGATGTCTGATAAGTGAGAAAATAATATATTTCTGAGTATGCAATTCGTTGGGCATTCAACGTAGATTTTTGGCAGCTTCCACTGTAAAGAGATTCAAATAATAGCTATAATTATAGCAGATTTGACCTTTTCAAATCTCACACATTTTGGAATAATGCACTTATAAGATTAAAGCTGTCAGTGACTTAAAATTTTCAGTATCTCTTTAGTGGCTAAATTCATTTGGATATAATAAAAGGTTTTGTGAAGGACAAGTAATTGATTTTTCAGTGTGATTCAAAATATAACAGTAAATTTAAGTATTTTAGCTTCTGAGTATAGTTTCAAAGTTCTTTGGAGGAGACTGTCTGCAATATATAATTAAGGAAAGTATTTTTTTCTTTCAAATGGACAGATTTATTTTAATTTTGTGAAAGGGTTACCTACTATGATTTATTTTTTCCATTCTTGAAATTAACTCATATATTGTCTTATGAAGTAAAAACGTGCTAACATTAAAAGAGAATTATGATGACTAATACTGCAAAATGTTTTCTGATATTAGAAATGGATTTAAGAACTAATTTCTAGCCTTTCTGTATGAACATGAGTTTATACATGTATTCATCTATATCACTGTTTTTTACTTAAAAGCACATATACTTGTTATAAAAAAAAAGCATTTTAATAATCTACACTAAATTTGAGAGACCTGAAAAATAATTCATAAGTTTGGATATTTACATGTGCAAGAAGTTATTATAGTCCAAATTGAAACAATATGGTTATCTAACCCATGTGTTTTACAGAGTATCTTTAATATTTCAGTTTTGAGTGCAAAATAAACTTTTTTTTTTCAGAAAATGCTAAATTATGTGCAAGTATCTCTTTCTAGTAGCACATTCCCTTTATCAATGTAAACATTCTATTCTATTCAATAAAGGATATGTTATTTCATCTGTAATATTTCCCCCACACAATGAATTAATCAAAATTTGGCAATGAATACTACTACAGATAGAAAAATCATTTTAAAGCATTAGTTTTACGGAAGTTTTTTTCTTCTGTTTAAATTTAGTATGATTGGTCAATTCTACTTATTTATGTACTAGGGACCCAGTGTATGAATTTGTGCACCTTGAAAAGAACTGTGGGCTGCAAGGCTGTGGCCCATCCTCTGTGCCCCTGCCTGGCCCCTCCTGCCACAGTCCTCCATCCCCTCTCTGCCTACAGCCCTGCTCCTGCTGTCACTGCTCCCATGCATTGATCCTGCTGTCACTGGTGCCAGCCCTGCTCATACCCACAGCCAGTGCTGGAGCCACTGCTCACACATGCAGCCCGCACCGGATGCTGGCCCTGATCACTCAGTGCATCAGTGGGTGTGAGCGATGGCTGCTGCTCCAATCGCCCCTCAGGAGCAGTGGGAGGTGGAAAAGCCCTGAAGGGTGATCAGGGAAGGTAGCCTCCTCTTGCACCCTCTGGCTGCGCGGAGCAATCAGGACTGACACTGGATACAGGTTGTGGTTGCGAGCGGTGCCTGCACTGGCAGTGGGTACAAGTGGCAGCTCCAGCACCAACAGAGGGTGCGAGCGGGGCTGGCGCCAGCAGCAGATACAAGTGCCAGGCAGGACCATGGTGCATGACAGCAAAGAATTTTCAGTAACCACCAGAAGCTCACCCAGATGACAGCAACCAGCACCCTGCCTTGCTCTGGTGGCCCTGTTCACCTGCTTCAACATTCAACTGTGGCCAATGCTCACAGTGTTTGGTGCATACCCCCTAATGGTCAGTAAACATCATAGGTACTGGTTGACCTGTTGTTCAATCATTTTTGTTTTTCCACTGTTCAGTCTGTTTGTTTATTAGTCTTTTATTACATAGGATTTTTATCAAATGTTTTCACTAATACGTATGTAGTTGAAAATATTTGTGGAAATATTTTTGTAGAATCATTTGTTCATGTAATAAATTCATTATTTTTAATATATTATATATATTTTCTTGCCTGATATTTATTTGTTCCAGGGTTAAGAGTAGAAAATTAGTGATGTTTTATCAGGTTATCGCATATGTATAATTTATAATAAAAATAAATAGTTTTGTTTTCAGATGAGGGCAATAGTGGATGCAGGAGAACCTTTATTCATTCTTAATTATCTTACACCTTAAAATATTATTTGAAGTTAGTTATCTATAACCTATTATCTTTGTTAAATATAACGTTATTTCTGTAATTAGACATAAAGATAAAGATAGTACATAAAACATTGTAATGTATTTAAAAATGTATGAGAGCAGGTGTAGATTTTATTATAGATTTTAATTCATTCTAAATTACCCATGTAGTATTAAGTGACCAAGACTGATTTATTTTTATTGAGCATTCATCTTAATAAATCATCTTAATAAATCATCTAATTTCTATCATTTGAAATTAGAGAAAAACCTATAAAATATGTCTATTAATTTTTGCAAACACATTGACTATTACTTCACAACCAGTTACCTAAACAGGGTCTTGCAGTTCTTACAAAACATAAAAAGATGAGCTGCTATTGTGGTGTAGCATGCGGGAGACCTTTGCTAAATTTTGGGGGGAAGGTTATTATTATTTAGCATTGATGCCATCACCTTGTTTTGTGAGAAATAGAAATTTTAACGATAGCATTATTTGCAGAAAAAAGTGTTACGTTTAAAACATAATACACCCATGTACACATATTTACATAGTATAAGAAGAACATTTTTATTTGTTTTGGTATAATATTTAAATATTGATATATTTATTTTTTTAGTTCAATCAGAATTATACTGTACCTTGTGAAGTCATTATAAGAGGATTCTTTTAACAAGAAGAAACATGTATTGCCACATTCTGATACATTATAAATGAGTTTTCTTATCTATACTAATAATAACCTGGGTGGTCATCATGCCCTCATGCATCATGACCTAACATCATTACATGATGGCTGTCACAAGATGGCCGTCACAATATGGCCGTCACAAGATGTTTGTCACAAGATTGCCATCACAAAATGGCCACGTACATAGTGGAGGTGGGGTCTGGTGGAGGAGGCAGATCACAGCAAGGGAGGGCAGTTTGGAGCGATCAGGCCCCCAGGGCAACAGATAGGCAACAATTAGGCCAGTAGGGGAGTGGTTAGGGGCAATCAGTCAGGCAGACAAGTGAGCAGTTAAGAGTCAGTGGTCTTGGATTGTGAGAGGGGTGTCCCAGATTGGAGAGGATACAGGCCGGGCTGAGGAACACCCACCATGCACGAATCCCATGCACTGGGCTTCAAATATATATATTAGAATATATATTATATATATATAATATACAAAGTGTCCCCTTAGATGTTCGACCAACTGGGAGTTTGATTGCTCGCTATGATGTGCGCTGACCACCAGGGGCAGCATGGAATGAAGGAATGCCTCAGCTGGCCACTGGCAGCTGCTAGGGCCCTTCCTGTACATGAATTTCATGCACTAGGCCTCTAGTAATGCAATGATAGCCTAAAATATGTAAAAACTATATAGAAAATAGAGGAACACTTTAACACTGATATTTTGATCTGATAGATTATTTTAGTTTGTTCTTTTTCAGTATATATATTTTCTGGTATTGGTAAAACCCATACCATTTTACTTAGAATTAGACTAGCACCAATAATTGACTATAATAAAAGTTTTATTAAGGTACATTTCACTAAGATAATATGATTTCTTGAAAGTTACAGATGCCTAGAATTGTAGATTGAATAATGTATTATAATTAAATATAAGCCATAATACATTTAAAATTAAATATAAGTTGTTATGCTGTGTTTTCATTATGTCATATAAAATTAAGATCATGTCCAAAGAAGTTATTGTTTAGGTTTATTGAAAGTAAGATGTATGGCACTTCCTCTTTTCAAGAAGTTTATATTGTAAAGGAATTAAATTTATTTTACATTAAACTATTTTTAGTAAAGAAATATCTTAATTCATGTTTTATTCAGTAATAAAATAAACCCACTTATATCTTGTTATCACATGCTATCACAGATTGCAAAAGATCACTTTGCTTAGCTCAGTCTGAATCATTGTAGGTCCTTTAAGAAAGTGTAGGGCCATTAAAGTAAAAGGTCGTCCATTATTTTTTCTGTCACATATTGAAGTTATTCACATTTATTGGTGAATCCCATGGTGAATTTGCCTATTTGCAAAAATAATTTGTAACTCCCAAATCATTATTCTTTAGTGTGTTTGCTGTCAGTCATTCAGGGACATGTGCAGAGAGGGGAAGAATTTGAGTCACCCCCCGTGCACATTGCAAACTGAGGTGCAACAGGGACTTGGCATTCCTGTTTCAGTTCTCATATTGTAAATGAATGTTCCTTTTGCAGCCTATTTAGTGCCAGTTTTTTGTTTGTTTGTTTGGTGTGGGTTTTTTTTTGTGTGTGTGTGTGTGTGTGTGTGTGTGTGTGTGTGTGTGCGCGCGCGCGCGTTTTGTTTGTTTGTTTTGCACTTTGGTGGTTTTTAAAATCAGTATGTTTCAAACTCAGTTACTTATTAAAAAGAACCGTTCCCTTTAACAAATGTATACTGGTTAGAGGCAGAGCCTAAAGGGAATACACATCCCCTACCCCTTGATGTCTCTGAGCGAGCTGCTCATCATGCCACTAGGCCAGATAATCCTTTGCAGCTAGAAACCTCTGCAGAGGATGCTTTGTGAAAGGTCCTCTGTCTTAATTATCTCTTGTCTTCTGAGATTTATAAAATTCTTTTGGATTATAAATGTGCTAAAAAAAAAATTGAAAAGAAAATGCCTCTTTGGACGTTCATTATAATACCATCTCTGGCATAAAAAATGTTATCTAACAAATGATAGGCTAAGAATTTTGCGATGAGGAATTTTAGTGTTAAAATATCATTAGAGTTATGGTTTTCTAATCATGAATTATCTTAGTATTATTGCAGTATTTTAGGCTATTTCTGAGACAGATTTCTTTCGTTTTTATGGAATTAATTACTGCTGAAAAATATTGCTTCAGATTCTTTAAATATCTGATGATTTATATTTTCCAGTTTCACTGAAGTATACTTTTATATAATAAAGTGGGAATATGCTAATTTACCATTATGCCCTCACAAGATGGTGATGCCTACAACCAATAAAGTTGACTCACACTTATTGGTGAATCCCATGATGTGTTTGCATATTTGCAAAAATAATAAGGAGGGAATATGCTGCCCTAACCAGGTTGGCTCAGTGGATAGAGCTTTGGCCTGCAGACTGAAGGGCCCCAGGTTCGATTCTGGTCAAGAGCATATACCTTGGTTGTGGACACATCCCCAGTAGTGGGTGTGCAGGAGGGAGTTGATCTATGTTTCTCTCTCATAATGTTTCTAACTATCTATCCTTCTTCCTTCCTCTCTGTAAAAAATTAAATAAAAAAATATTTTTATTTTTATTTTTAAACAATGAAGGAATATACTAATTGACTGCCATGACCTCATAAGATGGTGGCACCCACAGCCACAAGATGGTGGTGCCCAATCCCCTCAGCCCCGCATGAGAAGGTAGTTGTGGGGCAATCAGGCAGATAGGAGAGGGTAGTTGGGGTCAATTATGCAGGCAGGGGAGCAGTTAGGTGTCAGTCAGGCCAGCAGGGGAGCTGTTAGGGGGCAATCAGGCTGGCAGGCAGAGTAGTTTGGAGCCAGCAATCACTGATTAGAGAGGGATGTCCCAGATTGGAGCTGGTTTAGGCTAGGCTGAGGGACACCCCCCCCCCCATGCATGAATTTCATGTACCAGGCCTCTAGTTGGAAAATAAAATTGTATACATTTTCAGTGTGATTATTTTATATACTCATATACTGTGTAATGATTATCAAAATAAATGTAGTCAATAGATATATCATCTCACATACTTATCTGTGTGTGTGTTTTGTGTGTGTGCTAAGAACATTTAAGATCATGTAGTAGTATTCATTATATTGGTAAATTTCAAACATAAATGCATTATTGTTAACTGTAGTCACCATGCTGTACATTAGATTTCAGAGCTTATTTGTCTTATGTTGAAAGTTTGTACATTTTGATAACTATTTTTCCTTTTTCTCCTATGCCAACCTTTGTCAATCACCAGTCTTACTCTATTGTTTAGTAGTTTTTTTAGATGCCACCTGTGAGATTATATACTATTTGTCTTCCTCTGACTTATTTCACTTAGTATAATGCCCAGGAGATTCATCCATGTGGTCACAAATGGCAGGGTTTCCTTCCTTATGACTAATGACATTCTACTACATAATATTTTTTTCTTTATCCATATACCTATTGATGAATACTTAGGTTCTTCCCATGTCTTGGTTGTTGTAAATAATGCTTCAGTGACCATGAAATGCAGGTATTTCCTTTAAATATATAGAAAGTGTGATTGTGGATCATTTGGTAAGTGGGATTGTGGATCATTTGGTAGGTTGCTTTGTTGCTTAATTTCTTAGGGAACTTCCATGTTCTATTTTGTTGTAGCTACATTGATTTGCATCCTCACTACATTCTTGCCAACACTTGTAATCTCTTGTCTTTTTATGCAAGTCATTCTATTAGATGTGAGATCCTATCTCATTGTGATGTGCATTTTCCTGATGAATAAAAGTGATGTTAAGCACTTTTTTATTTATCTGTTAGCCATGAGTATGTTTTCTTTGAAGGCAAAATGTCTGTTTAGTTCCTTAGGCCATTATTTAATTGGGTTTCCTGGGTTTTGCTATTGAGTTGTATGAGATTTTATGTATTTTGCATATCAGCTCTTAATCAGATATGGAGCATGCTAATATTTTCTCTCATTCCATAGGTTGTCTTTTCATGTTAACGTTCTCCTTTGCTATGCAGAAACCTTGTATTTGTATACAGTCCCACTGTTTTATCTTTACCTTTGTTGTCAGTGTTTTGGTGTCAAGTCCAAAAAAAAGTCACCAATGTCAGGGAGCTTCCTGATTGTTGTTTTCTTCTAGAAATTTAACGGTTTCTGTTCTCATACTCATGTCTTTAATCCATTTTAATTCATTTTCCAGTATTGAGTAAGATAGAGCCTAGTATCATTGTTTTGCATGTGGCTTTTTAGTTTTCCCAGTACAATTTTTTGAAGAGACTGTTATTTTCCCATTATATAGTCTTAGCTCCTTTGTCATAAATTAATTGGCCACATATGCATAAATTTATTTTTGGTCTGTCTGTTCTGTTCCATTGATCTATGTGTCTGTTTTATGCCAATATTATGCATACATCAAGCTTTGTAGAACTGTTTGAAATTAGGAAGTGCAATGCATCCTTCTTTCTTTTTCTTTTCCAGATTATTTTAGCTATTGTGAGTCTTTGTGACTCCATAAAATTTTGGGATTGTCCTATTTCTGTGAAAAAGTCCATTAATATTTTTATAGGGATTTTATTAAATCTGTATATCACCTTGGGTAGTATGAACATTTAACAATATTAATTCTTGCAGTGCATGAGCATGAGATATCTTTCCATTTATTTTTATCTTCAATTTTTTTAACCAATATCTTAAAGGTTTCAATGTACTTCCTGTTTTTACCTCATTGGTATTTTATACATTTTGATGAAAATGTAAACAGTATTATTTTCTTAATTCTTTTCCTAATAGTTCATGATTAGTGTATAGAAACACAACTAAATTTTGTATGTTGATTGTGTGTCCTCAACTTTATTGGTTTATTTATCAAATTTAAAGGTTCTTTTTGGAGTCTTTAAGGCTTTTTATATATAATATCAATCTGGAAATAGAGATAGTTTTATCCTTTTCTTTCAAATTTGGTATAACTTTTTTTCCCTGCATAATTTCTCTTGCCAGGAAAAGCAAACAACAAACATGGACAATATTATGGTGTTTACCAGAGAGAAGGGGGTGAGGGGTGCTAAATGGTAAAGGAGACCAAATATATGGTAGTAGAAGATTAGACTTTGGGTGGTGGGCACACAATACAATATACAAATGATGTATCATAGTTGGTATAACTTAACACCTATATAATCTTATTAACCAAGGTCACCCCAATTAGTTTAATTAAAAATTTAAAAATGAGTTTTTTATTTGCTATAGTCTGATAGGTCTTCTGTATTCAAGCCCTGTTGCCTTTCAGTGCGGGATATTTTGGGGCCCATTCTTCACATAGAAGTCTTAAAAGTTAGGTTACTAGATATTAAGTCCAAATTCTTTTCCCCTCAGGAAGTAGCTGGGGATTGTTGAGGTCACTTTTGATTGTATGTTGCTATAACCGGAGTGGGATTTATGGACACACCATATCTTAGCTTTTTCTATCAATTTTTTTGTTGGGATTTTCTCATTTGCCCTATGTAGGAGTTGCTCAATAGTTTTAAGGTTTTTGTTTGTTTGTTTGTTTTTGTTTTTCGGAAACAATTGCTTTTATGTAGCTATATGCCCACTGTATCCATGGGAGAAGGTGAATTCGGGATCTTCCTTTGTTACCTTCTTGGACCAGAATTCCTCTCTGTATCTTTATTTTAAAGTTTGAAACTAGTGAAACAAATCAGTTGTTCTCTCTGACCAAAATTTATATTTATCTGAGCATTCTACCATAAATTAAGTATTTTATTTTATAACATGCAGGTTACTTAGCTTGAGATGACATGTTCAGGAATTATAAATCTGGTTACTGGAATAAAAATGTCTTAAAGATGTACTGACATTCCATATTTATATTTGTTCTGGGATCCCCAGACCAGGTATCTGCATAATTTGAGCCAGTGAATAAATTGTACTTTTTTTTTTTTTTATTGGTGAGGTGTCCTCTGTGCCCCACCATTACTGGAGGCCATATACTTCCTGGGGTGCCACAGAAATAAGAATTTCCTGAGGCCCCGATGGGAGGATGAGACATTGCAGAAAGCCTTATTGCTGATAAGGGAGTTCCCTCCAAGGTCCCATCTCCCTCCGTTCAGCCATGGAAAAAGCCCCATTGTGTCCTCAGCAGAGCTAAGATCAAGGCCACGGTCCCATCTTCGTGCCATGTTACAGCACAGTTCAGTCCAACATCAGCCTAGGTCAGCTGTGTTCCAGCTGCAGTCCATTGCATGGGGGTCTGCATGGCCATGAGTCATGCAGCTTCTCGGGCCATGTTTCAGGCTAGCATGGGCCACAGGGCAAGGGAGAGCAAGAGGTACAAGAGAGAGAGAGTTATTTGTCTTGGGCTTATAACTGGGAGTTTATCCAATGAAGCCTTCAGGAGTTCATATGTGTATAGTGCCTCTGCCCCCTAGCCAATGATCTTTGTTCCCAGGTCAGACTGACAGGCAAATACCATCTAGTCACCATCCTGACTGCACTGCACATACACCCATCTCCCTTCCTGCAGTGATTTGTGGCAATGGACCAGTGGTCCCCGGAGAATGTAAAGTTGCAGCTTCCAGGTGAACCTGCCCAGGTGACCATGCTTATAATGTCTGGCCTCCCTTTTGCTCCTTTCCTATTATTAACATTAATAACTAGCTAATTACAGTGGTAACACTATTAGAAAAGAAGGTGCAGAAACCGGTTTGGCTCAGTGGATAGAGCATCAGCCTGTGGACTGAAGGGTCTCAGGTTCGATTCTGGTCAGGGGCAAATACTTTAGTTGCAGGCACATCCCCAGTAGGAGGTGTGCAAGAGGTTGATGATTCTCTCTCATTGATGTTTCTAACTCTCTATCCCTCTCTCTTCCTCTCTGTAAAAAATAATAAAATATATATATATTTTAAAAGGTGACTTTTCTGCATCACTGTAATTCTAGGAAAATTTTTAGAAAACTTTACAAATTACTTGATATTGTTCTATATGTAAGTGGTTGAAAGACAGAACAAAGAACAATGTCATTTAAAAAGACACTGTGAAGTGATGCTGACCTGTGGTATTCTGACAAAAGCAGGAAAGGAAGAGTGTGATTAGTATTTATGATACTATTTCAAATAAGAGAACGTTAGTCTGTCCCCATGAAAGTGCTCTAGCAAAATTACCTGACATTTTTCAAGATATATTTTTGATTAATTTAATGAAAGAATGGGAGGAAATCACAATTCAGAATTATTTAGAATAAAGCCATCAAAAACTTCAAAGTACTATACATATATCTTTTGAAGTAGCATGATCCATTTCTAAGTCATATTATAAAGTGGTAAAATTATCTGGAGGATCTACAAGTCATTTTATTAAGTTTAAAAAAAAATCACATACAAATATAAAACCACTAGTCCTTTCTATATAGACTTACAAAATATTCTCAGACCATTTTAACAAGAAAAGGAGAATAAAAGAAACAAATTCACTACAGGAAAGAATGAAACTTTAATATTGTTGTGCAAACATTGTCCTGCGAGGGCCTTGGGAGGAAGTGTGCACTTGTTAGTGTTGGCATGCCAATCACAGGTGTTTTCTATGGTTCTGCTAAGTGGCCTTGATCTCTTTGTGTTGGGCAAACAGGATTCTGGGGTCAGAACTTCAGGGCTGTCAATCATTTTGGTATCTGTCCAGCAACTAAAAAAGGAAAGGAAAACATTCAAGAAGATAAGAAAAATGCTAGAGAAAACATTAGAGCTTAAAATTAAATATGCTAAAGCCCAAGTAAAGAAAAAAAATGGATATAGACTAACAGGCAAAGCTGAGAAAATATGTGAGGAGATGTAGTAAGCAAAGATTTTGTTATGAATACCAATCGGGTAATTGTGAATAGCAATAATTAGTACCTGTTACTCATCGTTTTTGTGCTAAGATATAATATAATATGATTATAAAGATTTCTTTTTTTGTCCTATTTTAGACATCTTTGAGAGAATTCTGAAAACAAAATGAAAGAAGATTGTAAAAATTAGAGCCAATAGTGAATAATACAGAATTATATAAAAGGTAAATTATTACAGGTTCTATAAGCCCTTCTGTACAGTTAAACAGACTGGATTATAATATAGAATTTGAGTGCAATAAATACAATGACATTAATATGATTTCTATAGTAGTAATACTGGAATAGTTGTTAACATCAAATTAAGAAACTGTACTTCCAGCAGATCACATTTGCTTCTCCTGTCCTATGAATTTTGAAGCAAAAGATGAAACATTGTTTGTAATTATATTGATGATGAGAAAGGTACACATTGTTTGTATCTTTATGGAAACAAATGGTAGTCATTTCAGGATAACAGTACACTTTGAATTCAATAAATTCAGCATTCATTATTCTTGATTCTAATACGTTTATAATGTCACATAGTAATTGGAAGTTGGACATATAGGGGAATTGAACACAAATTATACCAAAGAAAGCTTAACTTCTTGTTGTAAACTGAGGGAGTACAGAAATGGGTGGATGAGATTTTGTTCTATCATCACTATAGTTTCCATTATATTAAGACATTATTTAAATGTGCAATCTCTCTATCACTGAAGCAAGCAAGGGTCCAAATAATTGAAAGTGCTATTTTTATGCTGATTAGATTCATAAATGAGGTAAAATAGCTTATTAAACTAATAGCCCCTCAAAGTCAGGAGGAGATATTTCTGTTATTACTCACTCTTACATCTGACCACCTGGCAAAATTTGCAGCATGTGGTAGACAGAGCCTGCCAGACAACTGGAACAAAAGATCAGGGGCAGGGAAGACATCGGCAGGACTAGGAGGAAAAATACATTTTTATAACCATCAATATCAAATGTTTGATGGAAAATTTTGAATCTATGATAAAAACTTAAAAATCTGGAAAATATGATGTCCATTCATAATTCAAAGGAAAAACTAAAACTTGCCGTTGAGTTCTGAACAGACAAAAATAGGACAACTTTAATCATTATTTAACTATATAAAGGAGAAAAAACATATTAACCTCTAATGCTAGAAACATTTTTTAAGTGGACAAAGAAAAGTGAGACATTTCAATAAAAAAAAGAATATATCCTAACATTAAACACGTTTTATATAATTCTAATAATGTCATTTCATTTCATTGTTCTCCAACTTCTGCCAACACATTGGACAGAGAACACAAGGCTTTGGTATGACTGAGGAATATAAATTGATTAAATAACCAATAATGTGCACACTGAAGTAGATAAAAACAGTTCCCAAGTTAAAACATTCTTTTTCTTATCCGATTTCATTGAATTTTCCATGTGCATTTTAGCTCGGATCTTAATGCAATGTTTGAGAAAAAACAATTTCCTGGGGAGGATATGTAACAACTCACATTATAGCCTTAAAATAGTGAAGTAATTTATAATGCTTACATATTCAGCCACACTTCATTTTATCTGTCAGTGTCCAGTCAGAAAAATTGAATTCATGTATTTCAAGGGAGGGAATTTAGCATGGGGAATTAATAATAGGAGTTAGGTGTAGATGAAAACTCAAGAGTTGATACTCACAGGCAACCCATATCAAACCCAAGGCTGGGCAGGAGGCAATCAGATGGTATACCATGTTCAGGAACCAGTGCCCTTCAGAAAAAGAACGAAGGAAGAGGACACTTGAGGATTTTAGTCGCTGGGTCCACCAGCCTGGACCTTAAAGCATGGACCTTAAAGCACCTGGCCAGATCTGTAATCCCAAGATTTTTTTTTAAAATATATTTTTTTTATTGATTTCAGAGGAGAAGGGAGAGGGAAAGAGAGATAGAAACAACACTGGTGAGAGATAATTATTGATCAGCTGCCTCCTGCATGCCTCACTGTGGGGACCCAGCCCACAACCCAGGCATGTGCCCTGACCAGGAATCGAACCTTGACCTCCTGGTTCATAGGTCAACACTCAACTACTGAGCAACACCGGCCGGGCTGTAGTCCCAAGGATTATAGCCACTGTCAGATTTTTCATAATGCACCTAGGAAAACGGAGCCAATGAACTTCCCGTTCCCCGTGCCTCTGAACTGGTCAAAGCTAGCTCAAGATACTGCAGGCAAAGAAACCTAAACAGTGTCATTTCCAGGTTTCAGATCCTTGAGAAATGAGCGGAGCGAGGTGAAAGCCAGGCATGGTCCTGAGAGCAAACAAGAAAATGATGGGTGCTATGTTAATTATCACACCATAAGCGCAGGGTTGGAGAAAGGGCCAGCCAGGAAATATACTTCCTTTCATGAGTAAGTCAAATATCCTCCTAAATCCTCAGTGTGCCAAAAAAGAAAGGTCTTTGCTAATGATTAAGAAAAAATAGCACACCATCTAATTTGAAATGACAACCTGAGGTCTGAGTTTTCTCACCTAATTTGAAAATCTAAATGTCATTGTAATCACTTATTATTACTTCTCAGTGTGAAAAGAACTTCTAAAATTATTTGAATTTCCTTCTGACTTTCTCCTTTCTCTCCCCATGTCCATAAATGCCTGCATACTCTGAAATACGGTCTTCTTTTAGGAGGATGTGTTGCTGTTACATGAATGCTCATATTTCATAAAATGGATGCTTTCTTAGCATTTACAAGATAATTTATTTAGAACAACATAATGTTAAAGATTTTATAGCACAGTATACACACGCTGAGCACTGAGGAAGTTTTACATTACTAAAAAAAATTGCATAGATAAATGCAGATAGATGGGGTGTTTACAGCTAACTGTAAGAGTATGATTGTTATAACATGAGATGAAATTTTAAATTGAATTACAAGTAATGCATCTCCTCCTCTGGCATCATCCCTCCTCTGACCTCAAGTAGTTTATTCTCTCTCCTTCATGGTACTCAAGTATACCATTTATTAGTTTCCCCATCCATCTTCTCAAGTCTCTCTATGTGTCTTTGTCTTTGAGCTTTATGCAAGGCACATACCCAGTTGCCAGAATACTCATTCCTCTTCCTTTGAATTCCTTATCAGAATCCTTCTCCCAACAAAAACCTAGACTTTCTTGATGTGCTCTATGATTTTTAAAGCTCTGAGGATTAAAAATCATATAATTAACAGGCACAACTCCAAGTAAAACAGCCATTAAACATGCATTTTATATAAATATTATACATATACGTCTTTTTCTTAAACTTCAGTAATGCACATACCTCCTTTGGAGGGGGAAAGAATAGCAGTTGGAAAAATATTGGCTAAATATTAACCAACTAAATTTTCCTATAGAAATTTAGATAAATAATTTACAATTATGGTTTATCACTGCAAATATAATTTTACTTTATAACAGTGAATCTCTTTTTGAGATAATTATTGCCAGCTGGTAAAATTAATAAACAAATTTACAGAAATTCTAGAACTCCAAAGAACATGTTTTCCAGCTCCAAATACTGTGTCTCTCTCTCTTCCCCATCACTATCAGAATATGTCCTGCACTTAAATATAAGAACACTTTTTTGTAAGACCTGCATTTGTGATACATGTTGCTTTCAATCTGTTGAAATGAATAAGACAATAGCAAAAGAAAAATTAATGTGATTTTTTTTAGAATTATTACCTACTATGGACAGGTGTTTCATTGATTATATAAATAATGCAAAGAAATTTAAAAATAGTACATGTTGTTGCAATTACTATGGGCAAAATCAATGTGGGAAATCTAATTGTAGGTGTGAAATGAGCAGTCTTTGAGTGACTAGGGTCTGTAGAGTAAAAGGAAGACTATGTAAGGGCCATTAACAATAGAGAGAAATCAGAGTGTAGGGTGGGACTGGCTTGCTTGCGGTGAATCACTGGTTTTCAAATCATGTTCTGCTCATCACCAAGACTTCCTATATATGCAATATGTAGTTAGGTCTTCATTGTTAGAAATATATTTAATATAGCAAAACAGAAGTACAATCACCACATATATTTTGCTACATAAATCATTATGAACTCTTTGAAGATCTACAAACAAATTCACTTGTGCAGCCAGGCTAACTCACTGATTCCATGAGTGCAGTCCTTTATTCATCTCTCTGCATATAATTTACTTTCTGGCAAATAAGCTATTGATTAGGAAGTTGTAGCTTTATAACAAAAAAAATATGGATGTGAGATTGGGCATTCATAAATAATTACACACAAGATAGCACAAGCATGACATTTTGATTAAGACTTGCAAGTTTCATGTCAATCAAACATGTTCTGGTCACATAATAATATAACAGTCATGATATACAAAATTTAATATGGTAATTTAAATAATGTTTATGACACATTATAGATTTAAAAAAATTGGAATGGAAGATCCAATAAGAACTATTAATTTCACTTGTATTTATCCTAAAAAGATAAATGCAAACGTATCTATATAAAACTTGTACATGCATGTTCACAGCAGAATTACTTATACTAGCCAAAATATGGAAACAACTGAAATGTTCATTAATTGATGACTGATATATAAAATGTGGTGTATTCATAAAATGGAATGTTATTTTACAATTAAAATTAATGAAATGCTGATACATGCTATTACATGGATATGATATCTTAAAAACATTATACTCAGTGAAAGGATCTAGTCACAAAATACCCCATATTATATGTTATTATTTATAGGAAATGTCTGGGATAGGAAAAGCAACTAATAAGATAAGCTTTTATATACAAGTAGCTCATTATACAGGATGTGTAATTTTGAAGTTGCAAAGTTCTGAAAAACTTACTGCAAAATGTCTCTCTAAAAGGTCATTCTAGCTTCCAGCTAGAAAGACTAAGAATTTTTTTTCATACTAGTAGAGCCTCTGTTTTGTGGGAAAGAATATATGTGTTCAAAGCATCAACCCATGAGAAAGATGTTATAGCCTGTCACATTCAATGTATCATCATTGAACTAATATATGGTAAGCACTATTTGGAATCAGGTGACTGCCAAGGCCTATGTCATTCTACCAGTGAAATAAAATATTGGTAAGAAGCAAATTCTGATTGACCTGAATAGTTATAATCACATATTTTTTTGTAATGAACAATAATTATTACATAAACATTTCAACAAAAAGGACATCCAAAGAAGGCTGAAACATAACTAGTAAGTAATAAATGAAACATTTACAGTCAACACAATTTTAAATTTTGAAATTCTATTTTTCTGAAAAAAAACCCAATGGTAGTGCCACATTGTTCTCATATCTCAAAACAATAATGTTCAAGTCCAGTTTCTGAATCCAACAGGCCCAGGAGACTGAAGCTAGAAAAATAAATGTTCTTTTGGAAGTAGTTAATAGTCACAAGTAAACACTTCAAGTTCTATCAAAATAAATATTGAAATTTACCATATAAGTCTGTTATTTATTTCAGTTAGCACTTATGCTTGTTGAAGTGAGGCTCCATAATTGATGGCTGAAGACTAGACTATACTAAATGGCCCTAACCTAGATCTTTGGTAATAAAAGTGAAAAGAACGAGGTTCCCATCTAGGAGAGGAAAATGTGTGGATGACAGAGACCTAATCAATAATTGGGACATTTGAAAGGTATAACTTTATGTTATTAAAAGCAGTTCTAAAGGATAACGAATGCTAATCCCATTTAAAAGCTGAGGAAATTAGGTCTTGGAACACTCAGATATCTTGCATCCCTTTACGCAGCTAAAGGTCTGTCTGCCTACAACACTTGTCCTTTCACTGAACTTGTGATGTCAATTGAGGGTTACAAAAAATCGCTCACTTAAATTGGTGGTAGGAAGCATTAACTAACACAGGCATCCTTATAAAAGGTGATTTCTGATATCAAAGGAATGTATCTGATTATCTGCCAGTAGTCAGAAAGCAGGGCTCAGGGGATTGAAATATAGCGTGAAGGTGCTTTGATGAAGAGGAGGAGAGACCAAAGCTCGCTCGAGGTGAGCAACCCTAAAGGAAATGTTCCTCTAAAAGCTCTTTGATGATCCAGAAATTCATTGGAAGATGCTCATGACAGGGAAGGGTAGCTTCTGTGATATGTGAAGGATTTCTTTGGATACAAAATACTAGCCGAAACAGGTTTGGCTCAGTGGTGGAGCGTCGGTCTGCGGACTGAAGGGTCCCGGGTTCGATTCCGGTCAAGGGCATGTACCTTGGTTGCGGGCACATCCCCGGTAGGGGGTGTGCAAGAGGCAGCTGGTGGATGTTTCTCTCTCATCGACGTTTCTGGCTCTCTATTTCTCTCCCTTCCTCTCTGTAAAAAAATCAATAAAATATATTTTAAAAAAATACTATTGTGCATTCTTCATATTTAATCTCAAGGAGAAATTATGAACATTTTTATTAAAAAATGAAATTATGCTCATCTCAACTACCTAAATTTGAAAAAAAAAGTTAAAATAAAAAATTGCTGCAATATATATTATACATAATAATGCAGGCTTCCAATATCATGAAACAGGTAGTTATTTTCATTCTTTACATTAAACTAAATAGGTAATATCATACCTTGATTAGAAATATTATGTCAATGCATATTGACAAAGAAGGAGAAAAGAAAAAAAATATTCCTGTGAGGTAATTACTTACACTATTTTCAGTGGTGAATGCCTATTAGAAGCAGTAATGACTATTTTAATTGGGAATAAATACACTCAAAATTAAAAGTGATTTATGGAGTTTGTCCTACTTATAAATTATCTAATTTCAGTTTTCATGCTTTCTGTTGCACCAGAAATGTTATGATATTTGAATATTAATAGCTTCTATTAGCTTTAAAAATATGATAGCCTTTCATATGTATGACATATCTTAATAGGAAGTGAGGAATACTAGTAAACATCTCTCAGGGAGAAATAAGTCAGTCAAAATTTTGTGCCTCCTGTTAGTAGAATACACCAAAGCCCATAGATTTAATCTGAATAAAGATAGGAAACATTATTCTCATTTTTAAAGATGAGAAAATTGACTCTTAAACAGTTTAAATAACATTGTTAATACTTACCAGTAACCTCTTGGGCCTCATTCATATGTTATCATTAATTTCCAACAATCTTGTTATGAAGGATGAATGTTACCAGTAAGAGAACTGCTCCTCAAAGGGATTAAACAAATTTCCTTGGTTAAAATTGGAGCTCTCTCCAATACACCAGTCTGCTCCTGTGGCTTCCTTCAAATAGCACTACATTGCTGTTTAACCCCTTCCAAATGTTCCCCAGGGGCTGTGCTTTACCCTGTGCAGAAGGTAAGAGATAGGATGTCATCCCAAAGCTCCCATCTTGTAATTCCACTCATGTGAGCTCAGAAATAAGCCTCTAGGTAGCCTGTCAATGAAACTTGCTGTTAGGAAAACCCTGGGCAATGTGAAAGGGAGGTGTATTAATCAGTTGTTATCTTAGCTATCAGCTACTCTCAATGAAATATCTAGTGAGACTGTCCATTTCATTATCCTTAGCACCAAGAAAAGAGCCCAGTAAGGAGGAATTTCTCAATAGGTGCACATGAAATATTGAGTGAATGAATACATATGACTTTGCCATGAGACAGAAGTGATATTCTGGATATCTCCAAGTCCTCCAAATCTCACTGGTCTAGTTCTCATCCTTACCTATGATTTGCTATCAGATAGGGATTCCATTGACTTAATTGCCCAGTTATCACTCCCATTGACTTGCGGGTTGTCAAAAGTTGGAAATAGCAATAGGAAGTCAGAGCAATTGAGTTGAACATGATAAAAACACCTAATTTTCTTGTTTAGAAAATATATTCATGTGAAGTTCCCACTTTACACTAAATTGCAAATTTGTTGCCCAGAAACTCAAAGAAGCAGAGAGTGAAGTTATCCCAGGATGGTTCAGGTAATCTTTCCAGCTAAACCTCAAGAATAATAGACCGACTATCTGCAAGGTATAGGCACCTAGAATGGCAAGGGTAATAATTGCCAGGAAAGGCAAGCAAATAATACCTCCCTTCTGGTATTACCTTTAAAAAAAAGTACCTTTCTTTTGTACTTATCCTCTCCCACATCTTAAATATACATAAAATAAAGACATAATAAATGTAAATCCTAAGTCTATTTGAACTCTTATTTTGTACCTTTGAAAATGGAAGGGTCATCCAGTACAAAGGTGTCCAACCAGAATGTAGTGAGAAGCCTATGGTTATATTTTCTAATTGTCTTATTTGATACTAGCATATCTACTTGTTCGGATAGCCCCTCCTTTGAACATTATGTGCCAGATATCATGCATCTGTCCTTGCATATTTGCTCTCCACCCTTCTCCCTGATATTTGCTTTGGGCCCCTTGCCCTCTGCTATCTGGTTGTATTCACCAAACAGGTACCTCTGTTGGGATCACAGAGGTAGTGAGGAAATTGAGGTCAGGATGCTTTGCAATATTTATTCCCCTGACTCTCTCCTCGTCACTGACTGGCTGTGTCCTGTGCTGAAGATTAATGATCCTCTCAGCATTCCCCTTTCTAGTCAATGCTCTCCTTCTGAATTAGGGTTACCACCCCCCTCCCCTTGTCCCCTGAAGGCTCCACATTTATTAGCACTAGTATGCTGCACTATTCCTCGTCTTATAGTAAAATGCCCTCCCTTTGCAATAGTCTCTGTTTTAAATTGTCCCCAAACATCTGATTCTGAGCAAAATCATCTGTTTTCTTCCGCTACCCTGACTGATAAACCCTGCATCCTCTTTCTGTGAGAATCCTACTATTCCATGTTTTTGCTTTCTTTCTTTTGCTATTCTCATGACGCTTTTAGTTGAATGCATAATTCTGAACCACAAGGCAATGTCTGTATTTGATAAGAGACTTTTGAGTCATCAAGTGCCATTGGAAACTATTATAGTAGAAAAATGACCTTGAGAGAGCATGCGGACTGTGACAGAATGTCTAAGGACAGAATAATTACAGCTGTCTTTTATTGAACATAGGGACATGTTCTAAACCCCTTACATTTTTTTCCAAGTACTTTTCCTATGTAATTTGATTTAATCCTCAGAATTCTCTGAGGTAAATACTTCTATTACATCAATTTTACAAGTTAAACATTTAAAGCACCAAGTGGTAGAGCAACTTGTTCGTGTCATCAGCTGGGGAATAGTGGAAAATATAAAAACCCAAGAAATCTGGTGATTTTGTTCTTGATACCTGCACAATACTATCCGTACACTGACTGAGCAACTGGACACATGGGCAGCTCTAATGTGTTTATTTAGACTCCTTTCTTTTTTTTCTGAATTTAATTGATATCTCTACCCAATCACCAAAACGAAAGCCCTGAGCTGGTTTTTTTGTTTGTTTGTTTGTTTGTTTTTTGGTTTGTTTTTCCCCCTCCACTGTGTTTATATGACCACAGGGTTCATTTAGGTGTTGGCCATTTTACCTACAGTTTTATGAGAAGACTGAAATCCACGTGAGTAAATGAATGGATCGCACTCTTTAAGCCACATAAGCCAGACATGACCTCAAGTATTTGAGTGTGACTCGTGTTATCTGTGTCATCTTAAAAAGCTTTTTGTTGTTGTTTTTAATATCAGTATGTATTTTGAGGATATTGGAAGTTAGGAAGTGCATAAAAGAGTTTAGGGTATTACTGTTCAGTTATATTTTACTTTCCTTTTTATACTAAACATGTAAAATGTTTTAAAAGAACACAGCAATTAAGAATACATTAATATTTGCCTTAAAGAGAAGGCACTTCTAAAGTTCACACATTAATTAAAGCATGAGACCAAAAAACTTTGCACATAAAAGGATTGCAAGATGTGAAAGTTAATTCATACAGAGGAGGTATTAAATTTTTTTCTCCTAAAATTTAATGGTTTGTACAATGTTCCGAGTTCATTAAGATCTGTACATCAATGCACTATTGGAGTAATTCCTGGAAGCATCTAAAGGCATAAGAGATATTTGCCCTTCTGGTTTATAAATATAGGATATAGCACTACTTTATCACTTATACACAGGAGACATTTACATTAGACTCTAGAAAACAAAGATACTAACATTTAGAAAGGCAACCAAGTCAAAATAATGCAACAGCATTTCTCCATCCCTCTTGTCCATTTGGGCCCCCCACAGAAATATCTACCTAGAATTATTTTGATATTATTACAAATATTGTTTGAGTTTTGTTCTTAAATGTATTACTCCTAATAAAATACAAAGTATAAACTATAATAAAAAGTAAATTAAGTATAATTTTTCTAAGTTAAAAGATACACTTTCTATCTAATAAAATAGTAACATGCAAATTGACCATCACTCCAATACACAAGATGGCTGCCCCTATGTAGTCAAAGATGGTTGCCCCCATGTGGACACAAGTTGGGTTCCACAAGATGGCCAGCAGGGGAGGGCAATTGGGAGGGACCAGGCCTATAAAGAAGGGCAGTTGTGGGTGATCAAGCCTGAAGGGAGGGCAGTTAAGGGTGACCAGTCTGGCAGAGGAGGGAAGTTGGAGGCAACTGGTCCTGCAGGGAAGGGCAGTTGGGAGGGACTCAGGCCTGCAAGGGAGAGCAGTTAAGAGGGAGCAGGTCTGTAGGAGAGTGCAGTTAGGGGTGACCAGGCTCACAGGGAGAGCAGTTGAAAGTGATAAAGCCAGCAGGGGAGGGCAGTTAGGGGCAATCAGTCATCAATCAGGCTTGCAGGAGAATGGTTAGGAGGGCAATCAGGCTGGCAGGCAGAAGCAATTAAGGGCAAGTAGGAAGGCAGGCAGGAGAGCAGTTGGGAGCCAGCAGTCCTGGATTGAGAGAGGGATCTCCGACTAACCATTTAGGCCCAATCCTCCCTGGATCGAGCCTAAATGGGCAGTTGGACATCCCTTTAGGGCTCCCAGATTGGAGAGGCTGTGTGCTGGGCTGAGGGACACACACATGCATGAATTTCATACACCAGGCCTCTAGTAATAAGTATAATCTTTCAATTAAACATGATAATTCACAAAGGTAGAGCCCATGTGTAAGTCTCAACTAATTTTTATTGTAGAGTTTGATCTTTTAAGATTAAAGTTATTAAGTATCTAAAAAATAATGCATTATTTATATGCATGGTATTAAGTTTCATGTAATTTTATAATAGTTTCCTAAATTCAAAATAATTGTACTTGCTCATATATGTGCTTAAAATATTATTATTTTTATTATAATTTAAGTAATTGTACTCTATCTACCTATGTTATTAAACTTATAAAAATAGACCTGATATCAGTGAGTAAACCAGGATTATCTAAGGTTCAGTGCCTCATATACTACTCTTGGATCTAAAATAAATACAGTACAATTTGCTTTGGGAACTCTTCTCACTCCAATTTTCTAAATCAGCAAACATTTTATTACCACTCTTATCCAATTGTGATAATAGGTTTTAAACTTTCCACATCATTTTTATCACCCTCTACTTCCTCAATTCAGTTAGAATGACTAGTTGGTCTGTAGAGAATCTTACTAGAGTTGAGGATCAATTCTTCACACCACCTCTTTGCGGTACTGGAGTGGTCTCCTGACTGGTTCCCAGCAGTGAAGGGTTCATTGTTTTCCTATGAACCCTTCTCAGTACTGTCACTGAGCATAGTACTCCTTGCTTGAACAACATCAGTAGTTTCCCATATGCTATCATACAAATCTGACATTTTGAGATACATATGAAATCTCCTAGTATATAATGTAGGACATGATTCAAAGTCTTGACAATGACTTTCTACACTTTAGGGTTAAGCATGGTTTTTCTTTTTTTGTTTTTTTAATATCTACAATAATTATATGCTATGTTGTATGCAAAGGGAGCAATTTTTAAATTAGATTTTTTTTTTCTTTTACTTTTCTTTCTTGAGACTGACTATATTAGGGAAGAAATGTTTTCAAAGATGATGACAAATTATTTTGCTTGGTCAGTCTTATTGTTTCCAGTCGCAAACTAGGCATTTTATCAATCAATTTCTAAATTATTCCTTGAACCTCAAGTAGAGTCATATATACTTGGGTTGCTTAGATCTAAAGATTTGTTATTGGGTAGTATTGGAAATGGAGATACATATTTTATTTAGTTCTGTGCATCTGGAAGTAGGTCAGAAGTTTATAATACTTGTCATAACTATTCATTGCAGGTTTCCCCTATCTTTTCTTCCTTCTGATTTGAATGTGTTAACTTTATTCTTCTGATTTATTTTTGGTGGTTTGGAAATTGGATTCTGCATTATTATTTGAATAGTTCTAAAATTTTAATATGCTTGTATTAATTTTTACCTATGAAATAAGCATATATAATGTCATTTGGATAATTTAAAAATTATTTCTATTATTTGAAATACTTTGGATACCATCTTCTATTTGTCACATCAACCCATTCTCTTTCATTTTCCTTCATCTTGTGTAGTTTGTAACTTCTTTATCATAAGTCCATTTTCAGTAAAGATTTGTCACAGTCTACCCTACACCCCAAGTTTGGAAGGTTGAAATTGAAGTGTATGCTTTCTGAAATCGAGTGCCTTTAATCTCTTAGACTAGTTTTTATGTTCATTTTTCAATTTAATATTTTTTTCTATAGAAAATCAGATCTTTTGCTCATTCATCATCGAGGCTAGTGTTTTTTTATTCCTCAGTATGTGTGTATGTGAATATTTATTTTTTAAGTTAAAGCTACTGGATGGGTAGAGACATTTCTCTTTTCCAGACAATTAGGAAATATTTCTTGCCTTTCTCTTTCCCAATCAAGTACTTGTTCTTACCAGCCACTTTACCTGTAATGCTTTTTACCCCATTTTACCTCTCAACATTTGTTTCAGTGAGAAGGTGTTACCATAAAAGTATTTTTCCCTTAGGACCTTCCTTAACAGATGGTCCTCACTTTCTTTTTGGTATTTAACATCTATCATTGCTAATATTATCAGTGCACATGTCCTTTATCTGGGAAGATCTAGAATTGGGGACTTGTGAGTGAAATGGAGTACTCCAACAAATGAGGTTAGAACATACTGTATTACCAGGAAATATTCAGGGTACATTGGGGCATATTATCATTTATCTTCAGGTCTCTTTCTCATAATCATAATCTTCTTCCAACAGTGATAAAATCAGAGAGGAGATATTTAATACATATTACATCAATTTTCTTCAGAATTAGAGCTTTTTATTTTGTCAGTTTAATTAATCAATTTTATAGCTAATTTGATATGGCTTAGACATAACAGAGATTTCATCTTGATTTACAGCCTACTGACACCTACTGCCGCTTTCTATTTGGAGGGTGGTTGAGCCAGATCCGACAGATATCATTTTTCTAAAGTTGGGGGAAATTCTGGGAACTAAACATTGCTGCATCTCTGCTGGGCTGTATGCAGGTATATGAAATGGCGGGATGATTCCACATAATTTTTCTTTCAGGATACGGAACAGCTTTCTCGGAGGGAAGTGATCTTGAGAGAAGACAGAACCTGACATGATGAGTTATAGCCAGTATCGGAAATTGAGTCCATAGAGGACAGTAATCCATCTTAATACAGGACTCTAGCTGTTTGAGTTTGGTGTCTGGGAAAGAGCAGTGGACATCCCTGTGTGTCCTAAGGAAAGAGAGGGCCATAAGTAAACAGGGCACAACTGCTTAATTAAGCTCACTTATGTTTTCGATACTTTGCCTACTGGTGTGTACTAATTTATGACATTTCTACATTGTAGTGCTCTGAGCACATATCTTTTCATTCAGAAAAAAATTTATTTATATGTATTTTTGGAACCTCCTCCCAACATGTTCTTTACATCCCTAATAATGATGTCTGTGGCACCTATCTCTCTTCACTTTAAGGAACTTATGTGCAGAGGAGTCCCAGAGGGAAGAATAGCTAATACATGATTATCTCACATTCAGCATGAACCTGCTCTATGCCAGACAAAGGTCTAAGTACTGTGATCGTATTCTATTTTTCTTTTGTTGGTGGCAGTCTCTGAGCTCTGTGTCTTGGATCTAAGTTCTTTTTTATAGGTCTTGATCCTCATTCAAAACACTTGATATTTATACAGACAGAAAACTCTTGGATGTAAATAAGTTCTGTAAGTATTCATTTTTTAAAGATTTTTTTAGAAAGAGAAGAAGGGGTGAGGCGGGGGAGGGGGGAGAGAAACATTGATAGGCCTTCATCTTGCATGCCACCTACTTCCTTTTGCATCCAACCTGCAACCCAGGCATGTTCCCTGACCTGGAATTGAAACAGCCACTTTTTGGTGTAAGGGTAGATGCTCAGCCAGCTGAGCCACACTGCCAGGGCAGTAAGTATTCTTAAATACTTCTGCTTCTACTACACCCAAGGCCTCAAGAGGTAGTGAAATCTAATCCACTGTCAATTTAGCAGAAACCTAGCCTGGGTTTGGCAGGCACAATCTGTTTTGCAAACAAGGCACGCCTGTGGTCCCTTTTGTCAGTGTGTAGGAAGGAAAGCTGGAGGGAGTGTTTATCCTTCCTGTCACTTTTACTCAATAGTCTGTATGATCACTTCTCCAGGAGTCCTCACAGGAAAGCCCAGGAAATGGTAAAGCTATTCAGTGAGCTCATGTGACCAGGAAGGAACAATTCTCCCAGAAGTGAGAAGGCTTAGTGAGGTATCAGCAGAAACTGGAATGCTTGGTGGAGAGGTAGAAGCATTTTCAGGGAATACAGACTAGCGAAACCATGTTTGTGTGTGTGGGTAAACTCTGCGATTTCAATATGTTTGGGGGAGGGGTCTGTTGGAGGTCATGAATCATGTAGGACCAATAGATGAAGACATGGTATAATGTAGGTTATTATTTATAATGTGACCCTCTCAGAGCTATCAGGGTGGCTAGGCCTGAGAAATTTCTAGAAAATTATCTATTTTTACACTCAGAACTTCTTTCTAACTCTACTCTATTGAACCTTTCTAGTTCCTTTTCTTACAAAACTTCTTAGAATATATATATATATATATATATATATATATATATATATATTCTAAGTTTTGCAATGAGTTCAGCTAAAAATGTTAGAGTTCAGAGTCAACCATTATAATTAACACAACCATCCATATATCTAAATCCTATGAATCTGATTCAAGTTTTATCACATGTTCCAAGATGTATTTTTACCTCTGTTGAGGATCATCAGGTCAGATGAAAAAAAAAAGTGGTTCAGAAACTGACTAGTTATGAGAATAAAAAAATGTATGTATAGAAAAACGTGTCAAGAATCATTGAGAATACTCACTAAAAGTTTAAAATAGAAATCTCTTGGAATTGGAATTGAGAGCATGATAGATGGTTTTACATTTTACATTATACAGTTCTTTGTTTGATTTTCATGACTGTTTTTCTCCAAATAAAGAAAAATGCAAACAAAATCAGTAAAGACTTGATAAATTATTTAATATATTGAATTGGAAAAATTGACTAGCTTTTTGGAAAATATATTTTGATAACAGTTCATCATATTATACTTCAAAAATAAATTCTGGATGAATTAAAGTTAAATTAATGACATCCAAATGTTGTAGAAAATATACATGATTATCTAGTATTGATTAAAGAAAACCCTTTAACAAAACATGAAAGAATGGGAGAAAGCAAAGGCAATTTGACAGTGCCAGTGACATCATAACTGTAAACCACAGACTGGAAAATATTCACAATAAATTGGCACACACAATGTTAATGTAATATATAAATATTGCATATATTAATAAGAGAAAATTATCATGTGCCAATTATAGAATGTGGCAGACTTATGGAAGAGAAAATACAAATGGCTGATAAGATTAGAAATACTCAATATATATTTTTTAAATATATTTTATTGATTTTTTACAGAGAGGAAGGGAGAGAGATTGAGAGCTAGAAACGTCGATGAGAGAGAAACACCGACCAGCTGTCTCCTGCACACCCCCTACAGGGGATGTGCCTGCAACCAACATACATGTGCCTGACCAGAATCGAACCTGGGACCTTTCAGTCCGCAGACCGATGCTCTACCATTGAGCCAAACTGGTTTCGGCAGAAATACTCAATATTTTTGGAGTTGTTCTAATATTTTAAGATCTGATTGGGCAAGACAACTCTCCCCTTACAGCTTTTCTCTATCAGCATTTGACTGGCTAATCATGCATGCGTACTTATTCATATAGATGTGGCATCAAATTGATTAGGACCCAAATACTGTATTTTTATTTAAATTTTATAAATTATCTTAAGATCATTTGTCATCTTTCTGATATTATTATTATCTTATCTGAAAGCAGAGCATGGTTTTCCATGTGCTTAAGATATGCTTGTAACTCAAAGGAGTACATTTCAGTTTTCATGATGTAGGCTTTGCAATTTTTAAGTTTCTTTTTAAGTATCTGATAGGTGTTATTGCAAATGGGTTTTCTATACCATTGTATCCTATATCTAGTTATTGTTTATGTAACCTATGAAGACTATTGATGTCTATAAGTTAATTTTATCTTGTGCTATCTTATCAAATTATTTTATTATGAACTTAAAATGGTAAGTTTTTTCATTGATTCTGCAAGATTCCCTAAGTATATGATCATTTTGATGGCGAAGAGAAATAGGTTCAATATCTATTTTCCAATTCTTATGATTGTAGTTGATTTTTTTCTGCTTGCATTTGTTGATGGTTTCAGATGAATTATAAATGGTAATGGAAATGTGCGTATGCTTTCCTTTTCCCTTGTATTAATGGGATATCTTGATTTATTGTCCATTAACTACATGCTGGGCTAAGAATTATGGTAAAGAGATTATATCTTTTAATAAAAACATCCATCAGTGTTTATTTTTAACTGATTTTAAATAAATGGGTTTGTCACAGGCTTTTAAAATCTATAAAAATAATCGTGTTTCTTAAATCTATTAATATGTTCTGTCAATGCATTTAACCCACATTGCATTCCTTAAATAAATCTTATGCCTGTTAATTTTCTCAATGTAATACTGAATTCTGCTTGCTAAAATGTCATTAAAATATTTACCTGCTGTTCACAGGTAATATTGTTTCTGGTTTTCTTTATTTTTTCTGAGTTGGGTACTCATATTACATGTTTTGCTAAAAAGAGTTTGGAAATAGTCTTTCCGTTTCCATGCTTGCAACAAGGTGTGTATCATCAGGGGCAAACTATCTGTTTTTGAAGTCTGGGAAGATTCCCTTGTAAAACAATATGGGCCTGGGCCATTTGAACTTTCCTTATTCTGTGGAAATTGATCTAAGTTTTTCTATAAATCAATTGAGTTCATTTTTAGAAATTGTGCTTTTTTAAATTAAATATATTTCATTGACTTTTTTACAGAGAGGAAGGGAGAGGGATAGAGAGTTAAAAACATTGATGAGAGAGAAACATCAATCAGCTGCCTCCTGCACACCCCCTACTGGGGATGTGCCCACAACCAAGGTATGTGGCCTTGACCAGAATCAGACCTGAACCTTTCAGTCCGCAGACCAATGCTCTATTCATTGAGCCAAACCAGTTTTGGCAGAAACTGTACTTTTTGAGGAAATTATAACTTTTCAAACTTGTTTAGATAGACATATTCAAAATAATGGGTTTATAAGTTTGTGGTGGTTTCAATAGTTATTTTTCCTTCTTATCTCTTATTTTGTCTTTTTGTAAAATAACCGTGCTTTTTTTTCCTTGAAAGTTTTTTCTACAGTTTATAATTCCTCTCATCTCATTCTCTCTTAATCTGTTTATTATACCCCCCACCCCACAAATCCACTAAAATTGGTCTTTTCAAATAATTAAGGAGTTATGTAAAATCCAATAGTCACTTTTAATTCTTCTTACTCATTCCTTGCTCCAAATGTGTGTTTTTTACTTTGATTTCCAAAATAAGACACTTCTATAGCTGGGTTTTCCTCCTCCAGCCAAATAATGTTTGGTCCTGGGGCAGAGTCTTGAGGCTTCACTGTTTTTCTATCTTCTCTGAATGTCATGTGTTTCATTGCTCAAAATGTTATGAATGTGCTTAGTGCTCACAAATTAATATCTCTAACCCAGAATCCCTGCAGGAATTCTAGAATTGTATATCAGAGTTATACTCAACCACATAGTAGCCATACACAAATTTCAGATTTAACATGTGCAAAATGGGACTCGTAGTCTTTTTAATTTAAATATGTTTTTATTGATTTTTAGAGAGAGAGGCAGGGAGAGGGATAGAGAGATAGAAACACCAAAGAGAGAGAAACATCACGTGGCTGCCTTATGCACACACTCTAACTGGGGGTTAAGCCCACAACCCCTGCCTGTGCCCTCACTGGGAATGGAAACAGGGACTTCCTGGTTCATGGGTCAACCACTGAGCCACATCAGCCAGGCAGAACTCATAATTTTCCTTTCATGTTCCACTACATACTATCTCAGTAAATGCCAGTACTGTCTGTCACTTGTTTAAGCTGAATTCTGGATATCATCCCTCCCTTTCTTGTTTAACCTCATACAAGATCAGCAAATACTAAATAGTAGAATGTGATTTCTTACCCAAACTACTACTACCATCCTTTTTCAGGCAATCATTTTCTGTCCTCTAGATCACATGTGTCAAACACAAGGCCCGCGGGCCAAATCCGTCCCGCCAGGCCTTGCAATGTGGCCCGCACCAAGCTGTCATCACTGCACTCCGCTGCGTTTCCATCACAATGACAGTTTATGACTGTTCAGTAAACCATTTGGCCCGCGATTTAGGCTGGATTTTAGATTTTGGCCCCTTCTCTGATTGAGTTCGACACCCCTACTCTAGATTATTGCAATAGCCTCTTGACTGATCTTGATGTTCCCATTCTTTGCCATCCAAAGGTTATTCTCAACTCTTCAGTGAGTGCCACCCTCTATTTTATAGTAAATCAGATAGTACCATGTTGTTACTCTTCCGCTCAAAATCTTATTGTGGCTCTCTGCCTAATTAGAATGGAAGTAACAATGTTTGCAATTAACTATTAGGTCTCTTACGAACTGCCTCTGCAGCCTACTTCATTATCTCACTGGCCTCATTTTCTGCTCATTTCCCCGGTGTTTTTGATTCAATCCCCACATGCCCCTGGATGTGCCTCTGATACTCTAAACAGGCTCCTGCATCCTGGGCTTTGTATTCCCTGTTTCTCTGCCTTAATGTTTATTGTTATTTTTATATACAAATGTTTTTATCAGAGAGATGAAGAGACAGGGATAGAAACATCCATGATGAGAGAGAATCATTGATCGGTTGCCTCCTGCACGTTCCCTACGGAGGATCAAACTTGCAACCTAGACATATGCCCTGACCAGGAATGGAACTGTGACCCTGGGTTCAAGGGTCCATGCTCAGCCACTGAGCCACACTGGCCAGGCTGCCTTAATGTTTTTATTTCCTCCATTTATCTCCAAAATTTCCCTAGAAGATCCATACCATCATCTCCTTCAGTTAGAACTTGCACAAAATGCTACCTATTCAATGAAGCTATTCCTCCCAACCTGCTGAAAATTGCACCCACCAGCTGTGCTTCCTATCCTCTGTCTATGCTTTATGTTTCTCCATAGCACTTTTCACCAGCCCATGTGATATACAACTTGTTTTATGAGTTTCCTGTCCCTTAACCCAGTGTAAACTCTGTCGAACCATAGGTTTTCTTTCTTGTTTATTCCTCTGTTCATAGGACATAAATGATCTAATACAGAATAGACAGTAAATTCAAGAATGAATAAAGAAATTAATTTTCTGATATTTCTTTAAAAATAAAAAAATAAGAAATATATATTCCCCATAAAATCTTCAACCTGGGACACAGGTTGAACCTAATTATGAACCCCTTTGCATAATTTTAGTTTTCTTATAATTCTCAATAGTCATCCTGGAACTGTTTACTTTTGGAGATGCTACAAATATTTTCTTGGGGATCTATAAACTGTTCTTTGGATCTCATTTCCTATCTTGTGATGTAGCCCAAAATTCCTGCAAGGTTTTTCAATGTCTCCTCCATGAGTTTTCCCCATATTATTTCAGCACGTATTGATCCCTCTCTCTGATCCCTTTAAAATATCACTCATGCCATATGAAGATTATCTTATAAATTTAGATTTTCATTTATTTTTATAGGTAAGTTTAATTAACAAGATGCACAAAAAATAATATAATGGTAAAGACAGCATTTCCTAATTTTTATCTATTACATTATCATTATCATGATAGCTGGCAATGTAGAAATTTAAATATCTAATTTTAATGAATATATTTATAAAACACAGATTTTAAATAGATTTTATAGCAGAAATTCTTTTCTAAAATCAGAATATCTTATCACTCAACTGAAGTGACTTAGTTACAAAAAGCCTTAATGATTCTAATGATAATTTTTATGATCTCTTATTCAGGAGTCTTGGTTGCTAATTGTCCCATGAATATGTTATAGTAAATTATACTCTTTTGTAGACATCTGGATTCTTTGAAGGGAGAATTAACTTTTAATTCAAATTTGATAAATGCCAAAGAGTTCCTGAAGGCGCCTACCATCTGGGAGGAATCTTGTTACTTATTTGACTATTTTAAACAATTTCATATGGAACAAAAGAGTAAGAAGAGAATATTCATTGGATCCCCAATGTAAAAGTACATCTCCTTTTAAATGTTAAGTTATCTATTTGTGTGTTTCATTTGTAACCTCTTTGGAAGGATGTATTAATGGATGTGGGTAGCGAAAAAGCATAGACATGTACTCTGCAGTGCCTCATTCTATGGGGCTTCCATATGATGTTTGTATCACATGTCTGGTATGACAAATGCAAACTATATTTGTATTAGATAATTTCAAATTTCAAGTATCTATCTATTAATATGAGCTTTATTCATTAATATCTATGTATATAAAAAGCCAGTGACTGGAATGCCATAATGACCAAAACAACTGGTAGCTATGATGCCCACTGTGGCCAGGGAACCAACAGGATCAGGGGCATAGGGTTGGCTGGCCAACCTCCCTTGGCACCCCTCTTCTGGCCATTGTGCCCCTGATTGGACTCCCCAACCCTGATCAAGGGCAGGACAGCTGGCTAACCAGCCCAAGGCCCTTCCCCCTGGTCAGCCCTGCCCCCATTTGGCCCACTCCACCCTGATTAGCCTGAAACTCCACACCCAATTGTCCCCCCCACTCTGATCAGGGGCAGGGCAAGCTGGCCAACCTCCTATGGCCCCTCCCCCAGCTGTTGACCTCTGATTGCCCCCCACCCATTCATGGTTGTGGCCAGCTGGCCAATTGCCTGCAGTCCCTCCCCCGAGCTGGCCAACCTCCTGTCATCTCCAATCTGTCCTGATTGGGCCAGGCTGGCTGGACCCCACCAGTGCATGAATTTGTGCACTAGGCCTCTAGTAGTTATATATATATACTTATTAAGTGGCTAATATATGCTAACCTTTGAGCTAGGAATTTATTACTTCAAAGCAGAAAAAAATCAAGAAGTCTGCTTATATAACTGTTATTCCAATTGAGTTTCCAAGATATTCATTGTTAATTAATTGTATCAGTATTAATTAATAAATTCTCATTTTTAATATACACATAGAGGATATTTTACATTAACAATAAAAAGAAAACCAGTAAAAGTATCCAGATGTAAATCTGTTTACTCGCTGTTATCTTCATTGAATTATATAAATTCTCAGAAGTTTATGTTTTATATTTAGAATTTTGTCAATAATATAAAATATTTTGCTTTAGTAACTTTACATAGCTTAATGGCTTTTTGGGTTGTGCTTGTCAGAATATCTGAGTTTTGAAAGCCACTATATTTGTGAAAATTTAATAAAGCCTGTTAAAGCAATATACTGCAGGCTATTTAATCAAGGAATATGGGATGACTGACCTGACAACTTCATAACCACTTGATCAAGAGTGCCCTTATCTACTCATCTCTAGAATCCTTTGACTTACAGAGAACTGAGAAGTGTGTTTCTATGCCAGTTTACTCTTTGCCATTTAAAACTCTCCTTTCTCCTCCTTTGTGCTAGCTCTTGTGTCAAACTTGTCAGCTCATTAGAACTAAAGGTCTTTTTAACTCCCCGCAGAGCTCTGAAATGGGGATTTTTGGCCAAAACTGTGGGAGCTGTACCCTACCCTGAATTACTCTGCAATGTTCCTTAATTGTGTATGAAGACAAAGCTATGTCAGTAATTTAGGTTTGAAACCTGACCTAGATCATTTTCTGAACTTGGCTTTTTTTTTTTGTTTTTTGTTTTGTTTTTTAATTTTTAGTTGTCTTTTTTATTAATTTCAAATATCATGACATATTTGGAACAGATCAGAAATTCCTGAGTATGAAAGTAAACTTTTTTCTTATAATGTAGAAGTTATAAAATATTTAGAAATATTTAGTTTAATAGACTACTCATATCATAAATTTTGCCCATACTCATGCAGATCTGAACTTAATAAACAAACAACAGATTAATTCAATCAAGCCAGTAAATTTTGAAAACTGTCACTTGCCTCCCCCAGAGTGTTTCTGGGTTTACAAATGTATGAAATCCAGACGGGAGATGTTCATAAAGGAGAAGAAGCAAAGCCTGCAGGACTATTTGTAAATGAATTTTCTGTACCCTTAATACCTGGTGCAGCAGCTGCCACCAAAGAGTTGAAATGAGTAAATGACTGAATGCTTTTTACTTTTTGCTAGCCAGTTGGTAAGGAAAAATTCCTTAAAGCACCAAATTATCAGATCTTTATTGTTAAAAAGTAAATTGTTGCTTGGGGACAGGGCAAGAAGAAAAAGAACGAAGAACGATGCTCTCAGACCACAAATACCCTCCTGTTCTAACTGCACCTCTGTGATAGCTACCTATGGATATATAGTAAAGCAAAATGCCCAAGTGCTGCTTGCAACTGCTCCAGAATTAAAAGGTGCCTTCTGTAGCTTCTTGATATGAAAAGTGCAACCTCTAGATTATAATTATAGGAGTTAAGTCTCAGCCTGAAAGTCAGTATGTTTCTCTTAGTATTATACCTGGATCTGGCCATTTACAGTGTATAGACTGCCAGTAAGTAAAGAATGGGAGAAAACTAGTATGGATGCAAGGTCTCCTATACTTCATGTTGTCATTATAGAATAATTCCACCTCAAAGGGAAAACATGTCAACTGACAGTCACATTGATGTCTTCAGATGTCTTCAGTCTCACGGAGCTAAAAAGAAAATAAAGAAATACTTTCCCATTTAAACTCCAGATTGGGAACAATTTATCAAATTTCCTACTTTCTCCAGACTGTCATTTTGAAAGAAGCCTTGAAGATAACATGCAAAATTGACATCCACAAATTGAGAACCTGTAAAATTATTTTAAAAATTCACATTGTATCATGTTGAATAACTTATAATAAATTATACCAAAATACTTGAAAAATACATTTTCTTAATATATAGTACTATATTTGTATACATATATTGATAAAATTTGCATGCGTAATGAGTTGTGTATATCTCTTAAGTTTTTATTTAAAATAATAAACTGTAAATAGTCAGTGGGAGCAGAGTTTGATTTCTAAAAGACTAACTACAAAGGAACATAAACTAAAGAAATAAAACAACAATTTAGCAAAATAAACATTTGTTCAGCTAAATGAGGTACAAGCTCAGAACAAGGATACTCAAAATAATAAAGCTAGGAAATAAATTCAATAGACCCAGAAGTTCATTCCTACTCTGAAAGAATGATTTTATGAAATGAAGTTCTGTCCATATGCTGTTTCTTTAGTTACAAAGATTAGAGGATGTAGACTGGAGGTTTTTGTTTGGCCTTTGAACCAGCTCTGAGAAGTAGCAGAACACAAGGGCTCTCATGGAGACTCTGCAGGAACAAAGATGCTCCCTTGACAACCATGGAACATCAGAAAACAGTCTATGAATATTTTCCAATCACAACCCCAGCAAGATTCTTTGCAGATATAGACTAGCTTATCCTAAAATTCATATAGAAGTGCATGGGCCTTGGAATAGCTAAAGCAGTCTTAATGAATACAGTGGGAGAGAACACCCTACTTGATATACTAAGTATTACATTCTAACTACAGTAATCCAGAGAGAAGCAGAGAACAATGGAACAGAATAGAGAAATCTACATAGACCCACATAAATATACTCAACTGATTTTGACAAAGCTACAAAAGTAATTCAATGGAGAAAGGATAGCCTATTCAATAATTGTGCCAGAGCAATTAAACATTCATAAGAATAGAAACAAACTTCTAAGTCTCAAATTATACTAGTGGCCAGATTATTATGACCACCCTATCAGTAATTTGTTGGGCCACCTTTTGCCTTCAATATTGCAGCGATTCTTCTTGGCATTAACTCCATGAGATGTTGAAAGGTGATGAGAGGAATCTGACACCATCCCTGATGAATAGCACTGTCCAGTTCTGTGCGATTGGATCGTGTGGAACCAGCTGCCTGATGGATCTTTTAACTTTGTCCCACAAATGCAAATGCTCAGTTGGATTGAGATCTGATGATTGGGAGGGCACCTAAGCAAGGTAAAGTCTCCCTCATGTTCTTGAAACCACTCCTGCACAATACGAGCACCGTGTCATGGCACGTTGTCTTGTTGGAAGAAGCCATGTTCATTGGCGTATCCATCAACATGATAGGATGAACTTGATCAGCAACGATACTTAGGTATGTTGTGCTATTCAGAGTTGTTCCACAAGAATTAAAAGGCCCAAATCATTCTAGGAAAACATGCCTCAAACCATAACACTGCCCCCATAAACTTGAAGGGATGTACTCATGGATACTGGGTGCATGCTTTTATGCTGTTTCTGCCAAATTCTCACTCTGCCATCTGCATGATGCAACTGGAAACATGATTCATAGGACCATGTGACTTTTTCCCAATGCTCAACTGTCCAATTTTTGTGTTCCTGTGCGAATTGGAGATGTTTTATCTTGGTAACTGCAGACAGCAAATGTATTCAACCAGGCCTTCAGCTTCCATATCTCATATGTATACAATTAATTTGCCTACAAACTTCAGGTGATCTTAGTAATCTGGCCACTCAGTCTATATATATCCTATTTAATAAAAGGCTAATATGCAAATTGTCCCCTAGGGAGTTTGACCTACTGGGAGTTTGACTGCTCACTATGACATGTGCTGACCACCAGGAGGTGGCACAGACAGAAGGAAGGCCCTGGCCAGCACTCAGCAGCCAGTGGAAGGAAGATTCCAATCAGCCCTGATCTAGCTGGTCAGGCTTAAGGACCCTACCTCTACACAAATTTCATGCTCCGGGCCCCTAGTATATATATGTCATAAACTTAGATGTTAAATTTGTACAATTACAAATCATTAGAATAAAAAATAATACCTTTGGACTATGGCACTAGACTTGGCATTAAACACATGATCTATAAAAGAAAAAAAGGGTAGCCATAACTGTTTAGCCCAGTGGATAGAGTGTTGACCTACGGACTGAAAGGTCCCAGGATCATTTCTGATCAAGGGCATGTACCTTGGTTGCGGGCACATCCCCATTAGGGGGTGTGCAGGAGGCAGCTGATTGATGTTTCTCTCTTATCCATGTTTCTAACTTTCTCACCCTTCCTCTCTGTAAAAAAAAAGTCAATAAAATATATTTAATACATAAAGAAAGAAAGAAAGAAAGAAAGAAAGAAAGAAAGAAAGAAAGAAAGAAAGAAAGGAAGGAAGGAAGGAAGGAAGGAAGAAAGAAAGAAAAGAAAAGAAAAAAGGCTAAATTGAATTTTATCAAAATTAGAAACTTTTGCCCTGTTATAAGACAATCAAAAGAATGACTTAAAATGTATTCAAGTTACATTTGTTTAAAGACTAGTCAAAATGATATATAAAGAATTCTCAAAACAATTAAATAATTCAGTTAGGAAATGGACATAATAAATGAAGAGACATTGTATCAAAGAAGATATGTCAATGGAAAACAGCACATGAAGAAAATGTTCAACATCATTAGGTACTAGATTGATGTAAATTAGAGTCACAATGAGCTATGACTATACAGATATCAGAATGGGTAAAGTAAAATAAAAAGTACAAGTAAAACTGAGGTAATGTGAGTAATATCAGTGGACTGTATAAATGTCAATGTGCTGGTGGTAGTATTGTACCATACTTTTGTAAGATGTTAATACTGAGATAGTCTGGGGAAAGGGTACAAAGAATTAATGATCACATGTGACTGCAACCATCTCAAATTAAAAGTTTAATTAAAAACAGATTGTAATGCAGATTTGAAACCAAGCATATTTGTCTTCTCAGTAAATGTGAATGTACTTTACCCACCTATTTTGAGTTTAAGAAAAGGCGTGCTATCTTTTCCCACTTATATAGTTGGAAAATTATAATTTTTTAAAATTCAGAAATTCTGAGAATAAGGTAATCAAAAATTAAAAGCAGATTTTATAACATGTAGATATAGATTCCATCTAGCCCTAGCTGGTTTGGCACAAGGGATAGAATGTCAGCCTGTGGACTGAAGGGTTCCTGCTTTGATTCCAGTCAATATTACATGCCTGGGTTGTGGGCTTGATCCCCAGTAGGGGATGAGCAGGAGGCAGCCGATTAATGATTCTCTCTCTCCCTCTCCCTTCTTCTCTCAAATCAATAAAAACATATTAAAAAAAAAAAACTCTATTAGATTTCATCCAGCTCGTTTCCTATAGATCAATTTATATCTATTTCCAAATATTGTTAGAAACAATTTTTAAAAACAAATTTATGTGGTCCCCTGTTGCTTTCTTGACAGGTTACTTTTCCAAACAGGTTATCATTACTGTATTTTTGTAACTAGTTTCTATTAACAAGCTTTTAACCTTAGGCATAGCATTTCAATTTAATTGTCTGAAATTCCTACTGACACTAAACTTGTTTTTAATGTACATAGGTCATTTTTTTTTCTGTGTATCTGTGAATGTTCGCTTCATGACTTCTCATTTTTGGTGGGGTTTTATAGGATTGTAGAGTTCTAAGTCTTTTTTTTTTTTGTGGGTTAAAGTAGGTTTAGTGGGAGATACATTTTGACTTATCAATAATGATTGTTTCTGTCCCCCTTCTTTATTCTTCCTTACTCCTCTTCTCTTCCTTTTTCTCCTTCTTTATCCACTTCTCCCTCAGCTTCTCTACATGTTTCAGGACCAGTTACCTCTAGTGGATAGAATTTTTTTTTTTTAATATATTTTATTGATTTTTTACAGAGAGGAGGAGATAGGGATAGAGAGCTAGAAACGTCGATGAGAGAGAAACATCGACCAGCTGCCTCTTGCACACCCCCTACCGGGAATGTGCCCAAAACCAAGGTACATGCCCTTGACTGGAATCGAACCCGGGACCTTTCAGTCTGCAGACCGACACTCTACCACTGAGCCAAACCGGTTTCGGCATAGTGGATAGAATTCTTGTTGCAGTGTAACCTACAGGCTCTGGAAAACCATACATTTCGGTCAGCGAGTTTCTAGAAGATTCCTGGGTTAGGCTGCTCAAATTAGTATAGTACCAGAACATACCTATCATGGTGATCCTTTGTAAGGAACTGTTTTGTCAATTTGTTAGAAATTGGTTTTTAGTGGTGAAGTTTCACCAGAGCATTATATCCCCTAGAGATACAAAAGCCATCATCTATCATCCAACTCTTTCTTATTCATGTTACTTTTCATATTAGGTAAATAATATCAATTTATGTGTATAATTCTGCATTTATGAGTATGTCTGTATGTAAATTCCTCCTTTAATTCTCAAATGCCTACTATGGACGATCTAACCCAAAACATTTAAGAAATAGTGAGATATTGATTAGTTTGATTTAAGAATAGTTTCATATCTTGTGAATTTAATATGTGCTATTGTTATTATTATCTTCTTCTTGTTATACAGCATCTAATTAATTGCACAGACTTTGGATTTAAACCATATTTCAACACACATATTATTCGTAATGATTAACTTTATTATTTACATGTTTTGAGTTTAACCTTTATGTTCTTTAAAGTATTAAACAGTATGGTACATACCGGTACTAATACAGTTTATAACAGGGCCTTGATTCCTTTGAATTGAATGAAGCATCTATTTTTATTATTATTATTTTCTGTAGAATTCCTCTTAGAATAAGGAGGGGGAAAAAAGTAGTGATCAAGCTGCTAATATCAAGACTTATGCTGTTGCAGTTATGTTCATTTTAATTGGGAATATTTATTTTTGAAAGTATAGAAATGATTTGACTAAATGTATTAAATGTCATTGCTAGTATAGCTGCTCAACTTAGCCAAGCGATAAAGTTACCAAGATTACTTTCAAAGTCATTAGTGTTGTATGGGAAGTGATATATTCTCTAGTCTAGCACTGTAACACTTGTAACAAAAGCCACTTACTGTGTCTTAAAATTTAACGTAGCCACTTGAAAAACAGTTTGTGCTTATGGGAGAAATGCAGTCTTCAGTGATTTGAGAAAACTGGGTCAGTTACGTTATCTCAGTGATTACACAAAGATATAATGAAGGACATTGTAAACCTTAAATGACTTTCATCCTCTTGTAAACTCAAATCACGCTCCGAGGAAAGTATTAATTTGTTTGCTGCTTTAAGTAACATGTATTTTCTCCTTTAGTACTGATATCACAAACCTATATGTCATTTGAAGAAGGTTAATTATTAAATAAGCTCAAGTGATATCTTCTTCCTTAAATGAAATAATCTCACTTAATACATGAACAGAGAAATTAAAAATATATCTGTACAGGCAGTGACCTATAATTTCTAGAACTAAGATAGGGATTAAAATGAAGTTGAATCATCATTCTGAGGCTCTACTGAGACTACCAGTCTGATAATAACTAATATAAATGTATATTATGGCCCTCATTTGGAAATTTCTCCTGTATTCTTTACAAGTGAGAAGGCCATAGGTCACTAAAAAGGGCAATATAGTCACAATATATTATTTTAAAAAGAGACATTACTAGCATGAATGCTATGTTACAGACATCAGTAAATTATAAAACAGGTTATTTACATGAATTATCTTCACTGTTATATTTCAAACTAATGCTAAAATTCAGTAGAGGAACCATCAACTCTTATTTTGTCCTTAATCTACTGTGTAAGTGGTAGCAATCATAACTATTTAAATTCAAAAATAGTGGTACATGGAATTTAAAACAAATCTGAAAACCGAGCATATTAATTTTATATGTGGTAAATATTAGGATTATAATGGATTCTTCCAAATCGTGTACTGTATCTTAATAAAATTCAAAAGCAAGCACAATTTTGTGAATATATCAAAAATAATTCTATTGTCTCTGTGTGTTTTTTAGCATAGAGATGGTTTTTAAGACACCTTAAGTTTAATTTATGAAAAAAAATTGAAACCAACATCATAAACCATCCCACCAGTGTCCTGGAGCTCCTGATAACAGTTAGAGGATCAGTGAAATAAAAATGGTCCCTTCCCTTCCCACCAATGCCCCAGTTCCAGGCCCCAGAGTTCACCACTTTTAAATGCTTGTGTTTTTATTCTTAGTGATTTTTATTTTAATATATTTTATTGATTTTTTTTTTTTACAGAGAGGAAGGGAGAGGGATAGAGAGCTAGAAACATCACTGAGGGAGAAACATCAACCAGCTGCCTCCTGCACACCTCCCACTGGAGATGTGCCCGCAACCAATGTACGTGTCCTTGACCGGAATCGAACCCGGGACCCTTCAGTCTTCAGGCTGACACTCTATCCACTAAGCCAAACCGGTTTGGGCTCTTCTTAGTTTTTAAGATTAATTATCATCATAAGTATTTTCTGGGTTATCAGAAGTATATTGACTATATTGACTGTGAAAGATGAGGAATTTAATTTATCAATACCACCTCTGTCTCCTTTTACTCTACTACCTAACATTTCTACTTTAGACATTTATTTTTTAAATTCTAGGACTCACCCTCATAACTTAAAATTGTATACTTTTGTTGAGTATTACATTATTTATTGTCAGGATTTATAACAATTACATTTTGTTAATATTGTCTTTAGATCAAATCTAAAAATTCGGGTGTAATATAGAAGAAAATATTATACTTATATAGATCATTTTTATTCAAAATCAAGTGGTTTTTGAGTAGCATTAACAATGCTGTTATTAATATTGCCATTAAAGCGGCAGTATTTAAAACATTATAAGTAAAGAAGTTTTACTTTCACAAACTCTAGCAAATGCTCAAAATCTTGCCATAAGTTAATTTGCTTCATGTGTACAAATATGTCTTTGTAGTTTATCTTTATTATTGTGGGAAAAACACACACAAAAAAACTAAATAGTTTCATTATATCTCATCAACAGAAATATCCAGATTTTTTATATTATATATTTTGTTAAATGAATTTTTTTTCCTCTCAAATACATTCAAGTTAACCCTCTAATATTAACTCTTTCTAATATTATTTCCTTTTTCTTAATACACAATATTTCAATTTCTCTTTATCTTTACTCTGTTAATTTTCTTTCAGTACCTAGAAAGTTTTGATAGCTTGTTCATATTTTAAGATATATTACTCTATTGACAAATAGCAATTGCTGGTGAAGGAATTCAATTAACATGTATATTATATATTAAAATATTTTATATGTTGTGCATGTTACATATGTGTTACATGTATAAATTAATGGCTTCCCTCAGATTTTTTAAAGTATCAAAATAGAGAAGATCTGACACTGGAATCAGGCAATTTACTCTTAGATATAATATATATCTTTCTGTGCTCCTCCCTCAACTTGCTCCACTCAGTATGCAAAATATACAAGATAGTGGCTGATTGGCCCAGAACTTCCAAAGAGTATTTACTTAATAGTTCTTTTTAAGGACTGTATTATTTTCATAAGCTTTTACAGTGTTCAATAGTTTATGAAAATATTTGATAATAATATACAATTTTATCTTTTTAACAAATTGATCGAGAAGAATGGACATACATGATTATTACATTTTATAAATTATTAAATTAAAATCTTACATGAGATGACTTTACCAAGATATTAAAATGATGCAACTAAAGATTCTGAATAAAATAAATATATCAATTTCTTGCTGAAGAATAAATTTCTGTCTTGTAAGGTTTGTGAACTTTACTTTCATAAATAGAATGGCTAGCTACTATTTTTGGCAATCAATCTAGTTACTATATCTAATAATGATAGCAACTAGTTACTATTCTTAGCAATTAAATTATGAATTGATTTGGAATGAAGAAAACAAAGAATATAGACTTTGAGTTTTGTAGCACGTAAAAATTTGTTCTTGTTTTACTGCTGATCAAATATATAAATAATCTACATCCTGACATGTTTATAGCAAAACATCTGCTTGTACCTTATACACCAACAGATTACACAAACACGTTGGAATGAATAAAATGTGCAATAAAAATGGAAGGAATTTACATAATAAATTATTGATATATATAATAACAACATATTTTGATTTAAGGACAGTGTTATCACAAATGTCTTATTTGTAATAGTAGAATGTTAGCTTGCCAATTGAAATAGAAACATACCTATAATTTTTTAAAATATCCATCAAATATTTTTGTTACTAATGTTGTACTATGGAAAATTGCTTGGGAATAAATCCAGATGCTTACAGTTCAATTAGGCCTGCTCTTGAAAAAAAGAAGTTTTATCATTTGGATATAACGTTTATGTTGTTTCCCTTACAAAATATTTGAATATGTAACTGCTAAGAATTGGATAATAAATAGAAGTTAAGTGAGAATTCAAGGTTCTTTAGTTTCAGAATTACTTTGCAAATTTTTAGAAATTTTAAAAAGCAATTTATGAATATATAGGGTGGACAAAACCAGGTTTACAGTTGTAAGTACATGAAGCAGTTTATTATTGCATTATTATGTATTAATTATTTATTATTTTCCATAGCAATAATTGGAAATCTACTTTTGCTCTACCCTGTATATTATGTGCTATACATTGAGATACATAAATTATATATATTTAATAAGGGCACTCACATGTTTAGGAATTTTATACTACATAGATGATATACTATCGTGTTTTACTTATTTATGTTTTGTCCTCTCTGATTGACTCCTGTAGTATGCGTATGTCTTCTTAGTACGTGACATGCTATAAATATTATAATATCAGTGTGTTAGAACACTACCTCATAAAGAGGAGCATTCTGAACTTGTATGGGAAGATGCCTTCATAAAGATATCCTTTAATTGCTATGCAAAGAATGAGACAAAGGTAACCAAATGAAGGAGGAGTGGGAATGGTTAGAGAGAGGATAGTGAAGGGTCAAGGAGCTTGACTTAACTAAAGAATTAAGCCATGGAAGTGGATGTGGTTACCAAATTGGAGTGTGAATATAAAGCAGAGTCTCTGTTAAATTGATTTAATGGTTATCTTAAGTAGGATGACATAATTTGCAGGATCATAACCCTGAAGGATGTGTTGGAAAGAAATAACACGCCATGATTCGGGGGAAATAGCTAAGCATGTGTGCTTTAGAAAGAACTAGAAACAAGGATACAGGTGGTATGTGGAAGTAGCCTCCTTTATCCTCTTTGCTCTCCTGTCCTAGGCCTATTTTGGCTTTCTCTAAATAACTTAAAGATTGTCAAAGTTAACTTCAGTTCTACATTCAAAGAGACATTGTTTAATTGGTTGTACTTAATTTTGAGTTCAAGATATGTTCATAAAAGTGTCTGATTGACCTAGATGTAATGATGAACTCTTGTCAGCTAATGTCATTTTCTGTGGGAAGCATGTTGCTGAGAAGAGGTTGTCAAGGTGGCAATTCCCACAAGAAGGATTCCATTATGGGCTGAGGTCTGTGTTTAACATGACAAACAGAAAAAGCATAGAAAGGATGCCGTTCGGCACTATCATAAAGTATAATAGCTAAAATGTAGAAAAGCACATCATCTTAAATATGCATCTAATGGTTGTTACCACTACCTACTATGGAATGTATATTAAAGAAGAGACACTAGACTACATGTTTTAGAAAAAAGAAGTCTATTATTAAAATTCCAAGATGAAATTGATGGAAATCAATATTACCCTTCAAGGAACTTACAGAATCTCTTAAGATCTGGCTGAGAGATGAGCCATTGCATTTCCACATGAAAGGTTCTCCTTCATGATGAGAAGGATCTTCAGATGTTTTAACAGAGCCTCTGGGACTACAATAGTTTAAGAGGCCTCATACTACAGCTATATAAACTCAATACTGTACATGGCAAAACACTGTGGAGATTAGAAAGTCTGTGAACCATAAAATGACCCAAAGTCAGAAAACTCTTATCTATAGTCTCATTGCCTAGTTCCACAGGGAGAATCAGCTTGCTCATCTGTGTCTTCATGGTGTGTCTGTCCTGTTACGAATGACATTTACCTCATATCCCTCACTTTCTAGTTAGCAGGATACTTACCATTTTAAGTTCAAGTTCATTTTACCTACCCCTCCTGTGCAACTCACCACTTCTAAATACACGCATGCATGCACACATGCATTGAAGCGCGCGCACACACACACACACACACACACACACACACATACACAACTTAGTTATAAGATGAGGCTAATTACAAAACAATTCATAAAAAGATTGCGAAATGCTATTTTTTTTTTCTTTACAAAATATCTTGTGAGATTTCTTTAAAATGGTATTTGACTATACAAATATCAATAATTTGTCCTGGGGGCTTCATTTCCGAGGTGAATTTTATAATCATTTGGAACTAGAGTTTTTATCTCACTGGAAAACTTTCTTCAGAATACTGTGATACAGATCTGAGCCCAAAGAGAAATATATGCTGGTAAATGAAGTCAGAGAACAAAATTTTAAAAACAAAAGAATGCAATGATTTTAATAAAGAAGAGACACAAGTGAACTCAGAAATAATCATAAAAATTTTAGGATTTCTTACTGGGATTACCTAAGAAAATAAATTTAACTTACATTTTCTATTTCCATAGTTGCCAAGGTTTACTAGATTTGAGGCTAACTTCCTAGCTGCATCAAATCTACTTAACTCCCTTTCTTTTGGTGATTTAATTAAAATAAAGACAACAATGTGCCTATTTCCCAAGGATGTTTTGATAGGCTATTGGCTCATAATTTGCTAAAGCACTCTCTGAATTAAGCTGGTATGCCTAATTTCATAACAGGGCGGAAATGGAAGATACTGTCTTGAGAGTCTGGAAGGACTTCTTAGACAAGACCTTACCATGTAGGCTACTTATGTAGAGTGACCATACCTTCAGTTCTTGTCTTTAATTTGCAGATCCAGAAATTTGGATTTGCTCAAGGCAAGAAGGGATCCTTCTTTTAGGAACTAAATTATGCTCATAACCACTGATAACTATCATGTGCAAAACCAGAGCTATGATCAGCATTACCTCTCTTTCTCCCTTCTTATAGACAATAAGAAGTTGCATCCATGAAGCAGATCAAGTTCCCGGCAGTGTTCAGCATATTCTCTCCAGTATTCAAAGACAGCTGGGAAATCAAATTATAAACAGAATTTAGTGGCACTATTTATAGGCTATAAAAAAAATATTTGTGGAGACATAATATTTAACTCTTTTTTAACCTCTTTGCTATACAATGCACCTCCTTTTCAATAAGTATCTCTACAGTGTTTGTAAAATACAGGTGATTAAACTAGTATTCAGAGGACATTATTCTACCTGTCCTAAAATATAGGTGAGTAAGGTGGGGACCCATTGGGGGAAATGTTTGGGGAACTCTGTGCTGAACAAAGTAGTTAGGTTTCTTTATTGTAGACATCTAGACTATTTAGGATACTAAGATGCATTAGGAATCTCAAAGGGAATATAGCATGCAATAGTTTTCTAAATTTACTTGTAAACTGAGCATTTTTCCCCCACTAGGTTTATTATAATTCTGGTATTCTATTAAACACTAGAGGCCAAGTGCACAAATTCTTGCACATCTGGGGTCCCTTAGCCTGGCCAGCAATTGGGGCCAATCAGGGACTCTCTCACCCAGTCCTGATCCGGGCCAATCAGGCCCAGCTGGCCTGGGGGAGGACTGGGGAGGTTGGCCTGGCTGTGGGGGGTTGGCTGTGGGAGCGCACTGACCACCAGGAAGCAGCTCCTGCATTGAGGGTCTTCCCCCTGCCTGGTGGTCAGTGTATGTTATAGTGATTGGTCATTCAGTCCCTTAAGCTTTTATATATATAGAAGTTTAAAAGAGGAGTGCTAATAGTAAACATTTAGGCTTTATATTCATGTTGCAAAGATTGAAATGTGGATGTTTCTCAAACACCTACTTATGAATGGTAGTCTTTAGGGTGCCTAGCATTATTAATTAATTATTTAATATTTTTCTTAAGTCAAATCCCTGAGGTTGTTTTTTTGTTTTTTTTTGTTTGTTTTTTTGTTTTGTTTTTTTAATTGTCACATTTACCATCAAGAAATGTGATGTGTTTTAATAGCACTCTCAGTTTTTCTAGAGCATTGTTGATTCATAAGCCTGTCTTCTGCCAAGGTTTTATCACATTCTTTTTTTTTTTTTTTTATTACATTTTATTGATTTTTTTTTTTTACAGAGAGTAAGGGAGAGGGATAGAAAGTTAGAAACATCAATGAGAGAGGAACATCGATCAGCTGCCTCCTGCACAACCCCCACTGGGGATGTGCCCGCAACCAACGTACATGCCCTTGACCAGAATAGAACCTGGGACCCTTGAGTCCACAGGCTGACACTCTATCCATTGAGCCAAACCAGTTTCGGCTGATCACGTTCTTAAGAGGTGAACTTGAATTTCAAGTTAAAGCTGCACATTACAGGGATTTCCCTGCACATTTAAAGTTGTGCTATGCAATTAATATTAGATTAGTAGGCATGGTCACAGGAATAATTTTTTCCTTGCAGCAATTCCTGAGGGAAACCATTTGTTTTCAAGAGTACTGAACATAAAATTCATGTGTATTACAAATGTCCCTACTGGATTGAACAGCTATGATCTATTCTCCATCTACTTAAAATAAACATTTGCTGGTCTCTTATATATAATATCATTACTATAAGGTTTACATCTTTGCTAATCCCTTATACATAGTCTAATCAGATTTATTGATTGCATCCACTTTTTCTCCATTTACTGTATGATTATGATCATATCTACCATGTCATTAAGTATACTATTGTTTATAGTTTAATTTGTTTCAGCACATTTTCATTCTGATTATTTTGTTACTAAGCATTTGCGTATGTTCCAAGAAGTGAATGATATGTGGGTTGTTAGAAAAAGGAGAAAATATTTGTCAAGAAATTATATGTTAGCAAGAGAAAATTTAGAAAAATTGAATTTTATTTTATTATGCTTTTTAGAAATCATTCATATGGTTAAAAGGATGCCAATACTGCCGAAACTGGTTTGACTCAGTAGATAGAGGGTCGGTCTGCAGACTAAAAGGTCCCAGGTTCGATTCTGGTCAAGGGCATGTACCTTGGTTGCGGGCACATCCCTGGTAGGGGGTGCACAGGAGGCAGTTGGTCTGTATTTCTCTCTCATCGACATTTCTAGCTCTCTATCCCTCTCCCTTCCTCTCTGTGGAAGATCAATAAAATATATTATTATTTAAAAAAAGATACTAATACAAATAAAACATACCAAGTGCAATGTTTATTGTCTTATTCAATATATTGAAACAGTTCAAACCTTTTCATAGCACTGACAATTGGTGGTATATAAATTATTTGAAACTTTAAATATTGGCTAAGAACAAAGGCAATATATCATGCTCCAGATGATAAAATATATTATACTAACAATAACCTATAAAGATATTGCTATAAAAGTTGAATTAGAAGTAAAATTTATAGGTCTATCAATTATTATCACTGTAATATTTATTTTCTAATAATAGGCAGGAATAAAGAAGGCCAATTGAAATGAAAATAACTTACAGGCTAACAGCAAACAACATAGTAAAAACACATTTAAAGCAGGCTGTCAAGGCTTGTTTTTATTTGTTCTTCCTCTTATGCTTAAGAAAAAACAGTATATTATACTATATAATAAAAGCATCATATGCAAATTGACCCTAACAGTGAAATCACCTGGAATGACCTGGAACGACTGGTCTCTATGATGTGCACTGACCACCAGTGGGCAGACACTCAATGCAGGAGCTGCCCCCTGGTGGTTAGAGTGCTTCCTCAGTGGGAGCACAGCTCATTCAGAAGCCAGCCCATGGCTAGCCATGCAGAAGTGATGGCAGGATCCTCTCCCGCCTATGCGGCAGGGCTAAGGATGTCCAAATAACAGCTTAAGCCCAGAGAGGGGGCCTAAGCTGTTAGTCAGACATTTCCTGAGGTCTTCTGGACTACCAAAGGGATGTCTGACTGCCAGCTTAGGCCCGATCCCCAGGGGCCAAAGTCGGCAGGTGGACATTCCCCAAGGGATTCCAAACTGCGAGAGGGCGCAGGCTAGAATGAGGGAACCCCTACCCCCCCACCTCCCAGTGCACAAAGTTTTGTGCACTGGGCCTCTACTAAATTATAAGTAACAGCCTAAAAAGAGTTAAAAAAAAAAAATATATATATATATATATATATATATATATATATATATATACACACATGTGTATATACACACACACACACACACACACACACACTTTTTTTTTTAAGATATTGTTCTCTTTAAGAGTTGGAAATTATATATTTTCCCTTTATTTAAGGTACATTAAAAAATAAAGAATGCCCTAGCTGGTTTGGCTCAATGGATAGAGAGTCTGTCTGTGGACTGAAAGGTTCCAGGTTCCAGTCTGGTCAAGGGCACAAGCCAGGGTTGTGATCTAGATCCTCAGTAGAGAGTCTGCAGGAGGCAGCCAATCAATAATTCTCATCATTGATGCTTCTATCTTTCTCCCTCTTCTTTCCTCTCTGAAGTCAATAAAAATATGTTTCTTTAAAAAAGAACTATAAAAAGATTACTATTGAAACAGGAATTATGTTTGTGATAGAATTTTTTTACTTCCCTAAGATAGTTCCACATTAGATGTGTTCAGAGCAACTCCATGGGGAACACTTCAGAAAATTTCCTTCAGATAGGATTTGACCATATATATGGACAGTCACAGTGTGAGATTTAGTAAAGGAAATCCCTCTGAGGAAATGTAATACTTTAAGCCATGTGTCATTTCACATGTTCTAATATTATTGGCTTTCTGGATTATAGAGAGTTCTGTCTCCACTTCTCCCACCACTGCCCAAGTATTCTTTAGGCCTTTTCATATCTGAAAATTCTCTCACTGTCAACATATCAATATAAGAAGCTCCATTTTCTGGTGATAAATCTGACTTCCCCTCTCTCATCTTTCTAAACCCCTATTGATCTTGGTCATTAATTCATTATAAATTATCATTCTTTGACCTTGTGCTATTTTACAACCCAACAGTGCTATTTGGCTTCACTTGTTCCTACCCAATAAGAAAGATAATGGCCAGATATTTGAAGGGCATAAGTTTTGCTACTTTAGAATGCCGCATCCTTATGACTCTGCCATTCCTGCCTGGCACATCCTCAGTTATGAGTCTCTAACTGACTTCTGCCTCTGTCTGTTCCTACATAGCTAGAATGTTGTGAAACTATACTAATTGAGCTAGTATATCTGTGGCCATATAATTAATTTCTAAATCAGAGTCACGTTTCACTTTGAGAGTGGAAGTGCCTGTTATAAAACTGCTATAAACAGCTATCTCAGAGAAACCAGGGTGTGTCATCATCTCTAAGCAGGTAGACCATTTTCTCAAAGGAATTAGCCTTGAATGGTCCTAAAATTCTCTCCCTCTGTTGTTTTGTTTTGTTTTGTTTTGTTGCCAGTTCCAGTGTCTGCCTTAAGTCAAGGCCTCAAGAAATGAATTTCTTCTTCCCTATCCCCAGTTTAATTCAACCAAAATCTATTACTTTCTGCTTTGCTGAGAAGATTTAAACCTCACCACATAAAAAAATTCTCTCTTAATAGTCATTTTCCTTGTCTAACTTAAAAGTCTTTTCATTCTTACTCAAAATTGTATTTATACTACTTCGATGACTTCCTTTGTGGAGGGTGAAGGGGTAGAGACTGGGCCATCAGGATGTCTTAGCTTTCCTCTAATATCACTGGTCACAGTCTCCCAGAATGTATGAAATAACTGTTTTCCAATTCACAAACCTAAGTCATTATCTAAAAGTTTTAGAGTAAAATTTGCTCACCCACCATGATTGACTCAAGCATGCCTTAAGTGATTGGCATTCCCTAACCCACTTTATACAGATGCAATGGTTTATAAAATTCTGAAATTGTCAATGTTACCTCAAATTTATAAAGTCCAAAGCCCACTATGTTCCCTTATTTAGTCATAGAGATGAAATCTTGGATAAATTGTAAATGTTCCCTTTATAGTATCTCCAGATAAAGTTAGTCACGAGGTCTTATAAGTTGTTCTTCCACCACACCCCTCACACATATGCCAAGTTGTGCATTATTAACTGATACTCTGTCAATTAGGCCCATATAGTATACCAGCATTGTCTTAAAGCTTAAACACTGATCATTTGAGCTCTTCACAAACTTCTGTTTCTTCTCTTGGAGACTGAAATAAACACAGACTTCTTAGCTTTATATTCAGGGCTTTCCTTTCTCTGGCCTCAAAGCATACTCTCGGTTGTATTCTCTCAATATATTTCATATACTATCCAGATTGGATGGCATTGTTATGTCCTGTGTGTCACCAGATGTTCATTTTGCTCCTCTCTCCAAGGACATCTCAGGTAGAAATTCCATATTCTTAAGGCCTTTATCATAGTCAACCTCATCCATGAGATATGGCATACTCACTTGTCAGGTTTGAAATCTTCTTTTTAAATTCCCAGTAGCGTTGTTCTGGTCTTATTTATTTTACTCTACCCCATAAACATTATTTGAGTACTTGTTTGGGCCTCCTCTTATAATATTATTTTCTAAAGGATAGGACATATGCTTTATTTATTATTTGAATACTAAAACACTATGCTTACTTATACTATCAATTATTAATTACTTGTTGGAATTATTTGAGTGTGACTATTTGAATATTATAAAAATATGTGTATAACTGTAATGTGAAAATATTATTAGATTTCTGCAAATAAAGTTTTTCCCAATAATCAGGTAGCAAGTATCTTTATACCTAACAAATCGTTGAACTGATTGATGCATGAAGAAAGTACAGGATTCATTCATAGATACATTCTAGTCTCTGATCGAGCTGAGAGAAGATACCTGGTCCTTTATATTCCTGTCATCCTGCTTATGTCAAACAGAGCCCTCTATATGCATGCGAAATGCTGCAGTCATTCATTAAATAGATTCAATCTCTCATTTTCCTTAAATCATCACTGACTTGAGCTTACTGTTTTCTCAATTTAGGCCTAATAAAATTATGGCCAGTTATTCAATCTCTCATGAACCTAAAAGTGAACTATATTTCATTGCTTGTAGGATGGTATGGGAAATCTGAGAGTCACCAAGAAGGGAATCCGACTTGAAGGTATATCTGAGTTTCTACTTCCATTGTATGTGAAAGAAATTCATTCCCGAAAGGTATGTGATACTGGCTTTGGCTTACTGTGAAAGATAATGTAGAGGTTATGTTTTAGCTTGAAATAAGAAGCTAGAATCCCCTTATCTCTTCAGTGTGTAATTAAGTTTCCTTAAGCTAAAGACTTATTTAAATAAATCAAACAATTAAAAAGCTGAAAAACTAGTGAAGGGTAGTTTCAAAGTAACACATGAGAGAACCATTTAGAATTAAACTGTAGTATTGTGTCTGTTAGTCTATATAATATGCCCCACTATTTTCAATGGAAGTTAAACATACACACTTGTAGGAATTCCAAAGGGGGCATTTGGTAAATCTTGAGCAATTTTTGCTGGAAGCATTGACTTGAATAAGTGATTTTATTTTAATATATTATAGATTTGTTAATGCAGCTGCATTTTCTAAGATATGACGAAGAATCTTAGTATAGAAATTAAATTTATTTTGGAATTTATTTAAAGCAAGTAAAGATACTATCCTTTCACCTGCGTGTGTGCTCTGTGTGTTTTATCACCTAGCAGCATGTTAAAACTCAAAGGGTTATAAATGAGACATTGTTCATGTTGGTGTGCGTGTTATTTCTCCAAAGGCAGTAAGTATTCTTGGTTACCTCAAAATCCAACTAGAATCTTTCAATCTAAAAGGCATTCCCTGGGATATATATGTAGGTGTGGAAATACATTTATTAAGACTGAAAAAAAATTAAAAGCCTGTGACATAAAATTTGGAAAGATTGTTACTTATTTCATAAATATGAAAATATTTTTAAAACTAGAATTATGTTTAAATATTACTGATATAATATCTTAGGAAATTGGGTACATAGTAAGACATAATTTGATAATTTGTTTCAAAGCCATTTTTTCACTTAAATGTCAGTGACAATAGAAGAGAGCATTCCTTTTATATAAAATCTTTAATGAGGATAATTGTTGTTTTTTATTTTATTAATATTTTTTATTAATTTCGGAGAGGAAGGGAGAAGGAGAGAGAGCTATAAACATCAATGATGAGAGAGAATCGTTGATTAGTTGCCTCTTTCACACCCCACTCTGGGATCGAGACCACAACCCGGTATGAGCCCTAACTGGGCTTTGAAATATGACCTCCTGGTTCATAGGTTGATGCTCAACCACTGAGCAACACCAGGCAGGCTTAACTTTAAATTTTATTTTGTTATATGTAAACCTACAGAGTTTCACTAATATACTATATTGACTTTGGGTACTAGAAAAATTATACTGAGATTACTTTCTGCATTTTGGTCATACACAGTAGGCACATGTATGACTACCTAACCTTACTAGTATGTGATTAACTATAAAAGTAATTAAAATTAAAATTAAAAACTTATTGATGTTTTATTTTCATAAAAACTGAACAATATCATGCTTATACAGATTAGTGTTTTTCTTCCAACTGGAAGTTAGTGTTGTATTTGGATTAAACAATTTAATCTTTGAAGAAATGAAAACTTGTACATGGAAATCAAGAAATTACTTAATGTGGGAAGAAGGTGAGAGTCATCATAGGCAGGAACTTCTTTAAAAATTCATCCATTTTAGACCAAATTATAGTGGCTGCTGGGAAAGCAATATAGAGAAAGACAGAATTTACCCTCTCAGCTGGAACAGTTTTCAGAGCTATGGATTCTCTAGGACAGTTGGATGAATGTTCACGCCATCTATTGACCTAATAAGAAATAGCCCACTGATTCTAATATCAAAGTGTGAGCTGGTGGCAGTCAGGCCTCCTGAACTTTGTCCCTGGAAAGTTTGCAACCTCAGCTCACCAGCATTTCCAAAGTCCACTGTGGTGACCGACATCTAGATGCTGCCCGTCCCATCTCCACTCCTGCTGCTTGTCCTTCCTGTGTGTCCTCTAGACCTAACCTGCCTCTAGGGGACTGCCAGGTAAAAGGGGCTGCCCAGGCTGGAGGCAAGGTCCGTCTGCAGTCAGGGCCTGGGTGTGGTTTGGGAACAGAAGAAGGAGACCCATTTGCTTCCTAAAAATTTCTCTACACATACACTACCATTTTTTGTTTTTGTTTTATTAATAAAGAAAAAGCCAGATGGTGTGGCTCAGTGGTTAAGAAACGAGCCATGAACCTGAAGGTCCAGGTTTGATTCCTGATCAGGGCACATGCCTGTGTTGTGGGCTCCATCCCTAGCAGAGGGCATGCTGGAGGCAGCCGATCAATGATTCCCTCTCAGCATGTATGTTTCTATTTGTCAGAAAATACTGTTCCCCACACACTTCTAGTCTCTCAGTCTACAAACCAAGAGCTGTTCCTACTGTCTCCATGTTAACTGGCCTCCTTTTTCCACCTCTAAATGTCTATAGATATTTGGAATTCTATAATTATCTATCACAGCTTACTCTCTTCTTTATGCTTTGGGGGGGGGGGGAAATCAACCTTTTCTATGGTCCGTTATATCAGTGCACAGAAAATCATATCTGCTTGAAATATCTTAGAATTCAATGAACCTTTCAAAATTAACACATTGTTTTTAGAGAGTTAGAACTCGTTAAACATTTGGGAAATTAAATATATAGTTTTCTTCAATGAGAAGGAATAGTGAAGGATATGTAATTTGGGGCCACCTCAAATAAATGATTACATTCTGAATCAATCTTCAATGCACATGTTCTAACATTCGGTCAAAAGTTTTGCAATAGCAGGAAATCGGGACATGCAATCACCAGGCTGTTTGTATTTCACGTGACTGAAGCATGTTACCCAAGATTTCACGAGTCCACAGTACTAACTGCATTTCACTGATTCTTCCCAGAAATTTGGCATCATGCAGGTCTCAGGGACTTCTTCAAGCATTACACAACTTCATTTGAAATGAGCTAAACACTTTCTTGTTTACTTTTTTAGTGAAGTTGTTTCCTCACCACAGCCCTGGGATCCCAGCAACTTGCATACGAGATTGATACTTGTGCTGGGCGCCATGCCAGATCATTCCAGTTTTCAATAACACCCAGCAAAGCAAACATGTTTGTTTTCTTTATGGTTCCTGTGTGAGCGGAGCTGTGGATGAGGCTCTGCTCCCCGCTCCATGCCCACTCATTTCACCTGGCCTCAGCACTCAGGCGCTAACTCCGTTCTTGGTGACAACCAGTTTCTTACCTTGGGTAATCAACACTTTTTTATATAGAGTTCAGACACAGAGCCATGGGGTCAGGCAAGCCCAGCAAAACTCAATCCTGGTTACGTAGCATGCTAATCTCTGGACCCTGTCTTTTTCTAGGTACCTTTGCTCCCCTATAAATCTCTTTGCTGGTTTCTTTCTCCCACACAAACCGATTCATGCAAAGAGACATGGGCAGGCAACTATAGTCATGCCCTCATTGTCATTATCATATTGCATTTAGATGTATAATTCAGGTGAAAGTGATTATTTTACTATAATGTCTTCATTCAGTTAAAAGAAAAAAAAAACTACAAATCATCCCCAAATCTTTACACTCAGAAAAAAACAAAACAAAAAACAACCCTGTTAAAATACATTGAATATCTTCACAGTTATACGTTTACACATCTTCACAAAAGATAAATCTGCAGAGAGAGACATGGGCATGCTTCTTACAATTAACAGTCATTTAGTAGAAGAAATATAATCTGAAATAAATTAAGAAGAATTACTGAACTTTAATTTTTCTCCACAACAAGAATTTTTTAAAGCTTGTCTTTATGTCCAGAATAAAAGTTTATGAGTACCATTTAGAAGCTGGCTGCCTCAGCCCCACGTGTCAATGTTCATTAACTCCCCGCAGTGCAATTTGAGGTGATTAGCTCCTCTCCAATTTGTCCTCACCCTTTTTCATTTTCCGTTTTCTGGACAATTATATTATTTTAACTTTGCCAGAGTTCATAGTAATTGCATTCTGTTCTGCAACATTAATTGCCTTGGCACTTTGATCTTAATTCTATATATAGGCGGCTGCAGTATTCAAAACCTGTATTCCATTATGGCTTCTCTATAACTGAGTTCAATATTTAAGTCATCCTCCTTACGTGTATTTTACTGCTAATTAGTTTTGTTTGTGTGTTTGCTTGTTTGCTTGTTAACCCTTGAAATATTCCATGCTGAATATGTCTGTTTTCTTTTTTTCTTTTCTTTCTGGGAATATTAGTAAGGGCTCGTCACTTCTTTTACTGTTAACTCACTACCTATGACATTCTAGCACTGAACATTGGCATAAAATCTCTGACGGCAGCCTGATACTTTGCTTTTATTCTATCTGATCTAATACATTTTTTGCACTTTCACTTTTTCACCTCAGGGATACTTTTTTCTATTATGTTATTCAATATCTTTCAGATTCTTTTGTTGAGTCTTCACTTCTGAGAAAGCAGTAATTTGTATGTTGGATCATCTTTGTCCTTCACAGCTATCATAATGTATCCAATTATTTTAAACTCTGTTATTTTCCTCTGATTACAGTAGCTGCCATTATCTAGAGTCTTTACTTCAAAAGCATTCACTTACTTAAAATTTTGAAAATATGAATTCTGCCCTTGCTTTCCCTCATTCATCTCTTTTATACACAATGATGCTGTTTTAATCCTCAGCATTTCCGTTAGGTCCACAGTCTCCTTTTAAATCTTCTTATATTTGGTGATTTTAAGCGATGGTTTTTATTTGATTTACTTATTTTAATTCTAAAACTTAAAGCACTTGCCTTACCTACCTTGAATTATCCATGATGAGTCACAATTTGAGGTAGAGGAATTCAGGGCTAGCCACTTCGTTTATTTTATAAAGATAGTTGGTGAGAAGGGGAAGACAGACTATGACTACCTTTTTCCCAGCTGAGGTGCTACAAAGTGATTTCTGACAAGCAGACATGGGCCATTTTAAGTCTATGGGTCTTGGTGGCCCTTTCTGCCTCTGTAGAATATTTCCAGTGGTATAGACAGTCCTTCATTCTCGGTAGATTTTCCTAGCAGTGTCTACCATCATCTTTCCTCTCTCTTGGTTAGTTTATTTGCATTAGGTTTATCATATGATAACAATCTTTTTTGTTTTTCTTTCCAAGGTTTGGGTGGAAGTAGTATATGGACACATGTTACATGCTGGTATGAGATACCCTCTTTTCTTGCCTTCCACTGTTTCAGGTTTATAGCATAAACTTGTATCAAGAAATTGTGGGTTGTTCTAAAAAATTCGATTTTTAAATAAAAATCATTGTAGTTTACTTTGTTAAGTAATAAGAGAGACAAGTTTTTGAAAACTTTTCTATTTTGAAGTATAGTATCAGATAGGGCCACTTCCTTCATCCTTCCTTCCCTCCTCCTCTCTTTCTGTTCTTTTCTTCCTTCCTTTCCTTCTTCTCTTCTTCATTTACTCCTCTTTTTTATGGCCAATAGTACACAATACCATAATTTGAATAGTCCATTTTTTACCTCAATTGTTTGACATACACCTTTTGTAGTATACTACATTCTTAAATGTACATAAATTTATTTCTGCTGTCTCTGTTCTATTGATATACTTGGGCAAAAAAACAAACTTTAAGGAATGGTTTTAATACCCTTTAGAGCAAATTATTTTATTGTTCTTTTTAAAGATCTTTTGCCTATTGTGTGTTTTATTTTATAAATAAACAATGATCACATGTCAAGTTTCATAAAAATTCCTGTTAGTAGTTAATTGTAGTTATATTTAATTTATGATGTGAAGAATTAGTGTGTGTGTGTGTGTGTGTGTATATATATATATATATATATATATATATATATATATATATGGTCTGGTGCACAAAATTTGTGCATGGTGTGTGTGGAGGGTGTCCTTCAGCCCAGCCTACTCCCTATCCAATCTGGGACCCCTTGAGAGATGTCTTACTACCCATTTAAACAGGCAGTTGACAACCCTCTCACAATCCAGAGCTGCTAGCTGCCAACCACTCGCCTACCTGATTGCCCCTAAATACCTCTGCCTGCCAGCCTGATCACCCTCTAACCACTTCCCTACCAGCCTGACTGTTACCTAACTACTCCCCTGATGGCCCAATTGCCCCTAACTGCCCTCCTCTGCAGGCCTGGTTGCCCCCAACTTTCCTCTATTGCAGGCCTGGTCCCCCCAACTACCCTCCCTGGCAGGCCTGGTCCCTCCCAACTGCCCTCTCCCGCAGGCCTGATCTCCCTCAACTGCCCTATTCTACTGGCCTGATCACTTACAACTGCTCTGCTCTGCCAGCCTGGTCCCCCAAAACTACCCTTCTATGATATCCTGATCCCTTATAATTGTCTTACTCTGCCGGCCTGGTCCCCCCCAACTGCCCTCCCCTGAAGGCCTGCCCCCCAACTTCCTCCCCTGCAGACCTGGTTCCACCCAACTGCCCTTCTTTGCTGGCCCAGTCACCCCTAACTGCCCTCCCTTGCTGGCCTGATAGCCTACAACTGCCCTCCCTACAGGTCATCTTGTGGTGGCCATCTTGTGTCCTCATGGGGACAGCCATTTTTGGCCACATTGGGGCTGCCATCTTGTGTGTTGGTGTGATGGTCAATTTGCATATTACTCTTTTATTATATAGGATAAATTTATTTATTTATTTATTTATTTATTTATTTATTTATTTATTCCAAGAACATGGCTCTTCTCTTGATATTTTTGAGAACTTATTTTGTGTTGTTCAGAAACATTTTTTAACATTATTATTCATATAATCATCATATATTTCTTGTTAGTCATTTTGTAATTCTTATTGTTTATGAGAATGAGTTTTCCATTCATTTTTCTCATCAGTATTTGTGTTTATGTAGAAAAGCTGTTCTTTTTTGGTGTTGCAAATGTAATCTGTCAATTTTCTTGAAGTTTTATTGTTTTGGTATATCTCAAATTATTTTTGTGGCTATTCAAAGAAATAATGATATTTAATATTAGCTAACATTTATTGTACCCTAGATCTCTGGAGTCCAATTCATAGTTTTTAAATCCTAGCTCTATCACTTAACAGTTACTAATTACCCTGTTTAATCTCTCTGTGCCTTACTTTACCATCTGTTAAATCAAGTACATAGTTTCCCCTAATATTTTTAAGGGCTAGAATATTATGCCCTACAATTACCTGATATAATAATATAATCCAATCTTAAGAATGATATGCTTAAGAATCACAAACCATTACATGTTGCAATACCTTATAATTCATTTTGAATAGCTCTTTCTACCAATTATTAAGTAATTTCTGCATGTTAACTGCTATGTTAAGGACCTAATATGCATGCATGCTCTTCTAATTCTCATAGCAATCTACATGAAGTAGACATCATCACATTCATGTTACATATGAGAAAAGATCATGGTTCAAAAAAGGTATATAACTTACCTGTAAATATCAGCATACAGGGCAAGGATGAGAGCCAGGTCTGTCAGACTTATACCCATGCCCTGAGCTTCTATGAAATCTCCACATCAGTGAGTGGAATATGCCAAGTCTTATCAGAGAGGTTAAGGGGGATTCTATTATGATTCTTATTCTATGAAACATTTTTACTTTATATAAAACATTTTTTGAAAGCCATGCTATAGAGTTTGTTTTTAAATAAGAACTCAAGCCCTTTAAGAATTTTTCTTGTAGGAGATAAAAATAAAAAAATGAGCCCTCATTATTTTGAATATCTTTCTCCAGTGAATGGAATTTTAATGATTCTTCAGTGTCACTATTTATAATGGAGCTGAAAGAAATTGTCCTCCCAAAAGTGGATTTCTTCACTGTCCCACCCTTGCATATCCACATGAATTTGTGACTTAATATTGCTATACAGGTTCATCTTTATTCAAATCTCTGGGAGCAGACCACAGTGAATATAGCAGTGACACATACATTAGCTCAGTGAGTTTTCAACATTTTTTAGTATGAACCACACTAAAACAAATTATAAATTGTACATGTGATACACTCTGATTTATCTAGTCTAATATATTATTGTAAGATGGTACTATTTTATTTCATATATGTTAAAAATATGATATATATCCTATCTAATAAGATTAATATGCAAATTGACTCTACCTCTGCTGCACACGTAAGCCTTGCCCACCAGCCAATCAGGGGCGAGTATGCAAATTAACCCAACAAAGATGGCCTGAACTCCACTGAATACTACAATGTTTCAATTATAGAAGATAAATAAATCCCAGATACCAGAGCCTCTGTTTGGGTCGCTGGGACATAGCTGGCCTGAAAACCACCATATTCCCCTTGCCCAGGCCACCCCTCACCCCAAGATAAACCCCACCTTTATCCAGGACACCCTTTAGGGCAAACCAGCTGGCCCCCATCTGTGCACCAGGCCTCTATCCTATCTAATAAAAGAGTAATATACAAATTGACCATCACTCCAACATGCAAGATGGCTGCCCCCATGTGGTCAAAGATGGCTGCCACAAGGGGAGGGCAGTTGGGAGGGATCAGGCCAACAGAGGAGGGTGGTTGGGAGGGACTAGGACTGCAAGGGAGGGCAGTTAGACATCAATCATGCTGGCATGAGAGTGGTTAGGGGGTGATCAGGCTGGAAGGCAGAAGTTGTTAGGGGGAATCAGAAGGCAGTCAGGCAAGCAGTTGGGAGCCAGCAGTCCTGGATTGTAAGAGGGATGTCTGTAAGAGGGATCCCAGTAGGATCGGGCCTAAATGGGCAGTCAAACATCTCTCACAGGGTCCCAGATTGGAGAGGGTGCACGCTAGGCTGAGGGCACAGCACCTGTGCATGAATTTTGTGCACCAGGCCTCTAGTTTTATATATTTATAGTGTATATAAATTATGTGTATATATTGTTGCAACCCATTACATTGATTTAAAGGCCTCAATATATGTTTGATTTGAAAAACAATAGCTATTAATTACTCAGATAGCATGTTCAATAAATTTATGGCCAAATACTTTCTCTTCTCTCAGGTATCATAGAAATAATGGATTTTTCAGTGGAACACTTTCTTTGAATTTCAAAGAACAAAGAGTGAAACATTTAAATTTCATGAGAACAGCAATCATGTTATTTCCTATAACTGCCTGATAAGTGAAATTTCCAGTAAAAAAAATGTAAACTCTTTATCCAATATATCAATAATTGCATACATATCAGTGTGTGTTTGCTTTATTGAGAGAATGAATGGTTGATATATTAAAAAATGTAAATTAAAATACATGAAGAGATGTTTCTCTATTACATTAGACAAACAGAATAAGTGACTTATTACACCGGATATTTTATATTTGTTTCACCAGTTTTTCCCCAATATTAGATCCTAGAATTGGCTTATATTGCATAATGAAAAAGTAGTCATATTAATTTCATACTTACAAAAAGACATAGTACGTCTCACCTGCATGCCCTAAAAAGAACTGAAGAGAACAGAAGGTCTATCTTTGAATTATCAGAGCTTTATGATTTATTATGATCTTGCTGATATAAACATAACTGATTCATCATCTATGTTCCCAAGTTCGTACCAAAAGTAACACAAACTGGACACACTAGAGTGGTCCTTGAGCCACAAAAAGTCTACCTTATGTTTTTGTGTGTGTGTGTGTTTTTAATCTTTGTAATGTTGCTTGATAAAGTAGTTTTTGTTAGTTAATGCATTTTTTTAAATTTATGTTTACTTATTTATGTTTGTTGTCCTTAGAAGTTAGGCCTGGGAACTGAGCATGGCAACAATATTAGTGACTGTATTTTGACTTTAGATTGGGTCTTCCACATGAAATAAAAAACCCAGGATGCCTCCATATGAAAGAATTTCAGCTGGGCTTTGAGGAGTGATTGGGATTTGAATTTAAAATTAGATCATAGTTATGAGCAAGAAAATAGGTTATAAAACCATTGTTTGTTTGTTTAGAAAATAGAGTAGAGCAGTTTGGTTTGGTTTGAGGAATTCTATAAAGCAAGTGTCTAAAACCCAAGGATGTTCCAAGATTTTTCAGGTTTTATTGAGGCATTTTCCCCATGCAAAGTAAGGCTCATTGTACTGATGATTTAGGTTATATGGCAGACATGTTTTATCATTTGGCTAAGCTCAATTTGAGCTCCAAAATATTATAGTGTTGCACATAATACATTTGAAATACATTTACAATATTTAGCATCAGATATTTTATCTCTTACAAACATTGAACTTTTTAAACCAAAATATTGCATTCATCAGCTTAAAATATTTGAGAAGTCATAGTCTAAGAACTATTTTAGGGGATGAGTGGGCACAAATATACTTAAAGAACAGAGATATAAAGGAACAGGGAAACATTAATTTAAAAAGCAGCTTAGGGCTTCACACATGCAAGAATATTAAGGAACTTAGAATTTGTTCTCAAGGTAATGAAACTCTAAAGAACCTATAATATTAAAATTCCTAGTCTATTATATTTCAAGTTAATAAAAATGCATTTTTAAAAATATAATAAACAGAAATTTCATTATCTAAAAAAGTTGTGTATTCTTTCCTATTATTTCTGGTAACTAAATTTTAGTGTCCTAGATAATCATTCTTTTTAATATTTCTAAGACATAAAGTGATAGAAATTTTGTAAAATGCACTATACTCAGCACAGCTAAAGTAGAAAAGGCTAATGATGGGATAAATGCTGATGGAAAGAGACTCAACTTGAGGTAATGAACACACAATACAATATACAGATGATGTATTATAGAATTGTACACCTGAAACCTATATAATTTTATTAACCAATATCACCCCAGTACATTTACAAAGTAAAAAATTGTGATATAATAAATAAACAAGTAAAGACAAATTTTAAATATTCAGTATCTTAAAACTAAAAAATGCATTACTCGTAATTATTATTATTGGTGGTTTATTAATAACTTTTTGATATGAGAGTTGCTCTTCAAATAAAATCTTAGTAAAAAACAAAATCAATGTAAAGCAAATGGACATGAAGATGTATCCCATCCATGACAGTAATCTGTTGGACATTTGGTATACTTGCATTATAGGTGGAAAAACACTGACTTTGACCAATACCTCTAGTGTTGTCCTGAACTTTTTTAATTGTACAAAATTAAATTAATCACTAACACTATAACTAATGTGTATTAATATTTTATCATAATCTTCCTCTTCACTGTAAAGGTCCATAATATTGTAGTCATGATTTTGCCTTTTCATACATTTCTATCACGCTTCTGTGATTTTCCTTTACATTAATAAAATAACTGAGAGTTTTAGGGTTGTCCATCTTAAAAATTAAATACCTAGTTATTTAAGGAGGAAAATATAGTTTATTTATAAACAGTACAGGAATTGCAATTTTGGACACGAGCAAACTCTAGCAAACCATAGACATGTCCAGAGAACAAAGAAAACTTCCTTTATAAAGGAAAAGGGGACGTTGGGAGGGAGGACTTCTAATGAAAAGCCATTGGAAGAAAGTAAACCATTCAGGGTAGTGACAATCTCTCATTGGCTGATTTGTAGCAATTTCTCATTGCCTGGGTTGCTGCTGAGGAGAAAAATGGTCCTCCTGCTGGAGTGGTCCAGTAGGGTTTTGGCTGTGGGGAGGGTAAGGTATGCTTCTTCCTGCTGGAGTCTGCAGTGTCAGTGGGTAGAAGTGATGAGAGCTCCACATTCAGAGCTTCTCCACTTTGATTTAAAAATATATATATTTTATTGATTTTTTTACAGAGAGGAAGGGAGAAGGAGGGAATAGGGAGTTAGAAATATCAATGAGAGAGAAACATCGATTCAGCTGCCTCCTGCACACCCCCTACTGGGGATGTGCCCGCAACCAGGGTACATGCCCTTTACCGGAATCGAACTTGGGACTGACCCTTCAGTCTGCAGGACGATGTTCTATCCACTGAGCCAAACCTGTCAGGGCTCCACTTTGATTTTAATAAAGTTTCCTTTATTCATTTTCACAAGGTATAATTTATTTCTCTTAACTTTACATCCTCATAGCTATTGAAATCTCTTTTGAAGTAATAATCAGCCTCCTATAAATAAGAACTTACTTTAAATGAGCACATCTGTGACAAAATAAGTAATCTGTATCACAAATGTACTAAAACATATCAAGATCTTGACATTTCCAATAATTAAGAAAGAAATGTGATGTAATTTTGGTTTGTATTAATTTTATTATTGCTAATTAAAATATATTTAATATAATTAACCCATAGGTTGCCTTTTATAACCCTGCTTTTTAGAAAATTAAGATGTTTATATTCTACAACTTTACTGATTTTGTTGATAATTTCCAAAAGTTATTTTTGTTGTTGTTGAGTCTTTAAGAGTTTTTACATATAGTTTAACCCTTATTCCATGTCCTATGCTTAACTCTATTTATCCATAAAATATATATGGATTTCCAAGGGACTTAGGGCATCTGGTCACAAGTTTCTGTCACAGTTAGATTCTTTTTCCTCTGCATTATATGAAAAGTTGTTTTCTTTCTCATGATATCTACCCAATTTTGGAAATCTATCATTTATTGGACTTCCCACTTTTATCCCCTTAAAGGCACACATATACTTGCATGCTTTTTTATTTATTTATTTTGTAAATATCCCACTGAAGTTTTAAAGTCATGAAATGTTATCACAACACGGACTCATTCTTACACTCTTGTCTCTTCCCTTTTATCCCTTTCCCTTTTTTTCAATATCAATAACCAAAAAGTTCTTTTTTCCTTGCCAAGTTGATGTTATAGTTAAAATTATAAAATATACATTTGTGTTTTTTTTCTATAAAAAGAGGAAAATGTAATGTAAAAATGCCCAACAATTTGTTAACAGAATTCACCTCAGATAATGGAAGTAAACATGAGGACAGAAGATAGTTTTAATTTAGACACTTTTGTGTCTTTATTACAACAAGTATATGTCAGAGGACAAAAATTTTCACTCAGTTCAGAGCCCTAGTTTTAATGCTCTGTCCCTCAGGGCCAAGATAACCTTATAATTCCCTTTGTCCTCCTTTTTATATACCAAAGAGGAAAATTTGTTTTTGCCAAAGAAAGTTTAGATTGACCTATATAATTTGAGTAATAAGAAAAAGAATGGACTGAGGGAGAGAAAATCTGGGGAAAACCAAAGATATTTGTCAGATTCTATAAAAGTGGGTAGTAGCAGAAAAAAATTATATTTAGATATTTTCATTGCTTTTAAGATATGCAAATACATCTTCTGAACTGTTAAAACTTACTTTGTGTTGCTGAAGTGTCCTTGCTTAAAGGACACTGCAAACACATGTGCCCTTCCAAGAGTACTTATTCCACTGATTGTATCAAAAAGATAAACTTTATCTCAAACTGCTGTTACAACAGAAGCCTAATGAGGCTATCTGGTTCCTTTAGCCAGGCAGTCCCTTAGCCCTCTCTTTCACAGCAAATGTTTTGTCAGAGTAATCATTCATTCATTGTTCAGGGTATGCTGATCAGTGCCTGCAGTACTCCCCCATGTTCTCTCCATAGCAATGTTGCTCTAGAAGCTGCACAGCCACAGTCATGCACACCCCACACACAATTGACTGTGTCTGGGAACACAAATTAACTTAGCCTGATATTGGAATGGACTGTGCAAATATGGAGAGGAAATTCTGGGCTGTGGCTTTAAAGCTAGCTCTGCTGAAGACATTGCTGGACTTTTTTTTGGAGGGATGGCTGAACAGTTAAGTCATTTTCCAAAGGGGCCCAGAACAATGGAAGAATCTTTAGCCACCTTGCAGCCTACCACAAAAGCTTTCATCATTTCTTATCTTAATAATTTTATAGCACTTTTTTATTTTATAGTTTACCAGTAGCACTTTGTATGAAAGCCTAGATTGTGTATTTAAAGCTTTTGTTTAAAAAAAAAAAAAAAGTAAATACTTGTTAATTATACTTGAAAGACCATATTATTTTTTCACTTAAAATCAAATAAAATTCCTAGATTTTTGCTCTCTTATGTTTATAGCAGAACTTAGTTTTAAGTGATTCAAAAACAATGGTTTTTTGAAGATATGAAAGATCGGTTTTTGAGTTATTTGAAAGTTTTAGTATTGTAGAATCACAATTTTAAAATAAGCAATGTAAATATAAGAAATATTGTGTGCTGTGACCAAATCAACAAATGTAATTTATTTGGCATTACTATGACTTATGAGGCATCTATTATGCTAAACATTACTCATCTCTTTGAATTTATGTGATTATGTTGTCCTTCTGACAGCAATATTGGTGGATTAGTTGTTGATTTTGATTGACATATGAAGATTTATAGCTTGGCTTTATATTATTTTAAAAGAAATACCAGTGAAAATAAGATGTGTTCAATCTACTTTATCTAGAATTTTTATACAATAAAGTACTTTAAGCTAGATTACTGTAATGCTTTGTAAGTGCTTTTTGTCTCAATATTTGATTAAATGAATTATAGATTTTCATGTAATCACCATGATCTATTTTCTCTAGGTTGCTATTAACTGATAATCTTAGGAATACTACAAATCTCAGATTTTTTTTATTAATTTCTCTATCAAGCAATTTTTTAGTACTATAATATAACAAAGTTATATCCATAATTAATGTGAAATAGATGTGCTTCTTCTAGAAATATAATAGAATAAATATAGTGTTCGTGTTCACACTTAAAACAACCTTAAAGTTTAAAATTGTTGCCATAGAGAACATTCCTTTAAATAGTTTGGCCATTTTTTCAGGAAGTGAAATCAATCACAAGAGGTGATTCATCACCATAGTGATGGAATATAGAGCTATGTGCGATATATACAGTTTATTTTTTTTTCTTGTATACACATACCTACATTAGTACCACTTGACAATGAGATTATGGCATTAGTGTTAGGTGATCTTATGATTTTATAATTCCTTTAATATGTAAAAACATTTTACAATTACAGCTGACGATATAAATCTTCAGTTGCATTATAGTGTTTCAGAGAAATACTAAGAATAAATTGAAAAAAATTATAATTATAGTAGAATGAGATTTTTGCTGACTTAGAAATGTCTTTATTTCAGGAAAAACTGTAACTGTTTTGCCAACTGAGGAAAACATTTCTTTCTAACTTCAATATTATTCTAGAGAAAGTAATTAAAAATCACTAACATTATAATTACTAAAAATGAGTGAGTCAATAATGAAATGAACATGATGTAATACTTTTTAATTTTTAGAATAAAAATATATTGCTACTTATATTTATTTAATGGGTTGTCCACTAATTTTTTAAAATATATTTTATTAATTTTTTACAGAGAGGAGGAGAGAGGGATAGAGATCTAGAAACGTCGATGAGAAAGAAACATTGACCAGCTGCCTCTTGCACACCCTCCACTGGGGATGTGCCCGCAACCAATGTACATGCCCTTGACCGGAATCAAACTTGGGACCTTTCAGTCCACAGACCAATGCTCTACCACTGAGCCAAACCGGTTTCAGCAGTTGTCCATTATTTTCACTGATGTTTCAATATGTCATTATTGATGTGTTTTGCTTCACTAGAAAAATTTTTAGAATCATTTTTAGAATCAAATGCATATTTGTGGCCCATAAGTTTAGTTTGGCATTTCTATGAATCCACTGACTAATTGTTCATTGAAGCAATGTGTGTGTGTGTGTGTGTGTGTGTGTGTGTGTGTGTGTGTGTGTATTCTAGAGACCTGGTGCACAAAATTCATGCAAAGGAGGGGGTCCCCTCATCCCAGCCTGCACCCTTTCCAAAACAGGACCCCTCTCACAATCCGGGACCACTGTATCCTAACTGCTCCTGCTCACCTGCCTGCCTGCCTCATCGCCCCTAAATGCCCCCCTGCCAGCCTGATCACCCCTAACTGCCTCTGCCTGCCAAACTGATCACCACTAACTGCCCTCCTGCCAACCTGGTTGCCCCTTACTACCCCCCAGTTGGCTTGGTCACCCCCAACTGCCCCCACCACTGGCCTGGTTTCCCCTTATTGCCCCCCCCCCCCACTGGCCAGATCATCCCCAACTGCCCCTCCTGCTGGCCTGATCATCCTCACTGGCCCCATTGCCAGCCGTTCAACCCTAACTGTCCCCCCCACTGACCTGGTCCCCCCAGCTGCCCCCTCCCCCCCACCCCCCCCCGCTAGCCTGGTTGATCCATGTAGCCTGCTGTTCAGTTGTTTGGCCATCCCTCACTAACCCCCCTGCCAGCCTTGTCACCCCACACAGCTTGCAGTTTGGTTGTTACTGTTACTGTGATGGCATCCAGACAATTTGTATATTCCTTTATTATTAGTATCCTAGAGACCTGGTACACAGAATTCATGTATGGGAAGGTGTGTCCTTCAGCCCAGCCTGCACCCTCTTCAATCTGGGTTCCCAGCAAGGGATGTCTGACTGCCCATTTAGGCCAGATTCCAGTAAGATCAGGCCTAAACTGACAGTCAGACATCCTGCTTGCAATCCAGGACTGCTGGCTCCCATCTGCTCATCTCCCTGCCTTCCTGAACACCCCTAACTGCTTCTGCCTGCCAGCCTGATTACCTCCTAACCACTCCCCTGCCAGCCTGTTTGCCCCTAACTGCCCTCTACTGCAGGCCTGGCCCACAACAACTGCTCTCCCCTGTAGGCCTGAGTCCCTCCCAAATTCCCTTCCCTCCAGGCCTGGTCACCCCCCAACTGCCATCCCTTGCAGACCTGGTCCCTCCCAACTGCCATTTCCTGTTAGCCATCTTGTGGTGGGCATCTTGTGTCCACATAGGGGCAGCCATCTTGTATGTTGTAGTGATGGTAAGTTTGCATATTACTTTCTTATTAGATAGTAAGAGGCCTGGTGCATGGGTGGGGGCCAGCTGGTTTGCCCTGAAGAATGTCCAAGATCAAGGTGGGGGTTCCCTTGGGGCTTGGAGCAGCCTGGGTGAGAGGCCTGTGGTGGTTTGCAGGCTGGCCATTCCCCCGGTGACCCAAGCAGAAGCCCTGGTATCTGGGATTTATTTATCTCCTATAATTGGCTACAGCCATTTTGTTGAGATCTATTTATCTTCTATCATTGAATCTTTGTATCCTTGAGCAGAGTCCAAGGCAGGCCAAGGCTGTGGAAGCTTGGATTGCTCCATCACTGGGGAAAACTCAAGCCTCCTGCTCTCTCCAGCTCCATGATTGCCACCATTTTTTTTTTTGGGGGGGGGGGGGGCTTTATTTATCATATAATTGAAACTTTGTAACCTTGAGTGGAGTCCAGGGCCAGCCAGGGCGTGTGGAAATCTTGGCTTCCTCCATTGCCAGAGAAACCCAAGCCTCCTGCTATCTCTGTGGCCCCAGCCATCTTGGTTGGGTTAATTTGCATACTCGCTCCTGATTGGCTGGTGAGCATGGCTTGTGAGTATAGCAGATGTTTAGTCAATTTGCATATTAATCTTTTATTAGTTAGGATATAAATAAATATATATATATATATATATATATGAACAATGAAAAAAATGTATAACTTAAAAACAGTGCATAAAGTACAACATGAAAATTTTTTAAAATATTAAAATCAAAAGTTTTCCCAAACTTTCCACTTATTTACCTCAATGTTTAGTTTTAGTTTTCTAACATGTAGTAAAATGGATTTGGGGACAGAGATGCTATATTGAATGGATACAGATTTTCAATAAAATAAACTAGTGCCAAGTAGCCAAGTAAAATTATTCTTATTTTTGATAAATTTTTATCATCTATAGCATCCTATATAATAAAAGCTAAGTGACCTAATGGCAGAATGACTGGAATGACCAGGACAACTGCAGCCTCTTGCCCTGGCTGGCCCAGCCCCTAATTGACCCCCATCAGGGCGGGCCAACTGGACCTCTCCAGTGCATGAATTTATACACCAGTTAAGTTACAATTGACAATGATGGAAAATTTGTGTATATAGTTTTCTGCCTAGTAGATAAGATTGACCTTTCACTAAGTTAAATTTAATCTCATTTGAACAAAATCCTAAGTAATATGGCACAGAAAGAAAGCTGACTTCTATAATTAAAAAAAAAAAAAAAAAAAAAAAAAAAAACATGGCAAAGGTAAAAGGAATTAAGCAAAGCCCCAAAGCTGTCTAATTTTTATATTTAGACTCAGGTCACTTAGACCAAGTTCAATATTTTATTTATTAGATTGATTTAAAGAATGAGTTTTCAGCCCAGCTCGTGTATCTTAGTGGTAAAGCATTGACCTATAAACCAGGAGGTCACTGTTCAACTCCCGTCAAAGCACATGCGTAGGTTGTGGACTCATTCCCAAAAGGGGTTATAACAGAGACAGCCAATCAGTGATTCTCTCTCATCATTAATACTTCCATCTATCTCTGTCCCTTCCTCTCTGAAATTATTAAAATATATATCTAAAAAAAAAAAGGATGAGTTTTCAGATGGGACTAGTTGCTATTTATTTATTTATTTTCTCTGAGGAATAAAATAGAAAAAATTGCATATGGCATGAATATTTCTATTAAAAATAACAATAAGTTTTCTGATATTTCAGTTATTAAATATCACAACGAATGCTATTTAGGCTGTGAATCTCCTCTGCAGACACTAAGAGTGGCCTTTTGTCTTCTTTGTTGGATAATATATGACTTTGCCTGCCAAAAATTATGCAGTGAACATAATATTCTCTAATATTGTGGTATGATGACATGTGCCATATATAAGAATATTCTTAATGTATCATTTCTTTTTTTGTTGTTGTAAATAAAGTAGTTTCAGATTTTTATTATAAGGAAATTGAAGAGATTGGTGGAGTCTTCCAGTTGTCTCTTTTTTCTCTTTAGTATACAATGGGTTAAAAAAAGAATTCAAATCTAAAAAAAAAAAATTATATACTTCAAAATTTTCATACATACTGTTGTTTCCTGTAGCTTTTGAACAGCTTGTTTTCTACAGCAGGGGTTTTAAAAATAACAATATACAGATGAATCTTAAATTGTTTAATGCTTTTTTAAAATTTATTAACGTATGCTTTAATAATGATCTTTTCTGGATTCCTGATGAAAACCAAAAGTGAGCTCACCTAACTGGTTTTTTAACATTCCCACAAAATATAGCAGGTTGTACTTTGCAGCTTTTTAATTATTTGTTTGCATTTGTACTCAATATGCCCTGGAAATTTCCATGCAGTGGCCATAGAAGTAGTTACTGTTATTTTGATAACAAACATGTGCATTTCCAGGGCTGGAATTGGAAAATGAAGTTTATTTAAACTTGAGGGACAATTATATAGTGATAGACAAGCAAATAAATTAACCTTGATTCTTATAAAAGGTACAAGTCTAATGAATTAATAAGTAAGCCAAGTTGTCTTTCAATTCCTTTTCAAATGCTCAGTGAAGTTTAGGTCATTATTATATCTACACTTAAAATATTACAAATCCCTTCTAACATGGGTATGCTACTTTACCATTTATTCCAAATACATTGTTATAGTAAGCATCGATGTTAATTTTATGGCTTTAAGGTTTTATGTAGACATTTAAAAATTTGGTGATGGGCACATGGTGCAATATACAGATCTTGTCACATAGAAAACCACACCTGAAACCTATATGTCCATGTTGACCCATGTCACCCCAATCAATTTAATACATAAATAATTAAATAATAAAAATTTCAAAAGTTTCTAGAATAATTTAACAAAAACAATGAATTTGTTCAGTCAGTACCAATAATCATTTGCCATTTTTGAGCTAAAGGTTTAGTACACATTTTATTTCAATGGTAAAGTAATACAGGCTATTGATTCTCTATCTGAAAACTGAACCAAATGAAATTATAGAGTCAAGACAGGTTTATGAATCTTGTAACTGAAAAACTATGATAATACAGTTATCAAATGAGCATGGTTTTGTTCCAATAAAACTTCATCTGAGGACACTTAAACGTGAACTTCCTCTACTTCTCATGTGTCATAAAATAGTCCTCTTCACTGGATTTTTACAAACTATTTAAAAATGTAAAAACTGTTCTTTGCTTGTGAATGTAGTAAAACAATCAGCTGGCAGAATTTGTCAAGTGAGCTGTAGTTGGTTGACCCCCAAGGCAAATGGAAAAAGTCCAGACCAAGAAGGTCTTTCAAAAGTTATCAGGAATGATTGAAAAAGGAAAGAAGAATTAGAAAATGTTGAGATATGGAGATAAAAAAAAATCATGTGAGTGCTTATTTCCAGGGGAAGGGATTATTTAGGGTGCTTTTTAGATTTCTTGCTATTGTTCTCTGTTCTAAAATTTCTATTATGTTAGATTTTGTATTATTGGGAAAAGAAGACCATTTAAATCTGAAGCCAAACATTGAACTGTAAATCATTGAATACCAGGTTCTTCCTAATGTATAACAAGTATTCAACAGTACTTAGAGTTTGAAGGGATGTGGAACATAAAATTTCAAATTAATACATCTCAAAATTAGACATAGTCAGAAAATGTTTGGATAATGTAGCACTTATCTTTAATACATTTTAAAAGAAAGAAAGAAAGAAACAAACAAACATACCCACATCTGTTTTCTTTCTTTTTTTTCTCTCTAAAACTATAGTCTCTGCAGACACCAAGTAAGGTTCTTGAATTTGCATTTTTAAAAATGAATTGGGTAGCTGTGGTTAAATGATCAGAACCTAAAAGAAAAACACATTATGTTGCTGTTTAGTTAGTGGGCTAGACAAGCACCTCTTCAGACTGAAACCTCAGAATTCTGTACATTTCTCTACTGGAGTCTCAGTTCCATTAGTGACCCTAATGTGAGCTCTTCAGCATCACTATCCTCTCCCCCAAATCCTCAGGATGGAATACAATACCCTACAAATGCTGGCATTGACCCCTTCCCCCAAAGCGAACAATTACCAATGACAGCAACCGTTTGTCACTAACAAAAAAAAAATTATGATTTTGTCTAAAATAATACTCATAACAGACAAGTACCATAAACATTAGGGAACGTAAATCTCTGCTGTTAGGAAACAGTGCTTCATCGGATCCATCAGCTTCCTTCACACCACTCCAGCTGTGCCATTACTGACACCCCACTGTTTACAGTCTCCTGGCCATCCCTACTCAGAGTCAGGAAAAAAACTCTAGGCCAGGGATCTGAGGATGAGATGACCCACTTACGGAAACTCTCCCACTCCAGTGACTGATTTTCTTCTTTCTCTGTTTGAAGCAGTTCAAGAGGGTTCGTTTGTTTGTTAGACTGGAAGCTAATCTCCTGTTTACTCTTACGTGGTCAACTAAAAATGATATACTGTAGTCTCCTCTGAAGCAAGTACACAAAAATAAATAAGTAAGTAAATAAGTAAGTAGGAAAACTACCTGAGGTAGTTAGCTAGATATCAGGCAACACTGCCTTTACATATTGATGTCATGAAAAGGCATGAGAAGGAGGTAAAGGATTCTGTATAAGCTTCACCTTGGCTCCATGCAATTGCCTTGCTTGCTGGATGGACAGACCCTAGCAACTGGTTGAATTCATTTCTAGGTAAGCAGCCCAGTCTGTACTGCTGCCCCTGCAACCAATCCTGAAATGAAACCCCATGCTTGACATTGACTGACCAGAGATCACTGTGAACTTGACTGACCAGGTTCCACTGAAGCTCTGGCTTCCTTAGCAGCTGCCTAGAGAGACTTGTGGGGGAGGGAGCAGAAAAGGAGAGGTGAATTATAAACTATGGCATAGCCTTTGATTGGTAAAGGATAGGGAAGCAGATAAGCACTGCCCCTGGCATATGACTGTCCTCAGATAGCATTATTCATAAGGCTTCTCTGACGAGGGATGATCATCAGTGACCATCTAGGTCTCTCTTCTCAGTATAAATGTTCTTTCTTTTTCCATGCCTCACTACATTTCCCTCCTTCTCTCTTAATCACCAATGACTGATTGGAGTCCTTAATAAAACGTTAGCACATAATATTTTATTCAGGCTCTGATTTCTAGGCAATTCAACCTAAGATAAGTAATTAAGATTAAATTGCACACCAAGAACAAAAATGAAGCAATATATTCCTATTATTTCATCTTAAAGAGACATGTCTCCATTAAATGTCTAGACTGAGAATTAGAGCTATTTCCTTAAAACATCAATTCATCAGGGAAGAGACATGCATTCTAAGAGTTTATGATAGCAATTTCCATATTTTCGTGGGCTGAGAATTTAAGACTACCTTGTGGCTGATTGAGGATATTGCTCGGAGGCTTGTGCATATTCTGAGTACGTTACAAACACAAAGTCTCATGTAGAGAGAGATCACAGGAGAATACCCGCTTCTTCATTGAGATGCCTTAATTGAGGGTTTGCTACTGTTAATAATCTAATAACCCTACATTATAGGAGGAGATTTAGCTTCATATTGGGAAGATTTTATAAAAAAAAATGCATAGCTCATTTGTAGAATACGTGCTGCTTGGGAAATAGCAATCTAGAAAATACAGAAACCTCTATGAGTTTGTTATCACTATTTCACAATCTTTCATTCTCTTTTAAGACCTTTCACCTTGACACGAATTGCCCAATAACTACAAGTAGTTGATCAGGAGACTCTTACCACATTCAAAATACTGATTCTGTGTATACTTTTACCATAGAAGTCACTTTGCTCATGGTGGCCTTAGTTTGACTAAACTATTTTCAGGTCTCTGTAGGGATAATCAGACCACTTAATGTGGTATTATTCTGGTGATGATTAAACTGCTTGAAAATAAATGGAGCTAATAAATATTGTAAAAATTACACAGTTAATCTTCTCATTTCATTCTCTCCATTTATATTCCGGATGCTATGCTTATGATGTTTTCTTTCTCCCACGAACACTCTAGCAATTTAACAATGTTTAATTTATTGGTTGTTTAAATCATTTATTGATTGATTGATTATAATAAAGAAACTACTCTTCACTCAAGTTGAAAAGACAAATATATGTACAAATAATATAGAATAATATGTGCATTAATAGCATATGGTCTGGAGTTAGCAGAAATGAGGACATGAGTATTTCTGAAAGGAGTTGTAAAATAGCATTTGCACTGGCACTTGAAGTTGACCAGATAAACAAGAAAGGAAGGTATTCCTTGAAAAGGAAATATATTTTCAGAAGTTAGAAATTCTGAAAGAGCATGGTCCAATCTGTAATCTTTATGTGGTTGAATAATATCGAAATTCAACAGAGTAAAAGTGGTGAATGGTACAAGTCAGTAATGTGGACTTAGATGGATTTCACATTGTAAAAGTTGTTAGTGTCTTTCTGGATAATTCAGACTCTCTTCAATAGGTGAGAGGAAAACAGAAATGGGTTAAACAGAGAACAGAGTAATGGGATAGAATAAAAGGATCAAATTTTAATTTTTAGAGTAATGCCCTTAAAGACAGTATAAAACACTGATTAGAAGGAAAAGTAAGTGTTATAAAGAAATAAGAATGGTTACAACAGTCCAAGTGAGAGGTGAATGCCTAACCTAAGTCGGTGGATAAAGAAAAGGTGTGGAATGAGGCAAATATTTCAGTGATAGAAAGGGTACAAAATTAAGACTCAGTGAAAAATTTGTTGTTGAACTCATTGGGAGAAAATAAATCAAGAATCGCTTACATGTTTGTTTTTCTGAGAACACATGGTGCAGGATCTAAATTAACAATCACTTTGATCATTTTTTTAAAGCACAGTTATTTAATACCTGCTATGTTTCAATCACTGTGATAAGCACTGGGAATGCAAACAAATGAATGCTACATGGTTTCTAAGGATCTGTGACAACATGATTAAATGAAATTGTTTTAATCACAGTCTCAGTTGAGACCCCAAGAAAATGCACACTCATTCCTAAGTAATGAATGGACTATCCCATAGGACTTGGCAAAGAAGCATGGGAAAGTAATTTACATTACTCACCATACCCACCAAACTGAGGATACACAGGCGTAGGATTTTGTATAAAGAAGAGAAGTTACAGAGCTTCTGAGGGACAGGTCCTCTGCTATTCCCCCAGGGGAAGGCATGGTCCCTCTAGCACAGGGGTCTGCTCCCATTGGAGGATGCTATATATGACTGTAGAACTTGGATCACATAGAGGACTAGTGTTTGACTCAGGCCTGAGAGATTTTAAAGATGATAGGTTGACACATTTGAATGGCTTTGACTCCCAGAGTTTGGCAGACAAAGAATGCTGAGGTTCACCCCTAAGCCAGATGGTAATCCTCTGTGAATGAGAGCTAGGTTAGGGTTACATTATATCATCAATAGGGGTAAAGTAACCTGTACCAAGGTGGACCCCAGGATTCCCAGGTATAAGAAAACAGTTTCTTTTCGGGGTTTTTTTTTTTTCTTTTCTTTTCCTTTCTTAAATATATTTTATCAATTTTTTTACACAGAGGAAGAGAGAAGGATAGTTAGAAACATCTATGAGAGAGAAACATCGATAAGTTGCCTCCTGCCCACCTCCCACTGGGGATGTGCCCTCAACCAAGGTACATGCCCTTGACTGGAATCAAACCTGGGACCCTTCAGTCATCAGGCCCACGCTCCATCCACTGAGCCGAACTGGTTAGGGCAAGAAAAAAATTTTCAAATTGCCAGCTGATGAAGAAGCATTCCACTTCATAAAGGGTCCTGCAGGAGAGGGATCCCCAGCCATTTGGAGGTCCCACTACTAAATCAAAGAAATAAGAATTCCAGAAAAGTGCAAGGAGATGCCTCCAAGTACCTGCCATGGGCCTGACATGCAAACTCCAGCCCAGAACAGTATTAGCGAATTGACATTTTCCCCTCTTTCTTTGTTCCTGTCATTGTCCTCCATTTTGTGAGAATAAGGAGGAGGAAGAATAGAAGTTTTAAGATGTGAGAGAGAAAGGAACTAATTTCCCTTTTAGTTGAAGGCAGTGAGTATCAGCAGGCCCCAGCTGAGGAATTAGAGGGGAGATTTGAGGCTTGGGTAGTACGTGGGTTAAATACATGAATTATTACAGAGAGGATCCTGAAAATGCACTGGACTTTGACTAGATTTCATCTAATGGGACTGGGAAGAGGTTGTTGAACGGGATGGGCTAGAATAGACAATGAGGATAAACAAGGTAAGATCTAATTTTACTCTGTGGGTTTGCACTTGCTATTCATGATGACTAGAAACCTTTCAGTTTAAAATGTTCAAATATCTGGCTAAAGCCGGTTTGGCTCAGTGGTAGAGCGTCAGTCTGCGGACTGAGGGGTCCTAGGTTCGATTCCGGTCAAGGGCATGTACATTGGTTGCGGGTACATCCCCAGTAAGGGGTGTGCAAGAGGCAGCTGGTCGATGTTTCTCTCTCATCGACGTTTCTAGCTCTCTATCTCTCTCCCTTCCTCTCTGTAAAAAATCAATAAAATATATATTTAAAAAATAAAATGTTCAAACTCCTGATGTTGGATAGTTTGCTGAAATTTGACTGTGACCTGGGTTAGCTCTGACCTGAGTTACTGTAGGCCCATGATCACACCACCCCATGTTCTCTGTGTTCTCATATGTACAGTAAGGATTTAAACTGTTTTTTTCTCTGTCATGTTTCACTTTCAGTTCTAAAATTTTGAGTTCATAAAATGAATAATATGACTGATATAATTTATTTGTTTATAAAATGCTAATGAAATAAGAAAATGAGCTGCCAAAAGTCTAGTGGGGTAGCAATTGAATTTGGGGCCTCAATTTTCACTTTATACATGCTCAGAGTATTATTATTATTATTATTATTATTGTTACCTCACTGCAGTTTATACAATAATATATATTTTATGTGATTGCCTGAGAAGCATATATAGAAAACTGCAAACAGTAAATTTTTGTAAAAAATAATAAAAGGAATAAAGAAAGGCCACCTTTGAAGTTGTTTAAATATACTTTTAGTAGGTCTCCAAATGAGCATCATTTAAAATAAGTGTATTTGGAACTTATTTTAAGGAGGTTCTCAGGGACAGGTCCTCAGCCTGGTGGTCAGCGTGAGTCATATATAATAACACCAGAGTCCTGGTGCGTGGATTCATGCACCCATGGAGCCCCTCAGCCTGGCCTGTAGGGATCAGGCTGAAACTGGCTCTCCGACATCCCCCAAGGGGTCCTGGATTACAGGGGGGTGCAGGCCAGGCTGAGCAATCCCACTTGTGCTTGAATCTGTGCACCAAGCCTCTAGTATCTCTTCCCAACCTCCCCCCCTTCTCCCTTCCCTCTGAGATTCATTAGTTTATTCCAAATTTCTATGCCTGTGGTTTCCTCTCCTGCATTGAGCATATGCTGGTGGTCAGTGTGAGTCATATCTACCAGCAGGTTGGTCAGTCAGCTGGTCGCTTATATATATGTGTGTGTTTTGATACCAAGAGAAGACTACATTAAGTCTTGGTAATAACACTAGAAAAAAAACAACAGAAGAATACTGTACATGGGGTTTAGGGTTTTTTTTTTTGTTAACTTCAACATGCACTCTAAAAACAAATTCTATTTGGTCTTATCAAATGTTTCTAAAGTTCATCAGAAGTGAAAACAAGCATCTTGTGCATAATTTGGTAAGATAAAGTATTTATGTGAACCAACTGTTTCTCTTGTGCAGAATTTTCATAAACTTTACAATGCCGAAAGGTGTGGAATTCACTTAAAATTTCTAGTGAACTTCTGTCATTTTCAGTACTTTATTTCAATACTTTTTCCTGTCAAATTTTTGAAACAAGATTTACTTTATTACGATTCAAAACAACAATAGTTTAAGAAATTGCATGCTTAATATTCTATATCAATGTATGCAGATATATCTCAAAACACAACTAAATGTGAAAAGAATAGAGTATATTTTAAAGGAAATTTGATCAAAGAAAGAGACTCTGAGGAATCTTCCCTTGACACATACTTAGAACAAATGGTACCAGGAGGCAAGGCCATCTGTCTCAGTGTTTTCTTGTTACAAACATGCAGGTATGTTTGTTAAAAACCACCCCGTCTTCCTTGGAAAATAACAAAAAGAATTTGACAACTTTCAAGTTCCTAAATTAGAGGGTGACAAACTTGCTACATTTTTGAACGGAGATAAAATATTAAATATAATGTTTTGTTCTCTATCCCTTGAGAGGTTATTACAATGCTCATCGGCTCTTACATTTAGCATTCAGGTTGCATGTGCTCCTTTTCTTTGTTAAGGACAAATACTGAAATAGTTTACCAACATACATGATGGGAAGTTATAATGTATGTTAGCTCATATCCTTGGATTTCGTTGGTTGAGGACTCAAGGTAGATTTTTCTCAATATTCTAAACCTTAAAACCTAAGGGTTGGAAGTAGTGTGGCAGTGTAGCTGGACATTATGATTGACAGTATTTAAATGTCATTATGTGGGTTGGGAAGGCTTATTAGGATTTCTTGGAATGCCCTGGGAGAGTGCAAGGAGTTTTTTATTGTATTCCCATCCCAGGGCATCTATGTGCAGGAAATGTGAAGCATATACACATCATTTCAGGAAGATTGAGAGGACTTCACTTCAAAACCAGAGATGATTTACTGCGATGCAAAGGAAGGAAATACTAAGTCTTTTTTTTCAATGTGTAGTATAGTTGTTGTAATGAAAATATAAACCCTAAGCCTAGGACTAAGCAACTAAGAGGAATAAAACAGAAAAAAGAAAATTTTCTATTAGTTTTATTATTTATTCTTTACAAATATGTTGTACCTATTTAAAATAACAGCATGAATGATTTACTGTCACTGGGGGAAAGCTTTTTATTATGAGACTTAGGTAACAAAAGCATTCCACAAATACAATTGGAATTTGTTACAACACTCTCATTTTACTTAAATGTAAAATTTATTTTTAATTTGTCATTCACAGTCATATATTTAAACTAATGTAGAGAGGGAAAATAGATGGTTGTCATCCTCTCCACTTAAGAGCTAATCCAAGTGATTTCTGTAACAAAAATTGTTACATATCACCTTAGGTTGTAAAAATTGTTACCTATAACTTACTCATGTGTAAATTTGATTTCTACTGTAGCTTCTTCTAATAAAGGTCAAAGCAAAGGTTATGAATGATTTTGGCTGATATTATAAATGAAGCATTAATACAGTTTCATGATCTCCCTTATAATAATTTCTATGAAGCCAAATTTAATTCAGTTCCCTACTTTCCTCATTTTCCCATCAAGTTTGATTGGTCTCTTCCCACTATCAGACATTCCCTTCATTTCTTTTTGAGTCCCTACCTTCTCCTGGCTACACAATATTGAGTATTCAAATATTGAAGAAAACCTCCTCTAACCATGCCTCTGTGCAGTGAGTCCTTTGGTGCTTCTATAGAACTCTACAGGACATATATCATTGTATTTTTCCATTCTATTACATTAATGCCTCACCCACCAAAATGGAAGACACTTTAAGACAAGGATCATGCCTATAACATTTGTACTAGAGGCCTGGTGCACAGCATCTGTGCATGGGCAGGGTCCCTAGGCCTGGCCAGTGATCAGGGCTGATCTGTGGGGCAACTGGTGGGTGATCAGGAGGCCCCCGCCGGTACCCGCCTTGGTTGGCATTATGCCACCCACTTGCCAGCCCCAGCCCCCCACCGCAGCCGCCCCCACCCCCTGCCACAGCTAATAACCTCCCTCTGTGGGGTGACCAGCAAGGTGATTGGAGAGCCCCCACTGGCACCCGCCTTGGCTGGCCTGTGGCCTGCCAGCTGGGGGCATCTCCTGCAATGAGCGTCTGCCCCCTGGTGGTCAGTGTCCATCATAGTGCCAGTCATTCCACTGGTCGCTCTACTGTTCAGTCATTTTGCATATTAGGCTTTTATTGTTTAGGATTACTTTCATCTTTGCTCCATACTAATGGGTCATTACATCTTGGTTTAATTCACACGAACTGGTATTATTCCAGACTTTGGCATTTTTATTAGTACTTCCAAGAAAAATTATTGGACCAACTTAAAAGACATAGTACTAACACTGACCATGAAATACAAAAACTATTTCATATTAGGATTTCTGCCACTTTTAGAAAATAACTAATTTTTAATCCTCCTTACAAAAGTATATGTGGCAGGTACTTGAATTCTATCCATTAAATGTTGACTTTATGAATTCTATAAGTATAGTATAAACCCAAATGACTCACAGAGTGTCAGAACTGAACATACTCAGAGTTAGATAAAGTGCCTTTTGATCTCAGAGTTGTGTTAAGTATTCAAGATAGGTACTCAAGAGGAGTCAGCTGAGGTAGCAGGGGCCTGGGGTTTAGATAGACATATACTGGTCCAATTTAGGCTCAGTGGACTGATGCTGGCCTGTGAATCCCTTCCTGTGCTGAAAGTGGTCTTGTGTAAGAAGAGAGCTATTTGGAATGAGACTCTTTAATACAGATTAAATTATTAAAATTGACAGTTTTCATGATTTTAAATAAGAAAGAATTGTTTGGACTTATCTTCAATATTAGCATTTAGAAGTTGACACAAAAGGGAAGATCCTCTTTTTATCTTAAGAACATGTCAGTAATAGTACACAGACTTATCAAAATACAAATCGTCACAATGGTATTTTTAATGATTTTTAAGTTTTTTCATAGACTTGAAAGGTAGTACCATACGCTTCTGGGTTATTTTCATTCATAAACTGCTATACTTTTATTTGCATTCTACAATTGGTTTAAGGAAAGTTTTTAAAATGTTTTTTTTTTTTTGTTTTTTTTTTTTTACTAAATAGTATTTAAGAAAAATCCCTATTTTTATTACACACAAAAACAAAACAATGAAATCAAAACTAAAGAAAAACCATGTTTTAATATGAAGCAATTCCAAAGTAATTATCTCCTCATTCTTCACAAAATGCATACTTACTTTAAAATTTAAGAAAAAAACAAATCCATTTAAAAAACATAAAAATATATAAGTGATGGTATAAAAGAAGTTGATAAAGGACTTCTCAATTTTGTTTTTGTTTATTAAGCTGTTGTAATATAGTGAGTAGTTAAGGGTGTCAGATTCTATTTCTCACATCTTCATCTTTCTAATTTAGAAATCGGATTTTTTTCTGCAGCATTGTTTGAAATTTATTTTGTTTAAGATTTGCATTGTTTTTAAAAATTGTACATTAATCCTCATATAACATGATGTATCTTTGATAATGGCTATGATATATGTATTATTTATTCATTTTTGATGCTTTAAAATTTGAAAACAATAAAAAAAGTAAAAGGCTAAATGTAATAAATTACTTTAAGCAATATAAAAAAATAAAATAGATGTTCTGAAAATTGAATACAGAAATTAGATGGAATGAATTCTTTAAAGAGGTTACTTAATGGGACTGGATAGTTCTATATTTTTATATTTTCCAATACTATATCTACTAGCCACATGTGGATATTAGATTTTAAATTAATTGATATTAAATAAAAATTACAATTAGCTTCTAATTTTAGGTGCTAATTAGATACTTGAGACTGGTGGATACTCTATTGGATAATGCCAGTGATTCTCATTATCACAGATAGTTTTCTTGGGCAGTCTTGGTCTGTTGACGTAGGGCAGCAGAAACAGTTAGGACGCCAAGAACACTTTACCTATTAAATCATATGTCATTTTATAACATTTGAGTTTATCCATCATGTTTTTAATTTTTAACCTGTCACTATATTTTTTTAATTACTAATGATTTTATCAACAAAATTAAGGTTCATTTAATACAAGGTTGATTTGGTGGCATTTAGTGCAGATTTTTACTAATTGATAACCAAATGATCATCCAAGGATTAATGCAGTCACAGATTAAATTATCTCAAAAACAATAGCCTGTCCTTTCTATGAGTGTCTTATTTGTCATGTTTAATTTTCTTTGGGCAGAAATAGGTCACATTCCTAATTATTTTTCAACTAAAGGCCCAGTGCATGGAATTTGTGCAGAAGGGGAAGGTCCCTAGCAGCTGCCAGCTGCTGGCCAGGGCCTCCCTTCCCTCGCTGCTGGATGTTGGCTGGGGCCTCCCTTAGTTTTGCATCATCCCATGGTGGTCAGCACCCATTATAGCAAGATATTGAACTCCCAGTCGGTCAAATTCCCAAGGGGACACTTTACATATTAGGCTTTTATATATATAAATATGTTTAACAATACCAAATCTTTTAGGAATATTTTTATCTTGAAAAATCAGCAATTTTTTATACTGATTTTAGTTTTCTCTTGAGTTTAGATCCTCTGATGCTCCTAAAATTTTCAGTTGACTTTTAATAGATTCTTTTTCACCCTAAAGAGAGAGCTTGTACACCCCCCCAAAAAAACCAATATTTTAATAGACAATTTTTGGAGACTATTACTCTAGCCCAAAGTGAATACACACCTTTAATATTGTATGATTTGATCATTTCTTTTCCAGCATAAATTGGTAGATTCTCAGCATTACACTTTGGTCAATATATTGACATGTAAATTTAAGAATAACAAACATTGTGTTAGCTCAACTAGTCAGTTTATACTTAACATTGATCCTAATGAGCAAATTAATTTTGCATTGTTCTACAAAGGTTAATAAAATAGTATGTTCCGTAAAACTTCTTAAGAAAGTAAACTTATTATAGATCTTTATTAAAAAATAAAAAAATAATTTGCTTTTATTGAACTAGGTGTTTAGAGAAGGGCTTGTCTCTAAAAAAATTATTGTCTCATTTTGCTAGTTTCAGGTAACACCTCAGTTGCCTATAAGTTAAAGAGGAGCAAGTTTGTGCTTGAGCATAATTTCTAATGGCTTAAAATTTAGTGAAATAATTTCATCTTGCAAAAATGTGTTTTTGTTTTTAAGAGGAACATCATTTCCCCTTTTCTTCAATGTTTCTCTGGAGTCACTTCTATTCATGTTTTTTTAATTTTTTTATTAATAAATCCAGTAAATATTTTATATAACAGGCTATGACAAATTGATAATTACATTTGCATTGTAAAATATAGTATTTCCAACCCATATCCTGGAAGCTACATAGGTTAATTGTATTTTCATAAGATAAATGACTCAAGTATAAGAGGTAGTTTTAGCATCCTCTGGAATCAAACACAAAGTGGCAGCCAAGTATATGTCATGATGATGGTTAAGCAGCTTATTGAATATTTTGTAAGGCTAAAAGCTCTCTGCCTTTGCATTATGCTACATTATTTAGGATGTCTATTGATTTTTAGAAGTTAGGTTGATAGCATGAAGAAGGCAAGGCCATGTTGCAATGATTTCTATAAACTGACCTACCTCTCATTCATTTCTACCAAGCTGCACATAGTTCTCACACTTGAAGGTCATAAAAGTTTTTCTAAAATATCTAAAGATATTCAAACTGTTGCGTAATTAATGCCTGTTTTCCCCACTTGCAGATAAACTGATCTTAAGACTATTACATTAACCCAGTGACATTTATGATTATCACTGTTATATTGAGTGCACTCTATTAAGAGCTCACTATCACAACATGTAGATGAATTTTGAATACGAGGTTTATTAGTTTATATAATGTGAGCACTTATTTTTTTAGGAGAAGTAAATCTTCTGTTACATTTGTTTACTCTGTCCATTAATTTACTGTACCCATAACCTGTGAGTCTAGTGCTAACCTGTAACCTGTCAATCTTGGCTCATTGAAAATGTCAAGTAAATTTCTAGAGTTACTCTAAGGTTCCAAATTACCTCTTCAGACATAAGTGATTTTTGCTTTTTTCTAATGCATAATCAGAGGATTCCCAGATCAGGGGTATATTGGACATGCGTACAGAGGACTAATGCACTGCTCCATATTTTCAATAAAATATTCCAGACTAGTGATTAATAGTGTAATTTTGGTCTCCAGAGAAACTATGAATTGAAAGGGGAAAAAAATATCTTTTTTCACACAAGGACACACCTGCTTTTTAATTATTTCCATTGTGATCTTCATATGTGGAGAAAATATTTCTTTAAATTATCTTAAGATATGCAAATGATTATTTAATATTTATATTCTCTGGTAGGCTATAATCTTTCTAAAAATCTAAAGAGTGCAAGTAATGGATGGTATTAATTTTGAAAACCACATTACTATGTTGGTTGTTTTATAGTTAAAAGCATAGCTTCAACCAAAATGTCTGTAAAATTCTAATTTTAACCAATTCTCTTGTCACTTTGTTGTTTAAAAGATACTGAAGCAAATTATTCTTTTATTGATCTTAAATTGCTAAGTAGGAGTAGCTACATAACTTTATAACTATCTATCTGTATTGATATTTAGACTTTCAGCATTTCTTGGTGTTATTTTAAATGGCCACAACATCATTGTGTCATGTTGAATATGTGCATATGTATATTAGCCTAATTTATATGCATTATGTTTCTGTTTACACTTTACTTATTCTAGAAACTATAGTTAAAATAACAAAAAATGTACAAAAATATAGCAAGATATAAGCAAGAATAACTTAAGGAAGGCTGGACTTGAAAAAAATTAGAACAAAAGTAGAGCAGAATCAGAAAAGAAAGAAAACTCCTTAAATGGTTTTTATCCTTCTGCTTCAATTTTTACTTCAGGAAGTAAAAGGAAAAGAAAGGGAATTGGTTACGGTTTATGCTGCACGCTCACTCATGGGTAGTAATTGCTATGAGGAGGACCTCAGGAGGGTGCCTAGACCACTGTGTTCACTACATCGCCTGAAAGAGCCAGGGCAGAGACAAAGGCGAATCGGGAGTCAGAACCTCCTCAGAATATTTTCCTATCAGTGACTTCCGTGACTAGATAATTCATAACAGACAATGAACCACAGTGAGGAGATTCTCAGAAAACATGTTGGGAATAGAAATAGAGAAAAGTTGACTGATGAATAAATGCTCTTTCTCCTGCAGTACTTCACATTCCAGTTAACATATGAACACCGGTAATTTGGGGAAGTCACTCTAACAGCTATTGATAATATTCCTTTTCAAGATCAACACTGATGCCTTTAACATATGTATTTCAGCAATTAAATAATTTGCATTCTGTAGGAAACAGTTTCAATTAATTGTTTTATTAATCAAAGAATTTTAAAAATTACCTGTTTTGCACCTTCTTGAGTGGTTTGAATACTTAAGGAAAGGAATGTGGTGTCTGCCTTGAGCAGCAAAAGATGATGAATATAAATCAAATCATAATGTGATATGACTTGTTCCACTTAAATGTCTTTCAAAAAAACACATTGCTGCTGGGACCAATTTGGCTCAGTGGATAGAGCATCGGCCTGCGGACTGAAAGGTCCCGGGTTCGATTCCAGTCAAGGGCATGTACCTCGGTTGCGGGCACATCCCCAGTGGGGGGTGTGCAAGAGGCAGCTGGTCGATGTTTCTCTCTCATCGACGTTTCTAACTCTCTGTCCCTCTCAATTCCTCTCTATGTAAAATCAATAAAAATATATTAAACACACACACACACACACACACACACACACACACACACACACATTGCTCTGGTTTAAAAAAAAAAATAGTAGCAAGGTAAGGTCTGTGTGATCTGAACACACACCCAAGTGAGGACATGCAGCCTGACTGCATCATAAATGTGTCAGGACCAGTTCATTCCTTCAACAGGCATTTATTGAACAGGAAGTAGGTACCAAGCATGATGCAAACTATACTTTCAAAAGTCTGCTTTTGGGACATTCCAGTGTAACGGATGATATAAAGAAAGGAAAGATCCATGACGCAAAGGCCAAAAGTCCTGTGACAAGTACTGTCATCAACTCCAGCTGAGGCGCTGGAGAGTGGGAGGTGCATTTTACCTGGGGAGAGTCAGGAAAGCCATACAGAGGACATAACTGTCACCTGAGACTTCAAAATAGCTACGGTTTTGCCAGTTTGTAGAAGTGGATAAGAGAATCTCAGGCATAGGGAACAGAAGATAAGAATACACAGTAGTGGCATATTTTCAGAAAAATGGAAATGTGGGTAGTTCTTGCATGGTGAAGGGTATGAAATAGAGCTACAAAAGTACAATCAGAGCATATCATAAAGTACTTTATATGTTAAGAATGTAAAATTGTTTTCATACTGGGAATGAGGAATCAACACATGTTTTATTTTGTTTTGCTTTAATTTAACAATGCCAATGTTTTATTTAAAAACTAGTGGCCCAGTGCATGAAAATTCATGCACTGGAGGGCAGGGGCAGGAATAGAGGTCCCTCAGCCCGGCCTGTCCCCTTTCACAATCCGGGAGTCCTTAGGGGTGGGAGGTGACCTGGCAATCAGGGGAAGGAAATTCCTTCATCACACCTCTGCTGCTGCCACTGCTGGCAGCATAAGCTTAGGCCAACCCTGGTTACCTGAGCCTCAGGTAGCCCACGCAGCTGGGCAGCCACCATCTGAGGCTTGTCTATGCCTCAAGCCGGCCCTGGGCAGATGGGGGTCTGAGGGCAGGTCTGGCCACACCATGCACCTGCTGCCACCCAGTTGAACTGAAAGGACGGGGGGACTCCAGCAGGGCTAAGGGCACTAGGCACTGCCATCATGTGGCTATGGGCACCATCATCTTGTGGCTGTGAGTACTGCCATCTTTGTAATGGTGTGATGGCCAATTTGCATATTCCCTCTTTATTAGATATGATATTTTTAAATCTAACAATGGGTATGAAAAAAATCAATTTAAGCAAGAAGTGGTTATCATAATGTGAGTTACCAGTCTGTTACAGGAGGGGTCACAGGAAAAGGTGTATTTAAGAAACATATGTGGCATAGCTGATTGGATATTGAGAGAAAAGGGAGACAAAGTTTGGAGATAATGTAAGTTATTATAAAATTGGGTAATTTCTGTCAGTGAGGATTAATTAGAAAATGTATCTGGTAAAACTCAGGTAAAATCTGATAAATTCCAGAAATGACATATCAAATTTATGCCATCTACATGGAATGATATGTATCATTAATTCAAGTTATGTTTGAGGATAGCAATTAGGGAGGCTCTCATAGGTGATGTGTTCCAAAATGTGTGTGCAGAGAGCATTGCCAGGAGTATCCCCCTTCCTCTCCAACCTGGGCAAACACAGTGAACCAGATCTACTGAATCTTGGATGATGGTACTATGGAGATCAGATCTTACCTCTCAGTCAGGATATGTATCAGATATTTCAGAGAATGGGATATTTAAAGCAAATTTAAATTATATTTGTCCCATTATTTTGAATTTATTTTCAGAGTTGGTTTGCCATTTAGAAAGCCTAGAAATTAATCACTGACCAGTAAGACAGTATCTTACTGTGCTTGACAGGGTTTGACTACAGCCTCTGTTATTGATTATCTGTGTGATTTAGAGCAACTGACATACTCTTTGCTACAGTGTCTTCATGGTAAAACACAGCGGATGGTAGCTAGCAGTGTCATTAGTAGAGCACTGGAATGCAGTGCGGAATAAATAATTAAAGCAAACACTGATAGTGTCCCTAGCAAAGGTGAGGCCCTCATCTGAGCATTTTGTGTACATTATATAATTAATTCCTTAGAAACCCCACAAATCATGTATCATCACCCTGTTTACAGATAAAGAAAGGATGGTACAGAGACATTCTGTGTATTACTGAGTCAAGCAGTCAATATTTGGTAGACTCACTGTTTGAAATCAGTCAGGGTTCACTGCCTGTCTTACAATCACTTTCTTAATTTTTTTCATGGGCAATTTTACTTCACGCTCATAGATGCAAAGTATTTTGAGCAGGATCAAGCACTGATTAAGTACCAGTACATCCTAGCTGCTATTTCTACTGCTATTTCTACTACAATTTAATAGTTACTCTTGAGAGAATAAATATAGGAATCTGAAGTGCCTATATACCTGCAATACCTTATAAACATATATACACAATATCTTCTCATCAGCACAACATACTTTTTTAGAGAAATGTCTATCACAGCAGCTTGTGAGTATAACATTCTCTGTTTTGTCCTACCTTTTATTTACTTGGCTTATTGACTGTGTGCCTTAGTAAATTATGAAGTCTGTAAGAGAAGAAAGTGTGTCTTTTTATGTTACCATTTTACACACACTGATGAGCCAAGAGCTGAGCACATCATAGGTATTCAGGAAGTATTTATGATAAACAAAGGTGAGCTCAATAGAAATACAAAGAAAATAATCATTTTCCCCTTACTCAATTGCACAGACTGTCACAAAGGCACTGCAATGAGAACATTTTGCATTATTTTTCTACTAGAGGCCTAATGCATGAATTCTTGCACCAGTAGGGTCCCTCAGCCTGGCCTGCGTGATCAGGCCAAAACTGGCTCTCTGACATCCTCTAAGGGGTCCCAGATTACAAGAGGGTGCAGGCTAGGCCAAAGGAACCCACAGGTGCACAATTGGAGCTAGAGAGGGATACAGAAGGTTGGCCAGCCGGGGAAGGACTACAGGAGGGCTCCAGGGCATGTCCAGCCCAACTTACTCAGTCCTGATTGGTCAGACCCCAGAGGAAGCTAACTACCAGTCAGAGCATCTGCCCCCTGGTGGTCAGATCACATCATATGCTAAGTTTCCGGTTATCCGGTTGTCTGGTCATTAGCATATTACACTTTGAGTGGTTGAACAGATGACCAGACGACTGGACACTTAGCATATTGGGCTTTTATTATTTAGGATTAGGCTTTTATTATATAGGATAACCATTATAGCCAGATCCTCAGCTAAATAATGCATGCTTGAAGGAAATGTAAGCAGGGTTCTCAGGCCTATTTAGTGGTGCCATTGCCTTTCTCCATGTACAGGCAGTCCTTGGAATACATCGTACTCAATGTACTTCGCGATCTCCCATTTGTTTATTTTTAAAAAGTTTCGTCATTTCAGCATATGTACATATGTACTTTATGTGTTTTATTATTTATTTACCACAAGTAAAGGTCAGGAATTGTTATCTTTCTTTTATTTATTTATTTATTTATTTATTTATTTTATTTATTTATTTTTTACTGTTTCAGTTCATTACTGCTGTGTATGTGTTCTATGTGAGTGACATATGTGCTTATGTACATGATTCAACTTACTGCAAAAATTATGTTGTCATGCCATAAGAATGAATCTCCAACATAATCCAAGGACATACTATATCTTCTATGGGCTTTGTCTCAAAAGTAGCATCAGAAGTATAAATAGCATAAATATATTTTCTGTAATTATAGCCAAGATGCAGGTCAGCTCCAGAGAACTGAAATACCTGTTAATAGAGGATATCCTAGTTTTGATGGAAAGATACTTGAATCTAAGAGCATGACATTTTCTTCCTCCAAAGAAAGTGTATTTATACTAGTGTATTGTACAGACTAAGATGTCACCTGTTCATCCTTACTATGTTTATTCCTACTCCATGAGATAATACCACCAAATAATTTTCTCCCCATTATGTTCCCAGCAAAAATAAGCTAGAAGGGAGTACTGTTATCTCTATTTTAATATCTGAAACTAGACTGGCTTTCTAGGTGTTGGAACACAGAATTGCAATATAAAGGAACTTGAAGAGAGAATATAAAGAAGAGAGTGGGAAGATATGATCTGTTAGTAGAAGTGATTTTCCTATGTAGAGATCTTGGGAGAAATGAATGCAAAGACAATATAAAACCTTCCCAAATGTCAATCTTTTTTAGAAAGAGGTAGTTTCTTTGTACTGATTTTCACTTAAAATGGCTTTGTTATCATATTTATATATAGTTTAGAATTATATCTTCTTTAGATGATTGAAAGAGTTGAGATTATTTTTTACCATAAACATTTGTATCACATACCGTATTTTCCGGCGTATAAGACGACTTTTGAAACAAAAAAAAAGCCTGCTCAGATTGGCCAGAGTCAGAGAGGCGGTCTATTAAAAAAAGAACTGGTGTTGCCTTGGAAGTTGGGGGTAGTCTTATACAGTGAATATAGGCCTAAACCTATGTTTTAACTGTAAAAATTAGGAGGTCATCTTATACGCCGAAAAATACGGTACATATTTTTAAATTGGCACTGGGAATATTGTGTAAAAAGTTATGAGTTGGACCTAAGATAAATAGGCCTTGGTTCTAACCCCTCAAAAATGTTTCTGTGCTTATCCATAATGCAGAAATGGTGTGATTTGTCAATAAGAAATGATGTTATTACATGCTTTATATTTCATTTACCAAAAATAGTTACTTGGTTTTGATTCAGTTCACCTAATCACATTTTACCATACCAGTGTAACAGTAATATATTGAAGTCTACATGAATATAGTATAGATGATTGTTCATTGCCTCTGATAGCTGTGTGTGTGTGTGTGTGTGTTTAATTTTTTTATTAATTAAGCTATTACATATGTGTCCTTATTCTCCCCCACCCCACCCCCACCGACTTATGCCCTCGCCTCCCTGTTGCCTGTGTCCATAGTTAGGTTTATATGCATGCATGCAAGTCCTTTGGTTAATCTCTCCCCTTTATCCTACTCTCCCCTACCTTTCCTCTGAAGTTTGATGGTTTGATTGGTACTTCTCTGTCTCTGGATCTGTTTTGTTCATTAGTTTATGTTGTTAATTATATTCCACAAATGAGTGAGATCATGTGATATTTATCTTTTTCTGACTGGCTTATTTCGCTTAGCATAGTGCTCTCCAGTCCCATCCATGCTATTGAAATGGTAGGAGTTCCTTCCTTTTTACAGCAGCATAGTATTCCATAGATGTACCACAGTTTTTTAATCCACTCATCTGCTGATTGGCAATTAGGCTATTTCTAAATCTTAGCTATTGTAAATTGTGCTGCTATGAACATAGAGGTATGTATATCCTTTCTGATTGTTTTTCTAGTTTCTTGTGATATAGTCCTAGAAGTGGAATCTCTGGGTCAAAGGGGAGTTCCATTTTTTGTTTTTTGAGGAAACTCCATGCTGTTCTCCACAGTGTTTGCACCAGTCTGCATTCCCATCAACAATGCAGGAGGGTTCCCTTTTCTCTGCATTCTACCCAGCACTTGTACTTTGTTGATTTGTTGATGATAGCCATTCTGACAGGTGTGAGATGGTACCTCATTGTTGTTTTGATTTGCATCTCTTGGATAATTAGTGACTTTGAGCATGTTTTCATATGTCTCTTGGCCTTCCTTCTGTATTCTTTTGAAAAGTATCTATTAGGTCCATTGCCCATTTTTTTATTAGACTGTTTATTTTCCTTTTGTTAACTTGTATGAGTTCCCTGTAAATGTTTGAGATTAAACCCTTATCAGTGATAACATTGGCAAATATGTTCACCCATGCGGTGGGCTTTCTTGTTTTGTTGATAAAGCTTTTTATTTTGATGTAATCCCATTTGTTTATTTTCCATTGTCCTAGGAGCAGTATCAGTGAAAGAAATTGCTTCAGCATATGTATGATATTTTGCTGCCTGTGGTTTCATTGTTCTTTTGCATGTGTGTGTGTGTGCGTGTGTGTGTGTGTGATTTATTTCTGCTCTGATCTTTATTATCTCCTTCCTTCTGCTCACTATGGCTTTTCTTATTGCTCTATTTTTAATGCTTTAAATTGTACAGTTAGATGATTTACTATATTTTTTCTTATATTTGAGTTAAGCCTGTAGAGCTATAAACTTCCCTCTCAGGTCTGCTTTCATTGAGTCCCATAGATTTTAGATTGTTGTATTTTTATTGTCATTAGTTTCCTGGATGTTTTTAATTTCTTCCTTGATCTCTTTGGTAATCCAACAAGATGAACCAAAAAGACCCACACCAAGACATACCATAATTATGATGACAAATGTTCAAGAAAAGAGAGAATTTTAAAGGCTGCAAGAGAGTTACAGAAAGTTACATACAAGGGATCTCCCATTAGATTGTCAAATGATTTCCCAACAGAAACACATCAGGCCAGAAAAGAATGGAAGGAAATTTACAAAATGATGCAAAGCAAGGAACTGGATCCAAGAATAATCTATCCAGTAGGGCTATCATTCAAAATTGAAGGGGAAATAAGGAGCTTCAGAAACAAAAATAGGCTATGGGAGTTTATCACTGCCAATCTAGCAATGTAAGAAATGCTAAAGAACTGGTGTACAAAGAAGAAATAGAAAAATAAGAAGGAACATAGGCACAAAATATAAAAATGGCTATAAACAAGTATCTATCAATAATAACTTTAAACATAGATGGACTAAATGCTCCAATTAAAAGACACTGAATGGCTGAATGGATAAATAAAAACATGACTCCTATATATGCTGCCTAAAAGAGACTCACACAGACTGAAACTGAAGGGATGGAAAAATATCTTTCAGGCAAATGGAAATGAAAAAAAAAAAAAAAAAAAAGCTGGGCTAGCAATACTTATATCTAACAAAATAGACCTCAAAGTGAAGGCCATAAGAAGAGATAAGGAAACAAGAGATAAGGAAGGCCAGATATTCATAATACTAAAGGGATTGATACAACAAGAAAATATAACACTGATAAACATATATGCACCCAATGCAGGAACACCCAAATACATAAAAAAAAAAACACACAAAACACACACACACACACACACACACACACACACACACAAAACACCTCCTGGAAGATATCAAGGAAGAGATCAACAATAATACAATCATACAATCATAGTAGGGGACTTGAATACACCACTGGATAAACCCTTTAGACAAAAAAATCAGCAAAGAAATAGCAATCCTAAATGATTCACTAGATCAAATGGACTTAATTGACATCTTCAGAACATTTCACCCCAAAGCCACAGAATATACATTCTTCTCAAGTGCACATGGGACATTTTCAAAAATATACTGCATATTGAGTTACAAGCAAAGTCTCCCCAAATTCAAGAAGACTGAAATCATATGGAAAGACAGAGAGAAATATCAATGTGAAAGAAACACATTGATTAGTTACCTCCTGCATACACCTGACTAGGGTTGGGCCTGGGCCTGAGAAGCCTTCTGCAACTAAGGCACATAATCTTGACTGGAATGGAACCCTGGGCCTTTAAGTCCACAGGCCAAACTGGCTAGAACAAGATAAGATTTTTTAAATTTCAAAAAATAACACGATTTGCAAAAAGAATTAAGTTATGATGAGAGACAGGAGGGGGTTGAAATTGTATCATGGTGGTTTTTGTACAACTATGCCTCACTTTACAAAATACATATTATCTTCAAAATGTGGGAAATTATTTTAAAAAATTAAGTCTTAGTTTAGATATACTAGCGAAGCACACTTTTAAGAAAAAGTTTGTGTGTGTGCTTGTGTTTGCTCAGTGCTTTGTATCTCGCCAAAAGGGCACAAAACAGCTTTAGAAAAAAAGGCCTATAGTATTCCTATGTGTATCCAAATCACAGATTCCAAATCCTAATCTATAAAGAATTTTGATATGGCTTGCGTATGAAAGTACGTGTATATTTACATTGACATGGAATGACAGACCATCTTGATTGTGAAGAAAATATCTGTTGAGAGATATTTTCACTGTCACACAGAGCGAGACAGCAAATATTCGTTGAATGAATGAATGGACAGTTTGTAAGTAATCACCCTACTTACATTTTAGATCATAAAAATGATAGTGTGGTCAGTTGTAAGCTAATTGTCTGAGACAGGTGGTGGCAAAAGCCTCATATACTAAATAGTTTCTTAGGCAATGATAATGTCCTTCCATAAATTATTTTACTATTAAGTACTAGGCCAGCGATTGAAGGAAACATCAACCAAGGTTATATATACTAAAGGAGAATTTACAGGCAAACACCTTATGTTCTATAAACCTCCTTACTTAAATCATTCTGTGATTTACAAGTAATTTGTTCATGGGGTAGATGGTTAAGTATTTGTCATGAAGAAGTATTTATCCACTCAGTAAGCACTTAGCAAATGCTTTCCTTCAGTGGTATGTTAAGTAGTGGGGAGATAGTTGTGTACACATGGTAGCCATGGTCTCTGTGCCATGGATGGTTTCTCTCATGACAGAAGCAAATAAAAAAAAGCAAGTAAACCCATAAATGAGTAAAATAAATTCATCTTATAAGTACTTTGAACAGAATAAGTGAAGAGTGGGAGTTTGGGAATTGAATGAATCTATAGTTACAGTTTTCAGGGAAAGCAATTTAGAGGAGATAACATTTAAGCTGAGATCTGTAAATTGTAAATTCAGCTTAAAAAGAGACTTTCTCAGTTGGATAAGATCTAGAATATCTCCAAAAGCAAGTCCCTGGGAGGAGAGAAAGAGAGAGACTAGAATACCTATGATGCATACAATAACCAGTAAAGTTGAAAATGCTTGCACCCAATAGTTAAGTGCCCATATACCATTGTAGAAACATTCCTATTCTGTACAGTAGTTAAGAAGCATCCATATTTTTTATATTGTTCAACCAATGTTTGGGATGTTAAAATTACTACCCAATATAAGCAAAAAAGAATTTTGATAATACCCAAACAGAGTATAAATTTATATATTAAGTTATGACTATATTTCTATTTTTTATTTGATTTCTTTATTTTATACATGTTTCCCAGGATAGTCCACTGGTCTTACAGTCTGACAGGAATGTAACAGTGAATGCAAGAAATCACATGGGGCAGTTAACTGGACAGCTGACAGTAGGTGAGTCTTTGGGGGTAAAATTGCTTCTACCATCTTACTCCATTTAAAACTTTTGTGGTTGTTGAAATTGGGAAAAGCAAAAGTATATTATTTCTCTAATATATTACTAGACATCCCATACAGACCAATGATCTTGCACATGATTTGATTTGTCATGAAGCTAGCTATGGTTTCCTCTGTCTGGTAGTTATTCCTCTTTTCAGTGTGTTATTATGGGGCTGAATTATATATATTTTTTATTATTACTCTTGAATTATAAACTGCACAGTTTTCTTACCAAGTATATCCCTAGTATGTGTTCAATTATAGTATAGGCTTGAACAAACATGTAAGATATAACATTATGTGGTCTATGTATTCTTTATTTTAGGCAAATAATTTTCCAATAAATATTATTATCAACTTATATAAATTAAAAGTGACATAATAGTTGAATGTAATAAATCTAACATTTATGAATTACTTATAAATTTGATATTGAATCATCTAAACTTTAAGGCTAGTAGGCTTTAGAAGTAATATAGATTAATGATAAAATACCTATTTGATCATATTGTCATAATTTTAATATAGAGGTTAATAATACACGAGAGGGCTGGTGCACAAAATTCGTGCATGGCTAGGGTCCCTAGGCCTGGACAGAGATCAGGGCCAATCAAGGCCTTCCTTCCCTCAGCTGCTGGCTGTTGGCCAGGGCCTTCCTTCATTCCACACCACCCCTGGTGGTCAGCACACATTATAATGGGCATCGAACTCATGGTGGATCCAACTCCCAAGGAGATAATTTGCATATTAGCCTTTTATTATAGAGGATGGCATTATTATTTGAGTCAAATTTGTAAGAGGAAAGGCAAATTAAAAGTTAGTCATAGTTATGTAAGATAATACAAATATTGAATTTATGTGTAATTGCTAAAATATTTTTTTAGAATATTACAATTTTCTGTGGGAAAATTGCCTACCAGTTATTGATTTTTTGTGTGTGTTATGTGTGTATGTATGAAACTATATTACAAATGGTAAATTACAATTTTGAGGACTGAGTTATTCTTATCTTGATAAGTACAGTATCATTTTAATGTATTGTATTTATATATTTCTAATATTTCTAATTAAACTACACAAAGTTATATCATTTTAAACATGAGATTTATAAACATGAGTTTGATTCCTTCTAGTTCCTTTGTAGGTATATGAAATACTTCTTGGTACACTATTTATTTAATGAAACCAAAAGTGGAACTTATATCTTAACATATATTTCTAAAATATGTAATTTTATTTTGATTATAATAATTAAATATTATTTTACAGATCTTTAAAGTGTAAGCATTGGTCAGTAGGTATCTATTAATTACTAATACTAACTGGTTAGTATTTTGTGATACATAGAAATATATCAATTAGGAATTGGGGTCATATGTAAATATATTCAAAATTAGATAAAAGAAATATGTCTATGGATACAGAACTGGTCCAAAAGCACCAGGCACTAGTGTAAGTGATATGCCAACTCATCTCATTATTATTACAATCTTGCAACTGCAGAAACAGGCTTAAGCTGGCATATTTTTTCATATCATAACTTTCTTATGTTGAGAACACTTTAGATAGATAAAACTTTCTTTTATGTCCTGATCTTGATTTTAAAAAGAAAAGGTCCTTGGTGGAAATGCCTAAATGTGTATTAAATATAAAAAGACATATACAGGTATCCACTGTAATACAATAGCTATATGACTATTGTTAATAGAGCCAAACAGCTGTTTAATTATAGAGAGAAATCAAATGCCATTTGCACTTGCTACATGCTTTCCTACTGGAAATATAAAGAAAGATAGTATCATGATTGTATTTTCAACCTTTGCTTCAAATTGATTTTATTATGGTATCAGTATTTGTCAATGTGGAGGGGAAAAAGAGAAGAATGAAAAGGCAGAGAAAGGGTGGATGGAGGGAGAAAGGTTATGCTTTGTTTTAAATGAAGCAAATTAATAAGCTAATGATATTAATATATATGTGGATGGAAATATACTCAATCCATTGAGGCTTAAACTAAAAACTGTTTAATATCCTGGTCATTGGAGTCTACTGTTGGTGACCTCCATCTTTTTGTTGCTTTGTCTTTTTCAATGGAACTAAAGAGGACAAAGGAATATGTAGAAAAGGGGGAGCATAGAAAGAATTAAGTGTTCATATTTGAAGTCAAACTATCGAGACTCCCAAAAATAATTTATCTTTTGGATACTCACTTATTTCATCTCTAAAACAGAGATAAGGACACCTACTAAGAAGATCATTATTATAAGAATCAAGACAATTTCAGTACCTCAAATGGTAGACAATTTTGAATCAGCTATTTTGATGATGGTGATTGTAATCCTAATATATAACCAAAACAACCAGATGGATGACTGCACATAGGCTGCATGGGACAATAATGCTAGCAGGGGTGTTAGTAAGGTACTACCAAACAGCTGAATAGCAGGCTGCATGGGGTGACCAGGCTGGCAGGGGGATTGATGAGGGACGACCAAATGACTGAACAAGCAGGCTGCATGGGGCGACCAGGCCAGGGGGTGGGGAGTAGTGTCTAGTGACCAAATGACTGAACAGCAGGCTGTGTGGTGTGACCAGACCAGAAGGGAAGGAAGTTGGGGGCAACCAGGCTATGGGGGAAGGGCAGTTGGGAGTAACCAGGCCAGTAGGAGGGCATGGTTAGGGACGACTAGGCCAGTGGGGAGCGGGTGGTGTGGGGGAGCAGTTGAGGGCAACCAGGCTAGCAGGGGGTCAGTTGGGGCAACCAAGCTGGCAGGAGGGGCAGTGAGGGGTGATCAGGCCATCAGAAGGGACAGTTAAATGTGACCAGACTGGCAGAGGGGGGCAATTAGGAGCAACCAGGCCAGTGGGGAAAGCATTTGAGGGCAACCAGGCCAGCGGGGGGTGGGGGAGGAAGTTAGGGGTGATCAGGCTGGCATGGGGGCAGTTATGGGCAATCAGGAAGCCAGGCAGGTGAGCAGTTAGGAGCCAGCGGACCCAGATAGTGAGAGGGATGTCCGACTGCCAGTTTAGGCTCGGGAATAATGGAAAAAAGGCCTGAGCAGACCTGCTGTGTTCATTCTAACCCAGACTCTTTCTGAGAATATTAAACCAGATCATTTCTAACTAAATAGATGCAAAGAAAATATTTTAAACATATGACAGCTCAGACATAGTCAAAATTAAATAAGTCAACATTTTTAGATTTGAGGTTTAAAAATCAATTGAAATATATTTTGTGTGCTTATAAAATTCTAGGCTTTGTATTAAATTTATTTTAATACTAGGATACTGCCTCCCACCTCCCAATGACTTGTAAGATTTCAGTTTTTCATAGAAGGAGATGAGTGAATTCAAGATTTCTTTGCACAATTTATTTTTCTTAGAATAAAGCTGAAAGAGAGGACTAAAATTGTTTTTAAGAAGTGATTAAAGAACATATAAAATCCTAAGAGGTCAGATTCCTTCAAAAAAAAAAAAAGAAGAAAGAAATTTCCTTAAACATGTACCAGAATCATTAACCAGGTCAAAATTTCTACTTTTTAATCAATAAATGTCTATGTTAGCAGGGTGTTCCTCTTTTATATGCAACTTAAAGTGTATGTGATTTTATATGTTATATCTTTATGTAACATATGTTTATAACATAGTAGTTTCTATATTTCAGGACATGTTCATCAAATAACATGGGTAAAATGTAAAGTATGCATTTTGTGAAACACATCACATTTTCTTAGGAAACTGCTCTAATGTAATACACAGAATAATAAATCATTTTTAGGGACGTACATGTGTAATATTATGTTGTTTTGATATAAACTCTGTTCATAAAACTGATCATTAATTCTATAGTAATTGGATTTTCTAAAAATATAATTACCTTTCCAATAATATCATGGAGATAATTATTTTTATTTCCCAATAACAGTACTTTGATGTATAATAGAAAAGACAAACTATTCTAAATAGTTTAAAAATATAAATGTTAATTTCACCAAATTAATTGCTCTTCAATACTTCTTAGCAAACTTGAGTAAGGTATTAAATTATATGTTGCTTATTCTTACATTGCATTATAAAGTATTATTTAATTTTGATAAAACAATGGCTAAAAAATAATATATATATATATATTTTTTTTTTACTTTCATATGTCTTGTTATCAGTCAATAGCAGGAAAATAAAAATAAAAGGAGAGTAAATTAAAAACTTGAACATGGAATAATATTACTGAGAAAAAGATAGTTTTGGTTTTAATTATTTTTGTTTAGTAGCATCCTTATTTTAAATTGCAGTCACAAACAATGTTGATTTAAAAACCCAGAATGATTGCTATGTGGTCCTGTGTTGAAAAAATAATAAACTTCATGCTGCCACATCTATGTCGTTATCCCAGTAAAACATTAAGACTAATTGGTATTAAATAATTAGAATGTCATTGTTCTGAAATTTTTCTTTTAAAATGTCCTGAAGTCACAATCTTATGCTTCAAATGGGAACATGTATTTCATCATATTTCTTCTTATGTAGTGCTCAATAAATTTGGGAAAATTAATTAACTTCTAGAATTGCTAGCTGTTATTGTCAGAATCATTTAATCATCATTGACATTGTCATTTTAATTTTTCAAGAATCAGGGCATATCAAATTATATAAAAACCTCAATTACAACCTACAGTTCCTCATTTTTCTTTTTTTAAAATTTTTAAAGAAATCACCAGAGTATATGTTTTAGAGAAGGAGGGAAGCAAGGGAGGGAGAGAGGGGATGTGGAGACAAAGAGAGAGAGAGGGGGAGAGTAACATTGAAGCGAGAGAATAACATGGAGTGGCTGCTTTCCATATGCACCCAACAGGCCACCTTTGCAGACAATGCTCCAACCTACTGAGCCACACCAGCCAGGGCTTTTATGTTTTCAATTTTGTTTGTTTGTTTTTTGTCTGTCTTTAATCTCTATTTCTTCAATGCTTTAAACTTGTTCCAAGTAATTCTTAAATACATCTAGCTATATAGCAGTAAGTAAAAAATGCCATGGGCAAAAAACTAAACACGTTGACATTTACATTCAGTACCAGTTTCCTTTAAATATTTCACATTTTCAGGCTTAATCACCAGAAAAGGCTGCAAACAAGTGCAGAGGGCTCTGCAGGAGAGCGTACCCGGGTCTCTTCAGCATCTGAGGGGTTTGTTTGCCTTCACTGCCCTAGGGACATCGGAGGGAGGTATTTGGGGAGCTGGGTTGATGAGTGAGCAGCAGATGGGCCAGAACAGATGTGGCCGCACTGGCCCTTTGCCTTTTCCAGGGCCTGTCAATCCACTCCACACTTACACATCAAATTCGTTTTATTTACGACTAGAGTAGATGTGCTTGATAAGAAAAAAAATTACACTTTTAGAGTTGTGTAAGGAAAATATGTTTCTCTGATTTGTTTTCTTTTCACCTTGAGTTGATATACACAAATAATACAGTTCATAGGGTGAAACAAACAGAAAATATAGTAAGTTTACAAGGAGATAAAAATGTATAAATATATAAAAATACATTGAAGTTAGTGAAGTTTATCTATATATAAGCTATTTGTATCCTATAGAGTAATTAACTAAACTACATTGACCTCCCTGGTAGTAGAGTTACAAGGGAATTGTAACTAATTATGTGCTACCCCTACATTTAAGGAAAAGACATATGAGCTTCTTATGGGAAACAAAAATTACACTGAATGAAATATACACATCCTATATAATATAAAAGCCTAATATGCTAAGTGTCTAGTCAGCCAGTTATTCATTCAACCAATCAAAATGTAATATGCTAATGATGTGCTAAGGCTGCTCAACTGCTTGCTTTGGCATGCACTGACCATCAGGGAGCAGACCTTCCAACTAGTATGTTTGCTTGCTGCTGGGGTTTAGCTAATTGGGACTGAGCGAGACAGGCCAGACATGCCCTGGAATCCTCCTCCCTGGCTGGCCAACTTCCTGCATCCCTCCCAGGTCCTGATCATGCACCAGTGGGGTCCCTTAGCCTGGCCTATGCCCTCTCACAATCCGGGACCCCTCAGGGGATGTTGGAGGGCCAGTTTCGGCCCAATCCTACAGTCCAGGTCGAGGGACCCCACTAGTGCATGAATTCGTGCTCTGAGCCTCTAGTTGATTAATAAAAAGATAACTGGATGATACAGTGTATACTGCTTTTAGCAACTCTACATCAAAGAAGCATTGGGCCTGCTAATACTTTGTCATAGGGCTTCAAAGAATGCAGAGAACAAGGCAACAAAGTGCAGTTAGATACAAATATTTCAATAATTGTGGGTGGCAAAATATAATGTGTTTACTGGTTCAACTTAATTCAAGGATAAAGATCTAGACCTACCTGCAAGAGATTGTGTGTGAGACCGTTGTTTAAGCGATATGTACCTTCACCTGGACTTGTTGTTGATGAGATGAAGAAAGGGCCCAAAATTCTTAGTGACTGTGACTGTAGCTGGATCTTTTCATTTCAGAAATCAAGTAGCCTGATGATAAAATCATACATTTGAGTAAAAACTAGAGATCCTATGTCTTTGCACTGTGTCAATGGCTCTCACGCACGCGCTTGCACATACACACACACACACACACACACACACACACACACACACACACACACACCCCGCACAGGCATCCCCATAGAAGGAAAGCAAAGGCAGCACAACTTCAAAGAGACATTTCTGAGTCTACCACTGCACACAGCAGGGTTGATGAGGACATAAGCATTTTATTCTGTTCAATATGCTCCAAGCTAATTTGCTTAGGAGCTTTTTAAAAAAAAATTACCAGCCCACTATCATGACAAAATAAAACCTCTGAAAAGCAAGGAGTGCATTAAATCACATAATGTTAAGGATCAATCATGTCATTAGTCACAAAATTTTAATAGTGACTATGTTATAATTAAGATGCTTATTGGGTTGTTTAAACCACTGAACATTTCTTAATGTTCCACAAATTTAAGTTAATCCCTATGTCCTAAGATTTTACAAGATTAGACACAAAGCATGTGCTAAAGAGGCAGTTTGATTATAACTAATTATTAAGAATTGTTCTAGAAAACCAAAAGATTAGAGCATAAGTTCAATGAAAAGTGTTTTTAAAATATAGGCATATATCGGTTTTGAATAATAATCATAGTATGGGAAAAAAATGATATGAGGACTTGTTTAATAATGGTTTATACACCAAAATGATATAAAGAAACATGTTCACCTAGAAATCATCATTTCCTGGAAAACTAGTTTTTGGAAGGTATTGCATTTTTTTTTCTTTATTGATTAAGGAATTACATATGTGTCCTTATACCCCCCAAACCTCCTCACTCCCTACTCATGTCCCCTCCCCCTGATGTCTGTGTACATTGGTTAAATTTATATGCATGCATACAAGTCCTTTGGTTGATCTCTCACTGGATGGACGAAAAATTCAACTTATGGAAGGTATTACATTTTAATAATTAATAGCATTGGGTCTAGAACAGCTGTCACTCTCTAGTTCTGTGACCTTATGCAAGTCACACTGGACATCTCCTCCAGTATTCATCTCATAAAGTAGATGTGAGGATTAAATAAATGAACATATTGTATGTGAAATTTGGGGAATATTTGCTGAAGCATTATGTGTATGTTAGTAATTGTAATTTTTGTTAGATCTCCGTGTAAGTAATTCTGTATACTTAAGGTGTCTCTGGATTTTACTTTGCTCATCTGTGAAATGGGTATTATGTTACACTGCCTCCATGTTTCTCTCCTGCTCCACATCTAAAAGTGAAAAACTATTTTTTACCTTTAGAGAAGGAAATTAGTTGATGAGTAATTCCATCCATTAAATTCCCCACTGTACAGTAGTCCTGGCAAAATGACACACTATTTGAGTATTTGAAATCTTAGCCACAAATTAGAAGTATTTTAGATTTACAATTAAGAATGTGAATAGACACAACTAAATCAACATTATTATGTTTGTATACTTTCAGCAAATTTTATAATAAAATTTAATATGCAAATTAATTCAACAAGCCCAATCAGCTTATTTTTGTAAATACTAAACATCAGCATGTTTTGTCCTGAAATAAATGGAGAAAAATGTAGATGAGGATTTTATAATAAATATTTAAAGACCCCTAAAGTGACATGTAATCTTGCATTGAAGCAATTACTACTGTGAACACCTGGGAATTGCTTAATTGACTGCAGATGGTGTAGAACATAAAAAACGTAGAAGGTTACAGATTATTCTTATGTACCAAATTTATGTTTTTTCATTGACTCATTTTTTTAACTTAGAGAATGCTGTAGTAGTCTGGGACAACTTAATAAGAATGAATATTTTATGTAAAATAGGCTGCAAATCTTGGAGAATAGATCAACAAAACACTTAGGTTTAATTTTACACATACATGTAAAATTATTAAATACATTGTTGATTTTTAAGGGCTCATTGTTAATATCTATCATATTAATTAAACTACTATTAATTAGTTTATTAATTAATCAGTTTGGGAAAGTAGTATATTGAAGCAGATGCCTATGATTTTAGGACAAAGATTGCATTCTTAGAAATTAGTACCCTTGGTGTAACTCAGTTATAATGAAAGTTACAGTATTTAAATAAAATAAAATAATGTGCATGTTTTGAAAAATTATATCACATGAGATTTTTATGTCATTGTCATAACATCCTGAGTCATTACACTGACTTTTTGGTGTTAGTTGCAAATTGTTATTACAATAAAGACAAAACAAATGCTTTGTCTCAAATACTTGTTTAAATTCTTAAATATGTGTAAAGTTAGGCATGCAGGATCGATGAATGCTGAGGATTTTCTTCCTGGAGGACCTAGACCGAATTCTGAAATAGATGTTTTGGCTCAGTCATTTCTAACCTTTGCCTGCTTCTGTATTCCTGCTCTTATCAAGCACCTATGCCCTAGTCTGGGATCCATCACTGTAGTTTTTCGAGGCCAGTTCCACTTAATAATACTCTCTTTTATGGTCCTAGAGACCATCCCTGCAAGGTGTCGGCCTCTCTTTGTCAAGACCATGGGTAGCTAATCCGCTAAAATTATCAGGGATACTAATGTTTTGACTGATAGGAAAATGTCATGGAATGTCTTCCTTTTCAAGCAAAATATATATTTCAAAATATGGTAATAATGCCTTTAGTTGTCAAACAAATCTCAAACAAATAAGTCTAGTCTTGAGTATTTAGGAATGAACATATGGAATAAAATGAAAAGTGGCTCTATTAGGACTTAATATAAAGAAAGGGTCATACTCACTATCTTAGCATTACCTACCTAGGCCAGTCCATCTCTTTAAGTGGTGATAAAAGGAAGTAATATAGTTTTTTCAATAAATGTAATGCAAAAATTGAGCACATATTTATAACACAATACTAAGGAAAGCACTAAAGTGCTGAATACCTATTTTGTTAATTATGTGATTACATTAAATAATTTAAAATGTGCCACAACTATAGCTCAGTGTTTAAATTTTAACAGTAAGAAGATTGTAAGGAAATAAAAATGATATATTACAGAGCTTACTACAGGATGAATAAAATAAAGTAAGCAAAATACAAGAGTGTTTTCTTCATATTTAGATGTTTAGTGAGTACTATAAGTGTATGACTTATCTGAAATTAATGAGTCTATAGTTTATACACTGAACCAAATTTTGTTTTTAATGAGGCTCCATTTGTGGGACCTCTGAATTGCAGGTGCTTTGAGTTTCATATATAATTGACTTATTGAACATGCAAATTTTTGTTGGCCTCAATAAGAAACTTGTCTTTGGAAATTTGCTTAATGGGGCATACTGTTCACAAATGTAAGGTTATGGGACTAATTATCTGAAAACATCTGTGGTAGGAAGCTAAATAATACTTAGGGGTCCATGTGTACACAGAAGATTATTTATCTCAGTTTTAGGGGCTTGGATGAGGTTGCAGTGGATCCCAGACCACTAAGAAGCAATGCTAATGGCCTGGCCATGGAATATAGGGAGATAAACTGCGGGGACCATTACTTATGATGGTCTAGTTCTATTAAGGACATTAGCTTTTTTTTTTTTTCTCAAATTTCACTTTGTAGTATGTGTCTATTCTTATGTGTAGTTTTAGAGAAATTCCAAGTCAGATACTGTATACATCAGAAAAATAAGCACAGTGGGAAGAGAAAATGGAGTATAGGGAAAAGGAAAAATGAACCAGAGCAATTCTTGTTTCCAAGTATTTGCTGGACCCCTGATAATAATGCCCCGTAAGAGTATTACCATAATATACCCCATAAGAGTATTACCACATCTCCTTAAGACTGCCTTAAAATTGCTATCGGTCCCTTAATCTGAATTAAAGTGTCTAACTAGCTCTGAATTTACTTGCAACCTTTCCCCACAATATACGATAGATATTTTGTCACATATGTGCCTAAAATCAAGAATATGAAATCTTATACTTCTTTCATATATAGGTCCAATTGTGGCATGGCTAGTTTTAAATATTTCAGCTGAGGTCCTGTGTCAGCTCCTTTCTTTTCTAAATGCTGGCAGACACATCAGACCAGTGCAAATTTCCTAGTACATCCTCCTTTAACTCCTCCAAGGAATTAGTGCATGTTAACACCTACTATTTTAAACCTTTCTCTCATGTCACAATATTTAGAAAAAGAAATCTCTCATTTCTAATTTTTCATTGCTTTTGACATTTTGTATCATTCCACAAAGATTACTGAAAGTAACTTACAGACCAGTTGCCATACAAGTTATTTTGGGAGATTAGGGGTGTGTGGTTCTAAAAAAATAAGCTTACTTTCCCCACAGTCTGTCTTCCTGAGTCTTCATGATTGGATCTCCTTTTTTCATCTCCTGTGGCCTCCTTTTTCACTCAATTTTCACTTTTAAGTGAATCATTAAATGTATCCAGAAAAGCCGCACTGGAGAATTGTGGGAAATAAAGTCTTCAGTATTATATCTGAGAAGTAAAGCCTTCAATGTCATACACTAAGACATCGATTCTATGTATTTTTATATTAAAAGCCCGAGAAATCATAAACTGTAGTCATTGCAATTACTAGAATGAATGATACTGAGAACACCAAGTGCTGGATGGGATGAGTCCCATCAGCTGCTGCTGCTGGGGACAGAATGCAATGGCCACTCTGCCCAAGGTTGCATGTTTCCTGTGAAGTTAACAGGGTCAAACTGAGGCTTTCTTTCTGTTTGTTGGTTGGTTGGTTTGTTAATTTCAATGAAGCTAATCAGCTTCCCTTCAAAATACAGCTCCTGTTTCTGTGTTTTCACCCATAATCAACTGATCACTTAGAAGAGCACTTGTTTCAATAATGCATTAAATAGGTCACCTCTGCTTTTGAATAACCTCCCCAAAGCTCAGCAAAAGTCGAAATAAACTCTGGAACTCGTTTGTTGATATCACATGGATAACAAAGGCAATGAAGGCAAACAATGTGAAACTATAGGAAATTCAACTGAATAGCTTATGGTGCTCAGGATTAAGTAGCTTCAAAGAAAAGGAAGAGATGCTGAGAGGCTGGCTTCCTGTCAGACAGAGGGCACAAGCCCATTGGCTGAGCCTGGAAAATGATGAACTCCTGAGTGCCTTTTCAAAAAAACACCAAGAATTTTCTTACGTGTAGAAAATTTAACGGGTTACGGAAAGTGTTAGTAGGTTCACAGTGTAAGTAACAAGAATAAACAGTTTTGAGATTCTAATAAGTGTTTCAAAGCAAGAACGTCATGTGATATTAGAAATGATTTAATAATGATTATGATCTTAAATGGATTTGTTGGCCTCCTTCCACTCTCTCCTTTATTGTGCCTCTTTTCCCCCGGGGTCATTTTATAATTTTTATAGTAACATAATAAAAGCTCTTTTATGCCAGAACATCAATAGATCTGAATTTATTATTTTCTCTTTCTTTCTGTGAGCAGACACAGTTAGAGGAATGAAAATAAAGAGATGTTATTTTGCATAAGTGAGCTTTCACTTAGGGGTATATGTCAAAAAGCACAAAGCTATGTGATATACTAAATAGTGACCAGGCGTTTTGGTTCAATGCCATCGAAGGCACACTTAGAAAGTTTAAATTATTTTCCATTTCACTACTTCCACATTCCCCCAGCTTCATAGCCAGAGCTCTTCCCCTCGCACCTGCCACCAGGTTTATACCCATCAGATACCCTGGTGATATCTGCTGATAAGGAGAATTCTGCAATTTGCTGCATTATCACCAAGGTTCTCGTTTGTTCTTGGTATGTCTATCCCCTTATAAATACATTTCTGGATGCATTAAATGAATAATATAATTTATTCGATTTAAAAATTACCTACTTTGTTAGAATAGGTCGTTTGTACAGGTTTAAACTTGAAAAACCAGTCGGGTCCATGTTGTATCATTTTCAATAGAGGTCCAAAAACTGTGGGCCTTATTTGTTATCCAGAGTCCCTTTAAAAGTTTGAGCTCAGAGTGTAACCATGGCATTAAAGATGTGCTTTGTGATGCAAATTAAAAATAAACTGATGAATGTGTGCAGGTAAAGTAGTCTAGAGCCCTGGTCTGCAAACTGCAGCTCTTTGGCCCCTTGAGTGTGGCTATTCCATAAAATACCATGTCCTGGGCGAGTCTTTTTTGAAGAAGTGGAGTTAGAAGAAGTTTAAGTTTAAAAACTTTGGCTCTCAAAAGAAATGTCAATCATTGTACTGTGGATATTTGGCTCAGTTGACTAGTGAGTTTGCCGACCCCTGGGAGGATAAAGGATGCTTTCACACATCTTCCTTTGGGATTCCTGGAGAAGATGGCCAGCTGGGTGCAAAAGCACATAGGAGGGTGCTTTTGAGAGGTACACATATAAGAGAATGAAGAAGGTATGAGGATAGGACTGTGGAGAGGAAGAAACTGAAGCTTAATGCCCTGCAATGGAGGCCTCAGTTTGTCCTACTAATAGGATCTCAGGGACTTAACTGCTGCTGGGAGTTCAGCATCAATTCAAAGTGCCATAGGAAGCAGTGTCTGAGGGAAGAGCAGGGACTCTGGAGACAGGCTATGGGATTTATTCTCATGTATCCAGTTACCAACTGTGCCATTTAGGCAAGTAAGTTAACCACTCTGTGTCTGAGATTCCTAACTGTATAATAGGTATAATGATAATATTTGCCTTGTTATTTTTTGGTCATTAAATAAGTTGATTTAAGTGACATTCTTAGCACATATTAAGTACTACTGATGTGCTAGCTGCTAGTATTAGTAGTATGTCTTAATGAGAGACCCACCAGAAAAGATTTATTCAGATGTGCCATAATTTTTATTGGAAGATGATCACTCAAGGTAACATTTAATTCTAGCATCGTAAGGTTATTGAGTGCTATCGCTTGATTTATTGGCATGGGCAGGTGCCTTTGCATGTCATGACATTCACAAGACTACTGCTGGGCGATAAGCACAATTAAATTACCCATAGCATCTGGCCCTTTAACCAGTCACTGACAGGACATTAAGGTTTTATATTTGTTCTCTCCTAGTTTTCTGACATTCCAACAGCTCATTAATTCTGGCAACAATAAATTATTCTAGATGTGAGTGTTTTATTTGAGCATAAAAATGAGTAGTGAATAATGCCGTATATTAATTATATTACTTTACATTGTTATTGAAAATATACATGAAAAAGTGAACTCTAAAATATGAATCTTTATTAAAGTTATCAGTTTCCCACAAAGTTAACTGACAAATGAAAAACAATTCAGATGAATATACTAATGGGTATTTTACAACTTGGTAAAATATTTATAAACAATATAACTTAATGAAAAGCCAAGATAATTTTAATATGTGTAACATCAACTATTACAGGCACAATAACTAATACAATTTGGGGTTAAAAAGAGCAAAATCAGTAACTAGAACAAGATGGAAAACCAAGGAAGTTACCATGTACCATCAGTAATTCAACATAGGTTAAAAATATCCTGTGAACTCATTGGGGACCTAAGAAGGGAAATTACTAAACACAGGAAGTTGACTTAATTGTCCAACAGTTTAGCAGCAAGAGTTAAATCTCTACACCTTTATACAATGAAACAATAAGTTGAACTTGGAGAACCATAATGGTTTTACTTGACATTGGAAACAAATAATGTAAAATATATATATTAGAAGAGCCATCTGATCTTGTGTGGAGAAGGTCTTCTAGAGTATACTGTGCATTAAAGGCTGCAAAGAAAAGACTAATTGATTTACATGAATGAACGTTTAAATTCTAAAAATCAACACTCCCATAAACAAAACAGAATGCTAATATCTAAATATTAACGAAATTACCGTCTTATTTGAGTTCGCTCTCTAAACAAGTTTCCCACTTTGAGTTCATTTTTGTGTATGGTGTAAGTTGGTGGTCTATATTAGAGGAATCCACAGGCAGCAAAATCTCAGACATATACCAAAGCAATATCTTCACCGATAAAGGTCCTAGGGCAATGGAAACTAAAGAGAAAATAAACAAATGGGACTACATCAAAATAAAAAGATTTTGCACAGCAAAAGAAACCATCAACAAAACAACAAGAAAGCCCACTGCACTGGAGAACATATTTATCAATGTTATCACCGATCAATGTTTAATCTCCAACCTTTACAGGGAACTCATACAACTTAACAAAAGGAAGATAGACAACCCAATAAAAAAAAAATGGGCAACGGACCTAAATAGATACTTTTTGAAAGAGAATCGAAGGAAGGCCAAGAGACATATGAAAACATGCTCAAAGTCACTAATCATCCGAGAGAAACCTTCATGCACTGCTGGTGGAAATGCAGACTGGTGCAGCCACTGTGGAGAACAGTATGGAGTTTCCTCAAAAAACAAAAAATGGAACTCCCATTTGACCCAGTGGTCCCACTTCTAGGATTATATCCCAAGAAACTAGAAATACCAATCAGAAAGGATATATGTACCTCTATGTTCATAGCAGCACAATTCACCATATCTAAGATTTGGAAACAGCCCAAGTTTCCAAATCAGCAGATGAGTGGTTTAGAAAACTGTGGGACATTTACACAATGGAATACTATGCTGCTATAAAAAAGAAGGAATTCTTACCCTTTGCAACAGCATGGATGGGACTGTAGTGCATTATGCTAAGCGAAATAAGCCAGTCAGAGAAAGATAAATACCACATGATCTCACTCATTTGTGAAATATAATTAACAACATTAACTAATGAGCAAAACAGATCCAGAGACAGAGAAGCATCGGTCAGACCATCAAACCTCAGAGGGAAGGTAGGAAGGGAGGGGGTATAGGGGAGAGATCAACCAAAGGACTTGTATGCATGCATATAAGCCTAACCAATGGATATAGACAACAGGGGGGTGAGGGCATGAGGGAGGGGGAGCAATGAGGAGACAATGGCACATATGTAATGCCTTAATCAATAAAGAAAAAAAAAACACATTAAATAAGGTTTTCATTAGGTGACATCAGTCCTCTTGGTCTCTCCAAGGAGTGCTATCATTGGCAAATGTTTTCCCAATTCTCTTATGATTTTGAGCCCCACTCCTACTAATGATTGCAATCTACATTGTTATATACTGTGGGCAAGATGGTAAACTTTTTATTGTAGTGTTTAGTTCTTACCCATTTATATTTAACTGTAATTTTTTATATCTTTCCATTTAAATATACCATCTTGCTGTTTCTTTTCTCTTCCTTTATTTTTTGATCCTCTTATGTATTTTCTATTCCTGCCCTGTCTCATCAGCTGATTGTTTTTTAGTATCCCATTTTATCTCCTCTATTGCCATTTTAGGTAATCTTAATGAACTTAAGCTTTCATTAATTTCACTTGGATATAATAATTCTATCAGATAACATTTATTCACTGCATGTAAATGCCTTTTTTTATTTCCATTTTACCTTTATGAATTGAAAGAGCATGAATGCATACAAGATGTAAACAATTTTTGAAGAATAATAAGTCACCCACACACTTTGTGCCATCTACAATTTTGAAATGCTATAATTTTATGTTTATATACTGTGTAAAAGCCAGAATATTTTGCACATATGTAGTTTGATTGGGACCCTTAAACAAAACAATAGATCAAAAAGGTCACTTTCCCGTCTCTTAAACAACTTGGTCAATGGAAGTGGAATAAAGAGATAGATTTTACCTGATGCTCAAAGTTCATAGAGACCAGGCCCAGGAAAAATAGTAGTTTAGAAAATTGTTGGATAGGTAGTCTATAAGTATTATTATTATTATTATTATTAATCACCAAATCAATAAGAATACAAGTGTAAAAGATTACACTTATACCATTAAGGTCAGGTTTTAGAAAAATCTAAATAGAACTCTAGTTTGCCCAATACAAAAGGATTTCTATTTAAAGGAAGAAGAAGAAAATAAAGAGTAACAAAAATGCAACTAAAAGAAAGCCAAATCATGCTGTATGCACTATTCAACATGGTTATGGTGAGTAATTTATTGATTCATATAATTGGAAAGTCCAGCAGTACCTTGGTTTGTCTCTGACTAACCCCAGTTGTTTAAGCAATTATTCAGGATTGTCTCTCTCTGTCCTTGTCTTTCTCTTTCTGTTCCTTTCTTGTGGATCGAATGAATTCTCAGGCAGAATTTTTCCACATGGGAGCTAGACTTAAAAGCTTTAAGTTTATATCATGGTCAGTGTCTGTGATCTGAAGAGAAGAATATGCCTCTTTCAAAGATTAGTGTAAAAATCAGGAGAGTGTATGAGTCAGGTGCTTCTGCATGAATTAATTGCTTTGATCAGACAAAATAATACCACTCTAAGAAATGGACCACTTCTAGAGAGTCAGCTCCAATGGCCCCCCAGATTCACTGTGAGGAATCTATAGTCAGTAAGACGGAAGAGAAGTGTAATTTAAATTATGTTTATTTCAACAGTAACCATGGAATTATACATGGAAAACATAGTAGCATATCTCTTACATGCTCAGATTGGCACAAATTTTGAAGTCAGATAACACTGAGTGTTTGCAAAGATGCAGAGCTACAGGAACTCTCATATTTGTTATCTACTAAATTTAAAGTACATTTTCTACTATCTCACACCCAAATATAAGCCCTAGAAAATTCTTGCCAGAGTATAGAAGCAATCTTGTACAAAGTTTTACAGCATCATTGTTACTAACTCTGATATCCCAGAAACAACCTAAAAGATTATCAGTAGAAAATGGATCACATTGACCTGTGGTCTATCCATATAATAGAATAAAACAGTGAATATGAGTAAACTGGAGATACATGTATTGAAATAGATGAATCTAACAAATTTAATGTTGTATGCAAAAAACCTAGTCACTGAAAAATATAAGTACTATAAAGGTATGTATGAATACACACACACACACACACACACATATAAATCAAAACATGTCAATTTTAAAAAACTGTTTTAAGAATACATATAGCCAAAACTGTTTTTGGCTCAGTGGATGGAGTGTCGGCCTGCAGACTGAAAGGTCCTGGGTTTGATTCCAGTCAGGGGCATGTGCCTTGGTTGTGGGCACATCCTCAGTGAGGGGTTTGCAGGAGGCAGCTGATTGATGTTTGTCTCTCATTGATATTTCCAACTCTCTATCCCTCTCTCTTCTTCCCTGTAAAAAATCAATAAAATATATTTTTAAAAAAATACATACATAAGTACAGTTATAAAATGGGAGTGATGGAAACTAATTTCAAAATGTTGACACTGGAGCTGTCCAGGGAAGGAAGGGACATGTGATTAAGGAAATTTTGCATTGAACATTTTATCTATGTTGTTAATAACAACTATTTACTTGTAACACTATTTATATAATCTTTATATGTGTAATTGTTTCATAACTTTTAAAAAGGGATGAGGGGCACCAATAATATGTGATTGTAGGGATGTATAGATAGGTGAGGCCATGATTAACAAAGCCCTGAAGTACAAATGATGGGAAGAATTGGAATTCATTAAAGTTCAAAAGGAATTTTTATTGAGGAATTGTTATGCAGTGGTCCAGACATGGAGTGGAAGTCTCGAGCAGGATTCAGAGTTCTTGTAGCGACTTTACTTCCTGGAGGAGAATGGCTCCTCCTCTGATTCCAAAGCAGAAGACAGTTCCTGTGTGTGTGTGTGTGTGTGTGTGTGTGTTGGGGAGGCAGGGGGAGTGTGGGATAAAATTGTTCTCTGGCAGGATCCTATGAGAATTGCAGATTCCAGGCTGCCCTGGTGACATGTTATTTATTCTGCTTCTCCTCTCCTCCTCAAGTACACAGGTACATTTCCCATGTGAGTTTTTAATGACACACATAGTGTGAAATAAATTAAGTACAGGGCCTCTTTATATCTATATTTCATTAAAGCAGCTTCATTTTTTGTTTCCAACTTTGTTTTGTTTTGTTTGGCCCATGATAATTCTAAATCAGGACTTTCAGAACACTGAATTTAGTTGAGTATATTGAATCTTGTTTTTGTTTTTCTTATGGGGATTTCTAATCATTTAATAATACTCATTTTCAAGACCTAGAAAGTATTGACAGACATATAAAATTGCAGTTACATAGACAAAGAAATTTATTATGATATGCTTGAAGAAAACACAGTAGAGATGATCAGACATATTCATTTTGATCTTTGCCTTATTTTCTTTAAATCAGTACTAAATCATACCATAAGATCCAATCTGTATTTATAAAAGCCTAAATGACAGCTTGACCAGTACTGTGATACACACTGACCACCAGGGGGCAATCAATGCATAAATGGAAACATGGAACAGACTGATGAATCTCAGAGGGAAGAAGGGAGGGGAGAGGGCAGGAAGAGCTTAATCAAAGATCTTATATGTATAGTAGAGGCCCAGTGCGGGATTGGCTGAAACTGCCCAGTGGGGTCTCTTGGCCTGGCCTGGCCTGCAGGGATAGGGCTGAAACCAGCAGTCCAACATCCGCTGAAGGGTCCCAGATTGCAACAGGGCACAGGCCAGGCTGAGGCACCCCATGGGTGCAAGAATCCATGCACTGGACCTCTAGTGGTAATATATTGTGTTAGCACCTTTGAAGATTTCTATTGAAGAAAATTTTCCTATTCATGTATTTGACTGATTCAATGTAGAAAATTCAAAGACAAGAGATAAATTATTAGAGCCTCTCTACTTCCCATCAAAACATACCTTTGGCTACTGAATACAACTATAAGAAATGTGGATTTTTTAAAAGGCAACAGGACAGTATCCCAGGGTAACAAAGAAATTAGCTTAGTTGTTATTTTGGCTTGTTTCTTTGTGAAGAATACATAGAACATTAAATGAACTAGAGAAAATATTTGAATACTAGAGGCCCAGTGCATGAAATGCATGCATGGGGGGTTGGGGGATTCCCCTCAGCCCAGCCTGCACTCTCTCCAATCTGGGACCCCTCAGGGGATGTCCAACTGCTAGTTTAGGCTCAATCTTGGGGCTCAGGCTTAAACCAGTAGTCGGACATCCCTCTCAAAATCTGAGACCACTGACTTCTAACTATTCACCTGCCTGCCTCCCTGATTGCCCCTAACTTCTGCCCCTGCTGGCCTGGTCACACCCAACTGTCCTGCTCAGCTGGCCTGGTTGTCCCATGCAGCATGCTGTTCGGTCATTTGGTTGCCCCTCACAAACCTCCCTGTCAGTCTAGTCACCCCATGCAGCCTGCTGCTCAGTCCTTTAGCCACCCCTCACTAACCCCCCTAATGGCCTAGTTGCCCCACACAGCTTGTTTGGTCATCAGTTTGGTTGCTATGGTCATTTAGGCTTTTATATATGTAGATGGATTGCATTGTTCAATCCTCTTATGGAACCTATTCTTTGCTTACACTTTTTCTCTTTTTCTTGACAATTCTCATTTCTTCTATCCCTGACTGGTTTTTGTTTGATTTTGAAGTTGCTAGAATAAATTACCTCAGAGATATACCCAAGGAAACATTTAGTTAGCAAGTTGGGGTTTAAGATAACTAATAAAATATAGAACTGCCTGAACAACCCACCTCTTATGATTTATTTAAGGAAACAGAGCTGCTTACCAGAGTCATCAGGCACATTGCTCTCTGGCAACACCGGAGGCCTCACTGATTGAGATACAATTGAACTGGACATCACCTCTCCTGTGTACACTAGATCCTAAATGGACCTAACCTGGAGAATCTGTGATGCCAGAAAAATAAAAAAACAGAATAAGACAACATAATGCATGTTAGGATGCAATAAATTTAGTTTTATATAGCTTAGTATACTAAATTTAAGCATAAATATTCATAACAATGTAATTTATAATCAACTACATATATTTATTGGTTTTCATTTGCAGAAGAGAAAAGCAATGTACAGAAGCACAATATATTAAAAATTATTTTCTGAAGTGAATGTTTATTTACTATCAATGCTTTGCTAATTGCTTGCAATTTTGTCTTCTGTAATTACACTAATATGTTGAATAAAGTGTTGTCTGCAATAATAATTTATTTATATATTTTAATAATTCTGCATGCATTTATTTTTTACCTAGATACTTCTCTTCTATTCCAGGTGCATTTACTTACCGTGTTTCCCGAAAATAAGACCTAGCGCAACTTTGGTAGAAAAAATTAATATAAGACACTGTCTTACTTTCGGGGAAACAGTGTAGTTACTCTGCTTATTTAAATTTAATGATTTAAGATTTCAACTCACTTTGCCATACCCAGACACTTTACTTACAGTTCTAATAGTTTATGACATACAATATCTCGTTTTTATATTACTAAAGCATCTCTTATATGATGACATTAACTATTATGCCAAGAAAAATTTTGCTAGCATATGTATATATTGCTTATATATGTAGGTATGAATGTAAGTATGTAGTGTGTAGTGATCTAATGCACCTCAATATCATTTAAGTCAGTGATACATTGTGCAGACCAATTCACCCAATAATTAAGTATATGTGAAGGAAGTAACATAATATATATGTTAAGGTTTTATGTCCATTAGAGCTATAATATCTTTCAGAAATTTAATATTTAATATATGCCTGAGTTCTTTGAAGAGAGATTAAAATATAGAGGCCATGCTGAAACTGGTTTGGCTCAGTGGATAGAGCATTGGCCTATGGACTGAAAGGTCCCAGGTTCGATTCCGGTTAAGGGCATGTACCTTGGTTGCGGGCATGTCCCCAGTAAGGGGTATGCAAGAGGCAGCTGATCTATGTTTCTCTCTCATCTATATTTCTAACTTTCTATCCCTCTCTCTTCCTTTCTGTAAAAACACAATAAAATATATTTTAAAAAAGCAACAACATAGAGGCCACAAAATTCACAATCCACATTTATCAATACATCTGTCTTAGACATTTTTTCAAACATTACCCAGTGTTATTATTACGTTCAAAAATTTAAAGAACAATGTAGACCATAATTAAAAGAAAATACACTCAGCTGAATGCAGGCTGCAGAAATAACTTTCCCAAGACCAAATACAATGACTGCTAATGAAGGACAATAGGTCTTCCAGAGCTTTTTCAATATTGTCATTAAATTCCACAAGGAAAGTTCTTGGCTATAAAGACAGATAAAGAACTGACTAATTCATGCTGTTTTAAACTTGACAAGCCTGTGAGGTTGTCATAGCAGCTTTTCAAATTTTCTGTGTTGAACTGAAAAAAAAAAGTACCTAGTTACAGAATGTAAAAAACATATACATCTTCTTTTCAGAGAGTTATCTGTCATGTTATCAGGGTTTGGAATTAACTTTTTCCTCTTGTTCAGTAATCCTCAGAAAACTATGATGATGGTGAGGTGTAAGTTATTAAAGCCAGTGGGCTAGTATTGGGTGTAGGGCTGAAGACTAAGGAAAGCAAAGTAAGCATAAGTGTAGAATTTAATTACCTAACATTGTCCTACTAAGCATCCACTAGGAACCAGACTCAATTTTAAAATTGGAGGCTATTTTAGAATACAAAGATGATCTCATATTTTCAATTACAGAGGGTAATATCCTATATAATAAAAGCCTAATATGCTAAGTGTCCAACCATTCAACCAGTTGCTATGATGTGCACTGACCACCAGAGGGTAGACACTTTGACTGGTAGGTTAGCTTGCTGCTGGGGTCTGGCCAATCAGGACTAGGTGAGAAGGGCCGGACACACCCTGGAGCCCTCCCTCAGGCTCCTTCCCCAACCCCAATATTACACCGGTGTGGTCCCTCAGCCTGGCCTATGCCCTCTCTCAATCCCGGACCCCTTGGGGGATGTTGGAGAGCCATTTTGGCCTGATTCCTGCAGTATTTAATAAATAATGGCAGTACATTTTCCTAGTTCAGGCTGAGTGACTTAAACAACAAAAATAAAGTCATCACAGTTCTGGAGACTGGGAATTCCAACATCAAGGTACCAACAAATCCAGTGTCTGGTGAGAGGCCTCTGACTGGCTCACAGATAACCAAATTGTGCAGAGAGAGAGTGCATAAATGTGTATATGTATGCAAGATTATTAAAGGATTTACATTCAGTGATAGTAAAGGGTGAACAAATTTTAATATTAGACTCTGAAGTGTAAAGTAACTAAAGTTTCACAACTGAATAATGCTTTATAGGTAGCTTGTGATGTGGTAGCTATGGGCACTATTTTCTGCATGTAGAGAGAAAACATGAGTCATTTAGTCCATAAGCATTATTGAGCCTGCAGCAGGTGCCGGTGTAATGCCCCATTTCCAGGCTACAACCAAGCACAAAGCAGACATCGTCTCTCCTTGTTTATAATACGGTTTTGAACTAGCTAACCCCACAAACATTTTTAGGATCACATCAGACATTTAGATGTCAGATGTATGCCCCACCATCCTAGCCCAGCAATATTCTTCCCAATTGTACAGGCTACTGAAAAGTAAACACTTAAAAATAGGAATTTGGGTGTAAAGCATACTGCAGAGATAAACTAAACAATATATGCCTGTCTCTTATCTTTCTAAAAGTACATATTGATGATTTCCTGCTTACCAGTTTCATTTGCAAACCTTCCCTCCAACTATAGGAGCTGATGCTGTGGAAGCGCAGTGTAAAAGATTTGAAGTGAGAGCGAGCGAAGATGGCAGGGTGCTGTTTTCTGCAGATGAAGATGAGATTACCATTGGGGCTGAAAAGCTGAAAGTTACAGGTACTGTAGACTAAGGTATTGAAACATTGTTTATTTCTTGAAAGAATTTATAATTTATAACTGTGGAAAAAGCTACTTTATGAGGTGTGTGATCCCCATGTCCAAAATTGAGTTTCACATGATATCACAATGTTTGATTTTCTAACAGTCTTCAAAGAGAAGGCAACTGGTTGTGGATGCTGAAAGGAATGTAAACATTAGCCTTGTTGATGTATAATTAAACCGTGAATATCAGGGAGGGATAGGTGGAGGAAAGTGGGTATGAATGGTGGGAGATAAAAGGTAGGTCAAACATTAAGTAAAGCTTTCTATTGGTGATAAACAAATAAAATCTAGAGATATTATTTAAAAATAAAAGAGATGTAAAAGGAGAACTAAAGTGTAAATACCAACTTTAAAATGAAGTAGGGGAAAGATTATAGTACAAGTAAACTAAATGATTGTTCTTTAGGGCTCATAATTATATTTAAAAGTATATAAACCGAGAAATAGTGCTGATCTCATATTATTTAGGAGTTAATAAATTAGGGCTCTAACATTAGGGTCATAAGTCAATCAACAACTGAAATCGAAAAAGCAAAAACAAACACACACACACACACACACACACACACACACACACACACACACCCCAAAAAACAGAAAGTTAAAGAGATGATTGGGAACAGCGAATAATTTTTAAAGACAACTTTAAGCACAATTTCTATTCAATTTTTCCTTTCACAACAATAATATATGTCTTATTAAAACTATCCAAAGAGGCCTACATTGTTTTAAGGAGAAAAAAAAATGATGAAATACCTTTGACTTAGTGTTATCCAAATCAGAGTTTGGAATCAGCTCCTGGGATATCTATCATATCTAATTAGGTCCAGTTTAGTACTCTGGGCTGTGTGAGAGCAGTTAGCATAGTAATTGACCTTTGCTCTCCATGAGTTTTTGGGTTGAATCCTATCTCTACTATTCAATATTTTAAATAAATTATCATGCCTCCAATTTTTCTTAACTTAAATGATAATGGTAAATTTAGTGTCCAATTAAATGTAGTGCACATGCATGCCTGTATGTTCATCTGTAGGTTGAGAAGGTTTCCCACACATAATAAAGACATTGTAAGAGTTAGCTCTTTACTCTTACAAATAAGAAGAAAAATAATACTGTCAATGCCCCAGGCATGGCTGCATGGACTTCAAGAAAGAACTACTATTAAATAACAATGAAATTCAACAAGGGTTGTTGGGAGGGGACCCTCACTGGGCATCCCTTGGATTGCTCATAACCCACTACCACCCTCATGCCCTCCTGTCTTTTGTGAGAGTGTCCTGCTGAGTAGCTGAGGCCTGTAACATCAGGTTGGTGTTTGATTGTGGCCCCTATTATTGTCCATCTGCCCTATTTTCCATTTTTTCTTAAAATTCCTTGGAAAGGTCATGAAAGGAGGTATGCATGCGAGGCAAAAATTAAGCAGATTGACCTTTCTAAGTCCTCTGATAGGGGCAAAGGAGGCTTAAAAAAGCATGAAGATATGGTTTGTGTAGAACACAGACAAATCACTAAGGGCATTGACTTTAGGGCCCTTTGTGCTAACATGTGAGTTGCTGGTTGGTAGAAAAGTTGGGGATGTGCTTAAAAATGCACTCAGGAAGACTGGGCTCATATGATTTCAATATTTAACAATCTTTCAACCTTGGTAGTGCCTACTGGTTATCAGCTTTGATGGCAGCATAATTCTGAGATAGCATTTAGGATATTACCAATTACCCCAAAATTATTTAATCAGTATTCATATATTCCCAGGGAGTACGTTGCATTCATAAATGAAGGAAAGTTCTAGAGCTCTTGATAGCTTTTAGGATTCATGGAATTGTAACTTTCTCTGATCTTTATGTTACCTTGACATGTCTCCTAACAATTGCAGTGGAGTGCTCTCTTTACAAAATTAGACACATTCAGTAGTTTTTGAATTCTTTTTTCTTTGATAGTCAATTTTATTTTCCTCTTTTTCTCGGTATCATCAGACTATAATTTGAGCCGTTAAGTCAGGTGAGAATGTGCCCAGTGAGAAATCTAAGTTTTTCTGCTTTTTAATTAACTTCCTTGTGGCAGTCATCTCTGCTAACCTGTCATTTTATTCTTTCTCTCTCCCCCATGTGTCCGAGTGAATGTGTAAATATGTATATATAGTATATGTGAATAGTATATATATATATATGTATGTATAAATGGATAACTAATTTTATCTCACTCTGGCTCTCTTTTTCTATTTCTTTCTCTATCTCAAAATTATACACATAACTGAGTTTATTCTTTATATATCCTTGATTGATTTGTATTTCCCAATTATCTCAGAAAACGAATCAGTTTTATAATAGATTTATATACTATATGATTTTAAAAGATCCCAAACAACAAAATAATGTAATCCTGAGACCATCATTTTTGAGCACAATATAATTTTGTAAGGGTTTGAAGAAGAGCACTTTGGCTGAAAGAATGAGCGTGCCTCTCCACATTGTTAGCAGATGCATGGAGAGAACTACCACCACCTCCCCAAGTCTCCAGGCACATTTCTGTTTCTCACAGACACAAGCATACACGTGCCCTCTCCATGCCCTGCAAGGTCCATACTCCTTTACTACAATAGATCATTGCATATTAATTTTATAGTACTGTGTTCCTTCCTGTGAAAGTTCTCAAATAAAGAGGGGGAATACACCAAAGGCAAATATAATTTAGAATTTTACATGCTTGGAGGAGAAAATCGTGCATAGCGTAGCATGCAATTTAGGGGAGCGAGACTTGATTAGCGAGCCCACATATACTTTAAAGCAGTGCTTGAATCATGTAACACACAGCACTGCAAAGAAACGCTGGCTCCCGGGCGCTTCATATAATTAGTTAGCTGCGCTGACAAGACTTCATAGTTGAAGTGACAAGAGAGATCTGTGTGGAGTTTATTCTAGAATTTTAACTTTGTGACACAAAAATGTTCTACTTAAGGAAGATTCCTAGGAATTGAAGCCCTTCCTAACTTTATCCTTTGCAAACAACCGCATTTTGTACAAATATTTCTCTTTCAGGGCAACAGAAGTATATGCATTTATTTAGTGTGTCTATACACCTGAGGCAAAATCATTCCTGACTAAAGTTATTCATTGATCTAGTATTGCTCAGGATATTTACATTTACCCTTCCTACAATATAGCAGGAATTTACCTCATACACTAGTGCAGTGTTTTTCAACCTTTTTTGGGCAAAGGCACACTTGTTTCATGAAAAAAATCACGAGGCACACCACCATTAGAAAATGTTAAAAAAATTTAACTCTGTGCCTATATTGACTATATATAAAGTAATTCTCTTGAATAGGAATCAAATAAACACAAAGAAAGTATTTTATAATTACTTTATTATGAAATATTAAGTAAACAAAATAGTGAAAAAATATAAAATTCTTGTCTTGTCTGCACCTACGGCACACCAGGCAACATCTTGCGGCACACTAGTGTGCCACGGAACAGCGGTTGAAAAACGCTGCACTAGTGTGTAGGAGGAAAGAAGGAAAATGGCAAATGGTTACCTGAACACAACCACCCCTCAAGACGCCTATCACCATGATTAGCAATCATACGCTTGAAATGTATAACACTTTATTCTTGATATTACTTGACTTGCTCAGTAATTATTTACTTAAATCTTAATTTGTGTTTCTTTTTTCATTTAAAAAATATCCTTATTGTTTAAAGTATTATAAATGCCCCTTGGGTGTTTCTTTTTCCCCATTGTCCCTCATCCACCCTGCACCCGTCCCCACCCAGGCCTACGCCACTCTATTGACTGTACCCATGGGTTATGCATATATACATATAAGTTCCTTGATTAATCTTTCTTAAACCTTAGTTTGAATACACTTATTTAACCTTTACATGCCCTCTCTGTGTCATTGGATATTTGGCAGTTTCACGTTAGCTCACATAAGCATGCTTGAATGCAAACCTTATTTGCATTTTTTCTCCCCTAATATTGACCAATGATATCACTTAATGCAATTATCTTTTGAGAGCAAATAAATAAATAGAAGATAGAAGCCTTTCCACTAAGAAGACTCAAATTTAGTGCTTTCAGGCAGAATCTATCACCTTCAATTTGTACTTTCATTTGTATGCCATGCCATATATTCACTTGGAAACCAAGTTCATCTGGCTTTATAAAGGGAAAGACTTTTAGTCCTATAGAATACCTTAATATTCAATTAAATGCTGTCGGTTGGACTTAGACATCTCTTTTTTTCTATTTGAATGAAAAAGGGGAGGGGGGGAGACACAAGAAGCTAAATACCTGAGGAGAAAGAGTATGTCTGTTATTTTCAGAGAGTAGAAATTAAAACTGGCAATCTGAAAGAATCAGGAAACCCAGCACGCATGTACCCAGTGCCCTTGTGTTGACTTGAGAAGCAAGAGTTCCACTCCTTTGTCTCTGTTCTAGCTGAGTGCCTGGGGAGACAGGCATGTTCTAATGCCCGTGTGACAATTGAAGAAAGGATTTTCTGAAGAGCTGTCTTTTAATTAAACACCATGTTTCTGGGTTGAAATCAATATTTTCTGGGTTGTTTTTATTAGTTAGTCTGCTATTATACATCCTTGTTCTTGTCTGTTAAATTGGCACTTCTGGAACCAAGCGCGCCGTTATGCAGGACCCTCTCCCCCCCTCCCCCCCACCTGTCCAAATGCCAAGAATGTGTACCACTCAGCCGGCAGGATGGATGGAGCACCTTGGTTCACATAGTACTTGAAGAAATGTGATTAGATCAGGTTCTGAGGAAAGCACTGTGCAGGCATTCATTTACTCCAGTGTGGCATTTCAGGTTCACAGACTAGGGTAAATCACCCAACTCACTCACCTAGTTTTCCAGTTGCCTTTTAAACCTCCTAAGGAGAAAGGTTTTGGAGACACTAGTGATTAGTACCACTCTACCTTATGCCCAACTCTCCAGGGAAAACTTTTGGAAGGTTTTGAAGTTTATAAATAATAAACTAGGCCTTATTCGCAATCCTCTCCATGACTTATTTTTCCAAGCTATCATTTGAATCTTTCCTATTTTTGTTAAAGCAAAACTTGAAAATATGCTTTTATAATAAAAAATGTGGAAAACGTCTCAAAAAAGAAGACAGTCACTTTAAAAAATAATTGGGGTGTGTTGAATTAACATGTTTTTGTAGTGGTTTTAAAATTTTCCAGTGATGTTTAAAATTTGTCTTATAGCTACGGGCCTTAAATCCCCAAATATGTCAAAGATATAATGTATCCTTCCACCACGTAAGTGAATTGTCTGATTTCTTACATGTCACGATGAAGTTTAAAAAATGCATACTTCTAGAATGTGGTGTCCTGGAATGGTGTGCTGTTTCTCTGCTTGCTTGCTGGCTGTCAGCCAGGAGCTGGAGTTCCCTCCTGGAGGCCACACATCTTCCTTTGCAGGTTTTCCGAGTCTCCTGCCTCCAGGAGCACTCGGTTGAGTTCCTCTCCTGACTCAAACCCTCCAATATCCTCTTCTGCCAACGCTGGAAAAAGGTTAGCTGCTTTTAATAGCTCATGTGATTACATTGCCTATTCCATTGTCCAGGTGCCTGAATAATCCAGGAGGATCCCCTCTTTCAAGGTCATTACATCTGTGAACCCCTTTTGTCACGTAGCATATTCACCCGATGCAGGATTTAGGGGAGTGGACATCTTTGGAGAGGGGGCTGTTTGTCTGTCTTCTGTACTGTACCAATCACTGAATCTCTCTAAGCCTCTGTTTTTCTTCTTTAAGGGAGAATTTGGAGGAAACACCACATAGGATTTGGGTGGAGGTAAAAGATATATTGAAAATCACTTAGGAAAAACCCTAGCACAAATTTGCTATTTGATAACAGCCACCATATCGTAATTTTTTTAAATACCATTAATGTTCTCCTGATTTGTTTAATGTTTTTAAGGTAGTTGAAAAGGAAATTAAAATACTTTGCACAACAGATGAAGAAAGAAAATAAAATAAGAGAGTTGAAAATACATGGCATGGAAATTGTATATTCCGTATTAGAAATGGAAAACTATACACTTTACTAGAGGGCTTGAAAAAATGTCAACGGAAGGATGAAATATGGATAAGTAATACAAGTTATTGTCCCAAAATACAGGAACTCAAACAGTACACATTTTATTTTTCTCTCCTATCAGAGTTCAGACATTGGCAGATACTTCAACATCTAGTGATAAGTTCCTTAAAACTTCCATGTCTGCAACCCTTTCCATCAGCTTGATGCTATCACATATTGGTCAAAATTTAGTCGTGTGCTTATGTGTAACTGGAAGGGCTAGTGCCAACTGGAGGTTATGTTCTTTGCTAAAGCTTGGGATGGGAACTTCTGTTAGCAAAGGAAGAGTGGGTTAACTGAGAAAAGGAACCACTTCTGCAACCGGAAGTGATTTAATAATATAGAAACCTAATCATGACTTTGAAGGGAAAGAAAAAAAAAAGCATCATTTTATTATATTACCATTTAGACAATATCAGCCTTTAAAATGTGTGCTCTTCTTCAATCCACAGCAATATCCCTTATCTTACCTATTGCAGACCTTGCCTACACAGTTAATTTTGACATATCTGTTTTCTGAAAGCCATTGCTATCATGATATACAAGCAATGGAAAAGGAGCCAAATACATGGTGATGGAAGATGGCATGACTTTGGGTGGTAGGCACACAATGCAACATACAGATCATGTATCATAGAAATGTATATTGAAACTTACATGATCCTATTAACCAGTGTCACCCCAATACATTTAAATAAAAAAGAAATCAAGAAAATATATTCAGTCCCTATTGTCATCTTCATCAAACTGAAATCTTACTACTAGTATCAGGATAAAAAAAATTATTATGGCACTTTTTAAAAATCTCTCTCAACCTATACTGTCTAGGTAGATCAGTCAACTCATTTTTCCATCCCTTTGCAACTCTAAATGGTTGACATCAAGAACTGAGTTTTAGAGAGTTTAAGTTAAAGTAGAAAATTACTTTTAGGCAACTCAGAATGTCTAGAGCTGAATGAAAAGAGTCAAGTCAAAATCAATAGAGGAATTCTGACATTGAAATACCCAGGAAATAGCAAGCAAACTGCAAACCCAGAAGATTAATGGTTGAGGTGAATTTGGAGATTGAGACAATATTTCAGAGATGGATAGATAACAGTTTGTGTGAAACTAAGTTAAAAACAGATAATTGTGCTGTGTTGTATTGAGGGTAGAAACCAGGCTTGAGTATTTACATCTCCATTTATCAGACAAAGGCCTATAATACAGATGTAGAAGCTCATTGCAGATAAACAGATAGCTTATTTTGCCCGCCCTCCCTCCTTCCCTCCCTCTCTCTCTCCCTTTCTTCCTGACTTTGAAAGACAGTTAAGAGCAAAGACAGACCAGTGGAAGCAAGAACAAGTAAGTGAAAGATGAAAAGATAGGGGAATGGCACTTGAGCTTGGGAAAGGAGCATGGCAGGGACGAGGGCTCAAGTGAGGAGGGCATCAGAGAGGGGCAGTGGAGGTGGATCAGGTTGGTAACAGGGGTTACATGTGCGGGATTGAGCAAACACAGAAAGGTTACATGCAACATTTAGCCGGTTCTCCACAAGGATAACAGTGTGCGAAACAATGCCATAAACAGGATATTGACAATGATATAGTCAAAATACAGAACACTTTCATCACCACAGGTGTCCCTTCTTGCCATTTTGAAATCACACCCTCTCTCACTTTAATCTCTTGTGTTAAGAATGTTATTTAGAGAACCACTTACTCGTGACCCTCTGAGATTTTTTTTTTCACTCAGAGTAATTCCTTGGAGATTCACTTAAAATATATATATATATATATATATATATATATATATATATATATGATATATATATATCCTTTTAATTACTGAGTAGTATTCCACAGAGTGAATATACCACAATTTATTTAATAATCCACCCATTGAACAGCATCTGGGTTGTTTACATTTTAGGGTATTATGAATAAAGTTACTATGAAAATCTGTGCACAAGTTTTTGTGTTATGTAAGTTTCACTTATCTAGGATAAGTGTCCAAACAGTTCAATTACTGGTTGATATGGCATATATATGTTTTGTTTCACAAGAAACTACCAAACTGTTTTTTTGGAGTGAGTGTGACATTTTATAATTTTCCTAATAATGTGTGAGTTACTCAGTTTCTCTGGATCCTCTCCTGCTTTGGTGTTGTCATTATGTTTTTATCTAAAATCTGTGTATCAGTATGGTGATTGCTGTGAAGTTATATTTCATTTTACATTTTTTAAATATATTTTTATTGATTTCAGAAAGGAAAGAAGAGGGAGAGAGAGATAAAAACATCAATGATGAGAGAGAATCATTGATTGGCTACCTCCTACACACACAAGCACACACACCCCCACCAATCACTGGGGATCAAGCCTGCAAACTGGGCATGTGCCTGGACTGGAATTGAACCTGGGACCCTTCAGTCCAAAGGCTGAGCTCTATCCACTGAGCCAAACTGGCCAGGGCTCATTATATGTTAATTTGCACTTGCCTGATGCCTAATGATGTTGAACATAATCATTTCATGGGTCTATTTTTCCATCCATTCACCTACTTCAACAGAATACCTATACATTTTCCAATTAGAATGTGTGTATTTTTTATTTACTATTGTTTTGAGAGTTCTTTATATATTCCAAAAATTATTCATTTGTTGGATATATGGTTTGCAAATATGTAATCCATATCTATAGCTTGTCTTTTTATCGTCTTAACATGGTCTCTAATCGAGCAAATTTTTTAATTATTTTAATCTTTACTGCTGAAAATATTACATATGCCCCCTTCTTTTCTCCCCACCATTAATCCCTTCTAGCCCCAAATTTTAAATTTTCATGAGGTACCATTTGTTTTTGTTTTGTGAATCATGCTATTGTTATCAAATATAAGAATATTTTTACAAAGCCCTACATATCACATATTTTATTTAATTTCTCTTGAAAAGTTTTATAATTTTGCATTGTACATTAAAACCTATGATGCATCTGAATTAATTTTTGTGTAAGATGTAAATTTAGGTTAATTTTCTTTTCTGTATGTGTGTATATGTGTGTTGCCTATAAATATTTTATTGCTCCAATGCATTTATTCCCTTTCTTGACTGAATTCCTGTTACACCTTGGTAAAAAAAAAAAAATCAATTAGACATATCTGTGTTTCTTTCTAAATTCTCTATTCTTTTACATTGTCTGGGATGACTGTCAGACAATAAGATAATATCTTAATTAGTGCAGCTATAAAGTAGGTTGTAATATTGGGTAAAGAGAATGCTTTAAACTTACTCATTTTTAACATTGGTATTTCTATTCTAAAGTCTTTGCTTTTACATATAAATTTCATAATGTATATTTTTATGTATAAGTTCTTGATTGGATTTTGATAGCAATTGCATTAAACCCATACATAATTTTAGGAGAATTAACATCTTTTCTATAATTGAGTCTTCCAATTATGAAAATTTTATGTGTCTCAATTTTTTTTTTTTGGTTTTAAATTCTTTCCTGAACATTTTTGTCATTTTCAACTTACATATTCTGTACATATTTTGATAACTTTTCACTTCCTTCCAAGTAATTAGTATACTTGTTTTTCCTTTATTTTCGCTATGTTCATTGTTAACATATAACATTTGATTGATCTTTTTGATGTATTGATCTTATATTCTTATATCATCTGACTTTATTGAACTCAATATTTATAGAAAATTGTGCAGATATAGGGGATTCCTTATGTAAATAATCATGTCATATGCAAATAGAGATGGATGATATTTTTAAGCCTTCTGATAGTGGCTACAGATTCCAATACTATTTGAATACAAATAGTGAAATGGAGAAAAGAGATATTTTTCAAGCAAATATTTTAAAAAAAAAAACTAAGATGCTCAGATCTTCTGAGGTTCTAGTCATTCTATACCAAGATTAAGGATTGTTTACATTGTTTTCTTGTAAAAGATATTTAGCATTACTTATATGTGTTTTGTGATGGAATAAACATATAAAAGCCATCAAAAGCCATGAACATGCCACAGAACATATGGAATCTATAATAACTTTTATATTGCACATAAATCAAATAAAAATTCAATCAAGGAAAAGTACTAATTAGCACTTCAAAGTTACATAAATAGTTTCACATTTCAGAGGTCATGATAAAAGTGGCACTCTTTAAATAACAAGTGTCCATCAAAATTGTTGAAAAATAATAGAAAAATTTACAGAGTGAAGTTATAAGCTAAATAAATAAATAAATTGTGTATATGTGTGTGTGTGTGTGTGTGTTTGTGTGTGTGTGTGTGTGTATTGGTATATTATATATACAAACATATATATATATATATATATATATATATATATATATATATACACATCAATACTTTTACTTTATTATAGATTCAATCCCCAATTTGTAAAGTAATGACTAATTAGTGATTATATTTTGTGACTGTTATGATGAAAGATGCTAAGAAAAAATTTTTAATTTTGGCCCACTAAAACTAGCTATAAGAGATTTATTCAACATAGTAAGTTCTGGACCATGTTAACCTGTCACTGAATATAAATACAGATATAAATATATTCAGTTTTATGACAATCTATCTGTGTGTTTTTATTGTTTTGTTGTTATTTTCTCACCCAAGGATAATTTCCAGTGATTTTTAGAGAGTGGCAGGGAGAGAGGGAGGGGAAGAGAGGAGTGAGAGAAAGAAACATTGTTGTGTGAGAGACCCATTTACTGTTTGCTTCCCCCACGTGCCCCTACAAGGGCAGAGGATGCAATCTGCAACCCAGGTACATGCCCTTGACCAAGAATTGATCCTGCAGCCCTTCAGTACACAGCCAATGCTCTCACCACTGAAGTTCACTGGCCAGGGCACAATCTAACTGTTTTGAAGGGTCAGATGGGAAAGGAGGAGGATGGTTTGAAGAGAAACAGGCTAGACACTAATTACTGAAGGGCTTCAAGAGGTAGTGATTGTAAGCATTGCCTCTGACTTTGTAACTATTCTGCTTTCTAGATGAGTAATTATGTGCATCTAGAAAACAAGGATATAAGAAATATCATTTAATTTTTTTTAATTTGAACTGAATCATGTAAAAGCTGATATCTGACACATAGTAAGTGGTCAATAAATGTAGGAAATAATTATTGTTATTATAATCATTATAAAGACTTTAATGTTATGTTTTAATAAAACAGCATTCTTCCTCTTGTAGCACTTACTGTAAAGTCCTTCTAAATTTAATTGTTTATCATTTATCTGGCATACACACATAATAATATACAATATAATACGGAACATTTTATGTAATACTGAATAGTATTCAATCCAGTGTAGGTCTCTCAGAGGTATTTAAGTGAAAAAATGATAAACGGTCACATGAAGGGAAATTAAAACTAAAACTAAATGTAGAAAATCTATTATATATTAAATTTTAGAGCAATAAAGTAAAACATCACAACTATCAAAAGAGGAACATTAATAACATATAGACAAACCACAGTCATTTACATTAATTTGTTTACTCCTCACGACTCAAGGGGATGTGTACGATTGTCTTCATTTTGCAAACTGAGTCTCAAGGTTAAGTGATTTTGCACAGAATGCCAGCTCTGAATAGCCAAGTCTCATTTCTGCTTTATCTGTGTTGATACATGCATGTGTCTATAATACATTCAGGTCCCGAATAAGAACTTCTCTAACAAGAAGTGGAGCTCCTGGGATCTGATTTATTTAGTATCAAGGTCATTATTTCAAGCAGATTTATTTAGTAGTCTGGGAAAAGTTCGAGGTGAAGAGGCACAAGCATACTTAAATGCTATCTTTCTGACTTTCTCCACTAAATCATAGAGAGCTCCCGGAATAACCTCCCTGTCTTCATGTAGCTATGTAAATTGAAAGCTTAAGATATGCCTAACAATGTCAAGGGAAAAGATTGAGATGAATAATTGATGTTATAATCACTTTGGAGAAACAGTAATATAATCTTGGTCTGTAATTTTAAAGGCCTATTGAAATTTGAGGAAGAACAAATTTTAGCTTTCAATCCACTGTGTATTCATTCATCAGGCTGACCTTTATCTTCAAAAGGATTGTCTAAAGTATGTCAAAATGAATTTTATTTCTAATTTCACTGTGGAGTTTTCTGTGTGTGCTTTACATAAGTGGATAAATTCTGTGTTCCTATAAATTAGGGGTGGGGAACCTTTTTACTGCCAAAGGCCATTTGAATATTTATAACAACATTTGCAGGCTGTACAATATTATCAACTTAAAAATCAGCCTGCTATATTTGGTCAGATATTTAATTAACTCACCTTATGAACCAGACCAACTGATTTTGCAGGCCTTCTATGGTCTGAGGGCTGAATGCTCCCCACCTTTGATATAAATTAAAACCATGATAATCTTTAATCTATAATAATAAAAGCCTAATATGCTAATTAGGCTGGACAGCTGAGCAACCTTTCCGGGGGCTGCAAGGGCTGAGGCAAACCTCCACAGCTGTGAGGGCTGAGCCCTTTGCAAGAATTCCGTGCACCAGACCTCTAGTTTCACTATAAAGGTAGAGAGGGAAGAAGAGAGATAGGAAAGAAGAAAGGCAAAAGATATTGCAAGTTTGAATGGGTTGCCTACATTTTCTAATTACTAATTAATTGCATTAATTTTTATTGCTGCTATGATAATAATCACCATAATCTTAGTGGCTTAGAGTCAACAAAAATTTATTATCCTCAGTTCTGGAGGTTAGAAGTCTGAAAAAGTTATCACTGGGCTGAAAGCAAGTGTCTGCTGGGCTGTGCTCTTTCCTAGGAGAATCCACTGTCCTGCCTTTCCCCTTCCTTGAGGCCCTTTGCATTCCTTGGCTCCAGGCGCTGAGTTCTGCTTTGAGCCAGCCATAGCAGGCCAAGTCTTCTTCATGCTTTCCTGTGGCTAATTCTCCATTTTCACCTCCCTCTTTTATTTCCAATGATCCTTGTGATTTTTTGGGCCCTCCTGGATTACTTAGGACGATTTCCCTACTTTAAAGTAATGGAAGTAGCAATCTTCCATTTGTCATGGAAATCTGCCTTTGCTTTTAAGGAAACATAGTCATGGATTCCAGAGATTAGGATGTGGAATTTGGGGTGGGGCCAGGATAGGAAGAGAATCATTCTGCTGCCACACTAAGTATGATTGATCAATTTCATCAAACATTTTTTACTCAGTAAGTTGAGAGTTCCTGGAAGATTGGAAAAGTAAACAAAGGTTTCCTAATTTCTTGAATTCAGAATTGGCAGTGAGAAAAAAACACACAAAACTAGACATAAGCACATTTGTACTAAGTGCATAATTAGCTTATACATTTTTTTTTTTTAACTCTGGGTCATCTAAATGCTAAATACTTTTGGACAAGTTAGCAATGCCCTGTGTGCTTTCATTTCATCAACTGTAAAATGGGGACATTATTTTTTAAATTGGTTTCAGAGTTTTATCGTGAAAATTATGCTTTCTGAAATGATTTTTCAGTACTTAATACTGAAATTAGTGTAACTGTTCAAAAAATGCCAGCCATGATTATCATTATCTCTAGGAAGAGGGGAGAGTAGAAAGTATAGTGCTATACCTCTCTTCCTTGGTTAGTTTTCTGACCTCCTCACAAACTTAATCTAAGAATCAGTCATATTATATGTGAGATAAGGCTATACAAATGACTTGAAATTAGGGCCAAGTATTTTCCTTTTCAAAATGTGGACAACACAAAGAATTTCCCAACTGCCTCTCATAATTGTCCAACTGAAAGTCATGAGGCTGGTGCATTTATTCATTAGTTCGCTGCCTCATTGCTTGAAGGTTTTCTCAGTGGTGCCAACTCCCTGACAAGGCATTTTGGGGGTGATTCTTGGGTGCTCCTTGTGCTAAGCATGCTTTCTGGGGCTCTGAGAAGCAGAGAAAGGCTCAACACATGCTTGAAATGGAATGTTGTGCATATGAGTCTGAGGTGTCCACATCTGTGTCTGAAACCAGATATGAGGCAAGGAAATTTGCCCATTTTATTAAGAAAATAAAATATATTCATTTTGATCATGGCTCTGGACATGAGCTATGAATCCAATGACATGGGAAGAAAGATGTTTAAGGATTATGTTATTGTAATACTAGAGGCCCAGTGCACAGATTCATGCACATTGTAAGGAAATTAATTAGAAGAAATATTTTAATATCACTATTTGCTCTTTCTCTATAATAGAAGTGTCAACCCAATTCACGATCAACAATGACAGATTGAAACACAGGCATGCGATTAGCACCGAGAGCTTTGTATGTATTGTGCATGTGCGAATCAACTTAGCCTCTTATAGATATAGAATAAACTTGCTTTATTACACCTCCTTTCTGATTTAGCTAAACTTTTTACAGCCCACTGAAGCACCCTAACTTCTCTTTCAGGTAATTGTCGGCAACACAGCAGTAAATATTAACGCGAAGCAGATTATTATTGTAGATCACGCAGGGAGAACAAAGGATAAAATATTTAACTGCAGCAGTGCTTCACTATATTCTGCACAGTTGAGAAAACCAGAAATCATTTTCAAGTTCCACCATTTCTTACTTCTTTTCAATCAGGTCGTTTCTAAACTTTCTAAATCTCCATTTTCCTGCTAATGAAAAGAAAATAGGATTCTCCCCAGTCTCTTATCTACTTACTCCAGGACTTCTGTGAAGATCAAATGAGATGAGGCACATGAAATGCTTCACAGACATTTGGTTAAAGTGCAAAATGTTTGCACCTGGCTATGAAGCAAGTCATGTTCCAGGGCTGAAGAAACTCTAAAAAGGCTAGTCACTAGGGAGAAGAAACTGGGCATTGCTATGTGACATCATTTCATGGCGCCCACAGTGAACCGCTTCCAGACTGGGCTGGCTTGTGGGCTGCATTTTGCACCATGGACTCTTGGCAGTGTTGGCTGTGATTTGGTGGGGTGTCACTCTGGGGTTGTAGCAGGGCCTGTGTCCCACTTGTGGGAAGCCAAGTGTTGCTTTATTGGCTCCAGGTCTGCAGTGCCATTTATTTGTAAATGGTCAGTGCACACCACAGCAGCTCCTGCATTGAGCGTATGCCCCCTGGTGGTCAATGTGTGTCATAGTCACCAGTCAGACAGTTGCATGGACACTTAGTATTTTAGCATTTCATATATTTAGATAAATTGTGCCAATACTTCAATATCAGCCATAATACTCATTTATAGGATCAGTTTCTTATTTAACCAATAAGCCTTTAACATCACTACTTTCCCCATATACCACTACAAAGCCCATATGAACTTTGCAAATCACTTATGTTTCACTGCATGGCCTCTTTACAATTTTATAATTGAGAATCAAGTGAATTATTATTTGGTGATTGTTGATAATTATTCTGGTTGTTTGGTCCTTAAAACAAATAAGCTTTCAGTAACCAATCTACTTACTCATCACTCCTTCACTGTTCAGGGATGGAATAAAAGGAGGTTTATAGTTGTGAGTACATTATTCTTGTATTATTATTTGTGAATTATTCTATTTATTTGTATTAAAACTGTAAGCCTACTTTTCCCTACTATTTTAACAGGTAAAATAGTTATCTTGGAATCTCAGCTTTCAAACTATCTTCAGTGTTAATTACTCCACTTTTCAACCACGTTTGCATCATCTTTATTTTATTTTTGTAATATGGTCAGTCATTCTCTCTTTCAACTCTTAGTAACCGAAATCTCATAACCTCAAAAGACAATCTGATTTTATCTTTAGATAAGATTAACTTAATAAGTCACGTTATCTCTAAAGTAGATAATAAAATATTTTATTTAAGATGACATCTCTTTGAGATACTGCAACATTTGAAGAAGAATTGTGTATGTTTTGTTCAGGTACCTGGCTCACTTTTTAGTAAAAGCTCTTTTATGTGTTAAAATAGAAAACTTTAAGATGAGATAATGTTTCAAGCAATAATTTTCTCCAAATAGGGATGAAAGAGAAAAAAAAAGAGACTAAAAACAAGGGGAGAGAAAAATAAAGGTGACTATAATTGCAAAAAAGTCTGCCAAATGGCATTTTGACCAGCTAATATTTTATGACGCTCTTTAACAACATAGATATTTATGCATATATTAATAATTTTTAATTTATGCCATTTAGAAGTGTCCAGTAATATTTAAATGGCTAAAAGTATAGTTGAACCACAATAGTTTATTAATTCTCTATTATGGGACATTTGGTTTATATCTAATAAACCTAAACAGAGCTTTCATCAACTTCTTTGTAGTTACTAAATTTTTTTGTGCACAAAAATATCAACCCTGTTAGGATAATTTCCTGGAAATTGAATTACTTGTACCAAGTATAAGGACCCCAGAAAAAAATTCATTATTTTGCCCTCTTATAAGAAGTAAATGAAAATTCCCATGTTGCTGAACCACCACAAATCACTAGACCTTTAAATTGACTTTACTCATATCAGATAGATAGATAGAAATGATAGGTATAGATATGATTTTTTTTTTAAATCTTACACAATCCTAGGAGGAGAAGAGAACATAGATTTTAATTTTACATATGAGAAAATTAAGATTTCAAATATCTAAATGACTTATTCTTTGCCACATTGTTAGTAAGACAAAAAATTGATCTGGAACTCAATTTTTCTATGATATCATGTGTCCTCTCTGTTACTCTACTAGGAAAACTCTAGTCATTCTGATACTTTGTGTACTGAACTGAAGAAGTAAATATTTCTGCACAATAATTTAAATAGGGAACTTTAAATATTCATATTTTGAGCCTGGATTCTATTTTCTTATTTATGTAGGATTTTAGTCACCTTAACAACAGTGAAAAAACAAAATATTTATATTTTGAAATAAGCATGGAAATTTGGTAAAACATACATGTCATTTTAATACAGCCATCTTAAACAGTTGACTACTTCTAAAAATGGTTTTTTTGTTCAATGAAAAATGACCTTTTTATACATTTCACACTGCTTTAAAGTTGAAGTAGTTTTCAAAACGCTCACTAATGGCACCTTAAGTGGGAAATGGTGAACAGCACTTTATCTCAGCCATGAATGTGATACAAACCAGCATGACAGGCTGTCTTTTCTAACATCCTGGACTCTAAAAAAGATTCAAATGAAAATAAATGTTTTTTGTTTGTTTTTTTTTTCCCTTTGGTTTTGTTTATTTGTAATGCCAGAATTTGTACTGATGCAGAGCTCTTGTGTTTTTTGTTTGTCTTGTCTGTTTGTTTTTAATTATTGTATTGGCTATCCAAGTCTCTTTTTTCTGTGAACTGCCTATTCACCTTTTTGGTCTTTTTAAAAAATGAGTTGTTTGTGGTTTTCTTATCGATTTGGCAGGAGTTTCTTATATTTTATGGGTGGTATTTGTTTGTCAGTTATGTTTGCTGTAGACTATGTGTACATATTTAATTTTGGATTTTAACCTTGCTAATGGTACCTTTAATTGTTAATAAAAATGTTATATTAATAATAAGATGTATCAATTGTTTTCTCAAAGCTTTGTATATTTTTATCTTTAGAATTTATCCTTACCTTTTCGTAAAAAATATGGTTCTGATATTAAAGTCTCTGTAAAACCAGAGTGTTTAACTTGTTATCACATTATGAGTTTTAATTTACTTTATTTTGATTACTAATAAATTCAGGTGTTTTTTTTAGATGGTTATTGGCTACTCATAGTCTTTTTGAGGTGTCTGTTGAAGTTCTTAATTATTTTTTGTTTTGTTTATCTTTCTCTTATTACTTTTAAGAGTTCTTTATATATTAGGAATTCAATCTTTGTCAGTTGTATGTGCTACAAATATCTTCTCCAAGGTCAAACTTTTGCCTTCTAACTTATATTGTCCTTTGTTGAGCAAAAATTCTTGATTTCTGTATATAAAATTTGTCATTTTTTTTTACTATATCAGAACTCTAATTTGAAGTCAACAAGATATTCTTCTATATTGTCTTTCATCTATTTATAATTTTACCCATCACAGTTTTAAGCCAGCTGAAATTGACATTTGTATAGTAGTAAATACAATTTGATTTTTCCCATCATTTATTGTTTGCCATTTATATGCAGTAGTGACTGTCATAAATCCTGGTTCCATGTGGATGTAAGACCGTTGGTCTGTTTCTGGGGTCTTTTTTTACTCTATTGATCTATTTCACTAACTGAAGTTCATAGCCACACTAGAATTTTATAAGTTTTGTTATCTGGTAGGGGAAATCTTCCCATTTGGAATTTTGGAAGGATTTAAAATTGTGTTATTATTCTTGGTCCAGTACTCTTTATAGATTTATAATCTGCTTTTCAGTTTCTATGAAAATGTTATTGACTACCTGAAATTGCATTAATCTAAATTTTCAGAAAATTAGCTATTTTAGGTTAGATCTTATTTAGGATCACATTATGCTCCCATTATATTTAAATTTTCTTTAATGTCCTTAATTGTAATTAATATATCAATCTAGAAAGGGCACATAACTTGTTAATTTTAAGTCAAAGCAATTTTTTTATTAATTTTATTAAATTATCTGTAAGTTCTTTTAGGTTCTCTATAAAGAAAACCATATAAAAATGGAAAGCATGAGGATTTTGTTACTACTTCCCTAATAAATTTTTCATATCTATACATTTTTCCTTCCCTTTCTCCTACATAATAAGACAACTATAGTTGAGAATTGAACTGAAGTAGTAATTCCAATCACAAGATAAACCACACAGAACTTTTGTACTATTGCTGTTGTTAAGTGAAACATTTTAACACATCATCAGTAACTTTGAGGATACTATAGACTTTGTTGTAGATAATATGTATTGGTAGGAAGAAATTTATTTGCATTCCTCCTTTTCTAAAAGGTGATAATTATTGTTGCTATTGTTAATCATGAAACAATCTTGAAGTTCTGTAATGACTTGTCTACATCTTTTTATATGACTAAGTAGTATTCTCCAGTAATACATTATTATGGATAATTTATTTTCTACTGTTAAACCAAATTTATGTTCCTATAATAAATCCTAAACAAATAGTCCCAATATTTCTTAAATTATTGTTGGCTGAATCATAGTACTATTTCTTTAGGACTTAGTACCATACCCATGAATACATGTAAGCCTTTAAACTCTTATCTTATACAGTCCCTGCCTAATTTGCAATGAAAATAATCTTGATAATTCTCTAGATAAGTTTCTATTAGATTGGAATTTGGAGGAGAGAATATTGTTGATATTTACAAAAAAATCTGAATTTAGTTCTACCCAGTGAAATACCATCATATCTGCACGCGCGCGCGCACACACACACACACACACACACACACACACACACACATACATACACATACAGATATATAAGTTTGTGTCACAACTCATGCTTCCTCGGAAATAAGTCAACAATATACATTGAAAATACTGCATATCTGCTTAACCAGTCATGGCAAGATATTTGCAGAGTATATCAGGGGATTCCAAAAATGTGCAAGTATAATCTTGATTATTCTGTTGTACATTACCCATGATTTCCCAACACAAAACCATTTATGTCAAAAGGTTAAGGGAAACTCTAAACATTATTTTGTAGCTCAGAGGACCACCATCTTTAAAGATAGTTGGGTGTGGTGCATAAACAACCACATCCGTAAATTACAGGGTGAAATAATAGCACAAGAGTTTTTAAGATTCCTGGACTTGTACAAATTTTAATGGCCATTATATTGGCTCTAAACATAACGTGAAGCTTTTCATGACAATCATGGCTGGAAATGCCATGAGTGTTCTTGGTGAACTTCATTGTAGAAGGAAACAGTGGATAGTTCTAGTAAAAACCAGCAACTTATTTCAATTAATTAAAAGTCGTGTTCCCAACCCTCTTATGGGTAGAAAATAATCATTAATAAATGAAGCTCTCTTTGTTTATCTATTAGAACACAGGGAATTCACAGGAACAATCTAGAACATCAAGAGGTAAAAAGAATGTATCTCATAGAAGCAAAAGGATGAAGGGAATTTATTTCAGCATTAACACGTGTGCTTTCTGAAGTCTGTGTACCTGCCTGTTCTCACTTGGATACTGTTATGAATGCCACACTATCCTGTTACCAGAGGAGACTTATTTTTTTACCTGAGTGTATTACTAAATGAGTGAAATAATATATATTAGGGTAAGTTCAATGTACCAAGATTCCAGTTTCTGACAGTCCACATATTCAAAGATACTCCAAACATGACAGATGACCCCATAAATCTTTTAGAATCAGTTATATATCTGGAAACGAGAAGAAAAGTCTCACTGAATTGTGTTTAGTGAGATACCATGTTAAAAGTCTTAGCTGTGTTCCCATGGCAATGCATATAGATTAATCATATAGCTTAGACTTATAAAACTACTCACATAATTAGTATTTTTTAACCTACAATATTTTTATTTTTTCACAATGAAAAACATATTGTAGAAAGTCTCAGATAAATCACTAAACAAATGTAATATCAGAAGCTACTGATGACAATCAGGTACCAGTTCTTTGGGCTTCTTCTCTACTGACTTTGATTTCCATAGAAGTCATTTTGATGGCAGTGTATCAAAAGTCCTAATGGGAAAAAACCATTAAGAAATAAAAGTGCTGCTGAGATGAGCTTTATTCCTGTGCGTTCCACTTGGTAATGAGCAGTATCAGCACTGTGTGCCCCTTGGAAATGCAATCTCCCACCGTGATTAACAGTAGTAGAAAGCCCATCTTACTTCTCTTCAGAAATTGATGTAAGGGTGAAAAACTGCAGAAAAAAATAAATAATTTTTTTTTAAAAAGGCTGGATCAAGTTACTAATTAATTTTCCCAAATAAATCTGAGTTTATGTGCAACTGCCAGATTTTTAGATAACTGAATTTCCACAAGGATCACAAAAGCTGATATTGCATTTGATGATGATGTTAATGAAGGAAAGGGTTACACAGAAGATGTGCCTGCTATTCTATCCATGTATTACCCTGTTTCTCCGAAAATAAGACAGTGTCTTATATTAATTTTTTCTCCCAAAGTTGCGCTAGGTCTTATTTTCAGGGGATATCTTATCTTTCCATGCACTAGGTCTTATTTTCGGAGGATGTCTTATTTTCAGAAAAACACGGTAGGTGCCACGTCCAAACCTCAGAATAAAATATGCTACTAGCTTAAGTGTATCAGAATTTAAAAAGACTATTTAAATGTGGTCAAAAGATAATTCATCTAGGGATCCAGTCTTATTAATTTCCTAAATGTCATCATGCATTAATCTCTTATGAAGTCTATAAAAAAATTAACCGTATAGTTTACTTATCAGTTATTTTATTTTTATATTTCAGTTTCTGTTAGGATGTTTATAATGTAATGATAAATGAACTCAAACATAGCTGCCTTTTAATAAATTTGTGACAGTAGAACTGTATGATTATGTTTGCCTAAGATATGTTCTGGGTGGCACTTTTTCACTTAGGATTTATTAGAGGCCTCAGATGTGTATTTCTTCTTATTCCTTTAATAATTACTAAAGTCATGGGGAAAAGAACAACCTTAGTGATTATAAACCTTAGGTTTACCTAATATTTCCTGAAAATATATATCCTTGGAGTGAAAGTGCTCTGTGTAATCATTATAATTATTTTTGGAGGTGGGAATTGAAAAGAAGAATTATTTATGTATCTTTCCTAGAGAAAGTTTCTATTAAACCATATATTTATTCTATTTGAAAACAATCTATTTTCACTTATTTTTCTTAACTAAAAAAAAAAGAAAATAATTAACAAATGAAAAGCTTCTTTTATCCTAAAAATTAGAGACATAAATGTTAATAAATTCCAAGCTACCTGAAAGTTAAAAAATATAAGCAAGGAGGGACTCTGCTTCATTTCTGATACTGATCAATTTAAGTCTAATTTTCTTTATTAGTTACAAATGATTTACTTTTGAAATATACTTCATTTCTGGAGAAAATAGATTTATTCTAATGCATTTTCAATGTGATCACCAAGTATAATAGTATCTTTCCCATTATCTCTTTTAATCTTCTGAAACCTTCACAAGTGGAGGAGACAATATGAATTGGCATCATCTGAGGGTAAATTCCTGGGGATGTTTTTTATAATATGAAAAATGTTGACTGAAAAGTAAAAACAGATTTTGAAATATTTTCTTTTCGGAAATCTTGGCAGCTTATTCTCCAGTCTCAAATGAACAATACGGTGGGTTTTTGTTTTCCATCAGAGAGAACAATTTAACAACATTGTTTTTCTCATTTTGCTAGAAATATTAACACTGGATAGGCTTACAATAACAGTTTCAATAAATTCACATTTTCCCCCCAGGAATATTCACAATATCCCCCAGGATATTTATAAGTTAATTTGTGTTCAAGTATGAAACAAAGAAATATCCTAGGAAACTCAAACATGTTTTGCATATAAATTATAAAATAGAATGATTCTAAATTATTCTTCTTGTATTAATATTTTCACTCTCGTTCTTTTATTTCACTCAGCTCTGTATCAGAATCAAGGAATAGCACTAAGTGTACAACATTGATTAAGACAAAATCCTCGAGTTCAAGGAACTCGTATTTACCAAGTATGTGTTTAAAGCATATAGCAAAGTTTTCTCATGTCACATTGTGATAAATGCTGTACCAGTAATTTTCAAGGAGCTGGAGAAGCTGGACTTAGGGAGTAAGGACAGCAAGGGCACGTAATATGTTTCACAGAGGAAATAATCTAGAATCAGATCCTGAAGAAAGAGCAGAGATTACCATCCAAAGGAAGGAAGGGTGAGGAGTATGCTTGGAAGAAGTAATACTTATGACAATCCTTAAACATTTCAAAATCTGAAAGAGTTGTATTGTTGCTGAAGTATAACATGCATATAGCTGCTAAGGGTTAAGTCCTCCCAAGGAATTTGTTCTTGACTTCTATAGACCATTGGATACTTGAAGTATTTCTAGTGAGAATTACACAGTCAGCGGTGTGTTTTGGAACATTATCTGTCAATGGTATGGAGAAATAATTAAAAGAAAATAAAAGTGATATTGAATTTGGGGAAAGAGGTAAACTAATAAGGAAGTTGAACAAAAAAGAGCATCTCAGTATTCTTCTCGTTTCTGAATTGAGTGTGTTGGACATGAATGTAACATTACTTAAATAACACACTCAATTCAGAAACAAGAGAAAACAGCTTTTAAAGAGAAGGGCCTTAAAATATTGACCATTATCAATATTTATTAATTATCTCACCTATGTAAGATACCATGTTGTTCACAAGAATTCAGTGGAATACAAGGAATATGCCTTTGATTTTTCTTTTTTCTTTTTTAGGGAGTAACACATAATTTTAACTGCAAATTTCAGAACAGATATGTTAGGTTCCAAATGAGTGTTACAGGTAGTAAAGCCTGAATAGCTCAGAAAATGAATGGATTACAGTTACCTTAGCAGGTGGCAAACCTAGTAAAGAGAGTTCATAGATGAGTAGAGGAAAAGTACTCTAAGTAGATGGATGGGGTCAGATTGCAGAAGTCTTGAATGCTGAGCAAAAGCAGGACCCAGGTATAATTATAGCTTTTTGTCCAGATGAGGCTCAATCTAGCAATGTGTAGGTTGTATTTTGCGAAGTTAGCTAGAAGCCAGAAAACCATTTAGATTATTAAAATGACACAAGGAGAAGACTTCTTTTCTTTTAAAAGATAAAGAGGCTTTCAGAATTCAGAGGAACTCATTTTAATGGAGTAAAAGAAATGACAGTTAATAATTTACTTTTGCCAATATGATTACTCCATTCCTTCCTCCAAATAATTTTGTATAGATATGTAAGGAAAATCTCATTTCCACTTGTATTTAAGGAGAATTGAGAGAGTTATAGTGTACATGCTTTGACATGTTTGAAAAAAAAATCATATAACTCTGAGTTAGAAATTGAAGTACCTTACAGATCACATTATTCACGGCTTAATTTTACAAATAACATCCAGACGGCTTTAAATACTTGTCAAAGATCAAAGAATAAGCTAGAAGCAGATCTGAGAATAGAATGAAAGTGTTCCCTGTCCAATCTTTAACTTAACCAATTTAAATTTGGGGCAAATTAAGGAAATTTCAAATTAAGGAAAAAGAAAACAAGAGTGTGAAATCTTCCAAAGCATTTGAAATACTCAATAACAAAGGTTCAAATTTGAAAATAGGGAATAAATAGGAATCTGCCTGGCCCTTGAGAACTAGATGGATTTACCCTTGAACCTAATATGTACTCTAGAGCAGGAATTTAAAATGCTTCCTAAGACTCCACTGTCATGGCCAGAGGGCAGTGGACATAAAGACTCATGTCCTGTTAACCCTCTTAACCTCCTGGTTTTGGATTCCTCTCCTGTTGTCTTTTCTGTTCTGTATTGATCTGTGTGTAAAGCTTATTCCCTTCTTTGTCCCCCTTCAAACAAATAAAAACACCTAAAAAATGTAATTGATCACAGGAGATTTTATTGAAAACCTGAAGTCAGGAGGGGTTCTCATTTGGCAAACATCAAAACACAAAACTTAAAAATAGAATTTAGATATTTCTCTTTTTTAATATATGAAAGGCCTGGTGCATGAAATTTGTACATTCGGGGGGGAGGGGCGGGGCTCTCTCAGCCTTGCCTGTGCCCTCTTGCAGTCCAGGATCCCTTGGGGGATGTCCCACTGATGGCTTAGGCCCGCTCCTCTTTGGGAGCCATCAGTCTGACATTTTAGCACTCCTGCCACTGCTGCTGCTGCTCTCACCGGCCTTGATCCCAGCTTCTGGTTCAGTGGTGCTCCCACTGTGGGAATGCACTGACCACCAGGGGGCAGCTCTTGCATCAAGCGTCTTCCCCTCGTGGCCAGTGCACATCATAGTGTTCTGTCATTCCGCCATTAGTTCAGTTGATTTGCACATTAGCCTTTTATTATATAGGATTTTTATTTAGCTGATTTCAGAGAGGGAAGGAAAGGGAAAGAGAAGAACATCAATGAAGAGAGAGAATTATTGCTCAGCTGCCTTTGCATGCCTCCTAGTGGGGATCCAGCCAGCAACCCTGGCATGTGCCCTGATCAAGAATTGAACTGTAACCTCCTGGTTCATAGGTCAAGATTCAACCACTGAAGTATGCTGGCAGTGTCAATTCTACTCCTCTCCAGCTTTCTTTCTCACAGGGGAAGGTACCCCAGGCTTTCTTGGTTTCTTTAGTCCCCTGCCTTTTAGGATTGTCTCTTTTTTCTTCTTCATTCTAGCACTCTGGAACAGCAAGCATTCTGTGCCAAGCCTCCACCTCTCCTTTCAAGCCCTTTGTGACAGCATATCTGAGGCCCTAGTGAAGGCTGAAGATGCTCCCTTCCCAGGCAGTATTCTATAATACCACTGTATTCTTCATCTAACTTATACACAATGAAAACAGTCACTTATTCAGCAACATCAGATAGACATATTAATGAATGTCTATATTATGCCAGATAAAATCCTAGGAAATGCAACGGCAGAGTGAAAAAGGCCCCTTATATCAAAAAGAATAATAAAAATGATTTATAATTTATTTAGCGACCTTCAATTTAATGTACTAAAGAATTTGTATGCATTCAATAACACAGGATCAAACTTGAAGAGAATGAATAAATAGAAAAAACAATTTTTTTGCTCCTTCAATCTAGATGTATTTGCTCTAGACTCAGCCCTATTCCAGGGTAGGGATTTAAAATGCTATCTGAGGTTAATTGAATTTTGATTATTTAAAGTCTTCTAACAATCTTATAGATTGGATGTGGGAGGCAGTGTGACTAATAATTACTCAAATTTCTCCCCTTAAGTTCTTAGAGCTAATTGCTATGTTTGAATTTTTACCAATTCAATCAAGATTTCACATTGAAAAGAGAAATAGTTCAAGGAATTGTGTCCTGTTCAACTCTTCCCTTAACTCTTGCTTTTATTTTTTCAAAGGAAAGTAAAACCTTGGCAGAGTTCAGGACTGTTTCACTTACTTCAGCTATTGATATGATGCATTTCTATTATATCTACACAGAGAATGAAATCAGCCTAACACACAGAAAAGTCAGAGCATATTTTCTCAATATTTTCAACATTAGGGTAGAGCTCAATTAGAAGTGAGGTTGTGCCAAATACTGCATTTTATTTAGAAGAAGCCTCCCTGAGTGCTCAGAGCTTATTTGAGCATTGACTGATCTTATCTAATGCCTGAGCAGCTGCATCAGGGAATGCCTCAATTTACTGAAGAGCATTTTGTTTAATAAAATGCATTTCCCTATTTGACATTTAAGAATCTCTTTACAGTGCCTAAATTTCAGATTTCAAAATTCAGCATGAGGCTATGACATTTTGGGACTAGAGTGACCCACATTGGGCCATTACCTCTGCACACACAATGTGTAGACTTTCTGTGGCTGACTTTTATAAAGGGGGGGGAGGGGGAGGAATAAAGAAATACCACATCCTTACAATGAACTGGGGTACATTTATATCCTATTTAAGAAAAATCTAACTTAAACTGTAGGTTGGCATTACTATTGTAATTTTTTTCTGAAGAAATGGAGGTTTGGAGATATTAAATAACTTCTCAAGGTCACTTAAGTAGGAACAAAGAAACGAGGGTTGCTTACTACATCTGCTAATGTCAAAGTGAGCAGAGTACACATAAGAAAACATGAAGGCCGAAACTGGTTTGACTCAGTGGATATAGCGTTGGCCTGTGGACTGAAGGGTCCCAGGTTCGATTCCAGTCAAGGGCATGTACCTTGGGTTGTGGGCACATCTCCAGTAGGGGGTGTGCAGGAGACTAGCTGATCAATGTTTCTCTCTCATCCATGTTTCTGACTCTCTGTCCCTCTCTTTTCCTCTCTGTAAAAAAAATCAATAAAATATATTTTTTTAAAAGAAAGAAAGAAAGAAAACATAAAGGCCAGGATTCTAGCCTTGTCAATGAGGTATTTTATTTCTCTGACAAGATCTCTCTCATTATTCCGGTGTAGACATGTTATCTACTTATATTAACAAGTTCTGTGAGAAAAGAAAATGGGATGATTTATATAAAACTAATATTTAAGAGCATATAGCTATCCTTGCTTGGCTTCTATGTGTATTACTGATCCTAAGTCTCCCACACAAGCCCAATGTCATAAAATTGTGTCTGAAATATATTGCATTAGAATTCATGGAGAGATGCTGCATTTCACATAACTTTTTTCAGTTACTGTAAAGTTAAGGAAGAACCTGGGAATATCAAATGGGTTTTTGTGTGTTTTTTTAATTTCCCATTTCTTATGCTGCCTGTTTTGAGGCAAATAACTTCCCTAAGGATATATGGATGACAACAAGTTCATAATGAGTAGCTTAGAGGATAGCATTTACAGTGTACATAGCCACATAAGGAAGCTTCTGCAAAGGATGGAGATGGAGATCACGCGGGGGATCATTTAATTTTAATAATTTGTTTTCATTTTCTGTGGAGTGATATTTTATGATGAGCACTTGTAACATCCTAGCTTATGCCTTAAACTGTCTTTAAATATAAAGTAGAAGCACATTCCATTTTATACTCTTTCTCCTTTCTAGCAAAACATTCTATGCCATCTTTATTCTTTTATGTTTAAACCAAAAATTTTCATATGAATGAGATCCAGGACTTTTTGACCCTGAAGTTTGCTGAGCTTGTTTTTTTTAACTGTTGTTATTACAACAGTTAAAAGTCTAGGGTTTCCCTAAGTCTCACTTTCACTTTAAGGTATGGAAATATCCTTTAGCATCTAATGTTTAATTAGTCAATAAGTTTAAATACATAATAGTAAATGTCTATACTCTTTTCTTTTTGTCCTTTCTCTCTTCCTTTGTTTTCATGGTTTCTATAGTTTACAATGTGGGATTCATCGCACCTTCTTTCTTTTTCTAAAGTGAGAATAAGTCAGATCTGTACTCTTTGTACCAAACGAATGTTGACTAATGATTGAGTTAATTTTGAATTTTATATAAGCAACAAATTATTTCAGTCTATAAGTATATTCCCTTCAAAGATTGTGTATTTATTCTAAAAATGATTTAAAGCTTACCTAAAATTAAAATTTAATTGAGTGGCCTATATTTTTCATTTCTAAGCCTGTGTCTTATTTATAGTCAGACACTTCCCAATCCGTGATATATATATATATATATATATATATATATATATATATATATATATCCTTTTACTTTTGAGTTTGTAGTGTGCCTGGATCAGATGGCTTTTATCCTCCTTCACTGATTTCCTTGTAAGACTATCATTATTGCTTATTAATTGGGGTCCCTTTGGCTCCTTCTGGGACAAAAATGAAAAAGATGAGAGTAATTTCCTCAGTATCTGGAGGCCTGAACTTACCTAATTATTTTTCAATTTATTCTCTTTTCAATTTAGCCCTGTAGGTGGTATGATTATACATTTATTTCCTCAAGAATTATTTTAAAATCATTAATAATGTTCTATATTGATACTTGGAATTGAAACTTCTATCATTTTATACCCTCCTTTGTAAGTTACACTTTTGGTAGCATTGTACTCTCCCTTCCATTGATATATTCTGTACAACTGACTACATGTGTCATTCTGTATCTGAAAAGCAATATGGCTACTGCTCTTTAGTTATAGTTCTGCTATCTCATCTTGGAAGTTTATAACATTTGAACTTTACTCCTGCATCCTTTTGGAAGTTATATTTTATTTTTTTAAATTCCAAAGGAGCCTCCCCTTGAGATATGCAAATGTATATCTTGGAATATTGTTTTAAATGCCGCCCCCCACCACAATCACAAAATTAAAGTTTTATCTACAATTTTCACTTTATTTTCAAAGACCCATCTGTAAGAATTTTTCACTCACAGAAATAAATATCTTACAAAATATCAAAAGAGCAAACTCCTTAAATAATTTTTTAATAGTTGCCCATATAACAGTATACACCCTACAGAGCCTCTTTTTTTTTGGGGGGGGGGGGGGAAAGCACACTGAAAGCAGTAAGAAGTAAAAAATGCCAATAGATTTTTAGCACATAAATGAAAAACTATAATCTTAGAAATCTACAACAGTAGACCCTTATTCATTTACCCTTAGAACCATAATATAATAAAACCATAGTTCAGTCTTTGAAAAAACTTTCCTCTCCTTTTGTGATTCAAGATCAAGGTCTGCATTGCTGTTTTATGTGAAGGAGTCATCTGTTGATTTTTGTATAGTTCCTTATAAAACCACTTACATTCAAGGCACCTAAACATTAGCTGTAATTTCCTAGTGGCAGCTTCTTCTTTGGTTATTAAAGCAATACATTTATATTGTTCTTCATAATAAGCAGAAGCAGCTTCATTTTGTAGGTTTAAAATTTTCATTTTTCAATGGCATTGTATTATTAAGCTAGTGTTGATGCCATTGATGGAGCAGCCATAGTATTCTTACAGCAAGATATATAAAGAATATTAGACTAAAAGAAGATAACCTTTATTCAGCAAGAATTTATATAAAACATTTATGTGAAACTACAAAAGAAAAAAAAGAGGTTTCTTTTTCATCATTTTCTTTTAAAAATGTGTTCTGCATTTAATTTCTGAAAAGGAAAACCATTCTATTTAACTCAGTTAAATTATGGAAAAGCTCTTGAGAACACGGAAAATCAAGTGGAGTCAATAAATGAAAGCTTCAATTGATAAATATGACCCCACAAAAAGTCAACTTGAATAAAGCAAATTCAGACAATTCATGGTCTTAGATGGAGCCTTGCTTCCAGAAAGGGCAAAGGAAGATGCCAGTTCTTTGCAGTTTGATGATCACTCTCATCAAAGGTGGGAGAAATGCTCAAGGCCCAATAAGTCCTAGCTATACCTTTAAATATTTAATAATATACTATACTGGAGCTCTTCCCATTTTCATCCATGCTCTGTATATTATTGAGACAAAAGGAAGTTAGATAGATAGAGTAGAACCAGGGGAGGAGGATGTGAGACTGGGAACCCAAGGAGGCACTCCAACTGGGTGGAGAAGGAAGGGCACGGAACACTGAGAGGCATGAATGTATGAATGTTGCTAAGACAGACAACTTGCAGATAACCAATCACAGGTAGTAAGGCAAGGCATATTGCTAAGGCAAAATTCTTTGAAAAGACCAATGCGGAGCTAGCATAGCTATCTACCCTGAAATTAAAGGGCATGCTTACGCTCAATGAATTCTGGTGGGGGAAGCACATTCCTGGGCACAGGTGGCTTAAGGCCATGTGAACCTCAACACATGGACTAATAGACTTGAATTAGTTTGGATGTTAAAATACTCCTGACTATAACATAGAAAGGAAGCTCTGGTCACTAGCCTGCTCTTGGAATCCCTCAACTTCATTGGATTTCACAAAACAAGGAACTCAGACTCAAACTCCACATTTTGGTTTCATTATGGACTTATTCTTCCTTCAAATTCCCTTACCTGGGAAATAAAAGAGGAGAAGATGGGTCTTTGTTCTTTGGCAAAGGGTAATAATTCTAACTCTGACTGAACTTTAAAAATAAGTAAGATCATCTTAAAAGTGGTCAATACTGGCACATTTAGCTTTGTCCCCCAGCCCTGTGCTACCTTGAATTCTTTTTCCAGTTTTTCTCTTAATTTCTGTATTCCTATTTCCTGTCGTCCCATGTGTGGAAGCATATTCGACCCATTACAATAGAACTTAAGAACAGTGCATCTTTCCACTTGCTTGTAGTACTGACACGGGATTCATGTTGCCCTTAGGCACCGAAGGAGCAGTATTTGGGCACTCAGTCGAGACACCTCACATCAGAGCAGAACCTTCCCAAGATCTCAGGTAAGTCCTGGCTCTTACACTTGTATCATTGTTTTCGCCACTGTTGATCATCCTCGATATAAAGAACTAAAACAGAAAATATCCTACATACTTGTATGAAGAATTGACATGTGCTGCTACATGGTAAATAGTCAAGTATTGGATGAAGGACAAGAAAATATGTCTTTTATTCGAAAAATAACCATCTGTATAGTGTTTCCAAATAAATATACAATGAATAATATATATATATATATATATATATATATATATATATATATACACACATATATATATATGTATGTATATTATGAGTTTGAAAAAGAAAGAAAATGCAGTTTTAGCATAGTTAGGAGGAGGACAAAGATTTTTCTTGCTGGAAAATCTGTGATAGACGATGAAATATACTATGGTGCATAGAATTAAAGAATAGGGAAGCAGAGATTAGGAGAAAGCTATTAAAGGTCAGGGAATGCTATATAAAGGAAACAACAAAAACAAATATGGATAATAATTAGGGAAGGGCAGAACATAATTGCCCTATGATGGACTCATCAATCTAATATTTTCAGTAGAATAAGCTGCTGTTTTTAAAAGGTACAGTTACATGTAAAAGCTCTCTCTACCAAAAAGATTGTGAGAAGACAGTATTATAGGAAATTCTCCCTGGGGTTAATCATGGCAACTGTTTATTAAAGTTAAAATGGTAAAAAACAGTAATGGATCCATGGATGCTCTCAATTTAATAAGTGAGTTAAGCTTTAGGAATAAAATATATTTTATGTAAGTTATTGTGGTGATCATTTTACACTGTCCTATCTAATAAAGAGGGACTATGCAAATTGTCCATCACATCATCACAAAGATGGCAGTGCCCACAGCCACAAGGTGGTGGTGCCCAGTCCCCTCTGCCCTGCTAGACTCCCCCAGTCCTTTCAGCCCTGCCAGGGGGTGGGAGGGAGGCAGGTGCACAGTGCGGCCAGACCTGCCCTCAGCCTCCCAGCTGCCTAAGGTGGGCCTGAGATGCAGGCAAGCCTCAGATAGTGGCTGTACGGCTGCCCAGGACTACCCAAGGCTCAGGTATCCAGGGCTGGCCACGGCTTTCACTGCTGGCAGTGGCAGCAGCAGAGGTGTGATGGGCCATTGCCTTCCCCTGATAACTAGTCACATCCCACCCCTGAGGGCTCCCGGACTGTGAGAGGAGGCAGGCTGGGCTGAGGGAACCCCTCCAATGCATGAATTTTCATGCATCAGGCCTCTAGTATACATATAATATATCATATTACACACCTTACACTAATACAATACTATGTGTTGTTTAAAAAAATAATTAATTTTGGATGAATAAATTACATTCTAAAATGCATTTGCTAAGGTATTTTTATAAAATATCAACATGAAATACTGCCATTTGGGACAATATAGATGGACCTTGAGAATATCATGTTAAGCAAAATAAGTAAGTCAGGAAAAGCTAAGAACCATATGATTTTACTGATACCCTATATAATAAAAGCATAATATGCTAAGTGTCTGGTCTACTGTTCAACAAATCAAAGCATGATATGTTAATGATATGCTAAAGCTGCTAAACCACTCACTATGTTGTGCACTGACCACCAGGGGGCAGACACTCCAACCAGTAGTAAGCTTGCTGCTGGAGTGCAGCCAATTGGAACTGAGCAAGACAGGTCGGACATGTCCTGGAGCCCTCCCACATCCCTCCCTGGTTGGCCAAGCTCGCACATCCCTCCTTGACCCCAATCATGCACTGGTGGGGTCCATCGGCCTGGCCTGTGCCCTCTCACCATACAGGACCCCTAGGGGGATGTTGGAGGGCAGGTTTCAGCCTGATTCTGCAGGCCAGAACGAGGGACCCCACTGGGTGCACAAATTTGTGCACCAGGCCTCTAGTGTGGGATATAAAACTGAAACTCATATCGATAGATATAGATTAATTTATGGTGGTTTTTAGAGGGAAGGTGGAGGGTTTAGAAAAGGTTAAAAGGGATCAAATATATGGTGAGGGAAGATGATTTGACTTTGGGTGGTGGGCAGACAATGTAATATACAGATCATGCATCATCATAGAAATGTACACTTGAAATCTATATGAACCTAGTAACCACTGTCAGCTCAACTAATTAATTTGAAAAGGACAACATTGATATTTCAAAAATAAATCAAATATTATAATCATATTTAAAGCTAAATCAAAGTATCTACCTAGGAGTCTTTGTCTTAAAAATGCTATGAAAATAGTAAGAAAAAATATTTATTTCATAAATATCAGTTTTAGTCCTTCCCATTTTGATGAGTGGGGAAAACTGCTCAAGTGGAAATAGAAAAATAAAGTAGAAAAATGTTAATGCCAAAATAGACATGCTTTTAAAAGTATAACAGTTGCAGACCTTATAGTTCTATGATAAAATTTCCTGAAGAACTGAGCTTCTCCCTAGTAGAGTAACCCAGGTGAGAAAAAAAAACAACAACAACTAATTAACAATAACAGAAGGTGCCTTCTTACTGTGATCAAGGTATCTATAATAATAAAAGCGTAATATGCAAATCGACCAAATGGTCAAACTGGAAAGTGTCCAGATGACCTTCCAAATGAAGTGGAGGCTGCAAGGGCCTAGGCAGCAGCCAAGGTGGCGAGGGTCTGCTCTAATAAGAATTTCACACATTAGGCCTCTGGTTTGTTTATAAGATGACCACAATAATTATTTACGCTAGGCCAAAACCCCAAGACTTTAGAAGGATTGAAGAATATGTGTAAATAGTGTCTCATAGTGTATTATAGTCTTGATTAATATGACTCTTTTCTCAGGAATTTAACATTTTTGTGTAATTATTAACGTTATCCCTCTCCACCTAACAAGATTGCTGGCTCCATTAGAACAGATCTGCACCCTCTTTGCTTTTTATCTTTAGTTCTGTAGCACCCAGCCCTGTATCTCATACATTATAGTGTCTGATAAGTATTTGTTCACTTGGATCACTGAAATTTAGCAAAACTGAATAATGAGGACTACTTAATGCACGCATATAAGGAATGTGTCAGCATTTGTTGTCTTATTGCTAAGGCACATTTAACAAACACTGATTTCAGTTGCTTTTGAACTGTTTTAAACCAAATATCAGAGTTTGATGATTCATTCAATAAAGAAATTTTAAAGTACTAAGTTCTAAAAGAAACATATTTTACTTCTAACATTTTAGGAATTGTGTACTCAGTTTATGCTTTGTGGTTAGGAAATGTATGTTGCCCAAAGAGGAATAAGAACCAACTGGTATTTTAATTACCTTGTTGGTGTGCCTCAAAATCCACAAGGGGAAAAGTGGATGAAATGATATTAGTATATAGTGTGCCTGGTTTTTAATTATTCGTCAGTGATTTAAAGATTGACTTAAGCTAGGCTTATCTGCTGCTTCAAAAGCAGATTGGCACCCCCCAAGATGAGTGATACTGATCTAAATTCCACAACTGAAACATAAATAAAGCAAAGTAGTGATGGGGTTATTCAATTATTTATGTGTGTACTGAAGATTAAAATTAGAGTGTCTGAGATCTTTACAAGTTTTGCTGACAATTTTCCTTTCAGGGCAATAGAAGCACTCCTAGTTGACACCTAATTTTAAGTAACAAGGTGGGATGGTTGGGCAGGTAATTAAAATGGTAATTTGGAGAGTAAGTAGACATATTGCCTTTGATTTTGCTTTTGTCAAAAATAAAAGGCTTTAGAAAGGAATATCCCAAAACATTTGTTATAGAGTATATGTAATATTTGGTATGGACATGTAGTAGATTTCTATAATTTATGTATTCAACAGATGTTTGATGTATGCTTAATATGTGCCAAATTCTGTGCTAAGTTTCCATGTTCATTTTAAACCTACACATGTTGGATTTTTTTTTTTTTTTATATCAGGTAAAGTTGTTTTTTAATAGAGCCTGCGTTTTAAAAGGCTAAAAAAATAAAAACTTGCTGAATGGTGAGTAAGGAGATAATGCCATATTTGTCTGGAATAACTCATGTATAAATGCTCTTCCTTTTACATTTCTAAGCTAATTTATAAGAAAAACATTACAGTTCAATGGGGTTTCTGCACTCTACAGTGAGAAGTGATGAAATCCATTATGTAATGCCCACTGCCCGAAGATTGTTTGAATCCAAGTTCCATTAACTGTTCCAAAAATAAGAAAAGAATCTTGACTTGGAATCAGTAAATGAGTTTAATATTTTATGATGTAATAGGCATCTTTTCATCCTTTTTATTCCTGCATGAATATAATTTAAAACTGAAATATTGAGGTTTTATATTACTCTCTGGAAACACATTGTTCTAATTTACATCATTTTTAAGTTCAAGGAAAAGCCACCGTTTATTAAGTAGATGAGTATTTTTCTCTGAGACTTTTTTGTCAATAAAGGGGTAAAATACTTTGCTGGTATTGTTATATTAATTAGAGAAGAAGAAAGAGTAGTATTTTTATCCTCTCCTCCCCATCCTTTCCTTCTTTTCTTCCCCCCATCTTTCTTGATTCTTTCCTTTTATTCATTCATTCATTCTATTCTTTCATTTGCATTTATATATTTATCTAGAGTTAGTAACAAATGAGCATTATGAGAAGCTTGTTTTAGTTTGCAAACATGGGGAAACAAAGATAACTGAGCTTGAGATAATGTGAAAGAGGAATCCATAATGGCATGTGCTAGTGAGCAGAAAACAAGAAAAAAGGAGAAAACAAAAAGAATGGGATTTGCACTCTTTCTAGCCAACCAGGAGGCAGAGCAGCCTCCCCAGCAGATGCAGAGACACAGATCTTCGTGAAGACCCTGACTGGCAAGCCCATCACCCTTGGGTTTGAGCCCAGTGACACCACCGAGAATGTCAAAGCTAAAATCCAAGGCAAGGAGGGCATCCTGCCTGACCAGCAGTATTTTATTTTTGCGGACAAATAGCTAGAGGATGGTCTCACTCTCTCAGACTACAGTATTCAGAAAGAGTCCACCCTGCATTTGGTGCTTCCTCTGAGGACTGACATCATCGAACCCTCCCTCCGCCAGCTCTGGCAAAAGTACCAGTGAGACAAGATGATCTGCCCCAAGTGTTACGCCAGCCTGCACTCGGGTGCTGTCAACTGCACAAGAAGAAGCACGGCCACACCAACCTGCACCCCAAAAAGAAGGTTAAATAAGGCCCCTCCACCAATTTCTTGGGTCCCCAGGGCAGCCTTCTACCTGAACCTTGCGACACTGAGGCCTCAAAAAGTTTCTCTTTTGTTGACTGGAGGGGGGGGAAGGGGAAAGAGGAGAAGAAAAAAAGAATGTGATTTGCATCTGAAGAAAGCTCATTGTAGCCTGAAATAATCAGACAGTAAAATTTCTTATATATTCAAGTCACAGCTAGCGTTAATTTTTTTTATTTTTTTATACATTTAATTTATATTTTCTATAGAGAGGAAGGGAGAGGGACAGAGAGCTAGAAACATCAATGAGAGAGAAACATCAACCAGCTGCCTCCTGCACACCCCCTACTGGGGTTGTGTCTGCAACCAAAGTACATGCCCTTGACCAGAATCGAACCTGGAAACTTTCGGTCTGCAGGCTGAAGCTCTATCCACTGAGCCAAACCGATTTTGGCATTTTTTTTTTAAATTCTTTTCTTAAAACAATTTTTTGTTCAATTCTCCATTCATGCCATCATCGAAACCTCAAATAATTCTTGAGTGCCTACTATTTCTTTGGCACTTTGTAAATATTTAGCAAAACCAAAATACATGATGCTTAAGTCCTACTTAAGTTTCTATTTAGTAATTGCATCCTGGGATTAACTTTAAAAGAATTCTGAATTCTTTTCTCAGAATGTAGAGATTTCACCTAAGAGCTAGGCCTTTCATTTTCAATCTGAGACCTGCACAACCTTCAAAGCAAAATCTTGTTGCATTTTTGCCATGTAAAAACCATGAAAAGCAGAATCTCTTGGAAAAACAGGTAGACTAGAGTTCAACAGTAATGCTTCTCTGCTATATAACCTTTGGGTACAGACTCTGAAAAATAGTCAGAAATTCATTGCTGTGAATTTAATACTTTCACAATGAACACTTTTATATTTTATAGTTTTTTCCTTTCAATGCATTAAGTGGAAAATTAGGTTATGAATTTTCTTCTAAGTTTCTGTTGAATTTTATAGTCTGTGATTTCTTTATTACTTTTTATATTTTGAATAGATGAAACAGGAAATCATTCCTGCAGAGTGTGTTAAGGATCCAATGTTATTTTCTTCAGTTTTGTTAGTCAGTTTATTAAGCATCACTTATTAACATTTATTAAACAACCTAGTATTTCCCAACACAAGATGATTGCACATTTATCAGATATTTCTCATACTTTCTACTTTAGATCGACTTATGTTCTAATGATCCAATTTCTATTTCTAGTTCCAATATCATTTTAATTAAAATAATTTTAAATTAAGTTCTAATTTAAAAAAAATCTTCCACTTTATTTTATTTTTAAAATCTGGTAATTATTACACATACTTTTCTCCCCCAATTATTAGCATCATGCTAATGGAAGTAAGACAGCCAGAGAAAGATAAATATCATATGATTGTAACTATTTTCTCTCTTTTCCTCATTCAGCATAGCTAGAGAGCAGGTCCAATTCCTGATTCGAGGCAGCTGGGGATTGAGAAATAAAAGAAAGAGACCAGACCCAGACACAGAGATAGAAAGAAAAGCTGGGACCCGGTGGACTGCTTCTGAAGGAGAGACAGTGACCCAGAGCCAATGCAGCGTCTTTATTTTATACCCCCAAATACCAGGAAGTTTCCCCAAAAGGTCAAGACAAAAGGAGATTATTTTCATTTTATGGAGGCCCTGAGCATTCCTAGTGGTAGGCTGGATTTAGATATCAAAACCCACCACCCCACACGGTGGGCTGAAATGAAGGTCAAGCTGACAGCACCCTTGCCTTTTTGGCAAGGCGTGTTCCCAGGGTGTGGCTTTGCTGAGGCCACTGTGTGCAGCTGACAATAATTAAAGAATGCCCATGTGCCTTCCCAGGGGGCCCTCTACATATGATCTCACGCATTTGTGGGATATAATGATCTCATTCATTTGTTAAATACAATGAACAACATAAACTGATGAACAAAAATAGAGCCAGAGGGGAAAAGTATTCTAGAATATAATAAAAGTAATCCTTTTATTTGCAGATTTTTAATATTTCCTACAACTTTTGTGATATCCTACTATGATAGTACAGTTTTGGTAATATTGTACTTAAAATCCTTTTACTCATGAAATATGAATGTTATTGCATGTAATATTATATGTAAGATCATTTTTCCTTGAATAATTGGTGCTTATTAGATGTAACATAATACTTAAAATCATTCTTCTGGAGATATTAAAAAAGAATAACATTTTATATTATAAATCATTAACAAATGGAAATATTGTAGCAGAGGTCACAGATACACTGTATAAGGTGATGTAAATTTGGAGGTGTATCTGGGAAAATTAATTAAAAATACACATTTTAACATTCAGATTTTGAAATTAAATAATGTGCCAAAATATAAGAATTATTAATAGAAAATGACAAGTGATTTTTTTTCCTTTTCAAGTTTACAACTATTCTGTAAAATGTGTGATTTTGTTAAAAAAAAAAAAAAAAAAAAAAAAAAAAAAAAAGACAACATACAGAAATTTCTTTAAATTACCTTATTCAGAACCTGATATCACTCCTCACTCCTGCCAGGGATTTTCTTTTTTTTTTTTAACCACAGGCTTTAATTGCTTTTTAGAAAGAGAGGAAGGGAGACTGATAGAGAGAGAGACACATCCGTGAGAGAGAAACATCATCGTCTATTGGCTGCCTCCTGCACACCCCCCACTGGGGATCCAGCCCACAACCAGGGCCTGTGCCCTGACCAGAATCAGACTTTGACCTCTTGGGTCCTGTGTGGATTCTCAATCACCAAGTCACACTGGCCGGGCTCTGCCAGGGATTTTATGAAGATGTTCAAGAGGTCCATGGGGATGAAAGTTTCAAAGTTGTTTTTTTAGTGGAAAAAAAGAAGGAAAGCCACTTGAACATGCCCTAATCACTTTATAAGTGCTGGCAAGAGTCCCTCAATATCACTTGCAACTTCACTACTTAGGAAGAGAGAGCTGATCAAACTGTTTAATGTGGTTCTCTCTACAGACAGCTCTGGATCTATGGCCTCACTCTAAACCAGCTGCTCAGAGTGATGGTGCATGTGAGCCTTGAGGGGACTCTTGACCTGAATTCCTATGGCCCAGGGCACACAGGCCACTGCAGCCCAGAGCAGAGCACTTATCCAAAGGCCAGTTCAGGGGGTCAGTGTCTTCTCATACTGCTGCTTTTTACAACTGTATCCTATTTTCTGTATTCTGCCTTCCTTTGGCTCTTTTCTCTAGTTTTATATTTGAAGATAATTTTGAAATTGCCTCCCAGCTACCTTTCTTCTGCAGACACAACAATCTTAAACACTTCTTCTCTCAAAATGTATGTAGTCAATCTTGAATGACTACAATCTCAAAATGCATGTAGTCAATCTTGTACTTGTATATCATCCCTTACTTAATTTTCCTTTCTTTAGATTAATGTCTTTTATTCTGTGGACATTTTCCTTGACCAGTACAAGGCAGTCGATGGAGGGAATGTCTTATTTCCTCATTTTGATTAATTTCTTTGAAGTGTAAAGAGTATTTTTAAAATGTTCAAGTTTACAAATGTTTACTGTGTGTGTTTGGCAGTTTACAATATTCATGATTTTCATTAAAGCTCTCTCATCTCCACAAAATAGGGACTCTTTATAGAGGGATATTTATATGCTCAGTTTGTAGAAATGTTTTTATTAAAACTCCATCATTAATATTGAAAAATGTATAAAAGATTTAAACAAGTAAATGTATAACCTACTTTTTTGTGAAGGGCAACAACATAAGAGACCAAGCAAATCAGTTTACAAGTGAGAGTAAATCATTGAAGCCAACAAATAATTTCATAAAAAGCCAAAAAATAAATAAGGCAATCAAAAATTATTATAAATGTCACTTGTTTTTTTAATGGCATATATTTTTATTTATTCCTACCCCCTTCTCTGTTTTTAGTTGACTAATGTTATCTTTTAGTCCATCATAATAATTTTTTTTATTTTTACTCTGAAGGATTCTTTTGTTTTTCCCTTAGGCTTGAGTCACCAACCAGATCCTTGATAATGGAGGCTCCTCGAGGGGTCCAGGTGCGAGCTGCTGCAGGAGACTTCAAAGCCACCTGCAGAAAGGAGCTGCACTTGCAGTCTACAGAAGGCGAGGTGAGTTCCCAGGGTAGCAGGTGGCGCTTTGCTGGTGAGAGTCCTTCTGCCCAAAGTATATGCATATGGTTCCTGCTGAGATATAGAAAGCTGCTTCATAAGATAGTGATAATGATGACCATATTAATACTTCTTGAATATGAAATTTGGTAAATGTAATGTTATTTTCTTAAGTCAAGGCTCTATTTATTTTATATTGAAAGATATTCATTCATATGCCAAGAAAGAATGGGGCATCTGAATTCTTATAGTTTCAAAATTGTCAGATACACATCATAAATGTCAAGATACTATCAAGAATAGATTAATATTTTTTAAAATTATATTTTGGTCTTAAAAACATTTTTGTAAAAAGAATCTTGAATGTTTGTTTCTGTGGAAATAATGCCTAGCCTAGCTGGCATGTCACTGTGGTTGAGCATGGACCTATGAACCAGGAAGTCATCAATTTCTGGTCAGGGCAGATGCCCAGGTTGCTGGCTGACCCCTGATTGGGGGTGAGCAGGAGGCTGTCGATCAATGATTCCCTCTCATCATTGATGTGTCTATCTCTCTCTTGTCCTCTCTTACATCAATGTAAAAATATATATTTTAAAAAATAGTACCTACTTTTTTTTTTAAAGGAAAACAAAATGAAAGTTTAATTTACTCTTTAACCATACTGTTATTTCCTGGGTAAGGAGATACTCTTTAATAGTTTTTTCTGTCCACTTTACCCCAAGAATCTCCTTTAAGTCTATTGTCTTTTCTTTAAAGACCATCTGCTTTTTTTCACTGTCTGCTCTAAAGAACCTTTTGTCTTAGGTCTTCCACTCTTGCACTCTAATGCAATAGTCACCATTTATTCCCTTTCCCTTACTTGCTCTAAACATTGTGATTGCTGTGTCTGTAGAGTCACATTTTGTCAATTCTGCAAGTTAATCAGCCGAATGTCTTCACATATTACTTCTCCTCATTTTCTCTGTGGACTTTTTCTGGAACTCTGAAGAAATGCTAAGACTTTTCACTGTTTTGTTCTAAGATCCCTTAGTCTCTCCTTCCTGCTTTCTATTTCTTTGTCTCCCTGTGCCTCACTCTGTTTATTTATTCAGGTCTACATGCCCGGGTTCCTCTTTAGTATCTTATCGCATACTTAATCCCTACATTGAGCTTTTAATTTTAGTAATTATGTCATTCAATTCTAGGATTCTCATCTGTTGTTCTTTCAAATCTGCATGGGCATTTTTGTAGTTTCTCTTTTGTTTGCCTGTTTGTTTTTAATTCTACCTTAATTCTTTCAAAGCCTTATATATAAAACATATTCTATTCTGTACATTTCTCCTGTGCCTCCCAAAGCCCTGGAAGGGCTAAAGCTGTTGTATTGTTGTTTATGCCAATCAATTCCCTTAATATTTTCTTCCTTTGTGTGCTTATTTACTTTGTATTATGAGTTTAGAAAGTTTAAATTGAGAAGAAAAAGAATGGAAGGCTAATTTAAGAGCTGTTCTGGAGCATTTTATACCTCTTCAGATGTAAAGATGAGAGCATAAATGAATAGACTCAAAGGGAGGCAATCTTTTTTTTTTACTTTTATGCCATTATCTCAGTTGTTGATTCAAGATACATTTTAATTATATATTTTGCTTCATTTTTATGAACAAAGTCATTGTCAGAACCACATTAGCATCTTGTTACTACTTATGTGTTCTAAAAATATGCTTTATGATATTTAAAAACATATTCATATTACCTTTTAGGGCTCTTCCACTACTATTACATACTACAATACTTTGTCGTCCACAGCAAGACAGAAATCTTTCTAAATATCTCACATTCTTTTTAAAAAGTTGCTTTTATCATGTTAATAGTTCATTCAAATTATTCATAAGAAATATTGGTGGTTATTAATCTTTGTTCTTTCCTTACTTACGCACCACTTTACTGATGTTCTTTTATTCAAAATATCAGCAGATTCCTCAAATCAATTACAGGTTGGTATTTGTAAAATGCTCTAAATAAATCATAGGCAGAGGTATTCAGTTGTAGTCATTTTTATACTAATAAAACAAAGATGTAGAAAGGTATAGCACTTTATATTAGAATAAATACCATGTAATTTTCCTACAAAGAAATGTGAAATGATATAAAAATCTTTCTCTTTGCTTCACTGACTATGCCACAGAAAGGCAGACTGATCATTTATTAAACAATATAAAATGATGTCAAATCTATCTTTAGATAGTTTTTGAACTAGTTAAAATCAGAATAGGCATAGCATTGAGGTTTCCAAAACAATTGACAAAATGTGTAAAAATGAAATTATACACAAAATCAGCACTGTAAAAGATGCAATTATTTCTCACAGTGTTACAAGGAATTTCAGATTCAGCTCTGAGGACACTGTGAGTCACAGCTGTAAGGACACTAGGCATGTTATAATATCGATAGTATATGCAAAGCAATTGGGGTATTTACATGTTACCAGATCACAGAGGAAGAAGAAAACAATTTTTATTTTGCAAACTGATTAAGGTTTTTCCTCCAAGATAGGTCTTATTTCAACAGGTAAGGGTGGGACAAATGAATTCTTAGTGGCGAGAACACAATGAATGGGCCATGAGTTAAAACCTCAGGGGTGTAATTTTGAGTACCAGAAGGAGTTTCCAAACAAATGGGTTCCATGGTTTATAGGACAATATAGAATAGAAATATCAATTTAAGAAGTTGGAAAGCGAACAGCAGACAGAAAGAGATACAAGCAAGCCCATGACCAAGCCCATCCATGCTGCAGGAGCCTGCAGAAGCTGAGAAATGTTGAGTTGAAAAAATCAATATATATTGTCCCTTTTAACTCTTGACTTATTTTCTATCTAAGCCAATAAAATATAATTTTTTTTCTTTAAGGCCCTATTCGTTTTAATTTATCTATGAATAAGATATACCTCCCTTATGGGGGTGAAGATAGAGTTTGGATCTCAGAAGTTTATGGAATTAAATATTGTCATAGAGCTAAATATTGTGGAGAACAGCCCCTAAATGGATAGGAGAGCTGGCGGGGAGTGCTATAAAGCTGAAGTGGGCCACAAACCATAAGGTTCAAGGCTAAGGCCACTGATGAGGTCTCTACCTCTGTTCTTGCTTCGAAGGCTGCCACCTGTGTACCCTTCATATATAAAAGCAGCTACTCTCTGCATTCATTCCCTCAGGCTGCACCAGTGGAAAGACAATTAGCTCCCAGCTGTGAAAGCCAATGTAGCAGCACAGAGTCAAAGGGCAATGCAAATCACCAGGGCTAACCAGTGACAAGTATGTCTGTGCTTATTCATAAGTGGACCATTCACAATATCTATAGTCATGTGATCGATCCCATATGACCTCCTTATCCACATGTTCTTTAGCTTCCCATGTTCCACTGTTTGTCACCTATGTCTCAAGTTTTCTTGGGCAAAACACCAGTCCTACCAGATCTTCTGAGATCTCAACTCCAAATATACAGACCCAAACCCCACCGTCCCAGAACGTGCCCCTATAATAACTTAAGAATGTCTGCATGTGTGCTAGCTCCTAAAGTAAATGTGAGGGAAGTGGGTTGAGCTCTGCAATCCCGGTTCTTCTCTCAGACTCAACCAGGAAGAGCAGTTTTGCCTCCTCCCCCGTGGAGAAATGCAGGAAAGAGCCCAGCTTGTGTAACAATGTGTTGCCATCATTCATGTCCCTCAAGGAGGAAACAAAAGCAAGAAGAAATGAAGCCCAGCATCTGCACCTAATAATGTATTGGCATTTTTTTGCTGGTTTATATTTCTAACATTTACATCAGTAAAAACAAATCTGGAAATAATTTAAAAGAGGCCTTTTTTCCCCCTCTCTACTTTCTTCTCACTTTACCTAGGAGTAAAGATGTTTTGTTTGTTTTTTTGTTTGTTTTTTAATTTGAATAATGTTGTTAAATACAGTCATTCATTTGTTTCATAATCCATTTAGTCAACAACTATATTATGTGGACATTGTAGGTACAGGATCAAACACGATGGAATTATAAAAATATTCAGATGTGGTCCTTCCTTCAAGGACAAAATTTAGTAGGGAATTTAAGATATAAATATGACTACAAAATAATATAATAAACTAGAGGCCCAGTGCTCAAAATTCATGCATGGGGGTTGTAGGAGTCCCTCAGCCTGGCCTGTGTTCTCTAAAATTCTGGGACTTCTCAGGGGGTATCAGGCCTAAATCAGCAGTTGGACATCCTTCTCACAATCCAGGATGTTACATGCACCAGTGATCATATTTTTCATACAGTGAAAGGCATCTTGCTGTTGTATGGGCAGCTGCATTTTTTGCCCTGGTTATAAAAAGTAGTGCATATAACATGATCCCTCTGAGGCAGTAGTACCATTTTCCCCATCTTATGGGTGGGAAAACTAAAGCAGAGAGAAGTTAAATAATTGGCTTTGTCACACAGTTATAAGTGTCCGAATCAGGGCTGACCACAGAATGTGCAAGCCAGAGTCCATGCATGTCATCCCTGCATCATCCTGTTTTTTTCAGCGTTAGAGTAGCCTTGCCAGGTTTTAATTTTTTAATCTAAGAGACACTTCCCAAAATATAGGGTAGGGTTTCTAGACCTGGCTGGCAATCAGGGCTGATCTGTGGGGCAACCAACGGGCAGAGTGATCTGGGGCCCCTGCTGGCACCTGCCTTGGCTGGTGGCCTGGCACCACCCACAGCTGGCCACGTCCCCTGATCTCCATAGACAGTTGCCTCCCTCTCAAGGGCAGCTGGACCAGTAAGTGTTGCTTGTTGTCAGGTCTTTCTCACCAGGCCGTGTTGCAAAGCTCTGAGCACTGGAGAATGCGACCCTGAATTAAAATGCAATTTCCTCCCCCATAGATATTTTTGAACGCGGACACCATTCGGCTGGGAAACCTGCCCACCGGTTCCTTCTCCTCATCCCCCAGCTCTTCCAGCACCCGGCAGACCGTGTACGAACTGTGCGTCTGCCCCAACGGCAAACTGTACCTGTCCCCGGCCGGCCTGGGCTCCACCTGCCAGTTCAGCAGCAGCGTCTGCCTGTGGAGCTGAAGGGACCGATGCCTCCTCCTCACACCAGAATAGCCTTTTGTTCCCGTCTGTCTGCTTCACGGTTCTGCTCGGTTTCCCTTGTGATCGGTCCAGAGCTGCTGCGAGTGGTCCACAGGCCAGCTGCCACCTGCTCCTGTGAGGGACTGCACCGCTCAGCACGGAGGGTGAGTGGCAGGACAGCTGAAACTCCCCAGCAGGAAACCTGGATCACACACCTTCGGCTCAAAGGGAGAATAACATAGGTGCCTTTGCTACATGAAGTGAAGCACACGGTTTTAGATTTTTTTTTTGCAGGACCTGGATACCCACGGCACATAGGACCGCTACACGGATGCAATGCCCAGTGTCCGATGGCAAGAGGGAACGGTTAACCCTGTGAGAAAACTAACGCTGCGGTCTGAAAGCACAATTTTCCATTCATCTTTTTAGATGTACATGCTCCCCTCTACCACCTCCCCCCCCCCAAGAATTTTAAAATGTTAAAGCATTATGTAATGGTTGCTTTACTAAAAACTAAAAATTCGATACATAGTTGTTGTTTTTTTAACAAAACAAGACAGAATCCCACCCTGAGTTTTGTTTCTTTCAATTCAATGTGTTGGTACTCTTTGTCTACTATGTCAAGGATTTTGTACATGAGCTCATTTTAAAAGCACTCAGCAATATATTTTACAGAATGAACCATAGGTCACCATGCTGCCACTTGTCAGGTCTCAATGTCCTTATGTAGTATTTACTTGGCTATTGCATGTGACATATTTACTTTTAGCAAAACATCTAATTTATTGCGATATAAGGTAGGATTAAGAGGGCCATACAGGTGGTGTGGGTCCACAGACTATTTGTCACATGGAGGTTCTAATGGTACAATTTTTGTTTGCACCATTCACTTTACACTTGACTCTGACTGATAAATTCAAACATCCTCTAAATAAATGAAACTAATGTGCTGCATAGTGCTGAGAATGGATTCACTTTCCACTGGAATATCATCTTCAGAGGTAGATCTATGTATTTTTTTTCCCACTGGAGATCAATATTTAAGGACAGTAGAAACTAAATTTAAAATCCCTGCTCAAATAGTAAAAGAAATACAAATGTTAACTAATGTTGAAAATGTGTTTGCATCATTAGATCCATATTTTAAGGAATTTGTTCTTTCGCCCTTAACGTTGACTTTTGTCAGACACTTACGCTGCCCTCCTACCAGAAATCATAGTTTCTTCCATTCTTCACTGCTTCTTTTTGTAAATTAGCCTCTGAAACACACTGGAACACTGTAGGTTCATTTATCGCAACACCCCGTAATTCAAATTTTTTGAACCTTACAGAATCCAAGAATGTCAAATTGTATTAAACATTTTGTATTATGGGGACAATGACTTGATTACTATAAGGTAAGTCCTTAATTTTCATATATCAACCAACCTTCCCAGGCTGTCCCATGAACATGGATCCAGGTGCATGGGAGCTTCATTCTGAGGAACCCTGACTGTAGACACTGGAGTTCAGGCCTCCACAGCACAGAGACAAGTGGGACAGTGAGACTTGTTGAGGTTATTGTGGTAGAGGAAGCAGGAAAACAGGTAATGTAAGCAACAGAGTGAATGATTTAGCCAGAATCATTTTCTTTGCATGATCCATCATATCAAATAACTGAGAGAGCTCCATTTCATTCAATACATTCTATACTCAGCAGAAGCAGTCTTATTACTTTTAAAAGAGAATTTAACTTGTGTTTGGGATTTCTTAAGTAAAGCTTTAAGTCAACATTGGAGGAAGGATTAAGATATGCTATTACTGCTATTGTTTAAAAGTCATATCAGAACATAAGACTTCAATTTATATAAGTTAAAATATTAGAATTCAACATGAGACATTCTCCTATGTTTTCTGCAATAAACTAATACAAAGTACAACACAAGAAATTTTGAGAAATTATGAATGCTAATTACTGTTACAGACTTTTTCAGAAAACACTACTTATTCATTTGAATCATATTTAAGTTGAAAACACCTTAAATTAAACAACTAGAAGGGTTCTTAATCAGAAGGTAACAGGTTTTCTTTTATTAGTAATTAGCTGTGTTTCAAATCTCAGCTCTGTCTTCTACTGAATTTTACCGATCATGAGCTGATTTAGGCATCTGGGGAAATCTCCAAGCTTCTGTTTACTCAACTTTGCAACAAAAGTATTGAATCACATGGTCTCTTGAGATTCCTTCCACCTCAAACATGTTCTGATTTCAAGAGCAAATATTACAGGAGGTAGAAGGGGCCACAGAAATGTTAGATTATGTCATAAGAGGAGAACAGATGAAAAGAGTGAGGAGATAAAACCCTGTAAAAAACCAATCTAGTGAGGGGCTATTAATGTTTGAATTCAAATATGTTCTAAAATGTTATAGAAATAATTAAAAAGAAATATATAAGCTAAGAGATTGAGATTTACATCATATGTCTAGATGATGTAAACATATCTGTTCAATGTAGTAGGAAAAAATGTTGATACAGATGGCTTTCCTCTCCAATACCAAATAATCGGTGACTGGCTGCTTTACATTCCTTAGTTTCTATGTATAGACTCAGGTGCAGAGTTCGAGCTTCTGTTGAAGACATGGAAGACTGCTCTTAAAAGTCCTTCACTTTCTTACAAAGATTTGATTCCTTCCTAATATAAAGCACTCCCTCCATTGCAGACCACCCAGGCAGATTCATTGTCTTTGTTTCCAGTACCATTTTTACATCACAACATATGGAAATAGAGTCAAGTTTATTTTGTTGCAAATTTAATCTTTTCTCAATCAAACTCAGAAAAACAATGATTAAATATAGTACATGAACCCTAAATTTTACATTTAGCTTAGCTATGGACAGCAGGAAGGGAGAGGGAAGAAGGCAGGCAGGTAAAATAGGAAGGAGAAGGGAAGGAAAGGGACTACTCTTGGCATTTACATCCTAAACTCAAGTAATTTAAAGGAAAAGAAGCAAGACGACAAACACTTTTCCCCCCCCAGAATATTTCAGTAAGATACTTCCAAAAAAAATACACTTTCAAATTTCATGTTTCTTTTGCTCTATATCACTAAGATGTCTATCCTATACTGCTTTATCCTGTTTTTGTTTGTTTGTTTTAGGTTATGAATCATAAGCTTTATAATCTGGTACAAAAGTATTTATCAAAGAATTTTTAAAAATGCTCCAAAATTTACATTAACCTGAAAATCTTAGAGTTGGTATCCCAAACCTTTGAAAATATAGCCACAAGTTCTAATTCTAGTTCTGCTCCCCTACTCATGTGACCTAAAGAAATATAATTAATTATCTTGGCCAGAGCTTACTTGTCTGTGAAAGGGGTATATCAAACTAGGAGGATTTTTTGTTGTTGTTATTTTCAACTCTAAATTTAATTGGTTCACTTGAGACTCAGTAATCTTGAATTCAGTAGCACAGTCTAAACTGGCATCATTCATCTCCTCTGTACCTTACTTAACATGTTGCTTATAAATGTTGAAATGCAAATCTTCCAGCATGCTGCTCCCTATTCCTTTGTTTTCTATGCTCTCTTTTTTGCTCTTACCATTGGAACATTAATGTATCTTTTAAAAAATAATGCTTTTTTGACAGGTTTCAGTAATTTGGCTGACCTTCAAAAGGAAAAGAATGTATTTGGATCTTATGAAAATGACTATTTAGGGAAATAATGGAAACATTTACCAAATGTTAATACCCTGTCGGTCATTCTATTATTATTTATTAAATCAAACCAAAAACCATTGTGTGTTTCTAAAGGTAATTTGATCAAAAAGGTCAATTGCTAAATTTTTTATAATATGCCATTCAAAATTCCTATGTAATTCTAACATCTGAATCATTTTGTAAAATTGGCATTTGATACAATAAAACTTTAATGAATTATGCCATAGCAAAAATGATATCTCTGAATGAGGCAGCAATAGGTAGAGGGCTTTTTTTGAGTGTTTAATGCATTTACGTGGCTAAATTTTATAGCAGGTCATGTCAACATCATAATACTAAACTGTTGTAGTTAATGCTATTTAATGGCCAAATTCTATATAGCCAGCAAAGCAAACGCACAGTTCAGTTGTATATTAGTGAGGTCTTGTCACCTTCTTTCAGTAGCTTTGGTCTAGTTAAAACTGCTCATGTGAGCCTTTTTAGAGATACTTATTTTCTATCCTCTTATACATTATAGTAATGAATATTGCAAAATATCATAAGTAAAATAACATTGTCCTTTTATTCTTTTAAAACAATCATAAACAAATAAATGTCCTCCCTGAACATTGTTATTCATATTGTTTAATATTGCAGTTCATTAGTTGTTTCAATCTCAAAGACCAAAGATTGAGATTTCTATTATATTGAACTCTAAAACACTGCTGCTTCTACTAATTTATTCAAATTAATAGCAGGGCTTATAATTAGAATGTGAGGTAGTAAACATTCTCCTTGCCAGATTCGGAGCTGTTGATGATAAATTAATGCTTTTGTTTTAGAAGGAAGTGTTTCTTAGTGTAGTCCACTTATCTTTTATACATGCGTAATAAAATCCTTGTTATCCACAAAACCAGTATGTAAAGACTATATCCCCACATGGGCCCAAGATGGATTTACTGAGCTGAGTTTACACTTTCCTTGCTTGCTAAAAATTCCTTGGAGAATATAATTAATTTGAAATACTTTCAGAACCACAGGGCTATTTTTTATGTTGATGGAAGAGATTCCAATCTTTGAGAAAGTCAATGAAAAACACTAAAGGAAATGAGGTATAATGAACCGTGATTCTTTTTGTTTTTGCGTTCTTAATATCTCATTTGTTTGAATATTTATAAATGAGAGCCAAACAGGGTTAACAATGTGCAAGGACATTCGCTAACAATGGAGATGTGTAATTTTGTGTTTCGGTGTCTCGTTTTATACGATTCTTTAAACCAGGTCCACTATTCATTTATTTTGTTTTGTAATTTTCATGTAAATGTTTTCTCGTGTACATATGACAAATGGAACTATTTTCTTACACACACTATGCAATATGTTTGTAAAATTGCAATATTACCAAAATTACAAAAGCTGTGCTTTTGTACTCGATCTTGCTTTATGTAAAAAATCTATCTTTTTCTATTTAAATGGACTATCAGTTCCATAAACTGTAGATAACATATCTATTCAAAAATCAGTCTATTGTATCTTTTGTTTAGTTCTGGGCAGAGTGGGCTCTATTTCTTTTGGGAGAAAATGCACAAAGTCTGAGAGTTGGAAACTTCTTTTCCTCAGAAAATGAGACCTTAGATGCATGCAATGAGCTCATATCATTTAAGATCTCTCCTGTAATTCTTGTATTTTTGTCCTAATTTTGGTGCTACTGTGTAACCATGATTAAATGTGATAGTCAACAAAGAGGATCAATACTCATATGCTATCATTTCATTTATTTTGTTGAGAAAAGTTCATAAAGAAGGGAAATGAGTATTTGTAGGGAACAGAGACCTTTTCAATGATGTGTTTTAAAATATCAATTTGATTAGGATACATACTTTAACAATTTTAATTTAATTTATAAATTTATACTTGATAAAGATGCTTCTCATGAAAATCTGAACATATGTTCCTCTTAAACATAGTATGATCAATGAATCTAAAGAATTGAAATCGATTTAAAAGTAACAGTGACTACACTTAACGAGATGATTAGCTAATAGTTTGTGACTTTTGGGGATAATACTAGGTAGATGCCATTTGCTCATTCACACCTCTCCACATAGATGTATATCATCACACATAAATACACATTCACATTCAACAGTGAATATAAACACATACTAATTGTAAATTTACTTGGATAATGTTGTATTTCTTCATTTCTTTGTTACATTCAAAATATCAAGAACCAGCACACCTTTACCTTTTAGAGAGAGAATTCCCAGTCCAATATGTTCCATGCTTTGAGAGTGACATTATTTCTCAGAGGTTCCAAAAGAGCAAAAGTATCCATTGGAAGATGTTGTGTGTGTTTTTATGTCATGATCATTGTTTTTTTTCTCTACAGCCCAAATATCTATATACTGTAGTCCAGATATTAGGGGGTGGAGGGAACAAAATCAGAATCATTTACACTCCTCACAAAAATCTTTCAAATTTAATTCTAAGAGGAAAATAAATGAGAGCATTATTTTGAGAAATCATATACAGGGTGTCCCCCCCAAAAAATGTATATACACTTCAACAGCTGATAGCTCAATTTTGAAAATTAAATATATTTTAAGAAAGACTGCCTTTATGATGAATCAAAGTATGTGTACACATTTTGGGGAACACCCTATATATTCTCCAGCAAAGTCTGGGATGGTTCTAATAAGCAACCAGACACATGCATGCTTATTTCCAGCAGATACTCAGACCATTTACCATCCATATAATGACTTCTTTTAGTAAACTTTTTTATCTTGTGAAGTGGGGTATTGGAGAGTGAAGGTTGGGGTGGATATGTCAGATAATTCCAATGTAACTTTATCTTCGTGTTTTCAGAACTTTGGCTTATCGCTGATAGAACAGAAAATAGCATTTCTGGGAACTCTAAATGTTGCTGTAGCTTCTTCTAATTATCAGGTAGAAGATTGCCCTCTTTGTGTCACATGACAAATTTTAAAGGGAAGTCACATTTTTCTAACATTTTTATCTCTCTCAATAAAGAATAATTCTTGCCATAAAAATAAGGTTTATAGTAATGAAAAAATCTTGCTTTCCAGTATTCACTAGTTATTTTAAAAGTCAAATGTATTCTGCTAGTAAAAAATTATTCTAACTCAAAAAGGGAATCACTTGAAATTACTGAAAGTATAAATTGTGACCCTGATTTCTTTACCAGTCAAAGTAATCCCATTGATACTAAAAAAAAGAAACACTATGCAATAAAGGAAAGATTTAATTGCACCTTACAAATATATACTAAACTTTTTATCAGAACCAGACAATCTACTCATTTTATTCCAGTAGTGGATATAAATTTTTAAAATAAAATGAATATATTCACTTTGTTCAAAAAGAATGTTTAGTATCTTATATTGTATATAGTTAAATATAAGATTAAATTGCATTGCAGATATGATTTTAGCTGATTTAATGTGTTTCTATGTACTAATCATTTATTTTTTTTAATATTTCACCTGTTTTCAGAAAGAATATTAATTTTTTACAGCATAGAGTAATCCTTAAAACAGAAAAAAGAAATTAAAGGAAGTTTTTTAGAAAAGAAAAAAGACCAAAAGTTTTGTCACTAAAGCAAAAACTAGTTAATATGTTGAATGTTAAGAAACATTTATGTTTTCTGAAAGCCAGATATTTAAAGGGAAGTGGCATAAGCTATTATTATTATAGGGAAAAATATATACTACTTCAGAATATATTTTTATGTTAAATCTAAATTATTTGTTGCTTAAATATTTATGGATCAGTAAAGAAAATACAGTGCCTTAAAGAATTATTTTATTTAAAAATGCTTTTTTTCTATTCACTTATTAATTATATAATATAAGATGTTGGAATTGCTTACTATGTTGCAATATATGAGAATTGCAATTGATCCATAATTATAAACCATTAAAATATACATAAATTAACTCAAATGTCTATAAACTTTGCCAGATGTTTAAAACATCAAACATAAATGGCATAGACCTAAAGCATTTGATATTTTGACAGATATTTTCCAAATATATAGTGCACTTAGTATATAAATTATACAGTTTATCTTATTATATAATACTTCTGTCTTTTATATAACTACTAGAGGCCCAGTTATGAAATTCATGCACTCGGAGGTGGTCCTTCAGCCTCGCCTGCACCCTGTTGCAGTTTTGGAGCCCTCGGGGATGTCCGAGTGATGGCTCAGGCCTGTTCCCTAGGGGCAGCGGGCCTAAGCCATCAGTCGGACAACCTTAGGCTGCAGCAGGAGAGGCTCCAACCGCCGCCACCAGGCTCCCTAGCAGCGAGCCTGGCTCTGCCTGAGTGATGCTCCCCTTGTGGGAGTGCACTGACCACAAGGGGGCAGCTCCTGCATTGAGCATCTTCCCTCTGGTGGTCAGTGCACAGCATAATGGGCAGTCATTTTTCGGTTTGGTCGATTTGCACATTAGCCTTTTAGTAAATAGTATCTATTGATGAATTCAGCAAGAAATGTTGAAGAGTAAACATTGGGAAAGTATTGTAGATGAAACATCTTGGCAAAATTCTCCACCATTGACATTTTAATAGCATGATGAACTCCGTGTTTTCCTTCTGTTTACAACTTGGTAGAAGATTCTGAATTCACTGGCCTCCAGAATGAAGAGCTTTGCAATATCATGAGGAAAGTTACCTATTGTTCTAAAAGTTAACTAAAGAATTATAAAGCCAAAGAAAGACCTAGCCAAAAATCTAGAAATATATAATATTATTTTAATTGGGTCAATCTCATTACCCAATTAGATATTATGGGCTATCATGAATTTATAACTGACAATGGCATTCCACTATGGTTTGAACGAGTGGCACATTATATGAAGACACTGTTTAAAGGAAGTCTGACAGTCCAGAAAAAATAAACTTTAGGTATAGTCTCAAAGAACAGCACTAATATAACAATGTAGATTCATTAAATAGTAATTGAAACTTCAAAGTAAAATATTAAAAGAATTAATATACATTTCCTTTTGCATCTCATTATTTGACCTCTTTAATTATTTTTACTGTGATCCATTATCCATCTTGAAGTAATAAAATTCCCATAAGTAAAATGGATTTGATTTTTTAAAAGGGGCATCAGCAAACTAGAAGTCAACAAATCGGATTCTAATTTCTGAGTTGCTTTGAATGTGAAAGGTTGAAACTTCATCTGTGATTGTACCTGGGTTTCACCTTGCAAGCCAACTCTAGCCAATTGAAAAGGCTACTAATATAAAACATTGTATTGAGTCTGATTCTAGAACTAAATCCATTCTCTCAGGAAGAGTGGCATGTCATCAACAATAGCAAAGGATCCGGAGTCCTTGAAATGCATGAGGTCCATGTTAGCAGTGATTTGACCTCAAGAGTTTTCAGCTCAGTACATATAGAGCAATGGACTGAAATGAGGAAATAAGGAATAGAGGTGCATTTAATAATTATGGCCCATTATATAATTAAAAAACACAGTGGGATTATCTGGGTGATATCTACTTTTCAAAGGTAGGAGCAAATGAACTAACATAAATGAATTATATATTATTTATTCTATACTGAATTAAGAATAATTAATTTATATTCTTTTTAATTATAAACTCAGCTATCTTGGATACATTTAATTAGTCCCTGTTTTATAGATCAGAAAGCTGTGTTTTGGAGAGGTTATAATAGGTTCCACATCAACCTATTATAATTTTTTATTAAAATTTAATGCATTCATTTGCTCATTTATTTAATAAATGGTAACAAGTATCTGTGTCTGTCAGCTACTGTTCTACTACTCTATCCACTGGTAAACAAACAGTGATCAGCTAAAGAGAGACAGAGAAGGCTGGGACTCTTGTAGAACTTCCGGGCTTGCTGGGGGATGCAGACCAGACCACTGACAATGTAGACATTAATAAGATAATGACATAATGTGAAAAGTTCTCTGAAGAAAATACGCAAGGAGATAGTGACAGGGTTTGTCTGCCTCACTATGATAAGCACTTTAAGAAGAGAATCTTACCATTTCAAGTCATGAAAATGATTACATTTTCTAGGTGGTGTGGTAGAATGTCAACCCAACCACTTGAATACCAGGAGTCAATCAGGAAAATATCCCTGGGAACAATGACTAGGAACATTATCTTGAGTTTCAATAATATAAACAATTGTGTACCTGAAGATATGTAAAGCAAGAATAAACAAACATTCATTGCAATTCAATCTACAGTTGCATTCTAAGTCATAAATTGAGATCACAATTTTAATCATAACCACATGTAAGGGTCCATGTTTGGCCTCAGACACACTCTCTTTTAATGCAGTCCTTTATTCCTATTGATTTTTCCTCCTGGGTGCATGTGGGAAATTATGTTGTTTTGGGTGTGAATAAGATGCATTACTCGGCATCTAAAAAAAAAAAATGTATTTCCTATGAATGAGTCCCTCCTAAAGATAAATCTCCAAATGGTATTTTAATAAGAAGTATAAGCCTTGATATTATGAAAAGCAAAAAGATTGTTAATTCATTGTGCAATCATATCCTATCAGGAAGCCATATTTACTCTGGATTTTTACCCTTACAAAATGCTTGTGACCTCAGTGTTGTTCATGTTATGTCCAATGATGTAAGTTGCTTTACCTCTTGATGTGTCTATTAGAGTAAGTTTGCTATAAAGTCAACCTAAGTATTATTACATGATGGATTTATAAAATCTAAAAAACAAAAAAGTAAAGCAGGTTATTTCTCTCTGGAATAAATTTGTTGTCAGTGTACTTACATTACTCTGAAATATTATATTTATAGTTTCAACATAAATTTGCTAGGTTGTCCTGGTTAGTTAAACTAGATTATTTCCATCAGGCAAATCTATAATGATTGACTAAAATTATCAATCTTAATATCTTGAATTGTTCTGAGGCATTTTAAAATCATTTATTACTGAACATACTAAATTATGAGACTATACCTTGGGCATGTGCCCCTAAGAAAAAGTAGAATCATATAAGTAGGGTAAGAGTTTGGATAAAGTATTCTTTTAAAATTGAGCATCCTAATATTTTCTTTTTGGAAGCCCTCAGAGTATAGTATGACAAATCTTCATGGTAAAACATATTGATTGGCCCTAAAGATGGTATAATATTTGCAAGTTCCAATATTCAATTTTACATGCATACAAAAAATTAGAGATTTTTGGCCAGAAAATTTTCCAACTCAGGAACTTTAGATTTTATGAATTTTTCACAGCCACCTCATTTCCTTGATTACATCTTGTTATAATGTTGCATCATTACCTTATCATAGCTATCATACAAAAATGCATGGAGATACCTATTGATAAAAACAATTAAAACAGAGAAACAATTGAATCAGACCTGTTTTCAATAGTAGCAACTTAGAGATAACCACCATTTGTGGTACAGGAACTATGGTTTTGCAAGATGGGTCAGTTCAGCTTAGAGCTATACTTACTGTCAATGGTGATTCTTAAAATAGATTCCAAGCCTCAGTAATAGACTGATCCAAGAACTTCCCACCCTCTTTAAGGAAAATTGGCCTACTGTATTTTTACCACAACCTGAATGGGTACAACCAAAAAACCAGGTATCCTCTAGACTTCTAAAAAACATTCACATTACTTCTGAGAACTGATACTTAAGTGTTATTTGATAATTTTTTTTAGAAATTATTTTGTTAATAGGTCCCAAAATAATCACCTGTCCATATTCATGGTCACAAGGGTTGAAAATCCACTTGAAAATCAGGAAATGGAAATAAAACTAATTTAACATGTCTTCCCCTCTTTATCTTTCTCTGTTTTCATTTTGTGATATTTATAGTCAAAATGTTAATTTCATTTAGTAGGTGACTATATATGGTTGTGTTCTATTTTCACACTCTTAAAAGTTGAAAATTGATCTAATTGTATTAAAGTGATAATGTGATTATAAAAAAAATCTATTAAAATTTTTTTCTAGCATTTAACAGTAATTGGAATAAACTCTGAAAAATGATATGCAAGATAAGTTTTTATCCTTTGCAAAATTTGAATGTGGTGGGTACATTGTCTAAAATGTATGGTTCTTCTTATATAGTCTAGCCACATTCTTTCAAATGTAGGAAATGCAATGAAAATGTAAAGAAAATCAGCATTTTATCTTCCACATTATGTTAAATTGATTTGCCAGGGTGGGGAAATATATTTTATTCATTCTGTGCACTGGCAAAGACTTGATCTGAATTGCAGGGCAATGGGTTTGGCTTTTGTCCTACTGAACCTTTAACTTCTTCAATGATGTGCAAATGGGTAGTCAGAGAGAGCACAAATGACTACTGATTTCAGAAAAGCGATCAGTCATTGTCCATAAAACAGTCTGTGTTAAAAATTAGAATAAGTTACAGGAACAAAATAGTATTATATTTTGAAAACTCAAAGGAAATGAAAGATTAAAGGTGATCATTTCCACTAAAATGCATAATTTGCTTTCAATTCAAAGCCTTTATTTGTAAATGCAAGGTCTTCAACAAATTGAAGATTTACGAGGAGACATCAATTGTAAATTTTTTGTAGACTCGCGAGTAGAGATAAATTATAATTTGGGAACTAAAAACTACTAAATAAATCATGTGGCCTAATATTTAAAAAGCACAAGTTGAATAATATATAAAAGGCAGATGGCATCCTTCAAAGTAATACAATTTCCACAGGCTTACCTTCTCGTTTCATAGTATCTGGATTAATCTGCTTTTTCATAACCTCAGAAAAGAAGAATCATCTCTAAAATCAATAAACAGAAAAGAAGGTAGTTGAGAGTTTAATCACTCGCTGTTTAAATGGGTTGGCACTTCTGAATCGGAAGATGTATTTAAGCTAATAATCTGGTACCTAGAAGTTTTCATTTAATTCTCTGCACTTGTCCTCAAATACATTTATCAAATAAATTAAAGTATTATCAGGATGCCTTTCTTTACCCAGGGAAATCCAACACAAAGGTCCTAACCTAAAACACCCAAATTTCCTACTTGCAAGCACTAACAAATGCAACAAAACAAAAAATGCTTTCTAAAATAAAAGATTGGGTGTGTTTTTTTTTAATAGTTATAGGAATACATTTTAAGTCGAATTCCCTTAGTAATTGCTTAAGTATAGATAATACAATTAGTTGCATCTTATTTTTATCCTTTGGTAATAAAGGCATGCTCTATTTTTATTTGAAAATTGGACCACTCAAATGTACTCAAATATATGGTTTTTCACAGAAATTACTTTGTGACTAGAAAATATATTTATGCTTACCCAAAATTAACATGTGAGCTAACTAATACACACACACCCTTAGTTTGCTTTGGAAAATTTTGAAACATTATGCTAACTTTCACAAAGATGAATGAAAGTCTTTGGATTTCATGATTATAAGCCTTGTCTGAAGAAAAACACATTGCCTATATATATATATATATATATATACATATATATATATATATATATATATATGTATATATATATATATATTGTGTACTGGAATCATGCCATATTTTTTCTTGGTTATTGAGTTTTATTATGTTTTGTTTTTAACATCCTATTTCAAAACCTTACAAATTCTTTAATCATGATGCATTTTTACTTTCTCAGCATACATAGTACCTTGTATAAAATGAAGTTTTATATATAAATAAAAATTTATTAATTGCCATATATTTTGGATAACAAGAAAAAATAAATTTTGACCACATAATTCCATTTTCTGAGACTATAATTTTTATCTGTTTAGTTAATGTCCTTATATAATTTTAAGCTGTGTAAGCATTTGTTCCAAAAATATAATATTGTACAGTTTAATTTAAAATATCGCTTTAGTTAAATTATTGTTATAATAAAATATTTTATCCTATTAATGTTTCTATACAGTGTTATGGTATTCTTTTAGAAATATGTTTTGTTGGATTTATTAGAAAAATAAATGCATGTAATAATATTGTAAAGTTTTAAAATGTATATTAAATTGACATTTTTTAATAAATAAAAATATTTAGTACAAATTATAGTCAAACATGGTAACTTTGTGTCACATATAGAAGTATTTTGCCATTGTAATAACATAATTTATTATAGAAAGAAAAATATTCCCTGGTAAAATAGAGGTAAATAAATTATATTTTAAAGCATCAAAACATCTACCAAAGTGAATGCCAAATTGAAATGGTCACTCAGAAGGTGAACTGATCCTTATTTCTTCCATAACAATATGCCTTTTGCTTTTCATAAGTGAGAGTGTTCTGTAAATATGCATTTTCTTCAGTTAATTTTCTGTAAGGAACCAGCCTGCAGAAGAAGATAAAATTGTGTCTGTTGTAACCAGATTGATATATAAGTTCCTTAATGCAAATTTATATCACAGTGAATCTATGTGTCCAAATGTATGTTTCCTTGAACACTATTCCCACAAAATATAAACAAGAGTGTGAAAAAAAAAAGGGGGGCATACGGACAAAAACCAAAACAACACCGCACAACAATAATAACAAAATCACAGAAAGAACCATATAAGAAAAGGCATATACATTTCTTTATTTGCTAAAGCCTTTACTATATACTAAATAACTTCAAAACCGAGATACATGTGCAGCAATGCTCAGTTATTTATCCAGGAAAACGCCTCCTTGGAGAAAACACCACCCTGAAGAATATCTCGGGAAATGCTGCTGCAGATTTCCAGCAGAGTATAATGCTACGGAGACTTTGCTCTCATAAATCATCCACATCATTGTGCAAAGAAATGCTCCCAAGCCACCGGTCAGGAGCATACTCAGATAACTTCCTATTTTTAAAAAAATAAAAGACTTCCCAATGTACCCTAAAAATGTTCCATGTGGTGTAGCCACCCTGCCAGTTTGAATTCTGATTCCCTCATCTTACTGCCTTTTTGACATTTACCAAGCCTCCTATGTCTGCCTATAAGTGTTTGACAGATGGTATTTATGACAGGTATACACTGTGACGTGATATATTACATAAAAATTGTTTTAAAACTGATCATCGTTTCCCCATTATAAAGGTTCAGACTGCATCTGGGCTAAGGCTTGAGAATCTGGTGAAAGTGTGACATTTTTACAGTTAGTAAGAACATATACAACTAGCAATGCTACTATTCCATTCTTATTTCATAATACGTTCCTTACATTATATATTTAAAGGATTAGCTTTCCCAGAGCATCTTTTAGTTTATTTTCCTTTAATTTAGATCTCGAAAGGTTTTTGTTAAAGAATTATGAGAGTAAAAATGTAGTCTTTGATAAAAATATTCTCCTGTTAAAAGGTAAATGAAGATAAACTCAACTTTGAAGATAAGGAAAGCCAGTAGCCAGATAATCTGTTAGTCACTGATCCAAATCTCTGTCTGTTTCATTATTTATAAGCATGAATAACACGATTCTATTGCTTCTATACCATACCTAATGAATCAGAATGCCTGATGCCCTTGCAAAAGGATACATACATAAGTTTTATTTTAGAAAAATGTTCCTAATTTAAAAAAACAACATTTATTTACATTATTATGATATCCAAGTGCTACTTCAAGCAAAAGATACAGAAGAAAAGCTATAATTCCAAAGACTATGAAAAGCCCAACACACTGATAAAGCAATAAATAAAATTATATTCCTCGTTTTAGTAATCTGTACAGTTTTATAAATATATGCTCCCTCAAATTACATTTAGAAAAGAGGAAACATCAATCCAATAATACAAAAAAGTTTTACTGGTTGTTGAAGGATTTAAAAGGGCCAGCCTTGCCCTAACTGATTTGGCTCAGTGGATAGAGCATTGGCCTGCAGACTGAAAGGTCCCTGATTTGATTTCTGTGCACATACCTTGGTTGAAGTCTTGATCCCTGGCCCTGTTGAGGTGTATGGGAGGCAACCAATGGATGTATCTCTCTCACACATTAACGCTTCTCTGTCTCTCCACCTCCATTCCACTCCCTCTAAAAATCAATGGAAAAAATAGCCTAGGGTAAATATTAACAAAATAAAAAATAAAATAAAATAAAATAAAATAAAATAAAATATAAAATAAAATAAAATAATAAAATAAAATAAAATAAAATATAAAATAAAATAAAATAATAAAATAAAATAAAATAAAATAAAATGGCCAGCTTACTTGTGTCACATTGAAACAACTATAAATGGCCTTCACAGTGAAACCCCTCTCTGCCTCCTTTACCACACATGTTGGAAAGTCTAACAATCCACGGGTGCTGCTCTTGCTACCAAAACCTGATATTCAGGGAATTCAATCTGCAACAATTAGCAAACCATTCCTGAAAACCAAAGGGAAGACTCAGTAATTGGGGCAGGGGAAAGGGGTTGGTCACTGTTGTAATATCAAAACTATAAACAGTGTTGCAGTGTGTCTGTTTTTGTCTTTGTGAAAGAAGGCAGAGCATTGTTTTTCTAATATCTTTAAGCCTTTCAAGAAGGGCCTATGATAAGGAACTTGTATAAAAAGAGCTATATATATAAAAGCCTAAGCTACTGTTATGACCAACAATCGGAATGACCAGTCGACCAGTAGCTATGATGCACACTGACCATCAGGGGGCAGACGCTCAATGGAGGAGCTGCCCCCTGGTGCTGGATGCAGGAGCCTCTCCCAACTCCGCGGTAGCGCTACTGGGTGGCAGCGATAGGCACAGTGGGCCTGGATGAGCACAGCAGCATGGCACCCGGCCCCGGCTTGGGCTCCTCCCTGGCCACATGCCACTTGGTGCACTGCTACATCCCCCGAGGGGTTCCAAATTGTGAGAGGGCACAGGCCAGGCTGAGGGACCACCCCCCACCCCTCACAAATCTGTGCACCAGGCCTCTAATAATATAAAACAGAGCCTGGGAAATGGTGTGTGCCTTCAAGAAAAGCTTAGGGGCTAAAGCTTCCTCCCTGGCCCATGCCTGTCTGGAGCTGTTCTGAACAGCAGAATGAGAAGAGCCAGTCAGACTAACGGCCTGGTGTCATTTGCCTGATGGTGGCTCAAGGGTGTCTAACTCCCATGGGCCACAAGAAAGATGTCAGAGATGGCTGAGTCTGCCATCTCAAAGGACCTCAACACAAAGGGCTTCCTGATGGTGCACATAGATGCCACGGAAGTAATGTTATAGACATACATTAAAGAAAGAAGGTAAAATCATGCTGAAACCGGTTTGATTTGAGTGGTAGAGCGTCGGTCTGCGGACTGAAAGGTCCCAGGTTCGATTCCGGTCAAGGGCATGTACCTTGGTTGATGGCACATCCCCATCCCCGGTAGGGGGTATGCAAGAGGCAACTGGTCGATGTTTCTCTCTCATCGATGTTTCTGGCTCTCTATCTCTCTCCCTTCCTCTCTGTAAAAAATCAATAAAATATGTTTATTTAAAAAAAGAAAGAAGGTAAAATCATAATATAAATATATATGAAGGGTTTTATCTTTTCACAAAATATATATTTTATTGATTTTTTTACAGAGAGAAGGGAGATAGAGAGTTAGAAATATCGATGAGAGAGAAATATCAACCAGTTACCTCCTACACACCTCCTACCAGGATGTGCCCATAACCAATGTACATGCTCTTGACAGGAATCTATCAAACCTGGGAACTTTCGGTCTGCAGACCGATGCTATATCCACTGAGCCAAACCGGTTTCAGTGAAAGATTTAATCTTGCTAATGAGAGAATCCAAAGAATAGATGCATATGCCCATCAGGAATTGACATATTATGAAATTTATTTGCTTAATAGATGCAAAATGGGTAACAATCCACAGGACAATAATCAATTGTGTTGTACTAGAAACAGCTTATATTTCTATGACCATGAACCATTTGCATTTCTATCCATTTCCTATTGTTACAGTTGTAAAATAGAGGAAACGATAACTCAGATAGCTGACTGATCTACTTGGAAAGCCACTGATAATCTGGTATCACCAAGGGACAAAAAGCTGAAGGATAGCTCAGAACAGCAGCAGAAGAATTCATGGCCATGTCAAAGGGCACAGTTCATGATGTGAAGGTTCCCACCCATCCCACAAATAGCCCATCAATGATCAGTCTGGATGTTTGCCTTGACAGAGAACATTAATCCCAGGGCAAGAAATAAAATTGATTAAAAAAAATTGGGGGGGGGGGGTTTCTTTTCTTTCATTCATATCCCCTGGGGCCTACTCCAACCCAAAATGAAGCAGAGGCAACACAACAGGTAGGGAAGGAGAAAAGAAAAAGGCTGAAAATCAACTGATGGCACCCGGGTTGGAGAGGAATAGTCCTCAACTAAATGTGAGATTCAGACTGGATGGGCTTTTTAACTGGAGACGAAGAATATCATATTGCCTATTGTTTGCCAAAAAGCTGAATTATGGTGGTTACTCTATGCTTGCACCTTCCGATCCATTCTTTGCTGTTTTCTTCCCTGTTCCTTCACAGAAGGCTGTCCCTGGCATTTTCCTGGCCCGCATGTCCTTTGGCTCCTGATAATGTTCATCTAATTAGGGTGCCAGTGGGACATCAGAGAGAGGAAGAAAGAGAATTTGAGATATTCATTTCACTTATACCTTCTGTCCCGGGATTGGCTGGGTAAGGTCTGGGTTACTTTTCCATGGTGACAATGCTGTGAGTTCCATGGCTATGGTTCGGCTTTCTGTTTCAAGGGCTCTGGTGCCAGTTCCCTCACTGCAGCTCTGAGGGCATTTAGCAGGTACTGGCACCCACTGCAGGGCATCTCTGTGCACGTCACCATTTCTGCTGGGTTTCCTGGCTCTGATTATTATGTCTGTAACACGGCCTTGTTAAATCCCTCTTTACTTCAATGTTGCGTGTGCCATCTGTTTCCTGACGTGACCCAGACGAATGCATATGGGAGCTGTCAAAAACGTCACCTACGTGAGGGAATGTGATTGAAATAGTGGCCTGATGAAAACAAAACAGTTTGCTTTTGGCACTTTACTATGTCAAGCTAGTTCGATGATAAAGACTTTTTATTATATATATATATATATATATATATATATATATATATATATATATATAATTTAAATTAATACATATGCTTAAAATTATGTACACTTTATATGACACAGAATATATGTTCATTTTATTACTTAAGTATAATGCATTATACTTAATTATTACTTAAGTATAATACATTATTTTATAAATAGTATATTATAACCCACACTCTTTTGTGAACAGTGTTTCCCAATAAAAACGTATCAGGGAGATCTTTGATATTCAGTATATATATATGTAAATTGACCAGATGGTTGAATAACTGGTTGGCTATGATGTGCACTGACCACCAGGGGGCAGATAGTCAACGCAGGAGCTTCCCCCAGCCTGCAGGCCTCATTCAGCAGATGAGGGCCTGCGGCCAACCTTTCAGTCCCTCCCCCCTGGCTGGCAGGCTCTGGTTGCCCAATGGGAAAAAGGGAACTGGGGATGGGTGGCGGTGAATGTGGGTGTTGCCTGGGCCCCCGATTGCCCCACTGGTTGCCCACACAAAGATGGCTACTGGCAGCGGTGGTAGTAGGGGGTGGGGTCGGCTGCTGTCACCCAGAGAAGATCAGCCCTGATCACAGGCCAGCCTAGGGACCCTACACTGCATAAATTTCATGCACCAGGCCTCTAGTCATTTATAATGACTCATAGTATCCTATGTCTTGATACACAATTAATTTATCCACATTCTCTAATCATAGCTATTTCCTTCTAGTTTGGTGCTAACATAAACATTGGTTTGATGAAAGTCCTTAATACACACAACCTTGCATTCAATTCTAACAATCCATTCTATATTGCAGTCAGAGTACATTTTCAAAAACATAAATTATACCAATTTACATCTCTAGCAGTATTGGATATGAGTACTCTTTTCTCCCTATCCTCAACCAGCATTATTAACAGACTAATATTAATTGAATGTTAACTATATAATACATATTGTATTAAGAGCTTTATAAAACCAACTTATTGTCATACCTTATAATTAATCTTGTTAGTTCTTATTTTTTTTCTAATATGGTAAAAAAACAACACATTAATACTTCAATTTTTTACTTGTAATTTCCAGACACTAAGCGATTAAATATTAATAACTTGTATTTTATTTAATAACAGCTTATTCATATGCTTTATTAATTTTCTTTCAATATATAATAACTTTCTATTTGTAAATATTTTTAGGTAATGAAAACATTAATTCATTGTATGGCATATTTATCTCAGAAAAATTTGTCATTCTCTTTCTAGTTTTATTTGTTTTTATTTTCACTTTTATAGTTCTGTGTCATATGAAAGATTTTGCTTATGAATTTGAATCTAAACATGATTTATTTATAACCTCCAAGTTACTTATAAAACTTGATAAAAATTTCAGAAACTGAAAGATTGTGAAAATATTTACCTATATTTTCCTCCACCATCTTTATGATTGAAACTTGACATTTAATATTTGATCCATTTATTATTTATCTTTGGTCTGGCATGTTTTATTTTCCCATAGGTAGCTGGCTAGATATTTAATCACTACTGAGGCTATTTTCTTGAACTAAAATCACCATATGTATTATCATCACTAAAAAGCTCCTTTGACCTGAATAAAATTGGAATGAAAAATTGGCATGGAAATTGGTGTATAGCATGGTCAGAAACTCCAAGGTGGACATCTCTCCTAGTAAGTTTCCAGAATTGTTACATTCTCTAGGCAGCTAGTGACTAGGCAGGTAGTCTATAGGATAAGGATAAACCATATATGAAAGGCCTTACAAGTATGTTTAAATGTAAAACTTTTTTTTTTGCGGGGGCTGGTGGGGGAGTAATGAAAAGAGAAAGATAAGGCAAAATTTAGGCTTATACATGGACAGAGTCTAGGGGCAGATATGTCATGGCAACAAAAATATACCACTTCACATCCATCAAGTAGACAAGAAAGGACATCTCTGATGATATAAAGGTTTCAAAAGGACATGGGAAATTGCAAGATACTAAACCCTAATGAGGAGTGTGTGATTTAGACAAACATGCTTAAGAGAAATTTAGTAATGCCAAGTTGCAGAGTTGATTCCCTATGACCGAGTACCGAGTGATCTTATTTCTAGGATCTACTAAAACCAACAAATTGTGTCCTGAATAAGAGGGTTTATAAGGCCAAGGGTACCTTGGAGAGCCAGACTCATCTCCTGCTGTGCATGCCAAATTACACACCCTGAAGTGGGGCTCACACCCCCTACACAGGTGCTTATTAATTTCCACAAAAGTGTCTCATGAGCTCGCCCCAGCTCTCCCCGGAGTAAGCATCATGTGTGTGCATAAGAAGGCATATACAACAATCCAGCCACTGTACCAGTATGGCTAATAGCAAAAAATTGTAGGCTGCACACTGTCTATCAGTAAGGAAAAGGATGATTAAGTGCAGTTTCCCCTAATATTTATATGTAGGTATACATATAAATAAAATTGTCAATAACAATTTTTAAAAATGGAGAAAAATGTGGAAGAGTATAATGCCATTAATGAACTTAAACATTCATAGCAATAATAACATGTATTGGGATTAGTGCATGCACATGGCATTTGGGACATGTGCCAGTGCGTATAACACTAAACATTAGTAGTTCATGACAAACACACACCATCTTCAGGATGGTGGGGTGGGTAATGAGAGAGAAGGAAAAGCCATAGGGGGTCCGGGAGATCATTTCAGTTTGCAAAAGTCTAATGCACAAAGAAACGGTGAGAGATAAAGAGAGTGGAGGAAAGGGAAAATATTGTTTGATGGAAGTGAATCATTTTTGAAAGGATGAGAAGATGAATCTCATTTCTCTTACCTTCAATGTCACTAAATTTCTCATTAAGAGTAACTGTATAATTTATATTGCTTGCATTTATCCCCCTGAAATACCTCTCAGTAGTCAAGTAGTATGATTTTTTTCTGGACTGTTCTTCAAAGTAATATAATATACTAGAGGCTCAGTGCACGAATTTGTGCAGCAATGGGGTCCTTCAGCCTAATCTGTGAGATCAGGACCTTTCTGACATGCCCCGAGGGATCCCAGATTGCAAGAAGGTACAGGCTAGGCTGAGAGACCCCACTGGTGCACAATCAGGGCCTGGAAGGAAGCTAGGGAGGGACTGCAGGAGGACTCCAGTGCATGCCTAACCTGTCTCACTCAGTCCCAATCAGCCAGACCCCAGCAGCAAACTCACATACTGGTCGGCGTGTCTGCCCCCTGGTGGTCAGTGTATGTCATAGCAACTGGTCGACTGGCCAACTGTCTGCTCACTGGTGGTCAGTGCATGTCTTAGTGAGTGGTTGACCAGTCTTAGCATATCATTAGCATATTACGCTTTGATGGGTTGAACAGCCAACCAGTTGGCCAGACACTTAGCATATTAGACTTTCATTATATAGGATTCTATATAGGGCTAAGACTTCTGTCTAGGGCTGTTTTAGAATCAGCTTAATATTTCACTTCACAAATTGTTACTAAATAAATATGGACCTACGCATTTTTGTGTATTAGAATTAACTGAATTGATACAGGATCCTTTCCTTCAATGATATTGTATTTCTCTGACTTAAAATTTTTTTAAATTTGTAATGATGAAAAAGGTATCACTATGGAGCAGCATCTAAAAGTTACAGATTATAAAGTAAATTCACCTGTGTCTCCTAATAGCACAGTCAAATGAGAAAGCTAGAGCAATTTCGTGGTGATTTTCTTGCACTACAGACAAGAATAGCTGCTGCTTAGAGCAGACATATCATCTGATTGATGGTCACCTGTAATGAGTCACAGGCTTTATCTGAGCAGCTGAAACATAGTATGTTCTTTTGGCATAGACACATTAACTCCAAATATCATTCCAACTTGGACCTGTACATTTTGAAACTGTGATAGTTGATTGAAGTACCTTATTAAACTACCTATTATTGGAAAAGAAAGGTATTCCAGGGAAAAATTGTCCTAAAAAATGAAAAATCCTGGCTTCTAGTATTGTTTAGCCACCTAAAATGGTAATCTATAGATTACTCACAGGACTCTGTATGCCCAGTTACTCTTATTTGAAAAGACAAGAATAAACAAATGTGTACATGTTAAATTCTATAAACATACACAGAATGAATAAACAAATACCAAGGATGTGAAACCAAAGCCAGTCTCACTATAGCCATCCTCTGGTTAAACTTCTTTAAAATTATCCAGAATTCCAAGATAAATTAAAACTGAAGGTTTCCAGCGTACACCTTCAGACTCATTGTTCACTTTCAATACATTAAGTTGGTGTGTTTAAAAAATATAATTGGCATCTAATACCCTATTGTTTTATGTATACATCAAGTGATTCCATATTTATGTATATGAAATGATCATCACATTAAATCTGGTTAGTATATGTCCCATGCAAAGTTATTATAATATTATTGAATATATCCTCCATGCTATACATTACATCCCATGACTTATTTACATTACCCTAAATTCCAGCAATTCCACTATGGCTATTCAATACAAATAAATAAATAAATAAATAAACAAACAAACATGAATTTTCAATAATATATATTCTCTGTGTTCCTTGGAGCACCATTTATAATAGCTAAGATATGAAAGTAATTCAGGTGTCTATTTGTATATAAACAGATAAAGAAGGTGATATATATGTATATATACATATATGCATATGTATACAAATAGATATATACACATATACTGTATATGTATATATATATATATACACACACACACACACACACATATATATATAAAATTATTATTATTATTATTATTATTATTATTATTATTATCAGCCATAAATCTTGCCACTTTTTTACAACATAGGCAGACCTGGAGGAGATTATAGGAGATTATGCAAAGTGAAACAAATCAGACAAAGAAAGACAAATACCATATAACCTCATATATATGTGCAATAAGAACAAAACAAAAAAGCAAGCAAACAAAGCAAAGCAGAAACAAACTCAGATACAGGAAACAAACTTGTGGTTACCTGAGGTGTGCAGTTTGATGAGCGGGTGAAATAGGTGAAGGGACTAACTCTTCACCTTTTTCACGTCTTAAAAATAGTCCTGTGATGTCGATTTCCACACCTGCTGCTCAAGCTATGACACTTCTCTTCTAGCTAATTCCTACTTAGTGTTAAAGCTCAGTTCCTATGATACCTCTTCCTTGATCATAAAATTATCTCCTCTTATTGCTCCCATACACCAATATACAAACCTTCATGACACATACCATGCCTCCATTTATTGCGCTTACCTTGTTTGAATTCATAAAGGCTTAGCTGCCTTATTCATTTCTATATCTTATCGTGCCTCATAGAATTCCTAATACACAGTAACCAGTCAATGAATATGCTGTGAACGAATGTATGGAGAAAAGTGACATCAGATCGATTCCCTTCATGCAATTTATATTGTCTTATTTGGGAAAAAAAAATACATTTCATGTAAGTTTACTAATATTTGCATTTACTGTCTAATCTTTCTAAGTGGAAGTATGTGAGTTGAAACTAGTAGCTCAGACATTAAATTAGTATATTTTGGTTTTCCTCAATTGTGAGGTTATATCATAAAAAAGTATACATAGGCACAAACATTTGTCCATGAATATAAATTATTTTATTTATAAATAGGTTTTATCAAATCTCTGGAAAGTAAACATTATTTCTTAGCATCTCATTTCTTCCATATTCACATAAGAATGCATAAAAAGCAAAGCTAAAAAGAGGATAATGATCAAAAAGATGAAAATATGAGGACCAAGACAAGAAAACCCAAATTCAATATTCTATGAACACACTGCAGGTAATATCCCTATTGTAATTATTCTTCTCAAACACCTAAATTTTAGCATAATGTATGTTTTCTAACATCGGTACCTGAGTACAAATTCTGGCAGGAAATATATTATTTTTTATTCAGATAATGCTTATGGATATATAAAATCAGGAGAATACTCTTTTGAAAAAACAATATATATATATATATATATATATATATATATATATATATATATATATATATATTTTTATTTTTTTTTTACAGAGAAAGGACAGAAAGTTAGAAACACTGATGAAAGACAAACATCAATCAGCTGCCTCCTGCACACCCCCCACTGGGGATGTGTCCACAACCAAGGTACATGCCCTTGAATGGAATCGAACCTGGAACCCCTCAGTTCATAGGCTGATCCTCTATCCACTGAGCCAAACTGGTTTTGGCTCAGGATCATGCTCTTGCTTTAAAAATGGATATTAATGAGGTATGCAAATAGACCTCTCATTTGCCTTTAGAACAGTCATAAAAAGCAAGTTACTCATCTAAGGAAAGCACAGGCCCCATGCAGCACACCAAATATCATCAATCTTTTTTCCTTTGAGAAGACACAGTGTCTGGTGGTGGTAGGGAATGCCAGTGTGGAATATTTTGGGTCATTTATGCTGCTTGGTGCATTTTCCACAGACAAAAATTTGGTCAATTACAAATGGACACCTTTTCCCAATACATGTGAATACTAAGAATTCCCAGTTGCTGACAAATCAGATGGTTAAAGCATTTGTAATTTAAACTGGAGGCCCAGTGTACAAAATTTATGCATGGGGTAGGTGGGTTGTCCCTCAACCCAGCCTGCACCCTCTCCAATCTGGGACCCCTCAAGGAATGTCTGACTGCCCATTTAGACCCGATCCCAGTGGGTCAGGTCTAAATGGGCAATCAGACATCCCTCTCACAATCCAGGACTGCTGGCTCCCAATTGCTTGCCTGCCTGCCTTCCTGATTGACCCTAACACTTTTGCCTGCCAGCCTGATCACCCCCTAACCACTCCCCTGCCAGCCTGTTTGCCCCCTATTTCCCTCCTCTGCTGGCCTGGTCACCCCTAACTGCCCTCCCCTGTAGGGTTGATTGCCTCCAACTACCCTCTCTTGCAGACCTGGACTCTCTCAACTGCCCTCCTTTGCAGGCCTGGTCCATCCCAACTGCCCTCCCCTGCTGGCCATCTTGTGGTGGCCCTCTTGTGTCCAAATAGGGGCAGGATCTTTATCACATGGGTGCAGCCATCTTATGTATTGGAGTGATGATCAATCTGTATATTACTCTTTTATTACTTAGGATAGAGGCCTGGTACACAGGTGGGGGCCAACTGGTTTGCCCTGAGGGGTGTCCCGGATCAGGGTGGGAGTTTGCTTGGGGCGTGGGGTGACCTGTGTGATTTGCAGGCCAGCCACGCCCCCTGGTGACCCAAGCAGAGGCCCTGGTATCTGGAATTTATTTATCTTCTAAAATTAAAACTTTGTAGCTTGGAGCAGAGCCAAGCCCCCTTCTGGCTCCATGGCTGCCACCATTTCTATTTGGATTTGTAAACTTTCTATAATTAAAACTTTGTAGCCTGGAATGGAGGCCTAGGCCAGCCAGGGCTGCAGATGCTTGACTTCCTCTGTTGCCATGGAAACCCAAGCCTCTCTCTCTCTCTCTCTCTCTCTCTCTGTCTCTCTCTCCTGCTCTCTGTGGCTGCAGCCATCTTAGTTTGGGTTAATTTGCATACTCTTTCTGATTGACTGCTGAGCATGGCTGGTGGGTGTGGCTTGTAGTAGAGTGATGGTTAATTTGCATATTGCTCTTTTATTAGGTAAGATGCTTCCTTTTACCAGTGTTTTATATGCCATTTTTATGCTGTGACTAAGCATGTGCCGATTTGATAGCCTTTCTCCGGGCTACAGAATACACAATGTGACACAGAGAGAAAGCACTTATGTATCCTCCCTCTTGTCTTTTTGAACAAAGAAGGAAGTGTTCCAGAAATTACAACAGCTTAATTTGGTACTTCCCACACCAGGCAGCAACACTGGATTTCTTCTTATCAACCCTCACATAAACAGCAGCCCTCTTTGGGCATAAAAGTGTCCTTTGGCATTTTGGGTAAGATTCCTCACCAGGGTTTTGCTAATGGTATTAGTATTCCTTCTTAGCACAGGGCCTGCTACCCTGCTTTAGGCAGTCCGCTGGGGCAGGATAACTTCCCTTTCTCCTGCACATTGAGAGATCAACAGGAGATTCGCCCAGACTGCAGGTGAGGGGGAACTCAGTCTTGGCACTTAAAAGCTAGTGGATTCTAGCAAGGACATAGATCCATTCCACAGGGCAACTGGAAAGTTGGCCCTCTTCTAGTGGTTAAACCCACCTGTCACCTCCTAGGTGTGAGGGCATGAAGAGAACAATATTCTAGAACCAGTGCTCTGAACTGGATCCAAAAGCTCCCTTCCAAGAACTCTTAGTTGGTAGGTTCTCAGCTATACAGACTTGCAACTTATCACAGAAAATAACTGACCAAACTGTTCTACCTCAGCCCTAGTCATTACCAAAAAACAATCAAATTAACAAACAAAAGCTCTGAACAGGGAAGCCTCACTCTTCAAACTCTTCCTTGAAATATTTTAGAAGTAAACTTGCCTCCAATGATTAGGATTTTGCTTGTGTGTTTCTGAGGGTTGCTAAGAATTGGTTTTCCATAAAAACAAACAAACAAAAAACAGATTGAGCACCTGAATGCTCATTTGCTGCAATAGATAATTAATTCGATCTTTGCATGAGCCTGGCAACTGAATCTTTGTAGGGACCTATGAAATAAGCATCATTATCATTATCATTAACCCCATTATAACGTCATAACTAACGTACACATATAACTTAACTGAATTGTGCAAGTGACTTCTCCAGGCTCATAGATTCCATCAAATGGCAGTTCATGAACTCAATCGAGCCTGTTTAATATACTAGTAAAGTTGCTGTTCTTAACCACTTTGCAAACTTTTCTTTACCGTCTCTGTAGATTTTCATATGTTCTCACATAGCTTGTGGGCCCACTGTTTCTGTGAAAAGCTAGAGAGTAAATATTTGAAGCTTGGTACCTACAGGCAAAATCAAAACTTGTATAAGTATTTATACAAAAAGAGATTAAAAACTGTGTAATTTTTAGACATTGGTATTGATAAAAATTTTAATATAATTGCTGTAATTGAGAACTTTTGGGGAAATACAGGTCTTCTTATGAGAAGAATGGAATTCATTTCTCACAGGAGGATAAACTTTTATTTAATTAAGGCTTGAAGTTAGTGTTCCTTATCATCAGATCCATTATAAGTGTTTATCTGTAAAAAGCATTCTGCGCCTTACAGAAACAGGCAGCCGCTGATTCGTCTCATGGGCTGCAGTTTGCTTTGTAATCATTTGCACTCAAGGGAGCTGGGGACCAGGTTTTTGCTTGTTGTTGTTTTGTTTTGTTTTTCAAATTACAATGCACTATGATTTTTCTAACAGTTGTACACAGAGGACTATTTCTTGGTGTAGTTCACACTTTCCTTACAATTGATTCTGCCCTGTCATCTACTCAACACACAGAGAACTATACTTTGGAGGTCAAATCATAATTTCATGGTATTTGCTAGATATGTCTTAAAGCCCCTGCATTATTGGTTACACAAAATTTAAACATGTGAGCCATAAACTGGCACTCAAAGCAAAGAGTCTTTTATTAATGTGTAAAATATTCCAAAAAAAACTTAAAGAAAATTTAAAGACATCTAATTACATATAAGCTGCTGATTGAAGAAAATCCTCTCAAAGCTGAGGATAACTCAAATATTTGCTGAACTGGACCTAGAGAAATAATCTAACCTAGAGAAATAATCTAAAGCAAAAAGTTTCTTCATTTCAAATCCTTTAATCAGTTTTCCATTATGAAGATCTAGAAGTTTTGATTCCCCCAAAGTGATACATTGCTAATAATATTATCATATAATCTTAAGGTTATGCAATTCAGATTACTGGGTTTAAATCCCAAATAGATGTTACATTCCATTCATAGAAAATTTTAATTACATTCTATTTGAGATCTATTCTTAACAGAGCCTTTTCCTTTACTTTTAAAAATATATTTCTTATTGGGAAAATGCAATGTATGCCCCACATTTCAGATTTATTATTCTTAATTTCCACTGATTGTTTTCAAAGAGCAGTGTGATGTCGACGATGCAATTAGAGATTCTTAACAAGCCTTTTAACACTATTTTCCTAACCCCAGGACCTGACTGATTTGCTTCTCTTATAGCATGCTGAGAGGGGTAGGTGGTGCTATTTTTTTTTTTTAAGAATACTTAATAATTTTAGGTTTCAGTCACAATTAATGAGGTAAAAATGAATACATTGGAAAACTGGATGACTAAACATCCCTGTCATGCTGCTGTTTGTGGAATAACAAGGATTTACCTTTTCTGGGGGTCTGGATCTTAAGTGCCTTTACGATTTTCCAACAAAGTGTCTGAGAAGATGATGTGACGATAGAATTGATAAACTCTTTCCCACTTTTTTTCCTAGCATCTTTCAATAATAATCTTTGTCTTCACTCTGGCTGTTATCTCTGTAAGAGCTTACTGAGAATTCCAAAAGGCTCAAAGACTGGGTCAATGGTACCAATTTTGCTTCCAAGTTAATAAAACAAAAAGCGGATGATGTACCTAACATTATTTTTAAGACAAGCATGAAATAAAGTTCTTGCCCCTGTGGGTAGGTTCAGGAAGTCAGACCTAAGGGAAATCAGTTAGTGGCCTAATAAAGCACTGCTGATCATCAGTGATTGGTTTACAATAAGCCAGGGGATAGGAAAAGCTCTTCAAAGCCCTTATTGAGAAATCAGTGATGTGAAGAGCATGGAAGAGGCCATGGCTAAGCTGTCACAGATTCCTTTCTTCGGAAGTTAAAACTGTCAGCAATCTCTTTCCCCTTGGAAAAGCATATGTTACCATACATCACTTGAGAAGTGTTAAGAGAGTTTAGAGGGACAGTTGGAAAGTCCCTTTCAGTTGGTGAAATAGATCTTGTGGAAAGACTGCATCAGGATCAATTACCCCAGGTTTCTCTTGAATGGTGGCAAGCCAACGGAGCAGGAGAATGATTTATAGGACTATTTAACAGGTGTCATGCTGGGTGGGTACTATCTATGGTATGTGTCCACGGAGGAGAAAATAAAATCAATTCTGTAATGAAATATTTGGCTGTAGTTGGCAAAAGATAAATTTCAGACAAGGCGTTAGTTGCCCTAAGGAAATACAGTAGAAAGTGGGGGACATTGTGCACTCCCGCCGTGGTAGTGCACTGACCACCAGAAAGCAGCTACTACATTGAGCATCTGCCCCCTGGTGTTCAATTCAATGCTCATCATAGCAATTTGTCGAATGGTCACTCAGTCTACTGATATATATACAATATATTAGAGGCCTGAGCCTGGCCTGCACCCGCTCCCCTTCAGGGATGTCCGACTGCCGGTTTAGGCCTGATTGAGCCTAAACTGGCAATCAGACATCCCTCCAACAATCCAGGACAGCTGGCTCTTAACTGCTCACCTGCCTGCTTGTCTGATTGCCCCTAAATGCCCCCACCTTGTTGGCCTAGCCACCCCTTACTTTCCCCCACCCCCACCAGCCTGGTTGCCCCATGCAGCCTCCTATTCAGTTGTTTGGCCATCCTTCATTAACCTCCCTGCCAGCCCGGTTGCCCCATGCAGCCTGCTGTTCAGTCATCTGGTTGTCCCTCACTAACCCCCCCCCACTGGTCTTGTCATCCCATGCAGCCTGCTGGTCATTACTGTTACTGTGACAATTTGCATATTCCTCTATTATTAGTATAGATGTTTGAATTTTGTGTTTTTTATCCAACTACACCTTTTCAGAAAGGATTACTCCTTTTCTATTTTAGGCCAAAACAACAACAAAAACACATCTTGGCCCCACATCTGTACCAGCAATGGCATTATTCTTTTCTGTATTTCCCATTCTGATTAATATAAAGTCATAACTTGTTGTTGTTTGGATTTGAATTTGTCTATCAATGAGGTGAAACTTTTTTTCTGTTTGTTAGTAGGATTTAATCTTCTTACAGTCGCTGCATAATGTTTTTATTCACTGGTGTGTGTTTTTTTCCAGGACCTTTGATCCTGTCTGAATTCCTCTGACCTATCTATCTCACCTCATGGGGCATGACCATCTAGGCTACCAAGGCAAGAAGGGTTATTATTGGCTGCATAGCCACAACCCAGCCATTTGACCAATAACATATGATAGTCTTTTCAATGTATTAACACTGTCAAGCGAAAGCATAAATCAACCTCAAATGTTATTTGAGCCCAGGGACACTTTATAAGTGTGGACGTTTGAACAGACCCAAATTTCAAGGACCTTTTCCATGGACCAAACGTCTCCATGGATATTTTGGATAGGACCAAATGTCCCCTAATCATTTTGTTTATCCCATTCTTGTTAACTTTAAAGAATTGTTATACAATAAATAGTAGCCTTCTTTTTAATATATATATTAAAATGTTTCCAAATCTAGTTTGCCTATTGATTTTTTTTTTTTTTTTTACATCTGCTAACTGTTCATCCCTCTCCTCTCTCAGTCCCAGCCTTTCATGTTTCTGGTCCTTTAGAATGATTTCCCAAGGCATTTAATTTCTTCCGAAACTCTTTTTACAGACTCCATGTTGCTTCTTTTCAGGTTACTGATGTTTATGACAAATAATCATTTCCTTCCTACTATTTACTTAAAGCTAAGCATTCAACTTGTCCTTGACCCTGTTTGCTATGCACTTCGGTTCTGATGTGATACTCTTGGCAGTGGCCTTTGAGAGGCTGGGATGCTGAAACCCATGTGGCCCTGCTGGACTCAAGTATGATGTCTGGTTCACTATCATTTTTATGAATTTGTATTCTTTTGGTTTGTTTGTTGGACCAGGGCTTATCGGACCCCATTATAACTACTAATAACAGTTGATAATGCCTAATCTCCAAGGACTCTCCTAGGATGAAACTTGCCACCTTTTTACACACACACACACACACAAACACACACACACACACACACACACACACACACACACTTCTATTCTATTTACCTCTTGTCACCCTCTCCTTCTCTTCCTCCGTTCTTTCTTTTCCCCTATATTTTGACAAAATATGAGCAACTCTATAATCAAGTAATGATTTGTTATGTAATTAAAAAGAAAGAGCAGTATTAAAGACATAAGAAATAGAATGTGATAAGTGGAAAAGACACCTGACTAATTCTAAAGTCATCTTTATTTAAGTTCATTAGCAGGTGTTAGATTATTAGCAAATTTCTTAACTCTAGGTGACTAAGTTTTGTCACTTAGGAATTGAATAAATTATATTTGATGATCTCAACATTTTAGGATTCTATTACTCATGTCTGTCCATCAGTTAATTAACTTGTGCGAGTAAAATGACATACATGCCAGTTGGGAGATATTAGAATAATTTTTCACACTAATTTAACCGTTTATATTTAAAGTAAGGAAATATAGCTAGCTCTCTCCAAGGACCTGTACTTATAAGTCATGCAAAGTGACTTATAAGCTAAGTTTTCTTTTTTAGTTTGTGTTTTTTTTCCCCTCTCCTCCCCATCGCCTCAACAAAAAACTAAAACTAAAACTCGTAGCTCTGGTAATTACTGTAGGTATTACCTTCCCAGCAATCCTACCTCATTTCCCAGTCTGTCACACTTCCACTCTCCTCGCTCATTAGTTCTTCCCGTCACTCTGCTCAAATCTTTAGCAAATCCCCATCTGCACTGACAAATGATGCTTTCCTATTCCACTGAGAAAACAGCAATGATGAAAAATAACAACCAGAGGAACAAAGTAAAGGTGGTCAAAATATACAAACTACTTTTATAAAATAAATAAGGTCTGGGGTTGTAATAATGTACCCCGGGACAACTCTAGTTAACAACACTGCATTGCATATCTGAGAGTTGCTGAGAGAGTGAATCTTAAAAGTCCCCATCACACACACACAGAATTGCCATTATGACTTGTCCAATGTTAACTATTATGGTAGTTATTTCACAATATATACATGTATAACAGCATTATGTTATACATTAGACTAATAAAAAAAAAAGTTACGTACCAATTATGTCTTAATTAAGCTGGGGTAAAACAGAGAAGAAACATCCCCATGTGCTCTGCAGGATTTTTGCCAGTACCCTTGGTGTTGTCTGGTTCCTTGTCACTATGACCATACTGTCTAAGCAACTGCCTCTCACCAAGGTGCACAAATTCTAATTTTAGGTCCCCAAAACCGATGCTAGCAATTCTCTCTTCGCTGTCTCAAGTTATTTTGTTTTTTCTCTTTAATATTCAAACTTGTTGTTGTTTCTTAAAATTCTAAAGCTTCTAAATAACAACTATCTTGCCCTAGTTGGTTTGGCTCAGTGGATAGAGTGTCAGTCTGGGGATTCAAGCGTCCCAGGTTCAATTCTGGTCAAGGGCATGTACCGTGGGTGCGGGTACATCCCCAGTAGGGGGTGTGCAGGAGGCAGCTGATCCATGTTTCTCTCTCATTGATGTTTCTAATTCTCTATCCCTCTCCCTTCCTCTCTGTAAAAAAATCAATAAAATATATTTAAATAAATAAATAACAACTATCTTGAACCCAATTGTCACTCTGTCTCTCTGCTTCCATTTGCAGCAACATTCCCTGAGTTGTCCAATTCCTCTTCTCTCACTCGGTCTTGAGCGAACTTCAATCATGCTTTCATGCCAACCCTAAAAAGCAATTCTTCCGAGGCCATTATGACCCGTGTGTTGATAGCAATCAGTTTTCCGTCTTTATTTGACCTCTTGGCAGCTTTAGGAACAGTATTTGACCTGCTGCTTAAAACATTTTCTTCACATGGGCGTCCAGGCCACTGCTCCTCCTGCTTCTCCTGCCATCAACTCAGCCACTTCTCTTTCCGTTCTTGGATCTGCCTTGTATCCCTGACTTCTGAAGCATCCGTCTCTATTCTCACCTCTCTATTATCTCTGTATCCTGTCTCTACCTCTGTCTCCTTCTCCATACCTGAGTTCATCCAGTCTGTATAATTTTTTAAAACTATCTTTTTATTGCTTTCAGAGGGGAAAGGAGAAGGAGAGAGAGAGAAACATTAGTGATGAGAGAGAATCATTGATCAGCTGCCTTCTGTATGCCCTGCACTGGGGATAGAGCCTGAAATCCAGTCATGAGCCCTGACGGGGAATCTAACCATGACCTCCTGATTGGTAGGTCAATGTTCAACCACTGAGCTATGCCAACCGGGGCCAGTCTCTTCTTAAATGTCCAATATCTATCGCTTCTGAAGTCCTGACCGAAATATTCAACTTCTTTCCTCTTGGATGACTCGTGACACCACAAACTTAAAATATCCCAAAACATGCCACTGACCCCCTGCGTCTCCAGTCTAGGCTCCAGGTAGAACCTGGAAATATCTCTTGACCAGACTATTGAAAAAACCACCCAACTCATCTTCCTCTGTCTCCCTTCTCCCTGCCCCGGTCTTCTCCACATGGTAGCTCAAAAGAACATTCCAAAGAGTTTGCTAGAGCATTCCAACCTTCTTGAGAGGAAAAGCAAAGTCCTGATAATTATAATTGCACCCCAGCTCCATATCCTGTTCCAGCTGTGACATCTCCCCCTGCTCATTACATTCTGATCACACCAGCGCCCTGGCTGGATCTTGACCAGAGCATGCTTTCTTCAGCCTCAGGACCTTTATAGCTTGAGTTCATTCCACCCCAAATGTTCTTCTCACTCAATTACTTCAATTTTCCTGGTCAAATTTACTTAATTAGAGCGGCTTTTCCTGAAACTTCTCAATAAATATCAGAAGGCTCCTGACAGGGAGTGGGAAGCCTTCTTCTGATGTTGTTTTCCTGAACTCTGATGTGTTCTTTTCTACAGCTTTCCCCTACTCTGATTCCACATATAGTTTACTTACTTATTGATTTTCTCCCATTCAAGCACAAAGCTTCATGGAGACAATGATATCATTTTCTTCCTTGCTGTAACATTAAATTCCAGCTCAGAATCTGGCATACAGTAGGTGCTCAATAGATGTTTGTTAAATGAAAAAACTGCACAGATAATAACAAATAAATGTACATGACGCAACAGGATTTCAAAATGTCTTTAGCTTATAATCATTATTTTTCCAATTTGCATTTTACATTATCATGGGTGGACTCAATTTGTGAGGAGGAGATTGAAGCCCATGAGAATATTGTTGAAAAGGGGAAAGGTTTTACATCTGATTCTAAATGAGTTTGTCTTCTTTCCCGTATTTGGAGAGACAGGGAACATCACTAGTTAACTTCTGTTCAATTAGTTTTTAAAACATGCCCCACAAATTAAATAGCTGACACAGACTGTGGGTAAATCCAGTAGAGTTATCTAATCTGGACAACATAAATTTAGAAAATCACAATTAACAATTAAGCTAATGTCTGAGGTCTGGGTAGAGCAGATTGACCTACTAGAGGAGACTGAGCTTTGGGGATAGATCTAATATATCAAATCTCAGTTCCGCCACATTCTAATGATGACCTTGGCTGGATTCTTTCATCTTTTTAAGCCCCTTTGTCCTCAGACATAGGGATTTCCCTTCGTATATAGGAAGTGCCAAACTCATGTTAGCTTGTCCAATATTTTTAATCATACATAACATCTGCATTTCACTTCATCAAAAGAAAATGTGTTTGACCTCTACCTGCCCTACGTGGCTTATTTAAATATCTGACCAGAATAAAGTTTTCTAGCATATAATTATTTTCCCTTTTCAAAGAACTCTTGCAAAATCTCTATTTTTTAATGTAGATAATATTTCCCTACTCTGTATAATTTATATAACTGTTATTACACAAAGCTGTGAAAATTATATAAGGAAAGCATTAAATTAAGAATAAGGTACTTTACAGGATATATAACCCATTTTAATGGCTAATAAATAAGCACCAATATATGACTGCAAGAAATTGAAATACTAAGACATTTATTACAATGGAATACTTTCCTAATAAATTATACGATAGTCAATGTTACAGATTACTACCAGTATGGAATCCTATTGACATTGTGCATGTTCTTTAAATTGTCCTTAAGCAATATACAGTAGGTCCTCAGGTTACATTGGAGATACATTCCTATGGCGCAAAGTAACGTGATTTTCACTGTAAGTCAGAACCCACATCATAAGCACCTACGTCACTCACATGGAGCACATACACAGCAGTAATGAAATTAAAAAAAAAAGATAACAATTCCTGACCTTTCCTTGTGGTAAATAAATAATAAAAAAACTAAAGCACATATATACATACATCGAAGTGACGGGACTTCTTCATTTTTATAAAGAAATGGGAGATGACGACATAACCACGAAACTATATACATTGAGTCCGACATAACCCGAGGACTGTCTGTAGATAGTTTCCACTTTGCACGCTGTTGTATTAACAGACACACATGCATATCAGAAGAATGTTTCACTTTGCAAGATTCTTATATACAGAAGAATCCATCAACACAGTGCCCTGTACTGCTTAAAAGTACAGATTCTGAGTCCAACTCTCAATGCTAACACTATCACTTTCCCTACCTAGCTGAATGCCCCTAGAAAGTTTACACTTAATTTCCCTTAGTCCACTCATGTATAAAATGAAGAAAATAATAGTGCCTCAAGTGTTGTTGTGAGACTTAAATCTATCTATATAAGAGATGAAAATGCAAATTAGCCAGGACACCATAATGTAAAAACCAAACATCAGGGACTTGAGGCTGCATGGTGCCTGGCCAGGGCAAGGGATCTCAGGCCATGACCCTCGCCCAGCAGGACTTGTTGGAGGATCTCAGGCCATGCCCCCCTGCCCTGGCGCTGGGTCTGGAGACCTCAGCTTGTGCCCCCTTCCTGGCAAGGCTTGATGGGGACCTCAGGCCACACCCCTCACCTGGCGGGGGTTGACAGGGAACGTCAGACTGTTCCCTCATCCTGGTACTGGACCAGGAGACCTTATGCTACACCCTCTGCCCCAGCGCTGGGCCGGGGACCTCAGGCCACGCCCCCTGTCCAGCGGGGCTGGAAGACGGACCTCAAGCCATTCCCTACCCTTTCCCCCCCCCCCCCCGCCCCAGTGCCAGGCTGGGGGAACTCAGGCTGCACCCCCCACCCGGTGCCAGGCCTGGGGACCTGAGGTTGCGTACCCTACCTGGAGGGACTTGGGGTGGTGGTGCCGGCCAGGTCTGGTTCTCATCCAATAAGGATGAGGCCGGCTGGGTTTGGGCCTCCTACTTTTTTGAAGTGTATGCAGGTGTTGAATAGGGACTTGATTCTAGGTCCTGTGGCACACCTAGACTCTGACAGGAGGGAGATTTTCATATATATTTTACTAATTTTCTTTTATGTCTGATACTTCTGTTACAGAGAAAGGGCAAATAGCAATATTAAAATATTTCCTCTAATTAATTATATTTTAATGTGCATGAATTTAGTGCACCAGACCACTAGTGAATTAATAAAATGAAACCTTTAGAACAGTAGTGTCTGGTACTTTGCAACAACCTATACAAGTTAGCGATTTATTTTATTCTTTTTATTAGTAGCAATTCCTGAGATGTCTGGGCTTATGAAAAGACTACTAAGGAATATTACAATATTAATTTTGAAAAAATTAACATCTGCTCTCTACCAATAGGAGGTCTGACTTGGGCAGAAGGTGAGCTTCCTTAATTACAGCATTTCTAGGTTACCTCTTAATGTGTGCAGAAAAGGCAGGTGTGAGTTGATTTATTGGGTTTGTCATTTACTAGTTTTGCCGTTTTTAATCTTTCCAACCCTGAGATTCTTCATTCACAAAATGATAACAAAACCAACCTTCTTTATGAGATTATTGTGGACACTCAAAGTGTTAATATACATCCAATAAATTGTCAACAAGGGCTTGGAAACAGCCAAACCATGGAACTTCAATAACAAGCACAGATGCTTACAGAGCTGTGATACAATAACTCAGTGTTGTTTTAAACCCCTCAAGCCCGATAATTTGTTATAGCAGCAAGAGAAAACAAATACCCTGTAGAACTGAGGGGATGGACAGAGTGACAAGTATATGGACGCATTTACTGAAATGACTCTTTAACCTGTTTCTTGGTGTGGGGATTTTTAAAAATCCTTTTCCAAATTGCCCATCAAGGCATCCTTCCCCTCCAAAGACATGGCTTTCTAGTGTAAACTTGTTTTTAAAGTCTTGAGTGATAAAAAAGGGCTTAACATGCTATCACAGAGCCAATGAATTTAGCATTTCATGAGTTAATAATTAAGAGAAACTTTCAAAGAGCTTCATTTATTTTCAGAATCATGGTTTCCTTTATTTTCTCTGGGGCAAAATAGCCTCTACTTTAACTCGGTAAATCTTCCCCAGATTTAACTTTGGGATAATAAATCCATATGTCATAAGCTTACCCACTATGCTTAGAGATCGTTTTTCATTAAGGGTGTAATAGTGCACACACATTCATTAACTGAAAAAAGCTGTGCTAATTACGATGGATGCTAAAGTTTCTCATACTTCATTTTTTCCCCTCAATGTCATCTCATTAAACCTTCAGGCCAAATGGCTAAAATATAATATATAAACACATTCCTGTTCCTGGTATTGTATCCATGACCTCTAGATGAATGGAAAATACTACTGATTATGGTAACACGGGCAGGAGCCAAAGCCAATTTGCCAGTGTCCCCAGCGCCTGCTACTAGGTCCTCAGCATTAAATCTCGGGTTGTTTAACTTAGCTATTTGGATTCAAAAGTGTCTATAAATATGTCTATTGTTTATTTTGTCATTCATAATATACAATATCAATTCAATGTCAAAGGTGTTGGTTTAATATCTTCTTAATGGTAATTGCTCTAGCAACTGAAATATATGGAAGCCTATTTTTTATCACTTCTCTCAAAAACGATGAAGTAGCAGCCTGATAGCTTTAGGACATTCTAATAGAAATTAAGAGAACGGAGATTTAATCCTGACTAAACTAACAAATGGCTGTATGGCACAAGGAAAGCCATAGGAAATTTACTATTTCCGAGGCTGTGAATTTGCTAGGAAATATATGATTTCCAGGTGGCCATTTGTCCATTTTTGACAATAAGGATTTAGAGTAGGTCCCTCTGAGAATCCATCCATATGTATGACTCTATCTGAATACAGCATCTTGCTAAAGTAGCTTTGGAAACCAGGATTTTGTCTGTTGAATGTGTGGCCCAGATAGATTGCAAACTGACCTTGAAAAATGGTTCTGAGCAAAAGCAAACCTTTGTTCTATTATAAATGTTGCCTTTTTATTCTCCTCATTATCATTTTAACAGTATGGCCAGACTTAGAAACCCCTGGAGGTTATCAACCCTGCAGCAAAAATTCAACTAAAAAAAATAAATAAATAAACAACTTAGTGTTTGCATTTTTGCTTTAGGATGGATGAATAGTTAAAATGGTATTTGGCTCGATTTTTTTCTTTTTGTATTTGTAAAATCTATTGTGAATATGTTAGTTTGCTGCTAATATTTTCCATTTTTAAAAGTCAATGGACAAATTATCCATTTCCTTTAGATCATCTTGAGCAAGAAAATAAATGAGCTCATTTTTTATGAACTCTGATGTGTATTTTGACATCACTGCATATTTCAAAAAAATTTTAGTCGCATTTCAAAACTAAGTTTGATTTGTCTTATCAACTTACCATTTGGTGAGCTCATTAGTAATAAATATTGATTTTTCTTTTAAAACTAGAAATAGCAATTTTAATGGTAATATTTATTATCATTGAGTCCATTTTTAAACTTCTATTAAAAAGATGATGACCTGTGAAAAGAAATACATGTAGAGAGGAAAGATGACAAGAAAGCACAGAAAGAAAACCCTGACCATGCAAGGAAGCCAACATTTCATGCCACCTACAAATAAGGGTTTTCTTATATCTTCATTTATTTACTTAACTACTTATTTTTCTGTTCATCTATCCATATATATCATTACCTAACTATTTTGTTATTCCTTTTTAATTACTAATGAGAGGTACAGGGACGATGACATGTACATTCTGTTGTCTCAGAGAGATGGGCAGAAGACATGGCTTAAGGTGGTTGTTGGGTTTTATGTCTTTAAGTACTAAGGCTCCATAGTTGCTGATAATTTTCAGTAAATATATTGAGAACCAGCCACTGCACATTTGATGAGTTACTTATTTATTTTTTACTAGTGCACCAGCCAAAATATCCAGCTCAGTGTTTGATAGAAGTGGTAAGAACCTATATTCTTGAAGTTTTCCTGATCTTAAGGGGAAAATGCTTAATCGTTCACCGGTATGATAGTTTTAAATTATTTACCAGGTTGAGAAAGTTTAATGGTAATCTTAATTTTTTTGAGGATATATTATCTTAACATTGAAAATGTAGTTACAGAGATTCATTTTCTTGTCAATTTCAATTTTTAATGTGGTAAATTCCATTGATTGGATTAAAAATGGTAAGCCAGCTTTGTGTTCCTTGAATAAATCACATTCCGTCATGATGTGTTAGCTTTTTATATACTGGTTCCTTCAATGTGACAGCTCACAGAGTGCGTTGGGCTGCATTTCCTCCCCTTCTGTAAGAGATTGTGTGGAACTGGTTACAGTTTTTGTCCTTACATTTTGTATGGTATTCTAGCATTAAACAACTAGTACTGCAGTTTTATTTGTGAGGGGAAACTTAAAACAAACTTTAATAAATAGATATGTAGTTATCAAGATGTATATTTCTGCTTGGGTAAGATTTGGTAGTCCATATCTTTCCTATTTTATTCTTTGCCTCTATGTGGTCAAATGTATTAGCCTAATGTTCATAATGTTACTACATTATCCTGTAAATACCCATTTGATCTCTAAATGGTGTCAATTTTATAATTCTTGATACTGGTACTTTGTGCTCTGGTACTTTATGCTTTTTCTCTTTAATTTTTTTGATTTGTAAGATTAGATGCTTATTAATTTTTTTGACCTACTTAAAGAAACAGCTTTTGGTTTCAATGATCTACTCTATTGTAACCTTTGGCTCAAAAGTCAGTTTTTCTGAATATGTCAGGACAATTATTTAAAAATATTTATTAATCTGTTTCTTTACTAATATGTCTTCTTCATGGCACTTAGTAAAGTGTAAGTAATGAAAATGTATGTAATAAAATATTATAACACTTGTTTATAAGTCTACTAATTTAAATAGTATTAGTAATATCTTGATTAGGGAAGGTAAATTAATTAAATATATAAACTTATAGTGTAAATCTTTGCCCTATAGGGCTTTTCTATGTATTTTCCATTAAACAAAATCATAAGAAATAGGTCAATAGGTAGAGTGGTGAAAGGATTAAGATGTATGTATATATCTCTTTATATGTATACTAGAGGCCCGGTGCATAAAATTCATACACAGGTAGCGGGTGGGTGTGCCTCAGCCTGGCCTACATTCTCTCTAATCTGAGACCCTTTGGGGGATGTCCGCCTGCTGGTTTAGGCCCAATTGGACATCCCTCTTGCAATCCAGGACCGCTGGTTCCTAATTGCTCACCTGCCTGCCTTCCTGATTACCCCTAACTCCTCTGCCTGCCAGCTTGATGCCCCTAACTGCTCCCCTGCCTGCCTGATCACTCTTAACCCCTCTACCTGCCTGCCTGATTACTCCTAAACTCTCTGTCTGCCTGCCTGATTACACTTAACCACTTCTGCCTGCCTGCCTAATCATCCCTAAGAACTTGCCTGCCTACTTAATCACCTCTAACTGCTTGCTGGGGGTGTAGGGTCACCCTGCAAGGGGCCATCTGCCTAGCTGATTGCAACCACTGGCCTGCCTACTTGATCACCCCTAACCACCTCTGCCTTGCCCCCTGGCTTTGTCTGGAAGGACATCCGGATGGTCATCCAGAAGATGTCTAGTCTAATTAGCATATTATCCTTTTATTAGTATAGATACACACATACATATATATATTCTTTATTAAATAATATATACCATATATACCACTTATGTTTGAATTTACTCTGAGAATGTTCCTTATTTCTTTATTAATATAACAAGACTAACTGTCCACATATTTTAAATATGCAAGCCAATTTTATAAAATGTATAGCATTCTTGAAATTTGTTTTATTTACAAATATACTTCCTATATCCTGAAATCCACTGTTAACTATAAATAACAGCAGTGAAATATTCACTCCGATATAACACTTTTTATTCTTCTGAAATATTACTGGATCAAAAGACAATCAACTGCACTTGTTTACACTATCATTCCAGAGTTAACACTATTTCGACGTAACTATTATATTTGGTAAAATCGGTATATGTAATTGCAGCTTAGAAGTCTTTCAGCGTCTCAAATGAATTCAAGACACTGGATAAGTCTATCATAAAACACATGTGTAGTATGATTAGAGTTAAAAAAAAAAAGAGCTTAATATTCTCAATGTTAGTTCTAACCCAACCCACATTCACATGCATGTGGACTTGATGGTTAGGAAGTTGCCACGCCTCACCCATATCCCTTCAGCCTTAATGTCTCAGTGTGTGTCTGCCACACGTCCAGTGATTATCTCCTGTTTCTCTGCCTGAAGACTCTGGTGTCTACAGTTCCTCTCAGGCCAGTGAGTGGGAGAATGAACGCCTCTCAGTATCAGCTCTTAATCAATGTAAATAATCCAGTTTTCAGAGGCTTTGGGTGAAATAACTGAAGAGAGAGCTACACATTCCCCAGGGTCCCCAAGTGTAATTGAGTTTCAAGGTGTATTTTATTCATTGTATGTTGTTAGCATGTCATTTTATAATTTACTTATAATATAGTTCTTATATATCTGTATCTTTCTGTGTATATCTTAAATGCCAATAGAAATTCACAATTACTAAGGACTTTGTGACTTAAATCCAATTGTTTTAAAAGATAATAACATACAATGTAGGCTTCCTGCACTTTTAAGAATTCCTTTAGGAGTTTTAGTTTTTAACACAAAATATTCATGAAAATAAACCTAGAAAATATCTCCATTAAAATGATTAGAATGATTTGCTCCGTTCCCATAGAAGTGAGTTATTTAATGGGTTACATTATTGCCCTGAAACATTAGTCATTCATAATTATGTCTTACTTATAGAATTAAGGAATGAAAAGTTGTTTTTTAATAATCCAGTGATGCAGTAATCTTTTCTTTTTCAATTAAAAATTAATTTGCCCCCTAATGAAGACAAATAAAACATCAAATCTAATTACGATTGTGTAAAAGGCTGTGTTAGCCTCAGTAAAGAAGCCTAATAGACAACAAACTACATAAATACCAAAGCTCATCTCATTCCTTTTCCCAGAAAGTCCTAGAGGTAAAAGCAGCTGCAAAGCATTCTTTCTCTTTTTGTTTTAGTCGCTTGTCAGAGGCGAACTAGAAAACGCATTATAAATATTCACCATAATGCTTTGCGTCATGGCAAACAGAACAAATGCACCAGGTGACAAGTTTATGACACTATATTCAGTTTTGGTTAACCTAAGACATAGCTTAAATGTAAAAAAGCTATATTAGTTTCTTATGGTTGCTATATTAATTAACACAAACTTGGTGGATTAAGACAAAATAAATTTGTTACCTTCCAGTTCGGGAGATCAGAAGCCCAAGGTTGCCCTGACTGGGCTGAAAGGAAGTGTCAGCAGTGCTGGAGGTTCTAAGGAAAATTCATTTTCTTGCCTTTCCCAGACTCTAGGGGCCGCCTCCATTTCAGGTTTTGTGGCCTCTTCCTCCACCTGCAAAGCCAATAACAAGGCTGCTCCTCATTTCTCTCTGACTGTCTCCTGCCACCCCTTCTCGCTAAGACTCTTGTGTTACCCAGGCAGTCAGGGTAATCTGTCCATCTCCACACCCTGGATGCAGTCACACATGCAAAGTCCCTTCTGCCACCTCCAGTAGCACATTCAAGGTTCCAGGGTTCAGGATGTGCACATTATTCTTCCTACTAGAGTTTATGTAATTCAGCTGTATTTATTAACAAATATGATTTAACTAAAACGCTAAGATACTTCTGTATCAGATTCTTGTCGAATGCCTTAAATATAAAAATAATAAAACGTTTGTTCATTGTAAAGCATATCTGGTAATTAATTTCTTTTGTTTAAGTAAAAGGTGTTTTGTTTTTGTTTTTGAAAAGGATGTTATTTTCCCAACATTTTGGATTCACTGCTATATAAACTTGCGATATTCTACAAGGTTAAACAAAGCTCCTGATTTCGGAAGAGAACTTGGTGAAGATGTGAGCCCTGGACATGTTGCTGATCTAAGGTCTGAAACAAAAAATATAACATTGGAGAAGCAATTTTCTAGAACTTCCAACACTTATTCTACTATGAAGAGGCAAATCATGGAATAGTTGGGCCTGATGCTACTTAATCAGAACCCAAAAGATGTATCAATAGTGACATCTTTCAGTATAGTCATTGGTTTTCCACACTGGCACGTGATGGAATTTAAAAAGCACTTAGGATCCTAAAGTATATGTCATTTGCTAGCAGGCAACTTCATCTGATTGACCATTGAAGGCCCATCATGCTGAGAGCTTTTCTCAGGAGATGGGTACAAATATAATCTCCTCCTACACAAAATATACTGACTTTTCAGAGAAAAATCTTTGAGTCGTTTATTACTAAATTTGAAATCTTTAGTACTCATTCTAAGCAATATACTTTTGAGGGGAAGCAAGGCCCAGAGACAGTTTCAATAATGATTCACAAAAATTGATGGGCACATGTGGCTTCGTAAGTGAGGTATATCTTTTGGTTCAAGGTCACATAAACAGCATCAATGGTTCTACCCCCAAACCCATGAGCTCATTTGGTTAATCTTTCCTTTGGAAGAGGAGACTGGAGAACATAACTTTGCAAACTTTTCTAGTGCTTCAGAGGGTTGAGAGACACAAATATATTAACTTGGCTGCAGACAGAAATCTCCTGATATTTGGACACAAGGCAGAGTGCTTTCAAAGCAAGGTTGCTTTATGTCAGCCAACCCTAACATTGAAACATGGCTTCATCATCGTCTCCTTGCTGACGAAGCCATCAGTGGCAGAGGCCTTGCCAAATTGAACCTCACTCACTTCAAGACAAAGTAAATATGAAACATAAATTTAATGCGGGATGGATCGGAGAATTCTGCTTTTCTTTGACACAAGCTGTCATCACAGAGCAGAGTCAGCAGTAAGGGTCCACACTCCATTTCTGTTACGTGCCTCTGTGAGTCAGGGATTCTAGCTCTATAGTGCCAATAAAGCTGAATCAAATGGGTTGGATTTAAAAAAATAAAATAAAAACATTGATGATTGTTATATCAGAATTCTCATTGTAATTTCAAAATTGTATTCATGCCAAATGGGAGCCTTATCATTTAAATGTATTTTAAGTTGAAATTAAAATGTACTTTTCTGTTTAATTTGTCCATTAAAATAGATTTCTTTTTTTAGGAGAAACAATTAGGTATTTTGTATACAACACATTTCATACAGGGTGTCCCCAAAAAATGTATACACGCTTAACAGCAAATAGCTTAATTTTGAAAATGAAATGTATTTTAATAAACACTCCCTTTATATTATAATTATTCAAAGTGTATGTATACATTTTGGGGGGCACCTTATATATAAGGCATACATTTCTACTTCAACCAAATGAATGGCACAGATATAATGTATGTGTGTCATCATATGTCATTTTCTGTAAAAACTCAGAGTTCTATCAAAATCTCTTAAGGATCCATGACCCCAACATATTTACAAACCAGTTTAAGATATTATCTTTATATAATGTACCAATGCGGATATGAGAATGAATGAACTTATTGAAAATAAATATACTTACTTAAAATGTGTTCCCCATTGTCTTATACATTAGGAAAGTAAAACACAATCAAATAAAATCTATTTGCAGGTGGGGTAAAAGTAAGCTTATAATTGTCCCTATAGAAAATAATGCAATTATTCATAAATAATAATATAAGAATAAACTGGTTTTGCCTATTTACAATTGTGAACTTACGTTTGCCTCACCCCGTATGTTGGATACAAGATCTATGAAAGTCTGTCTGCTCCAATCTGCCACAAATCCTTATGCCTCCCTCCAATCTCTTCACTCCGTGGAGAATTATTTCTTAACAGTCCTGTTTTGGTGTTTTGTGATAAAGAATATGGAAAATATCTAAAAAGAGAAAGAATGAGAAATGATTAAAAAATATAGTCAGAGAGACTAAGCCAGACTATTTAAATATTATAATTTCAGAAAAACTTGAGAAGAGCAGTAGAGAGGGGAAAGGAAGAGAGAGACAGAGGGACAGAACCAGAACTTTATTGGGTTAAAAATGAAATAGATTAACACAAGTAAAGCACTTAGAACAACCTATGGTACAGAATAAACACCTAATTCATGTTACTTCATTCTATTCATTCTTGTTATTTTCATCATCATCATCATCATCATCATCATCATTGAATGTCGGGAGAAAAAAAATGTGAGGAGCTTTAGGGAAGGTGTAAGATGTCAGAGACAATGAGATGAGCATACAAATAGCAAACTTTAAAAACTTTTCTTCTATGTCAAATATTACTACTTTTAAACCCATTTCACAAATATGTTGACTCTAAAAGAATTAACACAGTTGGATATATATGTTTTGAATAGGGGTAACAAAAAATAAAGTTTTAGAACATTCAAGAAGGATAGCCTGGTCATTTTGAATTTCCTTCCTTCTTTGAGATATTAAAATAAAAAGTAAATTTCTCTTAAATCACTGTTAACTGAAGTTTTAGAATTATTTAAAAATATCTCTGAATATCTAAATATCCAATTCTGGAGTAGATTAATTTTGAAAACTATTGTACTGGATTTAGGACATACATTTCCATGTTCAGCTGCAGTTCACTTGACACTGTCAAACTACTGACGCCAGAGTTGCAGGTTAGAGCACAGAAAGAAAAGGCAGAAGATAGAAGCCATTATGATTCTCAGAAACCAAGCCCATGTTAAAGAAACAGCCTGTGGACACACTTAAGTCAAGCAGAGAATCTGATTTCCTCAATTTTATGAAAGTTTATCAAAATTCCTTTATGAAGTGCTAAAGTGGAATTCAATTTTTTTCTTTCACTCTCTTGGAAATTTGGTTTCTTATAAAAGCAGTATATTTTCTATATTCGAGAAAGCAATATCAGTTCTATGCTCTGAGCTTTGGAGACTATGTCTCCCAGGAATAGGACTGCTACCACAGACTTTCAATTAAAAGATTTTCTAATCATTGGCTGAAGTCAGTTCTTTCTGAAACTAAACCTCCATGTGAGTGACAGGAATGGAAGACTGGATTATGGTGACTCACATGATTCAAGGATGGAAAGGTTTAGAACCTGAAAAATGGCAGACATTATAATATATCACACCCATATTTAATTTCTGGGAAAGAGTATCTTTTTGTTCTAGAGCCTACATAAAGCTTAGTGTATGGTCAGATGCCTGAGTATTTATGTCAAATTTCTTATCACACATAAGCCACAGTTGGATAGATATGCTTTGAATAGGGGTAACAAAAAATAAAGTTCTAGAACATTCAAGAAGGATAGCGTGGCCAGTGTATCTCAGTGGTTGAATGTCAACATATGAACCAAGAGGTCACAGTTTGATTCCTGGTCTGGGCTCTGGCCAGGGTTGGGGGCTCGATTCCGAGTAGGGAGCATGCAGGAGACAGCCGATTAATAATTCTCTCTCATCATTAATGTTTCTATCTCTCTCTCTTCTTTTCTCTCTGAAATCAATTTTAAAAAAGGATAATATGTTCACAAAATATTCACTGAGGATAAAGCTATTTACCTAGAAAATATATTGTGACATTATGCACTTGGACGACTGGAATTAAGGCTAATATTCTTTTCCTTCCTTAAATTTGACCTTATTCAATGAGGACTTTTGTGTGTGAGAGCAATTGCATTATCCACCATAGACCTTTCCCTACAAAGTAACCCAGAATTGGGTTTGGAAATGGTTACAACAGATTTGCTTCTTCTGCTGGGTTGAGTTACAAGTGGAATCCACAAAAGCAGTTGCTCATTTGTTCCTCGGATTTACAGGCTTTCAGACAAAATGGAACAAATCAAGTTTGCTCCCAGTCAGCTAAAAACATTGGTGTCTATGTGTGTTACTTTAGCAAGATGATCCGACTACTCTCAGAAGGGAATGAATCCAAGACTTATACACGAGCCCTTACTCAGCATTTTAGGAAACACCCAGTTAAAAATATCCTGCTTCTCTATCCAAGTTCTAAATCAATTTAGAAATAAGACAATAACTTAAATGTATAGGAGCCAACATATCACTTTAATTTAGGATAAAGCAGCTATTAGAGAATAGAGCTTATATTTGTAAAGAGCCAGGCTTCCTAATACCACATGCTTAGAGCCAGGAAGCTAACACTGGAAGCACCAAGGTCAGCTACTCAAACCTTCCTCCTTCTAGAAACAAAGCCGACCCTTGGAGGACCCAGCACAATGAAGTTCTCTCTGTGGGCAGCTCACTCTCAGGAACAAGGCAGGGGGAAAGGGCTGCTCATGTGTAATTGGGTCTGCTTTCAAAGATCCTCCTCTGTAAGAAAGTGGTGAGAAATAGATAACACGAGTGTAGCAGAGTTAAACTATGGAGGGGGAAAAATGCTCAGTGTTAGGGCACATTCCCACCCCATCCCTTTGATAGTATTTACCTACTAGTTAGAAAGATCTTTGAAAGGGAATAGACTAGCTGAAACCGGTTTGGCTCAGTGGATAGAGCGTCGGCCTGCGGGCTGCAAGGTCCCGGGTTCGATTCCGGTCAAGGGCATGTACCTCGGTTGCGGGCCCATCCCCAGTGGGAGGTGTGCAGGAGGCAGCTGATCGATGACTCTCTCTCATAGATGTTTCTGACTCTCTGTCCCTCTCTCTTCCTCTCTGTAAAAAATCAATATAATATATTTTTTTTAAAGAAAAAAGAAAGGGAATAGACTAAAATCCAACACAGGTATTTCTTAGTCAGGAAATAACCTCTAGAAAGGCCCTTGACAGGCATGACTGAGTTGAGATTAGCTGCAAAGATCCCTTAGTTGTCTTTTTGCAGAGGTGTGCATGATTTAACCTTGCAGGAAATATGATGGGATCTCAATTTATTAACTTGGGAGTATGTCCTGCCTTCCCATGAGGAATGGGGTGCTAACTGTCAACCTATTTTCAGCCATCTACATCTCAGGATACAGCAATGAAAACTGATTTGAATATGCATGGCTCCCATTTGCTCGTAATTAAATTTTTTTTCATTAAAGTGATAGCTTTATCTAGTTGGTTGAATTGTTTTCTCTGCATGGCAAATCCTTCTGAGATAGCCAGGATAGTAGCACAAGACATCTAGATCCATCATCACCTATTACTGATTGGAGAACTGATTTGCATATGGGAAATGAGGAGCAAATTAAATAGAGTCTGCAGTGACTTTTTGCCAGGGAGAAAGAAAAGGTAGCTCTTTGTACTGAAATGAGTGCTCTGGGATAGAAATAAGTCTGTCAAAACCTGAGACATATCATTCATACCTCTGTTGGATGATAAGCTAGCCTCAGTTAGGTGGCACCAGTTCAACACACCATCTGTCATAGGTACACAACTACACCAATTTGTTTATTAAAAGATAATGATCTTACCTCCACTAATTTCATAGTCACCGTTTACATGAGCTAGGACAATTTTTCATATGTTTGTTTCGGAAAGCTGTGACAAAGGCCATTCCATTTCTTCCTCCATTATTGCTCTTGAAAGTCTAATTTCCCTCGATGAAAATCTGTTTCCAATGACAGAGAAAAGTAATTAACTATGTTCAGTTCATAGCAAACTTATCTCATTGCCAGCCATCTAAATAGCTGAATAATTGGGAGAGGAGAACAGCAATAACAGTGATAGGAGTTACAGAAAATTAGGAGCCCAGGATTTGTCGCTCTGGACACAGCCTGTTACTGACTTTTATGTGATCAGAATGAACATATTGGCTCATACTCATTGCCCTGTGTGCTGTGCCCTTTGTTGTCACCCACTGATAGGACCATAGCCGGAATAATCGCAAGGAAGGTATGTGACAGGGCTACTACCTCCATCTGTTGAACTTGAAATCCAGGGACCAAAGTATTTGGCAAATAAGGCTTCAAGCATTCCTTTTGCATTTTGTTTTAGCTCTTAAGCTTTATTTTAAACTAGAGGCCTAGTGCACGAATTCATGCACTGGTGGGGTCCCTCAGTGCAGCCTGCGAGTAATGAGCTGAAACTGGCAATCCAATGCTGCCTGCCACTCCTGCCTGCTGCTCCCATTCACCCCAGTCCCACTGCACCTGCTGCCACAGGCTGGAGCCCTTCAGTCCCCATTGGGAGAGCCTTACGCCATCACAGCTGCACTAATGTGTGTAGTGCTGATTGGACAGCTCAGTGGTACTCCTGCTGTGGGAGCACACTGACCACCAGAGGGCAGCTCCTGCATTGAGCTTCTGCCCCCTGGTAGTCTATGCATGTTATAGCAACCAGTTGACCCATTGTTTGGTCGTTCATTTGTTCAATCGCTTAGGCCAGTGGTCAGCAAACCACGGCTCGTGAGCCACATACGGCTCTTTGGCCCCTTGAGCGTGGCTCTTCCACAAATTACCACAGTCTGGGTGAGTTTATTTTGAAGAAGTGGCATTAGAAGAAGTTTAAGTTTTAAAAATTTGTCTCTCAAAAGAAATTTCAATCATTGTACTGTTGATACTTGGCTCTGTTGACTAATGAGTTTGCCGAACACTGGCTTAGGCTTTTATATATATAGACTAGTGGCCCAATGCACAAAATTCAAGCACAGGGATGGGGGATGTCCCTCAGCCCGGCCTGAACCCTCTCCAATCTGGTAACCCTCAAGGAATGTATGACTGCTGGTTTAGGCCTGATCCCACAGGTGACAGTGCCAGCCTGGACAAGGGGCTGGGGCAGTTTGCAGGCAAGCCACACCCCCTCCACAGTGGGGGTCTCCGTTGATGTGCCTGGCTAGCCTGGGTGAGGGGCTGAGGGCCGTTTGCAGGCCCCTCCCTCAATGGCTGGCTTGGGCGACCCAAGCCTCCCAGCTCAGGCCAGCTCTGTGGCCTCCGCTAACAGGCCCTTCCTTCAGTGGCCAGCCAGGGATCCATTGCCAAGGGTGATCCAAGCCTCTCATCTACTCTGGCTCTCTCAGTGGCTGCCTCCATCTTTGTCCCACTAATTTGCATACTCACTCCTGATTGGTTGGTGGGCATGGCTTGTGCGTGCAGTGAAGGTACCGTACGTTAAATTTGCATGTTTCTCTTTTATTAGAGAGGGTACGTTTCTCTCTTCCTCATTTGGGTCATCATCTCTTGAAGGATCAGATTAAAACTAAGTATTTTCTCTCCTCCAATCATCTAGTAGGAGTGTCGAACTCAATCAGAGAAGGGGCCAAAATCTAAAATCCAGCCTAAATCGCGGGCCGAATGGTTTACTGAACAGTCATAAACTGTCATTGTGATGGAAACGTAGCGGAGTGCAGTGATGACAGCGCGGTGCGGGCCACATTGCAAGGCCTGGAGGGACGGATTTGGCCCGCGGGCCTTGTGTTTGACACATGTGATCTAAGGCCTACAAAATAAATAAATAGCATTTCTATAAAATGATATTCTGTTCACTATACTCTAAGTCCAAAATAAATATTCAATACATGAACTTCAGCTACTTAAGGGAAAAAATGTGAATTTTCAATTAGTAAGATGGTTTTTTAGGGTCATTATTCACAATTTTTTTAACAGGCAACCTGACAGGCTGCAGCATTCAGGTGTGTACTTACGTACCTGCATGCCTTTGTAACGCAGGCATGCCCTTCTGATTCTGGAAAGCAAGCGCGCCAGGGTACTGGAAAGAAAGGGTAGTACTGTTTTAAGTGTAACAATGTACATGATTTATTTTTAAGCAAAAGCTTTGAAAATGTTAGCATATGAAATATTATCAAAAAATGTCTTGCAGCACTTCTCACATCTCATAAAATATTATGTTTGTGTAAGGCTATCAATGGTACAATTTATCTTCTTGTCTGTTAAGTAATTGTTAAGTATACTCTCTTCTGTTAATTCCGCTTTGATAAATGTAAAAAACTAAAAGAATGTTTCTATTCAGTTTATACTGGATGGCCCCTTATCTACACTTGGAAAGTTATAACACTAAGGAGAATCCCCTCTGATTGATCACTATAGCAGTTTCCAAGCTCAAACCCACGTGGGGTTCCCCTCTTTTTATCACCCCCCTTTTTTTCTATTCCCTGTGGCCTTCTTCTTTACTGTTATTACTAAATCTCTTAATCCTTTCTGTGAATTCCCTTGAAATTTTACTTCAAGCCTAACCCCAAGTGTAGAAAAACATCTTAATAATCAGTTAATGTGGGTAAGATCCAGATACTGAACTATGAATGGGGAGAAAGTATTCCAAACCAGGTCGTGTTTGAGAGGGAATGGGCCACTGTTCTAATTTTAGGAGACAAGTGGCAAAATCTGGGGCTGTCTTAGACTGTGACCTAACCGTTAGTGTTATCAAAATCTCATGTCTTTGGAGTTAATTATTCATGAATGCCTTTACTGTGGGTCTTTCTCTCTCTCAGTTCAGCTTTTGCAGGGCTGAATTTTTTCCCTCGCTGCATTCATGGGCTCCCAGCATGTTAGGGCTCTCCCATATATCTCTGACATGGCATTTCTATTTGTTGCCGGGCTTTATTCCTCAGAGAGACAAAATTGCTACCAACATGTAATCTTCCTAGCTCACGAGGAAAGATAACTATAACACCAGGAAGGACTAATGCGCCACTTTGGTCACATGCACAGCCCCAGACCAATGAGGTTCATCATTACCACTGTAGTGAGAAGGTAGGATACATAATTGATTAACATAAGGACCTTAAAGGTCATTCTGGACCAGCATGAATTCACAAATATTCACTCTTGTAGGCTCACATTAAGAAGTTATGTAGGTGGGCCGAAACCGGTTTGGCTCAGTGGATAGAGCGTCAGCCTGCAGACTGAAAGGTCCTGGGTTCGATTCTGGTCAAGGGCATGTACCTTGGTTGCGGGCACATCCCCAGTGGGGGGTATGCAGGAGGCAACTGATTGATGTCTCTCTCTCATCGATGTTTCTAACTCTCTATCCCTCTCTCTTCCTCTCTGTAAAATAATCAATAAATTTTTTTTTTTTTAAAGAAGTTATGTAGGTGGGATTTAAACCTAGTTTCTGGTAATAAAAATCCTTGCTTTCTTTTAATATATCATTCTGTCTGTTCTACACAGAAAGATAATAAATGATGGCAAGTTTTAGGGAAGACATTTTTTTTAACAGATTTCAATTTGTTCTCATTCATGTGACCTATTGATGTAGTTCTCCACATGCTCTTTTGACAGTGATATATTGGTTTATTAAGACACTGGTCCTTGTCAGTCTCTTCTTTTCTGTGTTAATTATGGACCGTGGTCAAAAGGCCGGATATGATAGCTTTGGCTGTCAATGAACTAACTCTTCAAGTTGAGTGTGCAGCCATACTTCCTTTTACTGAGCTTTGGTTCATTGTGTTACAGGAATATGTATTTTATGAATTGAAAGTTAGTGGCAACCCTTAGTCAGGAAGTCTACTAGTATCAGGAAGTGCCATTTTTACACAAGTATTTGCTTACAGATCAGCACAATAAAGTTGCAATAAGTGAATCACATGAATTTTTCAGTTTTTCAGTGCACATAAAACTTATGTTTACACTGTACTGTGGTCTATTAAGTGCACAATAGCATTATGTCTTAAAAATGTCGTATATATACACCATATTTTTCGGACTATAAGACGCACTTTTTTCCCCCCAGAAGTGGGGGGAAAAAGTCCCTGCGTCTTATGGTCCAAATATAGCCTACACATATACTTTTAAAAAAAAGTTTTTTTACTTGCCCAGCTCTGTGTGGTCTGTGTGCTTGCCCGGCTCTAAAATGGTTCTAAATGCTGCTGTTTACTTTACAGGGTTGATTACATGTGTTTATGACTGTGATGTTGGGTTTTAATGCACATAAAATATTTCAGGACACTATTTGTTTCAGAATCTTTTTTTCTTCATTTCCCTTCTCTAAAAACTGGTGCGTCTTATGGTCCGGAGCGTCTTATGGTTCGAAAAATACGGTACCTTAAATTAAAAAAACAAACTTTCTTGCTAAAAAATGCTGACCACCATCTGAGCTTTCAGTGAGTCATAATCTTTTTTTTTATTTCTTTGTTGATTAAGGTGTCACATATGTGTTCTTATTCCCCCATTACCTCCCCCACCCCCCACCCCCACCACCACCACCACTCATGCCCTCACCCCCTGTTGTCTGTGTCCATTGGTTAGGCTTATATACATGCATACAAGTCCTTTGGTTGATCTCTCCCCTTTACTCCCACCCTCCCCTACCTTCCCTCTGAGGTTTAATGGTCTGATTAATGTTTCTGTCTCTGGGTCTATTTTTGTTCATCAGTTTATGCTGTTTATTATATTCCATAAATGAGTGAGCTCATGTGATATTTATTTTTCTTTGACTGGCTTATTCCACTTAGCATAATGCTCTCCATCTCCTTCCATGCTGTTGATGGTCGCTGACTGATCAGAGTAAAGGTTGCTGAAGGTTGGGGTGGTTGTGGCAATTTCTTACAATAAGACAAAAATTAAATGTGTTGTATCAATCAACTCTTCCTCTCATGAATGGCTTTCTTAGAGCATGTAATGATAGCCTTTTACCACCGTAGAACTTCTTTAACATTTGGAATTGATTCTTTTAAACCTTGCCACTGCTTTAACAAATAAATGGAATACTCTAAATATCAAATTTTTGGAATACTCTAAATCTTTTGCTGTCATTTCCACAATCTTTGCAGCCCATACTTCTTTTCGTTGTGCTTTGCTTTCACCAGGAGTAGATTTTATCTCAAGAAAGTCCTCTCTTTGCTCAGTTATAAGAAGCAACTCCTCATCTGTTCAAGTTTTATCATGAGGCTGTAGCCAGTCAGTCACTTCTTAAGGATCCACTTTTCTAGTTCCAGCTCTCTTGATATTTCCAACATCTGTAGTTACTTCCTCCACGTAAGTCCTAAGCTCCTCAAAACCATACCTGAGAATCGGTTTCAACTTCTTTAGAACTCCTGTTAATGTTGATATTTTGACCTATTTGCATTAATTTTGCATCTAAAATGGTGAATCCTTCCCAGGATCCTTTGCACAGATTCGTCAGAGGAATCATTATCTATGACAGTTATAGATTTGCAAAATGTATTTTTAAATTATAAGACTTCAAGGTGAAAGTTATTGCTTGATCCGTAGGCTGCCAAATAGATATGTGTTAGTGAGCATTAATCTATTTGCACATCTCCATCAGACCTCTTGAGTGACCAGATGTATTGTTAATGAGCAGTAATATGTTGAAAGCAATGATTTTTTTTCTGAGCCTTGAGTTTTATCAGTGGGCTTAAAATATTCAGTAAATCAGGTTGATGAAAAATGTGCCATCATCCAAACTTTTATATGAACAGAGTAGATTTTGCATAATTTTAAAGGGGCCTAAGATTTTTGGAATGGCAAATGAGCATGGCATTGACTTAAAGTCACCGGCTGCATTAGCCACTAAACAGTCAGCCTTGAAGCTTTGAAGTCAGGATCAACTTCTCATGAGTGAGGAAAGTCCTAGGTGGTATCTTCTTCCAAGAGAAGGGCGTTTTGTCTATGCTCAAAATCTACCCTTCTTAGCTAGATCTTCTGGGTAACTTGCTGCAGCTTCCAGATCTTCACCTTTGCTTTTATGTTCTGGAGATGGCTTCTTTCTTTAAATTTAATTAACCAACTTGCTAGCTTCAAACTCCTCCTCTGCAGCTTCCTTACCTCCTTCATAGAATTTAGAGAATTAGGGCCTTCCTCTTGATGAGGCTATGGTTTAAGGGTCTGTTGTAGCTGGGTTGGTCTTTTTTCCAGATAAGGCTGTTTCGCTTTAATATTGTTCCTGTGTACACCGGAAAAGCACTTTATTTGCCTCAAGAACTTTTCCTTTGCTTTTACAACTTAGTAATAACTGGTACAAGAGGCCTAGTTTTCAGCCTATCTTGACTTTTTATGTTTTTCTCACTAACTTTAATAATTTCTAGCTTTTAATTTAAAGTGGGAGGCATGCAACTAACTTCACTTGAACACTTAGAAGTTATTGTAGAGTTATTAAAAATAGTCTGGCCATATGTGTACTCAAATGGCCCAATGAAAATTCACAGATCTAGAAGCACCTTAAGCATTCTGGGAGAGCAATGTTCTTGTCTTTTTAAGAGAGTGCATTATCAGTGTATGTCATATATACACAGGAAAAAAACAATACTAATATGGAATATTGTTCATCTATATAATCTTTTGAAATATTTGAGTGATTGTCTTATACTATCAGAAGCCCTGCTGATATAAAGGTGGAAATCAATTTCAAATATGTTAAAATTCAATGCATATAACATTTCAAGTTCTTGGGTAATAATTAATTTGTCCATGTGACATAAAATACTCTGGACCTGCCCTTCCATTCCATACTTAATTATATCATAATAAAAATTATATCACTTAAGTTTACGGATACTCAAACTCTGAGCACTATAATAAGAACTTCAACTTCCAACATAATTTTAAACTTTTCTGTTTACTTTTTAATGTAGAATTAAGGGGGTAAATTAACTCTTGTTTCTTAAGGAGATAGTGAAAAGAGGCAGTAAAAAGTCAATTTCTACTTAATGACAATAATAGCTAGATTCTAATTTTCCCCAAATAAGTAAGGATCTTTCTCCTGTATTCTCTAACCCTCCTTCTAGATCTTTACTATGGAAACTGTTTTTCTTGGAGCAACAAAACATTAACTACCCTCTAGAAAGCTTGTTTTGCTTTTTAGTTTTGCTCATTGTAAACTTGGGGCAACAAAATTTCATCATTGTATCTCTTGCATTGAACCAAAATCATCCTTAGGTTGTTAACAAAACAGATTTGGAATGACTTAGAATATGAAAGTTTGTAAACTGTAAAGCATTTTGTAAATATTACTAATTACTAATTATTAATTGCTTATTATTAATTACATAAGCCTCTCTGGAACTGGATAACATTGACTCTTAGATGATATTTATATCTTAAGCAGATACAAAATTGTATGTTTTACTTGTTCAAGTTTAGATATTGAATAATATTTAGCTTGTCTAACTGTATCATATAAAGATGAGAAACAAGAAAATAATTTGAAAATCCACCTAAAATATTGCAATTATTCCATTATATTATAATTATTTTAAATACATAATATTTTGAAAATTAGTTAATCTTAGCAAAGATTGGAAATATAATTGAAATCATCATCAAAACAGCACTGTAGTGATTTTCTGAATAAGTCTCACAGATTATTTTAACTTTTTCAAAAACAAATATTTACTTATTTATACACCTATTCTGCTGCACACTGTAGGAGAGGGGAACAAATTAGAGGACATACCTCCTTCATGACATACCTCCTTCATGACAGAACCCTCTTCTTTGGAAGATAGCTTGCAAATGGCACATGGAAACTTACCAGGTTGCATTATCTTCACATTGGCTAAGGCTGTATCATAAAGGACTGAGCAGACAGCTGTGGCATTCATCAGGGAACTGGGTATTTCCAGATGAAAGATGTGTGATCACTGAAAGAGGATACATCAATGGCGCCATTTCTCTTGCCATGAAGATTACTTCATGGGATGATACTCAATTTAGAATAAATATTTCTTGCACATACAGCACAAACTAGGAAACTAAGACAAAGAGATCTTTCACTGCAGAGTAGATTATTATTGAATAATTATCTTCATTTATGAGCTCATGATACTTACTCTGTAAAACTAATTTAGTATAGTTAAGAAAATGGTTGTAATTAATACTTGCCTGTGTTTCTAGTAATTTAATGTCTGTAATAGAAAGTGGAAATTATGATACGAAAGTATTCTCTCTTTAGATTATGTAGTTTCCCACAATTTCCAACTTATTTAGTACTTTATTTTAAATATAAAGAATGATGGAGTAAAGAATTTCTAGACATTAGCTGGCAAATTCATGAAGATACTTTAAAATACACACACACACACAATTATATATATATAATTGCTACTGAAGATCAGTAAATTTGATTTTCTAAAATTTGTATGTATACATATATTTTTATTTCAGAGAGCAAGGGAGAGGGAAACAGCTAGAAACATCAATGATGAGAGAAAATCATTGATTGGCTGCCTGCACATCCCCTACTGAGGATGTGCCCTGACCATGAATAGAACCATGATCTCCTGGTTTATAGTTCGATGCTAACCACTGAGTTACACCAGCCAGGTTCACCAGCTCCAACCATCTCTAGGACCAGACTGAACTACCCACTCTTCCAGCTCTCATTCCTATTATTTTGCTTCCTCTATCCCTTTAACTAATAAATATACCCCTCCTTTGACTCAGTATTTCTTTCTATATTAGTCCCGTTTCTTCCTTACCATTCAATCTGCCATGGAGTTGTCTCCTTTGTGTTAGTTGATTTTCCCACTTCTCTTTCCTTATTCAGAAATAAACAGTCAGGATTTTGCCCACACCACCCATTGGAAGATGCTCTTCCAAGTCCTTCCACAAATTGATAAGTTTCAAAATGAATGGAAACTTTTTAGGAGTAAAACACATATTGATTGCCCTTTTAAAGGTAAGTATTTCCTTATCTCTACCACATTCTCTTTTTCTCTTAATCTTTATTGTTTAAAGTATTACATATGTCCTCCTTTATTCCCCATTGACCCTGTCAAGCTCACCTCTGCCCACACTCCCCCTCCCCCAGGTCTTTACCACACTCTTGTACCACATTCTCTTCTAGTTTTCTGGACAATTTTTCTCTAGTTAAGGCTTTTTACTATTCATTTGTAAATTATTTGAGTGCTCTTTTTTCCAGCCTTGTCTTAACCCTCATATACTGGTGTGCCTTACGCTTTTGTTCTTAATCCAGCAGTATTTTAATCCTATGTACTCTCCCTGGATGGTCTCATCTACTCTCATAATTTGAACTACTCCTTCTAGGCCAATGAGACCTATTTTCCCCCATTAGTTTCCTCATTAAGCCTAAAACAGCTGTTGTATCTTCAAGCCACTTATTCACACTCCAAACATAAAGGAGAAGGAACAAGGTAGGTATATAATTTCTGTCAATATTCTGATGCTAGAATTGCATCACATGGTCACACTTACTGTCAAAGGCTATCCAGATGTGCAGTCCTTGACTGAGAAACCATTGCTCAGTGACAACCTTACTCAAAGGAAGAGCTGGCCATTATTTTGGCAACAATAGCTTCTGCTATAATTATATTTTTCTCATTTGAAAACTTCAGTGCCTGGGAAGTCTACAATTTTATTATAGTAATATTTATTCCTTAAACTTACGTTGGTCTATGGGCTAACTGAAGTTCTAAAGACATTCTTATTTTAAAAATATCCTATAATGAATTTAGCCTAGATATTATTATATTTTTAAGTATGACGCATCATACATTCTTGCTCTGCCTTCTTTCCTTTGCCCTTGAAAATATAAACAAATAAAAGTTATATTTTTTCTAAAAAAATAGTTTATCTGGTCTGTGGAATGGTTCTAATCCTTATTCTATGTTTGTTCCATCTGCCACGCTTTAAGGCTGTCTTTTAAAAATGTCTCTTTTGTCTTTTGGCTTAATGCTGAGAAGAGTGTTGATTGGGTTCTCAAAGTGTCAGCCATGCTCATCACGTTTGACCCAGTGAACTTGAAAGATGTTTTCCACAGCTTGACAGAAACAAAGAAATTCAGCATCATTTTGAGTGAGCCACTACAGCCAGAAGGATCCTGATGAGACAAATATTTGAGAACTGTGACAATGGTGCTGAAATTAAGCCTGATATTGGATCTGAAATTACAATCCTTTCTGAATACACAGAGCCATGTGTGGGTGACAAAAAGAATTCTAAAATGCTGGAAAACCTGCTAATGCTTCTTTACTGTTCTTTCAACTGAAGAGCAGTAAACTTCATTTTCTAAAATTTGTTTTTTCTCTTAAGCAAATATATATGTGTATATATTGGGAGTGATTATTTAAAATATAATCATTAATCTTCCCTCTGAGAGTTGCATTGGAAAAATATTTACATACCAACTGGGACTAGCTCTGATCTTCTTTCTTCATCTTTTCTACCAACTCCCTCGGTGATTTTGAAAAACTCTATGAAGCTTTCATAACACTTTATTCCCAGATGTGACCTCTCATCAAAAATTTAGCCACAGATTTCTTTCTGAGAGCTGAGCATCCCTTCTTGTGTATATGTTGCCATCATAAATGGTCACCTTTTTGCATCCAAGTGTGTGATAGTCCTCCAGATCCAATCTTTCTCACCTACTCGTCTTCCCCAGTGGCCCTTCTTTCTTTCAGTATCCACCTTTAATGACCAAGAGTAATTTGGCCATGGACATAACCTTGGGACAACTTTTCTTGTTATGATGCAATTATCAGAGGTTAGTATCATGCCACTAACATTTAGGATGCAGTATTACAGGAAGAACTTTCTAAGCAGTATAAATATTCTGTTTATACAAATTATCATTCCAATTCATGCCTTTAAAGGTGCTATTGAAATATAATGCCTACTCACCTGCATACTCTTAATTCTGTTCTTTTTTTTTTTAATTCTACATTGAATATAAAAGTCAAACTAATTGAGTGTTCTGGGCTCGTCAGTACATATGTCAATGTCTAGTCATAGATGAGGTAAACATTTTTCTAAATCCAAGAGCTATCTTCCATAATTTTGAGTTTCCATCCCAAATACAAATATTCTACTGTTGGAGTGTTCTACTCTGAATCAAATTTGCAGTAATTGTAGTGATATTAGCTTGCAAAGACACAGGTCTCAGTGTGAGCAGTGTAACTAGATCTTAGCCCCAATGGAGGTAGGTTATGACCCACTCATAGGTTAACATTCTATAACACTTAGTATCAGCTATAAACATTTTACTGAATTGTGTTTCTATTTGGGATAAAAACTTGGTCATGAAAGATCAAGCGTATATTTTTGCAATGCTTATTTTTCTAGGTAAATAGAAATATCCGTCTTACAGAATGTCTCCAATGTTTTAAATACACAAGAAAAAAAATACAGCAAATATTTATTGATATGTTTATATACTATAGTTAAGACTTCATAAATTTGTGAACTAGAATTAAGATAAAGTTTGTTGATATTCAATAAAATGGAGCAGATATGACTTGAAAAAAATTAATAACAGATTGGCTAATGGTTACTCCAGTATATTAAACACCAAACTGGAATAGAGTCTGAATTTCATGTTGCGATGAAACTAACCATTATTTTTTTCCCAAAGCCATGAACAAGGTGTTTACTCCGTCTCTTTTCCACTGACATTTCACTGTTCGATATTTTTCTCTCACACCCTTACTGTGATTTTTAATATGTGTCAATACCTTTGAATTCTTTTATATAAAATTCTATGGGTACAACAGAAGTATAGGGTTTATACTCAGCAGTGAGGTATAGATTGTGTGAAGCTTATCAAAAATCATGATAACAGTTCATTTTGAAAAAGTAGAGTAATTTGGCTTTTTTTTTTTTTTTTTTTAGAAGATTGATACTATGCTGGACAGTTGGTTCTAGTCAGGTGTACCTCAAGATTGTGGAAACAAAATAACACATTTAAGATAGCACTGTTTACTTTAAACACATCTCTAGGGGAAACAACTGTGCAATAACAGTTAATAATGTATTTTTATAAGAGTCAGAAAGAGTGAGACTAGACTTACAGTTTTCTTTCCAATTTTCTCCAAAGTGCTAAAGAATATCAGTCTCTGCAGGTATTTGGCACAAATATAGAAAGTTATCTGCCTGTTTCTTTCTTCTCTCTGAGAAATTAAACGTTGCACCAAAAACCTGAAATTTATGTTCTGCCACTTCATCACTCTTCTGACTTTTGATGTTGACAATTGCTTTTAATTTTGATTCTGTGGTTCTCTTATATTCATAAGTTAATACATACCCTGTCAAAATCATTATCTTACCATTATTATTTTATAAACATTCTTGTAAGAATAACTTGTAGTTTATTTAATTTTCTAGATATTTTTATATTTGTCATCTGATTCAGTCGAGGGTTGGAGGAATTATGCAGATCATAATCCTCCTCTTAAAACCAAGGGAAATACTAAGATACTAAATGCACTGTATATGGTAGCACAGCTGATTAGTATTAGAAGTCAGGTCTTCCAATTCTATGATTACATAAGTCCTTTGACTAATTAGATGAGGCTCCCCCATATTGTAGAGCACATGTGTCAAACACAAGGCCCGCGGGCCAAATCCGTCCCTCCAGGCCTTGCAATGTGGCCCGCATCGCGCTGTCATCACTGCACTCTGCTGCGTTTCCATCACAATGACAGTTTATGACTGTTCAGTAAACCATTCGGCCCGCGATTTAGGCTGGATTTTAGATTTTGGCCCCTTCTCTGATTGAGTTCGACACCCCTATTGTAGAGGATAATTTTCCTTCCTCAGAGTTTATTGATTTCAATATTCATCACATGCAAAATAATACGTTTACAGCAAAGTCTAAGCTGATGTTTGATCAAACAACTGAACACCGGGGCTTGGCCAGCTCAAGACATAAATTTACCATCATATTGTAAGTACAAAAATGGGAAAAGGTCCTAGGACACAGAAATAGTAGCTGGGTCAGGATGTGGTTTTCTGGGGTAAAAGTAATCAAACTTTGATTACTTTTAAAGATTGAACAGTGAAGGTCATGTTTGGGAACAGAGTTGTGGAGATGGATTCTGAGGGGGCGCTGCTCCTGTAGTCCATTGCACCAGGCTAAACTTCTGCTTTCCTCTTATTGCCTGAGGGAAGACGGGCACATAATCTTATTTAGTCTTAAAATAATCCCCTGGCTGCTATGTTAATTACAGACTGAAGGGAAACAAAGGCAGGCACAGGGAGCTCCCTTAAAAAATAAAGAAATAATCTGGGCTGGAGTCCATGGCGAGGTGAAATAGGGCGATAAATGTTGAGTGAAGAGAGGAGGGTCAGTGGAAAGGTGGGGTCTGAGGGCACTGTTGAGCTGCCAGGCAAGTCCTGCACCACCCACCTTGGAATCCTTATTGCTTCCGGGCTTCTGTAACTTCTAGTAGAAAGTCTTCCCAGACAAAGGGCTGAGCCACTCAGCTTTTTTTTTTTTTTTTTTTTTTTTTTTTTTTTTTTTTCCCCATATTTGCCATTCCTGCAGAGCTTCCCAACTGATATGTCACAGCACACTGGTGTCTCTTGGTAGACGAATCCCTTCAGAGCGAATGCGAGAGGTGTGGGGTGGTTAGAACATCTGCAACAGCCTTGCCTGGGGCTCTGAGTTTCCTCCAGTTAACAATAGGTTGTCATAGACATAGTATCATGTGTGTGTGTTTGTGAGTTTGTGTGTGTGTATGTGTGTGTGTGTGTGTGTGTGTGTGTGTGTGTGTGTGTGAAAACGGTGGGAAAGCACTCTGCTATTGTATTGAATGAAACTCCCTTCCCCAGAGTCTTAAAACCATATTTCCTAGCATGCCTTCATCATTTGTGTGCTTACTAGTGGATTACATTTATAGAATGCTTACCAGGCACTGGTCCAAGCATCTGATATGTATTACCATGTGTAATTAAAATAACCGTATTCAGTATAAAGCACGGTAAAGGAAATTAACTTCTGAATGATATTCAGTGGTAGAGTGTTGCATGTTGATGTGAATGTAATTCTTTACTTTTCAGAGGCCGGAACTGATCTTGTATGTGTTGCTCTTTCCTGGATATTTTCATGATATGTTCAGGCTGCTCTCCATTTTGTCATCTACTTTTTACATCCTACCTGTGTGTCTGCTACCCTACTTATTCTCTCTGCTTTCATATTTATCTTGTGCCTTATATGTAATTCTTCTCAGCTTTCATGGAAAGGTTGTTATAAAATAGGCAGGTTAAATAGGAAGGAAATGTGAAGGGTTGAAGGCATTATCGTCAGTCAGAACCCCCTATGTGCGAGGCTGGCCAATAGGAATGCACCAGCATCCCATTCCAGATTCTGCTCCTCGTGGCCATATTGATCTTTGTTGAGCACCAAACAGAAATAGCTCAAGCTTTTTCTTGGTTTGGAGGTCTTAGGTTCCAGAAGGTTATGCATCCTTAGCAGGTATTTCTCTTCATTCTCTTGGCCTAAATTATCTTAACATTTAAAGATCCTAATTTACATTTTCTTTCCTAGAATTTTTAAAATTGTATTACAAGTTACCTATGTCACATGACATTAATCAAACATTGCCATCAAGAACATAGGAAATATACTAGACATAAGCACTGCGAATCATGGGTCCAATCATGGAAATATCATAGCATTTTTATAAGCTACACATGCCAACCACTACCATATGTGCCATATTTGGAAGAATGGATTTTTCTCACTGGACATCTTTGAACTGAGGAATATAAAACCATGAAGAAAGGATTCTCATTTAGTTGAGTTTCAACTTATATTAAATAATCTAGGTATTGTAAGTATGCTTTGCAGTATAGCAGGAGGATCAGAGCAGATGCTACAAGCTTATGGATTTGTGAGAATAATCAATAAGGGACCCATTTAGTTGGGCCTTAGACTACAGATAAACATCAGGGTATACTTTGATGTTCCCCCAATGTGTGCATAATACATATTCAAGAAAGTAGCTTTTTCATATATATATGAAAAAAACTGTCTAAATATCTAAAGTAACTAAATAATGAAATAATGAACAAATGTAGAGAAGTAAAAAATTATAGAACTGAATAAAATTAGAAGAAAGCAACTAGGTTAAGAATAAAGTCATTTTATTCTGTCAAAACTTAAGTAACAATATGGACAAACATGTATAAGTTCAGGAAAAAGTGTCTTTGTATACAAGGAAAGACTTGTTCCCAATGCTGCAGCTTTAAAACGAGTACAAGGAATTTGCAGCTGTCACTTCCTCAGATCTCTCAAGTGAGAATCCTCTAAGAGGAGTACATCTAGCTGATGGCCTCTAGCCACAGTTCCTTGGGGATCTAGCATGGTTTTCATTCAGGTCAAGGACAGCTTTCTTGACAGCTTCTATCCAATGGCCCAGGTCCCTGGAGTGGCTGAGGCCTAGCCATTCCTGCCCAATCTTCGTGATGAATCTCCCATGGCTGTCCTAAACATTCTCAAAGATGCATCCCAGTCTCAGGCTCTTCCTACTCAATCCTCCTTCCCCCCCCCTTCTCTTTTCACAAGTGTCAGGCTTTCAACAATGTCAAGGTTCTTGACTAATCCTGCTCTCCCTCTCCTTTATCTTTCACAGGCATTCTCCCCAATAAACATCTTCTACTTCTGAATCCTTGCCATCTGATTCCTGGAGGAGTCAAACTAGCACAGACTTCAAACAGTCCTTCTTCCCTCTGCAAAGTATCTTCTCTGACAAACCAGAATATTCTTCCAGACTTGAAAAATCCATAAAAATATGCATAGATGTCTTGAGAAGTTGTAGTAGCTACTTCCTTATCAGGAAAACAAAAAACAATTAGAATACTATGTAATATAAATCATTTGAATAGGACTTAGAAGAGGTTAATTTGGCTGCTGATTAGCAAGATTTGGTGTGTGAATCATAACAATGAATTGAACTAAGTGGGTTCGTTGGTCAAGAGTTGACAGATGGAGATAGTTGGGGTGCTTTCGATAGGGGTATATCTGTCCCTTAGAAGTAAATAGAGTAGTCCTGAATGTTACTTCACACATCACAATTTTGCCTGAAGCTCTTCTGGAAAGTGATTGATTATAAGAAACAGGCACCAATAGTAACGTGCTGGTGTTGAAAACCTTACAAAGCCATAGTAAAAAGCCTAGTTCTGATTTTAACTATGATGGACAGGGATAGTATGTGGAGAATATTTTAGTAATATATACAGAATTTTATATGTAGTGAAAACAAAGAGATGTAGAGAATTTTTAGGTTGGAACATTAGAATAGATATCAGTAATTACTTTTCTTAGAAAATTTAGTATTCTGATTTTATTTAAAATTAATATCTTCTCTCTACTTTAATATGCCAAAATAGATTCACAATTTGCCTATTAATATCTGTGTTTGCATATCATATTAAATATTTAAGTCATGTTCATATCAATTGAGAATTGTGGAGGGTTCTTAAAAAATAAGTAGCATATGCCCCTTTAATACATTCTAACTGCAACCAAAAAGGTTATCCCAATTTTATCCACCAAAATAATTTTATTTAAAAATATATTTAGCTGAGAGCAATTTTGGCTCAGTGGATAGAGCATTGGCCTGTGGACTGAAAGGGTCCCAGGTTTGATTCTGGTCAAGGGCATGTACCTTAGTTGTTTGGTTGCAGGCACATCCCCAGTAGGGGGTGTGCAAGAGGCAGCTGATCAATGATTCTCTCTCATGGATGTTTCTAACTCTCTATCCCTCTCTCTTCCTCTTTGTAAAAAATCAATAAAATATATTTTTAAAATAAAATTAAAAAAATAAAAAATAAATAAAAATATATTTATATTTCTGATCATTAACATATGGTAAGCTTATTTTAATTTAAGTTCTTGTAAGAAGACAAAGTTGTTTGTCAAGATGCAAATTCTTTATACACATCACAAATAACTATGACAAAGCCATGACAGGATCACATTTTTAGATGAAAATGGCAAGTAGCCCCAGAAAATTATTGACTCTATTTACACAGAGTAATCACCTCAATTATTTTTTGCATTCATTTTCTTTTGACCGTCACAAATAGAATTAAACTGACAGCCTTTAAAGCAACCAATTAAATAAAACCCAGACTTTCTTTTGCTGTATGAGACATGTAGGATAAATTTCCATGCTGCAAAAGAATGGTGGAAACTATAATAATTATAAATGTCCAGAGAGCAAGATAGCATTTAAAGAAAGAATTATGATGTCTTTATTTTTTAAAATACATTTTATTGATTTTTTACAGAGAAGAAGGGAGAGGGATAGAGAGTTAGAAACATCTATGAGAAATACTGATCAGCTGCCTCCAGAATCGAACCTGGGACCTTTCAGTCTGCAGGCCGATGCTCTATCCACTGAGCCAAATCAGTTAGGGCTATGATGTCTTTGTGTAAGATGTACATGGATATTTTCTGATGTTCATGTTAATAATAACCCCCTAAGTGTCTTCCAGATTGTAGAGGACACTGAGCATTGTTGTGATTATTTAGCAGATCCTGTGTTTGCAAGACAATTCCTGGTAGCTTGCCTTTTTTTGTTTGTATGTCCTTGCTTTCTTTGGGATGAAAGTTATTAATATCGGTTAATAAAATTACCGTATTTTTCGGACCATAAGACGCACTTTTTCCCCCCCAAAAGTGGGGGGGGAAAGTCCCTGCGTCTTATGGTCCAAATATAGCCTACACATATACTTAAAAAAAAAAGTTTTTTTACTTGCCCGGCTCTGTGTGGTCTCTGTGTGCTTGCCCGGCTCTAAAATGGTTCTAAATGCTGCTGTTTACTTTACAGGGTTGATTACATGTGTTTATGACTGTGATGTTGGGTTTTAATGCACATAAAATATTTTAGGACACTATTTGTTTCAGAATCTTTTTTTCTTCATTTCCCTTCTCTAAAAACTGGTGCGTCTTATGGTCCGGAGTGTCTTATGGTCCGAAAAATACGGTACGTAGGTTTCGGTGTACAATTCTATGACACATCATCTGTATATTGCATTGTGTGCCCACCACCCAAAGTCAAATTTTATTCTGTCACCATATATTTGACCCCCTTTACTCTTCACTCCCCCCCCCCATTTCCTTCTGGTGACCATCATACTGTTGTCTGTGCAGATATTGGAAAAAGGATTTTAATTGCAGAATAGATAAGCCATGCAACTTTAGAATTTCACCTAATTACAATCACTATCCATATAATAAGCCTTTATCATACATATTTCTACTCTAAAATTATAATAAACATAAAATACAACTGCATGAATCTAAAAATCTTGACTTAGATATGAAATACTCAAGAAGCAACTAAAAAGAAGCAAGTACGCAGAGAATCGCTTTGTGTTGCTGAGGAAGGGTGAGGAAACACATCGGAGCAGTTCATGCTCAGTCTATGCATGCTCCGGCAGAAGATGTGGCTTGAGCTATTTGGTTTTCCTCTGCACAATATAATAGTTTTTCTCCCAGGCAGAAGCAGTTTAATTGTATTGGTAGAAGATGGGCTGCCCTTTTGCAGACTTTTGCAGCAATTCTCTTAATCTTTTAAAGACTAGAGAAAATGCTGCCCAGTGTGGAAGGGGCCTATTCTGCACCATGACAGAGAACAACCGAGCGTTTACTTTGAGTCCTGTATACTATTACTATATGTTTTGTAATCCCCCAGACCAAGTGGAGTAAGAAATGGAATTATTGAGTCACCTCAAACAATTATGCCCAGTGACCAATCTGCTCATCCTAACCATGACCTTTACAGAATTATCCCTCACACTCAAAGCCCTAAAATTCTGCCAAGTGTCCTTGCAAAATCACAATGAGAAATAAAATCTGTATTCTTTGTAGGTTTTTAATACAAAGGATTAGAATTTAAAGTTTTTGAATCAATAAGTAACAACCATGAATGTTTAGTGTGAGTATATAAACATAGCAGGTGAAACTTCTGGGCATACATTTGACTACCCCTTTATATGTTCATAGTTGAGAGATGTAAGAGAATTACGTATTCTTTGATTATGGTACTTATTTGTGAACTTAACAGAATGGATAATGTTTACAGTTACATTTATCTGCTTGCTGTACTTGATTTTTAATTCAGAATCTTGTTTCAATATTCTCAAATTAATAATGTAATATTACACCTTACCCTTTTAAATCAATTATCTAACTAAAGTATTACAAGCATTAAACAATGAATAGATTCAAAACTGAAACTGAATTAAATGGCATACTGCTGAGATGACTACAAATGGGATAATAGTTAGGTATAATCACAACCTAAGTACAAAATTTTCAATAGCAAAGATCAATATTTAAGAGTCATTATTTAGAGTATAATATATATATATATATAGTATATATAATATAATAGAGTAATATATATATTACTCTAAAATTAGTACAACTACTGTCCTGGTATTTTTAAAATACTTCTTGAAGGAATCTGTGTACCTAAATAAAAGGGAAAAGTTAAACATCAGGCACCAATGCCTTCTACTATTACTGATCCCTGAGCTCTCTGGCATTCATAAACCATGGTAGAAAATTCAATTTATGCTTGTCTATTCTGATAAAACTCATGAATAAGTTGAAATACTGAAAATTATGGAATAATTATAGGAAGTCTTCAAGGTATGGAGCACATTGGAACAAAAATAGACCTCTGAGCAATATGAGGCTGGCCTATTTGCTCTATTACAGTACATAGCACCCTGCTGCCAGTTGCATATAATGAAAATGTTTTATTCCACTAATTAAGTTGCATGAATGTTTTTGGTTAAATGTGAATGTCTGTCTTGGCAGTAGGGTTGGACAAAGTCACTGGCTATATGGACTCACATCATATGCCTGTTGTGATAAATAGGCCTTCTGGCTCTTGTCTAAAATATATTGACCATTTCTTTTTATCTGTAAACACAACTCTAAGTATTTCTGCTGGGCCATTTTTTATTGGGGAGGGGGAATGAGATATATATATATATATATATATATATATATATATATATATACTATTGCTTCACTGATTATCATTTCTTTGGGGTTACATTAGAGAGTCATGTTGGCCTAAAGAGTTTTAGTAATAAGTTAAGTGTGCCCAGTAATTGGTAGAAGGGGAACATGTGCATTGCATGCATTGTCATTATCAAGTGATTCATTTCATAACCCAGTGGTTCTTAATTTCTATTGTAATAATGTTTTGCTTACATTTTCAAGAATTAATTGACCAGAGTCTTAATTCTCTTCTGTAGGTTACCTTGATAGTCCTTGTTTTTCTCTCAGAAGCATAAATCAGTTGTTTCCAAACTGTTCTGATGGCTATCCACAATTTGAAATATATAGACTTCCTACTCCTGTACTCCTAGTGGCTTCAATGAATAGTGTCTGTGGGATTATGAATGTTAACCCATAGAGTAGGAACTCACAAATTCACGTAGAAACAAGATGACTTTGGTTCATCCTCAGTTCTTCCTCCAAACTATGGAAGTCGTTTTCCATTTTGTGGCAGGTCAGTCTTGCTGTGGCACTATTTACTATTCCTTTATGCTTATATTGGGGTAGATGGTAGAGGACAAGTTGATAGTTATACTAATTATACACTACTTTCTATGGTAAGCATGTACACATGTAGCCAGCTGCTTTTAGTGTCAATATTTTGGCTGGATTTGTCTTTTTTTTTTTCAAGACAATTTTTTAAAGTGCAGATTTAGGTTCACAGCAAAATTAAAAGGAAGGTACGGAGATTTTTTTTTTTTTCATATATTCTCTTTCTCAGAGATGCATAGCCTTCCCTATTATTATTATCTCCCAATAGAGTGATACATTACATTCATTTCAATGATGAACCCACATCAATACCTTATAATCACCCAAGGCCCAGAGTTTATATTATGGTTCATTCTTGGTGAGGTACTTTCTATGAGTTTGGACAAATCTACAGTGGCATGTATTCACCATTGGAGTTGTATACAGAGTATTTGCACTGCCCTAAATAGCCCGTCTTTTGCCTATTTGTCCCTCAGCCTGCCAATTCTGGCAACCCCAGATCATTTTACTGTCTGGCTTTGCCTTTTTTTTTTTTTTTTTTTTTTTTTTTTTTTTTTTTTTTTTTTTTTTAGAATGTAATATATTTGGAACCATACACTATGTGACTTTTTCAGATTGGCTTGATTCACTTAATAATATGCATTTAAGTTTCCTCCACATCTTTTCTTAGCTTGATAGACCATTTTCATAGCTTGTTAGCACTGAATAGTCTATTGTGTGGATGTACCACATCTAATTTATTCTTCACCTTCTGAAGAACATTTTGATTGCTTCCAAGTACTGCAGTTATGAATAAAGATGCTATAAACATCTATGCGCAGGTGTTGGTGTGAACATCAGCTCTCAACTCCTTAGGGTACTTATCAAGGAGTGTGATTACTGACTCAGGTAGTAGGAGTGTGTTTAAGTTTGTAAGGAACAGCCAAACTATCATCCAAAGTGGCTGTCCCATTTTGTATTTCCACCAGCAAAGGACAAGAGACTCTGTTGTTCCACATCCTTGTCAGCACAAGGTGCTGTCAGTGTCCTGGCTCTGCCAATAGGTGTGCAGTGCTGTACTCAGTCAGATTCAAATGTTAATCTCAGGGAGAACCCCCCTCACAGACACACCCAAAGAGGCCTTATTGGAAACAAAAGCTTAATCTACATTTGATTCTCATTCTTAGGAGCTATCTTATTGCTCATCGCTATCTTTTATCATATTACCAAGCCATGGTCAAGTACAGTCCTGTTTTCAGTTTTCCTATAAGGAAATGGGTGGAAGATGTCTTGGCTTTTAGTTCAAGCCCCACTTCTACTCAGGAAAATTAACTTTCTCCATGTTTTCTTCCTTTATTTTCTCTAGTCTCTTATTTCAGGGATTCCAAGTTTCTCCAGAATCCTTCACACCCTTTAACTTTGTGCTCATTCCTGTTATCCCATTTGCTTTATTCCAGTTTTGAGAATTCCTTTCCATGCAGTGTTTAGCCTACTTTCATACTCCTTCTGTTATTCAACCTTTCTATCCCACTCTGCTTCTTTTTATTTTCATTTCTTCATGTTAAGTCATTTGCTTCTTTTTCTTACATGCATATGTGTTTTTAGTTTGTGGTGTTTATTTATTTCTCTGAGGATAATATTTATTTTTATGTTAAAGTTTGCCATAGTGTCAGTTCTACGGATTTTCCAGTCTAGTGATTTTCTTTCATGCTCTTGGTTTTATTCAAATATACAGGGATTTTAGGCTGCCTGCTTAATTTTCATGAAACAGAAGCTGAACTTGTGAAATATTTATAGCTGAAGTGTTTTCTAAGTACTCCCTGCTTTCTGACAATAAATATAAAATGTTATACAAGGCAGAGGCTGTGCTGACCAACTGATGTGAGAATCCAGGGGTTAAGGGTTGGCATTTGGATTAGTGAACAGGCTGTGAACATTAGGTAAATGGAAAACATATTTTCTAGAGATGCATTTTTTATGTCCTTTGAAGTTAACCAAATGGAAACTAATTCCTGTTTTGCTTTTTTGCTTGACACTAACATTGATTTTGTGAATTTCTGTGGCAAAACTTCATTGTATTTTAAAAGGTATCATTGTGCCTTTATCTTGAAATCTAGGGCCAAACTTAACAGCTATGATAACAAGATGTTGATGTAACTTCTCCAGAGTCTAAAATTCATTTATTTGAAGAGTCCTGCTGTCTCTGGCCATTTGACTTGTACATTTTGGTGGGAAACCTCACTTTTGGGGGTACTATATTTTGCCTTTCTTGTGTTTCTATTCTACAAACACGTTGCTTTCTTTCTCCATCAGTCTGAGTTTGTGTAATTTCTATCTTTTACCAGTTTGTAGCTTCCTGCAGCACCTGTGACCTGATAAAATTGTTATAACTTTTCAAGCTCTCTAGACATCAATGAACTATTTAAAAAAAAAAAATTTTATGCGGAAACCGGTTTGGCTCAGTGGTAGAGCATCGGTCTGCAGACTGAAAGGTCCTGGTTTTGGCACTGCTAACTTCTTTTACTGACTAAATACAAAAGCTAGTACATGCTATTTAGAACTGTGTTACTAAAGAATGATTTTTCAGTTATAGCTTCCTTATTGGTTTTTTATTTAATCTCACAAGAAAGTCAGAGATCAAACTTCATATGATTTCAAATTTTTAACTTTTTGTATTCTTATATGGCCCAGAATATGAGCTGTCTTTGTGAATTTTCCATGTATACTTATAAATAACATGTACTCTTCAATTGTTAGGTTGAAGAGTAATTCTGCATGTTTTTATAATGATAAAATGTGTTCAGTTATAGCACTTTTCCCTTTCTGTATGTACTGAAAGAATCATGTTTTATTTTTCTCTTTCTTCTATTATTATGGTGAATTACTATTTGCAATTCTAGCTAGTTGCTACATGGAAACAAATATTTAAAATTTTACATTAATATTAATTACAAACAAAGTATTTACCTCCATTATAAATTCTAATTTAAAATATGTATTTAATAGTGTAAACATTAAATATATTTTATTAATACTTAATGAGAGCATGCAGCAATTAAATTTAAAAGCTTAGCAATTGATGAATAGATGAATTTCCAAATAATTTTTTTGTACACTTCAGATTCAGGGGGAAAAAATATTTCAGTTCATGTTCTAGTTTTTCTGAAAAAGCCAAGTATTATTTTTCTAACTTTTAAATATATTTAAAATTTATTTTGGGTTGTGATTTAGATGTATAACCTAATTTTTATGTGTGCATGCCTATGTTTTTATGTGCTAAGCATGTGGACATCTAGAAAAACATAATTTGCTGTCAGGGCTGAGCAGCAGACTTTGAGCAAGGGATGAATGATTACTCTGATACAATGTTTGCTGTGAAAGAGAGGACTAAGGGACTGCCTGGCTAAAGGAACCAGACAGTCTTAATCACCTGCCTCATTAGGATTTTATTTGTTGTAGTAGTTTGAGATAAAGTTTATCTGTTAGATACAATCAGCAGGGTAAGTAATCTTGAGAGGACACATGTGTTTGCAGTGTTCTTTAAGCAAGGACACTCAAGGATTAAGTATAAGGATTCCAGTAAACACTGGTGATCTGCATGTGCACAGACTTGTTTGGAAAAGTCAAGAAATAATTAGAGGCACCACCTTCAGCACTCCACTAAGTCCGAGTTCCAATAAATAGGGCAGGTGGCCTTCCGTACACTTCCCTTTTCTCTGAATGTCCTCTTTAAAATGTTCCAACCAAGTCTCATGTGCTCCCGATCTGCATGATCCTCTGCTTTCATAGAAACAGAGTGATGAAGTGAACATATGTGATGCCATCTGGGCTGCTACCACAGATATGTTATTATGTCACGTACGTAGAGAATCACATTGGAATGGTTGCTTCCAGACAGATAGGGTGCCCTTGTCACTTTCTATTAAGTTTGCTGCAGTTGAGGAGGCGCTGAGGTAAAATATAGTTCATTGAACTGAATGTCAATGTTTTTTTAGATGAAGGAGTTAGAAATGAAATCTGAACTAAAATGACAAGTATAGCTATCAAATTATACTTTAATTTACCTTGAAACTCTATACATAATATTTTGTATGCTATAAAATAGTTTACGCTATTAAATACATATTTTAAATTATTGCATGCTATAGTGAAAAGAGCATAATCTTGAGACATGCACTTTGAGGCATTTCGACATGCCTCGCCTTTATTTGCCACACGTTTAATATGGGTATTTCTCACTTGCTAGTTACTCCACTCTGGAGCAGCACTATGACTTTGCATAAATTTCTCTTTGCTGTAGTCATCTGGGATTTGTGAATGCAAGCCTGGTTGACTATCAGAGCTAGGTGACTTGGGTTCATCCCTTAGGCAACATCCATAAAATTCAGGGTGCTAGATGCATTAATATGCTCCTTCCATAAAAACACTGGTGGCATGATTTTATTGCTGGAGCTGGCTGGAGGGAGAAAAAGGAGAAGCACACACTGACTTTAGGGGGCTTCCAGGAGGATCACAGTCAACACCAAGATTTATTCTAAATGAATGCCACATCCTCAGACAGCATCATGTGAGATATGTAGTCAAACCCTTTCCAGGGAAAGACTTGGAGATGAAGTATTTATCTGCATGCAATGCCCTGGAGTGAGACTTAGGGGGCCCTGTGTGCCATTTAATAACATTTCTTTGTTTGCTAGACCTTTGCACTTGCCCACAAAAGTCCCATTAAGTTTCTGTCATTTATTTTAAAAGATATTTTTATTGATTTCAGAGAGGAAGGGAGAGGGAGAGAGAGAGAGAAACATCAATGATGAGAGAGAATCATTGATCAGCTGCCTTCTGCACACCCCACACTGAGGATTGAGCCTGCAATCCAGGCATGTGCCCTGACTGGAAATAGAACCATACCTCCTGGTTTCTAGGTCCATGTTCAACCACTGAGCCTTGCAGACTTGGCCCCATTGACTTTCAGAGCTAGGTGTCTTGGGGGCTTATCACTCAAATGGACATCTTAAATGCAAATGCTGGATGTGCATCCTAAACACTTAGCTCTTCAGGAAGAAGATGGGATTGGATGTCTCCTTCTGTTTGGATGGTACGGTGCTGTTTATGGTGAGAATGCCTTGCCTTTATTTGCCGCACATTGAGATATGGGCGTTTCTCACTTGTTAGTTTCTGGATTTCTCAGAGGAAATTTCTCTGCATGTAGCTGTACATATGATGTTTCTTCCCTAATACATGTAGAGTTTCTGCTCCTTTTGCTCTTCAATTGTTTATATTCCACTTTTATTCTTTACTAGTGGCCCAGTGCATGAAATTCATGCACTTGGGTGGGAGTGGGATGGTCCCCCAGCTTGGCTTGTGTCCTGTCACAGTGTGGGAGCTCTGTGGTTCATCACCCCAAAGAGATAGGCCCCACCAGCACATCCAAAGCTTCTTGAAGAGGCAGGCTAGTCAGCAGAGGCTTGCAGATCCCTGGCACAGACACACAAAGTCCCCCACCATGACCCCACCCCAAGGTCGGGACACAGAGGAGGCCTGCAGACCTCTGCGTGCCTCAGGACCCCTGGCACACTTGTGTAGAGGCCCCCACTGCAGCCTGCCCCTGGCCCCAGTATTGCACGTCCACACCCACCTAAGCCTGCTGCACATGCAGCCTACTGATTGGTCATTACTGTGATGGTGTCCCAACCAATTTTCATATTACCCTATTATTAGATACCGTATTTTTCGGACCATAGGACGCTCCAGACCATAAGACGCACCAGTTTTTAGAGAAGGGAAATGAAGAAAAAAAGATTCTGAAACAAATAGTGTCCTAAAATATTTTATGTGCATTAAAACCCAACATCACAGTCATAAACACATGTAATCAACCCTGTAAAGTAAACAGCAGCATTTAGAACCATTTTAGAGCCAGGCAAGCACAGAGACCACACAGAGCCGGGCAAGTAAAAAAACTTTTTTTTTTAAAGTATATGTGTAGGCTACATTTAGACCATAAGATGCAGAGACTTTTTCCCCCCACTTCTGGGGGGAAAAAAGTGCGTCTTATGGTCCGAAAAATACGGTAGATTGCTCCAGCATTTAACATGTGTGTTCTGACTTAAGTACCATTAAGGATCATGATTCAATCTTGCTGTTTGACAACTTTTATGGGCTTTGCATTACAATTATCCACAATCATTAATTATTCTCTGAACTTCACTGTCTTTGTTACTATTATGAGATATGTTTTCTTTTTTAGCATATTTCTGAAAGAATTTATTGCTAGGAGCAGCAAGCACATTTTGCAATCATTTCCGTCATCTTAAATGTAAATATATAAATGCAGAGAATTGGTTATGAATTATTATACACTGATAATTTATAATCATTTCCATCATAATGGATTGCATATAAAATACAATATAAAATTAGTTCATTTTTCTATAGTTCACTATCACAAAGCATGCATCCTAGGATATATCATCAAAAAAAGTGATTTTAAAAATATAAACAATGTCCTAGATAATTCAGGAGACAGTGGCATGTGTACTCAGAATTTTGGATATTCTTACAACAGTTTCTATGCTTTGGTTGATCTTGTATGTCTGTAGTTGTATCTTTGAAATGATGAATTCAAGCGATAAAATAAGCAATGTGTGGCATTATATATCTTCCTTGGCTTATTTCCCTGCTCCACACCCTCTCACCCCAACAGAGTTAAACTTCATTTGACATCAAACTCTTATAATCCAGCTGTCTTAATCATTCCTCTTCTGTACAAACAAAATTGACTCATAAAATGTCAGAACAGTTTGTTTCTCAGTGAACAGATGTGGGTATACATTACATGGTATCCCATCTGTGATCATCATATATCTCCCTGAATCAAAAAGATCATCTGTTCTAAAGAAATGTTCACCAGTTGAAGATTCTGCACCAAGAGCCATGTCTGCGCAGGAGGACTGGGTATTTCTTACTGAATGTTCTAGGGCTTACTGGGGCACTATGGATCTCCTAGAAATATAAAATATATTTTCATATAATTGAAGTAAAATCTGTCTGATAGAAATTTGAAAAGAATGCTTGTAAAGCAAGACACAATGTAAAGTAAAAATACAGTAAGAATAAAAGGTTAAAAAGAGGAAAATGTAATGTCAAACCAAGACCAAATGTGTGTGTGTGTATATATATATATATATATATATATATATGTATGTGTGTGTGTGTGTGTGTGTGTGTGTGTGTGTATACATATATATATGTATATGTATATTTTAGAGGCCTGATGCACAAAATTCATGTGAGGGGCTCAGCCCCCACCACCGAGGCAACAGCTTCTGCCTGGGCCCCTTCCTCATTGCTTTGTTTGGAAGTTTGTCTGGTCTAATTAGCATATTATGCTTTTATTATTTTATGCAAATTGACCCAATGGCTGAACAGTGGGATGATGATCTTCTGGATGAAGATGGGGCTGTAGCCGCAGAACTGTGGCAACTGCCAAGGCTGTGAAGGAGGGATTGAGGCAGCTGCCATGCTGTGAAGGCTTATTCTTGCATGAATTTCATGCACTGGGCCTCTAGTGTATGTATGTGTGTATGTGTGTAGTTTTTTTGTAAAAGCTATTTTATGAGTGTACTAGTCACTGGCTCAGAAAAAATAATCTACAGTATTCAAAAGGAACAATGCTTAAGGGTAATCAATAGTATGGAAATGATGGAAACATTTAAAAAATCTGATTCTGGTTTTATTTGAGTTTCTGTAGTTATTGAATAAAATCTAATATTTAAAAATGTGAGTTTTGCAATTGTGGCAGTCAGCCTCTAAGCTAGCCTCACATGATCCCAACCTTCTGGTATCACCTGCCTTGTGTAATGCTTTTCCCCTGAGTAACATATTTCTAATCAGTAGGATAAAACAATATTGGGGTGGGGGGAGGATGAAAAAAACACAGTTAAAAGTCAACTTGCTTCTGGTAGATTAGCTATCAATTTTCTGACCTTTTCAGTAAGAATAAGTTCCTATTTATGCATATAATATGAGTATGATTCTTTATTGCGGCATTATAACCTCAAAACTTAGTGTCATAATGTATCACACATCTGCTACCTCATTTTCTGTGGTTCAAAACTCAATTCAAAAATTAAGTGGGTCTCTCTATATATGGTTGATGGATATAGCATCCAGACAGAAAATTAATACGGAACCATTGGAATTAAACTTCACTTTAGACACATGCAGAAACATACTAGTACTGAAAATTCCATCCAACAGCAGCAGAGCACTGATTCTTCATAAGCACATATGGAACATTCTCCAGGATAGATCATATGGTAGGCAATAAAACAAGTCAATAGGTTTGAAAGTATTAAAGTCATATTAAACATCCTTTTGAATGATAATGATATACATTTTAAATCAATCACAAGGGAAAAAAACTAGAAAATTCACAAATATAGGGAGAGTGAACAACATGTTTCAGAATAGCCAATGAGTCAAAAAAGAAATCAAAAGGGAAATTAAAAAATATCTTGAAAAAAAATGAAAATGGAGAGACAACCTACCCAAATTTTTGGAGAGAGCAAAAGCGGTTTCAAGAAGGAAGTTTATAGTGATAAATGCCTAAATTAAGATTAAAGAAAGATGTTAAATAAACAACCTAATTTTATACTTCGAGGACCTAGAAAAAAAGAACAAACTAAGTTCTAGTGAGTAAAAAAGAGTCAATAACAAAGATCAGAGCAGCAATAAATAAAATAGAGACTAAAAGACAATTGAAAAGATCAATAAAACTACGAGTTAGTTTTGAAGAGATCAACACAGTTGAGAAACCTTTAGACTAGCTAAAAAGAGAGAGAGAGAGAAGCCTCAAATAATAAAATCAGAAGTGAAAGAAAAGACATTATAACTAATAGCAGGTAAGTACTAAAATCATAAGAGGCTGCTATGAACTCTTAGAGTTAGATGACCTGGAAGACATGGATAAAATTCTAGTGACACTGCCCTGGGGACCATGCTTACAAAGTCTGACTTCCCTTTGCTTTCTTTCCTTTATTAATATTAACTAGCTTATTACCGTCGCAGGATGGCCTGGGTGAAAAATACCTCAACAAAGCAAAATTTCTTCAACTAACTGACCTCTAGAGAATAGATAAATTGAAACTCTGCCAGAGCCTTTATTCAGCGAATCAGGATGCATGAAGCAGCAGATTGTAAGGAACATTCTAACTTGCTTAAGAATTATGAGATCAGACAGCCCAAGGAGGTTGCTGGAGGACTTGCTGAGGGAAGGAGGCAGCAAGACCCTCAGGAAAACATGAGGCATGAAGAACCTTGTTAAGTACCATATTTTTCAGACCATAAGACGCTCCGGACCATAAGACGCACCAGTTTTTAGAGAAGGGAAATGAAGAAAATAAAATTCTGAAACAAATAGTGTCCTAAAATATTTTATGTGCATTAAAACCCAACATCACAGTCATAAATACATGTAATCAAGCCTGTAAAGTAAACAGCAGCATTTAGAACCATTTTAGAGCCGGGCAAGCACACAGAGACCACACAGAGCCGGGCAAGTAAAAAACTTTTTTTTTTTAAAGTATTTCAATATATGTGTAGGCTATATTTGGACCATAAGACGCAGGGACTTTCCCCCCCCCCCCCTTCTGGGGGGAAAAAGTGCGTCTTATGGTCCAAAAAATACGGTAATTAGTAAAAAATACTAAAAAAAAAAGGTGCCCTGAAGTGACACATTAGTACTGGATCAGTCACAAAGGTATAACAGAGGAGAGGCTGGGCAGCGTGGTGAGTGAACTAGAGAAGTCAGGAAGAAGGCTATTTTTCACTGTATTTTTGCTGATGTAATTGCAGGTCACTCCCCGAGAAGTTAAAAGAAAGCATTTTTATAAAGGGTTTAAAAGTAGAAAATTGGAAAAGCTTTTTTTTTTTTTATGTCATCACCTTTAGACAATTTTTAAAAAGACACCCTTCTTAGTCTTATATGAAATTCTACCTGAAAATTACATATGAACTCAAAATGTCTTCAAAATGCAAATCTCTTGAAAAGCAAAACTACGAAAAGGATGTTGTCTGCGGACATGTATTGGCTCTTTTTCGGGGAGATGCAGGAACTGAACCGACAGTCCTTGATACAGAACATGTGCCAGCACTGGTTATGTAATATACCCAGCAGAAGAAGAGGCAAAACTATGGAGTTAGAAAGACACTGAGCTCTCTAGAATTTCTAGAATTTTGGATCTTTAATACTAATTCTTCATTTTCAATTCCTTTTATAAAGTATTCCCTCTCTGTCTCTGTGCCTCGTTTTTATTTTCTTAAAAAAAATGCCAGGTAAATTGTTTAATTGTGTCATCATCATGTTTTGTAAATCCATAGTTTATCAGAAAGCACAAGGTTTTCTTTACCCCATAAACTTCAAGGTCTTCATTTAAATTCAGGTTACATGAAATGACAGATCACTGCTGGACACCACCCCGGGTATCCTGTGATATGTTCCTCAAGCTGGGAGACCAGGCCAGCGATGTACAACTGGAGCCACAAGAGTTTTTAAAACAGGCGATACCTGATTATTTAGTCGGGAACACTGACCTCTCCCTTAGGTTGTCAAATAAAAAATAAAAAATAAAATGACAACTGCCAACACAACAATAGCCATCCAATGTGAATGAATCAAAATTATATCTATTTTTTTTTTTTCCAAATTGGTGTGTCACAAAATTTTGGTGAATAGGTTATGTGTGCCATAATTATAAAAAGGGTGAAAATCACTATATTGGGGCAATACAGTGGTTATATAACCACCCTCATAGCCTCCAAATAAAGATGATGAATGAGAAATATATATATATATATATATATATATATATATATATATATATATATATATTGAAACAAACAAGGATTTATTATTAAATAGAGTCCAAAATTCCATTAAATAACAAAGACAAAGTTTAATGAGGCTTTCCCTACTTTAAAGATCTTTAAAGCTACCAGATTTCCTGAGCTATCAGTTCAATATCTTCATTGTTAGGGGTAATTATTTTGAAAATATGAGACATTAATATAACACATGTTTTATTTTAGGAAAGCAGAGAGATTTATTGCTTATGACAAGTATCAAAATGCAAAAATTAAAACATAATAAAGGGATTAAAGTCTTAGAATGCTAGATTAATTAAACTATGATTTATCAAAGAAAACAGAATTCTTGAAGAGACAGAAATAAAGAGCCTGAAGCATGGAACAGATAAACAATTTTAAATAATACATTGAGCTATTGAATTCAGGACTTTGGTTAAGGAGATCTAATCAAATTCTGGGTAATGTGTCCTTAAGTTCCTTAAACTGATTGTAGTTAGTAAGGATAAAATGCAGATGGTTTTAGAAGTTCATTTGTTCTCTGAAAACCACCAAACCACCTACTCTTTGTAAAGTATCCTTAATATTCATGAGACAAAAACACAATTATTTAGCATATTCCCAAACAAGACTTGTCTAAACTGGAAGGCTGGGCATTATTACTAAGACTAGTTTTTTTTGTTTTTTTGTTTTTTGTTTTTTGTTTTGGGGGGGGCAAACAAACAAAAAACAACAACAAAGCATGGTATTATTTTATTTATTTTTTAAAATTCTTTTTTGTTGCCAATAAAGACATTTTACTTATACTGTTACTTAGACAAGTGTGTGTGTAGATGTATGGTTGCACAGATAAAGAGTAAGACATGAAAATAAATCAATATCTATTGTAAGTACATTTTTCTATTTAAGACTTGAAGCATCTATGAGGGTGCATTTCCATGTAGTTATAGCAAACTCATTGCCACTCTTCTTGAAAAAATATTCATATATATATATGCCTAAATGACCATAGCAACTGAACATATGACTGAACAGGCTGTGTGGGGTGACCAGGCTGGCAGTGGGTTAGTGAGGGGCTATGGGGGCAGTGGGTAGTAAGGGGCAACCAGGCTGGTGGGGGGAGCAGTTGGGGGCAACTAGGCTGGCAGGAGGGAAGTTGGGGGTGACCAGACCAGCAGCGGGGGGCAGTTAGGTGAGTAGTTAAGACCCTGTGGTCCTAGAGATTGAGCTTAAACCAGCAGTCATATATCCCCCAAGGGGTCCAGGATTGGTGAGTGTGCAGGCTGGGCTGAGGGGGTATCACACCCCCTCATGCACAAACTTCATGCACCAAACCTCAATTTGCTTCTCCTTCAGAGCTTCATGCTCTTCAGAGGATCATCAAAGAATGAATGCTGACTTTCAATCTTTTTTAAAAAGTGACTTCCTAAATGCACTGTGAACTCAAAAGCAGATCTCCTATTGAGTACCTACACAGGTACAATGTCATAGGTCAGAGTGCTAGAGTGGCTCAGGACACCATACCACTAGAACTGGAAAACGACCATAGTTATTACTTATGAAAAGGTTACCATGGTCAACCAGATTAACCACAATTACATGCCCCTTTAATGAAGGAATTCTCAGATATATTATAGCTGGTTAAATAAAACTTAAATTTCTAAAATGTAATTTTTACAAGCTGTGTTTCCCAAACTTGTAACCAGAGAAACTTCTTTTCACAGAATATTGATTAACTACAAAAGAAATATTCCAGTGTTTCTCTGAAAATTCTCTGAGAAAAAATAGTCCAGGTCATAAACCCAATGGTTCTCCAGGGAACAAATTCTAGACACTTGGGATTAAGTAGTGAACAAAACAGACCAAAAAAATCACAACTCTAAAGAAGCTTTCCCTTTGATAGGGACAATTATTGTTTTAATTTTGAAGGCTTTTGAATGCTCCAAACCTAATACTGTATATTCAATCCAATTTTCTGCAATTTAATATGCGAAGCACAGAGTAATAAATTTTATTTGGGGAATTTAAAAACTATTAACATAATACTGCCTTAGAAAAATAGAGTAACATTAGTAACAGTGCAATTCCAGGTGTAGCATTTAAAGTTGTAATCATTTATTGTCTAAAATCTTATTTTAAAAAATATTATCCTTCAATGTATCAATAATGTATCAAATTATAACTGTAATTAGCCCACACATAATCTTCCTCTCACATTAATTTTTAACGTAATTTTAAAGTAAAATTCTAAGTAGTGATGCAGCATAGTCACAATTCCTGCCTTCTTGTGTCTCTTCTCCTATATCCTCCTTTTTCACCTTTTACATTTTTATTTATAAGTACAAATATTTTTCATTAATAGGTGTCCTTCTATTCTCTTTCACAATATTGATACCAGTGGGAATCATTGCAAATATTTTTAACATTTTTTTCATATAGATTTTCTAATGTTTAATGTTAAGCAGGGTCATGTCTCCCTTTTTAGAGAGAAGTATGTTATGTCGTGGAGGAGAACTTCGAAACGAATCCACAGGCTGAAAAAGCACTGAAACGTAGCTCTCTGAAAATGCACACAACTGCTAATAGGCAAAATAAATAAATAAATAAAATAATTTTAAAAACGGAAGGATCTGTTAAAAGGTCAGGTTTACTAAGCTTTTATCTTTTCAAAAGCTAGCCCTGTGGGAACATGAGTTATCGACAAGTAATATCTTGATGATTCCAGGAGATAGACCAGCAAGGCAAAAAAGAAAACACACACACACACACACACACACACACAAACAATAAAAAAACACTCGGAAACTCTACCATAACATTAAATTTACATGGACTCTGAGTATAGGAACAGCCTATAAGCTCCAGATCCAATGCAGTATTTTTAAAATATAAAGGCACAAGCTTATCGCTCAGGCCCTTGTGGCTCAGTTGGTTGGATATCATCCAGTGTAAGGAAGGATTGGTGGTTTTAGGCTTGATGCCCAGTAGGGGGCATGTGAGAGGCAGTTAATCAATGTTTCCTCTCACATCCATGTTTCTCTCTGCTCATTCTAAAAAGAAAAAAATAATAATTACAACATTTAAAAAAATAAGATGCAAGCTTACTAATGACATGACAAGCTGATATTTTCCAGAGTGCTGAAAGTAAGTCTTTTTAGAGGAGAAATTAAACCATGTGATGAATCAACTCCCTACCATGTGGTTAACATTACATTTCATATTTATTTAATCAATAAAGGATTATGTAGAAGACTCTTTAAAATATGTGTGTGTGTGTGTGTGTGTGTGTGTGTGTGTGTGTGTGTTTACATTGGCTAGTTAATTTCTTTTCTAATGTTGCAATTTCTTTAGCTGACTCTATTTAAACCAGGGAATGAAACAGACATAAAAATAGATGTACCTGTCCAAAAACAGTGATTGTTATTTGGGGGGTGGGGGGATTTTCCTGTAACCTCATTCATCTCCCAGGAGAGAAATGAAAATGTACCAGCCAAAGGTGTGTATAGTCTGGATAGAGAAAATTTAGATACAATTATATTGGGTTACCTTTTCTTAAGTTGTATGTTGAAGCCATTTGTGTTTGGATACTGCCTTTTCTTCCTAACCTGCCTTTTATTTGAACTATATTCATCACTGAATTATGGATTGGGACGCCAAAGCTCTCTCTGTTATAGACATAGCATGCAGGGTGGAGGCCAGAAGAAAAACACATTCTCCTGGTGCAAAAAGTGTCCACTCTGCAGAAAGAAATCCCACCATGGATTATTCATGATTTTCCATGTAATACTCTTCACTCTTCTTTTTAAAATATATATATTCCTGGACAGAGCCACTCATGCAGACCATAAAATCTTAGAGTAGATGAATTTATGGAATCCGTGTGAGACAGAACAGGGACACAGAATCAAAGGACATAGGAACAAATGACAAAAACAAAACAAACAAAAAAAAGACAGACACACACACACACACACACACACACACACACAGAAGAAAAACATCGGAAACAGACAGGAAGTAACAGAAAAGCAGTGCACTGGGATTCTGGGATTCCTAATTCCCAGTCTCATAACCATCATGAGCTTGTGTGTCATTCAAAGGAAGCCCACATTTTCTTCATCTCCAGAATGAAAGGATGGGACTCTACCACCCCAAGGGTTATATTCAGCTTAAAATGTTATGGAATCTGTTTACTTCCTTGCATTTCCTGGAGCTAACTCTGCCCTCCTCCAGGCACTCAAGGTGAATTCAGGATGATCAGGCCTGTGAATATCCCCGTGCTGCCCTGAGGACAGAGCCTGGAGTAAACAGCGCTTTGAAAAGAAAGGTACAGAAAGGGCTCAAAAAGACTCTCCTTCCCTGGAACCAGGAATGACTTACTACATTCTGTTACTTTACAAAGAAGAAGGGGGCATAGTGTTTACAGCCACCTAACAGACAGAGCAATATGCCTTCAATGCCCTTAAGAACTTCCTGCCCTAAAAAAAAGTTACTTACTGCAGGGTATAAAGGCCCTTTTCTGCAAGGATTAGTAACTGCACAAAAGAGCCAGCTTTGTAGAAGGCTGATCATTGTATTTGCTGAGTACATTTCAGCTTAATTTCAAGCAGTTAATTGCAACTTTTTTGTCAGTTTTGTCATCACTATTTTCTCCAGACTTTTTCCTTGCCATCACCAATAGCAAAGTTTTTCTTGGAGGGAAAAGGGATATTTTAAAAACCAACTATTCATGCTCTGAAAAATATAGTTTCCTATGGGTATGCCAATTTAAGTTTGAGCAGAGAAACAATCTTGTTGCTTAGTAGAAAGTCTAGTGTCAAAGCAAAACTTGTACAGAGAAAACTTAAACAGACCTGGGAGACTTCATTCAAGGCCATTGCAACAGGGGAGAGACCAAAACTCAGTCTGTGCTCAATTCCACTCAGTCTGTGCTCAATTAAAAAAAAAAAAAGTTTTTAAGAGATGGGGTCATGGAAAGGTCAGTGGAATTATAAACCATCTCTTTTTGCTAACTGGGCTGTTTACTCCAGGCTTAGCTGAAGGAGAAGTGACTGACTTGTATTTTATTGATGAGCGATAGTTCTGTAATTTCAGGATGTCTGGTGGAAGTTTGAGTTCTGCTCTGCCACAGAAGCTGGGAGTTCAGGCATCCCCTTTCTTGATAATTCCACTTGAAAAGGTGGTTTTCGGGTTCTTGAGAAAGACAGTCCTAGGCTGTAAAACTGGCAAGAGGCTTTTAAAACTGATTGCCATCTCCAATGGGCAGAGAAGAATTTTCCATGATCCTTTTTCTAAAGTAAATGCTCTAAGAAAAGGAGATCCAGACCAGGAGTCAGGAAGAGGTCTGTTAAAGACAAGTCTAGCAGAAGGGAATAGGCACATATTCAAGTCAAACTCAAAAAAATTTTCCCCAAAATGTATTTTTTAAAAATCTTGACAGTTATAATCATCACTATCAACAGAAACAGATAAGCACAGAGGTTTTAGTAAATGCAGGCACTGCACTAAGTGTTGGTACACAAACAAGTATAAACGCAGTTCCTGTTTTCTGGATATTTCTAGTCTAGAACAGAAGAGGAAACCCTATATAATAAAAGCCTAATATGCTAAGTGCCTAGTCGTTCAGTCGTCCATTCAACCAATCAAAGCATAATATGCTTATGATATGCTAAGGCTACTCAACCACTCGTTATGACATGCACTGACCACCAGGGGCAAGATGCTCCGACTGGTAGGTTAGCTTGCTGCTGGCATCCAGCTGAACTGGACTGAGCGAGATGGGTTGAACATGCCCTGGAGCCCTCCCCCAGTCCCTTCCCAGCTGGCCAATCTCTGCATCCCCCCCCCCCCCCCCCCCCGAGCCCCGATTGTGCACCAGGGGGGTCCCTCAGCCTGGCCTTCACCCTCTCACAATCCAGGAAACCTCAAGGGATGTAGGAGAACCAGTTTTGGCCTGATCTCACGGGTCAGGCCGCGGGACCCCACTGTTGCACGAATTTGTGCACCAGGACTCTCGTTAAAAAAATAATGAGCAATAAAATATAAATTGGTATATTTTGAATGCCAAATGAGATGAGCTGTTAGAAAGGCTCTAAGAACTCAGCAAGGAAAGGGTGACTCCAGGCATGGACACAAGCTTTCAGGTGTGAGGTTCTTTCAAATTAACCTTTTAGAGTTATTATTATTATTATTGAGGTCACAAGCTCTTTTACCTATGGATGTGTATAGTTAGCAAGGAAAATGGGCCAGGCAATCCTAGATGTTGGTATCACTGACTTGAATATTATTTTCAAACTGCGCTTCCTGGAGTTCCGAGGAGTAACCAGTGCACCACAGAGGCGTTTTGGGGGAAGAGCCGGCACAGACCTTCGGCCCTCTCCCCTCACAACATAGTGCTACAGTCTTAACTAGCCAGTTAATAGTGAAATAGAAAAAAACAAAGGGGAGGCCACGCATTATAAGCATGGTCATTTGGGCAGCTTCACCAGGAAGTCGCACTGATGCTGTTTTTGTAATGGCCTTGCAAGAAGCAGGGGTAAGAAAAGAAGACAAAATGTATATCAGAGAGACTGCAAACCTCAGAACTATACCACCAAGAAGGCCACATTCTAAGGGGAAATTCTAACCCTTCTTGGTTCAATAAAAGGGGTGGGGCAGTTGGAATTAGAGACCTAGGAGAAACACACAGTAAGTTCGATAGTTGCCACCCAGAACTGAAAACAGTTCACAACTGACATAAACCCATGCCCACTTTATACATGAGTTGTGCTGACAAATAAGCTGAAAATGATAAAAATGTAGGTTAGTACATGATGGGACTTAGGTCCAAATGTAATTCTCTAGACATAAAACTTGATTTTCAAAATTCTAGTGTACAGTTATATATAAGGCTAAAAACAATGCAGTTAGTTGGTTAAAAACAAAATTATATTAATTTTACACTAATATTTAAGAAAGATGCCCTAGAGCAAGAAAATTCTGAATATAAAGGGGGGGAAAAAAACAACAGAAAAGAAAGAGATAAATAATTTGGGTGCCCGAAGCATCTCTGATGAGCAACTTTGCACCAACGCTGACCCTCAGAGGGTTCTGTGGGGTTTAGGAGGGAAGAGGGAAACTGGGAGAGATGTTAACCCACTTTGCCACTTTTTACTAGACAGACCTGGGACTAGGATTAGTCTGAACATCAACAAACATTTCACCTGGAAAAATAATCTCAGACTAGTTTAGTTTTCTAAGTTCCTTTCTGTTTTCATTTTTTTTCTGACCAATATGTTTTTTGAGAGAGAGAGAGAAACCAATAAGACTTTTTTTCCATCTTACCTCCCTCAAATTCCTTCTTTCTACCTCAGAGAGATCTTACACTCGCCCAAGCTCCAGGCTAGAACTTCTGAATGTCCTTCATTAAAAGCCAAGGAATGAGAAGGAGCATGTGCCCTGGAGGTTGTTCGTTTTGCATCTTTTGCTTCCAAATGCAATTCAAAGCAATGACTGAGTTCTAAAGCCTCAGAAGTGGGGGCCTGCAGGTTATTTAGTGTTGCCCGAGAAGTGCTCCCCTATTCCACACTGTGCTCACTTTTTCAGGGAGGGGTGCCTTCCATGGCACAAGTAATTTCATGCTCAGGCTGAACTTGTGGCAGAACAGCTGCCATAAGGAGATAGGTTCTAACTCTTCCATTTCTAAAAAGAAATTATATTATTGGGAGACATTAAGGCTGCACAGCTGTCTTACTGTATGAATTGTTAGGGAGTTAATAATAATTATAATTAATTAGATTCTCATCTATTTAGCCTTATACCTCTTTTCTTTTCTTTTCTTTTCTTTTTTTTCTTTTTTGTATATTTATGATACTGGTGAGGCTTACATTGACTGAAGCTTCTTTTAACTTTAAGTTACATTTAGTTCTTTTAACTTTAAATTACATTTAGTTCTCTCTGTATTTCTTCATTGCTTCCTTACTTGTTACATAGGTTTATATTGGCCAACTTTAGGCCTGTGAGAATATCCTACTCAAAGAGGAATACGAAGTGTGAATGTGTAGTGCTTTTTTTCTACTTGAACTCATTCATTGTATACTTGTAACCCCATCAGACCACTACCAAGAGCTTCAAGTTTTGATATTGTGAGGACAAGTAGAAATGAAAACTGAGAGTCTTAACTCTCCCTATTGAAAACATGGAAAATGCTTCCCTCCCTTCCCTTTTCTTAGAACATTTACTTTAGAAAAGTTGCAAGCATGAGTAGTCTTCTCTCTGTTAAATGTATAAATCTTTTTAAAAACTAGGTAGGCTTTTTGCCAGCATTATGACTTAGGATAGTAGTTTTTTTTTAGAGGACCCTAGAGCCATCTCTTCAAAATGTAAATGTCAGAGGAGCTCCCACTTCTTTCTCCCAGGCCCTGTGGGAGGGTAGGAGCCCAACTTTGGCGGCTTTCCAGCACCCAGTTGCAAAATACCCCCTGTTATGAAAAATGGTTTTATCTCTGGATAAAGTCACTTAGCCAACACAGACACTTCAATTACCAGGTGAATTTATGACAAACTATGTGTGACAAATGGTGCTGTCAAGACTATTCACTGGAGGACTAGTTATTGCTGATCTTGAAAACATGTATAAATAGATTGTATATGCTTCACTATATTAAAAGATGAGATGTCTTTCTGTCTTTGCAATCTCTTAGCTGACTGCTTAGTGTGCATCATATCTGGTTTAATGGTTATTTAATATTAGAACTGGTTTTCTTTCTACCTTTCGGAAGAGATTTTATGGGTTGTATGAAGATTTTAATTCTATTTCCCTAATAATGTCAACCAAAGTTTGCCAATATGAAGACAAGTAAAGGAGCCATCATTCATTTCCCACTGACTGGAGAAGGCAGATAGTTGGAATCTACCAGCATCCTTACCTCTCAGGATATTTTCTCACACTTAATTCTTTCCCAACATATTTTGGTTTAAATGTTTCTTTTTATGTATATATGGATGTTCATCAAATTATGTGTAGATGTTTTTATAGTTAACTGAAGTGGGTTGGTAATTTTCTCCCATGACACATGGACATGTAAGGCCTAACTCTCAGACATAAACATAACATAAACACCATTCTTTTAATCAGTGCTAATTAACTCTACTCTGTCAAATTCTGCAAAAGACGAATTACTGAAAATACATCCTGAATTCCAATTAATTTTGTGACTAATTGTTATGTAAACCTGGGTAAATTATGGTTCTTCAGTAAATAGTCATGATTTACAAAATTTAAAAAAAAATACTATTCAATGTAGACAGCTTTAAAAAAAAAGCAAAATTAAATTATAAATTATAAAATATGTTATGATTATCCCAGTGCATAGCTGCCTTAATGTATGAATTGTTAGGGAGTTAATTATAATTAGAATTAATTGGATACTCATTTATTCAGCCTTACAATGCTTTCTTTTATGTTTTCAGTATATTTATGATACCAGTGATGCTTTTAAAAATTCACTGTATCTTACCCAATATTATCATTTGGAGAACAGATATGTATTTGTCTCAGAGATGCTGTGATCACCTGGCAGATTTTTAGAATTCCAGATAATCCACCACAAACAGTAACCTTTACAGAAACCAGGACAGGGATAAAAAAATTTAACCTCTGTTTGAGGATTTGCTGGCAGCTCAGTATGTACAAGTAAAAAAGATACAAATCCCAGGGAGTTCAGTCTTTTATGAGTTTTACCTCCAAAGGTTCTACCACATTCTCAGAGAAAATGTTGGGGAGAAATCTCCTTGGGCTTCCAGAATGGAAGAGTGGAAAAATAATTATTGTAAAATTGAAAAAAAAATGTTATTGTAAACAAAGTCAGCCCTTGAGAAATATTTAACCAGTGTCTAACTTTTGGGTGTTTTGTCAGAGTATAACCAACCTGGGAGAAGAGAAATACCCAAATCCAGCACGCTCCTGCCATCTCATCCCATCTGGAGGGGAGGGCACTGAGAAGCACAGGTCAAGTTCACAGTCTGGGAGAAAGCCTTGCTGAAAGACTGAGACCTAGTCTTAGGACTTAAGTACTTCCCCTGCCCTCACACTGGACAATGCAGTCCCTTTAACCTAGTATGTCATGTTTGACTTCCCATAAAAATTACAAGGCATAGTAAAAGGCAAAGTACAAAGTTTGAAGACATAGAGCAAGCATTAGGACCACACTCAGATATGACAGGGAAATTAGAGTTATCAGGCAATAGAAATCCTGAACAATAACACAAAAGAAACCTAGATGATGTTAGGTATGGTAAGGTCTTTCAAGATACAACACTAAGGCATAATTAATATGACAAATAATTAAGCCCTGGTCCCTGACTCAGGTGGTTGGGGTGTCATCCCATATACCAAAGGTCCCAGGCACAATCTCTGGTCAGGGCACATATTTAGGTTGAGGGTTTGATCCCTAGTTAGGGTACTTGCAGGAGACAACTGATCTATGTCTCTCTCACACAGATGTTCCTCTCTCTCTCTCTTTCTCTCTCTCTTCTTTCCTTCCTCTTTGCCTTCCTTTCTCTAAACATATACTCAGTGAGGATTAAAGAAAATAAAAGAAATAATTGTAGACTTCAATAAAATCAAAAACTTCTGCTCTAAGAAAGACAATGCCCCGATAATGACAGGACAGGCTACAGACTGATGGAAAAATATTTGCCAAAAACATATGTGATACAGGGCTGTAGTGCAAAATATGCAAGAAATTATTGAACTGAACAATAAGATGAACAGCCTGGTTGAACGCTGACCAGAGAACTTGAGTGGACACCGCACCAGGAAGAAATACAGGTCACAGATAACCATATAAAAAAAATGAAAAGATGTCCCCCATCTTGTCATCAGGGAATTGTAAATTAACACAATGGTGAGAGACCACTGCATTTCTATTGGAATGGCCCAGATCCAGAACACTAATGGCACCAGATGTAGTTGGGAATGTGGAATGATGGGAACTCTCCAGAATACAGGAGATAATGTTTTATCCATGGAGTATGTATTGCTATATATAAGAAATATTTGCTGAAGCTCACTAAAAAAAATGTTTGCAAATAATAAGCAGAAAAATAAGTGCAAAACGAGGTGGCTTAATTAATATTACATTTTAGAGAAAATAAGTTTCAAAAATTTTTAGTTTTTAATATTATGAATTTTTATCCATGTCATTGAAATGTTGACTTCCTAAATGCATGTGCCAGCATTCAGAACTTGCTCTAAACAACTGTATGCCTTCTGAAATATTTGAACAGAAGTTGCTTAACGGATTTCATATTCAGTCATGCTGCAGGATAAAATCTCTGACTTTTAAATGGGAATATTAGAAGTCTTTGATCCTCAGAGAATAGGATTTAATCAGATTGAAGCAAGATAGCTGTGATGGACAGTTATTTATTTAAGAGCAGTGTGACTTTTCAGTTTTGATAAGCAGAGATGCCCTCTTTTAATATTAAAGTTGACACCTGCAGTGAAGTTACTTTTAAGTTCAGAAGGTAAGATAATTCATTTTTATAGAACCCGGGAAGGTTTTTATGTTTTCTACTGGGGGGGGGGGGGAAAGTATACCCCGACACCAATAAGCTCTACCGTAGAGCTAGCTGTCTGGGAGAATTTTAAAACCACTTTACTGAGCAGCCTGAGGCCCCCACACCAATCCTCTCTCTTTCTGTTTCTCAGTGCCTTACACAGGGCCCACAGGATGCAGTCAACAAATAATTGTTAACAGAAGACAGACTAACAAACAAAAATACAGAGCCACAGGATATGCCCTTCCTAAGGAATGGATTATTGTCGCTGGAAGTAATATTTTTTCTCTCCCATAAAAATGTGTTTTGAGGAGTAATAAGACTACTGAATACTTTGTATATGGTACATACTGTTTTAAATTACCTTTTTATATATCATCTCATGTAATCCTCACAACAGCACCATTGGGCTGTCACAACTGCTAATCCTTTTATAGATGAGTAAACTAAAGAATAGACAAATTAAGTATTGTCTCTAACGTAACAATCAGTAGGCATGGCTCTGAAGTCAGATATGCTGTTTCCCTATACTAGCTCTTACCTACATATCAACTTTCCCCCCAATATAATCAAGACTTTCAATGCAGATAAAAATGGTTTCACTGATTGTGAAATAAATGCATATATAAGTTATTTGCGTAAGGCCATCAGGTAAAAATTATCTAAAAGCTAACTCAACTATTAAGCATAGCATCTTACAAATAAATCTTAGCAACAATAAAACTATATACTTTTTTAAAGTTTCATATGACCATCACTGAAAACTGCTCTTCATAAAGTTCCTATCTTTCAACTAATAATGTTTTGCTAACAGATTTCCCCACCAAAGGAATAGCCATAATAACAAAGGTAAAATTAAATGGAGTAACATTTACCTTCCATCTATCCCCAAAAAATGATATATGGAAAGATAGTTGTAAGCTTGAGAAGAAAGAGAGAATCCCTCATTGGGAGCTGTAGGTAGAAGGTAGGCATCTATCTACCTGCCTTCAAGGAGTCTTTCTGTCACCTGTGCAATGGAATTTCTAGGAATGATTAAGGAAACCACTTCTGTTTTGCTCACTCCTGAATATCTAAGAAATGTTGGTAGATGAAAGATGAGACTCCAGACTGAAAAGAGTTTCATATCCAAATGTTTATACCAAAGTCTGTATGCTTACAGGGGGCTGATTCTAGGCATGAGACAGGAATCCCTTTAGGCTTTTCAATCCTGAAAAATGCCATATCCACTTGGTGAAGCTCTGTTAAGATGGATTCTTCCAATTAGATTTCCCAGTTAGACTTCTTCCTTTGAAACTCAGAACTCTGAAAAGAATAGAAATTGGGGCCTTATAAGTCAAGATAGGTAGATCCATAGGCCAAGATTCTTCTCCACCTCAGGCGTAGGAGAAGTGCAAGGAGCATGGCATTAAAACTTCAGGTGTTCCTCTATAAGAAGCCAGTCATTTTTAAAAATATATTTCTTATTGATTTCAGAAAGGAAGAGAGAGGGAGAGAGAGAGAAACATCAATGATGAAAATCATTGGTCAGCTGCCTCTTATACTCCCTCTACTAAGGATTGAGCTCACAACCCGTGCATGTGTCCATGACTGGAATTGAACCCAGGACCCTTTAGTCTGCAGGCCAACGTTCTGTCCACTGAGCCAAGCCAGCTAGTACTGAGGTGAATCATTTAATTTCTTCAGGCATACTTCTTCACTAGTAAAATGCAGTTGGTGGCCTGGAGCAGCACTAAGATCTCCCACTATATTGAACTCTCTATGGTTCCAGATGTTCTTCACTTCATAAAATTCTTCCTCAGCTTTATAGTATAACTACCATCTAGTTTTCTCCACAACAATGATGGGTAACAATGGTGTTATTTTATCATTGTTGTAATTTAGCAATAATGTCTGTGTAATTTTATTCCAGTTTAAAAGTCATTTCTGTGTGTTAAAATCCCAAGTCAACTGATGCAAACAAAAGCTAGGATCAATCTACCTCTGATTTGGCCTGTGTTACTGCCAGGTGAGAGTAGGCTAGCCTTTATCAGGCTGCCTGTTCTCTTCGAGAAGCCAATTTAGATTTTAACATTTTATCTCAATGATTGAAGTATTACTGACTTTTCAATTGCTCTCTAACATGAAACACATAATCTCTTCAAACTGTTTTGAAGTGCCTTTGTCACCGCCAAACTGCTTAGAAGGCTTGAGTGCAGTCTTTAATTAACATACTTTATTGAAGTCTTTAGGAGAAATCAACTTTCCCATGGTTATTTGACATAGGTTCCTTGTTTCAAATATCCTTTTCATCTCAGAACTCTTTGGTTTGTGAACAGATCCTGCAATTCAAATTCAGTGACACATATGCCAAATTAGAATTCATTTTTCATTATGGGGTAATGGATTTCCTGGCTAAAATTTCATTTGAATTAAGAGGTAAAATGAAGACATGAGGATAATATGTTTGAAATAGTTTCTCTTTTACAGAAATATTTAGTGCCATCAGTTACTGAAATTCCCATTAAATATGTTGCTGTAAGGTTTAATATGAATGATGATGCTATCTCAGGAAGTGAACGGGAAGGAAAATTAATGTTAATCATATGAGAACATCTCATGAGAAAACAGTGAAGGAAGTTAAAGGGAAATGTGGTATAATTATAAACGAAGCCTTGTGACAGTTAGATGGCTATATTGCACCTCATACTCTCCAGTGGTATAAGTCTTATAATTGGAAATATTTACAGTGCCTGATAAATAGAAGAGCACTATATTAGAGAGTAGCTGAAAAGTCATTGTGGCTACTGCCATGTACTCTCTTGTAAAGTCTTTTCCTAGGTGTTTGAGAATTGGGCTAGATGAAATAACGTAAGTATAAATGTGCCCTTCTTTATAGAATGCAGATAAATGTGTAGAATAATAGTAGTTCCTACTTAAAGATCACTTACTAAGAGCCAAACACTATCCTGAATATTTTGCATACATCATCATCATATTTAATCTTCACAACAGGTCTATATGTTAGAATCTATTACATTTTCCATGTAGTGATAAGGACATTGAGGCACAGAGGAACTGGGAGATAATCTAGGCAACCTCTGTAGTAACTAGCATAGGATTTATGTTAAACAGTCTCAGGTAGACCACACAATAATTATTAGAACAGTCTAGTATTGCCGTAAAATCTACCGATGTGTCACCTCAAGCCAGCATGCACTTCAGAAAACTTAAAATTTTTCCTTGGATATGCTTCAAGAGCTTGCCCAGGAGACTGAAAACAGGCAAGCAATTGAATGTTTTTCCCAGGGGGGGGTGGGTACAGATCAGGTTTACCACCATCACTCTTCTATCCATTGCATCTAAATCTTTGAAAAAAGTTAATCTGTAAGAGCAATGTCAATCAACATTTCTGGGGGGAAACTCTAAAGATGGTCAAAATAACTTTATTGACAGAGATTCTCTTATTATAGATCAGTAGATCAGTTTGGATCTCAGGATGAAATAGAAGGCATACTCAGTTAGGATTACTAAGAGCTTTTAATGAAGGGTGTGAGAATGTTTAAAGTTCCCAGTTAGAGATGTCACAGAAACCAGAAAATACCAACAGCAGGAAATTATGACCACCATTAGGCCTCAGTAGCAAAGGGAAGAGTGATTCTGAGTGTGAGCTAGATGGAAGAAGTGGGGGTTCTCAACAGAACCTATCACTAATAGAGAGAGGCAATCACTACTTGTGTGGCAGGAACTGAAAAAGGATGAAGGGAAGAACTACCCCTGCCACTCTTTCCTCTCATTCTACAATCTATTGTTCTGCCCTCCATTGGCTGGATCTAACCTGAAGCCAGAAGGCAAGAAAGTCCAGGGAATGTAGATGAGAAGGGTTGACTCCTTAGAACACACAAAATAAAGTAGCAGAAAATAAGTCAATGGGGGAGGAGAAAGTGATAAATGGAGATTAGCCAACACTCCACACATTTTGCAACTCAACATCCATTCTTGTCTAATAGAGAGCAAATCACAAAATCCCATATGTCAACAAATCAGCAAAGGGTGAAGTCAACTTAATCATGCCCTCCATGAATCCTAAATTACAACATTAGCCAGATGGTGTTAAAAAAAAGGGGGAAGAAAATCTAATTATTTGACATAAGACATAGATACTATCCCTACCCCTTTAGCCAATCACAAGATCAAAGTTAATAATTATAGTTCTCTTCTTCCCCTACCTAATTTCTTATTTCCTTTACACAAGTCACTAATGTTGTTGGTTATGATTCTTTACTTCCAAAGTACCAATATCTATGTTGGTCTTGATCTGACTCAGTCATCCAAGTTTCCAACTTACATTATTACTGAACATGGGGATACAAAGAAATTCCTTAAGAAGTTCCTAGTTCCAAGTGTAGTCATCTTTCTCTGCCTTGTGCAACAATATTTTCTTTCCCCTTGGTAATTTGGGTATATCACCACAGTTTACAAATTGATCCCTGATTTCACTCCTTAGTTCAATAGAAGTGGAGTTCAAAATGGCTAGGTGGCAATTTCATTTCCCAGTTCCATTACTATGATATTTGGAATAAACATCTCTCTTGGATAGTAGGAATTCCAGTCTAAGTTTGTGTAGATAGGAATAAAATGATTGTGAACGGATTATTAGCTACTATAGTGAGAGAACATTCTTCTTCATTAAATTGATTGACTATGGAGAAACAGCACAAAATATGTACGGTCTATTATTTTAAGGCATGTCACATCGTATAAGGAAGGACCTCAAATATTTTGTTGTCGTTTTTTTTTTTCCTTGTCCCAGATGGCACTGCAATCAAGTAATCAGTTGTCCATTTCCACCATTCTATCAGGTCAGATGATTTTGAGTGATGGGCTCAAAGTAAGGTTGGTAGATTCTGTAGCATGATCTCTGGAATTCTTTGGTAGTGGTAAAAGAATAAATTATTTAACTAGAAGCAATCTTGCATTGGCTAAATGGCAAAGAATAAGCCATTCTGTAGATGTACAAATAGTGGAACTGGCAGAAATATTATAGAAAGGAATGGTTAGTCTGCATCTGTGAGAAGTCTCTATTTCTGTGAGGACAAATTACTCCTTTCATGAAGGAAAACATTTTGTATAATCAAACTTCAATTATGTGGCAGGTTAGTCCACTGGAACATGATAAATGGGGTCAACATTAGCTTCCTTCCTTTTTTGTCACTTGGGCACAAAGCAGGTCAGCATTGTTCAGAAAATGTCATTGAGCTCATGCAGTCTCATTCTTGCCAGCATAGTTACTGAGCAAGAACCAGGAACCTATAACCAGATGTATTGATTTTCACAAGAACAGAGAAGAGGACCACAAACAGGTCTTCTTGTCTATCTGATTATCAATACCCTTCCCTGCAGCAAATGCTTTTTTGGAAACTGAATCCTTGCACTTTGTTCCTATGTAGATAGATCAATTCAACTTTCATTATTCCAGACTTCTCTATCCATAATCTTCAGTCTTGTCCTTTCTAAATTCTCAACCAGCCAACCAAACCAGTAGGCATTACTCAGAAATTAGTGTAGAATTGGACCTTTCAAACAGTCAAATTTACTCCTCAAATTATTGCCAACTAGAAAGATTTCCCTTCTGTCTGACAGGCCTATCCTGTGTGGTGCCATACTCCAGCTGGTGACTGCTGTACACCAGGCAGGCCCATTGGCAAACCAGGTCTCTATAAATTCATCATCTGTTAATTGGTTCATTGGGTTCTCTTCTGTTATTCAAAACTGATTATACCATTGGTAGAGGGTTAGAGAAGTACAGTGAAGCAGGAAAATATATATATGTCTATATATATATATATATCTATATATATGTATGTATATATTAGACTAAACTATATATTGTACATAGTCATTAAGCCACATGCAATGTAATTAACTTGTATCTTCCAAACTTAGCCCTGATCTTGAAATAGCATTTCCAATAACATTGGAATACTACTGCACACCAGTAGTATGATTTGATTGGGTCAAAAATTACTGGATTACTTGGCAAACTACATTGTACAGGTATCAACCAGGAGCTTCTTTTCCAGTAAAGAATAATTATAGAGAAAAGAGATTACCATAGCTTTGCTTTATTAAATGAGTATTACTTATTGGGTCAAAGCTCCACTGACCTATAGCTCTTTTGTAAAAAGCACAGTAAGCTCCCTGCAAGTATTTGGTAAATAATTATTCAAGTGATGTCACTTCAGTAATTAATTTTAAAGGATTCTTCAAAGAGTTGCTAAGGTGGCAATTTTAGACTCATTGCTGACTGTTTATTTTTAAGTACCATTTAAGTAAGTTGTGCAAATCAAATTGGTTGTGTGTGTGTCTTAAGACAGTTCAGGAATTCAGAAATTAATCATAGTTAATTCAATAATGACAAGGCCAAAGTGATTATTGGATTAAAATCTAGATGCTAATTTGTATTCTGCATCCTAGTGGCTTTTGCATTTTGTTTTATTATAGAGAAAATTCTAAAGAAAAAGTATGTTTTTAAAATGGAGCTCACATCTACCTCAGAAAGCTTAGGAAAACTCAGTACACATTCAAATTTCTAAGTGACTTGGATCATGATTTAATCTGATATCTATGCAGAAGAGAACTTTGCAAATTGAATGGAAAAAAGAGCTTATTCAATGGCTTGAATATTGATGAGCCTAGGCCACCAATGGGTAAATAAGTAATGTTTAAGAGAATACATATATTTTTATTAGAGATCTACATACTTCTCTAATTGAGGTCAATTTAAAACTGATTTTTGGCAATTTGATTAGTGTTAATCCTCAAATCACAGATATAATTGGGTTGTGTTTGGGGTATTTTTTATTTTGTTTTGTTCTTTGCACAGGTATGGCTTTGTCCATTTAAGTCACTGGATAAAATAGATCTATTAGTTTTGTGGAATTTAAAATTTTTCTTTAAAAAAATAATATTTTTTTATTGATTTTAGAGAGAGGGGAATAAAGAGGGGGAGAGAGAAGGAGAAACATCAACGAGAGAGAAACATCAAAATGGATTGGCTTCCTCCTACCTGTCCCACACTGGGGATTGAGCCTACAACCTGGGCATGTGCCCTGACCGTGAGTGGAACCAGCGACCTCTTGGTGCATGGTCAATACTAAATCATTGAGTAAAACCAGGAGGCTAAAATTTTCATTGTTTTATTTCAAAGGATATTTTGGGGACAATGGTATATGAACCCCATGATATAGACTCAGTTACTTATAGATGCACAATAATTGTTCGGTGGGTGCCCTCTAAGTAGATCCTGTGGAAATCTACATAATATTCACTAAGATCTGAGGAGGTGTGCACACAAGAGTTCTGACTTCTCCTAGGTCAATTTGCTTGTCTAAAGTTTTCAAGTTTTCTGCATGACAAGTCTCCAAGTGTTTAGATTTTTGGCAAAGTGACATAAATCAAAAATTTAAATTGAAAAAGGCTCAACCCATTTCTTTTAAATGAAGGAGCTGACAATTTTGTGATTTATAAGCATTTAAGCTGTCACTGGCCACCTAGTGCCTTGCTAATGATTTTTCCCCTTTAGGTGACAAATCCAACTGATTAACTGCCCTAATTGCTACTGTGCACATCCTTCCTTAGCAGGAGTCTAAGTAATTTGGAAGATGTTTTTTAACTAGAAATTTGCTTGAATCATTCAAATGCAGCTAGAAAATTTCTTTATAAATATACTTGCAATACTCAAATTTACTGTGTCTGAGTTAAACAGACAAGTAACCTTAGACATGTTTGGTGGTTTATTTGAATAGTAGGTGTATGTTAATCTTTAGGAAGAATGACTATAATGTGGTATAACAGATTAAAGACAAATGTTTTTGAAGAATGATTATAGACAAATGAATGATTATAGACAAAAGGTATATTACTCAAAACAAAAATTAACTTAAACTCACTTTAAAAATAGTATTAGAGGGTATAAATTCTCTGCACCATATCCTTAAAATATGTCATATGATACAAAATACTGCAAACGTTACATTGATTACTTAAAAGGAGTAGTATTATAAAACAAAAAGGCAAGCATGATCTCACATGTGGAACCTGAAAGAGTCAAATTCATAAATTAGAGAGTAGAATGGTGATTGCTAGGGGCTAGGAGTGGAGAAAGAAGGGCATGGGTGGCCAAAGTTTCAAGTTTCATGGGATAAATGAATTCTGGAGATCTGATATACAGCCTAGTGACTAGTTAATAATGCTATATTTTATAATTGAGTTTTTCTAGGATAGTAAATCACAAGTGCCCTCACCACACACACACACACACACACACACACACACACACACACACACAAGTGGTTACTAGTGAGGTTATGGATTTGCTCATTAGCTTGACTGTGGTAATTATTTCACAATCTATACATAAATAAAGATGTTACATTGCATACCTTAAATATATACAATTTTTATTTGCATCTCTCCACTTTTTGTTTTTGTCAGTTATACATAATGTCATGTCCTGAAAGCTTTCTCCTGCCAGTATAAATGATTAAAGCAACAAAATTAATCTCTTACAGAGGAGAATAATTATATGTTATATAAGCTAGAATTCACTAGTTGCTAAAAGGTTTATTTAAGTAATTCTGTGTTATTCATTAGATTCCACATATGAGTGAGATCATAAACTGATGAACAGAATAGATTCAGAGATATAGAAGCATGGAACAGACCGAGGAATTTCAGAGGGAAGATGATTGGATGGGTGGGGAGAGATTAATTGGGGAATGTTGTATATAAACGCCTAAGTGACCATTATGACCAGACTACTGGATGACTGGCCGGTAGCTATGATGTGAACTGACCACCAGGGAGCCAGTGTGCAGGAGCTGCCCCCTGGGGGTCAGTGTACTCCCAAAGCCAATCTACCATGGCTGGCCAGCTCTGATCGGTCCCAACTGGGACTGGGTGAGACAGCCCCAATAGGCTCTGATTGCTGGCCAGGCCTAGGGACCCCACTCATGTATGAATTCGTGCACTTGAGCTCAAGTGTGCATATATTCATAGCCCTTGGACACAGACAATAGTGTAGTGAAGGCCTAGAAGGGGTAGGTGCAGGGTGGAGGGGGTCAATGGGGGAAAAAAGTGAACATCTGTAATATTTTCAACAATAAAGATGTATTTTTTTAAAAAATAAATCTTTATTGCTCAGATTATTACAATTATTTCTCCTCCCCCTAACCCTTAATAACTCCCTTAAAATAAACAAGTAAATTGCTCCATTATATTCTAACAAATGTTGTCTCTGTTGATAATCCTAAAATCTCACCCAAACTCTGGCATGCACATAAAAAAAGCTCAATTTATGTATTAGTAAGCTGCTTTTACTTCCAATTTGTGCCACAATGTTGTTTTTGTTTGGACATTTACTCCTATTCTCCCCTCTGAAGTGTTCTGAAGTCAATTTTGAGACCCTCTGACAACTACACTGTCCACAAAGTCACTTGTAGAAGCTGTAGCATCACCATGGTCCATGAAGGGGATGCCAGTGTTTATGTGTGTGTAAAAGCACATGTATAAAACTGGAAAACATTCTTTGACCATAGGATATGAGGTCAAACACGCTGTTATCTTAAACTTACCACATCAGTCTTAAACTCTTCAACCCAGTTTAAACAGTGAGTTAAAAATAAAAATTGTTTCAGATTCAAATTAATTGACTTAGCCCTTAGACCTACAAGTAACAACAACAACCAAACAAAATACACAAGAAAAAAACACAAAATTGAAAAGAAGGGTGCAGTCAAAAAAATATGTGTTTGTTGTTTTTTTTCCAGATTTTAAATGGTTATTCAGAGAAAAATATTCTGTGAGCTGCAACTACTGGAAAAGACAGTTATTCTGTAAGCCACATGTAGGGTTTTTTCTTGTTTTTTTTTTTTGTTTTGTTTTTTTTTACTATCTTGTCCTGAGGAAATAGCAGAATGTACAATACATAATTTATCTGACTCAGATGGCAGCTCTGTTTCTGGGAAATAATAACAAAATATCATTAATCTAACACTATTGCCCATATTTGATAACTGCACTAATTGTCAGAGATTCAAATTGTATTCTAGCAATGTGTAAACATAGCCACTAAGTGGAGAGTAGAGGAAAGGGGATATGTGTAACTCTGTTCTTTCAGGCAAATTAATTCTGGAAAACCTTTCATAACAAATTGGGTGAGTCCTCAACTTGTTGTTTAGTTAACGGTTTGCTCATTAATGGCTTTGCAAACATTTGTGGTTGAGCAGAAACTGTCTATTTAAAAAGTAATGAGAAAATAGTTCAAGCATTCTGACAGGTTGTTTTTAAAGACTAAGTGAAAGTCACATGAAAACAGATACTTCCAATGGGGGAGACATATTCTGCAGCCTTATTTGCATATTACCTCCTTTAAAGTACCATTATCTCAAACATCACTAGCTGCTATATTTCAAAAAGTTCCTGCAAGCTTTTTGAGTTTTATTCTGTTTTTGTTTCTGTGTTTGCACTCCAAAGGGTTCAAACAGGGATTTGGCAGTGCCTTTTAATACGTATTTCTAAACACATTCTGACTTTTCAGAGGTACCTTTCTATGTCTTAGCTATGGGGAAGAAAGTACTGCTAAAATCATGGGGAATTCAGGGAAAGGCCACACTTAGACAACACCTCCGTCTTCACTCGGTGTGCTCCATACAGGCCCAAACTCGAAACACCAGAGAAAAACTAGATGTCTAGATTCTTTTTTAATCCAACTATTCATTTTGTTAGGCAGATAGCCTCCTGATTATAGTTTAGAATGAAAGTTTGGTAAATATGACTCCAGATGAATATTGAAGAGACTGATGTTTGTCATTGAATTATCTCTGGTGTCAAGTGAAGAATGACTGCCGGTAAATGCAGGCTAGCCAGCTGTCCAGGAAGCCCATGTTTTTTTCAGAGTATAGGCATTAATATATTTGTAATTAGCATAATTATTAATATACTAGAGGCCTGGTGCATGAAAATTCATGCACTGGATGGGGGTCCCTTAGCCCGGCCTGCCCACTCTCATAGTCTGGGAGCCCTCAGGAGCAGGGGAAGCCTCCATCACACCTCTGCCGCTGCCATTGCCAGCAGCGCAACCTCAGCCGGCCCTGGTTACCTGAGCCTCAGGAGGCCATAGGTGTCTGGGCAGCCACAACCTGAGGCTTGCCTGCTCCTGGGGCCTGTTCTGGGTGGATGAGGGACTGAGTGGACTGGTGGACTCCAGAGTCAGACAAGCAGAGTGGGCAGACCTGCCTGGGGGTGGGCCAGCCTGTACCACAAGCTTGGTGTCCTGGGGTGGTGGGGAGGGATGAGGTTAAGGAGACTGGGTGGTGCTATTTTGTGGTTGTGGGTGTTGCCATGTTTGTGATGGCATGATGGTCAATTAGCATATTCCCTCTTTATTAGATAGGATAATTAATTCATAAATATATGAATTAATAAATATATGAATTAATTATGCTAATCATCATCATTACCATCAGCAAAGTAATAATAATATTATTATTACTTTGCTGATGGTAATGATGATGATTAGTGTGTCAAGTTTAGTGATGAAAAAGATGGAATTTAAGTCTGAATTACTGATTTTAAATCCCAACTTCCAATTTAGTAACTTGAGACAAATTACTTAATCTCTCTGTCCTTTATTTATTCATGTATCAGATTGTATCTAATTCATAGGGCATTGTCAATAAGAAAAGTTACTTGTACTTCTGCTTAAAGAAAACATATATTAAGTGATATTTTTAACAAAAGAAATGAAAAGTATAATTTAATAAATATTAAAATTTATTTAGTAAAATATTAATTATTGTGTCAAATTCTGCCATGGGCATAATGGTTATTTTTATGGATAGGTTATAATCAATAAATACAACAGAATTGATTGTTACATAAGCAAGAAGTAAATTTTGTATTGGGGATGTGTTTCAACATATCTTTTATTATTTAATACTGACTGACAATTATAAAAATTTTAAATATGAGAAATCTGCATAATATTTTATCTAACCCAAATGAAAACAAATATAAATTGCTTTAAATTATTTTATAACTATAGATGCAGTATCTTTGACAATAACACATATTATTTATGTGTTTTATATATATGCATATATGCATGTGTGTATCAAGTATTCTTCACATTTTTGTTTAAATTGTTAAGCAATTCTGAGTAATAGGGTAGAAAGCACATAGTTAAAGTCCATTTTTAAATTGTAACTAAAATTCATTGCTGTTTATAAATCAAACCAAAACAATTTTCTATGAAAACTTAGAAAGTGGAAAATTTTTGGTTTGAATTCCATATACACATATGAAGGACTGCAGGAAGTTCTGATTCTTTATAACAGGCACATACACAAAAAAAGTTGATTCAATAGATAGAGTAAGAAAGTGTATCAAAATGGATAAATGCCTATGTTAGAAATTTCTCCATTGCAAGCAATAGGCCAATTAATAAAATAGTACATATATTTGAGCTTAAAAATCATAATTTGGTACAATACTTAAAACTGAAACATGCCCAGAAATTGGGAAGGCATTAACTAGGCTTGAATATCTTCAAAGACTGCAATTTCTTAGATTCTTGCCTGTCTTTCATTGTGATTGCTCCGCACTAGGCTGGAATTCCTCAGAATCACAAAATGGCTGCTTCCAAAGCTATGGGCTTCCTCACTCAATTCCAGCAAATGAAATTATCCTCTCCAATTAACTTTTGTTGAAAATTAAGAATGCTTTCTTCCAAGAAGCCTGTATAGGGAATATATACTCAACTCATATCTAATTCACTTTAATAGCATCAGAGTCCATCCTTCAACAATACAAAGACATGAACAGCTTGAAGAATTGTGCTGACTACCTTTGAAGAAAGGTTTAAGGATAGGTTCAGGGTTCACTGAGTCCAATTGACTGATGGGGAAGGAGCGAAGGCCTGAAAGGCAATTCAGAAAATGTTAGCAAAATAAAATGAGAATAGGTATTAGAGGACCAGTGTATGAAATTGATGCACAGGAGGGGTGTTGTCCCTCAGCCTGGCCTTCAGCCTCTCCAATCTGGGACTCCTTGGGGGATGTCCAACTGCCAGTTTAGGCCCGATCCTGAGGGGATGGGGCCTACACGGGCAGTTGGACATCCCTCTCGCAATATATATTGTTATATCCTATAATTCTTGAAGGATAAAATGTGGATACAGTGGTATTAAGAGAGTTTATATAGAAGTTATAGGGAATTAATTTCAAATAGGAAAAGCAATATCAGAGCAGAAGAAATGAGTTTTACCCATTAGATAACTAGTCCTTCAGTTTAGCATTCTGGAACATCGGTGGAAAAATTATATCAGGAGAAAAAGAGCATTAGAAAATTGTTGGTATAAGTTTGAAGGAGTAAATCCACCATGTAAGATTTTAATGTAACTGAAGACTTTCCTAAACTAATCTGACTCGAACAAGGGATCGTCATGAAGCCTGAAATTTATGGCATTCAGCACACTGTTTACAACCAGAAATTAAGCTCATTTTAGTGTAAGAAGCTTTGAATAAGGCTGATTTTTAGGAACTGCTGAAATTCCAAATTAAATAGCTTTAACCTACTGGTATCCCAGCTTTGTGATACATGCAGTCCAGCCTGGTATCTTTGTTTCTCATTAATCATTGATGCTTTCAATTCACTTTGTTAAGCACCCACGTAGCCAATATATTGGACGGCACACATTTCTCAACTGTTTGTCTCACAGGAGAAAATCCATGTGGACGTGGCATTAGCTCTAAAATTTACAAAGAGAAATAGAAAGACAGAAAAAGAAAGAGAAAGAAGGAAATGAAAAAAAGAAAGATAAGAAAAATTCTGTCAGTACAATGCATAGCTGATGGTTACACATTTCCATTCAGATTTCAGATATAAAAATAAATCTATCTTGTCAAGATTCTACAAGTTATTAATGTCATTTTAAGAATTAATTTCTAAATTTCTTCAAGGATCTTCATTTATCGTTTAGGCACCTTAATCAATGTTTTGTTTTGTTTTGTTTTTTTCTTTTACTTCCAAGTCTGTGCTATTAATGATTCCATCCAATTACTCAGTGTCTAATATGTATCTGAAACTGAGCCTGGAGCATTATTTATCTATAACAATTTTTGTTCAAGTTAGGTATTCTAGCCCACATATGAATTATGGAGAAACAGAGATTCAGAGAAATTTTTAAAAATTATATAGCCAATAAAACTGAGAGGAGGCAAAGCCTAGATTTTATCTCAGATATGTAAAATTAATTTCTGAGAAGGAAATATCACTGTAATCTTTCTATTGGGCTACATTTTTCTTTGTTTTCTCAAGTATTAGGGCCAAAAATGAAATATTTATGTTAAAGAAGGAATGCCTCTTGCGTATTCCCAGTGTTTTAGAAGTGAAGATTTCTTCATTTCTTACATACACAATAAAGTAAGATAGAGAGAAAATGTTCATTTCTGAATTTCATAAAACATTAACCCTCCAAATTGAAAAACTAAAATATTTGGGGATGGAATAACTCTATTAGACACAGAATAGAGTAAAATACTAATGTTTACCTACCACCCTTGTGTCTACAAAAACAGGGAGTAACCCAGCAGGCTTAGAAAACAAAAATCAAGGTGTTAGAATTAGCTGAGAATTTTCTCCTCTTGGGCTGGTATTTTGTGTTTGCTGTTCCAGGTTCACCCTCTAGACTTTTCCTCTTGCAATTCTGGAAGCTGACTTATGAAGCCTGCATCTATTGTACCTGCTCCCACATTTTGGGGCTTCTGTTTGGGTTCAGCCAATGGGAAGTTATAGTAGAAAATTGGAGAACAGAAAGAAATTGAGGCCATGTTTTTATTTTATAGATTTCCTTCCTTCGGGGTCACATCTGTCCTCCTCTAAAAGGAAGACCATTTCTTTTTCCATGATTTTTTCCAGCTAGGACATTAACTTATAAAGTAATTGGCTTTCAAAGTAGCTTTAAGAAACAGGACTTCCTAACTTTTAGGGTTATAATAGCATATCAAAATAAGATTTCATGATTGAGCTGCTCATACATTTGATAAGAGAATCAATAACCTTCTTGCTGTGGATACTGGGCCAGTGTAATTCCATGTCATGTGGTTGTATCAGGGTAACTCAAATTATCCTCACTGTAGCATGGGATGAGGAGATATTATGCAGATGGAGGTCAAGTGGTTAGAGTATTTGTTAACAACCCACCCAACACTCACACACATTGAAGAAATTAGAATCCCTCTGCATAAGATTGTGACCATTGATCCCTGTATTAACCAGGCCTTTTTCTCTCTGTGTTCTGAAGCTTTGACATCTGGAGTCTCGCTGCCCCTGTGGATCTGCCCTCCCAGTGTGAGCCAGTTCCAGAGATGGTAGACAACACAAATGTGAGCATGCTTCTCAGATACAAACCAGCTGATCCAGAGCCCATGCTCTAACTGCCTCCTCTATGACTCTCACTCTCTGGACCACCATTCACCTACCCCAAACACCACAAGGGCTCCAGACAACCAGGGACAGTTCCTATGTCCTAGAGCCCCCTGAAACTGTCCAAACTGGACAATCTTAAGCCTGTTCATCCTACTTCACCCATTCTTTCACATGAAAACCACAATAAAAGTTCTCGCACACAGTCCCCTATCTCTCTCTGTCCTTCTGCCTCTGCCCATGAGTGACTCTGGTGCTTTCTCATATTCCTCCCCCCACCCCAATAACACAACACAGCATGTTCCTTCCTCCTCAGAACAGTAATAACTGTTTTCTTAAAATCAATTCTTTCCTGATCTTTTGTCTTTACTATACCTCAAAATTTCTATTTGTATACTATACTTTATGTTTTAAAATACATTTTATTGATTTCAGAGAGGAAGGGAGAAAGAGATAGAAACAACAATGATAGTGACAATCACAGTTAAGATGCTTAATTTATTGTCTTTACTAGAGTTAATCAACACACACCATCTCTTGTGTGCAGAATATTTCTTTATTTTCATTCCTTTAACTAAAATTAACCGTCATCATCAGTGATATCAGTATTCCCTTTCACTTTTTACTTAGGGCTGTGGTCATAATAAACTTGAAAGATCTCTTGTTTGTGCCAGTATCTCATTACTGTGAGGTACTGATGAGGATTTCCTAATTGAATGTGATTGTGATAAATTAATAAGTCTTCAAAATGCTAAAGTTAGAATACATCTACACAATAGAATGGATTATAAGCCTTGTAAAATTTCAGGGACTTTCTACCTCAAGAAAGTGTCCATGGTTTCAGCGGTATAAAGATTATCTCAAAATATCCTCTTTAAAGTTAAAGCAACTTGCTGAACCTTGCACTGCCCACCATAGAAAAAAAGATTCAATGCTTACTGGGACCCTTGGAATTTGAGACAACATGCATCATATTTATGTGGACTTCCCTAACCCACTACTGGATAACTCACAAATCTGCCAGTTTTGAACGGTGCCTAGAATAACTAAAGACTCTGCAGCAGGAAAAGATGCCTTTCAATTTGGAGCCAATCAGCAGACCCAATAGTATCAGAAATGTTTATGGCAGACAGAAATGCTCTATGGAGCTTTTGGAGAGCCCCAACAAGAGAATTAGCACTGATCCCCAAGTTTTGAGAGGAAGCCATGGATTTTCCAGTCATCAACTCTTCTCCATTTGAAAAGTACCCTGTGACCTAATTTTGCTCCCCAGTAGAAACAAAATACTTGCCCAATGGATAACAAATAATAATTCATCTCTGACTGTACATAATCAATAGGATACTAACTGATCTACTGAGTCATAAAATTATATGAGTACAGTAGGGTATCGCTGTATAATGAAAAAGGAATTTATGAGACTGGACCTGAACAGGTCTGGAATGCACAGATAAACTGCAGAAGAACTGAATTCAGTGTTGCTTATATGCCCCTGTTGTCACTGCTTTACAATTTCTCTCACAACCTACATATATGATTAATGTGATCACAAAGTTAACATCTAAACCAGGACACCCTTGAGAGTGAAAAGTGGCACTACGAATAATTAATAGACAGTAGGTGTAAGGTAGCAGTGTTCTCGACAAGCCAGGATCTATCATCACTCTAAATATGACCCTTTGACAAACAAAAAAAGAAAGAAAGAAAATGTATGGGTTTAGTTTCTAGATAATGTAATCATATGCAAGAAGGGGTCACATTTTGATAGTTCCTACATTGCAGTCCCACTCAGAAATGTCCTTGGAAAGTCATAGTATGGGGACATCCCTTTAGTCAATAGTCTTTTGGAAGAAGAGATACATTACTTCATATAAAAACAGAGATAGCTTGAGAAACAGATTTGTGATGATCCATGAGTAATGGTTAATCAAGGACTTAGAAAAGGCAAAATTGGAAGATTAGTGGCAAGGTAATTAGGGGTGAGGTATGGACCTCTTAGAACGAGCAAAGGGTGTAAAAGTATTTTGATCCCTATAAATGTCTACCATTAGACTGTCACCATGAATGAAGCCCTCAAAAAAGAGATGGAGCATATGAACTACCCTGTGACTGCCAGCCATCCAGGTACTTTCTCAATGGGCCTATTTACAAAGAAGATACTGATTATGGAAATGGGAGTTATCTATCAACTGAATAAGAGATGTTTTCCCTCCTAGGTTGATTTGGCTACAGTGATTATTCTCAAACTGCCAAAAGCAAAGGCCAGTGTTTCATTCCCAATTTTGTTTTATTTCTTGGGGGTGATAACTGGCCACCTGATGACATGTTGATTAGCTTAGGAACCTTAAATGATGGAGATGTTGAGTAGATAGATTTTGTTGCAGTAAAAATCAACATCAAACTATCAATGGCTTAAAATAATAATATTAGCAGCAAAAACTTCTTCTCTGTTCATGTTACATGTGTTCATTGTAGGTCTGCTCCATTTGGCTTCATTTCTAATATGAGGCCAACTGTTAAGGACAATTTCAGCCTGGGATATCCAGCTATTGTGACAAAGAGCAAAATCAGAAGAGACTGAAACAAATTAATCACGTAATTCATTAAAAGTCTCTATTCCCTGTGTGCAAATAGCATAATCACATCCACTCATTTTATTTTGACCAAAACAATCCACATGATGAAGCCCATGTAATAAGAATGGGAAAGTATACTCTAATTAAAGGTCTGGTGCATGAAATTTGTGCACTGGGGGAAGGGTGTCCCTCAGCCCAGCCTACACCCTCTCCAATCTGGGACCCCATGGAGGATGTCTGAATTCTGGTTTAGGCCTGATCCCTGTTGGACCAAAACTGGCAGTTGGACATCCCTCTCACAATCTGGGACTGCTGGCTCCCAACCACTCTCCTGCCTGTCAGCCTGATCACCCCCTATCCACTCCCCTTCCAGGCTGATTGATGCCTAACTGGTCCCCTGCTACCCCAATTGCCCCCAACTCCTCTCCCCTGCTGGTCTGATAACCCCCAAATGTCCTCTCATGCAGGTCTAGTAACCCCTAACTGCCCTTCCCTGCAGGCCTGGTCACCCCTAATTGCCCTCCCCTACTGGACTGATTGCCCACAACTATCTTCCCCTGCTGACCATCTTGTGGTGGCCATCTTTGACCACATGGGGCAGCCATCTTATGTGAGGGCATAAGGCTCAATTTGCATATTACCTCTTTATTATACAGAATACCTTATATCAGGAGGATGGACAAGTCATAAGCAAAGGGCATTAGAATATAATTATTTTATAAAGAAAAGAGCTGATATCTGTGACAATAATTCAGTCTTCCTCAAAAATAGAAGAAACCACTTCACCTGACCCTGTAAATAAACATAAGAATAGATATATTCCAGAAGAATATTTACTATCTCTACCCAGGATTATTCTACTAGGACTTCCATAGATGCAATTACAAAATGCCTTCTCAAATGCCAGGGTATTTCATACAAAATATCTTTTGATCAAGAGACATATGTTATAGCAATAAAAAAATGACACTCAGAATTCATAGGTCTTACCACATCTTCCATCACTATAACATATTTTATAGCATATCCAATAGTCTACAAGATTGGGGTATCAATCAAAAGGATGTAATATATGCTTTATATTAGGATTTTAGCACTTCATCTCTATTATACAGGCTCTCTGGTTATTTAGGTTTCTGTACTCACAAAATGAATACTTTCACCAGGAAACACCATTATGATTTTATTACATTGAAAACTGAGACTGCACTCTGATCAGTCTGTATTCACTACTATTTATTTTGATCCCACAGGCAAAGAATAGATCATTGTATTCCCTAAAGTGACTTATCCTGATTTCAAAGGAGAAAATGTCTTTCTGCAACATGGAGGAAATAGACAATGCCAGGAACCTCAGTGATTCCAGATTCCCAAGGCTCCCCTTGGTAGTGTCTTAACCAATAGTTCAGGTCACTGGAAAAATATAATAGGATAACCAAAGACTTAAATCATGTAGAAATAAAGATTTGAGTAATTCCACCAGATAAATAATGCCATTCAAATTGGGTGTGATTAAATGTTAGGAGTACATAAATTGTGGTAGAAGAAGGTACCTGTGATTACTAAAGTGAAAATGATTACTTTTGTGTTTATGGTAATTGTTCCTTTCTTTCCTCTTTCTGGTAGTATCTAGTACTCAGTGTAGCTTCTAGGACTTTTTGTGTCCTTTGTATTAAGGACACACATTTTTCACCTGGAGAAATGATGAGTGGGTGCCATGAGATGAATTATGATCTATATTTTTCACCTCCCTCTCCAATATATTCCCCATTCCTTTCAAACCTACTCTTTGACAAGTTGGAACTATATAAAATGCATCCTCTAATATATAAATTGATTTATGAAAGTTAGCAAGAGGACTTAGATTTTGTTATTACATTTGAACACTCACAGTGAGAACATCCACCACAAAAAAGGCATTTAATAATCCAGTAGACAAAGCAACCTGGCAAGGTGATGTCAAACAGCCTCTGTCATCAGCCGTGGCCAATGCTGGCAAATTTCTCTTAAATGGAGCAGACATGGTGTAGTGCCATGGATGGAAGCTACTCATGGGCTCAATAGGATGGGCTCTCTTACCAAGACTACCCCAGCTACTGCTACTGCCAAGTGTCCAAACTTCTAGCACGTGGGACCAATTCTGAACATCCTAGAGACCGACTGTAGCAGTAAGTTTTGTAATTTGTCTTATCTTCCTCTGTTAGTTTTCTCAAAGAAAGAGACTAACCATAATCCTAGCAGGGTTGTTCCCAGATGAGGTGAGCTTATAAATAGCAAAATGATTAAGATGTAGTGGAAGCTACGATGCACCTCTCAAATGAGCCACTAGGGTGCATAACCAATCATTCCTCAGCTCCGGGCATAGGTGGCGAATGGCGTAACAGCATAATGACTCTAAATATCGGTTAGTTAGGGTCGGCTGTTTTTGTCTTTCTTATTGTCTGCGGGCTTGTCGTTTTCTTTCTTTCTTCTGCTTGTTTCTTCTTATTTCTTTCCTCCTTCCTTCCTTCCTTCCTCCTTCCTTCCTTCCTTCCTTTCTTCCTTTCTTTCTTTCTTTCTTTCTTTCTTTCTTTCTTTCTTTCTTTCTTTCTTTCTTTCTTTCTTTCTTTCTTTCTTTCTTTCTTCTTTCTTTCCACATATAATACTTCAATTTAAAAAATGGCAAAAAAAAAAAAAGCTAATTAATTCTTTCTTTAGTGTTATATGACATATGTGGGTCTTTACTTATTGTGGTAGAAATTCAGTAAATAATTTTCATCTAAAGGTTAATAATTTCCATTCTAGAGAAATTTCTCCTACCATTGCTTGGGCTTTTTTTTTTTTTTTTATCATAATCTTCTCCTTTTCTTTCAGGGATTAATAGTAGTTGGATGTGTTTTATTTTTTCTCTTCTATTTTCCATTGCTTTGTCTTTTTCCTTACTTACAAAACAGAAAGTTGGTGAGTGGTAAAAGTAAGAGGTTTAAGATAAACTTACTAGAGATAAACTTAACAAAAATACCACCCTTTTCTATCTTTCACATCAACCACTGATGTTCAAGATGGTGGAAAGAGTATAATTTTGCCCAGATTGATGGTTTCATGAAGTGGAACTTTCCTGTCAATTTGTAATAGAGATGTAGCATAAATGAGAAATGAGCCTCTCTTTGATATTTTTGAAATTTGACATTATTACTAATATATCAGTGCCATTTGGTTGAAGGTGATCAGAAACAATGATAGTAAGCAAAGTTAAGGTTTTGGTTATTTGTTGCAACAAAGGAGACCCCCCCCCCCCCCATAGTGGAGAACTGTGAGGAATGTTAGCATTTGGATGTAGGATAAAGTTGTTCATAGGATTTGGAGTGGTGTTAAGTAATTTGGGGAATGTTTTAAATAATCAAGCAGATTTTGCTCTGGATTGGGTGTTTTCAATAAGCAGGGGTATAATCCTATGTTTTAGTATCTCAATTTCTTTTTTTAATTTAGAAGGCAAGAAAAAGAGAGGAACTATAGTTACATAACTAGTCAAATGAGGGAGATGTTTGGATATGATCACATATTTACACATATTTCCTTTCTTTTCTGTGCTCAGACATGATTACAGAGTGGTCTTGTTTTCATCTTGCTTTGTCATGGTTAAAATAACCTTGTCTAATGTTAGTGTTCTGTGAAATTATTTATGTCCAGCATGATAATACTACATCTTAGCCTTTAGAGCCAGGCCAACTTCCAGGTCCCCTCTTTTGTCTAAGGCCAAAGTCAGGAGAGAGGACCTCCATCCAAGACATCCACATCTTTACCATTGCCAAAATTTTGCTGATGAGGAAGTTGCCTAGATAGTGTGCCCGTTTTTGACCTGGACTTAGTCTTCAATTCCTTATGTTGCAGAATAAATTGTTTAATCATATGACTTGACACAGGCTGTGCAGTTGCATTTAAAACTCTAGGTAGAATAGGTAGACTAACTACAACACAGGAAAATATCAGAAATTGAATGGTTGCATTAAGCCGAAACTGGTTTGGCTCAGCGGTAGAGCGTGGTCTGTGGACTGAAAGGTCCCAGGTTCGATTCCAGTCAAGGGCATGTACATTCGTTGCGGGCACATCCCTGGTAGGGGGTGTGCAAGAGGCAGCTGGTCTATGTTTCTCTCTCATCACCGTTTCTAGTTCTCTATTCCTCTCCTTTCCCTTCCTCTCTGTAAAAAATCAATAAAATATATATTTTTAAAAAATGGTTGCATTAAGTTCTTGTAAAAGTTCCCAAAGCAAGGGATCTAGATGATCAAAAAAGGCAATAAAAATACAAGCTTTCTTTGAGAGGTATATTTTTTCTTGAGCCTAGACATAAACTATACACTATTTAGCATATCTTATTTAAATAATGTTAGCAAAAAGCATTTGCTATAGCACAACTTCCCCTTCCCTGACTAAACTAAGAGGCAATTATTCTATATAATAAAACGCTAATATGCTAAGTGTCCAGTCGTCTGGTTGTCCATTCAACCAATCAAAGCATAATATGCTAATGATATGCTAAGGCTGTTCAACCGCTCACTATGACATGTACTGACCACCAGGGGGCAGATAGTCAATTGGTTGCCCAGTCACCATGATGTGCACTGACCACCAGGGCAGACACTCCAACCGGTAGGTTAGCTTGCTCCTGAGGTCCACTAGATAAGGACTGAGCGAGACAAGCTGGACCACACCCTGGTATCCTCCCACAGCCCCTCTTTGGCTGTCCATCCTCCTGTGTCCCAGGCCCCAATCCTGCACTGGTGGGGTTCCTTGGCCTGGCCTGTACCTTCTTGCAATCTGGGCTGAGGGATCTCCCCCAAGTGTACTAATTTCGTGCATCAGGCCTTTAGTATGATTGTAAGAACTTTTATGATTACATTGAGTCTATTCACATAACTCAGGAAAATCTCTCATTTCAAAATCTTCAATCATATCTTCAAAGTCCATTTTTCTACATAAGGTAACATATTCATAAATTCCTAGGATTAGTACTTTAACATCTTTGTGGGACCACTATTCAAATTGTCACTGTCGGCCCTCTTTCCCCTAAGCATTCACATTCATTTCACATTCAGAATGCATTTACCCTGTCCTGATGTCCCAAATAATCTGAACATATTACAATATCAAGTCAAGATTAAAATCTTATATATTGCTAGTTCAAAATACCCCAATTCTCATTATCTACACCATCTAAAGTAGGTCGGTGAGCTCTGGCTATATTTCATCCTAAGGAAATATTTTTCTCCATCTCTAGATCTGTTAAGTTAGAAAAAAGTAATTTACTTTCCAAATAAAAGTATAGAACAGGTATAGAATAATTGTTATGAATATTCTCATTCAAAAAGGGAGAAAATGAAAAAAAAAATTTAAATCACCAGTCTCCAGAAATTTCAGACTCTATCAGCACTATGTTAGGTTTCAAGGTTTGGGAAATAATCTTCTATGGTCTCTGACTCCATACGCTTGGACTGTGGCTCAGTCATCTTTCCATTTTCATGAGAAGTAACATGTATTTGCAGCTGAATAGCTTTATCTTAAACCCATATATGTAACATATGAACGTATATAGGTTATAAAAATGCAAAAAATACAGAGTATAAAATTAAACATCAAATATCCTTATTATATGTACCACCCCAATACCTACTGCTTACACTAAGGAAACATTGGAATTATAAGTTTGATTCTTATTTTCCAGATATCTTTTTATAACTATATATATCATAGAGATAGATAGATAGATGTTAGATAGATACATGCATACATAGAACTAAATAGATGACAGGTGCAATTGGTTCTAATATTTTAAATAGTATTGGAAAATAGTATTTGTCCAGTTTATTTGCTAATATCTTTTCTGTGATCTATCAAAATAAAATTTCCATAGAATGTGCCAAGATTAATTTAAAAAATTGTCAAAGTGTTAGGTTGTTCCAAAGAAAATGTCAATATTTCCATATTTTAAAAATGGTTCAAATAGTTCAAAGTATTCTAATTTCTAGCTCAGTCTTCTTTTTGCAATAATTATTCTTTTTGCAGTAATTATACTTTAGCTTTACTTTTGCCAATATCTCACCTGCCTACTCATCTCTGCCCAAAGACAGTGTGTCTTTCACATTATATCACACCGGGGTAGTACATATCATGGATATATCACTGCCCAACAACATGTAATACTGCAGTAGTCATGAAATGTTCCATCTATTTCTTTAACAGCAAGAGGCCCAATTATTTAAAGTAGAATTGGCAGCTAACACTGGAGTGTGAAATCAGTGTTAGCATCCACAGAATAATTCTTCATATTGCATTTTAGTCACACTGTCTTTTTCCTCTCACTGCTCTGGTGTAAGATATCCTTCTCTCGCTCGCTCTCTCTTTTTTTTTTTTCCTTTAGCAGGTGTTACTAAGAGTCAGTTTTCAAGCTATTTTCTTTGCTGAATTTTTGAAAGATGTTTAACCTTCACAGAGATTTTGAAGAAGGGCTTCTCTGTGAGAACTAAATGTTGTTTGACATCAGTCACATCAGGATTCTTATACTTATTTTCCATTTTGTACAATCTGTAGAGATCTTAATCACACAAAACTGGGAGGACCACATATTCTAACAATGCTGGCTGCTTAAATCACCATTTCCACTACATTTACCTTCTTGTGCAGTGCTGAATGTAACAGTACAAATTGCCACAAACAGAGTGTGCCCTATTGAGAGAAGAGTTCATAGATGGAATAAAGCACCTCTGTATTCTTCATGAATTCATTCTGTTGAGTGTGAAATACGGTCCTTTGAGCCATAGGGGGATTTATTATAAAATTCTATGTATTACATGTAGTGAGAGGAAATACAAGCAGGTGTATTAATACATTTTAAAAAAAAGCATAATTCTACCACAAACTTATGGAGAGGAAGAGAAATCTCAACAATTCAATGGTTCTCTTGATCTCCAAAGTAAGGCAATCAACAACACTAAAATTTAGCCAAATGAAATTAGATTTCCTAATGTCTGCATTAATACATATGTGAATTAAATAGTACTTAGACTGAGGCTGAGTCAGACATACTCCGGGAAGCTTTACACCCCAGAAAACTAAAAAAGAAAAATTAAAAGATTATTGAATGGAAAGGACAAATGAAACTTTCTTGGGTGATGGAAATGTTCTCTATATTAATTGGAATGACAATTCATCGCTTATTATATTTGCTGAAACTCTAAACTTCATATTTAAAATATGTGCATTTTATCACATATAAGTTATCAAATTAATAGATAATAGGATGCAATGGGGAAAGAATGCAAATACATGTGAGCTTGCATGCAAGATGAGATAGCAGGGTGTCCCAAAATATATTTAAAATGCATGGGAGACCATATTTGCCAATGTCATCTTTGGTAAGGTATTAATCTCCAAAACTTACAGGGAGCTCATACAACTTAACAAAAGGAAGATAAACAATTCAATCAAAAAATGGGCAAAGGACCTAAATATACACTTTTTGAAAGAGAGCATACAGAAGGCCAAGAGACATAGGAAAACATGCTCAAAAATCACTAATCATTTGAGAGATGCAAATCAAAATGACAATGAGGTATCTCACATTGTCAGAATGGCTAACCATCAACAAATCAACAAATGACAAGTTTGTTGCTGGCAAGGATGCGGAGAAAAAGGAACCCTCCTTCACTGCTGGTGGAAAAGCAGACTGGTGCAACCACTGTAGAAAACAGTATGGAGTTTTCTCAAAAAATTAAAAATGGAACTTCCACTTGACCTAGTGACTCCACTTCTAGGAATGTATCCTAAGAAATTAGAAACACCAAACTAGAAAGGATATTTGCACCCCTATGTTCAAAGCAGCACAAGTTACAATAGCTAAGATTTGGAAAGAGCCTAAGTGCCCATCAGCAGATGAGTGGATTAGAAAACTGTGGTACATCTATAAAATGGAATACTGCTGTAAACAAAATAAGGAATTCTTACCATTTTCAACAGCAGATGAATTGGAGAGCATTATGCTAAATGAAATAAGCCAGTCAGAGAAATATACATATAACATGATTTCACTCATTTGTGGAATACAATGAACAACATAAACTGACGAACAAAAACAGATATAAAAACAAAGGGTCAAAGAAGCATTGAACAGTCTGGCAAATTACAGTGGGAAGGCAGGGAGGGTTGAGGGGTAAGAGATCAACCAAAGGACTTGTATGCATGCATATAAGCATAACCAAGGGACACAGACACTGGGGTGGGGGGGATGTGAGGGCATGTGCTGGGGTATAGGAGAGGCCAGGGAGAGGCCAATGGAGGGAAAAGGAGACACATATATTGTACTATTATTTATAATACTTTAAATAATAAAAAATATTTAAAAACAAAATATTCTTTTTTGAATGAGATAAATAAGCCAATTTCTTAAACAGTACTGGTATCAATGTAAATTGCTAAAATCAAGTGAAGAAAAAAAAAAAGAAAATCTGACAATTGAACACATGCATGTTATACTGTATAATCAAGTATTTTTACTCATGAATATATTATCAACAGAAATGTGTATATATATTCATCAAAAGTCACTTGCCACTATTAGTAAAAGCCAAAAGTTAGAAATTGACCAAATTTTACCAACAGTAGTATACACAAGAAAATTATATTTTCAGAGTAAAGCATTATAAAATAATGAGAATGAATGATTTATAACCATATACAACATAATGGATAAATTTCTACAATATAATTTTGAGCAAAAGAAGTCATACAGACCTATCATGTACAAAATTTTATATATTTATATAATGTACAAAAACAGATCAAGTCAATCCATATCATAAAGAAGCAAATAGTGGCTTGGTGTAGAGGAGGAAAGATAGTGGCTACAAGTGTGTAATGAAGATTACGTAAGACAAGGGAATTGTGTTAAATGGCCTATATGGCTACTTCTACTTCTAACACTTTTTGAATCTATTGTTTAAGATAGATATAATAGTTTAATATATTTTAATTTTAATGTAATTCAAAATATAGAATGGTGGTATAATATGTAATGTTTTTTATTTAATTATTAGAGCCCAGTGCATGAAATTCTTTAATGGGAGGGGTTCCCTCAGCTCAGCCTTCACTCTCTCCAATCGGAACCCCTTGGGGGATGTCCGACTGCATCCCTCTTACAATCCTGGACTACTGGCTCCTAATCACTCACCTGCTTGTCTGCCTGATTGCCCTTAACTGCCCACCCCCCCCCCACCAGTCTGGTCATCCCCAACTACCCCCCTCTGCTGGCCTGGTTGCCCCTAACTCCCTCCCCCACACTGGCCTAGTCACCCCTCACTGCCCCCCTTGCCAGCCTAATCTCCCCCAACTGCATGCCTCCACTGGTCTGGTCACCCCCAACTGCCCCCCCCCCTGCCAACCTGGTCACCTCTTACTGCACCCCCTGCTGGCCTGGTTGCCCCAACTCCCCCCAGCTCTGCCAGCCTGGTCGCCCCATGCAGCCTGCTGTTCAGTCATTTGGTCTTCCCTCACTAACCCCTCTGCTGGCCTGGTTGCCCCACACAGCCTGCTTGTTCAGTCATTTGGTTGTCCCTTGGGCCGGCCCTGGGTAGCTGGGAAGTCAACATCTGAGGCTTGTCTGTGCCTCAGGCTGGCCCTGGGTGGCTGGGGGCTGAGGGGACTAGGGAACTCTGGAGGCAAGCAAGCAGAGAGGCTGGACCCACCTGCCATCCCTGTAGGGCTGAGGGGACTAGGTGCTGCCCTTTTGTGGCTGTGGGCACTGCCAACTTTGGGGGTGTGGCAGTCAATTAGCATATTCCCTTTTTATTGGCTGTGTGCACTGCCATCTCTGTGAGGGTTTGAGGGTCAATTAGCATATTCCCTTTTTAGTAGATAGGACAAATAATCTCTTACTTATCAAAACGGAAAAATAACTTGTTAAATTCTTTATCCCTTTGGCCTTAGCAATAGCTAACACAATGATTAAATTGCAACTGAAGTCTATTGAAGAGCAAATGAAACCTCAAAAGTTGCTTAGTGCCAGCTGCATTTTTGTGGGCCTTCACCTCTCTAAATTTCAATGTGATTTCATTAGATGAGGTTTAAAATATTTATGTATGGTTTCCGTTTAGGAGAACAATTATCCTATCTTCATTTTTATTATTTCTATATGCCACGTTAACTGCATTGGTATTGATTCAGATAATAAAATGACAATCAGTACTCAATGAATTGGATAATAGTCGTATGAACGTGAGAGCCTATTGTCTATCCGCTTTTACATTCATGTTTTTATTTCAGCTCCCAGGACGCCTTTCTTTCACAAACCATTAAGTTTCTCAGTGTGTGGAGGCTTTTAGATTATTTAACTTACAATGAAACAGCCCATTCAGTATAATCTTTAGAAAGGTAGGCCACATCTGAAATGATTCTTATTTATTCCTCCTTTTTATAGCAATAATATGATGTCTATTGGTTTTATAAATGCATGAATAAACATTTTAGGAAAACTTTCAAGCATTGTGACTTTTAATTTTTGTTCTCATTCCTGAGCCAATAGATTTATACATTAGGATTCTTCTCAGTGCCAAAAATAACAACAAAATAAAAATTAAAGGTCTCTTTATTGAAAACTATAAATGTTATGAAAATAATAAACTTAATGGAACAAGAACTACTAACATTTATAGCAGCCATCTATCATCAGTTTTCACTTTTGAACAGAATCTAGCCATCCTTCTAGTAAGCATAAGACTCCTGTTATCTTTAAACTGCTGTCAGAGCTACTATGAGCCTAGCTTGGTGGATTGGAAAACACAACTCCTGTGAGACTCATCTTTACCCTGTCATTTCCTAAAGCAAATTTGAAGAGTCCAGAGTCATATGGGGCTACAGCATCTTTGCTATATATTCATTTTTTTTAACCAACAACTTGGCTTGAAAAAGTTTCATAGTCACAACACTCAATGTGCATAAAACTGAACTCATCATCCTCTCAAATCTGTTTTTCATGTTTTCATAAAGGACACAAATTCCCAGAGTTCATGTTCCTAGGAGAAGGGATCAAGCTACTGGTAATGCTTATTCTTATTTATCTTTGCTTCTTACATAATTGGTGCATTTTCAAGAAGAAAGTCAGTAAACTTGCTTCAGTTACTTTAGGGTTTCTCTTATTCAGTCTTTAGAGAGGATGCTCTTAGCTCTGCGTTCCCACAATGCATCTCTAGAGTGATGTGTCCCAATAATATCTCTCCCTAATACTAGGTAGATAAATCTGCTTAATTCAGAGATAAAGATTAGAAGTTCATTGTGCCCACTTGTGAATTGATACACTTCAATTCTGCTTTACATATAACCCTAGAGGCCTGGTGCACAAAATCTACGCACAGGGGGAGGGAGGTTCCCTCAGCCCAGCCTGTACCCACTCCAATTGGGGACCCCTTGGGGGATACTGACCACTTCTCACAATCTGGACCACTGGCTCCTAATCACTCACCTGCCTGCCTGATTGCCTCTAATCTCTCTGCCTGCCTGTCTGATAGCCCCTAACTGCCATCCCTGCTGGCCTGATCTCACCTCCAATTGCCCTCCCCTGTGGGCCAATTTGATTCTGATTGGTCAGTTTCTATGCCAGTCATGTCAAAAGCTCCACCTCCAAGACAGCCATTGGCTCTTTACATTCACCCAGATTTGGTTCTGATTAATCAGTTTCTATGCCAGTCAGCATCTCTGGGCCTATAAATGAGGCCTAATCAGAAAGGCGTGGCTGATCAGCAACCCTGGTGGAGGCCTGGAGGGAAATTGAGGCACAGCTTTTAGCCAGGCTGGGAGAGAAAGAGAGAGGCAAGTGCTGATCAATGGCTGCCGCAGATGCTAAGGATCAGACCCTGCCTCCATCTCTGCAAACCTCTCTCCGGGCCTGATCTGCAGCCCCCTAGGCAGTCGTGGTACTGGCAGTGGCCCCAGTCAATACTGGGATACCACGGCAACCCAGCGCTGACTTCCAGTCTGGCTGAGTCTTTGGTTGTAACAGTCGTTATGACCCTGGCTCATTATTAAATAATTACTATTTTAAACTCTGATACCTATCTTTCTATTTGGGGGTGAGAGAAGGGTGGTAGAAGGGGTTTAGAAAACAGCAGGCTCACCAAACCTGTGTGTGTGTGTACTTTTATTTTATAGAGATATAATTAAAATTACATTTTTTAACCTTTCTAAAGTATATAATTCAGTGGATTTAGATATATTCACACAAAGTTGTGCAACCATCCCCACTATAGAATGCTAGGGTATTTTTATCATTGGAAAAAAGAAATACCATGCTTATTAAGGCAAAAACAAACAAACAAAATAAGTCATTCCCCCTCTATCTTCTCTTCTACTCCCCAACCTCCTGGCAACTGCTAATCTACTAACTCTATGGATTTGCCTTCTCTGGACATTTCACAAAAAATTGAATCATTCACTGTGTGGCCTTTGGTCTGGATTTTTTTTTTTTTTTCTTCACTTAGCCTAATGTTTTCAAGATTCATCCATGTTGTAGCATGTATCACTACTCATTTCTTATGGTTGAATAATGTTCCATTGCATTGGTATCCTCATTTTGCTTAACCATTCATCAGTTGATAGATACTTGGTCTGTTTCAAGTTTTTGGCTTTTATGAATAATGCTGCTATGAATATTTGTGTACACATTTTTTCATGGACATATGTTTTCGATTATTTTTCATATAAAATGCCAGTGGGAGAGAAGATTGATAAAACTGGACTGGAACAATGGTTGAAGGAGGTGAAGAAGATGCTCATAGAGTGTGGAAAATATGAAAAAGGAGTCATTGAGAGGCAAACTGAAATAAAGAATAAAGTAGAAAAATGTTTCACAAATGCAAAGAAATATAGGTTTTGAACAGAGAGGTATTTCAGAAATTCAAATCTCAAAGGCAGTACTTTCCATTAACAATTAGATAAAAATTGTAGCTATTCCATTGAGGATAAAACAGAATTAGATTTTTTTCAAAAACTATATGCAGGAGAGGTAGAAGAGTATGCACATAATTTCTTTAAGATATATTGTATTTCTTTATTGATTTCTGAAAGGAAGGGAGAGGGAAAGAGAGATAGAAACATCAATGATGAGAAAAAATCACTGATCGGCTATCTCCTGCATACCCCCCACTGGCCATCGAGTCCGCAACCTGGGCATCAAACTTGGGACCCTTCAGTCCATAAGCCAACTCTATCCACTGAGTCAAACCAGCCAGGGCTCCACATAAATATTTAATTCCCCAGTGATGATGATAGGAGATCAGACAGAGAGGCTTTATATTTTAAGCTGAAGATAATCAATAAGGTGTTAAGCAGGAATGACAGTTCTTACAGGTAAATTCATGTCAATTAATAGCACTGCTTGGAAAACTCACTGTACTGAGGAAGATGCTAAGGCTGGGCCAGGTTCAGCAGGAAAGGGTGATCTATGAGAATGGAGGGAGAAGATAAAGAATTTCTTAGCAGTTGAAAGATTACAAAAAGTATAATAGAAGGGAATGGAAATCCTAGACTATCATAGGGGAGGGGCAGGCACTAATAATCAGGCAAAGGTATGTAAACCATGTGTAGTGGAAGACTCTCTTTCCCAAAGCCTGTGCAATGGTGATGATTGGAGAAGCAGAACAGGAGACTCTATGTAAAGAAATTGATCAAATTGGATGGAGGTGAGAGGAAGACTTGGATTTATGAGAGGTAGAATTGTTTAAGGAAATAAGTTAAATAAAAATTTAGAGAAATTATAACTCAGAGATGTTTAGGAGAATGAGTTTTGGAGTGAAAAGCTGGGCCTCGCCGAAGCCGGTTTGGCTCAGTGGTAGAGCGTCGGTCTGTGGACTGAAAGGTCCCAGGTTCGATTCCGGTCAAGGGCATGTACCTTGATTGTGGGCACATCCCTGGTAGGGGGTGTGCAAGAGGCAGCTGGTCAATGTTTCTCTCTCATCGACGTTTCTAGCTCTCTATCTCCCTTCCTCTCTGTAAAAAATCAATAAAAAATATATTTAAAAAAAGAAGAAAAAGAAAAAAGAAAAGCTGGGCCTCTTTCCTGCTCAGTGTCATACAGCTGTGTGTTGGGAGCCTAGGGGACATTATTATCTTCTCCAAATTTTCCTAAACGGTGAAAATAAAGGGTTGTTTTTTGTTTAATTGCAATAAAACATCTCCCCCCAGATATCTTACCCTCTGAGGAGAGTTAGATTTGCCACACAAGTAATCATTAAGACCCATTATTTTTCTTACGCTGTTTTTAAGTTGTTTTGTGTTGATTTCCATTACATAAATACCATCAAAGTAAAAAACAACCTAGGATTTGATTATCAGTTAAAATGTCAGTTGAATTAAAAATCAGTGGGTGGAAAAGCTCAAGAGCCACTTATGATTTTAAAACAAAGACAAACCCAGTTGAGTAAATAAATGTTGCTTTTAAACATCACATTACCATTGCTACCCCAGCTAAAGGAAATGTTCTTATGGATGGTCCTTCTAGCACTGAAATTACTGTTGTTCATAATTTTGACATGTCTTTCTAAAGCACACAACCCACTTTAAAGGGAATCTGGGCAGGATGCACTTGCATTACCTAATGTCAACAAAAAAGGTCATAAAGGACCTATATTCTTCTATTCACAGATATGAGGCTAGTTTCAGATGACATGGAATATTGATATTTTACAGGTACCTAGGAGACAATAATGGCAATGTCTTTGGTGAAACTCATGTATGATACGAGTGGCATTATTTTTCTAGGCATTAATACATTATGTAATGAGGTCACTATTGATAATACAGCTTTTCCTGTGATAATATTAGCTCATTGCAGAGCTTCTTCTAAAGCTGAGATGATTCACATATATATTTATATTATACAATTACTAATGAGCCCATGGGAAGACTGTCCGTAAGAACTTTCTCTCATTCCCACACTTCATGCATTCCTAAAAAAGACTTATGCTCATTCAACCACAGAAGAAATATACTTGGCCGCTCTGGCCCATTTAGCTCAGTAGATAGAGCATAGGCCTGTGAAATAAAGGGTCCCAGGTTCAATTTTCATTAAGGGCATGTACCTTAGTTGTGGGCACACCTCCTGTAGGGCGTATGCAGGAGGCAGCTGAGTGATGTTTCTCTCTCATCACTGTTTCTGGCTATCTATTCCTCTCCCTTCCTCTTTGTAAAAAATCAATAAGATATATTTTTTTAAAAAGAAATTACTTGGTCATAATAGAAGTTATAGTTCTAGTCCCCCAGATGTAAAAGAAGCAGGTCTGTCATTATTAGCAGCCTTCTTTTTTCTTCATACTGCCTAAATAAATTGTATTATCAAGATATAAGGCTGTAATTTTCCAAGAAATAAAACATTGAAGTAGCTTATAGAAATAAAACACTCTAAAAGACAATATTATCGTAATATGATAGAATAAGATATTAGTGATGTAATTAAACTTGTAAGTGACAATGTCTATCATTTTATTATTAGAATGGAGATAATGTGCTAAGAACTGAATGAAATATTAAACACACACACACATAAACATTTATTTTCTCTAGAAATTTATTTGTTTCAAAGTCTCAGAAGGCAAATTTGAATTCAACATCTACTGGATTTAACACACACATAAAATAAAAATGCAACACAATATTAAAGATGAACTTACAAGTGTATAAGCCTTCCTTAAAATGAAAAAAAATGGTAAAGACTTAGCATAAAAGATCAAAATCTGAAATCATATATTTATGGTTCAGTGAAAACTCAAACATTAGGGAACAACTGTGAATTTACTCAGAGTACTCAGTCTAAATGATGCAGTAGATGCTTATATGCAAATGTATAAACTAATATTTTAGTTGTGTTGCTAACAATAAGTATTAGTAAGAAAGACAATTATTAGATTCCTGAATTGTGTCTTAAAGATTTATTTCCAAAGTTAATTAAGTTCTATTTTCTGCTTTGTTATGATCCTATGTCGTACAACCTACTAATAATGTGATAACAATTGACAACAACATTTCATTGGCTTCCAATAACAGGCGTGCATTTTTCACTCACATTACTAGTACATGGCCATGCAAGTCAGCTCTGACTTTGCTCCCTGTCACTGCCATTTTGGGGCTCACGTTAAGGAACAGCCCCGACCCCAGACAATGCAAGTGTCCTGAAAGATAGAGAAAAAGCTTGGCAAGGAACCTGCTGGCAAAAGCAAGATATCAATGTGGTGGCGAAAAAATCCTCTCATGGCAAAGGAGACCCATAGGGAGCAAAGTAAATCTATTAACAGTAAATCGAGACATCCCTATGTATTAATATACATTTTACTTGTCTCCGTAATCTGAGTTGAGGAGGCAGGGAATTTGGATGGGAAGCTGAAATGGACAAATGTTTTTAAAATTTTTATTGATTTCAGAGAAGAAGAGAGAGAAAGTGATAGAAACACCAGTGTTGAGAGAGAATCATTGATCGGCTGCCTCCCACAGGGACCACACTGAGGATCTGTCCAGGAACGGAACCATGATCTCCCAGTTCATGGGTTGAAGTTCAACCACTGAGCAACACCAGCAGGCCAGAAAATTGACAAATTTTAACTGCTTTTTAAATCTTAAATTTCTAGCCCATCTCCTATATTTTTAAGTGGTCTTATTATTTACTGCCTCTGTTTTTAATTAAATCCCTCATCTCTGTATGTTTTGCTGTTTCCTGATAAACTGGCTGCTGTTTTCTGCTTATGTCTTCAGAATAGTGATTTGACCACTGTGTTCTCTCTCTCTCTCTCTCTCTCTCTCTCTCTCTCTCTCTCTCTCTCTCTCTCTTTATCTCTCTCTCTCTCTCTCTCTCTCTCTCTCTCTCTCTCTCTCTTTATCTCTCTCTCTCTCTCATTCTCTCTCTCTCTCTCTCACTCTCTCTCTCTCTCAATGTGGGTTGCTTTAATGTGTTTCCAATTTCTGGGAAGCTCAATAATTATAATTATTCTGGACAACAAAGGAAACGAGACTGCCCTTATAGATCTTTTCCTACGTTGACCACAGTTTTTCCCCCAATGAATTTAACCAAAACTTCTCAGGAAGATAGATCAGTTTCTCTTTTGGCCTACAGGATATATTTATATACTACAAACTTGCATTTTCCTCTAAGATCCATTTATGGAATTATTATGTAATATATTTGAAGTAGATATAGCCTATTAGAAATATAAATATCTTAATTTTAATATTGCCTAGCAGAAGTTTACACAGACAAGCTGTGTAGCTGACCTACTTTGTTATTCCCAGTGAGTAAATGTGCACAAGCAAATTTATAGCTTTAGACCAAATTGGTTGGAAGCATTCTTTTATTTTAAAGGTGAGCATTGATTAGTACATCTGGAAAATTTATTTTTCAAGTGTACCATCCTAACAGATATTTTACAACAGGACAAATTAAGGAAGATGAAAAACAAAAATGGTATAAGACCTAATGGCTTTTTATTGTACATAACTGAACTGTTTTATTTAGGGCACTTTTTAATGAGAATACATAAAATAGTATAAGCTAAGTGACTTTGCCAATTACACATTTATAGACATACTGTGTGTCTTTTTCTCTGTCCAATAGGGTGTATCTCAGATACCCCGGGGTGAGTGTTACAGTTCAGGAATCCCTTTCCTCCTCCTGTTTGTTATTGTGTTCTCAGAAATCATAAAGCCCCATTTTTTTGCTCGCCTTCAGTGTATTTCGTTCACAACATAAAGCAACTATTATTTATAAAAATTGTTTGCATCTTGTTAGAAGAGGGGCATGAGCTTCTGATCTCAGGTTGAGGAACTGGTATAGGATGGACATGACACTGATGATGAACTTTGTTTACAGGCGTCACTGTCATTTTCCCCAAATTATCCATAAACATTAGGCATATCTCTCAATAGAGAAATAATCTTATTCTATCCTCAATTTCATTACAGTTTGTTTTTTTCCCCTGTTTGCATAACCATAATGTGTGGTTTCACAAACTGGTACCATACTTGGACTGCAAGGAAGGACCCAAGAAAGAGGCAAACTGTCCAGGTCATAGAGGCTGGTGTAATAAGTAAGGGAAGCCAACCTATGAGGCTTTTCTCAGGCAGCCTCAAGAGGAGCAGGTCTCTGCACCACCCCTGAGAATCTTAAAAGTTTATATAGAAGCCTTAACGGTGTTCACCCAATATACCATCCAGATGGTCTCAACCACACGCTGCTCTCTCAGGATTGTGTCCTTCAAAATGGCTTTGACTGTGGGAAGAGTGGGCACAATGAATGTACCAAGGACAGGGGGGAGGAGGAGTGCCTGATTTAGCTCATGAGTCAACCACTGGTGACCTTCTCTCTATGACCTCCTTCAAGGTAATATGACTGAGTTGAAAGAGCATCTGTGTCCATCACAATCCTGAGATAGAATGCGAAGTCTTCCACTAGCTTGAGGCTATGGTCATGGTCAATTTTTCCTTCTCAAAGTCTTTTCTCCATTCTACAATGTCATATAAAATGTATCTGTGTCGCCGGGACCAGTTTGGCTCAGTGGATAGAGCGTTGGCCTGCGGACTGAAAGGTCCCGGGTTCAATTCCGGGCAAGGGCATGTACCTTGGTTGCGGGCACATCCCCAGTAGGGGGTGTGCAAGAGGCAGCTGATCGATGACTCTCTCTTATCAATGTTTCTAACTTTCTATCCCTCTCTCTTCATCTCTGTGAAAAATCAATAAAATATATTTTTTAAAAATAAATAAATAAATAAAATGTATCTGTGATTCTATGCACAGGTACACTTCTGTGCACTGGCAAAACAAAATAAAAGCCCGCAACATCCCTGATCTTCACCTTCTGTTCAGGAGTAGTGGTAGATGTGGAAATAGGGTCAAGAATGACAGGAAGAGTAATTCTGCTACAGCAGCGATTTGCAACCTTTTTCATCTCATGGCTCACAAAGTAATTACCAAAACTCTGACCAAAAAATAGGTATAATTTTGATTCATTCACACCAGATGGCTATTGTTATGTTGTCTGTTGTTCTTTTTTATTTGTCAATCTAAGAGAAAAGAAGTCAATGCCCCTGACTAAACAGACAGATATTGCATGTTTTAAAATTCTTGTAGCACACTGGTTGAAAACTGCCATGCTACAGTTTGATCCAAATTTCTGAAAAAGTGCTTTGGCTAGAGTGGAAAGCAGGGAGATGTGCATGGGGAAGTATTTTACTGAAGAGAAAAATATGGGAAAAATTTTGGCATATTTACTTCTATCACAGAATTATTTTCATCTCTCCTATTGTTTTGAGTTCAATAGGTTTTTCCTTGCAAATTCCACTGAGACTAATTTTCTCATCAATCTCATAAAATGCTTCAAGCATTGTGCCTTGTCTCCTTACTAAATAGTCAGGCTCCATACCCAATTCTATCACCACTGGTTACTTCTTTCCCCAGAAATCAGTTAATATTCCTAGATCCTTCATTTAACATTCCCATGGCATATCCATATTTATCTCTTCCCATTTATTACAATGTAATCAATGCTACTTAATATTTTTATAAAACTACCAGAGATATATTATTTTTGAACATGTTTTCAAGTTACCCCTCATGGTAGCAGAGTGATCCATACCTTGTTTTATTTCTGTATGATAATGCCTCTAGAAATTCAAGTAATAATTGTATATCACTGTGCTGATCAACTCATAGCAAAACACCCACTCAGCAAAGTCACCAATAGATGGTCTCTCCTGAAATCTTGAGCCATAAGGACACTCATTTGCAAGCGGCACCTGCCTATCACTGTAGGGTGGTGGTCTGCCTAACTTGGGACTACATGATTAAAACATGCAGGTATGCATAATGTTCTCCAGGTCCATCCATGCTGTTCAAATGGTAAGAGATCCTTCTTTTTTACAGCAGTATAGTATTCCATTGTATAGATGTACCACAGTTCTTTAATCCACTCATCTGCTGATGGGCACTTATGAACAACATAAACTGATTAACTAAATTAGATCCAGAGACATAGAAGCATTGAACAGACCATCCAACCTCAGATGGAAGGTGGAGGATGGGGGGAGGCAGCGGGGAGAGATCAACCAAAGGACTTGTATGCATGTATATAAGCATAACCCATGGACACAGATTGGGGGTGGGGGTGAGGGCATGAGGTGAGGAGAAACCAGGGAGAGGTCAGTGGGGGGGGGGGGGGGGGGGCGGGGGGAGAGGAAGGAGACACATGTAATGCTTAAACAATAAAGAATTAAAAAAAAAAATGCAGGTATGCCTAAACTGGTTTGGCTCAGTGGATAGAGAGTCAGCCTGCAGACTGAAAGATCCCAGGTTTGATTCCGGTCAAGGGCATGTACCTTAGTTGCAGGCACATCCCCAGTAGGGGGTGTGCAAGAGGCAGCTGATTGATGTTTCTCTCTCATCAATGTTTCTACTCTCTATCCCTCTCTCTTCCTCTCTGTAAAAAATCAATAAAAATATATTTAAAAATAATGTAGGTCTGAACAAAATAAATCCTATATAATGAAACTCTAATATGTTAAGTATCTGGTCATCCAGTCATCTGTTCAACCAGTCAAAGTGTAATATGCTAATGATATGTTAAGGCCACTCAACCACTCACTATGATGTGCACTGACCACCAGGGGGTAGGCTCTCTGACTAGGAGGTTAGCTTGCTGCTAGGGTCTGGCCAATTGGAACTGAGCAAGATGGGCCAGACACACCCTGGAGCCCGTCTGTGGTCCCTCCCCAACTGGCCAACCTCCCTCATCCCTGCCCAGCCCCAATCATGCACCAGTGGAGTCCCTTGGTCTGACCTGCACCCTCTCATAATTCAGGACCATTTGGAAGATGTTGGAGAGCCAGTTTTGGCCAGATCTCACAGGCCAGACCGAAGGACCCCACGGGTGCACAAATTCATGCACCAGGCCTCTAGTACCTAGTAAATTAAGAAATTGAACATATAATAACTGATGAATAATATGTGCATAAAATTAACTCGAAGTGCAATGGCAATGGCAATCATTTTTAAACAAGACAATTAAGGTAAATTACATACATTTTAAGTAAACCAAATGCAGCTGCTGTTTTATTTATAATTATTTAGGAAAGACAAATTTTAACAATTCTATTTCTGATGATGATGATAGAAAATGCTTATACGGTGCTTACTCTTTCTCAGGTCCTATTCTAGATATTTTATATGCATGAGCATTTAATCCTCTCAACAACCTTCCTATTTCCATTTTACAGATCTAGAATAATAAGGTTGAATAACTTAGCCAAGGCTACATAGCCCTATGAGTCTGGGATAAGAGCACACATACCCTAGATCAAGCATGTCAAACTCATGGCCTGCAGGCTGCATGCCTAATTTTTTGGCCCATGTTAGCCTTTGAGTTTGACATGCTTGCTCTAGAACCTACACACTAAAACAGTGGTCGGCAAACTCATTAGTCCAGAGCCAAATATCAACAGTACAAAGATTGAAATTTCTTTTGAGAGCCAAATTTTTTAAACTGAAACTTCTAACACCACTTCTTCAAAATAGACTCGCCCAGGTATTTTGTGGAAGAAGCGCACTCAAGGTGCCAAAGAGCCCCATGTGGCTCGTGAGCCGCAGTTTGCTGACCACTGCACTAACACATTATGTCACGTTGCCTCTCTTATTACTTAGAGTCTCCCAATTATAGAAGTTCATGTCACTGAGCTAAATGTCACTTCAGAGGTCAACAAAGTTAAGTCCATCTGAGAAGTATATATCGGCCCCTCACTGTGAGTTACAGTCACTTCAATATGTCCCACACTTATTGAGAAGTTGATGACAAACACTAAATAAGTACAGTGATAATTCACACAGGCACTTGAGTAAACTTAACCATCCACAGAACAAAGGAAGAGCAAGTATTAGGCAAACTCACGTAGTTTGCCTCTCCTAAATGTATTTTCACATCAGGTGTAATACAGACAAGATATAAATATCATTGCTTAATAGACACTAGCTATAGTTTAACACTTTTTAGTAATGAGGACAAATTTATCACATTTAGTAAAAAAATAAAATAAAATAAATAAATTAAAAAATGCCAATATGGTTCTGAGGCATTTGCAGGTAGCATATAAGGGTGTTTTCAAAAAGTGATAAGTATGAGAGTATTTAAATCAATAGAAGTAAACATAAAGGCAGGCTTGTGGCTTCAGAATAACAAAAGAACACCACATAATTGAATTCTGGCTATTGTTTGCTCCCCAAACACAGTTATTGAGGCTAAAAGTGAAGTTATAAATGCCCCACAGAGTTCACTGTAACAAGCAGCAGAAGAATGTTATTGGACCCACAAATCAGTGGAAGAGGTGATTCCATTCTGCCTCAGATGCCAAGAGGACAATCACTTTTCCTTTAGGAAAGTGTGAGCTTTGTTTGCCATTCACACAAGGTAAAAATAAATCCCCCTCTCTTTGCTTTTATTCTCTTGAAGCTTAATGTGTTGCTCCATTTACTTTCATCCCTTCCTGGCTGTCAGAATTCTTAAAATATCATTCCATCTACTAATGGGCCTCTTCCTTATTCTCTCCCCCATTTATCCATAAAAAGAAGTATTCTCTTAACTTTTGTGTTATAGTCATTTTTGTCTTTAAAATTTTGATCTCAATGTCATTTATTTTACTCAGAAACAACATTTTTCATGTTTTAAAGCTTTATAAAAATAGTATAATGCATGCCTATCAGAATGTTCAACTTTAGAAGATAATGTCAATTTTTATTCAAAGAGATTGTAAAAGTTTATACTTTAACCCACAATATAAAAGTGCTTCCGTCAATTCACATACATGCCACCCCTGGGTACTGCCAAAATTCTTACATTTGTACTCATTTCGATTGGGTATATTTCTAGGAGTGGATTTACTTGTCACAGGGAGTTGTATGTTTAATTTTCACATAAATCACCAAACGATTTTCAAAGCAATCACGTATCTTCTTTGACCCGAGAAAAGTAACATTTTAAACTCACTTTTATCTATCTCTCTTCCTCTGGGCAGAACTTTTCACTAAGTAAATGTAAAGCTGGGATATTGATACCAATCAGGAAAAAATGACTGTTATTTTCTGTGTTTCTTTTCCTGTCATTATTTTATAGAGACATGAATCTTGTCCTCCATTCCCTCAACCAGAGGAGATAAGCACAGATGTCAACATGCTATGGGACAAGTAGGCTCTGGTGCACCCAAAATGGTGTGTTTACTTAATTTCCTTTTGGAAAAAAATATATGTAATCCTGTCCCTCAGCATGTCTAAAGACTACGAATCTGGAATCTCTCTGGTCACACTTCTTCCAGTTATGGTAGGGGCAGAAGTTGAAGTCAGCTGTTGGCATGGGATGGAGAAAGAAATGAAGATTCTTTTTTGTGAAACAGACTTCTAATCCGTCTTTTCTCTTGCAGATGCCTGCCCCTACAACTCCTTGAATCACAAGGCTCATTTGCTAGCTTCAGGTCTTCTCTCATATGTCAGGGTGGGTTTCAGATTCCTCCTGACAAGTCCATTAACAGTTGTCTTGCTACTTGTCACCTCTAAGGTTTGTTGCTGTCATAGTGTCTCTCTCATACCCTTATCTGGAGGGCTGATGTAAATGGAGTCTCATTATCTGCCACTTTCCTTTAGCCTCGGAAGGAAAACTAGGTAAATCTATGCATTTCATTCTCCATGCTTCTCACCCTGATCTTTCTACTTGGCCTTCTCCTCCCCCTCCCCCACCTCTGGGACTAAACATATTTCTGGCTTTTCCTTGTGGAAGCTACTTTAAATCCATTTGGATCCATTCTGAGAAATGTTCTAGCTATTCCAAATATCTTCCATTGCATTCTTTAGAGGAGTGGTTTCTCAAACTTTTCAACCCATGGCACTTTTGATGAACACAAAATCATTCTGGATTTTTTTTAATGTAACAAATTCAAATGCAGAGAGCATACCTTTGTCAAGAATCTTATATTGTATATTTAAGTCCAATTGGAATCCTTTTTGACTTATGATATGTTGTCAGTAGTATAAAACATAACAACAGATTTAATGTATTTTCATTCATGTTCCAAGTATGCTCACACTGTATATCAAGTTTTCCTCAATGTAGAGAGGCCTAAAATCATTGCCCTTTCAGTCTCACTTGAGATATAAAAAGCTGCCTTATGAGTTGCAAATCATTAAAATGTGCATATTTTTCCAAGAGTATTCAGCAAGTCATAAAAAAAAATGTGTAAGCAAAGTAAATTCATTGAAGAGTTGTTGAAAATGACAATGAGTAGCAGCCTTATGGGTAAAATATATTTATATCTTGCTAATATAATTGCAAATGCAAAATCTTAAAAAAAAAGAGTCAATAAAAATCTACACATCTTGTTTATTTCTTAATCAGAAAAACATTTTATGGACAAAATTTCTCTTACCTTCTATAAAAACACTAAATGAGTTAGAAAATGTCATAACTGATAGATGTGCACTTTTTTAATTCTTTCTCTGTTGCCTTCCATCTGAAGTTGGAATCTGTTTTTGTTGTATTTTTTCCACTATTTTTACAAAGCCTTAGATTCTTGACCTTCTAATCTATTCTTGGTGACAATTGAACCAAGAAACAATGACTAACTATCTTTTGTTTGCTCTAATGTTTTGCTTTTTTAATAATGTAACTATACGTAGATTATACAGTGACAATGTTTTCCACAACATCTTGATACCCCTTGTAGTGGGTTGAATTGTGGCCCTCAAAAACATATGTCCAGCTGAAACCTGTTTGGCTCAATGGAGAGAGCGTCAGCCTGCGGACTGAAGGGTCCCAAGTTCAATTCCGGTCAAGGGCAAGTACCTTGGTTGGGGGCACATCCCCAGTGGGGGGTGTGCAGGAGGCAGCTCGTCAATGTTTCTCTCTCATCGATGTTTCTAGCTCTCTATCCGTCTCCCTTCCTCTCTGTAATAAACCAATAAAATATATATTTTTTAAAAAAATATGTCCAAGTTCTAACACTCCAGTACTTTTCCATTACGTGGCTGGGAGAGCAGGGTAGAGGAGGGGGGAGTCTTCGCAGATATAATTAAATTAAGAATCTCAAGGTGAAAGCATCTTGCATTTAGGGTGGCTCTTTATCCAATGGCAAGTGTTATTTAAGAAAAGGGTAAGACACACAGACACAGAGGCCTGATGCGCTGCGACAAGAATTTGCCAGCCATCACTAGAAGCTGGGGAAGTGGAGGTATGAAAAACAGATCTTTTCTCAGAGCCTTTACTAGTAGAAGAAACTATTCCTGCCAACAACTTAATTTTGGATATCTGGCCTCCAAAACTGTGTGAGACAATACATTTCTGTTATTTTAAAGCCACCACTTTGATGATAATTTCTTATAGCAGCCCTAGGAAAGTAATGTACTCTACTGTCATCATTTTCATGATTTATCAATGTTTAATCCACTAGAAACAGTATAGAGCATGCTAAAAGAAAATAAGCTTTGGAGATTGTCTAGGTTCAATCCTAACTTAGCCATTAGACTAAAAAAATGTATAATGTTGCAAAAATATTACAAATGCCATTGGACTTGTGTTATTGTAGGATGAATAATAGAATGTACCTAAAGCTGATTTTATATATATATATATATATATATATATATATATATATATATATATATATATATAAAGGAATCACATAATATTAACATTTGTTCCATAAGAAATGCTGATGGTCATATAACTACATTGTTCACCCTTAATTCAATTTACTCCTTCAATTATTGATTGATTTCCCCACTTGAGAGGCCTCCTTTTAATCATCATTTCTAGAGTTCTTAAAAATATGTTATGCTGCAATAGAGAAGTGTGGACTTATCATTTCTTAGAAGCCTTTAACTTGTATATTAATTCTGCTCTGCCTCTAGAATATCAATACACTAAAAAGAGGAATTATTAAATTTTCCAAAAGGGTTCATAATTTTCTGAGAAAATCATATTGTTATTATAGTACACCAGAATAATTATAACCACTAAGAATCCATGTGGCTCTGTCCACATGGAGCCAGATGTATTAATTTTCTCTTCTTCATGGCCCACAGTAACCTGCTCTTATGTGGCTAGACCATGTCATACAACTTCTACTCTAGAAGACTCTGGCATTTTTAGCTACTCCTTCTTAAAGTTAATTAATTAGCTTTTTCTAGAATGAATAAAAATTTAGATTCTGTCTATAATGCAAGTCTGTCTAGATTTATATTTGGGAAAATCTAGGAAAAATAGCCGAAACTGGTTTGGCTCAGTGGTAGAGCGTTGGTCTGTGGACTGAAAGATCCCAGGTTTGATTCTGGTCAGGGGCTTGTACATTGGTTGCGGGCACATCCCCGGTAGGGGGTGTGCAAGAGGCAGCTGGTCAATGTTTCTCTCTCATCGACATTTCTAGATCTCTATCTCTCTCCCTTCCTCTCTGTAAAAAATCAATAAAATATATTTTTTTTAAAAGATAATCTAGAAAAAATAAAATCTGATATTCTTTACATTCACTGAATTTTTCACCACCTATTTTAAAATATTTCAGAAAATATGTAGTAATATTTTAAAATATTACTTTAAAAAGACCACAATGAGATATTAGGGCTCAGCCAAAGTACTATAGAAATCAAATATTTGAAGGTGAGTTAAAGTACCTTAAAAAGTTAAAAAGATTTCCAAGAAGACTAGTATATTTGAAGAAATAAAAAGAACTACACTAGAGAATGAGAGATTTACTCACTTAAAGGAACTCGTACATTTAAAGTAGCAGGAAGCCTTAGGCACAGATATTTCCACATGAATCTAGTCCTTGGGAAATTATTTTGGAAGTGTCATTGAGTGATTACTAAGTCTTACACAGTGATAAGTTTAAACAGCACTGTGTATAAGCTTTATATGGGTCTGGAACATATTGCTGACTCAAATCTCAGGAAAAATGCCCATGCAGAAATAAATATATTGTGGACAAAGTGTATGAGTATTTGTTGGTGAATAATTGAGGTGAAGAGAGATGCGCAAGTTTAGATTTCCAATTAAATTCATTCTTTGCTACAATGCTAAAATAACACTTGCCATGTGTTGTTCATTCAATATATGAATCTTTTGTGCATGTATATGCGTGTCAGTAATGACTAAATGGTGGAGATAAGTGAGGAAGCTATGGCTATAGACTTCTGTGGAAAACAAGTAAAATAATTAATTAAAATAAAATTGGTGATCAACACAGATTTATTACATTGATATATTATTATTTGTAATCTGTTGAGCAATTACTAATAAATAGGCTAGTAGTTAGAGCTGTGCAGATAGACAAATCACAATTTCTACCCTTAAGGACCTCATAATTCAACTTAGGGGGGTGGGAATACATACATACAATAGAATCTGGTGCTTGGTTGAAGTATGCTGAGTTGTGGAAGTAGAATACAGAGAAGGCACACAAGGCCCAAGACACAAAGGAGTCAGGAAAACTTTCCTACAGTGAGGCTAGAGCCCACCTGGCGTGGATCAGTGGTTGAGCATTGACCTATGAACCAGGAGGTCACAGTTAGATTCCCAGTCAGGGCACATTCCCCAGGTGGTGGGCTCAATCCCCAGTGTAGGGCATGCAGAAGGCAGCTGATCAATGATTCTCTCTCATCATTGATGTTTCTGTCTCTCTCTCTCTCCCTCTCCTTCTCTGAAGTCAATAAAAAAAAAATTAAAAAAATAAATAAAAAAGACAAAGCTAGAGTGCTAAGCAGTAGCCAGATTGTTGATGGATTTAAATACCATATTAAGAAAAGTATTCGATGTATTGTACTACTGGGGAGCCATTAAAGGGGAATTACGCTGGAAGTGACATGGCCTGTCTGTGTTTTAAATAAAGCGTTCTTGCTGCGGTGTGGAAGAACATATTGAAGGAAGACAGGCAGAAAGGCCAATTAAGAAACTTGCTGTGGTTCACGTGAGTCAAAATAGACACAATCAAAGCAACAGTGGTTGGAGGAATATGGGACAAAAGTCAGTAAAGTATGAGGAAGGGCTTGTTAACTGAACATGAGTTATAATATTGACTAAGATAAGATAAGAATAAAAATTACAAATATGTAGCCAAAACCGGTTTGGCTCAGTGGACGGAAAGGTCCCAGGTTCGATTCAGGTCAAGGGCATGTACCTTGATTGTGGTACAGTGGGGGGTGTGCAGGAGGCAGCTGATCATATTTCTCTCTCATCATTGTTTCTAATTCTCTATCCCTCTCTCTTCCTCTCTGTAGAAAGCCAATAATATATATATATATATATATATATATATATATATATATTTTTTTTTTTTTAATTACAAATATGTATACACTGCTAAAGCAAAATCAAGTAAGAATGTACATGATGATCTCACCTGTTTGTGTAATATAATGAACATAAACTAATGAACAAAAATAGAATCAGAATCATAGAAGCATCAAACAGACTGTCCTACCTATGAGTGAAGGAGGGAAGGAAGGGGGTAAGAGATCAACCAAAGTACTTGTATGCGTGCATATGACATAACCAATGGACACAGAAAGTGGGGGAGGCAGGGTAAGAGCATGTGCTGGGGGTGGAGGCGACCGGGAGAGGTCAGTGGAGGAGAAAGGAGACTTATGTAATACTTTAAACAATAAAGACTTTAAACTAATAAAGCAAGAATGTACATGATGAAATAAGTTTGAGAATAGAAAAATAAAGAGTGAATATATTTTCCACACATTAATTTTTGTGAAGTAAAATAAGCATATAGAGATATGCACCAAAGCTATAAATATATATCTAAAGTAAAAATACGTCATATGACCTACTAGTATAAATTTAGGCATTGGCATGTATTTGCTATTAAGGTCACAAGAATGCATGAGGCCCCCTAAGGTGAATGTGCAGACTGTAAGAATTGCTCCTACATGCCAACAGACAGAGGCAGAAGAGACAGAGAATCCTATCAGGGAGAAGGACAGAGAGGTGGGACCATGACAATGACGGAAGAGTGCAATGTCACAGCAAAGAAAAGAATTCCGAAAGGGAACGTACACAGAAGTTCTCTGGAAGGCAGGGCTGGTTCCGTGGAGAGACCTAGGTATTTAAGTGAAGCAGGCAGGCATGTAAGCGGATAATTAGGTTTGTACAAGTGTTAGACGTCTGGAAGGTTTGGGTTCCGGTCTAGGTCTTCTGGAATGCTACTCAAAACAGAGATAGTATCTTCAATGGAGCTAAAGAACATAAGAAGGACTGGGGCTTCTCTCAAGGGCTCTGCCAAGGGGAATGCTAGAGAATGAGTCCGCAAACCTGAGGCCAGTCATGAGTTAGAAAATCAGATCAAGAGTTTGATGCTGGTGTCAGTTCTTGACAACAGGATGTTGGACAACAGGAACTGGGATCCGAGTGAAAGTAACCCACCAATTTCAGCACCCTGGATTCCTCTGCGTTTAAATACTAAGAGATTGCTTTTTTTTTTTTTTTTTTTTTTTTTTTTTTTTAATAAGAAGTAGTTAAATAATTGCTCTAAATGCATTTAGGGAGTGAATATGTAGATAACTAAAAGACTAACAAATTGAATTTATGGCTTGTTTAGGGTTATATCGGGTGAACCAAATTAAATACTAATTATATTATAGGCAATAACTAGTTATTTTTTACTGTAATGAACCACAGTTGGCAACTTTTGAGTGACTACAAATGTATGAACATTCATATTAAGTCAAATGTTTCTTCCTTTGCCCTCCAAAATCATGAAAACAAAAATTCAAAGGCCTAGCAAAATAGGTTTTCAAAAACAGTTTTTATTTGTTCCATTTGCAAGGCAACTTTCTTTTGACATTTAAGTTTTAGATTTCTTCAAACTGATAGACATCTTTATAAGGTATAGCAACTGTTATTTGCCAAGCTTTTATTCAGGGACTTTATGAGCAATTCTCTGCAGATTGTTTATATTCTTTATGAGCCAAGAAGCAGGCTTTGTAAAAGAAAATGAAAATGTGCACATTAGATTTGGTGTTTCTAAAAAAAAAAAAAAAAAAAAAGCAACATTGCAGGTGAGAAAATCGGACATTCACATTTTAAGTAACTATAGGTAGCTGTACATTAAATTGTTAGAAGCAAAAGCTTCTGCATTCTTAAAGGCCTGTTGGAAAAAAAAGTTTTCTATTTTATTACAATAAACTGTCGGTTCATTCAAAAGCATCATATGTAATGTAATCATTCTAAATATTGTGAAAATCATAGTCAAAATAATTTTATAAACTATATATATATATATATATATATATCTTAAAACTTTCTTGTGTTTGGCAAAGGCAATGTTAAAAAATAGGTCTGGTGTCTGGTGTTTGACAAGAGATTTTTTTCAAAGAATAGAAATCAAAGTATTAATTTCTTTGCCTGTTCATAAAAACAAAATCATGCTTTCCCCCAAAAAAATGTATGATTATTCCATATTTCTAATAACTATAATTTTATTTAATAGTGCTATGTATTTTTATAGTCTCTTCTGTCACATTTATAGGAGGAAGTAATACTAACAATATATAGTTTCCTAGATTCCATTTTTAATGTATTTTAAAGGATAGAGAAAAATGCTTCTATTATAGTGAAAAGAAAAATTTTATAACATTTCAGAGTAGTATGACTTTTAAAATAGCAATGTGAGAAGCTCATTAGGCATCCAGTGAAATATTTATTCAAGATGAAATATTTATTCAAGCAAATCTACAAAATCTTGGTAAGAGTAAGAACAGTGAGTCTGTGACACTTCAACCATGATCCACTCCATCCCCATTCCTACCATCAGCTCAGCATTGTATTAAAGAAGTAAAGTAAGACAGATGAAAATATTGTATAAAATAAAGACTATTAACAGACATATATTATGCATTAAGATAAGCAAATTCCAGAGTTGAAAAGTAACTGAAAGCTAAGTAAAATAAGCCAGAGAAAGCCAAAACCATATGACTTCACTTACATGTGGAATCTAATAAACAAAATAAACAAACAAACAAAATGGAAACATACTCATAGATACAGAGAACAGATTTGACAGCTGCCAGAGCGGGGAGGGGTTGGGGAGCTGGGAAAAAAGGTGAAGGGATTAGCAAAAGAAAACTTATAGACCCATATAACAGTATGGTGATTACAAAAGGGAAAAGGGGGTAGAGGGAGGTAGGGAAGGGTAAAGGGGAGTAAATGGTGATGGAAAAAGGCTTGACTTGAGGTGGTGAACACATAATACAATATACAGATGATGTAATATAGAATTGTACACTTGAAACCTATATAATTTTATTAATCAATGTCCCCACAATCAATCCAATAAAAATATTTAAAATGCATTAGAGGGACTCAACACATTTGAACTGAAATGAACAAATATCTGTATTTCAACAATTTAACTATCTCATCCTTTTTCTTTTCTTTTTCTCTCCTTTCCCCCCCCCCCACCCCCTTTCTGTTGAGAAGTATGGGATTTTTCTTATCTTTGTAGCCATAAAATGATACTATTTTCCTTTGGCTGATTTCAAAACTTGCTCTTTATTGTTAATTAGAATGTGCATCACGTGGCTTTTTATGGTTTTCTTTCTTGAAACTTTTGAGCTTCTTAAATATGTGGGTTTATAGTTTTTCTTAAATTTGAGAAAAACTATATTTATTTCTCAAATCTTTTTTTCTGTTCCAATTATGCACATTTTAAGACTCCTAATGTTTCCCTAGAGTTAACTTCTTTGTTTTTTTTCACTCTGAAATTCAGTTTGGATAGTTTTTATTGCAATGTGTTCAGATTCCCCAACTTTTTCTATAATGTCCAATCTGCTATTGGTCCTATCTAGTAAACTTTTTTTTTATTGTAAAAAATTATATATTGTTTAGCAAAAGTTCCCTTTGTTCCCATTTTGTATTTTTCTTTTTTCTCTTCCTCATGTTCATGTTATTCTTTAAATTCTAGAATATATATGGGTGTGTATATATAATAGCCTTTTAAAGTTTTTGTAAGCTCTAATTTTATAGAATATTTTTTTCTTTTTTGTAGATTACATTTTTCTGCATTTTTAGTGTTTCATAAACTTTGATTCAATACTGTAATTTTGAACTTTGCATTGTTGAGTGCTGGATATTGTTGTCTTCCTTTAATAAGTTTCTGACTTCATTCTGGAAAGCAGTTAAATTACTTACAGATCAATTTAAGTATTTCAAAGTTTTAAAAAATGTGTTAGTGTATTCTATAGTAGCCTCTACTGTAGGATTGATTTAGCTCTATTACCAAGGTGTGACAGATCTGGAGTACTGAATGCCTTCTGAATTCATTGAGAATTTTCCTCTGGCTGGTGGTGATTTCAATATCTCAGACCTGTATGAACTTTGGAATTGGTTTATTTACAGCCTATGGTCATACTTTGTCTAATCTTATAATATTTCATCCTAACGTGGGCTTAGCTTCTAATTCAGCAAGATACTAGAGATTGCAATCAGATTTCTGGATGTGTTTGTTTAAGTAGCAACTGCCTCTCCAATTAACAGTCCATGATCTCTCATCTTAATCTCACCATTCAGTGAGGCTGTCTTGCTTTGCATGGACTCACTGCAGTACAGAAATTCCTCAGGGTGGAAATCTGTCATGATTTTAAGGTTCATTGTGCCCCTTATCTCAGGGACCACTGTCCCACACTGCTTGTTTTTAATTGTGTAAAAAATGTTTGCTTTGTACATGTTTCTAATTGTTTATAACAGGAGGGGCAAAACTGGTCCCATTTCCTCCCTGTCTGAAAGTGGGTTTTCTAAAATAAACTTTGCAAAGTGCAGCATGGGTATGATACATTATGAGGTTAGGGCAGTGGTCTGCAAACTGATTTGTCAACAGAGCCAAATGTCAATAGTACAACCATTGAAATTTCTTTTGAGAGCTGAAAACTGACTTCTGCGCATGGGCCACGAAGTTTCAATCACACTGTATGTGTGTGCCTGCACATGGTATTTTGTGGAAGAGCCACACTCAAGGGGCCCAAGAGACGCATGTGGTTTGGGAGCCACAGTTTGCCAACCACTGGGTTAGGGTATTGTCATTCAAGATACACTATGTGCTTGAAATAAAAAGCTATTATGTGCTCCCAAATAGGTAGAAGGCATGTGTTTTGAAGCAAAAATGTAGATTTAAAATGGACCAATTAATTTCTCTGCTGGGAAATGTGTTCTTGTCCCTGGTACAGGAGACTCCGTTGGAATAGATAGCTGGCTTGCAGAGGGATGTAGTGCTTATGCTAGAACCACACAAAAAGTTTCACTAACCTTTGCCTTGATGTGAGTTAGTCGTTGCTTCACTTGATCTAAAAGTAGGCTTCCTATTGATTTCATTTCTAGGGAAACCATGATCAACCAGCAAATGCCATGGGGCCGGATGAGTCACACTCTTCAGATGGCGGCTTTGACTTTGCTATCCATCACGGTCACTACAAAGCCTGATAGATGGCACTGTATGTAGAGCAGCAGAAAAAGTATAGAAATTTCCAGTTATCTATGCTGAGACATCATTTGGGAGAGAGAAAAAAAGAGATATATTTCTGCAAAAATCAATTGCAGATGGATTAAGGTTTTAACTGTGAATAGAAATCTTTAAAACTTTAAAAAGAGAATATTGTTATTGCTTTTTCAGGGAGGAAGTGGATCATATTTCATAGACATGATACAATCTTTTAAAATTTATTTTAGAGAAAGAGGAAGAGAGAAACATTGATTTGTTGTTCCACTTATTTATGCATTCATTGGTTGGTTGATCTTGTATGCACCCTGCCCAAAGAGAAAACCCATAACCTTGGCTTAGAGGGAAGATGTTAGCTGATGAGCTATCCAGCCAAGGCTAGACATGATACAAATCTTAAAATCCCAAAAGTAAAAGACTGATATGCTCACACTGGAAGAAGGCATTTGAAACACATAATTAGCTATCAGAATGTGTTAAAAAATAATAATAATAATTCCAGCGATTCAATAAGCAGAAACGAAAAATGTCCAAAAGAAAAATAACCCACTGTGTTATCTTGGAAGTTATGTAAGAAATGCCAATAACATACCTAACCTAAATTCTATGACAGTGCCAAGTATAATGGTTTCAATCCAGGGCTGCAATGTTCTGAATTACATTCTCTCTGGGCCATTAGCTGAAAACTTTTAGAAGTATATGATGATCACCTATGTAGACTGATGTTATACAAATTATACCATAGGGACATTAGAAAGATATTCCTATTTGTTTTAAAGTAACATGTTTTATAATAGAGATATTCTCAAATTATTAAATAAATACAGTCACTTCCACATTAAAAAAAAATCCTCCAAAATGCAATGTATATTCTGATAGAAAATAAAATAGTACTTAAATAAAACTGAGTGATAAATCATTGTGGCCAAACTGCGGAGTGAAAGAGTGTATCCATTAGTCAGAACCCTTTTGTACAGATGTTCATGGCCCTTCGTCCTCTGTGCAATATCACTAGACCTATTAGCTTCAGCTTTCATTGTCCTGGGCAGCATTAGCCTTTCTTTGAGATCTAATCACTACTTTGACTTGATAATATACTTTCTGATCTTAAAAAAAAAAAATCTTTCTATCTTAGACAAGCTCTTACACAGAAATTTAATAATTCCAATTAAAGGCAATACGGCTCTAAAGTGTAAGAAAATCTAATAACCTCTTACTTCCTGCAAACAAATCCCTAATTGCTTTTTCTAACACAACTGATATTTAAAATATGCATTCTAAAACTTTAATTGCCCCCTATTATTCTAGGGGGGAAAAATCCCAACATATGTTTAATATCTCATTTATCTTCCTATGGGCAGAGGGATGATATCAATTCCCACTTCCATCAGCAGAACAACGTAATTATAATAGAGAGGTGGCCGAGGTCAGAGAGAAAGTCTGCAATGAAGCAAAAAACTTGCCCTCTAATCCTCCGGCCTTTAAGCAGTCTCTTGTCAGGTAAGATTTTTAGCTTGCTCTGGGGATGTTTTTATCCTTTTTAAAGTTTGAGCATCCTTGATGTTTTATACCCGATACCAGTATCTCTACCCCGAAAGTATACATAGCAATTTCATCTGCCCTAGTTTAGAGAACACATGGAAGTTTTTAAAGAGATTTTTGGTGGGTTACATACAGTAGGCAAGAAACAAGTGAGTGCTAGAGCAAATTGTTCGGTATGGCTTTAAATTTCTGATTCCAGGTTCATGATGTTCGTTGGATCATTTAAATCTCCAATGAGTGGTTTTTTGAAAACTAAGCCAAGATTTAAGAAGTACCACCTGTCCAGGCAATCCGTGCTGCACTGTGAGTGCCACAAGGTGGTTTGAAAGCTGGTAGGTAATTATTTTGTTAACAAGAATTCAACATTAAGAGCTTTATTTTGGTCTATATTTCAAAGGTTTCAGGAGGCACACAGCATCATACACTTGTTTTGTATTTATTGTATAAATATAATTAATAAAATTATAATTATATATTAATATGCATATTCCTCCTCACTTAGAGAATTATAGATATCCAGGAAGTAATAATATAGACATGTTATTTTCATTAAAAATATGGTTACTTGAGTTAAAAATTATATTTCCATTTAGATATATATTTTTATGTATACATATATGTTTATATTTAAAACTTATTTTCTAGGAATGAAAAGTATCACATATAATTCCAAGTTGTGACTACAAAATAGCAGATTCAAAAGAGGTACAAGCAATTTTACAGAAATGTCATCCCTCTAAAGAATATACCTTTTCAAAACTGAGCGAATACGTTTGATCAAAAAGAACAAAACGTTTCAGCAGCAACAGACCTCTCATTTAAAAACTGAGAAACTGAAGCCCTGGGAGGGACTTCCCTTTTCCCACCTCCTTATCACTCTCCCTCCCAACCTGAATTTCCTTTAAAGCTCTGCTTTTCATACAGGCTAACCAAAAATGTTTATTGATAATTATCTGTCTAATCCAAGATCCTGAAAGTACAGAGGGAAACAAAATACAAAGAGCAGTTCCTCTTAAGAATTTCATAGGAAAAAGGGACATGATCATGAACATTTATAATTGCAAATTATGTTGTGATAGGATAGAAAAGAATATATTATGAGCTCTCACTGAGATTAAAAAAAGGTGAGTGAATAAAAGTTAAAGAGTGAAAGAGAAGAGAAAGAGGTAAAAATGCTCTGGGAAGAGCCTAGGGTAAAAATAATTCTAATACATTAAGGGAACTGAAAAACAGCTGGAAAATACAGACTAAGGGGATGACTAGCAGGCGACTGTAGAACTTTTGGTCTTTATGGAAAAGCAAAAAGAAGCCAGAAATGGATGTGAGCAGGGAAATTATATTATCAGATTTTCATTTATCAAGTACTAGAGGCCCAGTGCATAAAATTTGTGCCCTGGGAGGGGGAGGGGTGTCCCTCAGCCCTGCCTGCACCCTCTCCAAGCTGGGACCCCTCGGGTGATGTCCAACTGCCAGCTTAGGTCCAGTTGCCCCCAAATGCCCTCATCTGCCATCCTGTTCGCCCCAATTGCCTTCCACTACTGGCCTGGTCACCCCCAACTGCCCTCACATGCAGCACTGGTCCCCCCCAACTGTCTTCCCTCCCCTGCAGGCATGGTTGTCCCCAACTTCCCTCCCCTATAGGACTAGACCCCCCCCCAACTGCCCTCCCCTGCCAGCCTGATCACCCCTAAACGCCTTCCCCTGCAGGCCTGGTCACCCCCAACTTCCCTTCCTGCCAGCCAGGTCACCCCTAACTGCCCTCCCCTGCAGGCCCAGTCAACCCCAACCACCCTCCCCTGTTGACCTGTTTGCCCTCCCCTGCTGTCCTGATCACCCACAACTGCCCTATCCTGCCGGTCATCTTGTAGTGGCATCTTGTGACCACATGGGGGTGGCCATCTTGTGCAAGGGCATGATGGTCAATTTGCATATTACCTCTTTATTATATAGAATGAGGAACAGATGTGTACAGTGAGGAGTGGCTGTGGAGATGAGTTAGGGCATTTGGGCCACATTCTGGCAAAAGAGGTCAGCAGGTCATAGACCTACTGGAAAAGTAGAGGAGATAGAAATGGTGGGGGGAAGTGCTAATATTAATTCTCTTTTAAAGAATCTTAGATAAGTAGGTACTATTTGATAATTATGAGTAAATTGTTTTACTGTGCCCATTTTAGGCACTCTCAAAGGAATAAAAATATCTGTAGTAAACATATATGACTATCTGATAAGTGATATGATATTTCATCATTGCTTCTGTTGAAAATCTCAAGGTGATATTGGTCTAGTTTTGTTTGTTGGTCCTATCAGTACATGAATGTTACGTGAAAGGTAATTGTTATTGAGAGACTGTATTTTATTACCTGAGAAAAGTGGCTGTAACCTACAATTTTGGCATGATACAGTAGTTATATTTCATTCTATTCCTGAATATTAAATTAATCATACTTCTGACTAGCCCTCCTAGGATTTAGTTTATGTAACATATTTGACCCTCTCTTGCTCCTATTCATCAATAATTTGCATTTGTGGGCACAAAGCTGTTCCAAAATTTTGGACCCGCATAGCTTTACATTTAGCTTCTTTATGCAAGTATTAGGTAGGAAAACATTTTTGCTCAAATACCGAGGGTAAGCCAAATAAATGTTACTTTCATTAAAAACATTCTGCCCAATAAAATTCAAATAGTTTTCTCTATTCTGCACTAAAGTTCATAAATGCATACTTAAGTGTTTCCAAACATATTAGTTCACTTGTGACAGAATTTTACTTCTGTCACACTGACTATTGGCATCTATAATAATAAAAGCATAATTAGACTAGATGACCTTATGGATGAAGCCATAGCTGCGAGGGCCGAGGCAGAGGCAGCCACCATGGTTGTGAAGGCCGAGCCCCTTGCAAGAATTTCCTGCATCAGGCCTCTAGTTATTCAATGAAAGCACATGCACTTGAAAATTCAAGCATGTTTCACAGTCCAGAGTATAGCAGATTTCATTTTTATTTCTCACCACTTTTAAAGCCTATCCTAATAAAGATGGAATATGCAAATTGTTGTAACTCCACAACAAAGATGGTGGTGCCCACAACCAATAAGGAGGGAATATGCACACTGATACAACTAGGCGAGAGGCAAAGGTATCTCCAGCCTGAGCGAAGGTCCAGGTCTCGGGTGCCAGCAGCCAGGGAAAGGAAGGCCTATTCTCGCATGAATCTTCATGTATCGGGCCTCTGGTTAATTATAATGTCTATAACTGGTCATTCTCAGCTGCATAGAGCAATCCTGGGAGCTAGAATCCAGCACAGGTTATGGGAAGCCAACAGAAGTACATGCAATTTTGTTGATTAGAATTTATTACAATAATATTAGAATTTAAGCATTTTTCCAACAACAGTTTTAAATTGATGTTCCCCTGAAACCTATGCCAGAAGTGTCCTTGAAAAAAAGTCAGGTAATGTAATTTTCCAGAACGTGTATGTTAGGATTACAGTTGACCATTATAGTGGAAGATGGAGGTGCCTTAAATCTGCCCCAGTAATAGTAACTAGAGAAAATACAGGCACCATAGACCATCTATAATTCTCTTGACTTACAGTGCAACTAGAAATCTTTCATGCTAAAATCCTCACCACAAGTTGAAGTTCCATCTCTTTTTCAGCAGAATTATCCTACAGGTCTTCCTATCTGACCCTAATCCACAAGGAGGACATATGGCCAGTTTACAGAATAGGGGAAAGCATGGAATGAAAGATAAGAGTTTGTTTCCAAAATATAACCATTTCGTTTAATTTAGAAAAGAATGTACCATGACCCACACAGCTTTGGCCTCTGAGAAGCCAAAGCTGTAAAAAAATCTCAGTGGTTCTAAATAAGTGTCTTAGATTTAAAGGATAATTGCTAGATATTAATTTTATCTTTTTAAACATTCACTAATAAATGCATTTCTTCAACTATAGTCATTAAAAGGCTGTTTTTTATTTTAACTTTAAGACATTTAAAGGCTGTGTTTTCATCTTAACAATTCCAAGATAGGAATATAAAACTTAGACTATAGTGAGGTAAAGGTGATATTATTTTAAGAAGCATTGTGTGAACTCAAGAGAGAGGGGGTGAGGGGAGGAAGAAGAGGGAGGGAGAGTCAGAGGAGAAAAAAACAAAGGGGAGGAGAAATGAACAAACACAAACACGTCCATGAGTAAATCTAACCAATCAGTCACATTCTTCCAACATCCCCAACGAATTAAAGAAAGTGATAAAAACAAAGTATTGGGAAAGGATAAGCTCCTCTTTGGACTGGTCACTTGTAGTCAGTTTTAGCCAAAACATGATGTCATTGCATATATTGTAGCTGCAAGGAGAGCTGCCCTGAGTGGTTGATTGCATGATGAGATTTGCACATCCCTTGGGGCAGAGCAGGATTAGGCTGCTGCAAACAAGAAATATGTTACCAGGATTTGGTAGTGATGTCACAGATCTTTTCTAGCTGCAAACCTAATGATCTCCTAGCAGCCTAAATGTATTTTCCTTTAGAATTGGAAGGTACAGGAAGATCCAAAAACACATTAAAAAAATATTCTTCTTCCTTTCTTAATTATAATAGTTCCTAATTAGCTCTGTCTGGAAACCAGTGGGTCACATGTTGGTATAGCTCATGTAACCATTCTAACATTTAAAAATCTCATTTTATATTACGCTGTGACATTCACAAGCTTACTTTTGTTTTATCTCTATTATTCATGACAAGAACTAAAGCAGATATGTTACTAACATAATTTTGTTCTCTAAGAATTTGCATTTCTGTCAGACGAAAGGTAGTTTAGATATTTATTATTATTGAAGAAATGCAGTTCTTACCTTCTGAAAGGCACCTTCAATTTACTAATACATTATGCCATATTCCAGTAATAGCAGTATGCCAGGACACACACACACACACACACACACACACACACACTCACACAATAGAGGCCTGATGCACGAAGATTCCTGCAAGAGTAGGCCTTCCTTCTCCTGGCTGCCGGCACCAACTTCACTCCAGCACCCAGGACCCAGGGGGCTTCGCTCCTGCCACTGCCAGGCACCCGGGACCTGGGCTACTTTGCTCCAGCTGCTGTCGCTACCCACTGGGGGTGTGCTCCTAGCCACACAGCAGCCGCTCAGAACAGGCCCCCCCCCTTGTGTGTGTCCGCTGGAACTGGGAGCAGCACGCAGTCCCCGCCTGCCCATCTGCACACAGAGCTCCTCCTGAGCGGTCCTGATGCAGCCTCCTCCTGAGCTGGTCAATGAAGCCCCGCTGATTTGTGTATTACCTGTTTATATATTGATATTCCTCACCCAAGGATATTTTTTCATTGATTTTTAGGGAGAGTGGAAGAGAGAGGGAAAAACAGAGAGACACATTGAAATGAGAGAAACGAATTGATTGGTTGCCTTCTACACCTGCTCTGACCAGGGCCTGGACCTGCAACCCAGGTACCTGCCCTTGACCAGAATCGAACCTGGGACCCTTTGGTCCAAAGGCCAACACTCTATGCAATGAGCCAAACCAGCTAGGGCTATTTTTTTTTTTAATTAGTAAAAGAATGTCTATATTTCTTCTTCCAATTTTTCTTTCTAGTAATTCAAACAAGAGTGTGTAATGAGTCATGGTACCATTTCTCCTGCTTTTTCCTCTGATCCTTGGAATTATCCTTGAGACGCTAACCAAACTATCAGCAAGATGCCAGCAGGCAGAAGCGAACTTAGCACTTGTGTGTCCTTGTTTCCTTCCAGCAGTCAAGTACAGTCCTCTTTGAAATTGTAGAAGTCTCTCAAGCATATAATTTGTGGCTTCCAATGAGTTTGAACTTCATGCTTGAAGTGATGCACAAGTAAGTGATTTAATTCATGCACCTGTGTCAGGATTTTTTTTCCAGTCATAATGGCATGGGTAACTACTTCAGGATTTACCTAATAAGCATTGCAGCAAGACATCAGAAAGGCACTGATTGGCATATTTGGGCAGGCAAAGGAAAAATGAGCCTCCAGTAGAGCTATGATAGGCGTGTGGGTTCAGCCCTTGAGACAAAAACCCAGCATTTCTCAGCTCCCAAGGCCAAGCTCTCTGACTTCAATGATGCACAATTTTCTCATTACAAATACTGTTGTACCCAAAGGAATTCCTGTCAGCTTTCTAATTATTTTCTCAGTTTGAAATAAGACCTTGTCTCTAATAGAAAAGGGGGTTTGGTATGTGATTGTTTTTAGCGCCAGCACAATGCAGAGAGTGAGAGCACCGGGGAAAGGGAGAAAGGAACTTTGGAAATAAATGCAAATCATTTGCCACTGGTGGTTACCAAACAAGAAGTGATTACGCTGAGGTCAAGTACTGACCTCTTGGGCAAGAGAGATTTAAAAAGTCAAAAAGAAAATGTTTCCTGACCCTCTCTGTCTTTAATGATAACATTTTCATAGTTATCATTGATGAGGTTACACATAGCATTTTTCCTTAGAATAATGTTATGCAGCACATGGCCATGTTTGGAGCTCAAAATAAATGAATAAATAAAATAAAGGGGGGGGGGTATGCAATTAAATCATCTAGAGTAACTTTAGAAATTATTGACCTGAATGTGTCCCACAAATTCATGTGACAAAATGTGATAAAATGTAATGTTGCCCAGATTGGGTACACCATCCTGTACACCAAAAGGTTTTGATTCCCGGTCATGGCACATAAGTAGGTTATGGGTTCGATCCTCAGTTGGGTGTGTACAGGAGGCAACTGATTAATGTTTCTCTCTAATACTGATGTCTCTCTCTCTTCCTCTCTCTCTCTCTCTCTCTCTCTCTCTCTCTCTCTCTCTCTCTCTCTCTCCCCCTCTCTCTCTCTCTCTCTCTCTCTCTCTCTCTCTCTCTCTCTCTGTCTCTCTCTTTCTTTTTCTCTCTCCTTTCCTCTCTTTCTAAAAATTAATAAAAACACATCCTCACAAGAAGATTAAAAAAAGTAATGCTACTAAAACATTATTTTCATTTCTACTTTTAAACATAATGTTAAATTCTTTTAATTAATATTTTATATTTAGATACAGTTGGAATTTTTCTTATTAGATTGTCTTAGCTTAAAAATATAGTCTGGAGGTCTCAAGTAATTCACTAGAGTTAACCAAGCTTAGCCTAGGCTTCTTTACTTTATAACTGTTCTGGCCTTTATCTAAGGTTCCTCTATCTTTTTTTTTTAAGTTGATTCTATATTTTATCACAGGAATTTATGAAAGTTTGTCTTAAAAATAACCATTGCTAGGCATTGATAACAAGCCCATGTACTAAATATTCTAGAAATTTGAAATTTGAAATATACTAAATATTCTAGATGCTGAAAAGAAAGAATATTAAGAAACCTTTCTCCATATTCACTGAGTACCATAACATTCATATCTAAAACTAATAGCCATGATGAATGCTTTTGAGCATACTCATAAATAAATAAGTCATAAGACTCACTATTGTTCTATGTATTTTTAAATTCTTCCATATTTTCAAACTGATTAATGATGATGAGCATACTAATAAAATCACTAACCTGTAGAAATACAATAGTAATTTTGTAAGATTAGGCATCAACAAGCTTCTATATGTCACAAACCCAGTGGCCCATGACTTTTAAAAGGTTTTCTCTTTTGTAAGGACTTTGCAGAATATAAGCTCGGACCAAAATTTAAGCACTGACATCTTGTTAACCTACTTCTTACCTAGGCAAACCTTATATGTCTGAAGCCCTCATTAGAAAGAAATTTATTCACTAATCATGAACATTTACAGAAGCATGTCCATGTTTAATTTTTCTAGTCAATTATAAACTGATTAATAATGTTTATAAATTTCTTTATAATTACCACAGTCACAGAGTCCTCCTTCTATAATATATCTCAGTTGACTATTTGACCAATTATCTAAAAGGTGTCCAATAAAAATTCTTGTTTGAATAGCTTAGTGATATTTAATTTGCAAGTGTTTCCTTATTTTTTTCTATGGAAATCTGCCCCTTTTATACTATTCCCCTGCATATAAATTTGTCTAATACTTATTAATGAGAGTGTCTGATTTAGCATATAAAAATATTACACGGGACATAGTTATACTAAAACTTTTGTTCATTATTTGTCTGAAATTGAAGTGTAAATGGGCATCCTGTATTTATGTCAGCCCTATATTTTGATCATTTTTATGAAACTTCCAAGAGTCCCTAGAAGTTTCCATCCAAGGGCTTAACAGGTTATAATCCCTGTGCCTTCCAGTTCCTGCAACCGTCCCTGGTCTATTTACTAGGAAGAAGGCATCTCCAAAAGCACAACCATGCTGGCACCCTGATCCCAGAATTCCAGACTCCAGACTGTGAGAACGTCACTGTTGTGAGAGCCACCCAGTCTATAGTCTTCTGTTACTGCACCCTGAACTAGAACACCAGGCTTAGCAACAGGGAATGCACTATTTCCCCCAAATCGGTGATGATAGCCTTGAAGTTTCCTATAAGGCACTCACTCAAATATCCCAAGAACATCAGATTTCTATAATTCTACTATACACCCATTTTTAAAAGACCTCTTTGACCGAAACCAGTTTGGCTCAGTGGATAGAGCATCAGCCTGTGGACTAAATGGTGCCAGGTTCAATTCTGGTCAAGGGCATGAACCTAAGTTATGGGCACATCCCCAGTAGGGGGTGTGCAAGAGGCAGCTGGTCGATGTTTCTCTCTCATCGATGTTTCTAGCTCTCTATCACTCCCTTTTCCTCTCTGTAAAAAAAAAAATCAATAAAATATGTTAAAAAAATAAAAATTAAAAATAAAAGACCTCTTTGGAGAGCACTTAGGCATTTCACATTCTCTTGAGTATTGGGGTAAGAGAGAAAAAAATCTATCAATGTAGCTGCCAAAAAGAGAAAAACTGCACAGAGCAGCCATGTAAAAAAAAAGAGCAAGGGAATAGTGTGGATGACCTAAAAATAATTTATTTAGCTATGCTTCAGCTATGAACCTGATTGACCATATATCCATTGCTACATGTATCAATCTTACTTATATCACAGTTGTGTGCACGTGCCTGTATGTGTGTGTGTGTGTGTGTGTGTGTGTGTATAAATTCAACGAACCTGTCTGTGCTGTACAAATGCTGAAGATGATGTGTAAATGAATGAATGAATAAATACATGCATACATTCATATGTTTATAACCTCTTTAAATTCTTACAATTATTTTTTGTGCCATGAAATTTAACAATCATTTACTTTCATATTGGCCTATGTAAGTCCATTTAAAATCTAAACTCCTTAGTAGTTTGACTTTTCACAGTCACACAGAAGAATGAAATCACAAGGGCAAAGCAAACATGAGAGGAACAAAATGAAAATCAGGACCCTACTAGGGACAGGACACTGAAAGAGACGTGGCGAAGAGGAAAACCAACTTCCTGAGATGGGTGTCAAGCTGGGCAAGCAAGAACCACATGCAAGGAGAGCATACAAATGCTCACAAAGGCAAGCAGGAGACTGAAAGCTCCTGGACAAACCTGACATCAACAACACCCAGAACTACAAAATGATAAGAGGGCCTAGTGTAGGCCTGCAAATGACAAATGATAACTCGTGTGAACAGTCTCTAATATAGAGAAAAGTAAGTAGGTCTGGTGTCCTGCTTCTGGACACATTGCCATCAGCTTGAAAGACAAACCTCTTTTCCAAAGCTATTTACTCTTCCTTCTTTTCTTTTTTAAATTAAATTTTGATTCTGTTGCACTCAGCACAATATGACTGTATTAAAAATATGCTGGCTATGGATGGATCAATGTTAACCTTTGGGCTCTCACTCTATGCAGTTTCTAGACATTATTTTTAATGACTTTTGCAATTTATATTGCAACAATAGTTCACATAAACACTGGAATGCATCATCTCTATGTTTTGTCTAAAATACAACAGCTAGATGAAAACCAACTGGAAAGTTAAAAAGTATGTGAAACAAACATTTATTCAGAACTAACAAATTAAAAAAAAAACATATTTGTTTACCTGGATTGGTTTATCTCTACCTATGACTCTAACGATTGTTGACATTGCATGTAACACAAATGACAGTCCTTTATGATGTATTGAGGAGCCTGGTGACATATCTTTCGATAGGTCAGCTATTTCATAGGCTTGGAAAATGTGCATACATATCCAAAAATAAAACTGGAATAAACATTGAGATGATCCTGTCCAGCCTGAGATATATATTAAGCCCGATGATAATGTTCTTGCTGTTTCTGATTTGATGCTAGTTTTTAATTATTGGTTGGCCATCAAGTGATAAAAATCCTGAAATTAGAAGGACTCTGAGGTACTGAGAATGTGTTATACAACATCGCATGAAACCTGGCTTAATTTGACAACAGAATGCTATCAACTGCACATGAAATGATGATGGCCCTCACGCGTCCCATGGAGGACTCGCCACTATAAGAGGAAGCATCTGCTCACTGGAGGAGGCAGGAATGTTTTGGAGCTTTTCCATTGACCTGTCTATGTATCTGTGGACATGTGAGTATGTATATTTATACTTCTCAATGGAGCAACTTTGCCTACATAGATTATTTGGGAGGTAAAAAAAAAACTTTAGTATAACGGTCAAAGGTTCCTACTAGATAGATAGGTCTTACGTTGAAGGATTTTAGATTCTAGCCCATAATGATTAAGTCACAGCATGCCCTGTCATTTAAAAAACAGTGGTGTTTCATAGCATTTGGGTAAAAATCAAAATTGAAGGTCAGGGTGGGAATGGCAGTTAATAACGTTGTACAGAAAAATATATATTTTTGGATGACTAACACAAGTAATGCTTTTGAACGTAGTACTTAGAAGAAGGGTTTATTTAAAAGTGGAAACAACCCTACCACGTAGGTATTGATATCTCCATTATGTATGTGGGGAAAGTGCAGCTTAAAGAGATTAACTGGCTTGTTTTTTCACAGAAGAGTAAGTGGTAAGGCCTAATTCAAACCCCGGTCAGAGACTCCAGCAGCCTGTGTTCTTGAGCATTAAATGGTTGTTTCATTACTAGTGTCACATCGGCTACCAATGAGGTACATGTATTATGTCCTGCTTAATTTTATTTCTTCTTTCCCCCACTTTGAGACACCCTGTGTGCCCATTTTCATAAGTAACCCAAAAGATGTTCAAAGACTGATTCATCTCACCCTCTCCTGAAGGAGCTGAGAAGACTAGCCAGGCCCATTTGTCATCCATACAATTTTTCTCTAAAACCACTTGTGAAGTTGGGTAATAATCCCAGATGGAAGTCATTAAAGCTTAATTTGTCTGCATATGTGACATCTTGCTTTTCGAATCTTTTGACTTTCCTCTTTCCATTACTGAAACTAATTTGGTATATATGAGAAGTAACTAATTAAAAAGAGTGTAAAGCAGTTTTCTCAAATATAAAAACATGCCATAAAATGCTAATAAAACTATAAAAATATGTGGGAAAATCTGTCAATTACAAAATTAACTTTAGATGGGAAAGCAAATGTTATTTATCCTTGACAATTCAACAAAGAAATTATTTATTTGGCAGCTAAATGCTCTGTTGTTGAATATTAATAAAATTTCAAGAATAATAATTGTCTTCATTTCAGAATAAAAATTTGAAGATGATCATTGTAGTTATACATTAAATTTAAAACAGAACTCTAAATAGCTGTTTTCTAGGACCATTTTTTGGCTATGGATAAAGAAAAGTGGGCTCTCTGGTGCTGGGAAAACTGGAAAGCCACATGCAAAACAAATGGAACTGGATTACAGTGTTTCCCCGTGTACAAAAAGTAATTCAAAATGGATCAAAGACCTAAATATAAGACCTGAAACAAAAAGTTACATAGGAAAAAATGTAGGTACAAAACTTATGGACTTTGGTCATAGAGAACATTTCATGAACTTGACCCCATATGCAAGGAAAGTAAAGGGAAAGATAAATGAATGAGATTATATCACACTAAAAAGGTTCTGCACAGCAAAAGAAATTGAAAACAAAACAAAGAGGCAGCCAACCAGATGAGAGATGATATTTGCAAACAAAGATTTAATCTCCAAATTTTATAAAGAACTCACAAAAATCAACACAAAACAACCCAATCAAAAAGTGGGCAGAGGATCTGAAAATACACCTCTACCAAGAAGACATACCAACAGCCTATATATATATATATATATATATATATATATATATATATATAGTATGTATTAGAGGCCCAGTGCATGGATTCATGCACCAGTGGGGTCCTTCAACCTGGCCTGCAGGGTTGGGCGGAAACCAGTGCTCCAACATGCTCCAACATCCCCTGAGGGGTCCCTGAGGGTGGAGGTCAGACAGAGGAACCCCACTGGTGCATGATCAGGGCCAAGAGGAACTGCAGGAGGCCTCCGGGATCCAGCCTATCTCTCCCAGTCCTGATTCAGGGGGAACCCAGCAGCAAGTTAACCTACTGGTCAGAGCATCTGCCCCCTAGTGGTCAATGTGCATTAAAACAATTACTTGAATGGTCAAACTGTTGGAACTCAGCATATTAGATTTTTTATTATATAGGATATGAAAAGGTGTTCAACCTCACTGGCAATAGGGAAATGCAAATCAAAACCACAAAGAGATACCACTTCAAACCTGTTATTATCACTCAGTCATTATCATAAAAACAAGCAATAACAAGTGTTGGGGAGGCTGTGGAGAAAAGGGAACCCTCATTCTCTGCTGGTGGGAATGCAAATTGGTACAACTACTATGGAAAGCAGTCTGGCGATTCCTCAAGAATTAAGACTAGAGCTATCATACAACCCAGAAATCCCTCTTCTGAATATATACATGAAAAATTGAAAACTCATCTATTCACTAAGATATATGTACCCTAGGTTCATTGCAGCATTATTCAAGGTGGCCAAACATGGAAATAACCAAAGTGTCCTGCAATAGAGGACTAGATAAAGAAGATGTGGTCCATATACACAATGGACTACTTCTGAGCCATAAGGAAAGGATGAAATGGTGCCATTTGCAACAACATGGATGGACCTTGAGAACATAATGCTAGGTGAAAAAAGTCAGTCAGAAAAAGCTAAGAACCATATAATTGCACTCATAGGTACCATATAAAACTGAAACACGTGAACACAAACAGCAATGTGGTGATTGCCAGAGGCAAGGAGTTGTGGGAGAAGGGGGTCCTAATATGTGGTGACAGGAGAAGATTTGACTTTGGATGGGGGGCACATGGTACAATATACAGATCTTGTAACATAGAAACCCACACCTGAAACCTATATGTTCATGTTGACCAATATCACCCCAATCAATTTAACAAATAAAATAAAATGAATAAAAGTGGGCTCTATCCAGACACTAGATCTACCAGTAACTTAATATTGGATTTTCCGTTCTCTTGAACTATGAGAAATACATGTTTGCTGTTTAAGCCACCCAGTCTATGGTAATTTGTTACAGTAGCTTAAGCAGAATAACTCATCTTCTTAAAAGAATTTAATTAGCGTTAAGATCAGTAGCCAAGTTTCTCAATAAGATACGTTATTTTGTATTACTTGCAAAGCCAATGTACACATTTTTTTCAGGTCCAAACCACATCTGGGACAATGCTACAACATCCTAAATACTACTATTGCTTTGGCAAAATGTCTGGTTTGTGTTGTTGTTGTTGTTTCATGCATAAGTAGTTAGTATACATTTAAGGAGGATCCAAATAGTGTTAAATAATTTTTATCAACCTTGTTGTTGGGAACTAATGAATCAGGACAATTGGAGGACCTGAGTATAGGAATATATAAATATGTCAAAGACAAAAGTTCAATGTACCTAGTTTTCCTTTTGGTTATTTAGCATTATGACTGCAAGAAATCACTCACAAAGAATGGTTTTCTTTAGGACAGCAGCCAGAGAAGGAGAAAACATATAAACATAGGATTTGGGGTAGAATTCATTAGAGGGCTATTATCTGTTAAATCCTTAGCTTTTTGTTAAATTTTAACATAATGAAAACCAAAGAGGATTGAAAACAGAAAAAAATTATTGAAATAGACAAACACTATATTGCTTTACAGAGGAGTAGATGAGAAAGATCACTTTAAATTTTTCTGTGTTTCAGACAGAGAAGAGGTAAAGAGGACGTTGTCAAGACATTTCTTGAGTATTTATATGCCTAGTAAATATTTTCTTCACAATGCTGCATCTGACACATAACCTTGCTTGTGTGCCACCATAGCAATTCAGTAAGAGCAACCAGCCATGCACCTCAGCTGTCTTCAGCCCTCAGCCACCTTCTGACCCACCTGGACATAGAGCTATCCTTGTGACTTTCAAAGTTCAAACAAGGAGATATAGAACTTTCCAGCTATAGAGAATCTAGTGTTCACTGCTCATCCTATCTAATAAAAGACTGATATGCAAATTGACCATCACTCCAACACACAAGACGGTTACCCTTATGTGAATACAAGATGGCTGCCACAAGATGGCCTACATGGGAGGGCAGTAGTGGGCAGTTAGGGGTGACCAGGCCAGCAGAGGAGGGTAGTTGGAGGTGACCAGACTGGTAGGGAAGGGCAGTTAGGGGTGATGAGGCTGACAAAGGAGGGTAGTTCAGGGCAATTGGGTTGCCCAGGGAGCAGGGTCAGCCAGGAAGCAGTTAGGTGTCAATAAGGCTGGCAGGGTTGTGGTTAGGGGTTGATCAGGCTGACAGGCAGAAGTAGTTAGGGGCAATCAGGTGGCAGGCAGGTGAGCAGTTGGGAGCCAGCAGTGTTGGATTGTGAGAGGGATGTCTGATCACCCCTTTAGGCCTGATCCTTGTGAGATGGGGCCTAAATGGGCAGTCGGACATCCCTCAAGGAGTCCCATATTGGAGGGTGTGCAGGCTGGGCTGAGTGATACACACACTCCCCCACCCCACCCAGCGCACGAATTTCATGTACCAGCCTCTAGTATTCCATAATGGTCATATTTAAAACAAATTTTCTGTATACTTCCTAGTTTTGTAGCCCTCAAAATACTGACTTCAGGGGCACTAGTGAAAGATATTTTGTAAAACCAGCTCCATTCCAATTCCTCCCCTCCAAGAATGAGATATCCTGAAGGGATCTAACCTGAGCCCCAAGAAACATTCAACCAATTCATGTTCTATTGCCCTCTTTTCATATATCAAGTGTGTTTCATTTTTTTCTATATCAAGTACACTCGACCAAGAGTACTTGACAAGTGTAAATTCTTATCATGACACGAAGAAGTAGGTGTCTAGGGTTAGTCTTTAAGCACCTAATCAACGGGAAATGTTGATCCTTATTTTCACTTCTCTGGCTAACAAAATCTGTGTCAGGAGAAATGAACTTTCATAAGCAAAGTTTTTCTCTGGGTTTATAGATTTTCATCTTTGAAGTTAGAGTTATAAACTGTAACCACTCTTCTAACTCTATTTCCTATCCCAATAAAATAAATACTAATTATCCATTTCCTGTACATGAGGCTTTGCAAAAGCAAGCATAATTATAAAAAAAATTACATATAATAATAACAATAATATTTTGAGTGCACATAATGTGGCAAGACCTGTATAAAGACAATAAATTACTTATTTAATCCTCACAACACAAATAGGAGGGTCCTTTTATTTTCTCAATTCTGAGAAGAGAGTTAGAGAGGTAAGAAGACATACCCTATCTCAACAAACTTAAGATGCTACATATTTTAAGTTGCAACATTAATTTAACATATCAATGAGGGAGAAAAAAAAGTTGGAAAAAAAAAACCAACTAGTCTTTTATGAATCCTAATTAATAATGTGGTAAAATGTGAAAATGTATATCTTATAATCAATAAAATAAAGTATCGAGTTCAAAGTTAAATATCCTGTAGAAGTCTCAAAAGGAAAGTGATAGAGTACAAGGCAATGCAAAAAATATAGCTAGAGAAAGTGGGCTGCCTTTCAAAACAGACGCCAGTACAGGCATTTAGCTTCTAGAATTTACCACAGTCCTGGATCCAGCACCTGCCATAATAATTAAAAATGCATTTCATTGATGTTCCAGAGTTGATTGGAAAGTAAATGCTGATTTATGTAACCAAAGCTCACAAGAGACTTTCTAGAAGGTCAATTTATTAGGTCAATGTATTAATTTGTTATGAGAAATATATCTGCCAAGACTTTTAATTGAGTGAACCTGATCAATTTATTGTTCCCCACAAGTAAGTTACATAGGGAGGCACATTTCCAAGAAGTTGCTTATTAAGCAATTGTTATGGGCTAAATGGTGTCCCCTGTCTTCAATTCATATGTTAAAAGTTTTAATTAAATAAAGTCTTAATTCCTAGTACCTTCAGAATGTGACTGCATTTGAACATAGGGCCTTTACAAGGGGTGATTAAGTTAAAATTGGGCTTTAAGGTAGGTCCTAATCCAATCTGACTAGTTTTCCTATAAGAGGAGTAGAACACACTAAGAGACTTAAGAGTTGTGGGACCACAAAGGAAGAACATGTGAGGGTTCAGCAAGAAAGGGGCTTTTTTCAAGCAAATGAGAGGCCTCAGAAGAAACCAAACCTGCCAGCACCCTGGTCTTGGACTTTAAGCCTTTATTTTCAGATGAGAAAATAAATGTCTGTTGTTTAAATCACCCAGTCTATGGAATTTTGTGTAAGCAACCCTAGCAGGTTAATACAGAAAAAAATTTTTTTTTAAATGTAATTAGATATATGTATCAAAGATTTAATGGACTGAAGTTCTATGACTTGGGACATGGCTTCAATAAGGATATATCTGACATACCAAAAATGGGACTTGTCTCATTGGAAAGACAGAGAGCTTTTTTTGTTAGAAAGTATTTCAATGGGTCTTCAAGTTGAATTCCTTTAAAAAAAAAAAAAAAAAAGATATAAAAATGTTAAGTGTTTGCCAAAAGCTAAATATGTACAGCTACATTCATTTCACATTATAAAATCCTTTAAGAAACTCTAGTTAGATGAATTTTGCATATTTATGATGATCTGTGTCTTGATTTTCAATATTTATTCTCAGGCATCATGTTTATTTTTATGATTCATTTCTTATATCCATGTATAATCTTCAAGACAAGCATGACTATAAATCAATATAAATATCATAAAATCAAAACATCACATAAAGTCTTTAGAGAGACAAACTCTATTCGGAAGATTCAGAAAATGAATCCTGGAAAATGGCCTTGAAGAACGGGTAAAATCTTAATAAAATGGAGATTAAGAGGCCAATTATTTTAAACTTTAAGCAACCTCATAAAACAAAAAGAAAAGGAAAGTATTCGATATCATAAAATAACTAAGAGTAATCTTCCTGAACAAAATTGTAAGGGAAGAGAATAAAGGGAACCAAGTCTCAAGTAGAACTGTATTGTAAGGGCCATTGAATAACAGTATAAAGAAAGTTAATATAATTTGGAAGATAATAAAGCCAACGGTGGTACATCCATTCAGTGAAATATAACTCAGCATTCAGAAGAAAGAAGTTACTTATACTGGTACAACCTGGATGAATCTTGAAGACATTTTTCTAGGGGGAAAAGCCAGTGGCAAATGATTGTATACTTTCAGATTCTTTTATATGACACTAGAGGCCCATCGCACAAAGATTTGTGCAATAGGCCTTCCTTCCTTCCCCTGGCTGCTGGCAGTTTTCCTCTGGCACCCAGGACCTGGGCGGCAGTGGAGCCCTCAGTCTTTAGTCTTCAGTCTTTGCTCTGTGCCTACATATGCAATGTAACCCACCATTTTGTTGGTTTAATTTTCATACTCATTCCTAGTTGGATGGTGAGCATCATGGAGGTATAGTCAATTTGCATCTTTCTCTTTTACTAGTGTATAGATTCTGAAGAAGACAAAAATTTAGGCAGACTTTGGACAGAGAACAGATAAATAATTTGGAGGGTTAGAAATGAGGGGAGAGTGTGACTCAAAAAAATATAGCATTAAGAATTTTGGGGAGTGATGGAACTGTTCTGAATCCTGATTATGACAGTGTTTACCTAAATTTATACATGTTTTTAAAAAATTTGTAGAGCAAAAAGAAAATGTCTATTATATGATATTACTAAAAGGAGAGAAATGCAATGATAATTTTCATAGAAGAAAAATGTATGTGAATATGGCTTTTTAAAAAGATTTTATTGCTTAAACTAATAGGAAGAGCCAAGAGAGAAGGAAATCAAAGATAAAGATTTTTTCAGAGGATTACCCATGGATAGGAGAATGAAAAAATTTTGTGATGTTCATACAAAAAACAGTAAATTCAGTGAGAGTTACAAGGGAAAAGATTATTTTGTATATAATATTTTGCCTGCCAAAATATACTCAGGCTCAATGGTTGAGCATTGACCTGTGAACTAGGAGGTTGTCATTTGATTCCAGATCAGGGCATATGCCCGGGTTGTGGGCTTGGTCTCCAGTATGGGGCGTGCAAGAGGTAAGCAATCAATGATTCTCTCTCATCATTTATCTTTCTATCTCTCTTTCCCTCTCCTTTCCTCTCAGAAATCTATAGAAATGTGTATTTTATAGCATATATACTCTGGAGATCTTTACCAATTAGTTGGTGATGTGGATCTGGAATGTAAAAGAAAATTTTAAAAAAGAAGTCTCTGTGAAACACATAGACTTTAGAGTCCACCTGCTTAGAAGTGATCCTTACAACCATAATCAAGGAGAAAGTCCGCAGGAGCCATAAATGAACATGCTGATGAAATCTTGGAGGTGTAAATTCTATGGGAGAGAAGAGGCACTAATGCATCCTTCTCTGATGCATTAGCCTAGCACGTGCTCTTCTCGAATATCTTATAATATTCATTTGACATTAAGTATTCGTTTAATATTTTTAAAACCAGTGTGAGCTCACTTTAGCAAATTATATACAAATTTTAGCATTTACCCAATAGGTGTACACACCTACCATGTACAAAACAGAGCTAGATGATATAATCTTACTATTTATTTCTTGGAGACAGGCCTGGGTTTTTATTAAACTCTAGGAACAAATTATGTAGGCTTGCGAGCTCCTAGCTCATTTTTGCAGTGCACAGAGGTGATAAATCGAAGCACTGAGTGTGGGAGTGAATATGCAGGGTGCAATGTCTCATCGATTGGAATTCGGGCAGATAAAACTGTAGACTCCTTTCCTCTAGGACTGTATTTTTTCTCAGAAAATGTGCCCTACACTTCACTAACATTTCATTACTTTTGTTATAAATAATCTCTAAAAGCTCTTTTATTCTCATCATATAAATCTTTCCCAGAGCCTGTGTCTTATTTTCTTGTTTTCCCATTGCTGTTGTGCATTTTATGAGTAACAATGACGACAATTTCAGGTTGAATGACCCAGTCAGAACCATGTAATTTCCAATAACATATACATGTTGCAAATGACCTAAACATTCTTAAAAGAATTTATTTTTCATGCTGATGCTTTTTGTGTCTAGAAACCCTAAGAAAAATTGATGGAAACCCTTCTATTTAGTTGTGATTGAAAGCTCAGAAATTGTATATTGGAGACAACTTAAAGAAAACAATTTTAGAGATAAATCATTGTGATCTTGCTCACAAAAAAACCACAATGCACCTTATGAAATAGGGTTTTGGATAACTACACAAGTGCTCCAACTTAGAAGAAAAACAAGCTGGTAGACTTTCTTTAAGTAACATATTCTAAAGTATTTGTCAGATTATAGGAATGAAATGTATAGATTCTCTGTCTTGTACTGTCCTAGGAGTCATCCCTACAGATCTTGCTTAGAACCCATTCTTTGAGTCCTATTTCCTATTTTGTTAAGTGTCCGCTTCTCTGTATTATAGCAATTATTCTTTAAAGAAGAAGAAGAAGAAGAAGAAGAAGAAGAAGAAGAAGAAGAAGAAGAAGAAGGAGGAGGAGGAGGAGGAGGAGGAGGAGGAGGAGGAGGAGGAGGAGGAGGAGGAGGAGGAGGAGGAGGAGGAGGAGGACTGGATAATGTAGGTTGGTTTACTCAAAACCTGTGTTTCACTTTTCATCTAACTGAGAAGCTTAGAAATCAAAACAAAACAAAACAAAAAGAACATATTTTCCATATTCCTTTGAAACAAAGGTTCTGGAGGCAAATTAGATCTGTCAATCAGATGCATGGGCATGAGATCTGGAAGGCAAACTTGAGGCAGAAGTTAGCTTCCTGTCTAATTTTTTTCATTTTGTCTGCTTCTGCTCAGAAACTCCTGAGGAAACTAAGATTTATCTGTAACAGTAAAGTAACATTTTTTCCTTGCCCTGCACTGCCCAATATGGAGCTCTAGCCTTGTGTGGCTATTAAGCACTTGAAATGTGGCTAGTCCAAATGAAGATGTCCTCTAAGTGTAAAGTACAGGCTGGATTTTGAAGTACTGGTCCCAAAAAGAGAAAGAAAGAAAAGAAAGAAAGAAGAAAGAAAGAAAGAAAGAAAGAAAGAAAGAAAGAAAGAAAGAAAGAAAGAAAGAAAGAAAGAAAGGAAGGAAGAAAGAAAAGAAAGAAAAGAGGGAGGGAGGGAGGGAGGGAGGGAGGGAGGGAGGGAGGGAGGGAGGGAAGAGAGGGAGGGAGGGAGGGAGGAAGGAAGAAAAGAAGGAAAGAAGGAAGGAAGGGAGGGAGGGAGGGAGGGAGGGAGGGAGGGAGGGAGGGAGGGAGGGAGGGAGGAAGGGAAAAGGAAGAGCATAAAGTATTCCATATCCTATATCATAAAACCCTAATGGACAAATCAACTGAACAGCAGAACGAGCAGTTGCTATGATGTGCACTGACCACCAGGGAAAAGGTGCTCAACACAGGAGCTGCTCCCTGGTGGTCGGTGCACTCCCACAGGGGGAGTGCCACTCACCTAGAAGCCAGGCTCATGGCTGGTGAGCACAGCGATGGTGGTGGAGCCTCTCCCACCTCTGCTGTAGGCAGTCAGTAAGGAGCTAGTGGTTCTGGACTGCAAGAGGGCGCAGGCTGAGATGAGGGACACCCCCTGCCCCATGCACAAAATTTCATGCACCAGCCTCTAGTATTCTTATATGGATTGCATTTTGAAGAGCTTCCATTTTGGTTAAATAAAACATGTTCGATTTAATTTTACCCTATCATTTTATTTTTTAAATGAAGGACTGGAAAGTTTGAAATGACAGATGTGCCTCTCATTGCTTTTCTCATTGCTCTGGCTTCCTGTGTGTAGAGAGCAAGTCTGGGGTGAAGCAGCTATCCCACTCCTGGTTGACAGCTATGGACTGGGTTCCCTGGCTCCTGGTTTGTTTAGAGGTTGTGGGGGTGGGCTCCTGATTCTGGCTTAGATTCAGGGACAGCCTTAGAAGTGGCTCTCCTGATGGGTCTGTCTCGTACTGTCCTAGGAGTCATCCCTACAGATCTTGCTTAGAACCCATTCTTTGAGTCCTATTTCCTATTTTGTTAAGTGTCCGCTTCTCTGTATTATAGTTCTTATTCTTTCTTTTTGAAAATTATTACTTTATGTTCTGTTTCTTGAACTGAACCTTGATTGATTTTTTTAAAAAAGGGTAACCTCTTAAACAGTAGGAGTAATTTGTGGACTATAACTCCTTTAGTTTAATTTTTTTAAGTTTATAAGAAAACAAAATCTATTTTAATGACAAGCCTTCCAAAGCTATGAGAATGTCCCTAGTGTGTGTGATTGGGGAAGGTGTGTCCATCCTTCTGGCTGAATATATCTGAATATATCGCTTGTAATATCTGGATTTGCATATTCTAAAAAGGTACCTGCCTTAAAATGATTTTTTAAAAAGATGCCTCCACAAGGGACACTGTTTTTTAAAGCAAATGTTTAAGGAGAAAACTGCAGTAGAGCAGGAAGAAATGAGATGGCCTCCCTCTGAGACCAGGAACCATTCCTTGGTGGAATCTGATTTCCATGATAAGACCTTGCAAAATTACTTGCAGTTTTTCTCATTTCAGCGTATCATGAGGGCATCAAAATAGTGACCTCCCTTCCCATGTTCCTATGTTTCTGTTGTAAAAGCTATTTATTAATCTGCCTGGTTATCGCTGGGATCATTCTATTTTATATAGAGGTTGCTGCCTATTTCCCACATAAGCCTCTCTGTGCAGTAGTACTGGGCATTCAGTGATCATATCAGAGCTGTGGAAAATTACTGCCTTCGCTGGTGTGTCTCTCCAGGTTGCTTTTGCAGCCGTAGGCAGTGCATGTGCTATCCCCAGCCCTGCAGGGTTTTAGATGTAAATTAATAAAGCACCAGCCTCTCCCTGTCACAGTGAGAAAGTTCAGGAGTTTTTTAAATTCAGAAACAGTACAATAATCATGTGGCTACACAGACTCACATCCACACACAGGATGTGTTCCCGAAAGACAAATTCATTTTTCACCTGTCCTGATATATCATGTGTTTAACAGTGCGCTAAGAGATTCTTTTAAACAGTGTTTGAGAAATAAGGGCTAGGAATTGCTGAAAAGGATTTTTGGTTTTGGGTGCTACTTTTCAATCTCATGATTTAGATTGAATTAACCTAGCCTTTAGCTCATTACATTTCTTGATATGGCTTCAAGAGCAGTAATGTTAGGATAATGGCTAAAAGACTACATAAACACAGACAAAAATTTTTAAGACTATGACATATTTGAAAGGAAAGGAATGCATGTCAGGCTCAAGGTCAGCTTAGGTTCTAGGCCCAAGTTCTAGGGTGAGAATCTCTTGAGCTATCTGATCTAAAGATTTATGGATTTTTGCACTCAATATTTTATAGTTATATATTGTAATTACAGGCCTTTATGGCACAGACTTACTTATACAATGGAAAGAATGAGAAAAGCTGAAAGAAAATATAAGAAGAGAAAATGGGAGAAAAAGATAATTTTTGTTAAACTAAAAATGCAAGTGCTGTGTGATTTTCCTCTGTGACTGCCTGGACGGGCCAGTTGTCTCTCACCCCTACAAGAGAGGCATAAATTATTTGCAAGGAAGTATGACATAATGAATTCCGTTTCACTCCATCACCCACACACCTTCTGCCTGTAGGTATGGGAACTCAAGAAATTGAGGAGTAAGAAGCAGTACTCAGATGCCTATGAACTAACCTGGGAGAGGAGGGAATTTCTTGATTTCAAGATATGTAGATTTTCTTCTATTTCATGTAGGGAAGTTTTTGGAAAGCTGCAGCTCTACCACCATGCCTGGAGAATGACTAAAAAATAAAGCAAAAAACAAAAACAAAAAACAAAACACACACACACACAAACAAACAACATAAAAACAATTTTGTGCACATAGACTTTTAAGGGCTACTCTCCCACGTGTGTTTACCATAGCAAAGCTGGCACATGGAAGACATTTGTGAAAGATGAGACTCCCCAGACTTGAATTAAGAAAATTAAAGGGGGAGAGAGAATGTGCATTTAGCAGATTGATCCCTGCAGTGTGAAGGGACTTGCACCAGTGGGGACTTGTGAATGACTCACTAATGAGGAAAGATAATGAGGCTGCATCACAGTTCACCAAACTCAGGAAGAAAGAAGGAAGAAGGTGACGCCTGTTTTAGCATTTATTATCTATCTTCACATTTAATTCAGAACCGTCCTGCCATTTAGGGCATTATCACTCCACTTTTCTTTGGAGTAGGAAGAGTAAGGAAGGGATTGCAAGTGCAGATAGAAAAGCTAGGAAGGAGTGCTGTGAACTAACTGTGGGTTCAAGGTCTGGACCAAAGAACATCCAAGTGAATAATTTACCTTTATCAGGCATAGCAAACATGGATCGAAGAAGCAGAAGGCAAAGAAAGTGTTCTTCTCCAAAAGTCATATATGAGTGACAAGCCCCTGGCAATCAATCTTCTTAATTCATATATAAATATTTGTATATTTCAACAGCACATTGTTGACCAGAATTGTATTTTGTATGTGCCATCAAAATGATAGAGTTTACACAGATGTAACAGAACATCATTAGTAAAGCTCAGTTATAAAATTTAATCTCTCTTGGTGCTACATTTGAAATTTTATCTACAATATTTTTATTTTTAAAATGTAAAAAATGTCAACAAATGACTCAGTGACAACAAATGACTCGTTTGTTGCTAAACCTTAGCACAGACTGTATAAATATCATAGTAAACTTTAAATATCATAGTAAACTTAAATGTGAAATTTTAATCAATTCCTATGTTAATTTTATGAATTGATTTTGAAAAGGTTTTTAATAGACGGCTTATGTTCAATGACTAGTATTTTAAAAAAATCATTAACTATATGAGAAAAAATTTTTATAAGGAAAAATATTACAAATTATCAAAATGTGGAGGCAGAGAGTACATGGAAAATCTCTGTGCCCTCCTATGAACCTACAATTGCTCTAAAAAATAAGAATTACAGTCTGACCGGCACGGCTCACAGTTGAGTATCCACCTATGATGGTCACGGTTTGATTCCCCGTCAGGGGGCATGCAGGAAGCAGCTGTCCAATGATTCTCTCTCATCATTGATGTTTCTGTCTCTCTCTTCCTCTCCCTTTCTCTCTGAAATCAATTTTTAAAAGAATAAAGTTTTAGAAAATAAAGATTATTGATAAGTTCATATCATTACATTTTGTAAAGTACTTCAAATAATTAAATTATGGGCCACATGGATCAACATGGTTGAGTCATAGAACATAATGTCAAATGCTGAATGAGAAAAGTTGCAGAGAAGTAGGATATGGTACCACTTCTACAAAGTAAAATAAAATGCATGATGTTTTATTTAAGAATATGTCCACTTGAGGGAAACCATAAAGTAAAGTAAAATGACAAAAGACACTACTTTTAACTTAACCTTTACCTCTGGGAAGACAGGAGTAGATTGGCTTTATCAGGCATCAGAAAGAACATCAGCTGCATAGATAAGGCTCAGTGAGAGTTTCACAAATGCTAATTTAATTGTGTTGCTTCAGTGTGTGTTATACTAATTTGTATAAACAAGTATGGTATATACTTTAGCTATGTGAAATTATAAGATTGTTATTATATTAAAAATATATTTTAGAGCCCAATCAGTGTGGCTCAATGGTTGAGCACCGACCCAGAGACCATGAGGTCATGCTTGAATCCCAGGTCAGTGCATATGCCTGGTTTGGGGGCTCAATTTCCAGTGGGAGGCATGTAGGAGGCAACCTAGCAGAGATGTTTCCCTCTCCCTTCCTCTCTCTCTAAAAATCAATAAAAACGTATTTTAAAGACATATGTATTTTAGAAAGCTCAAAACAAAACTAAATTATAGATACTGAAAAGAACTTTACTAAATCAAATGAGTTTTAATTTCTTTCCTGAAAGAATTCATATTAATCTTATAGTTGTATAATAAAGTAGGGCATAGTTAAATGTAATCTCAGCTGGGAACTCAAGTTGATTAATCAGCTAAGCAAACTCCTTTATTTAACTACAGATTTTTAACAGCTCATAGTGAGACCTTTCGAAATATACCAGCTGTAAAATATTTAGGTTTTCAGAAAATGTTTTCTTTCTTTTTTTTTTTTTTTTGCAAGACTTTTGTCTACTTTTCTTGTGTAATCATAGTTGAGAAGAACTGGGGTAAAAAAAAGTCCATTTACATTTTCTTTTACTCCTTTTTTAACAAAAAGAAGATATAACTTGTTGTTCCACAGTCCTCCCTGGTGATTTTTTTAACACCAGCCTTCTTTGGGATTAAATCTGTAGGGGGTACATAATTTCATTCTACTTTGACCTTCTTTTCAACTCTCTTTCCAAATACATGTTATGTGATACTTGTCCAGACTCTTAGTGAGGTAAGCCTCTTTGCATTTTAAACAATGTAGTTTAAGCAGCATCTTATCAGCATTAGCTACTTATATGCTAGTGTGCTCCCAGTCCATGATCATAGATCCAGTTCACGATCATATGCATTTAGGGTTTGTGTTTTTAATCACTAATTACATCATGTTTAGATTTTAAATTATCTGAAATATATTGCAACATTTTTTCCCAAAGAGACTACACATCTTTTTTTTTTTTTCCTAATCAGAATCAACTCAGTTCTGTAAAACCATAGTCCTGTTAGTCAAATTTACCTTGCAATTTATAATAGAATATTGATTGTGTCCATCTTAACTGGTTCTAAAATGTTAGCCAATTACCTAATTTCTAAAATTTATTGGATAATTTTTACATGTTGGGAAAATTATAGTCACAAACTCATCCAACACACCTAGTAAAAAATTCAACAATTATACACTACAGCATGGCAGAGATCAATCAAATCTTTATTGCCATCTAACCAGTGGGTGATCCATTTCACCAAACCTCATTTTAAGCCTGCTTCCTAGGACAACTTTGGGTACCAATTATCTCAGATAGTTCCTCTAGAAAGGGATTCGAAGATGAGATTTGTCTTCAAGAACTTAATTGGGAAGTGCATCCAGGAACAGCATATGTAAGAGAGTAATGATAGCAGGAATAGGCAAAGGACAAATTTGAACTCTGCTGCAGTTATATCAGAGGCCTCAGAAGATTCCAGGTGGAAATTTAGATCTGGTATGGTCCTTAAGATTATGGCAAGGTCTTGGTACCCACTTACCAGTTATTGGTTGTGCTCTGCCCTGGGGAAAAGAACGTGAATTTGAATGATTCAAAGCAGCATTCTTTGGCTCAAGGCAATTCCTGATGGCAGCCATTAGCATCCACCAGGGCAATGAGTGCCTCACATCACAACATCTACCGTACTTGACATATACTAGTAAATACAAGTATTAGAGAAACACGTTTTTCTTTTGCCCTTGAATGTAAACAAACAAGATTGAACTCATCATATTCCCTAAGATCAATCTTAACTAGTTTATGTTGACAAGCCCTTGCTTTTTTGTGAATGCCATAGACTGGCACTTAAGAGCCAATGGAAATGATAGAATTAGTAAAATATGATTAGCATGCTTCTTCACTCTATAGTCTAAACCAGTAACTCTGCCCAAAGCACTTAGCCATGGGTGCTACTCATTTATTTTCCTACATGGAAGACCTCAGTTTTATCATTTGGGAGATTGTCTTATTGACAAAGCTGATTCATAACATGATTATTCTATCTGTATGCTGTAAGGTTATTAATAGCATGGGAAATGGTCAATAAATCTTTTTTTCTGGCATAGTGGTTTTCAGTACACTCACAAAATAATCAGTATAACCACAAAATATTCAAGAAGACCAGTGTATCTAGAACAGGGAAATTAAGGGGGAAGGAATGGGACATGAGGTAAGAAGTAACCAAGGTCCACAAATGACGAAAGAGGGAGTTAAAATTTGCTTGAACCAGCAAATGCCCTTTGAGGAAAGTGTTTCCTGCTCCCTGATCTATCTGAATTCTGATTTTTTTCCCCTTTAGTTTTATCTGAAAATTTCATTCAATCTTTTCAAGGTTCTGTTCCTTCAACAGAGGCATTGGAAAATAATTTTTAGCCAACGACTGCAGTTGTTTTCAGCGGGCCATTTGGCCTGAATAACCTATTTGGCATTCTGGAAAGCAGAGTCCCAGCAGTTGGTTTTCCAAAACTACAGCTGTCCTACAGCCTCCCAGCTGGTTCTGGCTGATGTAAATAATGAGCAAACGTGCGCATGACTCTCTCAGGTATGACACACTTCATTTGTAAATTAACCTTTAGAGCGAGTGCATGTGGGGATCCCAAACATTTTTCTGTCACTGGCCGTGTTAGCCTTTGCTCTTGGATAGACTAAATTCCATCCTGAAAACTTTCATGTAGTGATGAAAACAGATTAATATAAACAACATTTCCCCTGGATGAATATCAAGGTGTATTTACAAAATGCAATTATGGTCAAAATTGATCTGCTTTCCTTTTCTTTACAAAATAACCTACATTATAGGCTTGACAAATTGGGCAGGATTAACAATTCTATTGAACCAGGTTGGAAAATTGGAAGCACACTAATTGCATCTCACGATTTCTATTCTCTCTCCTTTGTTCTCATGTATCATCTAATAGCTTCCATGACTGACGAGAAGGAGCATACCCTTAGGTGACCTCATAAGTCATTTAAAGGGTCAAAAAGCGATTTGGTACAAAATAGTTTCTTTCCATCCCTGAGAAACTCTTTGAGCAAGGGGTCTGATCTTTCAGGGAAAATATAGTTTCTTCCACGTTTTATGAACAAGATATTTTTTTTCTGGAGTGACAGTCTTAATTACAGTAAAAGCAGCTTAATAAATGATGCATATCCCACGATCTGGCAATGGCAGTAGCTATCCTTGCCCAGAATGCTGTGCATTTTTGAACTTGCACTTGGCTTGTGACTTGACTTTGGAAGACAAAAGGTATTTTGTGCCATAAGAACCAAACTCAGGATTTTCTAAAGTTTAGTTTTACTTTGGAAACTTTATGACCTTTTGGGGACAGAGGAAAAAAAAAGTGAAATAAAGTCATCTTGTTTATAAGCCTATTTTGGGGGGGTGGGGGGAAAGCCAATGGAAGATTAATATATAAGAACAGAACACCTAAAAAGACACAATATTATCCTTTTTTTTTCTTTTTGAGGATCTGAGAGAATAAAGGATGTTCTATGTGTCCTTGTAATATAAGTAAGTATCTTGGAAGCTTTGATATAAAATTTAAGAAAATAAAAATTTGCTAGCAGGGTGACATGGAAGAGAATAACAGATTGAGAATAAATCTATGATTATGAATTAGCAGCAGGTGGGATACATAAAAAATATCTCAGCCAGATCAGGGACAAATGGAAAAAGAAGGCAATAGCACTGCATTTAGTGCCCAGAGGTGCTGTACAAATAGAAACATGCTTCCATAATTGGCGATAGGGGTATTGCAATGGCTTTATCAGAACTGTATCTCTCCTGCAATAGAAATTGGATGTACTAGTTGAATGTTTTCCTGTTCCTCTAACGACAAAGGATTTGGAGCAACTTGGGAAAGGACACTAACATTCAGTCTGCTGGTCACTGAATGATCAGCCTCATAATCCAACCATAGAAGCACAATGAAACAAAATAATGGGGGACAGAAATGTAACAGTCTCTTGTAAGTTGTCACTGGAACAATACACTGTGGGGAGGGATTCAGTTAAGTCAGCAAGCACTGAATATTTTGTTCAAAAACTCTCTCAGACCCTAACTATTTTGGCTCAGTGGGTAGAGCATAGGCCTGTATACTGAAGGGTTTCAGGTTCAATTCCAGTTAAGGGCACATGCCCAAGTTGCAGGCTTGATCCCCAGTAAGGGGCATGCAGGAGGCAACCAATCATTGATGTTTCTATCTCTCTCTCTCCCCTCTCCCTTTCTCTCTGAAATTAATAAAAATATTTTTTTAGAAAGAAAAAACCTCTCTCAGTATATTTAATCTCATATCAACTAGATGATGTTCAAACTTAGAAAGTGACTTAAACTTTCTTAATGGGTAGGAAGTAATAATGGGGAGGACATCATATCTAATAAAAGAGTAATATGCAAATTGACCATCACTCCAACACACAAGTTGGCTGCCCCCATGTGGACACAAGATGGCCACCCCAAGATTGCAAGCAGGGGAGGGCAGTTGGGAGGGACCAGGCTTGCAAGGGAGGACAGTTGTGGGTGATCAACCCTGCAGGGGAGGGAAGTTAGGGGTGACCAGGACAACAGAGGAGGGAAGTTGGGGGCAAACAGGCTAGCAGGGGAGCAGTTAGATATCAATCAGGCTGGCATGGGAGTGGTTAGGGGGTGACCAGGCTGGTAGGCAGAAGTGGTTAGGAGCAAGCAAGAAGGCAGGCAGGTGAGCAGTTGGGAGCCAGCAGTCCTGGATTGTGAGAGGGATGTCCGACTGCCTATTTAAGGGGATCCCTCGAGGAGTCCCAGATTGGAAAGGGTGCAGGCTGAGCTAAGGGACACCACCACCCTCTTCCCCCCTCCATGCACGAATTGATGCACCAGGCCTCTAGTGTTCAATAAAATGCAAGTTGGTCAGGTTAAGATCCAAAGAAACACTTGTATGAAATAAAATCTGTGTGGCATTAAAAACCTTAGTAAATAAGGAGACGCTAGGCTTGCACCTGTGTTGTTATTGGACTTGGGTGTGTTTAGTATGTAAGGATGTGAAAACTAAATTTTTCTAACAACATTGACAGAGCAGAGATATAATTGTTACTCTTCAGGATCTGCCAATCAGAAAATGGAAGTTCATGAGGGCATTTGACCTATCAGAAGCTTGGGCTGTTACATAAATCTGAATATGGGGTCAATATGAGAACCGTTTGCAATGGTTTTCCTCAGAGTAAGGGCCCCTGTAACAAACCTTAAATTAGAGCCCCAAACACTCTTATGGACCCTGGCTTCTTTTCTGACTCCTTACAACAGAGCATATGTCCTCTGTTTAGCCTCCCTTCTTTATGATTTGAATTTCTGTCTCTTTTTACTTATTTTTTTTTTAACTTTATAAATATGGGCATCAACCACTCTGAATTAATCACTATAAAAATCACATAATCTCAAATAAGGGAGCATCCTAACAACTGAGCCCTAGTATTGTCTTCTCCCATAGGTAAATGATCATGTTAATGAACCTTATTTACTCGGTGACCAAATGGACCCCGATCCCAAATGTCTCTCAAACCCTTGTCTCATGTCCCCTTTCTAAGGTCCTGCATTAAAGTAGGCCTGATGTATATCTCACTTACAAATTCTACTTGCTCTGTCTTCTCTCAGATAACATCTTCAGATCCTCTGTGTGGCCTGACAGTCCCCAACAGCCCTTGATGAATATAACACAGTTAGTCTCTATAGTTTAAAAAAAAAAAATCAAACACAAGGGTATTTAAAATTTTGTATAATTATCTTCTCTCTTATTAATTAGTTAAGATCCCGTTGTATTTTATGCTGGGTCTATAGCATGATTTTTAGCAAGTTTATCTGCTTTAGAAGTATCTGAGGGATTAAAAAATGGCAGTATCTTTCCTGGTGGGTGAGTGAATGACATGTGTTAGTTACAGCCTACATTTATTCATTGATCAAATACATATCTATTTTTTTTGGAAGAGTTAATGTATTTCTGGACAGCAGGAATACCAAGTGAGTAAGAGAGCTCCTGTCCTCATAGATAATGAAACACAGAGTTTTAATATCGTGTGATAACTTATATAAGAAAAAGCTTCAAAAATACTTAGAGGACAGGGCACTTTAGAGCACAGAGAAGAGGTAGGTTATGGGGTGAGGAAATGCCAGCCTGGAATAGAGAAAACATTCCAGGAGGAGGGAAACTCTAATCAAAGGCCGAGAGACCAAAGAGCAAATTACAAGTCCTTCACACAGTTTCTAAGCATCAGTCTGATAGCTGAGAAATCGGCAAAAACCAGACCTAGAACCCCTCAAATGCCACTAGGAAAACTGTGTTTCGCTGACAGCAAGAAGAAACCACTAAATAAGTTTAAGTCGACGACTGGCATTGTTAGATTTATTTTTGTTTTGCTTTTTAAAAAATATTCTGGTTGTATTTTCTTGTGAAGTGTGTATTTGAGAGAGAAAAGGTGAAGGCAGAGAAGCCTTTGAGAAGGCTACCTCTGGAAACATGGGAAGAATAATAAAGAATTGCAATAAGATAGAGCCGGGTACTCAACTGGAAGCAGGAGCATGCACCAGTTTAGACAATATACATTGGTGATCAGATTTTTAAGGCATTAGATCAGTGAACAAAACATGAGTTTTGTGGTAGACATGCTCATTTTAAGTGCCTAAGGTAACCCAAATGAAAAGGGACAATAGGCAAATTGAGTATGCAGGTCTATAATGAGAATAGGGAATATGCCCCAACTCACCCCAAATAAGTGCTAGCACAGTGTCACTGAGCCAGTGAGGGAATAAGGATTGCTATTTCTGGCTATGTCTCCATTTCAAGGAGGCAGCTTACTAATACTGCTGCTGCCAAAGAAGTTAGCATTGGCTTCTCAGCATTTCCATTTTTTGGCAGCACACATTTCTCTGTCCTAAATCATCAGACAAATTAATCTCTAATAATGCCGCTTCCTCCATCGCAACATTATTCCTTGGGTTTTGGCAACCAGAGGAGCTTTCTTTCTCTGATAATGCCAACTAAAGGGCAGGCACTTTAACAATGTTTAGAACACACCCTGCTTTTCAAATGAAGAAGCATGTTCACGGTTGATGATTTACTTAGACAGGATAAAAAAAATAAATCAGAATGAGGGCCCTGAATTTTAAAAGTCTGAAACATGTGGTGGCCTTGATAAAAGATTGAGCTAGGATCTCTCTGGCGACACTTTCAGAAAGTGGTAACCACTTGATGCAGCCAGAGGGTGATTTAATGCCTTGCTAATGTACTCAGGTCCAGTGAAAACAATCCTGCCTCTTGAATATAGCTTTTCCATCACCCAGTTCCCATTAGTAGGAAAACTTGAGCAAAGAGAAAACATTTTTTCCCTGAAGATCTTTGAGATGCTAACAAATATAATGTTTGAGTACTGAGTTGATAATCGCAGCATATGGAGACCACGTATCTACCTCATAGGTCCTTGGCTCACTCTAAATTTCTAAACTATCTGGTCAAAATAATGCCCTTACATATGTTAGATGAAGGCTGCATCAAGCCCTGCTTCCTCTGCTCCATGTTTAAATCCTTTCATGATTGGGCCCCACTCAGAGGCATATTTGCCATGAAAGCAATGAAGCTGAGCAGGAGGGCTCCTCACTTGCACTGGTCTACTCCAAGAGCTTGAGAAGGGCACCCTGGCACTGAGTTCTCAACATCACATGCGAAATGGACAAAACCAAGCCTTTTCTTAGTGAGGATGGCTGCTCTTCTCACCCCTATTTCCTACTTGCCCCTGTGCCAGGTAATATCGAAATGAGTGAATCTTGCTTCAGGAAAAGCAGACAGACAAGACATTTAGTTCTGTGTTTAGGGTGTCTGGGCAGTCCGCAGTCACTGTCATGCGTGGGTAAGTCATTGTCATGTACAGAAGTGGCTTTCAGGAGTATGTCTGCCACCCACTGTACTAACTGACCCTGTGCCATGACAAGAGGTGCAGGGCAAGGTGACATACAGATGTCCAAAAAGCGCCTGCCATCCAAATAGAAGAGGAGGGCAAACAAGGTTTGAAACATAACAAGGAACATTTTGTGAGGGATTTTCCAAGCTTCAGTAATTTAAAACTGTAAGCAGAGGATTTATTTCTCAGGGGCAGCTAGTAACTCATCAGTAATGAAAAATAAAATGCTCACACTGGAGGGAAGGCAGAACCATCTTTCTGTTCTTCCTGTGTAAAGCGATACTTCAAGAGGATTAGCATGTGAAGAGGTGATTAGAGAGAACACAGCCAAATCGCATGGGGGGAGAGAGTGCCAGAGAGGTGTGCCTGGTACAAGGTAATACAAATATTACAGATTTTTCATTAGCTTTTCGGATGTGTGATTTGTTGTGGTTACTTTTCTTTTTAAAAAAAAATATATTTTATTGATTTTTTACAGAGAGGAAGGGAGAGAGACAGAGAGCTAGAAATGTTGATGAGACAGAAACATCGACCAACTGCCTCCTGCACACCCCCTACCGGGGATGTGCCTGCAACCAACGCACATGCCCTTGACCGGAATCAAACCCGGGATTCCTCAGTCCACAGACCGATGCTCTACCACTGAGCCAAACTGATTTCGGCATGATTACTTTTCTTAACCCAAGTAAATATTTCCCTTTACAACTGAGAGAACATCCAATCGCACTGTCCAATCAAACCCTTCTGATTCAGGTATCTTACCCCCACAGTAATTTCATAAGCACAAGCAAAGGCATCTGAGACAGAAACGAAACAAAATAATAATAATAATAATAATAATAATAATAATAATAATAGTAAAAAATAGCCAGGACCTAGAATGCAACTTCCGGGGGACTTTCTTCTGACTTCCAGGTCCAGGTCAACACAGGTATGTCTAAGCAGAGTGCGCACTCACCTTATTTGCAGAGGGAGTATGTATATTTGGATGATAAGGACATTTTCCTGAGAGATAGGTTCTGACACATCTCCATTTACTCATAGATCGTTACCAGTACACAGTCCATGTGATGTTTTCCAGTAAGTTTGTCGATTCCAGATTTATTTACTAGAAGGATTCCATAAAGTCAACCACCTTGGGTATGTGGTGAGTACCCACTGGATGCTCCCCCTTAGCATGCTTCTGACTATTCCACTGCTGCTTTATGATTGGCTTTTGCTGATTTCTCCATCCCTATTTAGATTGCTTTGATGTCACTCAAAACACGATTGGCATTTCTCACCTGAGACTTGTCTGAAATGGGTAGTTTTTACCACTGCCCGCAGTAAGCCCACAGCTGGTTCCCAATGATCTGTAATGAGCAGCTGCTTCTGACAGTTTACACATCCAGAACTTATTTGATTTCTCCCAAAGGCTTTAGTCTGTGTATGTTCAGTTATGGTTTATAATACAAAGGGTCTTCCCATACCACCTTCTTCTCCAATTTTTTAACATATATTTCTCTACTTAAGACCCTTTAAACATTCCTTTTTTCCCCCCTCATTGAATTTGTGAATAGGAGCCATCAGGATTTCTAGAAGAAGAATATAATTTCTCTAGCACACCTGAAGAGTCCTGATGGCTTCCTAGAATATTTCTCATTGGCATGGTCTGTGAGAACCTATCTCTCAGGAAAATGTCCTTCATCGTCCAAATATACATAATCCCCCGAATTTCACAGATGAAGCTAGGCCTTGGGTTTCAGTTGGATACATCAGCCAGTCTCTGTTAGTTCTCAGTTTCTTCCTCTGAGGAATCTGTGATAATCATACCATCAATGCAGTATACTCATTCGCTCTGATGGTTATCTATTATAGTTCAAATCCTGCCTCATTAGATTGTGGTCATATACTTGAGATTTCCAATTTTTCTGTATCAAAACAGTGGATGCATGCTAATTTTCACCCCACAAGATTGCAAACTGTACCTGCCTGGACTCCAAATCTTGTATTGAAAAAAAGTTTATCAGCCAAGTAGGTAACCTTCCAGTCCCCACAGGACTGTTGCACTTTGTACATCATCTCTACCTTATCAAGTACAGCTGGAGCAATCAAAGCAACCACCTTGGCTAACCCTCCATAGTCGAATATTAGCCTCTACACACTGTTTTCCATAAGTACAAGTCATATGGGACTATTAAAAGGGGAGATAGATAAATCAAAACCACGTCCACAACCATTTCCTCACAGCAATTCTGTTTTCTTCTTGGAAGTCTCTATAGCTTAATATCGATAGTTTATAAACTTAGGCTTGGTTGCCAAGGTCCCTATTTATCATAGCCAATCAATACAGCATGAAAGACTGATTTAGCAGACATATTCCTTATAAAGAGTAATGTGCCCCATTTGCATATAATACCCATCCCAAGGATACACTCAGGGGAAAGGAAAGGGGTGGTCCTTGTTCAGTCACATTTTCCATGTCATAACTCCACCTCTATGCTGGTTCTCTCTATCAGCACCTCTGATCCACCCAGGATTACCTCCATGCCATTAAGAGCACAGTTCCGACCACCACCTCCCCATCAGAATTACTTTTTGCTGGGCACCTTTATCTAAAGTTCCAAAAAAAGTTTTGCTTACCGGGCTATTCTATCTAATCATTGCATACAGTCCAAGTTCCCCTGACAGAGATTAAGCAAGCAGAACTTGGCCTCTTTTTTGGACGTTATGGCTTAGCCTTTAACTGAGGTAATAAATTCTTCCAGACAGAATTTAGAGGAAATTTACCATGGCCCTTTAAAAGCAAAGAGTGAGACTCAGGAAGCTTCCTCACCTTCACCTATTGCAACCTGTTAGGTGCAGACTATCCAGATGTCTTTGCTCATAAAAGTTCTCAGCCACTTGAGGATCAGCCATCTACCAAAATAGTCACTTCCATCCAGCAAAATATAGTGTCAGCATATGACTCTCTGATTGCTCTCTCTAAGAGATCATGCCAATAGTTATTCTCCAGGATTTTCTGGGTTTTGTTTTTGTTTTTGTTTTTGTGTGTGTGCTTGTTTTGTGTGTGTGTGTGTGTGTGTGTGTGTGTGTGTGTGTGTATGTGTGTGTGTTTACCATCCTAATACTTGAATGGGGGGAAAAATAATACACTTGGCATTCAGTTACCTGAATCAGGTCTGCAGCTATTTATGTAATTTTTTGAGTAATCAACAATCAACAATCATAGCTGAGTTCTTTGCTAATGAACATAACATCTCTTCCCGATTATCAAAGAGACATGAGAAGCTTTCTAGGACTGGAAAATCTGATCTTATTGATTTTATACTTTTCCACTTCCACCTACTCTTATTTTACATGTCTAGCTTTTATCCAAGGCTGTTAATAACCATCAGGTGGTGGAATTTTTAATCAACGTACCCTTTTTCCTACACTTCCTAGCTATCCACTTAGCCATTTCCCCCATATCTAAATGGACCACCTACAAATTTCATTGATAAGACTTATCCCAACAATATGCATTGGGTTTTCACAATTTCATACAAAAGTTGATAGGTTGCTAACTTTGCATCAAGTGCTCATCATACTTCCCCCACCTCATTTTTCTTTCCAAACTAATGATAATAATAGCAACAATAATCATAAATGTTTTAGCTATTGTCATTTGTGGATAAAATCCTGCTCAATGCAACAATCTGATATAACATGAAGGTTCATATCCTCAAATTAGATTCACACAAATCTGATATCTTATTGAGTACCAAGCTTTACTAATAATTTAAAGAATTCAAGTAACAATAAGACTCAGACAACAGAGAAAGTCCAGAGGCTCCAGTGCAGCTCCCCAGATGTGTTTTGACCTGTCCTATATAATAAAAGGCTAATATGCAAATAGGTGGAACAGTGGAAACAAACAACCCAATAACCAGTTGCTATGATGTGCACTGACCACTAGGGGGCATGTGCAGAACATGGCAGGCATTGGCCACGGTGGGATGATGGAGCAGGTGAGTAGGGGCATCAGACCAAGGTGGGGCACCAGTCACTGTCATTGGGGCGAGCCTCTGGTGGTTACTGAAAATTCTTTTCACCTGTGCACTACAGTCCTACCCAGTACTCGTACCTGCTGCCAGCACCGCAGCCACTGCTCACATCCACTGCCAGTGCCAGCCCCATTTGCATCCATAGCCAGCACCAGAGCCGCCATTCACACCTGCTGCCAGTACCTAGTGCAGATCCTGATCACTCAGTGACATCAGCAGGGGCAAGCAATAGCTGCCAGCCCCATTCACCCCTGAGGACTTTTCCACCACCCCCTGCTCCTGAGGGGTGATTGGGGCAGCAGTGCTCATTTGCACCTACTGCTGGTGCCAGCCCTAGTCGCTCTGTGTATGATCTACATCCCAGGTGGTTTGGGGTTTGGACTCTGGAAGAGGGGCCACATGCAAATGAAAGAGACAAGATAAGAAATAATAATTTGGAAATTGGGGGGCCAGGTAGGAGCCTAAGGCAAGAGAAGGACTCCGTTTGTGCTCAGGCCAACACCTATAGCCCTTTGCAGTCAATTCCAGTAACAGACAGACTATCTGATCAGTAAGGATTTACATGAGACTATCTGGTCGGCAAGTTGCTTCAGCCACTATTGTTTCAACTAAACAGCCTGTGCATAGCTCTGACCTTTGCCAGGGCACAAGGGTCCCTGGCATTCCGGGCTCCTTGTCCACACCTCTCTGCTAGTGAAGACAACAGCAGTGGGAGCAGGGCTGTAGGCAGACAGGGGAACTGGGGCCATGGCAGGAGGGGCCAGGTGGGGGCATGGAGGATGGGCTGACCTGTGCCTACCACAGCTGTGGTCCACAGTTCCCTTCAAGGTGCATGAGTTTGTGCTCTGGACCCCTAGTATTAAATATATGAGATGTCCAAGTAATGTGTGTAGTAATACTCCTTACACAGAAGGAGGCATTCTAGTAATAATAATATCTCCATTATATATTCAGATAGCTACACCGTTAATATGACATTTTCCCTATAAACCATCTAACTTCCATGTTTGTTGGCCACAGCAATCCTAGAGAACCAGGTTCATCCTTTGGAAAAGCATTCCAAGGCAGTAACTCTTCTGCTAGCAAAAACCATTGGTTTGCTTGCTAAGGGATCTGTCACTAGCAAGTTTACAATGAATTGTGATCATATCATCATCTTCCCTGGAAACATCCCTCATCCCTAGAAAGGGGGTAGAATGGATTACAGACCTGCTGCTTGCTATTTACTTTATAATGCCTAAATTTGTATTTTGGATTCTTTTTTCAAAAAAGGAGGCTCCAAATGATACCTTGCAAGTCCCCCCAAATGAGTCAATCCATGCCTCTGCTATATGCAAGCAGTTAGAGAAGAATTAAGACACATTTCCATCTTACTCCCTTAATCCTGATATACCCTTGCTTCTGCACATTATCGGATTCCCACCATGCCCCATTTATCCCATGTACATTTCATCCTGGGCTCCCACATATCTGTGTAACTCTGCCTGAAGTCATCGCCTCCTCGCCTGAGGCAAATCCTTTATACTGTTCAAATGACAGTTTACTTCTCATTACCTAAACAAACCTTTCTCTAATTTTGCTGCCCTTTACAAACACATTCTTCCTTGGAAATGTCATTGCTTATGCAAACTGCTTTGAAGTAACACTAATACTAAATACTAATAGCTATTTCAATGGAGTGCCTACTATCTGCCATGAAATTTTCTACATAATCTACAGGATTGGTAATAACTACTTCAATCTCGCAAAACAATAATCACCATGTGTTTTATAATCATTTGTCCAATATCATATAATTAGCAGGTAGTCGAGTCTAAACTGAGATCTCACTTTGTGTCTGACTGCCTTCAAAGTGCAGGATCCTTGCACTGTAAGGATGCATTGATTCTATCCTGCTTCATTCATTTCTCTAAATGCTTAATTCTTACAGTTTTAACTTTCCTGTTAAATGATACACATTCGCAGGAAGTACCATGTATTTTAATCTAGGTATCCCTCTTTGCATTGAGTGTTGTCCTGTCCATCTTATAGCAGGGTAGTAATAGCTGTTCAATACATGAATGAATGAATGAATGAATGAACGGCTAATATGCAAAATGTCCCCTCAGGAGTTCAACCAGGAGACCAGGAGGTGGATCACACTCTATGAGGTGCGCGGGCGGCACCAGGGGGCAGCACGGAACATGTTGGGTGACCAACGGTGGAGGTGGTGGGGCACTGAAAGAGTGAGGGAAGGAGGAGGTGGGAAGGTGGGGAGGTGGGGAACCCGATCAGCTCTAACCGCAGGCCAGGCCTAGAGACCCTACTTGTGCACAAATTTCGTGCACAGGAGTCTAGTTAGATAATAAAAGTAAGGGATAAACTTTTTGTTTATTTTGCATTCCTTGTAGAGGGAATATAGTATAAATACATCTATAAATTCTTGCTGGCTTACTATTTGTTCAGGTTGATGTATTTGTTAGAGTAAAGAAAGACTATTCCAGTAAACACCAAAATGCAGGGATTTAAGGAATAGAGTAGTTTTATAGCTCTTTCGTATAAAGCACTGAGCTAGGAGGCTGCCTGCCTTTAGTGAGTTATGTCGTCCGTGGGCCAAAGATATGGGGTGAGCTCTGCAATCCTCAACATGAGGCTTTCATGCTTATTGCAGACATCGTCCTTTCTAACCAGAAGTGAGGTAAAAATGTGCCCCAGGGAAACAGATATCCTTTCAAACAAGCAATATAGAAGTTGAAAACATCAATTCCTTTCCAATTTTGTTGGGACAAACATAGTCACACGGCTGTAAGTATGGCCTGGGAAATGTAGCCCTGGACCCTCTCGGTGACAATAGGCCAGGCCAAAATGATTAACACATGTAAGGAAGGATGGACCAGGTTATTCTGTGATAACAGCTGATTCTCGGCATTCAGTGGCTTAAAAGAACAAAGCTTTATTTCTTACCCATTCTCCATGCGCTTCATGGATCAGGTGGGAGCTCCGAACAACATTTTCTCTTCCTCTTTATTCTGAGATTCTCATTGACTTGCAATTACTACTTCTTGGATCTATGCCAGATGCTGTGACAAGAGGAAAAAGCAACCCTTAACAGTCTTTCACTGGCATGATATGGTCTATATACACTGAGTGGCCAGATTATTATGATCTCTGGATGCATAATAATCTGACCACTCAGTGTATATCCTAAATAATAAAAGGCTAATATTCAAATTGTCCCCTCGAGCAGGAGTTCGACCACCAGGCAGGCCTTCCAACCACCTATGTCCCCTCCCCCTGGCCAGGCTGGCTGGACTCCACCCATGCACAAATTCATGCCCCGGGTCTCTAATACACACACACACACACACACACACACACACACACACACACACACACACTCTGAGTGGCCAGATTATTATGCATTCAGAGATCATAGTAATCTGGCCATTCAGGGTAAGTCTCAACCAGCCTCAGGGGATATGATACATAAGCCTACTTTACAATAGTCAGTGAGCCCCAACGTGGAAAGGGAAAGAATTGATTTGGTTTTTATCTAACACTGGCTGCCTGTGCATCTAAAACAAAGGCAATCAGTATATAAGAGAAAGTTTCTGTATGGAATGGTTGATAATTGTTGGCTTCTTAGCTCAGTGTCTTATCAGCCCCAACATTCTTGCTGGGAAATGAACCTCCCCCTTACTAAACTATATGGTTTGAATGAAGTGAGTTCTTACTTGCGTCTAATGGTGGGAATTTATTTGTCTAAATCAATCAGCATAATCTTATTCCATGTGGTCATACTGATTGGATTTAGAAAAGGCTTATAACAACGTAGTCCAGTCAGCAAAAAATTCAGAATTTTAATTTTAAAGTTGAAGGATAGACACACTCTCTGAGAATAGATAAGAAATGTTATCTTATTTATTGGAAAATGTTAACACCTACCTTTTTGAAAAGGGCCACCCACTCATGAAAATGATCACTTTTGTCATTGTTCAGCTGCTAGATTAATTAAACCTTGAAGTTTTATTTTTGAATACAGTATATGGTGGGTATTCCATATTGACAATATCAATTCCTAAGTAATCAATTTGTCCCATAGGACTTCAGAAACTTGCATTACTATAATTACAAGAAAACATGTGTTTATAAATGTAAATGGAGGAATGTTACTTATAAAGAAGTGGTGCCAGAATTTCCCTTAGCAGCTGTGTTGAAAATAACATCATGAAATGAACCACTTCCTACTCCTCACCTGTGTTTCTGTGTTGGCATTTGCCAATTTTTCCTATAAGAGAACTAAGCAACTCTGCCAACTGCAGAAGAAAGCATTTAGAGCTCTTGAGATAATCTGAGATAGAGAAAACAAACCAAAAAAAAAATGCAACAGGTAAAACAGAGACTGGATAAATTGCAGAAAGCTCTGAGCTGTGAGTTGACCCTTTCCTATACATAGCCGATGCCCCCACCCACTGTATATTCAATCCAGTCCGCTAACCTGATGAATGCTTGGCATCAGAGACTTGCTTTTTTAATGAGTCCAACAGAGGGTGGTGCAGAAGCAATGCCCAGGCAGCAGAGGTGACCCTGAGAACATAACCACACCTCATCTCTAGGAATTAGCAAAAATCTGGGTGAGGGCGTGATGCAATTTGGAGGAGAGAAGATTAACACTCAATTATAAATGAACTTAATGAAAGCATCTAATTACTTTAAAAGTTACATGACTAGAATGATTTTTACTTTCTCCACATGCTTCATCCCCAGAATCTATCTAAAGAAGTAAACACTTTTCTCTCTTCCTCCTGACGAGCATTTAAATGAGCACAGACTGATAATAAATCCAAACCCATTCACAGGGTATATACAACAGTGAGAAGTCAGTCTGAATTTCTGGTGTGAATGAGCCAAGCCAGGAGTCAGGAGTTTTAAATCTTACTGCAGTTTTGCTATTACTAAGTAGAGGGAGGTTTCTGGGCCTTCCATGGGAGGGGACAGTGTAAGATCTCCCTTGGCTCTATGAATCTGTGAAAAGTAATAATAACTGAACACATGACATTTAATATTCATCTCATGCCTGCACTCTGTTTCAGAGTCCCTGCTAGCCTGGAACAATTCACTATTAACTTATCTGTATAGGAAATTTGGCAATCCCTTTCCTGCATAGCTGGCATTTTCCTTGTACAAATTCTGTGCAGTGGAATGGCCAGTTAATATGGTGTCCATCTCACAGATACGGAAACTGAGCTAAAGTGAGGGCAAGGTATTTGCTTAATGTTATAATCAATAAGTGGCTGAACTAAAATGAGAACCCAAGGCATTTTATCTCTTACTTAGACAGCTGGAAAAACAAGAAACCATAGCAAAGTGCTTTTTATTGCTGCAGAAAGAATAATGAGTGATAAAGAGAATAAATGCCTTGTGATGCCGTAACCCAAAATACAGTTACCCTGAAGTAGCAAAAGATGCTTAAGAGGTAAATAATTTTGTTGGGATAGACAAATTTGCAACACATATACGCCAGCATTTCTATGAAAGTATAGTATCCCAGACCTGACTGAAGCAAACCAAGCCATAAATTACAGTACTGTAACTTCAGTGTGTTTTTAAAAATGCATCACCAACCAAAGATTAATCCCCAAGGTCAACGAGCACTGCTTGCAACAGAGGGGAGTGAGTCCAGAGACAAATGACTCCGAGAAAGGAAGTTCGCCACCACTAAGGGCAGTGGCAAGCGAGTTGCTGTGGGATCAATATGAAGACCAATATGACTTACTTTTCATGTAAGCAGTTAAAACATTGAAGATTGCAAATGCTAAAATAATAATAATAATTAATAATAATAACTCTGAAGAGAGGGGATAGGTTGGGAGAACATAGCTGAATTCAGAGTAAACTTTGATAAAATTGGAATCCTAAGAGATAATTTACTAACTGATATAACTCAACGTGAGTAAATAAATATCCTATATAATAATGGGCTGATATGCAAATTGACCGAACAGTGGAATGACTGATCACTATGACACTCACTGACCACCAGGGACAAACACTCAACACAGGATCTGCCCCTGGTGGTCAGTGCACTGCCACAGGGGGAGCACTGCTCAGCCAGAAGCCAGGATCATGGCTATCGAGCGCAGTGGTGGTAGCAGGAGCCTCTCCACCTCTGCAGCAGCAGTAAGAATGTCCAACTGCCTAAGCCGTCAGTTGGACATTTCCTGAGGGCTCCCAGACTGTGAGAGGGCACAGGCCAGGCTTCAGAACTTCCCACCCTCACCCCCCAAGTATACAAATTTTGTGCACTGGGCCTCTAGTAAAATAATAAAGCTCATGATAAATATAGCAAAACAAGCAGGATGCAGAAATGCTGAGCAGAACTGTAGCCTTTTGAGGTTTTCAGGTACCCAAGGATGGCACATTATACTAACCAGTTCAGTCACAGGGTGGCCACCAAGAGTAGCAGCTTTGATATGTCCGTCTTGACTCTGGCAGAAGACAAAGAGACATAATCCTGTAACTCTGTTGCCTATTTCACATATTCCTGGTTTATTTTCACCAGGTTTTAGTTTATGCCTACTCTCACCTTTCACATATAAAATATTTTTTTTGTTTTGTTTTATAGCAATCACCAGTATTTACAATGTAAGGGAATTTAGCTGTATCAAGTCTAACAGCTCTGTTTTATAGGTGGAGGAGATTGAGGCTCAGTATCAATAGTCCATAAATTTATCTGATGCATTTTATAGTCACTCCGGTCCTATTTCAAGAGTGCCTGAACATCACTCCACATGTCTGGATAGAACTGTAACCTAGTCCTAAAAAGCAGTAACAAGGGATGCTTTCTACAGGTGGCTGACTAATTCACACAATAGGGGTATTTACTTGTGTCCCAAAGGTCTATAATATGAATGCTATACATTGCAACTATCATGAACATTACTTTTGTACTTGTATTCTGTAAGTGGAATGAACATTTCTGCCTGAATTAGAAATGTCAGATTTCATAGCTTCCCCAAGGTCTTACTACTTGCTGTTATAATTCTAAAATTCCCTTACTGTTCATCCTGGCACTCGTTACAACTATGTTACATCTAATCCCATCTCTGTGCCAAAGCTACTTCAGCTAAAAAATAAAATAAAACTTGTATTTTGTCCCTTTTATTTTTTTAATATATTTTATTGATTTTGTACAGAGAGGAACGGAGAGAGAGAGTTAGAAACATCGATGAGCAACCGGAATCAAACCCGGGACCCTTCAGTCCCCAAGCCAACGCTCTATCCATTGAGCCAAACCGGTTTTGGCGTATTTTGTCCCTTTTAATGAGGAAGCAGATTTTGGAGGGGACCCAAGCTGCAGTAAAAAGCCAGGCACATGGAACAGCTGCTTCATCCCTGTGACAGCAGCACCTCCTACAGGAGCATTCTGGAAAGCCCAGCCATGGAGGGAAATTTGAAGAATGGCCTGGAAATCTCAGAAAAGACCAGCGTTAGCGATTGCTAGTGCTGGCCCTTCACTCTCCCCGCTTTCTTCCAACTCTGCTGAAATCCAATCGAGTGGTCCTACTTCTAGCCAGATGTGGTGTGTCCCAAACCAACCCAGACCAATTTTAGTGAAGTGAACAAAAGAGAGTATGCCCTATGAGGCAGTGGGGACCCTAAGTGGCCAAACATTAACTTCAATTTTTTTTAACTGCTGCTAATATGATTCTTTATGTAAAGTATTTAATTTTTAAGATGTTGACAATCCCTTGTGTGTTTTGTTTTGTTTTTAATTAGCCAAAGAAAACGTCTTTGTAAGTTATTGTGGCCCATGGTCCAAATTCTAACATGTAATATACAAATGCATCTATTCTAAGCCAGAATGTGGAAGAGAATGCTTTTCCTTTTTTAGAAGATCTTATGATGACCTTTGAGGAGCCATATACCCTATTGGGTTTGGGAGAGTACACTGTATCCCAGAACTATTATGATAATGCAAGCAAGTTCAGTTTTTATATGACTCATCACTGGAATTTGTTGAAACAGTGGCACGAGGCCCATAATCTTTTAGATAACCTGACACTTAATTTCAATTTTTATTTCCATGAAAATTTTGGAAAATTAGCTTTAGATTTTAAGTGAATTTAGCACCCTACTAAAAGCAACCATAAGATATTTTAAGCGCATTCAATCTCAAAACAAAACATTGGCCACTACAAATGGTCAAATAGTCAAGGAGAATAAAATCATAATGTAGGAAACCTATATTCACTCTGATACACTTTCTCTATTTTCTAATATTAGGTTGTATAAGCTAATGAGCAAGAACAGGAAAAACATTTAAGTTAATGACATTACCAGTCAGAACGACAAACCTTGAGTGAAAATTCTGTGGCTAGAATATATATATAAGACTTACTTATAGATATTATTTTAGATCTCAGTTGGATGATTTACTAGTATAGATCTGAAACCTTATTAATCAATGCCTGAATTTGAATAAACTCTGTGAGAGTTATTTTATTTTGTTTCTATTGTCATTTTTACCACCTTCATTGATTTCCTACATGCCCAATACGTTAAAGAGAAATATTTGGGTGTAGTATGTTTATTCTTTTCTGTCCTTGGGACAACTTTTTAAAAAAGAGTATGAAAGTAAAGTTTGAAGAATAAGAGAAATAATGACCACAAAATTGTCAGTATCTAACTTTAAATATTACCACTGAAATTAATATTATTAAACCAGGTATTGCATTTGCATGATACTATAGGGTTAGAGTCCAAATAAAGTGAATGTAGACTAATAAAATCTTGTTTTAGAACTATTATAATAAAAATATTTGCGAATATATATAATAAAAGATATAATAAAAATTATAATAAAAAATATATGCGAATATATATAATAAAAGATATAATAAAAATTATGTTTATCTCAGTTTTTTAAAAAGTAATTTTGGTCTTGCCAAAACCGGTTTGGCTCAGCGGTAGAGCATGGTCTGTGGACTGAAAGGTCCCAGGTTCGATTCCAGTCAGGGGCATGTACGTTGGCTGCGGGCACATCCCCAGTAGGGGGTGTGCAAGAGGCAGATGGTCGATGTTTCTCTCTCATTGACTTTTCTGGCTCTCTATCTCTCTCCCTTCCTCTCTGTAAAAAAATCAATAAAATATTTTTTTTTAAGTAATTTCAGTCTTATAAAGAAGAGGTATGTTTTCTCTTTATCTTTCCTTCAGATTCCTGGCTGAGATACAGACAAGGTGATAGGAATTGTCTTCCATACGTCACGATGGCAACTCACTAAAGAGACAGTAAGATAGAGAAGCTCTGTGAATGCTACCACAAAGTTAATCAAGCAAACATGCACAGTATTTTCCTAGACCAGTGGTCATTAGTTCACAGAGCCAAAATCAACAGTAGAACAATGGAAATTTCTTTTGAGAGCCAAATTTTTTAAACTTAAAATTCTTCTAACGCCACTTCTTCAAAATAGACTCGCCCAGGTCATGGTATTTTGTGGAAGAGCCACACTCAAGGAGCCAAAGAGCCGCATGTGGCTTGCGACCACAACTCTAGACAATCAGGTGGAAGATAATTAAAATGTAATTCAGTTGAAACTTCTGTTATTTAAGGTCTCTGTTATAGGAGACAAACCTTAATTGGAATTCAATTATTAAAATAAAAATTGTATAACTTTCAGAATTGACGCTCTTATCATCATTATTGCTCTTATCTTTTAACTTCTGTCCAGCCATCCATATAGAGGTTGATATTCTAAATAGCATTTTAAGAGAAGCAGAGTGGAGCTGTGTCTAGGTGCATACTGTAAGATTTGCTGTTAGACAATCCTCGATTCGATCCTATCTCTGAAGCTCACTCCCCATACGACTGACTCATTTATTTAATTACCCAGCCAGTTTCTCATCTATAAAAGGAAAATAACAACATTTACTTTATGCCTAACACATAGCAAGGCCTCAATGACCTGTAAATCTTTAGAATGAGCAGTTACACTTGGAGTATTGTTTAACGTTTTGATTTTGCTTGTTATATGAAAGTTTTTCTCCAGGGAAACTGTTACTTTTATTTCTTTGTCTTCTGCTTTCCCAGTCCTCTACAGTTTGGAAATGGATGGCTGACAATACAGTGAAATCCTGCTTATTAATTAATGTCCAGTATTACTGATTAGGAAATGAATAAAAACAGTCAACATCTGTGATTTGCTATCACTAGTAGTAGCTAAATGAACAGGTAAGTATAAATGAGAAATATTTGTGATAAGCTATTTTTTAAAGCAATTCAAGTTAGGTAGTCTTTTGTGTACACACTCTGGAGATAGCAATGCTCTTGAAAAATGTTATTCACACCCATGAGACCTGCAGACAACACACTGCAATCCCTAAAACCCTGTGTCATTCAGCCTCATGCACAGTGCCAAGTTGCAGTTGGCAATCTGGGGGAGAAAGTGCTAAATTCCTGTGCTTGCTGACACCTTTAAATGAACTTTAAATGAACAATTCATCTCTTGAGCTCAGTGTGCTGCAGGCACATTACTAAGTGAAACCTAATTTTCCTAGTCCATAAGGCCCCAGGTAATAAAAATTATCTTAAATATGTATTAAACTAATGGATAAGCTCAACATTATATGAAGCACAGATTATTCTGATTGAATACTGTTTATTCTGATTTGTTATAATTTTATTAAATCAATGGATGTGTCTGAAGCTCTGACTTCAAGATTTTGAATGTGTATAGATGGTTTTTACCTAAATATCATGAATTGCAATAGCTATTAAGTTGAGTAAGGGAGAGAAATCGAGTGTAACCAAATTATTGAATTTACTACATAGTTTTGTATGGCTTTTATTTCAAGTTAATTTTAAATATTGTATACAATTTAATAGTTTTAAATGTAAATATGATTATTATTAAAGTAAAGGCTATGGTCAAATGTGTATAAGATATTGATCATAAAAAGAAGAACTTGTATCTGTTGAGCAATCTCTTGGGTATTGTGCATAAAATGAAAGTTTCTACAGAAGTTAAAAGATAAGAGCAATAATGATGATAAGAGAATCAATTCTGAAAGTTATATAATTTTTATTTTAATAATTGAATTCCAATTAAGGTTTGTCTCCAAAACAGAGACCTTAAATAAAGAAACTATACATAATAGTTTCTTTCAAGCTTCACAACAAATCTATATGAAGGAATAATTACTAGACCCATAACAGAGTGGAGGTAACTAAGACACAGTGAGGTTAATGAAAGACAAATATATTTTGGTCAAATTGTCATTATTTATTTTGGAGAGAGAAGGAAATGACCACAAGCACAGTATTAGGTTTATTGTGTATTTAGAAGCTGTCTTTGTAAAATTTATGAGAAAATTAAGTCAATAAACCTTTCTGAGTTGTTGCAAAAAGTAAAATTTAGAAGAAAGAACTCTTTTCATTTGCAAATATAATAAAGTATGTGATGGACATAAGGGTTTATGCAAAGGGAAAAAGACTATATATATATATATATATATACACACACACACACACATTGGTAACACATTTGGTTCAAGATATTTTTATGTTAATTTTTAGAAGTTATGATGTTATAAATAGTTATCAAGATCAGTTAATAGTTGAGACATGACACCTTAATTGATTAGTTCCTGTGCTAGGAATGTTTACTGCCCTCTGGTGGCTATTGCCCTAACAACAGAACCATTTCTGAAAGCAGGGTGGACTAAAATCTTTAAATCAGTCTTTTAGAAAATATTATCAAACAATCCACATTAACAATCATAATAACCATAAAACTAAGCAATTACATCCTTTCACTTGATTCTATCTAAGAAACTAACTTTCTTTATGAAACTATAGTCCTTAACAATTCTTACGTTTACAAAAAGATTTATTTGGGGAACTTTTAAACTAAGGAGTCGAGGAGACCTTCGAAAGGCCTAGTTTTGCTATTAATTGAACACCAACGGGAATTTGAAAAATTACTGAATTATATCAGTGCTTCTATCAAAGTTGGTTCCTTATATATTTGGCCAGAGTTACATGGCTACTCTTAAGGATCCATGTAATAATTTTACTTTATATTCTCATTATCTTTTCTCAAGTGTATATCTAGCCTAGGTTCAGCCCTATAGTAACTTGCAATGTTTCCATAAGCTTGTAATATTCATTTCAATATCCAAGTAAGCTTGAAGAGATAAAAATAAATGAAAACATGACTGTATTTTCCATTAAGGCAAATCCATCAGTTTTTGTCATTTTTAATAAGAAAAATTATAAGAATATTTGACTTAGGAGTTATTAAATTATTTTTAACTAATCATAGGAAGCATCTTTTAAAAATGAAGTTAAATATTAGGAAGGACCTGATATATTCTAGGGAACATTCATTAATCTAAAGATATCCCTATCACTCAATTTCTAATCACATATCTCCTATGATAGATTTTAAATATTAGTGCATAAGGATATTTTCCATTTCTATAATTAAAAAATATGTTTCACTGGAGATGATTTTTAAAATATTTTTATTCTGTTGGCATGGTTTAAGTGAATACTTGCTAAAAGTTAGGCAACATGTACTCAATAACTTATCCGGGCTTTTAAATCTGATGCAATTTTTTTAGTTATTTTTTCATTTTTCCTATTTTCTAACTAAAAAGCAGTTCACATTATTAATGGCAATTTTACAAATCATATTGAAGGCAACAATGTCTATTACAATGGCATGGCTCTCCTGTGTTTCTTTTTACATAATCCTCATTTCTCAATCTTTCTCTTTTTTAATGAAATTATCATTACTATAATGATAATCTATAATAATGAAAGTGTAATATGCTAATTATACTAGATGTCCTTCCGGAAATCCTTCTGGATGACCTTCTAGACCAGTGGTCAGCAAACTCATTAATCAACAGAGCCAAATAACAACAGTACAATGATTGAAATTTCTTTTGAGAGCCAAATTTTTTTAACTTAAACTTACCTAATGCTACTTCTTCAAAATAGACTCATCCAGGCCATGGTATTTTGTGGAAGAGCCGCACTCAAGGGTCCAAAAAGCCGTGTGTGGCTCATGAGCCACAGTTTGCCAACCACTATTCTAGACAAAGTCAGGACTGCGAGGGGAGCCCAGGTCCTGGGTGCCAGAGGGAAGCTGGTGCTGGCAACCAGGAGAAGGCAGGCCTACTCTTGCATGAATTTTATGCATTGGGTCTCTAGTTTAGATGACAAAACTGATAAACTTTTGAGCTCTTAGTCATTTATGAAACCTAACATAATAATAAAAAAGCACACAACTCACACAATTGATTAATTAACAAAACTATTTTCACAATGGTCACTAAGTTGCTGGTTGTAACTAAATATTATACTGTTCTGGGGTAGGTAATTTGGAGGGCAGCTGGTGTACCCCACTATGAGATGGATATAGATACAATTGTTCCATTTTATTTACCCTATTCAGATTACTGGGAAACTTCATTTTATGTTAAAAATCTCAACATCCCTTAAAACTGTTGATAGGTAGTCCTTCAATGTATCCCTTTTTGGAGTTTCTTATAGTCTTCTCTAACCTCTAGTATCTCATTCAGTAAGAAAATGACCAGTGGCCGGCCAGCAGGGCTCAGTGGTTATGCATCAACCTGTGACCCAGGAGGTCATGGTTCAATTCCCGGTCAGGGTACATGCCTGAGTTGTGGGCTCAATCCCTAGTGTGGGACATGCAGCAGGCGGCCGATCGATGCTTCTTTCATATCATTGTTGTTTCTAGCTCTCCCTCCCTCTCTGAAATCAATAAAAATATAATTTTAAAAGAATATTACCAGGGATGAGTTAATCAGATAGCTACTTCTGTACATCTATACTGCAATGCCAGGTTTGACCTCTTAATCAAGTGTAACATTGATCATGCAAGTTAATTTATCATGCCTTGTGGTAAAATTCTGTAGTTGTTTCAAAACATATCCACAAACGCTTTGGCATCTCATACTATTAAGAGGTGGTGTCTACATCCCCTCCTCTCCCCCCGGCCCCCACTTTAAATCTAGATTGGTCTTAGTGACTCAGTAGAATAGAATACTGCAGAGGTAGCATTGTGTGACTTCCAGAGCTGGGTCATAGAAGATGCTGCTGCTTTTTGCTCAGTGCAGCACTCATGCTTGGAGTCATAAGCCACTCGATAAAAATTACCTTGATGCCGCCATGCTGTGAGGAAGCCCAATCACCAGAGAAAGTCGAAGTAAGTGCTCAGGTTGAAAGATTCACATTATTTTTATTCACATTAACTTTCACGCATTAAATTTTAGTTAAGAGTGGCATAGCTTAGCCCTTTCCATGTCAGTCAAAGTATTTTCTGAGATTTTTATCAAGAATGTAGTTGATAACCGAAACCGGTTTAGCTCAGTGGTAGAGCATCAGTCTGCGGACTGAAAGGTCCCAGGTTTGATTCCGGTCAAGGGCATGTACATTGGTTGCAGGCACATCCCCGGTAGGGGGTGTGCAGGAGGGGGCTGGTCGATGTTTCTCTCTCATCGACGTTTCTGGCTTTCTATCTTTCTCTCTTCCTCTCTGTAAAAAAATCAATAAAATATATTTTAAAAAAGAAAAAAAAAAGAATGTAGTTGATAACAAAAGAACAATATTTCTAAAATTCCAATATTGCTAATTATTGGTAGAGTGAGTTCAGGAGTGTTAACAAAATACAATATAGAATAAAACATCGATCAAGGGACTTTGATACCCACTAGGAAAAAAAAAAAAAAAAAAAAAAAAAAAAAGAACTTTAAGAGAAATCCAAACAAAAATCTTTTTAAAAGTTGATTCTCTGTTGTGTAGTTTGTTTAATGCCAAATGGGTATGTTTATCTAGAAAGGATTAGAGACTGAAGGGACACCTTTCTTTGATACTTTTTTACATGCATTATTAATTTAGTCATTTGCACTTCTATGTGTTTAACAGCTCACCAACCAAGGCTTCTTGTGGGAATGAGTGTATCTGAATAGCTGCAACTCAACTGAGTTTTATCCTGATCTCTAGGATAACCAAAGGGACTGCTTTAGAAGAGATTTCAAAGGCAGAGAAGACACTCCACAGAGCTGCTCTAACAGAAGGAAATAAAGGAATGAGTTTTGTGGTTATTATGTTATGTCTCTAAAATTCCAATAAAAATAATATTATCATATATACAAAAAGTATATATACACTTTTTTTTTAAATGTTCAGGGCCTAATTTCAAATTTAACCTCCAAAATTTTCCTCTATTTGGAGATTTGGTTGACCTCTATTCAACCTAAGAGTGATAATAAGCTAATTGTATTGAATCTCACTTATGTGTCATACATTACAGCAGATATGAATTTAGAAATAAGAATGGTGCACACTTTTTTTTGCCTTCAAGGCATTTACTGGTATTACATCAGGAAGGCACATATATTAAAAATGCAAGTGAAAATTAAAGTTGTATAAGCTCAAATGTCAATGTGCACAGGTGATAGGCTTGTTCAAAATACTGTGTATGAAAGTACTGCAATTTTTAAAAACACTTTTTTTTTTAATTTACACACAGCTCGACATGCACTTATGCCATTAGGCATGAAGTTCTATGAATACTTGTTTAATGTTATGAAAAGGAAGAAGAAGAATCTCTGACCATAACTGGTTGCTTCTCTTATGCTCACCACTCTTCTGAGCTCTGGTGATGCTTTAATATATGAACTTAGATTATTTTAAACTTTGAGCTAGCTTTCACCCTCAAAAGAATAAAATCAATCATTAAATAAATACAATCTTAAATCATGAGAGCATAATTTATCAGGGGTAAATGTTTCTCATGCATTTAAAGATGAATAAAAATAATTTACTTAAAATATAACGCTGAGTAAATCAACTTCTCATCTCTTCTGTTCATGTTTCCTGGACAACTTTGACTCCTGTTCTGTCCTAGAGTCTCACCACCAGCGTCTCCCTTTCACAGCCACGGCCTTCTGGATGCAGTCTCTGTGCACATAAACACACAAATCCATGCAAATGTCATGCTCTCCTGCATCCGCAGGTCATCACCATCACCCCTGGAATTTTACGGATTATCATAAATTCACAAGACTTAAATCACATTAAGCAGGAATGGCCTAAAGGGCCATGTGTGCTCTAAAAATCGTTTTCACCAAGTGGAAGGTAAGAGCTTCTTTAGGTAATTGATTTTCTTAATAGTTTTTTTTTTCCCCTCCACTATGATGTATTAAATAAATCAGCCCATTAGCTTTAACTAAATGAATAAGTGCAATGATGACTTTCCCAAACAAATACTCTTTAAAGTATTTATGCCTTTTATAATTAATATTGCTAATTTGCTAACTTTTGTAATAGCTTTATGCATTATGAATTTGTTTGGTGTTAATGAGGGTGCCAGTTTTTCTGGAGGGCAGCAGTAACAGGCAATAACAAAATGAGGAGATAGGCTTTTCAAGAGACAGACAGATGACAGCTTCAATAAAACAAGTATCACTTAGGCCAACTAAAAGTGGTGATATTAAATGTCACAAGGAACAGAGGCTCAAATTAGAGAGAGAGAGAGAGAGAGAGAGAGAGAGAGAGAGAGAGAGAGAGAGAGAGAGGAATCCGGTCTTTGATTATCTCTGAGTCTCTCTGCTCATTCTCTCATATCTAATGCTAATATAGAAAGTCTAAGTTAAGTCATGAAATGATATTACACCTGAATGTATTTTTAAGCCATTCCCATATGTCCTCCTATAGCATTCCACCTCCAACTTCCACCCCAGCCTGTCCTTTGCCACACAGGGACCAAATGCCTTTGAACTCTTAGCTATACCTTCCGCCAAATCCTCTCATCACAAAAACAACAGAATCATTTATTTATTCAAGAGGCAGAATAAATGACAACATAATGTATATCTATCTCTTCCCTTCATATAGGGTGTCTTCATTTTTTAAGTTATAAAAATAAATCCATTGAGATTGTTTCAAACTTAAATTACAAGGGGAATCTTCAAGCAGAGAGAGAAATTCTAAGATTTGAATTTCAGAAAATAGCAGTTGGGCTCCTACTCCCTGAACATTACCTTCACTTAATAGGCCAGAATCTGATTCCCATCCTTACTTCCACCTCCAAAATACCAATTGCTTGAAGTTTCCATATTCCTATATACAACCAGAAGACCAACCTCCTCTTGTCAGATACTGATGTTTCCAGAGTTAGCCCTCCCCAACCCAGGTCAAATGCTTGCTATTTTTCATCTCATGTTACTCATACAACACCCGTTATCCTCCTTAGCACTATTCTCCATACCATTGAAAACAGATGGATTTTCTCTTTAATTTCCAGTATCATCTGTGCCTTCAATACCCAAATTAATGACCATGCCTAATCCCAACCTTGCAGTCCTGTGATTTAATCTCTATGATCCTCAACCATATGCCAGTCACCTACTCACATAGTCACCCTCTAGTTACAGCTTTTCATTTAACCCTACATCACTAGTCTAGTCCTTCATCTTTCTGATGTCAATTTTCAATATTCTTCATCACCTGTTCTAATATATTACAGTATGGTGTGCAACCAGCAAGCAACTGCCACGAGAGATATTGTTCAAAGCGCAAGTTATTCCCTCATCCAAGCTTCAGCCCTCTGCTCATGGAAAAATAATAGTCCTTTTTGGTATCATCTCCAAAAGATGCCAGTTCATTAGCAGCCAGCATGTGCCCAGCATCCACTCAGAAGCAGTGTATCCATACATGTTGTAAATATGTACATAAGCCCCATCTGATTGTTAACATCTTCCCTCTCAAAGCTTAAGGATTCTGCTCTGGCTGGTTTTGCTCAATGATTAGAATGTCTTAGCCTAAGGACTAAAGTGCCAAGGGTTCCATTCTGGTCAAGGGCACCAACTAACTCTGACCAAGGGCACCAACTAATTTTGAGTTACCATGGGTTGCAGGTATAGGAGTAACCAATCAATGTGTGTCTCCAATCGATGTTTCTCTCTGTCTCCTTCCCTCCCTTCCATTCTATCAATGGAAAGAATATCAAGTGAGGATTAACAAAGAAAAAAAGTTGAACAATTCTTGTAAACCCCCCAAAGGGAAGATATGTTACATTAAATTATATGACTATATTAAAGACAATTTTGCCTTTTAATTGAATTGTTTACTTCATTTCCATTTAATGCTACTATGATAGAGTTAGATTACAACTGCCATGTTATTTTCTGCTTTATGTCTGTTTTGTTCTTCTATTCCTCCTTTACACTAACTGATTATTTTCCACTAAGTATTTTTATATTTTCATGTAATTTTTAATTTTAAGTGCTTTCTAAAAATCTTTATTATTGTTAGCATTACATAGGTCCTCCTTTTCCCCCATTAACCTCTTCTAGCCCACTCCTGTCCCCACTCCAGGCATCAGCACCCCACTGTCTGTGTCCAGGGGTTACACATACATGCATACCGGTTCATTGGTTGATCTCTTCCCACCTACCCTCCCCTGCCTTCCCTCTGAGGTTCAACAGTCTGATTTTGTACTTCTTCAACTATTATTTTCTTAATAGATGCTTTAAGGATTTCTACATGCATCTTAACTGATTAGAACATAATTTAGACTTAGATTAATTCCACTGAGATACAGACACTTTATGATAGACATTAATAGAAATTATAGCTTGATTATTTTTATCCCATTACCACAGTATTCTTGTTATACTTATTACATTTATATAAGTTTTAAGGTAAACAATGCATTATTATAACTATTACTTTTTACTTTAAAGAAGCTAGAGAAAGAGGGAAAGTATATATTTATAGCATTTATATTTTATGCATTTACATATTCTTATATATCATGTATAGTTCTTTTCAGTTATCCCTGTAGATCTGAGTTACCATCTGGTAGCATTTCTTTAGCTAAATACAGCTTTACTCCTACTCACCCCCTTTGTGCTGTCATTGGCAAATAATATTTGTACGTGTTATAGATAAACAATAAAATCACATTCACATTATCTTATACAATTTTAAATTAATTAAACAAATAAGAGATAAGCTTTTTATCCCTTTTATAGTCCTCCAAACTTTTAGAATGAGTCAGACTTTGCATAAGCCTTGAGCTGTAAATCTGAGTGACTAGCAGTTAGAAATTCATATCTAGTTCTTCACAAAGCAGGACTTACTTGAACACATATAGAGGGGGGGAAATGTCCATTGTCTCTATTTGCCCTCAGAAATGAAGGAGATTTCCATTTGAATGTGTTAGGAGCCATACTTGGTAATATTTGCCAGCGATTTTAAAAATTCCTACATGTTGAAGGTCCAATGACTTAGGTATAATTAAAAGCTTAAATTTATAAATTAATTCTGTGTGTAAACAAAAAGTAGTAGATTTTCATGCCACAGAGCAGCAAGAAAAGATTGCAGACCCATTTCCTGGGCTGATGGAACAGGCAATTTATTTGACAGTGGCGGGGGAGAGGAGGAGATGAAAGAAATGACCTGCAAAGGTGCTGTCCAACCATGCATTTTTGTGATTTCAATAGTCACAAACATTATGACTCCTTCTCCTCGGTTTTATCCAATTTTTTACTGGAATGTAAAAATCAGATATTATGTGTGAGAGAATAAAGCTTTTTTTTTTTTTTGGAGAGGTAAAAAGAGGTTTCGTCTGAAATAAGCAGCACTTCTCATTTTACAACCGTGGTATCAAAAGAGACAGATACCCTGACCTTGCATTTGACAGAATTCTGTGTAACATGCTGAAAAAGTCATGCAAGGATTTAGCAGACTTGTAGGTTTGGGCACTATAGTCCAAGGGTAATGATACAAAAGTAAAAACATTTTTTTAAAAAAAACCTGCCAAAGTAGAATGACTCTTTCCCTCTGGCAAAATCATTGCCTCCCAGATATAAAATATTAACATCCCAATTCTTTCAGCTGAGACCCTCTGATTTTTCCTCACCTTAGCCCAGGGGTCGGATCCAAAGCCATCCTGCTCTTAACAAGATATCAAGGTTACAATGAGTGAACCAGCTAAGAACTACCTGAGGAGCTATAATACTAATGGGAATGCTTTTCAGTCAGAAAGGACTGGTGAGGAGGACACAAAAGACAGCTTAAAAAGCCTGAAAGGAAATGAAGGTGGCATAACTGCAATGAAAAAAGAGAAATATAAATTCAACGTATCAGGAAAAAATAAAATGAGTGTTGTTTTTTTTATACTTTCTAACCTATATCTGGAGGAATTCTGAGAGCTTGTCTAATACAACATTTTAGTCTTCTAGATAAAAAAATAAAACAAAAAATAAAAAAATAAAAAATTGTAGCCTAAAAAGGTGAATGCTGCCCCCAAAACATTGAGAATCTTCTGAACCTATAGTTCTAGAAAGAATAATAACTAAAAAAAGAAAACTAATACAATTGAAAGGGTATAGGCAAAAATTTAAAGGGAGAAAGTATATTAAAAATAAAAAGCTAAACATATCTATATTACTTCATAGACACACCCCTACGAACTAAAAAAAAAATAATTGAAGTCCCATGTTTAGACATTTATGGTGATGTTTATAAGATTAGAAAAGATCATAATACTGCTTTGGAAAGTGACTAGAGGATAAATGTAATAACATTGCATTTTATTTTTGACATGACATGTAAGAAGAGTCCCAGAACATTTTCATTAAGAAAGCAAGATTACTTGGCAGACCTTTAAAAATGGACAAGTGGCCAATGCTAATTGAGAAATCTAAGGCGATTATTCAGGTTAAAACAAGGAATATCGGTCCTCAGTTTTATAAAGGGCTTTTACATAGAGGATGAGTTAGTATCTGTTTACAATAGCTACAAAACAATAGAAAATACAGAGGTTATATAAGGAATATTTATTAAAGAGCTTATTTTCTCTAACTCAGATCATACAGTTGATTATGGAAGAGAAAATGAAAACAAATATGCTATACAGGTGTACACAGATAGCCAGGAGTATTATATTATTTTATGCCATAAAAAAAAACCAAAAAAAAAAAACACAGAGTCTAAATTATTATTTTCCCCTGGGTATAGACAGAAATAGCTTCAATAATTGGAATCAGATTGGGATGACCTTTTCCAGAAGACAAATAAAATGGGGAATTATTTAAGCACTGAAGGGCAACCCTCTAAAATACCACTCACAGCACATCTAGATGGATTTTCCTACTATCTCCGTTATCTCTTGAAAGTATGAAATTTTCATGAAAATCAATGGAAATGTATTCACAGCTTTAAAATCTAGCCTGGAACACAATACTACAGATAGATAATGACTAGCGCATTAGAGGTTCAATAGGTAGTAAATGAATTCCAAGGCTAGGAAGACTTGCTCTGTTTCTATTTTGAAGGGATAGAAGGACCCATTTAGCTTCAAGGAAGGCTGGAAATTAACACTCCTGGTAAAAATAGAGTATGGTTAAAAATAAGGATGGCTAGGGGGGTGGGGAGGCTATTGGGAAAAAAGGAGATATATGTGAGACTTTAAACAATAAAAAAATAACTTCATCAAAACAAATAAATAAGGAGACAATAAACATTCATTCAGAAGGTGTATAACATTCTCTGACACATATCTCATCATAGTAATAATGAAGTGAGCCACCCACTGCCTCACCAGCATCATTAATGAAACTGCACCCTCTTTTCTATTACTATTAAAAGTTATTATTATTGAAAAGACTGTCTTGACTCCATTGTATGCCCTAGTCTCCTTTGTCAAATATTAACTGAGCATAGTGGTTTGGGTCGATTTCTGGGTTCTTTGTTCTGTCCCATTGTTCTATATGTCTGTTCTGGTGCCAGTGTCAGGCCATTTTGAGAACAGTGGCTTTGGATCCCTCCTGGTATTGAGATCCCTCCTCCTTTGTTCTTCTTTCTCAGGATTGTTGCAGCTATTCAGGGTCTTTTTTTTTTTTTTTTTTTTTTTTTAATCCCAGATGAATTTTTGGGGAGTTTTTCCTAAGTTTGTGATATATGCCATTGGTATTTTAATAGGGAGTGCATTGAATCTATAGATTGCTTTGGGTAATATGGACATTTTAATGATGTTGATTCTACCAATCCATGAACACGGTATGTTCTTCCATGTGTTTATGTCTTCCTCTATCTCTTTTTTCAATGTCCTATACTTTTTCAATTACAGGTCTTTTACCTCCTTGGTTAAGTTTAGTCCTAGGTATCTTAATTTTTTGGTGTGATGATAAATTTGATTTTTTTTTAATCTCTCTTTCTGTAAGTTCACTATTGGTGTATAAAAATGCCATAGATTTCTTGGCATTAATTTTGTATCCTGCTATGTTGCTGAATTCATTTATTAAGTCTAATAATTTTTGATGGATTCTTTAGGGTTTTTTATGTACAGTATCATGTCATCTGAGAATAATGACAGTTTTATGTCTTCTTTTCCAATTTAGATACCTTTCATTTCTTCTTGTTTTCTAATTGCTACGGCTAGCACTTCCACTACTATGTCAAACAGGAGTGGTGAGAGTGGGCATCCCTGTGCCATTCCTGTTCTTAGGTGAAATGATTTTAGTTTTTGCCCATTGAGTATGATGTTGGCTATAGGTTTGTCATATATGGCTTTTATTATGTTGAGGTATTATCCCACAAATTGGACAGATACATGAAAAAAAAAAATGAAATTAGACCACCAACTTACACCATACAAAAAGTAAACTCAAAATGAATAAAGGACTTAAATATAAGATTGGAAACCATAAAAATATTAGAGGAATCCACAGGCAGCAATAGCTCAGAAATATGCCAAAGCAATATCTTCACTGATACAGCTCCTGGGGCAATGGAAACTAAAGATAAAATAAACAGATGGAACTCTATCAAAATAAAAAGCTTTTGCACAGCAAAAGAAACCATCAGCAAAACAACAAGAAAGCCCATTGCATGGGAGAATGTATTTGCCAATGTTATCACCGATAAAGATTTAATCTCCAACATTTACAGGGAACTCATACATCTTAACAAAAGAAGATAAACAACCCAATCATAAATGGGCAACAGACCTAAGTAGATGCTTGTCGAAAGAGGCCATAGGGAAGGCCAAGAGGCATATAAAACATGCTCAAAGTCACTAATCATCCAAGAGATGCAAATCAAAACGACAATGTGGTATCATCTCATACCTCTCAGAATGGCTATCATCAACAAATCAACAAATGACAAGTGCTGGCAAGGATGCAGAGAAAAAGGAAACCTCATGCATTGCTGGTGGGAATGCAGACTGGTGCAGCCACTGTGTGGAGTTTCCTCAGAAAACTAAAAATGGAACTCCTATTTAAACCAGTGATCCCACTTCTAGGAATATGTACCAAGAAGCTAGAAACACCATCAGAAAGGATATATGCATCCCTATTTTCATAGCAGCACAATTTATCATAGCTAAGATTTGGAAACAGCCTAAGTGCCCATCAGCAGATGAGTAGATTAAAAAATAGTGGTACATTTACACAATGGACTATCCAATGGTAAAAAAAAAAAAAAAAAAAAAAAAAAGAAGGAATTCTTACCATTTGCAACAGCATGGATGGAACTCGAGAGCTAAGCGAAATAAGACAGTCAAAGATAAATATATGATCTCATTCATTTGTGGAATATAATGAACAACATAAACTGATGAACAAAAACAGAGACAGAGAAGCATTTATCAGACAGTCAAATCTCAGAGGGAAGATAAGGGAAGGTGGGTAAAGGGGAGAGATCAACCAAAGATTTATATGCATGCATATAAGCCTAACCAATGAACACAGACACCAGGGGGGTGAGGGCATGAGTGTGTGTGTGTGGAGAGGGGAGGTGGTAGGGGGATAATGGGAAGATAAGGACACATATGTAATACCTTAATCAATAAAGAATAAAAAGTTATTATTACTTCCTTTTGCAATCACAACAAGGAAGTTCACTATTATACACATGCACTTGGTATTATGTAAGTCTCTAAATTTTGATAGAAAGACAATAGCACTGAAGTCAGTACAGTCTAGATTCCAGCTTTACTAGTTCTTTGGCAAACAGGCTAGACTTTCTGCACCTCCAAAATATATTATAATATCTGGGTAATCTTGAGCTGGCAGACACCAAAGTGCGATCATCTAGCCAGCATCACTCCTGATTGGTTGATGCCCATGCCAGTGACATTGTTAACCATTTTTAGTAATCCTTATGATATCTATAACATAGGATATTTTCAGAAATTAATAGATTGTGTCTAGAAAGTTTCAATACTTAATTCCCTCCTTTCAGTCACTATTACTGTGTAATATGTAATATATACCAAATCGTTGACATACTTGCAAATGCATATTATATACTTTTTCTTTAAGGCATGATATTGGAAGAAGATAATCATACTGTACTGAGTATATGAAAACAATAACTATCCTCTTACATACATGTAAAGATGAATAACTATCCTCTTACATACATGTAAAGATGAAAGTTATGTCAGTGCTTCTCTAAATCAACATTCTACTGGTAACATTAATATATTTTTACCTTAATATATTCTGTATTTGGTAAAGATTAAGAAAAATATATTTGTATTGTAGCAGACTTAGTATATTACTTTAAATAATTATGATAACTCATAAATTAGAAATGTAATAAACATGCCTTTCTAACCCAATTGATTTAAAAGAACCTTCCTGTTACATGTCCTACTTCTCCTAATTTTTAGTTTTCCAAAGGTTTTATGCAGTGCATCTTAAATGAATGTGTACAAAATACTCAATAATCCAGACATTTCAAAATAGCGATAAAGAGATCATTGTAAAGTATCTTGGTTTTTAAAACTCCAAGTTCTTTCCAAGGGTATTAATCCACTGTAGCAAGAACATTTTAATCCATTGTTTAGAGTTTGACTGCCACCTACAGGGGTAATTTATTCTTGCTGTCTTCCATTTACAAATAATCAATATGACTAAATCTTCCCTAATTTGATAAAATTGGGCAGGGGAGACTTGTAAAAAAAAAAGTCATTTGTTTCACTTAAAGATTGTTCTTAGGAAAATTTAAATGATCGCTCTTTAAGCTCTACATATGAAATAGTGTGCATTGATTTAGTGTCTTATTGAGATATGGACTAATCATTCTCTGTTACATGATAAAATGCTTAAAAGCTCATTTTAGGACCACAGTATAAAAACCTCCCCATAAAATGATCCTAATTTAATGCCCAGTTTATTTCTTTAATCGTTTATTTTAATAGAACTTCTAAATGCTTCAGCCAAGAGTATTGGTAAGACAATGAATGAACCAAATATAGTTGTATAAGATAAATAGCAAATGGTTTTATGGATCTGATTCAGGAAATTATCAAGCTAAAAGCAAAGTAGAAAATGCTTAACTTAAAATGATTAAAATGAGGAATCTTTTTAAACACAAGCTCTATTTTTTGCATGACACATTTTTGAGGAGTTCATGAATGAATTTATTTGTATATATGCATCAATATATAAAAGTATTTTCTTATTTTTAATAATAAAATCAATGCATATATTCAATAACAGAATAAATAGTCACTTTAACTCTAGAATATCTGACAAAATCTTTTTTATCTAGGCACTCTTTCCTCATTTCTACCTTTGTCTCTAATACATAAGTATTTGTGCTTGTTAGTCTTATGATTTAAAAAATATATATTGTAGTATTAACATGCACATGTGTATATTTATACATATATATTTTAAATATAACATATATGTGTGCCTTCCAGATAAGATTTATTAAAATGCACTGCTTCCTGACAGCGGCCAATGCACTGCAGAGCCATCCTCCCTTGGACTGCCCCCAAATCACATAACACAAGCCTGTATTCTACAATATATCCTTTCTCATACCTCTGATTGAGATGCCCTTACAGTGCCTATGGTGCCTGTTTCCCTTGCTGTAACCAGGTAATAAGCCCAACTTTTTCAGATACAAGAGGGTCCCTAATGGTCTTTGGCTGAGGAACATTGACTCATTTACACTAATAAAAGAGAAAGATGCAAATTGGCAGTACCTTCATGATGCCCACCAGCCAATCAGGAGTGAGTATGCAAAGTAACCCAACAAAGATGGTGGGCTAATTTGTATACACAGGCTCTGAGCAGCCAGGTTGGGCTGGGGCGTTCTGCACTGCCCCATCCTCTTGAGGCCTCTGGGCAGCGTGGGAAGGTGGAAAGGCAGCTCCAGGCCAGAGCTAAGGCAGAGAGATGGCTCCGGGCCGTTAGAAAGATAGCTCCCGCCAGAGCAAAGGCAGTACTGGCAACCAGGGGAAGGAAGGCCCTTCTTACAAATCTTTATGCAGCAGGCCTCTAGTTTAATATGTAACATAAGAACCACACAATATATTGGTTACTTGCAAACCATTCCAAAAGTAGATTAAGAAGAAAACTAAATATGGAGTTTTCTCAGAAATGTTTGAGTATGTTTTTAGATTTTAAGTTTAAAATTTTCATTTTAATTAGCACTCATTCAATCAAAAAGAATGGAGATCCACCTTAGTTAAGCCACAAGCAATCTGGTCTTTCTCCACATCATTCATTTGTATTGTTCTATGTCTTTATTTTGATTCTGTGAGAGCCATTTGTTGTTCCAGTTTTCTCCATTCATATATGGCATGTTGTCTCAGGAGAAGCTGGGACACTTTATATCCAAATGTGGTAATGCTATTCCCTTCCATAACAATAGCCCCAGGAAGAGTCACATCACCCAATTATGGCTAATGAGGTGTCACAGGTGGTTCGCTGGAGGAATTCTGGGTAAGATCATAACTAGATGCAATAACTGATATTACTACAATAATACTTTCAACAGCCTGAGGATAAGGGCAGCATGGAAAAATGGTAAAGTAGAGAGAAGAACAGAACTGGGTCCTCAAGGTATTGTTAATACATAAAGTTAAAAATCCCGAGTTCATTCTACTTCCTAAGTGATCTAGTAATCAGAAATCTCTCTAAAACATTCTATCTTCTTCACATAGTACATGAAAATAATTATCCCATGGTTCCTGAGCCAAAATTACCACCCAAAAATGTCCTTTGCCCCCCCTCTCTCTCCTTCTCTCTCTCTCTCTCTGTCTCTCTCTCTCTCTCTCCCACTCTACCCTCCATCCCTCCATCCCTCCATCCCTTCCTCATCTCCAGTTTTTCTAGTAGAAATCTGTCCTTAGATCAAGACTAGCATTAGAGTTGAAGAGCCCAATATGAGCCTTGAAATTAAGACAAGACAAAGGCTTCCTTTGAGAGAGTGGTGCAGGAGCCTAAACTAATGTCAAGGATTGCTGAGAAAAAGGATACACTGGTAGGATTGGATGCAGGGAGCAGAGGTAAATTTAGAGCACTCCAGGATTCATGTTCAGAATCTAGTTACATAAGATTTTATTCTGAGCATGGTCTTATTCTAATGACCATTTTAAAATAAATTTCTCAGTAGTGTAAAAAATGGACTGGAAAGACAATGTAAGGGCAGAGAAAAGGTTAGGTTACCTATGTCAGGATTCAGGTGAGCTGAAGAAGACAATTAGCAAAGCCAAGAAGATATATTAGAATAAATAGGACATGATAACCTTTGGAAAATGAATGGATGAGAAGTCAAAGGAGATTCAAAATATCAATCCAGATATAGAAATGAGAAGATCATGCATTTTGGTGCAAATGTTACAGGCTTGTTTTTAAGACATGTTGAAATCTGAGTTGAGCAATCAGTCAAAAACTGGGTGTATATCAGGGCTTAGAAGAGCACAGGGCTGAGAAAGAAATTTTACTATAAATAAATTGAATACAAAAAGTAAATAAGTTTTAAAAATACATGTTTAAAATTACTCGATTTTTGCAGTTTATACTAAAAGAAAGCAATGGGCCCATGAAGGCTCTGTCCAAGCTCATTTCACTTTTAGTCTTTCGGTTCTTAAATTTTAACTGTCATTATTTTAATTGACTATGATTTAATCATTGTTTCACATTAGGATTAGCCATGCTTTGTTATTCTATTGCCATATGCAATAAATCAAGATACATGCAAAATACAATTATCCTATAGAATAAAAGACTAATATATACAAATTGACTGATTAGCGGAACAGGTCGCTATGACATGCATTGACCACCAGAGGGCAGATTCTCAACACAGGAGCTGCCCCTGGAAGTCAGTGCTCTGCCACAGGTGGAGCACCATTCATCCAGAAGCCCGGCTTGAGGCTGGTGAGGGCAGCAGAGGTGGTGGGAGCCTCTCCTGCCTCCATAGCAGCACTGATGTCCGACTATTGGCTCAGGCCCGCTCCCTGCGAGGGCTCCCAGACATCCCCTAAGCCGGCCTTCTGGACTGTGAGGGGGTGCATGCCAGGCTAACGCTGCGAATGCATGAGTTTCATGCTCAGGGCCTCTAGTTAACTTACATTAGTTAAATACAAGTTGGGAACACAGGATCTGGAGAGTTTACAAGTGATTAAAAATGTTAAAATTAATTCAAGTGAATGTACTCTTCTTTTATATAGTACTATAAGTTTGCACTCATTCTCATGTTTATCAAATTAATTAAAAAAATGGACACAATAAGTTTAACTGTTGTAATTAAAGGGTTTTGAACATTGTATTTGTATCAAATACTGGCTGGAATCATTAATTGAAATTAGTATCCTATCCTCCTAAAACAAGTATTTGTGTGTGTGTGTGTGTGTGTTTTAAGTTCTTTATAGTTTAGTGTATTACTTAATTCTCCTTTTTCCCCCATTGAATTTCCCCCAACTGACCCTCAATGCACATGCCCTCAATGCACCCTCATTGGATGTTCATTTTCAAAGTTTGAGAAGCTTGAGAGATTATCTGTATATCCATGTGGGAAAAAGAAATAGAACTTGTGCACCAAATCATACAAAAAGTAATTCCAGATAAACTGTAGCTCTTGGTAAGAAAATCAAAATGATAAGACTTCCAGAAGATAATAAAAGAAAATGTCTTCATTGCCTTGGCTCAGAGTGAGATTTTTTTTTTAATATACAAAAAGCATTCATCTCAAAGGAAAGATCAATAACACAAACCATTATACAATTAAGAATGTCTATTCATCAAAATATACTGTACAAAATACAACATGAAGCATGTAATCAAGAAAAGCCTCATATCCAAAACAATTTTTAAAAAACCCACATCGATCTATAAGAAAATACATAACCCAACACAATAGAAAAATGGACAAAAGTCACAAAGAGACTAACAATTAAAAATGGGCTCAATCCTCATTGGTCATCAGGAACATTCTAATTAAAACTTTAATGAGCTATTACTACATATGCCCTGAGGTGGCTAAAACTGGAAAGAATGGCACTACCAGCACTACTAAGGATGTGGAGCAACAGAGACTCAACACTCTCTTCAGGAGAATAAGTGGGTACAATTATTTAGAAAGAGCATTTTACTCACTTCTACTTGGAACAAACCCACAACACAAAGCTCTCACAATATACTTCTAGGTGTATTAGCAACAGAAATATGCATATCTGCATCTACATCTATGTATGTATGTATATCTAAGGGTTCCAATTAAATATACTTGCCGCCGAAACCGGTTTGGCTCAGTGGATAGAGCGTCGGCTTGGGGACTGAAGGGTCCCGGGTTCGATTCTGGTCAAGGGCATGTACCTTGGTTGTGGGCACATCCCCAGGAGGGGGTGTGCAAGAGGCAGCTGATCGATGACTCTCTCTCATCGATGTTTCTAACTTGCTATCTCTCACCCTTCCTCTCTGTACAAAATCAATAAAATATATTTTAAATAAATAAATAAATAAATAAATAAATAAATAAATAAAATATACTTGCAAAGTAGGGAAAACTAACTCCTACATTAGGAGTCAAGCTAGTGGCCACATTGGGAAGAAAGGGGGTTACTATTTGGGAGGGATCATAGAGGTGCTCCCGGACTAGGATCAGGATTCTATTTTGACATGGGCAGTGGTTACATGGGTGCTCACTTTATAAGAGTTTATTGATCTATGTCTTTATATTTTTGTGTCCTCTGCTACCCTAAGCCAAGGCATTTCCCAATAAGAAAATATATTTAAAGTTTAACAACTTAATTTTTTCAATAAACACAGATCTTCCTATTTCCAAATGAAGAGAAGCATTTGTTACCGGAATAGGCAGCTATTTCGGATTTACAAAATACAGTTCTCTTTCGGTGCCCTGTGTGGGTGATGGAAACCCAGCCACCTCACAAAACAGAGCTCCCTCCACTGAATGTCACTGATGAAAAGCCAAGGATAAGTGTAACATCAACACAACAGGGAAAAAAAGAATTCCGTGCTGAGAGGAGGCAGCTGGTCTAAGCCCTTGTCCATATTGTTATCTTCTTCACCGAAATTTGTTTACTTCTCTTGAAGCCTATAAATCCAAAAATGAAGGACCTTGAAAGATTTCAACCTCAAAGCTGCATTGTTGGGGAACTTCTTTTATTTGAAAAATTAAGTTTTCTTTTGCAACGTTTGATGGAAATCCTGTACTGCAAAAAATTTAGGTCTTAGAATCAAGTTCCCTTGAGAAAAAATGAATATTTTAGAGGCCAAATCCTTTTTATGTCAAAGCTTAATGTGGATAAGCAGCATATAGCAGACTGGAGGATTATATTTAGCAGATTAACCTGAGTCCCCAAAGTGTCACACATCTCTGAAGCTGCGTGTGGTGAGCTGACAGCTTCCAGAGAAGCAACTGCATGCACGGGACTCACACTTTATCTGAAGTAAGACCAAAGACTGAATTCTGCTCTGAGCAAAGAAAATCAATGTGGAAAGCAGTCTCTTTATTTTTTTATATCCCATGGGTAACGGTAAAATATCGAGTGAAAAGAATGATGAAAATGTTTCTAGGTTATTAAACTGCTTGCATTGTCCTTGAAACGTGGGGCCCAAAGTCAGTTATTTCTGTTGGACAGAAAGTAGAAGTCCGGACTTGGAATTTGGGGCTTAATAGAGCATTAAGAAATCACAAGGTGAGCGAAGAGCCAGCCAGTCCTTAGGCATGCGCCAAGATGGTTGTTAGAAGAAACCAGACCCTGTCCGTGGAAAGCATTCAAGTCAAAATGAAACCAAATTGACTACCTGGACAGGCCCAGAATTGCAAAGAGGCAGACTTCATTGTACTCTCCAGGGAAGGCAACAGCTCAAACAATAAATCAAAGAATACATTTCATGACCTTTCTCTCTTGCCCATAAAATGCGGTGTGCTCTGGGACAGAACTACATAAAGCGAGGAGAAATCTATTTCAGTGAAAGAAAGCCCTGCAGCAGATCAGGGGACCTTCTGTCTGATAATTCCATGCTTGGTTACGACCATGCTGGCCAATCAGCATGGGACCCACTTCTCTGATTTAGAAGTTGCCTTCCCTACCAGCTGCCTCTCTGGAAAAATAAAAATAAAAAGAAGATGTATAATTGGGAAAATAAACCTCTCTTCTAAGTAATCAGAAAAAAAGCACTAACTCAGTATTTCAGCCCATCAGTGTCTTGCACCTTCTGTCTGAACACAGATATGATTTGCTTTGCTTTGGCAATGCTAGCAAGATGAAACTGCAAAATATCAAGTGATTCTCTGGATACTGTACATTGCTTGAGATTTCCCCCTCTGTTTTGCTCTCACAGGATTGCCTTAGATCTCTACTATGAAAATACAAGCCTCTCCTACCTATACAAACTCATAAACACCAACCATAGTTCTTGTCACAGTGGAGCTTTATTTAATGCACTGTAATATATGTATATCTCCCAAACATGTGCCATTGCTGTTTGAGATTATAAATCTCTTTTTTGAACTGCACAAATAACATGTATCATTATTAATTTGTGTGGTTGATATTATTTGTGTAGGATTACCCACAAGTCTACCATTTTCAGAGCTGGCTTCTCATATTTCCAGGGATCATTTTTATTTTTCCTGGACCACATTTGTTAAAATTCTTTTTAGTATAGTCTGTTGGTAACAAACTCTCTGTTTTGATTTATCTAAAACTCTCTGTTTCACCCTCATACTTCAAGCATTTTTTCCAAGTCTATCATTTTAGATAATAGTTATTTTCTCTCACTTTTTAAATGTATTATTCCACAGTATTCTGGCTTCTTTTGTTGTTACTGAGAAGAAAGACATCAGTTTAACCACAATTCATTTATGTGTAACCCATTTTTCTTTCTGACAGCTTTTAACATCTCTTCTTTTTCTTGGATTTTTTTTCTACTATGTCTATTATACATAGCTTGAATTTACCTTTATTATATTTGGTATATAGTTTGCATCCCTTATGTGAGGATTATTATCTTTAATCAGTTCCAGATGATTATCAGTGTTCTTAATGTTTGCATTATTAAATATTATGTGTTTTTATTGTGATTCTTCTCTCATTTCCTCTTGGAATTTAGGTTATGTCCATATTAGACTACCTCACTCTATCTTCCAGTTCTCTTTATACTAACAGGAAATAAGAAATAAATAGCCCTTTTGATCAGAATCGCCATCTTCCAGTAATTCACCAAAATGACTAACACAAAGGAAAGAGGAGAGGCACTCACTGTATGTTTTCTAGGCCTAGAAAACATGGAGCTATTCCTTTGGCCACATACTTGTGAGTCTACAAGAAAAGTGATATTGTGGACATCAAAGTAATGGGCACTGTTCACAAAGGAACATCCCACAAATGTTACCATGGAAGAGTCTACAGTGTCATCCAGCATGCAGTGGGCATTGTTGTGAACAAGCAAGTTCAGAAAATAACTATTATCTAAAATAGGTACATTCGCCGAGGCCTGTTTGGCTCAGTGGATAGAGCGTCGGTCAGGTTCGATTCCGGTCAAGGGCATGTACCTCGGTTGCGGGCACATCCCCGGTGGGGGGTGTGCAAGAGGCAGCTGATCAATGATTCTCTCTCATCGATGTTTCTGGCTCTCTATCCTCTCTCTTCCTCTCTGTGAAAAATTAATAAAATGCATTTAAAAAAATAAAAATAAAAAAAATAAAAATAATTAAAATAGGTACATTCATTCTCTTGCTAAGAGAATGAATGTACCTATTGAGCATGGTAAGCACTCAAAGAGCCGAGCTAGCTTTCTGAAAAGTGGGAAGAAAAGTGATTAGAAAAGAAGGAAGCCAAAGAGGTAGGTACCTGAGTTCATCTGAAGTGTGAGCCTGCTCCACTCAGAGAAGCACACTTTGTGAGAACCAATGGGAAGGGGCCTGTGTTGCTGGATTCATGTGAAGAAAAAAAAAAAAAAGACCTCTGAATTGATAAAAATGTTTCTCTTAATTGAGTAGAAATGAAATGTTCCTTCCCCCCACAAAAAAATAAATAAATGAATAAATAAAACTTTGGTGTGTTGTGTTTTTTTTTTTAAGAAACAAAATGACTAGCACACCCAAATTGGACAAATTCAAAGAGAAATATGTAGCATATAAAAATACCTATTTAAAAGTTGGATGGATGAAGGGAACCATGAGCCATGCAGCAACCAAGTCAGTTAGGATGAATGAGTTAGCAGCTTTGGCTGAGGAACAAGAAGATGAAGTGGGTCCCAGAACTCAGAAAGACATGGAGCTGTGTATTGCAGGCCATTTTGAGATAAGCAAGAAGATTTGGGGGAAGGATAAAGCTAACTAAGGCAACTAGCCAGAGGATTAACTATCCTTATATCATTCTTCTTCCTTCCTCTAATTCTCTACCAGTGTTCCCCACCAATTGGCTCCAACCCAACGTAGAGGGCATGGGATATCGTCCATACAAGGAAGCCTGAGACAGAGACCAAGACAGAAAATCAGTGCTGAGATTAGAATGCTGCTATAATAAATACCCAAAAATGTGAAAGTGGCTTTGGCACTGAGTAACAGGCAGAGGCTAGAAGATTCTGGAAACACCTACACTGCTGTGCATGAATTGTTGAAGAAAAACTGGTGAGGCCACAGAAGAGGAGCTTTGGAGAGAAAGTCTCAGTCCTCTTAGAGAGTATCTAAGTGCTTATGAGCAGAATGTTGGCAGATATATGAATTATAAATGCTATTTGGATAAGTTCTCAGACAGAAATAAGGAACATTACTGGAAACTGAAGGCAACGTGATCTTTGATATAAAGTAGCAAAGAGCTTGGCTAAACTGTGTTTGTATCCTAATGGAAGGTAGAACTTTTGAGCAATAAAATTGGATATTTGGCTAAAGTTATTTCTAAGCAAAGTGTTGAAGGAACAGCTTGGCTTCTCTTGAATGCTTGCAGTAAAATTCAAGAAGAGAAAAATGATTGAAAGACAGAACGTTTAACAAATTAAAAGTTTGAAAAATTCTCAGTCTACTCATATTGGAGGGAAAAAATGAGAAGCTGTGTTTAGTTAAGAACTCAAAGCTTGTGGCCAATTTTTAAAAAATATATTTTATTGATTTTTTATAGAGAGGAAGGGAGAGGAATAGAGAGTTAGAAACATCAATGAGATGGAAACATCGATCAGCTGCCTCCTGCACAACCCCTACTGGAGATGTGCCCACAACCAAGGTACATGCCCTTGACCAGAATTGAACCTGGGACCCTTCAGTCTACAGTCCAATACTCCATCCACTGAGCAAAACCGGTTAGGGCTTGTGGCCAATTTTGATACAGGGATTTGTGTAGATCAATCATCTCTGTGGAAGCTAGGAGTTATTCATCAAGATAGTGGGAGATCGGTCATCCATCCCACATAGCCAGGACCTGTTGTCCAAAGCAATGAAAAAATGACCCTGTAGACATTTCAGAGATATTCAGGGTTGGCCCTCACCAGAGCAGAGCGCAAGAGCCTGCAGGGCAGAATGATGTCAGAGGAGGACTTTCTGTTATCCAACCCACTTCACATCCTGGGCTCAGCTCTAGAATTCCAGTTTCAGCACTATAATCCTCAATTGCCCCAGGTATGGAACCATAGAGGTGCTTTCTCCATTGGCCTTCAGACTGCAACTTAGATTTCTAAGGTTGTCCCTGAGAGCTTCCATCCAGGCAAGAGGGCTCCCATGCATCAAGGGCATGGAACCTAGCCCCTTCCATCCTGTGAGTTTACAGATAGAAGACATGGCTATGTACCAGGAAAAGGGCCCTCATCAGAAGGCAACCATTTTGGTGCCTTAATCTTAAGACTGCCCCAGGGACCACAACTGTAAGAATTAAATTTCTGCTGTTTTTAAGCCACCCAGGCAATGGTATGACACAGCATCCCAAAAAGACTAAGACAGGAACACAAATCAACCTAGCTTGAGTTTGTCCAGGCCACAAAGGACTTGTAAAATTTGACTGTAAGTATGCATGTAGTTGGGAATTCTCAGGGAATGTTTATAGTTTTGACTACTCTCTTCAGAGACTAGGCTGGGACCCACAAATGCCTGTACTGTCTTCCTCTACAGAACAGATTTTCTCCCAGATAACCACATGACTGTATCCTACTTTGGGGACTCCAGCTTTATTTGCTAATCCCTGATCCCTCATCCTGCCCTTTTTATACCCCAGGTCTAGTTCCCTCTGCCTTATTCACACAGCCCAATGAAGCCACCAAGGTCAAACAGGACAGATATTTTAATATTTTTTACAGATTTATTGGGGTATAAATGACAAATAAAAATTATATTTATTTAAAACCATATAGTGAAATAATCACCACAATCAAACTAGTTAATGTTCTCATCCCTGCATATAGTTAGCATTTGTGCATGAATGCCTGTGTGTTGAGAACACTAGAGATATACCCTTTTAGCAAATTTTAAGGATACAATATAGTATTGTTAACTAGAGTCACTACACTGTACTTGTGCATTTTTTAAATCTTGATTGTTTAAAAGATTACATATGTCCCCTTCTTCCCCCCCCCCCCACCCATTAACTCCTTCTAGCCCACACTTGACCATTGCCCTAAGCCAGTGGTTGGTAAACTCATTAGTCAACAGAGCCAAATATCAACAGTTCAATGATTGAAATTTCTTTTGAGAGCCAAAAACTGACTTCTGTGCATGGGCCAGAAAGTTTCAATCGCACTGTACGTACGCACCCGCACATGGTATTTTTATGGAAGAGCCACATTCAAGGAGCCAAAGAACTGCATGTGGCTCATGAGCCACAATTTGGAGACCTCGGCCCTAGGCCTTCGCCACCCTATTGTGTCCTTGGGTTATCCTTATATGCATACAAGTTCTTTGGTTGATCTCTTCCCACCCATCAGACCTTCTGAAATCAGTGCTCAGTAAACCTATGAGAATTTGTGCTTTCTCATCATTTCTATTCTACAAGGAATTGTCCTACTTTCTGGATCTTCTCACCTATGTACTTTGTTGTTGCTGCTGTTTTATATCTGTGTTCAATGCTTTTGGGACACTGTAGCATAGGAGTTTCTCTGACCATGCAGTCTGCCACACTGTTTGACATGAAAGTGCACATCCACCTTTTGAATCTTGACAGATGAGTTTGATGAATATATTTCTTTGAAAATCCTTTATAATACCCTGTTTCCCTTAAAATAAGACAGTGTCTTATATTAATTTTTTCTCCCAAAGTTGTGCTAGGTCTTATTTTCAGGGGATGTCTTATCTTTCCATGCGCTAGGTCTTATTTTCGGAGGATGTCTTATTTTCGGGGAGACACGGTAAAAGGCCAGGGATCATGAATGTAATGACAGGAATGACTGCTCAACCAGTCATCATGAGGTGCATTGACCACCTCTTGGTCCCTCCCTCCAAGCCTATGAGCAACAGCTCACTGTGGTAGGCAGAGTGGCTCATGGTTCACGGCGGTGGGCGGGCGAGCAGGGCAGTGAGTGGCAGCAAGCAACAGCAAGCTACGAGTGCACAATTTTGTGTGCTGGGCCACTACTACTAAAATAAAAGTGATTGAACTCCCATCTCTATTATAAAAAATTACATCCTTTATTATGCATGATGGCCCAAGGAAAAGTATTGTGTAGTTCATAGTTCCTTCTTTATTTCTCATTTTTGATCTTACCCCACAGTGTTTGTGCTCTCCTGACAAAGCATCGTAGCCATGGTCACTGCTTATTAACCGAATCACAGGAAAGCTGCCTCCTGCTCGCTTTCACCCAGTGGCTGTGGCTGCTGCCTTCCTAATGGCCCCACCTTCTCTGAGGTGGTGACTTTCAAAATGCGCTCAGAAGACCATGTAGCTAAAAGTCACCTGGAACTTTAAAAATGTTAATTCAGGGCCCCCAAGGCTTATAAAGATCATTATGTTTAGGAATGGGTATGTACATCATATGACTTCAGCCTCTCTCTAGGATAAGAATTTTATGCAAACAGATTCATTATCTTTCCTACGTCCCTTGGAAAGGGTTTGAATATGTTTAGGCAGCAACAATCATGACTTCTTATAGGAAGGAGACTCCCTGATTCATTAGAGTTAACACAGTTCCTGCTTTATTTTCTCATGGTCTTTTTTATGCCCCTTCGTTCTAAGTTAATTTGATTTCTTAACATATCTCTAAAAAGGAGAAAATGAGTTTTATGTGACTTTCCAAAATTAAAAGTCATTGTACTTAACAATTACATATTAATGGAGTGCTTCAATTCTGATAACATGCTAGATGCTGTGGATATAGAGGCAAACAGCTCAGTCTATCCAGAAAAACAAAATAAAACAAAACAAAAAAAAACACACAACACCCACCTATGTTGAAACATCTAAAACTAGTGCAAATGTTTTCATTCAGACACAGTTAATGCATGCCCTGCACTGCTCTGCAGGAGGTGAAAGTAATAATATACACACTACTAAAAGGACTGGGACAATTATTTAGCAAAGAACAAATAAAAAACCTTAGGTCTAAAAGTCAAATTTCACAAAAAGTCACCTTTGCATCCTAGTCACTTAGATGCTATTTTTTTTTTTTTTGTAATTCTCTCCTAAATGCTTAAGGCAATTAATTCAAAAACAGTTATTATTGCTAATCTGTATAAAATACTCTGCTAGCTTCTGAGGATGAATAAGATATGTCTGAGACTTCAAAGAGTTCTTAAACTTGTAAAGGAGACAGATACACACACACATATACACATTCACACACACACTATACCAATTCTCTATCCTATGTGATTCATTCTCTATAAGCTTCATAACACCCTTTATGATAAATAAATTATCTACAGAATGCCGATGATTAGCTGAAGCACCTAGACTTTAAATCATTTTCCTATTTTTATTATTATAAGAAAAGCTCATTATTATAAGAGACTTTACAGTTTAAAAAGTAGAGAAGTAATTATTGGACACAAAGGCTAAAATATTTATTTGTTTTTTAAAATATAGGATTTTCATGCTTTTTTTTTTAATAGAGGATGTATTGCTATGGTAACTATGCTAGAACCAAATTGACATAATTATTGTAAAATAAATATAGAGAAAATGTTATAGGAGCATAAAGAAAGTAGTTAATAATATTTACTAGTAAACACACATTAACATAATTTTAAACTTAGGCAAAGATACAAGTAAAACAAATGGCTCAAACTCTCAATATCAAGATAACCTACATTATTTCATTAAAAATAAAATAAATAAAAATAAAATATGTATAAAATACAAATTGAAACAATATAGTCATTTAAAAAAATAATAGAACCTCACTTTTATTAAGCCTTTCGCTCTCAAGTAAACAATAAGAGTTAAAAGGCCAGCATGTATATTTTCCATTAAAATTATTCAAATATATGTATATGATATCTATTTGAATTAAAAAAAAAACTAATACACACAGTTCTGCACCTTGTTCATCAAATTTTTCTAATAAAACTTGGAACTAATTTCATTTCAGAATTATTTTATTGTTTTAAACACTAGGAAGTATTTTGTTGCATATCCTAATATATAAAAACCCTGGGTCCATCACATCCACAATGGCTGGAGGCTCAACTTAATGCCCAGGCTGTGAGCACAGCAGACTCTGGTGGGTGGGGACTTGTGGCAGTGGAGACAGGGACGAGGGAGGCAGGGCTGGCACTCACACTCACAACCACACACGTGCACAGACACACACAGCTGCCCACCAGCTCACAGCCTTTTCTCCCTTTCTTTCCCTCCCTCCCTCCCTGCTTTGCTCTAGGAGCCTCTCTCAGAATGAGGAAACAAAATAGACTGAGCCTGAAGAGGCCTGGATGGAAGGGAGGGCTGGCAAAGGATGGAGCAGCCTGCACTGGCCCCACCCCTTCCCATCTGGGAAAGAGGTAGAGGGAAACAGGGAGACAGGGAGGCCTGGAGGACTGCTGAGAAAAACAAAGAGAGACAGGAACTGGGTGATATCAGGCTGGCAAGGGAGGGCAGTTGGGAGAAACCAGGCCAGCAGGGGAGGGCGATTAGGGGTGATAAATCAAGCAGAGGCAGTTGGGGTGAGATCAGGCCAGCAGGGGAGGACAGTTAGGGGCAAACAGGCAGGCAGAGGCAGTTAAGGGTGATCAGGCAGGCAGGTGAGCAGTTAGAAGCCAGTGGTCCCAGATTGTGAGAGGGATGTCTGATTGCTGGTTTAGACACCATCCACAGGGATTGGACCTAAACCAGCAGTCAGGCATCCCCCAAGGAATCCCCAAGCTGAGCCCCCCACCCCATGCACTAGTGGCCCAGTGCATAAAATTCGTGTGTGTGTGGGGGGGGGGGGTCCCTAAGTCCAGCCTGCTCCCTCTCCATTTCTGGATCCCTCAGGGATGTCCAACTGCTGGACATACCTCTCACAATCTGGGACCGCTGGTTCTAAACTGCTCACCTATCTTCCAGCCTGGTTGCCCCTAACTGCCTCTGCCTTGGCCCCCTCCACCATGGCTTTTCCCAGAAGGATGCCTGGAAGGATATCCAGAAGATGTCCGGTTTAATTAGCATATTACCCTTTTACTAGTATAGGTAAGTAGTTGTCATACTGTTCTCTACTTTTCTGTAAGTATTTAAAACACTCCAGAATATTTTAAGCAAATAAAAAACGGTCAAGTTGCAGAAGAATAAAAGTTTTGAAATACAACCTGGTAGGCTTGAAAGCAACAACATTTGCCTAAAAGGGCATAAGTTGCCGTCAGAAACAAAACTTGTTGTTAGGATTGCTTGGTTAATATTCTTTGGTTGGAAAGGCATAGTTTGGGCAAAGGAGAAAAGGAAACTGGCCCTATAAAGGGAAATGTCTGATTGGGCCGTTGCCACAGCAGAGAGAGGCTCAGGCTGTCCCACAGGCAGGGATGTCTTGTGTACAGGACACCAAAGGACACCTGTCACACCTCAAACATAATTTGCTAACACAATTGCAGAGCTCAGGAAGAACCACATTTTAAAACTATTATTTCCCTGACATATAAAATACACATACATGTAAATATGCATGCCCTCTCCTGAGCTTCCCCTGCCCTCCACTTAATATTTGGCTATGGCCTTCTTTCCATGTCAACGAATGGGATGGACAGCCATAGTTTCTAATGGCTACGGTGTTATCCCTGACTGGCTGACATCACTACGGCTTACTTCACCAACCCTTTATTGTGGGCAGGTTGTCTCTGGTTCCCCCCCGGCATCAACAACTCCCGTAAACATAACCGCTCATTAGACTGTTTACTTAGGGTACATTCACAGACACAGAACTCCTGGCCCAAAGCTAATTCACTTGAATTGTGATCCACATTTCCAAATTGACTTTCTAGAAAGTGCTTCTGTTTGCTTAGTCCATTGCTTTTAAATCAGATTACACTCCCACAAATGGGTTAGGAGAAAACCGTTCAATGCACCTTTGGCAAATGACAAACACTTGCTGAACTTGAGCGACCCCTTCCCGGCATAGCTGTCTGCATGCTTTTCAGGGCATTTCTGAAGGAAGGAAAGGGATCTGGCACCCCTACGGCTCTCCCACGGGCACAGAGCTGGAAAAGCAAAGTTTCCCAAGGAGGTGGAGGCGCAGTGCGGACCCTCCCAGCATGGTTGCCCCCTGCACACTGGTGCTGGGGCGGGGCACTCGAGGCAGGGTGGGGCAACTCGGCCATGTCCCCCTCTGGCCACATCCCTGCCTGGTACCCCCTCTGGCCACATCCCTGCCTGCTAGTAAGAGCCCTGGCACCCTTCTCTGTTCCCTTCCCCGGGCAGGTAGGGACAGTGGGTGGCGGGGAGACCATGCCTTCACTCCCAGTCCTGACTCCAGAATCCTGCATGCTGTGTTACTGAGAAACCTTAGGCAGGGACAGGCCACTGGGTGCGGGACCAGGAAGATCCGGCTGGAGGGTGAAGTCCAGGGAGGCGCGGGTGGCGCGGCTGAGGGCCCTTTGTGGGTGCAGGCGGTTGAGTATGTGCTGCTCGGGTGCACACGCATGCACCCACACTCACACACCCGCACCCCAGTCCTGCACCCTCGGCCACCAGGAAACCCCACGGAGCCATGAGCTTGGATGCATCCAGTCCCAGCACCAAGCGAGTCTGAGGAAGTTTCCCCAGACTGACTCCCGCCACACTGGTGGGAGGTGGGACTAGGAGGATCCGGGCTGGAGGGTGAAGTCCAGCGAGATGTGTATGTCACGGCCAAGAGCCCTTTGTGGGTGCAGGCATGTGAGTGTGTGTCAGCCCCCCAACCGCCATGGGGGGGGGGGGGATCCTCAGGTCCCCTGCCCTGGCCCAGCGCCATGCAGCCTCAGGTCCCTGCTGATTGCTTGTTAAGGCTCCTTATGGAACCTGGCCTCTGCTGTGGGCACAGCCATCTTGTGTTAAGGAACCCTACATCTTGTGTTAGGGGGCCGCCATCTTGTTATGGTGTGATGGTCAATTTGCATATTCCCTCTTTATTAGATAGGATGAAGAGGATGGATCATTATTTCAAACAAAGCTTATGGTTATTTGTAGCTCACAGGATTTAAATGATGTTTAACAGTTTTCATACATATTTGCTATATATGCTTTCAAGTCTTTGGTGTCAACTTCCACAAATTCCAGCAGATGGCGCTATAACAACGTGTCAGGAAATGTGAATAGGAAGCTAAGTTATTCCAAGTCAGCAAAACCGTGATATCCTTTCCAAAGTGAAAACACACACACACACAGACACACACACACACTCACACACACACACACACACACACACATATTCACAAACGTCACTTTCTAATTAGCTTCTTTATTCCTATTAAATATGAGGCTTGTGCCATGTTTCTTGGATAGAAACAGAACGAGCAATGGAGCTGAGGCCTCCATATCAATTATCATTCTCTCCTTCCTCTGACCCTCCCACTGAGTGTCACACAGGAATTCCAATGTTTTTAAACAGTAGGTAAGGCATAGAGCTGAAAGTTGTCTGCCTTCATGTCCCACAAGCTAAACCAGAAAAGTCCCGACGGCTTACTGAGGCATAGGGCAGACTTTTCTTGCCCTCAAACACAAAAGGGTCAAATGATGAGTAGCATTCCAAGGCTTTAGATCTTTTCTCGATATTCAATAGACTGTTAATGTACTTTCTGTGACTACAAATTTCAAAGATGTGCAATGGATACAATTCAAATTCATTAGCACACTTTCATAAAAACCTTTCTGAGAAGGCAGGGGTGTCCCTGCTATAAAAATTGCCACAAGGTGGCAGTATGTCTTAATGTTAACTTCTAAAAGTCTAGTTTGTTCTGAAATGTGCTATACTTCCAAACTGGGACTAGAGAATTTACTATATATTTCATAGCTCCAAGAATGATGTAAGTTTGACATTTTGGTAGGTCAGATGATTCATTTTTTATGTGACAAAATACATTTATTTTACTAGAAGTTTTTAATTAAAAATTTTTGGATGGAAATGATGCTAATTATGAAGAGGTAATTCTAAATATGGAGGACATTCAACAAGCAGACTGTCAAATTACAGCGAGGAGGGTAGGGAGATCTGGGGAAGATAAGAGATCAACCGAAGGACTTGTATAAATGCATATAAGTACAACCAATGGACACAAAACTCTGGGGAGGGAGGGCATGTATGGGGGCGGGGCAATGGTATTTGTACACGGATAAGAATTTAATAAAAAATAAATATAAATAAATAAATAAATAAATAAATAAATAAATAAATAAATAAATATGGAGGACATCGATTAAGGAAGCAGCATGGACTCTGGAGCCAGAAGACTTGGGTTTGAATTCCAGTTCAATTGATTTATTCCCTAAATAAGTTGAAAACGTGCTAAACTTAATGAGTCAGAATTTCCTTATCATCGTTATACATTCCTCCTGTAGCTCCTTTGATTATTAAGTTAGATAATGTACACACACTGAACTTGCTATGCTTTTAATGTACATACACACCTCATGCCCATACCCACCCTTAACTGCTAACATGCACCCAACTTGTCTGTATGTCATAGTGATTTTCTTTTATTCTCTGAAACTAAGGTTCTATAACAATTTGTTTTACCCTTTTAACAGGATCTTCAAACCAAGGAAAAATCTGAATCCTATTTAAGATACAAGAAAAATCTATATTCTATTTAGCCTATCTATTGGGTGCCTACTATAAGCGAGATATCTATTATCTGTGTGTTTAAGACATAGAGCAGTGAACAGGAAACAAAGTCTGCCTTAAAAAAAGAAGATAAGGGAGTGTGTCCACCAATAAGGTGATGCAGAGAAACCAAGAGGCTTCCTGAAGAGGTGATATTTGAATTAAACTTAAATATTGCGAAAAGGACATCCTTGGTAAGACCTGGGGGGAGAGAATGACAAGAACAATGAACAGAAGAGATCCTGACAATGTAATTCTCTTGAACTGAGTGAAGGCAGAAACAAAAGTTCTCATGATGGAAGTACAGTGAGTCGGTGAGGCAGTGGAGGGAGAAAAGTTGGAAATGCAGATAAGAACTCAATTGTGTAGGGCATTGAAGGCCCGGAAAGTGATTTAGATTTTATGCTGAGATGAGATGTCTCTGGGGTCTTACGCTGTAGCATAACTTATTATTATTTTATATGTATTTCAGATAGTTAAACATGATGTAATTGATGGATTGCATTGCTTAGTCATATTGCTTAATAATTCCCGAACTAGTGCTTGTTTGCAACCAAATGCATCATACTTTCTGCACATTTAAGAAGAATAAACATTGGACCCTGTGGTTTCAACATAATTGAAGAGTTGTGTACAAGAGAATAATTTTCAGACTCTAGTAAACACACGAAAATTACTTCTCAATTGCATTAATATTCATGTAGCAATATATATTTTTTCTCCCGCCTCAAATATAATACTAGCTGTTCTCTGAAAACGTGTGCTTTCCCTCCCCAAAAGTGCTGTGGCTGCTCAAGGCATGCTTCAGGAACAGATCTTGCATGAATAAAACTATGAACAGATAAGGGAATTAATTAATAGATCAATGCTTATATTTGTAGCTCCCCGGTTATAAACCTGGCAGATAGAGATGGAATGGTTCAGATTTGACTGATGGTCCTCACTCAAAATGTCCTTTACATCTGTCCTCCTGCATTTTCTTTCTCCCTGTAAGAATCACTCTGAAAATCGCCTTGAGCTATTGGGGAATGAGAGTGGAACACTGGCAAGCTTGAGATCATTCAAATGAAAGAAGTATTAAGTGTGGAGTAGGTCCTCCAGTCACCTGAAGGCATGGTTCTAGGTAAGCAATGAAAACTAAAATATAAAACAGGAAAAGATACTCTAATTTAGCCTCAGAGAGATGAGGGAAAGAAGGAAGTTTCAGAAAAAAAGCACTGTCAAATACTTGATTTTATGTTAAATAAAAAAACCTATTTCTAATTCAATGCTTACCTCACACCCAGCACTACCTTTTATTCACCATCTATGCACATCTATTGTATTCTTTTATCCCCACTAGAAATATTCAGTATTTCAGCAAAACTGTATGGTAAATATATTGGCCTATGGCTTCCCATTTAGAATAGCTGTCTTTACACACACACACACACACACACACACACACACACACTAAAAAACAAACAAACAAAAAACAGTATGCTCCCAACCTCTTGAAATTAATTATTTTTGCTACAGAGGCAATACATGGATAATTTTTAAATGATCTATAATGACTTGATTTTGCTTAACAAATGCAAAACTGACTGGCCTACCTTATTAGTACTAATCTTAGGAGAAAACAACACAAGATACAGAATATTTTTTAAAAGAAAGAAACAAAATAAATGTTAAGACTTATCAGGTTGATTACTTTGAAAGGTATATATACATCTAATCCCAATGTTGTACACCTGAAAAGAATATAATATTGTTATGTCAACTACAATTAAAAAATAAATTTAAAAAAGTATATCTTAACCTTTGCTAATAGTGAATTTAAACAGTTACTATCAATAGTATCTATCAATAGCATCTGTTGGTGTAAGTTCAGTATAATCATTTTCTTAAGATATATATTTTTAATTTATTAACATGACTATAGAACACCTACCTTGAGCCTAGATCTCACCATGGCAGTCTTTCCAGATCACCTCTAGCTTATAGTATTTCATTAAAATTATAATTGTAGACACTACAAGGCTCTATTTGCAAGCGAATCCTACTGAATCTTTAATTCAGTAGGATTAAAGATTCAGTAGGCCAGGTATCTCAGAACTGTATAAAGGTGTATATATGCAGATTCTATGTAACCAGCAAAGTCAAAAGGGAATGCTCACTCTGAGCCCACACTGACCATCGTGTGTGATTTACAGGACTTGAAAGAATTCTCAAGGTCATTGGTCTGACCACTCTTGGACTCACCTACCTCTGATTTCAGTTTCCTTTGTCTTTGCACTCTTTTCTTTTCAATAAAAGCAGTCTGTCCGTTTTCAAGTTCTATTTCTCTTCGGTTACCCAAGACAGTTTTACATTTTCTGATAGTCTAGCCACTGCATAGATGGACTGAATGTCTCCTTGACCACAGGGCACTAGACAAATGTGGATTTGAATCTCGGTTACCTTCAGCTATTTACTTAACCTCTCTGAGTGTGGTTTCCTTCTTAGCAAAATATAAATAATATTATCTGACTTGAAACAGTTGTGGAGGAAATGAATGAGTTAAAGCATGTAAAGTGGTAAGCACAGCATTCCGTACATTCGCAATTAAAGGATAGCTGTTACCAAGTCTCTTTCTGGTTTTCAGGATGAGCCCTGCACGTTGTCCCCAGGAACTAATCTACCTGGGTAACTAGGAATCCTCCTCCCTCCCTCTATCATTGTATCGGGCACTTTGCAACCTCTTTTGCTCTTCCAGAGCCAGCTATAGTTTTTCGTTTTCATTTCTCAAGCTTTATAATCAAACTGAATTTGTCTATAAACCTTGTTCCTGCCAAACTCTATTGATACGTCTATTACAACCTTGCCAAGTTTTATTATTACTTATCCGTTTGACCACCACCATCTTCCAACTGACCATGAACTTTGCAAGATCAGAAACCATATTTTACTCATCTTTGTCTTCCCAGTGCATCGTACAAAGCACAGTAAAGGGTTGCACTAGTGAATGAGGGAATGACCCTTCGCAGATCTCACCTTGACTGCATTGCAGATCTCGGAGTTCCCACAGTTCTCTCAAGTGGATTACGAAAGCGGTTGGTTCCGCACTTTTCCCAGGATGGTGGGAGGAACTGCTTATCTAGTCCCTTTGATTCGGGGCCAAAAGGCATCACTTGTGGGAAGATTGCCCTGCTGGAAACAGTAAACCTTTTACCCTCTTTTTTCTTTACTTCCCTTTTCTAACTCGCTGTGTCCTGTCAGCCTGAAAGGATTTAAGTCCTGTTTCTGTGCCCACTGAATGCTCCTGTCAAAGGTAAGGAAGGAAAAGGCAAAATTGGAATTGCCCTGTTAGGTCTCAGGCATTATAGATAATTGAACTTTTATGGTATAACTTAATGTTTGCAATTAAAAAATAGAGGAAAGGCCCTAACCAGTTTGGCTCAGTGGATAGAGCATCAGCCTGTGGACGGAAGGGTACCGGGTTCGATTAGGGTTAAGGGCATGTACCTCAGTCTCTTCCCAGGCCCAGGTCCTGGTCAGGGCACATGCAGGAGGCAGCCGATCAATGTGTTTCTCTCACATTGATGTTTCTACCACTCTCTCTAAACTCAATGGGAAAATATTCTGGGTAAGGATTTAAAGGGGGAGAGAGAGAGAGAGAGAGAGAGAGAGAGAGAGAGAGGGAGGGAGGGAGAGAGAGAACAGCTCATAATTGAAAAAAGTCCCTTTTTTCTCTTACACCAATTTTCTAATCTATCAAAGATAATATAACCAATAAAGGACTTTTTTTAATGGCAGTTACATGGCATGTAGGAGACTAAAGAACAGATTGATTGATTTTTTTTTAATTTTATTTTTCCACTTTTCAACTGCATGTTGTGTGTTCTGCCTAATAAGGACTATCATTTAGCTAAGGTGAGAAATACAATGAACCTTCCTGAATTCAAATAGAATCTTTACTCACAACTTTTAAAAATATATATATTTTATTGATTTTTTACAGAGAGGAAGAGAGAGGGATAGAGAGTTAGAAACATCGATGAGAGAGAATCATCGATCAGCTGCCTCTTGCACACCCCCCACTGGGGATGTGCCTGCAACCAAGGTACACGCCCTTGACCCGAATCAAACCTGGGACCTTTCAGTCTGCAGGCCGAAGCTCAATCCACTGGTTTCGGCTAATCACAACTTTTAATCTCCAGCAGTAAATACCTCCTATACCTCACATGCCTGTCTAAATAAAATCCAAACTCACTATCTATTAGAAAGAATCACAATACAGTACATCTTTGCCAAAATGTAACAGTGGTTTGGCAATACCACAGCAGTTTCACGGGAACTTCCTCTGTCTTGAAAAATAATATGGCTTGGAAAAAAAAAAATTCATTCAAGGACACTCAAAATTGGGATTAATTACCGAAAGGAAAATAAATGGTAAGAGTGTCATAACAAAACATACTACGACACCTTCAGTATGAAGGGGTTCCAGGTGCACAAGAGCTGGTGACCAGCTCCATTGGCACAGGGCCGGGGGCCTGACTGCAGATCATCACAGCCTCGGCAAATGCCTAGGGGGCACGCACGCCCTCCTGCAAGGACCTACTGAAGTCCCCCAACGGCCTGCAAATAGATGTCCACAAGGATCAACAATTTAACCTTTAAAGATTGCTTTCTTGCCGAAAACTTTGACTCAGTGGATAGAGCGTTGGCCTGAAGACTGAAAGGTCCCGGGTTCAATTCCGGTCAAGGGCATGTACCTTGGTTGCGGGCACATCCCCAGTGGGGGGTGTGCAGGAGGCAGCTGATCGATATTTCTCTCTCATCAATGTTTCTAACTCTCTTTCTCCCTTCCTTCCTCTCTGTAAAAAAGCAATAAAATATGTCTAAAAATAAATAAATAAATAAATAAAATAAAGATTGCTTTCTTTAGACTCAGTTTTTAAACACTGGGTCCAAGTGCTTTGGGAGCACCTCCCCATCAACCCACATACTTGCCAACACATCCTAAGTTACAATCATACGAAATTGATCCTAAGGATCAGCTTCACCTTCAAATAAAGGCTTAACTTCTAAGGCATTCTCTTGGTATTGTAGACACTAAATGCACTGTCAAATGGTTACTTTGGTTCATATTAGACCATTTAAACACATTGTCTCTATTTGCATAGTCTTTTTCTCTCCCCCTGCCTGCTCTCCTTCTCTCTCTCTATGTTTTCTCCTTCTATGTGTCTCGTGATTTGGAGGTTACTAGTGAATAGCTCATTGGGAAAAGCAATATATTCCATAGTAATTGGCTCTAGTTGACATTTTTCAAAATTGTGTTTCTCTCCAACAAACAGAATTTAGGGATTTGATACAACTTAACTACAGGAGATACAAAAAGGCAGGTAATAAATGTTAATTTAGGCCAGTGGTCGGCAAACTGCGGCTCAGGAGCCACATGTGGCTCTCTGGCCCCTTAAGTGTGGCTCTTCCACAAAATACCACGTGCGGGCAAGCACATACAGTAGGATTGAAACTTCATGACTCATGTGCAGAAGTCAGTTTTCGACTCTCAAAGAAAATTTCAATCCTTGTACTCATATGTGGCTCTGTTGCCTAATGAGTTTGACGACCACTTGTCTAGGCCATCTTCCTAGAGTACTTCATTCTTTTCCCCATGTTCCAACCATCTGGTGTTTACGTGACATTTGCAAATTTGGGGTGGTATATGTGATCACCTGTGTAATAACAGTGGGTTATATTCAACTTGCAAAAACAAATTTAAAGAAGAACTTATTCAGAAAGTATTCTTGTGTGGGATGAATTTTATAGTCAGTCATTAAGAAAATTGTTCAAGATTTACATACAACAAACTGTGTGTAGAGAGATCAAAAATGCAAATTGGCTGAGACCGGTTTGGCTCCGTGGATAGAGCGTCGGCCTGCAGACAGAAAGGTCCTGGGATCGATTCAGGTCAAGGGCATGTACCTTGGTTGCAGGCACATCCCGGTAGGGGTGGTACAAGAGGCAGCTGATCGATGATTCTCTCTCATTCTCTCTCATCGATGTTTCTAACTCTCTATCCCTCTCTCTTCCTCTCTGGACAAAGAAATGCAAATTGTGTGACAGTTCAGAGAAAAAGCAAGGGAGTCAAAATCGAGGAAGTCAACGTGAGGACTGAGGATTTCGGAATGTCTTCCCAAGGCAAGTTAAACAAAATCAATTTCAAAGTATAACTTCCTGATTCTGGGGAATGTTTTAAATGTCCAGAAACTGGATCAAAGTTAAAATTTAATTTAAAAAAACTACTTTTTAAAAAAGTGAGCATTTCTGATCATAGTCTGCATGTTCCTTTCCTTGGTCCCTGAGAGAGGTAGCAGTTCTTTGATTGCTCTCAAGATCATGCCTCCACAGTCACAAGCCATGGAAGTTCTTTGTAGTCAAGAAATAAGAACTCACTGAACCCATTTGTGCAATCGTAGTGCTCTACAATTCAAAGAGCGCCAACCTTATGGACATATTGCTGCAAATAATACTGAATAATAAAGCTCATATTCTTCTAACTCTTATATAAGTTATTCCACTTAAAAAATAATTCAGAGGTTAATGGATAATCTGACATCAAGAAATGGCAACACATCAAACATAATTGATTATTACACTTAATTTATGCTGCTAAATGATTTATCACTAACAACTATTGAGTATTCCTAATTTATAGTGAATTGAAACCTCATGTTACTGAATAATTATTTGATGTTAACAAAGAAGAGAGTATATTCAGATCTTGTGCAATTTAAAGTGCATGTGATTTTTATTAGTGCTTGGCTGTTTGCTTCCATAATTGTTCCAATTTTTTTATACTAAATTTGCTTGCAATTGAGTTTCATGAGCAAGATGAGTTCTTATTTTATTATCGAAGTTTCCAGCACACAATAATAAAAATCTGTGATGCAATTGTACAACTATCTCAATTGCCTAGCAATGAGAAAGAACATACAAATAAGATAAATAATTTATCAAGTGAGGTGCACTCCAGAAAATTATCACAATGTTTTTATTCTAAACCCATTGTTTCTTTTTTTTTCCAATCAAAGGTAATAGCACTATTTTTATTATGATACAGATGCTCCTTTTATTATGTCCATTTTTTTAATATTACTGAGACAAAGTTATTGGATAGACATATTAGATAATTAAGAAAAGCATTTTATAACAATTAAAAGTTTTTAAACATTTTAGGAATTCTACTACTAATTATCAATAGCAGACCTTTACTTTAAAAAATGTTTATCTGAGAAATACATAAAACACACATGTGGTTTAAGAACCCAAAGTTAGGATGAAAACAACAGTCATCTGACTAATTGTTATTTTTCTTCACTTTTGCTTTCAGTGGGAAAACCATTTTGTTCTGCTTTTTTTTTTTTTTTGCATAGTTATCACTTTATGTCTTAATATATGACTATATTGATTTTTTTTAATGTATTGACTGCAGACATTGTTTATGGACTTTTTGATAGAGATCAGGAGAATTCAGCTCACTTAAGCCACATTTTTTTCTGATCTTTTCTCCCCGATAGTGATTTCACTGCTTACAGATGCTTCCCTGGTTGCTGCTGCAGCTTAAATAATCCATTTAAACCGCTTGTTCTTTGTCCGTTAGTGATTGTTCCACTTTACTTTTCACTTTGGAAAATGAGAGACTTATCATACTGCCCTGCCCTCTCCTCCCCTTCCCTTTCTTGTATCTGCATTTTATCACCCTCCACCTCAATGTCATCTACATTGACCAATGGATTATATAATCCTGATCTTAAAGCCAAGAACAAAAAACCCTAGACAGCACATGCATAGGTTTGAAACTAGAAAGATCTTTGGAAGAGTTTTGGGTTTTCACTTGTATTTTGTGATCTTTGATGAGTTAGACTCCGGACTCCAGTAGTCTAATCAGTAAAATGATGATTATATGTGCTGTGGAAGTGAATATTTGAATAAATTATGTAACTATTTTCCTAGATAGAAAAGTAGTAGAGGTTCAATACACTTAAATCGTCTTCCATACCCTCACTTATTCATTTTGGAGATATCGCTAGAATAGCTGCCATCTACCTTTAAAATTCCAGGTTTCCATGAATGGCCCTTAGGCAGGAAGTTTACAACCCTCCAAGAAAACCTATTCCATTTTGAATTCACACTAATGTTAGAATGTTTTACTTTATGTCAATGGGAAATTTGACCCCTGCTGTCTTCGCAGATTCTTCCATGTGGCAAGCTTGTGACGATGCTTTGTCTCATCTAAGTCTTCTTCACTTCAGCTTGAATATTTCCATTTCTAAGGAGCATCTCTCAAACATGCAGCTGCTATTTTCTGGGTGAATTTCTGTTTGTAGTATTTCCATGGAGTGGTTCTTGCCTAGAACTTCACAAAATTCCCCATGTGTTTTCACACGAGGGCATACTGGAACAAGACTGTCATCTCCTGAGTTTATTTTACTCGTCATCACATTAACCTTTATTTTCTCAAGTGGCATCATATGAAGTCTCATGTTGAGGCTCCAAACTATTTTCACATATGTTTCCATTAAGTAAACAGAAACATATCATCTGTCATCTCAGCGTTGCACTTTTGGCACCTTAATTCAAGATTTACAAGTATTTTTAACACATTTCAAGCAAGAAGATTTTACCTGTTTCCTATTCTAATTGTCTAGGATTTTAAATAAGCAACAAGTTTAATAGTACAGAACATTCTCAACTTTCCCCCCAGAATTTGAATAATGTTGGATACTAACTCTTATGTAACGTCTATTTGTGTTCATCCCCACTCATTAAAAATGACGTTTTGGAAATATTGACATCTGGGCTTTATGTGTGTGTACTTGTACCATCTGGTACATGTTATTTCCTTGTGGAATGAAAGAATTACATAGTATTCTGGGAAGGCTGGCTTGGCACACAGAGCCATAAATATAAAACAAAATGAAAATAACAAATCGGTCATTTAATTCCAAATCTGTATTGATTAACAGGCAAGTAATAAATGTGAACATCTGGAATATGTAACACTATAATAAATTTAAATCTAATTTTTAAATGCATCCTTATTTTATTTTAATGGTAATTGATATTTTTTGTGGTTTTGACCCTGTATTTTATGTTTATAACACATTTAAAAAAAGCAGAGTATTCATTTATCAGATAGTATTATGTTCCAAATAGATTATTTTATTTTTAAAATATATTTTATTGATTTTTTTTTTTCAGAGAGGAATGGAGAGGGACAGAGAGTTAGAAACATCGATGAGAGAGAACCATCGATCAGCTGCCTCCCACACCCCCCCCCACTGGGGCTGTTTCCACAACCAAGGTACATGCCCTTGACCTGAATCGAACCTGGGACCCTTCAGGCCAATGCTCTATCCACTGAGCCAAGCCTGTTTCAGCCAAATAGATTGTTTTCGTTCATTGTCTTAAAGAACTTCATTTTCCCTAAGGGGTTTGATATGCATCTTTTGAGGGTAAGAGCCCTGTGTCAGACTTTAGCTGAATCAAACTTTGTATTGACAGTAAGTATCCCTGGAGATTGAACTCAACTTCCTATTATTTTTTTTTTTGTGTGGTTTTCCTTATCTCCCCTTCCCCTCAAAACACAAACAAAACAAAAAAAACATAGCAGTCATAAATGGGATTTTAAAAATATATTCACCTGAAGTTTATTGAAAAATTATGAAAAATAAATTTGTTAAATTACACCATCGGGTTGATAGCTATTGTTTTGCTCACTTATTATGCATTCCTCCAGTTTCTGATATAAAAGCTTGATTTGTTTTGAGTAACCTCATCTATTACACATTAAAACCAAACCATCCAAATCCATCCCATAGCTCCAAAGAGTGGGAATGTGATGCATGCCTGATTAGAGTCTATCCCCTCCTTTTTGGTGTTTTTTTTTTAAATATGTTTTTATTGATTTTAGAAAGAGAGGAAGAGAGAGGGATTGAGAGAGAGAAACACTGATGAGATAGACACATGGACTGGCTACTTGCTGCATGTCCCGCACTGGGGATCAAGCCTGCAACCTGGGCATGTGCTTTGAGTGGAAATTGAACTGGGGACCACTTGGTTCATAGGTTGATGCTCAACCACTGAGCCACACCAACTGGACTATCCCATCCCCTTTAGCTTTAAGACATAAGTGAATGACTATTTCATTTAAGTTAGAACAATACTATTATCCCTACAACTTTTGTTAAAATAGGGAAAGAAGATCCATGGGTTTACTGAGATACTAAGCAAGTAGGATATAAGCCCAGAGATGTTGAAATTGCTTGGAAATAACTAATCTAAAAGCAAAAGACCGCATACAGAAAATGAAGGTGAGAGATAGAGATACAGTATATTTCTGAAATCTTTATTCAATCCTTTGGATCTTTGCTATACCTGAAGATCTATTTCTGGACTCTTCAGTGATGTGAGCCAATAAAGGTCCCCTTTTCTCCTTAAATCTTTTTTAAATTGGTATTCTGCCAATTTGAAATGGAAAGGTCCTGACTCAAACAAATTGCAACTCTTAATTCTCACAGTGTCTTCCCAAGCCTTAGTCTCACACTGGAAAAATATTTCCACAACAAACAACTAGATTGCTATGACAGTTATGTGTAGCTTCCAACCCCACCCCCCTAAATATACTTAGGATGTATAAAGATAAACATAAATTTACTATATTCAATTACAGTAACAATTAGGAAAAACTGCATAAGAAGGAGACAATATAAGCAATGTATTTTGCAAGGAGAACAGTAGTCAGAAAACTATGGCCCATGGATAAAATCTAGCTCACTAGCGGCATTGAGAAATAGTTTTATTCTAACACAGACTCACCTCCCCCATTGGCTCTTTTTATGCCCCAATGGTTGAGTAGAGTAATTGAGACAGAGCCTCTGTCACCTGCAAAGCTACAATAGTCACTGTTGGGCCCTTTACACAAAAAGTTTGCAGACCCTGCTGCTGGTGAATAACCAGTTAAAATGTGCACGATGGAAGTGATAAAATATGGTCTTTATAAGCCCATAAGCAGCATTTGTCTGCTCTCTGGAGCCCAGAGTCCAAAGCTAGGCTGACAATGTAAGTGTTATGGTGTCCAAATCTGTCATATGAGCATTCAGTGCCAGCCAGTGGAAAAGGAAATTAGGCAGTGTCTGGGTAGCTTTTCACTTCTTACTGGACACGCAATTAGACTGTTTTCCCAGCCTCCCTTGCAGCTGGGGTAATAAAATGTGAACAGAAATGATGAGCACCAACATTTCTGAACCATACTACAATATAAACCCCTTCGCACATGGGATTGTCCTCTTCCACCAGCTCGTTACAAAGTGAGCATAATGAACCTGCAAGGGGCACACTGAACAAGGCTCTCTCTCTTTTCCTTCTGGCACCCCTATGATGTGACTGTTGGTTCACTTGAACTTGTCCCAAGGCTCCTTATACTATTCTCATATTTTTTGGATTCTTTTTTCTTTTTGCTGCTTTGATTGGGAATTTGATTGCCTCCTTGCTTTAAAATCTCAAATTTGATATTCTGTATCTACTCCATTTTTGGTTCTCTGTAACATATTCATCTGTATAAACTGCATGCACATATGTATGTATCTATGTATATATACATGTGTATCTCACATATCATATGTATAGATATAGAAATAAATATAGATATCTCCTATTTGTTCTCTGTCTCTGGAGAATTCTGACTAATAAAAGTAGCTCAGCCAAAACTGGTTTGGCTCAATGGATAGAGCGTAAGCCTGTGGACTGAATGATCCTGGGTTTGATGCCTGTCAAGGGCACATACCTTGGTTGCGGGCACATCCCCAGTAGGGGGTGTGCAAGAGGCAGCTGATCGATGATTCTCTCTCATCGATGTTTCTAACTCTCTATCCCTCTCTCTTCCTCTCTGTAAAAAAATCAATAAAATATATTTTTTTAAAAAGTAGCTCAAATATTGGCCACTTATCTACTTGTATTTTAATAATCACATGAAAATAAGTTCATCATAAAACTAAAGGGATAGGAAACATTTTGTTAGTATTTCAGGATATAAAAGAGAAATAATGTATGTTATTTCAACAGTTGAATCCAGACCATTAAATAGTTCATAGTCAAAACTTAGGCTAAAAGTGTGAGTTTTTATGATATCCAGATCTGTCATATGAACTTTCAGTACCAGCCATTTCAAATGGTTTTTAAGAACCATAAAAGAAAGAAGGAAAATAAATGAATGCACCTAAGATTATCTCTTTTAAGATTATATGTATGGTTATAAAATCTAGAACTTCTCACATCCTGTGTATATTGGGAATAAAAAAGTGAAAATTCAGTTTTTTTAAAAAAATAGATTTTATTGATTTTTTACAGAGAGGAAAAGAGAGGGATAGAGTTAGAAACATTGATGAGAGAGAATCATTCATCAGCTGCCTCTTGCACACCCCCTACTGGGGATGTGCCTGCAACCAAGGTATGTGCCCTTGACCGGAATCAAACCTGGGACCTTTCAGTCCACAGGCCGACGCTCTATCCACTGAGCCAAACTGGTTTCGGCTGAAAATAACTTTCTTATGAAATATAGATATTAAGACACTTAGATCACTGAGTGTTTTAGCCCAGAACTTAATTCATTTGGCTTGGTGTTTTTCCAGAAAATTTGTCTATGTTAGCAAAACTACATTATGACTTTAAAATACTTTATTTACAGAACATAAAACAGACATGACCATTAAATTGTATGTGTGGTTGTTTTCCATTGTGACTCTTATGTTTTCTCTACTTGTGAGAATTTAACAAAAAGAACAACTTAAGGAGGTCTCAAAAAAAAAAATGTACTACTCATACTTTGCTTGAGGAAATTTTTGCTGCCACCACCAGAAAAAAAAGTTTTAAAAAGTCTTTTACAGAGATCAAATCCATAGATGGGCAATCTTCAAATGTTAATGTCTATAATAATTACTGGATTATATATCTACCAAAGAATCTGATTCAGTGTATCTGATATGTGACCTTAGGCATCTATAGTCTAACAAGACACTAAAATAATTCTAATATGGGAGGTGGAAGGCCTCTGTTTTGAAAAACCACTGCATAAATTTCCTGCCCTCAATGTCATGAATTTTCTCATCTGGTTGCATTAGTTAATTTTTGCTGTTTAACAACAAAACGCAAAATTTCAGTAGCATGCAACAAAAGCATCTATTGTATTATCCAAGTAGCTGAAATCAACTAAGTGTCTCTAAGCAGCTTTGTCTCTGAAGGCTGAGCTTGCTAATATGTCTGGCGGTGAGCAGGCCGATCTGCCCATCCAGACTGGCCTCAGTGGACATAACCTGCGTGCTTCTCACCCTCCAGCGAACAACAAGCTCAGACATGTCCCTATGGCGAGGGCTGAGATGCAGAAGAGAGAGTAGAAGCACTTTGCATCCCTATAGGCCCAGGCTCAGAACAGACCTGTGGCCACATCCACCCAACTCCCTCGGACAAAGCAAGTCACATCGTTGAGCTCAGAGTTCCAGGCTAGGAAAATCTTTTCTGACATTTCAGCAGGAGGACTTGAACAGTAACCTGACAAAAGGTAGGGGTACACGGAGAGGTGAAAAACTGTGGCCAATTTTGCAATCAACCCTTCAAAAACACTGAGAAGACTAGACTGAAAGTGAGGCGTGAGCCATGACTTCTATTTGGGGGAGCATGGGTTTGTGGACATGCTGATTCAAAGGCATTTCTGGAATATACATCCAGTGGAAATGGGGCAGTATACACCATTCCTATCAGATACTGATCTAATGCCCATGCTGACTTTTCTTCTGCTCTAACCGTGGAGGATGTATATATAGCTGTGAAAGTTCACACTGATCATAAAGCTACCCTAACATGGTATTAATCTAACATAGTGCCACACATTAGACACATTTGATGAAGTCATCTAAGCAATCTAAGCAAGTAGATAAAATAGAGTTTTATATAAAATGTAAGGGTCCCAAACAATAGTCATAAACATTTAAGAAATACCATTCTTTTGAAAATTGGACTTATTTTCCATGAAAAAAAACTTAAGATTTTACATTTTTAAATGCACAGTACCCTGGAATTATATGTGCTCAACCAAAAGCTACTATAGTTATAAAAAGTATAGTTTTGAGTGTGAGATAACATATATTTTCAAAGCAAGATTTTAAATGTTAACACATTATTTTGAAACTTTTAAGTTATTTTTATATTCTGGATGGTTATTAACTCTAACTCATTCTTACCTGTTTACTAAATCGCTAGAGGCCTAGTGCATGAAAATTCATGCACTGAAAGGGGGCCCTCAGCCCAGCCTGCTCCCTCTCATAGTCTGGGAGGTGACCCGGTGATCAGGGGAAGGTAGCACTCCCATCACAACCCTGCTACTGCCACTGCCAGCAGCATGAGCCTCAGCTGGCCTTGGTTACCTGAGCCTCGGGCAGCCCTGGGTGGCTGGGCAGCCACCATCCTAAGCTAGCCTGCACCTTGCACCAGCTTTAGGCAGCTGGGAAGTCGACATCTGAGGCTTGCCTGCACCTCAGGCAAGCCCTGAGCAGCTGGGGGGCTGATGGGACTGGAGGACTCCAGTAGCATGCCACACACCTGCCACCCTAGCAGGACTGAGGGGACTGGGCACCACCATCTTATGGCTGTGGGTGCTGCCATCTGTGAGGGTGTAGCAGTCAATTAGCATATTCTCTCCTTACTGCCTGTGGGCACCACCATCTTTGAGTGCAGAGAAATCAATTAGCATACCGTATTTTCCGGCGTATAAGACGATCCCCTAATTTTACAGTTAAAACATAGGTTTAGGCCTATATTCACTGTATAAGACTACCCCCCATTTCAAAGAAAATACTTAGTTTGCCGTCAAGATCTGCAGGTAATTTTTGTGCAATTTTGGTCTTTTGCCCCCAATTTTCGGTTGACTTTTTCCCCCCCATTTCAAAAGTCTTATACGCTGGAAAATATGGTATTCTCTCCTTATTGGCTGTGGGTGTTGCCATCTTTGCAATGGCATGGGGTCAATTAGCATATTCCCTCTTTATTAGATAAGATATTATCTCAAGATTTTGAACAGTAACAACTGACCTCGTGTGTGCGTGTGTGTGTGTGTGTGTGTGTACATGTATGTTGAAATCATAAGACTGGCTTCCTTTAAAAAGCTCCTGAAATGGATACATCTTAATTCAGTCTGATTTTTGTTTTAATTAATGTGGATTAGTGGGATTTTGAATTTTTTAAATATCAACATATCTTTTTTTTTGTAATAAATTACTCCAGTACTGGGAAAATTGAAGCTTCTGTGTATATAACATGTAAATATTTAGCAGAAATCATTTTTGACACACACATAAATCAGTGCTAGAACAGTTACTCTTCTCAAAGTAAATACCGAGGGAAAAGATAAATTATTAGGCCTGTGCCTGCTGTTGTCATGGGAGAACATGGAGGACCTCACTATAATAAATAGACAAGTCTTTCTTGTAAACCCACATGATCCTAGACATTTATAAAAATAGAAATTACTGTTGATAAATACTCTTGACTTGGAATGCCCAGAGACATCCTGCTGAGAATTTTTTTCCCCCTCAAAGTCCTAATATTCAAGGAGAATTCTAAGGAAAAACTAGAGAAGAGAGAGAAGAGCTGATGGGACTGGAGTGTTGAAAGTCAAAGTATTTATGTTAAGGACATGTTCATTGTTACTAAGAATAGAGTGTTGTTAGCACATTTTTGTTACCTGGCTTGAGTTCTGCCAGCCTTTCAAAAATGCCAAGGGCATCTGCCTGGGATTCAGTGAAATTCATTGATTTGATGCTATAGACTCAGTAACACCAAAACAATCTATTGTAACTCAGAGCTATTTAATGAAAAATTAGCTAAGGCAGGTCCTTAAAGCAAAACTATCAGCCACATGTTGCCTATCAAATTATCCTCTTACTTTATTTCTTACTAGAGACCTGGTGCATGAAATTTGTGCATGAAGGGGTATCCCTTAGCCTGGCCTTCACCCTCTCCAATCCGGGACCCCTCGGGGGATGTCCAGCAGTCAGACATCCCTCTCACAATCTAGGACCATTGTCTCCTAACCACTCACCTGCCTCCCAGCCTAATGCCCCCAACTGCCCTACCCTGCAGGCCTGGTCACCCCCAACTGCCCACCCCTGCCAGCCTGATCTTGCCTCTAACTGCTCTCCTTTGCTGGACTGATTTTCCCTAACTACCTCTGCCTGGGCCCCCACCACCATGGCTTTGTCTGGAAGGAAGTCAGATGTCTGGGAGATGGCCGGTTGACCTGGTCTAATTAGCATATTACCCTTTTATTAGTATAGATGATTCTGAAAGGCTTTACATTTTTGTTGCTGTTTTGACAACTTACTTTAAAAACATAATAGCTCAATAATTTTTTTTAAAAAAGGAAAAAAAAAACAAACAAACAAAACATAATAGCTCTAAAAATATCTGTCTTTTAAACTGCTTATAGAATTGCAGTTGAAACTTAAGTTAGGGTGGCGCAGGTTTGCTTCCATATTAGAAGGGAGAGATTTTCAAAGAAAAGTTTTCCTGCATCAAACCTAACCTGAAACAAGTACGGACTCTTCAGCAGGAGGTACGTTTGCTGTTCAGACAATAAGAGACTAATCTTACAGTTCACGTGCCATATACACTGGGCACCCTTGGGCCATGTTTCCTAAGGAGAACTGAAAGGGTGTGCTTTCCACTAGCAGTGTTACAGCGAACCAATGAATTCCATGAGGGCAGGAATGTGCTTGTTCCCTTGTAGGTAAGCAAGACCCAAAGCTCTGTGGGCACATGGTTTGTGTACAATCAACTAAAGAATTATAAATTGTAGATACTTTGAAGTTCCCCGTAAAAATAGTGATTCTATTACAAATGTAAAGTTTTCAGTTAGATTGTGCCATGGTTCCATAGCTACTGGTTTGAGACAAAGATCAAACGTGTCCATAGCAGGACCTTTGAAGACAGGGTTCACCTTTCGTCTTGACTTCAGTGCGCATTAATTCCTAATCCACCCACCACACCCAGAAAAAATATTTTCAAATTATTTTAACAATGTGATTGATTTGAAGTAAATCAAAGAGCCGTTTTACTTGTTTCATAACAATATTGCCTAACATTCACTAGTGACTCAGCCTATACCTGGGTTTGAGTAATGAAGGCAGTAAGTATAAACATACCCTGTAATTGGCACTTCATTAAAGGATATGGTGAGGGTTAAGGCCATCCAGAGAGAATTCTCATAAACATGAAGGTTAGGTCAGAAGTCAATGCTTCTAGAAATCCCTTTATTCTTCTAAACCCGTGGTCGGCAAACTGTGGCTCAAGAGCCACATACGGCTCTTTGGTCTCTTGAGTGTGGCTCTTCCACAAAATACCATGGCCTGGGCGAGTCTATTTTGAAGAAATGGCATTAGAAGAAATTTAAATTTAAACTATTTGGCTCTCAAAAGAAATTTCAATCATTATACTGTTGATATTTGGCTCTGTTGACTAATGAGTTTACCAACCACTGTCCTAGACCATTTTCCAAAAAGAAAATAAGGGCCTCCAGAGAGCCATCCCCAGATAGAGCAGCTTTCCTGGCCGTTTCAAAATAAAAGGTCCTCTTGAGTGTCACCTCGGCCCTCTTTCATCAGCCTGTGGTACAGCATCCACGTGTTTTTATCTGTACCTCCTGAGCCTTCCATGATGTTGAGAGCCAGTGTAGACCCAGGCTTCCCCAGAGTTCTATCCAAACTCCATTCACTCCCTCACCCTCCACCCCAATGACTTATCGTAAGCTTCCCTGTGTACTTTTAATGTTCTACATAGGCAAAACTAGAAGAAGGAAAGAGTAAAACTTCTTGAAAAGAATTTACCTACTTCTTCCTCTATTCTCAGTTTTTCTCTGAATGACCTTAAGTCAAATACCCCCATTACCAAAAATAACCAACAAATTTGTATTTTAGTTAATTTTTTAAAACTGAAACTCAACATACCTATGCTCTTTTAAACCACTTTGATGAAGTATGGTTAATGTACAAACAATTGTATCTATTTAGTGTGTACAGCTTGACTAGTTTAGAGATGGGTATAAACTTGTGAAATAATTTATGCCATAAACATATTCATTACCTCTAAAGATTTCCTCTCACCTTCTTTGATGATGATGATGATGATTATTATTATTATTATTATCATTATTATTACTAGAGCAGACAGAAACATGGTAGTTGTCAGGGAAGGCAGGGAAATACAGGGAAGTATTAGTCAAAAGGAACAAAGTTTCAGTTATGCAAGATGAAAAAACCCTGGAGATCTACTGTACAGCATACCTGTAGTTAACAGTACTGTATCTATACTTAAAAGTTTGATGAAAGGATAGCTGTGATGTTAAGTGTTCTTACCTCATATGAAAAAAACAAAAAACAAAAACCACCTGATTTTTATTTACTCTTTTGAACAGCTCTGCCATGATTTTTAAGTGAGCAAACTGAAATGAATAATTTGTCTTAAATAATGCTAAAAAATGTTGGCTCATTTTTATTCTTTTTTATTTGGTCCTTCCTTCAAGAAAAAATGTGTACTAATTTAGACAGGGAATTGGATCCGCAGAGGAAATGCATAAGGATGCTGAGAGAGAAACGAGCCAGGCACTTGGATTAGTTTAGCAAAATCTAGAAAATCTGTGGTGTGGGAAAACTAACAAGCAAAGAAAAACACATGCTCTAAATATTTTGCAAGTTTAAGAGCCAGTTGTTGACTGTAAAGGACTCAGACCTGGTAAGTCTCCAAGCTTCTCTGCTTTCCATTTCTTGAGAACAATTTTTTTTAAGGATGAATTTAAAAACGCTGACATCATGTTGTTGTTGTTTTTATAATCTAATATCATAATCTTAGTCTACATGTTATTAATAATGTACATTTTCTATGGAATATTTTCTTTGTATCATAAAGTATTGACTTTCTTGAACTTTCTAATATTATAAGTTATATATTTCTTTTTTATGAATATTTTTAGTCTTAAATATGAAATTCTTCATTCCTATTGTCGGGATAGCTAATTGACCCCATTCATTTTCTCTGAATGAAGACAATTATCTTTACACTAGAGGCCTGGTGCACAAAATTCATGCATAAGGTGAGGAGGTTCCCTTAGCCTGGCCGGCACCCTTTTGCAATCCAACTCCTCAGGTGATGTCTAACTGCTGGACATCATCCCTCTTGCAATCCAGGACTGCTGGCTCCTAACCGTTCACCTGCCTCTCTGTCTGATCGCTCCTAACCCCTCTACCTGCCTTCCTGAACTCCCCTAACTGCTTGCCTGCCTGCTTGTCCCTAATCACTTTCCTGCCTGCTTGATTGCCCCTAACTGCTCACCTGCCTGCCTGATCACCCCTAACCACCACAGCAGCTTTGTCCAGAAGGACATCCAAAATGATGTCCTGAAGGTCATTTCACTGTCCAGTCTAAGTAGCATATTACACTTTTATTATTATACAATAGATCTGAGAGAGAAAGAGAGCACAGGTTCATCTGTGGCATTAAACTCTTCCTCTGCCTTGCTAGACCTTCTATTTGCTCTTCAGATTCACATTCCATTTTTCTCCTTCTGCTCAGAATGGACTACATCAAAAGATTCCTTGCCTTCTGATTTCAATTTCATTTGAATGGAGAACACCAGCAGAAGAAAGGGTGGAAAGAGAATAAGGTCAAGGATTTAATGTCCGTCTTCTCCTTCTCTCCCAGGAGGATCACCCTGGAGACTGGCTACATCCTTCAACTAAACGAGTTATAGTTAATATCAGACCGTCCTCTTCATAAAACTCTCTCTCTCTCTCTCTCTCTCTCTCTCTCTCTCTCTCTCTCTCTCTCTCTCTCTCTCTCTCCTTTCTCCTCTCTCCTTTCTCCTCTCTTTCTCTTTCTCTCCCCTTCTCCCCACCCCCATGATCTTATCATCTTCATAGCCCTGGAATCCTTGCATTTTCTCAGTTTCCTTATACCTAAATAATATCTTTGAAAGTCCTTTACTAAACTTGCTTCTTCCCTAGTTCTCCAACCACTACTCTTCTTCTAACTATAAGTGAGAACATTTTATTTATTAAAACAGTAATCTATGTCCTCTGCCTTTAAGTCCTCACTGTCTATCACTCCACTGACCCTGCTATTATTGAAGCCATTGGTTGGTTGGAATCTACAAGCTGGATCTTTTAGAAATAGTCTTCCTTAGCCGAAACTGGTTTGACTCAGTGGATAGATCATTGGTCTGAGGTCTGAAAGGTCCCAGGTTCGGTTCCAGTCAAGGGCATGCAAATTGGGTTGTGGGCACATCCCCAGTGAGGGGTGTGCAGGAGGCAGCTGGTCAATGTTTCTCTCTCATCAATGTTTCTAGCTCTTTATCCCTCTCCCTTCCTCTCTGTAAAAAATCAATAAAAATATATATTTTTTTAAAAAGAAATAGTCTTCCTTAAATTACTCATGCCCTTCAAAGCCCTGGAGAATATTACTTATGCTTTCTTACTCAAATAATCTTTTAGGTTCAGCTTCTGCCATATCACTTGGCTCATTTAACTCCTTAAAAGCCCTATTTGATACTCTGAACTTAAATCTCAAAGTCTCTGTGTTTACTTATCTAATTCTATATAATTTTAACAATAACTATAGTTTTAGCTACAATTTATATGGTGAAGATTTCTATATCTATAATTCAGATCTTTGCTAATTCAAGTACCAACAGATTCATTGTCAGATCTAATCTGAGGTCCCTTGGGTACCTCAAAATAAACATGTACATTTATTAGCCCACCTTTATCTCACACGTATCTCCTCTCCTGAATTAATGTATATTAAAACTCTCACTGTCTGCCTGGGCATAGCAGACAAGAATAGTGGACTCTCAGCTGTGTCATCAGATCCTCCCTTTAAGCCCCTGGCATGCATTTCTTAAGTTGCTACAGGAATGCTGATGACTTACTGATGAATCCCTCTCTAGAAAGTGTCCTTAGCTAAAGTGAGTCCTTTGACCTAGGTTATATCCCATTCTTGGGGGGATCCAGGGATTGTTAAATATGGAAGAACTAAGTCTCACACTCCTTGCCTCTGTTGGGGAAACTCTGATTGGCTACCCCAGTTCCAGATCTACATGGAGGATAAGGGAAGCCCTCCACTGCAAGCACATCTCAGCTCAACTTTTCACTGGCCCACGTCTGCTTTCCTCAATCACTTACAAGGGTTATTCCTGCCAGTACTCCCCCAGAAGCTTCCTGTACACAATGGCTGCCTCAGGTCTGTTTCCTGGGACTTACCCTAAATAGCAGGAACTCAGGATCAGCCTTGCTGACTCTATCTTCCTTATCTCCTTCCTCCAATGGGCTGCACAGTCTATGAATTCTCTCCTCTAAATAATCACCTATTCTTTAAGTCTCTATTACACCCCCCCTTAGTTTAGGTCTCCATCATGTATTATCAAGGTTATCACAATTATCTGCTAATGGTCTACCTGACTAGCTTTTCTTCCTCCATCTTATCCCCATTCTGATATCAAAACAATCTTTATAAATCATAAATTCCATTATGTCACTCTCTAGTTAAATTCCATCAGATCATTGACAATGAATTTAAACCCTTCCAAGTTGAATTCCTGCCTGTGTCTCCAGCCTCAAACATTCCTGCATCTCTTACTACCTTTACTGCTACCTCTATTATGACTAATATTGCTGTTGCTGCTGCTGCTCCTATTACCCCTCACACATTACATGCTCGTGTAATTTTAAAAAGAAGTACATGATTTTAAAAAGAATTCTTATTGCTTTATTCTCCTAAATAGCACATGCTGATTTATGCCTTTGAAAATTCTAGTTCTTCTAATTGGTGTGTCTCCTCTAGCTCTCAAATGAATACGCAGACCTTACTAAAATGCAGATTTTGATTCAGTAGATCTGGACTGCAAAGCTAATGCTACTAGTCTGGGGACCACATTGGAGCAGCAAGGTCCATGTTAACTCCTACCCATCTGTCAGAAAGCAGACATGGAGACTTGCTCTTATGTAGTGGTGGCATCTGAGTAGGAACCTTTACCTGATGCAACACCTCACTAGATACTATTCACATTCTCCTATAGTCCATTAACACAGACTTTGCTCAGCCATAGGGGAATAAAATATATCTAGAGTCTGTAGGGTACTTCTCTATAACTGGTCACAGTTATTATTCACCTTAGTGGCAACCTCACTCATGGTCAATTATTTCACAGAGGCCTGGTCCAGGAAAATGTATGCACTGGAGGGGGGTCCCTCAGCCTGGCCTGCCCCCTCACAGTCCAGGAGCCCTCAGGGGCGGGAGGTGACCCAGCGATCAGGGGAAGACAATGCCCCCATCACACCTCTGCTGCTGCCACTGTTGGCAGTGCAAGCCTCAGCCAGCCCTGGTTACCTGAGCCTCCGGCAACCCCAGGCGGCTGGGCAGCACCATCTAAGGCTTACCTGCTCTTCAGTGGGGCTGAGGGTGGGTCCGGCCACACTGTGTGCCTGCCACCTCCCCAACTGGGCTGGAAGGACTGTGGGACTCTGGCGGGGCGAAGGGATTGGGCACTACTCTCTTGTGGCTATGGGTGCTTCCATCTTTGTGATGGTGTGATGGTCAATTTGCATATTCCCTCTTTATTACATAGGATGGCAGTTGTCCCTAAGAAATTATCCACCCTATCTACCAGACTCACAAATGCCCCTGGTGACAAAAAAGCAATCGATATTTAAGTAAAAACAGGTTGACTGAGCGTAACTAAAATTGTAGATAAGGGGATACTACTGTACAACTCTGCCATATGACCCTAGACATAGCCTCGACAGGAGTCAAATGAAGGGTAACTTCACTTGGAGAGTAAGGAGTTTTCTGGCCATTCTCTTTGTATTTACACCAGGGTCACATCTGAGTTGCCAGTGTTCTCCTTGACAGTTGCCCTCCTTGGAACAGGTTTTCACTGGAGATGCTCTCACTACCACTGCCCTTACCACCTTATATACCACTACTTTCTCTACTGGGTTAAGCCTAAGTAGCTTTCTCTATACACCAGTAAGAACCCAAGCACGAACTGATTTTTTCCTGCTCTACTGAGGTATAATTAACTAATAAAATTGTGCAAATGTAAGGTGTACAATGTGATAATTGTATATATGTATCTGTTGTGAAATGATGAATAATAGTTAGTGAACACATCCATTACCTCAAAATGTCACCTGTTTTTCTTTGTATGTAGAACATTTAAGACCTACTGTCTTAGTCCATCTTAAGAATATAATATGATATTGCCTAAAATAATCATCATGCTGTACATTGCATCCTCACAACTTATTCATCTTGTAGCTACAATTTAGACTTTTTTTTTTTTACCCATTTCTTCTCATTCCCCTCACTCCCCCAGCCCCTGGCAATCACCACTGGACTCTGGTTCTGAGTTTGACTCATAGATACCACATAGAAGTAAAACCATACGCTATTTGTCTTTGTCACTCTGACTGAATCATACGGGATTTGGACACTACATTCACCATTGGTGGACACTTAGATTGTTTCCGTGTCTCAGTTCTGCAGTGATCATGGGGTACAGATGTCCCTTTGAGATAGTGATTAGAATTCCTTCTGATATATACTCCTATGTCTTTTTTTTTTTTAAGAAGACATGCAAATGGCTAGCAGGTACATAAAAAGGTGTTCAACATCACTAATTATCAGGGAAACCCAAATTAAAATCCCAATGAGATATCACATTATACCTGTTAGAATGGTCACTATAAAAAAAAAACACATAGTAAATGCTTGTAAGGATGTGGAGTAAAGAAAGCCCTTATGTTCTGTTAGAAATGCAAATTGGTACAGCCATTAAAGACAAATGTAAGTTCAAAATAAAAGTTCAAAACATTCAAAATAAAACTACCAAATAGATTCTTTCCCTCCCATGTTTGTTCTGCTAATTCCAGAAATCTTGCTAGGTTTACTAATTTTGGGGTCTGAATTTTTTTAAATTCTAAGTTCTACTTCATTTCTTCTATATCTATCATTTCACCTGGGAACTTCAGAGAACCTGGAAACAAGTGTGTTTATTGTCCAGCTCCTAAAATCTGCTCAGCTCCTAAAATCCTCCTCCCTCACTGGGCATTGTCTGATGCATGAAGTAATAAAGAGCTGCTTGGGTTCCTGGCACTTTTATTAGGCACAAATCCACAGTGAGAGATCCATTCTCTCCACCTGTGGGGTCATACTACCTACCCTCTTTGACTCTCTGGACTCCTGACTTGACTGGCAGATTGTACTTAATATTATAAACTTGCCACCCTCCCTCCCAACATTCTTTAAGCTCCCTTAAACTTAATATTTATAGAAAGTGTCCTCTGCCACCACCTTAGAACATGTATAGGCTCACAAGCACACAGACATACATACACTTTATGAAAATATAACTAACATACTTCATACATACATAGCACATAATACATAAACAACGAAAATATTGTTATAGTTCTTCTGACTAGAATGTGAAGTTACTGTTCAATTCCACAGGTAGAAATATTTACTTCTAAGTCCTTCTTTCCATTGACAAATGAAAATAACATATCAGAGTCAGCTAGTAGACATTTTTAAAGCAGGCAACTTCTGTGTGGAAATTCAGATATATCATGCTTAACTTTTACTTGATTTAAAAAAATCATAACCACTAGAGCCACTTTGGTTGATAAATCTGTTTATTGACTGTGTCGTGGTAGAAAAAAAACACTGTTTTCTAATTCTGAAATTCTAAAACAATCAATTAAACTTCTCTCAGAATCCATTTTCCTAATTGCAAAAAGGAGCTAAACATTGTATTCTCTAGTGTTGCTTAATAATAGGAGTTCTTAAGGCACTGGAGTTTGAGTCAGATAAATGGTTTTAGTCTTAATTCTGTCATTAACTATAATAATTAGTTAGCATTGATTAAGTTATTTCCTGTCTCTGGGCCTCAGTTACCAATCAATCTGTGGATACATACATACTTATGAGATTAGACACTTTATGGTTCATTTTATAATCTGTATCCTTTGAGGAAAAAAAGCTATGAAATCATTCTGGCACACAAAAAGGCATACATAATAAGATCATAAACAACCATATATTTAAAAACATATACTCAACTGTTAGAAATACAGTTTAAACCTTCTGTACAGCTTCCCCAAATACATTTCCCAACTTCCATCACAAAGTATGAATGTAGTGTTTATCACTCCTAAGCATTTCTTTGTCCTTTACTACACATATATGAATCCTAAATCACACATATTATAACCTTTAAGATTATTAAACTTCCTATGGATAATAGTAAACTGGTAAATTCCTCAGCACCTTGCTGTTTCCCTTTCGGCATATTTGTGAGACCCATTCAAGAGCATATACTACTTCTTATTGATTCATCTCTAACTGACATTTCTATTATATTTGGTGGTCATACCTCAATTTATACACTCAACCTTATTGATTACATTTTATTTTTCTGGTTATTTGTTAAAACTTGCAATGCTACTATGATCATTGTTGTAAGAGTCTCCTGACGAAACCAGTTTGGCTCAGTGGATAGAGCATCAGCCTGCGAACTGAAAGGTCCCGGGTTCAATTCCAGTCAAGGGCATGTATCTTGGTCGCAGGCACATCCCAAATAGGGGATGTGCAAGAGACAGCTGATTGATGATTCTCTCTCATCAATGTTTCTAACTCTCTATCCATCTCTCTTCCTCTCTGTAAAAAATCAATAAAACATATTAAAAAAAAAAAAGACTCTCCTTAATCTGCTGGATATACATTTAGAAATGGAATTGCTGAGACCTAGCATATCGATATAATAACACACTGCTGTCTAGCACTGCTAAAACCATATTCTTCATCAGTGAAAAGAAGTCCTGTTGTCCCATATCCTCACTAGTATTTGTTATTGTTGGACTATTGAGATTTTTCCCAGTATGAGGACTGAGAAATGGTATTTCTTTGTGACTTTAATTTGCATTTCCCTGATTTCCAGAGAGGTTGAGCATTTTTTTATGTGTTTTTTGGCCATTCATGTTTCCTCTTCTGTGAATTGCCTTTTCATATCTTTTTCTATTTTTCTACTTGGTTGTTTTCTTTTTCATTTTGATTTGTAGCTTGAAAAATCTATTTTGAATACTAATCTTTGTTAATTTTTTGCATTCCAAATAACTTCCCCCAGACTGTCTCAGTCTTCTCATATTTTGTGTCTCTTGCTACCAGACATTTTTTGTTTTAACAGTCAAATTTATTCATCATTTTCTTGAGCATTCTGCTTTGTTTCTCTTAAGAAATCCTTTCCTCACCCCAAAATTCTACAAATTTTCTATTTTCTTTTAACCTAAATGATTTAAATATTTTCTTTTCTTTTTCTCTTTTATTTTTGCTTTTTATTTGAAATGCCAAACTTGTCATCTGTAAAGTTTATATATGTGTGTGAGTCAATTCTTTGGCTTCTTATAAATAGTATTTCTGTACTATTGGCTATTTTTCTGTTTTTAGAAAAATAGCCAATAGTATGTCTATACAACACGGAAAATACACCCATTAAGTTTTTCTTAAAAAATTTTTTTCTTGACGCTTTTGGGTTCTGATTTTTTATGAATTTTTAGACTCATCCTATTAAATGCCAATCAAATCCTCTCAATGTTTTCATTAAAATTGTATTATTTTATAGACAGAATTAGTAAAAAATAATTGACATTCTTATTATATGAATTCTTCTTCTTTATGAAGATAGAATATCTCTATTAATTTTAAGTTGTTCATAAATATTCATTTTCTAAGAAATTTTTTAGTAAAATCTTATATTTTCTTCCAGGTAGTTTATCTGATCTTATGATTAATAGATTCCCAGGTGCTTTATACATTTTGTTGTTAATATGAATCATTTATTTTGAAGTTTATATTTTCAAAATGTTTTCCTAGGAATTATTTTTGTAGCTTATGTATATAGCAAACTTGATCTATACTCAAATATATACATCATAATTATATTCCATTTTTTAATTTCTAATAGTTATTTGTGCCTTTTGTTTTTCCTCAAAAAAAATATCTTCCAGGTTTGATAATTTTATTAGTCTATTTAAAGAATCAACTTAGGCTTGGCTGATCTTCTATCTTGTATTTTTTTTCTATTTCATTAATTCACACTTATTTTTATTACTATATTTTTCTAGCATCTTCAAGTTTATTTTGTTTATTATAATTTCTTTGCTTGAATATTTATCTCACTAATTTTTAGCTAGTCTTCATTTCAAATATTTGTAATGATGGAAATATATTATCTAAATATTACTATCTATAACATGTAATAATTTATTATTGTTTAATCATAAGTATGTTATATAAGTAAACATATTTACAAAATAATATTTTGTTGGTGAATAGTTTGAGATGTGCCTTTTCTTTTTCTGGATATGTCCATTTAATAAGCATGTTCACTGTTATTTAAATCTTCTTTATGAATTTTTATTTGTATTTTATTAATTATTGGGAGGTGTATATTAAAATTTACCCCTAAATATTTTTTAATTTTTTTCTTACAGTTCGAATAAGTTCTACTCATAAATATTTATTATATGTTAGCTAGATTCTGGTTTATAATTATTACATTTCTTAGTGAGGTTGAGCCATTTGTAATTATGCAATAATCCTTTTAACACCCATTGTTTATTTTGCACTAACAACTGTTTTCTTATAACAGTAGTCACTTCAGTTTTCATTTAATAGTATTTGTCTGGTTTATCATTATCCTTTTACTACCACCCTTTCTTCATTCTTTACCCTGTTTCCCCAAAAATAAGACAGTGTCTTATGTTAATTTTTTCCTCCCAAAGTTGTGCTAGGTCTTATTTTCAGGGGATGTCTTATCTTTCCATGTGCTAGGTCTTATTTTCGGAGGATGTTTATTTTCGGGGAAACGGTAGTTTTAGATGTACCTTAAGCTTAAGGATAGACCCAATGTATTCATTCTAATGATTTCTCATAATTGAGAAATTAAATCTATTTATACTTACAGAGATTGTTGAAATTTTGGCATTAATTACTACTGTCTCATATCTAGCTAATTTTTCCCCTCTGCTCTTCTTTACCTTTCCTGACATACTTTTTGTTGATTGGGCTTTTTAATTGTATTTTTCTTTATTCACTTAGAAACTGCATGTCCTCTTTTTCTTACTCCACTGATCCTTTAGCCATAGAAGCTTTGCCCACTCAATTTATAGCTTATCCAGATTTATATTACTTGTTTTATGTATGTATGTGTGCAAATTCAGGTATGCATTTGCCTTTTTAATTTAAATTTATTTTATTCACTATATTTAGGTTGTTTTTTTCTCACTGGGAGGGTTTTTCTTCCTTAGCAACCCATAATGTATGTAGAAATAAAAATGTTGTGACTCAGTGATTGAAGGTTAAGCTATGGACTGGTCATGGTTCGATACCCCATCAGAGCACATGCCTGGGTTTCGGGCCCAATCCCCAATGTGGGTCGTGCAGGAGGCAACCAATGATTCTCTCTCATTTCCCTCTCCCACTCTCCCTTTCTCTCTGAAATCAATATATAAATCTCCACCAGGTACTCCCTTTCCTGTTAACAATCCCTTCAAAATCATCACTTAAATTATGTGGGAGATAGCCTTCATCTAAGGATAATGGAAATTTTTAATAATTATTAAAAGACAGGAAAGGAAAACTCGTTGCTAATATCAATAATCAAAGTTTATGTAAAGGAGCAATTCTCTAAAATATGTTCTACTTAATGTTTGCCAATAGTGATCACAATATCTTCTTGTAGACCCTAATTCTCAACAGTCAACAATGGGATGTCCTATGACCCTTTTAAGTGTTTTCCATCTCTCTCTTATGTTATATGGAGAAACAGGTAGAGTGGTTGTATGTAATTCTGAAAAATCACTTTTAGAAACTGTCATTAGATGCCAGGGGATAGATTGATGACATTTTCTCTACTTTGCCACACCTGCAGTATGTCAACCCCCTACTGTCATCCAACAGTTGGAAATCTGTTCTTGGAGAGCTGACGATGGGGACAGATACAGTTAGCTATCACCAAAGTGTCCTTTGTCATTGCTTAGAGGAGAGCCATCTAACTCACTCTAGACTGAAATGAGCAAAAACCATGTTTATATTAATCCACTGAAATTATCAGTTGTCTAACCTGGCTTCTACAGTGACACCTTCTTTCAACAGCCACTTTGTACCTCAGACCTTCAAAAAAGCATTGTTATTGCTGTCTGCTTTTATGCTAAATATCTACACCTAGTAGGTATGCTAATGGAGATGTATTTTCAGTGAAATATTTTGTATTATTTTAGCTTTTTAATTTGTATTCTTTCTGTGAAATTACTTCAAGCTAAACATCTTTTTTGGACAAATCTATGTTCAGAATCAGACATATCTTTCAGTTTATTTGTATATTGAGGAAAGAAACTTTCCTGGTTCCATTACCTTGCTCTGAGTTATCAATAGATTAAATTATTTTCAATGTGTAAGTAAAGCCAATTTCATTATTTTAAGTGGTACTTAATATGTATCTAAGAGTTCAATCGTTTATATTATCTTAAGGCATTAGATAAAAGTGCTTAAAAATGTAAGGGAAGGCTATGTAAGATACCAACCTTAAAATATCCAGTCCAATAACTAATTTTACTTCTTAACAGCTAGATAAAAATTAGCTTCAGTTTAAATAAATGCATGAAAAATGTCCTACTTATCTAATTATAGTTTAATTATTCTATAAATAGAATTTTAGGTGAATGCAGAAAGAAACAAATATATTTTTTTAAATAATGCTTTAGTACATTAAGCTTCTGATGCCAGACCTTCCATTTTGGAGCTCTTGATATTTTATCAAGGAAGGAGTGAGCTTTTTCTGTCCTAGACTAAGTAGGGATACAACTTACACCACATATTTCTCCAAAAGAAACTGTTTACCTCCATACCAAGGTCATGATTAGAAACTCTATATTCCTACCAAATTTGAGCTCAGCTTTATAATATTAGGGTATAAAATCCATAACACTTAATTCACAATACTTTGTAGGTAAAACTGCACAGATGGAACTTGTGCTAGTTTTTTAGAAATCCTGTTTTTAATAGCGAACTAATAGAGTTCAGTTAGCCTATTGATACACCAGATTGCTAACCCATCTAAATGATTACCTGCATGTACAATAAGAGAATGTCAATGAAAAGCCATACATTTTTCAGACAGAACATCCATACCCTTGAAAACATGTAGATCATAGTTTTTGTTATGCTATAATGGCTATGATATATCCATAAATTATAATAAATAGTAACAAAAATGTATAAATATCCGAGCATAAATTATGTGTTATTATATAAAATATTTATATGTATAATAACTGATAGTTATGTCATATATATATTATCCTATATAATAAAGAGGCAATATGCTAATTAACCATCACACATTCACAAGATGGCAGCACCCACCCACAACCACAAGATGGTGGCACCCGTCCTCTCAGCCCCGCTAGCAGTGAATTTTCATGTGACCATTACCTTTTTAAAAAATCCTTACCCAAGGATATGATTATTTCTTTTAGATCATCTGTTCTCGGGGAGCAGGCCTAGGGTAGCAGGTGGGCATCCCCCAAGGGCCCCAGACTGTGAGAGGGCACAGGCTGGGCTGAGGGACACCCCCCCATCGTGTGCATGAATTTTCATGCACTAGGCCTCCAGTTACTAATATAATTACTAATACAATTACTAATATTTAAAGAACTTCAAAATGCATGTTGTGTATGCTTATTTTTCTTTATTCACTCAACATTTTAAACAAAAGAGCACTAAAATTAATCAAGATTTATCTGTGCCCTTGTTAAAATATTAGGATTGAAAGCAAAACTTTGCATTCACTTTTCTACCTTGTTTTCTAAGTATGTTCCTCTAGGGCCTCAATATATAGAATAAGGTTATTTTCACGCACAATATCTCTTTTCTGTCTGCTTACATGCATGACAAGAGCATGTCATTTGTTCCTTTCTTCCAATACCACCTTGACCCTCTCTACCTGGGGGCTGGCGGGGTAGAAAGACAAGCACTCAACGTAAGGAGAATAACTGGATAATAAGTAAAGAACCAGGGATATTTTTAAGACCTAGGGATTAAGGTGAAGGAAATAAAATTTTTATATGCAGATAGCTCTTTAAATCCATTTTTAAAAACATCACTAATCCTGTGGCTTAGTCCAGAAGGGGCAAAGAAGATAATCAGCATAATAGGCTTTATTTTAACCTTTGGACACAGAGGGCTTCTACCAAAGCCAGCACCACACCATGTGGAAAAGGCTCTGATGTTCTTTCTCATGAAGGAAAGATAAAGACACAATAAAACTGGCTATAATTCTGAAATGCATTAGAATAACGATGCTGTGAAATGCCAATTGTCATTTCTGGTTTCTCTGCACTCAGACAAAAGGGTTTGTCAGATGTAAAATGAGGCTTCCGCCAGGTGAATGCATTACTGCTTTGTCATCTGGGATGCTGTCTTGCTTATGAAGTCCTATACCTTTCCTATCACACTGCATGATGCATCAGGAGTCAGAGGGACAGCTGCAAACCACGCCAAAAGGTTTTCCATTTTCAAGGAAAAAGGATTATTTTAAGAATTCAATTTTCTCTAACAGAAAACAGTCTACCTACAAAATGGAGTAAGATGATTTAATTAACATCAAACTATACCTTGGCCACTAATGGATCCAGTGTTTGTTAACCAGAGTTAAATTCAGAAAATTCTGCTGCCAGATTAAACCTCCCTAAAGGAGCAGAAAGAAAATATATGTGTGTAATCCATTTATACCAAGAGAAATGACCTGGGGCAGTAATGTTATTTTCTATTAAGGGAATCAGGAAAGTGGATGGAAACCAGTTAGACAGTAATTTAATATAAGCACAACACAGAACTCAGAAAGGAACAAATTTATTCCTTTACTGAAGAATAGTCAAATGGTATCTTATACTTGATCTGAGAAATAACTTTCAAAGTCTGGATTGTAGTTATTTTATGAATATTACTGCAAAGGTCATTGAGAAGTACTTTCCAAAACCAATGTAAAGGACATACTTCCTCTTCAGTGATTAGAAAAGTTGTTAGAAAGCCATCATCTTAACTTTCATTTTTACATTAAAAAAAAAAAAAAAAGCAACTAAATGAGGTTAGTGAGCCGAAGCCGGTCTGGCTCAGTGGTAGAGCGTCGGTCTGTGCACTGAAAGGTCCCAGGTTCGATTCCGGTCAACGGCATGTACATTGGTTTAGGGCACATCCCCAGTAGGGGGTGGGCAAGAGGCAGCTGGTCGATGTTTCTCTCTCATCGACGACGTTTCTAGCTCTCTCTCTCTCTCCCTCCTCTCTGTAAAAAATCAATAAAATATATTAAATAAATAAATAAATAAATAAAAATAAGGTTAGCGAGTTTTACTAAGAAACAAATATCTGTACAATACAGTAATAAGCATTACATCCCAGGATAAAAAGTATCCAGAAAGACTTTTTAGATATTTACATTACAAATTAATATTTAAATTTTCTATCAGAAAACATGTGTCATAAATTTGATGATTCAAAATATAACACATCCATCCTATGTAACAAAAGGGTAGTATGCAAATTGACCAGGAATGACTGGTCACTATGATGCACACTGACCACCGGGCCAGATGCTCTATGCATAGCTGCCCCCTGGTGGTCAGTGCACTCCCTCATGGGGAGCTCCGTTCAGCCATAGCTGGGCTGATGGCTGTGAATGCAGAGGTGGTGGTGGGAGCCTCTCCTCCACAGCACTCAGGATGTCCAACTGATGGCTTCCAGGCTGCCAGAGGGATGTCTGACTGCCAGCGTAGGCCTGATCCCCAAAGGAGTGGGCTTACACTGGCAAGTGGACATCCTCAGGGGTTCCAGACTGTGAGAGGGCACAGGCCAGTCTGAGAGACCCCTCCCCTCACCTCAAGTGCATGAATTTTCGTGCACCAGGCCTCTAGTTTATATATAAAAGTTCTGTGTGTGTGCATGTGAGTTTAATGTTCCAAGGTCCTTCTGGACTTCCAGTCTATGCAATAGAGTTCCAAACTCAAGCAGCATATCTCTGCGCCTCTACCCTATTTTCTTCAATTGCAGCTCAGCACCGGGAGAAAGGACTAGCAAGCAATAACAGCAGCGAGAACCAGGTAGTAAAGCTGACAGAAAACTGGCTAAGTTCTAGTTAAAGAAGAATTACAGCGTTTCTTACAGGTATTTAGATAACCCCAAAGCTCCAAATACTCCCATATTGAGACCTTATTGTGAGGAAAGTATGATGTTCTTTCAAACATGTATATTCATATTTTGAAAACAAAATATGAAAAAAGTATAACTTTTCAAAATGTATATTTTTTGAATATGAAATTACCTAAAAATATTTAAAATGCAAGTATCTATGACCCAGCGTTTCCATGCCTAGGAATTTATACAAAGAAACCAGACCCACTAATTGGAAACAATCTATGCACCCCTATGTTCATTGCAGCATTATTGACAGTAGCCAAGATTTGGAAGTAGCCCAAGTGTCCATCATAGATGACTGGATAAAAAAGCTGTGGTACATTTACATAATGGAATATTACTCAGCTGTAAAAAATAAATAAATAAAAATAAAAATCTTACTCTTTGAGGCAGCATAGATGGATGGACCTGGAGAGTGAAACAAAGTGAAACAAACCAGTCAGAGAAAGACAGGTACCATATTATTTTACTCATATGTGGACTCTAGTGAACTAACAAGTAAAATAGAGACAGAATCATAGATAGAGAGCACACTGTCAGCTGTTGGGGAGTGGGGAGAGATGAAGGATTGGGCGGGGCTGGGGGAGGAATGAGAAAACACTCATAGACACAGACAGCTTTGTGATAATTCCAGGGGTGAAGGATGGTGGGGGATGTGGAGAAGGATCTAGGGAGGATAAATGGTGATGGGATGAGATCTGATTTGGAGTGGTGAACACACAATGCAATGTACAGATGATGTGTTGTAGAACTGTGCATCTGAAACCTGTATAATGTGTGAACCTGTATAATTTATGAATTCCAATAAATTCAATAAGAATAAAAAAATCGACAAAAAGAAATAAAAATTAAAGCAAGGTAAGAAGGCCATAATGAAGTGTATATTTGACATTTCTATTGTTAGTTAAGGAACATTCCATGGTTAAGCTACCATTTGAATTGAGACCTAAATGCATAGAAACCCATCTGGGGAAGAGTATTCTAGGAGGGTAATCAGCAGGTCCAGGTTCCTGAAGGAGTAGTTCCATTGACCCCATTGAGAAATGGTAGGAAAGCCAGTCTGCCGAGAGTTCAAGGAGCAAGGGGGTCAGTGGAAGAGAAGGGATAAGTGTTAAGTAAGGGCAAAGAGTTGGAATGAGGAGCCAGGCTTTTTCTAGGGTGTTGTAAAGAGTTTATTTATTCTGAATTAGGGTGGAAGTTGTTAGAGAATTTTCAAGATTACTTAGTATGGTGTAATTGGGGAATCTGGAGAAAAACATGTTCTGACCTGTGTTTTAAAAGGATCAGTCAGCCCTGGCAGGGTGTGGCTTAGTATCTGAGCATCAGCCTAAGAACCAGGAGGTCATGGTTCAATTCCCAGTCAGGGCACATGCCTGGGTTGCGGGCTCATTCCCCAGTGGGGGGCATGCAGAGGGCAGCCAATAGATGATTCTCTCTCATCATTGATGTTTCTATCTCTTGTTCTCCCTTCCTCTCTATGAAATCAATAAAAATACATTTTTTTAAAAGGGTCAGCCAGGCTGCTGTACAGAGGACAGGTTATAGAGCATCAGTGTTGAAGAGGGGAATCTGGTTGGGAAGGTGATCTGATAGTTATGCTTGGGCAATCGTGGTGGAAGTAGTGAGAAGTTGTTAGATTCTAGATAAGGAATTAAAAGAAACGGAGAGAATTGGGTGAAGAATGTGTCAGGGTAAGTTGGGAGATCTATGCAAAAAGAGAAAAACATTTCTGGAAAATGCAACTCTCAGACATAGTCAAACAATGCTATCTGATTTGTAACACAATCTGAGATGTGTGAGGTTGTTTGCAATTTTTGTGAAAAGATGATGCATAAGAAATCATAATATTAAAAAAAATAATCTAACAGATATAACTGTCCCAGTTGAATAAGGTGGGCTCCAAAATAGTGAGCTTCCAGTGTCATCATTAACACTTGCAAGGTAGAGACCTCAGGGTTGTTTCAGAGGGCTTCCCCGTATCAGAGGCCAGAGGTGACACTGCTTGCAGTTCAGCCTTCTTCTGATTTTTCATCCCAACAGCGAAATAATTAGAAAACATAACCACACAATGGAAAAACTTCAAGGAAATGGAAGCTCAATCTTATTTTTACATAATCCTTGTTCCAAAATAGTCTCCATATCATAAGCTCAGTGAACTATATGCCATTTCCCTCTAAGGATGCATGGATACACCCACAGTGGATTGTACATACAAAACGAGGGTCAACAAATGGAGAATGGTTCCATTGTCTGCAATAGCATTCCCTTATTGGAAACAGTCCCTTGGGAATTCATTACGGAACACAAGTCCCGCCCCTTGAAACTGCAATTGCCCTCACCCCCTTAAACTGCAGCCTCCCTCGCTCAGGATTGCCAGACAAGACATTGCCAGGGAACCCATTTGCTCTCCTCAGCTTTAGACCAACCCAGGTGATTAACTAGGTAAAGCTCTTACTTCTCCTTTTGTATGTAATGTCATGTATAATAATATATGTGCATTGTGATCCCAGAGGTTTGCGTGTTAACATGTTTCTGAAAATATGGTCATTATATTTCTACAAGTAGATAAAATTGCCTGTGATTAAATGTGCATGGATACTTGAGATGCTTCATGTTACTTTGTGACATAGACTAAAATTGTATTCAGCAAAAATCGTGTCATGCTTTCTTGTGAACATTAGGAATGCTTAACCAAAATTGGTGTAATTGCAATGCTGTGTTGTATAACTGGAAAGATGATTTCTGCTAATTAGGTCAAAATGGAAATATTTGTTCAGTTTAAGGCAGATGATACTATTTGGTATTTGCATTACCATCTCCATTTTGATTCTGAATAATTTCAGTACAGAAACTATAAGATTTTCATTATAATGAAAGGCTGTGCTTTTTGAAGTAATGTTTATTTATGTGTATAGTTATTTTGATTAGAAGAGAGCATGTATAGTGTTCTTATCATAAACTTTAAAATAGGATTTGATCAAAATTTATTAAATAAATCATCTACCTTTTCTGACAATTAGCTAATGCACCAAATAGATCCAATCAAACCCAGAGAAGCATGTTATCAAGGTGATGTGGTCTAAAAGCACAGCCTTTTAAAAATGTAGAGATGCTTAATCAACAATGTTATCAATGAGATGAACAGTGGCCTTGAGGCTGAGAGTTAATTGAATGAACAGACAGCATGTTTTTTCTTACAACAACCTATAACACTAATGGACAAGCTAATTTTTTTTCTTCCCTAAAGTAATTACACAGTCATCCTTAATTTAAAATCACTTGCATTTGCTCAGTTGACTGTTTTGAAACAGGGCAAAGGTCTTAAACACTTACGTATACTAGGGAGACTTAAACTGTCAGTATGATGTAGAGTGTGGGGTCTTTTAGCATAAGTAATTAAAATTCACTGTGCTTATTTTTTATATTCTGTTGAATACGTTATCCATTATAGTTTGCAAAAAAAAAAAAAAGGTAATATTACTACAAACTAATCTTATGAAGCCCTAATAGTGATTTTATTATTTCTCTGTAACTTCTGTTTGGATAACATGTAGGGTAGTCTGATAAAATAATAAGAAAAAATTAATCATTCTTATTAAGCAAACTGTCTGGATTAGTGAATTGTAGGTGTTAATCATTATTCTAATATTGCCAAGACTCATAAACTAATGAATGATGTTAGAAACATTACATAGAGATGAGTGACAGTGAAACTCAGCATCCTAATGCCTAGATGAGAAAAACCAAGACCATATTTCCATTAGTGTCTCTACACACAAGAATAAATTATCACAAATTAAGCATTAGTATTCATGTTCTAAGTGTTTCTCACTACAATTTGCAAAGTAAGATAATTGTTTAAATGTTATTAAACAAAACTGTTCATTCTTTGAACAATTAAATGTATTCATTATCTTAAATTTAATTATCTTAAAAGTTAGCATGTTCACTTTGTTATATTAACAGCAGTTGTTATCAAAGTTATTGCCACCTAAAAACCTAGAGAAATATTAATTTCTGGTATCTTAAAATAAGTCTACAACCTAACAAAAATACATATAGAAATTGTCTGATGACAAATAGAAAGTTATATAAACTACAGGTGCTTTTATCTAAACAAATTTTAAATATAAGGGAGAAGACAAAGTCTTTCCCCCAAAAGTTTCATAGAATTGGAAAATATAAAAAGCCAAGATTCTGGGAAATAATAGAAATTTGAAAAGTTCATTTTATTTTATTTTTGTTGTTTATGCAGTATCCTGGAAATACCTTTATTTTGCCATAATTGTTTAAAAATACAAGAAGAATTTTGAACATATACAAAAGCAACAGTGTAATGAACTTCTAAGTACTCAGGGCCAAGCATTAACAATGAACACATATGACTAATATGTGGAATTTAATGAACAAAATAAACTGGTGAACAAAATAGATCCAGAGACAAAGAAGTATCAAAATTTAGAGGAAATGGGGGTGTCGGGTGGTGGGAAGAGATTAACCAAAGAGTTTATATTGGTACTAGAGGCCCATTGCATGAAATTTGTGCACTTGGCAGGGGAGGGAGAATCTAACAGCCCAGCCTGTGCCCTCTTGCATCCTGGGAGCCCTCAGGGGATGTCTGACTGATGGCGAAGGCCTATGCAGGGAGCGGGCTTAAGCCAGCAATCGTACATCCTTAGCACTACTGAGTAGACAGGAGAGGCTCCCACCACTGCCTCTGTGTTTGCCAGCCATTAGCCCAGCTTCTGGCTGAGTGGTGCTCCCCCTGTGAGAGTGCACTGACCACTAGGGGGAAGCTCCTGCATTGAGTGAGATGGGGCCAAAACTGGCTCTCTGACATCCCCCAAGGGGTCCTAGATTACAAGAGGGTGCAGGCCAGGCTAAGGGACCCCACCAGTGCATCATAGAGGCCGGGGAGGGACTAGGGAGGCTGTCCAGCCAGGGAGGGACCGCAGGAGGGCTCCAGGGCTTGTCCAGCCCATCTTGTTCAATCCTGACTGGTTGGACCCCAACAGCAAGCTAATCTACTGGTTGGAGAATCTCCCCCCTGTGGTCAGTGCATGTCATAGCTAGTGGTTGAACAGCCTTACCATATCATTAGCATTTTATGGTTGAATGGACGACCGGACTTAGTACACGAGGCTTTTATTATATAGGATATGTATGATCCATGGACATTGACAATAGGGTGGTGAAGGTTTGGGGTGGGAGCAGGCTAGAAGAGGTCAATGTTGTGGGGGTGAGGGACATATGTAATACTTTTAACAATAAAGATTACAAAAAATGAACACATGGTCAATCCTGTTTGATGCATAGCGCCTTCCATTTGTCCTAGTTCCCATATTATCTTTAAGTAAATCCTAGAGGCTATATCATTTTATCTATAGATATTTCAGTGTGCCTTTCTAAAAAAATAAGCTTCCTTAATACACTACACTACCATTAATCACAGTTCAAAAACTAAACATCCTTAAAATCATCAAATAAACAACAAGTAAATGTATAATTGTTTTATACATAATCCTAGATGTCATTTTTTAACAATATATTTAAATCAGGGACTATATAAAGCAATTGATTGGACTTGTTTTGGATTATTTTTAATCTATAAATTTTCTTCTTCTTTAATCTCTCCTTCCCCCCATCTCTTTCACTTTGTTGAAAAGAACCTGGATTTTTATCTTGTAGAATTTTCCAGCCTGATCTTACTGATTGCAGTCCCCTGATATAGTGGAAGCCATGGGAGTTTGGGTCTAGGGAATTGCTCTCATTCAGGTTCTATTTCTTGGCCAGGAACTTCAGAGCAGGCCTGGGTTCTCCCACCAGGAGGTACTTAACTTGTGGCTGTTTTTCTTTCTGTGATGTCAGTAGCCATTTGTGCTTATTGCCATATTTCTTTTTTGAAATGTAAAAACATAGAGTTGATTTTGAAAATAGTGGACACATTGAAAATTCTTGTGGGGAAAAAAACAACAACCCAAAACAAAATGTGAATAATACTTCTGGGTTACTCAGCTAGCAAAGTCACTAAAACAGGTTTTTGTTTTTTGCTTTTTCTTATATCTGATGCAGTTTCTAGACTGTAAAATTATATATAGTGAAATTTAAATTATATATATATGAAATTTAAATGTCTCATATTTCTTAGAAAATACTCACTTCTTTCATTCTTCTATTTCCCTTTCTCTATTTTCTTGTTCATTCACCCTGTTACTCTAGTTCTTCACTGAATACTTAGCCAAGTTATCCATGCTGCCATCTCACATACTAGGTTTATATTGCTAGCCTGATTATTTTAACAAGTACTTCCTTATGAGTATTAACCCCATTATAGCAATTATGTCTCCAGGACTCAAAAATAGGGCACATAACCTGAAAAATAATATTTGCCCCATTTCTGGCAATCTGAGAAATATGACTTGCATGCTAAAATGTCAGCATTTCTTCATAAATTCTATAATTTATGGGATCACATGAACAGAATATTTTAACTAATAATTTTCTTAGACAGGAACTTATGTATTGGAGTATAAAATATCAACTGCTTAGTGGCAGATGGGAAATTTGAGCTCAAGAGCTAGTCCAGCCCAGCTGGCATGGCTTAGTGGTGGAGCAATGACCTATGAGCCAGGTCACAGTTTGATTCCTGGTCAGGACACATGCCCAGATTGCGGGCTCAATCTCCAGTGTGGGACTTCAATCAATTCTCTCTCATCATTGATGTTTCTCTCTCTCTCTCTCTCTCTCTCTTTCTCTCTCTCTCTCTTTCTCTCTCTCTCTCTCTCTCTCCCTCCCTCCCTCCCTCCCTCCCTCCCTCCCTCCCTCCCTCTTCCTTTCTGTCTGAAATCATATATATTAAAAAATATATATATTAAATATATTAAAAAGCTAGTTCAAAATCTGATTACTGGAGTGAAAATATGAGAAGCCAGACCTAGAGCATGGCTCACCTATGGGTGGATATCTGAGCATTATATTAGAACTGCTTGATGCTGCCACATCTATAATAATTTTAAATGGGACAAGGGTGTGCTTTCGGAGGGCTTTCTGTAACTTTATGAGACATTAGATGAAAGTAGGGACTGATTTTTAAAAATGTATGAGGCCCCAAATAAATGAATATGTATACATCAGGGAGCATTGAATAAGCAAAGAATAAAATATGACAAATTGGGGAAATATCCATGATGATTTTATGAATATTACATATAAAATGAGTGCATTCCATTTGGAATAGTTGTTAAATGAGTGCACACTGTAAATAGGCAAATCTATACAAATAAATGTCCTGTTCAGTTGATGCTCATAAAAGTATATATGTATACAATATGAAAATAAAATTCATGAGAATAAACTTCATTTTGGATGCTGTTTATGGAAATTTCATTATTTCATGCTAAAATAAGTTTACTTTAAATAAAATAAGAATTCTTCTATCTAAGATTTTGAAAGTCATAAATATAAAAGGAACTTCTATTAAGAATAGAAGTAATCTTGTATAGGAACAATACAGCATATTTTTATATTGCCACTTTTCCCTTATTCCAAATATTTCTATACTAATTTCTGCCTGGAGTAAAGGTGACTGACTGAGGACTATGCTAGTAATGACAGAAAATGCAAAATTTCTTTGATGGTAAGCTATTTTAAAGATACTCTAGTTGCAGCTAACTTTCCAGAGTTCGGATCAAGTGAATAACTCTATGTCTTTTCTGGTGGAACTGTTGATTACTGGGCCTCATTGAGACATTTAAATTTCTTCAGGTTTTAATTTCCCCTAGGAATTCCTTAACTCATTTCCTCTTACTTAGGTTTTAGTTATGAAATTGCATACAACCCGTGTCTTGAGAGAGCTTATAAATTAAATGAAAGGTTATCAGAGAAACAGATATGTCTTCTCACCAGGCACTTACTTCAATAAAAATCCATAGAGAAATAATTGAGAGTTACATAAGTTTGGGGGCCCTTTCTGAATTTTTGGCCCAACTCCTAAAAGGTGAGAAGCATGTTTTCCATTGCCTTGTAACAAAAAGATTTAGGGTTCCTGAGACCCTGCCATCTGTGTCAATTTCTCCAAGGAATAAAACAGGATAGGGCCTCTACATCAGGCAAGGCTTATTTGAGAGAATGGAGCACGTCATGAAAATGCTATACCTGAATCAGATTGCCCCCAGCAGGTCCATACCCCATACAAACTGATACACGTAGTAAGTTTGAGATTTGTTTTTCTTTCTCAACTCTACATTCTTCTTGTTATTATAAGGACTTTTATCATTCTTTAGAATTGACCTGGCTATTCAGGACCTAGAATCAGCTTGGAAATTTCTACCAAAAAGGAAAGACTTTTTATTGGGATTAAATTAATATATAGATTTTTCTAAAACTGACATTGCACTATCGAGTCTTCCAATCTGTAACTTGGTAGGTGTGTGACTGCTGCTGAGTTGACTCTTGACTCCTGCTGACCCTATGAATGAGTGATAACAGCCAGCTCAGCTCCTGTAGACATATGCCCAAGGGCTTCTTTTAAGGAGTCAATCTATCTCATAGTTGGTCTTTCTATTTTCCTGCTGCCCTCTATTTTTCCCAGCATCACTGTCTTTTCCAAAGCACCCTCACCTCACATCTCATGATGTGCCTGAAGCAGGATAGCTTAAGTTTCGTCCTTTTTGCCCCAGGGATGTTCTAGGCTTCATTTGCTCTAGGACCCATTGGTCAACTTTCTGTTGATTCCAAATATATGTGAAGCTCTTCTCCAACACATTTGGAGAATGATTCGTGGTTGTTGTTTTTTTTTCCTACCAGTCTTCTTCCTTACCCAACTTTCACATCCCTGTGTAGTGATCAGGAATACAAGGGTCTAGATGATCTTAGGTTTGGTATCTAAGGACACATCTTTGCTCTGGGTGATCTTTCCTAATTCTTCCATTGCTGCCTTTCTGAGTCTGCACTTTCTCTTGATTTCTTGGCTGCAGTCTCCATTTGAATTCATGGCTGAATTAAGGTAAGCAAAATCTTTTAACAATTTCAAAGTCTTCATTCATCCTTATTGAAGTTTATGAAATTTCCGTAAACATTTATTCGTTAGTCACAATTTTTGTCCTCTTGACGTTCAAATAGAGTCCTGCTTTGGCACTTGGTATATGAGTCCATTTATTTAGATCTTTGTTAATGTCTCTCTATAATGTTTTATCATTTTCTGGGTAAATGACTACTACAATTTCTGTAGTTTATTCCAATATATTTATGTGTTCTTGGTTTATCCATTTTCCCCCTCCTCCATTAATATTTGATAACAAAATCCTAAAAGAAGTTTTAAGACATTCTCCATATTTTTGTCATCTGAAATATTTTTACATATATAAAAATATTAGAAATAACCACCTATATCTATGTTCTATTTTAGTGAAAACAAATAACAAAAATTTTTTCATAGATCTTAATTTTTATATAGGTTTTGTTCAATTGAAATCACTTTTAATAATTCATTATTATTTTAGGACATTATCCATTTATCTCAACATACAGACTTGTTGATATGAAATTGATAAAATGAATTTTATAATTCATTAATCTCACCAACTATTGTGAAAAACTGCTTTATAATTTCTAGTGTCATATATTTTTCTTTTCTTTTTGTTTTAATCATATATGATAGGGCATTTTTATTATTGATCTTTCTATAAAAACAGAATTTTTTAATCAGTATGCTTGTTTTTTTTATAATTCACAATTTTCAAGTTTCCTCTGTATTAACTTCTGCTCCTTTCTTTGGCCTTACTTTTTGGTATTTAACATTAAATATTTAGTTTGATGTATTCAATTGTTAAAAAACAAATAAGGCTACAATTTTACCATGAGTGTATGACATAGATCATATTTATGTTTATATTCTATAAATAATATTATATTTTTCAGAATAATTAAAATGTTCATTTTATTGTTATAATATCCCCAATAGCAAAAAATATTATTATTTTTAAATATAGCTCACTCATGAGATAAACAAAGTTGATTTAACAATATGTACTAAAGAGCTGACTTGGGATTGATTTGTCATCTTCTAAGGCCCCTGCATGGACTGACATATCTAATTCTAATTATTAAAGCAAAGTAACAAAAGTAATAATGCAATGATAAAAAATTTTACTTTGAGACGTTTAAAGAAAAATCCAGTGTATGCAAATGTAAATGTGTTTCGATCAGCTTATAAATTGAAGTAAAGAAAAGTTATCCACTTTTGGGACACTTTACCATGTTCTTGTTCATAAGAGATAGAATACTAAAATAGTAGATTACTTCTAAAAGAGATATAGGGGATAACATATCAGTTACTCTTCTCTCTTGTTTAGCTAAGAATGCTTTCTTCAAAGAAAATATTTGTTGAGTGTGTTAATAATAAAAGTGACCTAAACAGACCCTCTCTGAGTGGCCCAGGAGAGATGGGGAGGGCTCATGTGGCCCAGCCTCTCCTCAGCCAGCTCAGCAGAGGCCATCCTTGAGGGGCCTGATCTCCCAGCAAGTGCCAGACATTTCCCCTGAATTTCAAAATGACACGAATGGTAAACAGTGGAATGTTGGCTGGATGTCACTTTCCCTAGTATACCTCTCTGAATTATTTTATTTGACGTTTTAATAATTCTAATTATACTTAAAAGTTTGAACAGGCACTCCAAAAACTCCAGGAAAATAAACTTCTCTATTGGATGAGAAAGTGGAAGCTGACTAGGGTTTATTTAGGCAGAGGGCAGACCACTACCAGTGGCAAAGTTAGATTAGCAATCAGACTCTTGATACCTCTTTTTCTTTTTATACACAAACTTCTCTAACTCTCAGTAATGTATGCAAGTCTGCATTCCACACAAAGGTGGTTAAATTTAGTTGTCTCTTGGCTCTGTTGTTCTACATATGACGTAATTTTAAATCCTGCGTGTAGCAATTCAAATTAAAATAGATCAGAATGTCTACAAGTTTTGTTTTTTTGCCCAATCCTTCTGTGCAGTTATGAAATGTATTTTGAGCGGGGACCTGCAAGGGGGCAAGACATTGACTTTGAATAAAACTGCATTCATTAAATCATGATATAATTTGCTATAGCCTGGTAAATGCCTCTTATGTTTGTGCATGCTGCAATTCCACTCAAGCTTTTATCCTTCAACACACACACACACACACACACACACACACCCCTTTATCCTAATTTATATATATACTAATGGCCTGATGCACGAAATCTATTCTGCCTCTTTTCTAAGCTCATCCGGTCTCATTCAAAGCTCTCATTCTTCCTGAAAACCTGGGGCTGCTTCTCTACCAACCTCCTAAGAAGCTCAAGTATCATCTCTTCCATGAAAGTAGCAGCGACATTTAAGAAAGCCCACCGGAAATCTGATTATCAAGATGCTTGAGTAAGGTTGGGAGAGTTCCACAGACCGGAAATACGAGACACTGGAGGCTGGTGGGTGTTTCTTCAGGGTGCCGTGGCCCACAGCAGCTCAGGGGCTTTGCCAAGAAAAGTTACCCCACTGTCCCCACACTGCCTCCAACCTCCCCATCTTACTACGTCAAGAGAACAAAGTAATAATGGAAGCGAAGGCCATGTGGGAGAGCTTCCTAAAGCCATCTCTTCCTCACAAAGAGCTGTGTTATGCTGAAGCTGTCATCCAACAACTGACTATAAATGTGATAGTATTGGAGTTGATTTATTCACCATTAACTCTCTCCACATGACTTTTATCATGCTCTTTTCAAGGTAACATCTGTAAAGTGAATTATATGCTATAGGTATGGAACTACGCAACTCATCAGAGGTACTTCCAGAATATATAAGCATATATATTAAATGTAGGGATTGCATATGTGAAAGAAAGAGGCTTCTAAATATCTTATCTTTCTAGATATTTAGACGTGTAAAATTCCAGTGTCATAAAATGCAGTAATCATAGGTTTCCCAAAAGATTGATGGAAAACATTTTTTTTTTAGTTGATTTATCATTTGTGAATCTGCAGGGGAAATAAGAGTGTCATTCCATTTAAAGATCTTCTGGAAGATACTGTGATACAAAAAAAAAAAAAAAAAAAGAAACCGGCAATTTTTGGCACTGTATTTATGATACATATTTTCACAATTAGTAATCTTTCTCTACTTGAATGTTTATGTTAAAACGTTATCTCTAATCATTACCAGCACATCTTTCACACAGATTTCTTTAACTCAGCAAGAGTCAACGCTTTTTTTTTACTTAATTGCTTTCTTTGATGATTGTGAAATACTTTTAAAGACTCCAATACTAAATGTACATTTTAATATTTGATATTCATTTCATTCGTGGAAGGTATGTTCAAAATGCCAAAAGTAGGACATGTTGATGAATTTCACTTTATCAAAATTCCAAACACAGAACTCACTTTTGAGATACTAAAAGATAATGTTAATCCGATTCTGTTTACCTAGTTATTATTTCTATTTTCCAAGAAGCTATATTCAGTGATGTTGTTTGATACTTAATGTACTAGTACTTTCATGAAAATGAACACATTTATAATAGAACAGTCAGGAGAATTGTCACCTGACATCAAGAACACTACTCTTATTCAGAAAGGAACATGCTTGTGATTTTTATTAACAAAAAATGTTTAAGTAACTAAAGGTGCCTTTTATTGAGGAAGAGAGGCAGGAAGCGTCTCTATTATGTCTTTCTTTGCCATCTTAATGCTTGTGACTGTGCTGAGCAGTAATGACTACAATTTCACCAATGACCCCTGGCCATTCCAGCCAGATTCTCGAGATGTCTGAATAGAAAAATAATGTCTGAGATTCAAATGATCCCATTTTTTTTTCATACTTGTTGTGGAAAAAAAAAAAGGGGGATCATCTGAATCCCAGACACTATTTTTCTGTGTGTGTGTATATATATATATATATATGTATATATATATATATATATATATATATATATACACACACAGAAATATGGAAAAGTTACAATAAAACAGGAATCAAAGATTAAGAGTCACCTTCAAGATTGACTGAAAGGGACGGTGAAGTAAATTGTTAACAGGTACATGCTTCATATGAAAACTTAAAATAAAATTAAATTAACTTGAAATTAGGCCATTGCTCTTAACTTGCTTGAAAACTTTCTGCAACTATCTCTATATTGCAAGTACAGGGCTTGAAAGCAACCAGAATACTGTTTTGAAAGACAATAACCTGAGAGGTACAGGCTCTGGATTTAGAAGAAAAGGAAAAGGACAACACACCATTCAAATGAAGGCTGTATAGTCTACGAAGACTTACACTGAAAAATGGAAAAAAAACTAATGTGAAACACAGATTGCTGAAATTCTATCAGCATGCAAGCAAGGAGATGAAAGTCATGAGGGAGAATCTAATAGAATGTATAGATAGAACCAAGGAATTAGATTGCTCCTGAAAATAAATAAATAAAAACAATTGCCATAGAATCACCAATTACAGAAAACTCATCCGTAATGAGCACAGAGCTAAGTAAGACTGGCTGGAAGACCTTGCATTGTCCGAGGCAAAGTCCATAAAAGAGATCCTGAGATCTGTTGTCTGTTTAAATTAGCCAGTCTTATATTCACGCTCCATGCATATTTTTATCCCAGTTTTTTTATGATCTTGTGGTGAAAAGATCTTTGCGTGAGTATTCTCTTAATTTCGTGACCTGTGCTTTGTCATGTTAGCCAAACTTCATCTTGATGTACAACTATGTTATGAGCACACCCACATGGATGAAGTTCTTTGCCCAAGGATGTGCTCAACTGATTTCCTAATCAATTTTCACGGTATCACTTCTGACTGTAACTAATAAACATATTTTTAAACAAGTTTTCTAATTAGGTTAGTACCAGAGTAACTCACTAGAAGTTACCAATTCTGTATCAGTCAGGAGGTGCTCCATTACTCCCTAATAATAACTAAGTGACTCAAAACAACAAAGTTTTATTTCTTATCTGAGTCACGTATCTGTTGCTCTTTCACATGGTCCAGTCCCAGCACCCAGACAGACAGGGCAGCCACTCTCTAGAACTGGCAGGTTGGTGACAGTGATACTGAGAGCTTCCACCTAGAAGCTTCCACATCACTCCCACTCAGCATTTCACCAATCGGTGCAAATCAGGTAGTCACACTCAGTTTCAGGGGAGCCAAGAATTGCAATCCTGCCATGTGCCCAGAAAGAAAACTGAAAATATTTGACAATAAAACTAATGGCTGCCACGTGTTCCCAGGTGAACTGAAGCAGTTAAATTCCCTGATGCTCCTGAAATTGGTGTGCTGATAATAACAACAACAAAGCAAAACACACACACACACACACACACACACACACACACACACACAAATAAAAATAAAAAAATAAAAACTAAGGGATCCAGGCACTTGAAATCAGGGATGCCAGATTCCCTTTCCAACACACCTCCTCTTAACCTCTTGTTAACAAAATTGATGATGGCTCTTATTAAAAATCACAGCCAACTGGAACATAGATTGGGTGCGATTCAGTGAGGAAGATCACAGTGCAAATTTGGAAGAAATTTGAACAGCCTTGCTACCTCAGACCATGATATCTTATTCATACACTGACACTAAGTCCCTTACGCAGAAATAAAACAGAAATAGCACTCAGGATTGGGATATTTGGAGGAGAGGGGTATGTGTGAGGGTGTGACCTTGTTTAAAAAGCATGACTCAATAATATTTCTGGGATTAATTTCCAACAGCAGATTCAAACAGAATAGTTGGGAAGCTAACATGACCAAACCTGGTTAACAGAGATTAACCATTGCCACTAGGAACAAAACAAATTCCAAAGGCTCACAACAAAAGAAGCTTGTGGTTCAGATAGCTGGGTCTTCGGTAGCCTGCTGCTCCTGGTGCCCCTCTCGGGTAGGACTCAGGATCTTGAAGGAGAGAAATTCCCTCGGTAAGAAGAACCATGCCAGCAAGATTGGCTAACCAAGATTCGCTCCATCATTCCAACAAATGTCTGCTCAGTTACCAATACACATTCCAGATGAATTAAAAAGCTAAAGTAATGTTTTCAAATAAGAATTTATAAAAACTGAGCAAGGTCTATTGGTCAATGTTTATTCGGTTTTGGAGGGACAAGAACCCTTAAAGAAAAAAAACTGGAGGAAAAACAAAACAAAACAGAGTTATATAATATATTAAAATAGCAGGATACTTGGCCGAAACCAGTTTGGCTCAATGGATAGAGCGTCAGCCTGCGTACTGAAGGGTCCCAGGTTTGATTCCGGTCAAGGGTATGTACCCTGTTTCCCTGAAAATAAGACAGTGTCTTATATTAATTTTTGCTCCCAAAGTTGTGCTAGGTCTTATTTTCGGAGGATGTCTTATTTTCGGGGAAACATGGTACCTTGGTTGTGGGCACATCCCCAGTAGGAGGTGTGCAAGAGGCAGCTGATCGATGATTCTCTCTCATCGATGTTTCTAACTCTCTATCCCTCTCTCTTCCTCTCTGTAAAAAAATCAATAAAATATATTAAAACAGCAGGATGTTTGGCTACAAAATAAATGAGGGAGATAGCAAAATATAAATTAAACAAAAGACAAAATTGAGGGGAACTCCAACATTATAGTGAAGAATCTGTGTCACTGACATAGAAAAAGTTTTTGCAGTTTAATCAAATGTCATGAATACCCTAACAGAAAAAAAAAAAAAAAAAAGCGGGGGATGGGAGGGTGCAGGCAGAATACTGGAGTTAGGGGCCATTCCAAAGGTTCATAAATATGAGTGCTTTTGCCCACATTGGTACTCTCTGTCCTCCTTGCTGGGTGCTCTTGCTCTGTTGACTTCTAACTGTTGGGTTACCCAGGGGCATTATCCTTGGCCTCTTGTTTTTATTCAATAAGTGCTCCCTAGGTGACCTCACCCAATCCCCAATCTGCCATTTATCGCTGAATTAATACCTGATCTCTATCCCCAAACTTCAGATATTTATATCTAACTGCTGATGCTCAATCACCACAAAATATCCAAAGACACACTAAACTTTCCAAGAGCAAGCAGAATCCTGGATGTCTCTCCCATTTCATAAACCTAATCCTTCCCTGGTTTCCTCCATCTCAGTATATTTCACCACCACCCCTTCCAAGTTGTCCAAGTCAATACCTATTTATCACCCGGAGTCCACTTTCTCTCAAATCTCACAGTTTATATTCTCTACATTTTGTGTTATTTCTCCAAAACCTATCCCAGATCTCCCAGGTCTTTTGAATTGCACTGTTACCAACCAAGTCCAAGCCACCATTCCCTCTGGATTAGATTCTCCCAGTGGTTCTCCCTCCTTTCAATGTAACAATGGGGGTTCGACTTATTAAAAAAAAAAAAAAAGTATATCAGATTATTTCGTTCTCTCTTTAATATCTTCCTGGGATTTCCCATCACCCTTTCTTTTTTTTCTTTTTTTTTTTAAATAAAAACTTAGCTCCTTACCTTAACTTAAAAACCCCATGTGCTATGAGCTGTTTCTTTTTCTCTAATTTCATGTCGTACAAATTTTATTTCATCCATTATCCTTAGCCACACTGACCTTTGAATCCCTCGAAGGGACCCATTTTATTGCTGCCTGGGGGCTATAACGCAGTAAACACTGGCAATGTTTGTAAACAGCATTGAAAAGTATTAAACATTTTTATTTTATAATTTCTTTTCTGGGAATATCTGCTTTGAAAGAAAGTATAAACAGATATATGTATAGTAAGTGCTGAATGTAGCATTTCTATTATGTTCTAGAAAAGAAACAAACCAAATATTCTACACATGATAAAGTAAATAAATTACAGCACTTTCCAACTTTGAAAGTGTGCATGAAGCTATTTAAAATTAATGCAAAGTTGAAAGAAACACAAGTAAATTGTAAGTCATTGAGCAGCAGTGCTCCTTGTTGGAAATATGGAGCCCACTTGGAGCATTTTAATAAAAAAAAATAAATTAAAAAAAATAAATTAAAAAAAACAACAGTGTATACTAAGAAATACTTTGGAGCCCTCAGAGTCTGTAAGAAGGCTAGAAAGAAAAATCCTAATGCTAAATAGCCAAAACCATTGCCCAACAGTATCATTTGGGACATTCTAGTGAAAGTGCTAGGGCCTCTTCCTCAGCTTAAGATGCTCAGAACTGAACACCCACCACTGTCATGTCCAAGGACAGCTACTTCCACAATTATACTGATCACTTTTAAGTACAAATCTCACGCTGGGGACTTTATTTGGTGGAACCTGGGGACATGGCTCTACTCAGCTGTAAAGGAAACTGGACACACAAACTTCATAGCTTCTACCTTGGAGAGGCAGGACTCGTCATGTGGGGAATGATTAGGACGTAGGAAATATATTCAAAGATGCTGAGAGCCCATATATGAAAACTATCCTTAACACTGTATGTACAGAATCAGTGTCAATATAGAATAAATATACATACATAAAAAATTATAGGAAAAATAAAGGAAAAGCATACATACACACACACACACACATACACACACACACATAACTAGAGGCCTGGTGCATGAAATTTGTGTACTCAGGGGGCGGGGAGGGGCCCCCTCAGCCCAGATTGCGAGAGGACATAGGCCAGGTTGAGGGTCCCCATTGGTGCAGGATCGGGGCCAGAGAGGGATGTTGGAGGTTGGTCAACTGGGGAGGGACCAAGGGAGGACTCCAGGGTGTGTCCGGCCCATCTTGCTCAGTCCCTATTGTCCAGACCCCATTGTCTGCCCGCTGGTGGTCAGTGCATGTCATAGAAAGCAGTTGAGTGGCCTTAACATATCATTAACATATTACATTTGGTTGAAGGGCTGGCCGACAGGACACTGAACTAGTGGCACATTAGGCTTTTATGATATAGCATACATATATATTTTTTAATATGAAGAACATGTTAGGATTTTTATCCAAAACTGTGTTGTTTTTCATCACTTAAAAAAGGCATGTTCATTGTTGAAATTTTGAAAAGAACATAGATGTACAAAAAGAATATTAAAGTAATCCCTTTATACACAGATAGTAATTCAATACATTTGGTGTAGTCTCTCATTTTTTTCAAAATCACTATGTCTACACATATATTTTATAGTTTAGAGTGTATTTAATTATTTTATCTTTATTTTTTGACTATTTCCTTTTTATTTATATTCTAATATTTTAAAATATTTATACAATATCTTATTTTTAAAAGACACTCTTATAAATATATAAAAGGTGCCTTATATCTGTGAGAAGAAAATGGAACATTCCCCATAGAACTGGGGTGTATATATATATATATATATATATATATATATATGAAGAAATATGCAAATAGCTAATTACCTTGAAAATCCTCAATATTCTTAAAATAAAATAAGTGCAAATTAAACTGGTTTTCCATGATCCAACAGTTGAGGTTCTGAGAAACACAAAATAAATTAAACACCAGTCAACATCTGAAGGTAACTTTCAAAGAGCATATGCAATCTATCCAACAAAGTGCCTTTCTCAAAGCTGTTAGAAAGAGGTGCTAACATTTCCCAGAAGAAATGGAGAATCCCTGCCCCTGACTGTTGTAAAATGTAAATGTTGTTTCATTAGATCTTCCCAAACTTAGAAAGACTTGGTTTGGGTCATTCAATTAGCTTTCTCTGTAATTACAGGTCATGCAAACATTTTCATTTTGTTATAACCTTAAAGAAGAATGCATAAGCATGCCTGGACTAAGAATGGTTAAGTTCTATAAACTAACAACAGCCTCTTGTTTAGACAGATGAAGGATAACCTAATGAAGAATATGGATCATGTGGTTAAAATACAAAGGAAAACTTGGCAAGGACTGGCTTTGGTATTTGACTTCTCACTGTGCGCTAGCAACTCATAATTGTTATCAGATCCTGTTTTATGTTGAGTGGATATGGTCCAGAACTGTGAAAAATATCTTCTCTTATAGGAATGTGAGGGCCATCTGACTCGATCTGTCACCTGGTTCACTGCCTTGGGGAATCTAGCTTGTTGGATAAGTGACCCTCTCCCTTCTCAGCTATCTCAGAACTATATGCTTGGTCACAAAACAAAAGAACTTCCCTAAATGTAGAGCAAAAGAATAGCCATGACCTCTCCCAGCCCCCATAACTTCTCCTAGTCTAATAAATATCACTTAACCATGAATCCTAAATCTGTATCTTTAGTTTTTATAAAAACATCTGCTGAGAAAGTCAAGTAGTCGCAATTTATGAATCATCTTATATTGAGCCAAATGTTCAAGGTAAATGGTACCAAGATTTTTATTTGAACTTTTGTTTAATACTGTTTCTGTCATTTTTATGGAATATACTTTAATTTTATTGCTTAATTATCCAGTAAAATTGGGGGTTTTATATATACTACACCCTGGGCTATAGTTTTCTACAGTGGAGTAAATTTCTATTTAATGCTCTTATGTGGGATAAACATAGCAATTATAATTATCTAGTGCCTCCAAAAATATTAATCTTTGCCTCTGCTTTCTCTGGCTCTCAACTACTGTGGAACAAATATGCTCACTTAGATGTCATACACCAAATTCAAAATAATTATTTCCTTCTCATTCTGCCAAACTTCTCTTTCCTGAGTTCTCTCTCTCTCAGGTAATCCATGTAATAGCTTCAGGTAAATGCCATGATTAATAGCATTTTCTCTCTTTTAGTCAATTGGCCATCAAGGTTTATTCATTCTATTATCCCCAATCTTTTCCATCTTTCATCTACTTCCTCTGCAGAAACCTAATTTCAGATCCTCAAAACTCATCCATTAGGTTAGGATAATGAAACTTTGCAAAAATGTACTTGCAATTAGAAGAACTGGAATTTGAGACAAAGACTTTTAAAATCTGGGCTCTTAAGCTCTGTTGAAAACAGAAGTAGGATCTATATATTGAAAGTTGTTGATGATTTTGAATTTTAGTATATACTCAATAGAAGTGATGTTACCAAAGTAGTTTTTTGTTTTACCAAATTAGTTTTAAAAGATTAACCTAGACTTATTATATATAATAGAATGTATTGATATAAAAGCATACCGCAGGCAGGAAAAGGAAGAGTAAGTTATAGTAGTTAGGGCATGGCATAACTGTCTAGCTGTAATACTTTTCATAGAAAATTTTAGGAGAAAGGGTGAATCAGAGAGTGGATTACCTGGCAACATTGAGAGATTGGCTAACACATTATATTAGTTTCCTAATTGTTCTATTCAAATATCAATATACAATAAAATACTTCATTTTTTTTTCTTCCTAGATATAGATACCTACTGATTAAATAGCCATAATTGTAGTTAATGACATTGCCCAATTACAAATTTAAACTAAATATCACACCATCCATTTGTGATGTTTAAAGGTCTAGTTTTATGTTTGAAAAACACACCAATGCTTTGGATTCTATAAAGCTCTTCAAACATGCCTCTTCTACATTTATCATTTTGTTCAGCAGAGTTTTGTTTGGAAAATGTCTGTGATAGCCAAAAACAAAGTTCCAGATGGAGGAGGTGAAAATAGACATATGTTCCAGCTGTTTTTAATCACTCTTTTTTTCTGGCTGAGGTTAAAATGAAAACACACCCTTTAAAAGACACAATCGTCACCCTTCAAATGTGCGGGTTCATACAGTGGCCACTCACAAAATGTCATCTCTTACTTTAAGAGTTGCATCTGTGCATGTACATGCTTGTGAGTATATGTGCAGTATATGTGAGTGTGCATGCCTGGGTGAGTTGTGTGTGCATGAACAATTTCCCCGACTACAACTTCTGCACGTCTGAATGACTGCTTACATGTATTCCCAACTCTCTGCTAGCCATGCATTACATAAAATCCTAAATTCAAAAAATTCCTCTGGGTATGATTATGTTGAGGTACCTGAAGCAGGTGGATCTTACTTAGTTTTAGCAGATTTATAGTGCCTTTGAGTGCTCAAAAGGAGCACTTCTTTTTTTAAAAAAAAAATGTTTTTATTAATTTTAGAGAGAAAGAGAGATACATCAATGGTGACAGAGAATCACTGACAGGCTGCCTCCCAGGTGCCCCTAGTGGTGATTGAGACCACCATCCGGTCATGTACCTTGACCGGTTATCAAACTGTAATCTCCTGGTTCATAGGTTGACACTCAACCACTGATCCACACTGGCCGTGCAAGAGGAGCAACCTCCTCTTTTCCCTCCTAAAATCCCTGGACCACCCTGAATGATAAGATGCCCATGGATTTCGGTGTGGGAACTGCCCTCTTCCTCGCATACCATGCGCCATTAGAGTGGCAATTGATGGCTGCATTTGGAGCTCTTCTGGAAACAAGTTCCCACAGGTCCTGAGCCGGTGCCGCTCCACCCCTTTCCTGGGGCACAGGCTGCACCCCGCAAGCTCAGCCATAGCCATCAGGATCTCCTTCCTAAGACAGAAATGTACCTACAGGACAGAGCTCAGATTGGGCCCTCTGGACTAGCCCGCCCACAGGAGACGGTAGCGTCTTCTGTCCTCAGCCCGTTGCCAGGTAACAAGGTGCAAGAGAGGTCACACCTCCTGGGTACCTAGAGAGGCCATTGGAATCAAATGAGTGAACCGCATCAAAACACCCCAGGATGGAGCCTCCTGCAAAGCTGCTGCTTCTCAGTCCTTGATCCAGACGTCCTTTAGAAAGAGTGGGATACAAGGGTCAGCACTATCAGCTGAACTTTAGGCAGGCCTCTTGCCTTGGCCAACAACTGGCTCCATCTGTGCATTTGTACAGACTTTGGGGCCATTGCCAATGGAATCAGCCACGGTCCACTCCTGCCACTGGTAGGAACATCAGTTACTTACCCAATTTGAAAAAAAAATAACCATGGGAACCTCTTGTCTCACAAATACCCAACATATACATCAAGATTACATATTAAAACCAAAATACAGGCCGGCCTCACTTGATCCACTTTGGAGTTGCAGCCATAAAGAGAGACCATTTTATTTCTAAAATACACAAAGCTGAGCCCTTGAATGAGGTGTTCAATGGAACTTGAACCCCCTTACCATTGAGGCTACAGGTTTCGGAGAGCACCATTATGCCACACATAAGCAGGTTGAAATTTAAATGAATGAAACATGCCTGGCGTAGTTCCATCATTAATCAAACATCAGGGGAATTATTATAAAGAGTCTGATTCTGTCTTTGCTGTGTGATAATCGAAAACTTTAAAGCCTTACCCTTTTGCCCTGGGTTTGGACTGATTGGTAAGAAAACGCAGGTGTATTCCTCCTTTGGTACTGGCAGGAATTTCCAACCATGTGACAATGTGCAGCCCACAGGTAGAAATCTTCACCTCAGCCCCTCCATAATCACAGTAAAAGCCAAGACAGTCTCCTTTCCTCTCTCTCTCAAGCCCTTTGCAGATCAGCTCGAGAGCCTCCCCAGAAGCCCTCCTGAAGTGGCTGATAAACTTGTTCACACCTGTTCAGACGTTGAGTGGGGTCATCCGTCTTGACATCCAAAGCAAATTTTGTGTGTGATGACCGCAACCTATTTTCTCCTAAACCTCAATTCAGAGCTCAACCAGCAGTGAGATCCTCAAAACTTGGCGTTAGGGTCATTTAAGCCACCCTCAGAGAATTTTGCAATTTTCACTGTAATTTGAGTCTACTGCAAATTGGAAATGTTCTCAATTCTCTATTGCAAAGGGGATTATCAACTAAGAATAGCTGTTAGGCTGTCTTTTCTGTTTTTCAAATTAACTACTTGTGAATGTATTTTTCATCTGCCAATTCCAGAAGAAGAAAAAAAAAAATGAGGGAGAGCCCATGCCCAAGTAGAGCCACAGTTCCTATTTCTTTGCAACCTGTTTAGCTATGTTGCTATAGAAACAGCCAGATTACTATATTAGGCTTCATCAGGAATTAAACTAACATGTTTAGAATCGGAGGTATTCTGAGCTGGGTGTCCCAAACATTCCTAAACAGTTCTGAGATTGGAATTCGAATGACTCAGATGCTCAGGACTAAACTTTCTTTTCTCTCAATCTGGTCCCTCACTTACTTCTTTTCAAGGATTTCATTATTTCTGTGTTTGTTAAATACATAGATTTGTTTCTTGGCGAAGAATTGTGTTTGTTAGTTTAAAAATAAAATCTAGATGACAAAATGTAAACTAAAAAGATGCATTTTATGTAACTCATATAATTATGTAAATTAACTATCTGCATAATTTGGTACCAAGTTGCCAGATTCATGTCTAGTGCATTGGAGAAATATGTGGTTTCTTAGCCTCTGATATGATGGGCTTTCCTTCGCAGCTGCACTGGAATCCCGTGGGTGCAACTATAAAAATTTGGGAGAAAGAATATTCATTCCTTTTGAATTTATTCAGAGGCAATAAAAATTATGTTCAAGCATCAAGAATTTTTACACCATTTCAACATTGCAAAAAGTCGTAAATTATCTTTAAAATTAACAATTGTGATAAAAAAAATTCCGTCTAAAAATGTGGATTCCAGAGAACTATTTTCATATTCATTCTTCTAAATGAATACTGTAGTGATTGGCTGCATACTTCTTGAAAAGATGTCTTATCTAAAAGCTTGTCACTGCCAAAACCGGTTTGGTTCAGTGGATAGATCATCAGCCTGCATACTGGGAGGTCCCGGGTTCGATTCCAGTCAAGGGCATGTACATTGGTTGCAGGCACATCCCCAGTAGGGGGTGTGCAGGAGGCAGCTGATCAATGATTCTCTCTCAATGATATTTCTAACTCTCAATCCCTCTCTCTTTATCTCTGTAAAAAAAAAAAAAAAAAAAAAAAAAAAAAAAGCTTGTCACTGCCCAGTCAGCATGGCTCAGCGGTTGAGCACTGACCTACAAACCACAAGATCACTGTTCCATTCCTGGGCAGGGCACATGCCCAAGCTGAGGCCCAATCCCCAGTAGGGGGCATGCAGGAGGCAGCTGATAATGATTCTCATCATTGATTTTTTTTTTCTTCTCTCTCTCCCTCTTCCTTCCACTCTGAAGTCAATAAAAAAAATTTTTTTAAGTTTTAACTAATCTACACTAAGAAAAATTACATGTATTCAAGCAAAAGTGAATCCAAACCATAGTGAGAGAGAAATTTTACAGAAAACAGCTATACAAAGGCAAAAGATTAACAACAAAAAAAGTATGTTGCTACTAAACTGTTTTCTTCTTTTGGTGCAAAAGATACTAAATCTCATAGTTTCGATGCAATTATTTTTTCATCCATGAAAGTTTTGTATGAGGCACTGTACTAAAATAGAGACAAAAAGTACATTTGAGGTTACTAGGGCCTAGGAAGGAGGGGTCAATGGGGAGTTATTGCTTAATGAATCGAATTTCTCTTTGGGGCAATGAAAAATTTTGGAAATAATAAGAGTAACAGTTGCACAACATTGTAAATGCAATTTGTGCCACTAAATAGTACAATTAGCAATAGTAAAAATTGCACATCTTATATTATATCCTTTTTATCACAAGAAAAAAAATAGCAACAAAAAAAGGCACCAAAGAAAGCACATAGTGAATTATTTTTAGTGTTTGTATTTGCATAAAGAAATACTGAAAAAAATATATAAGAAACTAATATAGGTGGCTTCTTATAAGTAACATGAATAGTCAGCCATATGCACTAATAAGGTTGAATTAGTTCTAATACAAAAATTCTCTGTCCTGGTTGGTAAGTGGCCACTCAATTCCCTGAATTTTCTCTACCTCTGCTCTTATCCCATAATCTAGTCAATGAAGTGTTAACCTGGAAGAGTAGGTGGTGGCAGGTCAGCTTAGAATGAAGTGGGATGGTAACAGAGTGGAAGGGCAACTTTGCATATGAAATCTTTGATATCCTTTTGACTTCTGTGCCATCTATAATAATAAAAGCATAATATGCTAATTAGACCGGACAGCCAATCGACCTTCCATACGTGGTTGGGGCTACGAGGGCCGAGCCCCTTGCATGAATTTCATGCATCAGGCCTCTAGTGTAAATATATTATCCCCGTTATAGTAAAGTTTAAAACTAAATAAGGAAGAGGAGGGGGAGCAGTAAGGGGAGCGATAACTGAATATGAGGAAGAGAAAAAGAGGAGTCCACCTGCTGGAAAAGGCAGTTAAGAGAACTGTAACAACATGAATATAAACTTGTAAACCACAAGGAGCTCAGGGAATTGCAAGTCTTATAGAGAGAGAAGATGGGGTTATATTGGTAAATTTGGGCCAGATATTAAAGAACCTCTATATAACCTTAATCCAGTGGTTGGCAAACTGCAGCTTTCAAGCCACATGCAGCTCTTTGGCCCCTTGAGTGTGGCTCTTCCACAAAATACCATGGGTGTGCACGCACAGTGAAATTGAAACTTTGTGGCTCATGCGCAGAAGTGTTTTCAGCTCTCAAAAGAAATTTCAATGTTATACTGTTGATATTTGGCTCTGTTGACTAATGAGTTTGCCGACCACTGCCTTAATCAATTCAAATTATTCCTATGGCACTGATTAATCATTTAGTTTTCTTTTAATCAGGAAAATTGAACGGATTTGTAAATTAGAAAAATATAATTCTGACAACTGTATGGAGAATGCACTGAAGAGAGAAACTAGGAGTGGAGGTGGTAAGGAGATGGAAATAAGAAGTCATGGCCAGAAAATATTGAAGAAAGAGCTAATGGTCTTTGCCAAAAGAATAGCTAACTTGGGTTTTTTTACAAAAGGGAGGAACAAAAGATGGCTATGACTTCTAGCTTAGTTGACTAAATGAGTATATTGTAACCCTTTAAGGGGGGAATTCTAAATGGCAATTATTCAGAATTTTGATTATGTGAAATGTGACTATACTATGATGCCAAAGATAAAGCACGACATAATGTGCAATTCAAATAAAAAAAAAGTTACTATGCAAATGGTAATTATTTGATTTCCATTTTGCTTGACTGACTTCATACGAGGGAATATGCTAAGTTTTGTAGGAGAAAGTATTTTTATAAATAAATGAAAATCTAAAATCAAATAGTATTGGGATGTTATAAAGACTGTTAAAACTGACTTTCACAAATTTCTTTTCCACTGTTATAGCTCAGTTGTTAGGCATGCAGAAAAATAGCCTCTAGGTATTGTTACAAATTTCAGGATTTGTATTTTTATAGAAAATTAATTTCTCAGAATGCCACTAACACTTTTTTTCAATAAATGTATTCTCAAAATGCCATGGTATTTTCAGGGATGATATTGTTTCATCAGAATGGAAATTAGAATAAGAAAAGTTTCATAAAATATGGCCCTCCAAAAATGGTTTTTTAGGTAATTTATTTAAGCATACTTCCTTCATTTATACATATACCTCCACCTTCCCCTCTCTTTTCCTCCTGGAAGCTGAACTTCAAGATGTAGTCTACATTCATATTTTTCATGTCCTTACATTTATTCCTCAATTTACTTTGCCTGACTAGCCAATTTTTCTTAAGTGAAATGGCTGTTGCTAAGATCAACAGAGCTCGAGGACATGACTAAATATCTCACACGAACTCTGTTGCATTTGCAAGCTTAGAAAACCCATCTCTCTTGACATTTTTCTCTCTTTGCTCTCTGTGACACTACACCTTTCTTTCATCCTTTTCTGATAATTTCTTCTAAACCTTTGATGGCTTATTCTCCTCTTTTCAGTCTTTAATTGCTGAATTTCTCAGGAGTGAGTTATACCTTTTGTTCACTTCTCACCCTATCCTCTTCTAGAAGAACTTACGTCTATGATTTCAATTTGCAACTGTGAGCCAATGATCCTAGCCCCTTCCCTTTTTTCCAACTACAATATATAGGCCAAATCTTTTCAAAGCAAATAACCCAATGCTTCTCAACCTCTCAAAGTGGATGTCTCAACGTGGGTAAGTCAAACCAGTCATGTCCCAATAATCACTCTGCTAATCACTTCCATCAAACAGGATCCTCTTCTGTTTCTATGTACAATTTAATGAAATTATTATCCATTCAATACACAAGTCAGAAACTCAGTAATACTTTTAACATTAACCTTTCATTAGATCCCCATACCCATCTCTTCATCAAGACTGTCAATTATTATTTCCTTAATTATCTCTTGAATTTCTGTACCTCTATCTGCACTGTCAAAACCCTGGTCCAAAATTACCAGCATCTCTCTCCTGGATTGTTGTAAAAACTTTGTAACTATCCCAACTACCATGTTGCCCTCTATAATCTGAAAAACATACTGATCAAAAGTTCTTCGTCCTCCAAAATGTGAAGGAAGCATAGTAAATTTTTAAGTTAGTTTCCAAAGTGCTTATAGAAATGATGACAATTATTCAAATTAAACAAAAACACCTACCCACATCATACACTATCATTAATAAACAGCATCTCCTGTTTGGTTAGAATAAGTGGTTTGAGAGGTGGTAGAGCAAACAGTGAATGGCAAGCCCCATTTCCATTCCACTACATCTTCTGCTCTGGATCCGACCTTTCAAAACCAGTCTCTCTTCTGGCTTTTCTCATTCAGTCTTTTCCAGATTATTCTGGGGTCATCTGAGAGCCTGGGGAGGCCCCGGTGTGCTTCTCCAATAAAGGTGAGGAAGTCTTTAGTATGAAGACGCTCATCTATTTTCTCTTGGAGGAGAAGTGTCTCCAGTAAAGTCTTCTTTCGTTTCAGGAAGGCAGATTGAGCCAGTTCTGCTCTTTTTCTGATACAATCGGGGCACCTCGAGGGCACGTGTTGCTTAACTGCCGCCGCCTGCTTTAGTGTTGCCATCACGTTTTTTAAATGCATTCTGTTCAAAAGCTCATCGGGGGCAGTACAGCGGGCGGCATCCACCTCTGGAGCCTCTGCATGAGACCTGAGCTGCGGCTTCTGATGTCTGCTGCGCTTCTTTCCTTTAGAGGTAGCTCTGCGGTGCATCAGGTTCACCTTCAGGGAGCAAAACGCCTGCAGGGCACGCGTCTGTTCATCAGACACTGGAGTGACTTCTGATGGAGGCTGAGTGTCTGGTGGGTGTCCGCCAGTGTTAGTCTCTTTGCCCTTGAGGTAGTCGATTCTTTTCCGACTAAACCTCTCTTCTGGAAGCTCTGATCGTTTGTCCTGATATTCCAACAAGTGTGCAGGGGGCTTTCCACTCTCAGGTTTGTCCCCTGAGACCGGAGGCGAGGGCAGCGGCCCTCCAGGGGAACTGAGTGAACTTGAACTCCGTACCTCTTCAGAGAAGGACTCCGAGGCCTCAGGAGGGAGGTCATCCGTGGCCCTGCTGTCCATTTGGGCCCATGCACGTGGCTTCTCGGATCCCCTGGCTTCTAGGCGACCGGCCATCACACTGCGTCACTTCCGGCTGCCCACTGGCCTTGCTTTGGTGGCTCGGGAACTAGCCAGGCCTGAGCCAGGGAGAGCAGACCCTGTGGGATTCGGCAGCTCGGCCCTGCGGCTCCTCTTCCGGGTGACGCCTTTTCGCTGCCTTGGCAACGCAGGGCGGACATGCGCACTGGGTCCCCGCGGCGCTCCTCCCCCGGCCCTCCGGGCCCCACTGCGCAGACTCCACCTCCCTCCCCCGGTGGCACAGGGTTTGCCCAGCGCCTCCTCCGCGGTCTCTGCGGCTGTTTTTACTACAAAAAGCAATAATCCTTAAGAAATGCCTTTCCTCGGGGGTCAAAGGAGACCACGTATATGAATCCAACAGGGACAGGCAGTCTCCGACTGACCCGAGAAAGGAGCTTCCCCAGCCCCCGCAAAAAAAAAAAAAAATAAATAAAAGTTTCAAATGATTAGAAATAAATAAATGACAATCCCTGAGGGCCAGAAGGCACAGGCAGAAACGCAGGAACACGCCTGTCCACCCTGCAGCCAGAGAGCACTGCTTGTAGAGCTCGCCTTAGGAGAGGAGGGAAATGCTGACCCATCCCCTCCACCCCATCCCCTCCACCTTCCCCCAGCCTTTCCATAGCCGCATCTGGCACAACTGTCCCTGTTCTTTTTTTATTATTATTATTATTTGTTATGGTATCACATATTTGTCCTCATCCCCCTATTTCCATCCCAAACCCCTCCCCAGGCATGCCCCCACCCCCTGTTGTCCATGACCACTGGTTAGTCTCATGTGCATGCACACAAGTCCTTTGGTTGATCTCTCCCCCTTACCTCCACCCTCCCCTACCTTCCCTCTAAGGTCTGACAGTCTGATAGATGCTTCCCTGTGTCCTGTCTCCGGGTCTGTTTTTGTTCATCAGTCTATGTTGTTCATTATTTCCCCTAGATGCGTGAGATCATCTTATAAGAAATACACTTATAAGAACCAAAACTGAGACAAGCCATAATGGTTATGCTGAGAGGCAAATGAATCAGTCTATAGTGAGTGCCTTTCTGGGCCAACAGTTTGTTTGAGACCCAATTTCAATGTTGAACAGTTCCTTATGTGTACATGTCAGCCATGGTATTTCAGTTCTGGAGGATGGGTAAATGGTGGTGATGCAGGTCTGACCATCTCTGATTTGGTCCTGGGCATCCTTCAGCGGCCCCCAGATCACAGGTTCTCAGGGCCCCTCTCAAAGGCACATCCACACCCCTCTCCCCTCTGTGTGTGATCAACTACTGATGCTCCTCCAAGTCCCTTTTCCCTGGGAAGGGTTACACACCCACCGCAGCTCCCTAACACTCCCCAACCTCTCACAGCTTGCAGCCAAAAACTCCATGAGAGCAGACAACACAGCAATGACGCCTGGAGCTCAGCAAGGGCCTCACACGGAAATATTAATAAATAAATGTCTGCTGAGAGAGTGAGCTAAATGACTGTGGATACAGAAATAAGCACACCCTCTCACAGGCCCGGTGGGTTTTATGGGATAGAAATTACCAGCTCAAGGAATTTCAGTCTGTTCTTTTTCCCAAATCCCCCAAATTCAGTTGTTACTCATGGCATATTCCTTTACAACAGCTTTTAAAAAGCACGTTAGAGTGCTAAGAACAACTGTTCTCAAAAATTGTAAAACTTTATCTATGGAGACTGGCTTTTTCTAGATCTTAATAAATATCTGAGTCTAAGTCTTAGTCATTTATTTCACATATTTCAGAATTGCCAGAGAATGAGCTTCCTTGCTTCATTGTGTGTGTGTGTGGGTTGAGGGTCGGGGGAAGAAGGGGGTATTGTTATTCAAGTCTAGCCAGATATATTTAATATTATTCCAAAAATGTTCACTTTGGCAGAGAGCCAAAAGTCTGTAATGTTCAAAAAAGATCTCCCAAATATGAGCAAGATTCATAACAAAGAAAAAAGATTCCAACTTCATGTATTCAAACCAAATTATATCCTATATAATAAAAGCCTAATATGCTAAGTATCTGGTCATGGGTTCAACCAATCAAAATGTTAATACACTAATGATATGCTAAGGCTGATCAACTGCTCACTATAATGTGCACAGACCACCAGGGGGCAGACTGTCAACGGGTATGTTAGTTTGCTGCTGGGGTCTGGCAGTTGAGGACTGAGTGAGAAGGGCCGGACACTCCCTGGAGCCCTCCTGCAACCCTTCCCCAGCTGGCCAATCTCCTGCATCCCCTCCCGGCCCCAATCATGCACCGTTGGGATCCCTCAACCTGGCCTGAACCGTCTGGCAATCCAGGACCCTTCAGGGGATGTCAGAGAACTGGTTTTGACCCAATCCCACAGGCTAGGCCAAGGGACAGCACTGGTGCATGAATTTGTGTACCTGGCCTCTAATATCATCATAAAATGTTGGTCTTTAAAAGAGGTATCAAATAAAGTGTAGATAGTCTCAAGTAATTTCCAGCATCTCAGAGGCTCAAGATTTTCTATTTTAATGTTTATTTTAACACCTTCCTTATTCCCTGAATATTTACACCTAATATATCATAACACACATTATCCCAAAAAATACTGAGCAAGATAGCTATACTTAAAAAATAATGTATATTGACATTTTCTAATATGCTAACTATCTTTAACGATAACTTTGTCCCAGAAGCAGGTAAGTTTGGAGGGAACATCCTGTAATTATCCAATTTCTTTGCAATAACTTGCATGACCCAGTGAACTACTTAACACTCCAAAATGTATTATCTAAGGAAGTAAAATAGCTCAATAGTACTATCATTATCAAATAAGATTCATAAAGACAAAGGTCAAAGTTTGGTTTTAAAGACAGACTCTATGACCCTTTGTATAAAACTTACACTCTTTACTTTCATTTCTAAGTCTATCACAGAATCAAGTTTAAAGGAAACTCAACTTAAAATCTACACTCTTTTGTTATCTCTTTTCTATATGTGAAATAAAAGTAATATTAGCCTCCTATCTTCCTTCTATATGATAATTTTCAATGATGCATATGTAAAAATAAAAAATCTCAGCCCATTATATAAACACTCCTGGCAAGAAACCTATATTCCATATTGTTAAGAGAGATTGCTAAAAGATCTTTGAACAAGTATAATGCCTTACACTATTTTTTAATTAGATGTTTCAAGTGAGAAAATAAAATAGGAATGCATAAAGGGGGAAAAAGGTGGAGAGTTACAACTTTTATATCTTACCTAAAATCTCTTTATATTACACCACTGAATACAAATCACTCCAACTTGCTATACTGAGAGAAGAGTTAATCAAGATTTGCAAGAAAAAATATAGTACGATATTTTAAATATTCTATTTACATTGTTTTTATCAATAAAAGAAAGACCAACCGATTGACAGAAAATATTTATAGCTCTCCCAGAAAACTCAGGTAATGTTTCAGTGTCTCAATAACTTTGTTTTATAATCGCTAACTCTTTATTTAGCAAATATCCATGAACCTTGGAATCATTTTCTTTTGGCAAAACTAAAACTAATTACTATCTAAAACTAAAATTAACAAAAACTAAAACCAAATTATTCTATCAATACTCAAGCATACAAAGAAAATGCTACATTTTTATTTCTTGTTATATAAATGCAATTTTCTTTACAAGATCTCACCCATTTTGCCCATTTTGGTAGCTATGAAAACCATTAACTTGATAATTAATATCCTAGGCATTCTCATGTCAGTCCCCTTTGGGCAAACATTCAATCAATGCTAAATGTAACTCCCTAATGAACTATTTCTTCCTTCCCAAGATGGAGTCTACATAGAGGGAAAACCTTTAATATCTATGGTGTGTGGGGCTGTAACTTTGCACATGTCATTTTTTTGGCCTTCACAGCACAGTGCATGCAGTCCTTGGGTTTGTGCTGTTTTAACCAGCGTGCAATTAGTCAGGCTTCTTCCAGGTTCCTGACAAAGTCCAAGGCCAGTGGAACTTGTCAAAACCTCTCCTGCCTATCTTGACACCCACTTGTCTTGACATCCACTGGTACTTTGGTTCCCTCTTGGAAGCTGGCTCTGTTTCTTTCAAAATCCTGCTGAGAAATGGCAGAGGAATAAAGGAATGTGCTCTGGCACTCACAGCATGGCCTAGAGCCTTGCCATTTCACCATCTCTCAGGAGACTTCCGCTGGCAAGCTGTTCCTCTAGAAATTCCAAATATCTTGACATCTGTTAGGGGCCTCTGGGAAGGCCGCAGTCCTGTGTAGACCACATTGTGGCGAGGCTGCCTGGGGTGGGTGTACGAAGGGATAAGAAGGAAAGATACCAATCAGGTGTCCCTCCCTAACCACATTATGGCACTCATTTTATTGTCCTGCAGTTTTCATTTCTGTCCTCGTAGGTCTTAACGGGAGGCAGAGCAATTGCGCTTCTTCCAGCTTTTCCTCAATAATCAAATATGCTTTGTAGCTTGAAGACTTAGCCTCAGAGAAGGGATCCAAACAAACCAGTCTTCCTGCCTGATTTCCTTTCTCATTCATCTCTTCCTTTGGAGGGAGTCAGGCACACTTTCTGCTTCTTTCTGTCTGCGAGCTCTTCTCCCAGGTACCATAGCATCTGCTTTGACTGGTGGTATTTGGCCCGTACCCCTTCCTGGGGCTATTGTGCTGAAAAGAGTACCAAGGTGAAATCTATTTTATGAAAAAGGGAAATTAGGTTTTCAGATCCTCCAAAAGTAGTCTTCCCTTTACATAGACTTCACAGCACTGTACTAGCTTCTGTAGACCAAGCAAAATGAAATGTTATTTCCTCTCCTAAGATGCTAAGTGAATGTGTCAGAAATCTCACTGTGATAAATCATTTTTGTGGAGTGAAGAATCTTACATCACTTTTGATAAAGAATGATTTCAACTTACAGTTCAGTAATTGTCCCTTATTTTAAAAAATATTTCACATTTCAAATATCCCAATCTTCTTTTTCCTTCAGTTTTATTACTTTTTTAATTGATTAATTGCCTTATGAAGAGCTGCTTTTACTTTAATAGTTATTGTTTTACAAAGACCATATGTTTACTGTAGGCATTTAAAAAGATAAAGATGAGCCACAAATATTTATTTTAAATAAAAATTACCTGAATTTTGACCTCCCAAAGATAATCACTATAAACACTTAACATTTTAATATTTTCCCCAATATTTTATTCCCTTACTTTGAAACTCTGATCTTTTTAGTCTCTTTCCTACTATGGTATGAAAAGGAGTCTGATTATATTATTTTCTGTATGGGTCTCTAGTGATTTCAGTAATGCTTACATTCAAAATGTTTTTTGTTACCCCACTATCTTTAAATACTGCCTTTATCATAAATTCCCATATGTACTTAGGTTTTTGTTCCCGCTGTTATTTCAACTCTGGTATATCGGTCTGTCTTTCTATTCACATACCAATATTGTACAGTTTAATATTCTCTGTAATACATTTTATCATCTCAGAGGGCCAGACCACTCTAAAAAATTGCTTGATGTTCTTATTTATTTTTCCAAATGAACTTTATTTTTTATTTTTTTTTTAAATATATATTTTATTGATTTTGTACAGAGAGGAAGGGAGAGAGATAGAGAGTCAGAAACATCGATGAGAGAGAGTCATCGATCAGCTGCCTCCTGCACACCCCCTACTGGGGATATGCCTGCAACCAACGTACATGCCCTTGACTGGAATCGAACCCGGGACCCTTCAGTCCCCAAGCAGACGCTCTATCCATTGAGCCAAACCAGTCTCGGCCCAAATGAACTTTATAACCAACTTGTTTTGCTAAAGGATATAATAAAAAAAACATAATAGTAATCTATTGAAATGCACTAAATTTATAAACATTGAAATTTTTTCTAATCTGGTCTTCCTATTCAGAAATATATGGTATATTTTTCCAAGTATTCAGGTATACTTTGGCATATTTTAGGTAGTCTTCCTCATTTAGATTTATTTCTTTTTTAGTTTATGAAGTTTACTTTATTTTGTACAATTTTATTTTAGTGATTGTGAACTAACTTGTATCTTTAAACTTGCTATTATTTGTATACTGGAATGCTACAGGTTGTAGTATTTCTGTTTTATGACCTGCTAGTTGCACAAAATTCTATTGCTTAGACTAACTTCATCTGTATCTTGGATTTGTAAAACATATATGAAACTTCTAGTTTAGAAATATTTTTAAATTTAGAAAAATAAAAACTCAAAATGATCTGCATGATTATTGTCCTATGCACAAATTTGCCCTATAAAAGACTATTATATCACAACTCTGATAGAGAGATAAATATATAGATAAAATATTGGGTAACAGTCCATAAATTAGCATAGAACAAACTCTACAATTATAGAATTTAAATGAATTTTCCATCTATGTTCTTTCAAAATTGGCAGTGCATTATCCACTTTTTCTGGATTTATGTTTTTAAAAACTTAGTATAAATAAAATTAAATCTGCCAAAGCCGGTTTGGCTCAGTGGTAGAGCGTCGGTCTGTGGACTGAAGGGTCCCAGGTTCGATTCCGGTCAAGGGCATGTACATTGGTTGCGGGCACATCCCCAATGGGGGATGTGCAGGAGGCAGCTGGTTGATGTTTCTCTCTCATCGACGTTTCTAGCTCTCTATCTCTCTCCCTTCCTCTCTATAAAATATCAATAAAATATATTTTTTTAAAAATTAAATCCTGAAAATTTAGTACTTTTTTATTTTTTAATAATTTTTAAGTATGTAATATTTAAATTTTTTCTAAATAATTATAGGCAAATAAACTTAACAATAAATTGGTAACACAGTTTGAGCCTAGGCATTCCGAATGTCATAATTTTGATCAACATATAGAATTAAGAAAAATGAACATAATCTCAGTTACCTTTTTAAAAAGAATTACCAGCCTAGCCAGTGTGGCTCAGTGGTTGAATGTCAGTCTCTGAACCAGGAGGTCAGGGCTCGATTCCCTGTCACAGCACATGCCTGGGTTGCAGGTTCATTCCCCAGCGGGGATCATGCAGGAAGCAGCCATTCAATGATTCTCTCATCATTGATGTTTCTATCTCTCTCACTTCTTTTCTGAAATCAATAAAAACATCCTAAAAATAAATAAATTACCAGAGATATGGAACATTTTTTATTTCTTGTGTGATGTATTAATTTGCTCTGGTTGCTATAATAATGTACCATAAACTAAGTAGCTTACATACCCTGTTTCCCCGAAAATAAGACAGTGTCTTATATTAATTTTTGCTCCCAAAGATGCACTAAGTCTTATTTTCAGGGGATGTCTTATTTTTCCATGAAGAAGAATACGGTACACATTTATTTGTTAAATGAAAATAAAGGAAATTTATTACCTGTATACGGTACGGTAGTACGGTAGTTGTCAACACAAACCAGACAAACTGTGAATCCTACAGTATCAAGAATTTACTCATTTATTCAATGACAATCATGTCATTATCTTCTGGAACATCATCATAACAATCCAATTCCTGAATTTCCTGGTGAATTTCTTGTGACTCCATTTCTTTCAGAATCAGTGGACCAAATATCTCATGTTTAGCCTGGGGGGGGGGCTTATTTTTGGAGGGATGCCTTATATTTCACTCAGAAGGAAACCTGTAAGTAGGTCTTATTTTCGGAGGATGTCTTATTTTCGAGGAAACACGGTAACAGTTATCTCACAGTTGAGACCTACACGTCTGAAATCAAGGAATTGGGACTGTTGGTTCCACGTGAGGACTGTGAGGAAAGAATATGTCCCGAGCCTCTCCCTTGGCTTGTAGGTGACCACCTTCATGTTTGCACAGCATTCTCCCTGCATGCATGTCTTTGTGTCCAAATTTCACCTGTTTGGAAGGATGCCTGCCATAGGGGTGCCCACTCACATTAAGATAACCTCATTTTAACTCGGTTACCTCTGTAAAGACTCTATCTTCAGAGGCAGTTACTACATTTTGAGTTACTGGGGCTTAGGACATCAACATAAGAATTTAGACCATAGCATGTGGTTTTCCTAAACAACAACAACAACAACAAAATAACAGATTAAACGCTAATTAGAGAGTCTGCTGCTGGGATAAACTTTTAGTAAAAAGCTGCTTGTGGCTTGCTGAGAAACAAAAATAGATTTGTTGGATTCAGGAACTTAAGAAGAACAAACTCCTTTGTAGATGTACCTAGAGCTACATTCTAGGAAGCAAGGTTGACTTGACCAGTATGTTAATTAAGAAGAACCTTTGTTTTAGATGAAGGCCTACAGGGGCCTTGAAAGTGCAATATATTTATTCTCTGACACCATCACAAACTTGACTGGCCAGCCTATGGAGTGATTCCTAAGATTTAGTGTTTTAAGTAAGAAATGATAGTTTTTATTAGAAAATAAGTAAAATTTAAATTTTGAACAAGTCTTAAAAAAAAATTTTTTTTGGTATAGTTTAGGATTTTTAATGTTTTGGAGCTTTAAGCAATGATTTCCCACTGCTCCATCTGAGTATCTGGTAAAATTCCAAACAAGCGTAGGTCATAAATTATTCAGTCATGTTAGAAACAATATCTCCAATATAGTTAAGGGCATCAAGGCCAAAGTATTCACAATAAATAATGTTACCTATGAATTTTGAATTGTATGATTTCTTTTGCTATTCTGTCTTGAAATTCTATCATAGCAACATAATATGTAGGTTTTCTAGCATTGACCCAATAGATAGCCACTTTATTTATGGTCCCTTCATTGTTGTCCTAATTCAGAGACAATCATTCTTAGCATCTTTATGCAATTTTATATAGTTAGGGCCCTAAGACTGTTGGCAACGTTATTTAATACTGACCTTGGCATTTAGGAAATTAACATAAATCAAAACCTAAATATAATGCATTTCTCTTCAAAGCACAGAGGAAGTATTACATGAATTCAGAAAAGTTGCCATTAATTTGAATTTGTGTCAAGGAGTTTGGTGTTCTCCTTGAGGGGCTAAAGTGGCTCCAGATAACAGGATAAAAGACTAGAATCCACAGTAGATTTCTTGAAAACTACTGCATAGAACTATTTTTCTCCTCCTCCATATCTCTGCAAAGCATTTTACTGTAATTTTTCTACTTACAAAGTAAGCTTTCACTGTAAAATGAATATTCATATGATTGCATAGGGTTGAGTGACATAGAAATCACACATAATCTCATCTGAGACCAATCTTTCTGTAGAACTGTGTTACTGAAGTGTTCCGCGTAATCATAAAAGAATCACTAGGCTCTGAAGAGACATCTAATGCAATCAATGGAGCTCCCTGGCTCAACTTATTTTATCTCCTTATTTTAGATAGGCATTTTCCAAAAACAAACTCTATCACCGAAGAATGCAAGACTGTTTCTGTAGAGCCTTCCATGCTTAACTTGAAAGCTGTCAACCCAGGAGGCTGAAACAGAGCAAGATTATGAGACCTGAGTGAATAGCTCATTCTTCGCGCCCATGCGCTTGCTGCATGCTGCCCCGTGGTCCGGGCTGGGAGGTATGCACTATGATAGCTAATAAAGCACTTCCTTTATGTCTCGCTGACCAGAACTCCTATTTGAAGCCTGTATGTTATGCCACTGAGATCTTACAATATCAGCCTTTGTTCTGGCTCGCAGTGGCTGCTTCTTGTCTTTTTCTGAGATTGTAAGTCTCATGCATCAAACTTGATAGACCCTTTAATAAGTGTGTCTGGCATTAAACTAAATTCTTCTGTTTGTAAAGTTGTTTTTGCTTGTTTGCTTTATTTTGTCTTTTTAATATATTTTATTGATTTTTCACAGAGAGGAAGAGAGAGGGATAGAGAGTTAGAAATATCAATGAGAGAGAAACATTGATCAGCTGCCTCTTGCACACACCCCCTACTGGGGACATGCCCACAACCAAGGGACATGTCCTTGACCGGAATGGAACCTGGGACCTTTCAGTCTGCAGGCCAACACTCTATCCACAGAGCCAAACCAGTTTCAGCTGTTTTGTTTTTGTCTCTCGCCTTTTTATTACAGAATCCTTGAAGCCAAGATTTTATCAGTTTGAACCGGTTGGAAATAAGAAGCTTGGTGGTAAAAGCCACTGAGTCTTCTGTAAATCCCTCTTCTATGTTGTGTATAGTGATAATAATCAATATTGTAAGAACAAAAGCAAGAACGAAATTCATCCAGTATGAAGAGAATGGTATCAAATGAATTGAATGAAACTGAGAAGTATTAAAAGTAGACTATTTGTAATATTTTAACATTTTTGTACTGTGTTATCTTTCATAATATTTTCATACTGTGTTATGTGATGAGAAACCTTCCTTCCTTCAATTACTATTAAATAGGCATGTCCCAATACAAGCTTTGACAAGGTGGGACTAAAAAATAATCAAAAGAGATCACCAAAGCTTTCTATCAAAATGTATTTCAGTTAACCTAAATACAAACAAGAAAAGTTAAAATGTTCCTCAGAGCCTACAAATTTCAAAAAGAAAATATTATGAACTCCCTCCCCAAACTTAAATTGTATCAAATCCTACATTTTTGTTTCTTATAATGTAAAAATGACAGCAGCACCCATCTCTTGAGGTGGTGTTCAGTATTAAATAAGATAACATAGACTAAGGTTTATTACCTGATATAGGGTAGGTGGTGTAGTCACCATCATTATTATAATTCTGGAGTAGACTTAGTAGGAAACCTAAAGACTAACATCCTTCAAATACTAACTCCTTTATTATGAGTTACCTATTTTTAAAAAAATATAGTGTGTGTGTGTGTGTTTATTTCAGAAAGGAAGGGAGAGGGAGAGATAGAAACATCAGTAATGAGAAAGAATCATTGATTGGCTGCCTCCTACATGTACCACACTGGGATCAAGCCTACAACCTGGACAGGTGCCCTGACCTGGAGTCCAACCATGACCTCCTGGTACATAGGTTGATGCTCAACCACTGAGTCATGTTAGCTGGGTGAGTCATCTAATGTTTAATAAACATTTTTTCTTTTCTGATTCTTATGTTTTGCATTTGTATCTTTACTTCCAGATATGATTGTCCAAAGCACTAGTAAATTTAATATGTAAAAATACTTTGAACTATAAACAACTAAGGACATACAAGTTACTTCCTCAAGTGAAAAAAAAATGAAGTAATTAAAAAATATAACTCCATGGTTCCTAGTATCTCTACATTTCTACCACCTTAATATTTTTTCTGATCTTCTGATCTTCCAATTTTAGTGAGAGTATCAAACTTTTCTAGTCAACAGAATATAAATGCCAGAAAAGTAAATCTTACAATGCCAGCCTTTGTTCTAGCTAGCAGAGATCAAATTCTGTCCTTTCCTTTGCTAAAATATATGCACCAAATTTGTTAAACTTTTCAAGTACAAATGCATGTCTGTTTTCTTTATATTTTTTTATTTAAAATGTTTTTAATCAAATTTTCTAATTTTTGGTTAAGGAAAATAGATTTTGTAAATAAAGCTATAAACCGAATTAGCTTCAGATTTTTACTTCATCTTGGAAAACATGTAATGTCATTTTAACACCATATTATAATCAGAATAATAATAACATTAATGCATTTTTCAGACCTGTAGTCTTTCCAGTAGTTGCTAAATCACTTCTCCCTACCACCTACATATTGAGGTATATTTAGAGTATTCCTTAAAAAAACTATTGAATTTTAGCAAATCATTCTGAGATGTATTTCTGTCCCTCACCCCATTTCTCACCCAATACTTGTATTGTTTCTTGTTTTTAAGAGCAAAATTTTAGTTTTGGAGTGAGAATTGAAAACTACAAATATGATTTCTGCCAATCATTTAAAGATTATGTGTGGATCTTAATTTCTAAAGTATTTCACTATATCACAGGGGGAAAAAATCTAGGCAAATATCTATTTTATACTTGACAAGAATATCTAAAGAAAATTATTAACCAAAGTAAAGGCAAATTCCATGTGACATTGTCATGCTATCTTGTCAATAGTTTTGGCAATTTATGGCTAAATTCCAAATTCTTATCTTGATTAGATGCTTCTCAGGATAGGTACTATTTTTGCCATCTATTTGGCATGCCAGCTCAGATGCACTCCTAATCAGTTCTGTAATGGCCCAGTGACCAAGAAATATCCTGTGCTTAAGCACACAGAGAAAAAGGAATTCAAAAGGAATGCCCAAACACATATTTGCACTTATGCAGAATTTCATTTCTCATAAAAAAAATACATCATTTTAAAATAAGAAATTTAGTTTTTTATACATTTCTTACTGCCAGTAAGAATTTTAAGACTTGCCATTGAAAGTCTAGAATTATCTTATATTAAAAGCAATCCAACAATAACAGAAGTTGGGTAGTTAGAACATGGCCAATTAATTCAGTAATGAGGTTAAAAACTCATGAGACACTGCCAAAATTAGTTTGGCTCAGCAGATAACGCTTCGGCCTGCAGACTGAAAGGTCCCAGGTTCAATTCCAATCAAGGGCATGTACCTCGGTTACAAGCACATCCTCTGTAGGGTGTGTGCAGGAGGCAGCTAATAGATGTTTCTTTCTCATTGATGTTTCTAGCTCTCTATCCCTCTCCCTTCCTCTCTGTAAAAAAAATCAATAAAATATATTTTTAAAAAAACAAACAAAAAAACCTCATGAGACACAGAGCAGAAACCCACAAATGAGCCAAGGAGTCTGAGAGTCTGAGTCAGCCATTGGCCCTACCTCTCCCACCACAAACCTCCAAACCATCACCAACCCCGGTGACACCTCTTCCAGCGGCTGCTTCTCTGCAGTCCCTTCCCAAAGCCCCTGGATCAGGACACCACGATTTCTCACTGAATCTACTGCACCCGTTTTCCAGTTAGCCTCACATCCTCTAGGCTCTCCCCACATCCCTTCCTTCCTTTCTTCCATCTTTCACTCCAACTCCTTTCTCAATAATGGCCCACACCCTGCAACCAGATTGAAACACAACTCAGACTGTGTTCCTCCCTCCCCTGCTTCATGTGTCTTACTGTGGCTCATCATGTTATCTTGTCTGAAACCATCAGCTGGCATGGACTGGCTTTTCCAGATTGAGAGGAAAAGAAAACAGGGAAACAATGACTAATACGGTTACTAAAGGGTTTTGTGTAAAAATACTTGGGGAAGGAGGAGAAAGGAAATTGTTTAAGCAGCTGAAAATTCCCCCGAGAAATGCAGGAACAGTCAGTGTTCAACAGCAGCTTTCCCCTGCCTCCTACCCAGTGCTCCCAGCTGATTACTACTCATCCTTCAGTCTCAGCTCATCTATCACTCTTTCAGACAAGCCGTTCCCTCAGACCCCTCCTACTCATGCTTCCAGTACCCAGAACATGCATAGAACAACTACCACATCATAAATTCACAGCTGTGTAATAAGTTGTTTATTGTCTGTCATAACTGTAAGCCTGACCAGGGCTGGGACAAGTCTGTTTTCTCCACCATTAGATTATGTCCCTTACACATATCAGACGTTGGATGAATTTTGAAAATAACGAATGAGTTTGATGAATTGATTTCCTAGTCTGGCAGCAGTGCTGGCAAGTCAGCAGCATCTCCGATAGCTTCCTCCTCAGCAGTAGGCATAGGTTTTTTTGGCTTTTGCTTTGCATATAATGGTGATTCAAGTTCCTGAAGTAATTGAGCTGAGCGCCCGGGCCCAGTCAGGAAAGAGCTCGCCTGACTGGCATCCAGCTTATGTTTGCATTTGGGGTTTTGATGCCTCACACAGGGCCTGGCATGAGTGGTAGCATCGACGGGTATAGGTTAGTGCCTTCTACCCCTAAACCCCTCAGAAGAAAACTTCAGGAAGCAGACATCTCGTGGGGGTCCTCAGACGAGGAAATGAGCTGGGAAGACACCTGGCCTGGGTCTCCAATAGTGGTTCTCAGATTCTGCTGCACTTTCCAACCACACCCAATGCCAATTACTGGATGCTTTGGACTCAGACATCAGCATTTTCTATAAGTCTGGGGATTCCAGTGTGCAGTCACATCTGAGATCCTGCACCCTAGGACCTAGCCAATGGCGCCCTCGCACCAGGAGGATGGGCATCGCCTGGGAGAGTCTTACAAGGGAAGAACATAGACCAACCAGACCACCTGAATTGGAATTTGCATATTAAATTTGCATTAAACAAATCCCACCCAGCCAGGGATGCTCACCCCGTGGTTGAGCATCAACCTATGAACCAGGAGGTCACGGTTCAATTCCTGGTCAGAGCACACGCCCAGGTTGCAGGCTTGATCCCCGGTAGCAGGTATGCAGAAGGCAGCAGATCTATGATTCTCATCAATGAAGTTTCTATTTTTCTCTACCCCCTCCATCTTCCTCCCTAAAATCAATAAAAATGCATTTTTTAAAAATAAGCCTTTGGGTGATTCTTATGCATATTGAGGTTTGAGAAACACGTGTCCCAAATATCTTTTTATAAAAGAGCCACACTTACACTGCTACCTTTCTCCTCTCTCCTTTTGCCATGTCCCCTCCCTCATCATGCTCCAGCCACCCAGAGCTAGTTTCTTGATATTCAACTCACTTCTTTTCAGTAAACTGTTTTTTTTTAAATTTTAAATACTTTAAACATTCAGAAAGTTCAGAGAAAAAAACATAATGAAAATCCTTGTATTTACCATAAATATGTAAGAAACATTAAACCTTAAACTGAATCATTTATTATTTAAGAAAATATCCTACAAATAATAAAACTAAAATGACCTGCTCATCCCTACACAGTTTTATTACATACTATTGCTCTCCAAATGTGCACACATAGTTCATAAAAAATAATATGCAGGAAGGTGGTATATGCATACAGAAAAGCTGATAGCTGTTTAATTTTTAATATGAGTTATAAAGGTTTACTTCATTGATAGTTAATTATCAATCAAACATTATTGGCTGATACTATCAAAATTTAAATATGTCAGTGTTATGTGGGTATTAATGATTATTGCATTAATAAGACCAACATTGTGTTAATTCAAGTAACAAGCTTGTAGTTCAATATTCTTATTCCTAATTCTATGATCCCTTACTGCTTTTCTATAAAAGTAAATCATTTCCTCCAAAATACACCAATAAAAGAGAAATATGCAAATTGGCTGTGCCTCTGTGATGTCCACCAGCCAATAAGGAGTGAGTATGCAAATAAACCCCACAAAGATGGCGGGTTAATTTGCATATGTAGGCACAGAGCGAAGACTGAAGGCTCTAGTCCAAGTGAAGACTGAAGACGACTGAAGACTGAAGAGCTTGGCTTCTCTGCTGCGGCCAGAGCAAAGGCCTGGGTCCCTGGTACCGGAGGAAAACTGGTGCCAGCAGCCAGGGGAAGGAAGGCTTATTGCATGAATCTTCATGCAATGGGCCTCTCGAGTACCAAATCAAAAGAAGAGCTACCATAGAAGGGGGTGTAGTAAAGCAAAGAGCAACTCTACCCCATGATCCAACCACAGACTTAATCTTAGGCAAATCAATTTTAAGAAACAGATATGGAACTAGGTTCCATTAAAATTATCTGTGCCTATATACAGTGTGGGCAAAAGTAGGTTAATAATAGTAATAACAATAACTAATATAATAATTAATTAATAAATAAGAATATAAGAATAAACTCTGCTATATGTACTCATAACTGTAAACCTACTTTGCCCAATCCTGTTTGTCTGGGAAAGCTTTATGTGCTTCTAGAGGAATGTGTATGCAAAACAGTTTAGGAGAATGAGTATCAGATTAAAAATCTAAAAGCTAAACTCTTTGTCTTGGCTCACTCTAAGTGCCTTTTTATTGTGTAAATCACTTAACTCACTAAATCTTTATTCTATCTTTACAAAGTAGGGTAATTGGTCTAAGGCCATATTATCCAATGAGTTTTCAAATTAATATTTCCCATAAATTTTTCTTGGGAATTATATATGTGAGCACACAAGTTTGGAAAATGCTATAAACTGTCTTTTTGTGGGAAATATAGTAAACATTGGTAGAGTAGATTCACTGAGAATTCTTGCAGGAGAAAAAATGCATTTAGTTAACTTCATTTAGTCCACTGATTTCTATTCTCTTTGACTATAAAAAATTTTTGGGTGGTTGTTCTAGAATGCAGTTCAATATTCTCTCTGGACAGGAGTTATCTATGATTCTTTCTAGCTCTACAACTTCATGATTAAGCAAGAAACATGTGGCTAGATCCAACTCATAACTGCAGTCACCAATCTGATTAAATGATTGATCTATTAAGGCTTAAGCTTTTTAAATAACTAAAAGAATGTATATACTGATACTTTGCTGTAAGATCCTATGGTTTCACTTCTTTTCTATTTCTACAAAATGTTTCTGCAAAAAAAAGAAAATTATATATGTCTCCATATATGTATATTTTGTCATCGTTGGGTAGGAAAGAGGATTACCCTCATCTTTAATTTTAAAATTTCAGTTGTCCTTAATCATCTCAAGCAGATCATGCAAACCTCAGGCTGGGTTGGTGTCTCCCTACTGAATGGGCAGGATAATTGCCTGATTCTCAAACCAGGTTCTGGAGTGTCAAGGGTGAAGATATAAATCACTTGTCTCTAATCTCAGCACCTGCCTGGCACATAGTAAGCAACATAAATATTTTCTAAATGAATATAAATGAGTCTTCCTATTCACATGTATTTCTAAAACAATCCAGAGATCTGTTTTCAAAAACAATGGGAAGAATAAAAACAAAGGATAACACATTGCTGGACTGACTCCCTAAGCTCCAGCATTTTCGTGTGATCCTTGAAAATCCAAATGTATTACATCCCTGAATTTTCTTTGTCTACTTTGGCAGTAGTATTCTGAGTTCTTTTGGAGATTAGTTTAATATGACCTTCCATTCCTGAAACCACAAAGGCCTATTTCAATCAACCTGTTCTTTTCCAGATGTTTTTTTCTACCACATCCTTTAACATGGCTTAAACATTTAATTCCTCTGCTGTTTAATGTATTATCTTTTCTTAGACTAGTGAATTATGTGATATGTGTTAGCTGCACAGTAATGTTTCTGTGGTGTAATTTCATTGGGATACCTTATAGAAATGAGGAAGTATGGAGGATGGGAATGTAATTGCAGGGTCAAAGCAGTTAAATTTGTTTACCACATCTAGTGTTTTATAGAATTTTTGAAACAATTTTCAACTCAGATGAAAGTGTCTTCTAATATAGTTTGTAATATTCTTCAGTTTGTAATGAGTTTCTAAAGAAAAAAAAATTTAAGCTATTGAGTTTCTTGTAATACAATTATTTTTCTTGCTCTTTAGTGTTCTGTCCCATTACTCATAAGGATGGCTACTGAACATAACTGACTTACGAAGGCCTAAATTAAAGAAATTTCTGGAGGAGTGTGGGGAGGACAGGAAGAGATCAACCAAAAAATATATATGGGTATACATGCATAGCCCAGAGACATAGACAATAATGTGGTGAAGGCCTAGGAAGGATGGGGGCGGGGTAGAGAGAAGAAATCAAAGCGGGTGGAGGGGCAGGAGACACATGTAATAGGGTCAACAATAAAAACAGTCATAGAACAATAAAAAGAAGTTTTTTTCTTTCCAGAGCTTCTACTGCTAATTTGCCAGCCCTAGAGTACAAAAATAAATCTTTTTTATAGGCAGAGACTAATTTCTTGATTTTTAATATAGTTGGTCAAGTATAACTAAATGTAATGGTAGGGGAAATATTAAAAAATAATATAAATTTTTATATTTTCTAAATCATGGTGATAAAGTATAAAAAAAAGAGGATTTATTTCACTGAAATTTAATAATTATAATTGTCCTTTCACTCAATCCCTTGCAACATTTTTCTGGAACCCAGAAAGATATTTTAAAAATAAATTTTATTGTAAAAAAATGTATGAGGTACTTCATATAACTCAACTAAAAAAAAGTAATCAATAATACCAAACCAAAGAAACTAGATTGTGCTGGTTACTGGCTTTCTTGTTGTTTATCAATATGTTGTCGTAGACATATTTCACATTTCTATGCCATCAAGAGTTTCTTAAGATATGATCTCAACTAAAACTGTAATATTGCTAAATGCATATGAAAGCTGATCAGTATGAGTTTAAGACAAAGTTTCTTAAACTCCCATTACAATTTTTACATCAAACTTCTTTTTTCAGAAGTAATCATATGTATGCATATTTTAATAATTATATTATTGTTCTTAAGAAACTTGGCTGACACTGTTTGTTAAGCACCTATTATATGCCAGGTTAGGACAATATAAAAAAAAATTTACTCAAGTTCAACCGAAAGTTTTTTTCTTGAAGATATAAACAAGACACATCACATTAACTTTGAATATATATATATATATATGTGTGTGTATATATATATATATATATATATATATATATATATATATATATATTCAGTTGCTGTAAAGCAGTTCAATATTTCTAAAGGAACAGGAGTAAAAGGGTGGGTGGGGGGAGGAGTAAACACTTTAATTAAGCAATTGCCAACCATTCACATAAATAACCCCTTGGGGGCATCTAAGTAAATGCCTGAAAGTCCCTTCTTTTACTTTTCCAAATATTTATTTTATATTTCTTATAATTTTTTAAATTTCTTTTAAAAATTCCCTTATGTTATCCATCATCTTCATACCTACTTCTATACTGCAGACCCCAAATCTCACCTTTTATTTTCCCTCTGGTATTAATTTGTTAGATCAGTTTAATATTGCATGCTTGGCTTACAAAAAAATGAAATATACACAGAAAGACACATATACACTGAGTGGCCAGATTATTATGACCTCTGAACACGTAATAATCTGGCCACTCAATATATACATATAATATTATATATATATATATATATATATATATATATATATATATATATGTATATGTATATATCCAGGTGCATGAGTGATGAGTGGGATCTGGCCAGCCTGGCCAGGGGGAGGGGACATGGGCGGTTGGCCAGCCTGCCTGCTGGTTGAACTCCTAGTCAAGGGAACAATTTGCATATTAGCCTTTTATTATAGAGGATATACAAGGAGTGGCCAGATTACGTATTATGTGTTCAGAGATCATAATAATCTGGCCACTCAGTGTAAGTCAAATGTGTAAACATTAAAAATGGCCAATATATTTGAGTACAGAAGAATATGGAGGCATATAATAGACTTAGCTAATCTAGTGCAGTAAGGGGGGAAGTGAGGGAAAGGAAAGGATGGTTAAATTTAACATCAACAACTAATAACAAAAGCAACAACGTATTGAACTCTTACTATGTGCACTATTAATGCATATACCTGTATGTAAACACTTAACAGTTTTGGACCTAATGTTAGCACTTAATATTAGCATTTTATATTTTAGATGTTATTAATATTTATGTTGAGTTTGGGATGCTTGAGAAAATGTTGCGAGGTGTTAACATGATTACAATCTTGAAAATGAATAAATTTCATCCAGAAGACAAAAAAAAGAAGGGAGATTTCTTTTGAAACTACCAGTGAGAGAAAAGAGTGCTTCAGAAAATAGCAAGTGTTTCAAAATGACTAGATAAAGTGTCTGTAGAGGCAGGTGCCAGGAGAAGAATTAGCAAGAGGAGTTAGGTACATGAAGTTGGGGATTAAGGGAAGAGTACAGATAGAAGCTAAACATGGAAAAGTTTTGAGTCAAGCTAACCAACAGATAAAGCCCGTTATATTTTCCAACCTCAACAAATACGCCTTTTTAATGCATGATCCGTGTCCGTTTCTACTCCCAGCAGAGGTAAACGCTTAAACCTTTGTCATGTTCAGAGCAATAGGCTATAACCACCTTCCTTGTGAAGACAGAGAACAAGAGGAGAGATATATTTCCTTGTGGTCTGAAGAGTATCAGTCAGAGTGATTTCAGGTTGTGCTGTGTCACTGACAGAGGCACCCATTTTTTTCTTTAGTAAATTTAGTAAATGTGACTTATGATAAAAGTGTCCATCTAAGCAAGAAAGCTCCCCTTACCCGAGTCTGTATGAAAATCATTTCATATACTGCTGAGGACTTTAACTTTTATTTGTAAAGCCATAGAAGTACCTATATTTGACTGATAATACCTATTTAGAAGGTTATAAAAATATTTTCAGTTGTTTATCGTAAGTCTTGAATTGATAATACTATTATTCCCCAATTCATGTTTTTCATGCAAGGCAACGCTTTCATTATATCATCAGCTTTCTGGCAGATACTGTAAAAATGTCCTCATTATTTAATGAGGAAATTATCATATGCAATAAAAGTAGATGATGCATCACAAGATTTTAAGGAATGGTTTGTCACAGATATTTAATGCATGCTTATTATTATTATGATAAGATGATGCTTTTTACATATAACTTAATTCAATAAGGAAGAACTTCTCCAGACTTCTTTACTCTGGGATACATAGAGTGTCTACTTCAGGAAATGTAGGATTGTTTTAACAATATGCAGCATTCTAGAGAATCTTGCCAAGTTATGACAGAAAGCATGATTGATGAATAAAATATGGAAGATGGAAAGAAGCCTAAACCTGGGATATAATATTCCAAAGTGATTAGGGCCAGTTACTAAGATGTTGACCCCACTGGAAGCATGACCTATCTTAATGTGGCCTTCCATTATCAAAAGGCAGTATGGACTGAGCGGCTCCTACAATAAAAGACTTAGGAGAACAGAGGGCTCTGGCATTTCCTTCGTTTGCATACAACTTCAATGCAGACACAGCATGACATGCGGGTGATTCATGGATGAACCAGCCACATTCTGTAAACGAGACATCTGGAAGGTGATTTCAAGTTGCACCTCAAACATGATCCTGTGAAAACTTTACAGCTAAATATGGCTTTTTTTAAAAAGGGCCTCAGTTGATTTTTAGTTTAAAGGGTGAAATTTTTGCTATGGCTTTGTAAAGCGTTCCAAATATTTCATCATATTAAAATAGTTTTATAAGATGGAGATTTATAAACATTTTACACTGCAACTGATGAAAAGAAAACAAATTCTTGAATTCTTGGGTCTATTTTTAATGCTTGGGCATTAATGGGAGAATAATTTCAGACCATGGAATTCCATGGGTATGTAGAATTTATGGTGGTCTGCGATTATTGCTGAAACAAAGATTAATGACCAATATGAGAAAACCATTACATCTGACAAGCTGACCATGGATCCTATAAATAGCATATCCTTTACAAGTTTTCCAAAAACTATTTTTGACTTTATAATAGACTAGATTTCCAAGATACCATAAAAAAATGTTTTCTTAATCCCCTCTCCTATTTTCTTCAACATACTTTGGAAGCCAATGCATACATTTAATGACTATAAGTGTACTATTTTGCTTGGCTGGTCTCTTAATGTGCCTTTAAAGAATTAATCAACTTAAAGTTCCTAAAATGATTAATTTTAATATGTTTCATAGAGTCTGCAGCATTTTATTCAGCATAAAGTATGGATACATTGGATTCCAAATTGCTTAATTACTATTCATAATAGAATAATAATTCTTAAGTTTCTTTTAACCTCATAGACAAACAAAAGAATCAGGCAAATACACAGTCTTTTTTATTTAAATATGATCTAATTTGCCCTAGCTGGTTTGATGAATAGAGTCTGCCTGGGAACTGAAGGTTTCCGGGTTTGATTCTAGTCAAGGGCACATGCCTGGATGGCAGGCTCTATTGCCAATAGGGGGCATGCAGGACACAGCCGATCAATGATTCTCTCTCATCATTGATGTTTCTCTCTCTCTCTCCCTCTCCCTTCCTCTCTGAAATCAATAAAGATTATATATTGAATATGACATAATTTATCTTAGCATAAGTGGTCCAGCCAGATGTAGAATATTAAGCTCCAGATTCCAAATCGAATGCCTTGTCATCATTAGTATTATCATCTTTGTAAATGTTCTCTGTCTCTGGTACAATTGGAACTGACAAAGTATGTGAAACAGATAAAATCCACAGAAACAATTTACAATAGACTGAGGTTTCCAGAGCAGAAAATAAGAAGGGTGAGCCTTGTCTGTAAAATTCACTACAATCTAATCCTGAGAATGCTGGAAGCCACTCTGGGCCCCACTTTTGCGGCAGGAAAAAGACCACTAGCAGGCAAAGGTGACCCAGAGTGAACCCTAAGCTTTCTTCCATCACTTTCATGAAGTTGAAGCTTCCTCAGTTCTTTCTTTTCTTTCGCAGACATCTCCCTATGATCCTTCAATCAAACGTTTTTCTTCAATTTAAACAGGATGTCCATAATGTTTTGTTTATATTATAAATGGGCACTTATTAAAGTATTAGTTCTTCTCAGAACTAATTTATATTGTTTCTAAAGGTCACAGTTTAAATTTAGTTCCATATGCACTTATTCATTGTGGCTGAAATGATATTATCGGGTGCCATTCACTGTCCTGGCACTGGTGCTACCACAGTGAACCAAACAGAAGCTTAAAATCCCAGCCTTGGTGAACCTGACTGCAGTACCGCACAATTCCAATGGGGGTGCTATTAAACTCGCAATCCATGTCAATGGCGCCCCCCGAAGTTGGAAGTGTACAGTCTGTGCGGTCCTTACCTGGTACATGGTGAATGCTCCCGGATATTCCAAACTCTTTATGTAAGCAGCATTACTGAACAAATTGATGTTGAAGCGTATTGTCCAAGTGAATTTCCCAAAAGAAATAAAGCTTATTACAAAAGGTGCCAAAATATTTTACCTGTTTTAATGGACAGCTTTTTAAAATGGATTATACACGTCCATGCCTTGTTAAACAGAGTACACTGATCAGACTTAACTTATTCCTAATGACTCCATTTCATCATCTTGAACATAGGCTATTAGACTGTACTTAAGCTTTTATTCTCAGGGGCATGAATCTGTGTAATCACTGAGCAGCACCAGCTGCTACACTTTTTCAGTTCTTTTGTCTGCTTTTTGTAATCTCCTTCTTTACACAGTCCGCTCTCAGCTCCTCCTATCTCTGCACTTATTACTAAATTTTGTTTTCTCATACTGAATACTGTATTTAATTGACTATGTAGAGATTAGCCACATACTATATATATATCTATATAATTGCTCCAAACAATTATACTATATATACAATATACGTGTGTGTGTATTACATACATCTATAATTATAAAAGCATAATATGCTAATTATACAGGACATCCTTCCCGACAAAGCCAGGGCTGCAGTCACAGGATCAAGACCACCATGGCTGCAAAGGTCTACTCTTGCACGAGTTTCATGCATCGAGCCTCTAGGATGACCATATTTATCAATCTATCTACACAATAGACAGATAGATAGATAGATAGATGATAGTAGATATTTTTAAATTTGAATATTAAGACCATTAGAAAATACATGAAATCACTGATGAAAATTGTTCCATTTGGCTGCTCCAACACCTTAGTTTGACTTCTGAATTTTATATTGTTTCATTTGTCACTTGAGAGATCAATGTATTAAGGTAGTTCATATTTGCTCCAATATGTGTGAAAGAGAAAGATAGAGAGACAATGACTAAGATAGACAAGGAGAGTGAAAATGATTAATTTGTGTAAATATATACAATTTATGTATCTATTATACATGGGATACAGATGATATAAAAAAAAAAGCCTACCTAATAAAAGAATAATATGCAAATTGACCACACCTTCACTATGCCCAAGCCATGCCCACCAGCCAATCAAGGTGAGTATGCAAACTAACCCAACCAAGGTGGCAGTTAATTTGCATATCAAGACAGCTTAGAAAGAAGCCAAGCACTGCAGAAGGGAGCAAAGCTGTGAAGAAGCAAGCAAGTGGGTCAGGGGAGAAGGAAGGGAAGCAGGCGGGGTGGGGGAGAGTGCAGCAGGAAGCCCTATTGCAGGAATCTTCCTACAATGGGCTACTAGTTAAGAAATAAAATGTTTCTTTTTTTTTCTTATTTTCTAAATAAATCTTTATTGTTCAGATTATTACAAATGTGATCCTCTTCCCCCCCTCAATTGCTCCCCTTCACCACCCCACCCTCTGTCCTTTCCCCATCCCCCATTGTCCTCATCCATCGGTGCACAGTTTTTGATCAGTCTCTTCCCGCACCCCCACTCCCCTTTTCCCTGAGAATCGTCAGTCCACTCCCCTTCCATACCTCTGATTCTATTATATTCACCAGTTAATATTGTTCATCAGATTTTTAAATTCCCTTGGTTTTTAGATTCACTTGTTGATAGCTACGTACTTGTTGATCATAATTTTTATCTTTATCTTCTTCCTCTTCCTAAATAACCTCCTTCAGCAATTCATATAATTCTGGTTTGGTGGTGATGAACTCTTTTAGCTTTTTTTTATTTGTGAAGCTCTTTATCTGTCCTTTGATTCTGAGTGATAGCTTTGCTGGGTAGATTATTTTTGGCTGTGGGTTCTTATTATTCATCACCTTGAATATTTCTTGCCATTCCCGTCTGGCCTGCATGGTTTCTGTTGAGAAATCAGCTGACAATCTTATGGGTGCTCTTTTATAGGTCACTACCTGCTTTTCTCTTGCTGCTTTTAATATTCTCTCTTTGTCTTTTGCTCTTGGAATTTTAATTATGATATGGTCCTCCTTGGATTCCTTTTGTTTGGGGTTCTGCGGGCTTCCTGGACTTGTAAGTCTATTTCTTTCCCCAGGTGGGGGAAGTTTTCTGTCACTATTTCTTCTAGTACTCTTTCGGTATCTTGCTTTCTCTCTTCTGGAATCCCCATAATTCTGATGTTGGTTCGCTTGAAATTGTCCCATAGGTTTCTTACACTATCTTCAACTTTCTGGATTCTCTTATCTTCTCCCTTCCACAGAGGAGTGTCCTCTGGCTCTTTGTGTTCTAAATCTTTGTCTTGATTCTTGCGATCTTCCAGTCTGTTTTTAGGACTTTGTATAATATTTTTTATTTCAGACAATGTTTTCTTCATTTCTTGTTGATCCCTTATGATTTCTAGTTGCTCCCTTTTCATATCCTCATAGGTCTCATTTATTTTATCGGCCTTTTTTAGGATATTGTTGAATAACCTTATAACTGTAGTTTTGAACTCAATGTCCAATCTTTTCTTTTCCTCCATCTCCTTCCTTTGTGTCCTTCTTCTTGTCTGCATTTAGTTGTTTCCCTGATTTGATGGAATAGCTTTGTGTGCTAAGTGTTCTGGTAGAGCCCAGTAGCACAGCCTTCCCAGTTACCTGCAGTGGACAGTCTTGGTGTAGCCCTTTGTGGGCTGTGTGTGCAGTCTTGTTGTTAAGCCTTGCTTATTGTTGGTATCACTGGGAAGCGTTGATCTCCAAGCCAATTGGCTGTGAGGATCAGCAGTGTCTTGGCTAGGAGGGTTTCCATTCTCTGCTTGAATAGGGTGGGGTCTCGGGGTGGCCCAGACAATCTTTGGTTCCCTGTCAGTCTCGCCTTAGAAAAGTCCTGTTCATGGAGAGTTTTGGAAGATTGGTTGCAGGTGCGTGCGCACCTCTTTGGTAAAGGCGCAGACAAGCTTTGGATTCCTGCAAGTCCCTCCTTAGAGAAAGCCAGCCTCTGGGAGAGCTTCTGTGCTCAGCCACAGGTAGGGTGGAGTCTCGGGTTGGTGCAGACAAACTTTGTTTTCCCTTCGGCTCCTCCCCAAGTCCCGCAGTAATGGCCTCTGGCTTCACACACCTCCAAGAAATCTCTGCCCACTGCCTGACAGTCTGGCCTCTCCCTGTCTGGGGCCGTTTATCAGAGCAATAGGGTGATTCTGTTTTCCTCTCGGACAAGAAAGCCAGCCGTGTTAGCTGTTCGCCCTCTCCGCGCCAGGAGTAAGCCAGTAGCGAGCTCAGCCCGGCCCGCCCTCTCTGCGTGCAGGGAGTAAGCCAGCAGCAATCTCGGTCCGGCCCTTCCTCTCCGCACCAGGATTAAGCCAGCGCCTTTTCGAGCACACAGTTCTCCGTACCTTCACAGTTCCTGAGGTTCAGCGTGCCTTCTTTCTCCTTCCCAGATGGCAGAGCCTCCTCTCAGCCAGCCGTCTGGTGCTTCAGGGCAATGCCTCCCCTGTTTTTCAGTTCTAAATTCAAATTTGTTGTGATAGGCTGCATTCGAGTGTCTACCCTATGCCGCCATCTTGGTTTCTTTTTCAAATGTTTCTTTTTGTCACTCGAAGATTATCTGTTGACAACTGCATTTGTTGTTGGTATAAATAATATTTTCTTGAAGTTAATAAGTTTGCAAAATAATCACAGTTGTACACAAAGTACTACTTTAGGAAAGACTATAGTTATATTTTCTCTAAATCTAAACTCTCAAAAATTGCTTTCCTACTTTTATTCATTTTTTAATTGACTATACTTAAAAATAAATGGTCACTAACCACCAGTCATATAGAAGGTACTATTACCATTAGAACAAGCCACATAAGTATCTTTCCCTTAACACTGTTGCCATGTAGTTTATCCACATGCAAGGCCTGGGTAAATAAATTAATATAATTTATTGTATTATCAGAAAAATGAAAAATTACATAAATTTCATAATTTGTGTAATTATAATAAGTGCAGAAACATTTGCTAAATATATATTGAATAAAACTGTCTGTATTATTAGATTATATAATCTTCTTGGTAGAAAATTCTATGAAATTGATTTAAAAAGCTATTAGAACTATTAGGTGATTTAATCATATTTTAAATTACAACATCCAACATATAAAAATCAACTCTGTTTCTTTATATTTGCAACAAACAATTGAAACTAAAATTAACAACATTAAAGCATAAAATATATTAAATTAAACTAGAAAATGTAAGACTTAAAAACTAAAAACTGTAAAATATTGCTGAATATTTTTAAATACCTAAATAAATCTAATTGCAAGCTTATTAATTGGGAGATCAATAGTGTTAAGAGGTATATTTTCCTCTAATTGTCCTATAGATTCAACTCAATCCCAATAAAAATTTCAGACTTTCTTAAGAAGAAATTCATGAACTGCTTCTAAAATGTATATAAAAATTCAAAGGGCTTAGAATTGCCAACACTTTAAGCTTTAAAAAGACTTATTATAAAATTACAATAGTAAAGACAATATGATATTGTTAAAAATATAGATAATTAACCAATGGAACAGAATAAAGAATTCAGAAAGAGGCTCAAATATACATAGTCAATTTAATGTAAACAAAAAAATACTATCTATTAAGTAGTTAAAGGATTGTCTTTTCAACAATCCTTAGTTACTAAAAAAATTTATATCTATTTGCAAAAATAATCTTGGCCCTTATCTTACACTATATAATAAAGAGGTAATATGCAAATTGACCATCATGCCCTCACAAGATGGCTGTCTACGACCAGGCTGGCAGGGGGTTAGTGAGGGATAACCAAACAACTGAACAAGCATGCTGCATGGGGCGACCACATGGGGCAACCAAGCCAGCAGGGGGGTTAGTGAGAGATGACCAAAGGACTGAACAGCAGGCTGTGTGGGACAACCAGGCTGGCGGGGGGGTTTTGTGAGAGGTAACCAGGCCAGCAGGGGGCAGTTGGGAGGCAGCCAGGCTGGTAGCGGGGGCAGTAAGAGGTGACCAGTGGCGGAGAGGGGGGTAAGTTAGGGGTGACCAGGCCAGCAAGGGGAATTTGGAGGTGATTAGGCAGGCAGGGGGCAGAAGTTGTTAGAGGAAATCAGGCAGACAGGCAGAGTGGTTTGGGATGATCAGTCAGTCAGGCGGGCAGGCAGGTGAAGGGTTAGGAGCCAGCAGTCCCAGATTGCGAGAGGGATGTCTGGGTGAACTTCAAAAGCAGAACCTAAGGTGTGAGATGAGGAGGGGTTTTAATGGCAACAGTTGTTTGGTGTAAGGTATAAGAAAAGGGTTCAATTTTTTAATAACTGGTTTGGTAGTATAGTGCACATGGCTGGCTATCAGTCCAGATATAGAAATTATGTATTTTTGTCTGCCAAGAGCATTTCCTCCTGCTGAAAAAGGCCTCCCCCCACCCTTATTTAAGCAATCTTATCCTATATAATCTATCTATACTAATAAAAAGGTAATATGCTAATTAGACCAGGTCAAGCATCCCTCTTCCAGACATCTGACTTTCTTCTGGACAAAGACATGGTGGTGGGTGCCAAGGCAGAGGCAGTTAGGGTCAATCAGGCCAGCAGGGGAGGGTCATTGGAGGTAAACTGGCCGGCAGGGAAGGGCAGTTGGGGGTGAGATTAGGCCGGAAGGGGAGGGCCATTGCGGGTGACCAGGCCAGCAAGGGAGGGCCTGATCTCACCCCCAACATTATCCTGAATAAAAGAAGTCAATAATTCTGTGGAATACACAAAGCCAAAAGCAATATAGTGTATGACTTTACTTACATAAAATTCTAGAAAACGTAAAACTATAGTGACAGAAAGATCAATAGCTGCCTGAGCTAAGGACTGAGAGAAAGAAATAACAGTAAAAGGGAACTTACTGGTTGGTGAAAGACATTTTATAGTATGGTGTTGGTGATGGTGACAGGACTTGATGACTTTTATTGTATGTAAATTATAATTCAATTAAGTTAATAGCAATAATAATAATTAGTAATAATAATGATGATGAATTAGCTTGTCAAGTTGTCTAATTGATAGCATAGTAATATGGAATATCAATTCCATGTTTCTCAAAGAGAAGTATAGTAGTTCTAAACAGGTCAGATCGTGAACCTTTTATATAAAAACCAATAGCAGATTTTGCTACTTTCTTGGAGGGCAGTCTGAACTCCTGTCCTGGTTTTCATCTTTGATCAGTGTCTATCCTGTTTGTAGGTTGTAATTTGAACAAATCCCTAAATGAGTGATTGTCATGTCCAAGCCTTCATTAACTTATCTTGTCTTAGCCTCATTACCAAGCTCAGGAATAATTAGTATAGTACTTCAAACCTAACAAGCATTTTGGTGAACTTGAATGCATGCGTTTTGATCCAACTTGTAGAAGAAAAATGTGGCACAACCAGCGCCTGTGGTTTGTCCAGTGTTTTATCTAGCTTATCCAGTTCAAGAATTGGAGTGTTGAGTAGGATTTTCTGCTTAGTATCAGACTTCAATCACCTGACTTGAATCACATCTAGAGAGATTCCCTAAACCTGCAATTTCATTTTTAAAAGGTCATTTGCTAAAGAGCATTGAAATTTTACTGTTTGGTAGAATGCATAGTTCTAAGTAGAATAGTTTAAGCTTAAGTCTATTTTAATCACAGCAATGGTTTACTAAGTTAGTAGTGAAATGCTTAACTAAGACCATGGAAATGACTATGGTGGTTTTTTTTGTTTTTGTTTGTTGTTGTTGTTGTTGTTGTTGTTTTTAACCAGATCTCTAATTGCTTTGTTACTGGACTGCCTATTTATTCACTTACTTCTGATATCTGTGTTTCTCAATATCCCAGACATGTATTCCAATTATAACTTCTTTTTATCAGTTCTGGTGTATTAAGTATGAGCACATTCTCTGAATCTATTGTATTTACCTGAAATTCAAGATCTTCCACAACCATGTTTATAAAGCTTTATTCATTCCTATTTTATGTTGCCACATCTAATTCTCTCTAGAATTTGTTTTACTGTTTTACATAGTGAGAAGTTCCAGATAAGTACTGAATATGAAGGAAATTGTTCTCAAGTCCTTCATTCCACTTTCATTGGAGCCACTCCTAAAAACCTATATTTTACCTATGACTCTAAGCTTTATTAAAACAAAGCTTGGAAGCCTAATTCTGCTCTGTGATTATAACCTACATCCTTAGAATTCCTCATTCTAACTTCACCTTCTCCCCTCTCGTGATAGAACCTTTTAACTTTATGTAAATGTTATTAATGCCTCTCTATGGAATCAGATCCTCCTGCCCTCTCTGTAATATATGAAGTATACTATTTATTCTTTATTAGTCATGACGTACTACTTATTTAGCTCACCATCACTGGGATATAAGGAGGGAGATGTTGTTTGTTGTTCCTAGCTGCTATTGCCATTGGTGGTAAAATAAATCTCCTTTCCCCAAAATCATTTTTTGTGAGCTACCAGAGAGCCAGGATCATACATGTTACCTCTGTACAATATCTAATATGGTCATAGTATCTCGGTGTGTTTGGGCTCAAAAAGATCTTGTTCATAGTGATATGAATCTACACCTTCACCCATGGCTAGTTCTATTAGGCTGAGAAGAATATATATAAAATGTTGGGTTTTAAGAATGTATTAACCATATAATCAGAGTTATGGATATAAATAAACATTATAAATATCAATAATATGCTTCAAAATATATTTCATATAATAATCCCTGTTATTTATATCCCATTAAATATAGCTTTGTGGTTGTGAGGTATTTGTTTTATGAGTAACCATACCCACTATCTCATTTAAATGTAACTACAGCCCAGTTTGATCATTTTAGAGGACTATTGGGTCTTCCTGCAGCTATGTTTTCTATGAAGCAAATTCTTGTTTAAACATAAAGTTTAATTTTTATACATTGAAATTTGACCCTATAAGCATTTTTGATAGCCTATTCCATTTCTTTGTAAACCAGTAAATGATGTATATTAGGAGACTCAATTTGGGTCTAATATGTATCTACCCTAGGATTTTGTGAATTTTTACTTTGTAGTGGTTTTTATCACCTCCAGCTTATATTAATTGGTATTTTAGTGTAAACATTATTAATGGCACATAGTGTTACAGCTAATGCATATTCCAGGTTTACCTGGCAGTTATTTAACAGGTTATTTTGAAATTTTACATGAAGTTTGTTTTCATAAACAACTTTGAAAGTTTTTATCCCTTCTATTTACTGTCATTTTATTTATATAATTGGAAGATGTCAGGTCAATACTAAAGGGAACTTTGTAAATGGTCAAGTGCAGAACTTTAAAGATGGAGGGATGAAGGTTAACAGGGTGAGAAATGATGTGGGGAATGTCACAAAAACATATGGAAAGGCAATAGTTAAGAGCTTGTACTTTGAAGTCTAACACACTTCCCATTGTGAGAACCTGGACAAGTCAGTTAAGCACCTCGGCCCAAGTTACCTTATCTATACAAGGAGCATATTAATAGATCCTGGTTCCTAGGATTGTTATCAGGTTTAAACAGCAACCCTGTCCAGCCCTGAGAATAGAACCTGACAACTAGTGAGCACTCAATGCATATCCGTTATGACTCCCAAAGTTTTAGTGAGGAAAACAGAGTCAGGAATCACAGTTCAAATGTAGACTGGATGAAACACTGGCTTCCTTACGTTAGCAGACGTTGAAGTGTACATAATTATAGAAGAAAAGAAACAGAAGAGACGGATGCTGAGAGATAAATTATCCTTAAAATATCCTTTAGTTTGGATTAAGCAGTACACATTTATAGTCATAGAATCATCACAGAGATGCAGATTACAGCATAGGGAATATGGTCAACAATATTGTGATAACTATATATAGGGCCAGGGAAGTATTTTAAGCAGCGAAGGGACTGCTCTGTGTAATATGTGATTTTCTGGCCACTTTTCTGTGCATCTGGAACTAATGCAGAATCATATTCAATGTGAACCATAATTGCAAAATAAAAAATAAAGAATAGATAGATAGATAGATAGATAGATAGATAGATAGATACTAGAGGCCTGGTGCACGTAATTCGTGCACTAGAGGAGGGTATCCCTCAGTCTGGCCTGTACCCTCTCACAGTCCAGGACTCCTTAGGGGATGTCCACTTGCTAATTTAGGCATGCTCCCAATGAAGATTGGGCCTAAGCTGGCAGTCATACATCTTTCTCACAGCCCAGGACCCCTCGCTCCTTACTGCCCGCCTGCTCGTTGCTCCTTAATGCTCATTTCACTATTCCTTAGTACTGCCGCGGAGGTGGGATAGGCTCTCACCTCCACCACTGCACTCACCAGCCATGAGCCTGACTTCTGGCGGAGCAGTGCTTCCCTGAGGGCGCACATTGGCCACCAGGGGGCAGCTCCTGTATTGAGTGTCTGCCCCCTAGTGGTCAGTGCACATCACAGCAAATGGTCTTTCTGGTCATTCCACTGTAACAGTCACTTAGGCTTTTATTATATAGATACACACACACACACACACACACACACACACACACACACGTCCCTTCGTTTATTTTCTTAGTCTCATTCCACCCTGTTCAACTAAGTAATTTCATGCGTATTATTTTGTGGGCAGAGATGTGTTAGGAAAAAACAAGAAAAGGAAACCTTTTCTGGCTTTTGAAAAAGCCCCCAACTGTTTTCTTTATTTTTTCCTCTTTTAGTTCTAATAAGTCTTTAATGAATTCAGAGCACAGATCAAAGGTTTTGGAGAAAAATATTATAGGCAACAGTTAGCTTCTGCCCTGAGGCTAGAACTGTCCTTGGGCTAGGAGAAGCGTCCTTGTCGCTCACTGACTGACTAGAGAAATTACCTAACCTAATTGAAGTTTTATAACTGGATCTATTTTTTAAAATAACAAAAATACATCATTTTTTCCTTTTGTAACATATGAAAAAAGTCTAAAATATTTGTGCAAGATATTTGATTCATCTTATCTAGAGATACAGCTGAGAATGGTTCTCATGTTCATAGTATATATCACCAATATTTATTTGGAAGGAAGAATAAAATTGTATTACTTTTCTCTAGGAATTTTAGCAAGAGAGAGGAGATAATTCATTAAATCCCTTCCATCATCATCATCATACTGTAACTTATATGTATTGAGTTTCTAGTATTAAGTTTTACTTTAAATGCAAGTCAATGAAGATTCCAAAATTTGCAAAATGCCATTGTTGATGTTAAAGAAATATATAGGCAGATATTTCTTCAGCAAAATGAATTTATTCAGGAAAAAAGTTATAACTAAGGTCATTGGGTGTAAGGACAAACCACGGGCAAGTCCACAGAAACAAAGGAGAGGAACATTCTTTTATGGGCTTGGAAGTAGCTGTTATAAATACAGAGTCCATCAGAAGAAACAAAGTTGGAAGTAGAGTGACTTTTCCTTGGCTGAGCTATGATAGTCTCCCATTGCCTGAGCAATTACTGGACAAGGGGGAATCTTTTATTCCTCCTGATGAGGTACTACAGTAATACTGGTAGTACTGCTATATATATTCAAGGTACAGATACCTATTGGGGTCAGTAATGTGTGTGTTGAGTGACAATTGTGTGAGAGTTATCTTTTCTAACCTCTCAGCTCCATTTTATTTTATTTTATTTAAATATATTTTTATTGATTTCAGAAAGGAAGAGAGAGATAGAAACATCAATTATGAGAGAGAATCATTGATCGGCTGCCTCCTGCACACCTCACACTGGGGATTGAGCCTGCAACCTGGGCATGTGCCCTAACCAGAAATTGAACCATGGCCTCCTGGCTCATAGGTCAATGCTCAATCACCGAGCCACCTCGGCCAGGCTCAGCCCCATTTTAAATGAGGTGTGTCTTATTACTTTTCACACTGTATTAGTCTTCCCAGACTGCTATAACAAAATACCATAGACATGTGACTAAATCAACAGACATTTATTTCTCATAGTTA